>NC_084829.1:111252995-113752995 GCF_033115175.1 Lepus europaeus
TGTGTTTCTGTGTATGTATATTAAACATAAATATAGTATATGCATGTATAAACATCTATCTCCTGAACTCTGCATTGCTGGATCACAGAAAACTGACCTATCTCATTTGAAAAAGGAATCCAAAATCCTCTTTCCGAAATATCTGAACCTATCAACCCTCCTACCAGCAGGATATGAGAATATCAATATACTTGTGACCTCTCTGATACATCCCTTTACTTATCTCTCAAATGCTCAGCCATCTAGCAACGTGAACTTGTTGTTTGTTTATTCTTATTGCTCTGATCACTAATGTAGATGAGAACCATTCTACATACTTCACAGCCTTTGGGAGTTCCTTTCTTCTACATCACTACATATATTTATTTTTTTCTAAAAGATTTACTTATTTATTTGAAAAATAAAAATACAAAGAGAAAGAGAAGGATAGAGAGAGGAAGAGGGAGAGAAAGAGATAGCTTTCATCAGCTGGTTCATTCCTGAAATGGCTGCAATAGTAAGGTCTGGGCCAGGCCGAAGCCAGGAGTCAAGAGCTTTTTCCAGGTCTCCCAAGTGAGTGCAGGGGCCTAATGACTTGGGCCATATTCCACTGCTTTACTAGGTCCATTATCAGGGACCTGGATCAGAAGAGGAGCAGCCAGAACTCAAATTGGCACCCAACAATGTTATACTTTATCGTTTTTATTTTTTGAAATTTTAAGAAACCCAGCCCCACTTCATCACTTAAACACAAACATATTATTTTTATCAACTTTCCAATTTTTTCTTTTACAACCTGCTGTTTATTCAACCGAGTCTGCCATTACATGTGACAATAGGTTGTGACCTGTTTTATCTTTTCTCCATATTGGGAACTGAATTTCTCCACACCATCTATTAAACAAAAAGTTCTTTCCCCATCATGTATGGTGCCCTATTTATCAGATATACAGAAGTGGACCTTTCTCTGAACTTCTTGCTGTGTTTTATTGTGGGTGTGTTTTCCTTACTTGTGGTTATTCATCATATTGATCTCTATATCCTAGCAGCCTAATAGAATGCCTAGAAAAATTTCATTGAATAAATGATGTTGACTCATCTATAACAAGGCCTTTTAAACTAGTATCTATTTAGCAAAATTTTCCACCAGCCTAGCACTCCCTTCCCACTCTAAGCACAGCCTGAAGTTTACAGTGTCAGAATACTCACAGCTAAAATCTCAGCATGTGTCCTTGCACTTCGGTAGTGTCCAGTTAAATTACGTGTTTCGAAGAAGTTATTACCTTAGTCCCCAGCAGTTTATGCATACTGTACTTATTTTGACTAAATAATTAAAATATTACATAGGCAAATTAAACGGGAGTGCAAAGGGAGAGTTGTTTTAATAAAAGTTTTTTAAGTGTTAGAATAAAGAGAATTGTTAAAATAATTAGTGTAAAATAGGCATGGACCAAGCAACTGTGAATGATTCAGAGAAGTGGCTGGAAATAATAAAGATACAGAAGCAGCTTCCACTCTGATGGTTGAAGTTTCTGTCCACTACAGAGTAATCATACTGAGGCACAGAGAATCCCTTATGGGCAGGGGCTACGCAAAGCAGGTGAATTAGTTAAAACATATCTGTATTAGTCTATTTCTGCTGTCTATAACAAAATGCCTAAGGCCAGACAATGTACAATGAACAAAGTCATATTTAGCTTACTGTTTTGCAGGCTAAATTCCAAATGCCATAGAGTCAGTTCCGGTGAGGCCCACCCCTTAGCTGCATCACTTTCTGATAAATGGCAGGAAGGCATGAAAGAGAGAGAATGAGAGACATGGAGATAGACAGAGACACGCACAGAGAGAAATCATGTGGGGAGACAAGGAACTAGAGAGAAACTGGAGCCCCATAAGATCTATGTCAATCCCTTATAGGGCATGCCCCCAATAACATAAGGATTTCTTCCACGGGCACCACTTCTTAAATGCACAACTACCCTCAGCATCACTGGGGATCAATCTTCCAACACATGAGCATTTGAGGGATAAGCCACATGCAACCATAGCAATATCTACACTCAAAAGGGGTGGGGGGGAGGCCCTTAATCAAAAGGCTGGCACAAGAATTTACTCATACATATCTATATTAAAAGAAAATGAATGCATATATTATGTTTATGATTCCCTGTTTTAACCAACTTTTACTATCTACTAGCCAATTATAAAATCAGATGAGAGATTTTCTATAAGGTAACCCTGTAAAGGGGGTCACAAGTTCCAAGTAAGCTGTACATTTAAGATTTGGGGTCTAGAAAGACCATTCCCCATGAATTTATTTAAATTATTAAAAATTTTCTCTTTGATAATTAAAATTAGAGCTACTGGGATTAAAATTACATCAAGATAGTAACTGAACAAATACATGTATTTTCCCCTTCGAATTAAGTGTTTTTTAAAGAAATAAATTCACATTTGCAGTGAGAAACATAAAGAAAGCCACCATCTCTTAGAAATTTCTGAGAAATTTCTGAAAGATAGAGAGCAGGTGGTATTTGGATGTCAGAGAACCAAAATCACAGAGAGAACAACCCAAAACACATAGATGAGACAATTATTGTTAAAAGCAGTTTGATATATGATCAAAGCTCAAAGTCAACAAATAAGAAGACCATAGGAAACAATCAGGGCCAGAGAAGTGCCGAGTGCTGCTAGTTGGGTCAGTTTGACTTCTCTTACATCACTCTTACACCCTCCAGGCAGCGATTATGAGTCCTCCAAAAATAATTCTGCTAATTCCTTCTAATGAATGTCTGGGTCCTTAATAAAATGAATAATTTTCCAGAATAGGGTTCTGAACACTAGTTTTGGGAATATAGATAACAGAGTCATCTTCACCCTTCAAAGAAAACCAGCAAAAATAGACAAAGAAATAAACTTGAGCTTCCCTATGCTAAAGCCACAAACACATGTTTTTCTGAAGTGTATATATTTTTGCATAAAACTCTTAAAATAAATATTGAGTCTAGAGAAAGAGGGTATTAGTTCAACTAATTTAAAACTAAAGAACTTATAGGGAGCTCTAACACTCCAAATACTGAGAATCTGATGTCCACATACCTATCTTCTCATACTATTTCCAGAGAAGGGTACTTTACCAAACTTGTGCACAAACAATTAAACTTTGATTGTAACTTGAAAATATGAACAATAAATAACCAGTGAGGATTTGAGGAAAAAAAACACTGAGAAAAAGTAGCACAGAACACCCAAGGCAACAGAGTTATAAGAACACAAAAAAGATAACTAATACAAGACTACAACATATAAATATAATTAATGGATTAATGGAGATTTTCAATGTTATTGTACCCTTTAGCAAGGAAAGTATTCTATAAAAATCAATAAGTATTGTATTAAAACATGATCACAAAAGTAAAGTAAAATGAATTCAATAAATGTGTTCTATAGTACAACAGAGATAGCATAGGGTAGAATAAATAATTTAGAATATCTCCTTGGGAGTTATCACAGGAATGCAGGAGGAAGGGATACAAAGATGGAACCTATATTAAAAAATTGAGGCCAGAGCCACGCCTCAATAGGCTAATCCTCCATCTTGCGGCACCAGCACACCGGGTTCTAGTCCCAGTCGGGGCGCCAGATTCTATCCCTCTTCCAGGCCAGCTCTCTGCTGTGGCCCGGGAGTGCAGTGGAGGATGGCCCAAGTGCTTGGGCCCTGCACCTGCATGGGAGACCAGGAGAAGCACCTGGCTCCTGGCTTCGGATCAGCGCGGTGCGTTGGCCGCAGTGCACGCACCAACCGTGGTGCACTGGCCGAGGCGGCCATTGGAGGGTGAACCATTGGCAAAGGAAGACCTTTCTCTCTGTCTCTCTCTCTCACTGTCCACTCTGCCTGTCAAAAAACAAAACAAAAAAAATTGAGAGATCTTTAGACTATGCATATGCATTTACATCCATTTTAATTTGATCAGTATAACCATTTAGCAGAGTGGATTTTTTATTATTATTCTTTATTTCACAAGTTAGGAAACACAAATGCAGACACAATGTCATGGAGTAAGTCAGTAGTATGACCTAATATCATGGAGTACTAGTGGTACCACCCAGTAGAAGACCTGAGTCTCTTAAGTCCCAGGACAAGTTCAACCTTTCCCTGATCTGATAAGCTGGTGACTATTGAGTTTGGACAATGGGAAAACACATGTTTTAGTATCTCATACTCCTAAGGACACTCATGTGGAGAGCATGAGCATAGCTGTATCTCTGGTAAAGCCAAGACTGGAAGCAAAAAGAAGGCTGCTGGATTTGGGGAATGATAAACTTCAAGAAACATTTTATCAGGGCTGTGATTGTTACAAGTCAGTTATGCTGTAGCTGATGGACCTACAAATTCACATCTCTAGAAATTATTGGTGTGTGTGGTTTCAGAATCTCCATTTGTAACAGGCCACATGGGTAAACTTCAAAAGCAGGTCCAGGATTAAGAGCACAGAGTGGAGGACTGGCAGAGGTCAAGAGAGCTAGAATGGCTGCTTGCAGCGGCAGAAAGTAGACAGTGCTCTGGAAACATACAATACCTTCCTCACTTTTTCAGTTAAAAGCTGATCAGCATATACTGTGAGCAAACTACTACAGGGTGGGGGAAGAACAGCCACAGCAGTTAGAACAATTTGTGGAGATCACACAAGACCGGGAATAGTACATGTTCCCACTCACCAGAGTGAAGGATTTTCCACAATAACACTGTGCATTAATTAGAGAATTCGTAAAGATTTAGCCTAAGTGATGCAGCTAAATTGGTCCTAATTCAGTGTTCAAGTCCTATCTAACCAAAACAAACAAAAACAAAAGCAAATATTTAAAGCTTCAAAATGTTTCCAACTTAGTTGCATCACAAAACAGAGTTCAAGTATATTTAAAGAAATATCTCTTACTCGAAAGGTAAAATTCCAAAGGGACAATATGTAAGAATAGGGAGGGAGTTTACTGCTCTAGGCTAGGGGAAAACAGCTTTAAAAAAAAAAAGTGGAGAGAGTGCAGTCTTAGGGAAAAGCGCGGGGCAAAAAGTGAGGTGGAAATGCTATGGAAGGAAGAGGGATGCTGTGGCTCTACATCAAGGGTGTGGACACACAGCACGAGCATGGACACAATACAGGACTCCCGCAGTTGAGTCTCAGCACCAGCTTTGGAGAGTGAGGTTTGAATAGACTGCAGCAGCCTAAGCCACTGGCGATATAGCTGTGGGAAGAGCCTGGCGTGAATACAGCCTGGAGCCCTATGGACGACAGGGTTCCTGCCAACCTAGATGGAAAAAATGAGAATGTTTCTCTCTCCCTGTCCCTCCGACAATGGCAACCGGCTGAGAGAGGGCAGGCACCATTTAGGACTTACAGAAAAACTGTGCCAGCTTGTGTCCACACGGCCAGCAACCAGCGAAAAAGAGATGCTTGAGTCTGGCTGAAAGGATGAACAGGGGACAGGGTGCTCATAGAACTGTGAGGTACCCCCAGCCTTGCGGTACATCACAGGTTCTGGGGCTAAGGCTGCCTATGTGGAGTACACACAGGCAGCTGACATTCCACATGCTCAGGACTCCCTGATTGCCTGAAGTGAGTAATTGGGTCATAATCTGTGCTCATACTGAGGACTGTACAGATCCTTTCTGTGGTTCTTTGGCAGTGCATCTAAAGGGGCTAACGCCCAGGCATTGGTCATTTTGAGTGACAGGAGGTGAAGGTAAGACTAAACAAACAGAGCTGAACAAATCCTTCCATCATATAAATAAAAGACATCTACCATGCTAAACTTGAGTGTCACCTTGAATACTCCCCCAACCCTGGAGCACTGAACAGCACACCCAGCACTTGTCTCTGGGTATTCACTGAAAGAGCAGACAAACCACTAAGTCACAGAGGCATAGTACAAACGTAACAGCCACCAGAGGGAAAAAAATCAGCAAATATCTTCACAAATGCCTAAAAATAAAAACAGAAATTAAAGAAAAAATAATAAGGCAAAGAACATGATGCCCCCAAAGGAACAAAGCAATCCCTCAATACTAGAACATGAAGATGAAGAGATTGGTGAAATGCTAGAAATGGAATTCAAAAGATTAATCATACGATTACTAAAAACAAATCCATGGATTAAAGAAATCCATACGTGACATGAATGAAAATTTTTCCCATTAACTTAAGATTCTAAAGAAAAATCACAATGGAATATTAGAAATGAAGAATTCAATAGATCAAAAGAAAATGCTATGGAATGCCTTAACAACAAACTTGGCAAGGCAAAAGAAAGAATATCAGAGTTAGAAGACAAATCTCTGGAAATTTTACAGTCAGAACAAAAGAAGAAGAAATTAGAAAGATTAAAAACAGTGATGGAGATTTATGGAATACTATCAAACAACCCAGCATACAGGTCTTAAGAGTTCCTGAGAGGTAGAAAGACAGAATGGAATAGAAGGCCTATTGGGTAAAATAATTACAGATAACTTCCCCAATTAGGAAAAGAAAGGGATGTCCAAGTACAGGAAGCACACAGAACTTCTAATAGAAAGAACCAGAAAAGATCTTCATCATGAAACATTGTAGTCAAACTTTCAACAGTAAAACATAAAGAACAACTTCTAAAATGTGCACAGAGAAACACCAGATTATTTTCAGAGGATCTCAAATCAGACACAACTGACTTCTCATCAGAAACACTAGAGGGTAGGAGAGAATGGTGAGATATACTCCAACTCCTAAGGGGAAAAAAAAATTCAACCCAGAGCACTGTACCCTGGAAAGCCCTCATTTATGAATGAAGATGAAATAAAGACCTTCCATAACAAAGAGAAATTAAATTTTTCATCACTCCTTTAACATTACAACGGATGATTAAGTATGTGCTACACACAGAAACACAGAAACACATTCATCACTATAAAATAATGCAAAGGCAGAAATACTCCCAGCAAATGCACAAAGAAAATCCAAAACAAACAATAGGAATATTTATGGAAAAATGGCAGGGCCAAGTCATTAATTATCAATAGTCACCTTGAATGTAAATTGCATCAACTCTCCAGTTAAAAGATACAGACAGGATGAATGGATTAAAAAAAAGATCCATCTATTTGCTGCCTAAATAAATACAGCTCAGGGGCCAGCACTGTGTCATAGTGGATAAAACTGCTGCCTGCAGTGCCGGCATCCAATATAGGCACTGGTTCGAGACCCAGCTGCTCCATGTCCCATCCAACTCTCTGCTATAGCCTTGGAAAGCAGTAGAGACAGCCCAAGTCCTTGGGCCCCTGCACCCTAGCAGGAGATTTAGAGAAAGCTCCTGGTTCCTGGATTCAGATCATCCCAGCTCCCGCCATTGAGGCTAATTAGGGAGTAACCCAGCATATAAAAGACCTCTCTCTATCTCTCTTTCTGCCTCTCCTTCTCTCTCTGTGGAACTCCGACTTTCAAATAAATAAATAATCTTTAAAAAAAAAAAGAAATACAGCTCAGCATCAAAGATATCCAGAGACTGAAAATGAAATGATGAAAAATGATATTCCAGGACAATGGAAGGCAAAAAAGGGTAGGTGTAGCCATCATGTATCAGACAAAATACACTTTAACATAAAAATGGTTAAAAGAGACAAAGAAGAGCACTATGTAATGATTAAGATGTGACTATAATAAATGTATACAGGTGCCTGGATTTAAAAAAAAAAAAAAAGTTAAAAGACATATACTCCAGTACAAAAGTAACTTTTATTTAATAGATGTAAATTTCCAAAGTACAACTTTTGGATTATAGTGGCTTTTTCTCCGGATAACCTCCCTCCCACCCGCAACCATCACATGTCCCACTTCCTCTCCCATCCCATTCACATCAAGATTCCTTTTCAGTTATCTTTATATACAGAAGATCAATTTAGTATATGCTAAGTAAAGATTTCAACAGTTTGCATCCACACAGAAACACAAAATGTAAAGTACTGTTTGAGAACTAGTTTTGTCACTAATATACACAGTACAACACATTAGGGACAGAGATCTTACATGAGGAGTAAATGCACAGTGACTCCTGTTGTTGATTTAACAATTGACACTCTTGTTTATGATGTCAGTAATCACCCTAGTCTCTTGTCATGAGCTGCCAAGGCTATGGAAGCCTTTTGAATTCGCGATCTCTGATCTTATTTAGACAAGGCCATGGTCAAAGTGGAAGTTCTCTCCTCCCTTCAGAAAAAGGTAACTCCTTCTTTGATGACCTGTTCTTTCCACTGGAATATCACTCGCGGAGATCTTTCATTAAGGTTTTTTGTTTGTTTGTTTGTTTGTTTTTTGCCAGAGTGTCTTGGCTTTCCATGCCTAAAATACTCTCATGGGCTCTTCAGCCAGATCTGAATGCCTTAAGGGCTGATTTTGAGGCCAGAGTGCTGTTTAGGGTATCTGCCATTCTATGAGTCTGCTGTGTATCCTGCTTCCCATGTTGGATTGTTCTCCCCTTTTTAATTCTTTCAGTTAGTATTAGCAGACACTAGTCTTGTTTATGTGATCCCTTTGACTCTTAATGCTATCATTATGATCAATTATGAACTAAAACTGATCACTTGGACTAGTGAGATGGCATTGGTACATGCCACCTTGATGAGATTGAATTGGAATCCCCTGACACGTTTCTAACTCTACCATTAGGGGTAAGTCTGATTGAGCATGTGCCGAACTGTACATCTCCTCCCTCTCTTATTCCCACTCTTATATTTAACAGGGATCACTTTTCAGTTAAATTTAAACACCTAAGAATAATTGTGTGTTAATTACAGAGTTCAACCAATGGTATTATGTAGAACAAAGAAATACTAAAAGGAATAAAGTATTAAGTTGTTCCTCAACAGTCAGGCCAAGGGCCGATCAAGTCACTCTTTCTCATAGTGTCCATTTCATTTCAACAGGTTTCCTTTTAGGTGCACAATTAGTTGTCACCGATCAGGGAGAACATATGATATTTGTCCCTTTGGGACTGCTTATTTCACTGAGCATGATGTTTTCCAGATTCCTCCATTTTGTTGCAAATGACTGGATTTCATTTCGTTTTACTGCTGTATAGTATTCTATAAAGTACATGTCCCATAATTTCTTTATCCGGACTACCCTTGATGGGCATTTGGGTTGATTCCAGGTCTTAGCTATTGTGAATTGAGCTGCAATAAACATTGAGGTGCAGACAACTGTTTTATTTGCCAATTTAATTTCCTTTGGGTAAATTCCAAGGAGTGGGATGGCTGGGTTGTATGGTAGGGTTATATTCAGGTTTCTGAGGAATCTCCAGACTGACTTCCATAGTGGATTTACCAGTTTGCATTCCCACCAGTGGGTTAGTGTCCCTTTTCCCCAAAATCCTCGCCAGTATCTGGTACTGGTAGATTTCTATATGTCAGCCATTCTAACCGGGGTGAGGTGAAACCTCATTGTGGATTTGATTTGCATTTCCCTGATTGCTAGTGATCCTGAACATTTTTTCATGTGTCTGTTGGCCATTTGGATTCCCTCTTTTGAAAAATGTCTATTGAGGTCCTTGGCCCATCTCTTGAGTGAGTTGTTTGTTTTGATGTTTTGGATTTTCTTGATCTCTTTGTAGATTCTGGTTATCAACCCTTTATCTGTTGCATAGTTTGCAAATATTTTCTCCCATTCTTTCAGTTGCCTCTTCACTTTCCTTACTGTTTCTTTTGCAGTACAGAAACTTCTCAATCTGATGCAATCCCAAATGTTAATTTTGGCTTTGACTGCCTGTGTTTCCGGGGTCTTTTCCAAGAAGTCTTTGCCTGTGCCTAATCTTGCAGGGTTTCTCCAAAGTTCTCTAAAATTTGATGGTGTCGAGTCATAGATTTAGGTCTTTAATCCATTTGAGTAGATTTTTGTGTAAGGTTTAAGGTAGGGGTCTTGCTTCATGCTTCTGCACGTGGAAATCCAGTTTTCCCAGTACCATTTGTTTAATAGACTGTCCTTGCTACAGAAATTGGTTTTAGATCCTTGATCAAATATAAGTTGGCTGTAAATGTTTGGATTGATTTCTGGTGTTTCTATTCTGTTCCATTGGTCTATCCATTTGTTTCTGTACCAGTACCATGCTGTTTTGATTACAACTGCCCTGTAGTATGTCCTGAAATCTGGTATTGTGATGCCTGCGGCTTTGTTTTTGTTGTACAAGATGGCTTTAGCTATTCGAGGTCTTCTGTGTCTCCATACGAATTTCAGCATCATTTTTTCCAGATCTGAGAAGAATGTCTTTGGTATTTTGATTGGTATTGCATTGAATGTATAAATTGCTTTTGGTAGAATAGACATTTTGATGATATTGATTCTTCCAATCCATATTTAACTACCAGATATATGAAGAAGCAGGACCACAATGAGGAAGAATTAATCGAGATTCAAAAATTATGCATGTTACAAAATTAGTATATAATGACACAGAAACAGTTATTAGAACTATATTTTATATTATGCAAGTATTAACTTTTACTGTTCAAAAAGGTAGAGGAGTGCATGAACAGTTTATAGGAGACATGGAAGTTATAAAAAGATATAAATAGAACTTATAGAATGAAAATATAGTGTCTCTCAGACAAGATTAACAAAACCCTAAACAGTAGAAAAGCATAGTAGATTAAAGACTTAGTAAATTAAATATGAAAAAGTGAAATATGTAGAGAATAGAGACTGAACAAATTAACATAGTGTCAGTAAATTGTGGACCATCTTTGAGCATATATATCATTGATATTCTTTAGTTGGAGAGATGTCATAGCTATAATTGAAGAATTAACAGATGAAAATTTTCAGAGCTTGATGAAAACAACAAACTCTCAATGACCTCAAGTATAAGAAACCTGAAGAATAGCACACAAGACCTAAAACATAATTTGATTGCTTATAACCTGTAATAAAGACAAAAATTTTTTTTTGTCATCCACAGTTATATATGATTTGCTGCTCATAAAACTAAAGCGTTGTTGGTTCTGTGTGTAGCTGTCCTCCTATAGGTTCCTATGGACTTTTTCCAGCCACTTTTATTGTATTCAGTACTTTGGGATGGCTCTGTAAACAGATGAAGCCAATAATGTATTAACAGTACCAACTGAGAGAAAGTATGGTTAACTGAGGTTACTAAAAACAAAAAACAATTCAAATCAATTGGCAATCTACAAAAAGAGTTAAAGATTTTAAAAGCTATTATTAAAATTGCTATATTGGTCTATTATGCTATATTATATGTGTGTACATATTGTATGTCCACATAGGAAATTTTATTAAGAGTTTTATTTTAAATGGCTTATAGATAAGATTGTCCATAAATTTAAGCTGCTAAAATCAATCAAACATACATTTTAATTTGTGTGACCTGAATCTGTGTATCATATGTTTTAAACGTGTTGGTAGAAAGAAACTAAAAACATTTTAGATGGTTGTGCTTAAGTTTACTGGTTAAACAAACTACACCATGTTAGATATTTAAGAGGTGTTTTCAAATACATGATTCTTAAAATTTATAGAAGGCATTGGACCTTCTGGTAAATGTTTTCTTAAGTTGTTATCTAATGGTTGAAACGGTTTGCTAAGTATTCATGTGATATTGCTATTGTCAGCAAGCGATCTAGGACTTGCTCCCTCATTTCTCTATTCTAAGCCCAACTTGTTCTTTCATTTCTCTATTCTCTTCAAGGTAGGAAACTAATTCTATTATGAAGGAATCTGTAGGACGCACAATTTAATCTTTAGACCTTATAAAAGAGATGGCTAACATTTTTCTGTAATAGCATAGCCAAAATAAGAACTTAAATAATAATCTCATAGCTAGATTCACTTCGCCATCAGCAAAGTATACAGTAAGTAGAAAAAACCTCCCTTTCAGACCAAAGGGAAAGAAAGTTTTAAAGTGAGAATATAATTTTCCTCATGGGCATTGTCTACCTTAGAAAAACTACTACAGAACATGCCTGTGACTATAGACTTGTAGTTCAGGCCACCGAAGATTAGAGATGGGAAACGGGCACTCCCTTGACTTGCATCCTCTGGTCTGCTTTAACACAAACCAGGAGGAAAAGAAAGCTCGGCATCAGAAGCAATGGGTGGCAGGCCTATTAATGGCTGATCTGTACAGTGATCTGCCCTCAAGGAGACCCAACAGGCCAGTCCACTGCAGTGGCTTTCAATGTGGTAAGCCTGGGCTTCAGCAGAAGTCAGCTTGTGAAGAGCCCTGGCAGCTCTGCCAAGAGTTGGATCACTGGAAATGGACCTGCCCTGGAGTCGAAGGATGCCCAGGTCAGAGCCACAGATCTTATTGGCTCTAAGCTGAAAAGCCCTTCACTCAGCCCAACTTCCAAAGTGACCACTGCAGCTGAGGGTGTGGTCAAGTAGGGTCAGCAACATTGCAGGCAGAACTGTAAATTTCTTGTTAGAGATGCCCCCTGCCTTTACCTGGCCAGCTCTCCTCCCAGGCCAGCCAAGTAATGAAAGTCAACAGAGTGCCTTCCCCTAGGAGGTTCACACCTCCCTTAGGATATACCCCATGTGAAGAGATAGATAGGTCTGGGCCTCTGAATTTACAAGGCCTAAAGCCCACCAGATTATTATCAAGCCCCTTCTATCAGGTTCTATTTGCCTCTCAATCAGAAAACTTAATTGTAGCTTAGACAGCACCTTTCTTAGCTCCTCTAATAATGACTCTGTCCTTTGTTCTAGACCCTGTCTAGCGTACTTGGGCCTCATTCCTTTGTAATCATAACCTCTACTCTACCACCAATGGCTCTACTCCCAACCTGTGTGTACTGATGGTCCTCTTCCCCACTTAATGCTGTATAATTGTTCAAACCTGGTTAATGCCACTCTTAGGATCATTGGTTACTATCCTCACTCTGTCTTTTATGACCTTGTCTAAATATGATCAGAGTCAGCAAACTTGGAAGGCTTCCATAGCCTTGGCAACTCATGACAACAGCCTAAGATGGTTACTGGCGCCATAAACTAGAGTGTCAATTTGTTGGGTCAACAACAGCAGCCACTGTGCACTTGCTCCTCATGTGGGATCTCTGTCCTTAATGTGCTGTACATTTTGACTTGATGCTATAACTAGTACTCAAACAGTATGTTTCACTTTGTGTGTCTATGTGAGTGCAAACTGTTGAAACCTTTATACTAAATTGATCTTCTGTATATAAAGAGAATTGAAAATGAATCTTGATGCAAATGGAAGGGGAGAGGGAGCGGGAGAGGGGAGGGTCGCGGGTGGGAGGGAAGTTATGGGAGGGGGAAGCCACTGTAATCCATAAGCTGTACACTGGAAATTTATATTCATTCAATAAAAGTTTAAAAAAATAAAATAAAATAAAATAAAATAAAATAAAAACTTAATGATAAAAAAAAAAAAAGAAAAGAAAAGAAGCAGCCAGGACTTGAACTGGTGATCCAACATGGTAGCATCCAACCAACTACACTACAACTACAGAACCACAATTTTACAAATTTAAGATACCTTTCAAGGGCAGGCACTGTGATCTAGAGGTTGGACAGCAGCTTGAGTCACCAATATTCCATATTGGAGTGCCTGTTCAAGTCCCAGCTATTCCTACTCATAAGAAAAAAAAAAAAAAATAAAGACAAAATTTTAAAAATAGCTGGGTTAAAAAAAGAACATTAAATACAAGGGAACAAAGATAAGGGTGACTTAGTATTCTCTTTGGGAAAACAATAGAAACTAGAAGATAGTGTAAACAGCTTCAAAGTACTCGAGGGAATGGGGGGCGGGGGGGAGGCAGAACTCAAAATAAATATCCAGAACAGAGTCTGGATAAAATCATTCTCTGGTAAATTTGTGAATGTGTAGACCCTTTTCCTCCAGTCAACTCTTGGGTTAGGGTGGTAGAGTTTTATTTTAAACAATCAACACTGGGGAAAAATTGTAAATGTAAGTCCAATCTGTCACTCTTCACTTTTGCAATGCTGTTTTGAGATAGAATCTCTTTTTTATAAACTATTCTATAAACCTTGATAAAGCACTAAATTGTAATCCATGTTTGAAAAAGTAGAATTCAAGAATAGAAGCAAGCAAGAAAATATGTTCTTTTAAACTCTTCTCCAAAACAAAGAGTGTTTAATGGCAAGGGAAAATCCCCATATACCCTCCAGCATTCAGCTAAATCTAGTCATGCTTTACCTACGGCTTGCTGAATTTCATTTCACTTTTTCCTTTTCTCTTTCATTGTCCTCTCTGGTCCTATCCTCCCCTAAAAGTCCCCTTAGAAAAAAAACGGATGAATGTTCTTGGAACCAAAACCCAGGGGGGTTTCAAGTTCTCCAGAGTTGTTGTTAACCTCAGTGTACAGATGGCATGGTGCAAAATCTCACAAGAAACCCAGAGACTCAGCAATAGAGTTCAAGCCCTTATGAATAAATCATGCTCCAGCACTCAATATTCTGGCCCTGGGAGTTAGATACCATTTGTTATTCACCTGAGTCATGAACATTTCATTATAAAGATGAAGAACTTTCTGATACATTCTTTACAAACAGCCCATATGCAACACTTGGGACTTCTTGGGCATATGTACATCTGTGCAAAGAATTCTAAACTTGCTCTTGGCATAATGGCCTTGACAGTGACAGAGTCTCCCACCTGCCCCTCAATGAAAGGATGCATTTGGCTCAATAATAATTAGCATCAATTATGGGAGAGCCCCTTTCGAGGACTGAGTATGGCCCTCCCAGCCTGCAGGTGCAGAATTATCCCCGTGACCTTTTGCTGCAGGACTGGTCATCGATGAGAGGAGTGGGACCATCAGGAGGGAATCACAGGCTGTTTATCTTCCCTAAGAATCATTGTCTGGCCTCTGCTATTCATGTCGGCAGCAGCATTTTCCTCTTGGGAAACCCACAAGAGGGGCTGAGATGCCTCAGCTGCACGCTTCCTTGCTGCAGACTTGCAAAAGGACACCTGGTTTCATTTTCTGGGTATCTTTATGCTCATTCTCAAGAACAAAAAAAAAAAAACACTTTATGACAAGGAACAAAAAGATAATGGAAAGAACACAGGTGGCTGGAGGTTGACTGACAGACAAGGACATAAGGAGAGAGATGTGAGACAAGCCCTTGTGTTTCCAAATGGCAGCTTCTGGCTGCCAGTATGTGTAGGGTGCCTGCTGTGTTTGGAGGAACACCAACGGAGAGTAGCCAGAAACCAGACTCCTCTTTACTCACAGGTAGTGCAAGATGTTATGTGGAAGCTTTTCTTTTCCTGATTCCTTTAGCTTCTCATCATAACATGAGAAAAGAAAGAAAAAGTAAAATAGCAGCTGTGACCAGCCATTCCTTTGAAGAACTGAGTTTAGAATGCTATAGATTGAATCTTTTTCCAGCTCTTTGCCATGGTTGGTGGCAAACACAACTCCTGCTTCTGAAATCTTCAGTTTCTGCAGATCCCCTGTGGTGTTTTATTCATCATTTTGTACCTAGATTATGATCATCTGGTCACTATCTTCCTCCTTTGTACACTTCTCAAGGGCAGAGTCAGCAACTTACCTGTGTTTGATGTCCACAGACCTTCCCAGTGTTCCTGAAGGTGGCTGGCAGCAACAGTAAAAGAGCAAGGACCCCAGGGGCCAGAACAGGTGCCAATCAAGTGGAGCCTGACAAACCTCAGAGTCCTTCTGTGGAAATTGGGGCTAACAAGATCTTTCCTCTTTTCTAAAGATCTTAATTTGAAAGTCACCTCCTCAGTGACTTCACCACCAGAAATTTCAAGACCCTAGCATGTCATGCTGTCCTCATTTATTTTTTCCTTTGCACTTATCACTATCTGAAATGTTACATACTTTTGCCAGTAATCTCGGGTATGGTCCATAACCCTATTATATGATGGCAGGGATTTCTGCCTGTTTTCTTACTTTCTGCACAATGGCTAGACACTGCCTGGCACACAGCAGGCCGTTAATCAATGTCTATTTAATTAATTGAAGGTCAAAGACATGCAAGTTTTTTGAATAGTCATATGTTTGGTGCTAGAAACTTCACTTAAATTTGACTTTTTTATTGAATAAACAATCAAATTCAACAATAATTTGTGTATTCATAGAAATTCTTTATTAAGTTAACATTTAGTATTATGATAAGTCTACTAGAGTTTAGCATGCATAACTAAAAAGTTTACAATTTTTCCCTTGTTCAAAAATACTCAAAGTGGTGCTTGTGTTACTAATGACATTAATAGGAAGAAAGACAAAAACTCATCTGTTCATTTTCTATTATCAAGATAATTATTCATAGTATCAAGGCTGCAATATTATTGTTGGAGCTTGTTTGACAAAGTCCCTTCATGACTTAAAACACCTGTGGTAGGCAGAATTATACCTTCTATACAAGGTCATCTACATCATAATCCTTGAAATCTGGGAATGTCACTTTAAATGGAAAAAGGTAGTTATCAGATGGGGTTAAGTTAGGGTTCTTTTACATGGGTAGATCCAAGTAAACCCAATCTAATTACATGGACCCTTAAAAGTAGACCTCTCCAGGACTGGTTTTGTGGCTTAGCGGGCAAGGCCACCAACTGCAGTACCAGCATCCCCTATAGACACCAGTTCTGGTCCAACTCCGTGCTGATGCACCTGGGAAAGCAACAGAGGATGGTCGAAGTCCTTGGACACCTGAATCTCTCTCTCTCTCTTCCTAACCCCTCTCTGCCTCTGCCTCTCTGTAATTCTGCCTTTTAATAAATAAATAAATAAATCTTTTAAAAAAAACACAGTAGACCTTTCCCACTTTTGATCAGGGGAAACACAATCATGAAAGAGGTGAAAGAGTGGTCAGAGAGGTTTGAAGGTGGGGGAGAAGAGCCCCAAGGAGAGGGAAAAAATGAAGAAAAGAGTTCTTCTTAGAGTGTCCTGAAAGAAGCATGGCCAGATGGCATCTTGTTAACTACTAACATTTCTGATCTCTGATATACAGAATTTTAAAACAATGTTTGCGCTATTTTGTGACACTATTAAAGCTTATTTATTTTTATTCATTTTAAAAGCAGAGAGAGAGAGAACACTCTTCCATTTGTTGGGTCACTCCCCAAATGCCTGCCACAGACAGTGCTAAGCAAGACCAAATCCACAAGCCAGGAACTCTATTCATATATCTATGTAGGTGGCAGGAAGCCAAGTACTAAGCCGTCATCTGCTGCCTCCCAGAGTGTTCATTAGCAGGAAGCTAGATTGGAAGCAGAGGTTGGACTTGATACTAGGCACTCTTGTATAAGATGTAGGCATCCCAGGCAGCTGCTTGATCTGTGCCATAATGCCTGCTCCAGTTTGTGGTTATTTATTATGGCAACAATAGGAAACCAACATGCAACTTGTTCTTCCAGCATGTTGTTCTACTGTGATGTCCCTCTATTCCTTTTACATATTGCAGTAGCTATACTGCCCACAAAAATGCAGTGTTGGAACAAGAATAAAGATTTGCATACCTTTACTCTTATGATACCATCCATTGCGCAGCATGTTCTCCTTTTTAAAATTATCACTGACTATGCAAAGTCCAGACTGAATAATCCCTGGATTCCACATCAAATGTAATCATTCCTCTCTTGCTTCAATTCCATTGCATTCATATGCAACTGAGTATAATTTTTTCACTTTGCTTTGAATTATCTTTACTTTTTTCTCCTCTACTTCCATAATTCCCAAAGATCAGAGCCCAGCTCAGAATTAGACACACACAAAAACTCCCATTTGATGTATCTTCAGTGATTAAATGAATGCAAGATGTCAGAGTGCCTGTTTATTTCCATGATCTTCGGAAAGATTCACGGGAAATAATTTTAAGCCAGTTGTCCTCTGAGTTTAGTAGAGAAACCGTCTTTGATGCACATTAAAAGATAGATGGTAAATATGTATTCCCAGGTGTCAGGAAGTAAATTCAGTATAAGATCTCCTAAGTGAGTGGAAATGCTTATAGAAAACAGTCTGAATGGCTCTGGATTGGGAGAGGCGGCAAGATGGCGGAATAGGCAGGAAGCACACTTAGTCCGGGGGGAGAGAAAGTTCAATATAAGTGGAGATACTGCAGGGTCAAGGAAGAGTAGCGGATGAAACAGCAGAGGAAACTCTTCCGGAACTAGTGATTCACAGTGGACCTGCGTGGAGAGCGTGGGAGCCCAAGTTCGGGACACCAGCGGCAGACTCAACGCACCAGCGCTGGAACGCGAGGTGAGCCGAACCTCCATAGCCCGAGATACCAGCGGGCAAGCGGAAAGAGGAGGCTAGAGGGAACGAGGCTTGAAACTCCGTGGGGAAAAGTTCACCAGGCTAACTAGAAGAGAGAGAAAAAAAAATAAAAAAAGTGACTGATACGGACACAAGTTTCTCTCTCTCCGCTCACCTCTCAAAGGCGAGCAAGACAGAGCAGGCGCCATTTTGGACATACGTCATAAGCAGGGCGACCTCAGGTCTGCACCAGCCCTGAGCCTAGCAGAAAAACCTGACTCTGTGGGGAGGGGTGAAATAACAGGAGATTAGCATCTAACTTGGCAACCCAGTGGGAGACTGCAGGAGAATTGGAGCCCACACTGAGGGCAAAAGAGATTCCCTGTGTGGCCCTCGGGAAAGAGCTTCCGATCTCTGGCTCCTGTGGGTATATCATTTGCCTGCTAACTACCTCCAATTACGTTCAGCTGTGCGGAATTACTTCCCTTTTAAATCAAAAAAAGAAAGAGAGATTTACCACACCTAACCTGGGAGTGTCATCCTTGACACACCCTCAACCCTGAGGAACCAAACACAGCTCTCAGTCCACACTCATCTCAAGCCTCTAAGGCTCCACTGAAAGCAGACAGTCCACTTAATATAGAGCCATAGTGTAACAAGAAAAAACACCACAGTGAAGAAACCAAATATCTCCAACATGCCAAACAACAAACGCAAAAACCAAGCTAACAAGAACAAGGAAGAAACTATGACGCCCCCAAATGAAAAAGACACCCCAATTCAAGATTATGAAGATGATGAGATCGAAGAAATGCAAGAAGCGGATCTCAAAAAATTGATAAGAACATTAAGAAGTTCTCAAAAACAAATTCTTGAACTACAGAAATCCTTCATGGACAAGATAGAAAATCTCTCTCTTGAAAGTGAAATATTAAGGAGGAATCAAAATGAAATGAAACAACTACTGGAACAAGAAACTCTGATAGTGACTAGAAATCATAATGAAATGAAGAGTTCAATAGATCAAATGACAAACACATTAGAGAGCCTTAAAAACAGAATGAGCGAAGCAGAAGAGAGAATATCAGACTTAGAAGACAGAGAACAGGAAAGGAAACAGGCAAACCAAAGAAAAGAAGAAGAAATTAGAAATCTAAAAAATATTGTCGGGAATCTACAGGATACTATTAAAAAACCCAACATTCGGGTTCTAGGAGTTCCTGAAGGCATGGAGAAGGAGAAAGGATTAGAAGGCATTTTCAGTGAGATACTAGCAGAAAATTTCCCAGGTTTGGAGAAGGACAGAGGCATCTTAGTACAGGAAGCTTATAGAACCCCTAATAAACATGACCAAAAGAGATCCTCACCACGACATGTTGTAATCAAACTCACCACAGTGAAACATAAAGAAAAGATCCTAAAAGGTGCAAGAGAGAAACGTCAGATCACTCTTAGAGGATCTCCAATTAGACTCACAGCAGACTTCTCATCAGAAACCCTACAAGCTAGAAGGGAATGGCGAGACATAGCCCAGGTACTAAGAGAGAAAAACTGCCAGCCCAGAATACTATATCCTGCAAAGCTCTCATTTGTGAATGAAGGTGAAATTAAAACTTTTCATAGCAAACAGAAACTGAAAGAATTTGTTGCCACTCATCCTGCCCTGCAAAAGATGCTTAAAGATGTGTTACACACAGAAACACAGAAACATGGTCACCAATATGAAAGAAGGTAAAGGAAGGAAACCTCACAGCAAAAGATCACAGAAAGCTCAATTTCTCTTTGACATAGAATTAAACTCTGATGCTCTGTTAAAGCAATGTGTTAAAGTAATCTATTATGTTCTCTTGATGTCTGTTAAATTCTAATTGTTCAGAAACAGCTGAATTTTTATTAAGAGCTATGGGTTATTTAAATATGTGCTTTTTTCAAAAATTTGAATAATCACCTTGTAACAATGATCAAATTTGGTCTATGTTATGTCATGATTTTAAGAAATCTTATTTCAACCAGATATTTTGGATTTTGAGCCTTCTTGGCATTCTTGACAGGCATTCAAAAAATCAAAGTTTCAAACAATCTGGTCTCTAAAATTTCCAGTAAATCCTGGACTTTTGTTTTTCCAGTTTGGGCCCAACTGAAAAAATCGAAGGACCTATGTCTCTCATCTTATAGAGACACCAACTAATCAGGCTATTTGGAGTATATTAGAAGTACTGTCAAGATGTGATGTGGTACCAGACTTTAAGTTTCTATAATGGAAAATGCTATTAATACAAATGTTTGAGAATTAAAAAGTCTAATGATCTTGTGTTACTAGACATGATAGTTATCTTAATGAGAAAGCCCCAGAGGCTTAAAGGGTTAAATACTTGTAAAATCCTACAGGTGCTTTCAAAAATACTGTGAAGTAAGCAAGTGCCTCTTGTTGGTTGATGAGTTTATAATTTTAAACATGGCGACTTAAAGTCTTTTGTCATCCACAGTTATATATGATCTGCTGCTCATAAAACTAAAGCGTTGTTGGTTCTGTGTTTAGCTGTCCTCCTATAGGTTCCTATGGACTTTTTCCAGCCACTTTTATTGTATTCAGTACTTTGGGATGGCTCTATAAACAGATGAAGCCAATAATGTATTAACAGTACCAACTGAGAGAAAGTATGGTTAACTGAGGTTACTAAAAAGAAAAAGCAATTCAAATCAATTGGCAATCTACAAAAAGAGTTAAAGATTTTAAAAGCTATTATTAAAATTGCTATATTGGTCTATTATGCTATATTATATGTGTGTACATATTGTATGTCCACATGGGAAAATTTTATTAAGAGTTTTATTTTAAATGGCTTATAGATAAGATTGTCCATAAATTTAAGCTGCTAAAATCAATCAAAGATACATTTTAATTTGTGGGACCTGAATCTGTGTATCATATGTTTTAGACTTGTTGGTAGAAAGAAACTAAAAACATTTTAGATGGTTGTGCTTAAGTTTACTGGCTAAACAAACTACACCATGTTAGATATTTAAGAGGTGTTTTCAAATACATGATTCTTAAAATTTATAGAAGGCATTGGACCTTCTGGTAAATGTTTTCTTAAGTTGTTATCTAATGGTTGAAACGGTTTGCTAAGTATTCATGTGATATTGCTATTGTCAGCAAGCGATCTAGGACTTGCTCCCTCATTTCTCTATTCTAAGCCCAACTTGTTCTTTCATTTCTCTATTCTCTTCAAGGTAGGAAACTAATTCTATTATGAAGGAATCTGTAGGATGCACAATTTAATCTTTAGACCTGATAAAAGAGATGGCTAACATTTTTCTGCAATAGCATAGCCAAAATAAGAACTCAAATAATAATCTCATAGCTAGATTCACTTCGCCATCAGCAAAGTATACAGTAAGTAGAAAAAACCTCCCTTTCAGACCAAAGGGAAAGAAAGTTTTAAAGTGAGAATATAATTTTCCTCATGGGCATTGTCTACCTTAGAAAAACTAATACAGAACATGCCTGTGACTATAGACTTGTAGTTCAGGCCACCGAAGATTAGAGATGGGAAACGGGCACTCCCTTGACTTGCATCCTCTGGTCTGCTTTAACACAAACCAGGAGGAAAGGAAAGCTCGGCATCAGAAGCAATGGGTGGCAGGCCTATTAATGGCTGATCTGTACAGTGATCTGCCCTCAAGGAGACCCAACAGGCCAGTCCACTGCAGTGGCTTTCAATGTGGTAAGCCTGGGCTTCAGCAGAAGTCAGCTTGTGAAGAGCCCTGGCAGCTCTGCCAAGAGTTGGATCACTGGAAATGGACCTGCCCTGGAGTCGAAGGATGCCCAGCTCAGAGCCACAGATCTTATTGGCTCTAAGCTGAAAAGCCCTTCACTCAGCCCAACTTCCAAAGTGACCACTGCAGCTGAGGGGATGGTCAAGTAGGGTCAGCAACATTGCAGGCAGAACTGTAAATTTCTTGTTAGAGATGCCCCCTGCCTTTACCTGGCCAGCTCTCCTCCCAGGCCAGCCAAGTAATGAAAGTCAACAGAGTGCCTTCCCCTAGGAGGTTCACACCTCCCTTAGGATATATCCCATGTGAAGAGATAGATAGGTCTGGGCCTCTGAATTTACAAGGCCTAAAGCCCACCAGATTATTATCAAGCCGCTTCTGTCAGGTTCTATTTGCCTCTCAATCAGAAAACTTCATTGTAGCTTAGACAGCACCTTTCTTAGCTCCTCTAATAATGACTCTGTCCTTTGTTCTAGGCCCTGTCTAGTGCACTTGGGCCTCATTCCTTTGTAATCATAACCTCTACTCTACCACCAATGGCTCTACTCCCAACATGTGTGTACTGATGGTCCTCTTCCCCACTTAATGCTGTATAATTGTTCAAACCTGGTAAATGCCACTCTTAGGATCATTGGTTACTATCCTCACTCTCTCTTTTATGACCTTGTCTAAATATGATCAGAGTCGGAAAACTTGGAAGGCTTCCATAGCCTTGGCAACTCATGACGACAGCCTAAGATGGTTACTGGCGCCATAAACTAGAGTGTCAATTTGTTGGGTCAACAACAGGAGCCACTGTGCACTTGCTCCTCATGTGGGATCTCTGTCCTTAATGTGCTGTACATTTTGATTTAATGCTATAACTAGTACTCAAACAGTATATTTCACTTTGTGTTTCTATGTGGGTGCAAACTGTTGAAATCTTTATACTAAATTGATCTTCTGTATATAAAGAGAATTGAAAATGAATCTTGATGCAAATGGAAGGGGAGAGGGAGCGGGAGGGGGGAGGGTTGCGGGTGGGAGGGAAGTTATGGGGGGGGGAAGCCATTGTAATCCATAAGCTGTACACTGGAAATTTATATTCATTAAATAAAAGTTAAAAAAAAAAAAAAGAAAAAGAAAAAGAAAAAAAAAAAAAGAATGGCTCTGGATTGCCCATTAAAAAAAAGGAAAAATAATGTAATCAAAAAGAAAAACTGAATAAGTAATAACACAGGTGGCTGGGTGACACAAATCAAAGGAAAAAAGGCTAGCTCCTAAGAATGAAAGTAAAGGGGCAAACAACAAGGAATTTTTCCTCATCAATAAGAATGATAAAAGACACTGAAAAGTAAACACACCCAAGAAGAAAGGATGAGGACACAGCTAAGTCATCAAAGTGGCAGTTGTCTGAATTACTCACCAGGTTCAGAAAATTCACTGGGAAAATAGAGCATTAATTGTTTCTTTCATTCAGAAACTTTATTTATGTTTCCCTAATATTTGTACTATATTTTGATAATCATTTCTGGGGATATGAAATTAAAAGAGGGAAAGACTTTTGATGTAGTGGTTAAAATGCCCATGTCCTTTATCAGAGTATCTGGATTTGACACCTGCCTTTGGCTCTTTATTCTAGCTTCCTGCTGATGCACATCCATGGAGGCAGCAGTAATGGCTCTCAAGTGATTCCATTCAAACGGGACACTCCCTCTCAAATGGGACACCATGATAAATTCTTGGCTCTCAACTTTGGCTCAGTACAATCCTGGTTACTACAGGCATTTGGGGAGTGAACCAGCAGATGAGAGCTCATTCTGTCTGTCTCTCCTTTTCCATCTGCCTCTAAAATTAATTAATTTATTAAATAAAGATCAAGTAAGCTAAAAGAATACACAGCTTGCTCTGAATATGTTCACAGAACAGTCATGGTAAGATGTGTCATATATGGAGTAAGCATGAAGATGGAGAAGTTAATTCAGTCATAACTTAGTTAAATAAATGCTAGAGTACCTTTTGGTGCCTGGTTCCTCATTAGTGAAGATTGTTTTCATTTTAAGTGATATTAATACCTAATTTAAAAGACTGGGGAAAGTACAACTCTATTGGATGCTATAACTGAATAGTTCATGGGTGAGACTTGCTTCATGTATAGCTGGTTTTGGTGCTCAAATAATATAAAAAGATCTTTATCTTTTTCATTTCTGGATTCTGCTGTCTTCTAATTGCTAGCCTAATTTTCAGGCTTCTTGTGGACTCAAGATAGTTCCATTTTTTCCTAGGTTTTAATTCCTATGTAATTCTTCAAGAATTTCCAGTATAATTTCACAATATTTCATTAGCTCTATATAGGTCATTTGCTCATATTTGAACAAATTTTGAAGGCTGTGGTTCTGATGCTTCGATTGGCCACATATAAGTCATATTTCTATTTTGATTCATAGAAGCAATCAACTCTCCCTCGGGTACAGAGACTGATAGAGAAAGGTGGTATCCAGATGAAGTTAAGATTGCAGTTAACAAAAGAGGAGAGAACAATTGCTGAATAGCATAATAATAATATTAACGATGTCCACTAAGTGATGGAAGCACACAGGAAGAATTATTGAAGGAAGGAGAGGCTACAACATAAAAGGAAAATAACTGATAAAAGAATTGTGAAATTGAACAATGTACAATGAATGCGCTCCCCTGCTCACTCCAGTAGTGAAAAGCTGGTGAAAATTAATAGGAACAATAGACTCCATGAGGCAGAAGAAAGGCTATCTGAACTGGAAGACAAATCTTTTGAAATATCTCAGTCATATGAAGAAAGAAGAAGGAGAAGAGCCGAAAGCAGTGTTCAGGATTCATGGGATACCATCACATGACCAAACAATGTGTTCCTGAAAAAAAGGAAAAGCAGAATGACAGAAAACTAAGATTAGAGCATTAAATTTCCCTAAGTTGGAGAAGAATGTGGACATCCAACTGTGAGAAGCACATAGAACCCAAAACAGACATGATCAGAGAAGATCTTCACTACAACACGTTATGTTCAGACTTTCAAAAGTAAAACATAAAGAAAATCTCCTAAAATATGCAGGAAAGAAATGACAGATTACTTTTAAATGTTCTCCAATCAGAATGACAGCAGATTTGTCATTGGAAAACTTTTAGGCTGGGAGAGATTACAGTCCAAATCCTTAAAGAAAAAAAATCTGTCAATACCCAGCAAAGCTCTCATTTATAAATGTAGGTGAAACAAAGGCCTTCCAAGACAAACAAAAATGAAAAAAAAAAATTGTCACTACCAAGGCAGCCTTACAAATGATACTTAAGGATGTACTGCACACAGAAACAGAGACAAGTAATCAGCATAATGAAAGTATGTGAAGGCACAAAACCTAGTAATAGCACAAAGGAGATCCAAAACAAACAAG
This sequence comes from Lepus europaeus, assembly GCF_033115175.1. Taxonomy (NCBI): domain Eukaryota; kingdom Metazoa; phylum Chordata; class Mammalia; order Lagomorpha; family Leporidae; genus Lepus; species Lepus europaeus. Next base: position 111,278,400 of record NC_084829.1, read on the forward strand.
AGAAATGTGTATAGAAGAATGACAGAACCGAGTTGTAATTTATCAATAATAACCCTGAATGTGAATGACATCAATTTTCCAATTAAAAGATACAGACTAATTTAATGTATTAATAATCAAGACCCATCTATATGCTTCCCACAAGAAACACGCCTTACCAACAAAGAAACCTACAGTAAAAGTAAAAGAATGTAAAAAGATATTCCATGCAAACGGAAATAAAAAATGAGCAGATGTAGCTATCTTAGTATCAGCCAAAACAGTCTTTAATATAAAAACCTTTAAAAGAGACAAAAAAGGGCCAGCGCCGTGGCTCAATAGGCTAATCCTCCACCTAGCAGCGCCGGCACACCAGGTTCTAGTCCTGGTCGGGGAGCCGGATTCTGTCCCAGTTGCCCCTCTTCCAGGCCAGCTCTCTGCTGTGGCCCGGGAGTGCAGTGGGGGATGGCCCAAGTGCTTGGGCCCTGTACCCCATGGGACCAGGAGAAGCACCTGGCTCCTGCCATCAGATCAGCACGGTGCACCGGCCGCAGCGCACCGGCCACGGCGGCCATTGGAGGGTGAACCAACGGCAAAAAGGAAGACCTTTCTCTCTGTCTTTCTCTCTCTCACTGTCCACTCTGCCTGTCAAAAAATAAAATAAAAAAAAAGAAAAAATAAAAGAGACGAAAAAGGTCATTATTTAATGATTAAGGTCTAAATTCAACAGGAAGATGTGGCAATAGTAAATGTTTATATACTCAATGCTATTGCACCCATCTATTTAAAACAATTAATGGATCTAAAGAAAGACATATGCCAGACCCAAAAAGAAAAATATTACATGTTTTCTTATTTATTATAGTTAATATATAAAGAGAAAAATTTGAGAGAATATCAGATTATTTGGTATATAGTTATAAATATTGCTTCACTGAATCATACCATGTAAATGAAAATATTCTTTTATTTCACATGTTTAAGAAAGGAAATGGAAAAGGGGGACAGAGGAGCTAGTAGTGCTTTGTTCTTAACTTGGGTGTTGCTTATGAGTGTGATCACATGACAAAAAATTCTTGATCTGTGTACTTATGTGCATTCCTTTGCATGCATACTGTATTTGAATAAAATATTTAAAAATAAATGAACAACTCAGATGTCCATCAACTGATGACTGGATAAAGAAATTATAGTATAAACATACTGTGGAATACTACTCAGTCATTAAAAAAAACAATGAAATCCTGCTTTTTGCAACAAAATGGATTCAACTGGAGACCATTATGCTTAAGAAACAAGCTAGTCTCCAAAAAATGAGCATCACACGCTTAGCTTTAATTGTGGTAACTAATATACAGAGTACGAAATAAAATGTAATGTGTGTAAGCAAAATTGACATTTTTTGAGATTTGATTACTTTTATATCCCTTGTCTATACATTTGAGGAATGGTGGTTTTTCTACTTACTATTTGTTGAATTCTTTATTTAGTGGAGGTTTAATCTTGTGATTAATCTTGTGATTATAAAGTAAATTGAAAGTATGTCATTGTAAAAATATCACACTAGGTTAATACTCCACCTGAGGTGCCAGCATCCCATATGGGCGCCTGTTCTAGTCCCGGTTGCTCCTCTTCCAGTCCAACTCTCTGCTGTGGCCTAAGAAAGCAGTGGAAGATGATCCAAGTACTTAGGCCCCTGCACCCGTATGGGAGACCAGGAAGAAGCACGTGGTTCCTAGTTTCCCATAGTCTCAGCTCCATCCGTTGCAGCCATTTGGGGAGTAACCAACAGAAGGAAGATGTTTCTCTCTGTCTCTCTCACTGTCTGTAACTCTACCTGTCAAATTAATTAATTAATTAATTTAATTAAAAGACAAATAGGATGGGAGTGAGAGAGAGAGGAAGATAGAGTAGTAAGTATCTTTACACTCTTAAAACTGTATATATGAAATACAAGAAATTTGTTCCCTTTATTTAAATGAAAGAGTAATAAATAAATAAGCAAAAATAAATAATTCTTAAAAAAAATAGGTGTTGGGGAATATTTACCTACATTATTCTAATTTAAAATCAAATGAGAAACTATGTTGGTATAAAGACCCAGTTGTAGAAACTGTATACTGCCTCTACTGGAATGGTTTATGGTGAATTTTTTCTCTCAACATGAAACCTCCCATCCCCAAATAAATTTATCAGAAAATATTTTGGATAAACTGTCTGTATTCTCTTTCTCTTGTATATACCTTGGATACTACATTATAGTGTCTTCCCCATACTTACATCAGGGAGCAGAACATGAAATAAATTAAAGGGAACCAAATGTGTGTATAAAGTAAGAACACTTAGGAAGTAGCCATTTGGCATAGCAGTTAAGATAGTCATTGGGACACCTGCACTACATACCAGAGTACTTGGGTTCAGGTGCTGGCTCAGTTCTTGACATTAGTTTCTTGCTAACAAGCACAATGTGAGACAGCTGTAGTAGATACCTGCCTCACATGCAGAAGCCCTGGACTGAATTTTTAGCTTCCTGCTTTGACCTGGTCTGACACAAGTTGTTTTGGGCACTTGGGGAATCAACCAGTGAATGAGAGCTCTGTCTATTTGCCTCTCCAATTAATGTTAAATTAATGTTTTTAAATAAGGAGGTTTCTCATAGGGTGACCAGCAACTCATTGTGGTTTGCCTGGAATTTTCCTTTTTAGCTTTATATATACTGTGGTACTGGGAACCACTTATTCCCTAGCAAACCATTCTCTATCTTTTAATAGTGTTTGGTATTATACTTGTGGTATAGACTAGAAATGGGTCACATAAAGCCTGTATCAATACTTCATGATTATTTGGCTACTCTGGAAATATTGATGTTGAAAACTGCACATTAATTTACAAGGCCAAATTTTATACTAAGCTTTGGGAGTGCCAAAGAGACAATGTTCAAGATCAATGTTAATTTGAGCAAATGCTAAATGCTCCAATGAAATATTTTTTAATGTTACCAGTTAAAGAAGCAAAAAATTTGCATAGTTTACACAAAGAATGACGTTAAGCTCTAGAAACTGACTGGTTTGTTGGTTAAAATACAAAAATATGATAGATTTCTCAACATTCTTATAAAGCTCCCTGGGTACACGCCAAGGAGAGAACATAATGAGAAATCTGACAGCCTTTTGTGAAGAGCATACACTACACAAGTGAAGCAGCTCAACCATGCTGACTAGTCTCTGTCAGCTTGACTTTAATGTAGTGTCTAAACCTTGTCATTATGGAAAAAGAATAAATATATTATTAATGAATCACATTTCATTTCTTCTAATATGTTTGGCAGAGAGCATAGTTAGAGTGAAGGAATCAAAGAAATCTTTTGTAGGCTACAAGGAACACGGTATAGATCATCCCTGGCACCAACTATCATGGGACCCCCTGCTCCCCATATTTCTCAGTCTTTCTTGCAGTGAGGTTGTGGCCATATGACTGAAGAATCACTGATAACAGTGTGATGAGAGTGTGTATGAGAGTCTGAACTCAGACAACTAAGGACAGATGGGAAATATCCACTGACTCTTTGACTAAGAGTGAACAACCCTGAAATGGAGTCATAAGATGGAAGCAGCTGGATCTCTAATATGTGGTTGGAGAGTTATGGGACCACTAACACCTGACCCGCTTCAAATTTTGATGTGCTCAAGAAAAAAAATTGTTCACTCAGTGCTGTTGGCTTAAGTCAGTAAGATTCTGGGATCTACATAACTTTGCTTGTTGAAAATGATGAACACTGAGAATCTCTGTTTATGCACCTCTAAAATTCCCACTTTGAAATACTTTTACTCCACATTTTATTACAAAGTATCAAGTGAGCATCCCACAGCAGAATCAGCTCAAGAACCAGTGCTGAGCTCTTGTCCTTAGTAAAATTCTTAAATTAGAAAACTGTCCCAGTGCAACTGTCTCACCTACTCTGCGGTACAAGATATTGCAGCCATGTCTCTTGCATGAGACAGCAGTTTGAGTTGCCATTTGTTCTATCTTTTCTCCTCAGTGCCACCTACCCACTGTTCTACCCTTCATTTTTTTCTCAATGCTATAGACTGCCATAGTGCTCATAGACAGATGTGTTGATTACTCATTCAAATGAATATAGCCATAGTAAAAAACACAGAGAAGCAACAAGTCAGTAATAAAATGTTTTCTCTTGACTATCACTCTCTTTGGCTGCCTTTCCACAAATCACTGCAGCTCTGATTCTGAGAAGTATAGATTCACAGCCTGTATAGTCAGGCTTGTGCTCCACTACATACTGGATGTGTGACTTTAGAAAAATTATTTTATTACTTTGAATCTCAGTTTTTTAGTCTACTCAATGAGAAGAGTAGTATTGCCTTATAACTATTTTAAGACATATAAATGAGATAACAATACCTGCCACACAGTTTGAGTGAACAAGTAAACATATATTGAATGATCATGAATTTGTACAAATACAGAGCAACAAATAATTAAAGTATAAACATTATTTGTAAGAGTTGTGCAAGCAGTGGGCTGGTAAATATTATGATTCACTCCCCTGGGATGAGATTGGGGGCCAATTTCAAGCTACCAATTGTGAAGTCATTAAAATGTGCCATCCTGCACAGCAGCACTGCATGATATAGTAGTTTCTCCATAAGGACAAAATAGAAACAAATAACCTCAAAGGCACAGGTAATGGCAAGATGTAGAAACATAATTAGGAAATAATATGTTTTGAATTTGTATTACCTTTGTTTTCAGCTTAATTTATTAAATTATAAATTTATGGCATTTAATTATATTAATGTCTATGTGTAACAATAGGCACCTGAAAATTAAACTAATAGTTTTCATTGGCTGGTACAACATCCTGCACACATTGTGCATCCCAGCTTATGTTTGCTTAAATTAATTGCTAATGAACTGCACAGTTTCTCACAGTGTGTGAGTCAGTCTTGGCATGGTGGGAGGTCATTTGTACAATAGGGAAAATATGCTAATCCCAATTTTTAGATATGTTAGCACAGGGATCTTAGACAAATGACTTAATCTGTTGCAGCCTCATTTTCTTCATCTTCATAATTCAGAGCTGGGAGCTAAAATAAGAGCTAATTCATAATCTTTTTATATATTTAACAAATTTACATAAAAATACTGACATACAAAAGAGTCTGCCTGCCCACTCCTTGAAAGCTTCCAATCCTACCATGAGAATAGCAAGAGAGTGGTGATTCCTTCTGATCTCCCAGTTTATTGTAAAGTAAATTAGGTATCCCCCTTTTTATATCATGAGCAAGCCAAGACAGGATAAAAGATGGCCAATCAGGTCTTTTGATGAATTTGTATCCACCTTGTAACTGAATATCAATCTGATTGTCAAGTTTTTTCTCCAAAATTGTGCAAAAATCCCCAGTACCACGGGACCTTTTGGGTTTTACCTCTCTTAGAGTCCCCCTCCATGTCACTCTGGCTAGAGGTCTTTGACTCTAATAAATCCTGCTTTTAAATCTAAAAGAGAGAGAGAGAGAGAGAGAGAGAGAGAATCTGACATGATCCCTAAAATGACATACGAATTGAATCATGTTAGCATTGTCATTTGGCTTTGCCTAATGATTTTTGATCTGTGCAAGTTCTAGAGAAAACACACACTGGCCATGGAGTCAAACAACTCTATCCCCTTAGGCTTAATACAAAAAGACCTTGTGTTTTTAATGTATCTTTGTTCTTTAGCCAAAAACAAGAAGCTAGAATCATCTAGAATTGGTGCCATACAAGCACCAATGTTTTAATTCATTTGAATGAAACAGCCCTTACATCAATGTACAGATAAGAAATTCCTTGCAAAAGATTCTCTGAGATCAACGTCTAAAATTTGGGTCAAGTGGGATGTTATGTCTGAGTTGTATGTGTGTATGTGAAAACAAATAATCTTGAAAATTTTAACATGAGAAAAGAATCCAGGAGCCACAGTGAAAGTATTTTATAAATCCATTCTTGACTTTTATAAATTTCAAGCATAAGAGATTGACTTTAACATATAAAATATGCTAAAAGAGAAAAAAATAACATTATGTTCTACAGGATATAAAAATCTCAATTAATTGAATGCTAGACCCTTTTTCATTAAAAAAAAAAAAAAAGGATGGGGCTTATTGGGCAAATGTTTAGCATAGTGGTTAAGATATCTCCATCCCACATGTGAGCACATGAGCTTGACTCCTAGGTTTTCATTCCAGCTTTCTGCTAGTGAAGACTGGGAGGCTGTGGTTATGGCTCGAGTAATTGAGTTCCTGCCACTCACCTTGGAAATCCGAATTCTGTTCTCAGCCACTGGCCTCAGTCCTGGCCAACCCCTAGCCTTTTTGGACATGTGAGGAGTGAACTAGTAGATCAGAGTTCTCTCTTTTCCGTATGTTCTCTTTCTCCCTCTCTCTCAAATAAATTTTTAAAAACCTTATTTTCATATGTAAGAAATGTGAAATTGTTAGGGTCATGCATTCACATCTACTGCACCAGCTGCTCAAATATTAAAAATTTCTATTTAAAGAAAACCTCAACAGGTCAATTTTAGCCTTAGCCACAGGAATGTTTAAAGAATGAAAATACCCTTTACAGATGACAATTTTACCTTTGTGTTTTATTTTTACTGTAGTTGGCATAACCAAGTAAATGTCATCAACATATCACATTGCCAAACTACCTGGAAACATGTTGCAACCCACTTAATCCTATTTCTCCTTAAGAGTATAATACCTGACACCAGTCCCACTTCTAAGTTCTGGATCCTAGGTTATGAAGATGAATAAAGCATAAAACCTGCAATTCCAGGATTTACAAACTATTGGAGAAGCAACCATGAAAATACATGTATTTATAATTCAAATTGGTGTTTTACCTATATTAAGAAAAACTGTGGCTGGCATTGTGGCACAGTCAGTAAAGCTACACCAGTATCCTGTATGGGCGATGGTTCATGTTCTGGCTGCTCCTCTTCTGATCCCTCTCCCTGATAATGGACTAGAAAAAGTAGTAGAAGGAGCCCACTTGTTTGGGTCCCTGCCACTCACATTGGAAGACCTAGAGGAAGCTCCTGGCTCCTAGTGCCTGACTTCATCCTGGTTCTGGCCTGGCTCAGTCCTGATCATTGCAGCCATCTGGGGAAGGAACCAGAGTTTGGAAGATTCTCTCTCTCTCTCTCTCTCTCTCTCTCTCTCTCTCTCTCTGTGTGTGTGTGTGTGTGTGTCCTTTTCTCTCTGTAACTCTGACTTTCAAATAAACAAATCTTTTTTAAGAAAAGTGAACATGCTTCCATTGTGTGGTTGCACCTACTAAGGCAATTTGTGAACTCTTTTGATTTTTAAAAAACACTTGTCTGTGGGAAACAAGTTACTACTTCCATTTCAACTAATTCACAGAGAAAGAATAATAATCTGGTATTTCTGGTGTTAATAGAGCAAACCAAAGAGATACAGAAAGCTCTGGGAGACACCATTCTCAGTGCCTTATGTAGTGCTTTTCAAATCACACAGAGGAAACAAGAAGCACATGGGCCAATTATTCCGAAGGGCCTCCTGGAGGAGTTCTGTAGGTGTAGTAAGATCACAAAAACTGAGGGAGAAGTAAGAGGGCTGAGGAGCTGAGACAGAGGGACAGCCCCAGGCAAAAGGGCAGAAGGTACACAGTCTGGAGAGAACAGAGCCAGCTGAATGTGGAACTCGGGAGAGGAAGGCTGGAAGAATGATTGCACAGTACTTGGTAGCTTCACTGAATAGCCAGCCAAGGGCTGGAGACCTGAATCAGACAATCCAGGGGAGGATTGAAGAGTAGCAGGGTCAGATCTGTGTCTCTGTACCGCGTAAACAGCCTTGTGGAGACCCAGACCATGATATATGATGGCCACTATGAGGTTATACAAAAGGAGAGAATTGAGAAAACTTTGTGTCAAACTTGACAGGAGTTGGAGACTTATCAGATGTGATTTTGTGAAAATAAAAAACAAACAGGACGAGATCCAATCCAAGTTGTGACAGGTGCCTCTGGCTCAGACAGATGCTGCAAGTGTTAGCACAAGTGAGGAGCTGGGAGAAGCAGGATATAGGAGAAAAGGTTTGGTTTTGATGATCAAGTAGTTTAAACATGATAGTATCCATGAGAGGCCAGCTTTGTGGTGCAATGCATTAAGCCACTGCTTGTGATGCCAGCATCCCATCTCTGATTGCCTATTGGAGTCCCAGCTGCTCCATTTCTAATGTTATTTTCCCTGGTAAAGAAGCAGATGATGACCAGGAATTTGGGCCCCTGCTGCACTTGTGGAAGACCCAGATGGAGTTACAGACCTGACTGTTAAGGCCATTTGGGGAGTAAAGCAGTGGATGGAAGATATACCCCCATTGTTGCTCTGCTTTCAATTAAATAAATATATAAACAAACAATATCCGTGGTGGGGGGGAATACATGTAAGATCACAGTGTGCCCTACAGCAGCCACTAGCACATTGGGCACTGAAATGAGGCTTCTCTGTGTGGAGAGTGTGTAAGTGTCAAACACATAGCAGATTTCAAAGATCTGATACAGATGAAACGTGAAATGCCTCATTCATGATTTTTACCATGATTACATGTGGAAATAACATTTTAGATATAATGAGCTACATACAATATATGACTAAAATTAAATTCACCTCTTTTTAATTTTCTAATATGACTTCTAGAAACAATTAAACCTACCCATCTCATACTTCTATTGGACAGTACTGATATAAGAAACTTTCCTTAAATAATACATTGAGCTAAACAAAATCCTCCTCCATAAAAATAAGATTCCCATTACAGTGATAAATCTATGAACCTGACTGATTATTTCCCTCTGCTTCGTCTTTGCAAGTAACCTTGTACCTTACATGAGTGTTAATTGACATGTTTATGTCACTACATGAAAGTACTTTAATTACCAAAATTAATGATAAAAACAAAATCTCTAAGAGTTTCAAAGAAGGGTGAAAGGGAATTGCAACCAGAGACATTTGGAAAGCAGGTAGATGGAAAGCACAGAAGATTCAGAGCAGGGTTCTGGGATTCTTCAAGATGCTCTCAGAGTAATCCTCACGGCTTTGATAAGCAATGCCCCTCAGCTTTCATTGTCCTAACTGCAAAATGAGAATCAGTAGGCTCAGCCTCATTCTGTGACTTGATGCTAGAATTGGTTCAATCACTGATAACAATGGGCTAAAAGAAAGGGACAGAATTCACTAAGGATTGGGATGGATATATGCAAGGACATGGGCTTCTAAAGGAGCAAAACTTTTAGGGGGAATACTTAGTGACAAGGTATGGTAAGCCATATGTTTTAAAGAAACACTTGGGAAAAATAAACTACAGAGGGTTCTCAGTGTTGGACTAAGGAAATACAATATAGTCTCCAGGTCTGTGGTTTTCAACTCTCCTCACCTCTACATTCTGTTCTCAGGAAGAATTTGTCAATCTCTGGTGACATTTTGGTTGTCACAAATAGGCAAGGAAGGTTTGCTACTGACAGCTGGGGACTACTGGCCATGGATGCTGCTAAATAAACAGCCTACACTGCACACTCATGAAAGAAAATTTTCTGGCCCTAAATTTTAATAGTGCCATGTTTGGGAAATCTGGATCTGGGTAAGAGGGATAAGTTCCAGAATGAAGACTGTGATATCTATGCACTGTAATGAAGAAAACTGAATAATTTGCCCTCTAGCCACAAATCTTACATAATCTGTGATTCTAAATGTTCCTATTTTAAATAAAAGTAATCATTACATTACCAGGAGATTTGCATGGCTGATATGCTTTATGTTTATGCTTTATGTAATTTGATTTATCCTTGGAAAGGGAACACCAGTTAGTGGGAAGAACCAACCTGTCCTGATAAACAGAATGTTAATTTAGCAGTGACCTGAAAGTGAACTCTTATGAAAGTCAAGAATGTGTTTGCACTAATTTGGGATTTTATTTTCTATTTCTTTCTGATATAAGACTTGTTGAAATAGTAAGAGCCAGAAGCTCTCCTCATTGCATTTCCATCTGGAAGAAAAATAAGACAAATATTGGAGTAACTCCATTCCAATTTTGCAAATTCAATAGTATTGTGGAATGAACTATTGTTTGAATAATTTCTGGAATGTATTATGTTTTAAATAAATGTAACTTAGTCTCTTTTCTTGTGTAATCATTCTAAGAAAACATGTACCTGAGAAAAATTACCCTGACCTCTTAAAGCAGACATATATCTTGTAGGATTTTTGCTTTTCAAAACTAAGCACAGTGTATTAATTTCAAATTCCCAAACTGTCACTTTCCTACTTCAAACTCAAAGTAGGATCAAGACAATGACTCAAATACCTATGAAAAAAAATACAAAGATTGGATGGATGTTTGGCCTAGTGGTTAAGATGCTGGTTAAGATGTTAAGACACCAGTATCTCTCATAGTACCTGTTTCATTCCAGGCTGCAGCTCCTGGTTCCAACTTCCTGCTAACACAGATCCTGGGAGGCATCAAGCAATGGTTCAAGTAATGATGTCTTGCCACCCATATGGGAGACTGGACTGGGTTCCTGACTTCTTATGAGCATTTAGGGAATGATCCAGTTGATGAGATACCTCTCTCTCTCTCTCTCTCTCTCTCTCTCTCTCTGTCTCTGTCTCTCTCTCTCTCTTCTTCTTCCCTCTCTCATTTACAAAAAGAAAAGGAATATACATGCAAGGATCATATTATGCCTTACAACATTAAGCTCTATCTGTTCATAAAATATAGAGGCACTTGCTGACAATATGAAATGGAAAAAAGAAAATCATAGAAGTATCCTCTTGGTAATTTTTTTCTGTCTAATGGAATTCAAATTCACCTATTTATTGACAATTGTGAGATTTCTATCTCCAGAGTAGGCATTACCCAGGAATTTCAGGCTGACCTGCCACCAGTTTTATTTACATGTGGACGTTGAAGGCTATCTGATCTCAAATTCTCTATGCATGAATCAAACTGATAATTTTCCTGCCCATACCTGCTCCTCTGTTGCCTACCCATTTTGGTTGATGGAAATTCCATACTTCCAACTGTTCAGGCCAAAATCCTTCATTGTATTACCTTCTAAAATATGTCCAGAAACCAACATTATTATTATCACCTAATTCTTATCCTTACTAGCGTAGGGTGATCCTCTCTGCTCTACCTCACTGAAAGCACAATCTACTAGTTTCTTTGCTTCCACCATTGCTCTTGAGTCTATTCTCATCAGATTCACAAGGATGATTCTTTCCCAACATAAATTGCATCAAGTCAATATACAAACTCTGCACTGGCATTCCATTTCACTCAGAGTGAAAGTCAAAATCCTTTAACTAACCTTTGATGGCCAATCAGGAGCATCCAGCATTTTTTTTTTTTTTGATAGGCAGAGTTAGACAGTGAGAGAGAGAGAGACAAAGAGAAAGGTCTTCCTTTGCCAATGGTTCACCCTCAATGCACCATGCTCATCCGAAGCCAGAAGCCAGGTGCTTCTCCTGGTCTCCCATGCGGGTGCAGGGCCCAAGCACTTGGGCCATCCTCCACTGCACTCCCGGGCCACAGCAGAGAGCTGGACTGGAAGAGGAGCAACTGGGACAGAATCCGGCGCCCTGACCAGGACTAGAACCCGGTGTGCTGGCGCCACAGGGGGAGAATTAGCCTATTGAGCTGCGACACCGGCCCATCCAGCAATTTTGTAAAGACCCAAAGAGTAAACACTTTAGGCTTTGTGGGTCACAGCATTCATGTCTCAAGTACTTTACTCAAGATAATTAATGAGAAAATGTGGATGAATGGTTGTGACTATGTTCCAATAAATCCTTATTTAAAAACAGCAAGCCAGATTTGACCAGTAGTATCTTGCTGACCTACATCAAAGATTTCTTTTACTTGCTTTATTTTTCTCCATAACATTTAACAGTACTCAGTATGATGTTTATTAACTTATTTATGTTTTGTCTCTTCTAGTTAGAATATAAGTTACACCAAGATGCATTATCTCTTTCCCTTACCCAAGATCTCCAGTATGTAGACACATGCTGGATACATAGTAGGCATTCAATAAGTGTTCAATGGATGACTGAATGAAGATTAAGATGCAGTTATGCAGGAGATCATTGATCTGCTGCCTGCTATATCTCTAAATATGCATGCGAAGAACTAAAGCATCCATGTCACTGACTATATGTCCATGTACTCACCTCATTACATTGAGCAGACTTTTCCCAACACATCAAGTAGACTTCTTGATCCTGAAAATATATGCAGGTTTTTAAAACCAAGAAGAATATATACAAGAAAAAGATTTTCTCCAATTATTAAAAAAAAACAAGGAGAATATATACAATAAAAAGATTTTCTCCAATCATTAAAAAAAAAACAAGGAGAATATATGGAAGTAACAATGAATTTGGATATCAAAGAATTTATTATTATTCTGTAACAATATATTTTTCAAAACCATTCTCAACATCTATTATTTCATTTCATTCTGATAAGGAGTCAGACAAAAAATGTTTTTTATCTGCATTGACTAATTAAAAATACAAGGTATAGAGGTCAAATAACTCCAGGAGTCACAAAATCACTAAGTCTTTCCCAGAGCCGAACCTAACACTGAAGTCTCAGGTCATCTCCATTGAATAACTGCTTTGCCACAAGGTATGTTTATCTTAGGGTACACTTGATTCTCAGTAGTTAAGGTTTTATGTTTCACAATAAAACGCAAATATAGTCCATGGGGTAAAAAAAGAAAACTTTGCCTCCTGAAATATTTTTCAAAGTTGTGTGAGAAAGCAAGGCAGTTAAGTTCACCCATCCCTGAAAATAATAAATCTAGGCTTTACCAGGAGAATTACTGGGTGCTAAATGACAATTTTCTAGTAAGAATGAAGAATTAAGGTAATATTCATGGGGAAAGTAGTAAAACTTTCAAAAACAATCAAACCTTTAAACTCCGGTGACCTCTGTGTCTCCAGAGACTCTTCCACTGGGTTTTAGCAAAGGGCACTCATGGTCTTGAAAATCCCTCAGCGAGTTCTTCCAGATCCTTTCTTAATCACAATTTGGGGAGCCAGGCTCCATTTTCTTAGAGGCAAAGAGACAGCAAGAAGATTTCTATTCCCATATCTGAAGCCAACCATACTCTAAAGATGAAAAAGGAAATGTGAAACAATGTTTTTTTAGTATGACATTCTGGTTTATGACGTGATATGTTGACTTTGTTTCTTTTGCAGAGAGAATCTATGTAAATTCAACATCAAAACTCATCCAAACTAACAGCTGTATGTTCCAAACTAACAGCTAAAACACCTAGCCTCTGAACACCTGAAATAAAATTTACATGGAAAAGAAAATTTCAGCAGCTTTCAGCGTCTACCCTGGGGATACTCCCTTTTATCGTTACCTACAACTACACAATCGGAAAATCTTTATAACCAAAAATTCACCTGTCATAAACTTGTAGTGGTATACTGGAGAATAAATTCTGATTAGAAATGTGCTCTAATGGGAGGCCAGTGCTGTGGTGCAGCAGGTTACCTGTAGTGTCAGCATCCCACATGGCTGCCAGTTGGAGTCAAAAAAAGGAAAGAAATGTGCACTAGGGCCCTGCCCAAGTTCTACCCCATCCTAACTGCCCTAATTTCTCTTTCTATCAAACTTCAATACACATTTCGATTCTCAGTAGATAAGATTTTATGTTTCACAACAAAAGGCAAATATAGACAAAATATAGACATTTTGGTCTTTAGCATTCAATTTGGCACTTCTTGCTACTTCTTAATATTTAAATATTACATACATGATCACCCTCTTTCTTTTTTTTTAACTTTTATTTAGGAAATATAAATTTCCAAAACACAGCTTTTGGATTACAGTGGCTTTCCTCCCTGATAACTTCCTTCCCACCCGCACCCCTCCCCTCCCCTGCTCCCTCTCCCATTCCATTCACATCAAGATTCATTTTCAATTCTCTTTATATACAGAAGATCAATTTAGCATATATTAAGTAAAGATTTCAACAGTTTGCACCCACACAGAACATAAAGTGTAAAATACTGTTTCAGTAATAGTTATAGCATTAATTCACATTGAACAACACATTAAAGACAGAGATTCTACATGAGGAGTAAGTGCACAGTGACTACTGTTGTTCGCTTAACAAATTGACATTCTTGTTTATGGCGTCAGTAATCTCCCTAGGCTCTAGTCATGAGTTGCCAAGGCTATGGAAGCCTTTTGAGTCCGCTGACTCCTATCTTATTTAGACAAGTCCATAGTCAAACTGGAGGTTCTCTCCTCCCTTCAGAAAAAGGTAACTCCTTCTTTGATGGCCGTTCTTTCCACTGGGATCTCACTCGCAGAGGTCTTCATTTACGGTTTTGTTTGTTTGTTTGTTTGTTTATTTGTTTTTTGCCAGAGTGTCTTGGCTTTCCATGCCTAAAATACTCTCATGGGCTCTTCAGCCAGATCTGAATGCCTTAAGGGCTGATTCTGAGGCCAGAGTGCTATTTAGGACATCTGCCATTCTATGAGTCTGCTGTGTATCCTGCTACCCATGTAGGATCGTTCTCTCCCTTTTTAATTCTATCAGTTAGTATTAGCAGATACTAGTCTTGTTTATGTGATCCCTTAAACTCTTAGATCTATCATTGTGATCAATTGTGAACTGAAATTGATAACTTTGACTAGTGAGATAGCATTGGTACATGCCATCGTGATGGGATTGAATTGGAATCCCCTGGCACATTTCTAACTCTACCATTTGGGGCAAGTCAGCTTGAGCATGTCCCAAATTGTACATCTCCTCCCTCTCTTATTCCCACTCTTATATTTAACAGGGATCACTTTTCAGTTAAATTTAAACACCTAAGAATAATTGTGTGTGAATTACGGAGTTCAACCAATATTATTAAGTAGAACAAAAAAAAAAATACTTAAAGGGATAAAGTATTAAGTTGTACATCAACAGTCAGGACAAGGGCCGATCAAGTCACTCTTTCTCATAGTGTCCATTTCATTTCAAAAGGTTTCCTTTTGGAGCTGGGTTAGTTGTCATTGCTCTGGGAGAACATATGATATTTGTCCCTCTGGGACAGGCTTATTTCACTCAGCATGATGTTTTCCAGATTCCTCCATCTTGTTGCAAATGACTGGATTTCATTATTTTTGACTGCTGTATAGTATTCTATAGAGTACATGTCCCATAATTTCTTTATCCAGTCTACTCTTGATGGGCATTTGGGTTGATTCCAGGTCTTAGCTATTGTGAATTAAGCTGCAATAAACATTAAGGTGCAGACAGCTTTTTTGTTTGCCAATTTAATTTCCTTTGGGTAAATTCCAAGGAGTGGGATGGCTGGGTTGTATTGTTAGGGTTATGTTCAGGTTTCTGAGGAATCTCCAGACTAACTTCCATAGTGGCTCTACCAGTTTGCATTCCCACCAACAGTGGGTTAGTATCCCTTTTTCCCCCACATCCTCGCCAGCATCTGTTGTTGGTAGATTTCTGAATGTGAGCCATTCTCACCGGGGTGAGGTGAAACCTCATTGTGGTTTTGATTTGCATTTCCCTGATTGCTAGTGATCCTGAACATTTTTTCATGTGTCTGTTGGCCATTTGGATTTCCTCTTTTGAAAAATGTCTATTGAGGTCCTTGGCCCATCTCTTGAGTGAGTTGTTTGATTCACTGTTTTGGATTTTCTTGATCTCTTTGTAGATTCTGGTTATCAACCCTTTATCTGTAGTATAGTTTGCAAATATTTTCTCCCATTCTGTCAGTTGCCTCTTCACTTTCCTGACTGTTTCTTTTGCAGTACAGAAACTTCTCAATCTGATGCAATCCCAAATGTTAATTTTGGCTTTGACTGCCTGTGCTTCTGGGGTCTTTTCCAAGAAGTCTTTGCCAGTACCTATATCTTGCAGGGTTTCTCCAATGCTCTCTAATAATTTGATGGCTTCGGGTCGTGGATTTAGGTCTTTAATCCATGTTGAGTGGATTTTTGTGTAAGGTAAAAGGTAGGGGTCTTGCTTCATGCTTCTGCACGTGGAAATCCAGTTTTCCCAGTACCATTTGTTTAATAGACTGTCCTTGCTACAGATATTGGTTTTGGATCCTTGATCAAATATACATTGGCTGTAGATGTTTGGATTAATTTCTGGTGTTTCTATTCTGTTCCATTGGTCTATCCATCTGTTTCTGTACCAGTACCATGCTGTTTTGGTAACAACTGCCCTGTAGTATGACCTGAAATCTGGTATTGTGATTCCTCAGGCTTTGTTTCTGTTGTACAAGATTGTTTTAGCTATTCAAGGATTTTGTGTCTCCATATGAATTTCAGCATCATTTTTTTCCAGATCTGAGAAGAATGTCTTCAGTATCTTGATTGGTATTGCATTGAATGTATAAATTGCTGTTGGGAGAATGGACATATTGATGTTATTGATTCGTCCAATCCATGAGCATGGAAGATTTCTCCATTTTTTGGTATCCTCTTCTATTTCTTTCTTTAAGATTTTGTAATTCTCATCGTAGAGATCTTTAACGTCCTTGGTTAAGTTTATTCCAAGGTATTTGATTGTGTTTGTGGCTATTGTGAATGGGGTTGATCTTAGAAGTTCTTTCTCAGCTGTGGCATTGCCTGTGTATACAAAGGCTGTTGATTTTTGTGCATTGATTTTATATCCTGCTACTTTGCCAAACTCTTCGATGAGTTCCAATAGTTTCTTAGTAGAGTTCTTTGGATCCCCTAAATAAAGAATCATATCATCTGCAAAGAGGGATAGTTTGAGTTCTTCCTTCCCAATTTGTATCCCTTTAATTTCTTTTTCTTGCCTAATAGCTCTAGCTGAAACTTCCAGAACGATATTGAATAAGCAGTGGTGAGAGTGGGCATCCCTGTCTGGTACCAGATCTCAGTGGAAATGCTTCCAATTTTTCCCCATTCAATAGGATGCTGGCCATGGGTTTTTCATAAATTGCTTTGATTGTATTGACACCTCTTTCTTTTAGCTATAGTATAAGTCTGAAGTTTTGAATTTGAATCTTTTAATACTAAATTCCATATAGTAAAGGATTAAAGATATTTGGTGCATAAATTAAATGATTAACTTTAAATTATTTATTTATTTATTTATTTATTTATTTATTTGAAAGGCAGAGTTACAGAGAGAGAGAAGGGGAGAGAAGGAAGGAGGGAGAGAAAGAGAGAGAGGGAGAGCGAGAGAGATCTTCCATCAACTGGTTCACTCCCTAAATGGCCACAACAGCCAAACTGGGCCAGGCAAGGGCCAGGAACCAAGAGCTTCATCTGGGTCTCCCACATCAGTACAGAGGCCCAAGCACTCAGATCCTCTGCTGCCACTCTCAGGCACATTAGCAGGGAGCTGGACTGGAAGTGGAGCAGCTGGAACTTGCAGTGTAGTCCATATGAAATGCTGGCAGTGCAGATGGTGGCTTAACTTGCTGCTTCATAATGCTATCCCCAAATGACTTATTTTTAATTTTCTTCAATGTCTTTGCATTCTTTGAGTTTGTAGTTGCTCAAGAAATAAAATCCAAACATTTTGGTATGAGATAAAATGTTCTTTCTGATCTAAACCTAGCCCATCTCTCCAGCCTCAAGTTTCACTGCTCTCAATGCTGTCTCCTCCTCTACACACATTACCATGCCACATACACATACATGCATCCCAGGCTAAGACAATGTGGAAATGTGAATCATGTCTCAAGTTCACCTTGTTTTGCTTTTTGCTTCTTTTTTTTTTGACATCTCATAGTCTTGTCCTTGATCTGTGGTGACTTTTCCTCTTTGATCCCTGTGTACCCTCCCTCTTTTCATCTTGGAAGACTCAACTCAATGACACTTCTCTGAGAAGTATATGTGATCCTCTCTTCCAGCCCCTCCAACATGGGAGTGCTATTTTCCTATCTTATACATTCATTTATAGCAACAACTCTCATAGTCCAATAATAAAAGTTTTGTGTCTGCAGGTCTTTTCTCTCTAACTAGCTGATAATATTCTTGATGTCCACATCTTATTCTTCATAGTCAGAAGCATCTAACAAATATAAAGCATTCTGTGATATCCTCATGGAAACTTTTAAAAAATAGACATATGGAAGTGAGTATTTTTGAATTTGTTTAAGTGTGTTAGGTATACATACTCCAAAAGACCTATAAACAACTTTACATTTGTTAGAGTCCTGTCAAGAGGCAGAAGCTACAGCAGCACATTGAATAAGAAACTTGATATAAAGAATTGTTACCTAGGAAAATCCAGCTATTAAATACTAAAAAGGAACTCTATGTGGCCCAGAATTTACTGGTACAAAGAATGAGCTACTACCTTTACGCTGCAGGGGGATGGATAATAAACAGACCAAAAACTTAGGAGTGGGTCTCCCAAGATAGATTTAGATCTCTTCAGAGTGCTCAACAAAGTTACCACAAATAAGGCCAGGAGAGCTTCTCAGATTCTGCTCCTACTGGGGAAACATGGCCTACAGATGTGGCTGGAGCTGCTAGACTCCTACACTAACTTAAAAAGTGGGGAACCTAAGCCATCTTCCTGCTACTACTTCTTTTTAGTGTCCCACTATTGCCCTCTATTGATGAAAGCTAACATCCTGCCAGCTGGCAAAGGAGAAATGTTTACAGGGCACAGTTTCATTTTTATAAAGCTGGGCAAGGAAGGGTGTACATGGAACTGATAGAAAATAAATTAATAATTAACACAAACTGCAAGGCAAAATTAAACAATGAGATACATAAGATATAAAATGAATAAATGAGGCAGTTTTATCGACAAAATTAATTCCTCATATTTCCTTTCTGAAAGAATATTATAAATTTCTCTTTGATTTTTTTAATAACACAACAAAATTTTTTCAACTTTTATTTAGTACATATAAATATCCAAAGTACATCTTATGGATTACAATAGCTTTTCCCTCCCATAACTTCCCTCTAGCCCACAACCCTCCCGTCTCCCACTCCCTCTCCCATTCCATTCACATCAAGATTCATTTTCAATTCTCTTTATATACAGAAGATCAATTTAGCATATATTAAGTAAAGATTTCAACAGTTTCCACCCATACAGAACATAGAGTGTAAAATACTGTTTCAGTAATAGTTATAGCATTACTTCACGTTGGACAACATATTAAGGACAGAGATCCTACATGAGGAGTAAATGCACAGTGACTCCTGTTTTTGACTTAACAAATTGACACTCTTGTTTATGGCATCAGTAATCTCCCTAGGCTCTTGTCATGAGTTGCCAAGGCTATGGAAGCCTTTTTAGTCCACTGACTCCTATCTTATTTAGACAAGTCCATAGTCAAACTGGAGGTTCCCTCCTCCCTTCAGAAAAAGGTACCTCCTTCTTTGATGACCTGTTCTTTCCACTGGGATCTCACTCGCAGAGATCTTTCATACAGGTTTTTTTTTTTTTTTTTTTTTTTTTTTTTTTTGCCAGATTGTCTTAGCTTTCCATGCCTAAAATACTCTCATGGGCTCTTCAACCAGATCTCAATGCCTTTAGAGCTGATTCTGAGGCCAGAGTGCTTTTTAGGACATTCTATGAGTCTGTTGAATAATACAACAAAAATTTAAATATAGAACAATGCAAAAGTAATATCAATTTGATTAAACTGAGTCTAGATTTTCTAAATTCCATGAGTAAAATGTATTTCTTTCTTTCCAAGTTTTAGTATAAAAGTAAAAATGGTAGATTTCAGTTAACTAAAATGATGAGTTTGAGATAATTGAAGTATTTTACCAGGATTGAACCAGGTTATCTGAACCAAATTGCAATAAAACTATTTTTCATAGAATTGAATTATCTTTTTCCTCTTATGTAGAGTAGTAAGAGGAGAGAGAAGCTTAAGAAAACAACAGTGGGGAATAGAAACTCATCAATCTGTTTAATTTTTGGCAGTTGAGCAGCTATAACTTCATTAATAGAATGAAGGAATAAAATAAACAGAAATAAGTCAGACGTGCCTATTAGACACTGGAACAACCTATGTTGTTCACAATCTGGGCTTGTTCCTCTGAAACTTGGATGGTATAAATGGTGTCTGTCCAGTAGTTCTTATATTTTCCTTAAGATGCTCCATTACCATCATGAATTTAGATATTGTGAGTGCAGTTCTGCATGCTGTGTATGTCATTTTCAGAATGTGAAATCTAAAGAATTGAAGTCAATTAGGAAAACAAGCATTGCATTCCCGAGTTCAGATGATGTGAAGAATGCTGAGAAGTCTGTGGAATTGATAAATTGAGAAAAATTTATGGGGCCGGCGCCAGGGCTCACTTGGTTAACCTTCTGTGGCGCTGGCATCCAATATGGGCACCGGTTCTAGTCTCAGCTGCTCCTCTTCCATTCCAGTTCTCTGCTGTGGCCCAGGAGGGCAGTGGAGGATGGCCCAAGTGCTTGGGCCCCTGCACCCGCATGGTAGACCAAGGAGGGGCACCTGGCTCCTGGAGGCAACCTTTTGGGGAGTGAACCAATGAAAGGAGGACCTTTCTATCTGTCTCTCTCTCTCTCTCACTGTCCATAACTCTATCAGTCAAATAAATTTTAAAAAATAGAGAGAGAAAGCTTTGTAACTGCAACTCATATTGAGTACCAAAATTTCTTTAATAGAAACATAAAAATATTCTCATATGGACATTTGTTTCCAATTGACATGAAAGGGTTTGAGAAAGGACAGGCTATGGATGTTAGTGTGTTGGCATAAGTGACACTAGCTTTCAGTGGTCTTTTCACACAGGCTTTCGTCACAAGGGCTATAACTGACAAGTGGCATAGCTCAGCCTGATTAGGCTCCTCTTACATTTAAAATCAACACCACACATCCCCACTGTGTTCATTTTTCCTTATCTCCTCACCATCAAGAGATTTCTTTCTTTGATTTCCTTTGGATGGTCTCCAAACACTGATTTTTCACTATGGAATGGGACAAAGTCCATTAGAAATGCTTGTTTTCCTTTTCTGACAGAATGCAGCCTTTATGCATTGCTTCTTCTCTGAAAACTAACAAATTTCAGTGCAAATGCCATTGGACTCATCTTGAAAGGATAGACCACTGAAAGACAGTTGTTCTTCCCCTTGGGGGAGCATCTGGGAGTAATACTCCCATGTATCAAATTTGTTAGCTCCTGTCTCACCCACACCAAGATTCCTAGCAGTTGGACACACACACACTGGCTTGTCAGATTATCTCAATATTCTAGCATCACAGAGGATCTTCCCAATGGGGTGGCCCAAATGTTTAACAGAGAAAATATCCCACGCTACCCCCTCACCGAATACTGATTGTCAGAGAAAAAAAAAATCACCCAATTCTGGTTATTTTTCATTGTGTCTGGTAAACATGGATCTGATCCTTTATCCCAATTTGTTAAGCATCTATTCCAAAAATGAAATCAGATTATATTTCCAAAGTATTCTTCAAGTTGTAGCAGACACTCAGATGTGTTTTTAACATAAGCAACCTCTACTGATCCTTGAGCATGAATATTTTTGTTATTTCTTAGAAAATCCATTCTATGGCCTAAGAAGGATTGTGCACATGCTTAGATAATGTGCTGGGGATTTCTAAATGAGGTTCAGGTACTTAGCTATTTCCCAGGAATGCACTAAGGTTTAAATTCAAGCCAGACTGAACCGATCAACACATTTCCTTGATGAATTACTATTTATGTGAACTGACAAAGCAGTGTGATTTTTCCATCAGTTATCAAATCTGTCTTTCAAGATTGGCAATAAATATTTATTCTCTTCAGTAAGAATGGTGCAAAATATGCTTCAGTAAGAATGGCACAACCAGCTGTTTGCTATGACAAAGGATGAGTGGAAATAATGCTAACTCTTCTTAAAATCTTATTCAGATATTAATGAGCTCTTCATGGGGTTTAAAACTAGGAAAGTTACTTTTCTGCAAATTACTCCCGTGATAAATATTCACTAAGTACTTAATGATGTTGGATTATTTTATCTCAACAACTATCCAAGGCTCATACACACCAAAGGAAATGAAGAAGATTAAAAAAACAAATTATCTATGCCAATAGATAGAAAAAAATGTTATAAATCACTTCTCTATGACATACCTGTGAAATAATCAATTAGATACGTCAAATAAATGTTTTCAAGTGATAAGACATTGCTGACATCTGATGAAGTAGAAATTTAGGGATTACATCTTTTTTTCTTTGTACCACATTGAACTATTATTGAATATTTCTTAAATGAATAGCTTTGTGATTTGCTGCATTTCCTGGCTAGTAAAGATAAAGATTATAGAATTGAAATTAAATTTATAATTTAAACTGGGTTAATCTAAAGCAATTTTTCAAACTCAGTGTTACTGAAATTTGGGATCAGATAATTTTGTATATGTGACCAATCTATTCATTGGAGGAATTTAGCAATGTTCCTGGTCACTATCCCCTAAATGAAAATAGTACCACCCATCCAGAGTTGGGAGAAATAAAAGTTTCCATTATTTTTCAGATGTCGTCTTAGGAAAGAATCACTCCGGAGAGGAAATCAGTTGGCCAGGATTAAAACAGACATATAACCTATGTATAACCATAAGGTCAACATATAACCTACTACCAGCATCTTCACCATTCTGTCACTCTTTTCCTCTAAAAGGTATCTTCTGTTAATCCTATGTAAAAGTATGCATTTTCTTGGCAGTGGAAGCATCAAGAAATGGAAGATTCACAAGAGTCTAAGGATAGACATGAATCCTGAAAATCCTATATATGAAGATTCCTAATGTGGGAAGAGAAATAAAGGTAACCCCCCTCACTGATATTATTGTTCTATAATACTTTAATTATATAATGGTTTTTCTAGAAAATATGTTAAACATCATATATTAATACTGGGCCAATGTTTATCAATCCTCAGTGACCAGATGGCTTAAGAACATTGAGATGGAGAACTCTGCCTTATTGTTTGCCATTCATATTGAATTGAATTCTCTTCATTTTTGAACTGCTGGTTCTAGCTATAATTATTTTCAAAGTTATTTGCCTCCCCGATGTAATTTATTTCAGTTGTATTTATTTATTGCATCTGTAAAACTATTTCCAAAATTAACCTTTATTGAAATACATAATTAATGTGACAAAAACTACCTTACCTATTTTACTCACTGTATATTTTAGTGCCTTGATTAGTCTCCTAGAATAAAAAAATAATTGGAGATAGTACACATAAATCCCCAAAAAAAAAACCCTGCCTTTGTTCACTACTGTTGGAACAGATTTCCTACCCAGTTTCCAGTGGTAGAGAAAAAAAGGATCAAATATGTGGTGCTTTGTTTTGTAAGCAGTGATAGGTCATCAGTTCCTCCTCTTGATTGGTAATGGATATGTTGCATTATCTACTCCCAATACCTGCTTCAAGTAGCTCCCAGAAACAGCAATTTTAGATTCAGGAAAATGGAAGAAGCAAGAGGAAGTGGAAAATTGTATGCATGGATTGTAAGAAATACCTTAATTCATATCTATGTGTGTTGGTAACAACACAATGAGGGTAGGACTTTATATCTAGAAGACAAACAGAAGTCTGTTTCATTTGCTTACATTTTGTCAAATATAGAAGAGCATAGGATATGCATGTATGCTTAGTATTTCAAACCTCTGATTACCTAGACCTGAAACCAGAATGTAAAAACTTAGATACTTGATTACTCAGGGCAAACTGCAAAACCATGTAGATCTTAGCATAATATATATGCAACACTATACAGTATATACATATGGACAAATAAATACAATGCACACTAGTATATGTAATATATGATTTACGCCAATATTAAAGATAAATCTAAGTTAAAATATTTGCATTGCTGGGCTACTCCATTTATTCTAGAAATGGACTTTTCTAGAAATGACTATTCTAGAAATCAGAATTTCACTCCAAATGGTTTACTTCAAATTTAAACTATATTTTACTATAAGATTTGTGGTATTTGTCATTTCACAAGCATAATATTTATAAAAGTGTGAACTTCTGGTTTTTCTCAATAGAGTGTAGGGAACTTCCCTATACTGAACAGAGGAGTAAGGAAAATAGCTGATTTGTTTTCTTATATGTCTGAATGTCATATTCTTTGGTTTATCCTCATCCATGGAGCATTTGAGAGAACAATAATGATAATAGCAACAAAAAGAAAACACAAATGTATAAATGAGATAGTATTTCTAGAAGTATAACTAAGAATAGATATTTAAAGCCAAATTGAGGTAAATATCACAAATATGAGGATTCAAAAAGTCTATGTAGTTTCATCATTTAGCAGGACTGTTGTTGTTGGTGTTGTTGTTTTATTTTGTTTTCATATTTTTGACAGTGGAATCAGGAGATGAATTACATAATCTTCTGGTGGCAATGAAGAAAATACTTATACATACTTCCTGTCCCTAAAATTTGAAACAACTTTTCTGAGTGTTAAATTGTGAAATCTATAACAAGCCATATGACCCATCAGCTCTGACAGATACGGTAAGTACATACATTTATTTGTGTGTAGTGTATATATGTATATGTATATATATACATATACATATATACATATATATATATGTATATATATGTATATGATATATATATATATGTATATATATGTATATATATATTCACCCTAGGGAACCACTGCATGACTAGGGAAAAGAAGGTCCTCTCACACCAGTTTAAGGAAAGGAATCCTGAAAGTTTTATACAGACTATCCTGGAAAGGGAGAGAGAAACATTCGGCCTTGAGCTAAAAATAAATGTGTACCTTCTGGCCAGAATAATGTACTGAGACCTAGGATCTGTTAGAAAATTCTTCTAAAATTATTCATTGCTCTTGGCTCTGCTTCTTATGGTCCCTAAGGAAAAAAAAAAAAGAAAGAAAAGATGGCAGGAACAGCAGTCACTAAGTGGAGGGTATTTCTATTCAAGATTATGAATCACATTCCTGTGAGTTCAGAAAGGTAAGTCAATCACCTTGAATATAGCCAACTCAGGAACATTGATGATCTGGTGAGAATTCTAGCAGAAAGTCATCTCAACAGACTGAACCAAGTTGCCAGCTAAGGAAAAGTCTCCCATGGCCACCTCCCTAAAGAAACAACAATGTGAATAGCTCTGCACATACCAAAGCACCTTCACAAGAGCTACAGGAGTAGTGCCTCAACCTGTCATAAACAAAAGAAAAATTGCATTAAAAAAAAGCAAAGAGAGTTGCCCACTACAGTCCTTTCCCAGCTCAAAGGAATGAGGTTTGGAGAGAGATGCTTTGCATTTAGGAGTGAATGAATCCTAGTGTCAGGCTCATGGAGAAAAAACTCAGACTGAATCCCAACCCCTTGCCTCAATTCCCAGGCCCCTCTCTGTGGAGTGAATATTTGGATCAGCAGCAGCCAGTATCTTCCATCACCCTCCTCAAGCCACTGGCAGGACTCAAAACTCTAGCAGTACAGAAAGACAAGACAGAGGAAGTAGCTTAGGACCATGCCTCAGGGCTCATGGTAGGTCATAGGTCATGGCCTACCACACCAAGACCCAACATTGAGAAAGCTCAAAGGATCCTAGTCCAAGGCCAGTGTTCCCAGACCAAGCCTGTAGCCTTGACCTGCAGAGGACAGAGACCTGCATTCTGAAGGTCAGTCTCATTTTGGCATGTGTCACTGCTAGCTTCTGGTAAGCTTGGTGAACACCTCAGGTGCAACCAGTCTGGGACTGGTCGTGGTGACCAGAAGGCTCCCTTTTTCACTTTCCTCAAACCTCAGGCAGATAGGAAGATACCCCAGGACTATGTGTGTTGTGTGTCAGTGCTGGGTTAGTAAGAGCCAAGGCTTGGAAAATTTTAGCAGTTTCTGTTCAAGGCAAGTGTCTGGATAAATTCTCTGCACTTGCCTGAGTATCAGGCACAGAGTTCAACCCTGGTACGACAGACTTGTTTCGGCATGTATCACTGCCAGCCTCTTGTAAGCCTGATGTGTACTCCCCAAGGTTGCACAACCCAGTGAAAGCAAGGCCCAAGTATGCCCCACCTATGGTCCACCTCTATCATCCCTCCTACAACCCTGGAAAGACAGCAAGGAATCACAGGGCTATCAGTGCAAGCCTGATAATCCTAGCATTGAGTTGGATCCTAACAATCCATGTCCTCATGCCAGTGCCTGCAGACAGAACCCGTGGACCTGTTTCTGTGCTCAGTGAAGTTCAGTGTGCTTGGGTAGTCATATACCTCATCCAATATCACTAGTGACTGGTAGGTGTGGCATCAGGCAGTGATCCCACCTCGGCAGAAGACAAACCAAAGCAATGTGAGCTTTGATCCCACTCCCAGGCTGCAATGGTCTTGATGGCTGAGAATGCTAGGTGTAATCTAGCATTGTGAACTTCATGGAAACAGGATAAGGAGTCTAAGCCTACCAAAGACCCAAGGAGAACCTTGTAGGGATGGATTACTTTTTAGTCAATTCTCCAGTTCATACTAAACAACATGTAAGATGCTTATTTGGGACAAACTTAACTGGGGAGTATGATAAGACAGAATCAGAAAAAAACATATCAAAAGCAGACCTGGAGTGAACTACAAATTAGGGTATTCTCTAAGCTAACATAGCAGAAATATCCATAGCCTCACAAAAGTGAACAGACTGCTTAGAATTTCAAGGACAGTACAAAGAAGGTAGATTACTATAATTAATCCTTTAATACCAACAAGCATCAAGACAAATACCAACAAGCATCAAGAACTTCCAGGGACCCAAGACCATACCTAAAGAGCAAAATAAGGTGACAGAAATCAATCTAGGGATTGAAATCTCTGAATGTTCAGATGAAGATTTTGAAATAGTTGCTTTAGGAAAACTCAGTGGGATTCAAGTGAACTCAAACAATTCATACAGATTGATAGATGAAAGTAATTGAACAAAATCAAGCATAAACCCTTCAACTGAAAAGTACACTAAGTGCAATTAAAACACAATTGAAGGCATCAAAAGCAGAATAGATCAAACAGAAGAAAAAGATCAGTGAGCTCAAAATAGTTTCTTTGAAAATATACATTTGCAGAAGAAAAATGAAAAAGAAAAAGAAAAAACTCAAGAAGAATCAAGAGTCTGGCACTGTGGCATAATAGATTAAGCCTCTACCTGTGTTATGACATCCCATAGAGGTGCCAGTTCAAGTCCGGGAAGCTCTACTTCTAATCTAATTCCCTGCTAAGGGTCTGGGAAAGTAGTGGAAGATGGCCAAGTGCTTGGGCTCTTGCACCCATGTGGAAGACCTGGAAGAAGTTCCTGGCTCATGACTTCAGATCAGTCCAGCTCAGGCAGTTGAGGCCATCTGAGGAATGAATATGTGAATGGAAGAGACCTCTCTCTCTCTGTCTCTCCCTCTTTCTGTCTGTAACTTTGCTTCTCAAATAAATAAATCTTTAAAAATAAATAAAAATAAAAAAGAAGAATCAAGAAAACTCATGAGAAATATGGAATACCATTAAAATAACAAATATTCAGGTTATTAGGGTTCAAGAGGATAGAAATCTGCAGGGGGGCAGAAAGCACATTCGAATATATAATCACAGAAAACTGGAGAAAGCTACCATTGTCTACGTATGGAAGGTCAAAGTTCCTCAGCCAGATTCAAATCAATCAGGTCCACCCCAAGACATATTGTAGTAAAACTCTAAGGTTAAAGACAGAGAATTCTTGAAGTTTCAAGAGAGAAGAAGCAAACAACGTATTAAGGGGTCTTAATTCATCTGACTGAAAAGTTCTCAGTAGAAGTACTACAGGACAGGAGTGAGTGAGATGAAAATTTCACAGTACTCAAGGAAAAGCCAACTAGCCAAGAATACTGCACTCATCAAAGCTATCTTCAGATACGAGGGCAATGTAAAGATGTTCACAGACAAAAACAGAGTATTTACCACCATCAGACCAGGCTTGTAAGAAATGCTAAAGGGAGTTCTTCAAATTTAAGGGAATGCCAACAAGTAAGAAGAAAATATCAAATGGTAGAAAACTCATGGGTTGGTGTAAGTATTCAAACAAATCCAGAATGCTATAATTTGCAAACATGGTGTATTAGCCATTTATATATTAGAGTGAGGGCTAAAATAATTGTAATCACTACATTAAAATCAACAGGCAATATTGAAGGAGAACAAAAGTAAAATTGAAAATTTTAATGGAACACAAGTGTAGAGTTCTTTATAGTAATATTTCTTATCTCTTTGTTTTTAGTTTGCCTCTCTATAATCAATGTTATCACGTCAAAATAGCTTGTTGTCATCAAAAAGGTTATTGTATGTATCATGAAAGAAAGAAAGAGAGAGAGAGAGAGAGAGAGGAAGGAAGGAAGGAAGGAAGGAAGGAAGGAAGGAAGGAAGGAAGGAAGAAAGGAAGAAACCAATAACCCCTTATTGAACATAGATGCAAAAATCCTTAACAAAATATTACCAAAACAAATTCAACAGCATATTTAAAAGATCTTGCACAGCGGTCAAGTGGGATTATCCTGGACATGTGAGGATGATTCAACACACAGAAATTAATAAATGTGATACATTAATCAACAAAATGAAAGACAAATATCATATGATCATCTCAGTTGACAAAAAAAAGTCATTTGTGGAATGGACGTTGTGGCACAATAAGCTAAATCACTTCTTGGGATATTTGCATTTCATACCAGAATGCTGGTTCAAGTCCCAGATATTATACTTTCAATCTAGTTTGCTGGCAATGTGCCAGGTAAGCAGAGGATGATGTCTAAAATGTTTGAGTCTATGCTATCCACATCAGAGACACAGAAGGAGTTCCAGCTCCTGGTTTCAGTTATAACCAGTCCTAGCTGTTCTGTTGTGGTCAGTTAGAGAGTGAACCAGTGGATGTAAGAATCCCCTCCGTTTCTCTCTCCCTTCTCTGTCACTCTGTCTTTCAAATAAATAAATCTTAAAGGCAATACATAAAAGGAATCATGAAGATAAAACTAGAAAGAAAAACAAAAGGAAATAGAAAAAATAAAATCAATGATATAAAATACCTGATCAAATTATGTATAGAAAGAACATACCTCAACATAATAAAAGCCATAATTATATAGCCAATAGCTAACATCATGTTAAATAGAATAAAGTTGATTATTTTCTCTCTAAGATCTGGAACAACATAAAGATACCCACTTTCACCATATTTAATCTACATGATGATGAGTGTCCTAGCTAGAGCCAATGGCAAAAGAAAGAAACAACGAGTTCCAAGTTGGAAAAGAGAAAGTCAAATTGTCACTATTTGCAAATGACATGATCTTATATATGGAAGACCCCAAAGATTCCACCAAAAAGCTGTTAGGACTAATAAGGAGATTGAACAAGTTGTAGGATACAATCAATGTACAAAAACCAGTACCATTGGTACATACCAATAATGAATCATCTGAAAAAGAAATCACAGAATCAATTCCAGTTCCAAAAACTGCAAAATAAAACAAGCACCCTGAGAATAAGTTTAACCAAAGAGGTGAAATATGTCTTCAATGAAAATTATAAATCATTGGTGAAAAAAATTTGAAGAGGACACAAAGAAATGGAATGGCATCCTGTGTTCATGGATCAATGTTATTAAAATGTGCATAGCATTGAAAGGCATTTGCAGATTCAATGCAATCCTTACCAAATTCACAGAACTGGAAAAAACAAAACTACTAATATTTGTGTTGAACCACATATCACCCTGATTATCTAAACCAATCTTGAGCAAAGAGAGTAAAACAGGCTTTAAAATGTGTCACAAAACTACAGTAATAAATACATCATGGTATTGACGTAAAAACAGATCCATACAACAATGAAACACAGTGGAGGCCCTAGAAGTAAACCACACATTACAGCTAACTGATAAAGGTGTCAAGAACACACATTGGAAATTAATGGTCATTTTTAATAAAAGATGTGTAATGATGCAAATGCAGAAGAATTAAACTAGACCTCTAGGTCTCAGCTGGTACAAAAATCAACTCAAAATGTATTAAAAATTTAAATGACATGAAATTCTGAATGTATAGAAGAAAACATAGGGGAAATATTTCAGGGCATTGGAATGGGCAAGAATTTTCTAGGAAGATCCTAAAGGCACAGGAAATAAAATTAAAAACAGACAAATGGTATTTAATCAAACAGCAAAGAAAATAGCTAATAGAATAAAGAGACAATGTGGATAATGGGAGAAAATATTTTCTTACTTTACATTTAATAAGGAGTTAATAGCCAGAATATGTAAGGAATTCAACTCAGTAGAAAAAGAATTCCAAATAATCCAATTAAAAACAGGGAGTATATCTAAACTGATATTTCTTAAAAGAAGACATGCAAAAGGCAAACAAGTGCATGAAAAATGCTCAATATCATAAATCATCAGGGAAATGCAAACCAAAACGAAAATGAAATATCAGTCGACTCCAGTAAGATTGTCCACTGTCAAAAAGAAAATGATACCAAATGTTGATGCGGATGTGGGGAAAGAAGAATTTTTACAGCCTGTTGGTGGCAATGTAAAGTAGTATTAAGGTTCCTCAAAAAACTAAAAACAAAACTACCATATAATCCAGCATTCCCTTCCATGAGTATACATCCATGTGAAAATAAATCTGTCAAAGAAACATCTACACCCCATGTTTATTATAGCACTAATCACAACAGCAAAGAAATGGAAAGAACCCAAATGTCCACCCATTGATAAACAGATAAAGAAAACGTGGTACGTTTTGCTACTTAGCCACAAATGGATGAAATCTTGTCATGTATAACAACATGGATGGAACTGGAAAATATTACATTAAATGAAATAAGCCATACACAGAAAGACAAACATTACATGATCTCACATATATGTAGAGTCTAAAAAATAGGTGACATCATAGAAGTTAAAAGTATAATAGTGATTGCCAGAGGCTGGAAAGTGAAGTGAAAAGGGAGGGTTTGGGAACAGTTGATTGAAGGGTACCAGGTTATTCTTAGATAGGAATAAGACACTCTTAGATTCCATTGCACAATGGGTGACAATAAGTGATGTTATGTGTAGTGTGTGTCTCAGTTTGAAAATATCTAAAAGATTGGTTCAAATTAAAAAAAGCTATGAAAAATAGAATCAAGGGATGTTTAACAAAAAATTTTTAAAAATCATGCATAGTTTTCCATGGAATGCATTTTCTATGAACTTATTGAACTACCCTTGCATTGTGTATACTGGATTTAAAGTCAGAGTTGCAGTTATAGAACTTCAGAATAGGCATGTTTCTAGCAAATTTTGATCATATAAATGTTTGCAAAATTGTTATTCTTCAGTGACTTTCAGTATGTAACCAAATAACAATATACTAAAGAAATGAAATTAAGAGTAAAAGTTATTTTTAAAAAGGCATATCACCTGTCCCTACATACAACCACCCTCATCCTTACCCTTCACAGATTTTCTTATCATTGGAGAGAAAGAAGACAATCCAGTCAAACAAGGGAATTTTTTCTACCATTATTCTGAAAGAAATTTATTAGGTAAGATCTATTTTGTCTCTCGGGTATAAGTAAAAGGTAACATCTGGAAACAAAGAGAATGGGTAGCTTTATAGGCATCATTTGATAAATACTGATGACATGCCTTTAGAGGTTAAAGCATTCTTATCAGGGCCAAGATAATGTGGTTTAAGCAGTGGCATGTTTCAGGGAACCAGTTAGATGCATTCAACAGTAAAACGTAAAGAAAGTATTCTAAAACATGCAGAAAGAAATGCCAGCTTATCTTCAGAGGATCTCCAATAGACACACAGCTGATTTCTCATCAGAAACAACATGGGCTAAGAGAGAATGGAGAGACAGAGTCCAAGTATTAAAAGAAAAAACTGCCAACTCAGAATACTGTACCCTGCAAAGCTCACATTTATAAATGATGGTGAAATAAAGGCTTTCCATAACAAACAGAAATTGAAAAAATTTGTTACCACTCATCTAGCCTTACAAAAGATGCTTGAGTATGTACAACACACAAAAACATAGACTTCACTGTAAAAAAAAAGGTGAATCAGAAAATTTCCTAGTAAAAGTATAAAAGAAATCCAAAGCAATCCACAGGAATATTAATGGAAAGATGGCAGGGCCAAGTCATTACTTATCAAGAAGAACCTTGAATGTAAATGGCCTAAATTCTCTGGTTAAAAGATACAGAATGGCATTTTGTGTTTCTATGTGGGTGCAAACTGTTGAAATCTTTACTTAATATATACTAAACTGATCTTCTGTATATAAAAAGAATTGAAAATGAATCTTGATGTGAATGGAAGGGGAGAGGGAGCGGGAAAGGGAAGGGTTGTGGGTGGGAGGGAAGTAATGGGGGGAAGCCATTGTAATCCATAGCTGTACTTTGGAAATTTATATTCATTAAATAAAAGTTAAAAAAAAACAAAAAAAAAGAAAAAAAATCCTTATTAGTTAAAGATAATTACTTTAGAAAAAGAAGCTAAAGGAGGAAAAATAGACAAAGATTGAAAAAATGTTGATTTTGTTGAAACAAAGTTCATTTACTCTACTCATTTATGCATTTGAAATTTTTTCCACAGAATATTTAAGAATAAAGAAAAATGGAAAAAAAGTTGAGATTGCAAAACTGCATGTGAAGTGTTAAATGAATTTATTACCATTTGCCACTGTTAATCTGTATGAATGAAGATTTCCTCCATTTACAATAAAACCAAAATACAAAAATAAATTGAAGGCTAAAAAAAAAATTAAAATTAAAAAAAAGATACAGAATGGTTGAATGGAATAAACTAGACTCATCTATTTTAGGCCTACAAGAAATGCAACAAAGATGCAAGCAGACTGAAAACGAAAGGATGCAAAAAGGTATCTCATGCTGCTTGGGCCCTGCATCTGCATAGGAGACCAGGAAAAGTACCTGGCTCCTGGCTTCGGATCAGTGCAGTGCACTGGCCACAGTGTGCCGGCTGCAGACGCCATTGGAGGGTGAACAAACGGAAAAAAGGAAGACCTTTCTCTCTGTCTCATGCTAATGGAAAGCAAAAAAGAGCAGGTATAGCCATACTAATATGAGACGAAATAGACTTTAACACAAAAATTGGTAAATGAGACTAGGGAGGGTATCATGTAATGATTAAGGGAATCAATTCAACAGGAATATGTGTCTGTAATGAACATGTATGCACCCAAAGCCAGGATGCCTAAAATGAATCTTTACATGAATGGAAGGGGAGAGGGAGCGGGAAAGGGGAGGGTTGCGGGCGGGAGGGAAGTTATGGGAGGGGGGAAGCCATTGTAACCCATAAGCTATACTTTGGAAATTTATATTCATTAAATAAAAGTTTAATAAAAAAAAAGTAAAACCAATTTTAATGGATCTAAAGGGAGACATAGACTCCAATACAATAGTAACAGTGACTTTAGTACCTCACTTTCATCAATAAACAGATCAACTAGACAGAAAATCAACAAAGAAACAACAGAGCTAATAACACTATGGACTAAATGGACCTAACTGATATCTATAGAATATTTCATCTCAGAGTTCAAGAACACACATTGTTTTGTTCAGTTCTATTTCTAAGATTTACCATATTCTAGGCCATAAAGCAAGTTTCAGTAAATTCAGAAAAAATTGAAATCATACCATGCGTCTTCTCTGACCACAACGGAATGAAGCTGGAAATTAAAAACTCAAGAATCTCTAAAACATATGCAAACACATGGAGACTGAATAGCATGCTCCTAAATGTACAGTGGATTATATAAAGAAATCAAAAGGGAAATAAAAAATTCCTGGAAATGAGTGAAGATGACAATACAGCATATCAAAACTTATGAGATATAGAAAAAAGCAGTGTTAAGAGGGAAGTTTATAGGAATTCATGCCAACATCAAAAAATTCAAAGGCATAAAATTGATGAGCTATCAATGTTTATCAATGGCCTAGAAAAATAACAATAAACCAAACCCCAAATTAGTAGGAGGAAAGAAATAATTAACATTACAGAAGAGAGTCCAGGTCTGTGGTGTTGTGGGTAAACCTGCCACCTACAGCTCCAGCATCCCATATGGGCACCAGGTGATGTCCCAGTTGCTCCACTTCTGACCTAGCTCTATACTATGACCTGGGAAAGCAGTAGAAGATGGTCCAAGTCCTTGAGCCTCTGCACCTGCGTGAAAGACCAAGAAGAAGCTCCTGGCTCCTGGCTCCTGGCATCAAATCAGCGCAGCTCCAGCTGTTGTGGCCATCTGGGGAGTGAAACACTGTATGAAAGAACTGTCTCTTTTTGCCTCTGTCTTTCTGTAACTTTGCCTTTCAAATAAACAAATAATTTTTTTTAAAAAATTACAGAGAAATAAACAAAATTGAAGTGAAAAAATTCATCAGATCAGTGAAATGAAGAGCTAGTTTTTTTTAACAAATAAACAAAATTGAAACACCATTGGCACAACTAACCAAAAAAAGAGGGGGAAGAACAAACCAATAAAACCAGAGATAAAAAAGGAGATATAACAACAAATACCACAGAAATAAAAAGAATAATCAGGAATTACAACAAAGAGTTGCATGCCAAAACATTGTAAAATCTAGAGAAATGGATAGAATCCTGGACACATACACTCTACCAAAATTAAAGCATGAAGACATTGAAAACTTAAATAGACAAATAACCTAGATGGAGATTGAATCAGAAATGAAAAAAATCCCAATAAAGAAAAGTCCAGAACCAGATGGCTTAATTGCCTAATTTTATTATACTTTTAAAGAAAAACTGTTTCTAATTTTCTTCAAGCTATTCAAAACAATTGAAACAGAGGGACTCCTCCCAAACCCCTTTTAAGAGGCCAGAATCACCTTAATTCTAAAACCAGAAAAAATATATGACAAAGAAAAAAAAAACTATAGACCAATATCCCTGATGAACATGGATGCAAAAATCCTCAACAAAATACTAACTAAACCTCATAATGATTATTCATCTAGACCAGTGGGATGCCCAGATTGTTTAACATTTGCAAATAAATAAATGTGTTACATCATATTAGCAAAATGAACAGTAAAAATCATATGATTATCTCAATAGATACAGAAAAAGCATTTGATAAAATAGAACATGATAAAAACCTTAACAAATTGATTATAGAAGGAACATTTCTCAACACAGTCAAGGTAATATATGACAAACCCATAGCCAGTATCCTATTGAATGGGGAAAAGTTGGAAGCATTCCCACAAAGATCTGGAACCAGATAAGGGTGTCCACTTTAACCATTACTTTCAATATAGTACTGAAGCCATTAGGCAAGAAAAAGAGATCAACAGGATACAAATGGGAAAGGATGAGTTAAAATTATCCCTGTTGCAGATGCTATGATTCTATGTATAGGGGAACCAAAAGACTACACTAAGAGAATATTGGAATTCAAAAGAATTTTGGTAAAATTGCAGGATATAAAATTAGCACACCAAAATCAATAGCCTTTGTATATACAAGATATGGCTGAGAAAGAACTTCTAAGATCATTCCTATTCACAATAACTACAATGAAAGAAATAGAAGACACAAAAGCATGGAAAAATCTTCCATGTTCATGGATTGGAAGAATTAGTATCTTCAAAATGTCCATACTACTAAAAGGAATTTACAGATTCAATGCAATCCCAATCAAAGTAACAACGACATTCTCTCAGATTTAGAAAAAAAAAATGCTAAAATTCATATGGAAGCACAAGAGACACCAAATAGCTAAAGCAGTCTTAGGCAACAAAACAAATCCAGAGGCATCACAATACCAGATTTCAAGACATACTAGAGAAATGGACAAGGAACTTGAACAATCATTTTTCAAAAGATGAAATTCAAATGATCAACAGACGCATGAAAAGATGCGCAGGATCCCTAGCCATCAGGAAAATGCAAATCAAAGCCACAGTGAGATTTTACTTCACCCCAGTTAGAATGGCTCTCATACAGAAATCAACAAACAACAAATGCTGGTGAGGATCCTGAGAAAAAGTTACCCTGGTCCACAGTTGGCAGGAATGTAAACTAGTATAGTCTTTGTGGAAGATAGTAGGGAGATTTCTCAGAAAGCTAAAAACAGATTTGCCATATGATCCAGTCATCCCACTCCTGGGAATTTACTGAAATGCAGTGAAATCAACATACAAAAGACTTTTCTGAACCTTCATATTTATTGCATCTCAATTCATAACAGCTGAGATATGGAATCAACCCAGATGCCCATAAACTTATATCTGGATAAAGAAAATGTGGTAATATACACTAAGGAATACGGAATATGGAAAAATGAAATCCTATATTTTGCCACAAAAATGGATGCAACTAGAAACCATTATACTTAATGAAGTAAACCAGTTCTAAAATCTGATCTGTGGTAACTAATAGAGTACAAAAAATGAAGTGTATAATTACTTGCATTTCAATCTGCATAGAATTATTCCTGTGCATAAACTTTTGAGAGGAAATGGTTTAAAGTCCAAATGAACATAATTATTATCTTGTAACCACACGGGAAATATTTAGATGTTACATGGTCATTGGTTTTATATCATTGAAAGAAATTATGAATGACTGATTGATAAGAAATTGCATATGGGTGAAATGGTCATTTATACATTCAATTATTATTTATAGCAATTGCCTATATTCCCACTAAACTAGGGTCTTTTTTTATTTAGTAAATATAAATTTCCAAAGTACAGTTTATGGATTACAATGGCTTCCCCCCCCCCCAATAACTGCCTTCCCACCCGCACCACTCCCATCTCCCACTCCCTCTCCCATTCCATTCACATCAAGATTCATTTTCAATTCTCTTTATATACAGAAGATTGATATATTAAGTAAAGATTCCATCAGTTTGCACCCACACAGAAACACAAAGTGTAAAATACTGTTTCAGTACTAGTTATAGCATTACTTCACATTGGACAACACATTAAGGACAGAGATCCTACATGAGAAGTAAGTACACAGTGACTCCCATTGTTGACTTAACAAATTGACACTCTTGTTTATGGCGTCAGTAATCCGCCTAGGCTCTAGTCATGAGTTGCCAAGGCTATGGAAACCTTTTGAGTTTGCCGACTTTGATCCTATTTAGACAAGGTCATAGTCAAAGTGGAAGTTCTCTCCTCCCTTCAGAGAAAGGTACCTCCTTCTTTGATGACCTGTTCTTTCCACTGGGATCTCACTCACAGAGATCTTTCATTTAGGTCCTCTTTTTTTTTTTCCAGAGTGTCTTGGCTTTCCATGCCTAAAATACTCTCATGGGCTCTTCAGCCAGATCTGAATGCCTTAAGGGCTGATTCTGAGGCCAGAGTGCTATTTAGGACATCTGCCATTCTATGAGTCTGCTGTGTATCTAAACTAGGGTCTTTTTGCTTTTTACTTGTTAAACTTATTTAGTGAAGTATTAAGTTTTTACTGTGGTGTAAATTTAAAATATGTTATTTCAAAAACTAAAAAAGACAAATATAAAAGGAAGGAGGGTGAGCGGGAGGAAAGTAGGAGGGAAACATTATTATGTTCTTAGACTTGTATACACAAATCACATTGAATCTGTTAAAAACTAATTAAAATTAAAATATAATTAAAAGATATGAACATATTTTTAAAAAGCAAATGGCTACTTGAGCCAGTGAAAATCATCACAAAGATGAGATTTGCCTGAAAGATTGTCAAAGCAGAATTTGCCATTAGCTTGTATTTCATTGTTCCAATGGAGTCACAGTCAGGAAATGCAGGGACGAGGTGTCAGTGTATACTTTAGATGAATAAAAGGTATTTAGTTGAATAATCTTGTGATTTCACATTGAAATTACTCTTGACTAGATACACAGCAAAAAAAAAAAATCTGTCTCTCTCTCACTGTCCACTTTGCCTGTCAAAAAAAAAAAAAAAAAAGATACACAGCAGACTCATAGAATGGCAGATGTCCTAAATAGCACTCTGGCCTCAGAATCAGCCCTTAAGGCATTCAGATCTGGCTGAAGAGCCCATGAGAGTATTTTAGGCATGGAAAGCCAAGACACTCTGGAAAAAAAAAAAAAAGAGGACCTAAATGAAGGATCTCTGCGAGTGAGATCCCAGTGGAAAGAACAGGTCATCAAAGAAGGAGGTACCTTTCTCTGAAGGGAGGAGAGAACTTCCACTTTGACTATGACCTTGTCTAAATAGGATCAAAGTCGGCAAACTCAAAAGGCTTGCATAGCCTTGGCAATTCATGACTAGAGCCTAGGGAGATTACTGACGCCATAAACAAGAGTGTCAATTTGTTAAGTCAACAATGGGAGTCACTGTGTACTTACTCCTCATGTGAGATCTCTTTCCTTAATGTGTTGTTCAATGTGAATTAATGTTATAACTAGTACTGAAACAGTATTTTACACTTTGTGTTTCTGTGTGGGTGCAAACTGATGGAATCTTTACTTAATATATCAATCTTCTGTATATAAAGAGAATTGAAAATGAATCTTGATGTGAATGGAATGGGAGAGGGAGTGGGAGATGGGAGTGGTGCGGGTGGGAAGGCAGTTATTGGGGGGGGGAAGCCATTGTAATCCATAAACTGTACTTTGGAAATTTATATTTACTAAATAAAAGTTTAAAAAAAGGATTGTGTTTAATTCATCAGTTTCATCAAGGTTTCTCACTAGTGACTATGAACAAGTTGCATTTTATTGTAATGACAATAGACATTATAAATTGATGTCAAATTCTTCCATGTTTCTTTACCATAAAGTTTATTTGGTGTCCTTTATTCAGTAGAAATGTGACTGTGGCTGTACCTGAGAAATTTAACACTCTGATAACTGATTTCTTGAAATATGAAAATAATTTAAAGTTATTACTCATTTTATTACATAATTAAGGCATATTTGTTATAAAAATATATAAAATATAGTAATAATAAAATTTCAAATAACTTATAATCAACACACTCACAATAATATACCATGTAATTTATCCTCCCTAGTATAAAAATATATTTTATAAACTATATCAAGAAAGAGTCTAGCCTTGTGACGTAGTGGGTAAAGCTGCTATCTGTGATGCCAGCATCCCATATGGGCACTGGTTTCTGTCCTTCCTGTTCCAATTTCAATCCAGATCTCTGTTAATGGCCTGGGAAAAGTAGTGTAAGATGGCCCAAGTTTTGGGCCCCTGCCACCCATGTGGAAGACTTGGATGAGGCTTCTGGATCCTGGCTTCAGCCTGGCCCAGCTGAACATTACAGTCATCTGGGGAATGAACCCGTGGATCAGTGGATGGAAGATGTTTCTCTTTCTCTCTCTCTCCCTCTCTCTCTCCCTCTCCCTCTTCCTCCTTCTCTCTCCTTTGCTCTCTCTGTGACTCTTTCAAATAAATTAATAAATCCTAAAAGAAAAAGAAAAGAGAAAAGGAAAGAAAGAAGAAAGAAAGAAAGAGAGAGAGAGAGAAAGAAAGAAAGAAAGAAAGAAAGAAAGAAAGAAAGAAAGAAAGAGGGAGAGAGGGAGAGAGGGAGAGAGGGAGAGAGGGAGGGAGGGAGGGAGGGAGGGAGGGAAGGAAGGAAGGAAGGAAGGAAGGAAGGAAGGAAGGAAGGAAGGAAGGAAGGAAAGAAAAAAGAAGGAAACAGAGTATTTTTGTTTAGAGTAGTGATTAAGAGCAATCACATAGGGCAGGCAATTAGCCTAGAGGTTAAACTGCCTATATCCAGGTACAACATTTGGGACATCACATGGGATCATGCACTTATGTTCAAGTCTTGGCTCTGCTTCCAATTCTAGCTTCCTGCTAATGCACAAACAGGTGATGGTTCAAATGCTTGGGGATTTGTCACCCACCTGGGAGACCTGGACTGAGTTCAGGATTCCTGGCTTCAGCCTGACCCAGCCCTGGCTATTGGAGGCATTCACTAAACAATGGATGGAAGATCTGTCAGTATGTCTATCTCTGTCTCTTTGTCTTTTTGTTTTTCAAACAATATAAAATAAATAAGCAAATACATTTTTTAAAAATATGTCCATGCCCTATATCAGAATACTGAGGTTCAATTCCCCGATTTATCTCTTGACATTGGCTTCCTGCTAATGCTAAATATGGAAAGAAGTGGTGGTGGCTCAAGTAAGGACCCCTGTCACCCTTGATAGAGACCTGGATTGAGTTTTTGGCCTGGCTTGATAGTTGTGGACATTTGGGGATTGAATCAATGCATGGCATCATTCAAGGATTGAATCAATGTGTGGTTTTGTAAGGCGCTGGTGGTTTAGTGGTAGAGTCAATGCATGGGATCATCCTCATTCTTTCTCTCTCCTCTCTCTTTCTCTCCCTTTAAGTAAATAATTTCTTTAAAAGAGGAATACCCACTGAAATCTCACTATGATATTTACTGTCTTAGGGAACTTGCATGCATTGCTTAACTTTTCTGTGCCTTCACTTTCCCATCTCTACATTCCCAAATACTGCTTCACCAGAACGAGTCCTACTTAACTCATAAAAATGGTAAAATGCTAGTCTCTTTTTAGTGCCTGTTTCCTTCTTATTTATTCTATCATATTATTTTTTTACTTCTATTCATTCATCCTTCTCTCCTGGATTTTTAAAATGTAAATCAAATAACTGAAGCTATTTTCTTGACAATAATCAGTTCAAAAGTTTTGATACTCAGATGATCTGAGAATAAAATGGAAATCTAGATTCTCACTTTGGAAAAAGTAATTTTACATGGACTCATACAAGCAGACATTTAGATACATTTCACGGCATTCACACAGAGTTTCCTAAAGAAACCGGAGCCACTGTTTCAGCTTTGCTTCTTCCTCTGCTCACCTAATTTGATTTTCTTTTATATATATATATATATATATATATATATATATATATATATATATATTCCTCCCATAACACCCTGGATCCTTTCCCCCTTAGTGGCAAGACACACTTTCCATTGGTTCCTACAACTCACAGTTAGCAACAGTGAGGTTAGCAGTCAGTGATGGGGGAAGGGATGGGATGAAGCAGTGGGAGTATAAGTCCCCAGCAGCTTCCTAGGACCTGCTGGTGATCACTTTAGTCCCCTGTGTGTAGTCAGTTTTCGATGTAACAGAAATATTTGTGAATCCTAAACATGGATGAGAAAAACAGAGGAAAGAACAATATGAAAACATTAATAGAACAGTCACAAAACCAGCTCAGAGTTCTGTATAATATGGGAAAATCTTTGTGAGGTTCTGGCTACCAGATGCTTGCTCTTCCAAGCTCCTGTTACTGTGCAGTTCACAAAAGACTGAAATGCCGGGAAACATACTAATAGCATTTACAGTCCATCCCCAAAACAGGAAGACTTCAATAGGGCTTCATGTGAGCCCAACCTTTTGCTTTGTTCAAGCAGCAACCAGATCATTTGCATGAGATGGTGGGTTGGGGGTGGCTTTTTTTAAAAATCTTTCCTTGAAATCATGAAATTCCTGTAATAAAAATAAGAAATAGCATATGAAGCTGTGAGGTCAGATCACCCACTGCTTTCAGGAGTTCTCAATAGAGTTATTATGCTTTGGAACAACAAGGTGAGGGGAGATTATGGTTTCATACTAGTATCTAAATTTCCTGAATGTTTGCTTAAGAAAGGCTTTTATCATCATTGAAATGTTTAAAGAATTGAAAGGGCTGTTTTCTTTCCAATCCAATTTTTGAAATAGAAAACTCTAGGATGGAATGCAATAGCCACAGAACTTGAAAGTGCATTTCATACGTTATTTTTTAATCTGTTAAAAAATGCAAATTCAAGGGTTCCATTTGTATAATTCTTTTCATATTCCAGCGATGCATTTAAATACTGAAAAAACCTTTGCTTTAGTAGGGAAAAAAGATTAAATATCCTCCACCACATGATATCCCATGGTATTTTCCTCAGTTGTTAGTCACATTGTGCTTCTGGCCATGCCCCAGAAACCACAACCCTCAATTACATTTGCTTTCAGACATGTGGAAGAAACACATGCTAAAATAATTAACAAAATTATGGCATTTACATTTTTCCCCTGACTGTCAGTCCCTGTGATTCTCCAGCATATGATTCTATGGGAACAAAAACAATTATCATAAATCAAGCTGACCACATTCATCCTTACCTCGTGCTTTGAAAATGTCAAAAAGTGAAATAGAAGAAAACAGTTTTTCCATAAACTAAGCACACTGCACTCCCTGTTTGGCAGCCAACACCACATGTG
Source organism: Lepus europaeus (assembly GCF_033115175.1). Lineage (NCBI taxonomy): Eukaryota > Metazoa > Chordata > Mammalia > Lagomorpha > Leporidae > Lepus > Lepus europaeus. The sequence continues at coordinate 111,320,729 of NC_084829.1, forward strand.
ATAATGGCAGGCAGGCAAGGCATCCCATCTTATTCCAAAGGCATTAAACTAGACAGACGGCCAACTGCAGTTGGTCACCAGTAGCTCTGAGCTGTGCTGTGTGCTCTGCATTTGATGTTCCTTGTTCTCTGTGGACAGAGTCTGGTGCTCATTGAACAGAATCTGTACTAAAACCTAAAACTGATACCTTCAATAGAAAATAGAAGTAGAACAACAGGTCCTCATAGTATCAGGATTTGTCATAGCAGTGATAAAAGAATCTTCCAAATCCATCAGCCCGTGTATAACATTTCCCATTAGAAAGCAATGAGAGTACTGTACATTTGCATATACCCCTATTATCCAATTTACTTACAAGACTTTGATAATTATTTGCTATTGACTTCATATTTTTGTAATTCCACAAACATTTGTTAAAAACCTATCATGGGCCAGGCACACACATACTGTGAGTATAGAGGTGAATAAGAGACAGCTCTTGTCTTGGAAAGTTCCTAACAAAGAAAGAAAGACAGGCTTACACATAAATGGTTTCACATAATGCAACAGAGTGATAACCAAGCTTCATGAAACTCTCTATGAAACATCCAGGAGGAAGAAACAGATTTCATCTGTGAATCACAACAGAGCCTGTAGCTCTGACCACAGCTAAGACATATCTCTGGTAATTGTGCTTTGAATCTCTTATTTAATCTTCTAGATCCCCTCTCTACATTTCTCCATCGCATTCTTGCCCCAGGACGCTGTTCTCTGAGGACAGAACCAACAGACTATTGCCCTCTTGGCTACAGATAAGATGTTGTAGAAGTCAGACTATTTATTCACCTCTGCTTCCCTGCCCAGTTTCCACAGGTGGGTGGCGTCTTTCCACCACAGGCTACAGTTCAAAGACCCTTTCCACACCCCTCCCAATTCCAAATTCCTGTCCTAACTTTCCCTTTTTTCATTTCAACCTAGGAGAGGTACTGCACAGTTGCTTGTTGGATTTCCTAAACTCTGTCCACTCCTTTGTAATTGATAAAGACCCTTTATTAAACCCTCTCCCATTTGAGACCACGTTGTTTTGTCCCAGGCCTCTGGCTGCTGCAGTACCCATTTCAGGACTGAAGGTATTCTCTAAGTTCAGTGCTATTCTTAGAGAAGCATGGAACCAGGGTTTTATCACTTACTGAGCAAATTTGTCATGAATGTCTGAAAATTGGTGCTCCTGCTGATAATCCCAGTTTTTTTTTTCAAAGGAATCCCATGACTCTGGAACAGACCGCATCTCGTCAACCCTGCACCATAGGCAAGTCAACTTAAGGATGAGGTTAAGGACATGATCCCCTAAATGCACCCTAGTATTTGAGAAAACAGCAGATAGGCCATAGAGACAGGAGAGAACACCCCTTGCCCCTTCTCCCAGGAAGCAGGCCATGAAACCTCACTGACTTTCCTCTGGAAATAAGTAGTTAAATCTTCATTCCAGAGGGACTGTCCCTACACCTGGAAGAATGATAAAGACATTCCTTCCTTTGCACATCTTTACCCTTGAAGTCACGGAGACATGAAGTAGAATCTGGACAAACAGGTCTTATTGAGGAAAGCACCCCAGGTTCTAACCATTAAGTTCATACTATTTTGTTCATCATATTTCTGTACAACTACCATAAAAATACAGATATCCCTGTTTCCTTGGGTCTTCATTTCTGAAGGCCTTCATGTCATTTAAAACTTAAATATGTACTCATTTCTCTTGTTAATCTTTTTTTATAGGAGTCACAGCCATGAACTTTATGATGGGTGGTGAAACATACTATTCTTCCCCTCCCCTGCTACATTAATATTCACCACTCTGCAGTGGGGCCAAGTGGTAGACAGAATTCTGAGATCTCCACCAGCCCCTGGCATACACAGCTTTATCCCAGTAATTTAATCAAATAATGATTTACTTAGCACAATGAAGGAATTTTATGGGTGTAATTAAGGTCCTTAATCGGTTGTCTTGTTAAGACTTTTTTTTTCTTTAAGACTTGATCTATTCATTTGAGGCAAAGTTACAGACAGAAAGAGGGAGAGCCAGAGAGGTTTTCCATCTGCTGGTTCACTCCCCAAAGGGCTACAATGGCCGGAGCTGGGCCAATCTGAAGCCAGGAGCCAGGAGTTTCTTCTGGGTCTCCCACATGGGTGCAGGGGTCCAAGGACTCAGGCTGTCTTCCACTGCTTGCCCAGGTCACAGAAAATTTGATTGAAAGAGGAATACCCAGCATATGAACCAACGCTTAATATGCTGCAGGAGCAGGCTTAGTCTACTATGCCACAGTGCCCAGCCTAAAAATCAGTTGTCTTTAAATTAGAGGCATTACCTGGTGGGCCTGCACTAATCTGAGCACTTTAAAAGCAGGGATTTGTGTGTAGTTGGCAGAAGAAAAACTCAGAGATCCCTGCTCCAGCTGAGGTGGGAGAAAGCACACATCCGTGATGAGCAAGTGCCGGGGATAAATGGCAAGGAAACGGAAGTAGGTTTGGTGCGGGGTTTCCAGGAACTGAGGGAAATTTGGGGCCAAAGCCAAGATTGACAACTTCATCTTACAGCCACAGGGAAATGGATTCTGCCAACAATCAATGAACTTAGAAAAGGACCCCAAGGCCCAGAATCAAACAACAGCCAAAGTTGACAGCTTGATTCAGCTTGGGAGATCCTGAGCAGAGAATCAGTCCTGCCAGGCCAAGACTCTGACCAATAAGCACCAATAGAATAATAAACTTGAATACTGGATATGTGCTAAGAGTGTAGATTTCAGGTATTCCTACTGCCTCCCCCCCCCCGACACACACACGATAACTATGTGTGGAGTTAGATACGTTAATTTGCTTGTCTGTAGTAATTATTTCACTATCTAGAGATATATCAAAGTATCTTATGCACCCTTAAATGTATATAATTTATGATAAAAGAAGTAGTTTTCTGTTTTCCTTTATTATTGACTACATCTAGGACTGGTATAATTTCTGATTTCTCCCTGTGTTATCATTTCTAAATGTATCCTTTTAAAGTATAGGTTTCTTTTAACTTGCTGTGTTATTTCTTATACACTGCCAGATTCTGGTGAAGTCTCTCTAAAACAAAACCATGCATAGATTTTCCAAGATTCTTTCCCACTTACAGCTTATTTTCATTTGCTTTTAGAACCAAGGTCCTATTTCAGGGTATAAATGGAAGGATGCCTTCCATATGTGTGAATCATTAATTAGAACAATACATGAACTTTATATGGTTTTGTTGTTGTTATTGTTGTTAAAAAAAATAAAACTATGCAGGGACAAGCATTTGTTCTACTTGTTAAAAAGACACTTGAGATGCCCATGTTCTATATTTGAGTGCCTGAATTCAAGCCCCAGAAGTGCATCTGATTCTATCTTCCAGCTAATGTGCACCCTGGGAGACAGCAGGTGATGGCTCAAGTGATTGGGTTCCTGCCACCCACATAGGAAACCTGAATTGAGTTCCAGGCTCCTGGCCTAGACCCAGCTGTGGCAGACATTTGGATAATAAACAAGAAGGTGACATTTATTTTGTTTATCTGTTTATTTTCTCAACTAAGTAAAATAATAATAAAATCTTGAAAAACTAAATGCAGGGATGGACATTTTTGCGCAGTGTTGAGCTGCCACTTGAATGCTTGCATTTCATATCAGAGTATCATTTTCAGTTTCACCTCTGCTAATGCACCCTGGGAAGCAGAAGATGATCACTCCAGTACTTAGATCCCTGTGACCAATGTGGAAAACGCAGCTGAAACTCCTGACTCCTAGCTTCATGCCTTAGCCCCGGGTGTTGTAGGCATTTGGGGAGTGAACCAGTGGATGGAAGATCTCTCTGTGTAGATTCTCTCTCTCTCTCTCTCTCTCTCTCTCTCTCTCTCTCTGTCTTCCTTTCAAATAAATAAAAACAAAATAAAAGTTTTTTAAAACTATGCAAAAAAACATTTGACAAAGTTTTGATACTAAAATGACTTGTCTCAGGAAGTCATCACAAACTAACTATCCTTAATTATAGTATCTGCTTGCTGTACTTCAATTGTTGCCTTACCAAATTGCTAATGAAAGTAGCTGATAAGGGTCCATGAGGCGTTCTGTTTTGTTAATGGGAAGATCTTAGATTTTTTTTTTTTAAGATTTATTTTATTTATTTGAAAGACAGTTACAGAGAGAGGTAGAGACAGAGAGAGAGGTCTTCCATCTGCTGGTTCACTCTCCAGATGGACGCAATGGCAGGAGCTGCACGGATCCAATGCTAGGAGCCAGGTGCTTCTTCCAGGTCTCCCTCGTGGATGCAGGAGCCCAAGGACTTCGGCCATCCTCCACTGCTTTCCCAGACCACAGCAGAGAGCTGGACTGGAAGAGGAGCAGCCGATACTAGAACCGTTGCCCATATGGGATGCCAGCGCTTCAGGCCAGGACTTTAACCTGCTGCATCACAGCGCCGGCCCCAGATGTTAGATGTGGTTTAATCTTTTTACACTAAATGCTACAAGGATTTAAGGAAAATATAGTGTTTGTCCTTCAGAAACTGGTCAGGTTTTGAAGAAGACTTAAAATTTTCAGCTTAACATCTTGTAGAGTATGAGGGAAAAAAGAAGAAACTGCTTCATGGGATAAATAGTATTGAAAATTCATTTTCTCAATGTTCAAGATCACTAGCAATCAGAGAAATGCAAATCAAAACCACAATGAGGTTCCATCTCACCCCGGTGAGAATGGCTCACATTCAGAAATCTACCAACAACAGATGCTGGAGAGGATGTGGGGAAAAAGGGACACTAACCCACTGTTGGTGGGAATGCAAACTGGTTAAGCCACTATGGAAGTCTGTCTGGAGATTCCTCAGAAACCTGAACATAACCCTACCATACAACCCAGCCATCCCACTCCTTGGAATTTACCCAAAGGAAATTAATTTGGCAAATAAAAAAGCCATCTGCACATTAATGTTTATTGCAGCTCAATTCACAATAGCTAAGACCTGGAACCAACCCAAATGCCCATCAACAGTAGACTGGATAAAGAAATTATGGGACATGTACTCCATAGAATACTATACAGCAGTAAGAAACAACGAAACCCAGTCATTTGCAACAAGATGGAGCAATCTGGAAAACATCATGCTGAGTGAATTAAGCCAGTCCCAAAGAGAAAAATATCATGTGTTTTCCCTGATCGGTGACAACTGAGCGCCAAAGGGGAAACCTGTTAAGTGAAATGGACACTATAAGCAACAATGAACTGATCAGCTCCTGTCCTGACTTTAGATGTACAATGTAATACTTTATCCTTTTTAGTATTTGTTGTTGTGGTGGTGGTTCTAGTACTATTGGTTGAACTCAGTAATTAACACACAATTATTCTTAGGTGTTTAAATTTTAACTGAAAAGTGATCCCTGTTAAATCTAAGAGTGGAAAAAGAGAGGGAGGAGATGAAGAGCTATGGGTTATTTAACTATGTGCTTATTTTCAAAGACTTGAATAATCACCTTGTAACAATGATCAGATTTGGTCTATGTTATGTCATGATTTTAAGGAATCTTATTTCAACCAGATATTTTGGATTTTGATATTGGTCTATTATGCTATGTTATATGTGCGTACATATTGTATTTCCACATGGGGAAATTTTATTAAGAGTTTTATTTTAAATGGCTTTTAGATAAGATTGTCCATAAATTTAAGCTGCTAAAATCAATCAAAGATACATTTTAATTTGTATGACCTGAATCTGTGTATCATATGTTTTAAACTTGTTGGTAGAAAGAAACTAAAAACATTTTATATGGTTGTGCTTAAGTTTACTGGTTAAACAAACTACACCATGTTAGATATTTAAGACGTGTTTTCAAATACATGATTGTAAAATTTATAGAAGGCATTGGACCTTCCGGTAAATGTTTTATTAAGTTCTTATCTAAAGGTTGAAACGGTTTGCTAAGTATTCATGTAATATTGCTATTGTCAGCAAGTGATCTAGGACTTGCTCCCTCATCTCTCTATTCTAAGCCCAACTTGTTCTTTCACTTCTCTATTCTCTTCAAGGTAGGGAACTAATTCTATTATGAAGGAATCTGTAGGATGCACAATTTAATCTTTAGACCTTATAAGAGATGGCTAACATTTTTCTGTAATAGCATAGCCAAAATATGAACTTAACTAATAATCTCATAGCTAGATTCACTTCGCCATCAGCGAAGTATACAGTAAGTAGGAAAAAAAAACCTCCCTTTCAGACCAAAGGGAAAGAAAGTTTTAAAGTGAGAATATAATTTTCCTCATGGGCATTGTCTACCTTAGAAAAACTACTACAGAACATGCCTGTGACTATAGACTTGTAGTTCAGGCCACCGAAGATTAGAGATGGGAAACGGGCACTCCCTTGACTTGCATCCTCTGCTCTGCTTTAACACAAACCAGGAGGAAAAGAAAGCTCGGCATCAGAAGCAATGGGTGGCAGGCCTATTAATGGCTGATCTATACAGTGATCTGCCCTCAAGGAGACCCAACAGGCCAGTCCACTGCAGTGGCTTTCAATGTGGTAAGCCTGGGCTTCAGCAGAAGTCAGCTTGTGAAGAGCCCTGGCAGCTCTGCCAAGAGTTGGATCACTGGAAATGGACCTGCCCTGGAGTCGAAGGATGCCCAGGTCAGAGCCACAGATCCTATTGGCTCCAAGCTGAAAAGCCCTTCACTCAGCCCAACTTCCAAAGTGACCACTGCAGTTGAGGGGACAGCCAAGTAGGGTCAGCAACATTGCAGGCAGAACTGTAAATTTCTTGTTAGAGATGCCACCTGCCTTTACCTGGCCAGCTCTCCTCCCAGGCCAGCCAAGCAATGAAAGTCAACAGAGTGCCTTCCCCTAGGAGGTTCACACCTCCCTTAGGATATACCCCATGTGAAGAGATAGATAGGTCTGGGCCTCTTAACTTACAAGGCCTAAAGCCCACCAGATTATTATCAAGCCCCTTCTATCAGATTCTATTTGCCTCTCAATCAGAAAACTTAATTGTAGCTTAGACAGCACCTTTCTTAGCTCCTCTAATAATGACTCTGTCCTTTGTTCTAGACCCTGTCTAGTGCACTTGGGCCTCATTCCTTTGTAATCATAACCTCTACTCTACCACCAATGGCTCTACTCCCAACCTGTGTGTACTGATGGTCCTCTTCCCCACTTAATGCTGTATAATTGTTCAGACCTGGTTAAGGCCACTCTTAGGATCATTGGTTACTATCCTCAACCTGTCTTTTATGACCTTGTCTAAATATGATCAGAGTCGGGGAACTTGGAAGGCTTCCATAGCCTTGGCAACTCATGACGACAGCCTAGGGTGGTTACTGGGGCCATAAACTAGAGTGTCAATTTGTTGGGTCAACAACAGGAGCCACTGTGCGCTTGCTCCTGATGTGGGATCTCTGTCCTTAATGTGCTGTACATTTTGATTTAATGCTATAACTAGTACTCAAACAGTATGTTTCACTTTGTGTTTCTATGTGGGTGCAAACTGTTGAAGTATTTATACTAAATTGATCTTCTGTATATAAATAGAATTGAAAATGAATCTTGATGTGAATGGAAGGGGAGAGGGGGCGGGAGAGGGGAGGGTTGCGGGTGGGAGGGAAATTATGGGAAGGGGAAGCCATTGTAATCCATAAGCTGTATACTGGAAATTTATATTCATTAAATAAAAGTTAAAAAAAAAATAAAAAAAAAATAATCACAAAAAAAAAAAATTCATTTTCTCATCATTGCTGTCTGCTCCAGTGTCTACTCTCTAAAGTACAATGTCAAGGAAGACCAAAGCAATAACAAGGAGCTTTCTCTGAACAGTTTTGAGACATCGTCTTCTCAGACTCCTCAAGTACCTGTTTCTCTCTATGTCTCACCTTTCCTTTCTTCCTCCTTGGTGATGATATTTTTATGAGAAAATATTTCCTACCTAATTTCACTTAGCATCTTCATCAAGGTTAATTGTATTATATTCCTTTCCTTCTCAGAACCCTCAAAAGACTTCCAATTTCCTCTCAAATTAGTTTTAAAAGACCAGGAGCTGCACAAGGATCTTATCAAATAACTATGGTACTCTCCTTGAAAGTAGAAGTCATGGGCCCAGCGCCATGGCTCACTTGGTTAATCTCCCGCCTGCAGCACCGGCATCTCAGATGGGCACCGGGTTCTGGTCCCGGCTGCTCCTCTTCCAGTCCAGCTCTCTGCTGTAGCCAGGGAAGGCAGTGGAGGATGGCCCAGGTCCTTGGGCCCTGCACCCGCATGGGAGACCAGGAGGAAGCCCCTGGTTCCTAGCTTCGAATCAGTGCAGCACGCCAGCTGTGGCAGCCATTTGGGGGGTGAACCAACGGAAGGAAGATCTTTCTCTCTGTCTCTCCTTCTCTGTCTGTAACTCTACCTGTCAAATAAATAAATAAATAAATCTTTAAAAAAAAAGTAGAAGACAAAGTTCCTGGTATAATTCATTAATTCATTTAATTCTCATCTAGTCTTCCTCTAAAATATGGTCCAATTCAGACAGTTAGATCTCTTTGCTTTCTCTTCAAATATTCCACCTGAGTCTATTTACCTAATTTTTTTATCCCACCTGGAATACCACTCATCTCTCACCTTCAGTTTTTCAAAGCCTTTTTTGCCCTATCCTCAAGTGTCCATCTAGACCCCCCTAAAGCCTCTGGGCTGCATTGCAAACCCAGTCATTGAAATGCCACTCCTTTGGTTTGATTGTGGTTTGATTGACATACTCTGTTACCATAAAGCATGCAATAATTTGGGTCTAAAATGGCCCCCACGTACTGCGCCAGGCACTGTGGCTTTAAAAAGCTATAAGACAGTCCTTGAGAAGCTTTCTGTGCTATTGAGGAGATACTCAAGAAGATAATATTAATGTATGCCTGCATTTGTGTCTTGCTTCTGATCCACAAAGCACTGTAATATGCTAGAGTGACCTGTGCCAATCATTTGACACGATTTATAAAAAAGCACACGTTGCTTCCAAAAAACCTCTACGTTATGAAATAAGATCTGATAATGTAAATGAGCCTCTCTTCAATACTCTAAAAGCTTTGTGAGGTCAAGAACTGTTACACTGCTTTGTGGCCTTACTGGTTTCCTTACCTCATAAGGAGAAGTGCAGACTCCAGTGGCAGAAATCCTCAGCTTTAATATAACAGAGCTACTTACTAGCTTGAGCAGAGTTCTCTCTGCCTGTGTGTCCTTTGTAAAATAAGCATAATAAATGCACTTGTTTCATAGAATTTTTGAAAAATTCAATGTAATAACAAACGTAATGCACTTTGCACAGTGTCTAGCATGTAGAAAGAACCAAAGTGCTTGGTATTTTCATATTTTCTCGATAAATCAGGTGACTGACAGCCCAAGATTTTTTTCAGCCTCTAAAAGAATTTGGGGCACAGCTATAAATGACACCTTCTGTACAACAGGCTCTTTCTTGATTAAACAATAAAATGAAATGAAATTTTCATGCTTCATATCTGGACTTGAATATCTCTTAAAACTATTTCCTATTGCCTAAAGGACCTGGGGAAGGATTCTGCTATAAGCCATCGCCACTCTAAGTGGCAGGCAGGAAGGATTCATTGGAAAATCACATATACATCCTGGTTGACCAGAGACTCAGATCAGTTAGGCTTGACGTCTTTGTCAATAGCATCTCCTTTTGTCTCTTAGACATGTACTAGTTTGGACAATAAATTATTTAGCCATCCAAGTCATAGAGTAGCCTGCTTTTCCAACTCTCCTCAACGAACAGAGTACAAGGGCAAAAATGTGACTGCTTAAATCCAGTTTTGCAGCTTGTTGACCATGTGTTTAGGGGACAGTCACTGAACTTGTCTGGTTGGTAAATGTTTTAGTCTGTTCACATTGTTATACCAAAATATCACATGTCAGGTGGCTTATAAACAATAGAAATTTATTTCTCATGGTTCTAGGGGCTGGAAAGTCCAAGACCAAGAGAACAGCAGTCTTAGTATCTGTTCAAAGTTCACGTTCTGGTTCATAAATGGTACCTTCGGGCTGTGTCATCACTTTGTGGAAGGGGTGAGGAATCTCTCTAGAGGCACCTTTACACAGATACAAATCCCATTATTGAGGGCTCCACCCTCAAGACCTAATCATTTTCCAGGGATCCTACCTCCAAACACCTTCACATTGAGCACTTTGTCTCAACACAAGAATTTAGGAGGGCACAGACATTCAGATCATAGCAGTATGCAATGCTCATTGGTAAAATGGGAATAATGACACATACCTATCTCGTGTGGTGGCTGTTGAGGATAATTGCATGAATACATAGGACCTAGCACGTGATAGCTGTCCAAAAACATGACTTCTCTCTTCTTTCCTTTCTGCCCTACATTTGAGAACAGAAAATTATCTCAATAATGCCCTTTTTTTCTTGAGGTTGCACTCCATCTGCACAGCACTGGCATGGGCCTTTGCTCTGCCTGTTGGTTTTATCCGGCAGTGGGGGGTAGGGGAGCACTCTTGGGACTGTATCCCAGAGCACTCAGAAGAAAGAAAGAGACCCTGTGGCTCCTGATTACAGCCCTTAGCTGTAATCATTCAATTACACCCTTTTATGTTCTATTCTACTGAGTCTGAAAGGGAAAGAGATATCTGGATATCTAATAGCTACCTTTACTGGGAGGTGAGCTACTAAAAATAGTCTCAGAATCCGTGGGCGGGTTTCCAGGAAATGCTTCACTTGTTAAAGCAGAAATGCACAGGCAGTCTGTTAATCAAGCCCTTCATCTGAATCACTTGCCCATGCTGCTTGGAAGAGCTGAGGCTCAGGGCTTGTTTGTACGGGATGAAATAGAAGAGTAGATTCTTAAAGGAATATAGGCAATTAAAAGGCAGTTGAAGGTTAATATTGAAACATTTCTGGTGATTGTATAGGAGTGACTCAAATCAATTTAAAATTGACAATGAATAAGAGAAATGCAACAGCCCATCAAAAAGATCACACAATGACAAAGTGGGATTTATCCCTCGAATGCAGGAATTGTTCAACATATGCAAAAGTGAAATATCACACCATTACCACTGTAACAACCGAAACTAATATATTTTACTTCCCTCTGAATGACATTTTCCCTAGAATTTCAAGGCTTTAGTAATGGCAGGTCTTTTCCACTATGGATTCTCTCATATCTCAACTTGGAAAGGCAAAGGTCCCTATCCTTTTTGAAAAATAGAAAGTAAATATGATGAAGAGTTTTTAAACTTTTTAGACTTATGCTGCTGGTAATATTTCAGAATGTTTAATGTAGAAGATGTCCTGGTTTTTGCCCATAACTTACAAAGGCAGAGACAAAGCCTGATTGGGATGAATTTTCATTGTCAGAATTTTTGAGTCTGGCATTTTCTTTGAGTTTACATGTTATATTAATAAACGTTGAATATAGTTAATGTCACTACTTTTTCTAATTTGAATCTAAGTCAGTTATTAAAAGATCAAACATTATGAATGCTTCTTGGGAATAATACTATGGAAATGAAATACATCATACTCATAGTAAGCACTGTTTAAAAAAATGTTAAAACTTATCTTTAGTTGACATTAAAGAAAAAATGATAAAACTTGAAAGTTGAATTGCAATTTACTTTGAACTTTAATAAATTAAAGCACAGAGGCGGCAAGATGGCGGAATAGGCAGGAAGCACACTTAGTCCGGGGGGAGAGAAAGTTCAATATAAGTGGAGATACTGCAGGGTCAAGGAAGAGTAGCGGATGAAACAGCAGAGGAAACTCTTCCGGAACTAGTGATTCACAGTGGACCTGCGTGGAGAGCGTGGGAGCCCAAGTTCGGGACACCAGCGGCAGACTCAACGCACCAGCGCTGGAACGCGAGGTGAGCCGAACCTCCATAGCCCGAGATACCAGCAGGCAAGCGGAAAGAGGAGGCTAGAGGGAACGAGGCTTGAAACTCCGTGGGGAAAAGTTCACCAGGCTAACTAGAAGAGAGAGAAAAAAAAATAAAAAAAGTGACTGATACGGACACAAGTTTCTCTCTCTCCGCTCACCTCTCAAAGGCGAGCAAGACAGAGCAGGCGCCATTTTGGACATACGTCATAAGCAGGGCGACCTCAGGTCTGCACCAGCCCTGAGCCTAGCAGAAAAACCTGACTCTGTGGGGAGGGGTGAAATAACAAGAGATTAGCATCTAACTTGGCAACCCAGTGGGAGACTGCAGGAGAATTGGAGCCCACACTGAGGGCAAAAGAGATTCCCTGTGTGGCCCTCAGGAAAGAGCTTCCGATCTCTGGCTCCTGTGGGTATATCATTTGCCTGCTAACTACCTCCAATTACATTCAGCTATGCAGAATTACTTCCCTTTTAAATCAAAAAAAGAAAGAGAGATTTACCACACCTAACCTGGGAGTGTCATCCTTGACACACCCTCAACCCTGAGGAACCAAACACAGCTCTCAGTCCACACTCATCTCAAGCCTCTAAGGCTCCACTGAAAGCAGACAGTCCACTTAATATAGAGCCATAGTGTAACAAGAAAAAACACCACAGTGAAGAAACCAAATATCTCCAACATGCCAAACAACAAACGCAAAAACCAAGCTAACAAGAACAAGGAAGAAACTATGACGCCCCCAAATGAAAAAGACACCCCAATTCAAGATTATGAAGATGATGAGATCCAAGAAATGCAAGAAGCGGATCTCAAAAAATTGATAAGAACATTAAGAAGTTCTCAAAAACAAATTCTTGAACTACAGAAATCCTTCATGGACAAGATAGAAAATCTCTCTCTTGAAAGTGAAATATTAAGGAGGAATCAAAATGAAATGAAACAACTAGTGGAACAAGAAACTCTGATAGTGACTAGAAATCATAATGAAATGAAGAGTTCAATAGATCAAATGACAAACACATTAGAGAGCCTTAAAAACAGAATGAGCGAAGCAGAAGAGAGAATATCAGACTTAGAAGACAGAGAACAGGAAAGGAAACAGGCAAACCAAAGAAAAGAAGAAGAAATTAGAAATCTAAAAAATATTGTCGGGAATCTACAGGATACTATTAAAAAACCCAACATTCGGGTTCTAGGGGTTCCTGAAGGCATGGAGAGGGAGAAAGGATTAGAAGGCATTTTCAGTGAGATACTAGCAGAAAATTTCCCAGGTTTGGAGAAGGACAGAGGCATCTTAGTACAGGAAGCTTATAGAACCCCTAATAAACATGACCAAAAGAGATCCTCACCACGACATGTTGTAATCAAACTCACCACAGTGAAACATAAAGAAAAGATCCTAAAAGGTGCAAGAGAGAAACGTCAGATCACTCTTAGAGGATCTCCAATTAGACTCACAGCAGACTTCTCATCAGAAACCCTACAAGCTAGAAGGGAATGGCGAGACATAGCCCAGGTACTAAGAGAGAAAAACTGCCAGCCCAGAATACTATATCCTGCAAAGCTCTCATTTGTGAATGAAGGTGAAATTAAAACTTTTCATAGCAAACAGAAACTGAAAGAATTTGTTGCCACTCATCCTGCCCTGCAAAAGATGCTTAAAGATGTCTTACACACAGAAACACAGAAACATGGTCACCAATATGAAAGAAGGTAAAGGAAGGAAACCTCACAGCAAAAGATCACAGGAAGCTCAATTTCTCTTTGACATAGAATTAAACTCTGATGCTCTGTTAAAGCAATGTGTTAAAGTAATCTATTATGTTCTCTTGATCTCTGTTAAATTCTAATTGTTATGCTATATTATATGTGTGTACATATTGTATGTCCACATGGGAAAATTTTATTAAGAGTTTTATTTTAAATGGCTTTTAGATAAGATTGTCCATAAATTTAAGCTGCTAAAATCAATCAAAGATACATTTTAATTTGTGGGACCTGAATCTGTGTATCATATGTTTTAGACTTGTTGGTAGAAAGAAACTAAAAACATTTTAGATGGTTGTGCTTAAGTTTACTGGCTAAACAAACTACACCATGTTAGATATTTAAGAGGTGTTTTCAAATACATGATTCTTAAAATTTCTAGAAGGCATTGGACCTTCTGGTAAATGTTTTCTTAAGTTGTTATCTAATGGTTGAAACGGTTTGCTAAGTATTCATGTGATATTGCTATTGTCAGCAAGCGATCTAGGACTTGCTCCCTCATTTCTCTATTCTAAGCCCAACTTGTTCTTTCATTTCTCTATTCTCTTCAAGGTAGGAAACTAATTCTATTATGAAGGAATCTGTAGGATGCACAATTTAATCTTTAGACCTTATAAAAGAGATGGCTAACATTTTTCTGCAATAGCATAGCCAAAATAAGAACTCAAATAATAATCTCACAGCTAGATTCACTTCGCCATCAGCGAAGTATACAGTAAGTAGAAAAAACCTCCCTTTCAGACCAAAGGGAAAGAAAGTTTTAAAGTGAGAATATAATTTTCCTCATGGGCATTGTCTACCTTAGAAAAACTACTACAGAACATGCCTGTGACTATAGACTTGTAGTTCAGGCCACCGAAGATTAGAGATGGGACACGGGCACTCCCTTGACTTGCATCCTCTGGTCTGCTTTAACACAAACCAGGAGGAAAGGAAAGCTCGGCATCAGAAGCAATGGGTGGCAGGCCTATTAATGGCTGATCTGTACAGTGATCTGCCCTCAAGGAGACCCAACAGGCCAGTCCACTGCAGTGGCTTTCAAAGTGGTAAGCCTGGGCTTCAGCAGAAGTCAGCTTGTGAAGAGCCCTGGCAGCTCTGCCAAGAGTTGGATCACTGGAAATGGACCTGCCCTGGAGTCGAAGGATGCCCAGGTCAGAGCCACAGATCTTATTGGCTCTAAGCTGAAAAGCCCTTCACTCAGCCCAACTTCCAAAGTGACCACTGCAGTTGAGGGGACAGCCAAGTAGGGTCAGCAACATTGCAGGCAGAACTGTAAATTTCTTGTTAGAGATGCCCCCTGCCTTTACCTGGCCAGCTCTCCTCCCAGGCCAGCCAAGTAATGAAAGTCAACAGAGTGCCTTCCCCTAGGAGGTTCACACCTCCCTTAGGATATACCCCATGTGAAGAGATAGATAGGTCTGGGCCTCTTAACTTACAAGGCCTAAAGCCCACCAGATTATTATCAAGCCCCTTCTATCAGGTTCTATTTGCCTCTCAATCAGAAAACTTAATTGTAGCTTAGACAGCACCTTTCTTAGCTCCTCTAATAATGACTCTGTCCTTTGTTCTAGGCCCTGTCTAGTGCACTTGGGCCTCATTCCTTTGTAATCATAACCTCTACTCTACCACCAATGGCTCTACTCCCAACCTGTGTGTACTGATGGTCCTCTTCCCCACTTAATGGTGTATAATTGTTCAAACCTGGTAAATGCCACTCTTAGGATCATTGGTTACTATCCTCACTCTGTCTTTTATGACCTTGTCTAAATATGATCAGAGTCGGCAAACTTGGAAGGCTTCCATAGCCTTGGCAACTCATGACGACAGCCTAAGATGGTTACTGGCGCCATAAACTAGAGTGTCAATTTGTTGGGTCAACAACAGGAGCCACTGTGCACTTGCTCCTCATGTGGGATCTCTGTCCTTAATGTGCTGTCCATTGTGATTTAATGCTATAACTAGTACTCAAACAGTATGTTTCACTTTGTGTTTCTATGTGGGTGCAAACTGTTGAAATCTTTATACTAAATTGATCTTCTGTATATAAAGAGAATTGAAAATGAATCTTGATGCAAATGGAAGGGGAGAGGGAGCGGGAGGGGGGAGGGTTGCGGGTGGGAGGGAAGTTATGGGGGGGGGGAAGCCATTGTAATCCATAAGCTGTACACTGGAAATTTATATTCATTAAATAAAAGTTTAAAAAAAAAAATAAATAAATAAATAAATAAATTAAAGCACAACACTCCTTAAGTTAAGATAGAGTATAATTACGCATCTGCTAGAAACACAAATTTAAGTTTTTTTAAAACCAATTGAATTATTAAATTTGAAATAAAACATTTTGTAAAGAATTTTTTCCTGCTTAACTCTTGACAAAACAAATGGTGGACTTAATTAAGGATATACTTATGGAAGTAAACCAATAACAAATGTTTTGTCATAAGGAAATAAACACCTTTACATGTAGTAGACAGCACTATTTTGAAGTGGGAATTGATTCCATCTTATACTTCAGTTTTGTTTCAAATTGTTTATTTCTGTAAGGAGGGAGTGGGGAGTCTCTGGCAAAAATCTTTCAATTGGCTGTTAATGAATCACTTGTGGTCAGGTTCACAGACAAAAGCCTTTTATTGACAGAGCTGGATCAGGTTTCCAGACTTTCCCTACCCCTTCTCATTCCATGAAGACAAAATAAGGCAGGAGAGGAGTGTGGTGTGGCCACACATCATTACAAGTTTTTGAAGTGGGGAAGCAATTGAGAAAGTTGCTTTAAAGATGAGATCTGTTCCCAGATTTGCCAAGGACAATGTGACATTCTAATCAATCTTTGTATGTTTAAGGTACAGTTTTCTTTCTGAAACTGATGTTCATATTTGGGGGCATACACACAAGGGAACAGTGCTAGGCCCCAGGAATTTGTGTTCTTGTTCTAGTTCTGCCTCCAGTAGCCATATGATTTTAGCCTCATCTTTCAATCATTCTGTCAAATGCCTGGTAAACATATCTTGTGAGTTTTCTTCCTACTAATGAATAATTCCATTTATATGCCCTACCATATATATAGTCCATATTCTATGTCCTACCATATATATGTACATATATATATATACACAGATACATATACACATATTTATGTATAAAATATGCTAATAATGGTTCTACTGCTCTTGTCCTTTTGTGTATGTTCAGATCAGGTAATTATTTACATATTGATAAAAAATTAACAAAGACATAATTTGTAATAATGAAGTTTCAAAATTCAAAACAGCCTAATTCAGTTTCTCCCTATTGACAGTTTTATAAATCATCTTTTAGCACCTTTTTTTGAAGATTAAATCCTAATTTTAATTATAAAGAAACAATTTGTAGAGTCAAACATCAGCAAAATAATAAAATTGATAAAAATGAAGAAAAAAGAAAAAGGTGGAGAGAAACAAAAACTAGTCAAAGTCAGGGAAAGAAGCAATTTATTAAGCAATGCCGTCATGTTTGGTAAATTAGGAAATGGATTGATATACATTGTGTGTTTGCAAGCTTTCCACCAAGTGTACAAAGGTGTGTGTGTGTGTGTGTGTGTGTAAGAGGTGGTATGTTCCTAAAGTAGAATTCAAGATATGCATAAAGGTCAGATGTCAACCATTTGCTTCTGATTTTATTTGCTTTTTTATATTCATTTGCTACCCACAAAACTAAAGTACGTTTAGTTAAATAAGTATAGTTAAAACAGGATGTTGAGATTGTAATACTGTGAACTCATTGCAAAGAACCCTTAGAGAAATTCAAATCTTACTTCACATATTCATTTCTTAAGAAGATTGAGTTATTTTATTTCATCTTTTAAAGAATGAACTCAGGTTGAAATTATTAGAATTATTTATTTAGTTAATTTTCTGAAGTTTTCAAATAGAAAATCATCTCCAAGTCCATCCTTTTGCTATGTAACAACATTGCATGGGAAGGGAAACATGGGTCTGAGTTTGGTATGATATTAATTTTATTGAGTTTTTGAACTGAATACCAGTAACTAATAGTCACACATTTTAAAAATGAGCCCAAGACATTTTCTCACATCTGTAATAACTCCTCTGTTGGGAATAGGCAGTGTGACAGGGCCCTGCTTCCAGAGTCCAGAAAGCTGGTTTTCTGTCCCTGGCCTACCAATTACTGTGTTGCTGCAAATGTAATTCTGTCTCAGCCTCCAGGGTTTCTAATTACAACATCAGAAACATAGGGATAAACAAATTTCATTGAAAACAGGGGACCTGATCAAAAGTCATTTCATCTCACTTCCAGTGAATATGTCTACTTATGATTAAAATGCATGAAAATTTTAATTTCTAGGAATGTTAAAGTAGGAAAATAAAGTAACCAGCTCACAGCAGTCTCAGATTAATCAGACATTCATCTCTTCCACTTTCAATCACATTGGGCCTCTGGTTGTCTCCTATTTGCCAATATTATCAGGAGCTTGTAAGCTATCACCAGTATTCTACTATGGCCCCCTTGTCTCTCTCTTTTGGTTTCCAGTTGCAACCATCTTGTTGCAAAAGATAAGATTTCATTTTTGTAGCTGAATAGCACTCCATAGTGTATATATACCATAATTTATTTATCCAATGAACAGTTAGTGAACATCTGGGTTGATTTCATATCTTAGCTATTGTGAATTGTGCTGCAATGAACATGGGGATTCAGATAACTCTTTCATTTCCTATATCTTTTGGTTTGGGTAAATTCCAAGGAGTGGGATGGCTGGATCATATGGTAGGTATATATTCAGATTTCTAAGGTATCTCCATAATGTCCTCCTTAGTGGCTGCACCAGTTTACATTCTCACCAACAGTGGACCAGGGTACCTATTTCCCCACATCGTCACCAGCATTTGTCTTTTGTTGATTTCTTTATGAGAAGCATTCTAAATTGTTGTGAGGTGAAACCTCACCATAGTTTTGATTTGCATTTCTCTGAAAACTAGTGATCCTTAGAATTTTCTCAAGTATCTGTTAGTCATTTGAATTTTCTATCTTGAAAAATGCCTACTCAAGTCCTTTGCGCATTTCTTAAATGGGTTGATTGTTTTCTTGTTGTTGAGTTTCTTGAGCTCTTTATAGATTCTAGATGTCAACACTTTATTAGTTGCATAATTTGCAAATATTTTATCCCATTCTGTCAATTCTTCACTTTGCTGAGTGTTTCTTTTGTAGTGCAGATGCTTCTAAACTTGATGTAATCCATTTGTCAAGTTTGACTTTGATTGCCTGTGCTTTTGGGGTCTTTTCCAAGAATTCTTTGTCTATGCCAATGTTTTGCAGAGTTTTGCCAATGTTCTCTAATGATTTCATGATACTGGGTCATAGATTTAGGTCTTTTATCCATTTTGAGTGGATTTTTGTGTAAGGTGTAAAGTAGTGATCTAGTTTGATACTTCTGCATATGCAGATCCAGTTTCCCCAACATCATTTGTTAAAGAGATGCTCCTTACTGCAGGGATTGATTTTAGCTCTTTTGTCAAAGACGAGTTGGTTGTAGATGTATGGATTTATTTCTAGAGTTTCCATTCTGTTCCATTGGTCTACAAGTCTGTTTTTGTGCAACTATCAAGCTGTTTGGACTATAACTGCTCTGTAGTATGTCTTAAAATCAGGTATTGTGATGCCTGTGTTTTTTTGTAAAAGAATGCAGTAGCTATTCTGGTCTCTTGTGTTTCCATATGAATTTTCACATCATTTTTTCCTAGATCTGCAAAGAATGTCATTGATATTTTGATTAAGATTGCATTGAATCTGTAAATTGATTTTGGTACTATGGACATATTGATGACATTGATTCTTCTAATCCATGAACATAGATGTTTCCATTATTTAATGTCCTCTTCTATTACTTTCTTTTGTGTTTTGTAGTTTTCATCAGAGATCTATGATATCCTTAGTTAAATTTATTCCAATTTATTTGACTCTTTTTGGAGCTATTACAAATGGGACTGATCTTAAAAATTCTTTCTCAGCCATGACATTGTCTGTGTATACAAAGGCTACTGATTTTTCTGTGTTGATTTCATAGCTTTCCACTTTAGCAAATTCTGTTATGACTTCCAAAAGTCTCTTAGTGCAGTCCTGTGGATCCCCTATATATAGGATCATATCATCTCCAAATAGGGATAGTTTGATTTCCTCCTTTAGAATTTATATCCCTTTAATTTCTTTTTATTGCCTAATGGCTCTGGTTAAAACTTATAAGACTATATTCAACAACAATGGGGAGATCAGACATCTTTGTCTAGTTTTGGATCTTAGGGGAAATGCTTCCAACTTTTCCCCATTCAGTATGATCATGGCCATTGGTTTGTCATAAATTGTCTTGATTGTTTTGAGGAATGTTCCTTCTATATCCAATTTGCTTAAGTTTTCATCATGAAAGTATGTTGTATTTTATCAAATGCTTTCTATGAATCTAATGAGATAACCATGTTTTTTGTTTTTCAGTTTGTTAATGTGATGTATCACATTTATTGATTTGTGAATTTTTATACCATCTCTGAATACAAGGGATAAATCTCACTTGGTCTGGGTAAAGGATCATTCCAATGTGTTGTTGGATTGGATTAGCTAATATTCTGTTGAGGATTTTTGCATCTATATTCATCAGGGAAATTGGTCTGTAGTTCTCTTTCTTTGTTGCATCTTTTTTCTAGCTCAGGAATTAAGGTGAGGCAGGTTTCATAGAAGGAGTTTAGGAGGATTCTCTTCCTTTCAGTTGTTTTAAATAGCTGGAATTATTTCTTCTTTAAATGATTGGTAGAATTCAGCATTGAAGCAGTCCAGTCCTGGGTTTTTCTTTGTTGGAAGGTCCTTTATTATTGATTCAATTTCCATCTTGGTTATTGGTCTGTATAGGTTTCCTATGTCTTCATGATTCAATGTTCATAGATCATTTGTGTCTAGAAATCTACCCATTTCTTCTAGGTTTCCCAATTTGTTGGTATATAGCTCTTTGTAGTAATTCCTAGTGATTTTTATTTCTGTGGTACCCGTTGTTACATTTCCTTTTTCATCTCTGATTTTATTGTTTTAGATATTCTTCCTCTTTTTTTGGTTAGTTGTGCCAAATTTTTTTTTTCAAAAAAGCCTCTTCATTTCATTGATTTTTGTATTTTTTATTTCAATTTTGTTTATTTCTGCTCTAATTTTGATTATTTCTTTCTTCCTACTAATTTTGAGTTTGGTTTGTGTTGTTTTTCTAGGTCCTTGAGATGCATTGACAGCTCACTTATTTGGTACCTTTACAATTTCTTCATGTAGGCACTGATTGCTATAAACCTGCATTTAACATTGCTTTTGCTGTATCCGATAAGTTTTAGTTTGATGTATTGTCATCTTCATATTTGTTTCCAGAAATTTCTTGATTTCTCTTTTGATTTCTTCTTTGAACCACTGTTTTGGAGCATGTTGTTCAGTCTCCATGTGTTTGCATATGATCTAGAGATTCTTGAGTTGTTGATTTCCAGCTTTATTCCACTGTGGAAAGAAAAGATGCATGGTATGACTTTCATTTTTTTAATTTATTGAGACTTGCATTACACCCTAGTATGTGGTCAATCCTAAAGGAAGTTCCAGGCACTGATAAGAATAATGTGCATTCTGAAACTGTAGGGTAAAAAGTTCTGTAAATATCAGTGAAATGCATTTGGTCCATAATGTCAATTAGCTCTACTGATTTTCTGATTAGTTGTTCTGTCCATTGATGAAAGTGCGGTGTTGAAGTCCCCCATTACTATTGTATTGAAGTCTGTGTCTCCTTTTAGGTCCCTTAACCTTTCTTTTAAATAGCCAGGTGCCCTGTGATTGGGTGCATATACATTTATTATAGCCACATCTTCCTGTTGTATTGATCCCTTAATCATTATATAGTGCCTTCCTTCTCTTTTAACAACTTCCATTTTAAAGTCTATTTTGTCTGATATTAAGATGGCAACACCAGCTCTTTCTTCACTTCTTTCAACATGGAATATCTTTGTGAGATATGTTTCTTGTAGGCAGCAAATAGATGGCTCTTGTTTTTAATCCACTCAACCAGTCTGTAGCTTTTAACTGGAAAGTTGGGACCTTTTACATCTAAGGTGTCTATTGATAAGTAACAACTTGGCCCTGCCATTTTTCCATAAATATTTGTTGTTTACTTTCAATTTTTTTCATACTTCTGAGGGATTTTCTGTCATCTCATTCTTTCATAATTATGGCCATCTTTCTGTTTCTATATGTAACACATCCTTAAGTATCTTTTGTAAGGCTGGATGAGTGACAATAAATTTCTTTCAATTTCTGTTTGTTATGGAAGGTCTTTATTTCACCTTCATTCATAAATGAGAGCTTTGCAAGGAACAGTATCCTGGGTTGGCAGGTTTTTTTTCTTTTTTTTTTTTACTTTTATTTAATGAATATAAATTTCCAGTGTACAGCTTATGGATTACAATGGCTTCCCCCCCCCATAACTTCCCTCCCACCCGCAACCCTCCCCTCTCCTGCTCCCTCTCCCCTTCCATTTGCATCAAGATTCATTTTCAATTCTCTTTATATACAGAAGATCAATTTAGTATAAAGATTTCAAGAGTTTGCACCCACATAGAAACACAAAGTGAAACATACTGTTTGAGTACTAGTTATAGCATTAAATCACAATGGACAGCACATTAAGGACAGAGATCCCACATGAGGAGCAAGTGCATAGTGGCTCCTGTTGTTGACCCAACAAATTGACACTCTAGTTTATGGCGCCAGTAACCATCCTAGGCTGTCGTCATGAGTTGCCAAGGCTATGGAAGCCTTCCAAGTTTGCCGACTCTGATCATATTTAGACAAGGTCATAAAAGACAGAGTGAGGATAGTAACCAATGATCCTAAGAGTGGCATTTACCAGGTTTGAACAATTATACACCATTAAGTGGGGAAGAGGACCATCAGTACACACAGGTTGGGAGTAGAGCCATTGGTGGTAGAGTAGAGGTTATGATTACAAAGGAATGAGGCCCAAGTGCACTAGACAGGGCCTAGAACAAAGGACAGAGTCATTATTAGAGGAGCTAAGAAAGGTGCTGTCTAAGCTACAATGAAGTTTTCTGATTGAGAGGCAAATAGAACCTGATAGAAGGGGCTTGATAATAATCTGGTGGGCTTTAGGCCTTGTAAATTCAGAGGCCCAGACCTATCTATCTCTTCACATGGGGTATATCCTAAGGGAGGTGTGAACCTCCTAGGGGAAGGCACTCTGTTGACTTTCATTACTTGGCTGGCCTGGGAGGAGAGCTGGCCAGGTAAAGGCAGGTGACATCTCTAACAAGAAATTTACAGTTCTGCCTGCAATGTTGCTGACCCTACTTGACCATCCCCTCAGCTGCAGTGGTCACTTTGGAAGTTGGGCTGAGTGAAGAAGGACTTTTCAGCTTAGAGCCAATAAGATCTGTGGCTCTGACCTGGGCATCCTTCGACTCCAGGGCAGGTCCATTTCCAGTGATCCAACTCTTGGCAGAGCTGCCAGGGCTCTTCACAAGCTGACTTCTGCTGAAGCCCAGGCTTACCACTTTGAAAGCCACTGCAGTGGACTGGCCTGTTGGGTCTCCTTGAGGGCAGATCACTGTATAGATCAGCCATTAATAGGCCTGCCACCCATTGCTTCTGATGCCGAGCTTTCTTTTCCTCCTGGTTTGTGTTAAAGCAGACCAGAGGATGCAAGTCAAGGGAGTGCCCAAGTCCCATCTCTAATCTTCGGTGGCCTGAACTACAAGTCTATAGTCACAGGCATGTTCTGTAGTAGTTTTTCTAAGGTAGACAATGCCCATGAGGAAAATTATATTCTCACTTTAAAACTTTCTTTCCCTTTGGTCTGAAAGGGAGGTTTTTTCTACTTAGTGTATACTTCACTGATGGCGAAGTGAATCTAGCTATGAGATTATTATTTAAGTTCTTATTTTGGCTATGCTATTGCAGAAAAATGTTAGCCATCTCTTTTATAAGGTCTAAAGATTAAATTGTGCATCCTACAGATTCCTTCATAATAGAATTAGTTTCCTACCTTGAAGAGAATAGAGAAATGAAAGAACAAGTTGGGCTTAGAATAGAGAAATGAGGGAGCAAGTCCTAGATCACTTGCTGACAATAGCAATATTACATGAATACTTAGCAAACCGTTTCAACCATTAGATAACAACTTAAGAAAACATTTACCAGAAGGTCCAATGCCTTCTATAAATTTTAAGAATCATGTATTTGGAAACACCTCTTAAATATCTAACATGGTGTAGTTTGTTTAGCCAGTAAACTTAAGCACAACCATCTAAAATGTTTTTAGTTTCTAACATGGTCACCAATATGAAAGAAGGTAAAGGAAGGAAACCTCACAGCAAAAGATCACAGGAAGCTCAATTTCTCTTTGACATAGAATTAAACTCTGATGCTCTGTTAAAGCAATGTGTTAAAGTAATCTATTATGTTCTCTTGATGTCTGTTAAATTCTAATTGTTCAAAAACAGCTGAACTTTTATTAAGAGCTATGGGTTATTTAAATATGTGCTTTTTTCAAAAATTTGAATAATCACCTTGTAACAATGATCAAATTTGGTCTATGTTATGTCATGATTTTAAGAAATCTTATTTCAACCAGATATTTTGGATTTTGAGCCTTCTTGGCATTCTTGACAGGCATTCAAAAAATCAAAGTTTCAAACAATCTGGTCTCTAAAATTTCCAGTAAATCCAGGACGTTGGTTTTTCCAGTTTGGGCCCAACTGAAAAAATCGAAGGACCTATGTCTCTCATCTTATAGAGACACCAACTAATCAGTCTATTTGGAGTATATTA
Source organism: Lepus europaeus (assembly GCF_033115175.1). Taxonomy (NCBI): domain Eukaryota; kingdom Metazoa; phylum Chordata; class Mammalia; order Lagomorpha; family Leporidae; genus Lepus; species Lepus europaeus. The sequence goes on from NC_084829.1 coordinate 111,345,269, forward strand.
GAAGTACTGTCAAGATGTGATGTGGTACCAGACTTTAAGTTTCTATAATGGAAAATGCTATTAATACAAATGTTTGAGAATTAAAAAGTCTAATGATCTTGTGTTACTAGACATGATAGTTATCTTAATGAGAAAGCCCCAGAGGCTTAAAGGGTTAAATACTTGTAAAATCCTACAGGTGCTTTCAAAAATACTGTGAAGTAAGCAAGTGCCTCTTGTTGGTTGATGAGTTTATAATTTTAAACATGGCGACTTAAAGTCTTTTGTCATCCACAGTTATATATGATCTGCTGCTCATAAAACTAAAGCGTTGTTGGTTCTGTGTTTAGCTGTCCTCCTATAGGTTCCTATGGACTTTTCCCAGCCACTTTTATTGTATTCAGTACTTTGGGATGGCTCTGTAAACAGATGAAGCCAATAATGTATTAACAGTACCAACTGAGAGAAAGTATGGTTAACTGAGGTTACTAAGAAGAAAAAGCAATTCAAATCAATTGGCAATCTACAAAAAGAGTTAAAGATTTTAAAAGCTATTATTAAAATTGCTATATTGGTCTATTATGCTCTATAATATGTGTGTACATATTGTATGTCCACATGGGGAAATTTTATTAAGAGTTTTATTTTAAATGGCTTATAGATAAGATTGTCCATAAATTTAAGCTGCTAAAATCAATCAAAGATACATTTTAATTTGTGGGACCTGAATCTGTGTATCATATGTTTTAGACTTATTGGTAGAAAGAAACTAAAAACATTTTAGATGGTTGTGCTTAAGTTGGTTTTTTTTCTTTTTTTTTTTAATTTTTTTTTAAATTTTTTATTTTTGACAGGCAGAGTGGACAGTGAGAGAGAGACAGAGAGAAAGGTCTTCCTTTTGCCGTTGGTTCACCCTCCAATGGCCGCCGCGGTAGCGCGCTGCGGCCGGCGCACCGCGCTGATCCGATGGCAGGAGCCAGGTGCTTCTCCTGGTCTCCCATGGGGTGCAGGGCCCAAGGACTTGGGCCATCCTCCACTGCCTTCCCTGGCCACAGCAGAGAGCTGGCCTGGAAGAGGGGCAACCGGGACAGGATCGGTGCCCCGACCGGGACTAGAACTCGGTGTGCCGGCGCCGCAAGGCGGAGGATTAGCCTAGTGAGCCGCGGCGCCGGCGGGTTTTTTTTCTTTTAAGACTTGAACTATATCTCACCATTCCCTTCAAGCCTGTAGAGTTTCTCATGAGATGTCCGCTGTGAGTCTAATTGGAGATTCACTGAAAGGAACCTGGCATTTCTCTCATGCACATTTTACAATTTTTTCTTTATGTTTTACTATGGAAAGTTTGACCACAATGTGTTGTGGTGAAGATCTTTTGTGGTGATGTCTGTTAGGAGTTCTATGTACTTCTTCTATTTGGACATTCATTATTTTTTCTCCAAATTGGGGAACTTTTCTGTAATTACTATACTAAATAAGCCTTCTAGTGTATTCTCTATTTCCACAATTTCAGGAACTCTTCAGACCTTTATTTTGGGTCATTTGAGAGTATCCCATAGATCTTCAACAATGTTTTTAAGTTTTCTATTATCTACTTGTGGTTGTGTGTGTGTGTGTGTGTGTGACTGTAAGATTTCCAAGGATTTGTCTTCTAGTTTGGATATTCGTTCTTCTGCCTCTCCAAGTTTGCTGTTAAGGCTTTCTACCACATTTTGTGTTTGATCTACTAAATTCATTTCTAATATTTCATTTTGATTTCTTTAGGTCATGTACAGTTTTATTTAGTTCATGGATATGCTTCTGATTGCTTTAGAGTAATCTCATGATTAAATTTTTGAATTCCATTTCTGCCATTTCCCCAATCTCTTCATCTAGGCATTCTAATATAGAAATGTTGTTGTGGGGCCGGCGCCGTGGCTCAATAGGCTAATCCTCCACCTTGCGGCGCCGGCACACCGAGTTCTAGTCCCGGTCGGGGCACCGATCCTGTCCCGGTTGCCCCTCTTCCAGGCCAGCTCTCTGCTGTGGCCAGGGAAGGCAGTGGAGGATGGCCCAAGTGCTTGGGCCCTGCACCCCATGGGAGACCTGGAGAAGCACCTGGCTGCTGCCATCGGATCAGCGCGGTGCGCCGGCAGCAGCACGCCTACCACGGCGGCCATTGGAGGGTGAACCAACAGCAAAAAGGAAGACCTTTCTCTCTATCTCTCTCTCTCACTGTCCACTCTGCCTGTCAAAAAAAAAAGAGAAATGTTGTTGTGTTCCTTTGCGGGGATCATGATGTCTTCATTATCCTTGTTTCTTGAATTTCTGTGTTTGTTTTTAGGCATTTATGGAGTTGATTTTTGGTTTTTCCCTCTGATGGCATTTAGCTTTGTTCTATTTCTCTGTGGCTTAGTAGAATGTCTGCACTTTCAGTGAATACCAAGAGGTGTGTGGTGGGTGTGGCCAGGGAGCTGTGGTCAGTGCCTCATGGTGGGGCAAGAAGCCAGGGCAACACCAAAGTTGGAAATGGTAGATTTCAATACCCAGCTTTACCTTGCACCTTCCCATATAACCACTGTGTCCCCACAATCTCAGCACACAAGGCTCACACAGTCACCAAGTCCAGAGGTTTCTCTCTGCCTTGTCAGCTTTTGCAGTCAACAGAGAGGCAGATGTTCCCCAAGACATCTCTGCCTAGGCTTCTTGATCCTGGGAGGCTACAGGAGCCCCACCATCCCACATGGCTGCCTAGCCACCTCCCACCAGGCTCAAAGAGAGTGGGGACTATGGACTGTTTCCTCAGCTAGAATCTTGGAATCACTCACACACACACACACACACACATACACACACACACACAAGAGCTACTGGCTGAATATTGCTGCCTGTCCAACACTGCAACCAACACTGCCAATTAGGTGCCCCATCTCAGTCAGCTGCTGTGCCTACACACGAGGCTTCCACAGCTGCTGCCCTAATCCAAAATGGTGCCTACCCTCTCTCAGCTGGGCAACAAGTGCAATTGTGGGGAAGTTGAGGTGAGACAGTTGTGCCCCTTCCACTTCCACTGGGCCCACTGGCATCCACCAGCAACTTCCAGCCCCCATAGCTCCAGTCCAGGCACAAGCCCTGCTCACCCTCTGGCTATCTCACCATGGTTTGCTGCACTATGATCTCACCTCTGTGCTTGTGCTTGTGCTGTGTGCCCTCACCGTCTACACAGGTCTGCAGCATTCCTCCTCCTCCCATAGGACTTCCAATGTGATTTTCTCTCCAATTTTCCCCTGAGAGTATACTTCCTCCACTTCTCTTTTCACTGTTTATCCTCAAGCCTGTGCAGCATGTCACTCCCTAATCCACCATCTTGGAATCTCCTAGCTATCCTATTCTTGGCCCATAGAAATTCTTGACTTCAAACAAAGTATATTATTCACTGGCCCTAGAAGTAGAGCTAACAGCTCCTATTGTTGCAGTCTTTTTCAAGCTTTTCTCACTTCTTCACATGTAGCAAGTTGGAGAAATCATCTCTAACCAATGCAATCTTACCCATAATTTATTATTTCTTAAAACATTTGCTATTTTTATTTGAAAAATAAGAGTTACAGAGAAGGAGGGGGAGACAGAGAGAGAAAGAGATCTTCTACCATCTGCTGGTTCACTCCCCAAGTAGCCACAATGGCCAGGGATGAGTCAGGCTGAAGAGAGGAGTTTCATCCAGGTCTTCCACTTGGGTGGCAATGGCTATTAGCAAAGAGCTGGATCAGAAAGAAGCAGGCAGGACACAAATTGGCTTCCATATGGGATGCAAGCATCACAGCAATCTTACTACAACACAACACTAGGCCTCTTATACCTCCTTTAATGTCAGATTCAAATCCTGTCATTACTATAATGTCCTCTTTCTTCATGAATGTCTTTATTATTCATCAGGCTTTTCTTAATTACACATTTTGTTAATGATTTTACTTTACAACTCAATCATAAAGTCTTAGATATTTCCTTGTCTTCTGCATGGTCACTCAAGCTTGGTCTAGGATTTCCTGAGTATATAGAAACAATTATTAAGATGTGTCCATGCTCTTGACAGCATGCTTACATTTAAAATCAATTGCCCATTAATTTGAGGATTCCTTATACTTTGACTAGAACTCTCATCAAATGAAATATATTCATTTGTTAAAGTGTTAAACATATAAAATTATTATTTATTCTAAGCTATCAGCAGATGTTTAAGCCTTTACATTTAGAAAGGTCAATGAAAAATGATAAACTGAGCAAAAATATTAAACTGTTATCTTGATTTTCATTAGATATTAAACAGAATTGTAAACTTTAGCCATAACATTGCAATTATTTTTTAGAATGAAAACCTTGAACATCTTTCCCTTCCTTGTTTCTCCATTAGCCAATGTTTAAAAAGATAAGTAATTATTACATCATAGTCAAAATATTCTTCCTCATGATTCAAAATTAAACTGTGATACTTACAGCCGGCCCCATGGCTCACTTGGCTAATCCTCCACCTGCAGCACCGGCACCCAGTTCTAGTCCCAGTCAGGGCGCCAGATTCTGTCCCGGTTGCTCCTCTTCCAGGCCAGCTCTCTGCTGTGGCCCGGGAGTGCAGTGGAGGATGGGCCAGATCCTTGGGCCTTGCACCTGCATGGGAGACCAGGAGGAAGCACCTGATTCCTGGCTTTGGATCGTTGCAGCACACCGGCTGCAAGGTGCCAGCCGTAGCGGCCACTTAGGGGGGTGAACCAACGGAAAAAGGAAGACCTTGCTCTCTGTCTCTTTCTCTCACTGTCTAACTCTGCCTGTCAAAAAAATACATAAATAAACTGTGATACTTACAATTATTATGGCATTAACCTCTGAAAAAATGTAAGAGAAAGTCTAAGTAGTTTTAGGAATGGTATTTTTCAGATTTGAATGTTGAAAATAGTCTGATTTTTAGCAAATTGAGAACTACTTGTACAGCCTGATCTATCACCTAATTTTTTACATATAAAGAAAAAAAAGAAAGGTCTTAAGTTACCAAAATTTATTACATACCTGGATCATGAATTGCAACAATCCAGCTTGTTTTTATATACTTTATGACCTACAATGGAGAAAAATAGAAATTTCTAATGAGAAGCTAGAGAAGTTGAATATGTAGGTGGTTTCCTGGCTTTGCCTCTGGTGGATTTTTGGTGCATACCCAGGACTTTGGAACTATCTGATGAACACCTTATCTTTCTGCTGCAGGACCAACACAGAGACCTCTCGGTTTTTATTGGTGCTTCTATTGTGAATTATCACACTCTGCCATCCTCAGAAATGAGAGAAGAAGATGTCTGTGGTATTCCCCCTGTTAAAGAGCTCATCTACCAGATTTTCTGAAATTTTCTTAATTATCATCACTTTTGTGTTCAAATTTTTTTGTTTTTAAAGGTTTATTTTAATTATTTGAAAGACAGAGTTACAGAGAGAGGTAGAGCCAGAGAGAGAGAGACAGAGAGGTCTTCCATCCACTGGTTCACTCCCCAAATGACCTCAACAGCCAGAGCTGAGCTGATCCAAAGCAGGAGACAGGAGCTTCTTCCAGGTCTTCCACACATGTGCTGGGGCCCAAGGAGTTAGGCCATATTCTACTGATTTCCCAGAATATAGCAGAGAACTTGATTAGAAGTGGAGCAGACAGGACTCAAACTGGTACCCATATGGGATGCTGGTGTTACCAGCCGCAGCTTTAACCCACTGCACCACTGCGCCACAGCGGCGGCCCCTCAAATTTTTTGAATAATTAACTTTTTTTTGGTTGCTTTTTTTTTAACTTTTATTTAATGAAAATAAATTCCCAAAGTACAGCTTATGGATTACAATGGCTTCCCCCTCCATAACTTCCCTCCCACCCACAACCCTCCCCTTTCCCGCTCCCTCTCCCCTTCCATTCATATCAAGATTCATTTTCAATTCTCTTTATATACAGAAGACCAGTTTAGAATATATTAAGTAAAGATTTCAACAGTTTTCCCACACATAGCAACACAAAGTGAAAAAATACTGTTGGAGTACTAGTTATAGCATTAAATAACAGTGCACAGCACATTAAAGACAGAGATCCTACATGATATTTTTTAAAAAATTAATTAATTTTCTATGCAATGTCCAATTTAACACCAGGTTTTGTTTTTTTCATTTTCAATTATTATCGTTATATATAAAAGATCAATTCAGTATATACTAAGTAAAGATTTCATCAGTTTGCACCCACACAGAAACACAAAGTGTAAAAATACTGTTTTAGTACTAGTTATAGCATCACTTCACATTGGACAACACATTAAGGACAGATCCCACATGAGACATAAGTACACAGTGACTCCTGTTGTTGATTTAACAATTTGACACTCTTCTTTATGGCATCAGTAATCTCCCTAGGCTCTAGTCATGAGTTGCCAAGGCTATGGAAGTCATTAGGGTTCGCTGACTTCGATCTTATTCCGATAGAGTCATAGTCAAAGTGGAAGTTCTCTCCTCCCTTCAGAGAAAGGTACCTCCATCTTTGATGGCCCCGTTCTTTCCACTGGGATCTCACTCGCAGAGATCTTTCAGTTAGGTTTTTGTTTTGTTTTGTTTTGTTTTGTTTTTTTGCCAGAGTGTCTTGGCTTTCCACACCTAAAATACTCACATGAGCTCTTGAGCCAGATGCGAATGCTTTAAGGGCTGATTCTGAGGCCAGAGTGCTATTTAGGACATCTGCCATTCTATGAGTCTTCTGTGTATCCGCTTCCCATGTTGGATCATTTTTTCCCTTTTTGATTCTAGTTAGTATTAGCAGACACTCTTCTTGTTTGTGTGATCCCTTTGACTCTTAGACCTATCAGAGTGATCAATTGTGAACTGAAGTTGATCACTTGGACTAGTGAGATGGCATTAGTACATGCCACCTTGATGGGTTTGTATTGGAATCCCCTGGCACATTTCTAACCCCACCATTTGGGGCAAGTCCGATTGAACATGTCCCAAATTGTACATCTCCACCCTCTCTTTTTCCCACTCTTATATTTAACAGGGATCACTTTTCAGTTAAAATTTAAACACCTAAGAATAAATGTGTGTTAATTACAGAGTTAAACCACTAGTATTAGAACAACAACAACAACAACAAAATACTAAAAAGGATAAAGTATTACATTGTACATCAACAGTCAGGACAAGAGCTAATCAGGTCATTGTTTCTTATAGTGTCCATTTCACTTCAAGAGGTTTCCCTTTTGCTGCTCAGTTAGTTGTCACTGATCAAGGAAAACAAATGATATTTGTCTCTTTGGGACTGGCTTAATTCACTCAGCTTGATGTTTTCCAGATTTCTCCATCTTGTTGCAAATGACCGGGTTTCATTGATTTTTACTGCTGTATAGTATTCTATAGAGTACATGTCCCATAATTTCTTTATCCAGTCTACTCTTGATGGGCATTTGGGTTGGTTCCAGGTCTTAGCTATTGTGAATTGAGCTGCAATAAACATTAATGTGCAGGTGGCTTTTTTGTTTGCCAATTTAATTTCCTTTGCGTAAATTCCAAGGAGTGGAATGCCTGGGTTGAATGGTATGGTTATATTCAGGTTTCTGAGGAATCTCCAGACTGACTTCCATAGTGGCTTAGCCAGTTTGCATTCCCACCAACAATGGGTTAGTGTCCCTTTTTCCCCACATCCTCTCCAGCATCTATTGTTGGTAGATTTCTGAATGTGAGCCATTCTCACCGGGGTGAGGTGAAGCCTCATTGTGGTTTTGATTTGCATTTCCCTGATTGCTAGTGATCCTGAACATTTTTTCATGTGTCTGTTGGCCATTTGGATTTCCTCTTTTGAAAAATGTCTGTTGAGGTCCTTGGCCCATCTCTTGAGTGAGTTGTTTGTTTTTATGTTGTGGAGTTTCTTGATCTCTTTGTAGATTCTGGTTATTAACTGTTATCTGTTGCATAGTTTGCAAATATTTTTTCCCATTCTGTCGGTTGCCTCTTCACTTTCCTGACTGTTTCTTTTGCAGTGCAGAAACTTCTCAATTTGATGCAATCCCAAATGTTAATTTTGGTTTTGACTGCCTGTGCTTCTGGGGTATTTTCCAAGAAGTCTTTGCCTTTACCTATATCTTGCAGGGTTTTTCCAATGCTCTCTAATAATTTGATGGCTTTGGGTCGTGGATTTAAGTCTTTAATCCATGTTGAGTGAATTTTTGTGTAAGGTGAAAGATAGGGGTCTTGCTTCATGCTTCTGCACATGGAAATCCAATTTTCCCAGCACCATTTATTGAATAGACTATCCTTATTCCAAGGATTGGTTTTGGATCTTTGATCAAATATAAGTTGGCTGTAGATGTTTGGATTAATTTCTGGTGTTTCTATTCTGTTCCATTGGTCTATCCATCTGTTTCTGTACCAGTACCATGCTGTTTTGATAACAACTGCCCTGTAGTATGTCCTGAAATCTGGTATTGTGATGCCCCGGCTTTGTTTTTGTTGTACAAGATAGCTTTGGCTATTCGAGGTCTTCTGTGTCTCCATATGAATTTCAGCATCATTTTTTCCAGATCTGAGAAGAATGTCTTTGGTATCTTGATTGGTATTTCATTGAATGTATAAATTGCTTTTGGGAGAATAGACATTTTGATGATATTGATTCTTCCAACCCATGAGCATGGAAGATTTCTCCATTTTTTGGTATCCTCTTCTTATTTCTTTCTTGAATAATTAACTTTTAAAGTGAAACCTCACTTCACCTGTCTTTTAATACAACCAGGTTCTACTCTTTTGGTACTAAAACTACTTTTGGAAGTTGTCGAGCAGTTTTACCCTGTTCAGCACAGAAAACCTGTATGAACATCTTTCTAGCCCAGCACCAAGGAAAACTTAGAAATTCCACACCTCAGCCATGAAGCTATTTTCATTAACATGGACATTTGTAAATGTTAGAGACTTTCAAGCAGAAAGACTGACTTCCATGTTGAGAGAATTCCTAAGTTCTCCAATGTAACATGCAAATTCCCCTCTTCTGACATCACTCTGAAAACGTTCAGTCATCCTCAATGTTCCCCAAATCTCCCAGGGAGGAGTCAGTTCTTCTGGCCAGCTGTCTATGTTTAAAGCTTCACTTTCTGGGGAGTTGTTACCAGCACAAAATCAATATCTCATATTCAAGAAGCATTTTTTCCAGACAACTTTTGGAAGCCATTTAATTTACACCTAAACTATTTCCAGACTTGGCCAAGAAGAGTCCCATAAGTGTTTATTCAGTCGGTGATTTCAGTGGGAAAATGTGGCTCCTCTGTTACTTATCTTGATCCTACAATATGCCTGAATGAGTCATTCCTAGTAAATGGTTGTCCAACAAGCTAGCCTACATTTCTCAAAATGGTTTGGGGTATATGAACTCTCTTCCCTCCCTGAGGACTTCACAGAACCTATTAGCTTATTAAAATTGTTGAGAATTCCAGCAGTTAAAATGTGATTTTTTGCATATGTTAACAGTATTAATGGGGTTTTCCAAACTTGTTCTCCATGAAACTCTAGACATTTGGAATCAAGTTTTCATCTGGCAGAGCTAATATTTCTCACAGCATACTCTGGTAGGTGTTGAGTTAAGCATCTGGCCTTACCAAAAAGAAAAGGCTTTTGCTTTTTTTCAACTTCAAGTGTTCAGGTATCTGATATAAACAGGTATGTCATTTTTATCCTAAAATAATTTGTCATTGTCTAGCCAGAGGTTTCACACCATATTTCTGAAGGTACGGTCTCAGTTACTCTAAGAACATACTTCAGAGGGATGAAAAATGACCATAGATTCTATACACGCTGTTTAGAAATGAAAAGAGATACACAATACTTGCATTTCCACACACGTATTCTGTCGCATCCCAACATTTCTGGAATACTGTTAATAGGTCAAGAGGACATAGGCCAGATAAGCTACTCAAACTTTCAGTAGAGCTTCCAATGAGATGACAAAGCTGTACACAAGTATTTACAGTGCAAGACAAACAATTAGAAAATAAGGTCTTCTACACACACACACACACACAGACTACAAAGGTACAATTTTTTAATCTTAAACCTAAAAAAAAAAAAAAAACCAAGGACTGCTGTGAACTAACAATGCTGCTTTCATTAAGGTGTTCTGACACCATAATAGCGTCTGGTCACATACGGCATAGTACAGGAGTCAGACAAAATTCTTTTTCCTCCAAAGGAAGTATGGAAAACAAAGGGTGTGTGGAAGCTGAGAAATATTTTCAAACAGTATTAGAAGTCCCAGGTCCTGTGATCTTACCATGTCAGCAGTGTCAGCCTGGGACAAGAAAATGTTGGGCCCTTTCTCTACAATGTAGAAGTGTTGCAGAATCCCTTAGATAATTTAAATTCTTAATAAGCTCCCCAATTCTGCAGCCTGTCACCTTTGCAACACCAAAATTGTGCTTTCAAAGGTTTAACTATAAAGGAGTTGGAGGGGGGCCACAGAATACATAATTCTGCTCATAGTTTATGTGCTACTTTAAGAAAAAAAAAAAAAACTTTTTATCTCTCAAGTTGTTGATTCACCCACCAATAAATGTTTCAGTAGACTGGATTACCAGAACCAGGCCCCTTTTCTTTGCCTTGAATGGAGATTGTCCAGTGAGCTTCATTCCCTTCTGTCTCTGGTGATATTTTAATTGCATATGAACATCCCTGACTCCCAGCTGGCTGTCTTTCCCCAAGCCTTAGCCTAACTATCATGTCAGGATAATGTCTCTAGGGGCCGGTCCTGTGCATAATGGGTAAAGCTGCCGCCTACAGTACTGGAATCCCATATGGACACTGGTTTGAGTCTTGCCTGCTCCACTTCTGATCCAGCTCTCTACCATGGCCTGGAAAAGCAGTAGAAGATGGCCCAAGTCCCTGGGACCCTGCATCCATGTGGGAGAACTGGAAGAATCTCCTGGCACCTGACTTTGGATAGATGAGCTCTGGCTGTTGTAGCCAACTGAGGTGTGAACCAGTGGATGGATGACCCCCCTCTCTCTCTCTCTCTGCCTCTCCTTTTCTCTGTAACTCGAACTTTCAAATAAATAAATAAATCTCTAAAAAAAGGATGATGCCTCTAGACTCCTCAGAGTATGGCAATAGAAGGAAGTTCAGGATGAGAGAGAGCAGAACTCAAACAGAAAGAAAGGGCACACTGACATGTTGGGCAAAAGAGCCTATTAATCGCTGGTTTGATTTGGATCAGACACATTATATTAAAAAATGAGGAAATACATTTTAAATAATATAAATCTACTTCCTCACTCAAAAGAGGACAGAAACCATGACAAAAATAAACTTTTATTTGGGCCATTTTTCACATGCATTCAAGATGTGGAAAGGATAAAGACTAGTGGAAAAAGACTCCAACATAACCCCCTTCAGTGCCCATCACCAGTGTCTGGGAAAACAGGAAACTGGAAACTCTCAGGAGCTGCTGTTAGCTGCATTCTTCCACAGACATCAGGGACAAGTCTGGGATCTCAAGTATGAAAGGTAGAAATGTGGATTAAAACACAAGACATATTTCTAGATTATATAGAAGAATACAATGTAACAATTAGGATGGCTAATATTTATTTGATGTTTTGCATTTTAAAAGGATACTAGTAGTTTAAGCTACCACCTGTGATGCCAGCATCCCATATGGGTGCCAATTCCAGTTCTGGCTTCTCCCCTTCTGATCCAGCTCCTTAGTGATGCACCTAACAAAGCAGTGGAAGATGGTCCAAGTACCTGGGTCTCTGCTCTCATATGGGAGACCTCAATGAAGCTCCTGGCTCCTGGCTTCGATTTGGCCCAACCCTGGCTGTTGCAGCCATCTGGAGAGTGAACCAGTGGATAGAAGATCTCTCTCTGCCTCTCCCTCTCTTTCTGTAACTGGGACTTTCAAATAAATAAATAAATAAATCTTTTTTTAAAAAACAAAAAAGCTCCTCTTCATTCCTTCTCTTATTTGATCCTCACCACCCTACTGTGAGGGAGATTCTGTATTTAAGTAATCAAAAATTGTCTTATGGATTCTTCAATTTAAATACCCTAAACCGTTTCCTACATATTTATTTGAATTTTCTTCTCCCTAAAAACAAAACAGGCCATTACAGGGTCCAATCTCTATGAAACATTTAGACTCTCATACCTGGAAATATCAAGGAAATTTCCAGTCATATTCCACATCTCAATTTTGCATTCGCAAAATATTATTCCCATTTAACACTGGAGAGGTTTGGTGTCCAGAAACATCAGATTGTTTGAGCAAAACACATTCTGAAATGTGAATGGAAATCTATAAGATTCTAGAACTACGTTCTGTCCCTTGCACTGTTTCTTTTTGGAATTTCTTTACATCCTATCCAGTTTTGATCAAAGTCCTTACTATAACACCTTACCCTCAATAAGCAACCACACATCATGTGCTGAATTATTTAAAGTGAAGTACAGCAGTATAGCTCCCAGCAATTTCTCAGGCCCCTACTTGAGTCATCTCTAAGAAACAGAAAAGAGGCAGTGCTTCATAGCCTGAGTCGCTGGGCCTGCAGTTGTATTGATCAGATCCTTGAAATACTGCCTAGTAAGAGGAGTAACAGTCTCCATGAATATTGATTCAGATGTTCCCCCTGCTCACTGTACCATGGATGCAGATGTGGTTGGCCTAAGAGTTAAAATAACTCTAATCTGACCTCTCTACACACATAGTGAACCTCTTTGAAGTCTCCCCTGGTTATTTCTGGGAGCTGGGGAGCTGTTGAAGGTGTGCCCCTCATATGGTTTGTGACATTCCTTCCTGCTCTTGTATTCCTTACCAAGGTGGCACCCTACCACCATTGCCCACAGCACCTTCAGAACTCCCTGAAACAGATTCTGGTAAATCCAGCACTGCCAACCACAGTGTACCAGAGGATGCCTTCCTCCCCACAGAGGTGGGGTGGTCATGCTACCCCTCACCATCTCACACTCAGTGACTGCAAATCCCTTTATCCATCCTTCCCCTGACCTAACAGAGACTTCCCAGCTTCTTCACCTTCAGCCAAATACTTGAGTCCATGCATCTTGGACATTAAGGCGGTGCCCCCACAAAAAATTTTAATGTTGACACCTTCATCTTCCCCTTAAGGTAAATAAACCGTCATAGAAATCATGTTGGGCCCATCAACTGCTCCATCTTGTCAGATAATCCAGTTAAGTCTTCATATCTTTCAGGCCCAGCCTGGACCCTCATGGCTCCACAGATAGCTACAAATGCACAGGCTCAGGCTGAAGCTCCCCTGCTCCTTGAGACACAGGTTACTATTTGGGATATATATTCTCTTGCTGCTTCACTGTAGGCCTGACCTTGACATCCATCTTAATTTTATTTCATGGATACATTTGGAGCACTCTGTTGTATGGTATTCTGTACCCCAGATAGCAGCTTCCTCCAGAGATGGAACAGCCCTTACTTAAACAGATCCAGGTACTTTTTCAACCAGGATTTAAAGATTTGTAGTACACTCAGAGAGATTTTAAAGCATAATTAAATATTTAAAGCTGTAAATAATGGAGGATGGAAAAAGACTTTTGGGTCATGGGTAGCACCCTACAAGAGAAAAATCATGTTAAAATCAGAAATCCCAGCTTTGTCTTAATAGCTATAAAACCATGAGCATTTATTTTGCTTCTATGCGTTCTGAGTTCCAGAGACTCTAAGGAGTAATGATGATGACATACACACCTTATAGATTGCGTATGTTGTCTAGTATTTACTAAAATACGCTAGAAATAATGGGAAAAAATATAAGCCTAATCATTCTTACTCACAGGAATGTTGACACTGAAAGTTTGGAAAATTTTGAGGACTATAATACTTGGGTTGTAGAAATAATAGAAATAATGCCCTGCTCTCCTCAGCAATCATACACTGTTGCCAAACAGGAGCTTCTGTACTAAGCTATCACTCAGGATGTTGACATACAGAATTGACAAGAGTGATTACATCAGCTGTCCTTTGGCAAGGAGTTCCTTTCTACCTCCTTCTAGCAGCTTCATAGTATCAATCCATGTATATAATTCTTCATTTCAGGCTAATGTAAGATAATTTAACAATAGCAAGTCAATACAATTTTAAAATTAGCAAGGATGGCTCTAAGTTAACAAGCATTAGGGCCAGTGCTGGGGCATAGCTGGTAAAGCTGCCATCTGCAGCGCCAGTATCCCATATGAGTGCCAGTTCAAGACCCAGCTGCTCCACTTCCAATCCAGCTCTCTGCTATGGCCTGGAAAAGCAGTAGAAGGTGGCCCAAATCCTTGTGAGAGACCCAGAAGAAGCTCCTGGCTTCAGATAGGTACAGCTCCAGCCATTTCAGCAAATTGAGGAGTGAACCAGCAGATGGAAGACCTCTCTCTCTCTGCCTTTCCTTCTCTGTGTAATACCAATTTTCAAATAAATAAATAAATCTTTAAAAATAAATAAATTAATCATCAAGCATTTATTTTTATATTTTGAGTTGAAGTCTACCTTATTAGAAATATATAACTATGTAACAGATGAAAGAATGTGTGTGTATTAATAGTTATAGTTAATATTAAAATAGGAAGCAGATGGTTGTTCATCCTAGTACTTATGATGTCTGCTTTCTACATTTGAGTAGCCAGGTTTGATTTCTGACTCTGGCTCCCAACTCCAGCTCTCTACTATTTCATTCACTGGGAGGCAGTAATTGAATTTCCCTTAACCATGTGGAAGACCTGGATTGAGTTCTTTCTCTAGGCATTGTTCCTGGCCAACCCCCAGCTGTGTGGCTTTTAGTAGATGAAAGGTCTCTTCTTCTGTTTTTTCTTTCTCACTGATTCTCTTTTTCTTTGTTTCTCTGCTTTTCAAATGAATATTTTTAAAAAGAAGAAAAATCTCCTTGTAGTAGATAATATTTTATTGAAACTTTAAAGTAAATGGCTTTGTGTACTAGCATATTTTTGGTTTGTTAAGTATATCTTACATGTGAAAGACCACTCCCATAAGATGAAAAGCAAAGAAACTCCCCTATAGTATTCTTGCTATATGAATAACATCTAGCAAGTTGTAATAAAAACAAATATCATTATATTTTATGTAAATAAATAAAAATTAATTACATTATGTGAAATTAAGAATATTGGAAATGAACTGATTGTCCTGAGTTTTGGCAAAGTAATAGGATGCATCTTGATGGTCACCATAAGACAGGGCCTGGCATCAAAATGGATGGGTTATATGTCCACCAGGGTCCTTTGGTACTTCTCTTTCCCTAACCTTGGGAAAATCAGTTGAATCAACAGTCCAGACACTGTGACAGACAATGTATCATAGACAATGGACACACTCCTAGACTACCCTTGTACCTTTGCCATTTTACAATTTGGAGACCACAAAGATATGTTAAAACCAGGATGAATATATCAGGTTTAAATAAATATGATTTAAGATTTAAATGGCCTTACTTCAACTATAAAACTCCAGATTTTTCAAAGTATTCCTCTACATAAAGCATTCATGAAGCTAATCAGTTTCAGACAGATTTCTGAGGAAGAAGTGAGTTTTTCTAAAGATCTACAAAAATTTTATGATTATAATAATTTTAAATTGAAAATTGAAAATTCACAATCTATAAAATGTCCATGACATTTCCAGACACACAATTTTCAGATTTCTACAGCATAAGTTTAATGTGCATTTATGATTTTGGCTCTTTTTTTCAAAGATTTATTTATTTGAAAGTCAGAGTTACAGAGAGGCAGAGGCAGAAAGAGAAAGAGAGGAAAAGAGAGAGAGACAGAGAGAGAGAGTCATCCATCTGCTGATTCACTTTCCAAATGGCTGCAATGACTGGAGCTGGGCTGATTGGAAGTCTGGAGCTTGGAGCTTCTTCCAGGCCTCCAATGTGGTTCAGGGGCCCAAGCAGTTGGGCCACCTTCTACTGCTTTCCCAGGCCAGAGTAGAGAGTTGAATCAGTAGTGGAGCAGACAGGACCAGAACTGCCGCCCACTTTTTCCACTAAAGCATGGTGCTAGCCCCCGTTTATGCATTTCTTAGTGGATTATTCCTCTTTGTTAACGAGACTGACAAAGAGCAATAAAATATTGAATTGCCTCGTGAAAGCTTTCTGTAAATAAATAAATACATACATACATCTTAAAAAATGTCTTGGGGCTGGTGCCGCTGGTAAAGCCACTGCCTGTAGTTCCTGTATCCCATATGGGCACCGCTCCTGGCTCCTGGCTTTGTATCAGCACTGCTCCAGCTGTGGCGGCCATCTGGGGAGTGAACCAGTGGATAGAAGACCTCCCTCTCCCTTTCTCTCTCTCTATCTCTTTCTGCCTCTGCCTCTCTATAACTCTGCCTTCCAAATAAATAAATAAATCTTTAAAAAACTCTCTACTGAAGAAACTCAAGTGAATGAAAACTGAAACATCTCAAAGGTGCTTAAATAACAAAAAGTGTTCTGCTTGTCTTCTTTAGTTCAGAGTTTGCAATAACCAACTCATTTTGTTCTGCATTTATTTTACATCTTCTTAAGTCACAAGGCTTCCCTTTGGGAGTTTTATGAATTTATAGCAATAAAGTCCTGAGATGTTGTTTGAAGATGCTACAAAAACTAGCAGTATCCCCTAATGGTCTGAAAAGGCTCAGACAACTCTGAAAGGGAGCTCTTAGGAGAGAGCTAAGCAGCTTACTGAAGAGCTGTGGAGAAAAGCCCATGTGCATACCAAAGGTTTACCTGATAGCCTGTGGTAAATCAAGACCCAATTCACAATTACCAGTTACTGCAATTGTTGCTAATTGAATTTGTACTCTAATTTGCATCTCTCAGTATTTTGCAAAACAATGATAATAAATATTGTTTCAGCCTCAGTACAATCCTTATTTTATATATATTTTAGTAAAATATGTGTGAAAGTTTCTCGAATCACTATTTCTTACAATCATCTCTCTCTGCTTCTGAAAGCAACTGTGTCTTTATCACTTACTTCACAGTTTTGTGCACAACTACTTGGTATTTAAGTCTTTTACTCAAAAAGTTATTTTGTTTTCCTATGTATATGTGCATGCTTTTTCAAATATAAGTTCTTCAAAATCAGTATACCTCACATGCACACGGATGCTTGAAGTATCTTCTGAAAACTGGGCTATGTGTGTGCATGTGGGTGTGTTGGTGTGTGTATATATAGAAAAAACAAATGATGCAAACACACCCAGGCCATTTTCTAAAGGGTATCCCATTTCACAGCCTCTGAAACATCCAACCTTCATTTTGGGATGGATTGCTGAGAATGGTGAGCCAATAAAACAACACAAAGGCTGTGGAGTTGGATTTTAAACTTACTATTTTATTTTTTTTTCTTTTAACGTATCACTTCTTTTTTTTTTAAATTAAACTTTTATTTAATGAATATAAATTTCCAAAGTACAGCTTATGGGTTACAATGGCTTCCCCCTCCCAAAACTTCCCTCCCACCTGCAACCCTCCCCTTTCCCGCTCCCTCTCCCCTTCCATTCACAGCATGATTCATTTTCAATTCTCTTTATATACAGAAGATCAGTTTAGTATATATTAGGTAACGATTTCAACAGTTTGCCGCCATATAGCAACACAAAGTGAAAAAATACTGTTGGAGTACTAGTTATAGCGTTAAATAAGAGTGTACAGAACATTAAAGACAGAGATCCTACATAATTTTTTTTTAAAAAAAATTAATTAATTTTCTATGCCATTTCCAATTTAACACCAGGGGTTTTTTTTTTTTTTTCATTTCCAATTATCTTTATATACAGAAGATCGATTCAGTATATAATTAGTAAAGATCACATCAGTTTGTACCCATGCAGAAACACAAAGTGTAAAAATACTGTTTCAGTACTAGTTATAGCATCACTGCACATTAGATAACACATTAAGGACAGATCCCACATGGGATGTAAGTACACAGTGACTCCTGTTGCTGACTTAACAATTTGACACTCCTGTTTATGGCGTCAGTAATCTCCTCTCCCTAGGCTCTAGTCATGAGTTGCCAGGGCTATGGAAGCCTTTAGAGTTCGCTGACTTTGATCTTATTCCGATAGGGTCATAGTCAAAGTGGACGTTCTCTCCTCCCTTCAGAGAAAGGTACTTCCTTCTTTGATGGCCCCGTTCTTTCCACTGGGATCTCACTCACAGAGATCTTTCATTTAGGTCTTCTTCTTTTTTTTTCTTTTCCATGGTATCTTGGTTTTCCATGCCTAAAATACTCTCATGGGCTCTTCCACTAAGAATCAAAGGGATCACACAAACAAGACAAGTGTCTGCTAATACTAACTGATAGAATCAAAAAGGGAGAGAAAGATCCAACATAGGAAATGGGATACACAGCAGACTCATAGAATGGCAGGCGTCCTAAACAACACTCTGGCCTCAGAATCAGCCCTTAACTTATCACTTCTAATATCACTGATTATGCCGTGATAACTATGAAAGTAAAATGAGGAAGTGGTACTTACAGAGTTTGTACTGAGAAATAGGTGGATAATTGTGCCCACTATTGACATTGGGAAGAAACAGATGTTGCGAGACAAGCAGAAAGCAAGAGTTTTATTTTACAATGCCAACTCTGAGGTGGGTACCACACTTCCAAATGAAAACGTATAGTCAGTCAGTCAAGACAGCTGAGAGACTGAAAGGAACAAATTATTTCAGTGGTCAGCATTTTAATCTTTGGAAAAGTAGTTACAGAATCGACAGAAATAAACAATATTGTTTCCTTCTTTGGGAGCCGACAGAGCATCGGAGAGACAAGCATATCCATAACTAAATTATATTATAGGAGAGATTTTGGGCAATATTCTAATAGACCCCCCAAAGCACTTTAGGAGCATTAAGAGGGAGTGATGTATTCCAACTCATGTCACTGTTGAAGTTCCATGCTCAGTTATTCTCATCTTCTATAAAACATGTCTGCCTTCCCAGTTCAGTTCCTTTGGATCAGTCCATAACTCTTTCAGGCCCATCAGGTTTGTTTTTTTTTTTTTTTAAGTTTTATTTATTTATTTAAAAGTCAGAATTACACAAGGAGAGAAGGAGAGGCAGAGAGAGAGAAAGAGAGAGGTCTTTCATCCACTGGTTCATACCCCAATTGGCCAAAATGACCGGAGCTGAGCCAGGAGCTTCTTCTGGGTCGCCCAGGCAGGTGCAGGGGCCCAAGGACTTGGGCCACCTTCTACTGCTTTCCCAGGCCATAGCAGAGAGCTGGATCAAAAGTGGAGCAGCTGAGACTCGAACCAGCACCCATATGGGATACCGGCACTTCAGGTGATGGCTTTACCAACTATGCCACAGTGCTGGCCCCAGGCCCATCAGATTTTTTGAAGTCTAGTAAGACTAATAAGGAAATTTTGATTACTTTCCCACAATTTTTTTGTGGAATCAGTATTTATTGGACCTAAACATTGTAAAAATCTTACAGAACCAAAGACTGCCTGCAAACAAATTCCTTCAAGAACTTCCAAGTTTTGTATTTTAGGGGCTTTCAAGTGTTCTTAAAGGCCAAATACTAATGCACATCTTTAAATCAATTGCACAAGCTTTTATCACAACATTAGTACAGTTCTGTTCAAACTGTAAGTGTTAAGAACTGGGTGATCTTTGATGCTTGAATTCTCAAAGTGCTCTGTAGTTCCTTATATACCTTTTCATATATAATTTATTTATTGAAGGGATGGCTTGTAAGTATTCAGAAAAGTGAAGAATGGTGAAATTAGTTTCAAAAAGTTTATCTTCATACAAAATATTTTCAATTCTTGATAATTCTTTAAATTATTTTTATTTATCATTTCTGTTAATATGGAGAATAGATTTCATAAATTTCATAGATACAGTTGTAAGAATGTAATGAGATTTCCCTCCCTCCTGTTCTCTTCCATGATTTTTTGATGTAAAGTTTTACTGTGCCTCAATATGCATTAACTGTAGCCATTATAACCTGTGAGGTTAAGAGTCTGTGAACTGACAACACGAATAGGATAGGTAGAGGATTCATACTGGATACTGAGCAAATCGCACACACACACACACACAATTAGTAAATATGCACATACATAAAAGCAATACATGCCAAATAGTCTCCAAAGGAACATGACCGATAGGCAAACAAGCATAGATTCCAATCAAAAATAAGGATTTGTTTTTATAGAGAAATGTCTTTATCAGTAGAAAACCAGGTGCCGTGAAGGTTCAGTGCCACTTCCAAGTTCCCCGCTGGCCCTCATGCTCTGGAATGCCTCCTGTTGAGTGCAATTGTCCCACTAGAGCCTTGTAGACTGCTGGGCTTAGGAAGCACCTGAGAGGCCATCTGAGTTGGTCGTCACATCTGTCCATATGCCCACTTTTATTTTACACAAACTCTTTCTTCCTTCTTTTGGGGAGAATGTTGCTGTGGCTCACCACATGAGCTTGGTTATAAGGCTGTACTTCTTCAAGGGACTGCACCAAGTGGGTCAAAGGGAAACCCAGCTCAGAGGAAGTGGCGTCTTGCCTCACTGTGATCCTGTAGCAGAACATGCACTCTGCTGCTGAGGAGCCAGAGAGCAGGAGGAAGGCAAGCGCTGAGGACTGTCTGCTCAGCCTCTCCCCAAACAAGCCTCCTTTTCCCATTTGCTTTTCAGGATCTGGTTGTCAGCTGAGGGAACAGAGGCATCTGCTCCTATTTAAAAACAAGTTAGAGAGCATTAGATTCATCTTTTAAAAAAATACAACTTTAAATTTGGAGAAAAACCCTTGTTTAATCACATCGTGTCTGTGTCACAAGCTGGAAAATGTCAGGAAATTCCAAGCTAAAGGCAGATACTTCATCCATAACTCATACCACCAGACTTATTTTTATTCTCTCATATGCCTGCTAACAGAGGATGAAGCATTAGGAAAACTGACTTTTTTGTTTTGTTTTGGTCTTGTTAGTTCATGTCATAACCTTGGCATTACTCTCTCATTTTTTAAAATTTAATAAGAATATGAGATTATACTGATCCTGTTCTCCTATTTTTTGTTAGTGCTGAACAAGCGCTTTTGGCACTCACAAGTCAAATTACTGCCATGGTGCTCTGTGCCTCAGTATGTTTGGCTATGAAGTAACATGTCCTGACCTATCATCTATCTTTAAGCCTTGAGAAAGAAATTATTGTAGCATTCCTGCTCTTTGCTCATATATATAAATCTGTGATCAATGACATGTCTTCAGCTCTGAAGTTAGCACAAACTATGAAGAATAAAAAGAGCAGAGGAGATGGGGTAGGAAAGGGGTGAGGAGTAAGGGGAAGGGGAGAAAAAATAACAAAGATTCCCAAGCAGAAGAGTACTAAATCCTGCTTTGTGCCCAGCAGCCATGAGTTCTGGATTTTATAAATGGGGTGATGAATGTATGTAACTCCAAAAATATGTAGCTCTTTCTCTTTTGAATGTGGAAAGTGTTCATTTTTCAATCTGAGTGCCCTGAATTTCTGTTTTGTTTTAGAGTTGTGTGCTATGTAATAAAAAAAATGGATTCTTCCCCAGACATAGCATAGTTCACATCTCCAAAGATTTGAAAGCTTGATCACTCAATCATCTAGGAATAAAGGAGAAAAAAATGCAACATTAACACCAGGGGTAACCTTTCCTGATTATGATTGCCAGTCATTATCACAAGAACTAAACATACTAGAGAATAGGAATAGGAATATGGCTTTGGTGAGTAGAGAATACTCTGCAACGGATTACACTTTGCTTAAATGTTCATTTAGTTTTTATTTGAGAGGCAGAGTTACAGACAGAGAGAGAAAGGTCTTTTGTATGATCCCCCATTGCCTTCTCAAGCCACAGCAGAGAGCTGGATCAGAAGAGGAACAACCAGGACATGAACCAGCATCCATAGGGGATGCCGCTGCCACAGGTGAAGGCTTAGCCTACTCTGCCATAGCGCCAGCACCTGTAATGGATTATACTTTAAGATCAGTTTTCCACCAGTTAGTAAGTATTTACTGAAGACCAACCACGTATTTTTCCTATTGCTTACTATAAGCATAAAGCATAGGACTTGCTTTTTATGAGTTTCCAATTTTATTGAAATATGGGAGAATTAGCTGTAGAAAATACTATGTAGGATATAGGACAGAAGATACAGGACAGTGCTCATGTAGCCAACAATGCTTGGAAATCTATTTGTAGGAAATGGTCCTGGGATCCCTGAAACCACTACTGCAATGGGTTAATTCATGATTCCAGGATCATGCAGATTTGGTTTTGAAACATGTAAGTTTGTGTTTCAACAAAATTTACTGAGTGCCTACTCTGTCAGTTTCTGTGGTGGACACGAGTGATACAATGGGAGTAGGAAGCATATACAATCCTTTCCTTTATGTAGCTTCCAGGATTGTGTGTGACACGAATATTAGCAGTCACATAAGCATACAATTCCAAATTGTTTTAAACTCTGAAGGAATTGTGAAAGATGAAGCAGAGAATAGGACAAGGCCTCAATTTAGACAGGAAAGTTGGGGAAGACATCTCTAAGGCAGAAACCAGTGAGCACATCACCAGGCCTCCTGGATGTAAATGGAGCAAAGGAGGATCAGAGTCAAGGAACACAGCTTAGAGACCAGCATTTTCTTTAAAGTGACATGAATGGGATTGAAATGATTTCTGAAACTCAATCTTCTCACGAATGGAGTTGATATACCGATACTTACCACAGGTTTATATTAGAAAATAGATAACAACTACTTCTTTGCAGAGATAGCAGATTATCTTAGGAAAACTTATTGAAACCATATCAAAATTAGGAAAATGCATTTTGAGAAACTCCAAAACACTATAGAGGAAAATGTATAAAATATTTATTGTACCATATGGAGGAAACAATAAGGGGAAGATGTTATGCCAGTAGTGGGAGATAATTAATGATAGATTCTTTAGGAGGCTAGCACTTTTTTTAAGTTCAACAAAGTATTAGATTTATGAGGCAGTATATTCAAAAGTTCATATAACTAAATACACAAACCAGCTTGTTTGTTTTGGATCACTCAGTGTCTAAGAATGAATTATTCATTCAAGCATTAATAAATTAGAATTTTTCTGTTTGGCAGTTGAGAAAATTTACTTAAGGAAATAAAAGAGATATCCACCAATTTTGGACTGGCTGGTGCATTTTTTTAAAACTGGCTCAAATCTCCAGTCTTCAAGAGGAAAGAAAGTTCAAGTTATATATTAATATGTATCTTTTACCCCACTGATTTACAGTACATGTAAAAACAAATCCTGAGATTGGTTGGAATTAAAGTATGAAAGCAGCAAGAAGTCACCTGTATATTATCCAACCCATGATAACACTGCCTAAGGTCTGAGAGACTCTTCTGTAAGAATCAAAACCGATGGAATTTTCCTCTATCATGGAATAACCCAACTCCCTTTCAATGTGTCATTCTATATCTCCTCCCCTCCCAAGCTTAAATATAAGTTTTCTTTTATATTCTCTGCTGTACTATGTTTTTGGTGTGACTTCACACTTCTGAAAACCATTACAGTTTGAGCCTATTCTTATATAGAGACAATAGGAAACGTACTTCAGTCACCTTCAATAGGTGATATGTAGACAATGAATCATTAGAATCTAAAGTGTTCTTAAAAGAAAAATAAAAGATTGTTAATGTGGTACCCACCCAGAAAATAAAGATTTTTAAGTTCTTTTTTTCTTTTTTTAAGATTCGTTTGTTGATTTGAAAGTCACTGTTACAGAGAAAGAGAGAGAGAGAGAAATATCTATCATCCACTAGTTCACACTCCAAATGGCTGTAACAGCCAGTTCTGGGCCAAGCCAGAGCCAGAGCCAGGAGACAGGAACTCCATCCTGGTCTCCGATGTGGGTGTCAAGGGCCCAAGTACTTGGACCATCTTTTTCTGGATTCTCAAACACATTAGTACAAAGTTGGATCAGAATCAGAGTAGACAGAACTTGAACTGGCACTAGTACATGGGATGCAGAGGTTGCATATAGAGGCTTAACCTTGCTGTGCCGCAACACTGGCCATTATTTCTTAGATTATAAGAGGAAAGATTTTCCACAGTGGCTGTAGCATCCCACTACTGGGGATATATATATATACACACACAAAAGACTTGAACACAATGTATCAAAAAGATACCTGTCCCTCCATGTTCATAGTAGCACTGTTCACAGCAACCAAAATTTGGAATCAACCAATGTGTCCATCATCAGATGAATGGATAAAGAAAATGTGGTTTATATACACAATGGTATTTTATAAAAAAGAAAAAATAAAAAAGAATGCATTTCTACCATTTGCTGCAAAATGAACACAACTGGAGGACATCAAGTTGAGTGAAATAAGTGAGAACCAGAAAGACAAACATCGCATGTTCTCCCTTCTATGTGAGAGCTAAAATTCAAAAAAGAACCAAAAAAAAAATGTAAAAACTATCTATGCATATCAGCATTGCTGTAAATATAATTTCATAAAACTTTGTTTTATATCTGTCAAAGCAATGCTTAAGAATATTATACTACAATATGGGTGGATTTGTCATTTTTCCATTCAGTTATTATTTCTAGCCATTATCTATATTCCCACTAAACTAAGGTCTTTGGCTTTATTATATCTTAAACTTATTATTTGATGAAGTAATAAGTCTTTTTACTATAACATAAATTTAAAATATGTAATTAAAAAGCTAAAAGAAAGAAAGGGAGAAGGAAGAAGGGTGGGAGGCATAGAGGGGGAGGTAGGGAGGGAGAGGGGGAAGAAAGGGGTATCACGATCTTCTTGGAATTGTATCTACAAAGCACACTAAATCTATTAAAAACTAAAAATTAAAACAAAAAATTTTTAAAAAGATTTAAAATTTTTCAAATGTCTAACTCATGCACAAGCATACATATATTATAAGTCCTAAAGATGAACAAATTATTTTAAGTGCCTACCAAAAGCAAAGTTCAAGTTCAGATTCTTTTGACCAGTGGATTTTGAGATGCAATCCCATCTGAAGATTGTTTGAACTTCTTATCTGGTCTTCAAGTTCCCCAGCTCAGATATTAAACAGCATCAGCTTGAAATACATGAATTCAAATTGCCACATTTATTTCTCCTAAAATGTTATAAGAAGCCTATCATCATGCACATCTTATACATGAAGAATTAATTATTTTGATGGAAATCAAGTATAAAAAGGTAATTTACTGCTGTCATTTCATCACTTGAATATTTTTATAGAAAAGAAATCGTAAACATAATCGTTTCTGTTGTCTTTGTTCTTAAAAAAATTAATTAAGCTCATTTCCCTCTGCTAATCCTGGAATCTGGTGCTTTAAATCAATCACAGAAACATATACCCAAATGGATGCAGCATTGTTTTCATTAATACATATCCTATTTATTATACTGACTTAGGATTCCCAGTGAAAGCCGTGGAAACAACATGAAGGTGCCTACTGTGTCCATTGTTTTCTAGAGATATACACAAAATATGAGCCCAAGCTGGCTTTATTCATTTATCTATGTTCTTAGCTTGATGAAGGCTATAAATTCTTTTATGACAGAAAAAGTGATGGGAGCATCATGCCTCATCCCATATGTCATATGTCATACTGGCTGAGCCCCTCATCCTGAGAAATCCATTCCCTTGGGTTATAGAATGAAACCAAAGAAATTCAGCCACGTCAGCCACTAGATTAAATCATTAGTCTCCTACAAATTGGATGAATTCAATTGCCTTCAAAACGTATTTGTTCATTCATTAATTTATTTAGCATATATTTATTGAATAAGTACTATTAATTAAGAGGTACCTGTTACCACTGGGGATACAAATAATGAGTTATGTTCTCTTTCCCAAGACTATTTGGATTTTAACAGGGAAACTTCTTTCATTGAAAGTGATGAACATTAAGCATAGCAAATGTACTAGAGTGTACAGAGTATAACCCTAACTAGTTGCCCTCCAGTCTTACCAGGAAGCATTCACTCCGTATGAGAGTAATTCCAGCCTTAATTATCTATCTCTGCATTCAGTGGTGTCTTCTCAAGTATGAGTTTCTGACTTTGCATCATCTTCCAAGACCATGGAAGCGTGGATGGTGTTTAAGCCTGCTAAATTTCTAAGTAAAAAAATGTCTGATGCTTGGATACGTTAAGATTTTTGAGAACAATACACTCTCAGAGATGAATTCTAGGAGCATGTGTTTTCCTGGTACTTGTTTATGCGTATAGGTAGAGAGCAGGCAAAAAATAGATATGGCTTTCTTTGAGGGAGTTCATGGTAGAGGCAGATACTAACAGATACACATACACACAAAGTGGTAAATAAAGACGGGAGTGGGGAGCAATGCTGGATGTAAATTGGGAATGGAAGTTGCCTGCCCCAAGGGTTCAAATGGGAAAATTTGTGCCGTATTTGAAGTCATTGCTCTTTAATCCTATTTCCCTTGGTTGTGACAGTTGAATACCTCATAAGTTTCATTTTGCATATCTATCATTTTAGTGGTCAACCATCTCCCTCCTACAATTCATGATTTCACTCTCGGAATTCTGCTTGAATACAAAGCAATGGACAAACAATTTATGCAAACTAATGTGAAGCAAATTAATAAAAAAAAGAAACTGAGATAATTGTATTGCAATGTAGACAGGCATCACATAGTTTATTTCAGAAATAAACAATTGAGCTTCACAGTTAGAAACCTTCCTGTGTCTTTCTGATGTTAGATATAGAAATGCAGGCTTTGTTTAGTACTATCTTCTCAGTAGAGTCGCATGAGGTCCTTTAGGATTTCTGAAACTGAAGTCCATAGACATAATTCTTCTTATTTTTTCAAAAGATTTTATTTATTTACTTACTTACTTGCTTATTTATTTGAGAGATAGAGTTACAGACATAGAGATGGAGAGACAGACAGAAAGGCCTTCTAACCACTGGTTCACTCCCCAAATAGCTGCAATGGCCAGAGCTGGGCAGAACAGAAGCTAGGAGCCTGGAGCTTCTTCCTGATCTCCCGCGTGGGTACAGGTGCCCAAGCACATGGACCATCTTCTGCTGTTTTCCCAGGCCATTAATGGAGAGCTGGATTGGAAGAGGAGCAACCAGGAAATGAATAGGTGCCCATATGAGATGCCAACACCACAGGCAGAGGCTTAGCCTACTACACCACAGCACAGCCTCCAGTGGGCCCTATTCTTGAGAAACACTTTGGACATCTATTAAAAATAAAGTTGTATTCTACTACACTCCAAACACTTGAATCACTGGGACATTAAACTGGCATTTCAATACACTAAGGAACATCTAAGTTTATAAACTGCACCAAGAAGAGTCCTAAACTGGGATCCCCAAAGCCCTCATTTACTTCATATCTGAAATTATTATATTGGATAATCACACCTATCAATAACTCTAGGTTAAATATTTCTTTTTTTAAAATTTATTTTATTTATTTGAAAGAGAGTTACAGAGAGAGGTAGAGAAACAGAGAGAGGTCTTCCATCTGTTGGTTCACTCCCCAGATGGCCGCAACGGCTGGAGCTGTGCTGATTCGAAGCCAGGAGCCAGGAGTTTTTTCCTGGTCTCCCATGTGGGTGCAGGGGCCCAAGGACTTGGGTCATCTTCTATTGCTTTCCCAAGCCATAGCAGAGAGCTGGATCAGAAGAGGAGCAGCTGAGACTTGAACCAGCACCCATATGGGATGCCGGCACTTCAGGCAAGGGCTTTAACCCGTTGTGCCACAGCACAGGCCCCGGTTAAATATTTCTATTACTCTGTGTATTTCTTCTGAATGCTTTATGCAATTTGTCTTTAGTTTTTTCTCCAGTGCCTAATTCTGTAAAGCTTTTATTCCCCATCATTTAAGATGTGTCTTAACTTAAGAATATTTTTTAAAAAATGTTTTACTTCCTCTATTTTCTACAGCCATATATGAAACTGACTGAAGGAATAATGGGAGCACTGGACACTGATGGAGACATTACTCTGAAGGAATTAATTTTTTTGTTTGTTTGTTTTTTTTTGTTTTTAAATCTTTTTTTTTAGTTTTTTTTTTTATTAAACTTTTATTTAATGAATATAAATTTCCAAAGTATAGCTTATGGGTTACAATGGCTTCTCCCCTCCCACAACCTCCCTCCCGCCCACAACCCTCCCCCCTCCCGCTCCCTTTCCCCTTCCATTCATGTAAAGATTCATTTTCAATTCTCTTTGTATACAGAAGATCAATTTAGTATATATTAGGTAAAGATTTCAACATTTTGCCCATATAGCAATATCAAGTGAAAAAACTACCATTGGATTACTAATTATAGCATTAAATAGCAATGTACAGCACATTAAAGACAGAGATCCTACATAATTTTTTTTTCAAAATAATTAATTTTCTATGCCATTTCCATTTTAACACCAGGTTGTTTTTTTTTTTCATTTCCAATTCTCTTTATATACAGAAGATCACTTCAGTATATAATTAGCAAAGACCTCATCAGTCTGCGCCCACACAGAAACGCAAAGTATAAAAATACTGTTTCAGTACCAGTCATAGCATCACTTGGCTTTAGACGACACATTAGGGACAGATCCCGCATGGGGTGTAAGTACACAGTGACTCCTGTTGCTGACTTAACAATTTGACACTCCTGTTCATGGCGTCTAATACTAACTGATAGAATCAAAAAGGGAGAGAAAGATCCAACATGGGAAGTGGGATACACAGCAGACTCATAGGATGGCAGATGTCCTAAACAACACTCCGGCCTCAGAATCAGCCCTCAAGGCATTCAGATCTGGCTGAAGAGCCCATGAGAGTATAGCAGGCATGGAAAGCCAAGATATCATGGAAAAAAAAAAAGACCTAAATGAAGGATCTCTGTGAGTGAGATCCCAGTGGAAAGAACGGGGCCACCAAAGAAGGAGGTACCCTTCTCCGAAGGGAGGAGAGAACTTCCACTTTGACTATGACCCTATCGGAATAAGACCAAAGTCAGCGAACTCTAAAGGCTTCCATAGCCCTGGCAACTCATGACTAGAGCCTAGGGAGATTACTGACGCCATGAACAGGAGTGAAGGAATTAATTTGATTTAAGCTGAAAACCATAAAGTTTTAAATGTGGAACAAAAGAAGAGTTTATGCTTATGCTCTATATTTTATTAACTCAACCCTCTAGGAATTGTACTTTGCTTTCCCTTTTCTAAAATATGGAAGTCAAACAGGTAATTAATGAATTAAAGATGTCCTTAAAACAGGTACTTTAAAATGTCTAATTAGAATTACCTATCATCTTGTTAAACAACAAACCTGCACATTCCACTGGACAGGATACTCAATTTAAACAATTAAACCTTTTCCAAATGAGTGTTTATTAATTGAGCCATAACCTTACAGTGGAGTCCCTTTCTACTTCCTCTTGTCAAATGTGTTGAGGATACAATGTGAGCTATTTGGCAGGTGGCCACACCATAAAGCAGCAGGATGTTTTCAGCAGACTACATGATGAGTTGCCAGAGTTTTGCCATTTGGCTTCCTAGCAGGTTTCTTCCTTTTCTTCTTTTTTTTTATTCTTCCTATAAAAATTTATTTTTTCTTAGAATTATGATTCTTACCTATAATTAGCATTATGCTATTTATAAACAGTTAAATGGAAACATGACTTACAAAATGTTTTTCAAAACATATGGAATACATTCAGGAGTATTTTCTCAAGATCATATAGATTGTTTCTAATGAAGTGATTGATTGTTATTGGTTACAATAATTGATTGTCAATGTCTGTTGTCTTGCACAAGCCCCATTTATACTTCACATTAGTGCAAATTACATGATGTATACTTACTAAGCAGACCAAAATTTTATTACTTAGGAATTTGTTTTCATTTTCTGAAAATATTTGTATTTACAATACTTTTTAAAGACATTTTTTGGTTTTCATTTGTACATATGTACATATTTATGGGGTACAATGAGATATTTTAATACATATATACAACGTGTACTGATCAAGCCAAGGTAATTAATATTTCCCTATTTTTTCATTACCTTATGATGGAAGTCTTAGATCCTTCTCCTCTGCTTGCTCAGAAAATATATAATAGGTTGTTATGATCTAGTCATCCCGCAACAGTAAGTAACACTAGGAGCTTATTCTTTCTACCTTTGATTTGCTACCCACTATTATCCTTCCTCCATCCCTCTCACCCCTCCCAATCTCTAGTAACTACCATTCTGTTTTCAGATTGAGTTTTTTTTTTAAGCTTCCATATTTGAGATGGAACATGCAATATTTGTTTTTCTGTGTCTGATTATTTTACTTAACATAATGTCAAACAGATTCATCCATTTTGCTACAAATGACAGAATTTTATTCATTTTATAGCTCAATAATATTCTGCTGTGTGTATATACTGCATTGTCTTTGTCCATTTGTCTGTTGATGGACACCTTGCTTGATTCCACATCTTGGCTATTTTGAATAGTACTACTGTAATAAATATGATGGTGGATGTGTCTGGTATACTTATTTCATTTCTTCTGAGTATATAAATGGCAGTGGGATTGCTAGATAATATGACAATTCCATTTCGAGTTTTTAAAGGGATTTCCATATGTTTTCCATAGTAGCTATATTAATTTACATTCTCACCATTAGTGTGGAAGAGATCACCCTTCTTACAACCTTGCAAACATTTGTTACTTTTTGTCTTTTTTAAAACAGCCATTCTAACGGCAATGAGTTAATATCTCATTGTAGCTTTTATTTACATTTTCCTGATAGCTAATGATATTGAGAATCTTTTTCATTTTTGAGGTCACTCATATTTGCTCTTCTGGGAAATGTCTTTTCAGACCTTTTGCCTATTTCTTATCTGTATTTTTTTGTTGTTGTTGTTGTTATTGTTATTGTTGTTTTCAGGTTCTTATATATTCTGGATCATTTTCCTTTGTTATCTAAATACCTTGCAAATATTTTCTCCCATTCTGTCAGTTGTCTCTTCACTCTATTGACTATTTCCTTTGCTATGCAAAAGCTACTGCATTTTATATAATCCTATTTGTCTAGTTTTGCTCTTATTAGTGCTTTTGGGGTCTTATCCAAAATTTGGGGGAAATCTTCAGCAATTGCTCCTATATTTTCTCCCAGAAATTTCATGGTGTCAGGACTTATATTTATGTCTTTTTTTTGTTTGTTTGTTTGTTTTAATTTTATTTAATGAATATAAATTTCCAGTGTACAGCTTATGGATTACAATGGCTTCCCCCTCCCATAACTTCCCTCCCACCCGCAACCCTCCCCTCTCCCGCTCCCTCTCCCCTTCCATTCACATCAAGATTCACTTTCAATTCTCTTTATATACAGAAGATCAATTTAGTATACATTAAGTAAAGATTTCAACAGTTTGCACCCACATAGAAACACAAAGTGAAAATACTGTTTGAGTACTAGTTATAGCATTAAATCACAATGTACAGCACATTAAGGACAGAGATCCCACATGAGGAGCAAGTGCACAGTGGCTCCTGTTGTTGACCCAACAAATTGACACTCTAGTTTATGGCGCCAGTAACCACCCTAGGCTGTCGTCATGAGTTGCC
Source organism: Lepus europaeus (assembly GCF_033115175.1). Taxonomy (NCBI): domain Eukaryota; kingdom Metazoa; phylum Chordata; class Mammalia; order Lagomorpha; family Leporidae; genus Lepus; species Lepus europaeus. The sequence goes on from NC_084829.1 coordinate 111,376,874, forward strand.
AAGGCTATGGAAGCCTTCCAAGTTTGCCGACTCTGATCATATTTAGACAAGGTCATAAAAGACAGAGTGAGGATAGTAACCAATGATCCTAAGAGTGGCATTTACCAGGTTTGAACAATTATACAGCATTAAGTGGGGAAGAGGACCATCAGTACACACAGGTTGGGAGTAGAGCCATTGGTGGTAGAGTAGAGGTTATGATTACAAAGGAATGAGGCCCAAGTGTGCTAGACAGGGTCTAGAACAAAGGACAGAGTCATTATTAGAGGAGCTAAGAAAGGTGCTGTCTAAGCTACAATTAAGTTTTCTGATTGAGAGGCAAATAGAACCTGATAGAAGGGGCTTGATAATAATCTGGTGGGCTTTAGGCCTTGTAAGTTAAGAGGCCCAGACCTATCTATCTCTTCACATGGGGTATATCCTAAGGGAGGTGTGAACCTCCTAGGGGAAGGCACTCTGTTGACTTTCATTACTTGGCTGGGCTGGGAGGAGAGCTGGCCAGGTAAAGGCAGGGGGCATCTCTAACAAGAAATTTACAGTTCTGCCTGCAATGTTGCTGACCCTACTTGACCATCCCCTCAGCTGCAGTGGTCACTTTGGAAGTTGGGCTGAGTGAAGGGCTTTTCAGCTTAGAGCCAATAAGATCTGTGGCTCTGACCTGGGCATCCTTCGACTCCAGGGCAGGTCCATTTCCAGTGATCCAACTCTTGGCAGAGCTGCCAGGGCTCTTCACAAGCTGACTTCTGCTGAAGCCCAGGCTTACCACTTTGAAAGCCACTGCAGTGGACTGGCCTGTTGGGTCTCCTTGAGGGCAGATCACTGTACAGATCAGCCATTAATAGGCCTGCCACCCATTGCTTCTGATGCCGAGCTTTCTTTTCCTCCTGGTTTGTGTTAAAGCAGACCACAGGATGCAAGTCAAGGGAGTGCCTGTTTCCCATCTCTAATCTTTGGTGGCCTGAACTACAAGTCTATAGTCACAGGCATGTTCTGTAGTCGTTTTTCTAAGGTAGACAATGCCCATGAGGAAAATTATATTCTCACTTTAAAACTTTCTTTCCCTTTGGTCTGAAAGGGAGGTTTTTTCTACTTACTGTATACTTTGCTGATGGCGAAGTGAATCTAGCTATGAGATTATTATTTAAGTTCTTATTTTGGCTATGCTATTACAGAAAAATGTTAGCCATCTCTTTTATAAGGTCTAAAGATTAAGTTGTGCATCCTACAGATTCCTTCATAATAGAATTAGTTTCCTACCTTGAAGAGAATAGAGAAATGAAAGAACAAGTTGGGCTTAGAATAGAGAAATGAGGGAGCAAGTCCTAGATCGCTTGCTGACAATAGCAATATCACATGAATACTTAGCAAACCGTTTCAACCATTAGATAACAAATTAAGAAAACATTTACCAGAAGGTCCAATGCCTTCTATAAATTTTAAGAATCATGTATTTGGACTTATATTTATGTCTTTTTAAATCTTGAGTTGATTTTGAGAATGATGACAAGTAGGAATCTAATTACGTTTTTAAGGATTTATTTATTTATTTGAAAGTCAGAGTTACAGAGAGAGAGAGAGAGAGAGAGAGAGAGAGAGAGGAGAGACAGAGAGAGAAAGTTCTTCCATACACTAATTCACTCCCCAATTGGCTGCAACGGCCAGAGTTAAGCTGATCCAAAGCCAGGATCCAGGAGCTTCCTCCAGTCTTCCAAGCAGGTATAGGGGCCCAAGGACTTGGGCCATACTACCAGGCTGTAGCAGAGAGCTGGATCATAAGTGGAACTGTGGCCATATGGGATGCCATCATTGCAGGTGGCAGCTTTACCTGCTATGCCACAGCACCAGATATATTTTTCTTACATATATTTTGTTCTTGGGGCATGTCATGCTTCATTGCTTTTTCCTGTTTCTTGTGCTCATATATTGATATCTGTGCATGTGATACTACTTTTAGAAGCAGTTTTCATTGTAAAGACTTGTTAATTAATATGGGATATGGGGTTTCAGTTGGGTGGTTTCTTTGGTTTTTGTTCTAGATGAGCTCATAAATGTGATTTCTCCAGCTATAACTAAGGTCAGCAGTGTCTAAAAGTGTTGCAGTTGTGTAATCTACAGCAATTCATAGACAGTAGCATGACATGGGCTTCCAGTGGTATGTTTCCTCAGTCCCCAAAGAGTTGTGTGCCAATCACACTGGTACAGTGAGACTTGGAGAGGATTGTTTGCAGAACCCAACAGGCAAGCATCAGTGATGCTGGAGAATGAGCCACCAATAGCTGTAGAAGTGGATGGAACCTTCCCCAGGTCCTGCAGGCATGAGTGATGCTAAGGTATATGGCACTACCAGCCACAGTCCCAGCACTGGAGGATGCGGAGGGACATTACCCAGGGTCAGTACAGGTTACACTGGTATTTGTCCTCTGGAAGGCATGGCCCAGGGATGGAAGAGTGCAGAGAGGGCCATACCCATGCCCCACAGAGTGATCTCAGCTCACTCTGAGGAATATAGCAAAAACAATCACAGTCAGAGTGCTATTGAATTTCACCCAGGACCCACAGGGAGATAACAGCTTGTGCTAGAGATTGTGCACTGAGAGTCCTGGGGCTGGAACAGTGCAACGTAGATGGGGCTTCCCCAGGTCTCATGACATGGGTTCAGGTAACTATGGGACAAGTACAGTCCCAGAGCCACAGTGTATTGGGGTTATCGGCGAAGTTCCCAGGGAATTAGTACAAGTCATGCTGAGAATTATTCACTAGTAGCTACAGGACTCCAATAGTGGGGTGCAGACAGGACTTAGTTCCCACGAAGCGACTCTCTCAAGTCCCACAGGGCATGCAAGGATAATGATACTTCCTTTGTTGTCTTGGTTCTTCTCTATGGTAAAGACCAGTGAAGGGCACCTATGTTCAATCATCTTGAATCCATTAGCCTCTGAAATTACTTTTCCTTTGTTTAATGACATCCAAGTTTTAGTGAGTTTTATCTTTCATTTACATATATATACATAAAAATATATAATGCATATGTGTATATATAATATATAGTACATATATATTATATAATATGTAATGTATATGTGTGTACATATATATATATATATGTACACACACAGAGGGAGATAGTGAGAGAGAGAGAGAGCCTGCCTTGATATCTGACCAAGAAAACCCCCACTTCTCTTGGGCCTTATATTTTAAAGAACCCTATATATAATAAATATAAAAGAAAGAAAATGTGGGTGCCTATGTTACTCAGGATATAGAACTCAGTTCTAGAACCTGAGCCATACCCAACCCCCAAACTATCTGCTTTCCAGCTAACACTACCAGGGCCCAGGGAAACATTTCACTCATCTTTTCTATAAGTATCTTTTTCATGGCAATTGTAACACATGGGGCACTACAAACAATAGGAATGGTATTTTAAGCTTGGATTGAAAAAAAAGGGTTAAAAGATAATATCATGTTTGACTACATAATAACATTCATACAAAGACATCCATCATTTCCTAAAGAAAAGAAAAAAATGACTGCAGGTGGAATGACTTAACAAACAGTGGATTCCAAAAGATAAAAAATTGTGTAAGAATGACAACATGATTTGGATCACTACAATGGAGAGAAGTTCTTTCTAGAAATTAAGACTAGGCCGGCGCCGCGGCTCACTAGGCTAATCCTCTGCCTTGCGGCACCGGCACACAGGGTTCTAGTCCTGGTCGGGGCACCGATCCTGTCCCAGTTGCCCCTCTTCCAGGCCAGCTCTCTGCTGTGGCCCAGGAGTGCAGTGGAGGATGGCCCAAGTGCTTGGGCCCTGCACCCCATGGGAGACCAGGAGAAGCACCTGGCTCCTGCCTTGGGATCAGCGCGGTGCGCCGGCCGCAGCGCGCCTACCGCAGCGGCCATTGGAGGGTGAACCAACGGCAAAAGGAAGACCTTTCTCTCTGTCTCTCTCTCACTGTCCACTCTGCCTGTCAAAAAAAAAAAAATTAAGACTAAATCCAAATAAAGATAGAAATTGCTGAATGCTGTATTTTAATATTAAATTACAAAAATAGCTACCTAAAAACAAAGAATGGGAAAACATACACACAGGGGATAAGGTATGCAGTTTGGTTATATCAAAATAACCTTCTATGAATTTTCACTTAACCCAATAAATTATTCTTTTCTTCAGGTATTATAAAATCCTAAGTCAAAATATATTCTAATAACCATGGAGTTTTATCTTGCTTTGTATGCTCTGGTCATTATGCAAGTAAAATTTTTGAGATATATTATCTTCATCTATTCAAAACTCTAATTTCTTCTGGCCTCTTGTATTTCAAAACACCCCATGAAAATAGCTGATTTAGTTAGAGAGTGGTTGTTTTGTTTACTTTATTTGCTAACTTTGCCTTTTCCCTAATTCCCAGTGTGAATCTGCAACAACTGGTTGCCAGAAAGCAATCTAACACTTTTGCTAATAAGTAGATTTCACTGACTTACTGTTGGAAAGACTAAGAACTGATATAGACTAAAAAGAAATTTCAATTTGAACATTTTCCAAAAAAAAAAAAAAGTTAAACTTCACATGACATTTTGGAAGAGCTAGAAAAATGATTCCACGTATCCATCTTGTAAACGTTAGTGTGCTGCATTGTTAAATGGGGATTCTTGATGTACTTTCATGTTACCTAATAAATAAAAGTACTATGAGGTTTTTATTATTGTCATCATCATCATCATCATCAATATTGTTATCATCATCATCATGAATATTTTAAAAGTAACTGGACTGGATTTGTGGTACAACAGGTTAAGCCACTGATTGCAACGCAGGCATCCTATATGAGCACCAGTTCAATTCCTGTGTGCTCCACTTCAGATCCAGCTCTCTGCTAATATGTCTGGGAAAGCAGCAGAAGGTGACCCAAGTGCTTGGCCCCTGCTACCCACAGATGGAGATCCTGGCTCCTAGCTTCAGCCTGGCCCATCCATTGCCATTGCTGCCATTTTGGGAGTGTATCAGTGGATGGAATATCTCTCTCTCTCTCTTTCTCTCTCTCTCTTTCTCTCTTTCTCTCTCCCCCTATAATTCTGCCTTTCAAATAAATAAATAAATAAATCTTTTCTAAAAGATTCCTAATGACAGTATAATTTATATGTCAAGTAAGTTTTTTCATTATGTACGCATATGTATGTGAGTTATTATGACCTAATTTATTCTTAAATTTGCTTTGAGAGCTGGTAATTATTCTAATGTACCACAATTCATTAATAGGGACATTTAAGTTTAGCTTCATTATTTATATAAGTGTGAGGACCTCTTTGGAAAATGTAAAGAAAAACCTATTTACTTCACAAAATCAACATTTTTTATATAAATATTTTAATGCTCTTCAGAATAGAAACTGATAAATATTTTCCTACACATATCTACATTTGTTTGGGGTTTGCCAGTTCTTCTAAAATAAACACTCTCACAAGTCAATGTAAAGGAAGAACAATAATCATTTTTCTTATTTGACGGGAGGGTGGTGAGGGAGGAGAAGAAAGAACTCCCTTTTGTTGGTTCACTCTCAAAATGCCAGGAGCTGGGATCCAAATCCAGGTCAGTCATGCACTTGTCAGGAACTCAACTGCTTGAGTCATCATCACTGCCTCCCATCCTCCCTTTGTCAGGAGGATGCTGGGCTCAGGAGTCGGAGCTAGAAATGGAACCCAGGTGTTCTGATGTGGGATGTGGGCAACTTAACCACTCGGCTAACCATCCATTCAAATAAAGATGTATTTCACAGAATAAAAAGAAATTGGCATAACATTAGAAATTATGTTTCCTTTGGAAATTCTGAATTATTCTATGTTAGGATAATTTTTTACATTTGTATCCCTTCTTTTTTCATACTCAAACTGTGATCTACCGATAGTCTGCTTATATTGCATTGTGTTTGTGATCAGTAAACACTGTTATTCAAACTATCAATTTGTAGACTTTGTAGACTTCTGATTTCATTTCTTCTCACTTCTAAATCTCTTTGTTGTGTGTCTACATTTAACTAGACACTGCAAATATGGACACGGCATAGACTGTGAACCATTTAGAATTTCAACTATGTATTTTTATTATTTCAACACCATAGCTTCACCCATACTCATTAGCTAAAATGTCATTCAAAGAAATTTGGTTAAACTCAGTGCATTTGGGATCATAACTTCAAGTAAAAATACAATAACCTGTTGTAATCTTTATTTACTTGGAATAACAGTCATTATCATCATCATTTCATTTAGTTCCACCTTCATATTTAGGGAAATGCTTCTTTTATTGACAAAAATAAACCATCAAGGCTTGGGTTTCCATATATTAGAAATATAAAGAAATAATATAATTTACATCCATTTCTTAGGTAGTAATGTTAAATTCTAAATTTTATTTGATTAAAATATAATTATTTGAAAATGTTAGTGATTATAAGAATAACAAGTACTTGTGTTTCCTCTTATTTTTTCCATGCACTTCAGGGTTACGATTGTCTAATCTGAAGCTACTGTATGGTATAATGTGTTCTCACTGTGCATGATAGTTATGCAGCTCATATCAAATACGACCTTTCATAAAAGGCCAACAGTAGTCAAAATAACATATACCCTCTCTAGCATGATAAGACATAAGCTCAGATATCATGATAAAGTTAAATTGCAATAAAAGCTGCCACATGCCTACTCTGTCTCTGTACATATTGCAGAACAACAGACAAAATACTTTGCCACCTGGCACCACTTCATTGACCACACTTTGACTAGTACTGATCTAACCTGGCTTTCAGATCTGTTCCTGAAGAGGGAAGTGCAAGGCAGGACATGACAGAAAATGGAGCTGGAGAAGAAGAAAGTCCTTCTTCCAGAGGCAGGCAAGGAATTGCAGCCATCATTCCCCTAATAGGAAAAGCAATTTGTTTCCTTTTTTGCACTTCGCTTCATTTAGGAACATATGTGTCAGGCACAAAACCACCCATTTCACTGGTACCCAGTCTACTATTAAACACCCAGCTGTTGTGAATCAGCTTCCCCTATGGTCCTTCACATTTCTGTTCTTCCTATCATTCGAAATCCTCTTTGGCAGCTATGCATATGTGTACTTCAACCTCCAAGTACAGATCACCCAGCTCATTGTCCTTCCAGAATGTGGTTTCTCTTCCTCAGACTCAGTCCTCTCCAAAGTCCTGCTGAAGTCATTGGACTGGAAGGAGGAGAACAGGTTCTGCTTTATCTAAGCAAGTTTATTATCTGTAGGCAAATATGATTTTTTTTAAATATGGTGGGAAAATTAAGTTAAGTTAGTAGAAAAATAAATGTTGGCTCTTTTCTATATTTTTAATGTCTACATAGCCTTCCTTACTCTACCTCCCACTGTCATAAATAATCAAATGCCATAACTTTGTTGTTTGGTTGAATTCTGATACTAACTTCCCATCATAAGTGTACTGACCTGAAATAGCTGTCTGTTTTCCTCTGGGCTGATTCTCCTTTTAAAATCCACTTTATCAATGAATGCATCCACTCACTGTGGAAATAATTTGATCACTCTAAAGTGCTATTGATTTGTTTCTACTTTATGTCCTTTTCCATTTCATCAAGGTAGAAAGCTGGATGTTACCCTTTCTAATTAATTAATGTGTTTATCTGTGAAGTTATACTACTTAAAGGCACAAGCATACATTTTATCACAATGTACTTCTGGAAACCATGTCACAAAAAACAGACTATTTTTCAATGTCTGCTGTTACTAAATCTAGCTACTCATAATAAGTAAATCAAAAATAATTTAATCTTTTATTTTGAGACTTAACTTGGAGATATGAATTTTTAAAAGCAAGCTTTGGAATCATTTTACCTAAAAAGCAATACTTTTCATTTAACAAAATTGGTGTAAATGGCCACCACCAAAAAGAAATTCAGCACATAAAAATATAATTTTATTGACTCATATAATCAGCTAATTCATATATTATCTGTACATTAAATAATTTTTTTTCATTTTTTGATTTACAATTCGAAACAGGTTTTGGATTTCAGTTGTGTGAACATACCATCTGACATCATGGCCTTGCAGTTTTAAGTACAGTCTTCTTTATCTTTACACAGATGTCCTTAAAAGGAAAAGACTTTTGGGGCGGCACTGTGACATAATAGGTAAAACCAGCACCTGAAATGCCCACATCCCATATGGGCACTGGTTCGAGTCCCAGCTGCCCCACTTCCAATCTCTGCTAGGAAGAGTTGGCCTAAGTTCCTGGGCCCCTGTGCCCATGGTAAGAGACCCCGAGGGGGCTTTTGGCTCCTGGCTTCAGATCCACATAACTGTGGCCATTGCAGCCATTTGGGGCATGAACCAGCAGGTGGAACACCTCTGTTTCTCTTTGCCTCTGCCTCTGCCTCTTTGTAACTCTGCATTTCAAATAAATAAATCTTCAAAATATCCAAACTACACCCCCAAAGAACTATGAAAGCTGGAATAATTAGCACTAATTTGTTTTTACTTGAGGCTGAGAAAGCCAAAGAGCAAATAAAAGGCATTGTAACTGGTGGTGTGAATGATAATTGGTCGGTAAGAAACAAGGGATGTGGTCAAATTCAGAGCTGTAGTCAGTAGCTAAGAAGTAATCCAACAAAATGCTGAAAATCACAGGCTCTACGTCCATTCTCAGTGGCCTCCACTGCTTCCACAGAACTGCTTCAGACTCTCCAGTACAAGAGTAGAGTACGTCATAACGTTAGCAATTGTGTTGTTTCAATTTGTATGGAATGACTAACCATTGCTCAGATTATTATTTAACTATGAAAACAACACAAATTTCTTGAAAAGAATGCCAAGCATTTTTATCAATATATAGAATGAACAATTTGACTTTGCTTCCTCTGACTTTTCGTGTTTCTCTCATATTACAGTTATTCTGGATTTCAGATTCCCCACTGCACCCTAGGCGTCTCCAGGCGAAGATCATGGATCACAGCAAGGAATTGTACTCCCTGTGGCTTCAGCACCTCACCAGTGCCAACATGAATGAAGCGCTCAGAAATGTGTGTGGACTTGCTCTTTTCAAGTTCATTCCATTCCACAAATACAACTCTTTCTACTCCATAATTGCCCACTCCTTCCTTTATTTTGTTTTTCAGTGTTATTTCCTCCTCCACCCAAAAGATAGCATTGATGAAAGTTTAAAATAACAAAAACCTGCTTATTTTGTTTCAAAGACACCCTGTGGATGGAGTTCACATCTTTGATATATTTTGTTTTGTTGCTGTTGTTGTTCACATCTGTTCTCCACTTTCATAGAACGGCTCTTACAGGGCTTGATCTGCAACATAGATTCACCATTGTGCTGTTGTCTAAAGGTCCCCAACATGGAGCAGTGGCATCTGAGGTTTTCAAGGAACAAGAATGTAAAGAGAGAATACATTTCAAGTGACCTCCTAAAGAATGGATTAAATATTTTGATCATATTTTACTTTAGGGTAGGAGGATAGATTTAGGAATAGCACAAAACTGTGTTTTGCAGGGCTGCATTGTGGAGTTCATTCACACTCAAGAATAGGTAAGAGTTACATCAGAAATTAAATGTCTGGTTGCAAAAATCCCTCGGTTGGGGGCAGGCGCTGTGGCATAGCAGGTAAAGTCTCCTCCTGCAGTGCCAGCATCCCATATGGGTGCTTGCTGGAGTCCTGGCGGCTCCACTTCTGATCCAGCTCTCTGTTGTGGCCTGGCAAAACAGTAGAGGACGGCCCAAGTCCTTGGACCCCTGCACCCACATGGAAGACCCAGGAGAAGCTCCTGGCCCCTGGCTTCGGGTCAGCACAGCTCCAGCTGTTACGGTCAATTGGGGAGCTGTTACGGTCAACTGGGGAGTGAACCGGAGAATGGAAGACCTCTCTCTCTCTCTCTGCCTCTCCTTCTCTCTCTATGAAACTCTGACTTTCAAATAAAATAAATAGATCTTCAAAAAAAAAAAAAAATCCCTAGGTTAAGACACCATTCATCATCAAATTGCAAAATGATTGTCAAAAGTAGCTATTTGGCAGTCAAGTATGACATCAATACCATACCAATTTGTTGGTGTCACATGGGCTTATTTTTGCATGTTTATGAAAGCATAAGTTATGAAGAAAGAGAAATTAGTCAACTAGACATTCACTTGAGCAATCTATTAGATATCTGAGTAAGTAATCTAATTGTGATTTCATAAAGAAAATAAAGACTCAAAGCCAGTAATTGCTATAGCATTGCAAAAATATATCTTTTGAAGAGACTGGGTGTATGCTTTCAAAAATTATTTACACTTGGCCTTCCTAGTCTTCAAGGTTACTGCTCACTTAGAATTCTCTGTTATTTGGACTCTACTAGAGACTTGGTTTTTTAATAGATGATATGCTTATGTAATATTATTTCCAAAACAAGAAGAAATGGTGTCCTCATTAGTCTCTGAGATTTTCTTTCTCATCCCTCAAGGACTATCAACTAATTTAAATGATGTATCATTGTCTTCATTCATTAACAAGACACTGTTGTAACACTGTAGCATTTGTGAGAAATGAGACAGGGGAAGAAAGGGGACTTTTTTACCTAGATTCAAGGAGTGATTTCACAGATCACTTTTCTTTGGGAATGTGTCTAAAGCTCATCTCTAGAGAACCTCCAAGAAGAAAGACTATCTGTCGGTATGGTCGTGTTACCCTGCCATATTGTTATTTAAAGATAGCCTAGTGAGATAACAAACTTAGGTCTCTAACATCAAGCTAGACGGAAAAAGACCAAGTTGTAGCCTAGCTTAAGGAGCAAAGAAATGTAGCCTACATGATATCATCACCATTACCTCCTTTGACTCTTTGTATTCCTGGACAAGGGCAAATTGACCTCTACCTAGAATACTTCTTGTTGCTGTAGTAGTCATTTTTGCAAAACAGAAAATTCCATGTGAAAGGACAGATTTTTCTGGATTTCATCTCAAAAGAACCTTGGGAAAAATCCAGACAAACACTCAGATACAGATTTGTTCATATGGCCGATTAATACATGATTCTAGTGTGAAGTTGTTGTAAGTTCATTATCACATGAACATGTTCCCTTTGCATAAATAAAAATTTTGCTTACCCTGGACAGCTGTCTCTCCAATGTGTGCTATTGTTCCTGGAACCATTAGGCACAAATATTGAGGAAAACTCATCTTCACTATCAGAAAATTAACTCAAAGCACACATCTTATTTTCAAAATAATGAGTCATATTATTTTATAAAATGAATAACAAAAACATTAAAGCATCACTGTAGAGTTCATTTCTCTCTCTCTTTCTCTCTCTCTCTCTCTCTCTCTCTCTTTTTTTTTTTTTTACTTTTTATCACCCTGAAAATTGCATAAACATACTTAGTTGCATCCAGGAAATTTTGAACTCAAGAATTTTGAACTCAATTTAGTAGTAATATCATGCAGTCCACATGTTTAAATTTAAGTGGAGAATGGTATGCTTCTTGCAGCTGTTATGTATGAATACTTCAAAGTACTTTCCTCTTGAATGATGAAGATTCCATGTCTTATTGATTTTGTTTCTAGAAAACTAGGAGATTTGTTATTTTCTATGAACTAGTGGCATTTGAGAAACACATGTGTAAAAGACTTGGAAAATTTATATGCATGTGCACATGAGGGCACTTTTATTGATCTCATATGAAGTAAAATACCCAGGTTGCTTTTTTTCTCCTGTGGAATTGCCACATTATAACTTTTTCATTCACGGCTTACAATATAGTAGAGAACTAAGTCAGTTATATTTATTTTTAAAAACAGCTGAAAATTATGCTGGCTAGATAATATAATATCTTCTAGGGACAGAAAATTGTGCAGTAAGAATTTTCTTCTTTTTTTAAAATCCTTTTAGAAAATAAATTGGCTTTGAGGACTTGGGATTATTGTGTATGTGTATTTTTTTCTTCTTTGCCTTTTTGCAACAGTGTGGGGGAGGCTTGCTTAAGATGGGAAACAGGACTTTAAGGTGCTAAATGGTGACTGTTGAAGGCCCACGATGCAATGCGGTCTAAGCAAAGTTCAAAGACAGGAAAAAAAATCCCTATATGCGAGGTGAATGTAGTTTATATCACCACTGCAATGCCCCATGTGTTATTCTGAGGGTTGAAGTTCTTTTCTGGATTATGAGTTTCTGTTTTTATGAAACAAAAACCCTCAATATAATAATAGGAGAAATTCCTGAAACCACTAAGTGTTATTCAGAGTCAGCAAAAATCAGTCTCATTGGCATTGCTTTCTTCACTGTTTGTGCTTCCACACTCACTCCCTCAAATCTGTAGGCTTTTAAATGTTTTCTTACTTGTCTACATTGAAAACAGAAGTTTCATCATCAAATGATTTAGCACTTGTTTCCAGAAGACAGATTTTCCAAAACAGGATTGATTGTCAATCATTTAAGAAGGTAAGAGTTGTCCTTGGAATCAGGCAATTTAAGTCATTGTGTTTGAGTATCTTTAACTTTTTGAGTCTGTGTTATGAATCTAGAAGTTTGGTTTACCTACCTATTCAAGCTTCACAAGAAAACGCACCCTTTGTGTTCATTATTGCAAGTCATTTGGGTGACTAGAGCAGAGATTACAATGAAAGTCGAAATGCACAGAAAGCTTACTCTGTACCCAAGGGTCTTCTGTGCTTCGTATTCATTTAATTTTCTTTGAGTTAGGTACTTTCATTATACTCTGGTTGTGGATGAAGAAATTCAGGGGTCCAGTGCTGTGGTGTAGCAGGTAAAGCCGCTGCCTGCAGGGCCAGGATCCCATATGGGTGTTGGCTCAAGTCTTGGCTTCTCCACTTGCAATTGAGCTCTCTGCTATGGCTTGGCAAAGCAGCAGAAGATGGCCCAAGTCCTTTGGCCCTGCACCCGCATGGGAGACTCAGAAAAAGCTCCTGGCTCCTGGGTTCAGATCGGCACAGTTCCAGCCATTGCAGCCACATGGAGAGGGAACCAGCAGATGGAAGACTCTCTCTCTCTCTCTCTCTCTCTCTCTCTCTCTCTCTGTGTGTGTGTGTGTGTGTGTCTGCTTCTGCACCCTGTAACTCTGCCTTTTAAATAAATAAATATTTAAAAAAAAAAAATCTGGCACAAATACCTTAGTTAAGCAACCTGTAAAGCAGTAGGGTCAGAATTCCAACCCAGACAGTGTGGCTTCAGTACTATGACACTTAATTAAGATCCACCAATATTCATATAAGCTCATCACTCAGGTGCTTCTGACCTTCTCAAATGATGGAAGGGCCTAATGAAGGCATCCTAGTTCAATGTTTGGTGGACAATGTTTACTGGTGGATGCTATATATGCTAGAAAATATAGAGATCTAGAAGACAAGGGGTAAATGTGTTGGTGGCATTTTTTATTTCTGGAGAAGTAGCTCCTGAAAAACTTTTGGTTGACAATCCTAAGACAATAGTCTCTGATACATTAGCATTGTGTTGTCAGATACGATAAGCAATAGCAATGTGTGGCTATTTCACCTCATTTTAATTAAGACCAAATTGATTTTTTTAAGATTTATTTATTTATTTGAAAGTCAGAATTACACAGAGAGAGGAGAGGCAGAGAGAAAGAGGTCTTCCAATTGATGGTTCACTCTCCAGTTGGCCACAATGGCCAGAGCTGTGCCGTTCTGAAGCCAGGAGCCAAGTCCTTCCTCCAGGTCTGTCACACAGGTGCAGGGGCCCAAGGAGTTGGACCAACTTCTACTGCTTTCCCAGGCCACAGTAGAGAGCTGGATCAGAAGTGGAGCAGCCAGGACTCAAACCGGCGCCCATATGGGATGCCAGTACTTCAGGCCAGGGCGTTAACGTGCTGCGCCACAGTGCCAGCCCCTCAAATTGAATTTTAAACTTGTTTCTTCAGACACACTGGAAGCATTTCGAGTGCTCAGTACTTACATGTGGCTAGTGGCTACTGTGTTGGAAGGTGAAGACGCACTTTCATTATGATGAAGATGTCTGTTGGATGGCATTTATGTAGGGTCTGAGAGTAAGGGGAATATAGAATCTGTGTGACGGTTGTGATGAGTAACACAAAGGGCCAACAGTGGCTGTGTTGGGGACAGCTTCTTAACAAGACAATGCTGCACCCTGCAGCAAAACCCCTACATGTTCTCTGAGCCTCATTCTGGGAGTTACAGAATGTCCTTCCAATAAATTTCTTATTTAGTCAGCCCTCGTTGTTTTCTGATAGTTGAAAAACAAAAACAACAAAACTGGCCTGATAGGATATACTTTTTTTAGCATTACAGAAAACTCAACAACCCACACCTGAAGAAATTATCGATGTTGCATATTAACATAATTGCCCTTGAATCTTATAGGATACTTAGGAAAAAGAAGATTTGCGATTAGAAGTATGTCAGCCTTACATTATTGGGGAGGGTAAATACTTCTCTCGCGGGCCCTCTCGCCCTCTCCCTGCCCCCACTTTCTGTGACCTAGCAGTTTTGGAACTCAAGGGCACTCTGGCTGGTGGAGGTGAACTAACTCTGCCACAATAAAAAAGCCAGAGATTACAAAGGAGATGGCTCCAGAGAGTTCCATGTCCTGCAGGCTTCAAAGGAATCCATATTTTGTAATAAATAATCTCATGCTTTTGCTAACCAAGGGCCTAAATTTTTCCTTAAACCAGGGAAAACCAAGAATATCCATTAAAATACTTGGAATTCTGTGGCTTGTGCGCTAGAGAATTTCTTGAAGATTTTGTTCTACACTTAAAATGCATAGCCAAATGAGTAAGAGTAGCATCACAATTGTGCCATCAGTAACAGCCAGCTGCATCCGTCATCTCATATAGATTGTTGGAGTTAGAAGCAGCAACATGCCAACTTGATAAAAGAGCCAGAGTGCAGAATGTGTTGGATTTGTTTGAAAGCACATGTGAAAAAGAGGAACATAGAAAGGATGTGAGAAATGTGAAAAGACACACTTGCTTACAGTGGCCTCTAAGGACTGAAAGTCATCATATTTGGGGTTGTTTAAAATGGTTGTTATTTTTTAAATTTATCTTCCTCTTCAAAAAATATAGAGAGACAGAGAGAGAGGGAAATAGATATCTTCCTTACACTGGTTCACTGGCTGTATGTTTATAACTTAAGGAATTGGGCGAGGCTAAAGCCAGGAACCTAGAACTCCATTTGGGTCTCCCATATGGTTAACAGGGACCCAAGTATTTGCGTCATCATTTGCTGTCTCCTGTGATGCAATAACAGAAGCTGGGTTGGAATCAGGGTAGTCAGGAGTGGAACAGGTACTCTAATACAAAATGTGGGTTTCCCAAGCAGCACCACAACTCCTGACCTGTAGTTTGGGTTTTAATGAAAACACAATCTTTTTTTTTTAAACTTGTATTTAGCAAATATAAGTTTCCAAAGTACAGCTTATGGATTACAATGGCTTTTTTCCCCCCATAACTTCCCTCCCACCCGCAACCCTCCCATCTCCTGCTCCCTCTCCCATTCCATTCACATCAAGATTCATTTTCAATTATCTTTATATACAGAAGATTAATTTAGTATATATTAAGTAAAGATTTCATCACTCTGCATCCACACAGAACATAAAGTGTAAAATACTGTTTCAGTACTAGTTATAGCATTACTTCACATTGGACAACACATTAAGGACAGAGATACTACATGAGGAGGAAGTACACAGTGACTCCTGTTGCTGACTTAACAATTTGACACTCTTGTTTATGGCGTCAGTAATCTCCCTAGGCTCTAGTCATGAGTTACCAAGGCTATGGAAGCCTTTTGAGTTCACCAACTCCAATCTTATTTAGACAAGGTCATAGTCAAAGTGGAAGTTCTCTCCTCCCTTCAGAGAAAGGTACCTCCTTCTTTGATGGCCCGTTCTTTCTACTGGGATCTCACTCGCAGAGATCTTTCATTTAGTTTTTTTTTTTTTTTTTTTTTTTTTTTGCTAGAGTGTCTTAGCTTTCCATGCCTACAATACTCTCATGGGCTCTTCAGCCAGATCCGAATGCCTTAAGGGCTGATTCTGAGGCCAGAGTGTTGTTTAGGACATCTGCCATTCTATGAGTCTGCTGTGTATCCCGCTTCCCATGTAGGATTGTTCTCTCCCTTTTTTATTCTATCAGTTAGTATTTGCAGACACTAGTCTTGTTTATGTGATCCCTTTGAGTCTTAGACCTATCAGTACGATCAATTGTGAACTGAAATTGATCACTTGGACTAGTGAGATGGCATTGGTACATGCCATCTTGATGGGATTGAATTAGAATCCCCTAGCACATTTCTTGAAAACACAATCTTAACAAATATTCACAGGCTGAAAATGCAAACAGCATTGGAATTATCTAAGAAAGAGCTTTCTTTACCATTAGAAGTTTTCAACAGGGAATGGGCTGACTTATCCAGTCACTTGTCACTGGAAGGCTTTGGTTAGAGAGTGGATGAACAACAAACAGCCACACTATGAAAAAGATTTCAGAGCACGTGGGATTTCAAAAGCTTCCTTTTACCTAAAGGCTTTGTGAACCTATGATTCTAAATATAATACACTTTACAAACAATGCAATTTTAGACTGCAAAGAAGGCAAATTTTTCCTTAAGACCCAGGGAGAACCCCAAGAAAATCCATTAAAATATTTGAAATTTTGTGGCTGAATTCTCCAACTCAACTGCCATGATTCGCAACTCTTACCATTTTCTTTCTGTTTCCCTTACATATAAAATAAACTGTGGTTTCGACTAAGGTGGAAACTATTAAAATGCTTTAGAGGAAAGGTAAATGACTCTTAATACTGTTAGAATCTTAATCAGAATACAGCAAACAATTCTTGGGGAATACTAATCCTATAGGCTACAAAGTTTAAAACCCTTCCCTCTAGAAAAACAATCATATAAATTGTTTTGATTTCCACAGTGTTCCACAGTGTTTCCAAGAATGTTTCAGTCAGAGGCTGAGTACTTGGGGAAATAGAATTATGGCTGGATTTTCCAGGACAGCCACATGTGTGACCAGTTCTGTGCCTATGCCTGGAATCTGTTCCTGGCTCAGGATCAGATGCATATATAAACTCATACCACATTTGCCTCCTATCAGTTTCCAAGAGTAATTCTTCACAAATGGTGGAAGCCTGCTGTATGTTCTACTCATTTATTAATGACTCAAATAGTCTGTAATTTTTCATACCTTTGGAGACTCTAGGTCTAACTTAATCTCTGCTGGTTCTGCTTTTCTCATTTGGTTTCTCTTTTAAGTTGTCTTCTCTCCTATCAAGTACTATAAAGAAATAACAAAATAAAACAGTCTTAAATTTTACCATGCTTCCCACAGACTTATTCAACATTTATTTTAAAAACTGAAAAAGAGAGATGGAGATGCAGACTGAGATAATGAGAGAGAGAGAAAAAAAATCTTCCCCAAAATATAAAAGATCTTCAAAAAGTTCATGAGACATGTACATGATGAAAAAAATTTGCATGAATTTCACAATTTTGCTAAAAGGAACCCATATTTAATGACATTTTTCCACAAACTTTTTGAGTACCCCCATTAGTTACCACTATGTGGTATTGCTTGAATCATTGTACATGTGCCTATTTTTTTTGAGAGTTATACTTTGCCTCCACAACCAAAAGCTCTTTGAGGGGAAAAAAAAAAAAAAAACATCTTATGTCAAAGTCAAATGTTTTAAGATACTGTAATTGCTCCTGCATTCATTCTGTCAGTTAATCAACAAACATCTATAAGGAATATAAAATGCACAGGTGCTCTGATATTGGCAGTTGTCTGTTGTAAATTATGGTCCCCAGAACTGAACAGACCATCCCAGACAAGATGACCACCATGGAATAGAACAGGACTTGGAATGTATGTGGCTTTAAACCCAGAAGATGCTTTCTTCTTCATATTATGCCATCATCCTCTACTGAGGGCTTTTATGAGAAATATTTCTATAAATCCTGCTCCAAGATATACTGTAAATGCATTTACATACAAGTCTTTCTGACAAGGCCTAGAAAAAACCGCTCTCTGGTTGCACATCAGAAAGAGCCATACTTCTTGTGGATGTTCCACTCACTTTTACTGCATGGACATTTTTTGAACATTGCAAGGGATTCTATTCCAAGTTATCCTCTGGCAACCCCTTCTCTCCATATCCTAATACAACTATACCCACTGTTCCACCCAATCAGTCATGAGGAATTTTGTGCTAGGCACATGTTGTGCTTAGCTCCTCTTATTGTCCTGTGTTGCCTTTCTCTGTGCTTCAATTTCTATTTTTTTACCTGCTTATGTTCTTATAATCTGTATTTCTTCATGAATTACTTATATCCCGTCAAAGGCAAGATTTGGAGGATATTGAGATTACCTTAATATCCAACAAGATGTTTATATATGTTTATGTATATAGATACATAAACATATATAGTATGTGTATGTGTGCATATATACACACATATGCACACATATGTATACACATACACACACAGATACAGAAATAGCTAGTACTTTAAAATTCCTTGACTTTGGGGCCTGCATTGTGGCACAATGGGTTAAGCCGCCAACTGCAACATCAGCAACCAATAGGCACTGGTTCAAGTCCCTGCTGCTCCACTTCAATCCAGCTCCCTACTAACACCCCAAGGAAAGCAGCAGAGAATAGCCCAAGTACATGGTCCCCTTCCACCCATGTGGGAAACTCAGACAGAATATCAAGCCCCTGCCTTCAGCCTGGCCAAACCCTGGTCATTGCAGCCATTTGGGAAGTGGGGAGTAACCATTGGATGGTCTCTCTCTTTCTCTGTAAACTCTCCCTCTTAAATAAATAAATATATTTTTTAAAATTCCATGAGTTTGGCCGGCACCGTGTCTCAATAGGCTAATCCTCCACCTTGCGGCACCGGCACACCGGGTTCTAGTCCCGGTCAGGGCGCCGGATTCTGTCCCGGTTTCCCCTCTTCCAGGCCAGCTCTCTGCTGTGGCCAGAGAGTGCAGTGGAGGGTGGCCCAAGTGCTTGGGCCCTGCACCCCATGGGAGACCAGGAGAAGCACCTGGCTCCTGCCTTGGGATCAGCACGGTGCGCCGGCCGCAGTGCACTGGCCGCAGTGCACCGGCCGCGGCAGCCATTGGAGGGTGAACCAATGGCAAAGGAAGACCTTCCTCTCTGTCTCTCTCTCTCATCGTCCACTCTGCCTGTCCCAAAAAAGAAAAAAAAATTCCATGAGTTTGATACTACATACCTATTATTATTGACTAAACTTTCACCTACTTAACAGTTATAGCCATTACTGGCATCTTCATTGGTATGATCCTCAGCCTTGTGTCACTATGCACCTAAAATAAAGTCACTTTGATTTTCCTTCTTGAATGATTCTCATAAACTCTTTTTTTTCTTTCCGGCTTCATTGTCACTGTTCTTTTCTAAAACTCAGGGCTGGGCTAAGGCAATGAGTCTTCCAAATGTCTTTGTAGGAAATTCAAATTAAGTTTTCTTCTCTACTTACAGTGGTTCCCACAGTGACTACCTCTATATCATACACACCTTTTTTGAAAGAAACTTCTCTTCCCCCATCCTGTTGGGCATGTGTTCTCAGTGATAGCTGTCAATTATTTTTTGCTTAAACTCACCTCCATGACACATTATTTTAACTTGAGATAACAAAACATTTACGGAGATATTTGGCTGCAAGTAACCAAAAACTGTCTAACAGCGGTTTGATCCAAAAGAAAAAAATTAAAAAGAAATGTATGCTATTCTCATATAGCAAGAAGGTTGTAGGTAGATAGCTGTGTCCATTGGTTATAGCAACTCAGATCATTAGAGTCCTTGTCTTCACATGCCTTAACGCATGGTTACCAGTTGGATACTTCAGCTCAAAACATTTTATCTGCACCAATAGTAAAGGAAAAGCAGCAGAAAGAAAGAGGTACCTCACCAAGTCCAACTCTTCCTTTATCAAGAGACAAAGTGATCTTTTGAAATTCCTGAAGCACTCTTTCCCTTTTTTTATAGAAAGCTTTTATTCAATAAATATAAATTTCATAAGTACAACTTTTGGATTATAGCGATTCTTCTCCGCCCTCCTATTCCCAAACCATCCCACCTCCTACTCCCTCTCCCATCGCATTCTTCATTAAGATTCATTTTTGGCCAGTGCCACGGCTCACTAGGCTAATCCTCCACCTGCAGTGTCTGCATTCCGGGTTCTAGTCCCAGTCGGGGTGCCGGATTCTGTCCCAGTTGCTCCTCTTCCAGTCCAGCTCTCTGCTGTAGCCCGGGAGTGCAGTGGAGGATGGCCCAGGTCCTTGGGCCCTGCACCTGCATGGGAGACCAGGAGAAGCACCTGGCTTCTGGCTTCAGATCAGTGCAGCGCACTGGCAGCAACGCGCTGGCCGTAGCGGCCACTTGGGGGGTGAACCAAAGGAAAAAAGAAGACCTTCCTCTCTCTCTGTCTCTCTCTCTGTCTCTCTCTCTCTGTCTCTCTCTCACTGCCTAACCCTGCCTGTCAAAAAACAAATATTCATTTTAATTATCTTTAAATACACTGCTCTAAGCTCTGTTTAGTATAGAGCACTTTATATACAAGAGTGCTTTATACTATGCACTCTTTCCTTATGATTTCAATGGCATTAAATGGGTTTTGAGAATAACTTGAGTTGCCAAAAACATATTTGGAAATATAAAGAGCAACATTATAAGGCTTAGCTTGAATTAATAATTTTAAACAGCATGGGCTTGGGCCCCAATGTCTCTACTGAAACTCATGGTTCTGTTATCAATTAAAAAGTTAGAACTAGAGACTGGAAAGACAGGTGAGCCCCAATCCTATGGAAACACATTATCTCCCATGACCTCAGACCTCAGTGGTGTGTCAGTGGATTGGCACAGGATCCAAGGCTGGGAAACAGAGCTAGGACACAACATTATTTAAAATTTCTGGCTATCCTGTTGTCTGTGCTTATAGATTAGCCTAATAAAGAATCTTGCATCATAGAAGGGAGCTGGCATAGAACAATGTAAAGGCAAGAAATGAAAAAAAGAAAGTCCTTATAGCACTGGTTCTTTTGGAGTCGTTGTTAAGGGAAGTTTCACTCCTGCTTTTGGCTAGAGGATCCAATCAATTCTCTATTTTACTCAAACTAGATTAAGTTAGACTTGGCCATCTGCAACCAGAAACTCCTGTCTAATCTCTTTAACACATTCCCCTGCTTACAGCATCTTCCAATTTCAATCAATTTCTTAAACACAAATCAGGTGGTGCAACAATTAAAAATCCATGATATTTTCTTCATTATCAGTAAGATGAAGTACAAACAACTGATTTCATTAATACTGTTGCTTGGACACCATCCACAAATCCATACGAAACTTTTCAATGCCTCTAAAACATGCCATGCACTTCCATGCCATGAGTTATCTGGGATGCACTTTTCCATCTTGTTCTAGTAAATAGTCCCAATTTGTTCTTTAGGACCCATCTACATAACTTTGTCTCTAAGGCTCACTGGTCCATACAGGTACCCTCATACCCACACATATTCATACCTGAAAAAAGACTTACTCGTTGTGTCCTTTTCGTGTCAACTACAATAGTCCCTCTTACACACCTTTATCACATCAAGGTCATATCATAATAGAGTTACTCCTTGTTAGATATGAGCCCCTCAAGGACAGACTGAGAAAACGTAATGGATATTGTTTAAAAGAAATGTTTGTGCAAGAGAAGGAAGTAAGGAACTCTTAAAATCATCTGAATTTTTCTCCCACTTGGCTTATATTTGATTAAATTCCTCAGTGTTTTTTTTTTCCTTTAAACTGTTCTTATCATTAGCTTCCCTTCCTTTGATAACAGTGGCAGTTGGTAATTGAAAGGTAGAACTTTATAGCTATATATCATAGAGCCAGCTCTTTTTAGACTAATTTTACTGCTATAAAGTATTTGATAATTACATTTTAAAATTGCAACCTATCCTCCCACACTTATGTATGCCTTTAATAACTACTTATTATGCATTTCTGTAAATGTATTGATAATATATTATTTTTTAACTTTTATTTAGTAAATATAAATTTCCAAAGTACAGTTTATGGATTACAATGGCTTCCCCCCCCATAACTTCCCTCCCACCTGCAACCTTCCCATCTCCTGCTCCTTCTCCCATTCCATTCACATCAAGATTCATTTTCAATTCTCTTTATATACAGAAGATCAATTTAGTATATATTAAGTAAAGATTTCATCAGTCCGCACCCAACACAGAACACAAAGTGTAAAATACTGTTTGAGTACTAGTTATAGCATTAATTCACATTGGACAACACATTAAGGACAGAGATCCTACATGAGGAGTAAGTGCACAGTGACTCCTGTTGTTGACTTTTTTTTTTTTTTTTTTGACAGGCAGAGTAGACAGTGAGAGAGAGAGACAGAGAGAAAGGTCTTCCTTTTGCCGTTGGTTCACCCTCAAATGGCCGCCGCGGTAGTGCGCTGCGTCTAGCGCACCGCGCTGATCCGATGGCAGGAGCCAAGTGCTTCTCCTGGTCTCCCATGGGGTGCAGGGCCCAAGAACTTGGGCCATCCTCCACTGCACTCCCTGGCCACAGCAGAGAGCTGGCCTGGAAGAGGGGCAACCGGGACTAGAACCCGGAATGCAGACACTGCAGGTGGAGGATTAGCCTAGTGAGCCGCGGCGCTGGCCCTGTTGTTGACTTAACAATTGACACTCTTGTTTATGGCATCAGTAATCTCCCTAGGCTCTAGTCATGAGTTTCCAAGGCTATGGAAGCCTTTTGATTCCACCGACTTTGATCTTATTTAGACAAGGTCATAGTCAAAGTGGAAGTTCTCTCCTCCCTTTAGAGAAAAGTACCTCCTTCTTTGATGACCTGTTCTTTCTACTGGGATCTCACTTGCAGAGATCTTTCATTTAGGTCCTCTTTTTTTTTTTCTTTTTCTTTTTTTTTTTTTTACAATCAACAAAACAGTTTCTGAGAAGATGTATCAGCTGTTAAAACTTATAGAATTGATAAGCGAGAGTCAGGTAGGCTTTCTGATTCTAAATTCAGTGATCATTTTATTATGCAACATCTCCTCAGTTGAGACTCTATCAATGTCCTGTTAAAATGACATACCATGTTTATAGCATTCTTATTTACTACCCTACAAAGTTCATTTAAATAGGAAATTTTATTTCTCAGTTATCCTTTTTTTCAATGAATCCATATAATTTCTGAATAATTATTGCTTCTTTTTCAACATGGTTATTAACCATCTGTCAATAATCTATCTTAATCCTAAATATATCTTCTGGTTAGCCAAGATATCTTAGAACATCGTTCACCTTCTTATAATCCCAGAAACTATAAGACTTCTTCCAATTTTTTGCTTTTGTGAAGTTTATTTTTAATTTGGCACATGTATAATCCTAGGAGGCTCAATGCAACCATAGAATGATCAGTGAAAAAGCTTAACATCAACCACAACTCATTATTTTTAAACTAGGAAATACTCCCTCCATGCTATTAACTGTGGCAATTTCAGCATTCCTATATATAAGAAGGGCTTACAGGCAAAAATCAATTTGGTAGAAAAGGATTACATATTTGCCTTGAGTTAACAAGCATGCCATGTTCACTGATTGTTTTGTTTAGATTTTATGTGCATTTGGTATGTTTGGAGGATTTACAGAGCTTGGGGTAGGAGTAAAACACCGCTCCCACCACCACCCTTGTTGTTGCCACTGGATCCTGGCCAGTTACTTCGTGTGCTTGAATTCCCACCTGAACCAGGTAGCAGGCTTGTTCTGCAGTCACAGCACTCAATTGTGACCAACAGCTGAACAGAAGCTTGCTAATTGTCCAGACGATTCATGTCTGCCCGCCAACTGGCAGTTTCCCCTGGAACAGCAGTGCACTGCTCAGTGAGAAAAATCACAGCAGACGAACCTGAGACACTTCCATGCCCCAAGGGGAGCACAACCTAGGACTCAAAGACTTTGCCAACCAGAAGTCTGAAGACTTAATTTCTCCAGGGAGGAGTAGCCTGCTATGCAAATCAATAAAATCACAAACCAAGAAATCCAGACTATAAAATGTGTCTCCATAAAATTCACAATGTGATGGAGGTGGAAAGATTAGATCTATGCTAAAATCACCACGATTTGAGATAAACAAAAATAAATAAATAAATAAAGCTTTACAAAGTAGACTGAAAAAGTTAACATTTGTGTTTTAATTGAAGGCTTCCCTGAAGAACAACTGCTAAGTCCAGCCCTGGTACATATTATACCTCTTGTTTGAGTTTATCTACATGTTGGACCTTTGATTACATGAAGGGTCTACAAAAATTCATGGAAAATATATTATGGAAAAACTATTCATGGATTTCAAATTTTTTGCACCAAAATATACTTATTTTTAAATTTCATTGTTTTCACAAGCTTTTTGAAGAGTCCTCATATATTTTATAGATATATGTACACAATATTAATAACTGATTATGCATTTATAGATACACTTTGAATTAGTTGGGAAGACAACATAAAAGCTGAGCTGAAGCCAAAAGGATTCCTGGTTGATTCAAACAAATCTTCATACAATTTTATACACTGCAAGGTACTTCATCACTTGATAGTATCAAAACCAACTCTAGGGTGAGGCTACTGCAAGTATTGCTCTTGTGCCCACTTCTAATGAGATCAAGTTAATATTATTTCTTCAGTTTTGGAATTCCATTCTCTTGGACACAAAAGATACCACTAAGACGAGGAAAATGAAGAAGTGAGAAGGATAAAAACTCTTTGTTTTGATGAGGGTAGATGAAGTAAAGAAACTAAGAATTCATCTACTGTATGTGGGTCTTAAACACTGATAATCCTGTAAACCAATTTCCTTTTGCTTTATAATCAGTATCTTGAACAATAGCATAGGCGACCCTCTTAAATGGCAATTTCATAATGTAGGGGTGATCCTAGATAGATTTTTATAGTTCAATCAAGAAATCAGAAATTTTCATGCTTTTCCAGGACTTAGAAGTGATGATACCAGCTAGTTAATTGGTCAGCAATAGATGGGGCCAGTGTTGTGGTTCAGTGGGTTAAGCCACCACTTGAGACACCTGTATCCCATATCAGACTGCTGATTCTATTTCTGGCTGCTCTACTTCCAACCCATCTCCCTGCAAATACCTGGGAAGGCAGTGGGAAATGGTCCAAGTGCTTAGTCATGTGCCACCTATATGGGAGATCTGAACAGAATGCTAAGTCCTGGCTTTGGACTGGCCCAACGTTGGCTTTGTGACAATTTGTGTAGTGAACCCAGTTGACAGAAGATTTTTCTCTCTTTCTCATATCTTTCTAGTTCTCTGCTTTTCAAATAAAAAATAAATAAATCCTCTTATAAAAAAACACCAGTCATGTTTGCTTTCAGTATCATTTATAGTCTTGCTTCCACTTTCTCCTAATTTTCTTCAAGTTCCAAAATTAATATAGTGAAAAATTATTGAAATAAAGTATTCAGAGGCACAAAGTTTTAAATGTCACTCTGTTTCCTTGATGATTACCCAACAAGAATGTTATTTGCCTGAATCGAATAGAAATTGTAACACCAGTGACATACTGTAAATGTTCTGAGACAAGGGCTTTCCTTAATGTGGGAACTAAAGAATTAGACTTTCAACTCTCACAGCATTCTTTTTTGTCTGTCCTGTAGGTTTGTCCACAGATTTAAACACTTGGAAAAACGTTTTACAAAGAAAAATGCAAAATGTGCATTCATGGGAAATTGTTACTCCACCCAGGAAGATAAATGGTACTTAAGAACTACTCTTCCCGAGTGAGATGTTTATTGAAATAAGGGAGGCTAATTGTCAAAAATGATGAGAAACAAATGTGAAAAGCCCTCTGTTTGGAGCTCTGGCCACATGGAGCGTTTAAACAAGCATATGCTGTATTTCAAAAAAAGAGGCAAAGTTGCCATTTTTTGGGAAAAAATGTTCAACATTCAGATTAAAAAGAAGAACATGGCTGCTAACAGCAGTTCAAGAACATAGAACAAGAAACATAGA
Source organism: Lepus europaeus (assembly GCF_033115175.1). Taxonomy (NCBI): domain Eukaryota; kingdom Metazoa; phylum Chordata; class Mammalia; order Lagomorpha; family Leporidae; genus Lepus; species Lepus europaeus. Next base: position 111,402,967 of record NC_084829.1, read on the forward strand.
ATTTGATTGCCAACATTATGGTCTCTGCAAAGTTGTAGCTCCACTTTATTATCAATTCAGCTTATTTATAACCTTCACTGGCATCACAGATTAATTCTTATGGACACATGTGTTAAGGGGCTGGTAGTTGAGATTCACGAGAGATAGGACAGAATTCTTTGTATATATGAAATGTATAGCTCCATTTGGCCAAGTTCTCAGTTTTTCCAAGGTTTCACATTAATTTTAAGAGCATTGTATAGCAGGGTTTCTCAAACTCGTCATTACAGATAGCTTGGACAGTAATTCATTGTTGAGAAAGAACTATCCTATATGTTGTAAGATATAGCATCCTTGGCCTCTATGTATAAGATGCTGATGGCACTTCCCATTTGGTTGTAACAACAAAAATTCTTTGTATATGTTCAAATATCCCTGTGGAGATGCAAAGAAGGGTAAAAAAAAATCCTCCTGATTGATATCTACTGCTCTAGAGGATGAAACATTTATTTCAGGTTGTCAGACAGACTGTGTGCTGCATATTTACAAATGTGTCAACAAAGGTGTAAGCTTCATTGTGCCAGAACAAAGTAACTCTCTGCTTAACTAGATCCCCAGAAAATTTGTGGTATTTCTATTTCTTTCAAGCAGTAAACACTATTTTGATGCTTCTACAGATCGTCTGCATTCTGAGGTACTAGAAAAGTATACAGGCAGGTTTTAGAGTCAGATTTACCTGGATTTTAGTCCTGGCTCTAATTTACCACTGGTGTGACCATCAGCTTGTTATTGGACCCTTCTGCACCCCAGTTTTCCTTGCCACAAAACATGACCAATACTGACCTCAGAGGATTACTGTAAGGATTAATTAAAATACCATATCTTAATGCTCACACTTGGTAATCCATTAATAAATGCTCATTTGTTATTACATGGGGTAATGATATTCAGGCTCAATGAATTAAGTATATCATCCCTTTGGTTTAACCACTAAACCAGTTTTGACTGACAGATCTCATTAACAAGAACACATTTAAGTAATCATACGGCAGGACCTACAAGTAATTAGATCTCTTTTCAGCTTTTATTTTTACTTGCCTTTCGTTACCCACACGTTAGATGCATATTAGTTACTTGTATCCCTGCCATGAGCCCAGTTTTCATATTCAATGGAAGTTCCCAAATACTCCATATCAACAGTTTGACAAGCCAAGTAGTTGTTTTAACAAACACACAACATTCTGAACTGTGTGATTTGAGAATGGGCAAATATTGAGCAAAAGCATCCTAAGTGGGTGCCCAGCCACTACCCCAAACCAGGTCAAAGTATTCCCCAAAAATCATGAAGAGAATCAGATTGGTCAAAGCTTCACTTTAAATAGAAATACACCAGCCACAGGAAAAGGATAGTAAGACTTTCCAAGCAGTCATGAGCAGATAAGACAATGCTCAAATGACAAGAAGAAACAGGCTCATCTGGGATGTTTCCTGCTCGTTTTGCCTGAAATTTTTCCAAAGACCATGCTGTTCAAAATTGTGAAAAGGAACCAATGAGTTTTATGAGAAACAAAATACTCTTCTTTATAAAAGCTTCCCAGAGGATTGAGATGTTTACAACACTTGGAAAATGCCAAAGCCAGCATGTCTTCCAGCACAGCATGAAGAAGTGATCAAGTCTAATTTATATGCTATGGTTTGTGCACAGGAAAAGCATGCCAAGTGGTATCACCCAGAGAGCTTTTTGAAGGATTCTGTGAGGGGAAGATAATGGCTCAACCACAATCATCAACCAGTTGTGCAATCTCCAGAAAGCCTCACCTGGAGCCCTGAAGAAAATATGCAGGTTCTCCAGCTCAACCTAACCAAGTAAGTCAAAGGAGTGACTACTGTGTCCCCCCTATCTTTCAGTCATGTCTCCAGCTCAGCAGTGCATACCCTTTGAATTGGCAACACTCTCCTGGGAAGAAGAAAAACAACACACACTGGTTTAGGTCAAAGACAAACTGATTCACTTAATAAAAAGAAGAGTTGACCCAGGATGGGGAAGACTTCCACTCAAATTACAGAAGAAGCTCAAACTCCACATCATAGTGTGAATGTGGAGCAAGCATTTTTCACACGGGAACTGCTGTTCTGAGCATAGAAAACAATTGATGTCCACTCCTCCTTTCAGTCACTTCCCACAGATAATCTTGATGTTTAGCAGTGTCACTGTTTTAAATCAGGCTTGCTTTTGTAAACAGAGCTTTACTGGATATAGCCAAGCCTATTCATTTACATATAATCTGTGGCTCCTTGAGTGTGCAATGATGAAGCTAAGTAGTTGCATTAGAGACTGTATGATCTAGAAAACCTGTAATATAGAAGAAAACATGCTAACCCCTTCTTTAAATCATGCTCAGAGGTGATATCTAGATTGAAATCCAGCTTAAGTAAATCAAAAGTGGTTAACGAGTTGTCAAAATTTCAGGTGACTATTTTCTTTTTCTTTTTAAGATTTATTTTATTTGAAAGTCAGAGTTACAGGGAGAGAAGGTGAGACAGAGAAATCTTCCATCTGCTGGTTCATTGCCTAAGTGGCCACAATAGCCAAGATTGGGCCAGACTGAAGCCAGGGGTCAGGAGCTTCTTCTGGTCTCCCGTGTTTGTGCAGGAGCCTAAGAACTTGGACCATGCTCCACTGCTTTCCCAGGTGCATTAGAAGGAAGCTAGATCAGAAGTGGAGCGGTGAGACTTGAACCAGAATCCATATGGGATGCTGGCATCACAGGCAGCAGCTTTACCTGCTTTGACACAACGCTGGTCCCCCTAAATATTTCCACTGAAAGAAAATTGATTATTTATTTATTGCTATGCTGTCCCAGAGACATTTAATTGTTTATACCTCCACCTTTTAAAGACTAAAACATATAAGGCAATATATTTGCATTATAAAACTTATCTTGCATCGTGTAGACTTAATAATTTATAAACCAATAACTGGATTTTCCATCTACTCTAAATGTTGAAGAATCCAATGGTTTATGGCTGTTTTTCCTAACTATTTTTTGTTTCATTTGGTTTTGTAACTAGCAAACTAATTTCAAGTCACACAAACAGATAAAATAATCCCTTTATACATTTGAATATCTGACACAGAAAGTCTGGACAAGAGTAACAAAACTAAATGCTTACAAGCATAGTCTTGCCGATATGTTATATATTACTGATATCTATTGTTGATGTGATTTTTATGATATATATGTAATATGGTTACAGTAATTGTGATTTTTGTCATCTGACTTATACACCCTGGTACTAACAGGTTTGTAAGAGACTTCCCATTAGTCCTCCGTGTTCTCTTTGTAATTGTCAAAATTGCTTGGCAAAATGAACAGAATTGTTAGTTCATGGGAAGGTTTTGTGGGTTTTCTAAAGATCTAGGGAGTCTGTGTTATATTTTCTCTGAATTTTCCTTATATCCTAGAACTTAATGACAAAACAAAGAGAGGCAAAGAAATAAATAAGAGCCCTGGAAAAACACTCTACTGTTTTTTTTTTGTTTGTTTGTTTGTTTTTTGTTTTTTGTTTTTTGCCTCTAGGTATGTTCTTGATGCTACAGTTGGGTTATTAATAATTCTAAACCTTGGGGTAGGCACCATGAAGCAGTAGGTTAATTTTCTGCCTGCGGTGCTGGCATCCCATATAAGCACCAATTCTCGTCCCGGCTGCTCCTCTTCCAATCCAGCTCTCTGTTGTGTCCTGGGAAAGCAGTAAAAGATGGCCCAAGTGCTTGGGCCCCTGCACCCACGTGGGAGACATGGAAGCAAGCACCTGGCTCCTGGCTTCAGATGGGCACAGCTCCAGGTGTTGGGGAGTGAACTAACAGAAAGAAGATCTTCCTCTCTGTCTCTCCCTCTCACTGTCTGTAACTCTACCTCTCAAATAAATAAATAAAAATCCTTAAAAAGTTCATGGAAAATTAAAAGATGTTTAAATATTTAAAAAATAATTCTAAACCAATAGTAATTTTCTAAAGTTTATTTAATTTCAAAAACGGCCAAGCAACCAACCAAAGAGAACCCTGAATCAAGGGCTTGCTGTTTTCCACGAAGCACCTGCTCTATTCCAATAAATCCAAGAGTACTTACAAGAATGTCTAAGACACTTTAATCTTCCAAGAAAACTCCCAGTCTTGGGGAAGAAAAACAGACCACTAATCATAATGCCAATAAGATCCTGAAAATAAGGGTTTTATTTTCCCTAGTAAAAAAAGCATTTATTAACCACCTATTACATAGTGCTGTCTCCTTTAAAAGGTATCTCCTTTGAAAACATGTGAGTTGAGCTCCTTCAGCCAGCTAAACTGTCCCTTTTATTCCAAAGGTCAAGAACTAGACTAAGGCTTAGGGTTTTTAATGGAAGAAAAGTAAGCTGCTGTGAAAACACTGTGTAGGGAGTGATTAATTCCAAATAAGAGAGGAGACTAGGATGTCCTGATAATGTTTCACATTACAGAGTCTTGAAACTACTATATGTATATAAAAAGGTGGGAATAAGGACTCTAGTTCACTGTACTTCCAGAATATCATGAACAAAAACAAAGATAAATGTTCATCTCTCTAAATTGCTTACCATATTGCATTGAAATGACTTGTTACTAGGCCTGCCTTTCTCACCAAATCTTAAATGCCTAAGAAAGAGTAATAACCTCATTGCATTATCCTTACCTAAATAATAGTAATTTAATAGTACAGTATATTCAATGTCTCAGATACTCAGATTCCTAATCTACAGACTACTATGGAGGAGTATGATGGGGGCACATGAAAAGAACAGAATAATAATCGGAGAGGAAGATAAAGTGAAGCAACAGATACCAAGTGCATAAACTCCATGTTGAGCTCATAGAAGATACACAATTTGGCTGTATTTATTTTGTTGTTGTTTTTTTTTTTTAGTCTCCCCCCATCCTTGATTTCTTTTCTTTTCTTTTCTTTTCTTTTCTTTTCTTTTCTTTTCTTTTCTTTTCTTTTCTTTTCTTTCTTTCTTTCTTTCTCTTTCTTTCTTTCTTTCTTTCAGAATACAAATTTCATAAGTAAAACTTTAGAAATATAGTTATTCTTCCCACCATACCTGCCTTCCCACCCACACTCCCATCCCTCCTCCTCCTCTTCCCTCTCTCCTTCCCAGTTCCATTCTCCAGAAAGATTCATTTTCAATTAACTTTGTACAAAGAAGACCAACTCTATACTAACTAAAGATTTCAACAATTTGCACACTCACACAAACACACAACTCTTTGAGAACTAGTTTTATAATTAGCTCTCATAATACAACTCATTAAGGACAGAGGTTCTGTATGGGGAGTTAGTGCACAGTGACTCCTATTGTTAATTTAAGAATTAACACTCTTATGTATGATGTCAGTGAACATTTGAGGCTCTTGAAATGAGCTGCCTAGGCTATGGAAGCCTTTTGAATTCATAATCTCCATCAGCATTTAGACAAAGCCATAAGCAAAGTGGAAGTTCTCTCCTCCCTTTAGAGAAAAGTACACCCTTCTTTGATGGCCACTACTTTCCGCTGGGTTCTCACTCAGAGAGCTCCTTTGTGTAGAACTTTTTTCGCCACAGTGTCTAGGCTTTACATGCCTGAAATACTGTCATGGGCATTTCAGCCAGACCAGGAAGCCTTAAGGGCTAATTCTGAGGTCAGAGTGCTACGTAAAGCAATTGTCATTCTATGAGTCTTCTGTGTGGACTGCTCCCCATGTTGGAAAATTCTCTCCTTTTTAATTCTATCATTATTACCAGGCACTTGATCTTATTTATATAATCACTTTAAGACTTAATCTTATCTATATGTTCACTTTAACACTTAATATGATCACTTTAACACTTAAGATGGCATTTTTACCACTCAGATTAATGGGAAAGGGTCCCATGATAAGCTTTTAAACTGTACCTTATAAGTAAGTCTAGAAATATATGCAAAACTATGCAGCTTTACAGTTACAAACTCCTCCCTCTCTTATTCCCACTACTGAGTTCTATTTCCAATTGACTTCATACACATATGATTAACTCTATGTAAAAGAAAAGAGGTCAGCAAATTGTATGAAGAAAACACAAAAAAAGTGAAAATGTTCCTCAACAGTCAAGACAAGGGCAGCTCAAATCATCCATTCAAGTGTCAATTTCACTTCTACAGATTTTGTTTTAGGTGCTCTATTATTTCTCTCAGATCAGAGAGAACATGTATTATTGTCCTTTTGGGACTGGCTTATTTCACTAAGTATGATGTTTTCCAGATTTATCTATTTTGTTGCAAATGACTGGATTTCATTTTTTAACTGCTGTGTAATATTCCATAGTGAACATATCCCATAATTCCTATATCCAGTCTTCAGTTGATGGGCATTTAGGTTGATTCCATGTCTTTGCTATTGTGAATTGAGCTGCAATAAACATGGAGGTGCAGATAGCTCTTTTGTTTACTGATTTTATTTCCCTTGGTAAATAAATTCCAAGGAGTGGTATGGCTGGGTCATATGGTAAGTCTATATTCAGATTTTTGATGTGTCTCTATACTGTCTTCCATAGTGATTTTACCAGCTTACATTCCCATCAACAGTGGATTAATGCACCTTTTCCCCTACATTCTCACCAGTATTTGTTATTTGTTGATTTCTGTACAAAAGCTATCCTTGCTGAGGTGAGGTAAAACCTCATTATAGTTTTGATTTGTATTTCCCTGACAGCTAAGGATCCTGAACAATTTTTCGTGTGTCTGTTGGCCATTTGGATTTCCTCTTTTGAAAAAAATGTCTGTTAGGCCGGCGCCGCGGCTCAATAGGCTAGTCCTCCGTCTGTGGCGCTGGCACACCAGGTTCTAGTCCCGGTCGGGGCGCCAGATTCTGTCCCGGTTGCCCCTCTTCCAGGCCAGCTCTCTGCTATGGCCCGGGAAGGCAGTGGAGGATGGCCCAAGTCCTTGGGCCCTGCACCCCATGGGACACCAGAAGAAGCACCTGGCTCCTGCCTTGGGATCAGCACGGTGTGCCGGCCACAGCGCGCCATCTGCAGCAGCCATTGGCGGGTGAACCAATGGCAAAGGAAGACCTTTCTCTCTGTCACTCTCTCTCACTGTCCACTCTGCCTGTCCAAAAAAAGAAAAAGAAAAAGAAAGAAAAGAAAAAAAATGTCTGTTTAAGTCCTTGACCCATCTCTTAAGTGAGTTGTTTGTTTTGTTGTTGTGGAGCTTCTTGATCTCTGTAGATTCTGTACTGTAGATTCTGGTTATCTGTAGATTCTGGTTATTAATCCATTATCAGTTGCATAGTTTGCAAATAATTTCTCCTGTTCTGTTGGTTGCCTCTTCACTTTTCTGTTTCTTTTGTTGTACAGAAACTTCTCAATTTGAGGTAATCTCATTTGATAATTTTGGCTTTGACTGCCTATGCCTCTGGGGTTTTTTCCAAGAAGTCTTTGCCCATGTCAATGTCTTGCAGGGTTTCCCAAGGTTATCTAATAATTTGATGGTGTTAGGTTGTACATTTAGATCTTTAATCCATTTTAAGTGGATTTTTGTTTTTCTTTCTTTTTTTTTTCATTTTAAGTGGATTTTTGTGTAAGGTTTAAGGAATGGGTCTTGTTTCATACTTCTGCATGTGGAAGTCCAGTTTGCACAGCACCATTTGTTGAAGAGACTGTCCTTGCTCCAGGGATTTGTTTTAGATCCTTGGTCAAATATAAGTTGGTTGTAGATGCTTGGATTGATTTCTGGAATTTATATTTTGCTCCATCCACCTGTTTTTGTACCAGTTCCAGGCTGTTTTGATTATAACTGCCTTGTAGTATGTCTTAAAATCTGGTATTGTTATGCTTCCGGATTTTTTTGTTGTTGTATAAGATTGCTTTAGCTATTCGAGCTATCCTGTGTTTCCATATGAATTTCAGCATCATTTTTTATAGATCAGAGAAGAACGTCTTTGGTATTTTGATTGCTATCACATTGAATCTTTAAATTGCTTTAGGAAGAATGGATATTTTGATTATATTAATTCTTCCAATCCATGAACATGGAAGATTTTTCCATTTTTTGGTATCTTCTTTTATTTCTTTATTTAATGTTTTGTAATTCTCATCATAGAGGTATGGACATCCTTTCATAGTGATGACCATGTTTCTGTGTGCAGCACATCTTAAGCATCTTTTGTAGGGCTAGTCAGGTGGTAACAAATTCTTTGGATTTCTGTTTGTTTTGGAAGTTCTTTATTAAACTTTCATTCATAAATGAGAGCTTTGCAGGGCATAATATTCTGGGTTGACAATTTTTTCTCTTAATACTTGGAATATATCTTGCCATTCTCTTAAGACTTGGAATGTATCTTGCCTAACCTGTAGGGTTTCTGATGAGGAGTTTGCTGTGGGTCTAATTGGAGATCCTCTGAAAGTAATCTGGCATTTCTCTCATTTCCTTTAAGAATCTTTTCTTTGTTTTACTGTGGGGAGCTTGATTACAATGTCATGATGAAGATCTTTTCTGGTCATGTCTATAAGGGATTCTATGAGCTTCCTGTGCTTTGATGTTCCTTTCTCCAAATTAGGGAAGTTTTCTGTTATTATTTCACTATAAAGGCCTTCTAATCCTTTCTCTCTTTCCACACCTTCAGGAACTCCTAGAACCCATATTTTGGGTCATTTGATAGGACCCTATAGATTACCAACAGTGTTTTTTAGTTTTCTAATTTCCCCTTCTTGTTTGGGGTTTGACTGTATAATTTCTGCCTTGTCTTCTAAGTCGGATATTCTTTCTTCTGCTTCACCGATTCTGTTGTTAAGGCTTTCCTCTGCATTTTTTATTTGTTCTACTGAATTTTCATTTCATTCTGTTTTCTCTTTAAGATCTCAATTTTGTGAAAGAAATTTTCTTTCGTGTCATGTATGGATTTCAATAGTTTGTACATTTGCTTCCAATTACTTCTATGGAATCTTATGATCAATTTTTTAAATTCCAGTTGTAGCATTTCTTCAACCTCATCATCTTCACAATCTAGTATTAAAGTGTTATGTTCTCTTGCAGTGTCATGTTTTATTCCTTATTCTTATTTCTTGAATTGGTGTGTTTGTTATTTGGCATTTGAGGAGACAGTCATTGGTTTATTCTTTGTTTTTTCTCTGTGGTGGCTTTTGTCTTTGTACTATGCCTCTGTAGGTAAAACAGAGTGTCTGCTTTCAGTGAATATCTAGAGGCGTGTGGTGGGTGTGGCCAGGGAGCTCTGTTCCGTTTTCCAGGGTGAAAAACGTGTCTAAGATGACACATCTAGGTTTGGTATGGTAAATATCCTCTTTTTTTTATCAGAAAGGAGGTTTATTCTGTTCATCTGATTGCTTCTCCTCATCGGAGACCAGCATCTGAGTGCTATCCCTGCTGGGTATAATATTTGTCTGTTCTGCGCCGAGGACTACACAAAGGATCTGTGCAGTCCTCAGTATAAGCTGATTCCCCACCAATCCCTCACCAGGTAACCTGGAAGCCCTGAGCATGTGGAGTCTCCCACAGTGACTGCCCAAGGTCCCAGCCACACTGTGAGTCCTCCCACACACCCTCAGATTTTTTTGGTTTGGTCTCAGCACACAAGCCTCCCTGAGTCACCAGTACACAGCCCCCACTAGTTTTCCCCACCAAAGTCAGGAGTCTCCACTCATTTGGTTGCTGGGTGTAGTCACAAGCTGACACAGCTATTACGTATGTCCAAAATAACAAATGCTCTATCAGCTTGTTACAGGGTGCTGTTGTAAGGTGATCAGGCAGAGAGAAACATGTCCATCCTTTTTTTTTTCTCCTCTAGTTTAGCAGATACACTATCCCCCACAGGGTTCCAAGCTGGATTTCATGTAGGCTCTTCCTGCAGCTTTTATTGCCAGTGGCTTGGGCTGCTGCGGTCTTATCTCAACTCACTCTCCAATACTGATGTGGAGGCTCTCAACTGCTGGGGTCTTGAGTTGTGGGCATCCACGCCCTACACGTAGTTCCACTGTGTTCCTCTAATTTGAGTAATTTCTTCTGCCATTTTCTCCAGAACTCTTCCCTGAGACTTTTCTCTCTCCACTTTTTTTTAAAACTATCTTCTACTAGACTAGAGCAGTAAATTCCTTCCTTACTCCACTATCTTGGAAACTCCATTTATTTTCTTTAAGAATAACAGGGGTTGGAGCTGTGGCATAATGGGTAAAGCTGCCACCTATAGTGCCGGCACCTCATATGGGCACTGGTTCGTGTCCCACTTGCTCCACTTCTGATCCAGCTCTCTGCTATGGCCTGGGACAGCAGTAGAAGATGGTCCATGTCCTTGGGCCCCTGCACCCATGTGGGAGACCCAGAAGAAGTTCCTGGCTCCTGGCTTCAAATAGGCACAGCTCCAGCCATTGTTCCATCTGGGAAGTGAACTAGCAGATGAAGACCTCTCTCTCTCTCTCTCTCTCTCTATCTTCCCTCTCCCTCCCTCCCTCCCTTCCTCTCTCTCTTTCTCTGCCTCTCTGCAACTCTGCCTTTCAAATCAATAAATAAATCTTTTAAAAAATAAAAAGTAACAACTATACTTTCTACATGCTTAACGCTAGCATAGAATTTTCTGAAACTGTCCCAAGAACCTGATCCCTCCATGAACTCTTCCAAAAAGTGTTCTGTGCTTGAAAGCATTTGGGGATTGCTGAATTCCATGGTTCCCTCTGGGGAGTTACACTGCATACACATCAGTACATTAAAGATTGAAGCAATTGCTGCAGTAAACATCTATGTTTACTGACCCCAAAGATTTTCAAACTTATTGGACCCAGGCTTTTTCCCATGACACTAGCATCCATCAAGACACTCTATAAATTCACATCTAAAGAGGACCTTGTGGGTTCATCACTGTCCATCTGCCACCAATCTCACAAATACTTTCACTCTAATTCATGTCTAATTCTATAAATCAGTAGAAGTATTAGGAGGAAAGTTTTTTTCTTGTTTTGCTTTTGTTTTCTGCCTCTGAAATAGCTATTTTACTACATTACTTGTCCCATTCTCTAAAATCTGAATTAAACACTTCTTTTTCCAGGAATGTTGAGCATCTTTCTACTTTTATTTATGCAAAATAGCTAAGGGTCATGTTATTTTAAGGTGTAGGTTACAGTTTTTGTACTCCAAATAAGCTTGGGCTGTTTAGATTTATGAATTTATTTTTAATGCAGAGATAAAACAGTATCAGGAAAATATCTTTAACAACTCACACCACCTGCACAGATGTCTGTTTCTTTAAAATACTCACCTAGACTTGCATATTCCTATACCCTGCTACCAACCCTGAAAACGACATACTCCTGTTATCATTTGTCATTCCACACTAGCTAATACGTCTGTGTTGGAATCAGACTTCTTTCATCACACTTTCACTTTTTACTTATTTTACACCTGTGATTTTCCATTAGTCCTAGCCTAAGGATATTTTCATCTTGCAAACATAGCCTATGTAATAATGATACCTCTTTTCTCACAGTGGAACTAGTAAAATAAAAATACTTCTCTCATAAGTTCAGTATGCCAGTAAAAATTGCCAGAAAGCTTTTCTTAAAAGAAATAACATAAAACACTAGTAGCATAACATAAACACAGAAATACATTTTTTAAACTTCAATTTGAAAATACATTTTCCTTCCACTTCTTCTGCATCAGTCTCCCACTTCAAATTCTAAGTTTCTCAGATGACTGAAAGACCATCTGATTTAGCTATGCGTTGTTTTTTTTCATCTCAGGGCTTTACCACAATGTCATTTATATGCCCTCAAATATTGATTTTAGAGCTAGATTTTTGCTCTTTAAATTTTCCAATGGGAGTTGTTTCCAGGAATATCTGCATCTATGAAGAGTATTGGACTCTAATTGCCTATCAACTTACTCTGTTTTCACATCAGTAGAAACTGAGTAAGTCAGTGTGGGCAAAAATTGTACCAAATATACTAAAACATGAGCCATTCTTGAAATTTTAAGATAGAACATACTTCCTAATCCACAGGCAGTAGGGTATGGATCTGTCTTTGGGGGGGGGGGTCATTTTTGAACCCATTACAAAAAAAATTATGATTGTGAATTTTTATGTGCACACAGCATATTTCAGTCACTTCGCTTCAATATCTTTTTTAATTGGCATATAATAATTGTAGATACCTATGGAGCATAGTGTGATAACTCAGTGGATACACGCTTTAGTGATCAAATCAGGGAAATTAACATTTTTTTTCTCCTTAAACATTTATCGTATTTCTCTCTGGAGTCTTCTAGCTTCTCTCTTCCAGTTCTTCATAAAAGATACCTTTTTAAGGGCTGATACACTTATAAGGTGCAGGGGGCTAAACCAGAGCTTGCAACATGAGCATCCCTTATTGGAGTGCTGATACGAGTCCTCACTACTTCACTTCTGACGCAGCTTCTTGCTAGTGCATCTTGTGAGGCAACTGAAGGTGGCCCAAGTGCTTGGACTCCTTGCCACCTCTATGGGACAGCAGGGTGGAGGTCCTGGTTCTTTGCTTTGGTCTAGCACAGACCTGGCCAGTGTGGCCATTTGGGGAGTGAACACCAGAGAATGGAAGATTCTCTCTCTCCTCTCTCTCTCCCTCTCTCTCTTTCTCTCTCTCTCTCCTCTCTCTGACTTATTTCCAAGTAAATAAACAAATAGATCTTAAAGCAGATCTTAAATACATATAAATATACAGTAGAATATTATAAACTATAGTTATTCTATTGTACTATAGAAAACTCAAATTTATTAATCATACCTAACTGTGTTTTGGCACACATTATACAACCTCCTTCTATCTTCTTTTCTACCTACAGTTCCTGATCTCTAGTCATTACTATTCTAGTCTTCTAGGAGATCCACATGTTTAGTGTTCAATATGAGAGAGAATATGAAATATTTGTCCAGCTGGGCCTGGTTTTTCACCCTTAATATCTTGTTCTCTAGTCCTATCCATTTTACTGATACAGGAGCCCCTGGTTAAAGTTTCCAGAGGGCCTGGATACCAAGCCAAGTGGCCCAGAACTTTTGTAGCTTGATGGCTGTACAGCTTTCTACAGTTGCAAGCCTCTCACCTGGCCATCACTAATTAGTTCCCGCTTTTCAACAAACCCAACCTAGCATAAACCTATCTGAGCACATCCTTATCTTCTCTATGTAACATAAGCTCTAGGTTATGCCACTGTTGATTGTTTCCCAGCTGAACCAGCCACATCTAGGCTCTGCCAATGCCTGATTGATTCATGCAGCATACCTCATTAGTGTCTGCTTAAATCAATCAGGCAAAATTCCTCCTGTAGAAACAGGTAGAAATCCTGAGCCAGGAAATCCAGGCTGGGAACCCTGTAAGGCAGCCCTTCTCAGCTGCTAAAGGCTTTCTCTGCTTCTTCCTCTTTGCTCACTCTTCCTTGTTTGTATGCCTCATTCCCCATGGTCATGAGACAAAGAACTTGGCAAAGAAGAGAAGCTGTAAGACAAAAGACTGTAACACTCCTTGGCAGACAGGAGACGCTGTGACCCAATGGGTGAGGAACATCTGTAACATAGAGATCTGTAACACACAGAGCTCTAGCACCAAAGAACTGGAACATGGGAGTCATGCTGTTTCTAAAGAATCTGGAGAAAATAATATGCTACCTGTCTTGGGGATGAGACACAGACTCAAACGAGTGAAGTCACAAACTCCTTCTACCACTACTGCAATATTTCCACAAGGGATATGATTTCATTGTTTACAGCTGAATAATATTCCATTGTGTATATGCCACATTTTCTTATCCTTTTATTTCTCAGTAAGCATCTTGGCTTATTCCATATTTGGCCATTAAAGATGAAAGTGCTGTTATCTCTTTAACACATTGATTTTATTTCTTTGGAATATACACACAGAAATGGTAGTGCTGAATCATATGGTAGCTCTATTTCATTTTCAGTTCCTTCTTTCTTTGCTTCATCTGGGTATTGAGTCTCACAGAAGTGACATTCTATGGCAAGTAAACAATTTTTTATCCAGATGAATTGACTCCCTTGTAGTCTGATAGTACCACATGCAACAGACTTAGGGGAGGCCTTTATCTTTATTCAGGGTCCTACTCTGGAATAGGTATTGGTCTCATAGTTAGTGTAGCCCCAGGGTTCACTTTCTTTGGTTGATACTACTGGTAAAATGCTTCATTATCCTGTTCACTCAAATCTGATCCCTGCTGTGACAGTGAATGGGAAGTTCAGCTCCTACTGATACCTGCACTATATCTCTGAGAAATACTCAATTTGGCAAAAAAAAAAAAAGAAAGAAAGAAAGAAAGAAAAAAGGTTTTCATTTACTCTTTTATCACAGTTTACCCCTCCTCACTGTATTTTCTGAACCTAGGTTCTCTTATGAGCAGGATTTCGGATCCAAGTTATTTGTATGATAGCAACCTCTCCTTATTCTCCCCTCTGCCTATTTTGATTGGCAGCACAAGGCTGTGGGGAGGTATTACTAAGTTTTGCTATGTGATGGGGACATTTCTCTGTGCTGTGTCTGTGTGGAGGCTGTAGCTGTAGAGGAAGATGCAAGAACATAGTTGATATGGTTCCAAAGTTGATACTTCTCTGTAGCTGGACATTCTTTTAAATCTGTCACTGTGCTTTTGATCAAGGCTGTCCAAAGTTGCTCACACAAGGAACATTTCATGTGTGCTAAAAGTACTGAATCTGTTCCATCTACTTATAGTAAATCAAAATTCACATGTTCAGTAAAATATGCTTTCAGAAAAAACAACTGGAGTAACATACTTTACAGGAGGCAGATCAACATCTTTCCAGAGACAATGAGCATTATTTGCCATTCTTAGAATCCTTGAGTTCTCTCTGCTTGGCACCCACCCTTTCCCAAGCTTCCCAATAGGAAGGAGGGAAAAAGCGGGGGGAGAAAGAACTTCTTCCTCCTGGGTTACTCAATGGGTGGGATCTAAAGAATGATTAAGGCTCTGCCGAAAGGAAAGGGGAGAAGATGCCCCTCTCTCCCAATCTTCCCTTGAAAATTTCCCTTGTCTCAATCACTTGAAATATACAGATTATTTGTATACTAACTTCACTCTTATTATTCTTTATTATCTCATAACAATGAGTACCCAATTTCATTTATATGGTACCAGATCAAAGTGTCAACTTCCAAAATAACTTAAGAAAGTGAATTCTTAGTCAAGAAAAAGGTTTTCCAATTGTGAATAATCATTATAAAAGAAAAGTTCTGTCATTTTAACTAGCAAGAGAATTTATCTCAATGACTGTCTTGGAAGAAATGTTTTGACACTAGACTGAGCCAAGGACATTAGAAGTTAAATACTGTCTTCTTCAGTGATTTCTCATCATTTATGCAATAACAAACAAATGAGAGTATGAATCTGTACAACAACTTCAGTCAACTGGCATATGAAACATCCACATTATAGAATTATAGTCTTGGACTTTTTAAAACATGTGTATTTATTTGAGAGGCAAAGTCAAAGAGAAAAAGAAATAGAAAGAAACAGGCAGCCGGAGAGTACTCCCACCTGCTGACCAACTCCTCAAATGCCTACAATGGCCAGGCTCAACACCAGGAACTGGAATCTTACTCAGTCTTACTCAACCCAGGTCTCCCACATGGACACCAGAAACATGATTACTTGAGGCATCACTGCCGAACTCCAGCATTTGCATTAGCAGGAAACTGGAGTCAGGAGTCAGAACCAGGAATCCAAATTAGGTACTCTCATATGGAATGCAGGCATCCTAATTAGAGGGTTAATGGGTACATCAAATGCTTGTCCCTATGAGGTTACAATTATTTAAAAATAACAATTCTTACATTCATGTTTATTCTTCTATTCCAGAGAAACATTTGATTAGTCTGGCTTTATTTTCCAAGGTAGCAAAATTTTTGTATTTATTTTTAAGACTTTTTATAAAACAATTTTTGAATCAAAGTGTTTTTTTCCTAATTTTTAACTAACAATTTTAGTTTGGCAATTTGCTCCATTCCTTAGGAGTTTTTTCTACTAGGTTCAGTTGCCAAGATGTGTAATACAGCATTTGAGTAGAAAAATCATGCACCCAAAGTCTATTAATTAGGAAGCTCATGGAAAATGAATTGTGACATTTTCTACAACTACACAGTACCTCTCCTAATCTAATTTTTAAAGTCAGTTTATAACCAACATAATTCATTTACTGGTTTTGTTTTTAGTCACTAAAAACTTTCCATTAAAAATCATTTTCATGGCCGGCGCCGCGGCTCACTAGGCTAATCCTCCGCCTTGCGGCGCCGGCACACCGGGTTCTAGTCCCGGTCGGGGCACCGATCCTGTCCCGGTTGCCCCTCTTCCAGGCCAGCTCTCTGCTGTGGCCAGGGAGTGCAGTGGAGGATGGCCCAAGTGTTTGGGCTCTGCACCCCATGGGAGACCTGGCGAAGCACCTGGCTCCTGCCAGCGGATCAGTGCGGTGCGCCGGCCGCAGCACACTACTGCGGCGGCCATTGGAGGGTGAACCAACGGCAAAGGAAGACCTTTCTCTCTGTCTCTCTCTCACTGTCCACTCTGCCTGTCAAAAATTTAAAAAATAAATAAATAAAAAAAATTTAAAAAAATCATTTTCATTACTTTGTATTCTGGACCATTTCCTATTATTTCCAAGTTGTATTTTTCACATGGAAGTGTAATGATTCTGTTGGAGAAACTACCACTCTATCTGAACATGTCATCATTCAAAGTGCTCTATATGAACAAAAAGATAGAAAATAGAGCAAAATGTCAGGCACAGCAAAAGAAGTAGGTGACAATTTGGAATATGGCTTTTCTTTGCAGAAAAGATATGTTAGCTTTCCAGAGCAGGGGTCAGATAGGCATCAGGTCACAATAACTAACCATATAGAGTTATTCCAAAGAACCAATTTCAGAGCCACTAAGTTTTTTGACTTTTGACAAGATAATGTCTTTTTTGGACACAATTTACTAAAACTCAAAGTTAATGCAGTCTGAACTCATGGAAATTACTCACAAATACCCAGCTATCTTGCATGATGAGATCTAGTATAATTTCTATTTTACTCTGATATGCCCAGTCTTTTCTTCTGTCAATTTATATGAAAGGTTGAATTTAGAAATAAATCTGAAAGTATCTTTGAGGCATGGAAAATTTGCTCCTCTTAAAGAGTTTTTTGTTTGAATGATGGTTGTTTGGTTTGTTAAAGATTTATTTATTTACTTGAGAGGCAAAGTTATAGACAGGCCTTCCATCCACTGATTCACTCCCCAAATGGCCACAACGGCCAGAGTTGAAGTGATCCCAAGCCAGGAGCCAGGAGCTTCTTCCAGGTCTCCCATGGCATCTCAAGCACTTGGAACATCTTCTACTGCTTTCCCAGGCCATTAGCAGGGAGCTAGATCAGAAGTAGAGCAGCGAGGACCTGACCTGGCACCCACATGGGCTGCCAGCTCCACAGGCGGATGCTTAATCTACTATGCCACAGCACCAGCCCCAGTTGTTTGATTTTATTTTTGTTCCTAGATCCTCTAACTGCTAGCAAGACCAAAAAGAGTTAACACCTATAAAGCAGTTTAAAGAAAATCTTTAGAGCAGCTAATGTTGTGGCACAGTAGGTTAAGCTTCAGCTTTTGAAACCAGCATTCCATATCAGAATCAGTTTGAGTTCTGGCTGCTCTGCTTCTGATTCAGCTCCCAGCTAATGTGCCTGGGAAAGTAACAGAAGATGGCCCAAGTACTTGGGCCCCTATCACCCACAGATGAGACCAAGATGCACTTTCAGAGTCCCCACTGGGGCCATTTGGGAGAGTGAACAAAAGATGGAAGATCTTTTTCTGTGTCACTCTGTCTCTTTGTCCCTCTACCTTTCAAATAAATAAAAAAAAAATCTTTAGGAAAAAATCTTTAGATTACCAGGATGGTTGTTAGTGATGATAATAGAAATGTGCCAGGGGATTCAAATTCAATCCCATCAAGGTGGCATGTACCAATGTCATCTCACTAGTCCAAGTGATCAATTTCAGTTCACAATTGATCACACTGATAGGGCTAAGAGTCAAAGGGATCACACAAACAAGACTAGTGTCTGCTAATACTGACTGATAGAATAAAAAAGAAAGAGAACAATCCAACATGGGAAGCGGGATACACAGCAGACTCATAGAATGGCAGATGTCCTAAACAGCACTCTGGCCTCAGAATCAGCCCTTAAGGCATTCGGATCTGGCTGAAGAGCCCATGAGGGTATTTTAGGCATGGAAAGCCAAGACACTCTGGCAAAAAAAAAAAAAAAAAACACTAAATGAAAGATCTCCGCGAGTGAGATCCCAGTGGAAAGAAGGGACCATCAAAGAAGGAGGTACCTTTCTCTGAAGGGAGGAGAGAACTTCCACTTTGACTATGACCTTGTCTAAATAAGATCAAAGTCGGTGAACTCAAAAGGCTTCCATAGCCTTGGAAACTCATGACTAGAGCCTAGGGTGATTATTGACGACATAAACAAGAATGTAAATTTGTTAAGTCAGCAATGGGAGTCACTGTGCACTTATTCCTCATGTGGGGTCTCTGTCCTTAGTGTGTTCTACATTGTGAATTAATGCTATAACTAGTACTCAAACAGTACTTTACACTTTGTGTTTCTGTATGAGTGCAAACTGTTGAAATCTTTACTTAGTATATTGTAAATTGATCTTCTGTATATAAAGAGAATTGAGAATGACTTGATGTGAATGGAATGGGAGAGGGAGTGGGAGATGGGAGGGTTGCAGGTTGGAGGGAAGTCATGGGGAGGAAGAAGCCATTGTAATCCATAAGCTATACTTTGGAAATTTTCATTTATTAAATAAAAATTAAAAAAATAATAATTATGGTGATATATTACTAGTTTATGGTGCCTTTCATGTGATATCTCAGAAGGCATTACTGATACTTTGATTACTACCCAAATAACCTCAATTTTAGCATTTGGACCATTTTTTGCTTTTAATTAATTTGAAAAATACTAGTGTACTTTTTGGTGTTCTGGAAATAAATTGTTTCCTGGCACTGATATAAGGGTTTCTTAAAGCTAAACCTCTATTACTATAAGACATAACAGAATAAATATAGACAAATGCATTTTTTCTACAAAAGGAATATAAATTCTAATCACTACAAAAAGCAAATTTGGGAAAAATTTGTCTTACCTGAAGAAAATTTAGGCTTTTTGGTGTTTTTCAATTTGAATATCTACATAGCAAAGTCTTCTGTTTAAAAAAAAACATACATGATTACAATACGGTTGACCTTCATATCTGCATGTTCCATCCACATCTGGAGATTAACAAATAGTGTGTCTGTACTGAACATATACAGCTTTTTTTTTTCTTGTCATAATTCCATAAACTTTACTGGGTGAGGGATGGGCCTGCATCCCACATCAGAATACCTGGTTTGAGTCCTGGCTAGTCTGCTTCCCATCTAGCTCCCTGCTAATGTGCCTATGAAGACAGTAGAGGATGGCCCCAATACCTGGACCCCTATCACCCACATGGGAGACCACGATGGTGTTCCTGGACTCTGGCTTCAGCATAGCCCAACCTTGCCTGTTGTAGCAATTTGGGGAGTGAACCAGCATATAGATAAACACACACACGTATACACACATACACACACACACACACTGCAGTTCAAATACATATATAAATATTTTTAAAAATATAATCATTTTTTAAGTATAAACCTTATTTCTCAACTTAGGCTCTGTCAACTTTAAGACACTTTTGTAAATGATTTCAGCCACTTAATATATCCCTAAAGAATCCAGGAATCTGGAAACTCTTTTTAAAAAGTAATGCTATTTATTTTTGAAAGAGTTACAGAGAGAGAGAGGGAGAGACAGAGAGAGAGTGTGTGTGAGAGAGAGAGAGAGAGAGAAAGAGAGAGATCTTCCATCTACTGGTTCACTCCCCAAATGGCCACAACAGCCAGCACTGGGCCAGGCCAAAATCAGAAACTTCTTCTGGGTCTCCCCAGTGAGTGGCAGGAGCCCAAAGACTAGGGCCATCTTCTGCTGCTTTTCTCAGGCCACTAACAGGGAGCTGGGTAGGAAAAGGATCAGCTAGAACATGAACCAGAGCCCATATGGGATGCTGGGGTCACAGGCAGGAGTTTTACTTGCTATTGCCACAATGCTACCTCCAAGGAATATGGAAACTTAACATGTTAATACAATCTTCTACATGATTTTCTGAAAAAATATGGGTGCCTTTCAAAGTTTTTTTGTAGTATTAGGAAACAGATAGAAGTCAGAAAAATTAAATCAGGATGGTAAGCTAGAAGCCTAATGATTCTACATCAAAATTCTTGCACCATTGTCATTGTTTGATGAGAATGAGCAAAAGAATTGTCATGGTAAGAAATGACTCTCTGGTGAAGTTTTCTAAGGCCCTTTTCTTGTAAAGCTTTGGCTAATTTTCTCAGAACATTCTTTTAGTAAGAAGTTGTTATCATGTCTTGGCCCTCCACAATGTCAATAAGCAAAATACTTTGTACAGCCGAAAAATCTCTTAACCTGTCCACTTTTGCTTTGACTGGATGACTGCCACCTCTTGGTAATGGTGGCTTGGATAGTGCTTTTTGTTCAGGAGCATAGTGGTAAAGCCATGTTTCATTTCCTGTTTCAGGTCTTCAAAAAATACCTCAAAGTCTTGATTCTACTTGTTTAAAATTTCCCTTCATAGCTCTGTTCTTGTCTGAAGCCAATCTAGGCCCAATAGTTTGATCTCCATTAAACAGAAAGCTCACTCAACTTTGATTTTTTAGTTATAATTGTATAAATTGAACCAAATGAGATGTCGATGGTGTTGATTTTCTACTGTTAGTAGGCAGTTTTCTTCAATAAGGGCATGAATAAGATTTTTTTTTCAAAAACTGATGTGAATGGTATACTGCTGTGAAGTTCAACTTCTACAGCCCTTTAAAATGAGTTACCTATTTGCAAACTGCTGTTTTCTTTAAGGACTTGTCCCTATAAAAATTTTATAAGCCTCAAGAATTTCATCGTTATTCCCCTTAATCATTAGCATCAATTCATTGTTTGTTCTTGTGTTCATTTTATTAGTATTCACATTGCTGATAGGGGCCCTTTTCAAACTGATGTCTTTTCCTTCTCTATTGCTCAAACTCGAAGCTGTTGTGTTATTTTATACCAAGTTTTTATGAGTTTATTTCAGTGCAAAAGATGTAATTTTGGCAGCTTTTTCATGATGCACTTTTTGATGAATACCCTTTGTAGAGTATAGTAACTATATAGCATTTACAGTGCATTTGGTATCATCAATAATCTACATATGATTTAAAGTATGTGGGGGGATATGTGTAGCTTGTTTGTAAATTTTATATAATTTTAAGTCAGGTATATTGCTTAACAGTTAAGACACTGGTTAAGATGACTGCATCCCACATCTGAGAACCTGTGTTTAATATGTGGCCATGGCTTTTGACCCCAGCTTCCCACTAATCTATATCCTGGGAAATGCTCAAGTAATTTGGTTCCTGCCACCATGTGGGAGACCTGGATTGACTGCCTGTCTCCCAACATTTTTCTGACTCAATTCTAATAGTTGTGAGCATTTGAGAAGTGAACTAATGGACAGAAGTACTCTCTCTCTCTCTCTCTCTCTCTCTCCTTCAAAAGTGATTAAACTTTTTTAAAATTTCACTATTTTACACGAGAGACTTGAGCATCTTCCCAACTTTGGTATTTATGATGGGTCTTGGGACAAATCTCGCATGGATACTGCAGAACAGCTGTATTTGGTAGCAGAGTATCTGGTACCAGCAATTCCCAATGAGTTTAGTTGTAAAGGATGCCGTATCGTACACATGCCTGCACTACCTGTCTACCCTCCCCGGACACATTAGCCTTCTTGATGTCTTCTGGTTTCTCTTTATCATCCTTTTCAATCCTTCATTTCATTAGTTTCCTTCCACTAATTTATGGATTAAATAGAAGTTAAAATGTTGATAGGTAGCTATGTAGGGCAAGGTAAAGATGGAGAGTGGTTTCTAGGATTTGTAAAGTAACTTACAGCTTGAAAGTATTTATTTTGAGTTAATATATAATTCATTTCCACTTCTGAGATAAAAAAAACAAGGTTCTAAGTGTTTAAATGACTGGTTCAATTTTCAAGCTAATAGTTCTGACTGAAAATCCTACATTCCAACTTAGCTCTTTCCAAAGGCCAAAGCCCAGCTCTCCTCCACAATACACTCTAAAAAGGAAATCAAAAATCAATTGTGTCAACATTGGGAGCTATTAGAGCATCTGAAAACAAATGAACAAAAACCTTCTTTACCCAGATGTGATCAATAGACCCTCAATGGGACAAAACCAGCTAAATGATGTTTCACCTCTGGCTGTATCTTCTAAGGTTACCTCTAGAGGATGGAGAGTTAGGATGGATGTGGTTATTTTATTTGTTATCCTCAATAACCTCTCAAAACACAGGTTTTGAATGAATTATCCACCAGAAGAAAATATTTTTCTCCTATGTACCCACTTTAGTGTCTCAAAGTTTTAGTCAATTCTGTTCCTAAATCCAAAACACCTCTCTTAGTTTCAGTCTTCTCCATCTAATCCTGTTACTGAACTTCCTAAGGGTATTTTTCAACTATAATTAACTTGCTATATTTTTACCAGATCAATCTTTCTAAAACAGGCCAGATGGCATTAGTCCCATGCCCAAAAACACTTTACTGAGCATGACCTAATACAGAATATTACTAAGGCCTTCTATAAATTGGATTCAACCCATCTCTTCAATATCCCTTTCTGTTCCACTATACCAAAGATGACAAACATGTGGTACATGTATCATTATTTCCTTCCCAGGCTCATGTATTTATTCAATAAATGGTTGTTGAATGCCCACAATGTGCCATCTACTCTGCTGTGCTCCAGGAATATCACAAGTATGTTGCTGCTAACCTCACTGAGGTCATAGTTAAGTGGAGAAGGCAGACAATTAGAAAGAGAATCAACTGTAAGCACTGCTAAACAGTAAAGTGGTTTCTAAAATATAGAAAATGGAAATGGGGCTTATGGAGGACAGGAAGAGAGCTATTCAAATTGGATAATTAGAGAAGGCATTGCAGAGAGGATGACATTTAAATAAAAGAAAATCATCCATGCAGAAGGGAATTCCAGATTGAGGGACCAGCATGTGTGGAGAGCCTGAGGTAGAGAAGAGTTGGCAAAAACTAAGCAGCTTTTTAAGGAAGGAAGCAGGGGATTGGAACAATGGCTTCCAATGGAGCTGATCCTGGATCATACTCAGAGGCCATAGAAAGAGTTGATTTTCCCCCATATGTAATAGAAAGCCAATAAAGAATTTTAAGCAGGGAAATTCCACTATTGTATGGATAGCATTTAAAAGCAAAGAGGCACTGATAGCTAAGATATGCTTCTGCCTTCCCAAGGAATCTATGATAGTAATAAACAACATGAAAAGCACAAGTAAGGTATCAAACAAAAAACAAACATAAAATCTTGTGCAAATTGTCCTTTTTTCTGTTTTTATGCTAACAAAAATAAGTCTAGAAAATTTTACAGGATTCATTTTAGGTCTATAACCATCTCAAATCTTTTGTTCTTGAGGGTCTACTAAATAACTGGAAGTTACTTCAGAAAGTTTGTGGGGAGGTGAATTAAATAAGGAGTTTATTTTGGTGCAAGAAAACTTTCAGCACTTAAAAATTTTTTAGAGATCCAAGATGGCTGTACAGTGAGAAGTCTCACTGTTCTCAGTCACAGAAAGACACCAAAACAAAGGAAAGACCATGTTCCCAGTGGACTGAGTGACAGAAATCTCCAGTGAAGAACAGACAGAACAAAACGTAGAGAGTCTCTGAGGAGCAGCAAGGAGAACGGACAGACACACTGCCATCTGCCATGCTGTCTTCCACTTCTACATCTATATAACTGGCTGCCATCTTACCCTTAACTGCCATCTTGCTGGGATAAGCTGAGAGGAGTACTCTGTAGCTGTGGTCACTGTGGCTTTGACTAAGGGAGAATTCCATGGTTTCCACTGGCTTTAAGTTCAACCTGAAGAACTGGCAGAGATCAGTGCATTTACTTTGCTCCATGAAAGTAGGCCATGTTCCCTCCATCCCCTACCTTCATCAAAGCACCAGACTCCGTTTGCTGTGGTGGAGATGGAGCTGAAATGTGTCCTGAGTCAGGTAAGAGAAGACAGTTTCATCACTACCAGAGGCCACTGAGCTGGAGCCAGGACACGTTGTAGGAGACCAGATCCCCTGTACCCTCACACTGTTGGAGTTGTGGACATAGGCCAGGTAGCTGAGAGGGTTCTATGTTGCTGCTATGTTCACATGTGCCCATTAAGTCTGAGTACAAGAACTCAGAGCTCCATACACGGGGAATGGATCATGTAGAGGACTCAGGGGACACACTATGGAGTGATCTGATGTTCTGGGAGGAGCCTTCACCCAATGGTTCACCCTGGCACAGAAAGGGGCTTAGTTGCTGAACACATCGGCCAGCCACAACATCATCTCCCCCACCACTGACCGTAGCAAGACGATGGTCAACATGCCAATCTGAGTGTCATTCTGAATGCTTGCCCTACCCAGAAACTGTGGCCAGAGTTCCCTGGCCCCACAAAGTACATACCCATGAAACTCAAGTGTAAGCCTTAAGCACTGAATAAAGCTTTCAATTAAAAAAAAATCTTCCCAAGAACATAGAAACAAGAGATCCCCCAGACACACAAAAATCAACATTGGAACACAAGAAACATGAACAAAAAAGGCAATATGACTCCACTAAAGAAACACAATATTAATATTAACCTATGAAGAAGGATAAATTATTGAAATTTCTGAAAATAGAATTCAAAAGAATGATTGTAGGATTACTCAAAAGTACAGAGAAATAGATGAAATAAGAAAAATCAGTATATGACGTGGTTGAGCAATTCTGCAAAGAGATATAGATATTGAAGAAAAAACAAACAGAAACATTAGAAATAAATTAATCAATAAGTCAAATAAAAAATACAATAGAGAGACTGCGGCAAGATGGCGGAATAGGAAGGGAGCACATTGATAGTTCAGCAAGACACACAGGTTAGTAAAAGTGGAGATACTGCAGGGTCAAGGAAGAGTAGGGGAAGAAACAGCAGAGGAAACTCTTCCGGAACTAGTGATTCACAGTGGACCTGCGTGGAGAGCGTGGGAGCCCAAGTTTAGGACACCAGCGGCAGACTCAACACACCAGCGCTGGAACGCGAGGTGAGCCGAACCTCAATAGCCCAAGACACCAGCGGGCAAGCAGAAAGAGGAGGCTAGAGGGAACGAGGCTTGAAACTCCGTGGGGAAAAGTTCACCAGGCTAACTAGAAGAGAGAGAGGAAAAAAATTTAAAAAAGTGACCGATACGGACATGAGTTTCTCTCTCTCTGCTCACCCCTCAAAGGCGAGCAAGACAAAGAGCAGGCGCCATTTTGGACATACGTCATAAGCAGGGCGACCTCAGGTCTGCACCGGCCCTGAGCCTAGCAGAAAAACCTGACTCTGGGGGGAGGGGTGAAATAACAGGAGATTAGGATCTAACTTGGCAACCAGTGGGAGACTGCAGGAGAATTGGAGCCCACACTGAGGGCAGCAGAGATTCCCTGTGTGGTCCTTGGGAAAGAGCTTCCGATCTCTGGCTCCTGTGGGTATATCATTTGCCTGCTAACTACCTCCAATTACGTTCAGCTGTGTGGAATTACTTCCCTTTTGAATCAAAAAAAGAAAGAGAGATTTACCACGCCTAACCTGGGAGTGTCATCTTTGACACACCCTCAACCCTGAGGAACCAAACACAGCTCTCAGTCCACACTCATCTCAAGCCTCTAAGGCTCCACCGAAAGCAGACAGTCCACTTAATATAGAGCCATAGTGTAACAAGAAAAAACACCACAGTGAAGAAACCAAATATCTCCAACATGCCAAACAACAAACGCAAAAACCAAGCTAACAAGAACAAGGAAGACACTATGACGCCCCCAAATGAAAAAGACACCCCAATCCAAGATTATGAAGATGAAGAGATAGAGGAAATGCAAGAAGCAGATCTCAAAAAATTGATAAGAACATTAAGAAGTTCTCAAAAACAAATTCTTGAACTACAGAAATCCTTAATGGACAAGATAGAAAATCTCTCTCGTGAAAATGAAATATTAAGGAGGAATCAAAATGAAATGAAACAACTAGTAGAACATGAAACTATGATAGTGACAAAAAACCACAATGAAATGAAGAACTCAATAGATCAAATGACAAACACATTAGAGAGCCTTAAAAACAGAATGGGCGAAGCAGAAGAGAGAATATCAGACTTAGAAGACAGAGAACAGGAAAGGAAACAGGCAAACCAAAGAAAAGAAGAAGAAATTAGAAATCTAAAAAATATTGTCGGGAATCTACAGGATACTATTAAAAAAACCAACATTCGGGTTCTAGCAGTTCCTGAAGGCATGGAGAGGGAGAAAGGATTAGAAGGCATTTTCAGTGAGATACTAGCAGAAAATTTCCCAGGTTTGGAGAAGGACAGAGGCATCTTAGTACAGGAAGCTTATAGAACCCCTAATAAACATGACCAAAAGAGATCCTCACCACGACACATTGTAATCAAACTCACCACAGTGAAACATAAAGAAAAGATTCTAAAATGTGCAAGAGAGAAACGTCAGATTACTCTCAGAGGATCTCCAATTAGACTCACATCTGACTTCTCATCAGAAACCCTACAAGCTAGAAGGGAATGGTGAGATATAGCACAGGTACTAAGAGAGAAAAACTGTCAGACTAGAATATTATATCCTGCAAAGCTCTCATTTGTGAATGAAGGTGAAATTAAGACTTTCCATAGCAAACAGAAACTGAAAGAATTTGTTGCCACTCATCCTGCCCTGCAAAAGATGCTTAAAGATGTGTTACACACAAAAACACAGAAACATGGTCACCAATATGAAAGAAGGTAAAGGAAGGAAACCTCACAGCAAAAGATCACAGGAAGCTCAATTTCTCTTTGACATAGAATTAAACTCTGATGCTCTGTTAAAGCAATGTGTTAAAGTAATCTAAAAACAGTTCTGCCTGCAATGTTGCTGACCCTACTTGACCATCCCCTCAGCTGCAGTGGTCACTTTGGAAGTTGGGCTGAGTGAAGGGCTTTTCAGCTTAGAGCCAATAAGATCTGTGGCTCTGACCTGGGCATCCTTCGACTCCAGGGCAGGTCCATTTCCAGTGATCCAACTCTTGGCAGAGCTGCCAGGGCTCTTCACAAGCTGACTTCTGCTGAAGCCCAGGCTTACCACATTGAAAGCCACTGCAGTGGACTGGCCTGTTGGGTCTCCTTGAGGGCAGATCACTGTACAGATCAGCCATTAATAGGCCTGCCACCCATTGCTTCTGATGCCGAGCTTTCCTTTCCTCCTGGTTTGTGTCCATAGCCTTGGCAACTCATGACGACAGCCTAGGGTGGTTACTGGCGCCATAAACTAGAGTGTCAATTTGTTGGGTCAACAACAGGAGCCACTGTGCACTTGCTCCGCATGTGGGATCTCTGTCCTTAATGTGCTGTACATTGTGATTTAATGCTATAACTAGTACTCAAACAGTATGTTTCACTTTGTGTTTCTATGTGGGTGCAAACTGTTGAAATCTTTATACTAAATTGATCTTCTGTATGTGAAGAGAATTGAAAATGAATCTTGATGCAAATGGAAGGGGAGAGGGAGCGGGAGGGGGGAGGGTTGCGGGGGGGAGGGAAGTTATGGGGGGGGGGAAGCCATTGTAATCCATAAGCTGTACACTGGAAATTTATATTCATTAAATAAAAGTTAAAAAAAAAAAAATAAAGTAATCTAAAAACAAAAAGCAATTCAAATCAATTGGCAATCTACAAAAAGAGTTAAAGATTTTAAAAGCTATTATTAAAATTGCTATATTGGTCTATTATGCTATGTTATATGTGTGTACATATTGTATGTCCACATAGGAAATTTTATTAAGAGTTTTATTTTAAATGGCTTATAGATAAGATTGTCCATAAATTTAAGCTGCTAAAATCAATCAAAGATACATTTTAATTTGTGTGACCTGAATCTGTGTATCATGCTTTAAACTTGTTGGTAGAAAGAAACTAAAAACATTTTAGATGGTTGTGCTTAAGTTTACTGGCTAAACAAACTACACCGTGTTAGATATTTAAGAGGTGTTTTCAAATACATGATTCTTAAAATTTATAGAAGGCATTAGACCTTCTGGTAAATGTTTTCTTAAGTTGTTATCTAATGGTTGTAACGGTTTGCTAAGTATTCATGTGATATTGCTATTGTCAGCAAGCGATCTAGGACTTGCTCCCTCATTTCTCTATTCTAAGCCCAACTTGTTCTTTCATTTCTCTATTCTCTTCAAGGTAGGAAACTAATTCTATTATGAAGGAATCTGTAGGACGTACAATTTAATCTTTAGACCTTATAAAAGAGATGGCTAACATTTTTCTGTAATAGCATAGCAAAAATAAGAACTTAAATAATAATATCATAGCTAGATTCACTTCGCCATCAGCAAAGTATACAGTAAGTAGAAAAAACCTCCCTTTCAGACCAAAGGGAAAGAAAGTTTTAAAGTGAGAATATAATTTTCCTCATGGGCATTGTCAACCTTAGAAAAACTACTACAGAACATGCCTGTGACTATAGACTTGTAGTTCAGGCCACCGAAGATTAGAGATGGGACTTGGGCACTCCCTTGACTTGCAACCTCTGGTCTGCTTTAACACAAACCAGGAGGGAATGAAAGCTAGGCATCAGAAGCAATGGATGGCAGGCCTATTAATGGCTGATCTGTACAGTAATCTGTCCTCAAGGAGACCCAACAGGCCAGTCCACTGCAGTGGCTTTCAATGTGGTAAGCCTGGGCTTCAGCAGAAGTCAGCTTGTGAAGAGCCCTGGCAGCTCTGCCAAGAGTTGGATCACTGGAAATGGACCTGCCCTGGAGTCGAAGGATACCCAGGTCAGAGCCACAGATCTTATTGGCTCTAAGCTGAAAAGCCCTTCACTCAGCCCAACTTCCAAAGTGACTGCTGCAGCTGAGGGGATGGTCAAGTAGGGTCAGCAACATTGCAGGCAGAACTGTAAATTTCTTGTTAGAGATGCCACCTGCCTTTACCTGGCCAGCTCTCCTCCCAGCCCAGCCAAGTAATGAAAGTCAACAGAGTGCCTTCCCCTAGGAAGTTCACACCTCCCTTAGGATATACCCCATGTGAAGAGATAGATAGGTCTGGGCCTCTGAATTTACAAGGCCTAAAGCCCACCAGATTATTATCCAGCCCCTTCTATCAGGTTCTATTTGCCTTTCAATCAGAAAAATTACTTGTAGCTTAGACAGCACCTTTCTTAGCTCCTCTAATAATGACTCTGTCCTTTGTTCTAGACCCTGTCTAGCACACTTGGGCCTCATTCCTTTGTAATCATAACCTCTACTCTACCACCAATGGCTCTACTCCCAACCTGTGTGTACTGATGGTCCTCTTCCCCACTTAATGGTGTATAATTGTTCAAACCTGGTAAATGCCACTCTTAGGATCATTGGTTACTATCCTCACTCTGTCTTTTATGACCTTGTCTAAATATGATCAGAGTCGGCAAACTTGGAAGGCTTCCATAGCCTTGGCAACTCATGACGACAGCCTAGGATGGTTACTGGCGCCATAAACTAGAGTGTCAATTTGTTGGGTCAACAACAGGAGCCACTGTGCACTTGCTCCTCATGTGGGATCTCTGTCCTTAATGTGCTGTACATTGTGATTTAATGCTATAACTAGTACTCAAACAGTATGTTTCACTTTGTGTTTCTATGTGGGTGCAAACTGTTGAAATCTTTATACTAAATTGATCTTCTGTATATAAAGAGAATTGAAAATGAATCTTGATGTGAATGGAAGGGGAGAGGGAGTGGGAGAGGGGAGGGTTGTGGGTGGGAGGGAAGTTTTGGGAGGGGGAAGCCATTGTAATCCATAAGCTGTACACTGGAAATTTATATTCATTAAATAAAAGTTTAAAAAAAAAAAACTTAAATCATTCAAAAAAAAAAAATACAATAGAAAGCCTTAAGAACAAGCTTGGTGAGGCAGAAGAATAATGTCTAATCCAGATGGCAGGTCTTGAAATGTCCCAAGCAACAAAAAAAGAAGAAGCATTTAGAAAGACTGAAAATAGTGATTAATAAAAATGGGGTGCCATTAAACTACCAAATATATAAATCTTAGGAGTTATTGAGGATACGGAAAAGAAAGAATGGCTTAGAAAACCTATTCAGAGACCAGTTTTGTGACATAGTGGTTTAAGCCACTGCCTGTGACCTGGTGTCCCATGTGGGTTCCAGTTCAATTCCCAGCTGCTCCACTTCTAATCCAGCTCCCTGCTAATGCCCTGGAGAAACAGCAAAGAATGACTCAAGTGCTTGGGCCCCTGAACCCACATAGCAGACCCAGAAGAAGCTTCTGGCTTTTGATTTCAGCCAGGCCCAGCCTTGACTGTTGTTGCTATCTGGGGAATAAACCAGTGGATGGAAGACCTTTCTCTCTCTCCTTTTCTCTCTCTCTCTCCCTCTCTCTCTCTTACTCTCTCTTTCACTAACTCTCATTTTCAAATAAGTAAATAAATATTTTTTAAAAAGAAAGAAAATGTATTTAGTAAAAAACAACAGAAAAGTTCCCTAATTTGGAGAAAGATGTGGGCATCCAAATACAGGAAACAGATCCCAGTGGAAAGATTCCAGTGGAAAGAAGGGACCATCAAAAAAGGAGGTACCTTTCTCGGAAGGGAGGAAAGAACTTCCACTTTGTCTACGACCTTGTCTAAATATGTTCAGAATTGGTGAACTCAAAAGGCTTCCATAGCCTTGGCAACTCATGATAAGAGCCTAGGGGGATTACTGATGCCATAAACAAGAATGTCAATTTGTTAAGTCAATAACAGGAGTCACTGTGCACTTACTCCTCATGTGGGATCTCTGTCCTTAATGTGCTGTACATTGTGATTTAATGCTATAACTAGTACTCAAACAGTATTTTCACTTTGTGTTTCTATGTGGGTGCAAACTGTTGAAATCTTTACTTAATATATGCTAAACTGATCTTCAGTTGAGAATGAATCTTGATGTGAATGGAAGGGGAGAGGGAGCGGGAGAGGGGAGGGTTGCGGGTGGGAGGGAAGTTATGGGAGGGAAGCCATTGTAGTCCATAAGCTGTACTTTGGAAATTTATATTCATTAAATAAAAGTAAAAAAAAAAAAACAGCAGATGTCTCAACAGAAAACCCACAGGGCAGGAGAATATGGAGAGACATAGCCTAAGTCCAAAAAAAATCATTATGTAATGATGCCACAGATAGGAAATTTCACATCTAACCTCATGTGACAGTCACGTTCAAAACACAGGTGCAGTACAAACATTATAAAAAATTAGCTTCAGTTATGTGTATAAGGTATATAGGAAATATAAATCAATTTTGTGCTTAGACTTTAGTTACATCCACAAGACATTTCATTATGTATGTGTCAATATTCCAAATTCTGAAAAAGTCAAAATCAGTAGCATTTGTGGCTCCAAACATCTCAGATCAATGGTGTTCAGAAATTTGGATCTATTCATACATATGTACACATACATATCACATTAGTCCTGTGAGTTCAGGACAATAACTGCTTAAGGTAAGGTTAAGTAAAAATTTAAAAGAATGAAAATGACAGTAGGATGGTTTGTTCACAAGCAAATATTGTGACTATGGTATTTATTTGATTCATTAGGATAAAGCTTGACCTGTACATACATTCAAGTAGATTTTGTAAGTAAAGTCAGTAGATGCCTCTGAAATGTGAAAAACAGAAGGCCACAGAAATCCTATCCAGAGCTGTCATCTAGTCTTGATATGTTCACAGCCTAATATTAGAGATTCTTTTTTTTTTTTTTTGATGTAACATTTTATTCTTTGGCAAATATATACAACAGACCAGAGTGGCAAATAGATTTCAAACAAACATATTTTAGAAGCAAGCTGAGACCTAGCCAGAAGGCAGATTTGCCACATTAAGAGTCTAGGCTGTGTTTTCAGACCTCTGAGGCCTTTTGGGGTTGCAGTCGATCATCTTTCAGTTGCACCTGAATTGTCCTATACGTGAATGCATAGCATCAGGCAGCTGACCCCTCCATGAAACTCCTGCTTGGGCTGATGTTGAACTTGCTGGTCTGGTGGCTTGGATTTTGAAGCTTCTAGTGTTTACCCTCCAGTTCGGTGGCTCTGGATCAAAAACTTCTTTTCTTTTTTTTTCGTAGAT
The DNA here is from genome assembly GCF_033115175.1 of Lepus europaeus. Classification (NCBI taxonomy): domain Eukaryota; kingdom Metazoa; phylum Chordata; class Mammalia; order Lagomorpha; family Leporidae; genus Lepus; species Lepus europaeus. The sequence continues at coordinate 111,435,385 of NC_084829.1, forward strand.
GCTTCTCTTAAAAACATACAAAGTTAAAAAGAGAAAGCATACTTTATTCAGAGTTTCAAAATGTTATTGCTCACCTTGTAGAACATTGATTTGAGATTGTGGCTATGTATGATAAGATGTGTCTAAACTGACAATATAAACTTCTAACAACACCTTCTAGGAGTTCCAAAGCCTAGGAAGGTGAGCGATGGTTTATTATTTGTTGACTCTCGAATGACCAGTTCAAAACCTGCCTTGTATCAATGGAGCAGTTCCCCAGTTCATAATATAACTACCTGTAATATTGGGGGTGATATAGGATGGTGATTAAGTTCCGTGCAATTGTTGTCTTTACAAAGCTAACAGAGGATGTCGCCCTGACTTAACTACCTTAAACCTTCTTTTGATCAAATTCCCAGTTAGCTACAGTAATTCCAAACTGCTGCCAATTGAATTTGAAGATATTACAAATAATCATCTTCAAGCTGCTGCAGTACTGAGAGCAATGGTTTCCTATTAAGCCCACTGGGCCTTTTAGAGCACTTTTAAAAGCCTTCGATTAAGAGTCTGGAACCCCAAATCATTGCTGTACAGCTCTTGCTGAATAATATCATCAATCCAATGCAATTTGCTTGGACTGTAGCACAACAATGACTTGAGACAACAGCCATTAAAAGGAAACACTGAGGAAAGATATTCAAAATTTCATTCCACATTTTTTATATCAGGAAAAATTTTCTCTAGCCTTTAAATATCTATATTCCCTTTAATGCAATCATCTTTTCCTGATAACACTGATAGGCTCCAGATCAGCCAGGAGGCTTGAGGCAGCAGCTGCCATCCCCGATTCTTAGGAGCAATCTGTCAGAGGAGACACAGCCTTCCCAGGGCATGCTGCTGCTCACAGAAATAAATACCAGGGAACAACATCAGAAGTTTATCTTCCTTAGGAAACTACATGAAGATGAAAGGCCCTGTTTTCTAAGTAGGAAAAGAAAACTTCAATTGGAACACAATGTTACTAACAACGTAGCAAGCTTAGAAAAACATGCAATCAAAAAATAAATAAATTCAAAATATGTCCTCTGTTAAAACTTACTTATTGAAAATCTTTTTGCCTCATCTCAATTCTCTTGTAATAATATTGTGCAAAATATCAGACTTTATGCTTTTAAAATTCCTTCTCTGGAGCCAGACTACTTAGATTGAATCCTGGCTGTATAATTTATTAACAGTTAAACTTAGGCAACTAAATTTGCTGTATTTGAGCTCCTTTTGTAAACTGGAGGAGGACTTCAGTTCTATTGGAACTTCATAGATTGGTGGGAAAGCTAAATAAATTGATATATGTTGATTTCATAAAGTTCATGGAAGTGGATATTATGAAGAAATTGTACAATTTTTCAAAATTTTTACACAGAAGAAACTTATCTTCAAATTCCATTTTCCATTAACTTTTTGAAGTATCCTCATATGTGGAAGACTGGAATACCCACCCTACCATAGAAAGATCTACAGTGATAGATTCTGGAATAATCATAGATTAATCATAATAGATACTATTAGTATTACTGCTTTTCATTGTCAGTATAGTCATTATATAATCATCATCATCATATTATTATTATAGTTGTTGTTGAATTTCCACTGCAAAATGGCAGAGAGTCATGGTCAATGTGTATATAGATAAAATATAATGAAAATATTTAAGACTTCCCAACTCGTTAGAGCAGGGCCATGACTAAAATCTTAAGCTCCTCACTAACAGTGTTTATTGGAGCATACTGTAGGAGAATGGACTCTAACATCAGTTAGTGCTCCTTTCAGTAACACCCTTGTGCCTTTTTCCCAAGTTATTGGTAACAAATTCCGTGCCCCCTCTCCTCCCTTCTCCTGAAGTCACTAGGTATTTCAGGAAGAAGTTAAAGTCTATAATATCCCTTGACCTGTAGATGCCAGTCACTGGTCTTTGCACTCACCTCTTTCACGTTGTAATCCCTCTTATACAATATGATTTTCATACTCATTGTCTAATTCTGCTTCATCCATTCTTAACTCCACAAGGATTGCATGTCTCTCCTTTTTCCCATAACTAACTCCTCCCTGTGTTCTAATAGGGCCTACTGGCATTATCTCTCTCTATCTACTTATCATCTATCTGTCTCTTTCTATCTATTTATCTACTTCTATCTCTATCTTACTCTTACACTCCTTGTGTAAACATCTTCAAATGGGACTAGAACCAATGCCCATATGAGATGCCAACCATTCAGGCGGATGCTTAGCCCACTACATGACAGCACTGGCCCCTCAACATCCAGTCCTCCTTGTCAAACCTTCACTTTTCATTGCAACTTTTCATTAATTCCCACTAAATTCCCTGACAACAGGGGCCCACAGTTCTCCTTATTCACTATTATGTCCTATGATCCAACACTTATATTTGTCTGGCTTCTAGAAATCTTTGCCTGAAAGTCACCAGAAAGCTATCTGTTATTGTGTCCATTCCCTCTTCTCAGCTCTCACCCAGTATTGCAGGTCATTACACCATGAGCCTGTCTCTTGTATTTCTCCCCTGGGTTTTATTACATTTCTTCTCTTCTGATTTTCCACCCAGACACTCCCCATCCTTCATATTTTCTCCTCTAATATTTGCTTTCATTTTCTCACCCCACATTTTTCTTCAACTAAAAAAAGCTGTCATTCCAAAAGACTTGACCTTAATCTCAATATCTTGTCCCTTTTTTATTTCCCACCTGTAGTATGGATCAAGAATCCTCTGTTTGCCCCCTGAATTATCTCATTTCTTCATGACTTCCATATTTTTTTAATCCTACTCATACTCAGCTCTTGAGTGGTTGTCACAAGGAGCCAGAATGTGGTGCAGTGGTTTCAGCTGCATCTTTGAGTGCCAGCTTGAGTCCCAGCTGCTCTGCTTCTGATCCAGCTCCCTGCTAATGCACCTGGGAAAACAGCAAATGATAACCCAAGTCCTTGGACCCCTGTCATCCATGTATGAGATCCAGATGGGGTTCCTATCTCCTGACTTCAGCCTTGCCTGCCTTAGCCATTACATAAATTTAAGGAGTGAACCAGAAGATTGAAAATATATCTCGTGCATGCATGCTCTGCTTTTCAAATAAATAAATAAATGTTAAAAAAAATACTTATCTCTTTTAAAAAGGCATCATGAGATAAAGGAAAGAGTAGAATAGAATTAAAAAGGCCTGGGACTAAACATTTGCTTTGTCATTTACTACTCCACTCATTAGAAACCCCTTAACTTCTCTGAACATTGGCTTCCCATCAAAAAAAGCTGTAATTGCATGAAGAAACCATAAGTAAATACAGTGCCATTCCCTGAGGGAGGTCCTAGAAAGTTCTCCCACTACAGACACCACTTCCTTAATCCAGACTTCCAGCACTGAAATCACAAAACTAGATCTGATCCCCTCCCCAACCTCATCTCACATATCCTGTCTATCATCAAATGCACTTTTCCAGTATCACCTTTCTGTGTGTTTCCTGTATCATCTCCCAAGCACAAGTACTCACTGGTCCCTACTATATGTTCATGAAAGTCTTCTGTCTAGCTTCACTACCTTCCATTTCTCCCATCTTTCAACTTCTCTTGGACCATGACTCCAGACTAGTAGTCTAACTTGCTGCTTCAAATGCTTTACTTTCTTAAAGTAGCTGAGCTAACAAATAAGAAGCCCCCAAAGAGGCAAGCTCAATCTGCTCATGAATCCAGATCCACAAATGGAAGCCTGTACTAACTTTGCAACAATAGCTGTGCCTGGAATTAAAAATCTTCATGATCTGACCAGCACATATTTCCAAGCTTTCCTTCCATCAGACTTACACACCAGGGGTTGATTTGTTTACCCTTCCTAAATAAACTCTTTAGCTTTTAAGATGCTTTCAGCTATGAGTATCAATCCAACTCAAGTAGTCTACAGCCATACCACCCTGAACACTTAAAACTTGTCTCACTTAAAACTTCAGTATTTTTTTGTTTTTGTTTTTATTTATTTGAAAGAGTTATGGAGAGAGAGGGGGAGATACAGAGAGATATTCCATCTGCCAACCCACTCTCCAAATGGCTGCAATAAACAGGACTGGCTCAGGCTGAAGCCAGGAGCCATGAGCTTCATGTGGGTCTCCCAAGTGGGTGGTAGGGGTCCAAGGGTGTGGACTACCCTCTGCTGCTTTCCCAAGCACATTAGCAGGGAGCTGGAGTGAAGTGGAGCCCATATTGCATGCCAGCATTGCAGTTGGTGACTTAATGTATAATGCCGCAACACCAGCCCCAAAACTTAAGAGTATTTGTTAGACCGTATAGCAAACCCAAAATGGGACAGTCCCAGAGATATTTAGCACCACAGCTTAACATCAAATGTGCAACCTAGATTCCTTTTACTTCCCATTCTGCTACATTCTGCATGATTTTGAACTACTTTCCTGATTTCAAAATAGTCCTGCAGTTCCAGAAAGGAAGACAACACTTAGATGGAGAAAAAAAGACCCTAGATCCATATTGCATGATGTTTTTGAGTGGAGAATCTTTATGTATACATGTGTCCCTACCCCTGCCTTTCCTACCAGACTTCCCTCAATAACTTATTGACTAGAGCTGTGTTGTCATCATTGATTTATAAACAATACAGCATGAAATCCAAAAGATTCCTCAACTTTCACTCTCTGAAATAGGATCACAGTGAAAAATCACATTGTATATCCCTGTTCATTGCACACATAAACAGAAATGCACACGTAAAACACAAATGAAAGCTTGTAAGATAATGTCTGTACTTATTTTACAATGTATTCAGATATTTCTTATTCTATTTTGCTCTCTATACTACTCTATTCATAATTTTTAAAAATATTCCAGTTGCAAGTACCAAATTCATTTTAGAACCACTAATATACTGTTATCTGAACTTTAAAAAACATTGGCTTATATTCATCAGTAATTACCCAAGTCATGTTGGGAAGGAGCAAACTCAGGAACAGTATCAGAATCATTATGGTAGAAGAGGAACTAGATCCCCAATAGTTCCCTACTTTTTTTTATTTTAGATTATATACTATGTTTTATACATGTCTGTGACACCTGTCATTCAACTTTCATTTGCTAACATTGGGATGTTTCAAATGCAGGATGTTTCCACTTACTGCTGAAAAAGCTAGAGATTTATTTATAATTAAAAAAAATAAACTGACATTCTTTAGTAGTTTGTAAATCACAGAAAATAACCATTTTTAAAAATTCATCTAATTTCTTTTAAAAATAGTCTATTTTCATATATTCAAAAATCGAAATGAGACAGAGAGATTTTCCATTAGTCAGTTAATTTTCCAAACACTGCAACAACAAGGGTTGGGCTAGTCCAAAGGCAGGCAGGAGCCAGGAGCTCCATCTGGATCTCCTTCATGGGTAGGGACCCCGGCAGTTATGCTATCATCCGCTGCTGCCTCCCAGGGTGCACATTAACAGGAAGCTGGATTGGAGGCTGAGATGGGACTCAACCCCAGGCAATCAGATTCGGAATGTGGATGTCCCAAACAGCTTATCTTGCTGAGCCACAATTTCTTTTGATGATATTATTAGGGTAAAAGGTCAGAAGTGTTCATTAATTTACTTTAAAGTTCTCCTTCTAAATGCTATCCAAAGGATAAATGATCAAAGGTTAAGCAGAAAGACTATTCTTTCCTTGTTTAGAATGTCTAAGGATGTGGAAGAAGCAGGCTTCATCGCTGTCCTCTTTTCCTGATTCATCTTGTGGATGACCCCCTGGAGAGGTCATTCTGTCCCTAAATCACATTAGCCTGCACCTGGAGCCTGCTGTTTTCTCTCTGCAATCATCCCACCCTTGGAAACCTTGCTGAGCTAAGGCAAAGGCCTTAAAGAGCCTGAGCTTTGTACCTCCCAGGCCAGCTTCTCTCCCTGCTGAGCCAGGCTCTTCCCAGACCTATGATCATTTGTATTTTTACAGTAATGTCCTGATGGATCCAATATGCCTGAGCATCTGCTGGGTATAATGCACTGTGCAAGGCTGCAGGGAACCCCACCACGTGAATAAGCTGTTTAGAGTCTAACAGGAGATAATCCGGCAAACAACTGCACAACACATTTAATAATGCAGCTTTCCAAGAAGGGCTGTTGACCAGCATTTATGGAGAACACACTGACTTTCAGGTACTAGGCCTTTTATGTAAACTGTCTCATCAAAAAGCTGCCATAATTTTGCAGTATTATTATCTCCATTTTGCAAATGTGAAAACTGAAGCTCAGAGAGCTCCATTAATTTCCATTAATTCTTCCAATAGGATATCACTAGTAAGTAGCAGAGCCCAAGTATTGAAAGAGATCCTTTAAACTCCAAAGTGCTTGGGTTTTTTTGTGTGTTATTTTTGTTGCATCCCCAGAAATAAAATAATTTTACTGAACTGAAAGGAAGATATTTGTAATAAGCCTTTGAAATAGAAGGAACCTATTTGCCTTGGTGATAGTGGATAGATCAGGGGTGCCAAGTGCACAGGGCAGCCCTTTCATGAGTCATGGAGGCAGGAAAAAGCAGGCTGGGTTCAGGGGCTGCTAAGGAGTAGAGTTTGGTAGCCACAGGAGATGTACTTGGGGAAGTGAAAGAAAGAAAGTCTGGAAATGGGAGTGGAATATTGAAGGTGCCAAATTCCAATTTCCCCAGCTTTTGTAATTAGGGAGAGGTTTCCCGGATGAGGAAGCCCCTTCTGTAGCTTCCCCATGAGATTGAGTCAGGAAGTCAGATATACATGAACAGAGGTGACCACCTCAGAATGGGAACCAAGTGTTCTATTCTTTGTGCCCTCCCCTCCAGAGAAGTTCAGAGCTTTACAGCCAGTAAGTCTGTAGTTGATATTTATTAAATGAATGGAAGACAAACAAAGGAGAATACTTATGCTCTCTTGACAAGTTCCTTAGGGAATGGGTCAAGGCAAGTTGTTGGATAGCGGGTGGAGGAACAGGGACTGGGTGAGCAAAATCTGGAAAAACTTGACTCTTCCACTGTCCAAGCCTCCAACTAAGTAGTCTGAACAGCATGATTGTCAGTTGAGTCACAGGAGAACCCTTCTTTGGTTATGTACTAATTGCATGCTAGAGGGCAGATGATATTCTGGAGATTAAAAAAGACAAAGGGTAGAAGAGACAAATGTTTTAAAAGATTTACAATAGGATCGCCATAGAAAATAATTCCACAGCTCATACTATCATGCCTCTAAGTCACATTTCTTACAAACCGATCCGTACTTTACATTCAAGAAGAAAGCAGCCCAAATTCCTGAGACACTCTGTGCCTTGTGGGTTAGGTGAGGAGACAGCAGGTACCGCTGGTGTGGCTATTAAGCAGTGTGTGGTGCAGCCTTGTGCAAAAGTTCAACTTCAAAGTCGTGCCAATTTGTTAGTATAGAGATTAATTCCAATTAAGAAGAGACTAAACCATGAGCCAGAATAGTTTTTGCAAAATCAATTTGCTCAGATTTACAGCTGGATAAAAAAAAGAGCCCTTTTGCAGACATAGTCACAGCAAAAGCAGAGTGAGACCAGAACTGGGGGGGTTAGGAACAAGGATCAGAAAGAGGGCAAGCAAGATATTGAGAGGAAGTTATGCCTTAAAGAGACACCTGTTTCAGGTAGAATGAAGGTTTGAGGTTCTTAATAAGTGGCCGCCTAAATAATAATCCTGACAGTAGCAGCAGCAGAAGTGACAGTTATACGAAACAGGAAGTTATGATGACCATTGCTAACAACTGAGAACATCTTCAATTAGCTGCATACCAATTATTATGCAGTATGACAGTGGACTTGCCATATATAAGGTTGAAAAGCTTAGGTGGCAAATGCCAGAGACTGGGGCCAGTGTTGTTGCTCAGCTGGTTAAGCCACTGCCAGCAATGCCAGAATCCTGTATCAGACTTCCTGTGCAAGTCCTGGTTGCTCTGCTTCCAATCCACCTCACTACTAATGCACAGGGAAAGCAGTAGCCGATGATCCAAGAATTTGGGACCCTGCAACCCAAGTGGAAGACCCAGATGGAGTTCCAGGCTCCTGGTTCAGCCTGGACCAGGCCCTGTTATTGTGGACATTTGGGGAGTATTCCAGTGGAAGGAAGATCAATATCTCTCTTTTTGTCTTTCAAATAAATAAAATCTTTAATAAAATACCAAAGACTTCCATGCTAATGTTATCCAATAAATAGTGAAAACAAATGTTGGCTCCGTTGGCTTTGAAGGAATGTGCACAAAGTCTACACTCTGATGTCCTGAGATGGACAAATTGCGTAGGGCAGCGTGTTCAGGGCTTGGGGCTTATTTTTGTGGTGATGTCCTTTTGGGAACCAGTTGAATCTGGAAGAGTAGCATAACTGCCAGTAAAGTAACTTCCACTGAGTCACGCTGTGGCCAGCACTACCACAAACAGCTGCAGAGAAGGAAAATATCAATTTCAAACCACAGTGGGGAAAAATATCAATTTTATGAAGATCAAATCGAGTCTTCTATGGATTTTATGATCAGTGTGCATTGATATTATAAATATTCAGTGTATGTTAACTGCCATAGTTGTTCATAGAATAAGCAAAAAAATGATTAATAAATATTAACAAACATGTTGACGCTAAAAAAATTACAATGTGAGGGAATATTTGAGCCAATAAGGTCAATGAACAGATATCCTCTTCCAAGTTCTCATTTTTTAATATAATCTTAAAATGATTTGTACCTTCAAGCTGGAGATATACACTAAATTCTGAGAATGCAACACAACAGTTGTTCTCTATATTTCTCTCTCTCTCCCTGTGATTTCATAACTAAGCACACATATAAATGTATTCTCAGATACAACAAAATTTAACACAAGAGAGCTGGTTTCTTAGAAAATCAGATTCTATAACTAAAAATGTGATCAATTTTCAAAATATATCAATATAAATATATAAGATTTTCTTATTCCTGTTTTATTTTGGTTTGCTTCTGATAGGAAATTTTAATGCATATTCAAGATTTAATGAAACATATTGCTTATCAATTATGAATCAAACAATGCATGTATGGAGGTATTTGGAGAAACTGTCTTCACTTCCCTGAACCTCATTTGTCAAATATTCACTCTCTGTTCTTAACTATTTGAATGAAGAAATTCTAAAGCTACAATGGGGTGATTTTTTGATACTGACAACCACAAGATGAGATTAAACATTTCCTTGGCCACTGAGCTTTCTTTATCCATGTTATGACTCTTAATAGAAGGACAGTAAACGTGGAAATGGGAGGCAGGCTTCACAGAAACTTCACTTTGCACAGGATGCTAAATGAATGAATGGGTCTACCTTACTTCGCTGGTGAGGAAACGCCAGCCCCAAACGTTAAGAGACTTTGCCTAAGGGTCCCATTAGGAGCAAAGCCAGGGTGAAGAATCTCTTTGTTAATGCTTCATGAACCTGAAGTTCATTCCTTATGTAACTGTGTCAATCTGTTTTCTGTTATTTTTGGAGGTGGGGGGACTACCCTCTTCTTTTTAAATATTTATTTATTTATTTGAAAGGCAGAGTTACAGAGAGGCAGAGGCAGAGAGAGACAGAGAGAAAGGTCTTCCATCTGCTGGTTCACTCCCCAGATGGCCACAATGATGGTGCTATGCCGATCCAAAGCCAGGAGCCAGGAGCTTCTTCAGGGTCTTCCATGCGGGTGCAGGGGTCCAAGGACTTGAGCCATCTTCTACTGCTTTCCCAGGCCATAGCAGAGGGCTCGATCAGAAGTGGAGGAGCCAGGACTTGAACCAGTGCCCATATGGGATGCCAGCACTGCAGGCGGCGGCTTTACCTGCTACACCACAGCCCTGGCCCTCCATTTTCTGTTACTAAAATGAAATATTTGAGGCTATGTAGCTTAAAAAGAAAAGAAGGTAATTTAGCTCGTAATGTGGAAGGTAGAAAATCTGAACAACACAGCTTTGGCTCTGTGAGGGGGGCTCCTTGGCTGGGCCACATCACAGGGGTTGGCATCACAGAGGCAGCACATAAGGGAGGGAGCAATCACATCATGGAACAGTAAGACGTTATGGGAGTAGGAACCCATGAAAGCTACTTAAAGCCTGTCAAAGGCATGTTCCAGCGGCCTAATGGTCTTCGGCTTGGCTCCACCTCACCAAGTTTCTACCATCTCATTGAGGACCAAGATTTCAAGAGGCGAACCTTTGGGGAGACAAAACAACATCCAAACCATATTAGTCAAATGATGCAAAGAAACAAACAAAATCTTGTCATAAAATCATGGAATTTTAAAGCAGCTCACAATAGAGCAGATAAAGTTTAATATGTTGGGCTTAGCACAGGTATTATCCTTCTCAGAAGATTGTCTTGAAGTGTAAAATGTACTTTGGATTTCAGAACCATAATATGAAATAGAAAGTTAGATGTCTTATTAGTAATTTTGCATCTATATGTTAAAATTACAATTTTTTGGTTATTGGAGTATTGAGTTTAATAAAAATCATCATTTAAATTATTATGATCTGTTCCTCTTTACTCTTTAAATGTGACTTTTAGAATATTTAAAATATGAGGGAGGGAGGGAATAAATGTTATTTTCTTAGAATTGTATCTGTGAAATCTGTTGTCTTTATATTAGAAAAAATTAAGAATATTTAAAATTACATGGGTGGTTAATGTTGTATTTCTAGTGGACAGCACTGCTATAAGATTTTTTAATAAGGTAGCCATGTATTTATGTCAGGTATAAGAAGGGCATATTTAAAAAGTGATATGGATATGCAGATATCTTAAACAATGTGTGATAAATAAGACATTTGGCCCACCAACAATGAGTGATTTTTAAAACTATCCAACAAAGACCAGTCATTTCTGTCCTCAGTGGGGCCAGAACCAGCACTAAATCGCAGCATATCTTGGCCAAGTAAGAATAAAGGTTTGTCTTTCAGAAGCTGAGAGAACAGAAACAAAAAGGGACAGGTAAAGCAAAATAATGTTGGCAATAAAAGTTCTAGCATACTTGCTCTTTTGATTTAATTAATTGTATCATCCAACTAATTTTTTGTCTATCCAATCCATACTCTGCATTTCCTCTTTGTGTTACATGTGAGGTTCCTTGAAATGAGGGTTATTGCACTAACAATGTTTATACAAACAATGGCCTTAATTTCAGTGCCTCCTTTTTACTTAATAATCAAATGCTTCCTCATCTCATGCATACTCTCACCAGAGGCAGTTTAGCCCAGTGAAAATTAACAGGTTTAGATTCCAAAACAGAAGGAGGCAGAAAATCTATTTCTAACTTTGAATTTTGATCTTTTCCTAGCCTAGTGGCATCCAATGTGATACTTTCTTGCAATGCTGGGCAACTCCCAGTCAGCCACAGGATCAGAATGATGAACACCAGCACTCTATAGTGTACTGCATTTCTACACTATGATGTTCAGTAGGCTAGACGGATTAAATGCATTTTTATTTATGACACTTTGATGAAGGGTTCATGGAATGTAACACCTTGATAAACCGGTGAAAATCTATATTGTCAAAGTCTTTTCCCAATTTGCTTGCATATTACAAACTTTAAACCACTCTGTGTCTCATTTCCCACCAGCAGCATTGAAAAACAAGACCCTGAGTGCCTTTTTGAATACACACACAGAGTGAGAGAGACAAGCACGCACACAATGAAACTTTGCTTGCAATTTAACTTGTTATTGTTAATCATCTGAAAATACCAAATGCTTACAAACACTCCAACTTACTGTAATTGTACACCATCCACATAACTGTTTTCAAGCACTGGAAGGGTTCTGCATACTAGCAATTGGGTTCCTTCTAAACATCCTTGAGAATGTTTATTTGAAAAGATTACCTTGTTTTCCTTCAGGATTAAGACATGGTCACTGCAGAGAGAGATGATTTGGAAAGATGGCAAGCAGTTTTTCATAGTTCCTTAGAGATCACCCTTGTTAAATGAATACGCCTATATAAAAACAAAACACATTCTAGCCCACGCAAGTTAGAGACATTTTTCAAACACCTAGATTAGAGAAGATAGGTATTACAAATAACATATTTGTTGGAGAGAGTGAAGAAATCACAAACTCGCTTGGGTAAACACTATTAAATGCATACTTAACCAGCCGATTGCGACAGTTCCCCTCTGGCACTCACTGAGGATCTTGACTCCAGCTGTAAATTAGGTTGCAAAACTCACCCTATTAGGACGACTCAGTCCAGGCTTTGAATCCGCAAGGACAGAAAAATCAATGTGACAGAAAAGCAGTTGCTTGTGTCAGGCCCAAGCAAGGAGAGAAAGGGTTTTAAATTAATCATGATTTAAGGATGCTGGCAAAACAGTGTGCAGGCACATTCCTGATGTCCCTGGGAAAAGGAAGAAAGAGGAGCCTGGAGCACTCTATGTATGCAACCCACAGAATCTGCCCTTCTGTTATAAACAACACTCAGTGTTTACTGTGGGAATGGGAAAGCACTGTCGACCTCATGTAAACAAATAAAATGCATCAAAATCTACAAGATTTTGGCTGAAGTAATTATACACTGCATTTGTTCATGTGCAGAGTGGGAATAAACGCAGGATTCTCTTTGAGAATATGTGAATGCTGAACTGAAGTCAGTGTCTTGGAGGTTTCAGCTTATATGTGGATACTTAAATTCATGGACACTGAATTAAAAGATAAGCTTACTTTATACAAAACATTTTGAGGAGCTGGAGCTGGGGTGTAGAAGGTTAAGCCTCTGCCTACAGTGCCAGCATTCCACAAGGGTGCTAGAACCAGCTGCTCCACTTCCGATCAAGTTCCCTGCTAATGCACTTAGGAAAGCTGTGGAAGACGACCCAAATGCTTGGGACCCTGCACCCATGTGGGAGACCTGGAAAAAGCTCCTGGCTCCTGGTTTTGGCCTGGCCCGGCCCCAGCCATTGTGGCCATTCGAGGAGTGAACCAGCAGATGGAAGATTTCTCTCTCTCTTTCTCTCTCTCTGTATTTCTGCCTTTCAAATAAATAAATCTTTAAAAATATTTGAATTCATGCTTTTTTTATTTAACAATACATATTCTATATGTAGTTTTGTAAGACTCTCATGTATTAAACTTTAATTTCCCACCAAAGTGAAAGGCTTGCATCTGCCTGTTACCTGGAGAGAGGTGGAACTTCACCTTCTGGAGGTAGGTGCCATTTTTCATTCCTCATCCACCCTGACAGTAGGGCATCTGGATGGCAAAATTCAATGTTTGTTGTCTTGGTTATATTTTGGACAGGTTTTCTTCTTTGTTTTAATTTGTGTTATTTATTTGAAAGAGTTACAGAGAGAGAGAGAGATCTTCCATCTGCTGGTTCTCTCCTCAAATGGCCACAATGACCAGAAGCCAGGTACCAGGAACGCTCCCACACGTGTGACAGGAGCCCAAGCACTTGGGCAATATTCTGCTTCTCTCCCAGGTGTATTAGCAGGGAGCTGGATTGGAAGTGGAGCAGCTGGGATTCTCTCAAACTGGTACTTTTATGGCATGCTTAACCCATTGTTCACCATTTAGGGCTAAGCGAGGACAGAGGCAAGCCCTACTTCTGCTGTCAATCTCTGTTGGCCAAGCAAGGCCACTTTGATTAGGAGGTGTCTGGCTCCGTCACCAGTTTAGGTAGTTGAGTCTCTGAGTTACAGAGAATGACGTCCTGCTAGCGACTTCAGAATGGCTTCATTCTTGTGCCAAGTAGCAAACCTTTCTAGCTCTGGCACTGGGAGCTAAGTCCAGAGCCAACTTCATTTATTTCCACAAGTCATCTCTGATTAACAAGACTGCGATTTTGCAGGACTTTTGAAGATCACTGACCTCGGCTACATGCGTTATTTGTCATGATGATCCAATAATTATTCTGCAGTTCTTCACTATTTAAGAGGACAGACATCTGATGAAAATCCAACAGCACCAGACCATAAAAAAAAAAGTTTCTTTAGCTCCACTTACAGCATCATATTCATCATCAAAATGCAATGAGAAAGCACAAGATATTTCACCAAGTGTTATACAAGAGAATTATGCATCACTGTTCCTGCCCATTAGGGCTTTTGGATAGAAACCACAGAGCACTGAATCTACACGAATGTGATAAGAACATACACACAACAGAATACAAATGATGTCAGTGGAAAATAGGAAATATAAATATCTACAGAAACCTGAACTGTAGGGATGGATAATATAAATACATATGGCTATTATATACTTTTTACAAATAAAGAAATTTTAAATCTAGAGAAAAGGGAAAGAAAGAGTTGGTATACTTAAGCTGCTCCATCCCTACCATGGTCCTGGAAGCAGCACTAGAGACACACCACGGAGCTAATCCATGGTGGCTTTGTAATTGGCTTGTTTAGGTAACATTTGGTCACAATTCCTTTGTAAATTTTTTTGTAAAGAAGAATGTGCAGCCAACAGAGCAGTCTCCTTTAAAATGAAGAACAGCTTTCAAGGGGAATTACCAGGAAAGTGTGTAGACATCCTCTTGGGAGATCTTCACAAACAGCACAACTTTTAACCTGTTTTGTGTGGTTTACTCAGAAAGCAGATAATAAACCAAAAAAATCCTCTTAAAATTCTCTTTATTTTTGTCATTCTGGGTTGTTCTCCAATCATTCTATGTGTTTGTCCCTCATTTTGCAGTCCACAGTCTTGAGAAAGGATAATTACAGAGGAGGAAGCAAACAGGCTTCAGGGTCCTAATATAGCATTAGAATAATTAATAAATATTTAAAGCTTTCTTTATTGCTAGAGCTACTTAGTACTCATGTTTTCAAAAAGAAACAAATAAATATTTCAGTCTTCCTGTCTAGGCCCAATCCACAGCCAACAAAAAGCTTGTCTTGTGCCAAATCCTGTGCTGAGTATTTTACATGAGGGATCTTTTTCAGGCTCCAAACAATCCTGTAAATCGGTATTGCAATTATTACCACGTTATAGATGAGAAAATGGTGTCGTAGAAGAATTATCTTGCAGAAACTAACAGACCTAGGGTCTGTGTGACCTATGAGTAGTGTAATTTATTCCCTATGGCACCTGTATTAAATTATAACGCATTTGGAGGCTTAAACGACACACGTATTTTGTAGTGGTTTCAGGAGGTCAGGAGTCCAAAATCAGTCACAGTGGCTAACGTCAAGGGGTAGGCAGGGCTGGTTCCGGCTGGAGGCACCAGGGGAGAATCTGTTTCCCTCCCTTTGCCAGCGTGGATGATGGCCTCATTCTTTGGCTCATGGCCTGACATCACATCACCTTGTCTCTCCCTGTTCTTTCATCATATCTCTTCTTTATCAAATCTCCCTCTGCCTCATTTTATAAGGACATTTGTGATTACTTTTAGGACCTACCTGGCTAACTCAAGATAATCTCATTTCAAGATCCTTAACTTAATTACCTCTGCAAAATCCCTTTTGCTGTATGCAGTAGCATTCTAGGTTCAAGGAACAGGACCTAGATATCTTCAGGGACTATTATTCAGTCTACTATAATTAACATTCAAACACTCTCCCACTCTTTTAAGTAGTATTCTATCTTCCTTCTAGATGAGTAATTCTCAGCAAGTAGAATGACTGATCTTCAGTAAGTGGGTGGATATCTCATAAATTAAAGAGGTTAAATTAAGCCATTTTAATGGATGGGAGCACAATATAGTGACAAAAGCCTTCAACTTGCAGTCAGGAAATTGAGTTCTAATCATTCACTAGTCTTGCAAGTTTGGACAAGACC
Organism: Lepus europaeus; assembly: GCF_033115175.1. Taxonomy (NCBI): domain Eukaryota; kingdom Metazoa; phylum Chordata; class Mammalia; order Lagomorpha; family Leporidae; genus Lepus; species Lepus europaeus. The sequence continues at coordinate 111,451,163 of NC_084829.1, forward strand.
CTGCATCTCCTGAGACCAAGGCTAGTAGAAAGATCTCAATGTGTATGCTAACTCAAGTCAACAGAAACAGAGAAGGACTCCACAGATGGCTTCAAGTTTCATGGATAATGCTGAACCCAATTTTCAGTGCCTGTCCTGCCTAATCTCTAGAGTCTCTCTTAATTCTGAGCAAAGATTGTATTAATTATTGAGTGCTACATGAGTATTGCCCTAAAGCTCAGAGGTGTTAAATACATACATATAGATATATATATTTTTTTTTCCTCCAAATTTTTGTGAGTCTTGAATTTGGGAGTGATTATAGTCAAAATGCCAGCTGTGGCTGCAGTTACCAGAAAGCTTGACTGGGGATGGAAAATGTGTTCCAAGCCAGGCTCACTCACACTGCGATTAGAAAGCAGGCTGGGTTCCTTGCTGCATGGGGTATCTACAGACCAGCTGAGTGTTCTTACAAAATGAGATCTTGTTTCCTCCTTAGTAAATTATCCAAGAGAGAGCAAGGCAGAAGCCACAATGCATTTTGTGACCTAGCATTGTAAGGTCATACTACTACTACTGTATTATATTGCTCTCACAGACGTACCTTCATACAGGTTGGGGGATGGAGCAGATAGGATGTGCCGAGTCATGGATACAAGGTGATGGAGCCAAGCCCATCTCAAAGGCCAATTACCAAACCAACACATAGACTTATACTTCCTCAGCAGGACTTCCATTGTGCTATCCATTCAGGGCCCTCATCAGCATGTGACAACTGTAGGGGAGAAAAAAGTATCTTTTCATCACCTGTATCTAGGCCTATGACTGAGATCCTTACAACAAAAGACAGATGGATTATAGAAAAGTTTAATGTAAGTTTTATATGACACAGGCTCCCTCCTAAATGAGGACTCAGATAAATGATGAAATCCGTGTGTTTTATGGACAGTCATGCAGGCTGGTTGGAGAACAAAAGGTTATGACCTAATGGTGACAAATTGGGATGAGGGGTTGGTGCTGTAATGTATAAAGCAGCTGCCTGCAGTACCCACATCCATTATGGGTGCCAGTTTGTGTCCCTGGTGCTCCACTTCTGATCCAGCTCCCTGCTAATAGCTTAAGAAAAGCAGCAGAAGATGGTCCAAGTGTTTGAGTCCCTGCCACCCACGTGGCAGATCTAGAAGAAGCTTCTGGCTCCTGGTTTCTGTGTGGCCCAGCCCTGGCTGTTCTGGTCATCTGGGAAGTGAACCAGCAGATGAAGTATCTCTCTTTCTTTCTATCTCTCCCACTCTCTGAAATTCTGTCAAATAAATCAATAACTTTTTTTAAAAAAGGCAGAAACTGGGAGCAACTTAGTGGGACCTGCTTGTTCAGATTCTTTTTTGTGCCTCCAAAAAGGGATGAACTCTCTGGAATGAGGGTCTAATAACCTACTTTAGAGGGTGGCCAGAAAAATTGTCTATGGCCTGTTCAAGGGTGAGTGGCAGAAGGTCAAAGAGATCTTCCTAGTTCTGCTGTTTTCTCAAATACAAAAGTACCATATTTTAGGTCAGCATATCCTGAGCCCTGGCAAAATCTGTATCTTGTTGTTATGTGATGGTTTGGAGTGTTTTGTGCCTTTGAAGAAGGGGATTAACATCATAAATCTTAATTTTTAATACAGTTCTGACAGCAGAGTAGAGCGTGAGTAAATACAAGTTCCTGCTAGCTCTTGGTGCTTCAGGCTGTAGTGCTGCCTCTAGGTGCCTCAGGCTGTAGTGCTGACTCCCAGACTAGCTTAAAACTGCATATGTGTTCTCAGCCTCTTCTGTCCATGTGTTCTGTCACCAGCTATTGTGACATTCTCATCATTCCTTGGACAGGCATGGCAGTCCATGCCTTGAATAACCTTTCCTGCTCAATTGCCACATTTTCCATGAAGCCCACCTCAAGTCCTCAGATAGAGCAAGTAACTCCTTCTAGTGTCTCCATACTACTTTGTTCATCTCTGTCACAGTATTTACCATGCTTTTCCTTTGATAATTTGATTGCATTTCTTTCCCTAGGTATTCGGTACCTCCCTTACTAGCAGGGACCAAGACTTCCCACTACAGCCAGAGTATTAGCACACTTAACAGTTGACTTCTGCATTAATAAGCCTTCAGGATTCACTGAGAGGATCCTTAAATTGTGCTTTTGCAAAGACTGTATCCTTTTTCCCCTCTCCTCCTCACTCATTTTTCTACCACCTTTGTGCTTCTTTCCTAAATACAACATTGCACTTGCAGGCATTGCTTATGGTCCAGGTTTCAGTTGTAGCCTGCGTATTAACTGAAAAGCTACATCTACGGCATGATCTGTTCCCATTTCCGAACTATCACATAGGAAATATTGAAGGGGAAAAAACAACATTCCTGTGTCTCCATGGTTTATACTTTTTCTATGCTAGTCATCACTATCTCAAGCTGACTCAAATGTTCAAAGATATTTTTTCTTTTAAAATATTGATTAAAGTAGCATCCCCTGTGCTGGTGAAGATATAATTGCTGAGGATATAAGCTCATGACAGCAGGAGATTTTACCTGTTCTTTCCCTTGTGTACTCACAATTATTAGAACACCACTCATTGAACATTTGTTAAGTGTGTTTGTTTAAGTTATGATTTGTTTTCTTTTGATGCTAACTTTGGAAATGAAATGTATGGAAGCAACCTAAATGTCCATCAACTGAAGACTGGATAAAGAAATTGTGGGATATGTAACTATGGAATACTACACAGCAGTAAAAAAGAATGAACTCTGGTCCTTTGCAACAAAATGGAGCAAGCTGGAAAACCTCATATTTAGTGAAATAACCCAGTCCCAAAGAGACAAACACCATACGTTCTCCCTGATTTGGGAGAATTAATAGCACAGCTAAAATGAAAGCTATAGAAGCGAAATTGTCACTTTTAGAATCAATGTCTTCAAGAATCCTTGACCTGATTGTCAAGGGACAGTTTACCATTGTTACTTTTTACTGTGTATATCCTTTTTGTTCTGTTTTGTTGGTTTTCTTCTCTCATTTCTCTACTTCACACTATATGCTGAACTCTCTATGTAACATAGAGTTAATTATATCACAGTTAAAAATAAGAGAGAGAATAAGAGATGGAGGAGATAGTCCAAAACTGTAAAACAGTATAGTTCTGCATAGAGGCGTATAGACTTACCTCTCTGGGTACAGCCTAAGAACTCATGGGGCTCCAAATCCATAAGAATCGGTGATATAAACACCATCTTCATTGTTAAGAGGATCATATTAAATGTTAAAGGCAACAGTTAGATCAGTCTAAGTTTGCTTTTTTTTTTTTTTTTTTTGGACAGGCAGAGTAGACAGAGAGAAAGGTCTTCCTTTTTTCTGTTGGTTCACCCCCCAGTGGCTGCTGCGGCCAGCGCGCTGTGGCCGGTGCACCCCGCTGATCCCAAGGCAGGAGCCAGGTGCTTCTCCTGGTCTCCCATGCGGGTGCAGGGCCCAAGGACTTGGACCATCCTCCACTGCACTCCCAGGTCACAGCAGAGAGCTGGACTGGAAGAGGAGCAACCGGGACAGAATCTGGCACCCTGACTGGGACTAGAACCCAGGATGCCGGCTCCGCAGGTGGAGGATTAGCCTATTGAGCCGCGGCGCCGGCCAGATCGGTCTAAATTTAAAAGGGATGATATAAATAACATCAGGTACCCAGTAAAAATAATAGAATTAAAAAAGAAGGAAGGACCAATATGCGAAGCAGTCTGCACAGCAGACTCCTAGAAAGACTTTCGCAACAAGATCTGAAGCCATGCCACAGTGAGTGAAAATCAGATCTGGGAGAACTTTGGTTGTCACACATCGGATTTTGGATTGAGTATTTATGGCTTGGGGAAAACCCATAAATAATTATAATCAGGAGAATGTCCTCAGCAGCAATACACTTTAGACAGATCACTCTGAGCACTGAAGAGGAAGGAGGTTAACAAGGCTTCACAGACCTTGGCATGCATAAAAATTACCTATTTTTCTGCCTGGGTTCTAGTATAGAGCAGCTCCCAAGAGACAGAGTTACAGACACTCCGTGTTTTAAACTTTGAGAAAAAAAAGAGGTGAGTTATAATAATCCAGGGGGCACATTATCAGGGTGTGCAACAAGGCAGTGGTAATGACATTACAAAAAGTAGCTGAACTTGAAAGATATTAAGGAAACCTGAGGATTAATCAGATGTTTGAAAATGAAGAGAGAACAGAAGCCTGGGTTTCAGGCCCAGGCAGCTGGCCAGACATTCTATGGAATGGTAAATCAGAAAAAAATTGGAAACAAAGTTGGTGGATTCTGTTTTCATTTGAAGATGACATGCTTTGAAATATTGCCTTGGAGCTGTTCAGAGTATTGTAGTCTGTGAAATCCTATGGACATGATCCTTCTATTCTGCCTAAGTTTAGAACTAATGAAGAAAGCCACAGAATCTAGCAAGTTAAAAAATATATATCACCCTTGTTGCCCTAATAGCTGGATCTGAAGAAGTGGCTTGCATCCTTCTCTGACATCACAATCCTGAACTAGGCAAACAAACCCAGCTAGCCCCAGAGGTCCGAGCAGAAGATGTAGTTCCCACAACCAGATGAATCCAAACAGAATATGCTGCTTGTTGAAGACCCAGTCCCTTTCCTCAAACTTGCCAAGCAAATAGGCCATCTCTCCACCCTAGAAGGATAGTGTGTAAAGGAGATGAGAAAAGCCAGGGGTGCTGCTCTAATGGAAGATCCTTCCACAATGCAGAAATATCGTGAAGCACAGCAAGCATTGTATGCAAGTAGTTCTGTTGGGGTGGTGCGTGAGCCTTAGAGTCGTTCCTTGATGGTAAACGTTCTGAGACCCTTACAGTTCCTCTGGAAGCTGTGCAAAGGCAGCCTTGGTAACGTTAAGTATGGAATGGGAAGCAACCAGAAACATACATGTATTCACTTCCTATTGCTGTCAGAACAAATGATCTCAAACCTGGTGGTTCAAATAATACAAATTTATCATCACATAGTTCTGGAGTTAAAACTCCCACTGCTCCAAAATCGAGGTGCCAGCAAGGCTGTGTTCCTTTCTGAAGGCTCTTGAGGAAAACTCCTTTCTCACCTTTGCCAGGCACTGGGGCCACCCACCTCCCTAAGCTCATGATCCTCTTTCTCTCTCTCCTAAGTCAGCAATGACCAGTTCAGTTCCCATTCTGCATTACTCTGACCTTTCCTTCTTCCCCCTTTTCCCCTTTTAAGGACCTTTGTGCTTACACTGGACCCAACCAAATAATCCAAAATAACCTTCCTTTTTTAAAAGTCAACTGACCAACAATTTTAATTCTCCTTTCTGTGTAATGTAACATTATTTTCAATTTCCAGAGATTAGGACATGGACATGTTGTTCTGCCTATGATAAAACACTCATCCAAAGCATGGGAATGCTAGCTTTTACAGATTTTCTAGCGGTTGTATTTGGACTCCACAGTGAAGAAAATAACTGGATTATGAAATGAAATTTTTCTAAGAGGACTACCAACTGGCTCACATTTTACATCAGAAGCAGATAACTCAGCAGAAATCACTTAAAGATTACAGGCACACTGATAACATTTTTTTTAACTCTGGAAGGAGATAAACTGTAACTCCTTTTGATAAAATAGGAGCACTAAGACTGAATTAAATTTAGCAAGAAAGTAAACAAAAAGCAAGTGAAAGGAATCACACACACACACACACACACACAAGCTCTCATCTTGAAACAGTCAAGGCTGTCTACTGCCAGCTGTAGCCAAGAGTGTAGAATGGATGTGAAACCTATTTACACTGTCAGATAGGTACCTGACTCAGCTGTAGGCCTCCCTTCTCATAAAAACTCTCCCTTAACATGAAATAAAATAAGTTTGCCTTTAGTTTATTCCTATTTTTGGTGGAAAAGCAGTTCTATTACATTAAGTGCTTTCTTTTTTAGTGCAGTTAGCCTCATAATGTTTGCTTAATTTTCATTCTTGAATTTTCATCATGGAATGCCATAAATTCTTCATCTGTAAAACTAAGTGACATGGTTGATGCAACTTTGAGACTCCCAATCTCCACTCAATGAGAAGGTTCACACAAATCCTACCTCTCCAGAAAGCAAATAAAAAAGCTAGAAAACAGTGACAAAAACAATATCAGTGAAAAAAAAAAGCAATATGTCAATACTTCTTATGAATATAAACAGAAAAAAATCTTTAACAAACATGAGCATGGGGCCAGCACTGTGGTGTAGCAGGTATAGCCTCCACTTGCAGTGCCAGCATCCCATATGGGTGCTGGTTCGAGTCCAGGCTGCTTCAGTTCTGATCCAGTTCTCTGCTGTGGCCTGGAAAAGCACTAGAAGGTGGCCCAAGTCCTTGGGCCCCTGCACCTGTGTGGGAGACCCGGAAGAAGCTCCTGGCTCCTGGCTTCAGATCAGCTCAGCTCTTGCCAGTGCTGGCCATCTAGGGAATGAACCAGCAGATGGAAGATCGATCTCTCTCTCTCTCTCTCTCTCTCTCTCTCTGCCTCTGCCTCTCTGTAGCTCTGCCTTTCAAATAAAATAATCTTTAAAAAATACATGAGCAAGCCAATCCAGGAACATAAAATAGATTTCATGGCTAAACTAAAGTTACATTCCTGAGATGAATCCCACTTGGTCATGGTACACAATTCAATTAATATAACATAGCAAAGAGTAGAATAAGGGACAAAAATCTCATTATCATTTCAGCAGAAAAAAAAATAGGAAAAAAATCACCTTAAACTGTTACTTTATGTTATAGAATGAATGTGTCACCCCAAAATTCATAATTGAAGCCTGACTCTCACATGACTAATTTGGAGAAGAGAACTTCAGAGGGAGATCAGAACATGAAGGGGAACTCCTCAGGAGTGGAATTTGTACCCTTACAAAAGGGACCTCAGAGACTCTCTAGTGTCTTCCAACATAGACTCTTACAACAACAACAAAGAAGTCATCTCTAAAGCAGTAAGCAGGCCCTCAACAGATACAAAATCCTCTAGTACCTTAATCTTGAATTTCCTAGCCTCCAGCACTATTAGAAACACATCTCTGCTGTTTACAAACCACTCATTACAGAGTATAGTAACACAAATAGACTAAGACATTTATGTCACATGGAAACACCACCACAAAACTGTTCAAGGTCATAAATATAAGCAGGCAAACTAGAAAGTTCCAGAAGAAAATGTTCATAATCTTAATTTAAAAAAAGTTCTTAAATAGGCACAAAAAACTTGACCCATAAAAGAAAATAACTAACAGATGGGGCTTCATCAAAATTTTAAGCTTTCATACATTATCAAAATAAAGACATTTATGCTTTTGGCTTTATTTTTTTTCAATGAAAAGGCAAGCAAAAGTATAGAGGAAAATATTTGCTAATCATGTTTTATAAAGAGCTTTTATCCAGAATAATTAAAGCGGCTCACTAGGCTAATCCTCTGCCTGTGGCGCCAGCACACCGGGTTCTAGTCCCGGTCGGGGCGCTAGATTCTGTTCCGGTTGCCATTCTTCCAGGCCAGCTCTCTGCTGTGGCCCGGGAGTGCAGTGGAGGATGGCCCAAGTGCTTGGACCCTGCACCCCATGGGAGACCAGGAGAAGCACCTGGCTCCTGCCTTCGGATGGGCGCGGTGCGCCGGCCGCAGCGCACCGGCCACGGCGGCCATTGGAGGGTGAACCAATGGTAAAGAAAGACTTTTCTCTCTGTCTCTCTCTCACTGTCCACTCTGCCTGTCAAAAAAAAAAAAAATTTACAATTAAAAAGACCAACATCCCAATTTTTAAAAAAGGCAAAACATGTTAAGCCATGTCACCAAAGCAGATGTGCAAATAGTTAATTAAGCAGATGAAAAGACTCATTTCTCTTTAGGTAGTTCAGATTCACTAGAATTGCTATAATTAAAAAGTCAAATAATACCCAGTGTTGACGAATATCTGGAGAAATGAGAATCTTCATACATTGTCAATGGGAGTCATAAAATGGCAGAGCCACTTTGAAAAACATTTGATAATTTCTTAAAAAATGTAAGCACAAACTTACCAATATAGAGCAATTCAGTTGTTAGATGTCTGTGAAAGGGAATTGAAAACCGAAGACAACAAAAAGACTTTTAAGTAAATGTTTATAGCAGTATTATTCATAGCAGCCCCAAACTGGAATCATCCAAATGTCCACCACTGCTAAATGGAACATTATTCAGCAATAAAAATGATAGCACTACTGATACACGTGATGACATAGATGAATCCCTTAAGAGGTAAGACACAAGAAACATACCTGATGTGTAATTCACTTACATGTGATATTTATGAAAAGCTACTTTATAAAGAAAAAGCACAGAGCAGTGCTTGCCTAGAGCTAGAGGTGGGAGTAGGGTGAAGATGACCATCTACAGGAACAAGGAATATTTTAGGGATAATAGAAATATTCTAAAATGGGAAAGAGGTGATGGTTTTCTGCTGTATCCATTTACTAAAATTCATTGAATTGTTCACTTACAGTGACTGGATATTATAGTATGTAAACTATACCTCTGTAAGGTTGTCAAACAACAACAATAACAAAAGAACAACACTACATAAGAGGGTATCTCATCATAAACCATTGGATAAGCAATAGCTCTGCTCCTTATGAAGGTATTCTCAGTATTTAAAAACTCTGATGTAGTTTTCAGTCTTTGTTCATCTGGTCCCAATGAAGGTAAACAGAGAGTGAATTTAGTTGGTTTCCCCTACATATGAATACATCTGATGTGTGGAAGAAAAAAAAAAGTGAGTCAGCTCTCACATGATCCAAACTTGTTAGTCCATCTTTAAAAATGAGTGATGAAGGCAACTTTTTCCTTACTTATGAAAATGTTGGAGGAAAAACTATGTGCTTGGTTTAGCATAATTGACCACAATAATTATAGTGCAAGAGAATTTCTGTTGTATTTATAAGACTGCTGGATTTGGTGGTGGGGGCTGGGGGAGGCAATGCTAGTCTTTAATCTGCAAAAAGCAATGCTTTTTTCAAGGCCCAAGCTGGCAATTATGGGCTGTACAACTATTTGTGCTTGTTCAGATGTTCCATAACCAAAAATCTGAAGATGTCCATTTTCTAAGTAAATCCAGTGCTGAGGAAAAGTGTCAAATTGTCAAATCTGAGAGTTCTTTCTGTTTTTATGATTCACCACATCTCTAGCACGGGGTAAAGATGATCCATCTTTTAATAGGGACCAAATCTGTCCAGAAGTCATTTAAGAAGCTATGATTCAAGTCTTCAGAGGGGGGATAAAATGTTGCCATGTTTCATTTGCTTTTCATCACTAAATCCTTATTGATAGTCACACAGCAGCTCTTAGACTATGCATTGGTCACCAATTTGGTTTCAAGCCAATAATAACTGCACAAAAGACCCCATGTGTTGACAGAGCAACAAAGTAATCACTAAAGTGCTTACTAAACTGTTAGTTGGCCATTTTGTCAAAACCAGTTGCACACAGAAGTCATTATTTCAACTCAAATTATGGTACATAATTTAAACTCAAAATATGGTATGTGTACTGTACCAGACATAATCTACACATTCCAGTATCACAGTAAAAGTGAGCAGCTTTCCAGTGTGATATTCTATGGTCATTTTGAGACAAGAGCTTTTCAATTCTGTTTATAGAGTATTACAGTGAAAGCTGTAATCCTTACCCATAACTTTACATATGCCAAATCTTCTATTTCTGTGCCTAAAAGTAAACAAAAATATAAAAGGAGGAGTAGTTAACCACACATCTAGATTACTTAGTAGCTTTAGTAATACTGAAAGAGAGAAAGAGAGTTTGGGTCTCTTAAGCAGCAGTAAGAAAAGCCATGATAGGACTGACGGCTTTCATTTTCGATCCTTTTCCTCCAACCCTGAACCACAACTTAAGCAGCCCAGCTCACATTTTACATGGCAAAACGCCAAACCCATGCAAAGTTGTCTGCATCTCAGTTCAGCAGCTATTCTCTTCCAATCTCTTCCAATCTGCAATCAAATGAAATAGACTCTCTGCCTCAGGAGACTCAGACCTACACACAGTCTGGAACCAGTCATTACTCAGGCAGGAAGTAGATCAAGAGACCTGTGGCTGAGTCCAGCTTTGCTTCACAGGACTTAAGCTATAGCATTCACCTCTTCTAACAGAGTTCAAGACTGTCTACCCACACCCATCTCTGCAGACTACTCTTCTGCTAACTTTGAGCTCCTCTGATGGAATCCACACTTCCCAATCTTGACATTTTGCATGCTTTCCTGGTGTATATGGACCTCTGACCCTATCTAATCTCCTAGAACTCTCCCTGTACTATTTTCCAGCCTCTGCTTGCCTGACATGTGCATAGTGACCCCATACTTTGTAGCTGCATCACGGCAGTATGGGAAAATTTGTCATTGCAACAAGGAGTTGAATTCTCCTATCACGTCATAACCCTCCGTGGAGTCAGCAGTAATTTAACAATGGGAGGCTTTTAATTTAAATTCATGTTATTTCCTTATCTCAATTTAGAAAACATTTGTTGAGGACCCTCTCTCTGTAAGGTGTTCCATGAGAATTACTATCTGTACCTAACTTCCTAAATCTACCACTCCCCATGCCCAGGACTTCTCTGCTTTTTAGCTAGACCTGAGAAAAAATTAGTAATAAAGGAAACAGCTGACCCTCAATGTTTTACCCTCTGAAGCGTGAACCCAAGGTTTTCTCTCACTTATGAATCATAGCCAAGATGACAACATCCTTTGAAGTTATTTTCCTTGAGATGTTAGTAACAGGCATTTCCTATCATCCTCACAGGGGTTTTGTGTAAATTACTGCTTCTGGAATACTTCAAAGGCAGAATAAATGCACAAAACATATCGCAGTCTCCTTCCATGATGTTTAGTTCCCTAACATATAGACCACCACTGTCCAATAGAAATAGAATATGAGCTACATATGTAATTCAAAATTTTCTGCCTGTACCGCCTAACAGAGTCAAAAGAAGCAGATTAAATAAATTTTTATAGCATGTATGATTTGAACAGTTATATTCATAATATTAGCATTTTAACTACATCTTTAAAATCCCATGTGTTTTGTTGATTTATGCTATGTCTCAGTTCAGTTGAGTCACATTTCAAGTGCCCAGTAGCAACATGTGTCTAGTGGCTACCACATTGGATAACGTAGCTCTACATGTTCAGTTAGTTCAAGCCATCCAGAACTAAGCTATAGACTTTGAACAATTAATTTTTTTAAAAATTGTACTTATTTATTTGAGAGGGAGAGGGAGAGAGAGCAAGAGTGAGAGCTAGAGAGAGAGGGCATTCATCTGCTGGTTCATTCCCCAAAAGCCTACAGCAGGCAACACCTAAGTCAAATCTTGGGTCCACTCGGTCCAGGCCTCTCATATGGGTGGCAGGGACTGAACAATTACCTGCTTCCTCCCAATGTCATCACTAGCAGGAAGCTGAAATTAAAACAAGAGCTGAGTCTAAACTCGGGCTCTCTGATATGAAATGTGAGCATCTCAACAGACATCTTAACTGCTAGTTTAAACACTCACCCCTGAATAATTATCTAGAATTGTTGAACTTTTGTAATTACCTGAATCTAGTCCAAGGGCCATGCTACTCGAAATTTCTTGGAAGATAGCAAGCTATTGACCTGAAATAATGCTATTGAATAGTCAAAGCTTACAAAATTACACAAGTGATGAACTTTGTCAAATCACTTGCTGTGGTCTTCTCCATAGTAGGGAATTATGGCAAAGCTAGTATGAGAATTTAAGATGTGTTAGTTAACCAGGTAAGTATTTTGAAACTGGACTATTCCACTGTTAAACACAACCCCCTCAAATCTACCAAAATGCTTTCTAATGAGAGTCTTTATACAGCATCAGAAAACAAGCTAACAATGCTATTAAAGTTAGACTACATCATTTGAGTATCTTGTGACCTATCTATAATGGCATTCTGCCCTTGGCAAAGGTTAGAGACACAGACATGGAGCCTGGAGGACTGGTCTACAATCTCCTGATAATTAGCTTTGCAGACATGAAGTTCCTGACCCTGAAAAGTGAAACCTCCCTGTATTGAGAAAGATTATCTAGTCTTCCTGTGTGAGAATGTTTTGCTTCAGTGTAAACAAACTAAGGAGTAGAAAAATGAGGTGCAAATAGGCTTTCTTTGGAGTAAACAACCAAGCTAGTTTGGATATGATTTTCCTGGAATGTGCTGTGAATTCCAAAGGCAGGCATGCACTTGTCAAAGAACAGGCTGTCCTTCTGACTGGCAGAGTCTGAAGACTTAATAAGATACATCCATCCATTAGATTCCACAAATCCAATCATGCATTTATATATTTCATAATGTTTCTCCACATATTGGGATTTTTTCTGAATTTTAATTGGGGGGAAATCAAGGAATAGTAAGATTTGTTTCAGAGAACAGTTTGGTTTTGAGGATTATTAGGGATAATCTTATTTGGTAGCATTGTTGAGTATTACATCATTTTCTAGTGTCTCTGACACCTATCTTGCTTTTCATTTTTCTTTTTACAACAACAGAAAGCCAACATAATGACTGAGGAAAAAAAAGCTCCCCAGAATACAGGAGTATTTTAGCACAACTATAGTAGAATATGATCTATTAAGCTACTAAACATCCATCTGGGCAGGATCATACCCTATTCCTGAAATTGCTATGTAGAAGGGGCCTCATAGAATTACCCAGTGAGCATGTTGCAGAGCTCAGAGTGGAGGAGATGATTGGGGCACTCACTGTGAGTACAAAACTAGAGGAGGGACCAAAAGCAACAAAAAAAGCAATTAATGCAATTTTTTAAGAATCAAAATTAACGTCAAAAACAAATGATAAACAAAATAATCAGATTTTAAATGAAGATAGCATCTTACCCTGCATTAGCATAACTGCTCCTCATTCCCTTTGCCCTAACCCCAGCAATGTGGAGCCTCCTGCCTTGGAAGAAGGGTGAACATTGTATAGGCAGGTTAGAGAGAGGGAACAGAGTGGGTTCTTTCTTCAGTGTCTGCCAGCCTGCTGTTCTCTATGCTGTAAGCACTATCCAGGTGGGCCTCCATGAGGAAAGGGCTGAAGTTGGCCAGAGCTGTCAGTGTCTCTGAAGTATTAGAAAACCCATTTTCCTGATAGACCAACTGTCATATTCCTCAACAACAAGTCAAGTCAACTTACACATAACAACAAGGGACATTTAAAGATGGAATAAGTATTGAGCAATTAGTCAAAGGAACAGAAATATCTTAACAAGGAGAACAAATTTCATTGATATACTTACTGGTTGTGTCTTTATTAGGAGTTTTAGAAATAAAATCAAGACCAAAATAGGAGTGATCCCAGGTAAGAGATATAACAGTGTTATACAATAAAGAAAAGGAAACAAATGAAATCACAGGCCATGCTTCTAAGAATTTTGAGATCAGATGAGAGAAGGAAGGGGGCAGAGTTGCAGTTCATTAAAAGAGGAAAGAGAGTGACCTGAGACCATTTAGGTGGATGGTGAAGAGATGCTATCAGAAAACATGTGCCAGGCTCTAAAAATTATTGCCGAAAAGGCTATAGCTTCCTTCATCCATGGTCAGCCACTGGTTTTCACATGCACTTTCCAACTCCCATGCAAAACATCTTTATCACCTGCTTGTTAGTGTGTGGAATTCCTTTATCAAGGGTGGGCACTGGGCCTAACAGTTAAGATACCATTTGGGGTGCCAACATTGCATGTAAGAGTGCTTGAGTTTCAGTCCTGGCTCTACTCCTGATTTGAAATTCCTGCTAATTTGCAACTTGGGAGGCAACAGATGGTGGCTCAAGTAGTTGAGTCCCTTGAGTTCCCAACCCCAACTATTGTGGGCATTTAGAAGGTGAACCAGTGGGTGGGGGTTTCCCCATCTCTCTCAAATAAAAATGCATATATTTTTAAAGACTTACTATATTTAAACATGTGTGGATTTCACAAATGGAACTCAATGACAGTAAAAGAGTCAGTCATTCATTAAACTCTTCTTAATCTAAAGAGACAAAGACTGAAATTGTAAGATGAAGATATATATATAGATATATATAGGTATATATATTCTGTTGACATTTGTATCATTGGTACCTAGCACATCATCAGAACTAGCATGTGCTCAGAAATATTTTGTGCAAGAAAGAATGAATGACTGAATGGAATTCAGATAAGAAAGAAAGGGAGCTGATAAAAGGGTAAAAGAACAGAGAGGCAAAAGAGCAAAGGCTTGTAGGTGTATCCATGTCTGGCTGGCCATTGTGCAAGGTGCTTTATCTGCATCTTCTCATTTGATTTCAACAGCAATCCTCTATGTCAACCATTAAAGAATGTATTTGGCTGCCCACAACATAAAAGCAGACAGTAGCTTAAACAAATAAGGGGTATATTTTTCTTACATAATAAGCTGTATGAAGGTATATGAATGTCTTAGATAAGTGGATAACAGGGTGAGACTAGCATCTCTATGAGTCTCTTGGCCTTTTGCATCAAGTCCATATGCAGAGGGACAAATGGGGAAGAGGTATCCTTAGCCAGAAATCAAGACTTCAAGAATTCCCATCAGAATTCCACTTAGAAGTCACTGGTTAAAAATGTACTATTCAGTCCCCTTTTTGGCAAAAGATTAAGGAAAAAATGGGCAGACTGACATTCTGAATAAAACTTAGGTTTGTTAGTAATGAAGAAAGAAGTTCAACAGAATTTGGAAAGGCGACCACACTCACTTTTTAATGTAACTCTAACAAATTGCCACAAATGTAGCAGCCCAAAAACAAAATATATTTATCATGTCACAGTTTCTTTGAGTCTGGAGTTTAAGTACAGCTCAACTGAGTTCCCTGCTCAGCATCTCACAAAGCTGCAATCAAGGTGTTAGATGGGGTACATTTCTTTCTGGAGCATGGGATGCTCTTGCAAGCTCACATGGTTGTTGATGGCATTCATTTCCATGCTGCTGTGCCCTTGAGGTCCTCTGAGCTGCCCATAATGCCCTGTCATGTGGCTCTCTTCACATCGTCCTCATCATAACAGTTAGCTTTTCCAAGGTCAGCAGTCAGGTCTTTCTATCTTTCCTTTTCTCTCCCCCTCTCCATCTACTAAGAAGTCGCACGTACTACAACATGATCTTGGGAGTCACAGCCCATTACCTTTACAACATAACATAATATAATCTAGGACATGCTCTCTCAACACCTGTGCCAGATACTATTGGTCAAACAAATGTCACACTCAAGGGCAGTAGATCCTACTAGGGCATGGGTCACTGGAGAGGTCACCCTAGGTTGTGTTCCCCACAAAAATAAACAATGCTATGGAGAAAACAAAAGAGGATCCATTGAAGTTTAAAGTCTACTCAAATCCCAGAGCAAGTAAAGAGGCCATAGCAGGATCAAACCCATTGTTTCTGATAACTCCCTATGTCCCACTAAGTCAACATTTTCCAAAATATCTCCTACAGATAGCTCTCCAAGATGATGCTTGGTGAGGAAAGTTTTGGCGGTCAAATGGGTGAACAGAATGTTAGAATAACAAAAAGTAACCAGATTTTGTCCCAGATTAATTTGATGCTGGAACATTTTTGTTCATAAAACAACAGCAATGATAGCTGACAACCATTGAGAACATACTCTACCAACAGGCATTATTCTAAACAAAGTCATAAGTCAGTAATACATGTCTGCCCATGTGCTCGTGTGCTTCTGTGCATGTACTCATATATGTGGTTCAGGGGCAAGGTCTGGGCAACGCAGCTTCTCCCTCTTGCCCCTGTCACTTCCATCAGTGTCTGTAGCAGAAGGATCTAGAAGATGTAGTGCAAATTTACAAGAGGATAAAAAAGAATGAGCTTGAAGCTGAGAGAACAGATTTGCTCCCACACGTCTTCAAACATACCTTGGACTACCATTTCAACAACTGTTGGGTGAATTATAATCTGATCTCTGATTCAGGTCTATCTAGTGCTTTACTAGTTGTGATGTGGCACCATGCGCTAAAACAAAGAAATAGCTGATTTATTAATAACACCTTTTGTACCAGTGGAATCCATATCTAAAAACTGACCTATGGTAAATAAAACAGCTCATAATCTGCGGCCTTTATGGCATTCTTCCTAAAGTAAACGAGGTCATTTTATATTTACATTTGGTTTACAATCTCCTTCTTTTGTACTGACTTCCTTAAATGATTATCCATTTTCTGAAATTTGTCTTCCTTTTTTTAAGTTTGTATTTTATTTGTTTGGGAGGCAGACAGAAAGAGAGAGAAAGATAAAGAGAGAGAGAGAGAAGGAATTTCCCAGTTTCCCATTGGTTCACTCCACTAGTTACCCTCATGGTTGTCACTGTGAAAACGGAGAAGACCCCCTAAATTGGCTGCACCAACCTAAAGCAGAAAGCTGGAAACTCAAAATTCAGGTCTCCCAATGGTACCCGGAACCCAATTACTTAAGCCATCACCACTGCCTCCCAGAAAGGAAGCATGGAGCTCGAGTAAGGAGCCAGAACCGTGTGTAACCCAGCTACTGTAACACGGGACAGCAGTGACTTAACTGCTTAGGCAAAATGCCTGCCCCTGGATTTGTTTTCAAGGATGTTGTTAGCTGGCAACCAGGAAGTGGGTGTCACACTCCATCAAAGTTCAGGGAAGGGTTGCAGCCAGCGCGTGGGGGGGTGGGGGGGAAGGGGCCCCTGAGCAAGGAAACACAGCCATGCATTTCTTCAAGGCCATGTGACAACCAAGAATCCTCCAGAGCTGCATGAGAGGAAGTATTCCAGGAATGGCTTTGTGGTCGGCTGTGCATTCCCACAAAGTCCTAAGGGAATTTTTAAGGGACCTGCCCAAACTCTTCCTGTCTATGTAAAAACTGCCACTGGAATCCTTAGTTTCTTCATTTTCTATGTTAATATGATGTCAAAACAAAACATAACTGGGCAGTTAGCAGTACGGCAAATGAATGTACCAAGATATAACCAGTTTATGAATAAAACCTATTTCTTAATAATAAACTTATAAAATAACATTTTATAGTTTAGCTTTTGAAAACAAGTAAGGAATTTCTCAGGAAACCTAAAGAGAAAACTTCTCACAGACCTTCTGGAGTATGACAATAGTTTACAATATTAATCTGACCTTTTTGTTTGTTTGTTTCAAAATGGGCTTGCTCTAGATGATACCTGTAAGTTCTCTTTACTGTTTTTGCTTTGCACCAGACAATGTGCCTTTCTTCAGCTAACAGAAGGAATTCTCCTGCCGGAGATGATACAAAGTCCAGATATCTGGGACCACAGTATCAACAGGAGCCCATGTTCTGGACTGCAAAACGTGATTCACCACTGGTAAGATAGAGTGAGGGTGAGAGTGAGCGTGAGAGAGAGAAAAAGAGAGAGAGAGAGAGAGAGAGAGAGAACTAATTTGCTATTTTCCTGGAGGAACAAATTTGTGTTTTTCATGTGTCAATTTCCACTCAAAGAAAAAGCCAGACAAGTAGCAGATTGTAATTCCCCAACACACTGGGTTGCACTTCTTTATCTCCAGTTTAAAACAAAGAATTTTCCCTCTAGCTGGATAATTCCTGAGCTTCTGTGATATCTTCTTCCTCACTATGAAAGGATTTTTTCCCAGCATGTGTTTACGAATTTTGAAGACTAACCAGTATTCAGAACTCCAGTCTTCTTGCTTTTGTTTACCACTCGTAAATGAAAATTATTCCTAAATAAAATTATGGATTAATGACAGACACAGAGAAGAAGATCCTGTTCAAAATCAGGTTAATTCTAGTTAGCATGAAGGTTAGACACTGGATTTGCAATGATGCCATATTTAAGAAGGAAATAGTTAAGAAAGTCACAGGTTGTTTTTCTTTCTTTCTTTCTTTTTTTTTTTTTTTTGGTATGGGGGTATGGGTAATGATATATCATGTTTGTTTTTTCACCCAATGATACTTCATGAAGAAGCTGCATAATCAAAGAGCAACAAGGCCTATGAAGGATATGGACAGGGGTAGGGAGAAGATACAGCACTGATAGAAAATTCAAAGAAAATATATTATGTAATCATTTAGATAAGGAGTCAGATAAAATATTTCAGATTTTATGGGTCACATACAGTCTGTGTAACAAACGTTTCTTTGTTTACTTTTTTCCTTACAGCACTTTAAACTAAACACCACTTTTAATTTTGGATTATACCCAAACAAGCCACACAGCAGGATGGGCCCTGCCAATTTTTGCTTTAAATGAAGCATATACAGCCATTAGAATTGAATTTTGTTTTTAATAATTCAGAAATCAAGACTCAATAGTGCTAGCTGTTTAAAAATAGCTTCATCAAATCGTGGGTCAAATCTGAAAAACCTCCTCTGTTGTTAAAATAGAATCCAAGGTGTCAATTCAGGAGGGCTCATTTATTTGTCAGTTTTTGTTTTCTTCCACTAACTCCTAAACTAATTAATTAAACTTAAGGAAATGTTTGCACTAATGAAAATTCTTGCAGCCTCAAAACTAAAAACGGGATTTCTTCTTATCTTTTTTATCTAAAATCCATGTAATACATAATAAACTCTATAATGTAGACCTAGAAACACTGAGTAAACTTTGTCTATCATCTCTTCCTATTACCTTAGCCTGGGAGGGGAATTCTTTTATATTATCCCTACCTCAAGCACCAAGTTCTTTTAAAGTCTTTATGTGAATGCTGAATTCTTCCCTAATTAGAGAACGAGCAATTGGATAAATTTCTGTGAGTGGCCCATGTCCAGCTTAGTGCTTCATTTGCTTCTCCTGACATCACACAGCCCTGGAGTCACACCTCTTTCCAGTGTTGACTCGAAGGGCACCCCCTGCAAAGGGATGAATTTCCCCTACCAAAATACAAGAGGGCTTCCAAAAGTTCATGCAACGTGCATATAATGAAACAACTATGAATGGCTTTCAAAGATTACTGCACCAAAATAAACCTATCTTTTAATTTTGTTCTTGCACAAATTTGAAGTCCCCTTGTACATCACTTTGCCCAGTGAATGAGATTCTCCCTTTGCACAATCCTCGCTCTTAACTGAGACTTCTTGATAGGACAAAAGGGAAGATGAAATCCAGACCCTGGGAACAGGGGAAACACTTGATATGGTTACACATGGGGTTCTGCAGTCCACATAACTCAAGATTTATCTAAATCAGAGAATGTTTTACATGTACCAGAGAACCGTTATCGAAAAGACAGAAGCTAGAAATTCTTAAGCAACGTCATTTTAAAAAATAATTGTTTAACACTTAATTATCAACTTTATTTATTTATATTTGAAATGTATAGAGACAGAGAGAAAGGCAGAGATGGAGAGCTTCTACTGGCTCACTCCCCAAATGCCCACAACAACCAAGACTAGACCAGACCTAAGCCAGAAGCCTGAAACTCAATCTGAGTCTCTCATATAAGAGGCAAGAACACAAATATTTGAACCAGTACGGCTGCCTCCTTGAGTGTGCTTTAGCAGGAAGCTGGAATTGGAAGCAGAACTGAGACTTGAACCCTGGGCACTCCGGTAACCGCTGAGTCAAATGCCCTCCCTCCAAACAATTTTTCAACACAAATTTACATCTAAGTACTTTTCTTTCAACTAAATTAACTTTATGGTATTATAGTATAACAATGGGGGGATAACTATGGCATCCTCATTTTACAGCTAAAAACATTGATCTTCAAAAAGGGGCAGAGAGTAACGTGTCCACAGTTCCAGGGCCAGTAAATACCAACATGAAGCCAGGTTGTTTGACTCTGCAACCTGCATCCTTTAACCTTGTGTTCTTGATGATGCTACTTATATAGGAAGTTAATCAGAATCAAAATATCTCTGAATATCTTGGTACCATTTGTTACATTGTTTTATGCTGAAACTAATAGTATCTGTGTCTTTAATTTTTTTTTTTATTTCTTAAATGTCTTTATTACTTGAAAGGCAGAGAAACAGAAACATACAGACAATCAGAGCTCCCCTCCACGGGCTCACTCACAAAAGGCACACAACAACTGAGAACCAAATCAGTAGCTAGATCAAGGCTTGAAACCAGGCCACCCAATATGGGACAAGACACCCAATATGGGAAGCAGGGAATCTTAACTGGCACCTTGACTCCTAAGCCAAATGCCTACCCCAACAATACCTGTGTTTAAAAAGGCCATTACTGGTTCCTGTTCTATCGCTAGTTGAAATATGATATTACTAAGAAGGAAGAAAATGAATACTTCCAGCTCATTGATACCTGGCGGTATTGAAAGCATCAATCTGTTAGTGTTTACATAATAGCAGAGTGTTTGGGGAGAGCATAGCTCCTACTGGTCTCCCCAGTCCTCTTCTAAATTCTTTGGTTTGTTAATAATCACCTGTTTTCTCTTGTCAATATGCAGACATGCAGTGACTTCAGCTTATCCCCAGTGCTATGTCCTGACATGAACTCATCTTTTCCTGAAGTATGCTTCTTGAAGCAGCCATTGGGAAGTTCCTTATCTGAACTTCCAAATGGCCTGTAGCAAAACAGACATCCTTAACAGACTGGAATATCTCAGCCTTGACAACAGAAACAAAAGGAAAAAATAAATCCCAGTTATCTGCTGTTTAGAGTTCCATCTCACCATCAGGTCTTGCTCTGGCCTACTTCACTCCCACCAATACCAGAGAGCATATTATGAAACCTCCTGTACCATGGCTATAGAAAATATATGGCTAGAGACTAGTGCTGTGGCCTAGTAGGTTAAGCCACCACCTGTGGCATTGGCATTTCCATATGGACACCAGTTCCTTTTTTTTTTTGTTGTTAAGATTTATGTTTATTTATTTGAAAGACAGTTACAGAGAGAGATAGAGACGGAGAGAGAAGTCTTCCATCCACTGGTTCACTCCCGAAATGGCTGCAACAGCCAGAGCTGAACTGATCCAAAATCCAGAGGCAGGAGCTTCTTCGAGGTCTCCCACGTGGGTGCAGGGGCCCAAAGGCTTGGGCCATCTTCCACTGTTTTCCCAGGCCAAAGCAGAGAGCTGGATCAGAAGTGGAGCAGCCAGGCTAGAACCGGTGCCCATATGGGATGCCAGCACTTCAGGCCGGGGCTTTAACCTGTTGTCCCACAGAGATGGCCCAATGGACACCAGTTCTTTTCCTAGTTGCTCCATTTCCAATCCAGATCCCTTGGGAAAGCAGTGAAAGACAGCCCATTTTCTAGTGCCTCTGTTCCTGGCATTGGCCTGGCTCAGACCTGTCTATTGCAGCCATCTGGAAAGGGAACAATCTTTCTCTGTCTGTCCTCTCTCTGTAACTCTGCCTTTCAAGTAAATAAATAAATCTTTGTAAAAAGAGAAAGAAAAATAAAATTTTGACTAATAAGCTTTACACTCTCCTCGTTTCACCCTAGAATTTAATGTTCAGTTCTTCTAACAGAGTTGCTGCCATTTATCCTAGCAGTCATTTTTTCTTGGGGCATAAGAATAATGAAGTTAACACGTTGCCCCCTTGCAATATCCCAACTTTCCTTACAAAAAGAATCACTCTGAACTTCCAGAATGAGGCAAAAAGGCAATTTGAGCTTCCTGCTTCTACATGCTTTGGAGGAACTTTCCTGTCAAACATTTGGGAGGTCAGGGTAAAGGTCCAACTCAGCTATGCATTGCTTCTACTTTGTAAATACCAAGCACATGGGCAGGCTTTGAAGAAGGGGATGTTTCATTCTTAAACTTTGCAAGAAATATTTTTGTATTTTTAGGTGTGTGAAAAACTGCCTAGACTCAAATGAACTCTGTCAATCTTTAACTGACTATCCTCCTTGTTACAGACCTGAGAACTAATATGACAGTGTTCAATTCTTCCATCTCAAAACACAGTACACACAAACATAAAACACATTTTGCAATTTAGTCATTTATTACAAAAAAGTGACAGCATACAATTGGGATAATTACATAAATGAAGTTGAATACTAATCACAATTATCTATATTTATCAAAGGATAACATTGTGTTACTGATTTGTGTGTCAGAAGTCCCCATTTGTGTATTCATCTTATATGAAAGCAAGAAAAATTTCCATTCCAACTCTTTAAACATGACCCAAATATCATTCAATACCATTTACCTTAGATCTTATAAAATGTTCACATACAGTCATACTTTTGAATGTCATACTGAAAGTTCTGATTTTAATTCTGCTCTTCCCTCTCCCCACCAATGCATACGTTGAGGCCCCAGCTCTCAACACATCAGAATTTGACTGTTTGGAAAATGAGAACATGAAAGGGATAACGAATGAGATTATTGAGGTGATTCTTAATCAAATGTGATCTTTAAAAGAGGAGATGAGGGCACAGACCACACAAACAGAAGGATGGCCTTGTATGGATGTAGTAAGAAGGTGGGCATCTGTAGCCAAGGACACAGACCTCAGACCCTCACTGCCAACAGTTTAATCTTCAACTTGCAGCCTCTAGAACTGTGAGGAAAAAATGTCTGTTGTTTAGCCACCCAGGCTATGAGCTTCTGCTATGGCAGTCTGAGTTGGCTGATGCACTAGATAAATTACAAAGTTTCCAGTATGAAGAGGCAGCGCAGTCATGTGCACAGCAATCAAGGGATGCAAAGAGAGGAGTTCTTGAAATCAAGATTCTAGTCAAGTTATTGACTTCCTACTGGTAAATTGTTACCATTATAAAATAGAGACATGAAGATCGTGTTGTGAGGATTAATGAGATCACATTGGCTAAGTACTCTTTTGGAGATAAATTCCATAATTTTCTCACCTGGGTGCATAATAAAATCAATCCAATGTTTTATGCACAATGTATAAAATCAGCAATGCCAGAATTTATTAATCTTTTTTAATCTCTCTACTTACTATTATTAATAGAGAAAGTGTTGCAAACCTAGGCTGAAAATGAGGGAAAGACAGATAACAAATAAGAGAAATAAGAAATTGAGCTCTAACCTTTTTATTCAGCACATTAACCTTATAGACAAATTTCTCCAAATTCATCTGTTAGTCTATATCACAAAGTAGAATGAGAAAAAAGTTTTATTTAAGGCCAAGTTGGATTTAAACTCTAGTTCTATTGGATGTGTATTTCTCTTCACATTTCAGTTTCTGCATCTGCAAAATGAAATGACAAACTGCCTTCTAACAATCACAATCTGTGGAATTCAGACCTACATTCCTATTCAGAACAAGCAAATACTTGAAAAATATGTTTAAAATAAGAATAACAGTTGTTCCTTAAAGTAACAAGATACGGAGGAATTGCTTGGCCAAAATCTAAAAGACAAAGTCCTAGAGAAGCAAGGCCAGTACTCAAAGACACTTTGCTATGAGGTCACCTGCTGATACAGAAGAAAAAAATAACTATGACAAAACTCAACTAAACTCCCAAAAGACAAGAAAGTGAAAAAGGAAAGTCCAGGGTATACTGAAACTAGGGACCCTGATAAACTATCCGCTGTGTCAACTCAGGCTGCCTTGACAAACTACCACAGATGAGTATCTTAAAGAGGTAAATTTATAATATTCCAGCAGGGTTTGGCCCCTGTTGAGGGCTTTCTTCCTGGATTGTTTCATTCCTACCTGCTGTTGTCACCCAACATGGCAGAGACAGAAAGAGCTAACTGTCTGATGACTCTTCTTAAGAGGACATAAATCCTCTTGGATTGGTGCCCCACCCTTTTGATCTATTTGACCTATTTCCTTACTCCAAATAAGTCACACCTGACAGTAGAGCATCAATATATGAATTTTGAAAGAACACAAATCAGTCCATAGTACCCATTCTAACTGGGAGCCATGTAGCCTCAGAATAAGGAGGCCTAGAAGTTACTCAGGTCTCCCACAGAAGGCTCAGAAAACCTATAGGCTTTTTTTTTCTTTTTCCTTTTAGATTTTTTTTTTAAATTTATTTGAAAGGCAAAGTTACAGAGAGAGGAGAAAAGACAGTGAGAGAAATCTTTCATCCACTGGTTCACTCCCCAAATGGCTTCAGTGGCTGAGGTTGGGACAGACTGAAACTAATAGCCTGGAGCTTCTTCCAGGCTTCCATGTGGGAAGAGGGGCCCAATAACTTGGTCCATCTTTTGCTGCTTTTCCAGGCCACAACCAGAGAACTGGATCAGAAGTGGAGCAACTAGGCCTTAAACCGGCACCCTATGGGATGCTGGCATCACAGGCTAGGGCTTAACCTGCTAGGCCACTATGCAGGCACCAACCTACAGCATCAAAAGTCTGTCTCATGGAGCTCTCAAGATGGCTGAATAGGGAAAAGATGTGCTTATTTTTGACCAAGAGAAGACAGAAGAAAAGTAGAGAAAGTGTATTCCCAGGGGAGAGTTGGAAAGTTTTCAGTGGAAATTCCACAGAAAGAAGAGGGATATCATGGAGCAGCATGGAAAGTGTGGATGCCCAGCAGTGGGCAGGAACACCAACCACAAATCCTACAACCAGGGGCTGGAGGAGATGCCAACTTCTGAGTGAGCTGAAAGCAGACAGTGGAAACCAGTGCCACTGGTGATATTGTCTAAGGAAGAACTGTGCAGACGACATTGACTTTGAGTCTGGCCTGGAGCCCTAGCAGGGGGCAGGGTAACCATCTCATTCAGTAAAGAAAAAGCACATTTCCTTCTCCCCATCCACCCATGAGGGCACCCTGCAACTGCCAGGGAGAAGATGCATCTTGATGCCAGTAGAGTCTACGGAGGCCCTCACACCTGTGATCAGGTGATTTTACCAGAGGGAAAAATCTACATTAACTACTGACTTTGAGTCTGGCTGGAAAGGTTGGCAGGGGGCATGTCACCCACTTAGGTGCTCCCATACCCTCGACCAGTCACAGTCAGGAGTTCAAACTGCCAAGGTGGAGCACCCACAGGCAGCTGGCTCTGGAAGCATCTTGTACAGAACTGGCTCAAGGGGCTGAGAGTGGATCCTCTAAACCCTTTGACTGTAGGAGCCTTGTGCACTGTGACTGTAGGAATTCTGTGACTGCATGATAGGGAGTAGAGTGTAGCTGTTTCTCTGGGTATTCACTGTGTCTGGCTTCAGAGGCTCAGAGCGCCCTGAGTGCTCGGGGTGGGTCATTGCCGAGGGTTCCAAGCTCACAGTAAGGACTACACAGATTATTTTTGCAGTTCATGTGTCTCTGAGGTGTGAGTGGGAAGGTTCTACCCACTGTGGACTAACCCTGGAAATTAATGGCCTTGGAAGAGAGTAGGTGAGGTTGTAATTATACTAACAGATATGAACGTACTTTCCTCCCACAGACAATAAAGGAGATTTATCAACCCAACCTAGGTGTCCCCTGGATTCTCTCCCCACACTTGAGCACTGACCAGAGCTCTCCAGCTCCACACAGCACATGCCTTTGGGCATCCAGTGAAGGAGCAGACACTCTACTAAGCCTCAGAGGCACAGTTCCAAGATGAAATCCATCAGAGAAGAAAACCAACAAGTCATTCCACAAATGCCAAAAAATGCAAAAATACAAGAAACAAGAACAAGGAAGACAGCATGGTACCTCAAAAGGAACACAATAACACTTCAATATGAGAATGTGAAGACAAAGAGATTGATTAAATGCCTGAAAATTAATTCAAAAAATGATCATAAAAGTACTCAGAAACACAGAGAAACAAACTCATGAGATAAAACATCCATATATGATATGGATGAAAAATTTGTCAAGAGATGGAGGTTTTGAAGATAAATTAAACTGAAATATTAGAAATGAAGAATTCAATATATCAAAAAGAAAATACAGTAGAAATCCTCAACAAGAGACTTGGTGAGGAAATCGAAAGAATATCCAAGCTAGAAGACAAATCCTTAGAAATATCTCAGTCAGACAAAAAACAAAAGAAGAAGAAGAAGGAAAAATTGAAAATAGTGTTCAAGATTTGTTGAATACTACAAATGACTACATATGTATGTCTTTGGAGTTCCTGAAAGTGTAGAAAGATAGAATAGATTAGAAGGCCTATTCAGCAAAATAATAGCAGAAAACTTTCCTCATTTGGAGAAAGAAAGAAAGATACAAATACAGGAAGCACATAAAACTCCTAACTGACATACTCAGAAAAAAAATCTTCACCACAATGCATTATAGTCAAACCCACAACAGTAAAACATAAAGGAAAATTCTAAAATGTACACAAGAGAAATGCCAGATTACCTTTAGAGGATCTCCAAACAGATTAATGGCTTATTTGTCACTAGAAACCCTGCCTGCGGGGAGAGAATGCAGAGACACAGTCCAAGCCCTAAAAAAAAAGAAATTATCAATGCACAACACTTTACCAGAAAAGTTTTCATTTATAATGAAAATGAAATAAAGAACTTCCCAAAAAAACAAAAATTGAAAGAACTTGTCACCACTTATCCAGCCTTACAAATGATGCTTATGAAAAGCCAAGACAAGGTGGCAAAAAATGATCTACACTTGCAGGATCTCTGTGACTAAGATCCCAGTGGAAAGAAGGGGCCATCAAAGAAGAAGGTACTTTTCTCTGAAGGGAGGAAAGAACTTCCACTTTACTCATGGCCTTGTCTAAATACTGATGGAGTTTGTGGACTCAAAATGCTTCCATAGCCTTGGCAGCTCATGGCAAGAGCCTCTGGTAATCACTGACATCATAAATAAGGGTGTCAATTGTTAAATCAACAACAGGAGTCACTGTACACTTATTCCTCATGTAGGACCTCTGTCCTTAATGAGTTGTACTGTGAGAATTAATGATAAAACTTGTCTTCAAACAGTACTTTATACTTTGTGTTTCTGTGTGGGTGCAAACTGTTGAAATCTTTACTTAGTATAGAGTTGATCTTCTGTAAACAAAGATAATTAAGGAGATGGGATGGGAGTGGGGGTGGGAGGGAGGGTATGTAGAGAAGAACCACTGTATTCCTAAAGCTGCACCTATGACATATGTATTTATTAAATAAAAGCTTTCTCAAAAAAATAAAAGTAAAAACAACAAATGATGCTTAAGGATGTGCTACATAGAAACACAGAAAGGTGATCATCATTATGAAAGATGTGAAGATAGAAAATATACTAGTAAAAGTATAAAGAAAATCCAAATCAAACAAAGAAATATTTAAGGAAAAATGTCAGGACCAAATCATTGCCTATCAGTAATAACCTTGATTGTATATGGCCTAAATTCCCTAACTGAAAGATACAGACTGGCTGAATGGATTAAAAACAAGTCCCATCTATTTGCTGCCTACAAGAAACACATCTCACCAACAAAGATCCTGCAGACTGAAAGTAAAAGCATGGAAAAAGATATTCCATGCTAATGGAAAGCAAAAATGAACATATGTAGTCATCCTAATATCAGACAAAATAGACTTTAACACAAAAACACTTAAAAGAGACAAAGAAGAGTATTATGTAATGATTAAGAAGTCAATTCAGGAGCTGGCACCATGGCTCATTTGGTTAATCCTCCACCTGCTGCACTAGCATACCATATGGGTGCCAGGTTCTAGTTCCAGTTGCTCCTCTTCCAATCCAGCTCTCTGCTGTGGCCCTGGTAAAGTGGTGAAGGAAGGCCCAAGTACTTGGGCCCCTGCACCCATATGGGAAACTAGGAAGAAGCACCTGGCTCCTGGCTTCGGATAGGTGCAGTGCCGGTTGTGGTGGCCATTTGGGGAGTGAACCAACAGAAGGAAGACCTTTCTCTCTGTCTCTCTCTTTCTCTCACTGCCTATAATTCTACCTGTCAAATAAAAAAAAGGAATCAATTCAACAGGAAGATATGACTATAGTAAATGCATATGTACCCAATGCCAGGGTGTCTGGCTATTTAAAACAAATGGTAATGGATCTAAAAGGAGACATAGACTACAACAGAATAGTAATGGGGAACTTCAACACCCCACTTTCATCAAGGGACAGATCAACTACACAGAAAATCAACACAGAAAAAACAGAGCAAATTGACACTATGGACATAATTGATATCTATAAAGAATCAGTGAAATGAATAGCCTCTTTTTTGAAAAAAAAATTGATTTTGTTTATTTTAGCCCAACTAACCAAAAAAAAAGAAGGGAGAAGACCCCCAAATCAGTAAAATCAGACATGAAAAACGAGATGTAAAACAGATACCACAGAAATAAAAGAATCATCAGAAATTACTACAAACAGCTATATGCCAATAGAAGAGATGGATAGATTCCTGGACACATTCAATCAGCTCTTGTCCTGACTGTTGATGTACAATGCAATACTTCATCCATTATAGTATTTTTTTTTGTTCTAGTACTATTGTTTTAACTCTGTAATTAACACACATTTATTCTTAGGTGTTTAAATTTTAACTGAAAAGTTATCCCTGTTAAATATAAGAGTGGGAAAAAGAGAGGGAGGAGATGTACAATTTGGGACATGCTCAATCAGACTTGCCCCAAATGGTGGAGTTAGAAACGTGCCAGGGGATTCCAATTCAATCCCATCAAGGTGGCATGCACCAATGCCATCTCACTAGTCCAAGTGATCAACTTCAGTTCACAATTGACCACACTGATAGGTCTAAGAGTCAAAGGGATCACACAAACAAGACTAATGTCTGCTAATACTAATTACTAATAGATAGAATCAAAAAGGGAAAGAAGGTTCCAACATGGGAAGCAGATACACAGTAGACTCATAGAATGGCAGATGTCCTAAATAGCACTCTGGCCTCAGAATCAGTCCTTAAGGCATTTGGATCTGGCTCAAGAGCCCATGAGAGTATTTTAGGCATGGAAAGCCAAGACACTCTGGGAAAAAAAAAAAAAAAGAAGAAGAAGACCTAAATGAAAGATCTCTGCGAGTGAGATCCCAGTGGAAAGAAGGGGCCATCAACGAAGGAGGTACCTTTCTCTGAAGGGAGGAGAGAACTTCCACTTTGACTATGACCCTGTTGGAATAAGATCGAAGTCAGTGAACTCGGAGTGCTTCCATGGCCTTGGCAACTCATGAATAGAGCCTAGGGAGATTATTGATGCCATAAACAAGAGTGTCAAATTGTTAAGTCAGCAACAGGAGTCACTGTGCACTTGCTCCCCATGTAGGATCTCTGTCCTTAATGTGTTGTCCAATGTGAAGTAATGCTATAACTAGTACTGAAACAGTATTTTACACTTTGTGTTTCTGTGTGGGTGCAAACTGATGAAATCTTTACTTAGTATATACTGAATCAATCTTCTGTATATAAAGATAATTAAAAATGAAAAAAACTTGGTTTTAAATTGGAAATTGCATAGAAAATTAATCAATTTTTAAAAAAATATCATGTAGGATCTCTGTCCTTAATGTGCTGTACATTGTGATTTAATGCTATAACTAGTACTCCAACAGTATTTTTCACTTTATGTTGCTATGTGGGTGCAAACTGTTGAACTTGTGTATATAAAGAGAATTGAAAATGAATCTTGATGTGAATAGAATGGGAGAGGGAGTGGGAAAGGGGAGAGTTGCGGGTGGGAGGGAAGTTATGCGGGGGGAGCCATTGTAATCCATATGCTGTACTTTGGAAATTTATATTCATTAAATAAAAGTTAAAAAAAAAAAAGAGGTCACCTTCTGCTGGAACTCTGTCTTGACCATTGGTCCCTATTCTGCCCCTACTGAGCCGGAAGAACTCAGCCTCAGTCCTCACCCAAACCCCTGACAGCAACCAGGATTTCCATGAGCAGAGGGAGAAAATGAGGGAGCCCAGTACTAGAAGCACACCAGGCTAACCCCATTCCCCACTCCTTGCCAGAACATATACACTAGGGGTTATTCTTTCTCTGTGGCAACCAGGCATACGTCTATCTTCCCACTAACTGGACAGGAGACTTGCTTTCCTATTTTCCCCTTTTCATCCTCATTTCGGCAATCTTTTCCACCTTGGGCAATGTCTCTAATACCTCCTTTATCCTCATAATCATAGTGCTCCTATTTCTATTATGCATAATTAATTTATTCCAAAGGTCCTTGCAGGAACAAATGACTGCTATATCCCAAGCTATCATGCAGGAACTACACAAGACTGCTCTTTTTCAATCAATCAGATCCTGAGTATAGTATGTCTATGCCCTGTATGAGCAGGAAATAGCCAGAAAACCAGCACCCCATCTCCTTATCTATACTCAGAGTCAGGATTGATAGAACAAGGATATAAGCCTCAGCCATTTTAGATTCTTGTTACCCCTACCTTCTTTCAAGAAATCAATTCAGCCTCACACCCTTGAAGAACCAAACTTGAAGAACCTGTATGAAGAAGCTCATCTCCTCCCACCACCCCCACCCCCACCCCTAGCCCACCTAAGACATAAAAAGACCCAGCCTGCTTGGGTCTGGGCCCTCTGCCACATGTTCTTTGGTCTGTGTACACATGGCAGTTGGTTGACCTCTGCAAGTTTGTTTTCTCTAAATAAATTTGGTCTGGCTGTGAAATAATAATACCTGTTGGCTGAACTTAAAATTGATCAGGTCATGCTTATGAAGGGATTTCATTGCAGGATGACTTCATTAGCTGAGTTAACAAAATATATGGGTGTTATCAGAGTGTTATCTCACCTTAGCCTAAGTTATTATTGGTAACTAGATTATTAATAGTGTCTTTATAGAACTACTTGTCTTTAAATAGAAAACTCAGGGGCCAGCGCTGTGCTGCAGTGGGTTAACGCCCTGGCATGAAGTGCCGGCACCCCATATGGGTGCCAGTTTAAGACACAGCTGCTCCACTTCCCATCCAGCTCTCTGCTATAGCCTGGAAAAGCAATAGAAGATGGCCCAAGTCCTTGGGCCCCTGCACCTGCATGGGAGTGCTGGAAGAAGCTCCTGGCTCCTGGCTTCAGATTGGCACAGCTCCAGCCATTGTGGCCAAATGGGAAGTGAACCATCAGATAGAAGACCTCTCTCTCTACCTCTCCTCTCTCTGTGTAACTCTGACTTTCAAATAAATAAATAAATCTTTAAAAAACAAATAAAAATACTCAAAATACTGATACATTTTGAACATATTTGTGAAAATAAAGTTTCCTTATGCTTTATAAAATGCTTCTTATTTATGTAGAAACAAATTCAAAACCTACTAACATGTTATAAGCTTCTGGTGATTACTATTGATAACTACAGGAGATTAATATTTAGGAATTAATGTACCTACCACTTAAATTTTCTTTCAGTTTCAATTGTATTAATTTGCACAGTATTTTGTGTTAAGACTTAACTAAAAAATCATTACAGTCTCAGGTATGACTTTATGTGGTTTCTATCAAATAATAGTTAGATGAGCAGACACTGTTTTACAAGTCCTAGTCTCTGAAAAGCTGTGAATAACTACTTGTATGCAGGAAATACAAACCATGGAAACAATCTTGCCTAAAAGAATGCAACATGTTATTTTTTCAACAATTCATATTCTAGGTGTCTGATCAAACTAGCAATTAAACTAAGCTCCATAGAGATAAAATCACATTAAAATCAAATTGTGGCAACTGGTCAAACACTTCCACAAATAAAAACAAAAAGAAAGTCAATATTCCCATTTCAAAGATGCCAGATGCTTCAATTCATAAGATAAAAAGCATTTAACAAGTCCTAGCTCATAGAGACAGTACCTCTTCCCTTGCAAACTATAACCTCCATAGTAAACTTCATTTAGCCTGTGTCATCTTGATTTCTTCATTCCTTTCAAGTGTGTCATCTTGATTTCTTCATTCCTTTCAAGTGTGTATCTGTATGTGCACATACACATATAATAACTGTCCTTTTTGAAGCTTATACCTTCATAAAAAATCATAACCTATTATTACAAAAATACTCTTAGCTCTAAAAAGACAGGGGCAATTTTTTATTAATCCTATATCCTTAGTGGTTGGCACAAACGATATGCTAAATAAATATTTTTAAATGAATTTGTGGGTTAGTATATTGGAGTCAAGATTTTTCACCTCCACATTCTATATAAACTGCTTGTGGAATGAATGTATGGTTGGCCCAGGAATTGAGACAACACTTGAGATACCTACATCACATATCGGAGTGCCTGGTTTTTTTAAGTCTGGCTTCTAACGCAAATCCAACTCACTGATAATACATACTCTGAAAATAAAATGATGATTGTTCAAGTAGTTGGATCCTTGACACCTATGCTGAAGACCTAGATTGAGTCTCTGACTCCTGACTCCAGCCTGGCCCTGTCCCAGCTGTTGTAGGCATTTGGAGAGTGAACCAGTGCATGGGAGATCTCTCTCTCTCTCTTTCTCTCTCTCTCTCTCTCTCTCTCTCTCTCTCTATATATATATATATATATATATATATATATATATATCTTACTGACTCTGCCTTTCAAATAAATGGAATAAATAACTTTTAAAATTTCAATTGTCAAGGTTATCAATAACTTTCATCACTGAATGTGGGCTAGTCCTGAGAGGCCCACACTGTCAGGATGGTAGGGAGATGGCATTCTTCCACAAGAAGCACTGGAAACAGTTTCGGTGAACATGTCCATTTATCAGCAGTTAGGCACAAGCTTTTATAAGGGAGTAGCTAGCTCAGGGTAAAAATATTAATTCTTTTTTAAGATTTATTTTTTTATATATTTGAAATACAGAGTAACAGAGAGAGGTAGAGACAGAGAGAGAGGTCTTCCATCCGCTGGTTCATTCCCCAAATGACTGCAATGGCCATACCTGAGCCAATTGAAAGTCAGGAGCCAGGAGTTTCTTCCAGGTCTCCCACATGGGTGCAGGGGCCCTAGGACTTGGGACATCTTCTACTGCTTTCCCAGGCCATAGCTGAGAACTGGATCAGAAGAAGAGCAGCCGGGCTAGAACCAGTGCCCATATGGGATGCTGGCACTTCAGGCCAGGCCTTTAACCCACAGTGCCACAGCTCCAGCCCCAGCAATACTAATTCTGTAGGATAAAGCTGATACTGGCACCGCTGTGCTTCTCCAATCAGCTTGAAGGTCACGTATCCCACATAGCCTTCCAGGTGGTCTTTATGAGTCTGGGCCACATCCAAGAGTTGTTTATCTAGCTGACAATTATAAGGTCCTTCAACAGGAAGTGGGGGTGGGGAAAATGTACCTGGGACCCCTGCTGCCTGCCAGCGGTCAGGTCATATGTGTGTCTCAGTGTGCTGAGTCCTCAACCAGGGTTTTTCCTGGGGGGCATGGTGTGCCATGCCCTCTTGACCTTCTTCATAGGCTAGGCAGACAGTCTTCCAGCTAGTCACAGGATCACTCACAGCTAAATCCAGCTGTTGATTTTGTCTTCACCTTATTTGACTTATCCATCAATTTGACAGTCAGTCCCTGCCTCTTCTTAGTGATGTCCCTGATACCTCAGTGTCATTCTTTTTCAGTCCCTTTTGATGGTTTCTCTTCTTCCTGAGCTTTGAATGTCAGAGGACCTCAAGATGCAATTTGTAATGTTTTCTCTGTTCACTGAAGACCTCACTCAACCTCATAGCTTTAAGCAACAGCACTAGCTTCAGATTTCTGTCTGTGCCCTAGACCTCAGTCTTGAATTCTGGACTATCTGGCAACTTATTGACATCCTCACTTGTATATCTAATGGTCATCTGAAATTTAACATATCCAAAATTGAATCCTCACTTCCCTACCACTACCCCCAAACCCCTTTCTAGCCCAAAGAGTCCATTAGAAATTGTCTCCATATCAGTTGATGGTTTTTCTATCCTCTAGAAGCCCAGTTACCCACCATCTCTACTGCCAGCACAACTAGAGGTGTCACCAGAAGCAGAAAAATGACTTTTCCATCCTTCCGACTTGCACTGTTCCACCATGATTTCCATGGGCAGCTCCTACCCAGAAACAGTAGCTTGCAAGCGTCTGGTTCCTTGATGTAGAGGAAAGTTTAGAAGAAAGAGTGCTGAGGTGAGCACCAGAGGACACTATCTACCAACCTGTCCTAGTTGTTCTCCCTGTTTCTGCCTTTACACCAAGCTAATATCAACACTGCAGGAGAGACTTTTAAAAAAATGCAGACCAGGCCATGCCACTCCTCTGCTAAATCCAAATAAAATAATCCTCACTTGCTCTCCACTTTACTGAGTAAATAACAAAGTGCTCATTTTAATATTATCAAAATATATTTTAGTTTTATAAATTGTATTAATGTATATGAACTCATTGAATTTCTTTAAAGCCTTTTGATTCTTACCATGGTATTTTCCTGTAATATTATTTTCATGAGGCTACTAAATAATTCCTCCATTTTGTAAGTACTTTTGAATGAAAATATAAATAATGGTTCATGGTTCACTTCAATAATTTATTTTTCATTACTATTTTTAAAATGTTTTAGATGCATCCTAGGTTTGTAAGGATCAGCCTGGAGCTGGGGTTTCCTACTATATTTTGTTTTTACATCTTAATTATCACTATCAAATGCATAGAACAAACTGCATGCCTGTTTTTTACCTCATCCTTTTTATTGTTATTATGTCTTCCTCTTTTATTATACTTCTATAAAAGTAAACTCCATAGATGCAAGAATCCTTGTTTTTCAATGACATTTCAGGGGACTAGTCGAGTGCTGTAGCACTTATAAAATTATTCCCCACCTGTTTAACCAAATGGACATCAAGAAAGGTCTATAATAATGAAGCCACTCATTTGGGTGATGATAAGGATAACAGCTCAGGTAACACTTTCACGTCTTTTCTAATGAATACCTTCCCAGGGGGAAAAAAAAATAGAAAGCTGGTATCACACAGTGGTGGTAGAGTGGTTGCAAAATGACAGAACCAAGTATTTTACCAAAAGTCTCTCATCTGCAAGTAAGAAAAAACAAATCCAATTGACTTGAGCCAGAAGTCAGTTTATTGATTGTGTGAACTAAAATATACAAGAATAGTTTTGGAAATAACATAACTGAATCCGGATACTCTGATGACACCAGGAATCAATTTCTTTTCTCCACAGGCGTTTTTCTTCTGTGAGGTCTTTATTCTTGGGCAGCATCTCCCCGACTGCTGCCAAATCTGGACACCAGCAGCAATAGATTATCTCTTTTCCACAAAGAACCTGATGGAGAAAATGGCTCTCTCACATTGTTTCCAGCAAGGTCCCCTAACACTCTCACTGGGCTGCATGATTTCCTACCTAACGCAAATCTGTCAATCAATCTTCAAACATGCCCTATTCCTCAGGCCAGGGACTAGTGTGAATCACACTAAAACTAGGTGAAAATCAAGGATAAATGGCTTCACAATGAAAAGCGAAAGACTTTTACCAACAGAAGAAAGAAGGGGCTCTGAGCTGGCATTTAAACTGATATCTACTATATTATGCAATGCCTGCATTTCTGAGGAAAAATTAACACATTTAGCAGAAATGTCATAGGAAATGGCCAGAAGATTAAGATGAAGTTTGATTAAAGAGATTTTTTAATGAGAACTCAGGAGACCTTAGTTTCATTGCTATTTTTTCCAGAATGATCTATGTGACTTTTTCATGTAATGTAATAGCTCTACAAATGTTTTCTCAACTCAAAAATGCTAAATTACATCAAAGAATTTCCACATTTCTCACCAATGGAAAACTGACCATGTCAACTGGTCAAGTTGTTGCAGGCAGCTGATGTCTACTTACTACAGCCATATTTATCACTGTAAGAGAGAAAGAAGAGGATAACACCTACTCCATTCTGTAGAGTATTCTGTAAGATGTTGAAATTAATTCTAGGTGGAGAAATGAGCTATTACTAGGGCTCCCCTAACCTAGCTATGCATCCACATGACCTACAGAGCTCATGAAAGTATAATTCCCTGGACCCATCCATATGGTGTTGTATTGAGTTCAGAGATTTGTGTTTTTAGAATCTTCTTGTCTTGAAGTTGTCCTTATCTTATAGCAGTTTTCTTTTGGTCAATACTATCTAATACTAACAAAAATTTTATACATCTACATACCAGAAGAAATCTTAGACTGGGAATATGCATCCACAAAATACAGTATTTATTATTTGACAATAAAATATGAGAGTAAAGAGAGACAGCACATTCACTAATGCACTTGTGTTTAACTCAGAAGAAATGCAGTCCTTCTAACAAGAACTATGGTTTTCATGACACATACAAGACATGTCACCTTTATTCTGCCAGTTTCAGAGAACTAGTCATAACTGCAATTTTCACTTAACATCTAAGTCACAATAAGAATGAAAGCACCTTCACGTATCATCACTGATTTTTCAACACATCCCAAGAATCGTAAAAAGTATGACGATAGTAAACAATTCAATGTCAATTATATGTATCACATCTGCTGCCTAAATTTTTTTAAAGAAAATCCAGTCCTTTTTTATTATTTGAGATGTAGAGTTACAGAGAGAGAAAGAGAGACAAACAGAAAGATCTCCCATCCACTGGTTCACTCCCCAGATAGCTGCAATGGCTGGAGCTGGGCTGATCCAAAGCCAGGAGCTTCTTCTGGTTCTCCCACGTGGGCAAAGGGGTCCAAGCACTTGGGCCATCTTCCACTGCTTTCCCAGGCCATAGCAGAGAGCTGGATTGGAACAGGAGCAGCCGGGACATGAACTGGAGCCCATATGAGATGAAAGCACTGCAGGGAGAGGCTCAGCCTACTATGCCACAGCACCAGCCCTGCTCTCTATATTTGGCAACATGCTACCTTATAGTTGATCAAATTCAGGTATTTATGAATCAACAATCAGCTTTCATCCCCTCTCAAAATATTTTTCTTAGTTTAGTTTAGCCAATATTTCCATTTTTCTTATAAAGCTATTAATGCTTTCATGGTGAAATTAGCTACACAAAAAGTCTGAGTTCTGAGGAAATGAAATCTCAACCACAGACGTGTTTACCTTAAACACTTTTGTCATTCTCACTTCCTTCTTTTCTGTGTGAACGTGTGCTCTGGGTTTGGAGGAAATAGTTAACTTCAGAGGGATGTATGCTGTGAGGACTGTGGGAAGGGATTTCTGAGAAAGCTAAACTGAGAAGTAAATACAATACTTCCTTTCCACAAAGGTAAGAAAATAAACAATACGCACACACAATCAAAAATACATTTAGAATTGACATGAGACGTGTCCAGAGAAGCGTTTCAGCAAAACACCAATTCTATAAGAGAAAAACTTGAGGAATATATCCCTCCTTTGCACTAGAGCATAATGAAGACGCTTCATTCCTTAACCATTCTTTAATGGGTACTCTTCTTGCCAGACTATTTTAAAACAGAATTCATATTTCAAGTCACTAAGCTGTTCATTTATTAATTTTTAAAATATATATTTAGCTTGTACTATGTCATAGAGGACTTGGTACTGGGGAGATTTGTAGTACATTCTGTATTAACCAGGATCAGCACAGTTTTTAAAGCAGTATTCCTGAGACCATGATGTTGTCATAGTCCACCAAATCAGAGAAGGACCCAGAAGCACCTCCAGACCCTTCCTGATAAACTTTATACCTCCCACTTGAATGTGCAATGTATGTATAGCTCATGACAGCATCTCCTCTGTGGCCAGCCCTGTCCCCAGGATACTTTTGAAGGCAAGAGAAATAACTGATTCTCTCCTACCTTTAGGAGCTCCCATTTTAGTGAGGGAGATGGACATAGAAGGGATCCTATGTGCAACAGAAGTTATAATAGTTGGAAGGCCAAGTGCCAGGGCATCTGAGAAGGCAGCAGTTTCAGTCTCTCGAGGTAATGGAGGCACTGAGTGGAGTGTAAAGGAGAGAGAAGACACATCATGTATGCATAGCAGAGTAAAGTGTTGGTGCAAACGCAAAAGCAAACATGACCCTTTTGGGGTGAGTAGCTCTGAATGATTTGTGATAAAATAAATACAAGAGAGGGGCATATAGAGGGAAAATAGTGAAAGTAGGAGAACAGTATAGTAAGAAATGAGGCTGGGCAGATTAGGAAGAGTTAATTTGCTTTGAAAAGGTTTTCCTGCATGCTATGGGAAAGCTGGAACATTCGCTCAGGCTGTATTTCCCTCCAGTTTTCAGTGCTGCAATGAATTAAGTGAAGAAATCTGAATCTCAGGGGAAGATTAGAAGACTCTATATATCTCAGAGAGATACAATAAATACCCACAAAATGATAGTATCAGTTGGAGTAGGGGAGAGATGTGTTGAAGATTTGAGGTAACCAATCTGAGGTGGAGATACAGGGAGGGAAAAATCATAGATGACTAGCAGGTTCCAGGTAGAGCTGGTACATGGATGGTGGCACCTTCCATAAATGTAACAAGAAATAAATGCATGAGAGGTTTAGAGAAGACAAAGATGCTGAGCTTGTTTGTGTATTTCATACTAAGTTTGAGACTTTGGAACTTCCATCTCAAGAGGTATATACCAGTGGAGAGTATGAGTCTGGATGAGAAGACAGCTTGGGGAGGGGGACTGGCAATGATCATTTGGGGACCTTCTACTCACAGGTGGCATTTGAATATATCAGAAAGGATAAGATCAATCAGAAAACTGTCTAGTGAGAGAGAGGTGGACTGAGATAAGAACTCAGGAAAACCAATATTTAAGGGAAGTGTAGGGAAAATCACAGAGAAGAATAAATGGGAAAATTTGAAGGAGAGTAAGTAATGAACACTGCTCACAAAGAAAGCTCAACAAAGACCTCATTAGTGACTCAGTGGGATAAATTCTGAGGATCATATGAACAGCAGCCAGAGTAGAGTGCAGAATAGTAGATCAGGAAGGAAGAGGACAGGAAGGGCAGCAACTGTGGATGATGAAGCCAGGTTATGAGAGGGAGGAGAGAAGTTATGGCCTCAGAAGAGGAGGTCCAGCCAAGAGGGTCAGTGGTACTATTTTAAGTAGAAGATGTTTATCTGGTGAGAGCACAGAGGCATTTAACTGAGGATTGAAAATATGAAGAAGAAATAAGAAATGGAGGGAGGCCACTGCGGAAACAGAGTGAACTAAAAGGATATAGGGAAGGGACTTTGCCTCAACCGTACAAAACACCATTTCCCCTGTGTGGAGAGAAAAGCATGGGTGAATGAGGGGCAGGAAGAGGTGGTCCTTCTTCCTGTGTATAAGTGTTCTCTGTTAAATAGCATAAGTCATCTCAGTGGGGGCAGCATGTTAAAGGCCTTGCAGCTGCAACCTCTTCTTTGAGTGATAAGAGGAAGGTGAGGGCCTTGTGACCAGAAGCTGATCATTGAAAACACATCACCTTTATGGTGCAGGAGCTGCTAAAAGGTTCCACAAGACACTTAGGAATAGCAACTTGGTAAAGAGCCTACATAAGGGAAGGGGAATCCACTGGGAAATGCCCAGCAACTTAGCTGAAGTGTAGCAGATCTGCATGGTAGACGGGTAAGGCGGAAGAGACAGGTTACAACTGCTTCATAGAAAACTTGGGCCACGGAGGGTGTGAAGATTCCAAGCAGTCTGAAAAACAGATGACTCCTGGGCTAATAAATTGCGAAAGCAAAAAGCCAATTGCAGAAATACATTTGTGTAGTACATCATTGGGCTCTCACAGAGAGCCATGAGAGCAGGCCCATCCTGCTGAGCCAAAGGGGCAGGGTCACTCTGGAGGGTCTGGGAAGGGGGTGGTGCTGTGCTGACACCATCCCAGAGTGGCTGGAAGGCAGGATATGGAACCAAAGAGGATTGGAGGATTATTCTCTAGACTTAAAATCCAGAGAAATTGGCTCTCTAGGTTTTGGACTTGTCTAGGACCTATCATCCATTCCTTCTTTCCTATTTCTCCCATTTGGGATGAAACATCTACCTATGCCCACTAAACATGTATTTTGGAAGCACATAAATTATCTGGTTTTAAAGGTTCACAGCTGGAGAGGAATTTTCCCTCAGGATAAATTGTATCTCAAGTCTCATCAATATTCGATAAAGATAATATTTAGAAGAGACTTTGGGCATTAGAATTAAGAATTGATGCTTGAATGAGTTCAGACTTTGGGTGATATAGGATAGAATGAATGTATGTATATGTGAGTTGGACATGAATTTTATCATTCAGAAGGCCAAGGATGATATGTCATGAACTGAATATTTATGCTCTTCTAAACTTCAATATGTTGAAACTCTAACCCCCAGTATTTCTACTTTGGAGAAAGAACTTATGTGAAAGTGATAATGGTTAATATGAAGTCATGGGGTAGAGGCACTAATCTGATAGGACTGGTGCCCTTATAAGAAGAGAAGGCGACATGGCACTATATTTTGCTCTCTATCCCTCCCTCTCTCTATCACTTCTATCTCTATCTGAGCTCTATCTATCATCTCCCCACCACATGGACACAATGAGAAAGTAGCCATCTGCAAGCCAAAAAAAGAAATTTCATTCAGAATCTAAACAGCTGGCACTCTGAACTTTCCATCCCCAGAACTGAGGGAAAAAAATATCTACTGTTGTAACCCTGTTACTGAAGTCTGAGCAGACTAAGACACCACGCTATGAGTCTCATTTCAACACCTCACTCTGACATAGTCTCTGTGTTCTCAGCTCTAACCCACTTTTCCCATCATAAATGTTGTCTTTGTGTTGTTTACTAAAGACCTTCCTTTTCTCTCCATTTATTAGTCACTTATTTTTGTTTCGTTCTTTGTCCAACTTATAGCATCTGATCCATCCCTTAGGCCATAATATTGTTGGCATTATTGTCCTTCTTATTGTTTAAAATCAGCCACTGAGTAAGATTCCAGCTCCCAACATATTGAACCATTGTGCATCTCTACTTCTGTACCTGGACTACCAAAGGTTAACACCAAAGTTCCTTATCACAGGTGGAACTTCAACACTCCACTGCCATCCTTCCGTTTGACTCCAGTCACTGGCATCTTTTACCCTGCACTATAATCTACAAAATGACTCACTCTCTTCAAGTCACCAAAGATTCTTCTCACTCAGCAGAAATTTGTCTTCCAATTCAAAGAGAAAATAAAGACTCTTTAGCCTCTACTCCCATAAAATCATACTTACCTTCTCCCAATAAAGATATTCTTATTATGCTATCACTTTTATTAGATCTCAGTTAATGAATTGTTTATTCTCCTAACCAAAGGTAATCATTTTACACTCATGATTATATATAATTCTCTTTTGCTTCCCCAAGGATTTTGCTATTCTTTCTCATTTCTGTATCTTCAACTTTCCACTTCCTACCAGTTCTTTCCCCTTGGTTTCTGAACATGCTCAATGATGTCCATATTTTAGAAGACATATGTAGTCTTCCCTTGACTCTCACTTAGCTATGGACCCATGTTTGTATTCATTTACCCATGACATGAGAGCATGGCCCATCTTCACTATCTCTAATTCCTCTACTCCCATACTTACCTCACAGCAAATCAACTTCAGGACCCTACTCTTTTTCTTCCTCCTTTCTCTCTTCCTGGACATTTATTGGGATCATATCCTCAGCTCTCTTCTATTCTCACTACATAGTTTCCAACTCTAATTTCCTATTGGAATTACCTTGGAGATTTGTTTTTAATTATTAATATCTGATCTTCCTTCTCAGAGATTTTATTTCAATTGACCTTAAGTGGTCTTACACATCAATATTAAAATAAAGTCAAATAAAACAAAATAAATTTATTACTGTTGATTCTAAAGCACAATCATGATGAAGAACCACTACTCTGAAGAAATGATCTGAATATAATTCTATTTGTGCCCATAACTATGATTATTAAACAGAGAGAACATAAGTAGACAAAACATGGTACAAAAAAGGGTTTTAAAGTTAATTTATTTAGTAAATTCTATTTTAAATATTTAAGGACATTTCAATATTTAAGGACAATATTTAAGGACATACCATTCCAGAGATATCACTTAAAAGTATAAAAATTAATATAAGTACAATAGCTTAGAAAGGTAACACCCCATATTTTAAAGGAAATTGTTCAGAGATTCCAATGTTGTGTTTATCATATTGCTATAATTTCTGAGCTCTCCTTTTTTCATGTAATAGAACAAAGACAACCCACAATCTGTTTCCTACTGAATAAATTCCCCTCTTCATTTTTAAAGAGTGAAGCTCATGGTCAGCACCATGAAGCTCATCCCCTTGGGTGAGTTCATTTTATGTTGGTTGGCTCCTCTCCTTCATTATCATTCATTTTTGTTCTCTCCACTTCAAGGTGTTTTCTTTCCCTAAAGTCTCATATCTGAGTTCACATAATAAAACTATTCACTCATTAAAAAAAAAAAAGGAAAAAAGAAAAAGCTTTCTGGGAACAAAGCTGTGGTACAACAAGGTTAAGTTTTCACTTGGGCTGCCCATATCCCATAGTTACCTGCTATGTGCCTGGGAGGTAGCACATTATGGCTCAAGTACTGAATATCTACCCTCTATCTATGGGAGACCTGGAAGAGGTTCCTGGATCCCGCATCTGTCCTGGCACAGCACAAACTATTGTAAACATTTGAGTAGTGAACCAGCAAATGGAAGATTTCTGTCTTCCTCCCCCTCTCTCTGCCTGAAATGAAAATGAGTAAATAAACATTAGAAAACAACTTTCTGACCCCCAATTTATGATTTGCTATTTGATCTCATAAAAACAAAATGGCTCCTATACCAGTATCATAGCCTAATGTGCAATAGGTAAAGAAGAGGGGCTCCAAGTGGCACTACCCACTGTATATTCTGTCAGTTACTATAGGCCAGGTAATAAATTTCTTCTAAAATATTTCCTCATAAAGATTTTTACTTGTCAACCATTAAGACAAGGGCTGTTGAGGAAAAATATTTTTGTTTGTTGTTGCTTTCTTTTCTTTTTTCTTCATATTATTTATTGAACTCTTAGTGTAGGGTTAATCTTGTGAGTATAAAGTTAACTAAAAACAGATATTCATAAAAAATATAAATGGGAATGGTAGAGGAAGGAGAAAGTAGGGTGGGAGTATGGGCAGGAGGGAGGTAGGATGGTAAGAATCACTATGTTCCTAAATTTGTATATATGAAATGCATGAAATTCATATTCCTTAAATAAATTTTTTAATATTTTTACTTTTTCACTAAATACGTTGTTTAATAGTTTTTAGCCGCATTTATTCCACACTTTTCAAAAAGTATATGCTGAGCACTGTGTATGATAAGTTCTCAAATCTGTAGTTCTATTTCAAGGTCTTCATAATAGTTCCAGACTATTCTGTCTTAGGTCTGCTGAAAAATTACCTGAATACTCCATAGACAGTTCACTCCTAAGGTTTCCAAAAATGTAT
This sequence comes from Lepus europaeus, assembly GCF_033115175.1. Lineage (NCBI taxonomy): Eukaryota > Metazoa > Chordata > Mammalia > Lagomorpha > Leporidae > Lepus > Lepus europaeus. Next base: position 111,494,442 of record NC_084829.1, read on the forward strand.
CAATTATCTCATCATTTTGTTCCAAGAAGCTCTCCATTTTGGTGATTAGCACAATCAGTTAGACTATACTCAGGCTTCAGGGAGTTTAACATCCTTCGATGCCATTATTCTCCACTGGCACTCTGATCTCTTTGATCTCCTTCTCATCTCACTTGAAGGAGGTGAGAGCTGGGAAGAGAAAACCAAAAGCACATTTCATTATTTTTAATTGTTGCTGTTATTATCATTATTACTAGTTTTGAAACAGGCACCTTCATGTTGGCTCTTTAGCATTCTAATGTCTTTCTGCTGAAACAAATATAAAATCAAAACTCCCAACCATAGCCACTTGATTCACAGGATCTGTCCCCTGTGTCTCTAAGAGCATCTTTTACCTTTCTCCCCCTCACTCACCACCTGGAAGCCAATCAACCCCGTTGCTATTTATTAAACATTCCAAGCTTGTTCTTGACTCTGAGCCTTTACCCTTGTATGCCTTCTGTACAGAACGCTCTACCCAGTCGTCACAAGGTTGGTTTCTTCTTGTTCTTCCATCTCCAACTCAAAGGCATCACCTCAAGGAGTCCTTCTGTGTCCATCAATCCAAATAGGGCCCACCCCCATCATTTTGATTTAGTTTATTTATAACACATTTCAATCCACTTTCTAAAATTATTGTGTTCATTAACTTTCTTGAATTTTGTCTGTCATCTGTCACTAAAATGTAAACAACCTGTGATGAAAGGCTTGTCTTTACCTCCAGGAGATAGAACAGAGCTGGTGCAGAAAAAACGCTCACTTTTTAAAAATTAACTAATTAGTGGGGCCGTTGCTGTGGTATAGTGGGTAAAGCTGCATCCTGCAGTGCTGGCATCCCATATGGGCACTGGTTTGAGTCCCTGCTGCTCCTCCTCTGATTCAGCTCTCTGCTATGGTCTGGGAAAGCAGTGGAAGATGGCCCACATCCTTGGGCCCCTGCTCCAGCATGGGAGATCCAGAGGAGGCTCCTGGCTCCTGGCTTTGGATCAGTGCAGCTCTGGTCCTTGCAGTCAACTGGGGAGCAAACCAGCAGATGGAGGACCTCTTTCTCTGCTTCTGCCTCTGCCTCTCTATAACCCTGCCTTTCAAATAAAAAAATAAATAAAGCTTAAAAAAATTAACTAAGTGCCAGACTGTCCACTGGACATGGGAAGACACATCCAAAGCACTTGTTGGAGAGCAGAGGGAAGAGAACATCAACAAAATATCAGGTCTGAGAATACAACAGCATTCCAGAATCTCCACATGGATGATTGGGCCACAAGTAGGGTTAGCAGGAGACAGTGAGTCGGATGCAGGAGGTCATAGGACTATGAGAAACAAAATTGTCAGTCATTGTTTTGAAATTGTGGTCTAACGCTGAGTCCTGAGGTTCAGAACCACTGCCTCAGGAAGCACATATGTGTCAAGCATTTGTCACTTAATTGCATCATGCCTGGTGTTGTGATTTGACTTTTGAATGTACATATGTGTTATGGTGCAAAGTTCACTGACTACAGGATCAGAAGACCCAGATCACAAGTCATTAATTGTTTCTGCAACCTTGGGAAAGGATCGCACATGCCTAACTCCACTATGTAATCTGTTCCTTGCCCACCAAACCAACTAGGACACAAAATCATGCATCACTCCCATGGGCTAGGATTTTAAAATGCCACTATTCCAGTTTAGTAATTTGAACTGGCTACTCTTGGCTTTTAGCCCACACTCATTTCTGCCCACAATGTCCATTATTATGTGTTCATAATCTCTGTTCTCCCCGGGTCAGCTCTCAAAGAAGGTGCTCTTCATATTTCCATACTATCCTCCAAGCCCTCATCCTATCTACTGCCAACCCTGGTGCTATATCTATGGTAAGAAATTAAGTGTTCGCTAATTTTTTTTCAAATTTTCTTAAAAATAAACTGGTAATATGTAGCAAATACTTTAAAGAGAAAAATATTCTTTGATCTAATTATTTCTTTAGAACCCTAATCTTAATCATTTACCCTAGGTGCAAACAAGGATATACAAGTATACCCAAAGATGTTCAATTTGGCATTGTCTTAGTTGTAAAACAAAACATAGAAAAAACAAAATGTAACAAAATAAATCATTAAGAGGAAAAGACTAAGTAATTTATGGAATATTCAATGATGGAAACATAATAGATATCAATAAATGGTATGATACATGATAAAAGGCCATTGACCATTCTTGAAAAAAATTTTAGTGAACAGGAAAGAAAAAGAACAAATCAATATGAAAAATACATTCATTGTGATCTCAGTTGCACAATATTATAAACACATACAAAAATATGTAATATATTCAAAAAAGACCATGAAAATGTGGTGAAATGTTAATCATAGGTATTCTTGGAGTAATATTAAGCAAAATTCTCAGAGAGAGATTATTTTCCTTCTAAATCCTTTTGCATATCTTCAATTTTGTATAATGTATATACAGCACTATTCAATAATCATAGAAAATATTATAAAACTTTGTTAATGAGTGAATTTCATTCTTTGAAAATAACTTTTACTGAACTGTTAATTAAAAATGAATTAGGAATAATAATACTATTTTACTTTTTCATATTCTTACATATTAAGCTTAATATAAACACTATTATTCCAATTGTTAATATTGGTTTCCTCCCTTGGATTGGTAAAATTTTGAGGAAAAATGACAATGCCTAGTATTTCTTTTAGGTTATTGACTTAAAAACAATCAAAATAATACTGGTGGCTAACAAGTAGTTGTTAATAGGTTCTGTTTTACTGAGATTAAACACCCAATTTATTTCCTAACTCTCTGAAATTCACAGTTATGCAAAAAACACTTACCCATACACATAGACATTAAATGGGAAGAGAAAAAGAGCTTGATTATTTTTTTCAGAGAATATTCAAAGTCAGATAATTTGTATCTGTTTACTGGGAACTGCTCTGTGAGACAGGGAGTATTAGAACTGATTTATAGTTTGAGGAAGCTAAGATCTGGAGAAGCAAATTTGCTGAAATCATAGAAGTAGACTATTCAAAATATTATCTACCATTTCCAATAGCTCCCTCCTTACATAAAGGTTATACAATCCTGACCCATCGACTAGGGCTAGACTATGGACATTATTTGGACCAGCAGAAACATTACATTGCCTCCTCTTTTCTCTGTCTCCCATGAAGTCAGCAATATCATCATCAACAAGAGATGATTGATTCTTCACCTTGGGCTCTGAACTAAAGAGACTATGAGACAGAGTCATAGCCAACCTGCTAAGATATATAAATATATATATAAACCTTTGTTAACAATAACTGAGACCTGTCAGCTGAAAATCCCAACCTCACCTATGCTGATAAAGGGTAGCTAGTAACTGCTGAGGACCAAACTCAAATTATTCTGATAAAATTTATTTTTATGGTGAGAAAGAATGTAGAACAAAAGAATAGCTTTTATGGGCTAAATGTCTACTAAATGTAGAATTGAAATTAATATTGCTCTGTTTTACTCTGACTCCTACATCATCCACTATTCAATAATTATCTTTAATGTAGAAGTTGCCATTCATGCCTTCACACTGATAACAAGATAAACTTTCATGTGCTGGGTTGGGTTTTAATATTTGCTATTCAGACAGAAAATCCACATTTGAGTTATTCTCCTGCCCTTGTACCTTAGGGAGGTTAATTGAGCTCATGGGTGCAATTCACCTCTTATTGGAAAACCATCCCTGTGATAGTGAAATAAGCATTTTTATGGCTTCTACTTTTATCTTGGCAATGTAGGGCCCTCTGTGGATGGGAACCTCTCAGTCTGAGCATTCCAGATTGCTCAGAGAATATCATAAAGCATTTCCAAAAGAAAGGCTCCTTCTGTCTGTGGATCTGCTTCTACTGAGCGTAGCCGTTTGCTGCCATAGAGAGTCAATTTTTGATAGGTATTGTTGAGTTCTTTTATGGGATTTCTAAAAATCCTGGCTATCTTACTCTACTATTAGAAAATCTAGAAACTGAAACTTGATTTCTAACTGCTTAAACACTATAGCAATAAAATTGATAGGCAAATCTAGTCAAACTTATTAATCTTTGATTTTGGGGCCTGAGAAAACATACATCTCTACTAACACATGCATATCACCTTCTTCATACAATTCAAAGCCATTAGACTCACTGGTCTTGAGGACAATTAAAATTACAATAATTTTTATACCCATGGGGCTAGTGGAACAGCATGTTAATAAGCTGCCCCTTGCTACACCAGAATCCCATAGCACTATGCCAGTTCAAGTCCCAACTACTCTGCTTCAGATCCGGTTTCTTGCTGATGCACCTGTGAAGCAGAAGAAGATGGCCCAAGTACTTGATCTTCTGTCACCCATGTGGAAGATGGGATATAGTTCCTATCTGGCCTAGCCCAGATCTGACTATTGTGGACATATGGGGAATGAATGGGCAGAGGGAAGATTCTCTCTTTCTCTCTCTCTCTCTCTCTCTCTCTCTCTCTCTCTCTCTCTCTCCCTCTCTCCCTCTCTCCCTCTGTCACTCTATCTTTCAAATCAGTAAATCAACAAATCAATCTTTAAAAGAAATATTTTATATCCAGTGTCTCTTACTCATACTCTTGTTCTTTTTATGTGGAAATTTACCTTTCTTGAAAATAAAATTTCTGGCTCCAATAAGTTCTTGAGGAGTACATACAACAATGGCCTCACATGCATTTTGAAATTAATGCTAATCTCCTGTGCATAGTATAAAATGTCCCAAGCTTATCCTGGACAGCCACCATGCACATGAGCATCCCGCATATCTACCACTACTTTCCATACTAAAAGTGCTATCTCCTGAGGTATTGAAGTTTATGCCCCTCAAGATACTAAAGCAGAGCTCTGTTCACATTCTGTCTGGATAAGCCATGGATTTGAATCAAGATGCCACTATCAAATACCTTTATTTATATCTACCCACCCTTCCAAGCAATCATGTACAAACCGCCTACTCCTCAACCAAAGCACAGAAGATAAAATACTGATTAAAGTCATGCATCCTGTTACTTCTTCAAGTGTCATCACTGAGTACTCACCACACGTTTCTCTTATAATCTATTCACTTAAAATATTTTATGGAATTTTAAAAATTTTATGCTGTGATACTTTACTGAGGTATAATTTACACACAATAAAATTTACAACAAAACACTGTTTTTATGCAGCTAGGGGAATTTGATATACAATATACTCTAACATAGCCTGGTCATAATGTAGAATAACATCACCAATTCCAGAAAGTTTTGTCACAGTCAATAATACCTGCCCACCTCTGCAGGTAGCAACTATTCAGAATTCCATCACCAAGGATGAGTTTGACCTGCTTTAGAATTTTCTGTAAATACAATAAGACCTCCACTTTTTGTGTTAGGATTCTTTTGCTCAACAATGTTCTCAATGTATCAGGAATTTATTCCTTTTTTACTATTGAGTAATATACAGTCATGCATCACTTAGCTCCATGCATGAGTTCTGAAACTGTGTTGTTAATGAGTTCATCACTATGTGACCATCATGTAATAAATGTGCATAAACTAAAATGGTTTCAGTGTCTTTAGGCAGTATGTGTCTATGGGACCACCATGGTATATTTGGTCCCTTATTATTTAAAACATTGCTATATGAGTTTCTGTATGTATGTGTGAGTGTGTGTGGGGGTGTGTGTGTATCATTTTTCTATATCAGGGCTATTATGAATGAATACACTATGATTATTCTGATAAAAGTCTTTTCATGAATGTATATTCAAAAATAGGATTGATTAGTCATAGGATAAATGGATTTTATTAGAAACTGTCAAAAGGTCTTACAAAGAAGCATTCCATTTTATATTTCAAACAGCAACAGACAACAGTTCCAATTGCTTCTCCTACATGAGGGTGTGTAGTGGTATTTCATTATCTTCCTAAGTTTCTGAAAGTCTGTAAACCAATCTCATTTGGTCTATGGCAAATGTTGCATAATTCCTGTATTCAGGTTGAACAGTGATGATTCTTATGCTTATAGTCATCTGAATATTGGAATCTCAGGATAGATTTTTCTTTCAGAAATCAAGACAAAAAAATTACAGTATAAACCTGGAATCTGGGGTGGACATTTTGTGTAGCTGTTAGGAAGACCGTTAAGACACTCACATCCCACATTATGGAGCCTGAGCTTAAACAATGACCCTGCTTCCAATTCTAGCTTCCTCCTAGTGCACATGTCTAAAACCAAAGGAGATATCTCAAGTGATTGAGTCCCTGACACCCAAGTAGGGGACCTGGATTGAGTTCCTGACTCCTGACTCCTGGCTTCACTTCAGCCTGGCACAGTCCCAGTTATTGTGAGCATTTGGGCAGTGAACCAATGCATAGGTCTCTCTCTCTCTCTCTCTCTCTCTCTCTCTCTCTCTCTCTCTCCCTCTCTCCCTCTCCCTCTCTCCCTCTCTCCCTCTCTCCCTCTCTCCCTCTCTCCCTCTCTCTCTTTCTCTCTTTCTCTCTCTCTCATGAGTAAAATAAATAAAACTTCAAAAGACAAAATGTAAAATCTTTCATCAAAATGGAATTTCTCTATGTTGATTGCTACTGTTAAACATACTAGAAGGGAAAGTTATGAATTTTAGCTTGAGATTTTTATTACCTGATTGCTCATTTTCAGAATATCTCATCCCTGAGGGTACTTTGTGATCTGGTATATCGATTGACCCTCCTCTTGGGGCCTTTGTATGTTAGGAAAATAATGCTCGATGTAGGAGGTTAAATTTCATTTATAATGTTAGTGGTGTAGGGGTTCAATATTTTAAGTAAAATCCTTTTACACACTACCTCTTTCTTTTCTTAAACAAAGTTTTAACATCAGAACCTTTCTCTTAGGGAAAAATACTTCAGGGCTTGACTTTTGTACAAATTTTAACTGTAAATATGATTTATCTTGTATGTATTCATGAGAATTAAAATCAAAGCTGCTAGTTCTTTTTATTTTGATTATCCTGTTAAAGGCATTTGTCTGGCGTTTTCAACTAGATCTTTGTCATTTTAATTGTTGGTGAAATAATTGATTATTAGGCATATTGTAAAACCAGTAGACCTTGGCTATATGATAAAACAACAATATATTGGTATTCTGAATCAATATTTCAAATGCACCTTATTAACAAAAATGTCAGTGGATCCAGAGTATAATTTATAGTTCTACATGTCAAGCCTAACTGTGAATTCTGTTCTATATCTTTAGTAAATTTATGATAACATTCTCAAACTGTCAACAAAACACATGTACTTTTATGAACTATGAATTTTCTAATTAAATTTTACATGCTGTAACATGATTTTACATAAATGATACTTTGTTTAAACTATCAAATGTCAGTATTTTACTACAATTTTATTATAAAATATACATTATCACTAAATGAACTTTGATTTAAAAAATCAAATTAGCTTTAGTTGTATATTATTTTTTACAAATAAAGATAGACTTGTATAAAGGCTAAAAAAGAAAAAAAAGTGTTATCATCTTGCCTGGAACTCCATCGTTGCAATGGGTGCTGAGCAAAAAATAGCAGCCAGGATAATGAGGTTTCCCCAGAGGAGATAGGATACTCCCAGTTTTTCCTGAACTGAAACTGCTCCAGATTAGCATTAGAATTACAGCTAGAGACCTTGCACCTGGAGATGTAATCACTGGCACTCCCACTGCCCCTCAACACACCTCAAATATGCACTGGTGTTGACTAATGAGCGCATGGCTGCCATGAGCTATTTACTTCTGGCTTAGACAACACTGCATATTTTATAACCAACTCAACTGAGGCCAAAACCAACAGTTATAAGGTGGTGGGATGTAAGGAGATAATAATTTCTTGAGAATTTGTTTTGTAATTAGTTATGCAGAAACCATCTTGGGAATCTTTATATACCAGGAAAGTACATCCTAGGTTTTATTTTGCCCTGCTGTTTTTATATTAGCTGACTTTAAGATTAATTAATAATTTTAACCAATATTTATCCTGTATTATTCAATTATAATCATAACATATTTTAATTAATTATCTGCAAGAAGATTAGGTACATATAAGTTTAGATCACTTCAACTAGTGGACAAAAAAAAAACCATCATCTCAAGTTTTTCATTAAAGTGATTTTCATGTTTATATACATGTGTTTATACATGTGTGTGCATTTTTATACTTGTGTATGCATGCCCAATTGCATGCCTCATGATTAAATGCATTTTCAAATTTTTAAAATGTATTTATTTGAAAGGCACTGAGTCATATAGAGAGCCTGAGAGATTTTAGAGACAAACAGGGAAATCTTTTATCCATTGGTCCATTCCCCAAAAGCCCACAGTGGGATGTGGGATGGGCCAGGCCAAAGCCGGGAGTTGGAAAGCCAATCCAGGTCTCCAATATCAGTGATGAAGACTCAGCTACTGTATCCATGTACTGCTGCCCCTAATGTGTGCATTAGCAAGAAGTTGGAATTAGAAGCAGACGCAAGGGGCTGGTGTTGTGGCCTGTAGTACCAGCATCCCATATGGTTCAAGTCCCTACTGTTCCTCTTCTGATCCAGCTCTCTGCTATGGCCTGGGAAGGCAGAAGAAGATAGCCCAAGTCCTTGGGCCCCTGCACCCATGTGGGAGACCCGGAAGAAGCTCCTGGATCCAGACTAGGGTTGGCCTACCTCCAGCCATTGCAGCCATTAGGAAGTAAACCAGCAGAGGAAGACCTTTCTCTCTGTCTTTCTCTGTGTGTGTCTGTAGCTTTACCTCCAAATAAGTAAATGTAGCACTCCATTGAAAAGAAAAAAAGAAGCAGAGGCAGGACTTGAACCTAGGCTCTCTCATAAGGAATTAGGGCATCTCTACTGGCAACTGAACCATTAAGCCAAGCATAATTAAATAACTCCCAAGCCTCATAATTAAATCAAGAGTTTTAAATCTGGAAAGTGCCACCAATCAGGCTGAACCATGCTTCTGCTGCACAAGCTGAAATGAATTACGTATATCCATTCTCCTCTTTGCAATCTTCAACTCTAAAAAGAACTTTTGATATAAACTGGGAGATGGCTGGGAACCAGATTTTGTAATGCCTTACAATCAACAAGCTCTTCCTGAGGAATCTGATTAGTATCCAGAGATTCTACTACTACTATTATTGCTGCTTTTCTTCTTCCTTTTGTCATTGGGTTTCCAGCTCTTCTTCTAGTTATCAACAACCTAACTATAGCAATTTGTTAAATTTACTGCAAAGCATATCTTACAATATTTCCTAAGAAAACACTCAATGGACATGAGTCATTGGTCCACCTCCTCAGAGTTATGTGGTCTCCTACAACATCAGTTTCTTCCTCTGAAAAACAAATTCATAACTCCTTTTGGGATAGCTTTGAAATGATTAAAATGGCGAATAAACAGGTACGGCTGCTTATCATATACATCCTTTACTAATGTTAAAAATGGGAAAATAGTATTTATTATTCTTGAAAAAATAAAGTGGGCATTCAACCTAGCAGTCATGCTCTAGTAGGATGCCTACAACCCATGCTGGAGTACCTGAGTTCAATACCCGGCTGCCATTTAGGTCAGTGGTTTAAGATTTCTACATCCCATATCAGAGTGCCTGGGTTAGATAATCAGACTCCAGCTCTAGCTCACAACTCTAAACTTCCTTCTAATGCAGGCTCTGGGAGAATGGTTCAAGTAATTGGCTTCCTGTAACCCACTGAGGTGACCTGCATTGAATTCATGGCTCCTTTCTTTAACCCCCAAGCCACTGCAAGCATTTGGAGTGTGAATCAATCAATCAGTCTCTCAAAAAAACAAATAAAATAAATTACACACACATTTCTAAAAAGAAAAATCAATGTAAGTGCCTAGTTCAGGGTATTTCTAAAAATCTACATCTGTATGTATGAACAGATGTGTGGTACTTCTCTGAAAGTGTTTTCTATTTTACCTTAGGAGGACAACCAAGATAGATCATGTCCCAGTGTGACTATGGTGCCAGAATTTGATACTAATGCTAAGGACATAAGTAAAGAAAAGGAAGTGCAAGCAGAAAACTGAGAAAAGGAATAATAGAGGCAATAACACAGACAACACAGCTGTGCTCTGAAAACTTAGCAATAAGGCTATTAGAGTATATGATAACCAACTCCATCAAAGTACACATTACAAATGACATTTAAAGATTCAGAAATCAATGAACTTTTCAGGTATACCCAATGTTTGCAGAATGTGTCCTCAATGGCCATGCAGTTGCTTATGCAAAGGGATCACACTGAATCTGTGGACCAAGAGTAGCTGTTCTCCTGACTATGCCTCAGAGTGATTGTCCACATCACAGCTGTTTATCATGTGCATTCCGGCCATCATGTATGAGGCTCATTTTAGGCTGCATTGCTGTAGTTCAGTACACCTTCCAATCACACTGCAGGCATCTTTTGCTCTTTATCATTCAGCAGCTCAGTGGACTTACATGGTGATGAGGGAGAATCCATCCCTGATCTTCAGAACCTATTACTGCTGGTCATGGAATGACCCACCAAAGTGAATTTGAAGGATTTTATCCTCTGTAGATATACACACCTCCATCTGATAAAGTCTGGTTCACAAAATTGTTAAGCAGTACTCCTGCAAAAATAGCACAGGAAGAATATCTTTAAAGGCTTACAGATTTGCCAAGACAACATAATGAAAAGTATCAAATGTTACTCTTGTTTACAAAGAAGGGATGGCTTCATTTATTTTCTTTTTTAGTACATGTATGGTGTTACCCATACATATCTTTTTCAGTCTACTTGCTTGGCTTGATATCTAAATGTATCCAGAATAACTTAAGAAAAAAACATAAATCTTGGGCCAGTGTTATGCAAAACATGTTAAACCACTGCTTGTTTTGCCAGAAACCCATATCAGAGAACTGGTGTGAGTCTTGGAAACTTTGTTTCTGATCAAGCTCTCTGCTAATGTACCTGCGAAGGCAGAAGAAGATGGCCCAAGGAGAACCCAAAGGGAGTTATGAAGTTGAACATCTATTTGAAAGTCAGGTGAAAGCATAGATTAGAAGCAAAAAGACCTCAGTTAACCATGTTAATAAACTACAAGATTAGTTTGCTTAATCTAAACAATTAAGCTACACAACCATTCAATTTCTAATTCATTCATAATAAATATTGCTTTCAATTAACATCTTCACCTATTCTCCCTCCTAATTCTCCATCTGATCTTTGTTTCCTAAGACCCTGGCATGTATCCTGCAGACATGAAGGAGTTAGATCACACCTCTTCAACTACTCTATTTCATTACTCAACTCGCCCCCAAGCAATGCGCTAACCAGAAAGACAACATGCTTCATGAGTGAGTATCTGTGGTTGGAGAAACTGGATCAACGAGATTCTGCTCTGTTAAGATCCAGATTTCTGAGTTTCTGCCCTCAGTGAAGTTCCACAGGGTCAGATTGTACAAGGATCAGAGAAGTAGTGAAGCAGTGAGTTAGCTTCTAACTTCTTCCTCTGTGCCTTCCTTTATCCAGATTCTTTAAACATGTATAAGACTCTCCCCATAAATTTCTTTTGATCTGACTCTCTTCTGGCCTGTCATTCAAATTTCCTATTCCATTCTCCAAAGAACTCCATAGTGCAGACTGTATTCTCATTTGCTTCAGAACTCATGGGAAATTAATGCCTTCATTACTCAGCTAAAATTTCTCTTAGTTTCCTTTCTAAGGTCACAAGCAAATGCCAAGTGTCTACATCTCTAAGTATGGTTCAGTCTTTACCTGTGGGAAGCAACATGATTTTTGTGCTGTTGATCACCTCCTCATTAAACTCCACGGACTTGGTCTCTAAGCCACCATATCTTCCTGGCTTTCCTCATATTTTCCTGGTTTTTCTGCATAACTATTCAATATTAGGCTCTCACAAGCTTTGCCTCTCCCCTCTGAATCTATGTTCTCTCTTTGTGGTTTCATTTACATCTGTCATTCTAGGACCATATACTTGCTAATGGCTCCCAAGTTCAAATCCTTGATCCTGGCTTCCTTCTGGAGATTCTGATTCACCTGATGAACTTCAGGCTGCATAACTGTACCAGAATAAGCAATAAAACTTCAAATTTGACATCTTCACATCTTAAATCATCAATTTCTATCTCAAATTTTGTCCTATTCCTACATTCTCTAGTTTATGATACTAGCATTCAAATAAATATCCAGACTACAGTCAATGAGTCAATGAAATCACAGTGTTGATTTTACTTCTAAGCACTTTTAAGATCTACTTTTATTATCTCCACTACTACAATCAGAACCAAGGCTCTTCTTGCTCAGACAGTGCAGCAACCTCCTTAGTAGTCTCCTTTGCATTCAGCTCATTGTCCACTAGCCCAAAAATTCATATCTGAAATCCATAGTAGTTCTATATCTCCTCAGATGAAGCTCCTTGATGTAGAACACTGTGCCTTGCTCACCTCTATGCCCTCATTTCTTGCCACTCACTCTCACACCTTTAATATTTCACCACTCAAGCTCACATTTTGTATTTCAGAAAAACTTGAAATGTCTATAGTTTCCTATATGGTGCTGTATTACTTGCCTTCATCCTTTGCTCATGCTTATCTCTTACTATCTGCCTCTTATCTCTGTTAACACCTCCTTCCAGTTATCTAACTCCTACTCACTCATTGAGAATGAGCTACATATAATATGTTAAAAGATTTTTTGGTATGCAACACCTCTCACCCCCCAGACTGAGTTGAATATCTCCCTCCATGATCTCTCAATACCTTGAATATCTCTCTCCTGCACTCATCCTCAGTCTTTATCATAATGCTCTCACGAATATTTGTTGAATGAATGAGTGTGGAATAACAGGTTGGCTTCCTACTGATGGAGCTTTCATAACTCTAGCAATCTAAGATATGATGTCATTTCTTCCCACTGAGCAGTGAATGTGACAAATGATTTTATCACATATCCTACTGAGTTGCCTTTTAACAGATCAGCTTAATGATTTTGTTTGAAGTATTATGCACATCTAGATCTAAATATGGCCACCAAATTATATTTCAAAATCAATAATATTGTCAAAAATCATGACAAATTTCTACCAATAGAGGATGCAATCAAAATCTGCCTGTCATTTTCATGTCATTCAATTCCAAATTTGTCATTGGAAACGCCCTCAAGTCTAAGTTTTATCTATATGTCTTGACTCTATCTAATCTCTGATAGAAGGTTGGCAAGTGGTATAAATGGGGATAAAGTTATGTACCAAAGAGAAAAGGAGGGAAATCTAAAAGAATCAGAACTGTCCTTTCAATAATCAAAAGATCACATGGTGCATTTTTACACTATTTTAACATTTTAAACTCTGGAACAACAACAACAAAAAAAAAACAGAACAATGCTTCCTGTAACTCAGAAGTCAGCACTTGGGATTTGTCTCACAGGAAGCATCTGGGATGCTGCAGATCTGTGGTGATGAACGTTACAATGGGCATGTTTCACAGGGAGTGATTAAGTGTGCGGATGTTGGAAATTTCAGGGAATAGGAGGTGAATTCTTTTTAAGACAAGGGCACAAAGAAACATAGACAACGGAAGAACTATAGGAAGAGATAAAAACAAAATAAGCCAAATAACTAATATTGTTGTATAACATTGACGGGGGAAATAAAGAGGCTTAGGTCTTAACTTAAAAATCACAGAAGAAATATAATAGTGTCCATGGATGACCAGATTCTTTGCTTGGAATATTGTAGGGAATGTGGGGAAAGAGTGATCCTTTTCATCAGAAGGTTTTCCACTTCATACACAAGAAAGTTTATTGAATTTCTTACCTGAATAATTTTTTTAATTATATATAATGTTAAATATCACTAATTTTCATGTAAGTTAAAAATAAATACTGTTACAACAGAATGTCTTAAATATTTTATTCTTAATAACATATAACTCACTGAATTGTTCTACTTATACTTATTTATTTTCTAATCCACAGTAATGAAACTTGGAGATGTATGTTCAACACATACCCACTTGATATCTTCCACTTAGAACACCTTCATGAAACCCAGCCTCCACGTTCTCCAGACTCACTTTCCTTCAGCTGCCAGAAGGATTCAACCTTGCTCTTTATTTCCCCATGCCTTTTCCACCACCAAGAACTACATTTGAAGTTTCAAATTTCCACACTGGAGTAAAGTTTATACAAATAGACAACTACACACAGAGAGTGAGTCCACCCCCTTGGTAAAATGAAATAATAGAAAAAATGTGTATTTTTGTACATATATATATATATATCCATGATTAACTTGCAATATATTTGGTTTGAGTTTGAAAAATTGATTATATAGAGTTTGATTAAGATTTTTGCAGTAATAGAATACATAAGCATCTCTAATACAAAAACTATGTATTTAGAATATTTAGACCATGTCTTCAAAGTTTAGTATCACCATATCTTATAATATACTGGAAGCCAAATCATCGCATGAAACAATATATAATTATCAAATATCTTAGGCACATTAGGAAAAAATTATAATATTGATAAGTCATTTTCATTGCTACATTGTGAGATTCTGAATTCACCTACTTATTAAGCAAAATCTGAGTTTTTTTTTTCATTTCTAAACCATAAGCATGCCTGTAAATGTGTCAAATGGAAAATCTTACTGATCTCTAAACATAATTCTAATATGAAATATTACTCTAGACTGCTCTCGATGGCCTATATTGAGTGAAGAGTAAAAGACAGAAGGTAAGGCATCAGTATTTTATATTTTATTTACTTTAGGCCTTTCTTTGCTTTTTGGATTATTCATAGATAATTTGAATTAATTTTCCTGTGTAGCTTCTTACTATTTCAATGGGAAGGCATTCTGGTAACATTTCTCCATTGCAGTTGAAATAAAGGTGCTAGGAAAAACAAAATGCTCTCTGCCACGAAAGTATAGTGAAATAGAATCTAGAGGAATCTCCTAAGCAGTTTGTGAGGAAAATTACAATGTAGCCCTCATATTTTGCTTCTTTGATACCCTTTTAGCAGAGACAGAATTTGTCTTCTTGGTGCAATATGATATGTTATATGTATTAGATATTCATTTTTAGGTTACAAATTATCATACACACACATACACACAACTTACTATCTCACACAGTTTCTGGAAAGTTATCTTACATAAGCTTAGCCAATTGTTTCTGGCTTGGGGTGGGATGAGGGTCTCATGATGCTGCAATCAATCCAGGGAAAAAATTCTTCCCAGTTTTTCCATTGGAGAGGAATTTCCCAGGAAATAGTATTTCATTGTTAATGCTGAGAATATCCCTAGAAAATCAAGTCACTTGGTTCCCCTAAATCAATTGTTAGTTTGAGGGTTTCAACCTCTGAAGATTTGACTGGTCTTTCAGCCTACTCCCAAATTCACATACTGGCTGTTGGCAGGAGGCTTTATTTCTTTGCCCCGTATATCTGTCCAAGAACAAGCTCACAATATGGCTTCCCTCAGAGAAGAGAGTGATCCAAGAAAGAGAAAGAGATGTCATGCTGCCTTTTGTCACCTAACCTCAAGTCATGTTATGGATACTTCTGTGTTAGCCTATTTGTTAGAGGGAAGATGCCCATTTAAGCCCAGCTTACACACAATGATAGATTATAGAAATGTATGAATATAAAGAGATGAGGATTGTTATGGACAGATAGAGACTGATGACTATGGTATAATGTGGTATGATATGGTATGGTATGGTTTCTAAAGGCATGTGTTGAAAACACACAAGGAGTTGTCCGGATGAGGCACAAGCCTTTATTATAAAATACACAACATGACACCATTGAAGGATTGAAAGGCTTGAAGGATTGAAAACTCCTGTCTGAATCTGCTTCAGAAGAATGACAGCAGAGTAGTCCCCCAAACATTTGACACTGTATCAAATCATTCCACCAGGAACTTACATAAGAGAAATAAAGCCTAAAAGAATTTTAAGGTTAATCTTAACATTTTGCAAAGAGCAAAATGAAGGCATCTTCATCTATTTGTATTGCCATAACAAAAACACCCCAGTAGACTAGATAATTTATAAGCAACAGAAATTTGTTGTGGAGCCAGTGCTGCAGTGCAGCAGGTTAATTCTCTGGCCTGAAGCAACGACATCCCATATGGGCGCTGGTTTGAGACCTGGCTGCTCCACTTCCAATCCAGCTCTCTGCTATGGCCTGGGAAAGCTGTGGAAGATGGCCCAAGTCCTTGGGCCCATGCACCTGCGTGGGTGACCCAGAGGAACCTCCTGGCTCCTGGCTTTGGATGGGCTCAGCTCTGGTCATTGCGGCCAATTGGGGAGTGAACCATTGGATGGAAGATCTCTCTCCTCTCTCTTTCTCTCGCTCTCTCTCGCTCTCTCTCTCTCTCTGCCTCTCCTCTCTCTGTGTAACTCTGACTTTCAAATAAATAAATATTTTTTAAAAATAGAAATTTGTTGCTCACAGGTCTGGAAAATGAGAAATCAAAGATGATGGTGCCAGCAGATTTTGTGTCTGGCTTACTTTCTGCTTCATAAATGGCATCTTCTCACCACATCCTCACATGGTAGAAGGGACAAATGAGCTCTCTTTGGCATTTTTTTTTAAGATTTACCTATTTATTTGAAAGATAAACTTACAGAAAGAGAGAAGGAAAGACAAAAATGTCTTCCATCCACTAGTTCAGTCACAATGACTGGGGCTGGGCCAGTCCAAAGCCAGGAGGCAGGAGCTCTCTCTGGGCTTCCCACATGTGTTCAAGAGCCCATGAACTTGGGCCATCTTCTGCTGCTTTCCCAGGTACATTAGCAGGATCAGACGTGGCACATCCAAATCTTAAACCGGTGCCCCTAGGGAATGCCAGCACTGCAGGCTGCAGCTTAACCTGCTATGCTACAGCACCAGCCCTTTGATCTTGTTTTATATGCACATTAATTCATTCAAGAGGGCTCCACTCTCATGATCAAATCATTTCCCAATACCACTGCACTAGAGATTGTTTCAATTCATGAATATTGGGGGGACACAAGCATTCAGATCATAGCAGTAGAATAAAGAGACCATTGCATTTTGTAGTTTCTTTGGAAATTCACAGATCAAACACTTGGTATAATGCAATGTGATGCATGGGCTCTTGGGTCAACTGTCTGGGTTCAAATCCCAGCTTTTCTATTTTCCAATGTATGATCCTGTCAAGTCATAGCATAAAATGGCAATAATAATGGCATCTACTTCCTGGAGTTGCGTGAGGTCAAAGAAGTTAATTGTGCAATGCGGCTAGAACATGCCTAGCATGCACTGTAACATGATCAGCCTCCATCAGCAGCCATCACCATTCTAGAGAGCAATGTGCTTTACTTTTGTACTACTGTGTACTTTTAGTTCTCTATCTCCTTTGCATGTCATTTCTTCTCTAATTTATTTTTGGCTGCTTTCCTCTTTCCATCCCTGTGTTTCCAGGATCTGTATCTCAAACTTGTTTAGCTTTCCCATTCTCCCTTGGAAATATCATATTCAAACACAACTTCAACCACCACCTGTAGGCCAAGGACCACCAAAAGCTATTTTACCTGTTTAGATTAAACTCCAGACTCTTAAGCAATAGTAGTACAACAGGTCTAAAAGTGAGATCATTGCCTTGCTTAGCCATTTCTTTTCTTAAAAATGATTTTATTTTCTCCCTAGCTGTGAGTGCCAGAATTCCTCCTACGAGTCCTGACACCTAATCCTCTTAATCACACTCCACATTGAATCAGTCACATCATTTTATACATTAAAAATTTTCCAGTCTCTCTCTGTCCCTCTCTGCCTCCATCTTCTATTACCTCAGCAAGACCTCCTTATCTGCAGAGGAGTCGACACAGTTTGGGCTTCAAACCCTAGGACCATTCATTATTGGTTATATGACCTCATAAAACTTAACATCTCCACCAGGGAAAAATAATCTTTCCCCACCATCCCAGGGGCCTTAGGAACCCTCTACTCAAAGTCCTCCATCAGAGTGCTATTACTACTCAGCTGTCTGCTTTATACTGTGGGCTTCTTGAGGATATAGATTTGCCTCAATGGTTCTATATACCCAATAAATTTGTACCTGGCAGTGAGAGCCCAGAAAAATATTTAGGGAATGAATTCCATTGTGACAGGTGGACCTCAAGCTTTTCCATCACTACTGTTAGACTCACCAGTGCTCCCTTGTTGACAACATTCTGAGCTCAATGACATAGGTATCCACCACAACACCCTCATTTACCACCAGTAATGACCTAACTGATGGCCTGCTCACCATTTTAAGTGACATTGCATTGTTTCCAACCACATGCATGTTTGCATTAAGTGGAACACAGTTCCCTCTTTTTTTTAATTGACTAATCAAATATTTGATAACAAAACTTTAAGTTAACAATGTTAATAAGAATCATATTTCAAAATAGAATTTTTCAAATATGGGAATTGGAGGGTAAAGCGTATTGGTCATATTAGGGCCACCCTTCCTGGTACAGTGTGTTACACTGCTACTAGTGATGCAAGAATCCCATACAGGAGCATCCGCACATATCAAGTCCTAGCTATTCTATTTCTGATTCAGCTCCATGCTATTGTACCTGGGAAAGCAGCGGAAGACCTGGATTGAGTCCCAAGCTCTAGGCTTCACAGCCCAGCACTAGCTGTTGTGGTCATTTAGGTAGTGAACCAGTGGATATAATCTCTCTCTCTCTCCTCTCTTTTTCCTCACTCTGCCTTCAACTAAATAGTAAGTCTTTGAAAAGAATATTGATTACATTTTGTTTTCCCTTAAAAATTTAATAATACCTCACACAGTATGTTTTACTTCTGGCCTGAAGTTGAGGTAACAATCTGAATCAAATCTGAAAAGGAAACAATGATTTTTGCTTATGTAAGTTTGAAGTACAATTGGGTTTCATGCTGTGAAAAAAAAAGTGTAAGTTCTTATCAGATATTCTTAGGTCTCAACTACAAACAAGAACTATGAAACCTTTGCAACACCATCAAAGCAGTTGCAATTCAAGCTTCCAACATCATGAATAGGTAGAAATTTCCTGGCTATCAGTAAGTAACCCCAACTGTCATATATCGTTTCCATGTCCACAATGCTGCCAAGTCATCCTAATCACTCAGTATACTTCATTCTGAAATATTTTGTGACTTTGACTACAGAATTAGTTTACATAAAAGAAAAATGATGTTAAATTCGGGATGTTTTTGTTTGTGATCTCAGAGCAATTGACATTTGACATCTCATTGGAAACAGTAAAGATATTTTTTGCAAAGGACAAGTTCCTTTATGTCCCAGATTTGGTAGTAGTGGAGAGTTATGACAATTTCATCTTCTCTTTACTTTGGATTTCCTCTCATAATCATCTTGACATAGCAAATGACATTATCAGTCTCGTATAAGTATTCTTAAAGTATACAACCTATCAGTGCTCACACTAATATACAAAATTAAAGCCAATGTGATGTTACAGTTAGCCAGGATCACAAGGAACTAAAATAGAAATACCATTGTTAAAGCACCTTATTCTAAGAAAGTAAATTTACTTGGTATTTAACTGTGGAGCTTAAGGAAGTTTCCTAATATTACTTTAAAAAGAGGATGGCATCGGGCAGGATTTTGATGCCCAGTTGGGACACTCACATCTCACATCGGAATGCTGGAGTTCAAGTCCCATCTCTGCTTCCATTCCACCTTCCTGCTAATGTAACACCCTAAGAGGCAGTAGTACATGATGGCTCAAGTACTTGGAAGCATGCCACCCACATGTGACACTTGGATTCACTTCTGGGCTCCTGGCTTTGGCCTAACCTAGCCCCAGGTGTGGCAAACATTTGAGGAGTAAACTAGCAGATGAGAAATAGTTCTCTCTCTCTCTCTCTTTCTCTCTCTCTCTGTCGTTCTCTCTCACTCTCCCTCTTTCAAATAAATAAAAAATAATTTTAAATATTTTTATTAAAGATTGTTTTTTCCTATGCAAAGTATTTTATTACTATTTCTCACTATTTTGGTATCCCTTATTTCTAATTTTAGATTGATTTTTGTCCTTATAAAGTTGATAGGAGATATCATCCAAAGAGTTGCTGGAGCGAGGAGCTCTCAGGAACATTTCTTTGAGCTCACAATCTGGGAATGGTCCAGCATTTGACTTGTCACCGTAGGATTCGCTGCTATACAGCCTCTCATGGATCTAGGTTGCCCAAAACCTCTGCTAATTGAATTGTTTATCTTTATCCCAAGAAGGTCGAGAAAGCACCCAAATCCACATTTGGCGTGTGCCTGGACAGACTTCAAGGGGTTTGTGCTATGAGACCTGAAATTCTTAGGAGGTTGTCTGAAGTAGAAAAAACACATCAGCAGGGCCTATGGTGGGTCCATGTTTGACTAATGTGTCTGTGACAGGATCAAGTGTGTTTGCCTTATCAACTAGCAGAAAATCATGTGACAGCATTGAAGGCACAAAACAGTCAGAAAGTGAAAATTTAAAATGAAGTTTTGTGAGTGATTTGCAAAAACAGAGTAACTAGGATATCTGATACAGTTAGATGAATATAACTGGTTCATGACATAACATTCAGGTTCTGTAACCATATTCATTCAATAAACTACATGAGAAACATTTCCTTTTATAGCTTTATTTTAAAATTATTGGGTTTGATGTTTGGTGCAGTGCTCAGGGTACTCCCGGGGATGCCCACATCCCATATCAGAGAGCCTCCTGTTTAGCTTCCGCCTCAGGCGCAACTTGAGAGACAGCAGTGACGGCTCCCTGCCACCCAAGTAGGAGACCTTGCCAACGATCCAAGGTCAGCTTACGATCCAAGGTCAGCTTTGCCTAGTCTTGACTGCTGCAGACTTTTTGGGAGTGAATCAGTGAACCAGTAGATGGAAGATCATTCCCTGATTCAACCTCTGTCTCTCTGACTTTCAAATACAGTAAAGATTAGTAAATTAAGAGGTTAAAGAAAAAAGCTTTAAGCACGTATTTTATTTCTCATTGCCCCCAGTGTATAAAACAAGTCCTATACACGGGGGAACCAAGCAATGATTATTAGTGATTATGGATGATCAGCATCATTAATAAAAAAAGTTTAATATTAACAAAAATTATACTCCTCCTATCACCAAATCATCTAAACTCATTTCAAACACATTTGGAAAATTAAAATAAACACAAATAAGAATATATAAGACACACTTAATTTTGCTCCCCTAGAAAATAATTTAAAGATTAACTCCATCTATCCACCTAATTTTTTTGTTAACAATAAAATATTATAACATACCTATAGGAGGGGATGTTCAAAAATACAGAAAATTCACATTATGATTTTTAAAATTTTTACTTATTTGAAAGGCAGAGAGACAGAGACAGACAGAGATCTCCCACATACCAGTTTACTCTCCAAATGCCCATAAGAGTTGTGGCTAGGTCGGCCCAAAGCCAGGAGCCAAGAATCAATTTAGATGAGTCACAGGGGAGCAAGGACCCAAGAACTTGAGCTATCCCCTGCTGCTGCCCAGAGTGTTCAATAGCAGGAAGCTTGAATCAGAAGTGGAACTGGGACTCAGGACTCTGACAAGGGACACAGGTGTCCCAAAAAACATCTTTACTGCTCCACCTCCATTATCTTTTAATGCTAGTTTTTACAAATTCTTTGAAATCCCCTCATATTTTTATAATCACCTAAAATATTTTATGCCGATATCTTACCTAGTAAAAAACATTATGGGAAAGGAAACACTAAGAAAAAGTTAGATGATTGCTCTAATGAAGCAAGTTTGACAATAATGATAATAGCACTCTGACTTTTCTTAGCTCCTTGTTAAGCTTCACATAACTGGAGAAGATAGATTTTGTCATCCATCAGCACCAATTTCATGATCTCAGAAAATGAAACATCTGTCCCAGCTGTGGAGCCAGGATTCAAACCCTGATCAGAATGAATCCCCAAGTCTATAGCTCTTTCCACCAAAAAACACTGCCTTCCAATAGTGCTGAAATGTTGAAGTGTTGTTTAAAGGGCATCCCCACCACCCATAGATAAAGGGAATCGCATTAAAACAAGCACTCCTCAGAGTTCCACACTGCGTGTCCAATCGTGTACCCTGGAGTTGCAGCACAGCTGTCACCATCCATTTGTGTGGTGGCTGTTTCACACTGGTACCATCATAGCCATTGAAATCACAGACACACTCACTCAGAGGAAAGGAAGAATGGATTTTCTTTTTCTTTCTGAGAAAGCTTTTCACACTAATCCACTTAATCCCAGGGCTGCTTTGCCATTGAAATCTGAAGCAGAGCATCTTTTATTGGGAATTTCCTCCCTTCGAAAAAAATTTAAATTAGCCAATGAGATCTTTTTATTGCTCCTTTCTTAACTTAAAAAAAAAGGTGAGTGTGTGGAAGGCAGTTTGGGGGGAAGGGCAGAAACAGATGGAATTTTTCAACAAAATGAGTATTATTTTACCTCTGAGAAAAACTATAACATATTCCATACAAGAAAAGATAAATATGAAAATTTGATCACTTAAAAACTAATTTATATTGTAAGTAGGATTTTAAGTATATGTCATCATACATTTATTCAAACCTATAGAATATACTACCATAGCAAGTGTGAATCCTAGTATACACTGCGGACCTTGGGTCAGAGGAATGTAGTGATACAGGTTCATCAGTTCTAACAAATGTACCAGTGGATGAGTGACGTCGACAATGAGAAGGCTGTGCATGGGTGGGAGTAGGGAGTGGATGGAAACTATAATTTCTCCTCAGTTTTGCAGTGAGTCTTAACTCTAAAAGAGAGTCTATTTTCTAAAGGGCAGGATTAGCATGATGCAAATAAATATAATTTCTTGATTTTACAAAAAAAATAAAAATTCTTTTCCCATTCCAATAAAGTGAAAAGAAATAGAGTTAACCCTTGAAGTACATGGATTTGAACTACACAAGTCCTCTTACTACTGAAGGTGTTTTGGAGATTTGCAACAATTTGAAAAAATTCACAGATGATCAATATGGACTACAAATATATATAAAACTTTTTTTAAAGTTTGGTATGTTGGGGCTAGCACTATGGCGCAGTGGGTTAAAGCCCTGGCCTGCTGGGCTGACATCCCATGTGGGTGCCGGTTCAAGTCCTGGCTGCTCCACTTCTGATCCAGCTCTCTGCTATTGCTTGGGAAGGCAGTGAAGATGGCCCAGGCCCTTGGGCCCCTGCACCTTCATAGACCATGCAAGGTGTCATTTGCAGTTTAGAGAAATGTAAGCAAACATAAAGATGTAGCATTAAGTCATAACTGCATTAAATTAATTATTGTACAAACCTTACATACAGGTACTACTATAATAATTTCACAGTCACCTTCTGTTGTAGTAAGCTCAAGGGTTACAAGTACCTACTTAAAATGCTAATCATTTCTGCATGAACAGATTGTCCCTCAGCAAACTGAATCACAGTACACAGGGGTCTCTCATAGTTCTCACATACTTTTGACCATATACAATACATACCACACAAAAGACGTGTGACCCGTCTTTTTATATTATCAGTAAGGCGCTGGTCAACAGCAGGCTATTAGTAAAGTTTTGGCAGAGTCAAAAGTTATGTATGGATTTTGGCACCCCTACTCCCTCACATTGCTCAAGGGTCAACTACATGAGTGCAATGTGTGTGTTGAGTAACACTGACCTTGAAGTTCACATACTTATATGAGAGGTGATCAATTGCCACAGATTTCTTTTATGGTCTCCCCAGGCCTGAATGACATCACAAGCTCCTATTTCTGGCCTCAGCCCAACGCAACATCAACATCACCTGAGAACCTGATAGATACTCAAATTCTCAGGTCCATACCCATAAACCTACTGAATCAGAAACTCCGGGGGTGGAGCCTGGCAATCTGCTTTTCAGCAAGCCCTTCAGGTAATTCTGAAGTGTGCCAAAGTTCAAGGATCACTGTTTAGAGTGCATATCACTATGCTACCCAGCCAGATCATTCTCAGCTTTAGAATTTAGACTGAACATAGAAAGCCAACCCTCTCATTTCACAAACATGGAACCAAATTTCAGGAATACAATACATGCTTCACCAGACTGCTAAGACAATTAATCAGTTATCTCAGAGAAAATACTTAGAGCATGGAATGTAAGTGTCCAGTAAATAATAGCTCTTATCATTAGCATTGCTACTATAATAACTATCTAACTCTTTGAAAGGGTTCATTGTCAAAATTGATAAACTGTATTTGGACAACTGAACTTTGAGTCTATTAACTAAGTCTTAAATTCTTTCTGGTGGGAAAAAGCTTGTACTTGTTGTAGTGATATTTACCTCTCAGTCCCCAGGCAGATTCCACACACAAGTCTCCCTCACTGCCTAGCACAGTAGGACCACTAATAACAGCCTCCCCTAAGCTCCCCTAGGCAGGTGATGAGCATAAGAGTGTTGTTGTTGCACCAAGCTAACCAGACAAGTTGCCTACAGTAGGTGAATAATGTCAGTGCTCATGAATGGACTTTGAATTAATAGATAAGGGAGAAGTGAGTGACAAATGAAGTTATAGAAATACTATAAAGACACACTGAAGAATAATGTGTAGAAATAGATATATGCATTGTGCATTGCTGACTTAATGTTGTTTTTTCTTTTGTATGCTGTTTCTGTTCTGTACCCTGGGATCCCTAAAGTGGAACAACACTTTAAGATTTATTGGGGTGAGCTTTGTGGTACAGCTGGTTAAGCTGCCAATTGGGATATCTGTAACCATATCACAGTGCCAGTGTGAGTCACAGCTACTGTGTTTCTGAACTAGTTTCCTATTAGTGCATCCTGGGAGACAGCAGGTGATGATGAATTACTTAAGCCACTGCCACCCATATGGAAGACCCAGATGGTATTCCAGATTCCTTGCTTCAGCCTGGCCCAGCTCTGGCTGATGAAGACATTTGGAGAGTGAAGCAATAGATGGAAGATTATCTCTCTCTTTCTGTCTCTCTCTCTCATCACACACACACACACACACACATACACACACACATGCTCTGCCTCTCAATTAGATATCATAAAAATATGTTTGCTAAAAGAAAAAGGAATGAAAAGGAAAAATTGATCATACAAAGCATTAATGTGTGTGTAGTACACTTTATTAAAGGTCTGAGAAGATGAATAGAGCATGTCTCCCTTGTAGCAATTAAAACTCATCAAAATTATGTGCTTATAAGACCTTCCTTTTTTTTCTTTCTTCATCTTCCATTTTGAACTTGGAGCTTATTTTTTTCACACCCTAATGGTCCATTACTTTTGTTCAAAAGTAGAGAAAAAACTCAGTTTGTTCTGTAAGATTAATTCTGGTATTTGTCACCAAGTTGATCATATTCTTTAATCTGGATGCTTTGGCATTCAGAAACCAGAGAAAACCAAAAGCCAAATTTTAAGTAAAAGCCATCCAAAGAACTTATAAACTAGACTTACACTAATGGCAGACTCTGACAGGTACCTGGCTTTACCTGAAAGCAGTATAAAAAGGAATGCCATTTTCCACATTTTTTCTGCCATGCACTTATGTCAAGGAACAATAGTGTTAGAGGTTGCAATGCCTTTGATCTTAGGCACCACAGCCACATCTGTAGATGAGTTTCAGGGACTACTTCATAGAGCATCCCTCAACGCCAGTAGATGACCTCTTGCTGGAGTGTCTAGTTCAGTCAAGCAAGATCAGGACCAGCTTCAGAAGTGTGTGACCCATGCATGCACAGGGTCTGCCCTCAGAAAGGTCCACAAAGTTAGCTTAATGTTCACTGTCATTGTCTTAGTATTCTTAATAGTATTTGAATAAGGAGTCCTATATCCCCGTTTCTCACTGAGCCCCCCAAACTATGTGCTAGCCTTAGTGTTTGCCTTGTGCTTTTATCTGCTCGTCAGCAAGAAGCACTTAAAAGATCAGGAAGTTCAGCTAAAAGTGTAAGATGATGTCAAGGCAAGCAGCGTCTCAACTGGATCATGCCTTAACTAAAATTCTATTTTGACCCACATCAAGAACCTTTAAGGCATGCTCCTCCAAGTACTGCTGGGCTCCAGCAAGCCCAACAGCAAACTGTTACTGATACTCAAGGAGATAAACACAGGACTAGGAGTGAGTGCTTAGAAACTTCTTAATACTCGGTATTGTCACAATATCCAACCCAAGTTCATTTTCTTCATTCATTCTTTGTTGGATTTCATAGAAATGGGTCAGGACAAATGAAGGAGGAGAGGGCTATACTGTGGTCCTTGGATCAGATACTTTGAAAAGCACCACCCAAGAATCCAAATGTCTTTCCCAACCAAGACTTAAAAGCGAATGAAGCACCACAAGGTACATAAAGACAGTGACTACAAATACAGTGTCAGATTCAGACGCTCAACTTCGGAATTTCAAATTCTGGGACATAAGACAGCATACAAAGATTTATAAAATAAGTGTTTCGGGGGCCAGCGCTGTGGCACAGCAGGTTAACACCCTGGCCTGAAGCACTGGCATCCCATATGGGTGCCGGTTCAGGACCCAACTGCTCCACTTCCCATTCAGCTCTCTGCTGTGGCCTGGGAAAGCTGTGGAAGATGGCCCAAGTCCTTGGACCCCTGCACCCATGTGGGAGACCCAGAAGAAGCTCTGGGCTCCTGGCTTTGGATCGGCGCAGTTCCAGCCATGGCGGCCAGTTGGGGAGTGAACCAGCAGGTGGAAGACCTCTCTCTCTCTCTCTCTCTCTCTCTCTCTGCCTCTCCTCTCGCTGTGTAACTGACTTTCAAGTAAATAAATAAATCTTTAAAAAAATAATAATAAGTGTTTTTAGAATCTCTTGCATAACAGCTGCCACAGAGAACAGACTTTTTTGGAAAATTATTTCAATGTTATTAAATTAAAAGTATATTCTTTGAACTAAAATGTATGGCAACAGTAGTTTTACATTTCCCACCATTGCAGGGTACAGAATTCCACATGAGGCAGTGGTGTGCTCTAGACTGGGCCTGGCATGTCCATGCTCCCTCAGTACCTAACTATGCTCAGGCAGTGGTATTCTCCTGCTGTGGTGATCCGGACTAGACACTACTACTACCATTGATTTCCCCAGAAGGAGATTAATTTTATAGGCCACATTTGCTTCCTCTCTCTGTGGGACATGACTCTTAGCTTACATTTAATATAAGCTGTGTGTATATGGATCTAAGTGTTTGCCTATGTTCAAACTAAGATGGCAAAACATCCTGCCTTCACTTCCTCCCCTGAGATTTTTAAGTCACTTTCTTGTCTATATAAAAGTTTTCCTTGCTGCCTAGCATAAAAGAACAGGCAGGGTAGGGATTAGGGCTCATCAATTTGCTGCTACTGAATTAAGCTTTGGCACAATCCCATGTACTTCCACCAGGGATTGCTGTATGAAAACCTCACGAACATATTCTTATGTCTACTAAAAGGCAGTTCTAGGGTTTGTTGTTCAAACACCCTCAGGAGAAATTCCCATCTGTCCTTATTACAAGCAATAGTTAAGCTTTTTCCTGGCCAATTAGTCTCCTTTTATGTCATAGACACTGTAAGTTGTATAAGTGACCAAGCAGCTTTCTCTTTTGTTTTGGCTGCTAGGATGCCAATTAGTACCAAATTCACAGTCCTTTTGTACCAACTACATGGGCTTTTATAGAAAGTGTGTATTTATTGTTTCTTAACTTCATATTACATCTGTCTTGTTTGTTTTCTCTTTTCACACCTACTTTTTTATATTATATTTGTGGTAAAATATATCAGTTGCCTTTGAAAGGAATGGCAAGTAGAGACAGAGTGGAAAGAGCAGAAAGCAGAATACAGATCAGGGGAGAGGGAAGAAAAGGAAGGGAGAGAGAAAGGAAAGAATGGAGACAGGGAGGGGGAGAGAGAGAGAGAAGAAGAAGAAGAAGAAAGGGAAAAGGTAAGGCGAGGAAAAGAAGGTGATATCTTCTAATAACAAGCCTAGCTGAGAGTTCAGAGTTCAAATAATGAAGGGTCCCTAGAAAAGGAATTAGCATACAGATTGTTCATAAACATCATGTCAAAGCTAAAATCTGGGAACAGCACTCCAATGGCATCCCTCATTACCTATGGTCATTTAACAGTGTTCATAACTAATATAATAAGACATGAAGTGAAGCTCTTCTTATTGTCTGAGAGGTGTGGCAAAAACCTCACATCTACAGATGAAAGTTGATAATTATCCCCTTCCCCATTCTAAAAATAAAGTTATAGGGAGTAGGTGGTTGTTATAGCAGTTAAGACACTGCTTAGAAATGCCCACATTCTATATTGGAGTGCTTGGGCTTGAGTCCTGGTTCCACTTCCAATATCAGCTTCCTACCAATGCATACACTAGGAGGTAGTAGGTGATGGCTCAAGTATTTGGGTCCTGACAACCACCTGGGAAACCAGGATTGAGTTCTAGTCTCCTGATTTCAATGTGGCCCAGACCTTGCTATCGGTAGCATTTGAGAAGTTAATCAGTGGATAAGAGCACTCTCTCTCTCTCTCTCTCTCTCTCTCTCTCTCTGTGTGTGTGTGTGTGTCTTTCAAATAAATAAGATCTATCAATAGACACATTATTAAGAAGTGACCAAACTGGTTCTTCAACCACCAAGTCCATCAGCCAAAAAACAACGTAGAGGGGCTGAAGACACAATAAGAAGATTTTCCTGGAAGGATTAGCAGGATTGGAAAGTACCTTGAAGCTTTCTCCTACCTCTTCATGGAGTGCCTCCTCTCCAATACACAAATACAGCTCAAGCAAGATAAAAGGGGCCAGAAGGAAGCACTCATGGAGATGAGGTTATTTCCTGGAAAAGGAGACTGATACGTCAGTCACCCACTGGAATGTGCTGAGCTGTAGAATCCTGGATGCTTTGCCCTTAAGGAAATCATGGGGAGAACCTGGCAAGCTAACGTATGTCTCCAGCAGCTTGGGGCAGCCTATGAAGATAAACACTGATGGCTACATCTCAGAACCTGGAGATGGGAAGTTGTCTCAAGGAAAGATAAGAAAAAGAAGAGATAATAATGAAAATAACTGATAATGTCATCTCACACTTCCCCACACCCTCTTCCTTCTCCTTTCCCACATTCTCTAATTTTTTATTAGATTCCTATCATTTATTTGAGAGGCAGTGTTACAGTGAGAAATGGATATTCCATCTATTCTCCCCAGATGGCTGCAACAGCTAGGGCTGGGCCAGGCTGAAGCCAGGATCCTGGAACTCTATACAGGTCTCCCACAGGGTGAAAGGAGTCCAAACATATGAGCCATCTTCCACTGCTTTCCCATGCACATTAGCATGGAGCAAAATCAGAAGTGGAGTAGCCTGGACTTGAACTGGAGTTCATATGGAATGCCAGCATAGCAGAAGCATTAGTTAGGATTAGTTAGGCAGAAGCTTAACACACCCAGCCACAACACTAGCCCCTCTCCAATTTTCGGATACACTTTTCCTGGTTAGTTTTAATAGGATTAAAAAAAGACAGAGGGGAACAAAAATAAAGGCAGAAGTTTTCAGGTTACAGAAAATTAATACAAGTTCTAAATTCTTAAGAGTACAGCAATTATAACAGCGACAGCTACGTAAACATTTCAAATAGCAATGAATTCATGTATCTTGTATGTGGCACTACAACCCATGTTTTATTCAGAGGATACTCCCCAAAAACAGATTTCCATGCCATATATAGAGAGTGACCACCTCACGTTCAACAGAGTAATTCTATAAAATCAGCCTCATGTCTTTCTCAGGACAGCCTCATTTTCTTGCTGCAATGCTAAATATTTTACCATTTGAATATAAAATTCTTCACTAAGAAATCACTCATGAAATGCTTTCATAACTATACTATAAATTGAATCTTTGATTTTTTTTCTATTACAGTCAACTTTACAAAATGAGTACACTTTATATCCTTTCCTAATAATTACTTCCAAAAGTTTCTACAAATAGGCTATTTTAGCTCGTTTGAAACAGGTGGCTGGAGCCAGAAAAACTGGGCCTAAGTCCACAGTCCAGTGAGACACATTTCCTCCCTGGCAGCAGCTGCCCTTCAGAGTGTATTTAAACCATGACTCCTCCCCACCAGCAACACAATGCATCAAAGTGACTGTGCAGCCTACGTGCATGTAAAACCTGGAATACTCAATTAAAATTAGGTAACAATTGGTCAGCAAATCAACCTCTGTGAACTGCAGGTGAAGACCTTCAAGCCTACAAATTGTTGCAGAAATAGTTTCAGACAAATTTTCTAATACTCTTCTAGCTACACTTGCTGCCTCACAAAGTGTATTAAAACTAAAAATTAATTAATTTTTAAATAATATCATGTAGGATCTCTGTCTTTAATGTGCTGTACACTGTTATTTAATGCTATAACTAGTACTCCAACAGTATTCTTCACTTTGTGTTGCTATGTGGGGGCAAACTGTTGAAATCTTTGCTTAATATATACTGAACTGATCTTCTGTATACAAAGAGAATTGAAAATGAATCTTGATGTGAATGGAAGGGGAGAGGGAGCAGGAAAGGGGAGGGTTGTGGGTGGGTGGGAGGGAAGTTATGGGAGGGGAAGCCATTGTAATCCATAAGCTGTACTTTGGAAATTTATATTCATTAAATAAAAGTTAAAAAAAAAAAACTTGGTGCCTTTGAACAACTGGTTTATTCTGTGTATCAAAATTGGAAGAAGTGAAGTGCTGGTTTGACAAAGTCCTTAAAATACCACTTCAAATGTTGGAATTCCATATCCGAGGGCCTAGGTTCAAGACCTGGCTCCTCTTCCAGCTCCAGCTTCCCGCCAATGCACATCCTGAGAGACAGCAAGCAGTTGGGTATCTGCCCCACATGAGAGAGCCAGGTTGAGTTCTATGCTCCCGGTTTGGGCTGGGCCAGATCTGAGTGTGGGTATTTCAGAAGTAAACCAGAGAGTAGGACATGTGTATGTGTGTGTGTGCACATACACACCCCTGCCTCTCAGAAGAGAAACTGAGGGAGTGTTTGCCAGGGCACTTCTCACTTGAGATGTCCTAGGAGGTCATGGGGAGACAGGGATGTGGCTGGAGTCAACTGAAGGCTGTACTGGCCTGGCCTGGCCAAGATAGCTTCCCCTCAGGGCTTGCGGAGGGAGCTGAAGCTTCCTGCACATTCACTTTCAGGGAGGGTGGGCCAGAGCACCTACAGAGGACACTATCCCGCAGATCTCACTGGAGATTTCTGTCTGCTTCCCCCAGAGCAAGCAACCCAGGACAAGCTAGAAGCAACTACATAGCCTCTTTTGAATTAGCATTGGAAGTCACTAGTGTGGCTCCCAATGCATTCTGTTGGTTATAAGTTAGTTGCTAACTTTGGCTCTGTTCCATCGGACAGAGCATAGACCCTACCTCTCTGTGAGAGAAATGCCAAAGAACTTGAGGACGTATTTTAAAACTGCCACATTGTAATTCACTTACTACAACCAAACTAACCATCTTTTTCTTTGAAAATTAAGTTCCCACATACAAAGAAAACTTCTAGAAGTGCATTACCCTTTAAAAATCTTACCTGAAATATAAAATGCTTGACTTTGACTTAGACATTTACAAACTTTACTCATTCAGTTTTATTTATTATTAAGAGTAAATTCTGAGCCGGCGCCGTGGCTCAGTAGGCTAATCCTCCGCCTTGCGGCGCCAGCACACCGGGTTCTAGTCCCGGTCAGGGCACCAATCCTGTCCCGGTTGCCCCTCTTCCAGGCCAGCTCTCTGCTGTGGCCAGGGAGTGCAGTGGAGGATGGCCCAAGTTCTTGGGCCCTGCACCCCATGGGAGACCAGGAGAAGCACCTGGCTCCTGCCATCGGAACAGTGCGGTGCGCCGGCCGCAGCGCGCCAACCGCGGCAGCCATTGGAGGGTGAACCAACGGCAAAAAGGAAGACCTTTCTCTCTGTCTCCCTCTACTGTCCACTCTGCCTGTCAAAAAAAAAAAAAGAGTAAATTCTGGGTCTGGCGCCGTGGCTCACTTGGTTAATCCTCCACCTGCCTGCGGCACCAGCATCCCATATGGGCGCAGATTCTAGTAGCGGTTGCTCCTCTTTCAGTCCAGCTCTCTGCTGTGGCCTGGGAAGGTAGTGGAGGATGGCCCAAGTACTTGGGCTCCTGCACCCACATGGGAGACCAGGAGGAAGCACGTGGCTCCTGGCTTTGGATTGGCAGAGCGCCGGCCGTAGTGGCCATTTGGGGAGTGAACCAACAGAAGGAAGACCTTTCTATCTGTCTCTCTCTCTCTAACTCTACCTGTCAAATAAAAAAAAAAAAAAAAACAGTAAATCTTTCACGTTTTCATTTAAAGAAAGCTCCTTTTGGCATCTCTTTGGCATATCCAAATTTCCAGTATCACTAAATTTATGCTTTGGGGCCATAATTAAGTAAAAATATAATTGTGTGAACATAAGAACTGTGATACCACAACAGTTAATGTTATAACTGAGATGGCTGCTAAGTGACTAACAGGTGGATAGCATATACAGCATGGATGCAACAAAGGAATGATTTATGTCCTGGGCAGGCTGTAGCAGGACAGCAAAAGTTTTCATCATGCTACTCAGAAAGGCACACAATTGAAAACTTTTGTATTGTGTACTTTTGGGATTTTCTTTTTAACATTTTCAGATCACCATTGACCACAGGTAATGAACACGAAGAAAAGCAAAACCACAGATAAGGGCAGACAACTATTTAAAATACTTAGACAGTGGAGGACTGAGAGAGGGTAATCAGAGCTTTTTTTCTCAAGGCAAACCAGATTCCTGATATTGCTAGCGTGACTTTAAAGGACCTGAAAACTCGCTTTCACCACAAAGGGACCCCATACTAAGTTCCTGCCCCCACTTACTTTTCATGTGATTCAAGTATAAAACAATTGTGATGCGTTGGTTAACTTTTCTATCTCTCCTACTAAATTATAAATTCACCCAGTGGCAGGAGTGGAACTTCAGTCACTTTTTCATCTTGAATGCCTAGAACATAGAAGATGTTTATCAAACGCTTCATGATTTCCTTCTTCCTTTTTCTTTTTGAAAGCATTGTTTCTGAAGTCAAAAATGAGTGAACTTCATGCTGCATATCTAAAACAATGATAAATATTATGGGTTTCCAACTTTCCCAAGTATTATGACTTTCTTACCTAAACCAATAGTTCTCAATGCTGAAGCACATTTAAGACCTTAAAACACTCCAAGTTCTAACTTGATAAAATCTAATCTAATTGATCTACAGTTCAGCTCTAGCATCAATTTTTTTTATTTCACTTTTGGAATAAATTTAGATCTTCAGAACAGCTACAAAAATAAAGCAGTTTTTATGTATTCTTCATCTAGCTTCCCCAAATGTTAACATGCAAAAAAATTGTACTACACTTGTCAAAACTAAGGAATGAACATTGGTACAAAACTCTTAATTAGTGAACTTAAGGATCAAACTTTTTAGTTCCCAGATGAGTCTAATCCATACCCAGAATTAATGGTATTTGAACCTGGTTCATAATGTGTTTTCCCTGTTCTGCCTACTAACACAATGGCCTTGGTCCTTTCAATGTAGGCATTATCGATATAACCTATTTCCATACTGGAAACTCTCCAGTTCTAACTCAATGTCTTTCTCCTCTGCCACAGGTAAGTGTAACTACTCCTTAAATCCTCATAATTAAGAATATTTATCCCTCTAAATTTCTAGGGCTAGTTCCAAACTCACAACTGTTTACTAGACTATTTCTGACTACAATAAGCTTTGATTTAAACATGAACTCTAATTCTATAATACTTCCACATTAAACATACATCACTTCCTTTTGATATTCATTCCCTTTGCCAAATTAAATGTGTTCGCTAAGCATTTCCATGTTACATTCCCTAGCATATGAAGATTCTGGATGGAAGGATTTTTGCATCATTTCTCAAGGTTTAGCCTCTTAACTGCAGTGCATCCAATAGATATGCTATGGAAAGTATGGATCACAGACCAACAATCCAGGCATCACCTGGGTGTTTGCTTGCAATGCAGAATCTCAAAGCCCACCTCACTGACTAATAACTGAATCAGAATTAAAATCCATGCTTTAGTCCAGTGACTTATAACCTTTGATGCATCTATGACCAACCAGATTACCTTATTAAAAACACAGGTTTTAACTAGCAGGAAATGGAGTAAAGTACGTATTCTGCATGGGCAGCAAGCTCCCAAGTGATACATTGCTAGTCCATGGCCCAGTCTTTCAGTAACAAGAATCTAGTCCAGTCTCTCTCAAAATGTAATGCCGGAATACTATTATCAGCATCACCTTAGAAAGTATTAAAAGTGCAAATTCTTGAAGCCAACATAGAACTGTTGGGTCAGAAATTCTGGAAGGAGCACTCAGCAACTGTTTTAACAGGGCTCTTGAGTAATTATCAAAGTGGTCCTGTCCATTAATTCTCAAATTTAGCAACACATTAAAAGCACACAGGGATTAAAAAAATTGATAATTGGTACCCTTACTAAGAAACTCTAAAGAAACACAGGATTTTTCATTTTCTTGTTACATGCCTGTGGGCCATTTACCAGACCAAGACAAGCCATATTCTGAACCATACAACAAGCTTCAACAAATTCAAAAAGATTTAAATCACAGAAAATAAGTTCTCTGCCACAGAGTAATTGCATATGGAATCACTGACAGAAAAGAAAGTCAGGAAAATCCCCAAGTATTTGGAAAACAACTATGTATCTAAATAGATTTGTCTAGGTCTTCATTAGACAAAACAGACACAAAAGGAAAAGCATCTTGAAGCAAGGAAAATTGAAAATACAACATATAAAAATTTGTGAAATGCAAGTAAAGTAGTACTAAAAGGGAAATTTATGACATTCAAAATATATATTTTAAAAAAAAGAAAATCTTCAACTCAAAGATCCTGGCCCTCATCTTAAGAACTTTTTATTAAGATTTATTTATTTATTTGAGAGGCAGAGCCATAAAGAGAGAGAGAGAGAGAGAGAGAGAGAGAGTTCTTCCATCTGCTGGTTCACTCCCAAAATAGCGGCCAGAGCTGGGCTGATCCAAAGCCAGGAGCTTCCTCTGGGTCTTGCATTTGGTGCAGGGTCCCCAGCACTTGGACCATCCTCCACTACCTTCCCAGGCCATTAGCAGGGAGATGGATCGGAAGTGGAGCAGCCGGGACTTGAACCGGTACCCATATTTGATGCCAGCACTTCAAGCAGAGGCTTAACACATTACACCACAGTGCCAGTCCAGTCCTAAGAAATTTAAAAAGAGAAAACTAAATAGAAAAGTAAGCAGAAGAAATAAAATTATAAAGATGAGGCAGAAATCAATTAAATATAAAATGAAAAATAAAGTCTAAAAACTGAAACCTGGTTCATTGAGAAGACAAATTCTGAACAGATTGATCAGGGGTAGAAGACAAAACATAAATATTATCTATAACAGAAATTAAAAAATCAATATCTATGAGTTGTACCCACACTAGAAGTTGTACCCATACTAGGAAGTACTCTAACAATTTAACATCAATGAACTCAACAAACTAGATGCACTGAATGAATATCTTGAAGGACACAAACTACCATAGTTGATTCGAGAAGTAATAAGTAGGAGTAGGCATTTGGTACAGCTGTTCAGTCTGCACTTAGGATGCCTATATTTCATATTGAAGTACTTGTTTCAAATCCTAGTTATTCTGCTTCTGATCCAGCTTCCTGCTAATGTGCACCCTGGGAGACAGATGGGTGATGGTTTAAATAGTTGAGTCCCTGCCACCCACATAGGAGACCCAGTTAGAGTCCCAGGCTCCAGACTTCAGCCGGCCCAGCCTCTGCTGTTGCAAGCATTTGGGGATGGAAGATCTCTTTCTGTCTCCATCTCAGTTTCTCTCTCTCTCTCTCTCTCTGTGTGTGTGCATGTGTGTGCGTGTGTGTGCATGTGTGTGTGACTCTGTCTTTGAAAAAAACAAGAACAAATAAATAAACTTCAAAAAAAAAGCAAAACTTTAGAAGTTCTGTGCAATGGATCAGGCAGTAAAGGAAGTTATTAAATCAAATCATCATTCTTAAAAGACATTCTCTTTCTTTTTTTTTTAACTTTTATTTAATAAATATGAATTTCCAAAGTATAGCTTTTGGATTACAGTGCTTTTTCCCCCCATAATCTCCCTCCCACACACAACCCTCCTATCTCCCACTCCCTCTCCCATTCCATTCACATCAAGATACATTTTCAATTATTTTTATATTCAGAAGATCAATTTAGTATATATTAAATAAAGATTTCAACAGTATGCACCCACACAGAAACACAAAGTGTAAAGTACTGTTTGAGTACTAGTTATACCATTGATTCACACAGTGCAACACATTAAGAACAGAGATCCTACATGGGAAGTAAGTGCACAGTGACTCCTGTTGTTGATTTCACAATTGACATTTATGGCGTCAGTAATTACCCGAGGCTCTAGTCATGAGTTGCCAAGGCTATGGTAGCCTTTTGAGTTTGACAACTCTGATCTTATTCAGACAAGGTCATAGTCAAAATGGAAGTTCCCTCCTCCCTTCAGAGAAAGGTACTTCCTTCTTTGATGGCCTGTTCTTTCCACTGATCTCACTCACAGAGATCTTTCATTTGGGTTTTTTGTTTTGTTTTGTTTTGTTTTTTGCCAGAGTGTCTTGGCTTTCCATAAGGCATTCTCTCTCTCTCTCTTTTATTTTGACAGGCAGAGTTAGACACTGAGAGAGAGAGGCAGAGAGAAAGGTCTTCCCTCCGTTGGTTCACCCCCCAAATAGCTGCTGCAGCCTACGCTGCGCCGATCCGAAGCCAGGAGCCAGGCATTTCCTCTTGGTCTCCCATGCAGGTGCAGGGCCTAAGCACTTGGGCCATCCTCCACTGCACTCCTGGGCCATAGTAGAGAGCTGGCCTGGAAGAGGGGCAACTGGGACAGAATCCGGCACCCCAACTGGGACTAGAACCCTGTGTGCCGGCGCCGCAAGTAGAGGATTAGCCTAGTGAGCCACGGCGCCAGCCAGCATTCTCTTTCAATAAAAGTTTATGTTTACTTTCTCTTTTTTGGTGCCTTCTATATTTTCTCTGTTGTGCAATGTTTAATCTTGTTTTTTAAATATACTTGTTTTATTGTTCCTTTCTTCAAAAAGATAACTGAAATTCTTTTCCTTTTTATCAGCCCCTCAAATAGTTGTGCAGTTTTATGTTTTAGTTTATTGGTTTATTAATTGCAAGGATTTAGGGTTTCTTTTTGAACTCCTTTTACCATAAGAATGTTTACATTCCTTTTCACCGACTATTGCACGTTGAAGGATACGAGGGAATTCATTCACTGTGCTCAATCCTCAGCTGTTTTCTTCCAGCCGCCCTGATAAGACCCAACAGAATTCCTTTAGGAACAAGAAAAGAAATAGAAATTGTTGCTTTCGGTCAACCTCCTGACACCAGCCAACATCTGTCCTGAATTCCTCCGAAACATTTTGTAGATAATGCTAAATCTATACAATCCATACTTGGTAATCTTGCTATTTTTACAAAGGCAAGAACCAGAGGGAAACAAGGGTCTTCCAGATCATGTTTGACCTTCAAACCAATGTACAAAACAAAAGGTACCAACATATAAAGTTTTTATTAGAAAGATTTATTCATTTGTTTATTTATTTATTTGAATGTCAAAGTTACAGAGAGAGAGAGGGAGAGACCTGAGGTTGGGTTGGGGGGCTGATCTTCCATCTGCTGGGTCACTTTCCAAATGGCCACAGTGGTCCCTGCTGGGCCAGGCCAAAGCCAGGAGCCAGGAGCTTCATCCAGCTCTCTATGTGGGTGTAGATTGCTTGGGCCATCTTCAGCTGCTTTTCCCAGGCCATTAGCAGGGAGCTGGGTCAGAAGCAGAGCAGACAACATTGAAACCAGCACCCATATGGGATGCCAGTACTACAGGCCATGGCTTTATCCAGTACACCACAGCACCAGCCCCAATACCCAAGTTTTTATGAGAGAAAATTGCAACTTCCTTTATTTACTAGAAATACCAAAGATAGGGACCGTGTGTGGCACAGCCTGTTAAGCCTTGCCTGCTATTCCAGCATCCCGTATTGGAGTGCCAGTTCTAGTCCTGGCTACTCTGCTTCCACTCCAGCCCCCTGCTACTGTGCTTGAGAAGCAGCAGACAACGGCCCTTGCCACTCACATCCTGGCTTTGCCCTGGCCCAGACCTGGCAGTTGAGGGCATCTGAGGAGTGAAACAGTGGATGGAAGATATTCTCTGTCTCTCCCTCCCTCTCAGTTGCTCTGCCTTTCAAATAAAAAAATAAACTTTTTTGTAAAAGAAGAAAGTTCAACATTTAAAAAAATAAATAGCAAAAATTCATTTTCTTTCATAATTCTTTATGGCTGACATGCTATTTAACTGTTGCCAGTACAGAACTCTTTTCCAAAAGCAATGAAATAAAAGAACTCAGATCTACATTGTGTCACATAGAAATATACCATGTAATATTGCAAATTGATAAGACATGTGTCGAAACTGGCTCCTGTATCATTAGATCAGAAGTAAACTAAATAAGATCAAAATCTATTTTTATTTTTGGTTTTGTTTGGGAGGAATTTCATAAGTAATGATTTTTAAAGATTTATTTATTTATTTATTTATTTATTTGAAAGAGTTACAGGATGAGGGGAGAGAGAGAAAGAGAGAGCAAGCTTCTATCCACTTTCTCTCTCCCCAAATAATCACCACAGCCAGGGCCAGGCCAGGACGAAGCCAGGAGCCAGGAGCTTCCTCCAGGTCTCTCACATGGGTACTTGGGCCCAAGCAATCTGGGCCATTTTCTGCTGCTTTCTGAGGCTGTTAGCCAGGAGCTGGATTGGAAGTGGAGCAGCCGGAACGCTAACTGGCACCCATATGGAATGCTGGTAATTACCATTACCCACTATGCCACAATGCAACCCATAGGTAATGATTTAATAGTCATAAACTGATAATAATTATAGTCCCAATGTTTAAAACTGTGACCATTTTGATGAATGGTCTTATAGCCCCTGAAAAAATAGACCCTGATTCTACAAGGTCATGCTGGTAAGAATAGAAAGTAGAACATCCAAGCCCTCACTGTTGTGTGAGGTGCAGTCTTGATGAGTTGGCCTATAGGAAATGAAACGTTCAGGAGGAAATGTGGCACCCAGAGGAAAAAATGAATAAGGTTTACCCCATGTGATCTTGAGCACAGTTTGACAGATAGGAGAGTTATGATAAGGAGAGCATTTTTAAAAATCACAAGAATAATAGTGAATACCAATACTTACAAGTATGCTAGCAACTCCAATGCAGAGAATTGCAAAATCAGTTTGTATATGAGCAGACTCAGGAAGAAAGTCCCAGATAAATCTGATGTCCCATAATTTATTACCCAAGCAGGACAGTTTGGAAGTGAAAGGGACACAACTTGTAATCGCTTTGGAGAAACAGGCAGAGACTAGGACTATCCTGTGTAAGCCAGGATGTATCACCACACTACAAACTGTAGAGGTTAACCATATTGGAAGGAAGAAGGTGATGGAAAGACCAGAATCTCTTGAGGTGTTTAAATTTGGAGGTCACAGGAAATGAGTAAAATAATGTTTGTTGCTGATCAGATGAAAATAAACTAAAGACAGGGGAATTGAGAAAGAAGTTGCTAATTGTGTCTTTGTCAGTAAAATCGATTTAGGAAACATCTGAAGGAAAGACATAAATATGGCTGTTAACTCAAGCAAAACAATTACAATGTTATGACCAACAATTTAGGGAAAGAGAAAGAATTTGAAAAGGCAAGGTGAAGAAATATCAACAAAGATAAAGATGCTCAGAGATTGCATGTAAAAAATATACGTGTAGAGAGAGAATATGACATGGGGAATTAGGAGGGTCCAGGAAAGAGAAAAGGAAAGTGGAAATAAGAAAGTTATGAAGACAGCTAAAAGAGCAGAATAATTTTGAAGTCAACAGCATACAAGATAGAGAAAGATCAAATAATGGGCACCTAAATGCAGTCGGACGGAGGTAATTGGTCCTGAAGTTCTTCATCGCTATGGGACAATAATAGTCCACAACAATGTATTATATCCCATACAAAGAATTGGAAGAGAGGAACTTATAGGTGCCAAACACTAAGAAAAAATGAGGAAATGAAAGGCTAGTTGCTTAGGTGGATTGGTTTACACTGTGTGTGTGTATGCACTGCACCCCATAAAAATGAACAAGGATCATATGTTAATATTTCTAAAAATAATACAAATTAGTAAAAATCATAACTGTTAAGCAATTAAAAATTATTTTTAATAAAGAGAATCCAAGATGAGACTATGGCCAGCGATGTTAACACAGTGACAAGAAGGAAAAGAAAGGAAATCAAGAGTTTTCACTTGAAAGATATCACCAAGATGTTACCTTAAACGTGAAAACTAAATGACAGGAACTCAGGAAGAGATGTGATAAACAGCAATAAAACTTTTGTAAACCTGGTTACAAAAAATGGGAGGGACAGGAGTTTGGCTCAGCCATTAACACACTGCCTGGGTGCCTGCGTCCTGTAACAGATTGCCTTGCTCAAATCCAGGCTACTCCACTTCTTATCCATCTTCCAACTAGCATGCACCCTGGGAAGCAGCAGATCTTTGCTCAAGTACCCTATCACCCACATGGTCTGGGCTGGCCCTTGCAACTGAAGGCATTTTCAGGGTTAACCAGCAGAGAGATCACTGTCTGTCAAGTTTTTAAAAAGAGTAATATTGTAGTCCATGGAGAACTTCCTGTAATCCTTTAAACATGATGTAATAAATTGATTGGGAGCATAATAGAAAACAGAGATTTTTTAGAATTTTGGAGAAACATATTTGATACCTGTTTTTCTGTTATGTTTTTTAATTGTTGTTTTCAACATGCAAAATCCATTTCCTTCCACCTCTTTTTGATATTTTGTCATGGTCACTTGGAGCTTTCCTTGGCTTACCTATTTATAATTTGTCCTCAATTTTGTCTCCAAGCTTCTATTAGTCAAGCTTCAGTTCAAATACCATATGCAAGCTAACTAAAACATTGTAAACCATTACTCTTTTATGAAATGACTCATTTATCATTGAGACATAATTTGAGGAAGCATTGGGTATGAGAAGAGTCATCTTTGATGAAATTACAGAGGTGGGAAAATGTAGAAATATCTCTTAGGCAAGTTCTTCCAGGGACCTACAGAACTCAAGAGTTTCAGTCACCTGTGAAATTCAGATGGGAAAGAATTTCACTTATTTTAAATTGTTTGATGTTTGTAGCTGTGTAGACTTTTTTTTTTTTTTTTTGACAGGCAGAGTGGACAGTGAGAGAGAG
This sequence comes from Lepus europaeus, assembly GCF_033115175.1. Taxonomy (NCBI): domain Eukaryota; kingdom Metazoa; phylum Chordata; class Mammalia; order Lagomorpha; family Leporidae; genus Lepus; species Lepus europaeus. The sequence goes on from NC_084829.1 coordinate 111,535,941, forward strand.
AGACAGAGAAAGGTCTTCCTTTCCATTGGTTCACCCTCCAATGGCTGCTGCGGCCGGCACATCACACTGATCCGACGAAGCCAGGAGCCAGGTGCTTCTCCTGGTCTCCCACGTGGGTGCAGGGCCCAAGCACTTGTGCCATTCTCCACTGCCTTTCCAGGCCACAGCGGAGAGCTGGACTGGAAGAGGGGCAACCAGGATGGAATCCGGCGCCCCGACCCGGACTAGAACCCAGGGTGCCGGCGCTGCAGGCAGAGGATTAGCCTATTGAGCCATGGTGCCAGCCAAGACTTACTTTCTAGTTAGCTGTAAATGTTTTGAAAATCATATCTGAAATTTCTACATTTGAAGTATTGTCTGATGGGACATCTATCATTTTGTAGAATTTATAGGTTTTTGCTCATGAATATAAACTGCATTATAGTCTTAAAAATTGCATTCTAAATGAACCAACAATAAAATAAAGAACTTTAACCCTTCCTTTTTACTTAAATCTTATATATTTTTTATACACTTGCCCTGATTCAGGGCCCTGAACTTTTGCATAAATTAGAAAAAAATCCCTCTCCCTCAATACTTTGTTCCAACCTGTTAAAACAATGTTGTAATAATAAGGATGTTTAAATAAATCTTTAAAAAATTAATATCTGTACCCTCTTTGATATGAATTGTATAGTGCACAACCTGCACAACTATACACAGCCTGGGAAGACATACTCAGTGCCTTTTTCCCACAGTTCTGGTATATTCTCCTAAATGAGGTAAGACAAAGATCTGAGACCCTGAAGAGTGAAGCAATTCTTCCATAAAACTTCGTAACACAAGGTGATAAAACCAGTGGGAGAGACCTAACTTCCTGGCACTTACGACCAGAAGAACCGGAATCCTTCTTGGTAACCCTCCCAGGACTGCCAACTGCCACTGAGCAGTGACGCCGCAGCAGGCCCTGGCATGGTGACATCGGGTTTACCTCTGTTCAGACAGGCAAGCAGCCTTGTTCTGGCAAAGAGCTTCATTTTTCTGATGTTGTATTTACAATAAATGGCTGTATTTATTTAAAAAAATAAAAGGAGGCTGGTAATACACACAGACTTTAAGACTCTCCAAAGATAATCAATATGAACATTTGGCGAACTATAAAGTAGTGACATTACCACCTTGAAAAACAAAGATACTGGATGAAAGACAAAAAAAATTAATAATTAATGAGAGGAGGGGTTTGTTTAAATTTACTCAGAGCTTATTCTCAGACTTAATGACAGAACCATACTCTCTGTGTCCCTGCTATTGCAATGGTAAACATAATCTCCCAAAATAACCTGGCCACTGGCTAACCAAGTGGTTTGTGTTCAGGTCAAATCCACACCTAGCACTCTGCACTTTGTACACAATAATTTTATACAGCATCTCTCATCTAAGGATTTCTATATGTATTTTCATCAATAATTAAGTCTTTTTTTAAAGATTTATTTATTTTATTTGAAAGTCAGACAGAGAGAGAAAGAGAGGCAGAGAGAGAGAAAGAGCTCTTCCATCGGCTGGTTCACTCCCCAGTTGGCTACATCCTCCGGAGCTGCGCCGATCCTAAGCAGAAGCCAGGAGCTTCTTCCAGGTCTCCCACATGGGTGCAGGGGCCCAAGGACATGGGCCATCTTCTACTGCTTTCCCAGGCCATAGCAGAAACCTAGATTGAAAGTGGAGCAGCTGGGACTTGAACTGGCGGCCATATGGGATGCCAGTACTGCAGGCAGCAGCTTTACCTGCTACGCCACAGCACCGGCCCCAATAATTAAGTCTTATAGCATCTAGTCAGACTCCTAAATTTAAGAGAAGCTCCAGAATTTTAAGGCTAAAGAATAAGATCCATTGGCCGGCACTGTGGCATTGTGGGTAAAGTCACCACAATGGGCAAAGTTTCAAGTCGCAGCTGCCCCACATAGCTAATTAGTTCATTGCTAATGCATGTGTGAAAGCAGCGGAGAATCACTCAAGTCCTTGGGCCCCTGCCGGAAACCCGGAAGAAGCTCCTGGCTCCCAGCTTCAGATCTGCCCAGCTCCCGCCATTGCAGCCATTTGGGAAGTGAACTAGCAGATGGAAGCTCTCTCTCCTCTCTCTCTCTCTTTCTCTCTCTGTGTGTGTGTGTCTATATATATATGAAAGGTAGAATATATATATATATATATATTCTTCAAATAAAATCAATCTTCAAAAAAGAAAAAGAACAAGGTCTATATGTAAATGAAGTATAATTCACTGAAGTTCATTGCTATCCTTATGTGAATGTATCCTTAGATATATCTCATTTTAACTTCTTTCTTCTTTGTGATGTCACTAGTACAAGAATTAAATTGAGAACTTGACACAGAGGACATACTCTTAGGGGCCCAATCCCTGGCTTTTGCAGCCACATTGATTTGTGGCCAAGTCAAATCACATTGCCCTCCTGAGTCTCAGATTATACAAGTGTGAAGAACCTCAAGACCATGGTGTTAATGGCTACAGCATCTGTAAGGAGATAGACGTGAATGAATCCAAACAGAAAAGAAGGTAAAATAGCAAAAAATATCTGCATGGAAATTCAAATAAGAGTTCATTCTGTGTGCTCTTCATCTTCCCTTCTGTATCTGGTCTTTGCCAGCAAGCCTCTATACCTGTTGATTCAGTGGCAATGAACATTAATGAGATAGTGATTGATTGATTAAACTAATGAAGACATAATCAAATCCTTGTTTTGAAAAGCAAACACTTCAAACTCTTTTCAGATAATCTAGCAACCTGATTTGATTATGACTAACATACCTGAACTTCTTTTGTGATTAGATTCAAATAGTACCTGTTTTTCCCTCAAGGCTTCTTCTGGCTTCATTAGATGCTTCTACTACTTAACAGGGCTACACATCCAAGCAAACTGTCAAGAGATACCTCAGGTCTCCTGCCTGCTGAATCTGCACTAATGCTCCATTTGCCTTCTCTTTGAAGGCAGCAGACAATAATCCTTGACTAGATTTATTTGAGCGGCTCTTCCATCTTCATCCCATGTTGCTTCCAAAAGCCTCCCATTGACTTTTTACTGAACAGGTGGAAGAATGAAGAAGAAAAAGGATTCTTTCCAGAGACATGGTACTGCTTCTATTAAGACTTTGTTTTACAAAAATGACTTTATACCCTAATCTCCTGAGCAGAAGAACTCTGAAAGAGCTCTTCTGAAACTCATTTCCTTTCAACTATGTAGGATGCCTTTTTTTCTTAGAAAACTTTTATTTAATAAATATAAGTTTCCAAAGTACAACTTTTGTATTATAGCAGCTTTCCCCCCCCCATAACCACCCTCCCACCCGCAACCATCCCATCTCCCACTCCTTCTCCCATCCCATTCTTCAACAAGATTCATTTTCAAATATCTTTATATACAGATGATCAACTTGATACATGCTAAATAAAGATTTCAACTGTTTGCACCCACACAGAAACACAGAGTATAAAGTACTGTTTGAAGACTATTTTTACCATGAATTCTCATAGTACAACACATTAAAAACAGAGATCCTATGTCGGAGGCCACCCGACAAACCACATGGAAACACGCAGCACTCAGTCAATTCATCACCACGTTTATTGCCTCATCGCGTTCCAAGCCAAAGTAGAGGGCCCGGCGATGAGGGACTGGAGGCAGTCTCCCTAAGGAAACCCTTCAGTCTCCAGCAGCGAGCACCAAGAAACACAAGGATATATACCCCAGGCCCCATACAGATAACATTCATTGTGTGTAATCATGCATAGCACAGGAACAGAGCAAGTATACAAAGTAGCAATGATCAGGGTACAAGCTCTGCAGATAGTGCAAAGAACATCATAAACCTTCATCAGAAGTCACATCCTGCCTGCAGGAATATGGGACGAAAAGTCTTGGAAACAGGATTAGATAAGGGACAGCCTCAGCCTGCTGCATCTCATGTCGGGCCAGGGCCACTGGCCCCGACATCTCCCCCTTCTTGTTTGTACAAGAATGGCCTGGTGTTTATGGTAACCGGTGTCTACACTGTCCAGAGGGCCGCGGGGGAGGATCCATCCCCCACAAGTCCCTCACGTTAAACGCTGAATGGCGTGGACTCGTGCCTGTCTTAGGTGCCCCGCAGCGCTTACTCTGCTTACCCGTCATCAAGGATATAGGAAGCATGTCCTGCCCTCTGTCTTAGGTTGCTAGAGAAGCCTGCGAGTGCTTACCCGTCGTTGACTACCGGTCCACCCTAAGAACAGTGTAGGAGCAAGCGGTCAATGAGGCAGTTAGGAAGAGAGAGACTGAGGCTTCCACGGCATATCACATACTGCAGCCCCCTGTTTTAGAGTGTCCTAGAGGGTATGTACTGTCCTTTTGATAGCCTCTCTGTTTGCGCACATTGGAACGGTGGGAACGTTTGGTTGTATTACTTCACATCAGTCTACAGGCAGGCAGAAGACAGAGGTTGTGGGGGCCGGCTCCCCACAATCCTACATAGGGAATAAGTGCACAGTGACTCCTGTTGTTGATTCAACAATTGACACTCTTATTTATGACGTCAGTAATCACCCAAGGCTCTTGTCATGAGCTGCCAAGGTTATGGAAGCCTCTTTTTTTTAAACTTTTATTTAATGCATATAAATTTCCAAAGTACAGCTTATGGATTACAATGGCTTTTCCCCCCATAACTTCCCTTCCACTCACAACCCTCCCCTTTCCCACTCCCTCTCCCCTTCCATCCACATCAAGATTCATTTTCAATTCTCTTTATATACAGATGATCAGTTTAGTATATATTAAGTAAAGATTTCAACAGTTGAGTTCACCAACTCTGACCTTATTTAGACAAGGCCATAGTCAAAGTGGAAGTTCTCTCCTTCTTTCAGAGAAAGGTACCTCCTTCTTTGATGGCCCCTTCTTTCCACTGGGATCTCACTCACAGAGATCTTTCATTTAGGTCATTTTTTTGCCACAGTGTCTTGGCTTTGCAGGATGCCTTTTATAGAAACTACGAGAGATAACCAATACCATTCTGAAGACTCTCCTTCTTCAAAATAAGAATAAGAGCGGGCCAATCCAAAAGCAGGAGACAGGAGCTTCTTCCAGGTCTCCACACAGGTGCAGGTGTCCAAGGAATAGGGCCATTTCCCACTGCTTTTCCAGGCGTATTAGCAGAGAGCTGGATCAAAAAGTGGCACAGCCAGGATTCTAACCAGCACCCATATGGGATGCCAGCATTGCAGACAGTGGCTTTACCCACTACACCACAATGCCAGCACCTACATTTTTTTCACTTGAAAAATAGCCTTTATTCATTGTCTGACTTATTTCGTTTGATTCTTATCATAGGCAGACTCCAAAGTGGCTCTCTTGGTCCCTGGCTCTGTGATTTACTTGTCTGTGCAATTCTAAGCCTTAGGTATAGGTGGGATCTGTGACTTGCATCCTGCCCACAGAATACAGCAAAGGTGATGGGGTGTACATGATTATATCACATAAAATTGCAATGCCTTTCTTGCTAGGAGACACTCCCTTCTTTCCTGGCTTCAAGAAGCTGTCGGCAGTGTTTGGAAGATAGTCAACATGACAAGCAGCTGAGGATTGGCAATAACCAGCAAGGAACTGACAATGCATAAGGCACAGAGTACTAGTAACAATAACCTGGGCTTAAAATCAAATCCTTCCCAATCAAGCCTCAGATGAAACCTCCATCTCTGGCCAACAATAACTGCAGCTTTGTGAGTCATGTGAGCAGAGGTAGCAGCCAAGTTGCCTCCAATTTCTGAGCCGCTGAAATTGTGAGATAATAAGATATGATGTTTTAATCCCCTATTTGTGTTAATATTGTTACACAGCCACAGATAACTACCACAAACCTCAACTTAAACTCTCCTGAGTGAAACTTGTTTCTTCTTCTTCTTCTTCCTATTTTTGACCCCATACTTCTGCTAACTTCCTGCAATTGCCTTCCTCTTTCTGCCTAGCTTCTTTCCATTTTTCAAAGCCAAACACAATTGGCTCTTACTTCGCTAGACCCTATGGTGCTAAACTAAGCCATCAAACCTTTAGGAGCAAAAATTGTATTTTTTTCATAAGAAAACTATACAGGGTCAGTGATATGTGTTTTCTGAAACCTAAATGAATAATGTTTGCATCTAAGGTATACTCAAAAATGGCTACGTATAAATTAACAGAGAAAAAACAATGCATTTTCATTTCTATTGCTGGAAAAGTACTATGAGGAATAATTTTTAATGAAAACATCTAATTACTATTAGAAATAGATGTCAATAACCCTTCAAATCTACAACATGTTTTAGGGGACATCCCACACCCTGAACTTGGGTCTAAACACAACATTCATAAAGGGTATAAATACTCAATGGTAGGAACTCTTGAAAAATAAGCAAAGAAAATAAGTAATTTAAGAAATAACATTTACTGTTTTGCTTCTTGTTTTCTTCTTTTTAGAAATATTTGTTTGCAAAATAGTATTCATTACAGAGTTCGAAAAGTTAAAATGTACATTAAAATCTCTGTCATTGGAAATTATCTTCAGAAAAAATACTAATTTCTTGCTGTAAATATGGAATATATTTTAACTAACTCGTTCATAAATACAAGGACTCCATATTATTTGTCTTTAAAAGCTAACCATTATTAAATTACTTTTAATAGTGAAAAAGAATAGTCAGATGCTAAAACGCTGAGGTTTAAAATAACCTCAGGCACCAAGATTGTTTGCAAGGTTCACAGTGAGCTCTGGCAGGGCCAGATTTGCCCCCTCCTTTGACCAGGGAGAACTACATGTGCTGGCCCGTGGGTCTGTGGGAGGTAGAGTGACTCACCCGAGGATGCTCTTATTCATACAAATACATTGCAGCACCGCACTGAGACTCAGACCAAACTGCCTTTGGGAAAATCACAAGAGTAGGAGCTTTGTCTGTATTTGCAGACTAAGAAAATATACAGTGCTCATTCTGAAGAGCAGCTGAAACCAGATAAGGCCAGGGAAGAAGGAACCTGGAGGCTAACATGAAAAGAATTATAGATAGTCATCCATGTTTACATTGTTTAAGGAAAACCAAAATGACTTGGCCTCAGAAGAGCAAATGCTGACAATTCTCTGATGAGAAAAGAAAGGATGGTTTACAACTCTGGTTCTTTATCCTAGAGTATACCAGTTTTGTTTCTCTATTGGTATTTTAACAAACACCATTGCATCAGACACAATGGAGGTATTGGAAATACGTGTGTGCCTATACATATCTATATAAAGAAATGAGAGTAAGAGGGAGACTACAAAGGTGGAAGAATAACTTCCTGACACCACAATATCTTTCCACCAGTTCTTCTGGAGCTAAACCCTCTCAACCCCTACCATCACCACCCCACTATCCAGGAATATATATATATTTACTTTTTAGAAATCTTGGAGTATTATACAAGGCTTTGGACAAATTATTATTATAAACTCATTGAAAAAAATTATGTGTAACCTAAGGGCTTACATACCCACATAGACTTATGCAATGTCATTTTTTAACCTGAAACAAACATGGAAATTTTAACAGTTAAGTGGAACTGAGCTTCAAACAAAACACATGCTTTTACAGTAAGTGTGACAGGTGCCTGTCACCTTAGGATTAGTAGCTAAGCTCTATGCCACTAGATCACTAGTGCCATGTCCTTGAGAAGAAGAGATCTGAGAGGCAGGAGATCCAAGGAGAGATGCCTATGGCTATTGAGAAAATGAGTGGAGAATGGAAGATATGTTTGATTCTTCTTAGAACAAAAACCTCAGAAGACTCCAGAAAAATTATCAATCCAAGAAAAAGAAAAACATACAATTACAAAAATATTTTGTTTCCCTACCTTAAGTGCATCCCTTTCCTTGCTTGTCTTAGAGCTTGATGAAATGTTTACTTTTTAAAATCAAGTGCAGAAGAGGGGAGGGTCTGGGTGCAAATCAGATCACAAGCAAAAACTTTTATATGATCATGAATGACAAATGGTGACATTATATGGTTCCTTTAGTTCTCAAAGCCCAAAGGAAGTCATGACTGCAATTTGCTCACTTCCACCTGTAGCTGAACAGAGCAATGTTAGACTATTCATCTCTTAAAATGGCTTGCCATTTTTTTCTTTCTTGGAAAATTTGGCTTTGGCAAATACTTACCTAATCATTTCATTAGTTTACCTGGCAGGAAATGCAGGAAAGCTCCAACCTGTTTTGAATTCTATCATACATGCCTAAGGAAAAAGAAAAGTGATCAGTGAGAATTTTCTCAGGTGCAAAGCCATCTTCCCTAATCTCAGGGGTGAGGTATGTGCTCATCTCTCTACAGGGAAAGGTCCCTGAGTAAAACCTCAGTGTTCTTTTTCAGCTCAGGAAGTCATCAACAATAGGAAATCAAATCCTTTGATTTCCAAACCAGTTATCACTTTCTCCATTGTGGATAAGAATCTAAGTTGAAATGCTTTTCTTTTAACTTTCTCACTATTACAAGTATAGGAGAGAAAGAAAGGGGGAGGAGAAGAAGGAAGGAAGGAAGGAAGGAAGGAAGGAAGGAAGGAAAGAAGGAAAGAAGGAAAGAAGGAAAGAAGGAAAAAAGGAAAGAGAGAGAAGAAACTACAAACGTGAGCCCTTGTTAATAATTTCTGTGCCAATGAGTGACAATCACGTTGATTTATTCATCCATGTCTCTTTACATGGTGCTAGAATCAAAGTATACACTAAAGGGACAACAGTCCACCATGGCAGTAGCCACATTCAGCCAGAATAAGGACTCAATTTCCGAACATAAACTTCATTTTAACACCAAACCATCTCTGGGAAAGCTGAGGAGTCTTCATTACCAAAAGGATCAAAAGAACCCAGTTTAAAAATTAGAATCAAGTGGCTTCCACAACAACCAATGAATACACCAAATGGCTTTGAAATGATAGCTGAAATGAACTGGAAGATGGTAGTCCAAATCTTATGGAAAGCCCATACTAGTTTTCATGTCCAAAGAACTTTAAACAAATTCTCTTGCTTCTGAAAATCATCCTAGAAATCTGAGTGGATAATCCTAGTTTTCCTCCACAATCTAGTAGGTTAGCCTCTTACTAGCCATGTGCTCTCTTAAAAGTCATTACTATAACTAATACTGAAACAGTATTTTACACTTTGTGTTTCTGTGTGGGTGCAAACTGATGAAATCTTTACTTAATATATACTAAATCGATCTTCTGTACATAAAGATAATTGAAAATGAATCTTGATGTGAATGGAATGGGAGAGGGAGTGGGAAAGGGGAGGGTTGCGGGTGGGAGGGAAATTATGGGGGGGGGGAAGCCATTGTAATCCATAAACTGTACTTTGGAAATTTATATTTACTAAATAAAAAAATTAATTAATTAAAAAGTCATTGATTTTTAATTCAATCAAAGTAGTTTGCACATGGAGTTTGTGAAAATCAAATAGTTACAAAATATTTATGTAACCAGCATCCACTGCTCCATTCTCCATGCCGAGTTCTAATTCTAAAAGGCAAATATTTTAATTTTTTTACCTATTTTGTCTGCGTTCTGCCTCTAGATTTCTAATTAATATGTTTCTACTTCATCTACTGAATTCCAATTATTACAGATACCTTTCCTTCCTTCTTACATAAACTTCCATGCACTAACAATCACATCCCAGCACCAACACCTTCCCAGTGTGTTTCTACAAAAGATTTTGATTAAATTCCTCTGCAGGGGACAACCCTGTGGCATAGTAGGCTAAGCCTCTGCCTATGGTACTGACATCCCAAATGGGAGCCTGTTCTTGCAGCTGGTTTATGTCCAAACTACTCCTCTTCTGATCCAGCTGTCTGCTATGGCCTAGGAAAGCAGTAGAAGATGGCCCAATTCCTTGCACCCCTACATCCACGTGAGACCCAGAGGAAGCTCCTGGCTCCTGGCTTCAGATAGGCCCAATTCTGCCCATTGCAGTCATTTGGGGAGTGAACCGGCAGATGGAAGACCTTTCTCTGTGTCTGTAACTCTACCTCTCAAATAAATAAATAAAATCTTAAAAAAAAATCCTATGCAAATGTATCTCATGATCATTAGCACTTGTTGCTATGTAGAATCACATGTTCCCATTCCTCTAGTACCTTTATTATTTCCAAAAGTTAATAACTGCCTAATTTTTTATAATTTCTGGAACTTTTATATATCTGTGCCTAATCTTTTTCCAAAATCTAAATAGAGCTGATATATAAAGTGATTCACAATACTATCTTTCATATCACCAAATGTATCAGGTATTCTCACAATCTCATATTTTTCCTGGAAATGTCTCTCTAAAGCCTTATCACACCTGTCTAACCTAGACTGGCTACTCTTCCAGGCCTGCTGCACAGCTGTGTGGCTGCCACCCTAGACCTTCTCCTGGCTCCTCTTCTGTGATGTCATGCTCTCCTGATTCCACAATCTTGCATTCGCAACCTCCTGATCTCTTGCTTTTTCTGATGATCCACATCTCTAAGTAGCTTTTTCAAAATCCTGAATAAAAGTTTTGATAACAGCTAATTGTCATCCAAACTTTATGCTTTGCTTTCCTTAAGAGGGAGTTGTTAGTGTGTGTGGTTACCCTGCCAGGGACTTCATGTCTCAGACCCCTTCATATCTGGGTAAGGCCATGCAGCTGCTTTCCACAATAGGAAAATGAGCAGAACTGATGTGAACACTCCAGTCTGGGGCCTGTGAGAAGCAGGTGGAACCTGTACATCTTTTTTCCACATCTGCTGATTGGAAGTCCACACCCAAGCCTACCTTGGAAGACATGTGTTGTAGGTAGTGGACTCTCCATCAGCCTGGGTCCCTGAATGACTAAGTGGCTTAGAGCCCTCACCAGCCTCCCTGGTACATGAGTGAGAAATAAACGTTTGATGTCTTCTGCCACTGAAATTAGAGGATTATCATTACCTTCATTGGATTAATTATCTGACTGGATAAGAAATCTTAGGTTTAAAAATCCTAGAATTTTTATAGCATTTTCAAACATTGACCGCTTCTGGTTGATGATGCAAATCACCCTTCTATTTCTGCTCCTTTGTATCTATTTCATGATTCCTTTTTCTGTGTGTTCTCTTTCTGTCTCTATCTCTCTACCTTTAATTTTGTCTCATTATTCTTGAAGGGACAGTTTTGCAATAGGTTAGGATAAAATAGCGAACAGCAAAATGTGATAAAATACGCAATTTAATACACATGTACATATTGGTAAAAATAGAAACATTGATGAAATTGAAATGTTGTCAAGTAAGCAGAACCAATGTGTCACATTTAAAAGTATTCTTTTTTAAAAGATTTATTTATTTGAAATGCAAAGTTACAGGGAAGCAGAGGCAGAGAGAGAAAGAGAGAAAGAGGTCTGCACCCTCTGGTTCACTCCCCAAATGGCAGCAATACCGGAGCTGGGCCCATCTAAAACCAGGAGCCAGGATCTTCTTCCTGGTCTCCCACATGGGTGCAGGACTTGGGCCATTTTCCACTGCTTTCCCAGGCCATAGCAGAGAGCTGGATTAGAAGTGGAGTAGTCAGGACTCAAACTGGTGTCCATATGGGATGCCGGCACTGCAGGCAGCAGCTTTACCCAATAGGCCACAGCCTTGGCCCCTGAAAGTATTCTTTTATCAGGTAAGTTTTTACTGGAGAGGAAGTTTTTTTCCACCTATGAATCATGCACAAAATAAAGTTATGTCTAATCACATATAAGAAAGTCGTATATTCTCAATGATGCTTTATTTTTCATTTTTTGAGTGTTAGCAATGATGAACATATTTCCTTAAGTATTTCAGCCATTTCTCATTTTCTGAATGTCTACATTATGTATTATCTATTATATAAGGATTACATAATTTTCTTATGGAATTATAAATAATACTCACACACTCACAATATAAAAATTGTCATAGTTGATTCAGATAAAGATATCAAATTCACAATATGCCTTTAGGTTTTATTTATGGTATTTATTTATTTGTTTGCTTGATACTAGCAGTTTTAATTTTATGCGTGGGATCAAATATCTCAATACATTCTTTAAGATTTTACTCTATGAAAAATGCATTCATTAAATAAAAGCTTCAAAACAAAAAGATTTTTCTCTGCTTTATCACTTTAAAAGATGGATCCTATTCAACTTAATTCTATTTCCGAGAGAGGCGGCAAGATGGCGGAATAGGCAGGAAGCACACTTAGTCCGGGGGGAGAGAAAGTTTAATATAAGTGGAGATACTGCAGGGTCAAGGAAGAGTAGGGGATGAAACAGCAGAGGAAACTCTTCCGGAACTAGTGATTCACAGTGGACCTGCGTGGAGAGCGTGGGAGCCCAAGTTCGGGACACCAGCGGCAGACTCAACACACCAGCGCTGGAACGCGAGGTGAGCCGAACCTCCATAGCCCGAGATACCAGCAGGCAAGCGGAAAGAGGAGGCTAGAGGGAACGAGGCTTGAAACTCCGTGGGGAAAAGTTCACCAGGCTAACTAGAAGAGAGAGAAAAAAAAATAAAAAAAGTGACTGATACGGACACAAGTTTCTCTCTCTCCGCTCACCTCTCACAGGCGAGCAAGACAGAGCAGGCGCCATTTTGGACATACGTCATAAGCAGGGCGACCTCAGGTCTGCACCAGCCCTGAGCCTAGCAGAAAAACCTGACTCTGGGGGGAGGGGTGAAATAACAGGAGATTAGCATCTAACTTGGCAACCCAGTGGGAGACTGCAGGAGAATTGGAGCCCACACTGAGGGCAGCAGAGATTCCCTGTGTGGTCCTTGGGAAAGAGCTTCCGATCTCTGGCTCCTGTGGGTATATCATTTGCCTGCTAACTACCTCCAATTACGTTCAGCTGTGCGGAATTACTTCCCTTTTAAATCAAAAAAAGAAAGAGAGATTTACCACACCTAACCTGGGAGTGTCATCCTTGACACACCCTCAACCCTGAGGAACCAAACACAGCTCTCAGTCCACACTCATCTCAAGCCTCTAAGGCTCCACTGAAAGCAGACAGTCCACTTAATATAGAGCCATAGTGTAACAAGAAAAAACACCACAGTGAAGAAACCAAATATCTCCAACATGCCAAACAACAAACGCAAAAACCAAGCTAACAAGAACAAGGAAGAAACTATGACGCCCCCAAATGAAAAAGACACCCCAATTCAAGATTATGAAGATGATGAGATCGAAGAAATGCAAGAAGCGGATCTCAAAAAATTGATAAGAACATTAAGAAGTTCTCAAAAACAAATTCTTGAACTACAGAAATCCTTCATGGACAAGATAGAAAATCTCTCTCGTGAAAGTGAAATATTAAGGAGGAATCAAAATGAAATGAAACAACTAGTGGAACAAGAAACTGTGATAGTGACGAGAAATCATAATGAAATGAAGAGTTCAATAGATCAAATGACAAACACATTAGAGAGCCTTAAAAACAGAATGGGCGAAGCAGAAGAGAGAATATCAGACTTAGAAGACAGAGAACAGGAAAGGAAACAGGCAAACCAAAGAAAAGAAGAAGAAATTAGAAATCTAAAAAATATTGTCGGGAATCTACAGGATACTATTAAAAAACCCAACATTCGGGTTCTAGGAGTTCCTGAAGGCATGGAGAGGGAGAAAGGATTAGAAGGCATTTTCAGTGAGATACTAGCAGAAAATTTCCCAGGTTTGGAGAAGGACAGAGGCATCTTAGTACAGGAAGCTTATAGAACCCCTAATAAACATGACCAAAAGAGATCCTCACCACGACATGTTGTAATCAAACTCACCACAGTGAAACATAAAGAAAAGATCCTAAAAGGTGCAAGAGAGAAACGTCGGATCACTCTTAGAGGATCTCCAATTAGACTCACAGCAGACTTCTCATCAGAAACCCTACAAGCTAGAAGGGAATGGCGAGACATAGCCCAGGTACTAAGAGAGAAAAACTGCCAGCCCAGAATACTATATCCTGCAAAGCTCTCATTTGTGAATGAAGGTGAAATTAAGACTTTTCACAGCAAACAGAAACTGAAAGAATTTGTTGCCACTCATCCTGCCCTGCAAAAGATGCTTAAAGATGTGTTACACACAGAAACACAGAAACATGGTCACCAATATGAAAGAAGATAAAGGAAGGAAACCTCACAGCAAAAGATCACAGGAAGCTCAATTTCTCTTTGACATAGAATTAAACTCTGATGCTCTGTTAAAGCAATGTGTTAAAGTAATCTATTATGTTCTCTTGATGTCTGTTAAATTCTAATTGTTCAAAAACAGCTGAATTTTTATTAAGAGCTATGGGTTATTTAAATATGTGCTTTTTTCAAAAATTTGAATATCTGCTGCTCATAAAACTAAAGCGTTGTTGGTTCTGTGTTTAGCTGTCCTCCTATAGGTTCCTATGGACTTTTTCCAGCCACTTTTATTGTATTCAGTACTTTGGGATGGCTCTGTAAACAGATGAAGCCAATAATGTATTAACAGTACCAACTGAGAGAAAGTATGGTTAACTGAGGTTACTAAAAAGAAAAAGCAATTCAAATCAATTGGCAATCTACAAAAAGAGTTAAAGATTTTAAAAGCTATTATTAAAATTGATATATTGGTCTATTATGCTATATTATATGTGTGTACATATTGTATGTCCACATGGGGAAATTTTATTAAGAGTTTTATTTTAAATGGCTCATAGATAATATTGTCCATAAATTTAAGCTGCTAAAATCAATCAAAGATACATTTTAATTTGTGGGACCTGAATCTGTGTATCATATGTTTTAGACTTGTTGGTAGAAAGAAACTAAAAACATTTTAGATGGTTGTGCTTAAGTTTACTGGCTAAACAAACTACACCATGTTAGATATTTAAGAGGTGTTTTCAAATACATGATTCTTAAAATTTATAGAAGGCATTGGACCTTCTGGTAAATGTTTTCTTAAGTTGTTATCTAATGGTTGAAACGGTTTGCTAAGTATTCATGTGATATTGCTATTGTCAGCAAGCGATCTAGGACTTGCTCCCTCATTTCTCTATTCTAAGCCCAACTTGTTTTTTCATTTCTCTATTCTCTTCAAGGTAGGAAACTAATTCTATTATGAAGGAATCTGTAGGATGCACAATTTAATCTTTAGACCTTATAAAAGAGATGGCTAACATTTTTCTGCAATAGCATAGCCAAAATAAGAACTCAAATAATAATCTCATAGCTAGATTCACTTCGCCATCAGCGAAGTATACAGTAAGTAGAAAAAACCTCCCTTTCAGACCAAAGGGAAAGAAAGTTTTCAAGTGAGAATATAATTTTCCTCATGGGCATTGTCTACCTTAGAAAAACTACTACAGAACATGCCTGTGACTATAGACTTGTAGTTCAGGCCACCGAAGATTAGAGATGGGAAACGGGCACTCCCTTGACTTGCATCCTCTGGTCTGCTTTAACACAAACCAGGAGGAAAAGAAAGCTCGCCATCAGAAGCAATGGGTGGCAGGCCTATTAATGGCTGATCTGTACTGTGATCTGCCCTCAAGGAGACCCAACAGGCCAGTCCACTGCAGTGGCTTTCAATGTGGTAAGCCTGGGCTTCAGCAGAAGTCAGCTTGTGAAGAGCCCTGGCAGCTCTGCCAAGAGTTGGGTCACTGGAAATGGACCTGCCCTGGAGTCGAAGGATGCCCAGGTCAGAGCCACAGATCTTATTGGCTCTAAGCTGAAAAGCCCTTCACTCAGCCCAACTTCCAAAGTGACCACTGCAGCTGAGGGGATGGTCAAGTAGGGTCAGCAACATTGCAGGCAGAACTGTCAATTTCTTGTTAGAGATGCCCCCTGCCTTTACCTGGCCAGCTCTCCTCCCAGGCCAGCCAAGTAATGAAAGTCAACAGAGTGCCTTCCCCTAGGAGGTTCACACCTCCCTTAGGATATACCCCATGTGAAGAGATAGATAGGTCTGGGCCTCTGAATTTACAAGGCCTAAAGCCCACCAGATTATTATCAAGCCCCTTCTATCAGGTTCTATTTGCCTCTCAATCAGAAAACTTAATTGTAGCTTAGACAGCACCTTTCTTAGCTCCTCTAATAATGACTCTGTCCTTTGTTCTAGGCCCTGTCTAGTGCACTTGGGCCTCATTCCTTTGTAATCATAACCTCTACTCTACCACCAATGGCTCTACTCCCAACATGTGTGTACTGATGGTCCTCTTCCCCACTTAATGCTGTATAATTGTTCAAACCTGGTAAATGCCACTCTTAGGATCATTGGTTACTATCCTCACTCTGTCTTTTATGACCTTGTCTAAATATGATCAGAGTCGGCAAACTTGGAAGGCTTCCATAGCCTTGGCAACTCATGACGACAGCCTAGGATGGTTACTGGCGCCATAAACTAGAGTGTCAATTTGTTGGGTCAACAACAGGAGTCACTGTGCACTTGCTCCTCATGTGGGATCTCTGTCCTTAATGTGCTGTACATTGTGATTTAATGCTATAACTAGTACTCAAACAGTATGTTTCACTTTGTGTTTCTATGTGGGTGCAAACTGTTGAAATCTTTATACTAAATTGATCTTCTGTATATAAAGAGAATTGAAAATGAATCTTGATGCAAATGGAAGGGGAGAGGGAGCGGGAGGGGGGAGGGTTGCGGGTGGGAGGGAAGTTATTGGGGGGGGGGGAAGCCATTGTAATCCATAAGCTGTACACTGGAAATTTATATTCATTAAATAAAAGTTAAAAAAAAAAAATTCTATTTCCTTCAAGCTCTTTTTTTTTTTTTTTTTTTTTTTGGAAGAGAAGGAATTGGGGTGGCTTCATTTACATTTAAGTAATCTCACTGCAGTGAATTTTATGACACTTTAAGGTAGGAATTTAATTTTATACAAAATTGTAACTAATTTGTTCAGCATCTTTTTTTTTAAGATTTTTATTTATTAATTTGACAGGTAGATTTACAGACAGTGAGAGAGACAGAGAGAAAGATCTTCTTTCCGTTGGTTCACTCCCCAAATGGTTGCAATGGCTGGAGCTACAGCGATCTGAAGCCAGGAGCCAGGCACTTCCTCCTGGTCTCCCACGCAGGTGCAGGGGCCCAAGCACTTGGGCCATCCTCCACTGCTATCCCAGGCTACAGCAGAGAGCTGGACTGGAAGAGGAGCAGCCGGACTAGAACCAGTGCCCATATGGGACGCTGGTGCCGCAGGCGGAGGATGAACCTAGTGCACCACGGCGCCGGCCCCTCAGCATCATTTTTGACTATGGATATTTCCTCCTGAATTAATATAGACCTATTTTTATAAAAATATTTATGTATACTTGAACTGCCTTTTAGTTTTCTACTCTGTAGAGTTTTTACTCCTTTGAATTTCTTGTCCAGGTGCAATAATTTTTGTACGGTAGAATAACTGGAATTATTTTCACTTTTTGATATATATTCATAGCTTGTAATCCAAATTCCCCCTCATTATTCTCTTATAGTTTTCTTACCTCAATTATTTGTGTTTTTACATACAAACAGAGTCATTTTGCTAAATTTTTATTAGAATTGGGATCAAAATATGAATTAATTTAGGAAGTTTACATGTTTGGTATTTTTGTGAATTTTTCCTGTTCTAGGATAATGAAACTCTCCCCTTTATTGAGGACCATGAGGTTTCCCAGAGATAAGACTTCCAGGGCTGTATCTGAGAAAGTCCCAGGAATATGACAATCATTGGTCACCCTATAGTGTTGTGGCTGGTACATAAGAAAATGACTCATACACACATTTAGTTTGCTTCCAGCTACTTAACACTATGTGAATTTTCAATAGTTTATCAGTTGAATCTACTGAGATTTTTAAGGCTCTTATATATATATATAAATAGTAGCAATTCCAATATTTATAGCTACTATTAATCTTATTATATAAGACAATGTATCTAGAATAATGTTGAATAGTAATAATAGTGACATCTTCATGCTGGTCTTTGACTTGATAAACTTATTCATCAAGTTATAGAAATATCCATCTATTCTTGGCCAGTGCAATGGCTCAATAGGCTAATCCTCCACCTGAGGTGCCAGCACCCCAGTTCTAGTCCTGGTCGGGGCGCCAGATTCTGTCCCAGTTGCTCCTCTTCCAGTCCAGCTCTCTGCTGTGGCCCGGGAAGGTAGTGGAGGATGGCCCAGGTCCTTGGGCCCTGCACCCGCATGGGAGACCAGGAGGAAGCACCTGGCTCCTGGCTTCGAATCAGCGCAGTGTGCTGGCCACAACGCACAGGCCATGAGAGCCACTTGGGGGGTGAACCAACTGAAAAAGGAAGACCTTTCTCTCTGTCTCTCTCTCTCTCACTGTCCGACTCTGCCTGTCAAAAAAAAAAGAAAGTAAGAAAAGAAATATCCATCTATTCTTGATTTTATAACAGTTTTGATGATTGTTCTTTTTTTTAAAAAAAAAATTATTTTATTTATTTGAAAGACAGAGTTACCGAGAGAGGTAGAGACAGAGAGAGAGGTCTTCCATCCGCTGGTTCACTCCTCAGCTGGCTGCAACAGCCAGAGCTGCGGCAATCCGAAGCCAGGAGCCAGGAGCTTCTTCCGGGTCTCCTATATGGGTGCAGGGGCCCAAGAACTTGGGCCATCTTCTAGTGCTTTCCCAGGCCATAGCAGAGAGCTGGATAGGAAGTGGAGCAGCCAAAACATGAACCAGTGCCCATATGGATGCCAGCACTGCAGGTGGCGGCTTTACCTGCTACGCCACAGCACCGGCCTCCCATCATCCTGTTTCACACACAGCCTGGCTACCTCAAGAGAACCAGTCTCAAGCATTAGCCCTTTATTATAAATGTCCATTTATTCATGTGTTCATCAGTTTTTATTTATTTATATGAAAAGTAGAGATACAAAGAGAGAAGGAGAGAAAGAGAGATCTTCCATTCGCTGGTTCACTCCCCAAGTGGCCACCACACCCAGAGCTGGGCTGATCCAAAGCCAGGAGCCAGGAGATTCTTCTGGATCTCCCACATGGGTGCAGGGGCCCAAGGTCTTGGGCCATCTTCTACTGCTTTCCCAGGCCATAGCAGAGATCTGGATTGGAAGAGGAAGAGCCGGGTCTAGAACCAGCGCTCATGTGGGATGCCTGCACTTCAGGCCAGGGCTTTAACCTGCTGCGTCATTCTATTCATTTTTAAAATAGACATGAAGGTTTAATGTTATTTTTAAAAATCTTCGGGGCCGACACTGTGGCGCAGCGGGTTAAAGCCGCAGCCTATAGTGCTGGCATCCCATATGGGCACTGGTTTGACTCTCGGCAGCTCCACCTCTAATCCAGCTCTCTGCTATGGCCTGGGAAAGCAGTGGAAGATGGCCCAAGTCTTTGGGCCTCTGAACTCGCCTGGGAGACCTAGAAGAAGCTCCTGGATCCTGGTTCCTGGCTCCTGGCTCCTGGCTTCATATCACCACAACTCCGGCCATTGTGGTCATTTGTGTAGTGAACCAGCAGATAGAAAACCTCTCTCTCTCTCTCTCCCTCTCTCTCTCTCTCTCTCTTTGGCTCTACCTCTCTGTGTCACTCTTTATTTCAAATAAATAAAATAAATCTTTAACTAAATAAATAAATAAATAAATATCTTGGAAATTTCTATTTCAGTGACCTCATTGGGGAAATACTGAGGGAAAGAAAGGGAAATGCATTGGGGTTTATAGTGAAATCACTTGTGGGGCTTTTCCAAACCAGACACATGAGACTCTCTTCAATCCCATCCCCTCTTTCTTAACTAAGGTAGGAAGGATGGTGTCTATTACTCTTATTTTAGAATCAATGACAGGGTGTGTTGATTTTGTAATAAAATGTGTTGTTTCTTGATATAATAAAGTTCAACAGGAACAAAACATTTCATAGCCACTGAACAGAAGATACTATATTTTTTTTCTCCTTTTATCTGTGTGATAAAAATACACTAGTGGGATTCTAATATTAAACCTTTTTGTATTGTTGGAATATACTAGCCTTCTCTTAATATACTATCAGACATGAGTTATGAAATTTTGGCATCTAAATTCATAAATGAGATACTTTTGTAGATTTCTATGTCATTTGTGGACAGATTTTTCGAATGGCTATCATCACAAATACTGAAAGTGAACTGGAAAATTTTATATCTTTTTTCTAATGCTTTAAAATAATTTCATACATTGTGAGAAGCATTTGTTATTTGAAAGTTTATAGGCCAGGCCAGTGCTATGGCGTAGTGGGTAAAGCCAATGCCTACAGTGCCAGCATCCCTGTGGGTACTGGTTTGAGTCCTGGCTGTTCCACTTCCCATCCAGCTCCCTGCTAATGTGCCTGGGAAAGCAGCAGAAGATGGCCCAAATCCTTGGGCCCCTGCACCCATGTGGAAGACCTGGAAGACACTCCTGGCTTTTGGCTTGGGATCAGTGCAGCTCTGGCAGTTGCAACCATCTGGGGAGTGAACCAGCAGATAGAAGACCTCTCTCTCTCTCTCTCTGCCTCTGCCTCTCTTTAACTGTACTTTTCAAATAAATAAATAAATCTTAAAAAAAAAAAGAAGAAAGTATATAGGCATTCATCCATGAAAACATCGAAGCAATGCTTTTCTGGAGGTGATTTATTGACTTCTAGTTGGTCATTTTTTGTTCGTATTTATTGGATTTCCTATTTTCATTTGCAGATGTCTATTTTGTATTTTTCTTTTTTCTTGATTAATTTAGCTAAAGCTTTGTCAGATTTTGCTGTTTTCTTGAAAAAAACAGCCTTTGGATCTTCTTCCTATTGCCATCTGTTTTCTGGAAATTTCTAAGGTAATCTCTCCACATTGCTTCTGTCACATTCTTTTTCTTGCTTTCTTATTTTAAGATTCCAAGAACACATATGTGAGGTCTTTTCACCATGTCTCTTTGGTCTTTGATGCTTGATTATGCATATTTTGTCTTTTTGCCTCTTGATACATCAGTCTGGGTATCTGGATATTTGCATCTGATCTACTTTCCAGTTTACTAACTTAGTGAAATCTGTCTATTCCATTTTTGCTTATGCCACATTTTTTAGTCCTCAGATTCCCACTTAACTTTTTATATTTTCCAATGTTTGTTTTCCCCAATTCCACAAGACTACCAAACTCTGCTCAGCCTCTCAGTCTCTCTCTGCAACCTTTACCCCTGTTTCCCACTGGCAAACGCCTAAAGAGGAGAAGTGGCTCCAAAGGCAAGGCTTATCTCTGAGCTCTCTTCCCCTTGATCTTGCTACTCAAGCCCTTGGCAGCTCTTCTTTGCCTTCAAAGATTTTGTTGCTGCTGCTCAGCATATTCAGGCTTTCTCAGTATGGAGAGTGGATTTACAAGTAAAAAGTCTCACATGGCTGCAAAAAGAAAAATTCCATTCTCTTTTCTAATTAACTTCTGGGTTGTTTTTATTACCCTCTTTTGTCTATATTTCTTCGGGTTATTTTATGATGGTGTTTTTAAGTTCCTTGAGTTGAATGTTTAACGTTTACTTTCTTTTCTTTATCACTTCAAACATTTCCTCTAACATAAACTGATTTTGAGCTTGTTAAATAACTGTCCCTAAGAAGCAACCAGCGAGATCATACATGATGTGGCCATACCCCAAAACTTATTTAGTATTTGATGACTTTCTGGTATCCATTATCTACTCATTTACTACTTTTTTTAATTGCACTCAGACTTGGTTTTAAATATCTGCTATTGCTCCTCCAACTAAATTACTTTGTGGGAAACCAATCCCATCCTCATCTCCTATTATAGGTTCTGGATTGATTTAAATCAAATTATACATTTCATTCTCCCAGCCATGATAATTGGCTCAGATGTACACATACAATGTAATCAAATTCTATTGAAGTAATCTCAAGAGTCTTGCTTGGAATTCTGAGATAAGAGTACTCTTTCTCTTTCCATGCAAGGGTTAGAAAGTATCAAACCCTGTTTTTTCCTGGCATTTGTCTTGCAGTCATGAGAGAAGCCTGTCAGGAACTAACATGATTCATGCATGGAATTGGACAGAGCTGAAAGAGTCACACAGCAATTGACCTGGAGCCTTAATTAAACCATGCTGGAAGCCCACCCTCCAGCTGGACTTTCAAGTTACTGAGCCAATAAATTCCCTTTATTATTTAAACCGCTTTGAATTTAATTGACTTTTCTTTCACTAACAGACAAATGCATTCTAATATACTTGGGTACCTAACAAACATTTTAAATGTTGGTGACATTAGACAAAACAATATAAATAAAAGCAAATAAAAATAGTTTTATATTCTTAAGACCACATTCACTGACCCATTAAGTCAATATATGTGAGGTACTCATTTTTTTAACATCCGTAGTCTCTTATTTATTTTGTCCCTCAAGTATTTCTAGCACCTAGGTTAGTGTCTGGTATCTTTGAATAAATACTCAAAAGTACATCTTGAGTTAATAGCTATGGATTTGAATAATGTTTCTCCCAAAGATATTCTCATAGGCTTTCATGAAGGGAGAGAAAACATTTTCTTGGTATGTAACATATAACTAAGAGGGGGTCTTAGCACTCATTTGGTCACATTCAAGTGAAATGCTTTTTTTCACGATTTCCCTATTTCAAAGGGTAAGTGTGTAAGCTACAAACCCCAAAAACTTATAAAAATTCACTTAATGACATATGTTTTTATAAAATATCAGTTAATAAATAATGTCAACATGTATAAACAATGCATAATTGTGCTAGAGAACAGTATTAGTTCTGTCATTTCCCAAACAAACGAATGATTCCAAGATTATTTCTAGCTCTAAAACTATGAATATGATCCTAGAGTTGTTCTCTTACCACCAAGGCAATCAAATCCATTTACTCCTCCAGACTGTTCTTCTAAAGGTTTCTGTAGCACTGCCACTGACTCTATCATTTGATGATCTGGGATTTGCATGTCCAAAACCAAGAGCACATCAGCTAAGAGCCTAAGCTTAGCTGATTAAAGACAGCATGAATCAAGCCTCCTCCTCACCCCAGAGAGGACTCATGAAAAATCTCTTCAGTGCAGGCTGGGAATGAAAGCACAGTGATCATGTGAGTTCAGTAAAACATTAGAGTAAGAAGTCAAAGTAACATGGGTTCAATAATATGGAAAGAGCTGGAGTAGCAGAAAAAGACAGAATGGGGGCTGTATTTTTAGAGACAAGCGTAATCAATGTTTTTGCCAGTAGAAGACTGTTTGGGTCTATGCCAGACTGGTAATAACAAATGCTTGGCCCTCAAAGACTTTCCCACCCCCACATCTGCCACTAGAGAAGAGCTAGCAGCCAGTAAGAGACTGTGGGGACTTATGGGCTGTGGCACTAGATGAGGGAGGAGTGGCAAGGGTCCTGGCTGGTAGCACAGTGGCAGCCAAGTGGCAACTTGCATGCCAGATGGGAGTGTGTCACGTGCTGCCCTCTGGCATAGACAAAGCCCATTGGAGAGATCTAAGGCAGTTCTGCACTTCTCAAATGTACATATGGTATCAAAGAGAAAGGTACAACATTCTACTCTGAAACTCTACGAATAAAACCAAATTACCAATTATGATTTTAAAATACAGACAAAAAAAAACTTCCATTGGAATCTGGAGATCCCTAATCAAAATGGATCCACCCAGCTTCCCTTTACAACCCATCTCTTTTTCTCAGCATTAATTTTCTCCCATCTTTATTCTGTCTGTCCATATCTGTTTCAAGCTTTCTTCCCAAGTTACCGACTACTGTCGTTTGGAGTGCCTCTTCCAACCCACCCACATTCTTGTAGGCATGGTAATGAATTCCTTCAAATGGGAAATCGTTACTTTAAAGCTACAGGACTCTTTGAAACTGAGATAGTTGAAAAGATGTCATTGTAAATTAGCACAGCAGACAAATAGAATCTGGAAATAATTATTTCCAAATGTATTTGGACATGAAGAAGGAAGTGGGTCAGAAAATTATGACCTCTGCATATTTAGCCTACTATGCATCCTCATTCCAGGAAGTTAATTGTGAGCTATTGAAAATGAAAGTTTAAAGATAATATCATAAAAAGACACTCTTATAACCTTGCCTATGAAGATTCCATAAATAGATTGGAAATAATCTCTAGGGGACCTTTGTAACAGCTTTTGGAGTTGTAGCAGTAATTAACAGAATCCAAATACAATGTAATCTTCTACTTAAACATTGTCACCATTTCTTATTTTCTTTAAAATTGTGATTATTTCTTGCTGGCTTCCTTGGCTCAAAAGATATATTTAAATTGCCCTACTTCTGCTCCCTGTATATCAAAGAGAGAGAGAAAAAAAAAATGCAGCCTAGTGAGCCAGAAAGAAAACAACATTTCTATGAGTATATAATCTCACTTTAAAACTGGCAAAGCAAGCACAAGTAACTAAAAATATTATAGCCTTCATTTCCATGTTCATCACTTCCACGTGAAAGCATATAATATGTGGTAGTTGCAGAAGCAGGCTCTTTATTTCTTACAGAATAAAAAATCGTTAAAGCATAAATTCTTAAAAAGAGGGGATTTTACCAAGAGATAAGGAAGAATTATCTTCCTTCAGGGGACTCTGAAATACTGGAAGAGGAAACTAGGAAGGTTATGAAATTTCTTTTTTATGAGATTGTAAAGAAGAAAGTAATGATTTTTAAGGTAATCTATCAATAATATATCTCCTAGAGGAAGAAGGATATGAAGGCTCATGTATGGCCTGTGAACTCGCTGATGGCAGAACGTTGCACTGTTTTAATGGGGAAGGATCATTCTTTGTTACACAAGATCTTTGCTTAGTGTAGTTCATAAATGATCCATAGTAAATTCTTAACTCTGTGTGTACATTTGAGTAGCAAGATGATTCCGGACAGAGCTGGTATTGTGGCAGAGTGGGTTAAACCACATTCCATACTGGGGTGCCAGTTCCGGTCCCATTCCTGTTACTCCGTTTCTTATCCAGCTTCCTGCTAATACAGCTGGAAAGGCAGGGGAAGATGGCTTATGTACTTGGGCTCCTACCTCCCGTGTGGGAGACCTGGCTGTGATTCCTGTCTCCTGGTTTCAGCCTGTCCCAACCTGGTCTGTTGCAGGTATTTGTGGAGTGAATCAGTGGATGGAAGATCTATCTCACTCTCTCTTTCCCTCTCTCTGTCACTCTGCCTTTTGAATAAATAAAAAAAATACATCTTTACCAAAAAAAGAAAAAGATGATTCTGAAAATTTTTCCAAAAGTATTCAATTAATAAAATTAGATCCAGAAAGCAATCAGGCTTCAAGCCACTGGTGAGCATGTATACAAAGTACAAATTCCTTAGGGACCCCTTCAGACCACATGTTTTCTTTTACTATGATACCTAAAACAATGTGTGATTTGGGAATGCCTGTGAGTATGCATGTATCCAAAAGTAGTGTTGAAATTCACAAGGGTTTCTTATCTAGACACTGTTCCAATAAGTACCACATATTATTTGCTTGAACTATCAGAACAAAGTACTATAGACAGAAATCCATTATCTCACATCTTTGGCTCCTAGAAGTCCAAGATCAAAGAATCATGAAGGTTGGCTCCCTCTGAGGACTGAGAGAAAAAAAAAATCTGCTTCACTTCTGAAAGCCTGGCTTCGGGTGGTTTGATGCCAGTCTGTAGCATTGTTTGGCTTACAGAAGCATTGCCCAATCTATGCCTTCATCGTCACGTAATGCTCTCCTTACCTACATGTCTGTGTCCAAGTGTCCTCTTTATGGGGGCATCAATCATATGAGATCAGGACCCACCTGAAGACCTAATTTCAACTTGATTACATCAGTGACATTCTACGTGCAAATAAGTTATACTCTGAAGTACCAACTAATCTTTAGTTAGGATGTCAACATACCAAAAGAATAATTACACAAAATAAAATATACAAACGATACAAAACCACATTTAAAATCAGGTGTCTATAATACTTTATTTATCCTACAATTTCTTTATGCTACCAGCAAACATGAATTATTTTTAGAAAGTATTTATTTACTTATTTCAAAGGCAAACTGATAGAGAGAGAAAGAGATTTTCCATTCACTGGTTCACTCCCCAAATGGCCACAATAGCTAGAGCAAGGCTGAAGCCAAGAATCTGGAATTCCATCCACATCTCCTTCATGGGTAGCAAGAATTCAAACATTTGAGTAGGAAAGTTAATCAGAAGCAGAGTAGCTGGGACTGAAACCAGCACTCCAAGCCACAATACCTGCCACTAATTTGGGTATTTTAATTTGTTCCTCAGTTTGAGCTAGCTCATGGCTTGGTGTTTTGGAAGCAAACAACTGTTGATTAATTTTTGTTAGTTTAATTTTTGTAAGGTTAAACAGACATCATGTAGATACAGCAAAAACTTGGGCCCCTGCACCCGCGTGGAAGACCAGGAAAAAGCACCTGGCTCCTGGCTTCAGATGGGCGCAGCTCCGGCCGTTGCAACCATCTGGGGAATGAACCAACGGAAGGAAGACCCTTCTCTCTGTCTCTCCCTCTCACTGTCTGTAACTCTACTTCTCAGAAAAATAAATAAAATCTTAAAAAAAAAAAAAAAAGCCATACCATTGGCTCCACTATACGATGAATATAAAATGGATGCTAAGAAGTAAACCTTTAAACTTAATGGTTTTCCTGTGTGATATATGTAGATCACCTCAGGCACTTTGTGAAACAATAGAATTTTTTCCAAATTTTATATTCAAGTAGTTTACTTGAATATAAGAATTTTGATTATGTAATCATGGTACAGTAGAGCTAGGAAAATATCTGAGACCTGACTTCCCCCACAAGTTAAGGAGATTCTGTGCCTGGATCATTATCATCCCTTGACTTTGAATCACTTTTGATACCAAAAATTAGATCTTGTCTGTCAGACAGGTTATGTGCTGTTTATAAGTCAAGCCAGAACTGTGGCTACCCTCAAGAACTCAAACAAAAATTTTTGTGTTGTCTTTGAATTTTATTTAAAATATAGTGTATCATTTTACTTGCATAGTTATCTACTTTCTCATTTAAATGCTTAGTTCTTCCTAGACTGTAGTTTTAACAGTTGTATTTTAAGACACACTCTGATAGGAAACATGTTTATCCCAATGTATTTGCACATAATTACTCATTTAGTATTTGTTTCATAATGACTCTTTCCTGAAAACCTTGTCAGTTTGTATACAGATGTCTAAATCTATGAGTAGCTCACTGATACATGTGGTCGTATATGGGAATGGAAAGGTCTGTAAGGACACATGGTTATGGCTAACAAAAGTTTGAATAGGTAGAGAGCTAAGAATGATTGTAGTGAAGCTCTTCCAGAAAACATGGTTTTCTTGAGAAGTGACAGCTGAGAGGCCACCCAGCTGAATCATATGGAGCCATGTCATATAAACATAGTCTTCTGTCAGGTCCTGAGAAGAGTGCAGCCAGGACGTAGCATAGGGCACAGAACTTAAGGCAATACTCACTCTTCATTTATTCTCATGGTGCACTGGGAGGCTTCATAAATGTTACGTCCCAGGTGCCTCCCTCTACTCACCGAAGTCCAGGGCCTACTT
The DNA here is from genome assembly GCF_033115175.1 of Lepus europaeus. Taxonomy (NCBI): domain Eukaryota; kingdom Metazoa; phylum Chordata; class Mammalia; order Lagomorpha; family Leporidae; genus Lepus; species Lepus europaeus. Next base: position 111,563,508 of record NC_084829.1, read on the forward strand.
TTCATTATATTCAGTGGTTCTAGAAGCAATCAGTGTGCTACATTACTGTAGAACAATTGCTGTGCATGATGATGACTCTGACTCACAGAAATACTGAATTACTTCGATAATTCTGTCTACTACAGCAAGGAAATGTGCTTCCAAGTTTTAAGTAATTTGGATTTTAAGTTTTGGCACCGGAGCATTAAGCTTACATTCTCTGAAATAATGCAGTTCAACTAGAATACTTCGCCCTTGATGAGATGATGCCACATGACGTTCACAATGGAATGTACATTATTGTTGGCATGATACTGTGGAACTATTGCTCCCTTTGCTTGAAAATGGCCTCTGATACCCAGAATTAGTCTCCAACAGCCACTACTATATATACATCTTATGCCTGCTATCTTCCCCTGTCTGATTGGTCCAGAGTGATCTTCTGATACCAAGCTGGGCCATTCATAATCTACCTGCAGAGAATGCAGAATTTAGATGCACAGGTCACAGCAAGTGAGCATATTTATTATCAAGTTGTAGAGTCAAAAATTACAAATTTCTGCAGTGGAGGGGTGGTATTTTCTTTTCTGTCATGACTGTTCAACTCTGAAGAGTCCTATCATGGCTCAATACCTTTCTAATAAATTGTCATGGGTTTAACTTGACCAGGACGAACTTCTGTTCCTTGTAGGTCCCGGAGGCGATACAGCCACAGACTCTTATTCAGTCTACGGCAGGAAGTATGCTACCTGCTATGATAATGATGATAGACACAACAGTTTCCACCTTTGAAACTCACAGAGCGTCAGCAGTAAATACGCTGTTACTTTCACACCCTTCATTAGTCTAGAATTAATACACTCATATGGCTCGTGTCTATTCTCCTGTGAGGAGCTCCCACTGTGTTGTTTGATACTGGAAAATCTGGAAAGACAATGAGTTTATAAATCGTAATTATGTATATTAAATACAGCCTTCCACAGCCAGTAACAACTTTCCAGCTATAGAATAGAATCTCTAAAAAAAAAAAAAAAAATCAGTACACTGAAGATACCATTCGATTCCAATAAAATGTAAATATAATTTAGAGACATTTTCATGAAAGAAATTTAATTTTTAGTGAACATATCTTAGCAAAAACCTAACTGAAGCCTATGGTTCCCAGGTCACTTAACAAGGAAGAAAGGAAAATATCTCAAATGTAAAACCAACATAAAAGTGATTTTTTTTTTTACACTTTGAAAATACATTTTGCTTCAAATACACACAGTCTTAGCAGCTGGAAACCTGTTATGCGTTTAACGAAATGGCTCACACATGTGCTTACAATGCACCGCACTGTGGTCTGTGAACCCGGTCCCCAGGGTGCAATGGTCAGCCTTCGCCTCACTGAACTCTCCAGTGGAGGTCATGGGAAAGGGGGTACTTGTTTGAGCTTTCTCTTTCCAGAGTCTGCATTCCCCCCACAAACTGCTGGCGTATAAACAAACTCACGTTCAAAAGGCGATGGACTCCGCTGACCTAACCCACTCTGCCAGGCCATGCCGGACCTGTCCGCACATCCTCCAGATCAGACCAGCACGGCCAGCTAGCCCTGGCTTTCCCTAAGGGATGGTGCAGCCTGCTTCCCCCAGGCCAGGTCCATCTGATGGATCTGCCTTTTGCTTTCTGCTTCCCTGGGGGAGGGGAGATCCCTCGCACCGACGGGGGCCCACAGAGCACCCACGCTGAGACACGGCTTCCTCCTCAATGAGCTGAAGTTCTCCAGATGGCAGCAAGCGCTCGTCATGCAAATTCTTGGCAGCAGGGAGCCTGTCAAGTGGCTACTGCTGCTTATTGTTACCACCACTCCCCACCCCTCCACACAAACGCTGCAGAAACACCATCTGTCGACCGGGGGGCTGAGCGGGACTTTCCAAGCGCCGCCTTTCTAGTCGGTGCCGCTTAGCAGCCCAGCGCTACACACCCAGCCCCAGCACCAAGAGGGCGCTCAGCTCTGAAGAAGTCACGAGCCCAGGATGGGGGCGGGGGGGGGGGGCTGGCTGGCAAGCCCCTTCCTCTGCTCCTCGCTGGCCTAGCTCCTCAGTCGCTCCACAGAAGCAGTTGCTAGCAGATACTTGTGGAACAAAAATAGCAAAACCGGTTGTGTCTCTCCTATAGAGTCTGAGAAAGGAGCAAGAGGGACCCAGTGAGCAGAGGACGGGTTAGGGAGCACCCTCCGGAAGTGAGACGAGCAGTCTGAAAGTTAGGGAAGACCGAGCGCATCAGGCTGATTTCAGGCTTGCTTTCCCTTCTCTCCCGCAAACATCCCATCTCCTTATTCATAATGAGCTCCCAGAGATAAACACTTGACACACACAGATGAAAGCTGTCACTCAAACGATTCTAAGCACAGGACACAGGATACCTTGCCCATCTTTGCATGCCTGAGACCGTTGAGATCAATCGGGAACCGTTTCTTGTTGCTGCTCTCGGATTTTATTTTTGGTCCTATAGGAATGCAAATGAAAGCAATAATAAAATGCAGTATCATTTCTGCATCCTTAATATTTTCCTTTTAACCTGAGAGGTACAGGAGTGAGCTTTTTTTCCTTATGCCTCACTTAAAGTCACTCTATGTTCCTTTATCTGCACAAATCTGTTTTTATTTTTTAACACTTTTAGTATGAATCCCCCATAGACATAGACATCCACAAAAATGTATGGAATTTCAGTTTTTCAAGTTTACTCTCCATATGCTCATATTTTCATAAGTGGATATTCCTGAAAAATATGCTGCTTGTTTTGTTCATATGTGTTTTTAAACTTACATATACTGTACTGAGCTCTAACTTGTCACATTCCTAACTTTTTCACAAACACAATGTTTTTAGATCTACCTCTGTTGCTGATCACCCTTGCATGAGATGTCGCTCCCCCGTGAAAAGCTTCATTCTATCCTATTTTTCCCTCTGCCTTTGGCAAAGACAGTGAATTCTTTTTTGGAAAAAAAAAAAAAAGATTATTTATTTGTTTGAGTAGCAGAGCAACAGAGACTGGAAGAGAAAGAGATCAATATTCCATCTACTGGTTCACTCCCTGGGTGTCCAAGAAAGTCAGTGGCTGGGCCAGACTGAAGCCGGAGCCAGGAACTCCAACCGGTCTCCCACCTGGGTGGCAAGTCCCAAATACTTTGGCCTTCATCAGTGCCTCCAAGGCACATTAGCAGATAGCTGAACCAGGAAGAGTGGAGAAGCTCACATTTGAACTAAGTACTCCAATATAGGATGTGGGAGTGTGTCATTGGCAGCTTAATCAGCTGCACCACAATGTCCCCCTCCAGGAGTGAACTCAACCGCTGCGTTGGAGCTTGACCAGAAATGCCCTGCTCTGTTCTGCCCTCTTCCTCATGGGTCCTGACCATAGCAGAGAGCCCACTTCTGTCCTGCTCAGATGTGGGGCCCCACGAAAGTACTTGGCCCTACATGGACACTTTGCATGCTCTAGTTTTTAGTAAGTGAACCCCTTACACACAACGCATCTTCCAATTCTGTGTGCTATTATTCTAATAAGATATAGCTCTCCAATTCCTGCAGACATTTAACAGTTACTTAGTGCTAGTGGCTGATGGATTAAGGGTGGAGATTAATCTAAGTGTGGCATCTAGGAGGTGGGCCCAGTTGAGAAGTGTTTAGGTCATTGGGGACATAGTTCTTGAGAATCACTGATTATATAAACCATTTTTGGCCTAACTAATCCCTCTCCACTACCTGGCTTACTATGTGATTGCTCATCCAATATCCTATAGCCTCACCACACACCTAAACAAATGAAATGCCCAGTTTTGAGCCATGAATCTCCAAAACTGAACCAAAATAAATCTTCTTCTTTCCTAGGTAACTCCTCTTAAATATTTTAATTGTGCTAACAAAACAACTGACTAATATACTGTGCTATCAATAAGAAAAGCGTTATTTAGATCTCTACCTATTCTTGCTTTTATTCTTCAATTTATTAAGAATCTAGGATGAAATAGGAAAATTCTTTATTAGGAGCCTCCTGAGAGACCCCAAAAGCTTTGATAAATCTAGGTGTTATGATTTGCTCCTAAACACAATAGACATTTCTTTGGTGATAAATATGTGCAGCTGTGTACAACCCTCTGATAATAAAACCAACACTCTTCTAAACAGGTCTTTCTATGGACATGTGGAAAGTTTCTCTGGAGTATACACCAGATGTGGGATGGTTGCATTATAGTTACATGAATTTTAACTTCAAAAAATACTGCCAAATTACTACCCAAACTGACTGCATCATCTGGCTACCACCAATGGTTGGTATAATGAATAACTGATCATCTGAGTAATTTTTGCCAGTCTGATAAGGTATCTCTTGATTGTTTAAATCAGTAAATATTTGCTCATATAGTTATTAACCATTTTATTCCTACTTCAACATTTTTTGAATTATTCATATAGTTCATTCATGTTTTAATGGGTTTACAGACCTTGTTTATCTGACAGAAACAAGTATAAATATCTTCTTTCAATCTGTACCTACTTGTACTTTTCTTGTGTCCTCATTAAACTGAAGATTTATATTTGGATATTACGAAATACATCAAATTTTCCTCTTCTAATTTGTTCTTTTGGGATATTGTTGTGGAATCTACCCAATGGGATCACAAAGATAAAATCTTGTATTTCATTCCATAAAGGCTTGAGATTTTTGTCTTTCAAATTTAGGCCTTTAATCCAACTGAAATGAATTTTTTTATTACTCTTCTTTTTATACATGATATTAAGTATGAATTTCAAATTTAGCTTTCTTCATATGGTGGCATAATTTTTCTACTCCTTATATCAAGGATTCTATCCTTTCCTTGCTAATTTATATCATCTCAGTAATATATATATTTTAAATTAACCTTTTTATTTTTTTATTTATTCCTTTTAAATTTTCTTTAAAAGTTATTTATTTGAGAGCAGACAGAGAGAAAGCAAGTGAGCGAGAGAGATCTCCCATTGGCTGATTCACTCCCCAAATGCCTAAGGTTGGACCAGGCTGAAACTGGTAGCTGGGAACTCAATCCAGGTCTCCCACATGGGTGGCAGGGACCTAGGTACTTGAGCCATCACTTGCTGTCTCCCAAGATACACATTAGTAGGAAGAAGAACCTGGAGCAGAATTTTAACTCAAACTCAGGCACTCTGGTATGGGATGCAAGTTTCCTTAACAGAGTCTTAACAGCTGTGCCAAGTGCATGCTCAATCACATATATTCTTTTCTCTATTTGTTGTACTGAATTTCATTCCACTATCTATATATTCCCATATCAGTACTATGTTTTTAACATTATTTTTGTAATATGTCCTAATTTATGTTTGAACAAATCTTCTCCTGACTTTTTAAAAAATTACTTTTAAGGGCCAGTGCTGTGGCATAGTGGGTAAAACTGCTGCCTGCAGTGCTGGCATCCCCTATGGGTGCCAGTTCAAGTCTAGACTGTTCCACTTCCAATACAGCTCTCTGCTGTGGCCTGGGAAAGCAGTGGAAGATGGTCCAAATCCTTGGGCCTCTGCACTCGCATGGGGGACCTGGAAGAAGCTCCTAGTTTCGGATCAGCGCAGCTGCAGCCATTGTGAGCCATTTGAGGAGTGAACCAGCAGATGGAAGACCTCTCTCTCTCTCTCTCTCTTTCTCTCTCCTTCTGCCTCTGTCTCTCTCTGTAACTCTTTTAAATAAAAAATAAATAAATCTTAAAAAATTATTTTAACTATTCATGGACCTTTAACTTCCTATATTAATTTTAGAATTAATTTTTACAGTTGCTCAAAAACCTTGCTTGGATTTTGATTGGATTCAGTGAAACTTATAAATTATGCTCTGAAATTTTTAATAAATGCATACATTCACTACTACAAATATCTTTTGATCTATATACATTTTATTTTGGTATTTTTATGTTAATAGCTTATTAACTCATTTGAATTTACTGCTACATGTCAATAAAAATATTTTTGTCTCTCTCCTTCTATTACTTGTTATTTCTTTTCCCTTATCTTATTAGCTAGAAAACGTCTTGTCATCGAGTTTGAAAGTGGACACTCTTGTCTATAAATAGATGTGGGTCTGGAACTCCTCCATTAAGGCTAATACTTGCTGTAGGTTTTTGTCACATAGCTTTATCAAACCTGTTATTTCTTGTAAGTTGAAGTGGTGCAAATTATATGGTGACACTTTAAAAGCAAAAAAGTCTTCCACTTTCAAGTAGGCCATTACGAAAGAAGTGAATGAACTGATCTCAGAATGCAGGCAGTCAAGAAAGCTCAAGCCTCCAGTCACCTTGTTGACAGCACTTTTTTAGATAGGAATCCCCTATCTTATCAGTGACATTTCTATCTGTTACTTTCAGTTGCTTCTCACTTGAAATTATATATATAAGTTTCAGAACACAAAGGCATTTGCTCTCTTCTGATCCTACACCAAAAGAGCTAACACATCTCACCTCAGCTTGCTCTGATGTGGACTTTCTGATTCTAGTTTTCTACTTAGAGCACCAGGATTGACCTACTTATACACCAGTGTTCTCATGTTTGTTCCACCACCTTACAGCTTCCAAAACTATGACACTGTGTTCAAATCTCTATTCCTTAGCTCCTCTATCTTTATCACTTATCTTTACCTTTCCCAAAAGTTGGACATCTTCTCATAAATTTGGATTTATATTGCATGTATTCCCTTACCTTAGGGACTATGTATACACCAAGTGATTTATTCCTTTCTTTGAAGGCTCAGCTCCTCCCTTAATAATAAAGAAGTAAGGTATCAACATAACCATGGATCTTCTAGATGGGAGAATGAAAAGACAGCATAAAAGACAGTGCTATGAACATGTAATTGCTACATTTAAATGTGTCAAGTCAGGAAATGGTCTGTTGTGTTCTCTTTATCAGTTGGCACAGTTAGTTAAGGAATACAAGAACAATTCAGAACAGCTCCATTTTCAATACACATGTAGGTTTTATGCTGAGAAAGGTATAGTTCAGTGATTCTTAAATATGAGCATGCATCAAAAACACCTGCAGGTTTATTAAAACAGATTTCTGAATTCCCTGTCTGATTGATTCAGTGAGTCTGAGCAGGGCTCTAGAATCTGCATTTCCAAGAAGTTCCCAAATGATACTGATGTTGCTGGTCCCTGGAGATGCTTTGAGAACCATTGATATACTAATTTTCATTTAATATTGATCTTCTCACAAGCAGTTTAGTTTTTTATTCCAGACTCAAGTTGCATGTTGTAGTTTGGGCCAATAAACCTTTATATCTTTAGTGTATTTCAATATCTCAATGTATTAGGTTGAAGTATATAAAGTTATTGCTATCTATCAATTTTTGAGTCCTAAAAGTACAATTTTGTATGGTTTGACCTCATATTAAACTTTTTTAAATAATTTTTAAAAAATATTTAAAAAAATATATAATTTAAGCACAAAGACTCATGATTATAACTCTCAGGTAAGTTTCAATAGTCCATTTTTTATATTAAAGAGTTTGATTGTCTTTTCAAGTTCAAGTTACATAGCTCTATAGAAAAAGGTAACAGAAGGAAAAGGTTTTTGGCTTAAAATGATGGTATTTAAGGCAGAACACAGTTCCTGAAATGTGTTTGAAATACAAAACTTTAGGGAGGCAAAACAGGAAAGCATTATACTAGAAAAAAAGTTTTAAATGTCCAGACTAATTTGCATGGCATATGAAGCTAATTAGAATTTTTTAGAAATTAACTCATTCCACAAATACATACTTTGGGTATCTGTCAAGCTTGTGATCTGGCTTGCCCATGCAGATTCAGATCAGAGTTCAGAGCTGCCTGTGGGAGCAATTCATAGGATGGGTCCCCTAGGCAACATAACTGCCAGGCTCTCCACTAGGCATTTTGCTAGAATCCACAAAATATTACTTTAGGGTAGATTCCTTGGCCTCTTTCCCCAAGGCCTGCATTCTATTACAACATCATGCTGTGAAAAAGAAGGCTGACTTTCACTCCTTGGCAGAGGAGAACTTTCTGGTATTTCATCAAATCCGGGATATCATATCTTGTAAAACACATCATTATTTTACATACCTCTAAGAAAGATTAAAAAGCTGCCAATTAAATTATGACACACTTTTTTGCCTGTCAAAGGAAAGATACTAAAAGACACTATTTAGATTGATTTGGAATGGTCTATCACTCTTACTCATATAAAAAGGAAAACATAAGCAAATGATTAGGTTAAAGAATTTGCAATATTTCTGATTTAACTCTACTATGTCAGGTTATATATAAGAATTGTTGATGTTTGTGTTTTCCCACACAACAGCTATATCAGTGCTATTGAGACCATTGGTAATATTGCATTTCTTACATGAAAACTTTATTATTGTGTCCAGAATTTCCTCTAAGCCATCAACACTAACTCTGCAGGTTCTTATGTGAGAGAGCATAGCATCCACAATGTGAATGCCACTTCACCTACAGCAATGGTAAAGCATTCAGCTTTGGATATATAAAAATATGAAAACATATTCGTGCTAGAATTTGTGGAGTGTGGTACTTATTGCATAAGCTATACCACATGAAGTAGAATTATTTTATTGCTTAATTGAAGTTGAAACCAGTTTTAGAAGATAATTGAAACTTTTTTAAGTTGATTGATCTTTTTGGGTTTTTTTAAAGATTTATTTATTTATTTGAAAATCAGAGTTACAGAGAGAAAGAGAGACAGAGAGGGATCTTCCATCCTCTGGTTCATTCCTCAAGTAGTTGTAATGGTGATGGCTGGGCCAGGCAGAAGCAAGGGGCCAGGAGATTTACCCATCTCCCACTTGTGAGGCAGGGCCCCACACACTTGAGCCATCCTCCGCTTCTTTTCTAGGCCATTAGAAGGAAGTTTGATAGGAAGTGGAGTAGCCAGGACAGAATCCCAATATAACACAAATGCTGGCCCCATCTTTCTGCTTTTTATCCTTCATTTTTCTTTCTATAGAATTGTTTTGTCCTTGACATCTCAAATTCCATGAAACAGAAACCTGAGCACAGTAGCCAAGCTAACAGATGTTTCTCTTATGACAAGGAAGCATTGAAATGGGAGGGCTACAGCAAGGAGCACGGTGCCAGAATGCCATGAAAAATCCCTACCGCTGTCACTTACTCTGCTGTAGCTTGAATGCCATCCCACCCTGGCAGCCACACTATGACCACCCTTCTCCAGGAGGACATTGTCTCCACAACCATGGAACTCTACCTGGTTTTAATTAGGAGATGCTATATAGGCTACTCCACTGGCATCTGCTTTGTACTAATTCATGGGCTCATTCCCAGAAAAAGCAGGGAATGAATGAAAGGCATCACGGAAGAGCCAATCCTTTTGACAATAGATCTCTTCTTACATCTCTCTGGTAAACACTGTTATATAACCAACCACAAATGTTAAAGGAATCTAGGGAGAGTAACATTTTTTAAACTGGAAATAATAGGTTTTGACTATACTGGGATTCTCCAATAAAAAGCAAATAAGGAAAGGAAAAAGGAAAAGGAAAAGGGGAAGAAGGAGGGGGATGAGGAGGAGGAGGAAGAAAGCAGAAGGAACCAACTCTACCTTCTCCCATTCTCTGGTCCCAACAGTTTAAAAATACGGGGTAGTATGATTGCCACAGGTACACGGAAGACCACAATCTTTGTTTTATTTTATCTAATGCAACTGAATGAGACTTCAGTGTGAACTGTAGATCCTTGTCTTCACAAGAAAGTATGAACTTTATAGGAAAAATAAGTGAAAGCTGAAAATACTTAAGACAAATTAACCTAACATTATAATGGTTTTCTAATCCCAAATAATGTTTTAGACATATGTACAAACACGTAATGAATGTGTGTAGAATCAATAAATATTTTACTCGCTTTTCAAAAGCCTAATTTTGTTTTTTATTTGTTTTTGTTTTTGTTTTTGTATTCCAAGTTGGGAAGAAACCCCTTTATGCAAGGAATTTAATGAAATGTCTTACATGTGAATTACATTCAGCCCCAAATACTTTCTGTCATATTCCAATTTTATCTTCCAAAGGTTAAATTATAAAGATATTTATTTGCATATTATTCATAAGTAGGTGTTAACATTCTACTTAGAAGAGCAAACAACATGCCCACCTATGCTGAGGTCAAACTCATATGAAATTTTTGCTAATGTTTAGCTGCATTTTGTTCTGCCTACCAGTCCTCTCTTGATTCTTCCACGTATGTATGTTTGAAATCATTACTACAGTACCATGATTCCTCGCTCTCCCTTGTACCTATAAGGATAAACTAATAAAAACTCTTCCTTTTTAACAATAGGCAACTCACTGTTCCTCCTCTCACCAAGTCCAATTGCTCTTTTTTTTCTGGATCCTGTTCAGTAAGAAGTATTGACAAAATAGATTTTGCTATGATCCCTCTTACCTGCACCCTTTTTTGAGAGGATATTTTCTCAACAAATGTAAAACTCTACCTAGTTTTATTCAGGAGCTTCATAGGCTAGCCCACTGGCATCTGTTTTATACTAATTCTTAGATCTCATTCAGCCAGTTGCCAGTCATCACAATTCTCTAACTTTTAATCTCATAAATTTTATTTCATAATTGCTAACTGGGTTTAATAAAAATCAGTTTTGATCTTATTATGATACATTCTTGTGGTTTTATTTTTTAATTTTAATTTTTTTTTTTGCTATTTGGTAGTCTCTTAATGTCCTTTATTTTTATATTAACCAACACAAGCTATATTTCTTTTTGTCTCTACTAAATACAAGGCTATTAGGAATGAGGATATGTATAAATGTTCATTTTATTCCTAAGAAATGCACAATTGTTCATTGGATGAATGAGTGATTCTTCTAATAAATCTTTCTATAGTTTTCCCTTCCTGTTTCCAAAACAAAAGGAAAAAAAAAAATTCTGTTAAAGTCATGTACCCATTTCACTAGTCACTGGACATGAGCAGGCCAAGTCCAAGGAGCGTTCTTTTATTTGTTCATGTGTTTAGAGTTCTAAAGTAAACACACACATCAGACTTGAAAGACATCCAAGTGGATGTGCCTAGAATTTCCTTCTCCCTTAGCAAACAGTTTTAACTCTTTTCCTATCTACAATGTTGTTTCATTAGGTCATGGAGGTGGGTGTCATCAGAATGTTGGTTCACCCCATTAGTGGAATTATGCTTAACCATCTTTAAAAAAAAAAATTGGCAATAAGAATCATTTGACCAATGTTATTCTATTTTCCAAAACTTGGTTTGTTTACTTTTGTACATCCTATGTTTTCATTTCTCTGTTTTCTTTTGCAGATTCTTCCCATCGTAGTATATTCTAAGAATACTCACTGGCCCTAAATTAATTTATTCAACAAATGTTTGTTGAGATACTGCTAAGTAAAATTCCTCTCACTCTCTGAATTTTATCCCGCCCTTTCTATGCCCCAAATTTGTCTATATCTTGTCCCTAAGCTTAACATTTTTGACTTGTTAGAGCTAGGATTCACTAAAAAAAGAGAACAATCCCTTTGCTAATTGTTCAGAAATGATGTAGATCATAAGACTGAAAGTTACTACTTCAAAGGTAGAATTTAGACAGTGAATAATCTGGATTCCTTTCTCCTTCTGCAACTATATTCTCTTGAGTTTAGAATCTATATACTCTTGAAAATATTATAGGATTGTAGGAGAAAGATGGCCACTGCCATAATGAAGTTAGAATGAGAGTTAAGCAAAATAGCAAACATTGATTTTCCTGGTGATACTGAGAGCAAAATAACCAGTCAGTAAGTTATTTTCTGAATAAGAGTCCACATCTATTGCTATCCACGATATTTAAGGAAGTTTTATTAAAGGCTACTGCCTGATCTCAGTCACACTGTGTACTATGGATTCAAAGACTCAAGTCTACTCTTCTTTCAGACAGCATTAAGGAGAGCAGAATGCTGCCGAGGGCCAGCATGGAGACTGCAATCGTGCTTAAGGGTGCGCTAAAGGAAAGGACCAGCGTTGTAGACTATGCTGGTGTTGTAAATGCCAGCAACCCCTCCATGCCCAAGACCATCCTCTTCTGCCAGACTTGCAGCTTAAATAGTTGCTTTCATTAACAGAGCCAGGGAATAGCCTATAGAACATTTTGTGTGCTAATCATTTTACTAGGATGCAGAGATAGAAAAATTAACAACTCTCTTGTGGAGGAACTCACGTTCTAGGAGGGCATGCAGCCAAAGAAACAGCAATGATATTACTGTATAATCTGTGACAAGATAATGATATACACAAGGTAAGATACATTCACGATAATGACAGATTTTATTTTGTCTTTCATTTTTAAGACGCTCCACTTTACTTTCTGCTGTTGTATTACAACAATCACAGAATTTTAAAACTTTAAATCCTGCCTTCTGTTACAAGATGCCTATGTTTACAATGTAAGCACTCTCTGTGGTTCGCTAGGGAGTTTTCAAAGCTGTAAGATTGAATGATTCATCTACCTAGAACTTCAGTTCCCCTACATATTCTGGGTAATGATTTTATTGTAATGTAAAAATATTCACTAAAAAAATTATGAAATGGAATGCAAAATTGTACCCAAGTTTGTGAATGTCACTAAAGAATTCAGAGACAATCTGTGCTTAGATCAGGGGTTTCGACAATATCTCCAGACCATCAGGAGTGTTAGATGCTTAGTAGAATATTTTGAGAAGACCTAATTAAAAATGATAACTGCTATCAGCCTACATACCACTTTCTCCTTTCTTAACATTATGAAATATACACACATAACCAAGAATGCATACTTATATAAAACACAAGTAAGGTATGAAAAATAATAATGAATAATAAATAATAATATGTGAAATAATACCATGTTACTATTGACACTCTCATGTATGCAATGGCTGCCCCCACTCCATCATTCTGAATTCTGGTTTTTGCTTGATATTTTTATGACAGATATACGTGCTCTAAGCAATGTGCTATGTTATCATGAGTTGCGTATTTGAATATTTTTCACAAAGGTATTCATACTATATTCTACTGAAATGTGTTTTTTTTTTTACTTACATTGATACTAATACCTATTGTTAATTAAGCTGTCTAATTGGTATTGTATGAAAAGAATAAACAAAATGTTTTTCTTTTTTTATTTTTTATTTGACAGGTAGAGTTATAGATAGAGAGAGACAGAGAGAAAGATCTTCCTTCCGTTGGTTCACTCCCCTAATGGCCGCTACAACCGGTGCTGCAATGATCCGAGGCCAGGAGCCGGGTGCTTCCCCCCTGTCTCCCATGTGAATGCAGGGACTCAAGCACCTAGGCCATCCTCCACTGCCCTCCCAGGCCACAGCAGAGAGCTGGACTGGAAAAAGAGCAACAGGGACTAGTACCCGGCACCCCAACCAGGACTAGAACCCAGGGTGCTGGCACCGCAGGTGCAAGATTAGCCAAGTGAGCCACAGTGCCGGCCCAACAAAATGTTTTTCCTTTATTCTCACATCAGTGAATGCTTTTTGCATACACTGCTGCTATGAACATGACTGTTCGTGTTTCTTAGTATACACAGATAGAAATTAGAATATTTGTCCAGCATCAGTTTTCTGGGTTATAGCACAATCACATTTCAGTTCTATAAAATAATACCAACCCATTTCTCAAAAAATATATAATAACTTATTTTTCCACCCAAAATACACAAGTTCTCATTATTTCATATCCTTTGCAATATTCATTATTGCCTAGCTTTTTGATTTTTGCCAATGTTTTGAGTAAAAATTGGTATCTTTTCCAATTTGCACTTGGATTTCCTTAATGCCTAAGCTGGTTGAACTTTTTGTGTGTGTCTATCGGCCTCTGAGTTTTCCCTTTCTTAAAAAGCCTTAGTAATTTTCCCCCCATTTTTCTATTGGGTTACTCATATTTTTCTTATTGATTTTCAGAAGGTTTGGATTTTTTTTTTTCTTTTCTTTTTTACAGACAGAGTGGACAGTGAGAGAGAGAGAGACAGAGAGAAAGGTCTTCCTTTTCCGTTGGCTCACCCTCCCAGTGGCCGCTGTGGCCAGTGTGCTGCGGCCGGTGCACCGCGCTGATCCGAAACCAGGAGCCAGGTGCTTCTCCTGGTCTCCCATGCGGGTGCAGGGCCCAAGGACTTGGGCCATCCTCCACTGCCTTCCCGGGACACAGCAGAGAGCTGGACTGGAAGAGGAGCAACTGAGACAGAATCCGGCGCCCCGACCGGAACTAGAACCTGGTGTGCCGGCGCCGCAGGCGGAGGATTAGCCTTTTGAGTCGCGGTGCCGGCCAGAAGGTTTGGATTTTTACAAAAGATATAGTCTGAATACTAAACCTGTTTTGGTAATATGTGCTACATAACAATCAGTCTTTCATTGATTTTTTTATGCATTTTTGTCTTCTAATGAAATAGTTTGAACTTAAGCCATTCAATTCATTAAACTTTTATTGTGCTTTATATATATATATTTTTTTTGACAGGCAGAGTGGACAGTGAGAGAGAGAGACAGAGAGAAAGGTCTTCCTTTGCCGTTGGTTCACCCTCCAATGGCCGCTGCGGCTGGCACACCACGCTGATCCGACGAAGCCAGGAGCCAGGTGCTTCTCCTGGTCTCCATGGGGTGCAGGGCCCAAGCACTTGGGCCATCCTCCACTGCACTCCCGGGCCACAGTAGAGAGCTGGCCTGGAAGAGGGGTAACCGGGACAGAATCCGGTGCCCCGACCTGGACTAGAACCCGGTGTGCTGGCGCCGCTAGGCGGAGGATTGGCCTGTTGAGCCACGGCGCCGGCCCGCTTTATACTTTCTAAGAACTCTTGTTTGTAAAGAAGTCCTTCTTACCTAGGGCATAAAGGGAAGCAGCTATTTTTCCTCTGAGGAGCAACGATAATAACAAATAGACACTCCATTGACTGAATTTCATTTGGCTAGTCAGAATAACCAACATTCCCCACTTTCTCTATAGAAAATTGGACCCTCAAGTTAAGAGTTTGCTTCTCAGTGTGGTAGATTTCAAAAATAACCACAAGTTCCTCTCTTCCCTTTATGTACTCTTGCAATGTGATATTGATGCATCTGCCATCATGAAGCGGTTCCACTCCGTGAATCTGAGGATGAGTTTGTGACAAGCCTTAACCACGAGGAATTTAGTAAATATTTGCAAGCAGAGCCTGGAAAAGTGCTTATGCATTTGAAGCTCATACTCCTGCTGCTTTATGGAACTCTGAGATACTCTGAAAAGAAGCTTCTGCATTAGGAGGTGGGCAATTATGTGTAGCAAAAATGAGACATCTTAGTAGGAATTCCCAGATCATGCAGACCCGGGTCAGCCAGTCAGGCAAGAAGAACATCTCAACTAACTGCAGAATCAAGATATTGGAGTGTGTGTGTGTGTATGTGTGTGTGAGAGAGAGAGAGAGTGAGAGAGAGACAGAGAAAGACAGAGACAGAGAGAGATATGTGGTGTGGTCTGAAATTTGCTTGGCTTTAAATGTCCACAGTTGTGGTACAGCCTGCATCCATCTAGCAAAGTACATTCTCCACTTTCTTTTTTAAAAAAGATTTATTTATTTACTTGAAAGGCAGAGAGAGAGGGAGAGACAGAGAGAAAGATTTTCTATCCACTGCTTCACTCTTCAAATGGTCACAAAGACCAGGGCTGGACCAGTCTGAAGCTAGGAGACAGGAACTTCTGTGTCTCACACGAGGGTTCAGGGGCACAAGCACTTGCATCATCCTCTGCTGCTTTCCCAGGTACATTAGCAAGGAACTGGAGCAGCTGGGACCCAAACCAATGTCTGTATGAGATGCCCACGCTGCAGGCCAGTGTTTTAACCTTCTACGTCACAGCATCTGCCCCATTCTCCACTTCTTTAGAACACATTTCCCAATTTATTCCACATTTAGCTGGGGCCACATGACTAGATTCTAGCCAATGACAATTACACAGATATGATTGATTTGTTCTATTTCCAGGCCCGGAGTATAAAACCTCAGGTGCTCTCTTGTCCTCTTTTACTGCCTGAAACACTGATGATCAGAGTATCTATTTGTGGCACAAATTGCAGATGATAGCATTGTCATCATCCCAGACTCCTGAAAGATCGCAAGAAGAGAGAGCCCCTCCACCTTGGCATTTTCAATGATTATAAAAGTTTAGCCTTCTTCAAACAGTACTTTATAGTTTGTGTGTCTGTGTGGGTGCAAACTGTTGAAATCTGTACTTAGTATAGAGTTGGTCTTCTGTATATAAAGAGAATTAAAAGTGGGCCGACGCCGTGGCTTAACAGGCTAATCCTCCGCCTTGCAGCGCCGGCACACCGGGTTCTAGTCCCGGTTGGGGCGCCGGATTCTATCCCGGTTGCCCCTCTTCCAGGCCAGCTCTCTGCTATGGCCCGGGTAGGCAGTGGAGGATGGCCCAAGTGCTTGGGCCCTGCACCTGCATGGGAGACCAGGAGAAGCACCTGGCTCCTGGCTTCGGATCAGCGAGATGCGCCGGCCTCGGCGGCCATTGGAGGGTCAACCAACGGCAAAAAGGAAGACATTTCTCTCTGTCTCTCTCTCTCACCGTCTGACTCTGCCTGTCAAAAAAAAAAAAAAAAAAAAAGAATTAAAAGTGAATCTTAATGAAAAATGGGATGGGAGAGGGAGTATGAGGTGGCACGGGAGTGGGGCTGGGAGGGCAGGTATGCAGGGAAGAACTGTTATAATCCAAAAGCTATTCCTATTAAATTTATATTTATTAAATAAAAGCTTTCTTAAAAAAAATTTAGCTTACTAACAAATTCAGCTACCAACATCAACAGAACATGTGATTCAGGGAAGGATTGAGTTCCCAGAGCCCATGTCTCAAAGTCCACTTTTGAGGTCTTTTCATTTTCATTTCCTCATTTACATAATGCAAGGATTTTTCACTATTTTTCTTTTTCCTGAAGCTCACTCTTCCCATATGCTTCTCTGAAGCAAAAAAAAAAAAAAAAAAAAAAAATAGTGAAAAGAAAACTTAGTAATAGTTACTTCTCTTTTTTTTTTTTTCCATTTTGCCCTTCTCTATTCTTTTCTTCTTCTTCTTTTTAAAGATTTATTTATTTGAAAGTCTGATACAGAGAGAGAGAGAGAGAGAGGTCTCCCATCCGCTGGTTCACTCCCCAGTTGGTGGCAATGGCCGGAGTTGGCCAATCCAAAGCCCGGATCCAGGAGCTTCCTCCAGGTCACTCCATGCAGTGCAGGGGCCAAAGGACTGGGGCCATCTTTGCTTCTGCAGGCGGTGGCTTTACCCACTATGCCACAGCGCCAGCCCCCTTTTTTTCTTCTTTTATTTTTCCCTACTATTATTTTTTCCTACTGTTCAGCTTTTCTTTTTAGCTTTTCATTTAGCTTCCCCTCTGAGTAGGTATAAAAATATGAGTGTGTAACCAAAATCATTATTATAGCCATACCCCACTTGGTTTTTTATTTTTTTTGCTCTCCCATTTTTGTTTGGTTTTTATTTTTTATTTTATTTTATTTTTCATGATTTATACCCATATCCTGGCTTTGTAGTCCTCAATATCAAAAGATATTTTTAAATAAGGGAATCTGGGAATGAAAATTTTCCTGCCATGATGGGGATGAGGATCAGAGCAATGCTCAGGAGACCAAGGGGTACCAGTATTCCTACGTTGACAATTACATGTTTCCTCACCTTCCTTTTTTTCTCTCTCCCCTTTTGCCTGATTTCCTCACATATTACCTTGCATTGCTAAAAACTTTTCCCTGACAAATAATCAAAGCACAATGATATTGCTAAAAGTAGACTGTCCAATGTAATTCTTTCTAAAAGATACCAGACTTTCTAAATAGGGCCAATTGTCAGAACACTAATGGTAGTACTTACTAGGGAACAGGCACTGTTCTAAATGCATATATGTAACTCTATAAGAAACTCACGACAAATGTATGAGGTTGATGCTATTTCTGTTCCATTTAACAGAAGAAAAAACTGCCATTCACGGTGTTTAGGTCAGTTGCAGAAGGTCATACAACCAGAGAGATGGGTAGCTGAGATGGAAGTCTGGCAGTTTGCCTCCAGTCTGACTCGAAAGCCCTCTCTCAATCACAACACTGCAGTAAGGTTTGAAGAAACAAGAGAAGTCTTACCACTCACTTGTAGAGGACCCAAGGATTTGTGAGTCAGAGTACAAGGTTTCTTCCAATAAGCCAAATATTTTCTTTGTACATCCAACTGCCTTCTTTTGTCAAGCACCCACGTCTTACAAAAACTTTCACACATACCTAATTGGAATCTTCCACAGAGGCTGCACTCCTAAGACACCCTCATTTTTGGCGAGCTGTTCCTACAAAACAAACATATTGAGCTTCCAGTCTGACATTTCGGTGTCCAAGCTACAATAGTTCTAAATTCCTGAACATTTTTAAATATCTCATGTTTGATATTCTGCAGACATAGTATCCAAATATTTGATGGTGTTTCAATTTTCCCCTAAAAATTAAGCTTATGTGTAGATATGCTTAGATGATTTCATTTGGAAAAAAACTATACTGACTTCTACTTAATATTTAATATAGCTGGCTGTTTTCCTTTGTTTTGTTTTGTTTTTTCATTTGGAGTATTGTGATGAAATTTGTAAAACATAGAGATGAAGATCTCAAAATCTTCCTATCACCTAGCAAATTCTTGGCTCCTCAGAGAAATGTAAACAGCTTAGTCCCTCAGGAAATGTTTTGAAAGTACTAGTCATCTTTTGTTTTAAAGTTCAGCACAAAATAGTATGTATTTGGATTATGGGGATTACATCACCCCCTTCTCTAATAGTGCATAACGAACAGCAAAAAGAGGGATAAGGTAACTCCATGGATGGAATTGGATGTTAGATCAATGATGTGCGAAAGCTAACAAAGTGAATGATTTAATAATAAAATTTAGCCAGGGGGCCGGCGCTGTGGCGTAGCGGAAAAAGCCACCGTCTGCCGTTCGGGCATCCCATATGGGTGCCAGTTCAAGACCTGGCTGCTCCACTTCCAATCCAGCTCTCTGCTGTGACCTGGGAAAGCAGTAGAAGATGACCCAAGTCCTTGGGCCCCTGCACCAGCATGGAAGACCCAGAGGAAGCTTCTGGCTCCTGGCTTCAGATCAGCTCTGGCCATTGTGGCCATCTGGGGGTGAGCCAGCAAATAGAAGACCTCTCTCTCTCTCTCTCTTCTCTCTGTGTAACTCTGACTTTCAAGTAAAATAAATAAATCTTTTAAAAAAAATAGCCAAAATAATTCCCCTCACATTTCTCCAATACTCAGGTTATATATTTGTACATAAAATAGAACAAAAATTTAGGTAATTATCAATAGTTTAAGGCATGGACCATTTTCATTGATAATAATACACACAATTACCATCTCTATATGGCTTGGCCAGAATTATTCAGGCAGCTCACTTTTCACCTTCACTCTCCATCTACAGAGATAATCCACAGCGATAGGGAAAATCATAGCTGAAATTTTGAATGAAAGCTCTGCGTTTTGTTCAAAACATGAAATTTCCTAGCCTAGAGAAGTCATCTCAAAGGAGAGATCATTCTATAATAACCAAAACCCATCCATTCACAGCCTCTGGTTATAAGAATGACTCACTTGAATTCTAGTTAGCAATTACAATGCTGTGTTTTAATTTAATTTTCAAAAAATTTGGCAAAGAAGAATAATTATTCAACATCTTCTATATTAGGACTATGGCTGTGTTTTAAAGTTTATTTTACTTAATTTTATTAAATCTTCAATGTGGCAGACAACATTCTATCTATTTTGAAGACAAAAGAAACAGGCAAAGCCAAGACTTAAAAAAAATAAGAAATTTTCCCAACAGCATGCTTTTAATACTAGAACAATCAGAGCATTCCTCTGATATCAAGCCCAATCGTTTATTCACTATAGAAATAGAGATGATAGAAAAATGCCAAACAGGAAACAAAAACAGAACCACTTGGTGATTTTACTGATTTTAGTGTAACATTATCTTTAAAAAATGGGAACTCTCACCTAAATTAGTAATATTAAAAACATTTGAGGCCGGCGCTGCGGCTCAATAGGCTAATCCTCTGCCTCCGGTGCCGGCACCCCAGGTTCTAGTACCGGTCAGGGCGCCGGATTCTGTCCCGGTTGCCCCTCTTCCAGGCCAGCTCTCTGCTGTGGCCCGGGAGTGCAGTGGAGGATGGCCCAAGTGCTTGGGCCCTGCACCCCATGGGAGACCAGGAGAAGCACCTGGCTCCTGCCTTCGGTTCAGTGTGGTGCGCTGGCCACAGCGCGCCGGCCATGGCGGCCATTGGAGGGTGAACCAATGGCAAAGGAAGACCTTTCTCTCTGTCTCTCTCTCTCACTGTCCACTCTGCCTGTCAAAAAAAAAAAAATTTGGAAATATTTTTTGTTAAGTTCTGCCCCTCAATATCTTTATAGTAAATTACAAGTCTTATTTACTTCTGAAAGTCAATTAGTTTGATTCAGCAGGATTGAATGGGTAAATAAAACATGTTTGAGAATACTTATATTCATAAAATCAGTTTCACTCAATAGATTATATTTGTTGTTTTTCCCACTTTTCACTGTACACAATTAAATAACACCATCACATAATAGAATGAGACTAGTTTAGTCACTTCATCTTCTTGGGTTATCAGATCATTTGTCATAGCTGACTCAGGGTTTGTGTTCAAGTAAGATGGTCAGTAGTGTGACACTACATCACAACAGCTACATCATTCAATTCAACTCACTTCATCTCATCACATAGACATTGTACTATCTGACATCATTATAGGAAGAATGAACACAATACAATAAGATTTTTAAAGAGAAAGAAACAATATTAATATAACTTTTATTACAGTATGCTGTTATAATTATATATAATCATATATGTTATATTTAATTATTGTTAATTTCTTACCATTGCTAACTTATAAATTAGATTTTATCATATGTATACATGTATAGTATGTATATACAGGATGTAAAAAACAGTACTATCCACTGCTTCATGCACCCAATGGAAGTCTTAAAATGTATCCCGATGGATAAGGACAGACCATTGTCCGCTGAAATATATAATTGTCTAAACAGTTAAATTCAGCAAGAGTGCAGTCAAAGTAAATTCCAACTAGCATGGAGATAAGACTCTAAAATGGTTCTGACATTTACAACTAGGAGTCAGTCTCTCACCAGAAGTTAATCGTATGATCTTTAATCGGAGAAGTGGACCAGGACCACTTGGGAAACTTGACTCAATTACACTAATCCTATAGTCCAATTCCTCATGGATAAGTCCCACACATATATATTTTGAAAATTTGCCATTCTTCTCCCATTTTGTTCACTATGATGACCAAGAAGTACTCCAAATAGTAATTAACCTTGATATTTGTGCTACTACTAAAATTAAACCATTGTTTTGAGCAGCTAAACCCCAAAACTCTTTTGGTTCTGCCTATAGCCACTGAAGGCAAGATGTTCTCTGACAATACAATGACAATTTTGTTACAGCAATAGGGACAATCATTGCCCACCATTCTTTGAGATTTTTATAGATAAACAACATTGTAGTTCTGCTTTACAGTGAAAAACTTTGGGTTGTTGGACTTCCAGTTATTCACAAGTTTGATGATGTTAGAACTGGGGAGTTTGCTTTATTTTTGTTTCATTGGAAAATGTTACCATATGCCACTAACTGTGTATCATTTCACCTGTAGACAGCGGAAATGTATCTTTAATTTTTACATTTCCACAAAAAGACATCAATCATATCCTGTACTCTGTTAGGCAGAACATTCAGACTGACCCTCACTCAACTACAGGAGATATCTGTACTTCTTATTGTTTCCAGAGTATAACCTCAGATACCCTGCTAATTGATTGTTAATGAAGAGTCTATTTAGAAATCATAGCAATAACATTTGCCTATGATTTCTTAAAGGACATGCAGTCCCACCACTGCATACTTATTGCAAATTTTGTACTGGATGAAGCTGAACCTCCTTCAGAGGTTGCATAGTTGCACTGCATGACACCTTTGTAGGAATTCTCTGAGTTATATTAGCTACTTCTAACAATGACAAAAGACAGTAATTCTCTCAGGTTAGTTCCAGTATAAGCACAAACCTATGTCTTGCAGGAAGAATTGCAGAATTACCAATCAGAGCAGAGCCAGACTCCAGGAAAACCTGCTATGTCATTCAGCAACCCCCACAGCTGGTGACCAGTTCTCTTAAACCCCAGCTCAACAGTAGGGGCTCGGTGATTACACCAGTTCTGTCCCCACGAAGTCATCACCTCATCCTTGGCTCTGTGTCTCTTTTTCACTCCAGGCCTATTTATTGTCTCAGCTGCCTCTTGGCCTTTGTAACCTGACTTTTCTTTCTGTGCACTTCAGTTCCAACTAATTGCCTCCCTCTGTGTAACTCTTATCTTTAAAACTCCCAAAGAAAACATCCAATTGTTTCCTCAACTTCAGTCATCCTTTCTAAGCAAAGCTTTTGTGTCAGATGGCCTTATAGGCCACTAGCCAGTCTGTAAACATTAGTTACTCTTGAGTCAAGTGTCCCTCCTCTCCACAGGCCAATTAGCCGTGGCCATAGTGTTTGTTAATTGGAGAATTTGGGTTATCTGAGTGTGTGTGTGTGTGTGTGCAAAGCACAGCTACCTGTGAGCAAGTCAACCATGGCCACTCTCCTTTCCTTAGAAGACATCTGTGCATTTTATAAGCGTTTTTAATTTTTATCTGTCCTGTTTCACGCAGAATAGACACAAAATAGTTATGAGACTTGATACTGCATGTTGTTTAAGAATGATGCTGAGAATGTACTACTATGTAACTTTCTCATGGATTCATGAGGGAATTTCTCTTAGATCTCAAAAGCAGTAAAATTTTGATTATTATAAACTTCTGGTTGGTGTTGCTGGTTTGGACACAATAGATTTTGTGAACAATAATCTTTAGGGTATATTAGAGTTAAATTTGTGGTCCATCTCTGGTAACAACACAAGATTTTATGCTCTGTGTCTAGAGCTTGCCCTATCCTTGCTTCCTCCTATTTTCTTTTCCTGTTTTGGTTTTTCACCTACTTACCCTCATTTATTTTAATCATATATATATATATATATATATATATATATATGTATATATATATATAAAACCATCAAACCCTAATTTCTAAAGAGAAGAGAGGTTAAAAATGACAAAAGCTGTAATTATTTATTGACATAATTATCCATTTGCTAAACCATGGATTTTTCAAGAAAAGTGTTCAAATCATTGTTTTATCTATAGGATTCAACCTA
Organism: Lepus europaeus; assembly: GCF_033115175.1. Classification (NCBI taxonomy): domain Eukaryota; kingdom Metazoa; phylum Chordata; class Mammalia; order Lagomorpha; family Leporidae; genus Lepus; species Lepus europaeus. The sequence goes on from NC_084829.1 coordinate 111,586,854, forward strand.
GTTCTGGCTCAAAATAACTATTAAAAGCCTGCTGAATGGATGATTGGTTCTTTGATCTTTACTAAAATATTGGATGGGAACAAATTTTTCAGTAAATATTTAGTAAAATATGCATTTGAAAATAACATTATTTTGGGGAAACCAACTATTTTTTATACACTTTTGGTTCTAATATTCTCAGATCTCAAATTCTGATTCATCATAGCTACAATATCTCTTTTCTTTCCATCAAACAACAACTACAGCTAGTCACAAATAGCATGAAAGTGAAATTCATGTAAGTTCATAAAGTTTATGAGAAAAAAACATGAATTACATTTTATAATCCCTAATGAGAAGACCAAAGCCAAGGCTCTAAAAGCAAATTACAAATTCTTTTAGTAATCATTGTGGCATTACTATTCATCATTGTAACCTGACTCAGAATGAAGTTGTATTTTTGTGTTAGTGTCCTTTGAAATATGTAATTCCATAAGCATTCCATTGTGATGAAAGCTCTTGTGTCCGTCCAAACAGAGAAAACACTGTATCACAAAGTTACTCATGGCGAATTTTTGGCAACTATTTAAAGGGGTCAAAAAAGAGGAGTTTAATATAATTCAATCAAAGACTGGGTAACACACATGAGAGAAAAACAGGGCTGGACAGAAAATTAGTAAAGTCAGCATTACTACTGAATGCAGCACTTTAGTTCAGAACTGGCTAGAAGGAATGCATTGTGTTAGCGTGACACAACAGCGAATTCATATGTTTAACTACTGAAAGTAAAAATATAGCTGTATTAGACATCAGGAAATTTGGCATGAAGATGTCACTTCATGTTTCTGAAAGGATAAACTGCCAACCAGAATTTCTTCGCATTAGTTGAGAAAGCCCAGAAATGCCATCAGTTGCCTATGTCTGCTTCCAGTCCCATACAATTTAAACATGTCACTGAGGATAACATGTTGCACCACGTCAAAGCCTGCCTTTCCCATTGCAGTTCTTCTAGCCAACAGCTCTAAACACCTCCTTATACTCAAAGATAAAAGCCCTTGACCTCTTTACTTAAAACTGAAGTGTATCATCATCAGAACTGATAGTCTACGAAGTCCCCTAGATGGACTCCATTCCAAGGCCCTAATGGGAACAGAGATTTGACACAGCCTCTGGGTTTCAGATTCTTATTCACTATCTTTTAAAGGGGAAGCATCATTGAGGGTGAAATTTGGACTCATAAAACTCTGCATTAATTATATACTGACTCTGCACTATTAAAACAAAGCCCTTTGAGGAACAGCGATCAGATACCTTTCAGAGGAGGGAGTCTTGGCTGTTATTCTTACAGCGCCCCTGAAAGAGCCCTGATCCTCTCCGGCTGCAGCTTTTGTTCCCAGCCCTTCTTTTTTCAATGGTTGTCATGGAATCAACTTATTAACATATGAAAAGCCATACACAACACTTTTCCCTTCACCCCTACCTCCTTCACAACCAAAAAAGCCTGTTGCTAAAGCCTCAGTCCTTAATATTCATGTAAAGGAGGGTGAGGTGTGAGAACAGAAATAAAATTGTAAGTGAAAAAACAAAGACGTTTTCAACTTGCATCCTCTGGGACAAAAATGGTTGATTTTTAAGGAATGTTCTCCATTTTTGTCTTTTAACTAAGTCTTCCCCAGATTATGCACCTGTGTCTCCTACCCTGTTACAACCAACCTTATTCAGCAGAATTGGTTTTAATTGCCTCATGAGTCAGAGGAGAGACATGCATGCTTCTCAGGGTATTATGTCAATAGCTTTTGCTTAATTTGGGGTTAATCTAAAAGATCAATTCTCACATTTCCTTAAAAATAATTTTTAACTGTCATCACAATTTTTTTCTTTAGTCCAGAAATAACAAAAATTTCTATTTTTAAAACGTGATTGGGATCATTATTTGGATTACAGCCCATGAAAACAATAGAATTCTGTTTGGGTTTTGGAGTTGTCTTATCACAAATCAATAAACTACCTCTTGGCTTTCACTGTTTGTGTAGTCAAAGTGGTATTATATTGTTTTTCTGTGTAAAAATAAATTTGCTTACTATCCCCAAATACACCTGTGAAACTAATTTGAAAAGGCTCTGAGAGTGCCAGTAGAGATGAGACTTTTTAAAACAATGAAATGCATTATACACCAAAAACTACAGTCTTTTAGAATAGGCCCAAAGTACCACTGATCTATGGCATATAGATTTACCATTTCTGGCTCCAGGAAAGTTTTCAACTTAGTCTCCATATCAGTAACCTTTAATAGACACCTAGCAAGATGATGATGATAATGATGATGATATAATGTTAGTATATTAGGCAAACAGTAACTGTCATGTGCTATGTGCTAAGGACTTTATATGACTGAAATTAGTTCAAAACCAAAACAATCATAGGAACAAAGTTTGACCACTTCTTCCATTGGCAGGCTTATCATACTCAATTGTGAAAGTTCTTTTCCAGAGAGAAATTCACAATATTCACTTCCCAAATTGACCAAGTTGTTTTGGATAATCCACCTGGATATTCCACGACCAGTGTTAACCAGAATTCTCTGACTGTTAGTTACAAATAACCAATTCAAGCAAATAAACAAAAAAAAAGCAAAAGGAGAGGCTAGTTATTTGACAAAGTTGAAAACTTCAAGGGAGTCATTGGCTTTACATGATGAAATCTGAGAGTCAATAAACATTTAATGTCTAACATCTCTAGTGCCCCTTCTCCCCTACTTCATTCCTCTTCATCTCTTGGTCCTATTTTTGTAATGTAAGACCTAGATTCACACACACTCTGCTTAGTGACCCCACTCCAAAGAAGCTACTCCTTTTTCCTGGTTCCCATCAGAAGAGGTTCTGATATGACCAAATTTTAGTGGTGTCTATAGCCAAGGGAACATTTGGCCAATTCTTGTTACTCTTGTGGCTGAAGGTGCAATGTGTTACGCAATGAGAAAACCTCAAGAGGGTCAATGCAAACAGTAGCTATCTATAATCCACACTGGACTCTATCTTACAACCAATGCTCTTTTTGTTTGAAATAAAATGTAACTCAAGTTAAATCAGAATTTCTAACAACTAGCTTCCTTAATTACCCAATAAAAGTAGTAGAGATGTGTCTAGTAGCATGAAAAGAAATAATATTAAAATGTTTTCTGGTTGAAATTTCATCTACCCAATATAAAGGCCTAGACAAATTGGAATTGTTCAGTGATGGAGACACACAGTAGGAGGTCTTAATTATTGAAATGAAGCTCTACAAAAATCAAAATCAATCAATCCAGATATATTAACTTAATTCCTACCATGTGATGCATATTGTGCTTTGTGTGCAAAAGGATAAAATGAGAGGCACTCTGGCTACTAGATGATAGAGGTATCATGTAAAAATTACTCAACACACAGTCTGGCGGAGGGAGAGGAATGGCAAACAAAGAAATAAAATTGGTTCTTTTCGATCAGATCTATAAGAAAGTGACAAGGTAGTGAGTTAGACCAGGTCTAAGCAATGGAAGCCTGGAGTCTCAGGGGTGTCTGCTCTTCTACTACCTGCCAATATCCTTAGACTTACTGAGATGTAGCATTTGGGATATCTAAGATTAGCATAAGAAATCTGCCTGATTTTTACCATTCCACTAGGCTTGAGACAGATGCTCATGTGTTTTTTAAAACTATCAGAAATTTTCTGCAGCCTCCACGTTTTTGTGATTTTCACCTATTAAGCATCTGGAAGAAATATGCTATGTAAGGGGAGTGCATTCCTGCTCTGTGATGTCTCAACATCCTCCTAGTTACCACATAAAGAAGAATGGATGGGAATCATGGAAAAAAATTATAAAATATCTTCCTTCATGAGTAAGCAAATAAGTGATTCTGTCATGCACAAAAATAGCCTATTAGACAGCTACAACTGCCATTTATTGAAACACCATTATTTGGAGAATTGTCATGATCTTAAGGCATATCTGTAATTTTTACTCACAGCAACCTCCTGCCCATCAAGTTTTTCATTCTAAATGAGCTATTGAAATATTTGGGGAGGTGACCTTTTGACAATCAGAAATCACTTCAAGTACTTTAGAACCACAGAATTGACTTTGCAACTCTCCCCAAAATAGTACATTCAATAAGCATCAAGATTTCTTGTCTCCCATAATGACTCTGTCCTTTGTTCTAGACCCTGTGTAGCCCACCTGGGGCCTCATTATTTTGTTATCATAGTCTCTACTCTAATATCAATGGCTCTACTCCTGAACTGTGTGTATTGATGGTCCTCTCCCCACTTTATGTTATATGAGTGTTCAGAATTTATAGACAAACCCCTCTACCTGCAAAAGATGAATGGCTTTTCTCCCAGCCTTTGTTGGGATCAGCTTCAAACCATATCCATCAAACAGTCTTCACAAGGGTCCAGAGACCCCCCTCATTTCCTCTCCTCTATGAAATCCGCTCATTACCTGGTAATGATTATTGGTTGCTATTCTCACCCTGGCTTTTATACTACCGTGTCTGTTTAAGTGTTCACAGTAGGTGATAATGGAACAAACCAAAGCCTTCACCAACCAGGAAGTCAACCAAACAATGCTACAGGGATATACTTGGCTCCCCACCTAGGAGACAGCTGCTTTAGACATCACCCCCCTCCATGGCCAGCAGAGAGTATCTCATCACCCCATGTCAGCAGGAAGTATGTCTAAAGACATATCATCATCCCTCCACCCCTCCTGGACTTTTGGGATGTAAACCCATACAACTCTTGCTTTATAAAAACCAAAAAGGAGTAATGTTAGTAAAATGGCATAGTCTTATTTGTGGCATCATCTAGGCCTCGAATGCCATCTTAGGCCCTGGCCTTTTGGCCATGTTGCACAGTAGACTTTGATCCTAAGCCCCATGGCCCAACCACCAATGTCAGCTCCATCTCTACCCTAATGGGATTCGCTGCTTCTACTTTCCTGCCTCCCCCCACACCCACCCTGCAAAGGTTTAACAAGACCTCTTCCAGAACACATGCTCTCTCTTGATCTCTCTCTCTTACACTCTCCTCCTCTCTCTTACCCTCTTGCCCCCCAGCCCACTGGGCTTCCCCCACCTGACATTAAACATTTCCTTGAAAAAAAAAGAGATATTTCCTGTACTTAGTGAACTAAATTTCACTAGAGATATTCATCATAGTTTCAGATTTCTTTTAATAAATTAGAAAGCATCATTATCACCTAGCTCTAATTCTCTAACTTCTTTATGGAATCCCACAATTCCAATCAAATATTCTTTCTTTCCCTCTTTAGAAATTTATTTTAGAGGCAGGCGCTATGGCACAGTGGGTTAATGACCTGGCCTGAAGTGCCGGCATCCCATATGGGCACCAGTTCTAGTCTTGGCTGCTCCTCTTCTAATCCAGCTCTCTGCTGTGGCCTGGGAAAGCAATAGAAGATGGCCTAGGTCCTTGGGCCCCTGCATCAATGGGAAGAAGCTCCTGGCTCCTGGCTTCAGATTGGCGCAGCTCTGGCCATTGCAGCCAACTGGGGGGTGAACCATCAAATGGAAGACCTCTCTCTCTCTCTCTCTCTCTCTCTCACTGTGTAATTCTGACTTTCAAATAAATAAATAAATCTTTAAAAAAAAAAGAAATTGACTTTAAACACCTCATTCAGAAACCTTTCCTTAATAAACCCACCCACCTTGATTATATATTACTTTAATCATCATGGATATTTGTAAGAAACTGGCAGATAATCCACATATAATTATTGAACATCTATTGCATATGTAACATTGCAAAAGTATTTTGAGAAAATAAAGACAAGTCCTTTTCCCTCAAGATTACAGCGTTGATCAAGAGACAATATTTATACATATAAAGCCTTTTTAAATAAGACTACATATGATAAATTTGCTAAACTTCATGGTTCAGATATAAGTAAAATAACTCTAGTCTTTGAATGAGCCTTATACACCACCTGCTGTGTGCCAAGCGCTGTTAGTTTCTGGAAATATTATGACTAAAATACAAAAGTGAACTTGCACAACTCAACATCCAATGGGGGATTCAAGCATGTGTACAGATGATCATAACCAATGTGTTGTCTGCAAATACAGAATCTGCATAGGTGGCTCTGGGAGTACAGGGGGAAGGTACCCCTCTCAGGCAAGAGCAAGTTTTCTCAACCCCAATATCACTAGCACTTAAAGCTAGTATTCCTGGGTGCTGCGCTGTGTACTGTAGGATGTTCAGCAGCATGCTAGTTTCTGCCCACTAGGCGCTGGTAGCCACCCTACCCCTGCTCCAGTTGTACCAATCTAAACTGTCTCCAAGCACCACCAAATGTCCACTGAGGGATAAATTGTCCCCAGTTGAGAATTATTGGCATAGAAGAATCCAGAAAAGTATTAATGGTTAAATAGAGTTTTACCAGGACACAAATGCAGTTGGGGCAGGGAAGGTAAGAAACAACAGAAATGAGGAGCAGGACGACAGGACAGTGTGTGCAAAATTGAGAGTATAAAGAACAGATTCTTTGAGTCCATTCAGAATGATGAAGCATGTAGACAGATAGACCAGCAAATAAATAATGCCCTCACAAGTTTGCCCAAGAGCTAAAGGAGATTTTTTTAGTGGGTCCTAGGCATGTTCATATCTGCTGGCATTTGTGAAATTTCTGAGGTAGGGTAGGAAAGCCAAGCTCCAACCAGGAAGCATGCTATACAAATAGGCCTACAAAGTTGCTGAAAGGGCCCTGAGAAGCAGGGGACCTGAATCTCCAAGTCTCCTAGAATTTATTGAGACCACTTTTCTCATTCTAAGAAAATATTCACCTGTGTACCTAAATGTATATTCTTTATCATAAAAGGAACCCCTCTAATTACATAAAATTCCATTCTCAGAACCTGAATCTGCCCTACCGCAGGGAGATCCTAAATGAATGACTTTGCCAAGTCAAGGTAGGCTTGGATCTGGACTTTGAACAGAGACTCCCCTGCTGAGGAGAGAAGGAAAATGTATTCCAGGTAGAGGAGGTTCCTCTCAGACACACATGCAGAGTCGCACAGTCCTGGATAGATTGCCATGAAAGACCCCGTTCTGCCTTGTGACTTCGTGATTTCAAGGGATCACAGTATACTCACATTTGCAGAACTTCAGTGTGATGTGTTATTGATACTAATTCCAGTTCTGAGTGTACATCCGAATTTGTGCATAAGTTTCAGAATTTAAGAACCACTTCGTGGAGCCTGCATTGCAGTGCAGCAGGTTTAGCCACCACTTGCCACTCCAGCATCCTATATCAGAGTACCAGTTCAACTCCTAGCTACTCTACTTTCTATCCAATTTCTTCCTAAAGCACCTGTCACTCTGTCTTTCAAATAAACAAGTATATATATATATATATATATATGTATATATATATATATATTTAAAGAACCACATATTTACTAGTTCTAGAAACAAATGTCCATCCAATAGAAGCCCAAATTGTTGTTTCTCTGCTTCTGTTATGTAGATTTTGAACTAGGTGTTCAATTTTGTATGTGGTATTTTTCTATGAGGCTGATAATATGTCTCCCTGCAAGTTTCCCTGCTTTGGCCAGTGTTATATATTAAACAATTCAGTTGATGCTAAATAGAATTGCTATCAAAACTGCCTGATAGGGTTGGTAGAACTCGGGATTTAGTGTCAGAAGACCTGTGTTTGGGCCCCAGACCTGCCACCTTCTTGCAATTCACCTGATAAATGTACACAGTAATGTTCCCCCTAAAGGGTTTCTGGGTGAAGTAACCCTCTTAGAATGTCTGATAATATGAAGCCAACCCTTATTCTACAGTTAGAGTTGGTTTAGATTGATCGCAGTAATGACTGTTAAGTGCTTACCATGGAGCACAGTGGAGGCGACAGTTAAAAGTCCTGCCTGCCACTGGCAGAAGCTATGCAGACAAATCTTACTGCTCCAAGTTCAGATTAAGTTGTTAGCTACAATACACGGGCACCATTATTCTGGAGATGAAACCACCCTGGATCATAATAGCTTTGAGTTCTTTGAATTCACACAAAGGTTAAAGCCCTGGTCTATAGGAGGCAGAGTCATTAGGCTGGGCTGTTTCTTCATCCTGGCTGCACATACAATCACGTGGGGAGCTTTATAGAAATACTTATGCCTGGATCCCGCCCTAAACCAATTAAATCAAAATTTACATGTGAGGGGTCATGAGGAATTTTCCCTGAATGATGTCACTTTTATATCCAGAATTGAGAATCATGACCATCAGATAGCCATTCTCATTTGGTTATGAAGCAAAGAGTGCATTGCTCTGTTGCACCTCCACATATAGAATCTAACAACTGTCCACTTTCTAAGTGGGACTTTTGTAAAGGAACTATTTTATGTATACTATCCTTTCTATCCATAAATCCAAGCAAGAGAGGCCAGTGCTTCCATGTCCTGCATCTTACAAGGTGCAACATGGCCTTTAATGCTTCTCTTCATGGAAAAAAAAGCCCATGGAGCCAAAAGGCTACCCTTCCCCCACACCCAAACCAAATCCCTTTAACCATGCTTTGGATTCTCAGGCCCCTGAAATTCCTTTCCCAACCAGATGAACCCAGCTTCAAGCACTTGTGTGACATCTCTTTCTGGGTCTGTCCATCTCAGAGAAAATTGTGTGCAAAGGGGGAGCCAGCTCAGGGAGAGCTGGCTACCGATGGGGGTATTAATTGGCTTGAATATGTGCCATAGAGTGTCCTACCTGAGTATGAGGCCACACACATTGCAAGATGGAACCAGAGTTTGAAGAGAAGGGGGTGGACCCAGACCAAGAGCAGTGGGCTGGGCAGTGAGAGATCTATCTGGCCATCAAATTCCAGAATAGAACTTCAATGAAACAGAGAACTCTAACTTTGAACCCAGCCTCTAAATTATTAGTGAAAACACATTTGTCATGAAGGAAGGGTAGAACATACTCTGTATTATTTACGAGTTTTCAAACTTGCACCAAAAGTGTACAAATGGAGGCCCACATGCCATATACCTAAATACTTAAAAGTTACGATGCAATGTTAGGAGTGAGCCCAGAGGACACATCTCTGCCTTGCTTGCCTCCTGGATGTTTTGTCATTTGAAATCAGCAGCTGTGGAAGCTTTCCAAGGCTCTTTGAATACAATGGGAATGTGGTCCATCAAAAATACTGTCTGGTTTTATTGCACATGAGAGGCCGCTAACTCTGGCAGCCCAGCCAGATTCTTCTGTTTCTCATTGCCCCTTCTTCCTTCCCAGCCAAATCCTAATGGGGTAATGAGTCTGTGCCTATGAGATTTGAGGGAGAGAAGAGTAATCAAGCAAAACACAAAATGTTCACCTTGAAGGCAGAAGGCTCCAGTGTACTTTTGACTTCATTTTCAATCCCCTTAATTTCAGAGGTTTCTTCTTCCTCATCTTCTTCTTTTTCTTTTTCTCAAGCTTTGTTTTATTTTATTTGGCAGTGGGAAAGAAAAGGAATGGTCTCTGTTTTTCCTCTTGTAAAACCTGGAGCATGATAACTACCTTGTCTCATAGGAACACTGTAGGGAGGCTCTCAGGGAACAGGGACTGTTTATAGCCTCCATATGAAAATGTATAAGAAGTAATCATTTTGCCCTATTTGTTAATCTTCCAGGATTTAGTTGAGGTTTTAGAAGGGAAATGTGGCTCTGTTTTAAGAGACATTTTAATAGGGAAATGGTGGAAATCAGGCAGAGAAAGCCCAGGACAAAACTGAGTTCACACTTTGTAAATCTGGCATCAGTGTCTGAACTGCTCATGAACTGACTGATATCAGGCACATGAGAAACTAATAGCAAACCCAGGGCTGTTCCCAAGCAGTCCATTCTCAGACAATTCGCCAGGTAGCTTCAAGGGCATGAAGCTCTGGACACCAGGCAAAAAATTTGCCACAGAGACCAATAAAAGGTCTCTATACCTGCCAAGGTAGCTTATGTATCCTGCACATCAAAGGCATTGCTTACCTCAAGGAGAAAATGAGAGTCCCCAAGGTCATGGTGTCAACCCTAGGACAGCCCAGGAGCTCCTCCAGGGCTAAGGGACTAGGGTGGCCTGTGTTGTTGCTGGTATTTTGGCAAGAAGGCAGCTGATGTGGGAAAAAGCCCTCATATAGGTGTCAACAAAAGAGACCTGCTTACTTGATGACTAGTATCAAGAAATGGAAGGCTCAGGTTTCTTCTGCTATAGGAAGAATGGTTATTTTTATCCCTGTGCTGTGCAAGTTGGCTTCCAAGGTGTCACTCTCAGGCAGGTGCCATTCCAGATTCAGATTGGGTCATCGCTCCTAGTGTCAAGTGTGGGGGCTTGAGGACTTGCCTATCCGTCTGCATTTATATAATGAGTAAGGGGGCTAAATCCCAGCAGAGCTATCCTCAACCAGTCTATCCTGAGGGTACTGTGCTTACTGTAGAAGTGTCGCTATGTAACAGTTGCCAGCATAATCTTCCCAATGCTACCTAAGAGACAGAGATGGGATGGGCCTAATTAGAGCTTCTTAGAAAGCAGGGAAGGGACTGTCGGTATTCTCCTTTTTCTACAAACAGGCCTACCCATGGCATAGCATCCAAATTGAGCACACTATGCAAATATTATTCCCTTTGTGCCTCAAAGCTTAGACTTGCTGGGTTATTGAATTATTTTACTATTTCTTTCAAAGAAGCCTGAACCAAGAGGCAGTGGATAGACTGAAAAGAAAATGGGCTTTGAACAAAAAGAGCCCTCGGATTGTATACTAGTTCTTCCATTTACTAGCTATGTGACGGTGGATAAGTTATGTAGGCATCTGCTTCTCAGTTTCCTAATATATGAAATAGAAATGGTAGTAGGTATATCATTGAACTATCATGCAGATAAAATTAAGTAACTCATGATAGGGACTCAATATAAGGAAACTACCAAAAACAGGGAATGTGTTTTTCCAAGGAACCTGTCTCACTCCTCACTCCTCATCCGAAATTCCTGGAGCTTATCAGGAACATCTGGGGTGGATTCTACTTCAGAGCTACAATGCTGCCTCCTTCTTTCCCAGTGACTAAATCTAGTTGCTCCTACTGCAAATACTAGAACCTTGGGAAAACTTTCATGCAAAATGATTTCAGAAAACAATCTGTGGGACTTTTTTCTCTCCCTTCCTACCTATCCTACCTATCCTTCTCTCCCTATCCTACCTCCCCACCCATTTTTATAACAGTTACATAATGTGATAAGAAACTGAGTCAGGAAAACAGTGTCTGGGGAAACGATGGAGAGATGCACCTGTTCTGGAAAGCAGTAAACAAGCAAAGGGAATTGAAGTCTGTGATCTTGAAAGGACATCAGAGACTGTCTAGTGGAACGACTTCATTCCCTTTTGAAGTTGAACGGCTGAACAGTAGCACAGTGGCTGCTCTGAGACTCCTACTTTGACTAGGATGCCTGAAGACCAAGCTGGAAAAGAACACTTTTAACAGCAAAGACCCAAGAGTGAGTCCTGTATGCCTACTTTAAATTGCGCATGTGGACTCTTATCTAATGGGTCCCAAAGCTCTCCTTTCTCCATTGTGTTTTCAAATAATTTTCTGTCTCACATATTACATCTCTGGTGCCGTGGAAGGCTTGTAATTATCATTAGGCTCAATTATCACTAATATCATACAATAGTGTTTTTAAAAGGTCTTGATGCTGGAAGGATAATGATTAATACTATGTCTTGGCACCATGCTTCCGCCTGATCTCATCCAGAGTCTCTGGGGCACTGCAGATAAGATACATGAATACTGCAAATTGGTGGGTGATGTGCATACTGGCAGGTCCACAGACAGGGAGGTAGAAAAGAGTATATGTGAAATTGCTGAGACAGAGCAGATTGCTTAGAACCAGAAATGGATAGTCTGACTTATATGGAGAATTTTATCTGTTCTTTGTCTCATCTGGTTTGCAGAGCTGCCAGAAATTCCTAGAGGTAGACCAGAAACATGCCTCACCTTCCCTTCCAGGACTGAGTTCACAGTTTTCCTACTCAGAACTTTGGTTTGCTATTGACAACAATTTGTGTTAATGACCTGATCCTAACACATGTAAATTCACAAACTTAGGAAGAGAAGGGAACAAAAGCAGGCAGCACCCTGTGGTTCTTCTGGACCTTGTAAAAAGGTTACCATTCTAGAGACGGAGACATTCTATTTTTCTTATTTTCTTGGTTTTTTTTTCTTTAACTTTTATTTAATAAATATAAATTTCCAAAGTACAGCTTTTGGATTACAGTGGCTTTTTCCCCCCAATAACTTCCCTCCCACCCACAACCCTCCTATCTCCCACTCCCTCTCCCACCCCATTCACATCAAGATTCATTTTCAATTCTCTTTATATACAGAAGATCAATTTAGTATATATTAAGTAAAGATTTCAACAGTTTGCACCCACACAGAAACACAAAGTGTAAAGTACGGTTTGATTACTAGTTATACCATTGATTCACATAGTACAACAATTAAGGACAGAGATCCTAAATGGGGAGTAAGTGCACAGTGACTCCTGTTGTTGATTTAACAATTGACACTCTTGTTTATGGCATCAGTAATCACTCTAGGCTCTTGTAATGAGTTGCCAAGGCTATGGAAACCTTTTGAGAATCAACCTAAATGCCCATCAACAGTGGACTGGATAAAGAAATTATGGGATATGTACTCTATAGAATACTATACAACAGTAAAAAAAAAAAATGAAATCCAGTCATTTACAACAAAATGGAGGAATCTGGAAAACATCATGCTGAGTGAAATAAGCCAGTCCCAAAGGGACAAATATCATATGTTCTCCCTGATCAGTGACAACTAACCAAGCACCAAAAAGGAAAACCTGTTGAAGTGAAATGGACACTATGAGAAACCATGACTTGATCAGCCCTTGTCCTGACTGTCGAAGAACAACTTAATACTTTATCCCATTTAGTATTTTTTTTGTTCTACTTAATACTATTGGTTGAACTCTGTAATTAACACACAATTATTCTTAGGTGTTTAAACTTAACTGAAAAGTGATCTCTGTTAAATATAAGAGTGGGAATAAGAGAGAGAGGAGATGTACAATTTGGGACATGCTCAATCGGACTTGCCCCAAGTGGTAGAGTTTGAAACGTGCCAGGGGATTCCAATTCAATCCCATCAAGGTGGCATGTACCAATGCCATCTCACTAGCCAAAGTGATCAGTTTCACATTTGATTTTCACAATTTTCACAATTGGTCATAATAATAGGATTAGGAGTCAAAGGGATCACATAAACAAGACTAGTGTCTGCTAATACTAATTACTAATAGATAGAATCAAAAAGGGAAAGAAGGTTCCAACATGGGAAGCGGATACACAGCAGACTCATAGAATGGCAGATGTCCTAAATAGCACTCTGGCCTCAGAATCAGTCCTTAAGGCATTTGGATCTGGCTCAAGAGCCCATGAGAGTATTTTAGGCATGGAAACCAAGACACTGTGGCAAAAAAAAAAAAAAAAAAAAAAAAACCCACAACCTAGATGAAAGATCTTTGTGAGTGAGATCCCAGTGGAAAGAACGGGCCATCAAAGAAAGAGGTGCCTTTCTCTGAAGGGAGGAGAGAACTTCCACTTTGACTATGACCTTGTCTAAATAAGAGACATTCTATTTTTCTAAAGCCTTGGTTGGCAAGCACAAACATCATCTAACTCCTTACTGCAATTTCTAAAAGAAACTAGGGCAGCCGTAATCATCATTTAAAAACAAACAGAAATCAAAACCAACAAGCATGTATTAATACCTTAATTCTTGTGAGTATTGTGTTCTGCAAGGGAATAAAATAAGCAATGATTCACAGGAGAGGAAGAGACTTTTGCAGTAGTCTCAATGGTGTGTAAGACAAGAGATAGAGTAGATGTCTCCACAATTCTTCAACTTGTCATAGGCCACTCTATTCTAAGTCTCATCTAGCTTATCAAGTCTCTGTCATGGTCCTTGAGCAAATCTTGTGTGGCAATATTGTGTACAACATAAATATAGGGTCCACAGTCCACTTTAATGGTAAGATCAACCAGTTTGGCAAATAATGGTCACTAATCTCAAAGGTTACCAAAATGTTGTAAGAATCAATGTGCATTGATCCCATTCCTAGTGCCCTTGGAAAGGAAAAAGGAGAATTCTTCCCTAGGGCAAAGCCATTGCAGTTGAGTATTTTTGGAAATAGTAGTGGCCATCAACTGAAAATCATGATCACAGATCACTGAATTCTGACAATGGTATAGTGCTCTTTATAGGAATGCTTTGTTTTACTATCTGAAGTTTAAAACTTTACTGTATTTAAATGAATCAAGGCTTTAGAAAATTTCAGAATAAAGCAGTAAAGAAAAGAAGAATCAGAGAAAAATAGGAAAAAAATTGTCTTTCCACAATTTTTCTTTCAACATAGTGTTTTTATTGGGCACTGAAGGTGATTTGTAATAATATGGCTTGTACATAATATTTAATAATAAATCATTCATTAATCTGAATTCCCACCAATGTGAGTACTGGGATAATACTTTATTTTTTAAATGAAAGAGCTACAAAGAGAGAAAAGGAGACACACACACACAGAGAAAGAGAGTGCCCATCCATTGGTTCACTCCCCTGATGGCTGCAATGGACAGAACTAAGCCAGGCTGAAGGCAAGAGCAGAAGTTTCATCCAGGTCTCCCACATGAGTGCAAGAGCCCAAACACTTGGGCCATCTTCTGCTGCTTTCCCAGGCCATTAGCAGGGAACTGGATTGGAAGTGGGGCAGCTGAGACTTGAACTAGTACCCATAAAGGATGCCGGCATCACCAGCAGTAGCTTTATCTGCCCAGCTACAATGCTGGCACCTGTGCTAATATTTTTTTAAATATCAGTTTGAAAGAATATTAAATTACACATCATCTCAAGTTGCTCTTAGGTTTTAGTCAGACATTGGTGGTATTCTCAAAAAAAAAATTCTGGAATAAAGATCTATTGAAGTTATTCCTAGGTCAGATGTAGAAGAACCACTGTCCTAGAGACAGTCAAGTGGATGCTTACCCTGGGACATGCCCACTGATAGGAGACAATGGAGAGAAGAGCTAGACATGTTCTAGTTTTCCTGGTGGTCTTAATTATGAAATCAGTTTGAGTGCATGATCAATCAAATTGACTGTGGGTTAGTTTAAGTTGTTGGAGAAAAAAGCACATTGATCCTCTCACTGGGTAGTACTTCATATCAAATAAATGTGCTTTTCCTTTCTTTTTTTTTTTTTTAAATGAAAGGACAATTCTAATTCCTTCCTTCCTTCCTTCCTTCCTTCCTTCCTTCCTTCCTTCCTTCCTTCCTTTCTTTCTTTCTTTCTTTCTTTCTTTCTTTCTTTCTTTCTTTCTTTCTTTCTTTCTTTCAACAGGCAGAGTTAATGAGAGAGACAGAGAGAAAGGTCTTCCTTTTCCGTTGGCTCACCCCTCAAATAGCTGCCACGGCCAGTGTGCCACGCCGAGCTGATCCGAAGCCAGGAGCCAGGTGCCCCCTCCTGGTCTCCCATGAGGGTTCAGGGCCCAAGGACTTGGGCCATCCTCCACTGCCTTCCCAGGACACAGCAGAGAGCTGGACTGGAAGAGGAGCAACCGGGACAGAACCAGCGCCCCAACCGAGACTGGAACCCGGAGTACTGCGCCACAGGCGGAGAATTAGCCTAGTGAGCTGTGGCGCTGGCCATAAACATGCTTTTTCTAAGCATCCCATGAAATCAGAAATATTATTGCTTCTTGATAAATTTTTCTGATTCAAGACAATTTTCAAAACATGATATCCTCCTTTCTGCTCTGTTTCTGGCCTTGAGTAATTACCCATCTCATTGGGAATACAATTCAAACTCCTTAACATTACCTAGAAGATTCATCCATGTCTTATTTCACCCCCTCTCTACCTCTCTGATCATATGTCCTCCCACCACTGTTCCAGGCACACCAATTTTACAGCTATGGGAACACCAGACTTGTGCTGATCCACCAGTCTTTGCATTTGCTTTTTCTTTTGCTTGAGCCCTTGTTTCCAGATGTCTTCTGAGCATGGTACCTCACATCACTAAATGTCCTCTGACCAAGAAGCTACCCATGAGATCTGCAAAGAAAACCTTTACTCTGGAATTCTACAAGTTCAGAACAGAACTTTTTTCCATTATTTTCTTTTTTCCTTCTTAACATTCTTTCCTTTGAATAATTACATGTGTATCACAGTCTCCAACTCTATAATATAAGGTTTTTGCTCAAATTGTTTATCCCATACACCAATAATGAGTGAACATTTATTCATTCATAAGTATTAGTGAATATCTCTGTGTGACAGACATTGAGACACAATGTGTCAAGACATCAATGGCATATCAGAAAGATAATAAACCAGCATTTACCAGTGTCCTTTTCTTTCTACTCTCAAGTAGAGCAAAGACAAAATATGCATTTACTTCCAGTGCATTTTGATTTTTTTTAAATGTTCAGTTGTCCTGGAGCAGGAGCCGACGCTATGGTGTAGCAGGTAAAGTCGCCACCTGCAGAAGAGATAGTGAATTTGCCATTCTTCCTTATTAATGATGCCCTTTTGCTTTACTCAGTTCATCAGTTCAAATGCTATCTCTCCCAGAAACAGCCTCACAGATACACATGTAGAAAAACCATTTTGCCATCTATCTGGGCATCCTTTGAATCTGTCAAGTTGACACATAAAATAAACATCAGGTACCTTCTGAATCTAAATTATAGTCTAATTTTCTGATCCTTTACTTATACAGTTTTCATGAGACAATTTGGACTAATGCTATTTATTTTAAAACTTGGGGACAAGTATGAACCCTTTTCTTCTTGTTTATGATCAGCAAAGAGGAAGAAAATAAATAGGGGCCAGTGCTATGGCATAGCCAGTAAAGCCTCTGCCAGCAGTGCCAGCATCCCATGAGTTCCAGTTCTAGTCCCAGGTGCTCCACTTCCGATCCATCTCTCTGCTGTGGTCTAGGAAAGCAGCAGAAGATGACCCTAGTGCTTGGGCCCCTGAACCCACATAGGAGACCCAGAAGAAGCTCCTGGCTCCTGGCTCCTGGCCCCTGGCTCCTGGCTTTGGATCAGCCCATCTCTAGCCACTGTGGCCATTTGGGGAGTAAACCAGCAGATGGAAGATCTCTCCCTCTCTGTGTTGTCTCTGCCACTACCTCTCTGTAACTCTACCTTTCAAATAATAAATAAATCTTTTTAAAAAATGAACAAGCGAAATGGAGCAGCTGGGACTCAAACCAACACTCCCATATGGAACATTGGCATTACAAGCAACGGCTTAACACACTGCTCCACAATGCCAGTCCCTAAGCAATTTTAGAGACTCAAATGTGGCTAGGCTCAGGGAAAATATCAAAGTTGAGATATTTATCAGACACTCATTTTTGCATTTGGGCAGGAGGCCCACTACAAAGGTTAGCCGCATGCAGACAGCAGCAGGCCATCTTTTTCATCACTGTGGGAACTGCCCAGTGCCTCATACAGCAGCAGGGAGCTCTGAATCGGCTGACAGCCTCAGATTCTTGGGAAGCACTTCTGCCTTATCCCAGTATTCTTCAACAGTTTACTTTGTTCCATATTATATAGTGCCTTTATTGCCTATTCCCATAAAAAGATGCTATCTTTCCCTGTGGAAGTTGAACATGATATCTTCCCAATTAGGTCTTTTTCTGTGGGTAGCCCACATCTTATTTCTCAGTATCCCCATATCTTTTCCCACCAAAGTAAACACCTCTTGGAAACTTTGAGACAGATAACAAAAGTGAACTCATTTTGTTTATCTGTAGAAATGGTTTGGGCTTAGTTTGAGATTTTGACCAAGATTCAGGACAATTCCTGTGTTGTCAAACATAGTTAGCCATCCCAAAGGGAAACCTTATTACACTGCTTTCTATACAACAGGGAAAGAGAGGGAGGTGGTGGCAAGTTATGGGAAATTGGAGAAAGGCCTTTCTCTTACCTCCAGGGAGTGTAGATGGTTGATATGGAAGATTACACTGGAACAAAGATTGCATTGCTGGCTTATGTCATTTATGCTCTACTTGTACCACATTATTATAGGCTAGTTCTATTGTCTCAGTGGACAATAGCGAGTTTTATTTCAACATTATGTACAGAATGGCTGCATAGTCTCTTTCTTCTTTCCTCCAGATGCAGGAAGATATTCAGTATCGGATTTCTGAAGGAGCCATGTTAAAATGAGGAGGCATAAACATTTCCTTTTGTTTCCTCCTTCTTTCCCTTGTCAGCTTTCAAAGTCTGGAAATTCTTCTGTTGTTTGTGATAGAAGAGTAAATCATGGTACATTACAAGGCAGCCTTCTTGGGCAACTCTATGCAAACAAAAATGAGTGAAAAAATTGGATCATAAAAGGATGATTTCCATTTCAAACAGTTGAAGAGTAAACCTTTAAAATATTTAAGAGAAAAATGGTGTAAGCATTTCATTCAATTCTGCTTTTAAGCAAAGATTTCTTTTTCTTCTCTTCTCTTGTTTATTTCTACCTCATCATACATATGAAAATTCCAAAATTCTGCACTCTCATTAGACACATAAATAGATAGTGCATAATGGATGCACATCCTTAGTAACTGTTGTAATGAAATTATTGGTTACTGGTGTCATCTATTGGGTGCATATTCAGTAGTGTTGCCAAAACCGATGTTAAGCTGAACTTTATGTTCTAGACAATGTCTTTTCTCTTCCTATCCATGAATCAGGGATTATTCTTAAGAAACAGAGGCACTTTCAGGCAGCAAGTACACTGGGATATACTCAACAGGAAATAAAGAGTAAACAAATCTTTGTTTTTAAAAGTTTGACAAGAAAACAAAAATTTCCAGGTCATTCATGACACAATCCATTGTCATTGTCATTGTTCTAAATTTCCTAAATTATTCATGCTGGCTTCAGCAATTAAGGATCATCCCTTATTAGCAAGAAATCTCTGTCCTACACATATGCTCAGCCTTAATTATCTCCCATTAACCTGTTCATCTCAAGTTGGCCCTTCTTAAAGCACTTTGTTGTAAAGTAGCTGCCACCAAAAACTATGCTAATCTGTCTCTTGGGAAAAAAATTGGTATAATACAAATATTGCTTTTGTATCACCTTGTGTATTCAAACTTCCTGTGTTAACAAATTTCCACATAATCTGATCAGGACTGCTTAGTCAGTCTCAGGGGACTGCTGAGAGTTGGACAGGTGATGTTTACCAGCCCCTGCCCTTGCACAGTGTGGGCAGTGGAGAGGATGGAAAAGCAAACATGAGATTTAAGATTATGATCTTCATTATCATCTGGTACATATCTTTCAAGTCATTGATCAAACCCATTTTATAACATGTTGGGCATGATTTGTACAAAACAAGTTGATCCATTTTTGGAAAACTTAATAGAAGTATGACTGATCTTATTGGTGTGTTAATGAAGGCAAACTCAACTCTCTGGGGAAATGAAATAACAATTTCCTGTTTTACAGCATCTCTCCCTTTTATTCATACTGTTTCCACCTTCTTCCAACTCATCACACCACACCTTGAGTGTGGCAGTAACTTCCCAACTGACCCTCCTGCCTTCAGCGCCCCTCCCTCCTCTGGCTCATCCCACAGCTTGCCCTGTACCTTGGTTTTCTTCAAACACAGTGAAGTTAAGAGATGCTTACTCAAAATACTTGACTGTCTCTCCTCTGCCTGTAATTCTAAATAAAACCCAGACAATCTGGCAATCTGCCTCTCAACTACTCTTTTAGTCTCAACCCCTACTACTCCTGAGGGTTGAACCCCAAATGCAACTTATTCTGAATAACTATTTTCTTTTTCTTTTTTAAAGGTTTACTTATTTATTTGAAAGGCAGCGTTTATAGAGAGGCAGAGGCAGAGAGAGAGAGAGGTCTTCCATCTGCTGGTTCACTCCCCAAAAGGCTGCAATGGCTGGAGTTGCACCGATCTGAAGCCAGGAACCAGGAGCTTCTTCTGGGTCTCCCACACAGGTGCAGGGATTCAAGGACTTGGGCCATCTTCCACTGCTTTTCCAGGCCATAGCAGATTTAGGAAGTGGAGCAGCCAGGACTCGAACCAGCGCCTATATGGGATGCTGGCGCTGCAAGCAGTGGCTTCAACCCTCTATGCCACAGCACAGGCCCCATATTTTAAACTACTTTCTGATCACAGATTGCTTTTGCAGGCTCCATCTTGACAGCCCAGCACTGTCCCAAAATCTTTGTCAAAATGAAGTCTACCTTCACCTCCAGACACTGTCATCCCCACTACAGCCAGATATGCTATAATTTTATTTTTTTATTTTATTGATCTATTATCTCTTTCTGAGATAAGAGAAAGAGACAGAAAAAGAAGCTTCTATCCAAGAGTTCCTTCCCCTAAAGGCCCACAATAGCCAGTACTGAACAGGGCTGAAGTGGGGAGCTGAGGACTGAAACCAAGTTCTCCATGTAGGTGGCAGAAGCCCGATCATTAGTTGCTTGAGCCATGACTAGTTGCCCCATAGGATCTGCAATAAAAGAAAGCTGGGATCAGCTCACTAGTAAATAAGCAAGCAGGGTGTTGAACTCAGGTAATCTGATATGGGACGCAGGTATCTTTTCTGCTAGGCCAAACACCCACCACTGCACTGCAATTTTATTTCCATGTTTTCATAAAACTGGGCTGATTTCAATAACGTGAAGTTAATGCTGCTCTTCTCATTCTTCCCCTTAGAAAGTAAAGACTGTGTGAGTCCAAGATCCTCAGGGCCTCCATGGCCCCAGGATAGGGTCTGTCACCAGGAATAGACTGCATTGCAGGGAACAATCCTTTGGCCTCTGGTGACTTAGCTTTCTCTAAGTCAGAAACAGAATTATTCAGGAAGTTCTCAGATTTAATTTACTGAGCTAATTTAGCAATAACAACAAAGTGGTGCTGAGAATGGTGTATGGATTTCAATACAAAGGCCTGCAAATGCTTTCAATTCTGAGCTATGGTTTTTGTCAGAAAAGCAGAGGTTGCATTTTAATGTGCTCACATGCACATACCAGGTCCTGATTTTTCTAAATTGCACTTACTAAATGAAATTCCTTTACCAAAGCACAGACCCATTTTTCCCCCAAGGGGCATACTATTCTAGTTCTCTAATGAAACTCAATTCTGTGCAGTTCAAGGTTGAGCCAAGGCTGTAATAAATCCACCTTTAAACACTTTTCATTATTTATCATGAGATTTTATGTTATTTGGTTCTATATATCTGTTTTTAAAACCCAGAATCCGAATATATGTGAGTATCTATAGCACCGGCAGTTAATTCCTTAGCCTGTTGCCTGCCTATTCTCTGCTTATCAATTCACTTGGTTCAAAACATTACAACGCTGTTGGCTGAGTAAAATATAAAATAGACCGTTTTTCTGGGAACATGGAAAACGCTAACTAACTTTTTCACATTTGTCTTCTCCATCACTTCCCTGGCTGTCAAAAAATGTCAGCTTTGGTTTGGTCTCCTAAATGTGGTTTTCAAAAACTCTGAGTAAACTTAATCTTGGAATCTTTAAAATGCCAACAGTGAGTGTGTCTTTGCACACAGCCTTTAGTAGAGCAGCCCAGGTTGTCATGGTGAAATGGGTCAGCGCTGTTTGCCAGGCAGCCCATGAAACTGCAAGCCGACTGCTGGCGTGGTGATGGCAGCACAGGCCAAAGCAGTGCACAATCTATAGCTGAATCTAGGTCACCAGCGTTCTTTGATGCTGCAGCTGTCCATGTGGGACTTCCGTCTCCAGCAGGGTTCACAAAACCCTCGTGCACATCGGGCATCCCCTGGAGCTGTAAACATTGCCATTCTACTGGATCCCCTCCTTCTGCTGGCCATGTGTTACTCTTCGCATTTAATTGAAGGCTCCCAGCCATGTGAGCTGGAAAGCATTTTGTGTATGAGTGTGCGTGTGTGCATGCGTGCAAGAAGAGAGAGACAGAAATCTTGTTCTGCAGCCTGCATACTAAAATTTCTCCCATTTAAATGCATATTTCTGCAGAGTGAGTTAAATATTAATACCACATTCCTCTGTTAATACACATACCAGCAGCAAAATTTGGAGACTAATAAAAAAAGAGGAAGAGCTTGGACTTTTCTCCATATATAGCACGTGTAATTTTTCCCTGGTTCCATTTATGTTAACACCATGCCTACAGTGTGTCTGAAATTGACAGGACTTCGGTGACATTGGCATGTGACTGAGAGAGCGAAGAGCTCAAGCCCCTCTGCCCACTTGAATGGTAAGCACAGCACTTGTTGCTAGGAAAACTCTGAATTGTTCTTCATGTCAGAGCTCTATGCTACACATTTGTTTCCACTTATTTGACATGACTTTAAAATAAGCATTGGAAATTACCTTTTTTGGTTCTATTTAAAGGCAGTGATCCACATTTTGAATAGACAAACAGTGATTTTTGTGTGTGTGATTCTTTTTTTTCCATTGGTTTTCCCATTTGGAGTGCATTGTTTAATTAAGGAGCAAGTTTTTTTTTTTAATTTTTAAAAATTTTTATTTATTTGAAAGACAGAGAGGGAAAGGCAGACAGAGAGACTTCCCCAACTCTTGGCAAATGCTGGGCTTGTGAAAAACCAAAGTCAGAAGTTAAGAACCCAACCTAGATCTCCCACATGTGTGGCAGGGGTCCAAGTACTTGAGCCATCACCTGCTACCTCCTAGGGAGTACATTAGCAGGAAGGTGGAACCAGAAGCTGCGCCAGGACTCACATCCAGTGTATGGTGTGAGTTTCCCAAGTGGCTTAACCATCACACCAAATCCTATTCCCAAGACCAAGCATTTCTATAATTGTTTGTCCAAAGATGAGTTAGGATTTCCAGAGTTCCAGGCTTCAAGTTATATGCACATACATGCATTTTTAATATATCATTTGCTGCTACCTAGCCTGCCGTGTATAACACCTTTAAAGCATCTAACTTAGAAATGGGGGGAGAATCTTTCTACCTCCAGAATAGCATACACATGAGGTAGGAAGATTTATATTTTCAATCTCTCTCTTCAAAGAGAAATGTTTAAACAAGTAAACAGCAGAAGGTGGTATGATGCAAAGTCCCAGAAATCAAGGCACTGGAAAAGGGAGGAGGAAGGCAATATTTGATAGAAAGAAGGACCAGCAAAAGAACTGACCTTGAAAAAGAAGAATAGCACTTTGAAAACAGAGACAGAAGCAAGGATGGTACAAACCCAAGTAACTCTAGAAGATGACAGACAGAAAGTTGAATGAATTGCTTTCCCTGGCTAGGTGTCCAAGACCATTGGCGATGAAAACAGTAGTTGTTTTGGTAAGTGTTAGTTGTATGTCAGACAGCACAGTGAGTGCTCTCAGGCCCTAACTCACTGAATCCTCACTGCAAGACTAGGAGACCAATGTTCTCATTCCCTCATTTGACATGTGAGAAAATATGTACATATGTTTATATGCACACGTGTGCAGAGAATTAATAAATTGCCCAGGATGTCAAAGACAGTCGGTGGTGGTCAGTTGTGGTTTTATGTAGGCAGTGCTTAACCACCACAGCTGGTTCTCTGGCCACCGTGCTGTTCCTACAGTTCTAACAAGAAACATATATTCCCACTTCCATTTCACAATTACTTCAAGACAGATACCCTCATTCCTTCTTCACTGGATCCTACCTATCAATTCAAAAGCAAGGTACGATTCTTGCATTCCTCATGTTCTAGGCATCTTCTGATTCCTGGATCATAACTTGCTTTGCATGCATTTTACACTGCATGCCCACGGCTGGGGATTATTGTGAACAATCTACATGTAGATTTGCCCTGTCCCATATCTAAAGCAACAAGTGCCTCACGGACTTCCTCTCCAGCATCTGTTACTGGGCTAGCATGTAAATGCACTTAAGAAATACTATTTGCCTGCAGCTTCCAAAAATAAATCTCAGTACAGACACTTGTAAGTAAAATCTGTGACGTGTGGTTTCAGCTGTCACCTGTCTTGCCCCTTGCTGGAGACTCTGTATGTGTGTGGACCCAAGGGTGAGCATACAAGGAAAAGTGGAGAACAAATCTGACCGTCTGAATTCTGGCCTGCTTTACACCTCGTACTCAGATATCCCTGCATTTCCTTGGCCACTCTTTGCAACGCCCACTAGTTTCTCAAATAGACCATCTGCTTTGAGGACCATGCAAGGTTTCAAAGTCAGACACTTAATAATTGAGGAACCCTAGGCAAGTTACTTAACCTCTCTGAATCTCAGTTTCTTGTTTGCAAAGTGATGATAATTCTTACCTCAGAATCCCTATCAGAGCCTCATGGAATTGTGGTAAAGAATCAAAGAAGTAGTGGGGCTGACGTGGTGGTGCAGAGGGTTAAAGTTCTGGGCGGAAGCGCTGGCATCCAATATGGGCATGCGTTTGAGTCCTGGCTGCTCCATTTCCAATCCAGCTCCCTGCTAATGTCCCCGGGAAAGCAGCAGAGGACAGCCCAAGTGCTTGGGCCCTTGCACCCACATGGGAGACCCGGAAGACGCTCCTGCCTTCTTGCGGAGTAAACCATCGGATGGAAGATTTCTCTCTGTCTCTCTCACTACCTTTCTCTCTAATTCTGTCTTTCAAATAAATAAATCTTGCAAATAAAATAAATCTTAAAAAAAAAAGAATAAAAGAAGTAGTATATGTGAGGTATATGTGAAGTGCCTAGCATACAGCAGATATCTGCTGTACATTTTTGTTTTTTGGAGTTTTTAAAAAGATTTAATTATTTGAAAGGACAGAGTTACAGAAAGGAAGAAGAAGGAGGAGGAGGAGGAGAAGGAGAAGGAGAAGGAGAAGGAGAAGGAGAAGGAGAAGAAGAAGAAGAAGAAGAGAGAGAGAGAGAAAGAGAGAGAGAGAGTCTTTCATCTGCTGGTTCACTCTCTAAATTGCCACGATGGCTAGAGCTGAGCCAATTGGAAGCCGGGAGCCAGGAGCCAGGATCTTCTTCTGGGTCTCTCATGAGGGTACAGGGGCCCAAGTACTTGGGCCATCTTCTACTGCTTTCCTAGGGACATTATTAGCAGGTTGCTGGTTCGGAAGTAGAGCACGCAGGACTTGAGCCAGCACACATATAGGATGCCGGCACTGCACTGGTATATGTTAATGTTTCCTCTCATACTCCTTTCCATGCCAAAGTTAAAAAAAATTAAGTGTCTATATTGATATTTAACATTTAATTATTGGTGTGTTGTCGACAAGGGATTTTCATGGGCCTTAACATTTGACCCTCAGAAAAATGCAAATTAAAACTACAGTATGACATTACTTTATATCCACTAGAATGGCTAAAATTAAAGGCTGATAATAGCAAATACTGCCAAGAACATGAGCAACTGGAATTCTCACACATTGCTGGGCAGAGTATAAAATGGCAAACCCTTTGAGAACCATTCTGGCAATTTCTCACAAAGTTACAAACATATTTACCGTTGCACTCAACAATTCTATTCTTAGGTAGTTACTCAAGAGAAATGAAAGCACATGGACATATAAATGTTCATAGAAGTTTTATTTATAAAAGCTCAACCATGGAATAAACATAAAGTCTATCAAGAAGTGAACAGATAAACTGTGGTATAATAGTATAATGTAATGTCCTACTCAATAATCAAAAGAATTATACATGCTGTCACAGGATGAATCACAAAGATATTATGTTGAGTAAAGGGAAACAACACAAAAAAGCATACAATATGCTATTTCCTTGCATGAAGTTATAGAACATGCAAAGTAATCTATAATAATAGAAATTGGTTCAGTTTTGTCCTAATGGGGGAAAGGGAGATAAATGACCACACATGGCAGAAGGAACTTTTTGGAAAAGTATCAATACTCTGTAGCATGCAAAGGGTAAAGTGTCACAGTGTCATGAATCTGTATACTTAAAATATATGCATTTTGTTTCATGTAAATTATACTTCAATGAAGTTGATTTTATAATTGAATTTAGTTAAATTTCCTTAAATACATCTTTTTCACTTCAAGAAAGTATAGGAAAATCTTTCATTTCTAGAACAAAGACTGGTCTACATTTAGGGCTTGTACTTTACTGAGCTCTCCTGTTGATAATCCAAGTACTTTCTTCCTGACACCATCAGCTTCAATGTTCTTTGGATAGTCAGTCATAAAAGAGGATCGTATGTCTAAACTATTAACTAGACAATGGCTGTGCCTAGTTCCAAATGTTGTTTTTAAACATTTTATTATATAAAATTACAAGCATAAACAAGAAGAGAGAATATCATAATAAATTTTTATGTACCCATCATGTTGTTCAAAAGTCACTGGGGCCAGCACTGTGGTTTAGCGGATAAAGCCATCGCCTGCACTGCTGGCATCCCATATGGGTGCCAGTTCAAGTCCCGGCTGCTCTACTTCCAATCCAGCTCTCTGCTATGGTCTGGGAAAGCAGCAGAAGATGGCCTAGGTCCTTGGGCCCCTGCACCCTGTGGGAGATCCAGAAGAAGCTCCTGGCTCCTAGCTTCAGATTGGCACAGCTCCAGCCGTTGCAGCCAACTGGGGAGTGAACCACTGGATGGAGGACCTCTCTTTCTCTCTCTGCCTCTCCTTCTCTTTCTGTGTAACTCTGATTTTCAAATAAGTAAATAAATCTTTAAAAAAGAAAGTCATCAATGCATGGCCAATCTTGTTGATCTATACTCTCCTCCCACTGAGTTATTTCAAAGCAAATCCTGGGTATATTGTGTCATTTCATCTGTAAATACAAGGAGTTCTGAAACTGTGATTCATTTGCTTACCCTCTGTGCTCTGCCTGAAGCGCTTTCCTCTTAGTCTTTATGTGGCTGCTCGCTTTTCATCTTTCAGATGAGGTATTTTCAGAAAGATTTTCCTTATCTTCCTGTCTAAAATAGCTCAACTTCTACATCAGCCCAGTCACTTTTCATGGTGGTAATCTGAACCCTCAATTTCTTTTTAATTTTTCACAATCTGTAGTTATTGGTTTTCATCTGTCTTCTCAACTATACTTTTAAGTGCCACTGGGATGACATTAACTCGATGCCTGGATACTAAAATAATAGATCGCCATCGCTAATGAGTTGTCTGAGCAGATAATATGCTACAATTTTTCAACAAGGAACATTTTTCCTACATACATGATGCTTCAGACAACCACCAAAGATGAGTTGGGTTTATCTTTGTTTTTTCAAAACTTCTCAGAGTCTTCTGCATAGATATCAAGTAGATATCATATAAGCCAATGGATGTGCTGCTTCTTTGTATGATTTTATAAGAATCATGGTGTGTTGTAAGTAGATGAGGCTTTGACTTATAAAATGAAAAGGATCCTTAGATAACACTTCATTGAACAGGTAAAAGATAAAAAAAAAAAAAAAAAATAACAGCCTAAACAAAAAGTTGCGGAATTTGTGAGTAACCGGGCCGGCACTGTGCCAGCAGGTCAAGCTGCCACTTAGGAAGCCTGAATTCCATATCAAAATGCCAGTTCAAGTCCCAGTTTCTCTACATCTGGTCCAGCTCCCTGCTCATGTGCCTGGAAGCAACAGATGATGCTTCAAGTATTTGGGTTCCCACCACCCACATGGCCTCGGCTGTAGTGGGCATTTGGAGAGTGAACAAGCAGATGGAAGATAGCTTTCTTTCCGCCATTCTACCTTTCAAATAATAGATAAAATCTTTAAAAAAAAAAAAAGAAAGAAGCTGTGATTTGTGAGTGACTATAATCTGGAAACTATACAGAATAAACTAGTCCATTAAGTGGACTAGTCCATTAAGTCCATTGAGTGAGAATTTAGTTTCATAAAATATTTTTAAAAGACTCAATTTATACAATCTATACATATTATACTTAGGTAAATCATTATACAACATTATGTACCAACAACTCTTCTAAATAGTTGTAGATATACCAATAAATATAACAGCAAAGCTTATGTGTCAATGTTGCAATAGTATAAAGGTACTTGAAAACTTCATGGAAAATAAATTTCTGCAAAAGAATTTTGAAATTGATGCACATATTTTCCACAATATAAATTTTATGTGAAATTTATTTTTTAAATATTTTATTGAAATATAATATGCATACTATGAAATGCACATAGGCATACAGATAAGTGAGATTTTGATCCTTTAATTATACTTCACACTCATAACCAACACTTAAATTAAAAACAAAACATTACTTATATCCAAAGGTTCCTGTCTATTTATCCCCTCTCCATTTCTTTTGTTTTTTTTTTAATGTGGGAAAGAAAAGTATATTGTCATTTACATGATATGATCCAAAGAAACAATATTTATAACTATATATCAAATGACATGAATGACATCCACACAATTTTTAAACTTTTTTCAATTATATTAACTACCACAAATAAGAAAGAATGTGTGATATTTATCTTTTTGGGTCTAGCTTATTTCACTTGGTAAAATGATATTCAGTAGCATCCATTTTGTGCAAATGCCAGGATCTATAAACTTTTGAAGACCCATCATACATTCTCTTGAATTTACTATAGGACACGAATAAAGTAATGTATAAGAAAATGATTTCTAGGGCCAGCACTATGGTACAGTGTGTTAAGCCATCACCTATGTAGCCAACATCCCATATGAGGGCCTATTCAAATCTCAGCAGCTCTACTTCCAAGCCAGTTCCCTGCTGATGCCCCTGGGAAAAAAAAGATGAAGTTCTTGGGCACCTGCCATTCATGTGGGAGACCTGGATGGAGTTACAGACTCCTGGCTTTGGCCTGGTCCAGTCTCAGCCATTGCAGCCATTTGGGAGGAAAACTAGCAAATGAAAGCTCTCTCTCTCGCTCTCTCTCACTCTCTCTAGCTCTCTCAACTCTGTCTTTCTTTTAAATAAATATTTCTTTAAAAAATGATTTCTGTTATATTCTCAATAAATGTAAAATATCACGATTCTTTGTCAAGTGTATAACACCAAAATCCTAATGTCATTATTTAGCTTCTCCATTTCCTAAATTGACAAATTGGTCAATGCCATATCACAAAATTGCGGTTATCTGGTAGCTGAAGATTGTGGAGAATATCTTATCCCAGGAGCTCCCACCATGATGACTCACTGATGTATAATACGACTGCAGAATCCTAACTTTCATAGCAACATTGAAATGGGAACAGAGACAGGATAAGGTACCTCCTTGAAATCAGAAGTTCTCAACATACTTAATACCTCATTGAATTTCACATGGCCAAAGACAGCAATTCAATTGAGTCTGGTTCCTATAGAAAGACATCAGCCATCCCATGTTTCCTAAGAAGCAATGGAAAATACGCTGTGTACTTTCTTTATCCTTCATCCACTCTTGTCAGAGCACTAGTTCCAAGATGTAATTTGGGAAATGTGGGTGTCATACTGATACTTTCTCCTACATTGGGTGTAGGGTCAAAAATAACCTCAGTGGGGTAGAGGTAGCAGCAAAGCCAGTGGGCAGAAAAAGGAAAGGCACACTTCCCAGAAGTGGAGCAGACGCAACAGTCTCCCCTGTAATCTGAGGATGATGTCACTGTTCTGGTCTCTATCTCCCCGAGTTCACTCCCATGGCCACCATAGACAAAGAGGCTTTCCTCACTCCCTGATAAAATTCTTCCCATTCTCTGCATGTTTCCTAGATTTCCTTGTGGCATTCCTGGGAACTTTAGCTAGATTTTCTGTTCTACCTAGAAATCACGAGTCCATGAGGTGTTCATTCTGGGTGTCAACAAGAAGAGCAAGAAATCAAGATTAATTGAGGATGGAATTTTGAAACAATGGGAAATAGAAACTACAGTAATTTTATTTTCACTTCTAGAAAATAAAATAGCATGCATTGCATTTTTAGAATTGTAAAATAATGCATATTTCTTATTTTAACAGTTCAGATCTCAGTTGCCAAGTAACAAAACCCACAAGTTCTCTGTATTTTCCATGAGCTTTCAGATTTGTTTCTGACATACTTCAGGGCAAGGAGGAACTTGTCACTAAATATATTTCACGTTCTTCCTACAAGAAATTTGGGGATTTCTCAGAACAACCTGGGGGTTTTGCGGGGTGATTGAAAAGTCACTGCTGGCTTTTCCTTTCTGAGCATTGGATTCTGTTGTTGATGAAAGACAAAGACTAATTGTTCTTCCTTGGGATGAATGTTGCTTTGAGAAGCCAGAGGCACTCTTGAAAAGATGCAGTATTACCCTATTGAATTCAGAAAAGGGGCATATTGGAGAAAAGATCAAGATTCTATCTTGCCTGAGTGTCATTTTCTAACACTATTAACCCTGCAAAATTCTGGTCACTACAACATAGAGCTGGATACCAGCCCTGTGTCTTGTCTTTCTGCACAATAGTGTTGGTGAAAATCAATATCCCCCTCCTCTTAAACTCTTACAGACCTTGTTTTCTACATAAAATCTTAGTGTTCATCCTATAAAATTCCTCCTGTTTCTGAAATTGTGCATTTGTTGTATTCTTAATTCTTTCGCAGCTTCCAGGGGACAGATACAGTTTATTCTTCTCATATATCCTCTACAGACCTAGGAAAAATGCTCTATTCATAAGTTTTAAATGAATATGTAAGTGACTAAATATTCCATGTATGGCTAATCTGAAGGAACAAGAAAAAGCTTGCTCCAAGTTACTTGTTTCCTTTCCTACACCCTAAACAACTCTCCTCCCCCGCCCCATACACTTTTGTAAATACTAAAAGGAAAGCTTAATATTTGTTTTTTCACTTTTCTTTCTTTATCTATTTATTCATTTATTTGAGAGAAAGGGAGGTGTGTGTTGGAGGGAGAAAGAGAGAGAGAGAGAGAGAGAGAGAGAGAGAGACAATTCCATCCACTGGTTCACTCTCCAAATGCTCCTAACAGCCAGCCAGGGCCAAGCCAGGGCTGGAGCTGGAGCCAAAGCTGGGAGACATGAATTCAACCCAGGTCTCCCATTTGAGTGATGGAAATTAATTACTTGGACCATCTCCTGCTGCCTCCTAGTATCTTCATTACTAGGAAACTGGAGTCAGGGCCAGAGCCAGGTTTTGAACCAATGTACTCTAATATGGGGTGCAGGCATCTTAACAGGCATCTTAACAGCTACAGTAAATTCCAGCTCTGGCAGCCTATTCTTCATTTCTATTAGCCCTGGATTTTAGCTTCCCTCATAGTAAAATATATTAATAGGTAGTCTTGTGTTCAGTTTAATGTTGTTTTTAGTAGATTCAGTGTCAGTACTCCTTGGCTTTCTTCCTATTTCTTTTCTTTTAGAGTCTCTTCTGTGAGTTCCTGCCTGTGGCCCATCCTTTGGTTGTTGGCACTCCTTGGCATTGTGCTCAGTGTTATTCCCTTAGCAATCACAGTAGGCAACATCATCAGTTATTATTCACACACTAGTGATTGCCAGTATTCTATCTTCACACTAGCTCTCTCCTCTCATTATTAGATCCGTATAACCAATTTCTTACTAAATATCTGTGTGGTATCACACAGAGACCTCAAACTCTACATGACCCAAACCAGAATCATCATCTTCCTTCTTCAAACTTGCTCTTACGCCTGTGTGTCTGATCTCTGAAAATGAGATCATCAAGCCCATTACCTAAACCTGACAACATGACCTTGGCCTGGCCCTCCACCAATCATCAGTGACTGTCAGCTCTATTTCTTCCATACATCTCTTCATCTCTAAGGTCACTGGGTTAGTTCAGACACAAGCATCTCTCCCCCATTTTACTGAAGTCTTATTATAAATGGTATCACTACAGATAATTGATTATAGCCCCTACAAGTCACTATAATTGATTATAGCCCCTACAAGTCACTATAGGCTGAAGCCAGAGTAATTATTCTCATTCCTACACAGTCTCATCTTTCCCACCCCATGCCAACACTAACCTTCTTCTAGCCCATCTAAATATCTTTCTTATGCTCCCAATCAGATTTGAGTCTTGTCTCAGCCTATTATGCTGTTCCTTCTGCACCACTCTAACTTGGCCCTAATTCTTGGTTCTTCCTTTTCCAATAAGACTTTCCCACCCCTCCCCCCAGGAACAAGTTGGCTGTTTTGCATTTCCTTTGTATTCCTGCTTTGGTACAAGTAGTCTCCTTTTGATAACATCATCCATACTATGTTATCCTTAGCTATTTTTAGTTCTGAATCTTCAGCTACTTCTATAAAGATAGACATTCCATGTACTTTGTTCAAAGCTGAATCCTCAGCCCCTGATACATGGTAATCACTCAGAAAATATTTACTGATGAGATTCTTGAATAACAAATCATATGATATCACTTTCCCAAACTGAATGGAATACCCAAAGAGAAAAACATCTCTTACCTAGTATTTAAAGCCAAAATCAGACTTTCCCCTTCCCAACCTTGTTGGTTGATTGAATTATTGAAAGAAAAGAAAAATAATGGGGACAGCACTGTGGTATAGCAGATAAAGCCACTGCCTACAGTGCCAGCATCCTATATAGGCGCCAGTTCAAGTTCCCACTGCTCCACTTCCAATACAGCTCTCTGCTATGGCCTGGGAAAACAGTAGAAGATGGCCCAAGTCCTTGGGCCCCTGCACCCATGTGGGAGATCCAGAAGAAGCTCCTGGCTCCTGGCTTCGGATCAGCCCAGCTCCAGCCATTGTAGCCATTTAGGGAGTGAATCAGCAGATGGAAGACCTTTCCCTCTCTCTCTCTGCCTCTGCCTCTGCCTCTCTGTAACTCTGCCTTTCAAACAAATAAAATAAATCTTTAGGAAGGAAGGAAGGAAAGAAAGAAGGAAGGAAGAAAAGAAGGGAAGGAGGGAGGAAGAAGAAAAGAAAAGAAAGAAAAAGAAAGAAAAGGAGGGAAGGAAGGGCAGTGTTCTGATTAAGTGACATATAGGTGAGAACTGAACAGCAGAGCTTCAGATGAATGATTTCAGTCCAGGGGAAGTAGACGTCCTGACATCAGCAGGGCCATATAGTGATGGGGGTCTAGAAATCCCTACATTAATTCCTCTGGAACTGTTATTTTCTTTGATTTAGGATTGATCTGAGATAGCACCAAAAATAACATGTATTCCAAAGTTAGGCACTCTCTGGAAATGTGCAGAAATTTTTTCTATGTGTATTAAACACATAATAATGGTCAATTCAGCCCTCACATGTGACAGATTTTACATTAGAGGAAATTTATTATATATTTGGCTGCCTAAACCACCCGGGTTTCTTACTAAGTTCAGAAGAACTGTGTGTTTGACTCCTCTGCACATGGATACTGAGTAAGAAAGAAAGAAAGAAATATATCCTTCTAGGGTATATTCAATGATTCAATGATCACTAACCTCCTTAACTGTATATTTGGAAATTAAAGGCCAATGTACAAATAAATGTACCTTCTTGCTCAGAGTGGATTAAACAAAATGTTTCCAAAGAGGTGATTAAAATGGAAGGTCTTGGCTGGCAATGGCTGTGGAAGCTGCACTTTTCTGAGAAGATCAACTGACTAAATTAAATAGCAAATACTAAAAGTCATTTGAAGGCCACTTGAAGCAAAATGTTCTTGTCAGGAACATGGGTCCCAATTAGTTATTATGTGTGGAGAACACTGGTTAGCTTGCAAGAAGAAAAATCAAAAGACATGAGCAAATAAAGTGATTGTTTGTGATATTTCTGGGTGCAATGGATCCTAAATCCAGCAAATGAACCCTAGAAGATCAAAGTAAAAAGTCGGTCTTTCAGCATCAAGCCAACAAATGTAATCCTGAAACATGAGCTCCCACCTCAGATAAGCCCTACCTAGAGCCATGTAGAGTTTGGGAGTTCTGATTCCACCAACATCCAGGTACAGATATAGTACGATCACACAAATGCAAGACTCAATTCAGGAGAACACAAATTTAAATTGAAGCTTTTACACTTTGCATCTGTGTGAATTTGGACATGATACACAATGTTTCAAGGGTTAAGAATCATCATTTGTGATGGAATAAAGCAATCATATAGTCCCAGGCTACCATAGCACTGACACAAGGTAATGAATCTCGAAGAGGCTGTTAAAGGGCCTTAGTGGGTGAGCATAGTAAATACCAGGAGTAAGAGATGAACTGTGTTCCCTTGGCCAATTCACTCCATTTCTCTGAATTCAGTTTCCTCATCTGTAAAATGGGAAACAATAATACCAACCCTCTAGACTACACAGAGATACAGGGGCAGATGCCACAACCAGGAAGACATCAGAAACAGATAGACCCCTACCCCCAGCCTCCGAGCTGCAATCACACACCCACAGCAATCAGAGCCAGGTATTCAAGGTTTGTACAAGGTTTAAATGAAATACTGTATGGAAGGAACTTAGAATGTTCCTAACACACTAGGAGCACTCTATAAAATGATAACATCTTTTACTAATATATGCTGCTCCATAAATTTTAACTTAAAAACAAATATATATGCTTCAGTCAACTACTTTTAAGCCCCAGACTCACAAATAATCAGTGTGTTGTAATAAGAAAAGAACTGTGATCATTGTTTAGAAAATCCAGCAATGTCACTGGAATTCCCCCAGACTAATTAGTCCTAAAACCAGCTCCCTCTGGGGTGTTAACCCTGGTATTTGCCCGAGCCCGGCTGAGAGGTGAAATGGACAGTGAGCATCGACAGCTGGAATTCCAGAGCCTCCACCTGACTCACACTCCTGTCTAACCTGTAGAGAGTTGCAAGTAAATTCCTTTCCAGGGCTTTGGGAACTTCAGGGCACAACGCCGGGTCTAGAGCACGGGGCTGGTCAGTCTCACAGCCTCTCTGCTAGAAATATCTGCTGTTGTATTTCCACCTAGCAGACAGCCTCTTTGGCAAAGGGTTAATACCCACTTTACATCCTTCTGAGTTGCTCTTAATGGCAACCTGGAGAGCTCTTTCATGTATGCCCAATTACACCTCAAAATGTCAAGCTTGTGAAATCAGAAACTTACTGTCAACACTTTTCCGCAAGTAGATATTAATTGATATTTAGTCACCATGGAATGCCTACAGAAATGCTCTATATGCCAGAGGCTTTCTGAGGAAACACAAGCACAATGAAATAATTAGATATGATTTCCCATTTCTTTACAAATGTTGGTACATACTTAATTGAACAGCACTTTGGTTCTCATTTTCATCATTATTAGCTTACTCACATTCATTTTTTTCTAGCTCTGTGTAAGTGATTTTTAAGCCCTTCAAAAATCAAAGAACTTGGTATTAAGAATCAATTTACAAGGTTAATCATAATACTTTTCTCCAAACTAACTATTCAACTGAAATCTGCATCAACACCAATACTAAAAGAATACAAGACTCTCAAATATTTTTAAGAAAGAGGACAGGTATCTTGGATTTAAGCATGGAGCTATAATATATAATTGAGGGTTGTATGTAAATAGTTTAAATACTTCTCCACCCTACAAAATTGGAGTCATGGAGGAAATATAAATGCTATTTGAGTATTCTTAACTTTTCTTCTTTGGGATTAGGGAATATCACATTCTGGCACCACCTTGAATTTAGATATAGTCATGTGACTTCTTTTGGCCAATAGGATGTGAGTGTATCACTTGCAGAACAAAACATTTAGTTACTAGTATGAGACCCTCCAGCATTCTCTTACCATGCCTTAGCTATCACAGCAGCCTATGTTCATATGCAGACACAATATTGAGTCATTACATAAAAGAAGGCTGTCCTTGACAGTCACTCAGTGATTCAGCAGACTTGGCACAATATGATAGAAACTCCGTCACTATAAGATTTGGAGTTGTTTGTTAACACAGCATGGCCTATCCTTTCTAGCCAGTACAGAGACCATAACTACAGTATATTCCTATAGCATTCACAGTGCCCTAACACTGCAAGTTGCTTTGGCTCCCTAAGCATATCCTCAGTACTATCCTTTCTTTCCCCTAATTCACAACTGAATGGAGAATTACACATCTTTTTCAGGAGAACTAATAAGAAAATATTGGGAGCTAGCACCTGGAAAAGCTATTGATTGGATTAACCATATTTCCATGACCTACACAGAAAAATGCACACATTAATATACCAGATCACTTTTCGGAGACTGCAATGGTAGGAAGGTCCCGGCCAAGGATGTCAGATTTGAATCAGCCCCAGCCAGGTTTAAGTTCCCCCTCCCACCCTTTCAGATTTCTCGATAAAGTACTTTGACCTCAAAAAAAATTATATGTATATATGTGTGTGTATATATATATATATATATATATGTATGTATGTATATACCAGATCAATGTCTCCTGGAATTTTCTTTTCTTCAGTCTAAGGGATATTATTAGCACCCTGCTGCTGCTCTATCAAGCAGCATGGAATGGCTTCTTAAAGCTCTGGAGAGCAGAAATCTAAACCAAGTCTCAGCAGGGCTGTATTCCTTCTGGATACTTCAGATGGGAATTTGTGCCCTTGCCTTTTTTTAGCTTCTAGAAGTTGCCTGTGTTCCTTGGTTGATAGCCTCAAGTTCAATATGCTTCACTCTAGCCTCTGTTTTCTACTACTCGCTCTGATATCCTGCCTACCTTTTATAAGGAACCTGATGATAATACGTTTACCAGGAAAATCTTCCCCATCTCAGTATCCTTAACTCAATCACACCTGCAAGAACACTTTGTCCAAACATTCTCAGCTGCTGTCTTTTCTTTAAGATTAATTAATTTATTTTGATAGTCAGAGAGAGAGAGAGCGCGCGAGAGCGAGCGAGCACTCATTCATCTGCTTGTTTACTCCTCAGATGGCCATTATGGGCAGGGCTGAAGCCAGGAGCCAGGA
Organism: Lepus europaeus; assembly: GCF_033115175.1. NCBI lineage: Eukaryota > Metazoa > Chordata > Mammalia > Lagomorpha > Leporidae > Lepus > Lepus europaeus. The sequence goes on from NC_084829.1 coordinate 111,623,719, forward strand.
GCTTCCTCTGGGTCTTCCACATGGATGGCAGGGGCCCAGATACTTGGGACATCTTCTGCTGCTTTTCTCAGGCCATTAACAGAGAGCTGGATCAGAAGTGGAGCAGCCAGGACACAAACCAACTCCCATATGGGATGTGGGCATCACAGGAAGCAGCTTTACAAGCTATGCCTCAATGTTAGCCCCAGCAGGTGCCTTTTAATCATCCCCTTTGTCTAGCACATCTCAAGCATACATTCTTATGGAATAAATGATTTTTTAGTTTAAATATACATGATATAATAACATCTGCTTTATGAAGAGCCTAAACAACATGGCCAATAAAGCTACATAAAAACAAGCATACTCACAAAGGAAAAGGTAACGTCCTTCACAAAAACAAGAATCAAATCAGTTTGATTCGGGCTTATCAGAAAAGGAAATATTTTTTATATATGTACCCCTTAGAAATAAGAAAACAATGCTTCACTTGTGGCTATTTTTATAAACACCTATATTATGCTTACCAACATCAGCAGCTGATGTATATACATAGATTCAAATCACTAGCGACTATCAGAATGAAAGCCATAGTCTTCCTGCTGAAAGTTATCTGTGAGCTTTTATTTCTCCCATACAAGGCAATTTTCTTAAAGGTAATGGGTTTTTCATTTTTCTCTTAGGTCCGAGCAGGATAATTCCTATTATTTTCATTCTCTTAGCATCTTTGTATTATTCAATTCAAATAGGCTCTGAGACAAGACAACAGAGCAAAAACTCTCTTGGCATATGACCCACGAAATCTGCCAGACTTGGTGGCCCCAGGATAATAGTTTACACCACTTTATTTTGCTGACTCTTAAAATGTCACAAGATTGAGGATGTTCCCTTTATTGGGCTGTTCAGCTGGCCCACTCTCCAGTAGCTGACCTACAGTTTCATCATTCTTCCAGAACTCCAACCTTGAGAATCCTGGGATCCTCCCATGGTGAGAAGGGTTCCCAAATAGCCAATGCATGAATCTAATAGTTAAACTGACAACAACAAAATTTTAGTTTGAGTGCAGATTCTGAAGCGGAAGTTAAAAAAGATTCAAGTATTATTTTAAGAGACTACTATTGAAAACAGATAGTAAGTGTTCTTTCCGCACTAACAAAAAGCACTTGTAGGAGGTGGCAGCCACATAGTGGCCTGAGAGGACTTTTGAGGTGATGGCCCTCATAGCTGTGGCTGTGAACTAGGACCAGCTGAGCCACCACAATGAATCCCACAATGACCCTTGATACCCTAGACTAACATTTAGACTTTCTTCCATTCTACTTCAGGTCAGCTGTCTTCCTTCCAGCTTGTAAACCTAGGTTTCCAGCTTGCTTTATTCCTGCCTTAGCTTCAGTTTCCTTAATTCATAAAATTGTGTGAGAAGAATGAAATAGTATGACATGTATCAATCACCTAACATAGTACCAGCTGGGTAGGTAACTGAAAAGTTTTATTTGGTCACTTATTCATTCACTTATTCATTAAATTATTGAGGGCTTAATATATACAAGGCTCTCTTCCAGGTATAGGGGATATCATGGCCAAAAAGTGCTAGTACTTATCCTCAATTGCTTTAACTGTGGAGCAGAGTTTTTGAGCAGGAGTCCTTGGAACTCCAGTGCACTAATGTGTATCTTCAGAAGTTCTATGAACTCTTGAAGTTGTGAGCATAACAATGTTGACTTCCCAGGTGCTTTCCTTGAAACAGAAGTTCCATGACTTCCAATAGTCCTTGAAAATATCTGTTGAGTAGTCAGTCTTGGTTTTCACCTGCCCAATATCCCTGTCTTGCTAGCATATTCCTTCTCTTTAGAGGAGTACTATTTTGTCATTCTCAACTCACAGAGTTTGAATGAGGGCTAAATCTATCACCTGGCTCCAGAAGGGGAAGAAGCCAGCTGACCCAGTCAAAGCAAAAAGAGGCACACTTTCCATGGAGTTTCAAAACTTACAGAATCTGTACCACAAGCTACACATAGTCTACTTTGCTACCCTGTCATGAAGTTTGCCTCAAATAGTTACCTACAAAGAAGGAATCTAAGTAAAAATTTGGAGAAAGACATAATCACAGGAACTTTTATTGGAAGACATAACCTTAGCCAAAGTTGAATCCGTACATAGCCTGGGACTTTTTAGTTAGATAGCAATACATTTCATTTTTGTTTAAACCTATTATAATTGTCTTTTTCTCCTTTTCATTGAGAATCAATTTGGCTAATTTCATTTAAATCCCTCCTCCCCAATCTCAACAACAAACCAAAAGAACAAATAAATTATTTCCCACACATACTAAACTATCCAACCGACAATTATTGATTCAGCTCTGCTATATTACTCTTGGGGTCCATTATTTTTTCTATCCTTTCCCAAATCCAAACTCATCACCAACCCTAGGCTGTGACTTACCATATCCCTTCATTTTATTTTATTATCTCCACATCCACTTCTTCCCATGTGGAACATAATAGCAAAGATTTGATTTTTTTTCTGCTAATTGATTTGCGGAATCACAAAACCACATAAAATTTCCTTTCTATTTTTTCTTCCATCTTCAACTCCAAGTGATGATATATCCTGTATCTCCATTCAAATTAGTAACACCCAATATTGTAAGCATAATACTTATTTGCGGAATGAATGAAATAAGGCATGCTGAATTGTTTCTCAGTCATTCTTAAATGAAAGAGGAGCTGTCAGTAATGGAGCTTGATTTAGGAACTTTATAGTAGTGCACACCCTGGGAAGAGGTTGTTGGTTTCACAGTTACTTGGTCCATTATAGTTCAGACAGGACAGTCATATGAAATAAGAAAAGTGGGTGGACACACAGCAAAAAGAAAAAAAAATGAGGCAATGTCTAGTTTCATTTTTAAAACACAAATTTAAAACCCTACCCCAATGAAGCCACAGCATATGAATAGTATGTGAATAAAAAATGAAAGTTAATATATGAAAGTAAAATCAATTGTTATAATAAAAGCATGGGTTTGGAGCTATATTTTCTGTTTTTTAAAAAATTCCTTTTATAGTAATAGTATTGAAAGTCATTGAAGTTTCAAAACATTTAGTACAAATCTCTATCTTTTTAAAGTTTTGCAGGTTGTCCTCATGTGTTGCAATGTATCCTCCAGTGGGAAATTCCCTGGTGACAAAATATCTAGAAAGTAAGGCATTAAAGACACATACATATGCTATTTGGGTTAAAGGAGTGAGCCCATTTAATTACATGAACTCTATTTCATCCTGAAACATATAGTATTGAATTATAGAAAAAATGTTGCAGAAATAACTAGAGCACTTTTTTTCATTGCAACACCTGAGATAAGATGTTTATTTTTGCAAGTGCATTTTTAAAAAGAAGAAGTAAAAGAAGAACCATGTAGTGGCAATTCCCCATCCCAGCGGGGAGGACCCAGGCCTGGGCCACTGAGCAGAGAGGGGCCTGCTTAGGAAATCCCTGTGAACTATAAAGGAAGTGTAGACACAGAACATGCAAAGCCCCGGGACTCCCATTTTAACCACAAGAGCCTCTAAATTTCCACTGGTTGGGGTGGAAGGTGGTAAGGAGCGACCACAGAGAAGGGAAAAGCAACAAAGAACTTCCGGGAGAAAACTAACGGGGCACAGAGGCGGGGTGAAGGGAAAGACTCCAGGAGCACATGTGACCAGACTCTCGGCCTCCCCATGGCACCTTCAGTATCCAAAGCGAAGTCCTTCAGTTCTGCCCAGTCCGTCCACAGGCCAAGGGGTTGCCTGCACAATCCGAAAGAGAACTGTAAAACTCCAGAGGGGAAAAAAATACCTCTTTTGCAGGGGACTTCCCTTGCCAGGGAGGTTTCAGATCATGTTCTGCAACAATCTCCTTGCTTGTGACGGGCTTTCAGGGAAATGAGACAACTCAGATGCAAATCATGAAGGCAAAGAAGTCAGCAATGGTTTGAGAAAATTAATTGAACCATGCTAAGTCTGACAAAGCAGAGCTCTAAGACGGCCCAAAGGGTAGCTGGAGCTGCTTGTGAAACGAAACCCCAAGAGAGCAAAGGCAAGTGTCATTGAGTTGTAAGCGATAATTGAAGCTTCCATTTCCTGACAGCCTACTATGTGCCAGGAGCTTTGCCTTGTCTCTTGTTCTTACAGCACATAATAAGAAGTGAATGTTATTATCTCCATTTTCACCTATCAGGATGAAAAAAATACACTCAGAGAAATTAATTAGCCAACTTCACCCAGTTTCAGAGCCAAGATGCAAGCTAAAGTCTATCTGATGCCAATTCCCATGCTTCTCTGATGACCCTAGCTCAGTAACTGACAGGACTCACCATGCCATCTCAAACGTTTTATGCCTAGATTTTCCCTTTATGACACAGTACAGGTAAGCTCAAAGATAGATAAGAGAGTAGCTGTTGTATCTTCTCGGGCTCCCAGTATTCTCATCTATGAAATGAGGCTGTAGTGGGGGACTCTCCAGTTCCTGAGCTCTATGAGGCATCCTTAGTCCTCACATGTCAAAATAAGGAAATTGGCTGGCACCGCGGCTCACTTGGCTAATCCTCCGCCTGCGGCGCCGGTACCCCGGGTTCTAGTCCCGGTTGGGGCGCCGGTTCTGTCCCGATTGCTCCTCTTCCAGTCCAGCTCTCTGCTTGGGCCCCTGACCTACATGAGAGACCAGGAGGAAGCACCTGGCTCCTGGCTTCAGATCGGCGCAGCGCCAGCCGTGGCAGCCATTTGGGGGTGAACCAACGGAAGGAAGACCTTTCTCTCTGTCTCTCTCACTGTCTTACTCTGCCTGTCAAAAAAAAATAAATAAATAAGGAAATAAATTCCAAAGTTGCCTTCCTTTTCTAACAAAGTGTGAGTTGGGATTATTGCAATCCAGTTGCCTATGAATTACTCACATTTAAAGGGCCCAAGCTTTGAAAATTAAAATGCTTTTAAACATTTTTAAGATGGCCTTCCAAATGGGGACAAAGTATTTCTAGCCAACTCTCTGTCAGCAGAAAGGCCACAGAGAGAAAAAAAGCAAATCAACATTCTTTGCCCCCTCTCCCAGCATAAATCATCACTCATCGTGGGAAAATAATTACTTGCAGGAAGTAGTGTCCATGAATCATTACACTGTAGTGCTTGGCCTCTGACTGAGTGAGAATTAAGGGGAAGTCTGAGAAGTTGGGGTGTGAACTCTGATTTGCCAATAGTCCCACTTGTGGCATTATAAGACGGGGGAAACCGAAAGCCAAGTAAGCAGCAGGGCTGTTGACTCACAACACTGCTATGCTGCAAGGCCAGGTCCAAAGCAGAAAGACACTGGCTCCTGCCTGTCTGATTCACTCCTTGGCTCTGAGTCTTTACAGCCTAAAGAGTCATTGATCAGCAAATGCAAATAAGGTCGCCCTTGGCCTTGTCCTAACAGGCAACCAGCTTGTTAACTAATGCCTGCATAATAGAAATTATCCTTGCATGCATGGAAATATCAGCAAACATCAACAGGTTAAATTTCTTATCCCAGCCTTCATTTTCCTGTATAGAAAATATGAAAAGAGATACCGCCAATACATTTTACCTTGTGGTCTCAGCAAATATTGTATGATTGCTTCTCTTCTATTGCTACAGCACATCTATGGCAAATATTTCTATAGTTTTCTACATGGCCTTTGATGTCTTTAGAAAATGTTTGGTTTTAACAAGGAGATTTTTTTAATCAAAGGAATAGAAAGAATATTTTAAAGATATATGACAGAAATCTTATACAAAATCCTAGGAACTTGTAGTAGGAGATAGGAAAATTGTTCTAACTACTCCCAGTATTGTTCTCTACTTTCTTTAACATCTTAAAGGTAGTGAAAATAAAACCATACGTTATGATGATGTAGGAAAAAAATAGTGTTTAAGATTCCCCAGTTCTAGAAGGGGATGTTGGTACTGGACATCATTATAATGCATTGACTGCAAGGGAGTGAAGATTACAGCCATGGTGTCACCTACTCAGTAGGCTCCCTCTTTGTTTGATCCCAACTGTGCACTAATGTAAAAGAAAAAAAAATGTATCCCAATATATATCTATGCTGTTATGTATGAATTATGTAACTGTGCTACTTACATATTATGAATAATACAAAACATTTATAAAAGCAAATTATTTAAAAATATGATATTTAAAGACATATTTATTTATTTCTATCATTCCCCATCCTGTGTCTCCAGGCATAATGTATGTGCACTCTACTTTGGGACCACTGACTTTACCGCTTTCCCATCATGCTAGAATTCCTCTATTAAATGAGCTCAGGAAAGTTTTGAATCTCTACATAATTTTGCTAAAATCTTAAACAACCTACTCATTTCAAAGTTAATCTTCAGGCAGCTGAATTCACAATAAATCACAACAGGATTCTAAGTCAATCTTTGGCTGGCTGGTAACAAGTTACATCTTTTTCCCCAAATGCTTTTGGATCACTACCCATTGGGTTTTTGAGGGAACAACTAGACATCATCATCTCAGAAGTGCCATCCTCCCTCAAGTATCTTTCATCTTGCAAGTGAAAAGGGGAGAACATTTCTCCCTCCAGGGTAGTTATGCTACCCGGAGTGTTTTGTAGGTCTCTGTCTACAGAAGAGATGGGCTACACAGCGACGCTAGCTCTCCTCACGGAAAGAGGAATTTCTTGAGCTCCTAGCACAGTCTGTAAAAAAAAAAAAAAAAAAAAAAAAAAAAATGGGAATGGGTCTCGGGTGCTAGATGCATGAAGGAAAACATTAAAGCTCACACATTCATTCTCCACCTAAATACCCTCGTGTACCAAAATTCCCCAACTTGGAGGGAAAACACCTCTCCCTCAATTTGCTTCCTATTTAAAAGTGCATGTGCTTGCTTTTTAAAAGACTCCTTGGCAAGGAAACCCACTAAACCACTATTAACATCTCAGGGTGACCTTCAGGAAGAGTCCGCAAGGACTCATAAAAGCGCTGGGAAGATCTCAAGTATTGGTGATGGGGATACAGTACAGCAGGAAGGACAACAGGAGAAAACCTGTTTGGAAGATCTGGTGATTTGAAATGGGGAATATTGGGGGGTGAGGAAGTGCTGAAAATGATCTCTGACAGGCAAATAGCATCATCCGTGCTTCTGTTTAGAAGTCATTCTAATGACAGGCACCGGAAATTTTGGTTCTTTGTTCTGCTAGCTCCACAGGCACTGAAATGAGGAAGTGAGCCCAGCAGTTTTGTAAGCCTCGGAGTTGATAAGAAATTATGAAAATTCCCAGTGGACTTACACTAGACTCTGATTCTTAAGCAAGGAAAACCAGGGAGATTCCATTGATGAATCATACCAAAGGGACAAGGGAGACTGTAGAGGGTTTTCTCAGACAAAAGGAGTCTTTACAAACTCAGAGAGAACCCAATAAGACTAACAAATCTGTGGCAATATGGGTGCATTTCTCACAGCAGAAAGCACTAAAGCAGAAGGGCTTGGAAACAAAGATTGGGACAAGAAGAACACTTGATTAGAAGAGAGAAAAGCATGAGAAACGCTGATGGGAATGTTGGCGGAGGATCCTGGGACCGGATCAGCTGGATCCAACCATACCCGGAGGTGCTTGAAGAGAGTCAAGGGCAAGTTCAAAGTCTGAGAGAGGAGGTATTTCGCTGCCATATGAATATGAGTTACTGAGTCTGAGTAGGTTCTACAAACTAGAGGTTTATTAAGTTCACAATTATGGAGGTTGAGAAGCCCACAGCCATGGTGCCAGCCTCCGCTTAGCACCTGGTCAGGGCCTCCTTGTTGCATCTTTACAAAGTGAAGGGCAGCACATGGCACGACAGAGCGACTGTAGCAGAGAGCTCACTTTCATAACAAAGCCACTCTCTTTGATAACCCTTTAAACTACTAATCCACTAATGGATTAACCTATTCATCAAGACAGAGGCCTCAAGACCCAATTGCATCCCAATATTCTCTCTTCCAAGTACCAATAACATATGACTTTGGGGATTAAGTTGCCAGCACATGATTTCCAAGAGACAAAAACTCAAACCATAGCAGGAGGTGGCATGTGTACCTGAGAACAGGGCCAGAATCTGTAAAACCAAGTTTCTTGTGGAACCAGCAAGACGGAGCCATGACCCAAGGACAGGAGAGATCCCTTACCACAGGCAATTTGATAGTAAATACTTCAGAAGACAGAGATGAACAAAATTCAGGAAGAACATTGATGGGAGGAATGACTAATATATGGATAAAAATTTCTTGTAAAGTTGTTCTTATTGAACACATCTGCTATAAAGACTCTGGCATCAAATTTCATATAATACAAAAATATAAAAACTCTGAACTGAATATTAAATGTATGATGTCAGATCAAATGGAGACATAAATAACTTTGAACACCATAGGCTGTAATTTGTAAGGTTCTAATCATACCCTGACAGCTAAAACATTAGAATCTATACGATGTCAAGTATCTGAATGAAAAAAGAAAAACACAACAATTTTTGTTGCAAAGGTCAAACATCTGGATATCCTGGAAGACAAAGCATATGTTTCATAAAACCGTAATATATAAAGTTATTCTGTGATCTTCTGCTTGGATCTAATTATCTTCCACAGTTTCATGTAGACATGGTATAATACTACTAATCCAGTAATAACAACATAATGATAAGTAACATGTAGCAATGATTCAAATACAGAAAAACCAGAGGATGTATGTATTTTTAGTGCCTTTTTAGACATAATAGCTCCTTTACAAATAAAGCAATTTGATTATTCACAGAAGGGCAGAGTCAGGATTCAAACTATATTTATCTGTTTTCAGAATCTTACTTCATCCTGCATCTGGCTATTTACATTTTTAAGTTGGATTCAAACAAGAATTTTTCTGAAATATTGGCATCATCTATCTCCATTATAACTTTGTATTTTGGGTACTTCTGCTTTATTATAATGAAAGTATCTGCTTACTTAGCATCTCCCTAGCTACTCTAGAGTTCATTCAGAGCTCTCATAAGGCCACAAGCCTCTGGCCATATCTGGAAAAAAAAACAGCAGGTGCTCAACTATCTATGAAATCTATGAAACTAGATCTAAAACTGAAATTAAATTAAGAATTCTGCTAGAGTTCAGAGAGTATATTGGATCACTTGAATCTTAATGAATAGTACATTAATTTCCATATTTAAACAAACAAGTGTTCTCAATGATTTATTCAATATGCACACAACTTCAATGCAGTTCTACTGTTTTAAATGTGTGTCATCCAGCTTGTCCCACGTGACTTTGCTCTTTGCTTTCCCTTTTGCTGATTCTGTGCCAGTTTTCGGCACTTCCTTTTCACCCCCCACCTGGTAACAGCCTCTGGACAAACTTATTTAGTCATTTGTTAGATTTAAGATAAAAGACACACAGGAAGAAAAAACAAACATGAACTTTGGGCATATACTTTTTTTTTAGTTTCCAAATTAATGTGAAAGCAGTTTGCAATTATTCTTTCTCTTTTCTATTTTAGCTTGTTGCTTACTTAGACAGACAGGCAGCTACTGATTCTTACTGTCCAACTACTGATTTTTGAATGTTTAAATACTGAAATAGGTTGTTAAGTATACTATTAAATGTTCACTTGTTATTTGTAGTCTGTGTTTAGAAAGAGCCATTGATAAACACAGAAGACAAATGTTGACACTCATGCTCATAATAATCAAAATCATTTTCCTATAGAACCAGGCTTAGGGTGGGGCTTACTTCAGTCCTACCCAGGTGAAATGCTAACTTTAAATGCTCTTAATTCCTATGTAAGGACAGCCCATGGCTGTCCATCAACATGAATCTCTTGATCTACCCCTTCTCCTTGCTTTCTTTCAATGCAAACTTTTTTTAGACTTAAACTAATCAATTTCAGCTGCATAATAGAGATGAGATTATAATAAGCCTTCTCCTCACACATCCTTGAACCATTAATCAAATGTCAATTCTGACATATTCTCTTCTAAAAGGGCACACCTTAGTCCTAACTTCTAGAACACACCAAAAATGTCTTATGCCATTTGAAATCTCCTTTTACCTTCCCAAAAGAGTCAAAAGCTCACTAATTCTTAAGAAGAAGGCAACCTAGAAGACCTGAATGAGATTACATACTAAAAAACTATGACTTTGTGCACTTTTTTTATTATTTGAATTTTATTTGAAAGACAGAAAGATAGAGACAGAAGGAGGAAAATTCTTTATTTACTGGTTCACTCTCCAAATGCCCACAGCAACAAGGCTGGCAAGGCTGAAGACAGGGCCATGGAATTCAATCTGGGTCTTCCATGTAGGTGGGCTGGTACCCAAGTACTTGAGCCATCATCTGCTGCCTCCTATTAATGTATATTAGCAGGAAGCTTAATCAGAAGCAGAGTGGCAGGTATTCAAACCAGGCACTCTGATATGGGATGTGTACATCACAAACATCAACTTAAATTGTTGTGCCAAATACCTGAGACAAGCTACATTATTAAATGACAAAAAAAAAAAATTGAATACATATATAAAGTTCTTCTTTAAACACTAATAAGTGAGCCAGATTTAAAAAATAGCAGGACCCAGTGATTTCCCAATGAAAACACTTTTAATGTGGCATTTCCTTTGCTTTACACTCAATCAGTAGCTAAACTTAAAAAGAATGTAAACAACTTTCCAATACAAGTAGGCACAGAGGTATCAAGAACACTACCTCTCACATAAATTTAGTATACAGACTTCAGATTTCTTATCTTAAGAATTTAGGACCAGGGAGGGCTTTGTGGCATAGCAGGTTAAGCCTCTGCATGCAGTGCCAGCATCCCACACTAATGCCAATTTGAGACCTGGCTGTTCCACTTCCAATCCAGCTCCCTGGTAAAGCACCTGGGAAAGCAGCTGAAGATGGCCCAAGTGCTTGGGCCCCTGCACCCATGTGGGAGACCAGTCAGAAGCTCCTCCTGGCTCCTGACCTCGACTTGGCCCAGCTCTGGTTATTGCAGCCATTTGGGAAGTGAACCAGAGGAAGGAAGATTCCTCTCTCTCTTTCTCTCTCTCTCTCTCTCTCTCTGTGTGTGTGTTTATGTCTTCTCCTCCCTTTGTAGCTCTGCCTTTTAAGTAAAATAAAAATAAGTCTTTAAAAGAAAGGAATAAAGACATTTAGGACCACATAGACAATTACTTCTTTTCAAATGAACTTTTTCTTTATTTTTTTAAGATTTATCTTTTACTTATTTGAAAAGCAGAACTACAGAGAGAGGAGAAGAGATAAACAGAGACAGATCTTCCATCCTCTGGCTCACTCCCAAATGGCTGCAGTGGTCAGGGCTGTGCCAGGCAAAAGCCAGGAGCCAGGAGTTTCTGCCAGGTCTTCCACAGGAGTGCAGGGACCAAGCTCTTGTGCCATCTTCTGTTGCTCTCCCAGGCCAATAGCAGGAACCAGAGTTGGAAGTGGAGCATCTAGGTCTCCAGTGTGTGTCCAGATGAGATGCCAGTGTCACATGCGGTGACTTAACCTGCTATGCCACAAGGCTGGCCCCAAACATAATTTACTCTTAAGAAATTAAAGATCATAAGAGTCTTAAAAATGACAAATGATGAAAAACAGCACTGGTGGGGGCCGGTGCTATGGCTCACTTGGTTAATCCTCCACCTGCGGTGCTGGCATCCCATATGGGTGCCGGGTTCTAGTCCCAGTTGCTTTTCTTCCAGTCCAGCTCTCTGCTGTGGCCCGGGAGGGCAGTGGAGGATGGCCCAATTGCTTGGGCCCCAGCACCCGCTCCTGGCTTTGGACTGGCGCAGCACCGGTCTCTCTGTCTCTCTCTCTCTCTCACTGTCTATAACTCTACCTGTCAAATAAATTTAAAAATTTAAAAAAAATTTTTTAAAAAAGAAAAACAGCACTGGGGCAACTTAATACATTTATTCCATTGAGTAAACAATAGGTGTCCAGTCCCTATTTATGGTCTAGGTTGAATGAGAGATAATTTAGGTCCAAGGACAATTAATTTTGGCTACTCAAAAAATATATTTTCTTCTGATAATTTTTTTCATTCAGTTATTTAATACGTACTAGGTGTCATGCTGCAAGGAGCTGATATTGTATAAGCAATTACAATAATATGGCAAATACTGTAATGGACAAGTGTAAAAATTGCTTGGGAAAAATACAATTACAAAAAAGGAAATGTCAAACTATGGAATACTTACAGAAAGAAGTCGCACTGGGTGTTTGACAAGCAATATCCCAAGCAGGCATTACTGGGTGGCCTGCCCAATCTCCTATTTGAACAAGCAGCACTTGATGCCTTAGCAAGATCACTGGAAATGCGTTCTGCAACTATTTCTGTGGGCAACAGGGCCATAACAATAGATACTGAGCTGTTACTCAGTTTGATGTGCTCATGACCGTTATACATAATACATATTACATCTATGCTATATATATGGTTATATATACTTATATATATAAAACACATATATAAAGGATCTTACTACTCCTTCCATTCATATAAGACAGTGTATTTCCACAGCTTGAAATTAATAATAGTAAGAATGAGATGTAATGGGAGGAGGAAAAGGATCTTGTGGGATATGTATACATTCAGTCCTTGAGCGTCTTCAACGAGCAGTTTAAATATATTTCCAGGGTCTTTCTTAATTTTTCTTAACAAAATTAATTATTGAAAGTTTTCTTTAAAAGCAGATATAGAATGTTTTACTGGGTAAAATATCCTTGAAAGCATAAGAACTGAGAATCGCATAGAACTGGTAAAGACATTTCAGTATCTATGTACATAGAAGTATTATATGTAGGCCGGCGCTGCGGCTCACTAGGCTAATCCTCCGCCTTGCGGCGCCGGCACACCGGGTTCTAGTCCCGGTCGGGGCACCGATCCTGTCCCGGTTGCTCCTCTTCCAGGCCAGCTCTCTGCTGTGGCTAGGGAGTGCCGTGGAGGATGGCCCAAGTCCTTGGGTCCTGCACCTCATGGGAGACCAGGAGAAGCACCTGGCTCCTGCCATTGGATCAGCGTGGTGCGCCGGCCGCAGCGCGCCAACCACGGCGGCCATTGGAGGGTGAACCAACGGCAAAAGGAAGACCTTTCTCTCTGTCTCTCTCTCACTGTCCACTCTGCCTGTCAAAAAAAAAAAAGAAGTATTATATGTAATCTTTATAAAAACTTCCTAACATAAGACCTATCTGAAGGTGAAGGTGTGTCAATAATTCAAATAACATATTTTCCCCATGCTGGTTATTAACTTTTATATTTAATAAGTCCTTTATACTTTTTTTTTTGACAGGCAGAGTGGACAGTGAGAGAGAGAGACAGAGAGAATGGTCTTCCTTTTCGGTTGGTTCACCCCCCCAATGGCCGCTGTGGCTGGTGCACTGCGCTGATCCGAAGCCAGGAGCCAGATGCTTACCCTGGTCTCCTATAGGGTGCGGGGCCCAAGCACTTGGGCCATCCTCCACTGCACTCCCGGGCCACAGCAGAGAGCTGGCCTGGAAGAAGGGCAACCGGGACAGAATCTGGCGCCCCGACCGGGACTAGAACCCAGTGTGCTGGCGCCACTAGGCAGAGGATTAGCCTATTGAGCCAGGGCTTCTAACTCAGCCATGGATGTCTACAGTTTTAGTCTGAAGTATTGATTAGCTGAATCTATTAGAACTCTCTGTCTTATCCCTCAGTTTTCTACCCAGTGAGACTCTACACTTGCAGACATTCTTCAACACCCAAGCGTGCACTAGACTTGACAGGTTCTGCCCAAATCCTTGACCTCACCTTTTCTGTACTATAAGCATCATACTGCTTAAATGAAATTTGCTTCTTTTAAGTGTATTTTATTCAGATTTTTTAGGGCTTTGCCTTTCATTTTCATTGATACTTTGCCAAGTTTTCCCTCTTTTATCTTCTTACCTTACCAATGCTTATGACAAAACTATTTCCAGATTTAAACATCCTCATGGGTATAAATTATTGAGCTTTTGCCTACACAAAGCAGAAAGCTAAGAGAGCTGTCCTGAGGAGCTCTTAGCAAGAAATCAGAGCTTCCTGATCCACAGGACAGCAGGTGGAACTTTTAAAGAGCTGAATCTCTCCAAACTAATACAAACTTATATTAGATAATTTCTCTTTTTTAAAAATTTATTTTATTATTTATTTGAAAGGCAGAGTTCCAAAGAGAGGACAGAAAGAGGGAGAGATCTTTCATCTGCTGGTTCACTCCCCCAAATAACAATTGCCAGAACTGGGCCAGGCAGAAGCCAGGAGCCAGGAGTTTCTTCCAGACCTCCCACATGGGTGAAGGGGCCCAAACAATTATGCCATCTTCTGCTGTTTTCCTAGGCACATTAGCAGAGAGCTGGATCACAAGTGGAGCACCTGGGACTAGAACCGGCACCCATATGTGATGCCAGCACTGCACACAGTGGCTTAACCCACTGCACCACAATGCCAGTCCCTCGATAATTTCTAAATCTTCCAATTCACTGTCAAAAAGCATATATATTTGTATTTCACTAACCAACATACTAAGTGCATGCACCCAGCACTAGGGTGAAGGAGAATCAAAGAAATGCAAGAAAGGAAGCAATGTGTTGAGGAACCAGATCTGAGCTGTGGGCTTTATGTAGTCTATATAATTTAAAGGCTAGGATAAAACTGTGAAGAGGGTATGATTCTGTGAGATAAGAAACAGAGGCTCACAAGAGTTAATTAGCTTTCCAATGTTTTCTCGGCTAGTAACTGAAAGAGCCAGGATGATTCTACAGTCCATGCCCTTTCTGCTTCTAGCAATGGATCTTCACACACCACACACCTTCCCCTGAAAAGGCTTCGGATCTACAGAGAGAGAAAGGCAAAATTTACACTGACAAGAGCAAAAAAGGGAAAAAACTTTGTTTTATATCTTTGTCAAACCAATGTTTAAGGAAGTTATACTACTACAGTTTTAATGATCTGTGATTGCTTTAAAATTTACTGTATATGGCTGAAATGGTCATTTTTCCATTCAATTATTGTTTATAATGTTCCCTATATTCTCATAAACTAGAGACTTTTTCCTTTTTCCTTGTTAAACTTCTTATTTGGTGAAGTGTTAAGCCTCTACTGTAATGTAAGTTTAAAATACATTATCTCAAAAACTAAAAAAAAGAAAGAAAAAGAGAGTGTGGAAGGTGGGAGAGATGGGAGGAGAGTGAGAGAGGAAGAGAATATCATATTATTTGAATTGTCTCAATGAATTATACTGAGTATGTTAAAAACTAATTAAAATATTAAAAATAAAAAATATTTTAAAATATCAACACAAGATAAAACTCAATAAAATGCAACAAGGAAGGTGGTCAAGAATCACAATGCATAAGCATGGAAAGATTGGAAGAGGAACAGTCTGTGTGCAGTGGACATGAGCATCGACTTGGTAATTGTCTTTCCTGTGCTGATAGGGAATTTGGATTCAGTTGATGATTGCTTCATCCTTTGACCTTGTTTTTGAATGTGACTGCAGTGCTCTGGGATCCATATGTTTTGTTGGCATTTTTCGTTCCCTAACTTCTCTATATACCTACCTTAAGCAAAGACTCTCCCAAAATGCCAGCCAAGCTTGTATTCCTTGAAAAATAACAAGAAAGTAGACTTTATAATTATTTTGATAATGTCTGTGCATATAGCCTTAAATTCTATAGATCTTATCATCCTAAGGGCTGCAGTGTTTACAGTAAAAATGGCCAAACCAAATATTTGCATGTGGGGCCTCACCTGTTGGAACAGCAGCAAAGAGTCCAAAGTACAGGACCAAGGCACCCTCTGAGGGCCACCAGTGAGCTTTATGAGTGTTTTCCCTGCAAGTTAGTAGGAGCTAATTCTCTTGGCCTGTCATGGGCACCGTTGAAATGGGGATATCAGCTCTCCCCATTCACTTATCAAAAACATGCACATTACCAGGCCAGATAAAATTGTTTGAGTACTCATTTGAAGTCCTTAGCAGTCATTCCTGCTTTGGACCAGGAGGACAGCCATTTGAAGTTACAACTTGATAAACGAAGACAAATACTTGGGCAACTTTATCCATACCTTCAACACCCCAGGTTTCCTTCCTGGAGTAAGAGAGCTAAAAACTGTGGTATGAGGCAGTGGCTGGGAAATACCAGGACTTTCTACTGGGAACTCCCAACACATCTTCCTTTTGCTTCTCAGATCATTATAAATTGAGTTTAAAAAGGAGTGCTCTCTTATTGGTTTTGGTAGATTGAAATGAATTCAGGCCATCAGATAAAAGAAAGAAAAGGAATGGAAATGTACTCATCCTACACTATCCAAGCCTGGAACATTGCTCCTGCAAAGGGTCCATGTTTGGTTTAATTTAGCATAAATAATTATTGTAAGAAGTGAACTCACATTTCCTTACAATAAAGAGTATTCTACCTGATGAGTTCTAAGTACAATGGAGCCTCATGTCTTGTGGGAAAGGGGAGTAAGCACCAGACACTTACTGGAGACCTTTTTGGTGCAGAAATAAAGAAGCATGCAGAAAACAAGCAACTAGCACTCGAGAATTTTCTGGGAATTCCTAAGGTACATCTCTTGACCCATCCTCAGGTACATATGTTTTGAGACAAGCCTTTGGGCTAGTGGTTAAGGCACTGGTTAAGATGCCCATGTCTTACACTGGAGTACACAGATTCAGTACCTGACTGTAGCTCGTGACTCTAACTCTCTGCTAATGCTGACCTGGGAGGCAGCAAGCAATGGCTCAACTGAGTTCCTGTCACCCCCATGGGAGACCTGAATGGATTTTCCAGCTCTAAGCTTCAGCTCAGCCCAGAAGCCCTAGCCGTTGTGAACATTTGGGAAGTAAACCAGTAGATAAGAGTTTCTCTCTCTCTCTCTCTCAAATAAATAAATGAATACTATTTTTTAAAAAAAAACATATCTATAGATCTAGATTGTGTGCCATCTCCTATAAAGTATGTCAATGCCCATTGTTAAATATCTAGCAAAGCAAAGAGGTTGACCATATTTAAAACATCTGCTTAGGGGCAGGCATTTTGTCAAGTGGTTAAAAGGCTGGTTGAGAAACCCATGTTCCATAGTGAAAAACTTCAGTTCAATTTTAGGCTCCAACTCCTCATTTCAACCTCCTGCCTCTGTAGATCATGGAAGGCAACAGGTAACGGCTCTAGCAGTTGTGTCCCAGCCACACACGTGGGAGACCTGGATTGTATTCCTGTCTCCTTGCTTTGAACCTGCCCGGCCCTGTCCTTTCTGGGCAATTGGGAGTGAATCAATGAATGAGAGTTCTTGCTAGCTCTCTGTGTGTCTCTGTAACTAACTAAAAAAATTAAAAATCTCTGCTTAAAATATTGATAGCTGTTCATTAGTTAGAGAATAGATACATTTTGAGCTCAGTTTTGAGGATTAATAACAGGAAACATTTAAAATCTGATTTGATCTCTTGATTAATAATATATGGATAGTTTGGCTCTGGAAACCATCTTGTCAATTACTCAGGCCTTCCATAACCATGTCATAGAGTAATAGCGAAAAACTGAAATCTGGGGCTGGGCACTGTGGTAGAGGAGATTAAGCCATCACTTGAGATGCTCTTGGGATGCTTACTTCCTATGTTCAAGTGTCAAACCCCAGCCACTCTACTTCTAATCCAGCTTCCTACTAACGAACCTGGGAGGCAGCAGAAAATGGCTCAAGTGCTTGGGCCCTGCCACACACATGGGAGATTCCAATGCAGTTGCAGGCTCCTGGCTAGGGCCTGGCCTAGCCCTGGCTATTAGAATTTGGGAAATGCACAAGTGAATGGAAGATTCTCATTCTCTCTCTCTGTCTCCCCCTCTCTCCCTCCCCCCCCCTTCCTGTCACTATGCCTTTTGAATAGATGAAAACAAAGAATGGGCCATCAAAGAAGGAGGTACCTTTCTCTGAAGGGAGGAGAGAACTTCCACTTTGACTATGACCCTGTTGGAATAAGATCGAAGTCGGTGAACTCGGAGTGCTTCCATGGCCTTGGCAACTCATGACAAGAGCCTAGGGTGATTACTGACGCCATAAACAAGAGTGTCAATTGTTAAGTCAGTAACAGGAGTCACTGTGCACTTACTCCCCACATAGGATCTCTGTCCTTAATGTGTTATACTATGTGAATTAATGGTATAACTAGTACTCAAACAGTACTTTACACTTTGTGATTCTGTGTGGGTGCAAACTGTTGAAATCTTTACTTAATATACACTAAATTGATCTTCTGTATATAAAGATAATTGAAAATGAATCTTGATGTGAATGGAATGGGATAGGGAGCAGGAGATGGGAGGGCTGCAGGTGGGAGGGAAGTTATTGGGGGGGGGGAGCCACTGTAATCCAAAAGCTGTACTTTGGAAATTCATATTTATTAAATAAAAGTTAAAAAATAAATAAACATAACAGTTTGCTATACAAAAAATAAATAAATAAAAATAAAAATCCCGAAATGAGAATTTTAAAAAAAAAGCTTAAGTATGTCCCAATACTTGGATGCTTTCTTTGCTATTCAAAAATAAACAAACAAGGTCTCTTTTGTAGCCCCAACAGTATTCCCACAATCAGTTTCTACTTTACTAATAACTTTTGCTTGAAAGCCTCAAACAGGGGCGGCTCGACCCCTGAATCAAAAAGGCTGTCTATTCAACAGACTGAGGCATGTAAGAATAGAATGAAACTGTGTTAAGTCATTACCCAAAATCCTAAGTTACCTTTTCCAAAAGCCTCAAGCATAATAAATGCAACCCCACAAAGCCCCAGAGTCCTTCATAGGTACCATCATCATCCCTCAGTAGGAGCTCTGGGAGACACATTTGTGGGATCTTCTCCCATGGAATTGTGGTAGGTGTGTGTTGTGGTTTGAGTCTCCTTATGACTAAATGTAATGGCTCGCCTGTTTACCATCTCATTTCTTCTTAGGGTCTGAGTGGCTATGAAACATTGCTCTGAGGATCACTTGGTGGGTTTTGGGTTTTGGTTTTAACCAGTGTACCAGTTTTTTTCAGAAATGTAGCAACCAAAGAGGAAAAAAGAAAAGAAAAAGAAAGAAAGAAAGAAAAGCTGCAGGGGGAAAAGCTTGAGAAAAAATGCAAGAAGTCTAACCTGAGATCCTACCTCTCAGCCCTGGAGGGGAAATCATTTCCCCGTAATAAAAGTAGGGTGGAGATTTAAAAAAAAAAAAAAAAAGTAGGGTGGAGCCTGGATTCTTTGCTTAGTCAGTTCCTTCCAAGAGTAGTGAAATGGGGGTCAGGGCCTGAAGCTGCTTCAGTACACCCACATCCACCCCTGGCCTCCGAAAGACGCAGCCACTGTGGCCTTGGGGAGCAGTGGATGCCAAGGTGTGTCAGGCCAGCCAGCTGACCATAAGCTGTGCTTCTAACACTAATGGTTGCTTGTCTTCATGCTGAAAATATGCACCTCCTGGGACCTCATCTCTCTGGGTCAGATGTGTGTGATGCGATTTACATTATGGAATGCAAGAGGCATGTGCGTGCAAGCATTCTGATCCAGGAATGAGGTTTCTATTATGCACATGATCTGCACTGCCTTTTGAGGTGACCTTCACATGTTTTTTTTTTCCTTTTTAATTTTGGACTTATTTTAGGGCAATTCATTTCCTATCAAGCTCTAAGCTCAGAATGTCTGCATGAAAGATAACTGTGCTACAGTTACCAAAATGTTCCGGAGCTCAATTTCAAAGGCCCCCTTTTTCCTTTGGTCCAGGAGCCCTTGGCCTTGGGACCCAGGAAGGACTACTGTGTGAGTAACAGTGAGGCAGGGATACGTCCGCCCTGGCATCCACCCTCTGGTCAGTCACGTCCTGTTCAGTGGTGTGTGGGTGCATGTTCCAAGGTTCCCGAAGAGATAAGCCAGGACTCAGGGATGCATCAGTGATATATCTGCCAGAACTACTTGTAGTTCTCAGTCCTCAGGAGGACTGAGGCTGTGTTTAGTAGTCATTGCAGCTTTCTTCACGGGAAGATGGAGCAGGGAACAAGCTAAATTCCTGAGAGGCAGGAAGTCCAATTAGCTTACTTTTCAAGCCTTCACTCTACCACTAACCCCCCTTATAACCTTTGGTGACTTATATAAACTTTTTGGTCTTGATTTGGGAAAAATTTGTTGATTAAGAAGAGTCTAATAGTTTCTGAGGGTGTTTGCTTATTATTTCTTGTTGGATCTCTCAGAGAATGTAGTTAAGCCCTTTGCTGCCATGGCTATTGAATGCTTGCTCACCCAAACGCTATTATTATATCTTGGACTTACTACATTTGTTCTATAGATTGAAAAACACCCTATAGTTTGAAAAACACCCTTCTAGAAGCAAATGCTTTCTCTCGCATGCAGTCCCATGAATTTATAAAAGTGATACAGAATTACACATGTTTAAAGGAGATTTAAAAAGAGCCCCTCCAGGAGCTGGCACTGTGGTGTAGTATGCTAAGCCTCTGCCTGCGGCACCAGCATCCCATATGGGTGCTGGTTCGTGTCCCAGCTGTTCCTCTTCCAGTCTAGCTCTCTGCTTAAGTCCAGGGAAGGCAGTGGAGGATGGGTGAGTTGCTTGGGTCCCTGCTCCTACGTGGGAAACCTAGAGGAAGCTCCTGGCTCCTGGCTTCTGATCAGCTCAGCTCCGGAAGTTGGGGCCATTTGAGGAGTGAAACGGGATGGAAGATCTTTCCCTCTATCTCTCCCACTCTCTGTTTGTAACTCTGCCTCTCACATAAATAAATCGGTTTATTTTATTTTATTTTATTTTATTTTATTTTATTTTATTTTGAAAGCCAGAGTTACACAGAGAGAAGAGTAGCAGAGAGAGAAAGGAGAGGCAAAGAGAGAGAGGTCTCCCATCTGATGCTTCACTCCCCAATTGGCCGCAGCGGCCGGAGCTGCGCCGATCCGAAGCCAGGAGCCAGGAGCTTCTTTCAGGTCTCCCACGCAGATGCAGGAGCCCAAGGACTTGGCCATCTTCTATTGCTTTCCCAGGCCATAGCAGAGAGTTGGATCAGAAGTGGAGCAGCCAGGTCTCGAACCGGCGCCCATATGGGATGCTGGTGCTTCAGGCCAGGGCTTTAACCTGCTGCGCCACAGCATGGGCCCCATCATATAAATAAATCTTAAAAAAAAAAAAAAGTTACCAGTTAGGATCCTGTTGTACCATAAAGGCTTTATATTATAGATAAAAATATTAACTACAAAGAGTTTGAGAGGAAAGATATTTATTATAATCAGAAGCTAATCCCATGTCTTTGAGGACCAAAAAACCAGTGTTGAAGATACTGAGTAAAATCCAGAAAAAATGCTCAACCCATCAGGTGTTGTAGCAAAAACACCTCTGTTGTTGCAGCCAACTGCTTGAGTCATAGACACAAAAACTCCTGAGCTGCCCTGCACCATCAACACCACTGTGTTTGCTGAAAGGTACTTTCCCTACGTGGGAGCACTACTCACTTGGCTCATTTCCACTTCCAAACAGCACATTGTGGTAGGCAGCACTCTGAGATTCTGAGTCCTTAAGATTCCTGCTTCCCGTTGTGCACACCCTGTGCAATACCCACTCCTTGAGTGTGAACAAGATATGTAGAGAGGATAGGATATCACTTTCATGATTATACTCCAGTTTATAACAAAAAGGGATTTTTGTAAATGTAATTAAGATCCCAGCAGGACCTGACCATGTAAAACAAGCCACAGGGGTTGGTGCTATGGCACAGTGGGTTAATGCCCTAGCCTGAAGCACTGGCATCCCATATGGGCACCTGCTCCGGCTGCTCCACTTCCAATCCAGCTCTCTGCCATGGGCTGGGAAAGCAGTAGAAGATGGCCCAAGTCCTTGGGCTCCTGCACCCGCATGGGAGACCTGGAAGAAGCTCCTGGCTCCTGGTTTTGGTCGTTGTGGCCAACTGGGGAATGAACCATCAGATGGAAGACCTCTCTCTCTCTGCCTCTCCTCTCTCTGTATAACTCTGACTTTCAAATAAATAAATAAATATTTTTTAAAAATAAAAAAAGCCTCAGATTTCAGTTTCTTGCTAATACACACTCCAAAGGGAGCAGGAGATGGCTCAAGTAGTTGGGTCCCCTCTACCCATGTGGGAGACTGGATTGAGATCTGAGCTCCTGGCTTCAGTCTGGGCAATCCCTGGCTGCTCCAAGCATAGGGAGAGTGAACCAACAGATGACAGATCTCCCTCTTCCATTCTCTCTCTCTCTCTCCCTCCCTCCCTCCCCCCCTTTAATTTTCAAATAAATAAAAATTTTTAAACAAAATTTCTTCATAGAATAGACAATTCTTTCAGGAGATTACTGCTACTCCAGGAAAGGTCTCTATAAAGGGGTTTCTTGATAATAGGGGCTTGTGGCCTCTGGTTCTTAGCAATGTTGAGTATATTGATGATATTCTCAGTGGTTTGCTCATTAAGAATTGAAGTCTTGGAACTGATAGAATCAAAAAGGGAGAGAAAGATCCAACATGGGAAGTGGGATACACAGCAGACTCATAGGATGGCAGATGTCCTAAACAACACTCCGGCCTCAGAATCAGCCCTCAAGGCATTCAGATCTGGCTGAAGAGCCCATGAGAATATAGCAGGCATGGAAAGCCAAGATATCATGGGAAAAAAAAAAAAAAGACCTAAATGAATGATCTCTGTGAGTGAGATCCCAGTGGAAAGAACGGGGCCATCAAAGAAGGAGATACCCTTCTCCGAAGGGAGGAGAGAACCTCCACTTTGACTATGACCCTATCGGAATAAGACCAAAGTCAGCGAACTCTAAAGGCTTCCATAGCCCTGGCAACTCATGACTAGAGCCTAGGGAGATTACTGACGCCATGAACAGGAGTGTCAAATTGTTAAGTCAGCAACAGGAGTCACTGTGTACTTACACCCCATGCGGGATCTGTCCCTAATGTGTCGTCTAAAGCCAAGTGATGCTATGACTGGTACTGAAACAGTATTTTTATACTTTGCGTTTCTGTGTGGGCGCAGACTGATGAGGTCTTTGCTAATTATATACTGAAGTGATCTTCTGTATATAAAGAGAATTGGAAATGAAAAAAAAAAAAACAACCTGGTGTTAAAATGGAAATGGCATAGAAAATTAATTATTTTGAAAAAAAAAATTATGTAGGATCTCTGTCTTTAATGTGCTGTACATTGCTATTTAATGCTATAATTAGTAATCCAATGGTAGTTTTTTCACTCGATGTTGCTATATGGGCAAAATGTTGAAACCTTTACCTAATATATACTAAATTGATCTTCTGTATACAAAGAGAATTGAAAATGAATCTTTACATGAATGGAAGGGGAAAGGGAGCGGGAGGGGGGAGGGTTGCGGGCGGGAGGGAAGTTATGGGAGGGGGGAAGCCATTGTAACCCACAAGCTATACTTTGGAAATTTATATTCATTAAATAAAAGTTTAATAAAAAAAAAAAAAAAAGAATTGAAGTCTTGGGACTGGCACTGTGGCATAGTCGGCTAAGCCTCCATCTGTGGAGCTGGCATCCCATATGGGCACTGGTTGTAATCCTGGATTCTCTTTTTCTCATCCAGCTCTCTGCTATGGCCTGGGAAAGCAGTAGAAGATGGTCCAAAGTGATTGGGCCCCTGCACCCACATGGGAGACCTGGAAGAAGATCCTGGCTCCTAGTTTCCAATCGACTCAGCTCTGGCCGTTGAAGCCATTTGGGGAGTGAACCAGTGGATGGAAGACATTTCTCTCTGTCACTCCCCCTCTCCATAACTCTACCTCTCAAACAAATAAATAAAATTAAAAAAAAAGACTAAAACTCTCAGTAAAGTAAAGCTAATAAGAGATGGATTTTGAAAAAATTCTTCCAGAAGGGAAGTTCTGCTAAAACAAATTTTATCTGTTTGATAATATACTACTATTTCTAGGGACTGTAAGAGGACAGAGATCTCATTGTGTCCCAGGAAAACAAGAGCATTTTCTGATTAAATCTCAGTTTCCATTCCTACAGCTATGCCATCTGCCTGGACCATGTACAGCACATCGTCCTCCCCACACTAAAGTTATTCAAGTAACTTTGAACTACCTCCCTTGCCTTATTAATACTCCCTGACCCATCTTCCTCTCATCTCAGAGCCACCAGTGGTACAGAGCAGTAAACAGTGAGGATGACATTTAAGAAATTGTGGTCTCCAAAAATAAAACAAAAAGCCCCATTTGCTTTACCTCCCGTTGTAATTCCCCGCACTTGTTCATCTTGATCAATCTTGAGCCAAGCATTTTTCTCTTTGGGAGGCTAAGCAACATCTTTACAAAACAATACTTTATGGGTTTTCCCAGGCGCCTGTTATTTCTTGCACAGTACCTTGTAGCAGTTCCTTAATTTTTATAGTGTTGAAAGTGAGCGAGGTGACTTCAGAAAGCGTTGTCTGTTTTCGTTTGATTCTCGCAGGAACCCACGGGGGGATCAGTGGAAGTGATGTCATTTCCAGTTTATACATAACAGCAACTTTCATTTTCAGAGTTTCATAACTGGCCTACACCATGGTAAACTGTGATGATGAGATTAGAATCCAGGTCTTCCAACTGTAAGTTACTCGCCAATTGCGTCTCCAGACTCCTGTCCTTACAGAGACACAGCAGTGAAAAGATGGGAGTAAATAGGCAAGAGGTAATTGCTTCCTACTGTTCTCTGCTCTTGCCCAAACCAATCTCTTCCACACTCATAAAATGTGCACAATCGTGGTTGACACGGCAAGTGCAATTTCCCAAGCATAAATCAGGAACCTGCCTACCTCCTAAGGATTACCCTTTATCCTCCAGTCCTCCGGGAACCTCCCATTTCATATAGTCTGTCTGTCATTCCTCATTGCTTCTGCCTAGACTTGCCACTGTCTGTTTAATTTTCTTTCTTTTTTTTTTTTTTATCTGAGTAGTTGCATTTGGCCCTGGAGACTCTGTCAGATTTTGCAGAGCCAGTCAAGATACACCATTTCTGTAACCAGTCTGTTCTGCTCCATATCCCATTATTTACATTTCTGCTAATATGTGTATAACCCTCTGTAGGGTGTTGGCCTGTTGAGGTATCTCATTTATTGCATGGCCTTTGTATTTAATTCATTGCTGGGGCACTGGGATTTTTTAAAAAGGGATGGTACTATTGGCTAGGAGATAAAAATAAACAAAGGTGAGCCTTGGGAGATGTAACCTTCAGATCCAAACTTGCTCTGTTGGGATTAGGAGTCTAGGAACAGAATGGAAAAGAGTCGCCTCCTTTTACCCTTTGCTATAAGTTGGTCTGAAGATGGGAGTGGAGCAGGCAGAGGGGATCATGTCCACAATCTTTCAGAAGTCCTGCTGAGGGTCTTGAGATATAGGTACTCCACTAGAATCACCCTTCCAAAGGATCTACTCAAAGTCCCATGCCTTTGAGTCAATTGCAGCTTCAAGCCAGCATTCCCCCTGGCTGCCCCACACTATAACACAGCACAGGTGACAATAGGATGAAGACACTTCTCCCTGACACACAACTCCTCCTGGGGCTCAGGGATCACCACTGGCTTGCACGAGACTTTGTCAGAAGTGCTCTGTGGTCTAAGGCTCCTTCCAGATCTATCTTTCCTTACTGCTTTCCTTTCACAGACCTGCATCAAAGTCTGGAGGCAGTCCCTGCCCACTCACGTCCCCCAAGTTCTGTGAATATACCACCTCTAGTCCCTTAAAAATACAGCATCCTGTGGTGGCACTGAGGCATAGTAGGTTACACTACTGCTTGGGACACCCACATCCTGTGTCAATGCCTGGTTTTGAACCCTCTCTCCACTTCTAATCCAGCTTCCTGCCGACATCACACTGGGAGGCAACACTTGATGGTTCAAGTACTTGAGTCCCTGACACCACATGGGAGACCCAGGTACAGTTCTGTGCTCTTAGCTGTTGAGGGTATCTAGAGAGTGAACTAGTAGAGGAAAGATCTCTCTCTCTCTCTGTCTCTGCCACTCTGCCCTTCAAATAAATAAATAATATTTCTAGGGGCCGGCACTATGGTGTAGCTGGTAAATCCTCCACCTGCAGTGCCGGCATCCCATATGGGTGCTGGTTGGAGTCTCGGCTGCTCCACTTCCAATCCAGCTCTCTGCTATAGCCTGGGAGAGCAGTGGAAGATGGCCGAAGTCCTTGGGCCCCTGTACCTGTGTGGGAGACCTGGAAGATCCTGGCTCCTGGCTTCAGATAGGCACAGCTCTGGACATTGCAGTCGAATCACCCAAACATGCCAGGCAGTTTCAGTTTTCTCACACAATCTTTTGAGCCACAACTGAGCTAATCTATCAACCTGTCCTCTACCAAGTGGCAAGTCAATGAAGTAACAATACTTCTGCATCTCAGCACCATAAGCTGCCTCCAAATTTGAACAATGCCCTACTTATTCTAAAGCTAAGTAACAGCATAAAATCAGACTCACATTCTAGCTGGTACCCTTATCTTCCTTGCTTGAGGGAACTCCACAAAATTCACAGAAAGCAGAATTAACATTTAAGTTTATTTTGACTCCAAAGCTTTGCAAAATCCATGCTTTCATCATTCCTTCATAATAAGCATTTTTAATAACATTTTGAAGACCACTCATGTATGCATTTCAAAATATTCTCACATGAAAAATCTTTTAATTCCACTTCCATGAACTTTTGAAAATCCCCTTACATTTCTGAACTTATTATTAATATAATCCATGATCTTTCCTTCCTTTAGAATAAAATACATGAAAATTCTTGAATTCTTCCAACATAGCTGTAGAAAAACAAGGTTGATATGAACCATGACAAAATACCACACTATAGGAGATTCTTGGGATCAGCACAGTGTCTCTCACTCTTATTTAACTCATTGAAAAGCATTAAAGAGAATAAATTATGGCCCCTACCTCAGATTTTTATGTAACCCTTGGGAAGGTTTGGCCTCCAGCTTTCTGAGACACCAAGGGACCAATCCAGGTCTGTCCTTTCTAAAGTTTCAAACTATAGAAAGAGCATATTTCTTTTTCTATCCTAGCTATAAAAATATGTAATTGTATTGAATACAGTTTTTTTAAAAACATTTATTTTATTTATTTGAAAGGCAGATTGACCAAAAAAAAAAAAAAAGAGAGAGACAGACAAAGAGATCTTCCATCCACTGGTTCAATCCCCAAATGGCTAAAACATCCAGGGCTGGGCCAGGTCAAAGCCAGGAGCCAGGAACACCATCCAGGTCTCCCACATGGGTGACAAGAGGCCAAGTGCTTGTGCCATCTTCTGTGCTTTCCCAAGCACATTAGCAGGGAGCTGGATTAGAAATGGAGCAGGTGGGACTCAAACTGGTGCTTCTATATGGGATGCTGACATCACAAATAGCAGCTTAACATGCTGCACCAAATGCTGGCCTTGAATAAGTTTCTACAGACCACAAATACTCTAGTGAAGATTTTAATATATTCTACTCCATCAGTAAATATCATGTATGTCTCCCCAACATTAGATGGGAATTACTGGTCTGATCCAGCACCTTCAATTTAAAGGTGAAAAAAATTAAGGCAATTAATTAAATAATCTTCCCAAGTTCACAGAATTAATAAAAACTGAAATTGATTGCTATATAAATTAATCTTAATTAATTTAAAAAACGGACTCCAATATTTTTGAGAAGCTATGAATATAATAATCAAAACAATAACTTCTGGGGCTGCATTTTAGTGCAGTGGGTTAAGCTACCACGTGGGATACTGGAGTCCCATATGAGCACCAATTCAAGTCCCAGTTGCTCAACTTCCAATCCAGCTCTCTGCTAATGTGCTCAGGAAAGCAACAGAAGATGCCAAGTACTTGAGCTCCTGCATCCACATGGGAGACCAGTCTAGAATTCCTGGCTCCTGGCTTCAGCCTAGCCCAGCCTTGGCCATTGTCATCATTTGGGGGAGTGAATGGAAAATCTTTTTTTCTCTCTCTCCACCTCGTTCTGTTATTTACCCTTTCAAATAAATAAATAAATCTTCAAAATAATAACTTCTTGGGGCCAGTGCTGTGATGAAGAGGGTAAACCTGCAGTGCCGGTATCTCATATGGGGGCTGATTAGAGTCCCAGCTCCTCCACTTCTGATCTAGCTCTCTACTAATTTGCCTGGGAAGGCAGCAGAAGATGACCCAAGTGTTTGGGCTCTTCCACTCATGTGAGAGATCTGGAAGAAGTCCCTGGCTCCTGGCTTGAGACTGGCCCACCTCTGGCCATTGTGGCCATTTGGGGAATGAACCAATGGATAGAAGATCCCTCTCTCTTTCTCTCTCTCTGTCTCTCCCTCTCTATCTGTAACTCTGCCTTTCAAATAAATCAGTAAACCTTTAATAATAATAATAACTTCTACTTCAAAATGTTAAAATTTGATATTATGTTTCTCACTATATAATTTCATTCTGTCTACTAAGTTCCTATGGCCTGTCTTCTACACAGACTCTCACAGTGAGCACAGCAGAGAACAAGACATAATTCCTGACCTTAAGGAGTTTCCAAGATTATGGATACCCCAGACAAATAAACAGAGGACTCCAATTTACAAGCAGATTCAGTGATGGGGAAAAACAAAAAACAGAGTGATGCTGAAGCACAGAAGAGAATGAACAACTCAAGGAAAGTAGTCATGAAAGCTTCCTGAACAGTCTTCTTACTGCTGCAAGCCAGGATGCTCCAGAGACAGAGCCTGTAACTAGAGAGCCTAGTGGCCCCACAGAATACACTGTTATACCTGGTTTATTGGTTAATTCAGAATTTTTCTTTAATTTTAATTTATTTAGGGATCAGAGAGATAGAGACAGACCAACACAGAGACCATACACACAGACAGAGAGCTCCCATCTGTTAGTTCACTCTTGAAATGCCTGCAGCAGCATAGACTGGGCTGACCTGAAAGACAGGAACTCAACCTAGGTATCTTGTTTGAGTGGCAGGAACCCATGTGCTAGAGCCATCACTGCTGCTTCCTAGACTCTGTATTAACAGGAAGGTGGAGTCAGGAGCCAGAGCCAGGGTCAAGTCCAAATACTGAGAAGTGGGACACAGGCTTTCTACCCAAGGTCTTAACCACTATGCCAACCACCAGCCTCCACCCTTAACAAATATTGCTTGCACTTTTACATAACAGTTTTCTTACAAAATACTATAGTCAAATCATTTTTAGAACTTTGTAAACATCTACATGATTGCACTCAACCATATTCTTTGCTTTCAGTTTTCTTTATACTTGAGTTAAATTTATTAAACCATATGACACCAAAGAGAGAGAGAAGAAGAAGAAAAGGGAAGGGAAGGGAAAAGAAAGGGAAAGGGAGGAGAAAGTATCTTTTTTAATTCAAAAAGCAATTTTTTCTTTATCGTCTGTTCTGCTTCAACTTATGAGAATTTGGTTTCTGGAATGTTTTATATAAATAAAAACAAAACCAGAATTCTGTGGTTTTAGAATAAATAAAACTCGTTAGTTAAATATCTTCAAATCGGATGTATGGCATGGATTGTTTTACTCATAATACAGTGCAAGAATGAAGGTTTTACGACCATCTTGTTACAAGTTCTATAATTTGATCACCCTCCACTGCTTTGACTCCAACTTCCTTACCTCCTCCCCTTCCCATTGGCTTCAGTGCTGGCCTGGACAAGCAGTGTGCCAACATTGCCTTTTTCTCAGAATACAAGAATTGTGCCACCCACAGTCCTATGGCTGGAGGCCAGGGCACTGCCAGCAACACAGGCATGAGTCAGGCTGTGGCTTGTGTGCAAATTTCTAGTCTAGGCTCTTTCCTGATAATTCACTTGGAATTGCCATCAGCAGCAGCATGACAGCAAGATGAATGTCACAGGATAGGAAAACCTGGTGCAACAATTTAGAAAACTCAACTCCAGTCTGTTATTTTCTAGAGAGATGACCATTAGCATTTCTCCTAATCTGTTCTGTCTACACTGTGGAGTTATCGTAAGACACAGAGTAAGACAAGGAAAACTTCTCTAGGGAGGGAGAAGAGACATTTTCATGTGTCATTAATCACAGCAGAGATTGCAGGACTTTCTGGAGAGTGGTTTAGCAGTAATCATCAAACTTAAAAGTGCTCAGAATCTGTGGCCTAGTTATTTCTCTTGTGGAAAGTTAGCCTCAGGAAACAATAAAGAAGATGTAGAAAGACATACATGAAAGGATGCTTACTAGTAAGTTGTTTGTCATAACAAAATATAAGAAATAACCCATGTTTCATAATAGAGAATGGCTAAATACATTGGGAACCACTGTGTAGCTTAAAACAATTAGCTATGGGTACAAAGTGCAAGTCACAAATGTGTACCTTGGATGATAACACAGACTCATGTGGAGAAAAGGGAGGGGGTGGAACTATACTCACCAAGGTGTCCAAAGGATTTAGCTTAGGAATGCTGCTTTGTTTTCCTTCTATTTATGTGTTTGTGACTTAGAAATTTTCTCTAAAATGCCTGTATACCTATTGTAAAAAGCAAAAATAACTTGGCATTTAAAAAGTAGGGTCGGTCGGCGCCGTGGCTTAACAGGCTAATCCTCCACCTTGCGGCGCCAGCACACCGGGTTCTAATCCCGGTTGGGGCGCCGGATTCTATCCTGGTTGCCCCTCTTCCAGGCCAGCTCTCTGCTATGGCCCGGGAAGGCAGTGGAGGATGGCCCAAGTGCTTGGGCCCTGCACCCGCGTGGGAGACCAGGAGAAGCACCTGGCTCCTGGCTTCGGATCAGCGAGATGCGCCGGCCGCAGCAGCCATTGGAGGGTGAACCAATGGCAGAAAGGAAGACCTTTCTCTCTCTCTTTCTCTCTCTCTCACTATCTACTCTGCCTGTCAAAAAAAAAAAAAAAAAAAGTAAGGTCAAGTATATAAAAACATATTTTAGCAATTATTTACAAATATAAGGTATCATTAGGTCCTGATGCTCTTAAGATTCTACTCTCAATGGCATACTCAGAGTGTTATAAACATCTGAATTAAAAAATGGTCTCGACTTTGTCATCTAAATGATGTATTTGTCTCTATAACTTTATGATTGAAAAAGGAGAAAAAGTTCTTTTTTTCTCATGGCTAGAAAGTGAAAAATACTTAAAATGTTGAAATATTTTGTGAAGTTTCACTAAAATGAACATTCTTTTAATAAACTGAATTGATGTTGATGAGGAAAATGATAGTATCCATGCAGACAGGGATGGTAATATTGTAAAAGGAAAGAAAATCTGACCCATTCATCTTTGTATAGCTAGTTTAACAGCTTTTACTCACAAAATATTTGTCACATTGTGTTCTAAAACAGTTCCTTCATTTGCAAATAGGAAACTCCAGTGCTATTGCTGGTTTCGGCAAAAACTTTTTGCAGAACCCAGACATGTAAAGCTTGTCTGTGCTTGATTTAATTTGTCTATGAAATGAACATCATGTTGGCAAAGTCTTTAAATGAAGCTTAGCCTATGAACATAAATCTCTTATAAGCCTAAAAATGGAGGAGGAGAATTTGGAAAAGGAAGAAAAGAAAACTTTGATGATTCATTGTAGAGAATTTCATAGTTATTTCTCGGTGAGATGCTACAAAATTTCCTTAATGAGCCAACTCCAGTCTTTTTAACTCCGACAAATTATAGTCCTGCTGTTGAAAACTGAACTATTGACATTCACACCCAACTTATAAATACCACTACTTTCTATTTAGATCAAATCAGCTGAAGAATATTTTCATTCACTTTACATACAATTTTTCTAAATGGTACACCAACTTTTAATTTAAAACTATTAAAATTATACGCCATTCATCTTTCAAAATAAAGCCAAATACTAAACTATGTTTTATTGAATTATCAACACCTAGACATATGCAGAAACACAACTGATAAGAAATAAGTCTTAACTCATAACAATTGTATCACATAGCCCTTCTTAACACTCCCCAAATGCCCACAACAGTCAGGGCTGGGCCAAGCGGAAGTCAGGAGCAGGTGCAGGGACCCACAAGTACTTGAGTTATCACCTGCTGCCTCCCAGGATACACATTAGAAGGAAGCTGGATTGAGAGCAAAGCAGTAAGGACTTGAATCAGGCACCCCCGAAAAGGCTGTGAGGATCCCAAGTGGCAACTGAATACCAACCCCTCCAAGCTAAAATGCAAAACTATCTAATTCCTCCCATCTCCCCAGTAAACCTCTAATCCAAGCCACCATCGTCTTTTCTTCAGTTACTTTATGATGATTGCTGAATTCGCTGTGTCTATAAAAGAACTTTTCTAGACTTTACAAGCCACATAGTCTTTGTTATACTATTCATCTCTAGCTTTACAGCATGAAAGTGATTGTAGACAATAGATAAACAAAGAAGTATATGCATATGTATGTGTTCCATTAAAATGTTGGTTAGGAACACTGAGTTAATTTTGAATTTCCTATCATTTTAAATGTTCACAAAATACATATCATTCTTTAAATTTTTTTCAAAAAAACTATCTAAAAATGTAAAAACCTATTCTTAACTCACAAGCTGTACAAAAACAGGCAGTTGGCCAGATAGGCCCTTAAGCTATAGTTTGCCAATTCCTGATCTAGAAAGTTTATTGTAACACATAGGAAGATTGCAATAAAGATTCTTTAAATGAATGCAGGAAGGAAGAAATGAACAAGGAAATGGATTTCCCTTGTAAACATTCATAGACACGCCCTAGGCCAAGAGTTAATATAATTATCCATTCTAGTGCTTTAGTCTCAAGATGCATTTGCTTTATGTGCTTAGTTACTGTTTATGGGAATGCTTAATATGTAGCCTACCTCACCAGAATCACTATAAGATATGGAAATCCTGCAACATAAGAAAAATTGCTTGTACCTTTTATTTACTAGGCTGGGTTAAGTTCCCTATTGAAGAACAAAACTTAACATATGTGAATTCTGAAGCTTAAATATTATGATAAAAATATCAATAATATATTAATCTTAAAATATAATCCACGGGTTGGTGCTGTGGCATAGTGGGTAAAGCCAGCACCTGCAGTGCCAGCATCCCATGTGGGCGCTGGTTCGAGTCTCAGCTACTCCACTTCCTATCCTTCTCTCTGCTATGGCTGGGGAAAGCAGTAGAAGATGGTCCAAGTCCTTGGGCCCCGGCATCCACATGGGAGACCGGAAAGAAGTTCCTGGCTTCAGATCGACGCAGTGCCAGCCATTGTGGCCGTTTGGGGAGTGAACCAGCAAATGGTAGACTTCTCTCTCTCTCTGCCTTTGCATCTCTCTAACTCTGTCTTTCAAATAAATAAATAAATCTTTCAAAATATATATAATCCTATAAGTTGTAAGTGAAATAAGGAAATTCTCAAAGGTAATTTTTAAAAATTTTTCATTTGTTTATCTTATTTATTTGTACAGTAAAGGACAGACAGAGATATCCCATCCACTGGTTCACTCCCCGAATGCTTGTGGTAGGCTTCAGTGGGGGGGGGGGGGGGATCTCCCAGATGAGTGGCAGGGACACAGTGCTTGAGCCATCATCTATTGCTTCTTAGAATCTATACTGACAGTAAACTGGAACCTGGGGCAGAGCTGGGGCTTACACTCGAGCACTCTGATATGGCATCTCAAGTTGGATCTTTTTAATATAAATGTTTATTTATTTTATTTGAGAAGTAGAGAACCAGAGACTTAACCCTTGTGCCAAATGCTCAAAGGTAATTTTTAAAAATATCTTTATCTTTCTCTCCAACTCCCTACTTCGTAGAACTGAAGAAGTTTTTGTAAAAAACAGTAAAATTTTAGTAATTTTAAATGAGGGATTTGAGTCGAGTCGAGTCATTTCTGTTATCATCAGGATTCTTCTTGTGTGCAGGAAATTCTTCCCCTTCACCACAGTTCCCTCACCCCAAATGGCGTGCGTACAAGAGATCCACTCATAAATTAAGAAAAAATGCTAAATTAAAGTCATCAAAGAGAAATAAAAGTAAAGTTAAAATTCTTTACATTTAAAAGCAAGTTAAAGTTACAAAGCATAACTGTTAAGAAGCTAAATCCTTGACAATGAAATGACTTCCCCTTAATAAATCAGATTAAATTATCTACAAGGGGCAAACATGTAATGTCTTAAAGAAAGCTTTGGTCAAACTTTCTGCTCCTGGCAGCAGAAACTTGCCTGAAAAGTTGAGAAAGTGACAGCCTACGTTTGTACAAGTGTTCGACTGACAGGGAACACGGAAGCCTCCTTGAAAGCAATGACTGAACTGCGGATAGTCTTTACTTATGATTAACAGAACTGCCTGCTAAATTGCCACTTCTAAAAGTGAAAGAAATTTTGAGTGATTTTGTTTCTAAGATATATTTTAAACTTCACAGTCCCATTCTTATTAATAAAGATTTCTGAAAATGTCAACAGATTTATATTAATACTTATAGCATATAGGAAAGAAGGAAGGGAAGAAGGAAGAAAGGGAATATTCTTTTCTTTGGGATTAGTTTCAATTTGCAGAGTGATGGGAAGCTTTCTGAATCCACGTCCTTTGCCTGAGTGTCCGTTTCACGACTTTCGGATGAGAGCTTCCTCAAAGCTTGCTTAATATGAGCCTGGAACTTGTGCTATCTATATAAAAGCCAAGTTGTGAGCCAACCTCAGGCTATTTACAGTTTCAGGTTAAGAATCATGTGCTCCTCGAGACTAAACTTGGCATGTTGCCTGGATTGTGTATCTGATGCTGCTTGAATTATGAGGCACATCAGGAGTGGAAGGAGTTAGGTTCCCAGGCAGTACCACTGCTAGATACTGAAGCCAAAACAATGGAACATCCTCCCCCTACCCAGCACATCGTGGATACTCAATAGATGCTTACTGATCCAGGTAGAAATACAAATAACTACAAGGCAGGAAATACTTCCCTCCTCTCCCAAACTCATCATCAGGTAGTAATTCACTCTTGCTTGGAGAAACTGCGTGAACTCTGTCACAGAGGCATGTGGGTGTGTTTACAGGTTTCCTTTACTGCACAGCTGCCAATGCCACACCCAAACTGATAAAGACAAAGAGAGCTAAGAATTCCTGAGACTAAGGTCAAAAAGCTCACAGGGATGGGCCTAGAAACTAGGCTATCTCTCTCATACAATAAAAATTGTGTAGACAATAGCAGAGGAGCGGGCCCTGTGGCTCAGCGGGTTAAGCTGCCACCCGCAATACCTTCAGTGCTAGCATACCATATGGGTGCCGATTCTGGTCCCAGCTGCTCCACTTTCAATCCAGCTCCCTGTTAATGTGCCTGGGAAAGCATAGAAGATGTCCCAAGTGCTTGGGTCTCTGCCACCCACATGGGAGACCCAAAAGAAGCGGCTCCTAGCTCCTAGCTCCTAGCATCGGCTTGACCCAGCTTTGGCTAGTGTGGCTGTTTGGGGACTGAACCAGAGGATGGAAGATATCTCTCTCCTCTCTTTCTGTAACTCATCTTTTCAAATAATTTTTTTTAAACAAATACAATAGCAGAGCTTTTAAAAAAAATCTGAAAATATGGAAGTTATCAGTATATTAACTATTAGTAATCTTTAGGCCACTTAGTGAAAATGAGACAGGAGAGAAACATAAGTTTTTATATCAAGTCCCTTCTGAACTAATATGCATTCATTTCCCAATCTAAGTATCCATTGCCGACTTCAACCAAGCAGGAGCAGGGAATATCCAGATCTTAACCACAAAAGAACCCCTACTGCCCTGTTAGGGAACTGCCCACCTAGCACACTTGCCCAGAACAGCTCAGTGTGACCGATCGGCAACCTTCCTGGGATGGCGGTAGTGAGTAGCACCGCCATTTTGGGCATGTTGTGTGCAAAAAAGCCAACAACATCTGCACAGGGTACTGGGCTGTGGGAACAAGCGGAACTCCAGGCCATGTGCCAATTCAAGCACCAGGCACTGAGGAGGAGCTGCCATGCCTTCCCAGCCCCATAAAGTCAAATGTTCAGCTCTTCCTGGGGAGCCAGTCAGCGGAGTCAGCAGAACGTCTTCTCACAGTGTTGTCTCTCCCGTGTTAATGCACAAGCCCTATTAAGCCTTCTTGGATTTTCACATGGGCCTCTTGTCAATTTCTATTTACAAGTGAGCCAAAGAACCTGGGGTCAGGAACAGAAGTATAGAAGCTAATGAAGATGTACAGGTCTAAAAGAAGAAAAGAAGTTCAAGTGGAGGCCAAGAACTTCTTTGAGTACTGTGGAGAAAGGTTATCAGAGATTTGCATAGAGAACAATTCCTTGATAAGAAAGCGCTCAGTGGTAATCCCAGTCAATTCAAATCTGTTTTCCTAAGATTAGAAGTTGACATTTTGATTGCTGCATAATTCAAATTGTCTGTAACTCTTTGCAAGTTGAATATAGGAAAACACAAAACTAAGTCATTGGGAAAGGGAAGGGAGAAACAATGGAGAATCAGTCCAGAGAAAGTAGAGTTTGTCAAATGAGGAAATTGAGTCCAAAACAGTTTAAGTGACACAGAGGTTCACCCAACAAATTAGTATCTGAGGATCAGGCCCTAGTCGCTACTGAATGGAATTTCTACCCAAAGTGATGTGAAGCCCAGCAGAAATTCCAGTGTCCTTCAAAACATGCCATGTGTATACTTAAAGTTGTTCTTAGAATACGCACAGTGGGGCCCGTGCTCTGGCATAGTGAGTAAAGCCACCACTTGCAGTGCCGGCATCCCAAATGGGTGCTGATTCAGGTCCTGGCTGCTCCACTTCTCATCCAGCTCTCTGTTGTGGACTGGAAAAGCAGTAGAAGATGGCCCAAGTCCTTGGGCCCCTGCACCCACGTGGGAGACCTGGAGGAAGCTCCTGGCTCCTGGCTTCAGATCAGCCCAGCCTTGACCATTGCAGCCATCTGGGGAATGAAACAGCAGATGAAGGATCTCTCTCTGTCTCTGTCTCTCTCCCTGTCTCTCCTTCTCTTTCTCTGTATCTTTCAAGTAAACAAATAAATCCAAAAAATACATAGAGATTAAATAACAAAATATGTTAAGAGGAATATCTCTATTAAAAAAAAGAACACACACAGTATAGAAATATACCTTAAAATTAAAAGTTCATAAAGCCACCCTTAAATACTATTGTGAACATAACATGGCAAAGGATAATGTTCTGGTTTATGGCATTCCTTTGATTTGCTAAGGTTTTATGTGCTATGTAGACAAGCTGCCTTCACAAAATAAAGGTAATTAAATGAAAATATCTTATTTATAATTCAAAAGAAAGCTGGTCGACACTATCCAAACATAGTAATCATCTCTATTCATTTTCTATTACATATAATGATACTTTGAAAAATTTCTGGAAAAGGCAATTAAAATATGCTTATTTTGGTGCAAAAATTTTGAAATACATGCAATTGAGAAGACCCTAACAGAAACAGAGACTCTCCCTTTATGGGTTAACCTTTGAATAAAGCTGGAATACTACTTACCAGAATAGTCTTCTTCCAATATATGCCATTCACCACCACAAACCCAAATGCCCCTCCCATGAAGATGGTGGTAAATCCAGAGTTTGGAGAGAGTCCCAAAGGGAGAGGGTGAAGATGTAGAGGTGAAACACAGCTGACAGTACCGAGATAAAAACTGTGTATGATTATCAGTTCACGTTTGACTTGCCTTGGAAAGTAATAAGGAGATTATTTACTTCGACTACTTGGTGAAGTTTAGGTGGCTTTTATAAAAAATATTTATTTATGTTATTTGAAAGTCAAAGTTACACAGAGAGAGAAGCAGAGAGAGAGAGAAAGAGAGGTCTTCCATCCGCTGGTTCACTCCTCAATTGGCTGCAATGGCTGGAGCTGTGCCAATCCAAAGCCAGGAGCCAGGAGCTTCCTCAAGGTCTCCCACATGGGTGCAGGGGCCCAAGGACTTGGGCCATCTTCTACTGCTTTCCCAGGCCACAGCAGAGAGCTGGATTGGAAATAGAGCAGCCAGGTCTCGAACGGGCATTAACCTGCTGCGCCACAGCGCCGGCCCCTAGGTGGCTCTTCTGACCTCTCTGCTTTTTTGGTCATTTGAGTAAGTAGATCTTTATCATTTCTTCAAAGTGGAAAAGCTATTGCAACAGTACAATTTATTTTGATTCACATCAAAATTTCTATTCAAATTCCTTGTCTAAAATGTGGAATTAACTCCAGGGAAGGAAAAAAAACTATCCCACATGATTGAATTCAGTTTGAGCTGATACATTATTGATGAATCTAACTAGAATTTTTAGGCAGGGGAATGGTATAACTCTGATATTTAGCTCAAATTGATTCCTTTAAATAATTTCTGACTCTTTTTTCTCAATTCATCCATGTTTACATACACTGGTGTTTTGACTTTTTGAAGTCACAGCGCCTTTCCGGGAAAGCCATATACGACCCTCTCCAAGAGGGTATCTGTAGTTATGATCAGAAATAATCATTGTGTTGTGTTCTCTGTGTAGAATACCACTATAAATATGTAAGAACCTAAAGAGACAGACAACTATAAAATGTGTCGTATTCCTCTGTTTGATTGAGAAAGTAAGGCATGTGCATTTAAAATAAAAATGCAAGAGTAGAAATAACAAAGTACAAGGTAACCAACCTCAAAGTAAGTGCTACAGGCCGTAAAAGCCCTAAGTGTTCATAAAATGAAGAAGCCAGAAGTAACTGAGGAACCCTTTACTTACTTAGTTTGAAACAAGGAAGTCCTGAAAATGTTTTTTGATGTTTGTTCCAGCCTCCACAACATCTAATCCCCATCACTTCAGTGACTCAACTCAGAAGGAAAAGAAGGTTGGAGGGAAAACTGCTTCCTAAGAAGTATAAATGTAAGAAGTGATCATGGTTTATTCCTGAATGACATCTTAAACTTACAAGGTTATTTATATTATTTTTATTATTTATTTATTTATTTTTTCTTTTAATTTGAGAGACAGAGCCCTCATCTGCTGGCTCACTACCCAATGACAACAACAACCAAAGCTGAGCTAGGCTGAAGCCAGGAGCCAAGAACTCAGCTTGAATCTTTCTGTAGCTGAGTTCCAACTGCTTTGAGCCATCACACTGCCTCCAGGGTGTGCATTAGCAGGAAACTGGAATCAGGAGCGGAGCTGGGACTCAAATCCATGCAGTCCAAGACGCAATGAAGGCATCTCAAACTATATCTCAACTGCTAGGCCTCCTTGGGCCTGCCTTGCTGTTGCTTCCTTTCTTGACCTTAATTTTCAGCATCCTTGTAGATGAATCTAACATAGGAAAATGCAAAAGCCACACTGGCTGGGACCACACTAGGGACTAACAGTTGGGTATTTGTCCTCTAGTAGGTCTTGTGCATGGCTAGACTCAGGAGTTAGACTTTCCTCAGAGGGATTTATACATGTGAAAACACTCAAAAGCAACAGACACTGATATGGTTTTCAGAAATAGTTCCCAGACTCTCATAATACAGGACATAGCTACATGAATCTACATGTCTATATGAAAAATGAAAAGAAAGATATTTCAGTCATCAAGTGTTTATAAACATTTATATAACTGTAATTTTCAATTTTCAACTAAATATGGGGTTAGAGTTCAAAATAGTTACCCAGCAAGTTAATAAAATTAGACACTGCCTGCCTTCAAATTGATAGCAACAATTACTCATTAGAAACAGTACAGGTGCTACATAATCAGATTAAAAAATCAGATTTAAAAAAAAAAACATAATTAGTACCTAACTTTGATAATGAGGCAGAATGATTTGTAGGAAGAAAGTCTTCCTGTCAAGGAGTACTTGGTGGATCAATCCAAACTATCTGCTTCAAATTGCAAGCATCCAAACAAATTTAAGTTCTAAATATAAGAATTAATGAATGGCAATCCAGTCCCCTCGCTATGTCACTCAGCCTTGTCTCCTGTTTACTATTTGTAGAATGTAAAGAATAGTATCATATCTGCTCTATCTTTCAAGATTATTCTGGGGATCAATTTATTAAGACTCCAAAAATGCTTAAAAAATGGTAAAAACCACTTTGCAAATACTAGAGTTAAGATAAAAAATAAATAGCATGGCATAATTAGC
Source organism: Lepus europaeus (assembly GCF_033115175.1). Taxonomy (NCBI): domain Eukaryota; kingdom Metazoa; phylum Chordata; class Mammalia; order Lagomorpha; family Leporidae; genus Lepus; species Lepus europaeus. The sequence goes on from NC_084829.1 coordinate 111,663,820, forward strand.
CATCTAACTTTAAAATGTAAAAACAAGTGCAGTATCATTGATAAATTGCAGCTTACCTATAATACTAGCTTTATTTTGTACCAAAGAATTAAATAGTAAGTAAGGATATTGACTTTTCTATTTTGTACTCCTAAAATCTATATCTACCCACAAAAGTGAATAAGGTAACTACATTCCCACATTTATGATTGCTACTTATTTTATAATCTCATACACTACTTTTTAATCTTACTTCCTTAGACTCTTGAAAATAAAACTTTCTTTTAGCTATCTTTTAAGAACTTATCTTTTAAGAAAGTTAAACTAGTGGCATTTTCCTTAATGGATACTAATTAAAATCTTTGGTGAATTCCATGTATGATGTGAGACAGCTCAATTTTACCTATTAATGAGGTAAATATACTTATTTTATTCCTTATTCTTAAAGTTACTTTTTCATGTTTGCTCTCATTTTTGAAATGCCAGTAAAAATGAAAAGAATACTATCAGGTAATTGAATTTTTAATATGTGCTAGGTTGTGCCCTTCACATGTTTACATTTCATAATTCAGCCACTTTATACAAGTATGTGCATCCTCATGGCATTTAGGAAAAGGAGATCAGGGAGGCTAAGCAACATGCCCATTGTCACATAGCTAGGATTAAAAAGAGGCACAATACAGCCTCTAGTCATGTTTTTAAATAAAGTAGACACCACTGAACAAGGAATGTACTGAAATGACTTCCTTAGGGATAGAGCTAAGGGATAATAACTTGCACTAAAATACACTTGTACTTGATTCCATGAGTCAGTTTATTGTAGTTTTTGATTTCTGTAAAATAAGAGAAACTTTTTGTATTTATTATTGAATAAGTGAATGAAGCTATTTTTAAATAAAAGTTAGAAGAAAGCCAAGCTGCTGCTGTTACCTGCAGAACTAACAAACCCTGTTACATTGTACAAATACGTAAATATTTTGAGAAAAAAAATACAGTATAAAAATAGTTATTGACCAAATGCTACCAGGCTCTGCAGCAGCTCGGGTGCTTATAAAATGTTCTTAGGGATGTCACAATATAATTTTTTGTTATTAAATATGCCATTATCATTATGTAATAACCAAAATTTCAACCTAGAGTGTTTGGGGTTTTTTGGAAACTAGAGTCTATTGGGACTTAATTGTTTTATACACCTCACTTCTGACAAAGCAGACTGTATGCTATGATTACAATTTTTATAGCTGTTTTGGTAATTTAAACTAATTTTTTCATATTATATTGTTGCATCCCTACTTCCTCTGTCAGGTTTTTTGTGCTTACAATTTGTGATAACTGTGAATAACTGCTTACAGACACACTCATTCTCAGTCTTTTCAACTCAAGGCAGCTAAAGTCTTCTTCATTCCACCTTTATTAGAGGTAGTTGAACTTCTTCCTTAACCTGCTCAGCTGAGCAGGTCCTAGAGTTCAAGCACTTCCGAAATACACCCATAAGTCACTTTTACCATGGCAGTGGGCCTGTTCTTGCCAAACCATGGGTCTAGCCACAGATGTAAGAATCCCTGGACTGTGCCCCCCATTTCTGCTTGTCTTTGCATGGAGACTCCTACTTCAGAACCCTGAGGACACTCTGCTGCCTCAAGAGGCCTTGAGGCTTGGTTTGGCACCTATAGTCTTCTGAAATGTTTCACACTGAAATAGAACAAATCCATAAAACATAATCTGAGCAATTAAATACTCTTTTCTTCCTTATTTTTCCTGTTTTATGGATAACATAAGCCAGGTAGCAGTGAAAGTGTACAAGTTGTTGAATGAGTGGAATTATTCTGCCAAGAGATAAGATAAAGTGTGGGCATCTAGGAAGACCTCAGTGAAAATGGATAAAAGAGGGGTTAGGTATTTAGCCCAGGAGTTAAGCTACCGCTTGGGATGCTGCATCCCATATCCGAATACCTGGTTTAGGTCACGTCTCTTCCACTTCCAATTCTCGCTTCCTGCTTCCTGCTTATGTGTACTCTGGGAGGCATCAGATGCTGGCTCAAACACTCAGGTCCCTGCCACCCAGGGCAAGAACTTGATTGAGTTTTGGGCTCCAGGCTTCAGTCTGGCCCAGTCCTGGTTACTGCAGGCATTTCAGGAGTGAAACAGAAGATGATGAAAACTCTTTGTCAGTCTCTATCTCACTGCCTTTCAAATAAGATAAAAATTAATAAATAAAATTATTTTAAGAAAATAAACACAGGTCCCCTGGAGGTAGTCCTTTAAAGGGTGAAATGAGTATCAATTGTGGAGGAGACTCCCCCACTCTGTTCTGGAAAGAACAGTCCCCACTCGCTCTAGTCACAGTTCACCTTAAACTTGTCACAGCTGTGTATCTTGGCGTCACTTGGGTATTAACCAGCTTCATTTTACCAAGATTTTCAACCACACGAACGTGCAGTTTTCACCTTTCAATCCTCTTGGGACTAATTTGAGCTATGCAGGGATGAGTATCAGGAAGCATGCTAATATTTCATCCCAAAGCTTTGACAGCATCGGAAGCTGGTGTGCTTACTTTAGGACATCCAAACAATGCTGGATTTCATAGATGAAGAAGCAATGTGTGAGACTTTGACATATTTTGAAAAATGAAAATTTTCCCCTATCCTGCCTTCTGCAGGTCAGGTCAGACAGTCTTGGTATCAAACTACCAATCTCTGCCTTTCCTAGATTTACCCAGTGAGAAAACCACATGTTCACAAACTCAACAGGCGTGCAAGCTACAACCCCAACTTCTGCGTGCCTCTCAGCCTTTCCCCTATTCCTAAAGTAAACATGAGTGGGTGGAGTTGCAAATTCCCAGGAGGCAAAGCCACCAGTTAGAATTTCAAGAATCAGCCACAGATCTCTACCACTTCCCTGCTCTGCCAGCCGCCAGCCCTAGGGGAAGATTGCAAAGGGCTCTGCTTACCAGACAAACCACACAGACAAACACCAACTGCTCTCCCCTCAGTCCAGCCACGACTGCAGGACAGCAGCTGGGCTCTGAAAGCCCAGAACAAGAAACTCCAGTAATACAGACAGGCCCAGCTACCGAGAGATACTCTTCTAGAAAGATGTCTGAATTTCCGTATGGAGTGACCCGTGTCTGCGTCATATTCAATACAATGACACTGAGAATGATCAGCTAATACTTAACCACTCACTATATATATATGTTAGGCACCAATCAAAGCAGGCTACCTGTTAGAAGTCATTTAATCTCCTAATAACTCTATTAGATTAGGAATATCTTTTATTTCCATTCAACAGAAAATGAAACTGAGACCCCTCAGAATGTTCAGAAAGTGCTTGGCACAGAAAGTCTTGGGAGAAATACGCATGCATGCTAACTAAATTAGTAAAAGTAAGAAAGTCCTACTCCATATAAATAATATCACAAATGGGGGAGAACTTCCAAGATCAACCCACAAAACTGATGTAATCCACTTGTATCTTCTTTCTTTCATTTTAACATTATGAGGATACTTTGAAGAGTTTGTGGAAAAATCGAATTGAAAGATGGTTGATTTTGATACAAAAAATTCTGATAGATGTCCAGTTTTTTCATAATATGCATTTCCATGAAATTTCTGAGACCCTTCATATACAGGGACTTCAACATTTTTCACATTGAAATAAACTTCACAATATGCATTTTTGAAGTACCCTTAGATTTCATGTAAACTTAATAATGCTAATAACATTGCTTTTACAGGTAAAGTTGTCTCAAATTCCTGCCTGTGCCACCATTAAATAGCTTACTGAGCAGCTAATTTATTTATCTGAAAGGCAAAGAGACAGAAAGAGAGGGAGAGAGAAAGAGAGAGAAAGAATAAATAGAGACAACTCTCATCTGTAGGTTCACTCTTCAAATTTTCCCAGTAGCTAATGTTGGGCCAGAGCTGAAGCCAGTAGCTGGGATTGCAATCCTGTTCTCCTGAGTGGATAACAGGAACTCAATCACTTGACCCATTTCCATTGCCTACATCCTGGAATTGAGCCCAGACCCTGCAACATGGGACACCAACCACTAGGATAAGTGTCTACTGAGCAACTACTTTCTGAACCAATGTTAGTACCAAGGAGGTTTAAAGCTAAGGAGGCGGGGGGCTGGCGCTGTGGCGCAGCGGGTTAACGCCCTGGCCTGCAGTGCCAGCATCCCATATGGTCACTGGTTTGAGACCCAGCTGCTCCACTTCCAGTCCAGCTCTCTGCTATGGCCTGGGAAAGCAGTAAAAGATGCCCCAAATTCTTGGGCCCCTGCACCTGCGTGGGAGACCTGGAAAAAGAAGCTCCTGGCTCCTGGCTTCAGATCAGCGCAGCTCCAGCCATTGCAGCCAATTGGAGAGTGAACCATCAGATGGAAGACCTCTCTCTCTCTCTGCCTCTCCTCTCTCTGTGTAACTCTGACTTCCAAATAAATAAATAAATAAATCTTTAAAAAATAAAAGCTAAGGAGGCATCTTCCCTTCCATTTGGGAACTTACAAACATGTGCACTCCTCCACCCCCTCAGAAGGAGAGGATATACTTCCTGGAGGGGCTTCCTGGCTGGGGCTGGAATGACAATAAATCCCTCTGGTCACCAACGCTCACTATCTCTGCAACTCAGATGCTTCCACACCTTCTAGTAGAGCCCAGGAATTCTCTGAGCTGCCACAGAAATCGAGGGGTCATCACTGTTTCCCAAATCAATTTTTAAATTATATTAATGCATAGAAGTTTCTCAAGTCTTCATTTCTCTTAAACATTTGGCACCTGTTACTGCTTGTCTGGTGACAAGTGGTAGCAGATGACAAAATGAATTAACGAGTATGTATTAACATTAACAGAAAAACAGAGAAACAGTCCTGTTTAGCTCAACAGCTTGGAGTTATTTCTGTGGGGTTGGTGTTCTCGGGTATGATTCTATAGTATATACATATTTAAGTAGTTATACTTTCTGTGTGCAAATCAAGTCTAGTTTTTGTGAAAAAATAATATATATAATTGTTCCACCGTACTCCTCAGTGGCATCAATACCGTGTACCGCCTCAACAGGTCTGAAGATTTCCAAACTCTCTTAGTTGAACACCCACACACACTTCCATCCCACCAACATATACTGGAGGACTCTTCCCACTCTCTAAGGGCTGGGGCTGTCTTGTTTGTCTCTGTACATGGGTACTTCACAAGGTTCTTGGAAAATTTCCATGAAGTTTTTGATGTTTTCACATATCTCCAGAGGCACCAAGAGTCACATAAGTATATCATAAGCTTTACTGAATTTGAGCAGAGCCTGCTTGTGAGCCACTTCTTTAATCTTAACAATAGCAATAAAAGTTCAAGATCTTCTGGCTTAAAGAATTATTTTTTTCATGAGAATATGTTTGTACATTACATCTAAAAATGTCTTAAGACAGCTTACTTCCTATATATTGGTGTTTCTAAATATAGCTAGGTTCTCATTAGGGAAACCTGTCAAATTTCAACCCAACAAGCAAAAGTTCCCAAACAAAACAATGTTCTGCTCTGTGAATGCGTAAGTAAAATATAGCTTGAAAAAAAATAAAACTGAGAGTTTAATTCTAATATTCTAGTAAATAATTGTTAATGTATTCTTTTAAGATCAGCACAAAATCAACCTAATCTTTCATCAATATCTAGTGTATATAAATGTGCTGCAGAATCTTTAACCACCAAGAAAGATTTGATTATATCCAGTGCTCACTAATTTTTAAAACTCAGTTTTAAGCATTTCAGGATTTTCAACAAAAATCAGAAATTTTTTCTCAGTTAAGCCTTTATCAATCAAAAGGTAGAGAGAGAGAGAATGTGGTAAGAACCAACAAAAGGGGGGCCGACGCTGTGACACTGTAGGTTAATCCTCTGTCTGTGGCACCAGCATCCCATGTAGGTATTAGTCAAGTCCTGGCTGCTCCTCCCCTAATCCAGCTCTTTGCTTGTGGCCTGAGAAAGCAGTGGAGGAGGGTCCAAGTGCTTGAGCCCTACACCCACGTGGGAGACCTGGAAGAAGCTCCTAGCTCTGGATTCAGATCGGCTCAGCTCCAGCAATTGAGGCCATTTAGAGAGTGAACCAGCAGAAGGAAGACCTCTCTCTCTGTCTCTGCCTCTCACTGTCTGTAACTCTACCTCTCAAATAAATAAATAAATCTTAAAAAATAAAAAATCCACAAATGACTTGAACATTCTGCTTAACTGAAATTTTATTTCATATGGAAATCTTTTTTAGTAAGAAATAAATAACAAAATAATTATATTCTGAACATTCTGCTTAACTGAGGCTTTATTTCATGTGGAAATCTTTTTTAATAAGAAATAAGTAATGAAACAATTATATTCTTGGCAAAGATCACCCAGGAAATTCCTTTCAAATGGCAATTTCTCTGCTTGAATTTAAATGCAATTTGGTTTACAAAAGTATGATTTTCAGACTCTGTCTAGTCTATTGTATGGAGTGCACCCAGCTGGTTTACTTCCTGTGCCTGGGGACCCTGCTGTGTTTTTCCAAAGGGACATTTGTAGCCAAAGAATAACTTAGATCCTGGGAAATTCTGCCTCAATAATGTTTTCTGGAGGTAAGGAGCTAACATACTTTCCCCCTGCATTTGGATTCAGGATATATCTCATTTTAAACAGCCTGTTCCCAAAGGCACTAGAACAGAGCAAGGCTGAGGAGGTTGGGGAGGGGGATACCATCAGCCAACTGAAACAAAGGTCGACTCTGGAGTGGAGGTGGGGAGCATAGGGCTTCTTGCCACACCTCTTCACCCAGTACTGGCAACACTCATCATGGTTTCTGTAGAGTGGCAGGACTGACTAGCTACAGCTTACTGCCATGAGCTTTGAAAGCTACAGATTGTGTTTGTGGATAAGTAAATCCATTATTGCTATCAAACGGCATCTTTTTTCAATGTACCAAATATTCCCATATGGTGTACAAAATCTCGTGTGGCATATAAACTTCTGCATTAGAAATATCCCCAAACAGCTTTGAACAGGAATTCCCAGTGAGCTGATTTCCTCATTGTTCTATTCAATTTTCCATCCATTCATTTTGACCTTGCTTAGAATTAATGATTATTATCTCATTCTTGGTCCAGCAAAGGCAAAAATCCATGGATCTTGTTTAAGATTAAATCCCAGGTTCAAAGGTAAAACTCAGAATTAGTGATATTTGTCTTCTAACTCCTAACTCGGTGATTTTCAAACTACCTTGTATTAAAATCTCCAGACAGGTTTGTTAAAATACAGAATTAAGCTCCACTCCTATAGTTTCTGATTTGGTTGGTCTGATTTTTGTCTCAGGAAATTTAGCCCAGGGGCTGGGCTGAGTGCAAAAACTCACCATGTATACACATATAAAACCAATTTTAACACATTCAGTTCCTCTTAAACTCAGACGTGGAGAAAAATGACAGGACATTCCCTTTCTAGGAAAGAGAAGGGAATGATCACTCCCACCACTCCAGGTAAGATGGAGATTCCAGTGGAAGAAGGAACTAGGTGGGGCTCCAGGGCATTGGATATGACACAAGCTGAAGAGAGCCCTGGGAAACTTCTTTTAATGGTAAAGAACAGTAAAGATCTGGCTTCTTAAGCATGAGTAATGGAGCAGTTTTCTCATGTTATATTACTACAAGTGCATCATAATCATGTTTCACACATTTGCACAAAAATTCAACCTTCTGTATCATAACTAAATCACATCATCTTGTTCATATCTTAAGATCTATAGATTCTAACTAATTTCAGAGAAAGTCTGTTACTCAGCAGAACAAAATCTAATTATAAATTGCATTTGCATAATTTGCTAAACTCTAATAGAAAGTTGTTTAGGGGGCTCCCTCCAATACTGGAAGAAAAGATTGTCAACCTCAAAGACCACTATGTATATAACATATGATTTGTAGGTTTACATTACTATTCACATAGAAGCCAATCTGAGAACAGATGCTCACTGTCTTTCACATCTGAAGTATTCATATGTCAACATTCAGAGCCATGTAATCATTTATTAAGATAATCCTGGGCTAAGCAACATGAACAGAGCCCTGGCTGCTAGCCCAATTCATGTGCTCTTCAATTCATTATGCCTGGACTAATACAAAATTCTCTTCATTGATATTAATGGGTCAAGATAGTCCCTAGTTTTAACTTTCCGTAATTCCTTAGCTGCATGATATGGCTTCCATATACATTTCCAATGTCATCTCCCTCTGTACCCAAGAATGTTCCATTCAGCATCATAGCAATCCTACCTAATATCCAAGATTAATATTCTTTTTTTTTTTTAACTTTTATTTAATGAATATAAATTTCCAGTGTACAGCTTATGGATTACAATGGCTTTCCCCTCCCATAACTTCCCTCCCACCCACAACCCTCCCCTCTCCCACTCCCTCTCCCCTTCCATTTGCATCAAGATTCATTTTCAATTCTCTTTATATACAGAAGATCAATTTAGTATAAAGATTTCAACAGTTTGCACCCACATAGAAACACAAAGTGAAACATACTGTTGGAGTACTAGTTATAGCATTAAATCACAATGTACAGCACATTAAGGACAGAGATCCCACATGAGGAGCAAGTGCACAGTGGCTCCTGTTGTTGACCCAACAAATTGACACTCTAGTTTATGGTGCCAGTAACCACCCTAGGCTGTCGTCATGAGTTGCCAAGGCTATGGAAGCCTTCCAAGTTTGCCAACTCTGATCATATTTACACAAGGTCATAAAAGACAGAGTGAGGATAGTAACCAATGATCCTAAGAGTGGCATTTACCAGGTTTGAACAATTATACAGCATTAAGTGGGGAAGAGGACCATCAGTACACACAGGTTGGGAGTAGAGCCATTGGTGGTAGAGTAGAGGTTATGATTACAAAGGAATGAGGCCCAAGTGCACTAGACAGGGCCTAGAACAAAGGACAGAGTCATTATTAGAGGAGCTAAGAAAGGTGCTGTCTAAGCTACAATTAAGTTTTCTGATTGAGAGGCAAATAGAACCTGATAGAAGGGGCTTGATAATAATCTGTTGGGCTTTAGGCCTTGTAAATTAAGAGGCCCAGACCTATCTATCTCTTCACATGGGGTATATCCTAAGGGAGGTGTGAACCTCCTAGGGGAAGGCACTCTGTTGACTTTCATTACTTGGCTGGGCTGGGAGGAGAGCTGGCCAGGTAAAGGCAGGTGGCATCTCTAACAAGAAATGTACAGTTCTGCCTGCAATGTTGCTGACCCTACTTGACCATCCCCTCAGCTGCAGTGGTCACTTTGGAAGTTGGGCTGAGTGAAGGGTTTTTCAGCTTAGAGCCAATAAGATCTGTGGCTCTGACCTGGGCATCCTTCGACTCCAGGGCAGGTCCATTTCCAGTGATCCAACTCTTGGCAGAGCTGCCAGGGCTCTTCACAAGCTGACTTCTGCTGAAGCCCAGGCTTACCACATTGAAAGCCACTGCAGTGGACTGGCCTGTTGGGTCTCCTTGAGGGCAGATCACTGTACAGATCAGCCATTAATAGGCCTGCCACCCATTGCTTCTGATGCCGAGCTTTCTTTTCCTCCTGGTTTGTGTTAAAGCAGACCAGAGGATGCAAGTCAAGGGAGTGCCCATGTCCCATCTCTAATCTTCGGTGGCCTGAACTACAAGTCTATAGTCACAGGCATGTTCTGTAGTAGTTTTTCTAAGGTAGACAATGCCCATGAGGAAAATTATATTCTCACTTGAAAACTTTCTTTCCCTTTGGTCTGAAAGGGAGGTTTTTTCTACTTACTGTATACTTCGCTGATGGCGAAGTGAATCTAGCTATGAGATTATTATTTAAGCTCTTATTTTGGCTATGCTATTACAGAAAAATTTTAGCCATCTCTTTTATAAGGTCTAAAGATTAAATTGTATGTCCTACAGATTCCTTCATAATAGAATTAGTTTCCTACCTTGAAGAGAATAGAGAAATGAAAGAACAAGTTGGGCTTAGAATAGCGAAATGAGGGAGCAAGTCCTAGATCGCTTGCTGACAATAGCAGTATCACATGAATACTTAGCAAACCGTTTCAACCATTAGATAACAACTTAAGAAAACATTTACCAGAAGGTCCAATGCCTTCTCTAAATTTTAAGAATCATGTATTTGAAAACACCTCTTAAATATCTAACATGGTGCAGTTTGTTTAACCAGTAAACTTAAGCACAACCATATAAAATGTTTTTAGTTTCTTTCTACCAACAAGTTTAAAACATGATACACAGATTCAGGTCCCACAAATTAAAATGTATCTTTGATTGATTTTAGCAGCTTAAATTTATGGACAATCTTATCTATAAGCCATTTAAAATAAAACTCTTAATAAAATTTCCTATGTGGACATACAATATGTACACACATATAACATAGCATAGTAGACCAATATAGCAATTTTAATAATAGCTTTTAAAATCTTTAACTCTTTTTGTAGATTGCCAATTGATTTGAATTGCTTTTTGTTTTTAGATTACTTTAACACATTGCTTTAACAGAGCATCAGAGTTTAATTCTATGTCAAAGAGAAATTGAGCTTCCTGTGATCTTTTGCTGTGAGGTTTCCTTCCTTTACCTTCTTTCATATTGGTGACCATGTTTCTTTGTTTCTGTGTGTAACACATCTTTAAGCATCTTTTGCAGGGCAGGATGAGTGGCAACAAATTCTTTCAGTTTCTGTTTGCTATGAAAAGTCTTAATTTCGCCTTCATTCACAAATGAGAGCTTTGCAGGATATAATATTCTGGGCTGGCAGTTTTTCTCTCTTAGTACCTGGGCTATATCTCGCCATTCCCTTCTAGCTTGTAGGGTTTCTGATGAGAAGTCTGCTGTGAGTCTAATTGGAGATCCTATGAGAGTAATCTGACGTTTCTCTCTTGCAACTTTTAGAATCTTTTCTTTATGTTTCACTGTGGTGAGTTTGATTACAATGTGTCGTGGTGAGGATCTCTTTTGGTCATGTTTATTAGGGGTTCTATAAGCTTCCTGTACTAAGATGCCTCTGTCTTTCTCCATACCTGGGAAATTTTCTGCTAGTATCTCACTGAAAATGCCTTCTAATCCTTTCTCCCTCTCCATGCCTTCAGGAACTCCTAGAACCCGAATGTTGGGTTTTTTAATAGTATCCTGTAGATTCCCGACAATATTTTTTAGATTTCTAATTTCTTCTTCTTTTCTTAGGTTTGCCTGTTTCCTTTCCTGTTCTCTGTCTTCTAAGTCTGATATTCTCTCTTCTGCTTCGCCCATTCTGTTTTTAAGGCTCTCTAATGTGTTTGTCATTTGATCTATTGATTTCTTCATTTCATTATGATTTCTGGTCACTACCACGGTTACTTGTTCTACAAGTTGTTTCATTTCATTTTGATTCCTCCTTAATATTTCATTTTCATGAGAGAGATTTTCTATCTTGTCCATTAAGGATTTCTGTAGTTCAAGAATTTGTTTTTGAGAACTTCTTAATGTTCTTATCAATTTTTTGAGATCCGCTTCTTCTTCTATCTCATCATCTTCATAATCTTGAATTGGGATGTCTTTTTCATTTGGGGGCATCATAGTGTCTTCCTTGTTCTTGTTACCTCAGTTTTTGCGTTTGTTGTTTGGCATGTTGGAGATATTTGGTTTCTTCACTGGGGTGTTTTTTCTTGTTACACTATGGCTCTATATTAAGTGGACTGTCTGCTTTCGGTGGAGCCTTAGAGGCTTGAGATGAGTGTGGACTGAGAGCTGTGTTTGGTTCCTCAGGGTTGAGGGTGTGTCAAAGATGACACTCCCAGGTTAGGCGTGGTAAATCTCTCTCTTTTTTTTTTTTTTTTATTCAAAAGGGAAGTAATTCCGCACAGCTGAACGTAATTGGAGGTAGTTAGCAGGCGAATGATATACCCACAGGAGCCAGAGATCGGAAGCTCTTTCCCAAGGACCACACAGGGAATCTCTGCTGCCCTCAGTGTGGGCTCCAATTCCTGCAGTCTCCCACTGGATTGCCAAGTTAGATGCTAATCTCCTGTTATTTCACCCCTCCCCCCAGAGTCAGGTTTTTCTGCTAGGCTCAGGGCCGGTGCAGACCTGAGGTCGCTCTGCTTATGACGTATGTCCAAAATGGCGCCTGCTCTTTGTCTTGCTCGCCTTTGAGGGGTGAGCAGAGAGAGAGAAACTCGTGTCCGTATCGGTCACTTTTTTTTTTTTTCCTCTCTCTCTTCTAGTTAGCCTGGTGAACTTTTCCCACGGAGTTTCAAGCCTCGTTCCCTCTAGCCTCCTCTTTCCGCTTGCCTGCTGGTATCTCAGGCTATTGAGGTTCGGCTCACCTCGCGTTCCAGCGCTGGTGTGTTGAGTCTGCCGCTGGTGTCCCGAACTTGGGCTCCCACGCTCTCCACGCAGGTCCGCTGTGAATCACTAGTTCCGGAAGAGTTTCCGCTGCTGTTTCTTCCCCTACTCTTCCTTGACCCTGCAGTATCTCCACTTTTATTAACCTGTGTGTCTTGCTGAACTATCAATGTGCTCCCTTCCTATTCCGCCATCTTGCCGCTCCCCCCAAGATTAATATTCTTAAAGCAATACTTATTTCATCATATCAAGAACTACCTTGCTAAAAATCCTGCATTGATTGCTTATTGCCATAGAATTAAGGTCAAACTTCTCGACTTCTACTCAGTAGAAAGCTCTCTGTTTTACCTGACTCACCTCATGTCAATTACTCCCTAAATGAGATTTGATTCCAAGTCATCAGTTTTACTCATATGTCACACACATGCAATTCCTGGATGGGAATCTATACTCAGTGTTCCACTAGGAATGCCTGCACTACTCTCCTCCAGGATCTACAGGGTCAGGACAACACATGGCAATTACTTGGTCTATCTGATCTCCTAGAGCAGTGCCAACCAGAGTAGCCTTCAGAAGAGTACCAGGACATACATTTTTATGGTCCACAGCAAATTCAGTACAGAAACTGAGTAAGTATTTAAAAACTTTTATAATAATTTATGAAGAAAATACATGCCTCTGAATATAATAATAAAAATAATGACTTGAATTTTGTGTACCTGAATTATAATTGTCCAGAGAAACAGAACCAATAGGATATATGTGTGTGTGTGCATGTAGGCAACCATGGATCACTCAACAATGGTGATGTGTTCTGAGAAACATTGTTAGAAAATATCATTGTGTGAACATCCTGGAGTGCACTTACATAAACCTAGATCATGTAGTTAAATCACTTGACATGCTGCCTTGATGCAATCAAGAGACACCATAAACACCAGATGTATGAGGCTACTGCCAGCATAACACACACACTGTTCCTTTTAGTACATTTTTATAAGCAGAAGTAATGCACTCTAAAAATGATTACAAATACAATATAGTAAATGCATAAACTAATAGCAGTCATTTAATGTATTATACATAATTGTATGTGCTCTACTTCTATATGATTGGTAGTAGGATAGATTTGTTTACATCAGCATCACCACAAAAGTGTGAATAATGAATGATAATATGACGTTATGATGGTTAGGATGTCATTGGGAAATAGGAAATTTTCAGCTCTATTATATTCTTACAGTACCACTATCATACATATGGTCCATGGTCCATCATTGACATGGTGTGACTGTGTGTGTGTGTGTGTGTGATTTATTATGAAGAACTGGCTTACATGACTATAGAGGTTGACAAATCCAAAACATGCAGTATGGGATAACAGGATCAAGACCCAGGAAAGCTGTTGATATAGATAAAGTGCAAAGGCAACCTGCAGGAGATTTTCTCTTGCCCAAGGAGGCCAGTGTCTTTGCCCCATCCATCCTTCAGCTGATTGAATAAAGCTCACCCACATCATGTAGGGCAATCTGCTTGACTCTGGGTTCACTGATTTAAATATTAATCTCATCCATAAACATTTTCCAAGTTGACACATAAAATTAATTATCACAATGCCTTTGGGTTTTTAATTTGATTTTTCTAGTAATTGATTTTCATTGGCCTTTACACAAATTATTGGTGGTTAGAATGGTGTGGCAGAAAACTACTCTTTTACAAATCATTACAGAAAGAGTCTGGAGAGGGAGCTAACACACTTAGCTTCTAGCCAAAATTTAGCCATGGCTTATTTTCACTTGGACAACAAACTAAGAATGGATTTCATATTTTTTAAATGTTGTACAAGAAAAAAAAGGAGATACAGAAGAAGAATATGTAACAGGGACTTTATGTGGCTTATACAAGATCAAATATATCTTATGTGGCTTTTACTTTTACAGCAAAGCTTTGTTGACTTTTATTTTAGGATGCCATTTCACCATCCCATCATACATGCTGCTAAGGTTTGGATAGGATCTGGCTCCTGAACTCATGCAGATGTGTAATCCCCCAAATCATAAATTAATCTAATTACAGTGTTTAGAAGGTAGGCCTAGTGGGAAGTCCTTAGATAACTGAAGGAATGACCTTAAAGGGTAGTTCTTGTGAGAGATTGGGTTATAAAACCAGAGTTGGACCTAACCATACTCTCTCTGCTTCCCTGGCCAAGTACATGATCCCTCCTCCATACACGTTGTACCTTCAGCATTCTCTGGCCTTATGGGACAGCTCAAATAATGTGGCCCATTGAATCTGTAAACCTTCAAAACCATGAGCAAAATAAACCTCTTCCCTTGATAAGTAGCTTCTCCTGGGATTTGTCATAGTGATGAAAAGTTGACAAATACATATGCTTTATATTAATATAAACTCATACTATTATTCCACTTTCTATATAGTTTGCATCCCTAATTAGACAATGCATGTCTAGATCAAGCAGAGCCTATTCTAGACCTAGTCATTTTTAATAAAAAATGGATTTAATTGAATTAATTGATTTCTCTTCTATGTTCTCCAAAGCAAATTTTTCAGAAATTGGGCATCTTACATGCATCTCCAATTGTTTACTTTTTTCTGCTTAATACAAACACAATCTGTTCTGTTTTATAGTTACTAACAGCAACCTTTGAATCTTACCAACTTACTATGTTGTTAATTGGATAAACCTAACTGTCTGTGTTTGGTGACCATGACAAATAAAATCCAATCAGGTGGGTTTCTGTGTAGGGTTAGGGGTAGGCAGTCTCCAAGACAGTCCCCAACAGTCCCTCCTGATATTCAATCCTGTGCAATCTCTCCCCTTGAATGAGGGCTCTATCTAGTGACTAATTTCTAGTGAATATAACAAAAGTAATAAGATGTCACGTCTGGGATTGGCTTTTAAAGTATCAGTTCTGCCTCAATGGCTCTCCTTTCCTCTCCCATGGATTGCCTACTCTGGGGGAAGCCAGCTGCCCTTTGTAAATCAGGCTGCTCAGAAGTCTATGTGTATGAGCTTGGAACAAAATCTAAGAAGGCCTATCACAGCCTCAGGAGTGATCTTAAGGAGGTCCTCCTCCCAGCTGAGCCTTTTTTTTTTTTTTTGACAGGCAGAGTGGACAGTGAGAGAGAGAGAAACAGAGAGAAAGGTCTTCCTTTGCCATTGGTTTACCCTCCAATGGCCTCCGCGGCCAGCACACTGTGGCCGGTGCGCCGCGCTGATCCAAAGGCAGGAGCCAGGTGCTTCTCCTGGTCTCCCATGGGGTGCAGGGCCCAAGCACTTGGGCCATCCTCCACTGCACTCCCGGGCCATAGCAGAGAGCTGGCCTGGAAGAGGGGCAACCAGGACAGAATCCGGCGCCCCGACTGGGACTAGAACCCATTGTGCCAGCGCCGCTAGGCGGAGGATTAGCCTGTTGAGCCACGGCGCCGGCCCTGGCTGAGCCTTGAGATAGCTATAGCTCTGGCTGATATTTCACTTGTAGTCTTTAAGACTCTATGAGCCAAAATTACCCAGGTCAAATGCTCCTGGATTGTTGGCACAGAAATTTGAAACAAAAATGTTCAATGTTTTATGCATCTTAATTTTAAAGAATAATTACGTTATATAGTAGTATATAACTCATACATGACTATAATTTGTGATTCATACCAAAGACTGTGTATTTTCATATATTTTCTGCTAAAAACTGTTAAATCCCAATTTCTAGGGTCCCAGGGCTGTGGAATCCTAGGTTAAGGCTCTGCCTGGCATGCCAGCATCCCATATGGACTCCAGTTCAAGGCCCAGATGCTCCATTTCTGATCTAGCTCTCTGCTAATGTGCCTGGAAAAGCAGTGGAAGATGGCCAAAGTCCCTGGGCCTCTTCACCCATGTGGGAGACCTGGAAGAAGCTCTTGGCTCCCGGCTTCAGCCTGGTCCAGCCTTGGCAGTTGTGGCTATTTGTGGAGTGAACCAAAGGATGGAAGACCTCTCTCTCCATCTCTCCCTCTCTTTGTCTGTAACCCTGACTCTCTAAAAAATAAATAAATCTTTTTTAAAAATCCCAATTTCTATGGGAACCCACCTGAAAATAATAGCTCTGAACATTAGATTCCTTTCTCACAGAATCAACAGTTAAGTGAGGTCACATACAATCTCATATACAAATGTAATAACCATAAAGGAGATTCATGTTTGTAAGGATGGCCTGGACATGCCTAGCATTCTGTCCTTTAAAATAATTGTGGAAGGGCAGGCGCTGTGGTGTAATGGGTTAAGCCAAATTCTGTAGCACCAACATCCCATATGAGCACTGCTGCACTTCCAACCCAGCCCCCTGCTAATGTGCCTGGGAAAGCAACAGAATATAGCCCAGGTGCTTGGAACCCTGCACACATGTGGAATACCAGGATGAAGCGTCTGGCCCTGGCTTTAGTCTGGCCCAGCCCTGGCCGTTGCGGCCATTTGGGGAGTGGACCAGTGAATGAAAGATATCTCTCTCTCTCTCTCTGGCTCTGCCTCTGCCTCTCTAACCCTGCCTTTCAAATAAATAAACAATTTTTTTAATTATGCAAGAATAACCTTTCTGCAGATATCTGGCTTTAGGAGAAAACAATAACTTCTTAAAAGTTGTCTGCCTTCTCCTGTTGCTGTCCAAAAAAGCTTGGCAATAAAATTCTCAACCCAGGAGGAATTTAATACTTCCCTAGGGAACAATTTCCCTGAATACCACAGTGGTTGATATCTCTCTCTCTCTCTCATACACACCACACACACACATACAGAGGCAATTTTTCTCTCACACACTCTCCAGCTTGCATGCTTAGCACCTAATGTTAAACCGGAAACAAACCTCTGTTGGCTTCTAGGATCTGAGCATGCCCAGGAAGCCTTGGTCCATGCAAGTCCTCTGTGCATTAGCCTCTCTTGCTAGGAGCTACTTTCTCAAACAGTGGAGTCTGTGTTCAGACTTGGGCTCAACATAGCATTGCACCCAAGAATGTCACTACCAAATTATACCAAAGTCTCAAGCAATATCATTTTCATCGAATACCCCTCCCAGAGAGGGAACGTTCAGCAGACTCTCTGGTCTTCATGCCTCTGAATCTTTATATTCTTACACTGATGCCTGCTACAATAGTTCAACCTAGAAATGAGTCCAGATGAAACCAGTAGAGCTGCAAGAGAACTGGAGGAACATGGGCTTTGCAGCCAGACAGAGCTGTGGTAAGGATTAAGGAATACAATGTGCTAAGTATCAGTGACCAAGGAACCAAACAACAAAAATGTGCTAAGCTGGTGTTGCTTACATCACCATTCCCTTCAAGGAAGAGGCCTCCTCCTCCACCCTTTCTTTCCTGCTTTCTCTCCTTCCATTTCTATAGACCCAGCTCCTGACCACTTGCATTTTACCTCCTATTTCTAGAGAAATATACTCTCATATATACTTTGCCAAAACTCAATTGATTACCTAACAGCTTAAAGTCCGGTTTTCACAAGGATTTTTTTTGCATTAACAAGTATTAATCAGACACTTTGTCCCAGACACTGGAAGCCATTTATGTGTCCTGATGCCATCTGCAGTCTCTGGAGTCAGACTGCTTCTGCTCAAATTCTGTCTCTTTCACTTAACTCCAGTGTGACTGAGTGAAGTTCTTAGCACCTTTACATTTACTGTTTGTTCAACTGTAAAATAAAACCACCCCTCCAGCATTGTGGCAAAGATAAATGAGAAAATCCAAGCAACATTCTTAGCAAAGCTCTAGAAACTGAAAGGCAATGTTTGTGAAGAGAGAGACTGTCTACCAGGCTCATGGCTATGCCTTAAAACCTGGAACAGAACCGATACAAAGCAGAAGCTCAGAGGCGGCAAGATGGCGGAATAGGCAGGAAGCACACTTAGTCCGGGGGGAGAGAAAGTTTAATATAAGTGGAGATACTACAGGGTCAAGGAAGAGTAGGGGATGAAACAGCAGAGGAAACTCTTCCGGAACTAGTGATTCACAGTGGACCTGCGTGGAGAGCGTGGGAGCCCAAGTTCGGGACACCAGCG
Source organism: Lepus europaeus (assembly GCF_033115175.1). Classification (NCBI taxonomy): domain Eukaryota; kingdom Metazoa; phylum Chordata; class Mammalia; order Lagomorpha; family Leporidae; genus Lepus; species Lepus europaeus. The sequence goes on from NC_084829.1 coordinate 111,682,213, forward strand.
GCAGACTCAACGCACCAGCGCTGGAACGCGAGGTGAGCCGAACCTCCATAGCCCGAGATACCAGCAGGCAAGCGGAAAGAGGAGGCTAGAGGGAACGAGGCTTGAAACTCCGTGGGGAAAAGTTCACCAGGCTAACTAGAAGAGAGAGAAAAAAAATAAAAAAAGTGACTGATACGGACACAAGTTTCTCTCTCTCCGCTCACCTCTCACAGGCGAGCAAGACAGAGCAGGCGCCATTTTGGACATACGTCATAAGCAGGGCGACCTCAGGTCTGCACCAGCCCTGAGCCTAGCAGAAAAACCTGACTCTGTGGGGAGGGGTGAAATAACAGGAGATTAGCATCTAACTTGGCAACCCAGTGGGAGACTGCAGGAGAATTGGAGCCCACACTGAGGGCAGCAGAGATTCCCTGTGTGGTCCTTGGGAAAGAGCTTCCGATCTCTGGCTCCTGTGGGTATATCATTTGCCTGCTAACTACCTCCAATTACGTTCAGCTGTGCGGAATTACTTCCCTTTTAAATCAAAAAAAGAAAGAGAGATTTACCACACCTAACCTGGGAGTGTCATCTTTGACACACCCTCAACCCTGAGGAACCAAACCCAGCTCTCAGTCCACACTCATCTCAAGCCTCTAAGGCTCCACTGAAAGCAGACAGTCCACTTAATATAGAGCCATAGTGTAACAAGAAAAAACACCACAGTGAAGAAACCAAATATCTCCAACATGCCAAACAACAGACGCAAAAACCAAGCTAACAAGAACAAGGAAGAAACTATGACGCCCCCAAATGAAAAAGACACCCCAATTCAAGATTATGAAGATGATGAGATCGAAGAAATGCAAGAAGCAGATCTCAAAAAATTGATAAGAACATTAAGAAGTTCTCAAAAACAAATTCTTGAACTACAGAAATCCTTCATGGACAAGATAGAAAATCTCTCTCGTGAAAGTGAAATAATAAGGAGGAATCAAAATGAAATGAAACAACTAGTGGAACAAGAAACTCTGATAGTGACTAGAAATCATAATGAAATGAAGAGTTCAATAGATCAAATGACAAACACATTAGAGAGCCTTAAAAACAGAATGGGCAAAGCAGAAGAGAGAATATCAGACTTAGAAGACAGAGAACAGGAAAGGAAACAGGCAAACCAAAGAAAAGAAGAAGAAATTAGAAATCTAAAAAATATTGTCAGGAATTTACAGGATACTATTAAAAAACCCAACATTCGGGTTCTAGGAGTTCCTGAAGGCATGGAGAGGGAGAAAGGATTAGAAGGCATTTTCAGTGAGATACTAGCAGAAAATTTCCCAGGTTTGGAGAAGGACAGAGGCATCTTAGTACAGGAAGCTTATAGAACCCCTAATAAACATGACCAAAAGAGATCCTCACCACGACATGTTGTAATCAAACTCACCACAGTGAAACATAAAGAAAAGATCCTAAAAGGCGCAAGAGAGAAACGTCGGATCACTCTTAGAGGATCTCCAATTAGACTCACAGCAGACTTCTCATCAGAAACCCTACAAGCCAGGAGAGAATGGCGAGACATAGCCCAGGTACTAAGAGAGAAAAACTGCCAGCCCAGAATACTATATCCTGCAAAGCTCTCATTTGTGAATGAAGGTGAAATTAAGACTTTTCACAGCAAACAGAAACTGAAAGAATTTGTTGCCACTCATCCTGCCCTGCAAAAGATGCTTAAAGATGTGTTACACACAGAAACAAAGAAACATGGTCACCAATATGAAAGAAGGTAAAGGAAGGAAACCTCACAGCAAAAGATCACAGGAAGCTCAATTTCTCTTTGACATAGAATTAAACTCTGATGCTCTGTTAAAGCAATGTGTTAAAGTAATCTATTATGTTCTCTTGATGTCTGTTAAATTCTAATTGTTCAAAAACAGCTGAATTTTTATTAAGAGCTGTGGGTTATTTAAATATGTGCTTTTTTCAAAAATTTGAATATCTGCTGCTCATAAAACTAAAGCGTTGTTGGTTCTGTGTTTAGCTGTCCTCCTATAGGTTCCTATGGACTTTTTCCAGCCACTTTTATTGTATTCAGTACTTTGGGATGGCTCTGTAAACAGATGAAGCCAATAATGTATTAACAGTACCAACTGAGAGAAAGTATGGTTAACTGAGGTTACTAAAAAGAAAAAGCAATTCAAATCAATTGGCAATCTACAAAAAGAGTTAAAGATTTTAAAAGCTATTATTAAAATTGATGTATTGGTCTATTATGCTATATTATATGTGTGTACATATTGTATGTCCACATGGGGAAATTTTATTAAGAGTTTTATTTTAAATGGCTTATAGATAAGATTGTCCATAAATTTAAGCTGCTAAAATCAATCAAAGATACATTTTAATTTGTGGGACCTGAATCTGTGTATCATATGTTTTAGACTTGTTGGTAGAAAGAAACTAAAAACATTTTAGATGGTTGTGCTTAAGTTTACTGGCTAAACAAACTACACCATGTTAGATATTTAAGAGGTGTTTTCAAATACATGATTCTTAAAATTTATAGAAGGCATTGGACCTTCTGGTAAATGTTTTCTTAAGTTGTTATCTAATGGTTGAAACGGTTTGCTAAGTATTCATGTGATATTGCTATTGTCAGCAAGCGATCTAGGACTTGCTCCCTCATTTCGCTATTCTAAGCCCAACTTCTTCTTTCATTTCTCTATTCTCTTCAAGGTAGGAAACTAATTCTATTATGAAGGAATCTGTAGGATGCACAATTTAATCTTTAGACCTTATAAAAGAGATGGCTAACATTTTTCTGCAATAGCATAGCCAAAATAAGAACTCAAATAATAATCTCATAGCTAGATTCACTACGCCATCAGCGAAGTATACAGTAAGTAGAAAAAACCTCCCTTTCAGACCAAAGGGAAAGAAAGTTTTAAAGTGAGAATATAATTTTCCTCATGGGCATTGTCTACCTTAGAAAAACTACTACAGAACATGCCTGTGACTATAGACTTGTAGTTCAGGCCACCGAAGATTAGAGATGGGAAATGGGCACTCCCTTGACTTGCATCCTCTGGTCTGCTTTAACACAAACCAGGAGGAAAAGAAAGCTTGGCATCAGAAGCAATGGGTGGCAGGCCTATTAATGGCTGATCTGTACAGTGATCTGCCCTCAAGGAGACCCAACAGGCCAGTCCACTGCAGTGGCTTTCAATGTGGTAAGCCTGGGCTTCAGCAGAAGTCAGCTTGTGAAGAGCCCTGGCAGCTCTGCCAAGAGTTGGATCACTGGTAATGGACCTGCCCTGGAGTCGAAGGATGCCCAGGTCAGAGCCACAGATCTTATTGGCTCTAAGCTGAAAAGCCCTTCACTCAGCCCAACTTCCAAAGTGACCACTGCAGCTGAGGGGATGGTCAAGTAGGGTCAGCAACATTGCAGGCAGAACTGTACATTTCTTGTTAGAGATGCCACCTGCCTTTACCTGGCCAGCTCTCCTCCCAGCCCAGCCAAGTAATGAAAGTCAACAGAGTGCCTTCCCCTAGGAGGTTCACACCTCCCTTAGGATATACCCCATGTGAAGAGATAGATAGGTCTGGGCCTCTGAATTTACAAGGCCTAAAGCCCACCAGATTATTATCAAGCCCCTTCTATCAGGTTCTATTTGCCTCTCAATCAGAAAACTTAATTGTAGCTTAGACAGCACCTTTCTTAGCTCCTCTAATAATGACTCTGTCCTTTGTTCTAGGCCCTGTCTAGTGCACTTGGGCCTCATTCCTTTGTAATCATAACCTCTACTCTACCACCAATGGCTCTACTCCCAACATGTGTGTACTGATGGTCCTCTTCCCCACTTAATGCTGTATAATTGTTCAAACCTGGTAAATGCCACTCTTAGGATCATTGGTTACTATCCTCACTCTGTCTTTTATGACCTTGTGTAAATATGATCAGAGTCGGTGAACTTGGAAGGCTTCCATAGCCTTGGCAACTCATGACGACAGCCTAGGATGGTTACTGGCGCCATAAACTAGAGTGTCAATTTGTTGGGTCAACAACAGGAGCCACTGTGCACTTGCCCCTCATGTGGGATCTCTGTCCTTAATGTGCTGTACATTGTGATTTAATGCTATAACTAGTACTCCAACAGTATGTTTCACTTTGTGTTTCTATGTGGGTGCAAACTGTTGAAATCTTTATACTAAATTGATCTTCTGTATATAAAGAGAATTGAAAATGAATCTTGATGCAAATGGAAGGGGAGAGGGAGCGGGAGGGGGGAGGGTTGCGGGTGGGAGGGAAGTTATTGGGGGGGGGAAGCCATTGTAATGCATAAGCTGTACACTGGAAATTTATATTCATTAAATAAAAGTTAAAAAAAAAAACAAATTAGAAGCTCATACACTTGTTGAATGAGTGGATGACACATAATATGCATACAGGTATTAAGACAACAAATAAAGAAAAAAGATTATCTACTTGTCTTTTTTTCAAATTAAAAACACCTAATAATAATAAATTGAAATAATAAATTAAAAACACCTAAATATATAAAGCAAATGTTAGTAAAACTGAAGGAAGAAATAGCCAGAACTACAGTAATAGTAGGGGATCTCAATATCCACTTTCAACAAAGAATAAATGATTCAGACAAAAAATAAAAAAGGAAAGAGAAGATTTGAGCAACACCAAACACACCTAATAGGCATGTACAGAACATTCCATCCAATAATAGCAGAACACACTCTTTTCAAGGTCATATGGAACATTCTCCAGGTTAAATTATGCATTAGGCCACAAACAAGTCTTAACATATTAAAGAAAATTGAAATAATATCAAGTACCTATTCTAACCACTATAAATCAATAGCAGAGGGAAAACTGGAACATCCAGGACTATTTTAAACTTAAGCAATACTCTTGAACAAGCAATGAGCCAAAGAAGAAATCAAAAAGGAAAGCAAAAAATATTTTGACACAAATGAAAATCGAAACACAACATACCACACTTATAGGATATAGAAAAAGTAGTTCTAAGAAGGTAGTTTATGGTGTTCCAGGCTAACATTAAGAAAATAAGGGGCTGGAATTTGGGGGTAGTGAACTAAGCCATAGCCTGCAATTCCAGCATCTCATATCAGAGCGATGGTTTGAGTCCAGCTACTTCACTTCTGATGCAGATCCTTATTAATGTGCCTGAGAAGGCAGCTGAGAATGACCCAAGTACTTATTACCCATGTGAGAACCCTGGATGGAGCTCTGGTCTCCTGGATTCCACAACCATTACAGTCATTTGGAGAGTTAATCAGCAGATGGAAGATCTCTCTTTCTCTGTCTCTCTGTCTCTCTCTCCTTCTCTCTTTCCTTCTCTTTCTCTTTCTTTCTCCCTCTCTTCCTCTCTCCTTTTTTTCTTCTCTCTCTCTCTCCCCTCCCTGCCTCATTCTCTCCTCCAAGTAAATAAAAGCTTGAAAGCAAAAAGAAAGAAAATGAAAGATTCCAAATGAACGACCTGACTTAACAATCCAAGGAACTAGAAAAAGAACAAACTAATCTCAAAATGAGCAGAAGGAAGGAAATAATAAATATTAGCATAAAAAACCCTGACTAGAAAAATATAGAACTAATCAATTAAACTAAAGTCTATTTTATTAAAAAATAAAAATTGACACTTTCATACCTAGACTTTACAAGAAAAAAAGAAAACTCAAGTAAATAAACAAAAGAGCAGACATTACAACTGACACCATAGAAATACAAAGGATCATAAGTGACTACTATGAACAACAACACATAACAGATTGAATAACCAAGAAGAGATGAATAAATTCCTAGAAACATGCAAGCTACCAAGGCTGAATCTTGAAGAACCAGAAAATCTGAACAAACAGATTGAGTCAGTAATGAAAATAGCCCTAACAAAGAAAATGCCAGGACCTGATGGTTTTACTGGTAAATTCTACCAAATATTTAAGAAGCATTCAGGTTGGGGCCAGTGCCATGGCATTATAAGCTAAGCTTCTGCTTGTGGTGCCAGGATCCAGTATGGGCGCCAGCATCCCATATGCATGCCAGTCAAGTCCCAGCTGTTCCTCTCTCAATCCAGCTCTCTTAAAACTCTTCCAAAAAAGTAAAGAATTGCAGGCTGTTAGATTAAGCCACCACCTGCAATGCCGGCATCCCATGTGGGTAACAGTTTGTGTCCCTCTGCTCCACTTCCAATCCAGCTGCTGATGGCCTGGATAAAAAAGCAGAAGATGGCTAAAGTGCTTGAACCCTTGCCACTCATTTGGGAGACCTGGATGAGCTCCTGGTTTCAGCCCAGCCCAACACTGGCTGTAGCAGCCATCTGGGGAGTGAACCAATGAATGGAAGATCTCTCTCTCTCTCTCTGTTTCTCCATCTCTCTCGGTAACTCTAACTTTTAAATAAATATCTACATCATTTTAAAAAAAAATAGTAAAGAGACAAGAACATTACCAAACTCAGTTTTGAGATTGGCATCACCCTGATATCTGACAAGAAGACTTTAAAAAGTAAAATTACAGACTGATTTATTCCTGTTGAACATGGATGTAAATACTAGGAAACCAAATTCAGCAACACATTAAAAGGATTATATACCACATTCAAGTGGGATTTATCTCTTTATCATGTAAATGGATCAACATACACAAATCAATAAATCTGATGCATCACACTAGGAGAATGGAGGACAAAACCAATCATCTCAGTAGAGGCAGAAAAAGCGCTTCACAAAATTCAGCACTCTTTCATGATGAAAGACTCTAAACAAATTAGGTATAGAAAGAATGTCACCCTACATAATAAAGCTACAAACTACAGCTAACATCATCCTCAAGGGTGAAAACTTTCAAGTTTTTCCTCCTCAGATCAGGAAAAACAAAGTTCCCACCCTCACCACTGTTATTCAATACATTACTAGAAGTCTTAGCCAGAGCAATTAGGCAAGAAAAACAAATAAAAGCCATCCAAATTGGAAAGGAAGTAAAATCGTCTCCTTGCAAATACCATGATCTTATATAGGCAAACTCTAAAAGACCTAGCAAAAAGCTATTAGAACTAATAATTGAATTAAGTTCAGAATACAAAGTCAATATACAAAACATCAGTAATATTTTCATACACTTATAATTAACTGTCTGAAACAAAATAATTGATTTTAAATTAGCCTAAAAATAAAATGAAATACTTAAGAATAAATTTAACCAAGGAGATAAACACTCTGTACAATGAAAACTGGAAAACATTAGTAAAAGCAATTGAAGAAAACACAAAGTGGGATGATACCCTGTGTTTATGCTTTAGAATAATTAATATTGCTAAAATACCCATACAACTCAAAGTTATCTACCAATTAAATACAATTCCTATCAAAATTCCAAAAATATTTTTCACAAAAATGAAAGAAAATAATCCTTAAACGAATACAGAATCTCAAAGGACCCTAGATAGCCATAGTAGTGAGCAAGTACATGGTGAGAAGTATAACACTACCCGATTTCAAATTACATCTCAAAACTATAGTAATCAATCTAGGATGGTATTGGCATAAAAAGAGACCTATACATTTGCAACAACATGTGTGTAATTGAAGATCATTATGCTAAGTGAAATAAGTCAGACCCAGAAGGGTAGATATCACATGTTTTCTCTTATTTGTGGAAGTTTCTCCATACAGAGAGTATAAAAATTGTATGGATGTCACATCATTTGGTATTTAGCTATAAATATTGCTCCACTGAATCATACCATGTAAATGATAATATACTTTTCTTTCCCTTGCTTAAAAAAGAAATGGGGAGGTGGAAAGAGTGAGGACTCTTGGGATATTAGTAATGTTTTGTTCTTAATTATGTGTTGGTTATGAATGTGCTCAGAGGGCAAAAAAACATTTATCTGTACACTTGTGTGTATTTCTTGATATGTATACTGTATTTCAATAAAATGTTTTTACAGGGCTATTTTTAAAAGCAGACATATAGAACAATCAGCAGAATAAAGAGTCCGGAAATAAACCCCTGCATTTATTGACAACTGATCTTTGACAAAGGCGCCGAGAATTCATACTGAAGAAACCATTTATCTTTAGTACTGGATTTCTACATGCAGAAGAATGAAATTAGTTTCTATTTCACACCTTCAAGAAAAACTCAAAAGGATGAAAGCTGTAAATGTTAAGACCTGACATTGTAAACATATTAGAGGAAAACAAGGGAAAATCTTCATGACATTTGTCTGGGTAATTTTTTTTTTTTTTAATTTGACAGACAGAGTTAGACAGTGAGAGAGAGAGACACAGAGAGAAAGGTCTTCCTTTTCCATTGATTCACCCCCCAAATGGCTGCTATGGCCGGTGCTGCAGCTGGTGTTTCACTGATCCGAAGCCAGGAGCCAGGTGCTTCCTCCTGGTCTCCCATGCGGGGGCAGGGCCCAAGGACCTGGGCCATCCTCCACTGCCTTCCCAGGCCACAGCAGAGAGCTAGACTAGAACCCAGCGCCCATATGGGATGCCGGTGCCACAGGCAGGTGGAAGATTAACCTTGTGAGCCACAGCGCCAGCCCCTGGGTAATGATTTTTTTTTATAGCCTTAAAAACACATACAATAAAAAGCAAAACTAAACAAATGGGATTGAGTCAAACTAAAAGCTTCTCACAGCAAAGGAAATAATCACAGTTAGGAAACAGCCTATGGAATATGAGAATTTACACAGCATACATCTCAGAAGAAATTAACATCCCAAATATATAAGGAATTCAAGCAACTCAATAACAAGAAACAAATAATATGATTTAAAAATGGGCAAAGGGCCTGAGTAGAAATTTCTGAAAAGAAGACATACAAATGACAAACACGCATATAGAGAAATTCTCAGAACCACACTAATCATCAGGGAAATTCAAATCAAAATCATAATGAAATATTACTTTACTCCAGCTACAACAGTTATTATCAGAAAAACAAAAGATAGAAAGTTTTGGCCAATATACAGAGAAAGGGGAACACATATCCATTCTGGGTAGGAATGTAAATTGGTGCTATCATTATACAAAACAGTACAGAGGTTACTGAAAAACTTAAATATAGAACTACTGTATGAGACAACAATCTCACTTCTGTTTAAATATCAAAAGGGGGCCGGCGCCGTGGCTAACAGGCTAATCCTCCGCCTTGCGGCGCTGGCACACCGGGTTCTAGTCCCGGTCGGGGTGCCAGATTCTATCCCGGTTGCCCCTCTTCCAGGCCAGCTCTCTGCTATGGCCAGGGAAGGCAGTGGAGGATGGCCCAAGTGGTTGGGCCCTGCACCCGCATGGGAGACCAGGAGAAGCACCTGGCTCCTGGCTTCGGATCAGCGAGATGCGCCGGCCGCAGCGGCCATTGGAGGGTGAACCAACAGCAAAAAGGAAGACCTTTGTCTCTGTCTCTCTCTCTCACTATCCACTCTGCCTGTCTATAAATAAATAAATAAATAAATAAATATCAAAAGGGGAGTGAACGAGTAGATGAAAGATTGATCTCTCTCGGGGCCAGAGCTGTGACGTAGTAGGTTAATCCTCTTCCTGCGGCTCCAGCATCCCATATGGGTGTCGGTTCTAGTCCCAGCTGCTCCTCTTCCAATCCAGCTCTCTGCTGTGGCCTGGGAAAGCAGTAGAAGATGGCCCAAGTCCTTAGGCCTCTGCACCCACATGGGAGACCAGGAGGAACCCCTGGCTCCTGGCTTCAGATCGGCGCAGCTCCAGATGTTGTGGCCATTGGGGAGTGAATCAACGGAATGAAGACCTCTCTCTCTCTCTGTCTCTCCTTCTCACTCTCTGTAACTCTACCTCTCAAATAAATAAATAAATAAAATCTTAAAAAAAAAAAGATTGATCTCTCTCTCTCTCTCTCTCTCTGTCTCTCACTCTGTCTCTCTCTCTCTCCCCCTCTGATGTATCTGCTTTTTGCATAAATGAAAGTAAATAAACATTAAAAAGAGACTTATATTTTAATTTTAGGTATATTTAACAAGTTCAACCTAAGACAGATGACAAAATATAAAAGACAATCCTTCCTTCCATTTTCTTCTACACCTTTCCCCTAAAGAAATTCACTATGTTTCTCATGTTTCCTGCCAAATAAATAAAAATTCTTCATACATATGTCATAATAACCATTGAGATAAAAAGACAAAGAACTTAAGTCCTGATTTAAAATTTCAGGAGCCAGAAAGGAAAAGGCAGAACAAAGGAAAGTTTGGGAGGTGAAGATTTTTGAGGTTTTCTACCATCCTCGAGATCAGATTCTGCTGATTACTTTGTACAAACATGCAGTCCTCTAGTGGTATTTGAGGCACCTATTGATCCCAAAGATGTGCTTTTTTTTCCCCAGGAAGACATTAGAACCAAGATGATGTCAGTTTATTCACCAGTTTGGTTTCTTCAAGCCCAAAGTCCCTGCAGGACTCAGGGCTCACCATAGTGATTGATTAGCAATGTCTGGCGTGAGCACAAGAATGATTTGACATTCCTGATCCAGCACCAGAGTCAACTTCCTGAAATGAATAAGGCATCATTTGATGCCTGATTCACTTTGGAGTCTTTGTGATACAACTAGAATGCCTCCATGATTCTTTGCCCTTGTAATCATCATGTAGGACCTAACTTAGCTGCAACTGAGAGAAATGCAGCTCAAGGAGACATAAGCAGGGAAGACAATTTTTAGTGCTAGTAACCCAGAAATTCAGGGAACAGTCATGACTGGATCCTTGCTCTCTGATAAGCAGGAATGGGCCTGCATCCTCAGCTCTCATTGACTTGGGGCTTTATATCATAGCTATTTCACCTTTGTGCCAGTAAGATTGTCCTCAACAATTTTAGGCATATGTTCTCCTGGCTTATCAGCCAGCAAACAGAATTTCCCTTTCCCAACTGGTGTAAATGACTTGGAGCAGACATACCTAGAATCACATGACCACACCTGGAACAGTTACTACAGCCAAGCAAAGGCCCACCTCTGACACAAGGGAGTAAGATCTGCTCTAGCTGAAAAGCCTGGTCTAGGGCAAGAGTGAATCCCCAAGGAATGATCAGGGTATGGCTGCCGGAAAAAAAAAAATAATGTATACAGGGCAAGGAGAACAGGGTCCTACTTAACACATGAGAAGACAGCAGCAGTAGGACATGTTTTTCAGCCCCAGTCTGCTTAGATGCTTGTTTGGATTAGCTTACCCAATGTTGGAAGCAAAAAGTCAGAACATTGGGAAGTCAATAGAACTAGCAATGGAAGGTTTTAGGAAAATGTCGATTCCCTTGTTTTTGTTTGTTTTGTTTTTCTTTTATTATTTAAGAGGGAGAGAGACTGTTGGAGAGAGATCCTGTAAGGTCCCAGGTTTCAGCACCAATGTAAGGCCGCCACAAAACACACCAGACACCGGAGAAAGGGAAAGGGTTTATTGGGAAAACCCAGCAAACCGGAGAGAAGGGGCGAAGAAGCGGGGAAAAAGTGCATGTCCGGGAAGCCGGTCTAATATCCCTTTTCCAGGGGGCGAGCAGGGAAGTAAGAATAGCGAATCCCATTAGGTTGGGGGTGGAGCTTGACAACGGTGGTTGGGCAATGTGGCCACCTGTCTTTCAGCAATGACTGTGGGGGCTAGGGCCTAGGATGCAGATCAGGGTGTAGATTGTGCCATAGATAAGACTGCACCATTTTCCTAACAATTCCTAACTTCTGGTTCACTTCCTACATGCCTGCAACAGTTGACTCTAAGGGAGACCATAGCTGGAAAACAGGAACTCGGTCCAGGTCTCCCTTACAGGCAGTAGGGACCCAGCTACTTGAGCTGTCACCTGCTGCTTCCCAGGCTCTGCATTAGCAAGAAACTGGAGTCAGAAGACACAGCTGGGAACCCAAATATTCTGATACAGGACTTGGAAGTCCTTCCCAGTGTCTTAACCACTAGGTCAAATGACCACTCCCACTCCTTTGCATTACAAGAAGTTGTTGCCATCCAAGTGCCCAGAAATTGAATACATTTGTATCTAAGTATACACTGTATGTATTAAAGCTTATCACAAATGGAAAGAAAGAAAAGACACACAAACCTCAATCTTGTACTGAAAAGAACATAGCACAGCCATTTAGACACCACTTTGGAAGCTCGCATCCCATATTGGTGTACCTGGCTCGAGTCTCAGCTCCTCGGCTTCTGATCTTCCTTTGATGTGCACACTGGGAGGCAGCAGTTGATGGCTCAGCAACCAAGGTGTCTCCCACATGGAAGATTTGGACTGGGTTTCCAGATGCCTAGCTTCAGCATGACCTAGCCCTGGCTATTGTGGACATTTGAGAATGAACCGATGGATGGAAGAGCTTTCTCTGTCTCTCTGCCTCTACCTCTCTCCCTTTATCTCTCTGTTTTTCGAATGAAAAAATAAAAATGATAATAGTGGCCGGCTTTGTGGCATAGTGGGTAAAGTCGCTACCTGCGACACTGGCATCCCATGTGGGCACCGGTTTGAGTCCAGGCAGCTCCAGTTCTGATCCAGCTTCCTGAAAATGTGTCTAGGAAAGCAATGGAGGACAGCCCAAGTCCTTGGGCCCCTGCACAAAGATGGAGACACGGAAGAAGCTCCTGGCTCCTGGATACAGCCTGGCCCAGCTCCAGCTGTTGTGGCCAATTGTGGAATGAACCAAGGAATAGAAGACCTCTCTCTCTAACTCTGCCTCCAAATAAATAAAAAATAATAATTTAATGAAAATAAATAAAAATTTATTTAAGAATAAGAGACACATTTTTATTTAATAATTATTTTGAAGTAAAAACACATAATGGCATCTCTGGCCTCAGAATCAGCGCTTAAGGCATTCAGATCTGGCTGAAGAGCCCATGAGAGTATTTTAGGCATGGAAAGCCAAGACACTCTGGAAAGAAAAAAAAAAAAAAAAAAAACACACCTAAATGAAAGATCTCTGTGAGATCCCAGTAGAAAGAACGGGCCATCAAAGAAGGAGGTACCTTTCTCTGAAGGGAGGAGAGAGCTTCCACTTTGACTATGGCCTTGTCGAAATAAGATCAAAGTTGGCAAGCTCAGGGGGCTACCATGGCCTTGGCAACTCATGACAAAACCCCGGGGAGATTACTGACGCCATAAACAAGAGTGTCAAATTGTTAAGTCAACAACAGGAGTCACTGTGTACTTACTCCTCATGTAGGATCTCTGTCCTTAATGTGTTGTCCAATGTGAATTGATGCTGTAACTAGTACTGAAACAGTATTTTACACTTTGTGTTTCTGTGTGGGTGCAAACTGTTGAAATCTTTACTTAATATACACTAAATTGATCTTCTGTATATAAAGAGAATTGAAAATGAATCTTGATGTGAATGGAATGGGATAGGGAGCAGGAGATGGGAGGGTTGCAGGTGGGAGGGAAGTTATTAGGGGGAAAAAGCCATTGTAATCCATAAACTGTACTTTGGAAATTTATATTTTCTAAATAAAAGTTTAAAAAAAAAAACAAGTAAATAAATGTACTCAAATCTTCTGGAATTGAAGGTGGCTTTGGATTAAATCAGATATTCACTTTTATATTGCCAAATTTTCTCTCTTGCTCCAGCTGGAAAATATAACATTCTGAACTAATTAAGACTTTCCAACTTAAAGAGTCCCATGTTGGGGCTGATGCAGTAGCATAACTGGTAAAGCCGCCACCTGCAGTGCCAGCATCCCATATGGGCGCCAATTCAAGTCCTGGCTGCTCCACTTCCAATCCAGCTCTCTGCTAGAGCCTGGGAAAGCAGTAGAAGATGGCCCAAGTCCTTGGGTACATTGCACCAAGTAGAACAAGTTTCTGGTTCCTGGCTTTGGATCAGCACAGCTCTAGCCTTTGCAGCCATTTGGAAAGTGAACCACCAGATGGAAGACTTCTCCCCCCCCCCCTTTGACTCTGCCTCTCTATAACTCTTTCAAATAGAATAAATAAATCTTTAAAAAAAAAAAATTCCCAGGTTGTGGTGGAATGAGAAGGCTGTGCCAAAATGGTGCTGGCAAGTAAGCATCAGTTACTCAGGAAATGGCAGCGGAACCCACCTGGCAAAGGAGCCTGCCTAGCAATAGGCAGTGATTGGTTACAGCATAAACCGCCCCTTGACTGGATTGGCTGCCTCGGCAAATAAGCTGCTGCACCAACTGAAATAAATGAGTCTGCAAGCTGCTTGCCTCTGGCCCGCTTTCATCCAGCTCCAGGTGTCTATGTCCTGACTCCATGCCTCTTGCCCCCACCGTACTTCTCTCAGAACGAATCCACAGCAACACCAGGTCAATTTCAAGTTTAAATGTCTGCTACAGAGTTTACAGAGGTTGACAAAGCCAAAAGAAGATAATCTCTACCACTACTCTAACCTCCAGTCTCACTAGGGAAACTAGGGTAAATCTTGCATTGGGCACTTTGGTCCATGTGTCAGTACTGTGAATTAGGAAAAATGAGCAGAAAGCATCAGTCTTTTAGTTGTGTGTTATTTTCTTTTTATTTTGTTGCTGTCTCTAAAGCTTTACGCTTGATAGGAAGGTGTCTTTATATCTGAAGTACTCCACCAGCTCTCAAGGTGGTACACGAGAAAAATGGTGGTACCCACCACAAGTGACCACCAAATAGTTCCCCAAAAATAAAATCTTGAGGAGTCAACTGGCCACTCGCCCAAATCCAGAATTGGCCTTGTTTCAATAATCATTATTGGGTAAAGAACATGTTCTATCTTAAAAGAATTTTGAAATAAGCAGGAAGTGTAAGATTTTCTTAAGTATTCCAATACTTAATTATCTTTTTTTTTTTAGATTTATTTATTTATTTAAAAGTCTGTTACACAGAGAAAGAAAGAGAGGCAGAGAGGTCTTCCATCAGCTGGTTCACTCCCCAGATGGCAGCAATGGAGAGTGACTGGACAAACCGAAGCCAGGAACCAGGAGCTTCTTCTGGGTCTCCCATGTGGGTGCAAGGTCCCAAGGACTTGGGCCATTTTCTACTGTTTTCCCAGGCCGTAACACAGAGTTGGATTGGAAGTGGAGCAACCAGGTCTCGAACCGGCGCCCATATGGGATGCCGGAACTGCAGTCGGTGGCTTTACACTACGCCACAGCGCCGGCCCCTAACTATTTTTTTTCTTAAAGGAAAAAAAAAAACTATTTGATATTTGTGTATCTGTTAATCATTATCCCAGATTTCTTATTCACTCTTCAGATATGATTTTGAAAGAGTCCTATAATGGGAGAGATTTTACTGCAAGAATATTTCCCCAAAACAAGTATGTTGGGTGCTATTTTAATAATAATCCCAGGCATCTGATGAATCTTTTCATTCCACTACTGTTTTCTATCTTGAGTTTTAGCTCCCAGCAATCCAGTTTCTCCTAGTGTCCCTGAGGCGGGGATGTTTTCAGTCTGTCTGGAAGGTAGCTTCAGCGTGGTGTTTATGCAAGTACAGAGAGTTCTTGGAATCCTTTCTTAAGTGTCCTTTGTTTAGTCAATATTTACAAATCACCTTCTTTGTTTTGCCTCTGTAAGTAGAACAATAGAGACAGTGAAATAATGAAAGTGGTGAGAAGGTTTCCGTGTTTGAAATTTAGCTACAGTTTTCTGACACAAACCAGATAGGAAATTAACTTGTAATTTTAGGTACAACCATATCACAATAGAGCAGAATGTGCCTTTTTTTGTAACTATGTAGACCCGAAGGTTCCTTATTGTTAGCAAATACCACATGGATCACAAAGGATCTGTTTGAATTTTTCCATGCATCACTTGCTTTTCAAGCTTGTTGTAAGTGAAGTACTATGGGCTATTAATATAGATCATGGGAATTTTTCTGCTGTCATTCATAACCTGGATTCTAGTTAGAATTGTATATAATGTGCTAGAAATTCAAGAGCAAAGACAAGTTAGCAATCCAAAGATTCAAAAGAGGAATCAAGGAAAAGAATTTGCTTAAACTTTGCTTATGATTAGAGACAAAAAAAAAAAAAAAAACTGAAATAGCCTTGTGGTGCATCTGGTAAAGTCATTGCTTGGGACACCCATCCTATATCAGAGTTTCTGAGATCAAGTCCCACCTCTACTTCTGATCCAGCTTTCTGCTAATGTATCTGACAGGCAGCAGATGACAGCCCAAGTGCTTTGGTTCATGCCACCCTGTGGGAGACCCAGATGACATTTTGGGCTCCTGCCTTCATCCTGTCCCAGCCCTGGCTGCTGCAAGCATTCAGAGAGTGAATCAGCAGATCAGCAGATGGAAGACCTCTCTCTCTCTGTCTCTCCCCATCTGTCTATCTGTAACTCTGCTTTTCAAATAAATAAAATCAATCTTTTTTTAAAAATATAAAAAGCCAAAGTGTTCACATAAGTTATGTGTTTGTTACAAGAACAGTTTTAGCGTGAAAGTTAAGTCTCCAAAGAACTATATAACTGAATCATTATTCTGTATTACATCAACACAAAGTATTTAAATGAATCCTATCCTTATTGCTCCCTAGTTATACCATCAAAATGAAGTCACACAGGAGACTTAGAAAGAAAGAAGCTTGACACTAACCTACAATTGAGTACATTCTGAAAGGAGTTTCCTAAGTCATCAAATGTTAAAACAAACTGTGAGAGTGGCACTTCAATGAAGATTAAAATAGGTAAATGGAGACAACGGCAAATGATAAGAAAGCATCATCTTATAATGGATTGAGTCACTATAGTTTACCATTCTGAACTTACTATGGGCAAGGACAACACCTTGTTTTATTGTTTGACTTGTAGAAGCAGAATACTGGGGCTGGCACTGTGATGCCAGTATCCTACATGGGCACTGGTTCAACACCCAACTGCTCTACTTCTGATCCATCTCCCTGCTACTTCACCCAGGAAAGTAGTTAAAGATGGCCCCTGCCACCCACAAGGGAGACAGGGAAGCTCCTAGCTCCTGGATTCAAGCAAGCCCAGCACCGCCATAGTGGCCACTTGAGGAGTGAACCAGCAGATGGAAGATCTCTCTCTCTCTCTCTCTCTCTCTCTCCTTGTCTCTGTAACTCTGACTTTCAAATAAATAAATAAATCTTAAAAAACAAAAGCAGTATACATTTTTTTTGACAGGCAGAGTGGACAGTGAGAGAGAGAGAGACAGAGAGAAAGGTCTTCCTTTGCCGTTGGTTCACCCCCCAATGGCCACCGCGGCCAGCGCACTATGGCCGGCGCATCGCGCTGATCCGAAGACAGGAGCCAGGTGCTTATCCTGGTCTCCCATGAGATGCAGAACCCAAGCACTTGGGCCATCCTCCACTGCACTCCCGGGCCACAGCAGAGAGCTGGACTGGAAGACGGGCAACCAGGACAGAATTCGGCGCCCCAACCGGGACTAGAACCCGGTGTGCCGGTGCCGCAAGGTGGAGGATTAGCCTATTGAGCCACGGTGCCAGCTGAAGCAGTATATTTTTCCAAATGCTTTATTCATGTTGCTTAAGTATGAACTAATACTCTAATTGATTCAACTGGGATCTGTCTATATTCAGATTAGTAACAGACATGGTAAGTTTCTGCTATGATAGTTTCTTAATTAAACATCACATATGTCTTTAAACTTTCAATTAGCCTGTTTCCCTTTTTATGGAAATTGGAATCATTTTAGATTATTCATATTTTTCAAAAATTTGTTTGGTCATAAATGACTTTCCTTTGGCTATATAATTTTTGCTAATGCCCTGGGAAAGCAGCAGAAATGGCCCAAGAGCTTGGACCCTTGTACCCACGTGGGACACCCAGAAGAAACTCCTGGCTCCTGGCTTCAGCCTGGCACAGCCCCAGGTGTTGTAGTCATTTGGGGAGTAAGCTACTGGATGGAGGACTGCTCTCTCTGTCTCTCCCTCTTTCTGTCTGTAACTGCCTCTCAAATAAATAAATAAATAAATATTTTTTAGAAAATGATGTATACAAGAGGCACAGCAACAGTTCAGAGGTTAAGCTAGATATGACTTGATATCTTTGGGAAGTCTACAGAGACAGGGGAACATGATGATGTAGAATTCTCATAGGTGGAATAAGAAAGGAGTGAGAGGCAGGAATGGGACAGGGATAGAAGCGATCATGGTAGGTATGCAAAGAGATGCTGAGTAAGAGAGAAAATAATGCACAGCCTTTATCTGAGGATTTGAAAGATGTGTTATGAACTGGCTGTCCACTCTCCTGGTTCATAATCATCAGAATTTACTGTGAAATCTGACGTTCACAAACGAACTTGTCCTTTCTCTCAGAGTACCTCTGTCTCTGAACTGGAACTATCACCAGATTGACAAGAATTCTTAGCTGAAGAAAGGGTATGAACGAAAATAATGGAAAGATTTATTCTGACAGAAGGTTTCTTATTATTAAATGTCTTAGGTGTGATATTGTGTGGTTATTTGGAGAAATGTCCTTACACTTGAAAGATACATATCAAAGCACTTGAGACTGAAGAGTTATGTCTTCAACTTGCTTCTAGATAGTTTGAAAAAGAGAGTATTATACTATATGCTATTGGTAATGATTAATAATTGATTAATATTAACAATTAATGATGGGGCCGGTGCTGTGGCACAGTAGGTTATCCTCCGCCTGCGGCACCGGCATCCCATATGGGTGCCGCTTCTAGTCCCGGCTGCTCCACTTCTGATCCAGCTCTCTGCTATGGTCTGGGAAAGCAGTGGAAGATGGCTCAAGTCCTTGGGCCCTTGCACCCATGTGGGAGACCAGAGGAAGCTCTTGGCTCCTGGCTTCGGATCGGCACAGCTCCAGCCGTTGCAGCCATTTGGGGAGTGAACCAGCGGATGGAAGACCTTTCTCTCTGTCTCTCCCTCTCACTGTCTGTAACTCTCTCTCTCTCAAATAAATAAATAACTCTTAAAAAAAAACAATTAATGAACTAAGGAAAGTGTGTATCAATATTTATTGTACTATCACTTCAATTTTTATACATATGTGAAAATTCTTGAATTAAAAAGCTCAGGTGTGATTCCCATGTCTTATTAAAGAGGAAACACAGTAGGCAAGCTTTGGAAATCAGACATAAAGCATATGCAGATATATAACCTATATATAGACAGATATAAATGAAAATAAGTAGAATGTGCTGTTTACATTTTTTAAGGATTTATTTGTTTATCTATTTAAAGGCAGAGTTACAGAGAAAGGAGGAGATATAGAGTGAGAGAGAGAGCTTTCATCCACTAGTTCACTCCCTAAGTGGCCACAATGTCTGGGGCTGGACCAGGCTGAAGCCAGGATCCTGGAGCTTCTTCTAGGTCTCCTGTGTGGGTGGCAGGGACCAAAAGACTTGGGCCATCTTCTGATACTTTCCCAGGTACACCAGCAGGGAGCTAGATTGGAAGTGGAGCAGCTGGGACTGGAACTGGTGCCCATATGGGATGCCAGCACTGCAGGCAGCAGACTAAACTGCTGTACCTCATTGCCTGCCCACTTGTTTACATTTTATACAATGAGAATATTTAATGTCTTCCTTGAGTTATGAGAGTTTTAAGAGGAAATGAAGACTATATTGAGAATATTAGCTGCCATCACCACATTCCTAGTGTGTCCTAGGCATTTTTTATGTATTAACATAATTGCTGTCCTCAATTGTCTTACAAGACAGACAGCAGCATTACCCCTCATCTGCAGAAAAGGAGACTAAGGATCAAAACGTTAAAAATAACTTACCCAAATTCATAGAGTTCATCGGGCAGAATTGGAATTCAGACCAAGGTTTCAGTGACTCCTAAGTCCATGTTCCTTCCACTTTGGACACTTGACTCCCAGATTCTAAAAGCACTGCAAAAGCATTATTTAGCTTGTTGGGTTTCTGTGTTTATACAGTGATTGGCCTGAAGTGAAAGTTTAAGTGGAAAGAGCCTGGAAGGATGAAGTGTCTTCAGAAGGACACATGTCAACGAAGGCTTTGATTAAAGTGATCACAGGAGACATGTAGAAGAGAAAAATTCAACAGTTAATGTGGAGAAAAACCCATTAGATTTGGCTTAAAATAATACCTGAATCTAGCACAAGATGCGCAGTGTGTAATTTTCTCTTAGCAATTGTTATAGTAAGTAAACTTAAGCTAAAGTTAATTATACAGTATGACAACTGAGCACAGAAAAATAATGCCAAGCACAGAAAAGAAGATGAAAGAAAATCAACAATTCACAGAATATCTGAGTAACCTATAGACAAAACTAAAAGTCAACACAATAGGGAAAATAATTTTGCTGCTGGATAAGCTAATAAGTATTAAGTAAAGGCTATTGTCTAGAAGTCATTGAGAAGCCAAGCCAGTTGGGTGCATAGACAAACCCAGCCTACAGATCGCTGAGGTACACCTGCTCTGTCTTTCTCATAGTGTGCCCTTTGCAGTTCTTCTCTCTATCCTCATCCACCGGAACACAGGAGACCTCATGCTATGTGGGAGCAGCTCATGTTACACAGACTATTTCTTCCTGTTTGCCTCAGGACTCCCAAACCAACTCCTGGTCGTTTACTACAAACAGAACTCCTTTACGCAGCTGACTTACATGAGCATTCATCCTGTTTAACCATTGTGCTGGTGTCCAGGCAGGCTATGTAATTTTCTAGGCCTAGTACAAAATGAAAATGTAAGGCCCTCTCACTCAAAATTATTTAGAATTCCAAAATGATTATGACAGACCATTAAGCCAAATGCAGGGCCCTTCTGAATGCAGAATTACACGTGACTGTACAGATCGAATGTTCATGAAGCTGATCCTGCATAGACTCTGTCCTCAAAGATCACACAACCTGCTCTTTGTAGCTTGCATGGTCTCATAGACCTTGTCTGAAAGTCATAGGCAGGCTCCCCAGCATGGGTTTGGGGAGACCCTTAGATCCCACACCTGGAGATCACTCAGATTTCTCTGCTTCCCTAGTCTCCACCACCACACTCTACCTAAACATCTAGAACAACTTCTCTTTAGTCTCACTCTCCAATCTACTGTCTGTATTATCTGCTAGAAGAATTTTTAAATGGTCACACATGCTTTTATCACTGTCCTGCTTAAACTCTTACAAGGGCTCACCATTCGTCATACAATGAATTGCAAACCCTTTAGTATGGCTTTTGGGGCTCTGTGTGATCTGACCAGATGACTTCTCCAGGAGTAATTTTTGTTCCACAAACTCCCATGCCTCTAAGTGGACTAGCCTTGCTGTTGATCTTTCATGCAATCTTTTCCCTCCATTTTTCTGTTTTGACATTATCTCCTATGGAAAGTCTATTTTGATCCAATCTATTAGCTTAATCTCTATAAGGTGAACTCTGTCTGTTCCCTTGGTCCCTGTCACAAAAGCTGTAAATGATTGTTTATTTGTCTTTATCACCAGCTTACAATAAGAATCACATGGACAGGGAGGTTGACTTTCTTAGTCATCTTTGACCTTGAACATGTAGCCAATTCTTGATTTATGAAGCATTTAAATATTATTGAATAAATGAAGGTTCACATATCAAAATATTTGCATCTAATGTACAACTACGTTTCTTTTTAAAAATATTTATTTATTTATTTGAAAGGCAGAATTACAGAGAGAGAGAGAGAGAGAGATCTTTCATTTGCTGATTCACTCCCCAAATGACCTCAACAGCCAGAGCTGGGCCAGGCCAAAGCCAGAGCCAGGAGTTCTTCCTGGTTTCATAGATGCAGGGGCACAAGGACTTGTGTCATCCTCCACTACTTTCCCAGGTGCATTAACAGGGTACAAGGCCAGAATTAAAGCAACCAGGAATTGAACTGGTGCCCAAATGGGATGCTGGCACTGCAGATGATGGGTTAACCTGCTTTGCCACAGCGCCGACCCCAAAACTACATTTCTTAAACATTGTAAAAGTAACAACTTCCATGAGTTCATGTCTCCACACAACTCCACCTATGGGCCATTGTGTTATCTGAATGCACTGAGTTTCACTTCCAGGTCTCCTCAGCATGCCCACGATGGAGCCGCCAAATCAGCAGTACAGTAGTACCCCTATATCTGAGGGGGATCTGTGGATGTCTGAAACCACAGATATGAACAATGCTGGCAATATAGACTTGCTTTCTGTTCGTATCTTCCACCCTCAAATTTAATGCCTTTTCCATCTTGACTAAGTACTTATCATGCACTGTGGACAAAATTTTGCAGTATGAGGCACAAAACTAAAACAAACTAGCATAAATTTCTTTCTAATTTTTCATAATTGCCCAATAGAAGATCCAGTCTTACTATAGATCTTAGCAAGCTCTATCATTTAAGAGAAGAATTTTCACCTTTTCACTTAAAGGAAGCATTTTACAGATTTTCTTTGGCGTAACTGAATTGTCCGCAGTACTCCTTTTGTACCTTATGACCATTATTAAGTAAAACAGTGGTTGATCTGATAGCCAAGATAGCTACTAAGTGACACATGACCAGATAGTATATTCACACCGATTCACATCCCATCTGGGTCAGAGCAGAAAGGTATAAGATTTCATTGCTCAGAATGGCAGGCAATTTTAAACTTACGAACTATTTATTTAGCAATTTTCCATCTAGTACTTTTAGACATAGAGTAACTCAAACCTTAGAAACCAAGGCCATAGATAAGAAGGGACTATAGTACAAGTATATTTTCTTTACCTAATGATCTGAGTATTTATATAATCACAGATTATATACCCCAACATTTTTTTTTCAGGGTGAGCATTTGGGGCAGTGGTTAAGTCACTGCTTGGATGCCCACATTCCATATCAGAGTGGCTGATTCAAGTTCTGGCTACCCTGCTTCCTATCCAGCCTCCTGATAATGCAGAAAAGGCATCTGATGATCTGAAAGGCATCAGACGATGGTTCAAGTGCTTGGGTCCCTGCCACCTAAACAAGAGACCTAGGCTGAGTTCTGGGCTCCTGGCTTTAACCTGACCCAATCATGATTGCTATGGACATTTGAGAAGTGAACCAGCAAATACAAGATCTCTCTCTCTCTTTTAAATAAAATAAAAATATTTTTTTAAGTTTTAGAAAAACAGATTTAAAAGATAAGGTTATTTTATAAAATTTCTTTCCTCCCAAGTTAATTGTTAATTTTCCAGAGAAACATAGTTCCAAAGAAATTTCCAAATGCTCCTTTGGAAAAATCACTTAATACTTTAGTTCACTCATTCATTTCTTCAACAAATGTTAATTAGGCATGTTTTATGTGACCAGTTATATGCCAGAAGCTCAGAATGTAGTAACAGACACAACAGATACTTTCATTGTAGGAGAATGAAAAGTTTTAAGTAAAAGCTGCTAAAAAATAGTGAAATAAGCATTATTACCATGATTTTCAACGTTCACAAGGCACTGAGGAGGTGATGTTCATGATAGAATTATGATATTGGAAAACCTTGCTTTTCATACAAAGCAGCTGAGGCTGAAGGCATGGCAGTTGTCAGAATATCTTAACTGAAGATTACGAAAGAACTAATACAGGCTATATCCAGAGTCACGGCAAAATGTCTAGATAAGGAAAGTTTTTGTTTGCTTTCCAAACCCTCTTGTACATTCTCTCCTCACTGAATCCTCACAGAAAGCCTGAGGGGTATACAGAGAAAATATAATACCTCCTATATAGATTAAGAAATGAAGGCACATGGAGTTCAGTGACTTGCTGTTTTCACTTTATAAATTATTGGCTGAAAAAGTATTGGAATGCATACTTCAGCCCATTGTTCTGGACCTCAGGCCAACATAGAAACAAGTGTGGTTAGGTGACCTCTACACAGCGTGGTTTAAGAACACACAGTTTTCTCATATGCTGTGACCCTGATTTGTACATCTTTCACAAAACTAGAAAATGCAGCTGGGCAAGTGTTGCTGGCGTGTTTATCTACAATAAATGATCTCTTCCAGTCCTTTGGTATTTTTAATAAATTCTAATTACTGCTGTTCAAGGGTGTGCTTTTATTCTGGAAAGAGTTTTTACAAAGTTTACCGAAGTACTTACAGTACAACATCTGTGGTCTCTTTGGGATTATTTACTGTTCCAAGTATTATGCATGGTTCTTTCTCTGTGAATGCTTGTCTAGGTTTCTATGTCATTAGCAAAGCCTGATGACCTCTCTGCTCACTGACTTCTTGATAAAGAATGGCTAAACATATAGGACACATTAGATCATTTTACTTCCTTTAGAAGCAGAGCATGCTGGCAACATGGTCTGCACTCACTCATGTTGAAATCTGTTGGAATCAGTTGGAGGCACAGTGTCAGGATTTGTGAGAAACAAGGAAGTCCAATCTTGGTTCCAAATGAGTTCACAGATGGACAAGGAAGTCGTTATACAAACTTGAGTACCTGGGAGAACACCAATAATTCCTTTAACACTCGTCCGGAGGGTCTACTGTGTGCCTGCTCATTGCTAGGTGCTGAGTATTACATAGAACATTGAGACACTCTCTCTGTGCCCTAGGATTTAAAAATCTAAAAACCTTTACACTTGAAATGCAGAGCAGTTCTGTTTCCATGACATCTCAGTTTTCATTATCGCAGGGAAATTTCATTATCCCACTCCATGGATGTGAAGCCGAAGGTTCAGAGAGGATAACCCAGTTTCTCGAGATCTCAAAACGACGGGAAAACACTCAGAAATCTTCAGACCTAGTCTTACATTTGTCCCATAATTGGGTTAAAGAGGTTTATTCTAATCATTATGCCTCAATGATGTTTTATTTATTTAAGTAAATCCTTTTGGTTGAAAACAGATGGTTGATTTAAAAGAGTTATCTCATGCCAGAAAGAGAATAAAAAACAGAGAGACATTCAGTGTTCAAGTATGTGAACTTAGAGCAGAAATGCAAGGGAGTCAGGGTACAAAGAAGCCAAAACCAGTTTGTTGAGGGAAATAGTAAAGAAAGCACATTTAAAACACATTTTCCCTTAATTCACTATCTGCCTCCTAGAGAAATCAATGGAAAAGAATAAATTAAAAGCATTAAGCTAAATTTTGATCATTAACTGTTCTCATTTTATTGTTTCTCTCAACAATAAATTCCTCAATAAGTTGTCTGGCAAGTAGGTTTAGAAATACAAACAAGAAACAAGCAAGCATTTGTTTCTCCATGATCAAGATCATTTCTTATTTATCAATATACATTTCCTCTTTCTATATTTAGTCATTGATATTTACAAGAGTTAAAATGGATGATTAATGACCAAACACTAACACAATTATCTAATACTGCTTTATGAAAACATATATATATGTATAATACATATATATATTTTTTTAATCAGTTTGCTTTTCTCAGTGTGTACCTAGCTAAGCACCAAAGAAAGTAAAAAAATCAAGTACTTCCATCAAATGTTCTTAATTAGGTTGAAGCAAAATTAATTTATCCCCAAGAAAGGATTTAGCACCATCAAATAAAATCAGTAGCAACTAAATTTCATTCCAATTATCATCCATGTGTTATTCTATTTTTGTCCAAGTGCTCAAATGCATCCTCAATGTAAGTTGCATATGCTTTGATTAAATATTCATGACTAAGTGTCACAATCATCCTGAAAATAGATGGCATCAGGGGCTGGTGCTGTGGCTTAGTGGGTAAAGCCACCTCCTGTAGTGTTGGCATCCATATGGGCCCTGGTTTGAGTCCTGACAGCTCCACTTCTGATCTAGCTCTCTGCTATGGCCTGGGAAAGCAGTGGAAGATGGCCCAAGTGCTTGGGCCCCTATACCTACATTGAAGACCAGTAAGAAGCTCCTGGCTCCTGGCTTTGGATCAGCCCAGTTCTGGCTATTGAAGCCATTTCGGGAATGAATCAGTGGATGGATGACCTCTCTCTCCCTCGCTCTCTGCCTCTGCCTTTCAAATAAAATAAATAAATCTTAAAAAAAAAAAAAGAAAGAAAGAAAAGAAAATAGAGAGAATCAGAGCAAAGCAAGCTGCATGGTTTCATCAAAACAGTGTAGACCAACAAGGGTCATTCACTCCATTAGGAAATTGGGCACCAGATTTCTGAGAATTAAGAGTAGGAATATCCTGGAGCAATTTTTTCTCCAGAATCCCAATATATGCCATTCTTCTAACACACCTGAAAGCCAGGAAATGGATCAGTACAGAAATGAGCAGGATCCAGTAAGACCAACCCAGCAGTTAGTGGTCCATGACAAATGCAAATTCTAAACTTCTGGGCTTATGTTAACAAACATCAACAACACTCCTTCTGATTTTCCTTCCTTTTTTTTTTTTTTTTTTTTTTTGACAGGCAGAGTGGACAAAGAGAGAGAGAAAGGCAGAGAGAAAGGTCTTCCTTTGCCGTTGGTTCACCCTCCAATGGCTGCTGTGGCTGGCGCACCGCGCTGATACGAAAGCAGGAGCCAGGTGCTTCTCGTGGTCTCCCATGGGGTGCAGGGCCCAAGCACTTGGGCCATCCTCCACTGCACTCCCGGGCCATAGCAGAGAGCTGGCCTGGAAGAGGGGCAACCAGGACAGAATCCGGGGCCCCGACCAGGACTAGAACCCGGTGTGCTGGCGCCGCAAGGCGGAGGATTAGCCTGTTGAGCCACGGTGCCAGCTTCCTTCCTTTGTTTTTTAAAACAAGCCTGGACAAAAGAAATGACTGGACACTGTTGAAGGGAAAGGTTTACTTTCCCCTGTAATCTCTGTTGGGTTTACAACTTAAGGGTTCTCTCTCCTCCTGCAGCCAAGGCTGAGAGTTAAGTACCAGTAGAGTGTAGGATGGTTTAGGTATACCTTCTTCCTCCAGCATCCCACATTTTACAGGTGAACCCAATGGAGCTCAAAGGTGTGAGACAGCTGATTCCAGGTCATACAAACTGACTGGTCTCAAGACCTTTGCCCTTTCTGCTCTTCCAAGCCCCCTGTGATTTTGCCGCAGGGGTTTGAAAAATCTCTCCATGTACACTATTCAGTCCTTTTTTAACCTGAGTTTATAGCCCTGCTTTTTTCAGTTTTTGTGTTACCTCAAGTAGAGTTCTGCTCCTAGGCCCAATGCCTTTGAGTTGACGTTCATAGTATCATGGGTTTACATAACACTTTTACTTCTACATACTATACCTTAGATCCTCCTGGGCTTCAAGCCTGTTCCCAATTCAAGCCCATAGGATGCAAGGCAATCCAACTTCCAGAGCAGAGTTGCATATGGAAATGCAGTCATTCATTGACTGGCTCCTCCTCAACTTTAGATATTCTAGTGAGGGGCCTGTGTTTGGCATAGTAGTTAAGACGTCACTTGCATTGCCCACATCCCATATCAGCATGCCTGGGTTTGAGCCTGGCTCTGTTCCTTTCTAGTACACTCCCTCAGAGACAGGAGGTAGTGGCTCAGGGCACTGAGTCCTGGGCATTCACAGGGGAGACCCAGGTTAAGTTCCCAGCTGCTGGATTCAGTCCTGGGTTTTGCCGACATCTGGGGAGTGAACCAGCAGATAGGAACTCTGTCTCTTTCTCTATAAACCAACAAACACCCAAATGTTATAATAAAAATCTTGCAATAGGAAGGAGACAAAGAGAACAGTGGGTGAAAATGGGAAAATATATTGAAAAAGCCTGCATTTAAAATGTCAATTATATTCTTACTTTAAATGGGCCCCATGAGGCTCAGTGTCAGGGAGGCTGAGGTCAGTTCCCAGCATCTGCAATCACATACACCAGGGGAAATGGGAGAACAAATAAAACATTCAGACCAAAATCACATGGTTCTACACTAAAGCAGGGCTTCAGAAACACATGGCCTACTAATAATGGAAAATGTTTATTTATGGCTGAATACGTGCAGAAAGTTTCATTGACATATTCTAATTTGTAAAATAACTATATGGAAGGCAAAATTGTACTCATTTTACAGATAATAAAACTGAAGTGAGTGGCTTGATATTATAAGCCTAGAAAACACTGTAAATAGGATTTGAGTACAGGAGGATTGACTTCAAAGGTCACATTTTTAGCCTCTGTGCCATTCCATACCTCCAACCTGTGCTACAAAGTGAACACATTTCAATCAGAAGACTCGTCTCAGCTTTAAAACAATTGCATTCAATACACTTCAGGTAAGAACAAAGAGTCTTAGTCATTTTTCTTAATGTTACCTAATTGATCTGCTAAGGATATTATCATCTGAGTCAATGATTACAAATATTACATCATCTCAGACTGAGCACAGATCTTCATATTTATTCAATATTTATTCAGCAAACATTTGAGTAACTTCTACATGCTAGGCTTAACTTGAGCTTGGCTCTGAGAATCTGCTTGTGAAATAATCCCAGTCTCTTTCTCCTGGGGAGCTCACAAGTGGGTGAAAAAGACTGATGGTCACACAGACAGCTCTTATTTAGGAGTGGGGCGCCCTGTGTGTGCTATCCCCAAAAAGAAAAAAAGCAATTCTCTCTGCATGGCCAGAAAAGGAAAGGTTTTCTAGAGGTATTAGGGTCTGAAAGGTAAAGAGGAGCTCACACAGCAGAGAAAGAGGAAGGGTAGTCCATGTAGAGGCCTCCGCAGGCACAAAGGTGTGGATGTGAGAAAGAGGGCGTATGTTTAGGGAACCCTATCATCCATTTTCTAGTGCTTTAGCCTCTGTTATCTACAATAACAATAAATACAGCCGTGGCTACATGAGGCAAGTGTTTCCAACTGCACTGTGTTCTTTGGCTCAAAATATTGTTCCCATCTGTTATATTTGTCTAGAATACGCAAAGGACATGAAAGATAAGGTGGGAACTTGTCCGGGTGAGGCCATTAACTACCCAAAGAAGGTCTTTGTCTAGAAGCCTCTTTTAAATATGGTAGAAAAGGGGATTTGAAGCAAAGATTTAATGAAAAAAAGAAAAATAATAATTTCTCAGCTAAGACCTAAAATGAATTCAGGTGAAGCCATTAATTTTATCTCAATATATCTTTGCTTTTTTTAAAAAAATTTTTTTTTTTTACAGGCAGAGTGGACAAAGAGAGAGAGAGAGAGGCAGAGAGAAAGGTCTTCCTTTGCCATTGGTTTACCCTCCAATGGCCGGCGCACTGCGCTGATCCGAAGCCAGGATCCAGGTGCTTATCCTGGTCTCTTATGTGGGTGCAGGGCCCAAGGACTTGGGCCATCCTCCACTGCACTCCCGGGCCATAGCAGAGAGCTGGCCTGGAAGAGGGGCAACCGGGACAGAATCCGATGCCCCAACCAGGACTAGAACCCGGAGTGCCGGCACCGCAGGCAGAGGATTAGCCTATTGAGCCACGGCGCCGGCCCTTTGCTTTCTTCTATTAAAACAATTCTTAAACACAACAGTTCAGAGCTAATAAAATATACTTTATTGATTTTGTAGATATAATAATCTACAAACCAATAAAATATGATAAAATTTGCAAACTATTTTCTTTCTCCTCATTGATCATATACAAGAAAGAAGGGGTTCATATTGGTCTCCCATTTTTAAAATCAATAGCATTAGTCCAAATTGTCTCATGAAACCTGCATGTGCAAGTAAAGGATCAGAAAATCCAGAAGGTACATGATGTTTAATTTTATGCATCAACTTGACAGAGTCAAAAGATGCCCAGCTAGATGGCAAAATGGTTTTCTATGTGTGCATCTCTGTGGGTGTTTCTGGGAGAGATAGCATTTTAATTGATGAACTGAGTAAAGCAAAGTGGCACCATTTAGTAAGGAAGAATGGCAAATTCACTCTCTCTTCTTCAGCTGGGACATCCATCTTCTCCTGCTCTTGGACTTTGGTACTCTGTGTACCTGAGCCTTCGGGCCTGGACTGGAATCACATACATACTGCTGATCATCCTGGGCCTTCTTGCAAGTGGAAGATCACTGGACTGCTCGGCCTGTGTAATCACATGGGCCAATCTCTCATAATATTTTTTTAAAAGATTTTGTTTATTTGTTTGAGAGGTGGAGTTATAGACAGAGAGAGGGAGAGACAAAGAAGTCTTCCATCTGCTGGTTCACTCCCCAATTGGCTGCAATGGCTGGTGCTGTGCCAATCAGAAGCCAGGAATCAGGAGCTTCCTTCGGGTCTCCCAGGTGGGTACAGGGGCCCAAGGACTTGGGTCATCCTCCACTGCTTTCCCAGGTCATTGCAGAGAGCTGAACCAGAAGTAGAGCAGCCAGGACTCGAACTGGTGCCCATATGGGATGCTGGCACTGCAGGGTTGCAGCTTTACCCACTATGCCAGAGCACAAGCCCCTGCATGGATTTCAAAAAAAAAGTCTGTACTAAAATAAATTTGTTTTTTCATTCTATTTTTTCCACAAAGTTTTTGAAGTTCTCTCATACAGGTATTGAACCATAATATTTACAAAGCATGTTTTATATCCAAAAGTCATAACATGCTCCTAATGGACTTCTGGTCTACCATGGAAGCTAGATAATTAATGTGATGAGAATATATATATATATATATATATATATATATATATATAACCCATGCTATGGCTAAAATGCACAAGCAATGATAAGAAGATCAGAGGCGGAAAGAACATTAAAGCAGACTGGCTCACCAGGAAGCCTGAGGTGACTTTGAAGGAACCACATGGTTCATGTGGTTAACATGAAGGAGATGGAAAGAGGATTTAAGGAACAGCCTGCACTGTCAGTGGCAGATTAACCCGTTATGCCACAGCAGCAGCATCCCCTATGGGAGCTGATTCGAATCCTAGTTGCTCCACTTCTGATCCAGCTCACTGCTAACGCGCCTGGGAGAGCAGTGGAAGATGATCCAAGTACTTGGGACCCTGTGCTCACATGGGAGACCTGGGCTCCTGCTTTTGGTCACTGCAGCCATTTGGGAAGTTCCCTGTAACTGCTTTTCAAATAAATCATTTTTAAAAAAGAGGGAGAGTTTAAGGAGTAATAAGCACATGTGGAAAGTGATAAACAAATGGAGAGGAAGAGATTTTCCAGAAAATCCAGGTATGATTTGTACTGGTGGGGAGCAAGACTTGGTTCTGAAGATACAGTGCAGAACCTGGCCAGAAAGCACCCTTCCTACCATGCTCTGGAGATGGACTTGATATGAAGTTTGCAGGAAGCCACTGAAGCATTTAAATTGGGCTCAGTCAAGATAAGATTTGCATTTTTTAAAAAATTTTATTTCTACTGTGAGAGCTGATTTAACTTGATCAGGGAAATTGTGGCAACACTCTAGTCAATAAATGAGGCCATGAGAATTGGTAGGAAGCAATGGATTTTAGAAAATTTTGGAAATTTCAATCAACAGAACTTGGTGAACACTTTGTGAAATTCACTAAATTTAATGATAAGGAGAGATGAGCCTAGAATGACTCCAAGCTTCTGACTAAAGCAGTTAGGAAAAACTTAAGACAAGGGAATCCAACATGTATTATATATTTTGTATGACCTTGTTTAATCTTCATAACAACCTAATGAAAAGGGAAAATTATCTCAGAATTAGAGGAAAATTTGAGTCAGGTAATTTTTCAGAAGAGCATCCGGGGTGGCAAAGACAGGATTTAGAGACTGGTATGTCTAACCACCTTATCTATCAGGCAATAATACCACACCTCTTGGGTGGATGTGTCCTGTTAGTAACTGAGGCTGCAAAGTTCTAAAAAGCAGCATATTTTGGAGGCAACTCCATACGGCAGGTTTGAAGAAAGAGAAACACCTGTGGTCAAGAGATAAACAATGAATGTTAACCCTGGAGATTGAGTGAGTGATCAATATTGACAACTCCTGAACAGAGAAGATATTGACTGACAAGTGTTTATTGGATTTGGTGACAAGAATCCTGATGGATTGTAACTTTGGGAAGAATAATTTTAAGGCAGTAGCAGGGACAGAAACATATTGTGATGGTTAAAAAATTATTGTGTAGAAAAAAGCTAAATCCAACTTGAAATTGTTAATAGGTGCTGAGGCCATGGAAAAGAGTGAGTTATTTCCAGTGAGATACTCAGGAAGGGTGTTTACTAGACAGCCTTGGGAAAGCATAGATTTATGACACCTTGGCTTCTAGATAAGATCTTAAAGGAAACGTGGAAAGTTTGTTGGTTCCGTAGAAATAAGGAACTCCCAATTTGTTCAATGTATTGGATTTAGCCCAAGGAGCTATCCACAGATGTGAACCCTAAAAACTGTCTCTTCAATTCTTACACATTTTATACTCCACGAATCCCAGGGGAAAAAACATGTTCCCAAAACACAAGTGAAGAAAATAAAAATGAAATGCTAATTAGATGAAGAAGGAAATGTATATAATTGCACGTGCATGTATATGGTTAGCACACAGATGACAATGTAACAAATAAGTATCACTTCAACATTTCAAGCCTGTTAATGTCGTTTGGGTTCCCAGGCTTTGAGTTTTCTAAACTCTGCCCAATCTAAAAACAGATGCACACAAAGAAATAAAAATTGTGTGATTAACAATATTCCTTTTGGTTTTGCTATTCCTTATGAATGGATTGCTTAAAGTAACAAAACTCAAAATGGCTTATCTTCAAACCACATATATTTCAAATAGGTTTACAAATGGGAATAACAACCTTACCTGTGAAAAATTCCTCACATTATGAAGAATGTAATAGTTGTCAAAAATTGTAGTGTCTTGTTCAGAAATTGAACTATTGAAATTTTAATAGCTGTTTCCTAAAATGGCTACTGGCAACATATCTTAAAATATTCCCAGTTTTAAATATTTCTATTTGGTCACTTGAAGTACGTGGTTTTCACCTCATTTTAACAGTTCTGAGAGTTTTAAAATGCAATTTCTTAGATTTTGCTTCAAGCACATAAAGTATTGCCAACTGAGTCACACATTTTGTGGCTTGTTTTATGACAAATAAACTGTACCAAATAACAGTATAAAGCCAGCAAGAAAATATTTTCTTAAAGATTTATTTAGCCAGTGCCGTGGCTCAACAGGCTAATCCTCCGCCTTGCAGCGCCGGCACACCGGGTTCTAGTCCAGGTCGGGGCACTTGATTCTGTCCCGGTTGCCCCTCTTCCAGGCCAGCTCTCTGCTATGGCCTGGGAGTGCAGTGGAGGATGGCCCAGGTCCTTGGGCCCTGCACCCCATGGGAGACCAGGATAAGCACCTGGCTCCTGCCTTCAGATCAGCGCGGTGCGCCGGCCTTGGCAGCTATTGGAGGGTAAACCAATGGCAAAAAGGATGACCTTTCTCTCTGTCTCTCTCTCACTCACTGTCTACTCAGCCTGTCAAAAATTAAAAAAAAAAAATTAAAAAAGAAGAACTTTTTAAAAAAAAAAAGATTTATTTGTTTATTTGAAAACCAGAGTCATAGAAAGGGAGAATCAGAGAAACCAGGATCTTCTACCTACCGGTTCACTCCTCAAGTGGCTGCAATGGTCAGAGGTCAGCCAGGATGAAGCCAGGAGCCGGGAATTTCATCTGGGTCTCTCAGGTGGATGGCAGGGGCCCAAGCACTGGGACCATCTTCCGTTGGCAGGGAGCTATATCAGAAGTGGAACAGCCGGGACATGAACCAGAGCCAATATGGAATGCCAGCACCACAGGCAATGACTTTACCCACTATGCCACAATGCTGGCCCCAAGAATATTTTAAAAGTAGCAATATTTTTGTAGGAGAAAAAAGTCTGATTAAACTGAGCAAAATGTGTTCTATTTTTCTGACATTCTTGGTGTTCTAGTGATGACGTACAACTTTGAGTCAGGCACATGACAGAACTATTACTTCCATGTAATGTGTGCAGAGCATAAATTTCCTGATTGATTTATTAAGGACCTTTTAAAATGTAGGTAGAATTAATGCAAAGATAATAAGCAGGAAAGATATTGAAACAGTTTTCTTGGTTTCAATTGTTATTTCAATGTTAGTATTAAAACACACTTGTTTTGTTCTCAAAGAGGTTCAGCTAGCTTGTCAATCTTTTTTTTTTCCTTGAAGATTTATTTATTTATTTGCAAGCTAGAGTGAGTGAGAGAGAGAATAGGAGAGATCTTCCATCACTGGTCACTCCCCAAATGGCCACAACCACCAGGTTTGGGCCACTCTGAAACCAGAACCTGGGAACTCCAGGATCTCCCACATGGGTGGCAGTGGCCCAAGCATTTCTGATGCCTTTCCAGGCGCAGTAACAGGAAGCTGGATTGGAAGCCTAGCAGTCGGGACTTGAATCGGCACTCTGATATGAGATGGTAGTGTCACAAGCAGTGGCTTAACCTACTGTGCCACAATGCCAACATCTGTCACCTTTTCTTGAACTCCCAAAGGTAAGATATTTCCCATCACAGGATTCCAGGCATATCTCATGTTATGTTTATTGTATTTAATTTTAGCCTATCTTGAAAAGAAGCCTAAATCCCCTAATGGGAAACCCTCATGAAAATTTGCCAGACCTGCTTACTGGATCTCAGTGAGCCCTGTCACCTCCGAAAGCTTGCAGGAGAGCTGAGAAGTGAGCATCTTTTACCTTGCCACCTTTACGTTCTCTTGTGCATGTTTGTTCCTCCAGAGAGCCATCTTCGCCGACCTCAGCAGGGGCTGTGAACATCCTCCCAGCAAGGTCTTGCTGTGTCGTGAAGAGTCAGTAACTCTTCTGCTCCCAGAGTCAGCCAAGGTGACAACCCTTCCAGACCCTGTGTTGTCACCCTTTAACTCCCCGTGGTGAGAACCCTGGGAGAGACTGATTCAGGAGCATTCACAGAGTCAAATCATGCACTGCATAGCTTGGCCTTGGCATCAAAGCCCTACTGTCTGAACAGCTCTTTTATCCTCAGCTGCCTCAGGCTTAAGGAGAACTGCCACAGACCCGCACTCCATACCTCACTCTCAGGGAGTGGTGCAGCCCCCGCCCAGAGGCAGCAAGAAGAACATGGCTTTCCCAGGAGCCTTGGGTCCCATGAGCACATGCCATGGGGAGGGACTTTTCCTTCCTGTAAACATGATTACTTTTCAAACTTCTTAACTCTTTATTCTCCTAAATTTCTGAGAATTTTCTAACCATTTATCTTTCTTTGCTTTTTCAGAGGTAGTTGAGGAGACTCCTTTGTATATTCCCAAATATGGGGCCCCGGATACCTAATTAGGATTTTGAGGATTGCACATAAGGAAATGACTGGAAGTGACCTTTCACCAGATAAGAGGTGTGTCTAAAAAACAACAAAACAAAACAAAATTAAAAGAGAGGTGTATCTTCAAATTTTGTTCCAATTTGTCACTTTCCAAGCTGCTAGGAGACACAGAGGTTGTGGCCATAACTGCATGGAGAAGAGAAAGAATTTCATTTGAATCAGAATAAATAGCCAGATCAGTTTCCAAGGGAGGCAGGATAGCCAACATGTTTTTCAAATATTCATGGACCTTCTGTACCTGAGGAATAGCTTTCCTTTTCCAGTTTCCGCTAAGTCTCCACTGAACAGAGCAGGGCTTCTTACTTCTGTGTTTAGACTATTCGGCACACCTGACCATGCAAGTCTTTCCAGAGCATCAGGCTTTACCTACAGCTTCTTTTTTGGCCCTGACACAGAGAGCCACATTGCAAGGGATTTGAGTTTCCTTACCCTTGTAATAAACTTATTTCCAACTGTTCTTTTGTTTAATCATTTTCTTTACCTCTGACTATCTGTGCTTCCTGATCACACCCTAACATAACTGTAGGATGTACTATCATTCAGGTTCATAATCTAATCACTCCCCAGTTTGCATACTGTGATTACTCAGTCTTGGAAGAAGTGTCTAGAACACATTAGCAAAGCACCAAGTGACAAGATCCCTGCCTGAGGAGCTTTCAATCTAGGTCACACACAAGCAAAGCAGAGCTGCAGAAAAATAAGATGAGCAGTGGAGAGATGTTTTAGAAGAGAGACTACCAGACATGCAAACTGCAGTTATCTTTTCTTTCAATCATATGAAAATAAAGCATGAAATATATACATATATACACACACACACACACACACTAGGATAAAAACTAAGAGATAAAATACATCAAGTTGGATTTCAGGTTGTGCAGAGCCTAAATGAGAACAAAGTCACTGAACTCAATTTGGAGAAACAAGGAAGTAAAAAAGCATGTCATGAAGAAGAGTGAGATGATCTTATCTGGGGCATGGGGGCCGAGTGATGGGGTACTTAGACATAGAGTTTTAGATAAATTTGGTGTAAATATCTAGAAGTTGGAAATTCACTGGTCAAATGGCATAAAACTCATTTTATTTCATTGTATAATATAATTTTAGATAATTTTTATATTATTTGCACTCATAGATTGTGGTATATATGTATACACAAATATATGGTAACATGGCAAGTGAATAAGAAAACACTAATGAAATAAAAATCATCATCAGATTTTATACAGTTATAGCCTATCAATTGTACAAATTCCTAGGTCAATCAATTAGAAAATATTTCCTAATTTTTTCTGTTTTTAAAATGATTTTAGAATTGTTTTGTGCCAGATAGAATATCGTTTTACCTTAGAAAGCCAGCTTAATTTTTCTTTTTGTTTTATGGATGAGAACTTTAGATTTTGGCGCTTGCTTTCTTCTTCCTTTTTTTTTTTTTTTTTTAGTTTCAATTATTCCACAGTGAAGTTGGCAGGCAAACTAAGTAGAGGGTTTATAAACACAGATAAAGTGCAGTAGAGTAAATAACACGCCATACAGACACCCAGCAATTTACCTGCTACAATCCAGGCTAGGCATTTAAAAGCTGGTGTTGCTCCCAAGCTAAGAGCTGCTTGACTGTGTGTGTTTAAGGTGGAGCTGAAAGGGCTGGGATCAGGTGGGACCACGACTCCCTGTGGATGGGAAAACTGCTCTTTAGCCTCTGCCCCTCCCCTGCACAGAATCTGAGCCAGGTGGAAAGTCACGTTTCTAGCCTTTTCTTGGTGGGGTGAGGAATGTGCTTCCAAGCAAGTTTCCTCTGGCCACTGCAGAGAGCTGCCAAGGACTGCCTGTGTCCTTTCAGTGCCTCGGAAACCAATACTCTGGCTACTTCCTGGTAGGAAATTTTCAGCATTAATTGTTACGCCTACAGGAGATCTGAACAATGGTTAAGTCCCTCTAATAGAAATGACATCTGAAAGACCAGTGTTATGGGTTGAGTTGTGCTCCCTCTACCAAAACTCAGATGCTGAATGAAGTCCTAACCCCCAATGCATTGGTACATTTGGAGACAGAATCTTTACAGAGATAATCAGGTCAAAGTGAGGTCATCGACATCGATGTGGGCTCCAATTCAATCTGACTGATGTTCTCAACGGAGGAGATTCAGACACAGAAGGATGCATAGAGGGATGAGGATGTGAGCAGACGCAGGAAGAAGCAGGCCCTCTGCCAGCCAGGGAGAAACACCTGCAACAGACCCCTCCCTCCCTCTCAGCAGGAACCAACCCTGCCCACACCTAGATCTCAGCCTTCTGCCCTCCAGAATTGAAGTTTCCATTTAAGCTGCTCAGCCTCTGGGCCTTTGTTGTGGCAGCCCTAGCAGAAGACTACAATGACTAAACACAAAGACCTCTTTTTATAAACCTCTTGATTCAAGTGGGGGGAACCAAGGCAGAGGAATCGGGAAGGAGCTGCCCCAGGCACCAGAACTGGAACTCTGACTCCCGACACTCAGGTGTCACCCCTGGTGAGAAGCCCCACCATCACCACCAGGCCACTGAGCAGAACACACTGGAGGACTCTCATTCACTCAGCTACTCCATCTGTGGTGGGAGCCTGCGTGGGAAAACCCAAGTATCCACCAACACAATGGGTCCTCCGGGCTCTTGGAATTTCTTCACCTCCTCCACAGCGGAGGTCCCTGGGAGGAAAGTTTAAAAATAACTGATTTAATTTACACTCCTATTCTGACTCCACCCCTAGGGCCCAGACCAAGCTTTCACCTGCATAATTAAGCAATTTTCTTCAGTCTTTATTCAACTCAGTGTGGGAAGCCATAGAGAAATTAG
The DNA here is from genome assembly GCF_033115175.1 of Lepus europaeus. Classification (NCBI taxonomy): domain Eukaryota; kingdom Metazoa; phylum Chordata; class Mammalia; order Lagomorpha; family Leporidae; genus Lepus; species Lepus europaeus. Next base: position 111,720,136 of record NC_084829.1, read on the forward strand.
CTTGTTCCAGGGACTGTGGAAACAAATGGTCCAAGAGGAAAAGACCTCTGGGGGGAAGAGTCCAAATTGCCCATTCACACTTTTCTGTAACATCACATAGTCAGGCAAGAGAGTAATAGGTCTTTAAATCAAGAATCCAACATAATTTCAGGGTAAGTAGGAATAGCACCTTTGTGTGAATCTGCTGCCCTGTCACAGATCGCATTTAGTAAATTTGTTTTTCCCTAGCTTACTAGGAAGAAATTTCTCAAGAGTGACCGATTTGAACTGGAAAGCAATAGAAATTTCCACAAAACTGTCCCAGCTACCTCTTTCTAGAATATGAATTTTTACCTGGAGTTGCAATTCAGGTAGTCAAAGATATCAAGGTTAAAGTTGAGGGAGCTTGAAATTTTACAATAAGAAAAACACACATCCTGAAGTTCATTAACTTCTAACAAACATTTAGCACTTCTTCTATATTGAATGTAAGCCACAAACTAGTGTGTTAATAACACCAATAATAGAAATAAAAGTTGTTAATAGAAATCATGAATATATAGGCCGGCGCCGCGGCTCACTAGGCTAATCCTCCGGCTTGCGGCGCCGGCACACTGGGTTCTAGTCCTGGTCGGGGCACCGATCCTGTCCCGGTTGCCCCTCTTCCAGTCCAGCTCTCTGCTGTGGCCAGGGAGTGCAGTGGAGGACAGCCCAAGTGCTTGGGCCCTGCACCCCATGGGAGACCAGGAGAAGCACCTGGCTCCTGTCATCGGATCAGCGCGGTGCGCCGGCCGCAGCGCACCTACCGCAGCGGCCATTGGAGGGTGAACCAACGGCAAAAGGAAGACCTTTCTTTCTGTCTCTCTCTCACTGTCCACTCTGCCTGTCAAAAAAAAAAAAAAAAAAAAAGAAATCATGAATATATCAACTTTTAGGATACGAGGCATCTTAGAAAATTTCATGGAAAATACACATTATAAAAAAATGAATTTCAAAAATTTTTGCACCAAAATAAACTTATCTTAATTCTATTTTCCCACAAACTTTTTGAAGAATGCCCTTTATCAAAATTCCATTTATGCTCATGGCTACTTTGAAATTTTGGCAGTTCTAGATTTTATTATTTAATTCATTCATTAAAGAGACACATGTAACTAACTACATTGTACTTCCTGGTGACTACATTTCAATATAATTAGTTTCTCAAATAATGCTATGTTTTTCATTTATCCATTTATTATAAACATTCTGAGAAGGGGGATTGTGTATTTTTAAAATTCAGAGAATGATGCATTATATTTATACATTTATAAACATTATTCTGAGAAGTCTGATAGGCTTCTTAGACTTCCATTTGGGTGAGTGACCCACAGAAGATTAGGTGCCCCTGTTGTGGCCATGGGAACACGCATGAGGGAAAAGTCCATGGGCTGTCTAGAGCTGTGAATATTCCTGCAGAAGAGAACAGGAAAATCTGTAAGACCCAACTGACTTGTGAGAAGCTGATTTAAAACCGCAGATAACGCACTATACCCCCCACAGATGAGTTGAGGTGGTTTTGCATTGAAGTTTTTCTTTTTTAATTTTTTTGTTTTTTGGGTCTTTTGAAGACATTTTGAAGCAGATTGTTCAGGCCCACCTACTGAGAAACAGCAGTGTGGATGTGCTACTACCCTAACCATAACACTTACCTATCCCGAACTAAAGATTTGGTTTCCATTCCTGGATTCTGAATGCAGGATTAAATCACTTTTTTAAATTCATTTTTTCACTTTACTTTTAGTTATAGAAATAATTTGAAAGGTATGTTCATAAGTAATATAGTTTATGCTTCAGTATTTATTAAAAATATAGGCAAAAGATGACTGAAAGGGGAAATTTTAGAAAGGTATGTTACAGGTCATGTGCCCTGAAAAGGCTGAAAAGCTTTCTTTCTTTAAAAAAAAAAAAAAAGATTTATTTATTTACTTGAAAGTTGGAGTTACACAGAGAGAGAAGAGGCAGAGAAAGAGAGAGAGGTCTTCCATCTGCTGGTTCACTCCCCAGTTGGCCACAATGGCCAGAGCTGTGCTGATCCAAAGCCAGGAGCCAGGAGCTTCTTATGGGTCTCCCACATGGATGCAGGGGCCCATGGAGTTGAGCCATCTTCTACTGCGTTCCCAGGCCACAGCAGAGAGCTGGATCAGAAGTGGAGCAGCTGGGACTTGAACCGGAGCCCATATGGGATGCCTGCACTGCACAGTGCCATACCCCCAAAAAAGCTTCTTAAGCATCATGAATTTTACTGATGGGAAAGATTCGGAACCTTGGGCTGTAATGGCTGATACAAGGCTGAGGCTTGTTAAAATCATTGAAGGCTTACTTTTGCAAACATCTCTGCCTTTCTTCAATTATGTGATTCATCGTGTGTCCACATTGACAGCTGCCTGCCATTATGCCAAAAAAAGGATACAATTTACAAAGCTGTCAGTGACATTTCTCACAGCAAGGTGCACAACACTTACATGAAGGAGACTCTAAGTAAGGGCTCTGTAAACTCACTGGGCAGCAAGTATTCAGTGAGCAGACTAATTACAATACTCAGTGCTCGGAGGAGCAGTGTGCTTGCTCTGGGGAGGCAGGCAAGCATTCCTTCCTCAAAGCTTCCCTGGGACACCTTGAAGATCACCTAGCTTAGTAGCTACCACAATACAAAGTATCAGAAGTTACAAAATAAATTTTTTTAAAAAAAGATGGTGTGTATCCTTTTATCCAGGTCTGCTTTTATTTATTTATTTATTTATTTAGAAAGGCAGAGTGACAGAGAGAAGGGGAAAGACAAAGAGAGAGCTTCTACCTGCTGGTTCACCCCCAAAATGCCAACAGCCGAGACTGGGCCAGGCTGAAGATGGAGTCAGGAACTCCATCCAGGTCTTCCATGGGTTGCAGGGGCCTAAGTACTTGAGCCATCATTAGCTGCTTCTCAGGTACATTAGCAGGAAGCTAGATTGGAAAGAGTCAGAACTTGAACCAGTCACACTGATATAGAATGTGGGCCTACCAAGCAGTGACTTAACCCTCTGTCCACAATGCCTTCCCCCACCCTGGTCTGTTTTCAATTGTATGTCATTATATCTGAGGCAAGTTCATCCAACTCTTACTGTGTTTAAATTATTAAAATTCCCTCCAATTTTTTTAAGAATTATTTTATTTATTTGAAAGACAGAGTTACAGAAAGAGGTAGAGCCAGAGAGAGAGGTTTTCCATCCACTGGTTCATGCCCCAAATGACTGCAATGGCCAGAGCTGAGCCGATCTGAAGCCAGGAGCCAGGAGCTTCTTCCAGGTCTCCCATGCAGGTGCAGGGGCCCAAGGACTTGGGCCATCCTCCACTGCTTTCCCAGGCCATAAGGAGAGAGCTGGATCGAAAGTGGAACAGCCAGGACTCGAACTGGCATCCATATAGGATCCCAGCGCTACAGCCTGGGGCTTTAACCCACAGTGCCACAGCACTGGCCCCCCCAATTTTCTTTATTGGTTGCTTTGTTATAGAACTTGTTGCATTGGGGGTAGGCATTGTGACACAGTAGGTTAAGCTGCCATGTGCATTGGCCTACATCTCATATTGGAGTGCTGGTTCAAGTTCTAGCTATTGTTTCTGATCCTGATTCTTGGTAATACACCTAGGAAGGCAGCTGATGATGGTGCTAGGATTCTGTCCCTGCCATCCACAAGGGACACACAGATGAAGTTCCTGGCTCCTGATTTTGGCCTGGCCCAGCTCTGGCTATTGCAGGCATTTGGAGAGTGAGCCGGTGGGTGGAAGAAATCTCTCTCCCTCTCTCTCTCTCTCTCCCTTCCAAACAAATAAATAAAATCTTAAAAACAAAAATGAACTTTTTGGATCTTCCTCATACTTTAGTTAGTAGGCAATGCTTTTCCCAGATTGACAGCCACCGGAAAATAGTAATAACATTTCAGGGCTGGCCTGGCTCAGATCTTTACTAGTCCACCCCTTAGTGTCCGTGACATTTCTACAGCAGGTGCATAAGTGCAGAGATAAGAAGTGCTCACTGTGACTCTGCCATGTGCTCAGCGTCTCTGGCTGGGAAGACTGGTGCCCGCACTGGAGTCTGTGCTACTACTCACCAACTGTATGACATTGGGTTGAGCAAGTTACTGGATATTTCCCAAACTCAACTGCCTTCGCTGTAAGAGTTTAAGATAAATAATAAGAGCACCTTCCTCTTAGGTTTATCCTAGGACTTGCACTGAAGACAGCCCCCTGAGAAGTGCTCAGAAATTGTTAGCTATTACTATTTTCAGCCAAAAACATGGATAAAATATAAAAATATCCTACCATGAAATCTTGAACCAAGGAAGCTTCAGATAATGGTTGGCAATGGCAGTTAAGTATGTTGAGGAATACAATCACGTAATAGAACGGCTCCAAGGCAGTGCTCTCCATCAGAATTACCTGGAGAGCTTTCACCGCGTTCTAGGCCAGAGTCCCTTTGATAGAGACGAGGCACAAGCATTGTGATTCTGGTTAAGAACTGCTTGAGGGACAGGTGTTTGGACTAGCATTTAAGGTGCTGCTTGGGACTCCCACTTGCCTGGGACTGACTCCCATCTCCGGCTTCCAATTCCAGCTCCTGCTAATGCACACCATGGGAGGAAGCAGGTGATGGTTCAAGTTGTTGGGTCTCTACCATCCATGTGGGAGACCTGGACTGAGTTCCCAGCTTCCGGCTTCAGCCTGGTCCAGCCCTATCTGTTGCAATCATTTGGGGAGCGAATGAGTGAATGAGATCTCTGTCTCTTTGTCTCCCTACCCCTCTTTCTGCCTCTCAAAGAAGAAAAAAAAATTAAAATGTTAAAACAACAAGAACTACTCATGGATTAAAGGCATGGGATCATGCTAAAACCTGTGAAGGTGCTAGAATTTAGCAGAGGTGACCCCTTATTTAAGGGTCTATTATCTCATTGGGGGAAATAAGGCCTCCGCATGAAAAGTTAAAGAAGAAAATCAGCAGTACCTCTACTACACATGACAAAGAGTCAAATGATGTCAAGATCAAGGTGCTGGCCAAATCTCAAGAAACGTTGAGTGCAGGAGGAAAAGCTGCAAGGCCTTGAGAGAGGATTCAGCTGGTGGAGAGATCCAGAGGTGTCCCTGAAAACCCAGAACAGCAAGGATCCCGTTAATTGAAACTTAACCCATCAGAGCGCCACTTTCATGCGCTCTTTAAAATATTCAGCTCCTTCTTGAACCTTGCCCAGGATATGCTCTGGAAACTGCAGGCCTCTGGGTCAAACGCATCGCTCCCTCCCCATTTTAGATATTTATATTAGATCCTTTCAGGCTTGGCTTCTACTCTGCATCTGGGTGCCTCTAATAGGACTTAGTTTCCCAGACACTAAGAATTTTGCTAGGTCACTGGCCTGAGGGAAAATTGTTTCGAACACTTGGCTTCTTGTGGTGGGGCCCCAAGAGCAGCATTTCTGGGAAGACCAGGCTGAGCGAATCTAGGACTTGGAAGGCCCATGGGAGTCACAAAGCCCCTGTCTGCTGATGGAGCTAATGAGTTGCTCCTCTTTTACAGAAGAGTTCATTTTAGTGGTTTTTTTCAATTGATCTGTTTTATTCCAGCACATTGATTATCTTTTCAGATTTGTATGTACAAGTGAGAGTTAAGACTCAGAGCACCCTTGTGAAAAATGATTTTAAAACTCCATTCAATGTACACTAAAAACAGTTAAAATGGCAAATTTTATGTTTTATATATCTGGTGTATATCTTACCACAACTTTAAAAATTGATAATGCAATATATGAAAAAGTAATATGCCAAAAAGTAAATATGTTTAAATGGGTACAATGTATAATATATAATTGTATGTCAATATAAGACATCAACATATAAATTTATATCTCAACAAAGATGCTTTTTAAGTTCTCGGTTTATTTGGAGCAGTAGTTAAGACACCACTTGGGATGCCCATGTCCCAAATCAGAGTGCCTTGGTTTGAGGCCCACATCCACTTTCTGTTCCAGGTTCCTTTTAATGCACACCTTGGGAAGCTGCTCAAGTAGTTGGGTCCCTGTCACTCACGAGAAAGACTAGGATTGAGTTCTAGATCCTGTCTTTGACCTGTCTTTGATCCTGTCCATGGCCTGTTTGCAGCCATGGAGAGCATCTGGGGAGTAAATCAGTGGATAGGAGAATTCTTTCTCCCCTATCCTCCTCAAACTCCCTGTCATCCCAGTAAATAAAAAAATTTAAATCTCTACTCCAAATTGGAAAAAGTTCCCAATCTTTTTTGCATGATAGGGGTCACAATGAAGGTTTTTTCTCTTAGAAGGTAAAGCTCAGAACTGACTTTCTCTGTATGTCTTTTCCACCAAAGTTTTTGTTTCCTTGAGATTCAAGGGTTTACCTTAAAAACCATTTGGTTATATTCACCGAAGAGGGAGGAGGAAGAGAAAAAAGAAAAACTAAAAGTAAATACGTAATTAAGAGGTGATTCTTCTTATCTAGTTCAATAATCCTAACCTTTGTCTTAAGAAAATGGTGCAATAACGCAACTTTACTGGTATTGTTCTGCAATCTTTTCCCCCTAATCTTGGACAATAGCGGCCTTCCTCATCATGCTCTGGGGAGGAGAGGACAGTGCCTGCGTCAGCCCCCCTCTCAGGCTGTCCTTTCCTGCTCAGGGCCTCTCAGCAAAAGTCACATATGGCGTGAGTAAGTTAACCTCCCCAAAGATGGCTCTATTCGAAAAGGCTACATCATTAACCACAGGATTAATCTCTGGGGACTGGATTTATCCAAGGTAATTTGGTCACCTGGGCTTTTCCATCCATCTCAAATGTAACCGCAGTACACTCTGTCTGTGCCTGAGGCTGTCCCCATCTGTCTTACCCTTGGAGTTACAATCTTTCATTCCACAGTGATGCCACCCAGATGGATGATATAGGCTGCGGTGTCTACAAACTCAGCCTGCTTGGCCCCAAGATCGACATTTAGAAAATTCCTCTCACTAAAGAAATCACAAAGCCATTAATAAAGTGCATGCCATGTCCTTCATTGTTTACAATGCAGGGATGGGATTTTTTTTTATTTTTTATGCATTAAGCTCAGAAAGTAACACTTTAGTGTTTTAAAAATTAAGAGATTTGTCCATAGCCAACTGGTCAACTAATGGCAAGTAACAGGTCTGGAAATTTAAATTGACTCTAAACCCCCTTACGCAACCTGGGCTTTGATCTCTTATCTGCCTGTGATGGTTGAGAAACCAAGAAAGGGATTATATGGCTCCCAGTTTCCTCTAAGATCTGTGGCTACAGGGATTTTACTGCATGGAAAGTCTCATCAGGATAGTGACAAATTAGCCAACATTGCCCCACCTAAAAGTGACTCAGGGACCTTCTGCCTTTTTATCTGGGGCCATAGCATCAACTATCACTCTTTTGAGTACAATATGTAACATGCAAGTCACAGATTAGAATCCGTGACAGTCATAGGAAAACATCCACTGAATGGTCCACCTTTGGATAATACAATGCCACTGTACCAGTGGCACATTCAGAACGCCTGTGCAGTGGAGGTAACGACTGGACGTTAGCTGAGAACCAGGAGTAGGGCCACTCACCCTTTCCTCCAGCCTGCACTTGCATCAGGAGCATGGGACGCATGTTTTCCATTTGGAATTTAAGAAAGAGCATGGACTTTGGAATCAGCCTTCCTACTTCAAGTCAGGACTCTCACTTGAATAATCCAGCTTCCCCCTCCCTCCTCCACCAAGACCTGATTTACTCAGAGTCATCTTTTGAGCTTTCCCAGTAGTGTCTCCAACTCATCCTGTCTTCCTTAGACGCCCCAACCCCAACCTGTACATCGACCCTTCCTGTTTCTCCCTTGAGCAGTAGGAGGAAACTGAGGCATGGAGCCAGTCTAGCAATACAGGCTTATACAGGAGTAGAGACTTAGAAGTGGAAGTCTGATTGAGAAAGTTGTGAAAAGTTAAGACCTACTTAAGGAAGCTGTTCAGAAGGCAAGAAAGGAGAAAGAAACTTTCTTCCTCTTGCTTCTTTTCTTCTCTGCAGTAAGGCCCACTTTACCCAGGGACCTGGAAGTCAGGATCCGTGAAAAGATTAAGAAATCATGGGGGGCCGTCTCTGTGGCATGGAGGGTAAAGCCACCGCCTGCAGAGCCGGCATCCCATATGGGCTCCGGTTCAAGTCCTTGCTGCTCCACTTCCGGTCCAGCTCTCTGCTATGGCCTGGGAAAGCAGTGGAAGATGACCCAAGCTTCTGGCTTCGGATCAGCACAGCTCCAGCCCTTGTGGCCAACTGGGGAGTGAACCAGCAAATGGAAGACCTCTCTCTCTCTGCCTCTCCTCTCTCTGTGTAACTATGACTTTCAAGTAAAAATAAATCAATATTAAAAAAAAAAGAAATCATGGAAGAATCGCTTCTCGGCCTTTAGGCTAAGATCAAGTGAAGTGTAGAAATCATGGAAGTTGTTGATAAGTATATAAGGCGATCCATATGTTAATTAGCTCGATTTAGCATACCATAAGATCTACATATTTCAAAACATCATGTTGTACATGACAAATATGTACAGTTTTTATCCATTTTAAATAATTAATCTTTAAAAAACCCCAAATCATTGCAGAGCATCTTTCATGTTACATAGACCTGGTTGAAATGACGATTAGGAAATTTGCTGTTGAGTCCAGGTTTTTTGGTATCACCAAAGGAGCTCAGATGCTGAGGTTGGCACATTCCTCACAGGAGGCAGAGCCTAGTGCTGCCCAGTTCTGTGTCTCCTGCTGTCAATATTACTAGGGGACCTACAAGGAATGCTGCAGCCTTTGGGGGATATTTTCCCAAATGATTCCTACAAAGTATAGATTTATAAAATTAAGTGGAAAAATCAATTTGTATATGAAGCCAAATCATGCCTGATTCATGATCCTTAAGTGTTAAATGTACAAGCATAAATTTTATCTATGAGATTCTGGAATGATTCAACTGAGAATCAAATTAGCTTCTTCCTTTCTTATCACCTTTGTTTGAAAACTAACTTTGCCAAGTTCAGATTGTGTAGCTTGTGCTAGTTTCTTAAATTTCTGCTCCTCAGTTTGGAACTATTAAATGAGTTACTACATATGAACTGCATAGGAGAGTATCTAGTCCACAGTAATATCAAAATACTGCTGTTATCATTGTGTGATTTATTAGACATACATTTATTTGAGATCTTAGTATCTCCTAGGTACCAGTACTATGTTAAGCCTAGAAATACAGATGGGTATTTTCCTTACTAAACTCTCCAAGTTGCTTAAAAGTTATTTCAGATGACTTACAAAGATATGAACAATGCTTCCAGATAACAGGAATTAGAAGTAGATAAGATAGATAAAGGCCAAGGGAGACAGAAGGGGCAAACGTGGAAGCAGGAAAACTTTTCTGAAGCTTGGCCACACACTTGCCTAGGGTGGGCCATCTTTCTGCCTGTGGATTTCTTTTCAGGCAACAGGAAACTGCAAAGTTGAACAGGACAAGATTTCCGACCTCAGGGAGCTCTGAATCTAGCTGAGGAAACAGATGTGTAAACAAACAATTACAGTGCAATGTGATGAATGCAAAAGTGGAAGTTCTCTAGGACTAACTTTGCAGAGGAAGTGATATCTGCGATGGTTTTGAAAGGATGGAGAGGGCTGCAGAGAATGCCCAGGAGAGGGAACAGAACATTCAAAGACCTGGAGCCTTGAAAAGCTCTATTATGAAACTGGAAATTGGGGTAGAATTTTCCAGAGCCTCATGAGAAAGACTGGAAGGCACAGAAGTGCTCCAACCTTTTTCTGATGAAATAATGCAGGCATTCATAAGTGTTTCATGGCAGTAGGCACAATAAACATAGCTTTAAAGAAATCAGAGTGAAGAAATCAAAATAGGCAAAAGTAGCAAAAAAGAGAAAGTCTAAAAATCTACCCTTGTGATTATTATTTGTCCATTTTGATTTTGATTTCCTCAGAAATCTGTTTAGAAAGAGGGTGTTCTATGCTTAGGCATAATGTTAGTCAATTTATAATTGTCTTAAAATAATGTCTGGAACAATAAATAGAATTTTGAAATATATCAGATAATTAGAAATTATAGAATCTCATACTCTTTTTTTTTTTTTTGACAGGCGGTTAGTGAGAGAGAGAGAGACAGAGAGAAAGGTCTTCCTTTCCATTGGTTCACTCTTCAAATGGCCGCTACGGCTGGGGCTACGCCAATCCAAAGCCAGGAGCCAGGTGCTTACTCCTGGTCTCCCATGCGGGTGCAGGGCCCAAGCACTTGGGCCATCCTCCACTGCCTTCCCAGGCCACAGCAGAGAGCTGGATTGGAAGAGGAGCAACCAGGACAGAATCCAGCGCCCCAACCGGGACTAGAACCCAGGGTACCGGCACCACAGGTGGAGGATTAGCCTCCTAGTGAGCTGCAGTGCCGGCCATACTCTCACTTTAATTAACAGGAAAAGAAGGATAACTGACATCATAAATAAGAGTGTCAATTGTTAAATCAACAACGGAAGTCACTGTGCTCCTGCTCCTCACGTAGGATCTCTGTCTTTAATGTATTGTACTATACGAATTAACAGTAAAACTACTACTCAAACAGTACTCTATACTTTGTGTGTCTGTGTGGGTGCAGTCTGTTGAAATCTTTACTTAGTATATACTAAGTTGATCTTCTGTATATAAAGATAATTGAAAAATGAATCTTGATGAAGAATGGGATGGGAGAGGGAGTGGGAGATGGGATGGTTGCGGGTGGGAAGGAAGTTATGGGGGGAAAACCGCGCTATAATTCAAAAGTTGTACTTTGGAAATTTATATTTATTAAATCAAAGTTGAAAAAATAAATTGTCAAACTAGTTGAACAATTGTAAAGCTAGGACATGGCAAAAGTTGTCCTGTTGGATCTCTTTGTACTTGAGCCTGTGAAATCTCCCAATCTGATGAATTTCTTTTAAAATGAAGAACTGACATACAAGGCTGGAAACAGGAGAGAATTGCTTAAAATTTGGGAAAGTAATGGAAATTCCAAGGGTTAAAAAAAACTATGCAATATGAGAAGTTATTAAATACATGAAGATTTCTATGGAGGTGATTGTTAATTTAAAAGTAGAGGAAATTGTAACTACATAAACTACATACATTAAAACTGTTTGAAAATTCTTCCAGTTCACCATAATCCTATCCTTATAATTTTAGGTATCCAGCACAAGAATACCCAATTTTCTTTTTTTTTCTTTTTTTTTTTTTTTTGTAGAAGCAGTTTCTTTTTTTTTTTTTTATTAAACTTTTATTTAATGAATATAAATTTCCAAAGTATAGCTTATGGGTTACAATGGCTTCCCCCCTCCCATAACTTCCCTCCCGCCCGCAACCCTCCCCCCTCCCGCTCCCTTTCCCCTTCCATTCGTGTAAAGATTCATTTTCAATTCTTTCTGTATACAGAAGATCAGTTTAGTATATATTAGGTAAAGATTTCAACATTTTGCCCATATAGCAACATCAAGTGAAAAAACTACCATTGGATTACTAATTATAGCATAAAATAGCAATGTACAGCACATTAAAGACAGAGATCCTACATAATTTTTTTTTCAAAATAATTAATTTTCTATGCCATTTCCATTTTAACACCAGGTTGTTTTTTTTTTTTCATTTCCAATTCTCTTTATATACAGAAGATCACTTCAGTATATAATTAGCAAAGACCTCATCAGTCTGCGCCCACACAGAAACGCAAAGTATAAAAATACTGTTTCAGTACCAGTCGTAGCATCACTTGGCTTTAGACGACACATTGGGGAAAAAATGTTCAAGATCACTAGCAATCAGAGAAATGCAAATCAAAACCACAATGAGGTTCCATCTCACCCCGGTGAGAATAGCTCACATTCAGAAATCTACCAACAACAGATGCTAGAGAGGATGTGGGGAAAAAGGGACACTAACCCACTGTTGGTGGGAATGCAAACTGGTTAAGCCACTATGGAAGTCTGTCTGGAGATTCCTCAGAAACCTGAACATAACCCTACCATACAACCCAGCCATCCCACTCCTTGGAATTTACCCAAAGGAATTTAATTTGGCAAATAAAAAAGCCATCTGCACATTAATGTTTATTGCAGCTCAATTCACAATAGCTAAGACCTGGAACCAACCCAAATGCCCATCAACAGTAGACTGGATAAAGAAATTATGGGACATGTACTCCATAGAATACTATACAGCAGTAAGAAACAATGAAACCCAGTCATTTGCAACAAGATGGAGCAATCTGGAAAACATCATGCTCAGTGAATTAAGCCAGTCCCAAAGAGAAAAATATCATTTGTTTTCCCTGATCGGTGACAACTGAGCGCCAAAGAGAAAACCTGTTAAGTGAAATGGACACTATAAGCAACAATGAACTGATCAGCTCCTGTCCTGACTTTAGATGTACAATGTAATACTCTATCCTTTTTAGTATTCGTTGTTGTTGTTGTTGTTCTAGTACTATTGGTTGAACTCAGTAATTAACACACAATTATTCTCAGGTGTTTAAATTTTAACTGAAAAGTGATCCCTGTTAAATCTAAGAGTGGAAAAAGAGAGGGAGGAAATGAACAATTAGGAACATGCTCAATCGGACTGGCCGTAAATGGTGGAGTCAGAAATGTGCAGGGGATTCCAACACAATTCCATCAAGATGGCATGTACCAATGCCATCGCACTAGTCCAAGTGATCAATTTCAGCTCACAATTGATAGCTCTGATAGGTCTAAGAGTCAAAGAGATCACACAAACAAGACAAGTGTCTGCTAATACTAACTGATAGAATCAAAAACGGAGAGAAAGATCCAACATGGGAAGTGGGATACACAGCAGACTCATAGGATGGCAGATGTCCTAAACAACACTCCGGCCTCAGAATCAGCCCTCAAGGCATTCAGATCTGGCTGAAGAGCCCATGAGAGTATAGCAGGCATGGAAAGCCAAGATATCATGGAAAAAAGAAAAAAAAAGACCTAAGTGAATGATCTCTGTGAGTGAGATCCCAGTGGAAAGAACGGGGCCATCAAAGAAGGAGGTACCCTTCTCCGAAGGGAGGAGAGAACATCCACTTTGACTATGACCCTATAGGAATAAGATCAAAGTCAGCGAACCCTAAAGGCTTCCATAGCCCTTGCAACTCATGACTAGAGCCCAGGGAGATTACTGACGCCATGAACAGGAGTGTCAAATTGTTAAGAATACCCAATTTTCAATGAAGAATGAACTATCAAAAACTGGCAAAGGCTTTAGTTTGGCCTTTTGTGTTATAATTGCCTCCAATGGTTTAAACTGTCTTCTCAGAAATCCATTATATTGTCGGTTGATTGATCTTTTTTAAATGGTGAATCCTAATACCTCATTGTGGTCTGTTTCCATCTGGTTCTCAATCAAGTGGTTCATCTATGAACATGTGTTTGAGAGCATTGAGACAGTCTTTATTCAAAGAAACTCTTTGTTGAGGTCTTTAAGTAGCGAAAGATAAATACTTACTCCCTCTTGTACTCTTTTGGAAGCTCTGTTTATTGTTTTGCCTTAGGCTCTGAAAGGGATCACCTGGGTCTTTTTTAAAGCTTGCTGGATTTTCCTGGTATAAATGATTTGCAAGTACTTTGGCCGTGAGGCTGCGCTTTGGATCTTACAGTACTAGTTTCACAGGCCCTAAATAGTGCTTCCTGATTGAGCTTCTCTGAGGCATAACAATTTTGCCTGGCCAGTGATCTCTCTCCCTAATCCTTGGATAGGATGGATCACTATTGTTCAGTGCCTACTTAGCATCAGAATCTGGTGATCAAATGTGAGAATAGGGCTGGAGCAACACAGACAACTATGAATCTTTGTCAACCTCCAACTTTCTATACTGCTTGATCTTTTTGGATTTTTTTTTTTTCTCTCCACCTGAGATATCAGTTACGCAATACCCAATAAGAGTTCAAAGCCTCCACTTTTGCTCTGCTCTCTTACATATATCCAACACTATACATTCTTCATAGCAGTAGTACCATTGTCAAAGGACAAAATTCAACAAGTTAACCATCTGAATTGGCTTTATCTGTGATTTTAGAATCAGGCAACACTTCATTCCATAAAATTGGAGTAAGTGTTCCAATGAGCGAAGGAGAGGAGGTGAGTGTTATAAACAGAAAAGGCTTGGAGAAAGCAGAAACTAAAAGTAAAAAGTGAGCAGGTCATTTCAGAGTTACTTTCCCTTGTCAGACAGGGAGAGGGAGACAGAACAACATGAAAACAACTGATTAGTTAACAACAGGTAGCTTCAGGCTACCTTTTTTGTGTGTGTAAGGATTAAGGCAGAGGGAACTTCATTATCTTGCCAATGGAAATCAGCCTGTTTGGGAAATTCAGCTCTTCTCTCTCTAATCTTGATTTCTCAGAAGGTCAGAAAATAGCTGTTTCAGTTTTGTGGAATAAAACTTTAGCGTGAGTGACTTCATTTTGATTTTTAGCCTGATCTGTTAGAGTCGAGTACAGGAATTTCACTCAAAACAATGGTCTCCTATAATTTTATTTAACAATATATACTACTGCACAATTTTGAAAGGTCCTTTGTATTATCTCCTGGGCTTCACAAAAACAAGCAAGGATTGTTCCTGGCACAGACACACAAAAACAGCAAGAAGCAGGAAGCCTGAGGAAACTGACCACTGGCACATGTACCATGTGGCAGTGCTATCCCCATTCATTTCTCCCCTTTGCTCAGCCCACGTTGTCCCCATTCTACAAAAGTAGCTCTGGGGCTTCTCTCCCTCCTTTCCCTCCACACTCAAGTACTCACAGCTCAGCTAAATCACTCTGGAGGCTCTTCTGATAAGGAGGTAAAGAGTAGTTTCACATCCCGTCTCTACCACATAACAAACTGCTCATCCTCTTTGAATCTGAGTGGTCTCATCTGTAAATTGGGGTCATACGTAATTGCTTTTTGTAATGAGCATGTGTTCATTTATTTCTGTAAAACTACTAGCATTTTAACATAAATATAAATAAATAAGTGATTGCTGAGAAGGCCTATGTAAAGTGTTTGGTAGAGTAGGCCACCAGCATTTTCTCTCTTCCTCTCTGCATCCTCTAGCAGTTTAATAACCTAATTAACAAGCTTCACTATGTTGCTCATAACTCAAGAATGTGTAAGAAGTGAGCCCTCCTTCATTCCCTCATCCACGCCCCACCTTGCCTTCCATCTCACTGCTGGGAGGGAACTCTGGGGAGCTTCTGGCTCCCTGCAAGCAGTAAGGGCAAGAGGGTAGGTCTGATCTTAGGCAAAACATCAAAGAAGGGAAAGTTTGCCTTTTGTGACCTCTCACTTCCTACTCTGAATATCTTTTCACAACTGGGCTTTTCCTCCCCCACTCACTCCACCCATTTTCCTAGATCCTGTATCTCAGTGTTTCCCTCTTAAATGATAATTGCAAGTTTGTTTCCAAGATGCACAATTCCATTGTATTGAATACCCTCTGTGCCCAAAACAAAATTACTCTTGATCATAAATCATTTTTTACAGCTAACAATTATAATTGCAGGGCTTCAAGACTTATTCTCTTTCAGAAGGAATCTATCTTCATGTAATTCAGGAATGCTTTGATAGCTCTTATTTAACATAGATAATTATCCTGGTCCCTCCACACTGGGATGACAGTCAGGAAGCCACATTTTGCAATGTCCTTGGGCCATGAGTTTTATTGATATTTCCATTGCCTTATGACTTCCATTTAAGCAACAGGGCTACTCATCCTTCAGGGAACAGACACACAGATACACACTCCCACTAACATCTCCATTCTATATAATTTGCAAGATATCTCCCCAAAATGTAAATATGGAGAAAAGGAAATGATTTTTCCCACTTGTTTGTTTTCTAGTGAACCATGCCATTGACACCACAATTCAGTTCTATACCTAGCCCCATCTAAATATCTTCTTTCTAAATATTGTAGAATGTATCTTTATATATGCATGACCCAAGGAAAACCTATCTAAATGCAATAAGAGTTACTTTTTTTTTTTTTTGACAGGCAGAGTGGATAGTGAGAGAGAGAGACAGAGACAAAGGTCTTCCTTTTTGCTGTTGGTTCACCCTCCAATGGCTGCCAAGGCTGGCACATCACGCTGATCCGAAGCCAGGAGCCAGGTGCTTCTCCTGGTCTCCCATGCGGGTGCAGGGCCCAAGCACTTGGGCCATCCTCCACTGCCTTCCCGGGCCATAGCAGAGAGCTGGACTGGAAGAGGGGCAACCGGGACAGAATCCGGCGCCCCAACCGGGACTAGAACGCAGTGTGCCGGTGCTGCAAGGCAGAGGATTAGCCTATTAAGCCACGGCGCCGGCCGAGTTACATCATTTTTTTTATACCATGTAGCTCATAAATGTGGAAGAATTGGCCACAACCCTGAGAACTGTCTGAATCCATGTTATCATTTGCATGGTAGTCATCAGTCTTTGGCTCCTGACCACTCTCTGAATAAGTACAAAACACATAGTTTAAGTATTAAGTACACAGTGAGTCTTGAAGCTTTAACATGGAAAAGAGTAAGCAAAATATCTTATTGATTTTTAAGTTAATTAAATATTGAAATGGTAATATTTTGAGTACATTTAGTAAAATAAATTATTAAATTATTTGTTATTTCTTCTTAATGCTTATTTGGTTTATACTTGTGGCTTTTATTTTATATGTATTGGGTAACAATAGTCTAGATGTTAATTCATTCATGAAAAAGTTTGTTTTTAAATTCTAGAATAAATGGGCTAGCTGAGAAAGAGCTCCCGTGGCCATGCAACATCTGGCATATCATACATTTATTTGTGTATTTGTTTATTATCTCTACTTCTTCCCCTATTAGAAAATAGGTTTGTATAAATAAAAGTTCATGGACTATTAACTCACAGTGTGTGAAATAACTTAAGATTCAAACTGCATCTGCCCCCCTCCATTGTACAAGTCTCTGTATGCAAGACATTTCAATTTCTGCTCTATGGATTTCACATATGTGGCTGTGGTGCAGAAATTGCTTAAATGGTATGTGCTGCAGAGTAGGGCTAGCATCACTCCTCAGAAAAAGTGTCACCTGTCTGAGGAACTTTGGGGTCAACCTTATTGATTGTGGTTTAACTTGCGTTTACGGCTTCCTCACTGGTCCATTCCCTTCCTCCTTCTTTCCAGCAGCTTAACCTCAAAATCTCTGTGTTACTCTTCTTCTCTCACTCTTTCTTCAAAGTATTCCAGATACTACCCAATTCTTCCCACTTTGCCATTACTAACTTGGCCCAAGTTACCCATATCTAAGTGAATATAAGCTAGACCATGTCAGTACTCTGCCAAAAACCATCCAGTGGCTCCTTTGCACCTGAAGTAAGAGCTGAAGTTCCTACAGTGACTTTCAAGGCTTATCCTCCTCGTATCTACCACATTCTCAGACCTCAGTTCCCTAACAGTCTCCCCCTGGGTCATTTGTTCAAGCCAGATTGTTCTTCTTATCTCCAAGCACGGGGCCACTCTAAGGTCTTTGCACTGCCCACTCTTATTGTTTGAAATGCTCTTCCTTCAAGTCTCTATTCAAATATCATGTCTTCTTTGATTACCTACAAAAAATGCAAAAAAAAAAAAGTGTATCCTCTCCCTCTTACCTAATTAATCGTTATCCATAGACCTTTACAAGATTAGAAATATCTATATATACCTCTCATGTTTTTGATCTGTTACCACTAGAACTTTAGCTCTACAACTGTGAGACTTAGCTCTCTTCATTGGTGTTTTTTAAGTGCCTACACGTGATTTATCTCACAGGTGTTCAATGGCCATCTGTTGGAAGAGTGCATGAAATAAATATTTCTGGCCAGTGCCGTGGCTCACTAGGCTAATCCTCCACCTGCAGTGCCGGCACACCAGGTTCTAGTCCCGGTTGGGGCGCCGGTTCTGTCCCGGTTGCTCCTCTTCCAGTCCAGCTCTCTGCTGTGGCCCAGCGAAGGCAGTGGAGGATAGCCCAGGTCCTTGGGCCCTGCACCCGTATAGGAGACCAGGAAGAGGCACCTGGCTCCTGGCTTCGGATAGGCACAGCGTGCCGGTAGTAGCGGCCATTTTTGGGGTGAGCCAATGGAAGGAAGACCTTTCTCTCTGTCTCTCTCTCTAAAGAAAAAAAAAAAATTAAAGAAATATTTCAAGGCTTTTAAATCATTTCCAATTTCAAATTTTTAAACATTCATACCTCCAATGGCAAAACACACCAGAGGTTTTCCCTGAAATCCTGAAAAATAAACCACTCTCTCCCTTTTAGAAGATTTCATAATTACATCCCATAGGAACAATGTTTTTGGTGGTAGTTCAGTTTATAATTATGTGTATATATACTAAATTATGTTTAAAGATAAGCATATATTCATAGATAAATGTACTGTTACTCATAATTGTATATGTCAACTCTAGATTAGGTATAAAAAAATTCAACTTTCCAGTCTTAACTCCTCCTGTTAACTGGACTTGGAGTATACCTTCCCATCAATTCTTCAAGGAATCCCATCCATTCTTCAAGGAAAAATAGAGAGCATCACATTCTCCATGAAATTCAGTCTAGGTTTCATCACAGTGCCATATTCTATATGTTGAATCCCCAAATCCTTTATAAAAACATGTGTATACTGTGCGATTTATCTTTTCCCAGCCCTGGAAGTTTTGGATATGTTCCTATTCTCTATCTTTACCATTTGTAGTTACCCTAAAGCATCTTAAGAAGGCTATATTTTACTTAGCTTGTATTCTTGATACCCCCTAAGACAACTTTGTGTATAACAAGCACTCAATATTTGTTGGATTGAATTTATAATATTTCTAAGAAAAAAAAAGCTTTACCAGTTTTGTTATTTCTTTACCAACTTTGAAACAAAAGTCTAAAGCAGAATTCATTCCCAATTTATTTTTCAGACAATCATATATATTTTTTACTACCCAGCTAATCTCCTTAGAAAGGAGAAACATTTTTAAATTTTTTTTTTTGTTATTTAGTTAAGAGAAAGAGAAAACACTCCCACCTTCTGATTCACTTCCCAAATGGTAGCACTGGACTAGGCAAAGACCAGAAGCCAAGAACACAGTCCAGGTCTCCCTTGTGGATGGCAAGAACTCAGTCACTTGAGCTATCTCAGCTGCTTCCAAGTGTCCACATTTAGCAGGAAACTGGAGCAAGGAGCCAGAGCCAGGAATTTAACTCAAGTACTATGATGTAGGCAGCGGGCATCCTAAATGGCAATATAAGTGCTAGACCAAATGCCCACCTCTCAATTCCGAATTTGGACAGAATCTTCACTGTATAAACTGGTAGTATTTTGACACACATACATTTGCCCTGTCAACTTAAAGTTCTCTCCTGCAAATAAGAATTTTCTTCTTCTCCACTATCAGCATGCCTTTTGGGAATGTGTTGTCTTCAGCCAGTTTATTTGCTCTCATTCTCTGTGAAGTTGCTCTGCTGAATGAAACTTTAGGGTAGAACAAAGAGCCTCACACCTGGACAGTATCTAACACTGAGCCAAAATGTGTGTTTCCACAGGTGTGGTGGTTGTCAAATTGCCTTTCTTCTTTCTCCATCCCAACTCCACCCAAGTATACCCATGTAAATTTTCTTTTATTTTTTTTAAGATTTTTTTTTTTTTACTTATTTGAAAGGCAGAGTTACAGAAAGAAGAGGGCAGATTGAGAGAGAGAGGTCTTCCATCTGCTGGTTCACTCCCCAAATGGCTGCAATGGCTAGGACTGGTCCAGGCTGAAGCCAGAAACCAGGAGCTTCTTCCAGGTAACCCACATAGGTGCAGGAGCCCAAGGATTTGGGCCATCATCTACTGCTTTCCCACGTGCATTAACAGGGAGCTGGTGTTAGTGAAATGGTGCTGTCTTATCTGTGGCACCCTCTCTGGCTCTGGTTGCAATTGCCAGCCAGGTTCACTAGATGTAAGGTGATCAAATGGCCCAATGGCAAGTGTCAGCTCCATCCCCACCCTAGTGGGATATGCTACTTCCACTTCCCTACCCCCTGCAAGAGTATAACAGGACCTACTTCCCGCACACGTGCTCTCTCTCTCTTGACCTCTCTCTCTCGACCTACATCCCCGTTTTCACCCTCTTTCTTCTTCACCCTCTCCCGCCAGCCTGTCAGATTTCCCCATCAATAAACCCTTTCCCTTACTCTGGTGTTTGGTGTGTTTTGTGGTGGCCTTACAGCTGGATCAGAAGTGGAGCAGCCAGGCCTCAAACCAGCAGCCATATGGAATGCCAGCATCGCAGGTGGAGGCTTCACCTGCTGCCTCACAATGCCGGTCCCATAGATTCCCTTTTTAGTTCCAAGGGAAAAAGTCAGCTCTACATAAAAAACTATTTCTTTGCTTCTGTTATTGAAAAGCACTGATTAAAAAAAAAATACTATCACTCAATCACTTTGAAAAATTGTTGATAAAGACAGGATGCTTTAAAATACCTTCCTATAATATACCTCTGCTTAAGAAAAGGTTGAAAAAACAAATACTCCAGGCACCTCTCATTGGCTTTTCTATCATTCAGGCATTCTAATTTCATCTCATCACTTCCTTGAAATAAAACAAGCTTATATGAATGACACACACACACCTAAAAGCCTTTATAAACAAGATTTCTTAATTTGTTCTTTTACTAGGTAAATGCTCAAAGAATACACTAAAGTCTTTTAAGCTTAACTAGAATCAACTTATTGGGCAAGTAATGAATCTAATTGTTATACTAGCTTCCATGTCAGCCAAATAACAGATGTACGGTATAATGGAGAAGAAAAAAGTTGTTTTTGGATTGCTAGAGCAGGTGCTACATGAAAAAAAAAATGACATGGAATTTTCTCAAGTGCATTTGGAAACAGTTGGAAGGTAGCCAAGAGCAAAGTCCTCCTTCAATCCCTTGGACATCCAGTTGTGAACTGGGATTAGGGCCCTGAACAGCTGAGTCAATGAGGACACTGACACCTTGTCACTTCTTCAGCTCTTTATTCCTCCTTTACCCTCCAACAAAAGCACTTGAAATTGCCCTCCCCCAACAAGACACACACACACACACACACAGTCCAGCTGCCAGAGATGGCTTTCAGAGAACACCAGACAGCAATGCGTCGCGGTCCGGGTGAAGGCAAGTTACCATGGTTCTCTGGCTATTATTGCGTCCAGCACATCAGGGAATGGAAATAAGTGTGCACATGTTCTAAAAAGCCTTTTGGGAAAGATCAGTGGGGGCTGCATGGGGACACAATGGCAGGCTTTGTTGCAGAGAAAGGATTTGGTCTGGCAGGCAACAGCAGTCCTGCTGGACACGGTTTCTCTGCAGGGGCAGTATGGGAAACCATGTGCAGGGTTTACAGAACATCCTCATTAGGAAAAGTAGGGCATTTAGCATAATTAAGAGTCATCCTGAAGACATCAGGTAAGAGCCTGCTGTTTTTAGTTAATTGCTTCTGCAGTCCTGCCTGTGACTTTAAAGGGGGTGCTGCTTTTATTCAAGATTTAAGATTATTCCAAAAATGTAAGTCATGCAGATGGGAGCAAAACAGAGCATATGTAAGAGTTTGATAAAGGCAAAAAGAATGGAGAGAAGAGGAAAAGTATGGGAGACAGAGAAAGGGTCGAAAATTCTGAAGTCTCACCCATCTATAACTTGCTAAAATAATCCTGTTGTCTTTTCATGCTCTGTGCCTTAACATCCTCACATCCAAAATACAACTCCCCACTGACCTGCATCCTGCCTTGATATATAAATTATTTAGGGAAGAAAAATTCCCAGAGTCAAGGTTAACAGAAAACAGCTGGGAAATAAACTATGAGCCATATGTCATAGATTTCTCCAACTACATAGATTTAAAAAAAACTCTATTTTGAAGAGTCAGCATGTTCACAATAAGCAGAGTGAACCAAGGACTTTACAGGGTGTCCAAGTTCATGAAGATAAATACGGTGAAGACCATAGAATTGTGTCACTTAGGCAAAGACATGGAGGCTGAAACAACACAAGAAATCCTCTATAAGATGCTGTGTGCTTTCTCAATGATAAAATTCCCAACGCAAATTAGCTAAGTAATTACCACAACTCTGTATTTTATTGTGCATAGATAATGCATTGGAAAATGGTTACATGTTAAAGAAGATACTGCTTTAGACTTGATAAATTACAAATTATAGTGCATAAAGTAGAATTCACATGTTAGAAAATTTTGGCTCCACTAGATATTTGGGGTAAATCCCATATACAAGAACAAACCACCAGCAGCAAGACAGAAGAAAGAGGACAAATCTAAGATTATGCGAAGTATAATTTACTGGGTAGACTTATGGACAGAAGCGTGGTCTTAAGCAGCTGTAATACATGCATATCTGCATCATGAGGCAGGAGAAAAAGGCTTTGATACACAAAGGTGGCCTATGGCTAATCTAAGTGCACCTGGACTTTCTCAAGAAATATTAACACTGTGGCACTAGATAAGAGACACAGCAAGGTGCAGTTCAACAAGACAAACAGGTTATCTTAATGACTTTGGTTACCCCACAAGGCTTAGGACCACCTCCAGGGTCACATAAAGGACAAGATGATGGTTATGCCCAACATGGCTGTAGTTATGTCAAGTTGAATCCCTACACTAAAGTTTAAAAAAGAAAAAAAAGCATCGACTCACTACCTAAATCATATAAATCATATTTCTAAAAGTTGTATGCTTTCTTCTTTTTTTCCTTTCATTCTGTGGTGTTGTATAAATTTGTTTTCTGCTTTTCTCAAATAGCTAATACATCCCTATGTCATGACCAAATGTTGGTCATTACATGCAAGGCACCTCAAATTTGTACCTCCCTCTTTTAAAAAAAATCATAGAATTTTCACCAAAATCATACCTCTTTGCCTGTGTGTGCGTGTGTGTGTGTGTGTGTGTGTGAACAGTCTCCATGCCTTGTGGCCTTGCCATTACAGGCTTTAGAATCCTAGTTAACAGTGTTTACAGAGACTTTCCAATCCATTAGAGTTGCCAGATTTGTCAGATTTTCTGTCAGAAGTTATAGAAGATAGGAGTTAGTGGTTGGTAGACTGATGATGAAACCAAGAGATAAACCACAAAGCAGAAATATGAGGCAATAGAACTCATGAGATAACAAGCAAAGAGAAAGTGGATCATTGACATTAAGCTGAGTCACCCCAATGTGTAAACCACCAACGGAGCCAAGGAACAGCAGTCTGCTCTCAAAAATGACCAAACATTTGAGTCCATAGAGACTTATTAAATCCTCAGTAACAACGGTTAATAAATTAACAGAGCTTACAGCATCTGTTCTTCTCTGTTCTCCATGTGGTCATTGCAGCACCTTCATTTGGAAAATGGGAAAGCACAGGAGAAATGTAGTTAAGGGGTTTGCCAAAGATCGCACATCAAGTAGATGAAGACATTAGGACACAATCCTAGGCAGGCCATTTTCAGGACCTACAACAACTATATCACATCTCTCCCACAGTTGTTTCAGTTTCCTATGAGGCCACCAAAGAATATTTCATATTTTTCCTTACTTCTGCACTTATGATAGATTTCTAGGGATGAGTGTTTGGTACCATGGTTAAGACACTGCTTGGAATGCTCACATCCAATAACAGGGTTCCTGGGTCAGGCTCTGGCTCTGCTCCCTTTCAAGCTTCCTGCTAATATGCACCCTGGTTGATGACCAAAGTATTAGAATCCCTGACACCCATGTGGAAGACTTGATTGAATTCCAGTCTGCTGACTTCAGCCTGGCCTACCCCCGGCTATTGAAAGGATATTGAGAACAATCAACAGATAGAAGATCTCTGGCTGTATCTATATCTCTGCCTTTCGAATAAATAAAATTTTAAAAAGAAATAAATAAATTTTAAATACCTGAAGTCACCTGAAGGCCTGTGTATGTCTATTTTTATAATCTGAAAGACTCTTACTCATGCAGTATCTTTATTCATGCATACACATATATGTGTGTGTATATAATTTGTATATCAGTGGGGGCAATCCATCAACCATGGGCTATTCCAGCACTTACATAGCTATTCCACAGAGACAGAAAGTAAAAAAGTAGTTGCTAGGTATGAAGACTGGGGAGGATATGTAGTGGCTATTCATAGATTTGGGGTGATAAAAATTTAAATTAGTGATAATGATTGCAGAGCTCTGTAAATATATTAAAATCCACTAAATTATATACTCTGAGAGATATGAATTTTATGCAGGAAGGTACTTCAAAAATTTCATGGGAAATGGAATTAAAAGATAAGTATATCCTGCTGAAAAAAATTGCGAATCCATACACAGTTTTTCATAATATCTATTTTCCATGAACTTTTTCAAGTTCCCTCATGCTGTGGTTTGAATACAATATGGCTCCTGAGCTTCTGCAGGCATTTAATCCCCAAAGTCATAAGTTAATGATGTTAAGAAGGTGGAACATGTCTGGCGCCGTGGCTCAACAGGCTAATCCTCCGCCTAGCGGCGCCGGCACAACAGGTTCTAGTCCCAATCGGGGCGCCGGATTCTGTCCTGGTTGCCCCTCTTCCAGGCCAGCTCTCTGCTGTGGCCTGGGAGTGCAGTGGAGGATGGCCCAAGTGCTTGGGCCCTGCACCCCATGGGAGACCAGGAGAAGCACCTGGCTCCTGCCATCAGATCAGCGCGATGCACCAGCCACAACGCGCCAGCCATGGCAGCCATTGGAGGGTGAACCAACGGCAAAGGAAGACCTTTCTCCCTGTCTCTCTCTCTCACTGTCCACTCTGCCTGTCAAAAATTAAAAAAAAAAAAAAAAAAGGTGGAACATTAATCTAATTGTGGTGTTTAGAAGGAGATCCTTAGGCCATTGGAGATGTGACCTTGGAAAGTAGTTTTCAGAAGAGGATTGGATGTAGTCACAAAGGAGAGCCCAGCCACTCTCACTATATGATCTTTTTTCTACATTCATGCTGCCATTGCCACCCACCCCCCGATGGCTGAACTACTGGTGCCTGCCTTGATCTTGGACTGTGAACCTCCAAAACCATAAGCCAAAATAAACCTCCTTCCTGTATAATAATGAAAAAATGACTGATAAACTGCATATGTAAACTACAGCTGAATAAAGCTGCTAATTTTTTTGAAAGTCACATTAAGAAAACATAAGCAACATTTCCTACCTGTGTTCATAAGTCACATCAAAGAATCAGAGAATATCTGGAAAGATCATTTACCTGCCTACAGGCAACTAAATGCTGAATTCTCATCAGAGTTCTAAAATGCTACCAACTTTAAGACAATGCCAAATATAGTGTATCTTCCTATTCATCCTTTAGTAAAATGTGCACAAGAATAAACCCCATGATTTTGGTGAAAAGAAGGAAATGATTTTAGTGAAATTAACCAATATTCTTACTAGATTCATAGCCTATAAATGCTGGTGAATATGTACAAATACACACACACACAGTGTATATAATTCTTTTTTAAGCTAAGCAATGATAATGAAGTAACAAGTACAAATATGTTGCCCCTTTGATTCTACCTATATGCTGTAGGGCAACTAGCTATGAGTTCTAAAGTCTACTTATAATTTACCTCCTAGGAAGAGTGGGCTAATGATAGCTAATGGTTCATTTCATCACCCCTAAGGGGGGAAAAAAACTTTTCTTTAGCAAATGAAAGTATTAGATCTAAGATTTGCTGATATTTACTTCAATTCACACTTATTCTCAAGGATAAATTATCAGATACGTGAACTATTTTATTGTTGGAGAAATCTAAGTTCATAAAATCCAGGGTATTGTTCAAGTGGTTTCTTAGTGTAACCCTTGTTCCACCTAGTAAACTCACAATAGAGTCCTTAACAGAAACAGTGTGTTACCCACTGGCTTGTTACAAGATTCAGCAATGATCTATACAGATATTTTTATCATTTATTTATGCTACTATGGCAAGAGAACATTAAAAGAAAGTTTGTTGAAAACAAAAATCATCCACAATCTCACCACCTTACTGGTAATTGTATTTTTGTCCTATTGTTATTTTTATCAATAAATATATGATGATTGCGATCATAGTGAAGACATACTTTCAGGTTTCTTTTTTTTTTTCGTAGCAAAAAATCATGACTATTTTGCCATGGTTCTATTAATTCCAATTTTTATTGTTACCAAAACACCATGTATTACTAAATCAATTATACTGACTATTTAGGCTCTTTGCTTTTAATTGATTGCTTATACATTATAAATAATACAAGGAACGCCCTAACACATTATTTTTTTCTTCTTTAATTTTTTTTAATTTAAAAGAAAGTATTTCAGTGACGGAGCTCACATCTGCTGGCTCATTACCAAAAATGCCCATTAATAGCTAGGACTCAATCCAGGTATCCCATGTGAGTGTCAGAGTTCCAATTAGTTGAGCCATCACTGCTGCCTCTCAGGGCCAGCACAGGCAGGAAGCTGGAGTCACAAGCTAGAACCAAGAATGAAAAACAAGTATTCCAATATGAGATGTAGGTGTCTTAACCACTAGGCTAAATGCCAGTTCCATGAATTGTTGTTTTAATAAGAATTTCCATAATTGGAATGACTAAGTCAAAGGAAAAGAAAATCTTCATGAAGGTTCCCATGTACTATCATTGCTATATACCTATTCAGCTTGCCTATACATTTATAAGAAGGATGTAATGTTGCAACACCTTTTACCAGATGAAGTTCATATACTGAATTACACTTTTTGTGATCAAACGTGATCAAAGTAGTAAGATTTAGCAGAATGGTTACTACCTACAACATTTTACTGGCAAAAGATTGATATGTTCAAAATCAAGTGTCCTAGGCAATTTATCAGAAATAAGATCTTAGATTAATGATTGATTAGCTAAGAACAAGACATTTCATTGGACTGCTCTCTACAATTTTTAGAGAAATAAAAAGTAATAGTATTTCTTTCTACTAAGAAGTGAGACGTTGAGACTCAAAAAATCCTTTAGCAGGCATGGCCTTCATTTAGTTGTGCAATCAATCTAGACACATTTATTAAAATCCTTGCTGTTGTCTGAATGTTTGTGTTCTACAAAAATTCACATGTTGAAACCTGATCTCCATTGTAATAAGAGGTGAGGTCTTTGGGAAGTGATTAGATCAGAGGGGCAGAGCCTTCATGGATGGTAAAAACGCCCTTACAGAAGAAACCCAAGGGAATGTGTTGCCCTTTTCAAACATGTGAGGATACAGCTAAAAGGCATCAACTATGAGGAAGCAAATCTTCAATAAAAATACACTTCTGGCACCTGGGTCTCAGACTTCCCAGCCTCCAGAACTGTGAGAAGTCAGTTTCTATTATTTATGAGCCACTGGTCTATAGTCCAAACCCACTTTTTTTTTTTCAGTGAAGGCAATTAGGTTTCTTCACGGAGGCATTTACAGGAACCCAGTGGAGGATGCTCTGAACTCTGGGGGACACAAAGATGGTATGACTAAAGTTCTGTTGTCGACTCCAGTATCATATCCACACCAGGTTAAATCTCCCTGCTGCTCCCTTAGTAACAGAATTCCTAATTTTCAGTTGGGCTTAGAGCCACCAAGAACAGAATTCATTTTCTATTTTTCCTTACGCACGAAGTGTGCGCAGGTCCCAGTGAGACATAAGGGAAATGTTGAGTGGCAATTTTCAAACAACAGATGTACATACTGATATGCATATCCATTTTCCCCCTCCAGTCTCTATTGTGCTGCCTGTAAATCATATTGAACACTGGTACTCTAGCTGACATCTTAGAACGGGAAGGAGAGAGCTACACTCAGAGCCATGAGCTAAAGGGAACTGTGTCTATAAGACTTTATTTTTATAATATATAATATACTCATTATGACAGAGTGAACTGCCTACTCCATGTGTTCTTACATATGAAGATGGCAACAAACCTTCTCTTCTCTTCTCTTAAGTCATTGCTAATCGGGGTTATTTAGTTACAGGCAGCCAATCCTAAGTAACATGGGAGACTTTAAGTTGGGGCTTGGAATCTGATAAAGAGTTTACTAGAAGGTAGGTATTTGGCTGAGTGGTTCAGATGCCAGATTAAGATAGTTGGCTTCCCCCAGAGCAAACAATCAAAGGCAGTAAATTGAAGCTACATTATATTTTATGACCTGAATTAAGAAATCACACATTATCATTTTTTCCAATGTCCTATTAGTTATACTTTATGCTCTTATGCTGTTTGTATCATTTTATTCTTTGTGGAAAAAGAGACACAGGTCAAACTATCAGGAGATGAGAATCACTGGGGACTGGCATAATTCTGGTAGGCTTAAAAAACATGGGAGACCCAGATTGAGTTCCTAGCTTCCAGCTTCAGAACTGGCCCAGGTGGGCCTGTGGCTGGCATACAGGGGTGTACCGGCAGATGGAAACTCTGTCGGTCTGTATATACTTCTCTCTGCTTCTCAAATAAATAAAAACTAGTAATTGAAAAGATACAGAATTATATTAATTGAATTACATTTCATAAAATTTTACCACTACTGTTTCATTTACCTAAAACTGACTTCTGTGACCATCAGTCACTTGTAGATCCTATGCAAGATAAAGTACACTAAAGGGTTACTTATTTATTTATTTATTTATTTATTTATACAAACCAAAAAAATGCCTTTTAGTCCATGCTGGAGATTACTTTACCAAAAGCATCTCTCTAGGGGCCAGCGCTGTGGTGTAGCAGGCTAAGCCCCCACCTGTGGTGATGGTATCCCATATGGGCACAGGTTCAAGTCCCAGCTGCTCCTCTTCTGATCCAGCTCTCTACTACAGCCTGTGAAAGCAGTGGAAGATGGCCCAAGTTATTGGGGCCCTGTGGGAGACCCAGAAGTTCCTGGCTTCAGATCAGCTCAGTTCAGCTCTGGTCATTGCAGCCATCCAGGGAGTGAACCAGTGGATAGAAGACTTCTCTTTCTATGCCTCTGCTTCTCTATAACTCTGCCTTTCGAATAAATAAATAACAAATCTCTTTTTTTAAATAAAGCATCTCTCTAGATCTCTTTATGTGTACGTGTTTTTTAACCAACCAAATTTTACTTCCTTTCAGGGTGTACAGAATTCAGTTCATATCAACATTTCTTATGCACCAACTATGGGTGAAAAATCATAGAGCCCTCAATATGTTCAGGGTCCAAAGTGAGAGAAATATCTATGTATGTAAATAAATATGTTCAGCAAAGTGTGTAAAATACAATAATCAAAAAATGTAAAGATTCTTTTTTTTTAAGATTTATTCATTTATTTGAAAGTCAGAGTTACACAGAGAGAGGAGAGGCAGAGAGAGAGAAAGAGGTCTTCCATCCAATGGTTCACTCCTCAATTGGCCGCAATGGCCAAAGCTGCACTGATCCAAAGCCAGGAGCTTCCTCCGGGTCTCCCACACAGGTACAGGGGCCCAGGGACCTGGGCCATCCTCTACTGCTTTCCCAAACCATAGCAGGAGCTGGATTGGAACTGAAACAGCTGGGTCTCGAACCAGCGCCCATAGGGGATGCCGGCACTTCAGGCCAGGGTGTTAACCCGCTGTGCCACAGCGCCGGCCCCAAATGTAAAGATTCTATGTGGCATTTGTAACTTTGCCAAGCTTACACTCAGAATTGAGCACAGAGGTTTCAAAAATCACTGGCCTAAAGTTTTAATCAATCAGTTGTTGATTTTTATCAATCAAGTGTTGGTTGATTAAACTCTATGACCCATGATTTTCAGTATTTTTTTCAAACACAATTCTACTAACAGTGAAATCCCACTGGTATTCTATGAGGTATCAATGGATATTCCATAAAGCAAGCAAATAAAACACTCTCAGCATTAGCAATATTTCCTTTAAAATTACTCTACAATATGTATGAGAAAGCTATCATACACATAGATATGGCTCCTTTTGTTTTTTGTGATAATATTCCTTTCAAAGAGTTGTGGTGAAAATGTCAAGTAGTCACTTGAGGGATGATATAACACAGACCATGTAATTGCTAGGATTTGAGTATTTGTCCCACCAAACTCAGGAATTTAGTCCCCAAAGTCTTATGTAAATGTTACTAAGAGGGTGGAAATTTAATTCAATTACAGTGTTTAGAGGGGAGGTCTTTGGGGAGTAACCACACTGAATTAGGCCTTTAGGGTGGAGCTTCGTGATTGGATCCTGGTGGCTCTGTGAGGAAAGCGATAGACATAGACAAGTGTGTTCCTGGTTTCTTGCCATGTGATGCCCTATGTCACCTCAGGACTCTGCCAGCAAGAAGGTCGTCTCCACTTGAAGACCCTAGACCTTGGCAAAATAAACCCCTTTTCACTCACTGTGATCATTTCTGACTATACTGATTAAGATACATCCTTCCCAACTGACCTGGATGGTGTAGGGTTGGGGACTATGTGAGGTTCACCGCTTTTCATCTGTTCTTGTCGGCCTGATCATTTTCAAGTGCCTGTTATCTGAGACAAGATAGAGGATTCTAGCAACAGCTCCATTTGTATAGTCTTATCTTAGAGACATATGGACTCTTTCACACTTGGTTTTCCTAAATAGACCTTTAAAAGTGATGGCAACTTCTGTCAACATCCCACACTTGTTTGGTATCATTTTCAGTAAAAAAAAAGAAAAAAAAAAGTATGTACAACAGCATGCAGAAGTTCACAATACTACCAGTCCACTTCATGCCAATTTTTTTTGGCTCTTTATCCATTTCTTTCCTGAAACAATGTCAAGACATATTTCCAATGAACTTTCCCACTTGAAATTATCTACTGATCATGCTTGTCTTTTGGCCCATACACCTCATCTGAACTCTAAGGCATAGATATATTCAACCCCTTGTTTATTCTTTATTGATTTATTGATTTTAGGATGATCATAGGCATTGCTATCATATAAGGTTATTAAAATTTTGAGTGTTAATTACAAA
Source organism: Lepus europaeus (assembly GCF_033115175.1). NCBI lineage: Eukaryota > Metazoa > Chordata > Mammalia > Lagomorpha > Leporidae > Lepus > Lepus europaeus. The sequence continues at coordinate 111,751,150 of NC_084829.1, forward strand.
ATAAGTAATTTTTAAAGATTTATTTATTTATTTGAAAGGTAGTTACAGACAGATGGAGAGACAGAGAAAAATGTTTTCTATTCGTTGGTTCATTAGTCAAATGGCCACAACAGCTGGAGCTGGGCCGATCTGAAGCCAGGAGCCAGGAGCTTCCTCCAGGTCTCCCATGAGGGTGCAGATTCCCAAGCATTTGGGTCATTCTCTACTGCCTTCCCAGGCCTTAGCAGAGAGCTGGATCAGAAGAGGAGTAGCTGGGACTTGAACCTGTGCCCATACGGGATGCCATCACTTATGCCACAATGCTGGCCCCCACAAGGTAAATATTTTATTCTTCTAGTCCTATGGACCTCTTAAGAAACTCATTATATGCTGAAATATACAAATGATGATTAACTAGACTTGTCTCAGTAGGAGTTATCGTTCTTTGTTAAAATTGGAATCTTGGCTGCAGGGACTCTTGAGATGTACACCTGTTCCTCAGCCTGTTCTCAACAAGGAGAGGCCACATTCAGCTCAAACTCCAAGATCATGAAACCCAAAGGTAAGAAGCTGAATGAGTTCTAAACGGGTATCTCCCAGGAGCTCCTGGAACTAGAGAAGAACTTGGACCTCAAGGCTCATCTAAGTGAGCTGACCATCATAGTAGCCAAGGAAATTGAAATTGGCCTATCACAATCTTTGTTCCCATTCTACAACTAAAATCTTTCCAGTAAACCAGTCTGCCTAGTACATGAATTGGAGAAAAAGCTTAGTGGCAAGCATGTTTTCGTTATTGCTCAGAGGAGAATTCTGCCTAACCCAACTTGAAAAAGCCATAGGAAAATAAGCAAAAGTTATCCCAGGAGCCACAGTCTGCCAATCATACCTGATGCAACCCTTGAGGATTTGGTCTTCCCAGATGAAATTTTGGGCAAGAGAATCTGCACGAAGCTGGATGGCAGCCACCTCATAAATGTTCACTTGGAAAAAGCACAGCAAAACAATGTGGAACATACTTTCTCCAGTGTCGATATATATACAAAGATGTTAACTTGGAGTTCCTAGAGTTTCAGCCATGAACGAAAATGACTAAAATATGGTTCACAGTAAAAAAGAAATATATTGACCCTTGAGTTTAGGAGGATTGGAAGACATACAAATAAGACAAACTGAAGTGGATTTGGGGTTTACTAATCATTCTAGGCAACCAATCTGAGCCATTCATATGATAGACTCAGCATTTATTCCAAACTATAGGGAAATTTTGTTTTAGTTATCCTGGTTATGTCAAAAGATATTTTGTTAATTTATATCTGATACACAAAACACTAAAATAAATTTGAAATCAATCATGAAAATGTAACACCAAAGTGGAATAGTTATTTCATAAGCAGACAATTTGAAAGGGGGAAATAGAAATTATTATTAAATTTCATAATAAGAGAGGAACAAGTTAAACTTACACTGAAATGCTATTTTTTCCAACTAGAAATTTGGCAAAACTCCAAAGGTTTGAAAATACACCTGTGGAGAAATACTAACTCTGCTGCTAGGGCTGTAAAATTTGACAACCCCTAGGATGACAATTTGGCAATATTAAAAAATCAATTATGGCCGGCGCCATGGCTCAATAGGCTAATCCTCCACCTGAGGCACTGGCACACCGGGTTCTAGTCCTGGTCGGGGCGCCAGATTCTGTCCCGGTTGCCCCTCTTCCAGTCCAGCTCTCTGCTGTGGCCCGGGAGTGCAGTGGAGGATGGCCCAAGTCCTTGGGCCCTGCACCCGCATGGGAGACCAGGAGAAGCACCTGGCTCCTGCCTTCGGATCAGCACGGTGCGCTGGCTGCAGCACGCCGGCCGCAGCAGCCATTGGAGGGTGAACCAATGGCAAAAAGGAAGACCTTTCTCTCTGTCTCTCTCTCTCACTGTCCACTCTGCCTGTCAAAAAAAGAAAAAGAAAAAAAAATCAATCACACAGAAATCATTCCAACAATTCTATGTTTGAGAATTTATTCTACTGATAAAAGCAATTTTCAAAATGGCATTTGTACAACTGTATTCATTGACTCATTGTTTATAGTAGTAAAACAATGGAAACAATCCAAATGTATACCTGTAGAAGACTGTTTATGTTAATTATGTCACATCCTGACAACCAAACACTCTGTCTATAAAAGAAAATGAGGAAATTCCATACAAATTAAAAAGATTTCCAAGAAATATTTAGAGGGGGAAAAAGTGGGGCAGAGACAGACAAGGAATTAAGACCAAAGAATTACTGCTGACTAGCTTTTATGCCCTTCAATTTATGAACCATAGAGTTGTATTACCTATTTGAAAAATTTTACTACAAAAAGAAAAGACAGCTTAAAGGGCCAGTGCAATTAAGCAGAATTAGGAAAACAGGTTACTTAAGTTTTCAAAGTCTACCTAACATAATACAAGTAGAGACATTGAAAGTTTTATTCCTTTTCCTTTATTTTTTTTTTCCTCTCTCTCTCTCTCTCTCTCTCTCTCTCTCTCTTTTTTGACAGGCAGAGTGGATAGTGAGAGAGAGAGAGAGAGAAAGGTCTTCCTTTTTGCCGTTGGTTCACCCTCCAATGGCCACCACGGCCTGCGTGCTGCGGCCGGCACACCGCGCTGATCCGAAGGCAGGAGCCAGGTGCTTATCCTGGTCTCCCATGTAGGTGCAGGGCCCAAGGACCTGGGCCATCCTCCACTGCACTCCCGGGCCACAGCAGAGAGCTGGACTGGAAGAGAGGCAACCGGGACAGAATCCGGCGCCCCGACCAGGACTAGAACCCGGTGTGCCGGCACCGCAGGCGGAGGATTGGCCTATTGAGCCGCAGCACCGGCTCCTTTTCCTTTATTTATTTATTTCCTTTATTTATTTATTTGAGAGACAGAGTTACTGAGAGAGCAAGAGAGAGAGAGAATCCACTGGTTCACTCCCCAAATGGATGCAATGGCCAGAGATGAGCTAATTCAAAGCCAGGACCAGGAGCTTCTTCCGGATTTCCCATGTAGGTGCAGGGGCCCAAGCACTTGGACCATCTTCTACTGCTTTCCCAGACCATAAACAGAGAGCTAGATGGGAAGTGAAGCAGCCAGGACTCAATCTGAAGCCTGAATGGGATCCTGGCACTGCAGATGGCGCCTTAACCTGCTGTGTGACAGCACTGGTCCCTTCCTTTTCCTTTTAAAATTCACTCTAGAGAAATGGTTTGGGCTACTTAATACTGCATCTTGCAATGATGCTAAGCAATATCCCAATGAAGCATGTTCTAACACATTTGAAATATTTTGGCCCTGAATAATATTTTCTGGCATCTTTTTAAGAATAACTATGTGAGAAGTTTGGAAAATAGCAGTTTATATTTTGGTATTCCGATATTTATCCTACAGTGTCTGAAGAAATAATAGTATTTTTTTCATTTTTTTTTCTGTTGAAAAAAGCCTTATTGGTTAGATAAACCATTTCCAACTATATTATTTCACACCTGATGGCTATTTGGGATGAGGATGGTGCTGTGTTTCTTGGGAAATTAGTATAGAGTCATATTAAGAAAGTTTTTGAATACTAGGCTAGGGATTTTTTTTCTAATCAGGCTTATAGCAAGAACTATTCAGGAGGGGTAAAAAGGAAAAGGGAGGACCTGGAAATAAATGGATAAAGTAATAAATGAATAGATAAGTCATGTGTATTGAGTTTCTATCCTGTGCAAAACAGAATTATAGGCAGAAAGAGATAGAGATTAATTTAATATGGTTCCTGCCTAAAAGAGCTTATATTTAATACACCAAATAAGATATGTAGACAGTTCATCAAAATACAAAGCAGAATGTGGTGAGTCATTAAGGAGCAGATTTATGGAGCACATAGAAACTACTTCCACCTGGATAGCGGCAACGTCAAGAGAAAGAAAAAAAGAATCACAAAGTAAGAGCTTGCCAGCATTCCTTCAGCATTTTGCAAGGAAAAGAGACCTTCTGAGGACTGCTAAGTGACTTCCAGCCACTAATGAAGGCAAGACAATTTCCCTGGCTCTACCATTGCCTGATATATAACCCACAAGACCTGCCAGCTTCCCTTGCATGTGGTCTTTCTTTTCTCACTGAGAAACCTTGTGCTTAATGACCTACTATGTCTTGAGCCCCAGGAATTTTCTGGAGTGATACAATTTTCAAAATGGCCTATTCTCCATTTCACACTAATTACTAACTGTCTACAAACAAGTCTCTCATCAGTAGATAAATGTGAAGGGATTAGTCACCTCAAAACCCTATTAACCGTATATCAAGAGAAAACATCAGATTTCAGACTGTGCTAAGATAAGCACCAAGTGCAAAGCCTGTTGGGATATCATGAACAAGCCCACACAGGAGCAGCCAGAAACAAACAGGAAGCCACTCTCTCTCCATCTCTCCACACGATATTTTCATTTGATAGCAAACTTTGGGAAAATAAAAATTGGTGAATCAATAGATATAAAACAGGAAAGTATTTTCTGAGGCAAATGCATGTTTTTACAACAATATAAATGCAGCAGTTTGAACAAGTCCAGAGCAGATTATCTGATATATATACCAGGAAAAGACTGAAAAACTTGAAAATACCATTAGGCAAAGCTGGATTTTCCCAGCCAATCATCAAATATTGATGAGCCAGTTTCATGCGTCTTTAAAAAAAAAAAATCGAAACATATCATCTTACACATTTTATAGCTAAAGCAGTCATTTCACAGATTTCTGTGACCATGAAGCATTTCTAAAATTATAATATACTGAATTGGATATTTACAGAATTCTTAGGTTAAAGCAGATAGAAAAAAGTTTAATATGAATTAATTTTTAAGTAAAATATATAGCATTATGATGCTAATGACCTCATTTAGAAAAAAATCAGTCATTTATACAGGTAGTTTTGATGTTTGCCAATCAGTCTGAGTCTTCCTGTCTCCCAGTGTCCCTGGAAGACTCTAGGGTAAAAGATGAACGCTTCACAAGAGAAACTCTTGCAGATACCACCCTTTCCTCCAGATAACTCAGGCTCCCATGGGGGCACAGCAAGTTAAGCCACTGCTTGTGATGCCAGCATCCCATATGGGCACCAATTCAAGTTCCAGCAGCTTCATTTTCGATCCAGATCCCTGCTAATGCACCTAGGAAAGGAGCAGAGGATGTCCCAAGTACTTGGGCTCCTGCCACCCAGCATGGTGTTCCAGGAGGCTGGCTTTGGCATTGTCCATCCTTGGTCATTGCAGCTGTTTGGGGAGTGAACCAGTGAATGGGAGATCTCTCTTTCTCTGTCTCTCCCTCTCTCTCTCTCTGTCTCTCTCGCTTTCTCAGTAACTCTGCCTTTCAAATAATTAAATAAATCTTTTTTAAAACAGCTAGAATTCATGCTCCTGCTCTTCCTCTTCAGTCTTCTCTCCCTGCCACCCTCTACCACAGTTTCTCACTCCATCCACACTGTTCTTTCAGCAACCAGGGTTATTAATTCTCAATCTAACTCTTGAAATTCTAAGCAATATCTTCATTATTTTGGGGTCTGATTATAGATCCTGTTCAGAGTTACATTTTCATTAAAGAGCAGAGGTTACCAGAGTTCAACATGTGTTTGGCATTATTTTAAAAGACCTTAGTCTCTGGTAAATGACAGAAAAACTTTCAATCCAGCAGCCAAAAACATACACTACACAGATTTGCTGCTTTCTTGCAATAGAAACCTTGTCTTTCTTACAATAGGTGCATTTTCATCTGATTTTGATTAGATCAGCTTAAAATAGGAGAGAGAGCCTATATCGCCATCATCAATAGCAAACTTCCGCTGTGAACTGAGTGCTGTGTTAGTGCAAGATATAGATTCTGCCCTTCAAGGAGGCAGATGACACCAAAATGCTTTCATCCCTTAAAGATTAGAGAAAATCCTGAAGTACAGCTGGGAGGAGCTGCTAAGCTGAACCCTAAGAATATTCAGATGAAGGAAGTTTATACCAATGTCTACTATGACACAGAGAGTCAAGTTTAATTCTGGCCCTGGTACTTTCCTTTTTAAAAAAAAAGTTTTCCTTTTTAATTGCGTGGCCTTGTATATTCTCTTTGTTTAGCCAGAAGTAGATCACTACATGATTTAAAATCTGTTTCTCTCTCTGCCTCTGTGTCTCTTTCTCTCTCGCTGTGTTAATAGCACTTTGCTACCTCAAAGTGTTGCTGGAAAGATTCATAAGGATGTAAGTGCTTTGAAGATGAAAAGCCATATATAAATACTTAAGTATTACTATTAAAGTTCAAGTAAATGAGCTCATAGCATGTGATTTAAATGGAATGCTTGCATGTGAACACACAATCCACAGATAGCAAACAACTAAAGAAGCTTCAGCTAAGAGCTGTATCCCTCATGACAGTAAGCCTTTAATATCACAGTATGTTCTCAGAGCTGAAAAGTTCTCAGCCATCATTCAGCATAAGTCCTTCAATTTACAAACTGAGAAAAAGGGGTTAGAAATGACCAGTTCAACAACACACAGATGGATAGGGATGGCCATGGGACAAGAAATCAAATCTCTTTAGTGTTAAGCAGTGCTTCTTATAACTTTCTCCTCTTTAACAATAAGATGTCAAAGGTGAAAATAAAATGCTTAGGGGTAGGCATTAGGAGTAGCAGTTAATATGCTGTTGGAATGCCTGCATCCTGTAGCAGAATACATGGGTTCAGTACCCGGCTCCACTCTTGACTCCAGTTTCCTGCTAATATACACTGTAGGTGGCAGCAGCGATGGCCCAAGTGATTGGTTCCTTCCACCCAGGTGGTAAACCTGGATTAATTGCCAGCTCCAGGCTTCAGCCCCTATTGCTGGCATATGGGAGTAAGCCAACAGAAGGGAGCTGTGTGTGTACATGTGTGTGCGTGTGTGTATCTCAAATAAGAATATTAAATTTTAAATAAAGCATGCTTAGGTGAAATGATATTTATTGCTGCATCTCTGAATGCTGGAAAGTATACTGATTTTGAATTCCTTTTCATTCAGAATGAATGCCCTTCTTTTGCTATATCTTGAGTCATTCATATAATTGAAGTTCTTTTCTTTTTATTTAAGATTTATTTATTTATTTGAAAGGCAGAGTAACAGAGAGACAGAGGCGGAAAGAGTGAGAGAGATCTTTCATCTGCTGGCTCTCTCTCCAAATGGCCACAATGGCCCGAGCTGGGCCTACCCAAAGCCAGGATCCAGGAGCTTCTTCCGGGTGTCTCATGTGGGTGCAGGGGCCCTAAGACTTGGCCATCTTCTATTGCTTTCCCAGGCCATAGCAGGGAACCAGATCGAAAGTGGAGCAGCTGGGATTCAAACCAGTGCCCATATGGGATACAGGCACTACAGGTGGTGGCTCTACCGGCTACGGCACAACACTGGCCCTGAAGTTATTTTCCCATTAGAGAAATAGCTGCCAGGATCTCTATATGATCACATTCTACTGGTCCTCAAAAATAGGCAAGGGCTGTTATGAAAAGTAGGTAAGATGGGTGGATGAGAGAGGTAATAATACCAGCGTCATCTGTAATGTCACAGAATGGGAGAGCCCCTAGTGTGGGATGCAGGTGAGGAGCTCATCCTACTACCAACGCAAGAGATTGGTTCTGCTTTCCACGGGCTGCCTTAGGTTCTCCTCAGATAAACTGACGGCCCTCAGACTGCTAGTAGGCATCAGCATCACGCAGAGTAGTTTGCTCAAACACGGATTTCTGGCTCCCAAGGCTTCTCATTCAGTGAAGCTCTTAGCGGCCACAAAATGCCGGTTTCTAACAAGCTCCCAGATGATTCTGACGTGATTTAGGACCACACTCTGAGAACCACTGAGCTAAAGAAAAACCATACAAATAAGAATCGACAAATTGTCAGGCTCTAGTCTGATTTGCTACCTGGGCAGAGACCTGGCCAGAGTGCAAAAAGGAATTGGTAATTAACCAGGTCAACTTAGTCCCCGAAGACTGGAATTTACAGGGCCAAATCTGACCTACAAGTGTTTTATTTAATTCACATAGTATTGTTTTTTTATTTATTTATTTATTTATTTATTTTTTGACAGGCAGAGTGGACAGTGAGAGAGAGACAGAGAGAAAGGTCTTCCTTTTGCCATTGGTTCACCCTCCAATGGCCGCCGCGGTAGGCGCATTGCGGCTGGCGCACCGCGCTGATCCGATGGCAGGAGCCAGGTGCTTCTCCTGGTCTCCCATGGGGTGCAGGGCCCAAGCACTTGGGCCATCCTCCACTGCACTCCCTGGCCACAGCAGAGAGCTGGCCTGGAAGAGGGGCAACCAGGACAGAATCCGGCGCCCCGACTGGGACTAGAACCTGTTGTGCCGGCGCCGCTAGGCGGAGGATTAGCCTAGTGAGCCGCGGCGCCGGCGGCATAGTATTGTTTTTTAAAATTGGATGCTTGGCCTTAAAATTCATGACATGTTATAAAAATCCAACCTCTGGCTTCTCTTGCTGTTGCCCTCTTTAAACATGGAGCCAGGCCCACAGCCTCCACCTGGCTTGCATGTTGACTCTGACTGCCTCTGCTTTTGACTTTGTGTTTCTGTGTAGATAACGAATCTAAAAATTTCAAGTCTCCAAACAAATACTTTTTCAGTTTAGTTATCTTGCTGTATACAGTTTTATTAAATAAACCAGGCATATCACTGCTCATTCCATTTTATTGTATTCTATTTGAAAGCAGCTTACGTACATAAGGAAGAACAGAATGGAATCTCACATCATTGGCTGCTATCCCCAGGTTGAGCTGGGCAATTTTCCATTTGGACTTCATTTTAGAGGAGCTAAATGTTATATTACTTAAGTTTCAAATAAGTTTCACAAATAAGAAAAAAAGAGCTCAAAACTAGAATTTGCTTTATAGAATTGATATTTTCAAATTTATATTTTGATAATGAAATACATTTTATTTTCTTTTTCTTCTCAAAATGGTCACTTCCTGTATGGAAGAGGGCATTAAGAAAAGCTCATAGAAAATGGAATTAAAGGGTAAGTTTATTTTGATGCAAAATATTTAGAAATTTCTAAATAGTTTTGAATACACAGTTTCTGTGAGCTTTTTGAAGTGCTCTTTCATGTATTGCTCTATTTTACTATTCAATCTTCATTTTTCAGCTGAATTTTCTTACTTAAATTTTTTCAAGATTTATTTGAAAGGCAGAGTGACAGAGAGAGAGAGGCAGAGACAGAGGGAAAAAGAGATCTTCCATCCAATAGTTTATGCCCCTACATGGCCACAACAACCAGGTCTGGTCCAGGATTAAGCCAGGAACCATCCTGGTCTCCCACATGCGTGGAAGAACCCCAAGCACTGGAGCCATCACTCACTACCTTCCCAAGCACACTAGCAGGAAGCTGCATAGGAAACAGAGCAGCCAGGCTTGAACTGGCACTTCAACAGGGGATGCCAGCCTTGCAAGCAGCACTGTAACAGCTGCCTCATGTAATTAGCTTTGTAAAGAGAGGTATTCAAGTTCTTCCTTAGTCTGCCATGGTCCCAGGACCAGCAACATTAGCATGATCTGGGTTGTTGTTATAAATTCAAATTTTGGGTCTCACCCCAGATCCACTGAATCAGAAACTCTGGGAGTGGGCCCAGAAATCTGCATTTTATCCATTTCTCTGGGTAATTTTGATATGCAATAAAGTTTGAGAGCCACTACTTTATCAAATAGACATGGGAAATCATTGCACCTGTACCAATGGATAGCAAAGTATAAGGGACTTGGTGAAAGTAATGCATGAGTAATTACAAAATGGGCTTTTTTGGTCAGTGTTGTTCTTCCCTATTCAGCAGTACTCATCAGAGCACAGAGACTTGCTTTTTAATCTTTCTGAAAGAACTTTTGTGTTTTAGAATTTGCTTTCATGACTAGCTTGAGAACTGTTTTTAAAGGCCACAATGTTAGTGAGAAAAGGCAAGAAGATAAATCTACACTGCAGGTTTGCCTCATTTCTGTTTGATTTTTATTCTTAAAACCCAAATGTCTGTGGACCATTGAGGTTATAGAACTGAAGTACTCTTTTTTATACAGATGTTTTTCTGTATCCACAGGGGATTGTCTCTGGGACCCCCACGGATACCAAAATCCAAAGATGCTGGAGTCCCTGACAGAAATGGCATAGTGTTTGCACGTAACTTATGCTTACCCTGACCCCAGGGTAAATCTAGATTACTTCTAATGATCAATACAACATAAATGCTGAATAAATAGTTGTTATACTATACTGGTTAGGGAATAATGATTTAAAAATCTCTACATGTTCTGTTCAGACTTGTTCTTTTTCTTTTCTTTTCTTTTCTTTTTTTAACTTTTATTTAATGAATATAAATTTCCAGTGTACAGCTTATGGATTACAATGGCTTCCCCCTCCCATAACTTCCCTCCCACCCGCAACCCTCCCCTCTCCCGCTCCCTCTCCCCTTCCATTTGCATCCAGATTCATTTTCAATTCTCTTTATATACAGAAGATCAATTTAGTATAAAGATTTCAACAGTTTGCACCCACATAGAAACACAAAGTGAAACATACTGTTTGAGTACTAGTTATAGCATTAAATCAAAATGTACAGCACATTAAGGACAGAGATCCCACATGAGGAGCAAGTGCACAGTGGCTCCTGTTGTTGACCCAACAAATTGACACTCTAGTTTATGGTGCCAGTAACCACCCTAGGCTGTCGTCATGAGTTGCCAAGGCTATGGAAGCCTTCCAAGTTTGCCGACTCTGATCATATTTAGACAAGGTCATAAAAGACAGAGTGACGATAGTAACCAATGATCCTAAGAGTGGCATTAAGCAGGTCTGAACAATTATACAGCATTAAGTGGGGAAGAGGACCATCAGTACACACAGGTTGGGAGTAGAGCCATTGGTGGTAGAGTAGAGGTTATGATTACAAAGGAATGAGGCCCAAGTACGCTAGACAGGGTCTAGAACAAAGGACAGAGTCATTATTAGAGGAGCTAAGAAAGGTGCTGTCTAAGCTACAATTAAGTTTTCTGATTGAGAGGCAAATAGAACCTGACAGAAGGGGCTTGATAATAATCTGGTGGGCTTTAGGCCTTGTAAGTTAAGAGGCCCAGACCTATCTATCTCTTCACATGGGGTACATCCTAAGGGAGGTGTGAACCTCCTAGGGGAAGGCACTCTGTTGACTTTCATTACTTGGCTGGCCTGGGAGGAGAGCTGGCCAGGTAAAGGCAGGTGGCATCTCTAACAAGAAATTTACAGTTCTGCCTGCAATGTTGCTGACCCTACTTGACCATCCCCTCAGCTGCAGTGGTCACTTTGGAAGTTGGGCTGAGTGAAGGGCTTTTCAGCTTAGAGCCAATCAGATCTGTGGCTCTGACCTGGGCATCCTTCGACTCCAGGGCAGGTCCATTTCCAGTGATCCAACTCTTGGCAGAGCTGCCAGGGCTCTTCACAAGCTGACTTCTGCTGAAGCCCAGGCTTACCACATTGAAAGCCACTGCAGTAGACTGGCCTGTTGGGTCTCCTTGAGGGCAGATCACTGTACAGATCAGCCATTAATAGGCCTGCCACCCATTGCTTCTGATGCCGAGCTTTCTTTTCCTCCTGGTTTGTGTTAAAGCAGACCAGAGGATGCAAGTCAAGGGAGTGCCCGTGTCCCATCTCTAATCTTTGGTGGCCTGAACTACAAGTCTATAGTCACAGGCATGTTCATGTTTAAGAATCATTTTGAGAGGCTGTCACTTGGCACAGTGGTAAAGATGTCATTTGGATTGTTCACTTCCCACATCGGGGTGCCTGGGTCCAGTCCTGGATCCTCTCCTGATCCCAGCTTCCAGCTAACATGCACCTTGGGAGGCAGCTGGTAATGTCTGAAGTATTTGGGTCCTTATCACTCACATGAGAGACCCATGAGAAACACAGTTTCAGGCTCCTAGTTTGGGCCTGGCTCAGACCTAGCTATTGCAGCATTTGAAGCGATCTCTCTCTCTCTCTCTCTCTCCATCCCATGCCTTTCAAATAAAATAAAATTTTCGAAAAAGGATATTTTTGATCCTCAGTTGTTTAAATCTAAGGATGTGGAACCCAGAGATACAGAGGCCTGACTAAACCACCTATCATGATGATATTCATGATAAACCCAAAATTTTCAACTATGACCACTTTTTTAAAAAAAGATTTATTTATTTGATAGAGTTACACAGAGAGAGGAGAGGCAGAGAGAAAGAGGGGTCTTCCATCCGATGGTTCACTTCCATCCGATGGTTCACTCCCCAATTAGCCACAACAGCCGGAGCTGCACCGATCCAAAGCCAGGAGCCAGGAGCTTCTTCCGGGTCTCCCATGCAGATGCAGGGGCCCAAGAACTTGGGCCATTTTCTACTGCTTTTCCAGACCATAAACAGAGTTGGATGGGAAGTGGAGCAGCCGGGTCTTGAACTGGCGCCCATATGGGATAACAGCACTTCAAGCCAGGGCGTTAACACACTGTACCACAGCCCCATCCCCAGACCACTTTCAAAATCCAGGGAGCTCTTAACTCTATCTGGAGAGCCTTATTCAGTTCGCCTCAGATAGGGCCAGGTCATCAAAATAATTTCAAATTTTTTATTTATTTTTTTTTATTGGAGGGCAGAGAGAGGAGAGAGAGAGAGAGAGAGAGAGAGAGAGAGAGAGAGAGATCCTCCATCCCCTGGTTTACTCCCCAGATGCTGTCAACAGCTAGGGGGCCAAATGGAAGCCAAGAGCCCAGAATTCAATCTGAGTCTTCTACATAAGTGTCAGGGATTCAAATACTTGAGCCATCATTTGCTGTTTCCCAGAGTGTGCATAAATCAACAGGAAACTGGAACCAGAAGCTGAGCCAGGAGTTGTACCCAGGCACCTCAATATGGGATGTCAGTCCCCCAAGGGGCCTCTGAACTGCTGCGGCAAATGACCACTGCCAGTATATTTCTAAAAGCTTCCCAGGTGATTCTAAGGTGCAGTCATAGCCGAGAACCCCTGTTTGCTTCCTTCCTTACCATTGTTAGTGACCTGAAAACCGAATTAAAGGAACATGAAGCTACTTCTGCCTTTGTGAGCAGAGATAAGTCTAGTAACTTAAAAATCTGGAACAATCAATTGAAATGAACTAAACAGAAAATAACTGTTTATACCAAGCAAAGGTAAAATCTATGTAAATAATTCAGTCTTTCCAACACTTTTACCAGGTAATTAAAGGCAAACCAATTTTGTTTTGACCAGAAATTATGGCTAATTAGCTAAACTCTCCACCCTGCTCAGAGGTGCAGACAGAGCCCCACAGCAAAAGTAATGCATTGTGTGATTTGCTTGGCCTAAACAATAAAGAGTGGGGGAGGGAAGGAGTAATCTGTTCTTAACTTTATATTGTGGACAGAGCACTGACACACGCAACTCTGAAGCCCTTCTGTCTTGTGTTAGATTTTTAAGTCTGAAAACATTAGATTTGGATCAGAGCTCCGAAACAAAATGTTAATCTTTTCTCCCTCCATCCCCACCCCCAGCAAAATTCCTCTTATTTATTTATTCTTTGCAACTCCTGGTGGTTTTGTGACCAGGCTCTCTTCCCACTATTTCTTTGTGGCCAGCTAGGAGATATTTGGGTTTTGACCTTTTGGTATGAAAACATGCATCCGAGCCATGTTTTTGCGAGTCTTTTTTTCCCTTTGATTTAGGGAAGTGGCAAGAATGTGTGGAACGATTGCAAAGTTCACATTTCCTCTTCTAAACAAAAGGGCAGCTCAACAGAGTTTCTCATTGACTTTAGGGACCTTTTCCTTAAAAATAAAAGGGGAGAGAAAGAGGGAAAGGAAGAAAAATCAGAAAACATAATTTTATGCTACCCACCAACACAATGACTTTGGGTAGAAGGTCAAGCATGAATTGTCAAAGTTTCAGTAAAAGTGTTGTGAAAATCTGAAATGAAATTCTTATTCTCTCCAGGAACTAACTGTGTAACTTAGGGAAAATTACCTAACATACCTTAATTTTGTTTTATTGTCTGTAAAATGCTCTCACAGGATTCTCACATAGATTAAATTAGATAATATATGCAAAGCACTTGCTTAGTTCCTGGCAAGGAGCACATACTCCATCAGTGGCAACTCCTTATTATTACTCTAAATAATCCCCTGAAGGCTAACCTGGGCTACCTTACTGAAATTCTTCTCTGACTGCATCAAACTGAGGTATTACACAATTAAAAACAAATAGTGATTTGAGAGATTTCCTCAGTAAATGTAATTACAAGGAAAAAGATGAGAGTTAGCAAATGCAAAACTCACAGGATATATGAAAATGGGATAAACAGAAATAGCCCAAAAATATCAGGCTCAGGGGCCAGCATTGCTGAGACACCAGCATCCCATAGGGCACTGGTTCGAGTCCCAGCTGCTCCCCTTCCCATTTCGATTACTGCTGCTGTGTCTGGGAGAGCAGCAGAAGATGGCCCTATGCTTGGGCTCTACACACATGTGGGAGACCTGGAAGCCCCACACTCCTATCTCCAATCTGGCCAACTCCTGGCCATTGTGGCCATTTGGGGAGTGAAAAACCAGACTTTAATCAAAGTCTCTCCCTCTCGGTCTCTTCCTCTCTTTCTCTATAACTCTGCCTTTCAAATAAATAAAAATAAATCTAAAAAAAAAAAAATATGAAGCCAATGCAAGTTCCCAGTGATCCAAGTGGACCAACATGAGACTTGCACTGATAAGAAACTAAGGGAGCCACTTTCACACTAACTTCATTGAATAACGAGAACATCAGGGCTGTGACCAACACACTGGAAAGAATTCACTTTAGCCATCAGCACGGGGTAAGCATACGTCCAAATAAGATGCTACAGCCTTCCGGAGTTCTGATGAACTCTTCAAGAAGCAAGCGCCTGTAACCTGCTGGGTTATTGGCTCTCAGCCTCTGTGCGACCATCCAAGCAAGCAGCAACCCCACTTCCTGCTGTACTCTGGATTCTTCCCGGGAGGGTTTGCATTCCAAGCTGCTCTCTGCCTCCCCAGGGACTCCTCTAGGCTCACAGCCTGAGGAATTCTATGGCTGTAAGAAGACACTCCAAGGAGATTGAGGATGGGAACTATTTAAACTCACAAACAAATATGAAAGGGGGATGTGGCTCTGCAGTGGCAGATGAAAGAGATTTCGGCTTGTGAATCACTGAAAATAGAAGGAAATCAGACAAGAAGGGCCTTGTCCCAGAGTCATAGCCCCACTCAGAGATTAAAATAGGGCTGACCTTTGTCTCTGGGATTGCGTTGTCTCAGTCCTATGTAGCTGCTCCAGCGGAGGACTTCTGAGAACCTCCATCTGCATGTTGCGAAACCGCATCTCTGGGTCACGGGGTGGTCTCTCCCTGAACACAGAAGGGCCAGTTATTCAGTGGGGCACTTAACCAGGGCTTGTGACTTCTAAGCCAAGAAAATGAAGCTCACTGAAATTCTTATTTTCTTGCTCACGTGAAGTGAGAAACAGTGAAATGTGACAGTCAGGAAAATCGATGCTCTCGGGGTGCTGCTGAAGTCACATGACCATCATCCACGTTGTCTCTTAGCCCTGCAGGAACCTGAAAGTCCAAATCCGCTTGTGTGGCTTCCCAGCCAGGAGAGCTCAAACTCTTACTGTTTTTTAAGACTTTAAGGTACAGCTTTGCTGAGCCAGATCAACAGACAGAGGCGAACTATTTATAGCCAAGAGGCCTTGGGCCTAGGAATCTAGAACGTTGTTTTCTACTTCCAACCCTGCCAATGAATCACTAGCTCACACCCAAATTATTCTCTGTGCCTCAGTTTCACCTTCTATAAACTGGAGATAATCATAGCCATTCCTCTCTATGTTCTTAGTATATTGTGAGAGAAATGATTACATATGTGAGCCCCAGGGAGGAAAGGCATAAATCAAAGCACATTACTGTGTTTTCTTACTGCCAAATAGTCTCCATAGTAATCATAGCTTTCTTTCACTAATGACCCCTGCTACCTGTGTCCTGGTAACCTAAATATCAATATATCTACTTAACAGTACAAATGTTGAGGGTCTCTGTTCTTAAAGACTTTGCTTTTAATTCATATAACATCTAATTTTGCTGAGTCACTTACTTCATTTTGCAAAAAAAAAAAAAAAAGGTTTTTTGCCTGAGTCATCTTACCTAAGCTGCAGCAGGAGTCAAAGCCTATAGTGCACCTCCCAGACAATGCAGGCGAGCTACAGAGGTAGACCTTCAGTCTCAGCACGCATCATCCAATTAGACAGAGGTACACATTTCACTTCCTTGAGTCTATTTCTTCAATGTCCTCTATTGTTCTCTCTGACTTAACACCATTCAACCACATGTCCTGTTTGAACCATCCCCATCAACCCCAAGGATTTCAAAACCTCTTTGGCATGAGCAAGGTTATGTGATCCACAGGGCTAGACTAACTGACTTGAAGTAGTTCTCTGTATGTTTATTAAGACCAGCATGTAACAGTCAAAGTTGAAGTTCTATTTTTAATTTTAAAACCTTAGTAAGATGCATATAACACAAAATTTTAATGTTAAACATTTTAAAAGTGCACACTCAGCAGTAGTAGTACATTCACATTATTGTGTAAGCAGCACCGCCATCCATCAGCAGAACTTCTTCATCTTCTCAAACTGAAACTCGATACCCATTAAACAATTGTCCCCAGGCCCTGCTCCCTCCAGTCCCTGAAAACTACCATCTCACTTTCTGACTCTATGAGTTGACTATTCTTGGCGCCTCATATAAGTGAAATCATTCATTATTTGTCTTTTTGTGCCTGGCTTATTTCATCTAGCATAAAAGTTCATCCACATTGTAGCATGTATCTGATTTCCTTCATTTTTAAGACTAAATAATATCCTATTGTATGTATATACCATATCTTGTTTATCCATCCATCTTTGGACTTTTAGGGTGCTTTTACCTTATTTATTTACTTAAGATTTATTTATTTATTTATTTGAAAGGCAGAGTTACAGACAGGCGGGGGCGGGGAAGGAGAGAGAGAGAGAGAGAGAGAGATCTTCAATCTCCTAAAAGGCTGTAATAGCTAAGCCTGGGCCAGGATGAAGCCAGGAGCCAGGACTCCGTCTGGGACTCCCATGTGGGTGCAGGGACCCAAGCACTTGGGCCATCTCTCACTTCTTTCCCAGCTGCATGAGCAGGGAGCTGGATTAGAAGTGGAACAGCCAGGACTAAAACCAGCAGTCCTGCCTTCATTGGGATATGGTGGATTATGCTGGGCTTACAGCCATCAGCTGAACCCATTATGCCACAGCACCTGCCCCTGCTTCTACCTTTTGAACATTGCAATACTATCATAATCATGGATGTCCAAATATCTTTTCAAGATCCTGCTTTCAACTCTTTTTGTTGTATGCCCAAAGATGAAGTTGTTGGTTCATTTGTTAACTTTATTTATTTTTATTTTTTTTAAGAACTGCCATAATTTTCCACAGTGGCTGTATCATTTTATATCTTCATTGACAATGCAAGGCTTCTGATTTCCCCACATTGTCTCCAGTACTTGTTCTTTTATTTTCTTTCCTTTTCCTTTATTTTCTTTCTTTTCCTTCCTTCCTTCCTTCCTTCCTTCCTCCCTCCCTCCCTCCCTCCCTCCCTCTCTCCCTCCCTCCCTCCCTCCCTTTCTTTTATAGTAGTCATCTTAATAGGTTCATTAAAGTTCTATTTTTGATTAGCAATTAGGAGGAGGAGGACTAAACTCTAAACAAGTTATAAGACATTCTTATCTTTTTTTTGGCAATTGGACAGGATGATGAGGACTAAAAAAGAATGATTAAGAACTGTCTCCAAGAGTTGTACTTCTTGGTTGCCCTTGTTTTGTCTAGAGAGGAAGTGTACAAAAATGGCTGCAAAGGATGGCAGACTTCCTCTGCCAACTCCAAGTCAGCAAGAGACAACTGAGCCTCAGAAGGAAGTTCAGAAACCCTTCAGTGCAACCTACCCACTATTTCTGCCACACATTTGATGCAAATGTTCTGGGTGACCTTGGAATGCACTTTAGTGTTCACTGTTTTGCACAGTTTCACTATGCACTACCAGAAGCAGATAAGCCACAAAAAGGAAGAGTGGGAGGGGTCTTCTCAGGAACTGAGCAGAGAAAGGGGAAAACATACGTGGCTAACCCTGGTCAAAGGTAGAAGCAAAATGAGTAAGATGGGAAGTTAAGCTTAGAAAAATGGACTTGCTTCTGCTCTTCCACCCCAACCCCAGGACAATCACTGACAGTTGACATCAGCTCTTTGGTGTACTGCTCACTTCCCTTTCTAAAGTGCTGATGTCCTGGCTCCTCTGCAGTGGGGGTCTAACATTGACATGCTACTCCTTCTCACTCTACAGCCCTCTTCTGGGGGGTGCCATCAGTCTTCATTCTCTCCTCTACTTGGGCATTCAAAAAGTAGTTACTGAATACCTACTAACTATGAAAGGCAAACAGGAATGGATAACTTCATTTTTAATTTTTCTATTCTCAAATTGTATTTAAAGTTAAATTAGTCTTTTCCAAAGTGGCATACAAAGAAAAGGGCAATGAGAGTGCCCTGCTTCCAGTACAAGCAATTTATTGTCTGTAGAGAATCTAAAAATTTTAAATAATAAAAATCTTTAAACAATAATAAGCTAAAATAAATAACAAACTCAAAGTCACTCTGTTTTTTTACTCCCTCCATGCTTGACCAATTCTGAACTATGCCAATGATAAAATAACCTCACCTGAAACATCTTGTTGGCCAAGTTTTATGCAATTTTGTGGTTACTATTGAGTTTTAATAATATATATGAATATGATGGATTTCAAAATTTTATACCAAAATAGAGTTCTTTTCAAGAAAAAAAAATTTTTTTTAATATATTAGAGAAAGGAAGAGAGAGAGAGAGAGAGAACCTATTTACTTCCCAAATGCTTGCAATGGCATCTATCTGAGGTGGAAGCCCAGGGATTGGAACTCAATCCATATCAGCCATGCAAGTGGCAGGGACTGAATTAATTGAAATACTGATGCCTCTCAGGATCTACAGTAACAGGAAGCTGGAGTCAGATGTCAGATCCAGTTGTCAAACCCAGGAAATCTGATATGAGATGCAGGCGTCTTAACCACCAGGTTAAAAGCCCACCTTATTTATATTTTTGTTCTCCAATTTTCCACAAACTTTTTGAAGTACTCTTGTATGTAATCTTCAAATCATAAGAAATATATTATTCAATAGTAAACTTTCTCTTCCATGTGGAAATTGTCCAAGAGCCCCCATCAGAGGCAGCCATCCCCATTCTTTTTGAAACTAAATTGAAATATTTTGGAATCACTTGGGTTCCTCTGCATAACAATGTCTCCAACTCTTTGGGTCCTATGGCTTCATATGTTTAAAATCATGGATTCAAAGCAATGACTATGTAACCAAAGGGAAAAATGCTTGAGTTGCTTCCATTTTGCCTCTATGTGACAACTTGGAGTTACTTGCATTTAAAAGTTTAAAGTACTATTTTGTCTAGCAGTTAAGATAGCCACATCTCGTATTGGACAACCAGGGTTCAATTTCTGTAGTCTTGAGTAGTGTTTCCTGCTAATGCAAACCCTGGGAGGCAATGGTGGTGTGGAGACCTGATATGGGAGACCTGGACTGAGTTTTTGACTTTGGCATTTTCCCTGCTCAGTCTCAACCATTGTGGGCATTTGGGTAGTGAATCTGCCAACAGGAAGTGTCTCTCTCTTTCTCCTCCTCTATGTCTGCCTCTCAGAAAAATGAAAATTGTTTAATTTGTGGTCATAGGACAGAGTACACAGCTGTACAAAAACTTTCTCCTTTTCTCAGGAAATCATTATATTTTCAGTGTTTATACAGATAATTAAGATACTTTTGTCCTCTAACATTACTTGATTTTTATTTTACTTATTTTCTTGCTTCTGTATATGTTATGCTCAAGAAAATTGTATTGTCTTTGCTTCTCTTCCAGCCATTATTATTACTCATTTCATATTATGATTATTACAAAATGGACGTTTCATCTGGCAGTATTAAACATGATGAGCACTGAGTGTCAACAATACTAAATACATGACTGCTCATAAGAAGCTTTCTCCTAAATAGTATGTGATCCATTATTCAGTTTTCCAGGCAGTGGGTTATGTGCCAGCAGATGAAAGATCTCTCTCTCTCTCTCTCTCTCCCTCTCTCTTCTTCTCTCTCTGTAACTCTGTCTTTTGAATTAATAAATACATCTTTAAAAAAACAAAGTTATATTTAAAAGATTTGCATCTGTAATTATCATGGTTCTGCTTCAATTAGCCTCTTCACACATAATATCTGACAATTTGGGATACAAGACTAAAAGAAAATACAAAAATATCATCTTTGGCCAACACTTCAAGGCAAGAGTCAAAGACTTTTAAATGGAAATAGTCTTGATGATAAAACTCATATAATTTGTGGTAAGGTGCTCATTTCATAGATATTTATAAATTTATTCAGTGTGTGGCTTATTTTAAGATCAAAATTCAAATGTGTTGCATGTGCTAGCCACCATTTCAATATCTCAGTCCTTGCCATTGATACAGCTTTCCTTTCAGCCCTGGATATACAGAAACCAAAACCGCAGGGCTGAAGCTGTGCAGTCAGTGGCTCTGGACTATGACAGATTGGGATGGTCCCGGTTATTGACAGCAATTGAAGCCAGACTGAATACACTGATAAAAAATTAACTTATTAGAGATCAAATTCTAGGCAGCCCAAGACCAAATGCACCAGACCTCTTATTTTATTTATTCTCCCATAAAGAAGAAGTCTGGTGTATGTCAAAAACAAAGGGCCTGACCCTTCTCACATCTACTTCAAAAGATATCTGTGAGTTTTTCTAATCCAGTTCTGTGACTATGTTTAAGATATGTCCACAATCGTAAAGCCTTCTTGTGAAATTTCAATAAACATACAATAAATAAAACAAGTCTATTTCTGTCAGACAGAAGTGGACCTAATAGTACAAATTGTCTGCTTGAGTAGTCTGTGTTGAAGGTGGAAAATTGCATACACAGAGCTTCTGTTGGTTTCTGCTGTTTTTATTTGTCTTGTATTGTCTTTATTTCATTTTGTAGAAAGAGCTAGTACAGTTTCTTTCATTGGTTGAATGTCTTAGGTAATCCACTCAAGGATGATCACTTAGTCCAATTTAATGAAGTTCATATTCTTCTTCAACTGACAAATACACTGGCAGCACCAGTTGCTGTCCTATTCCTAGATCACTTACCTGTTTAAGTAGATGCAGCAAGAACAAGAATTCAAGCCATACTTTCCTTGTGGTTCCAGCAGAGCTGCTGGTGACACACCTCGTTTTAAGAGAAGCAAAGAAGCATGTACACAGGCCATTCAAATTTGGAGGCCTTGCTATTTTGATAAAGAGAAAGATAATAAGTCTAAAGTTTAAAAGGGGATGGGGGAGAAGAGTAGAAGATTCAATGACATCTTGAATATAATTTTTTTTCCATGCAAGTTGCACACACACACACATACATACCACTACCGCCACCACCACCACACAGCACGCAAACAAATACACACCTTGTTCCTTGAGGAAACCAGGATTCCCCTAATTCTTTGAAAAAAAAAATTATTCAATGGAATTTAAAATATAAGAAGGTTGATTATTGCTGGACAATTAGGAATTCCCTCCTCTTCTGTAGCTGTGATTAACATGAGACTTCAATCACTTCTTGGCCTTTTGGCTAAGATCAAGTGTAACATGAGACTTCGTATTTTTTTTTCCTTAATGGAATTTGGGAGAGGGTTCTAGTTCCTATCAAATGGGGCACCTTACAATGTTCTCTGAAGAACTTACAGGTGATCCAAGGGATAATAGAATGAAATTGAGCAAGATAAATGTTATATAGAAAATCAGTGAACAAAAATATCTGTAGCCAGGCCCATTATTTTGTGAAATAATCTCTCAGGGCAAATGGTAATGGCTCCATCACACATGTAATTTTAAATAATAGAAAAAAAGTGAGAGTATTCCATAAGGAAACAGTACATACTGGAGAAAAAGAGAGAAAATGATATAAATTTCCATCTGTTGGAGCTGGTGCTGTAACATAGAAGGTTAAGCCTCTGCCAGTAGTGCCAGCATCCTATATAGGCAGTGGTTCAAGTCCCTGTTGCTCCACATCTGATCCAGCTCCCTGCTAATGCTCCTGGGAAAGCAACAGAAGATGGCCCAAGTCCTTTGACCTCTGCACCATGTGGGAGACCTGGATGAAGCTCCTGGATCTGGCTTCAGCCTGGCCCAGCCCCAGCCATTGTGGCCACGTGGGGAGTGAACCAGAGGATGGAAGATATCTCTCTCTCTCCCTCTTTCATTCTCTCTCTATAACACTACCTTTCAAATAAATAAATAAATAAATATTTTTTAAAAAGTTATATTTAAAAAAATTTCCATTTGTAACTATCATGGTTCTGTTTCGAATGGCCTCTTCACACATCACATCTGATAATTTGAGACTTAAGACTAAAAGAAAACAAAAAATCATCCTTGGCCAACCCTTCAAGGCAAAAGTTACAATTTCATAAGGAAATAGTCTTGATAATAAAAATCAGACATAAGTTATGATAAGGTACTCATTTCATAGATATTTACGTATTTATTCACTGTGTGTGGCTTATTTTAAGATCAAAAGTGAAGGGCCGGTGCTGTGACATAGCTAGTAAAGCTGCCGCCTGCTGGGCTGGCATCCAATATGGGCGCCAGCTCAAGTCCCAGCTGCTCCACTTCCGATACAGCTCTCTGCTATGGCCTGGGAAAGCAGTGGAAGATGGCCCAAGTCCTTGGGCCCCTGCACCTGTGTAGGAGACCTGGAGGAAGCTCCTGGCTCCTGGCTTTGGATTGGTGCAGCTCTGGCCATTGTAGCCATCTCAGGAGTGAACTATCAGATGGAAGACCTCTCTTTCTCTCTCTCTTTTCTCTCTGTCTCTCTCTCTCTCTCTCTCTCTCTCTCTCTGCCTCTGCCTTTCTGTAATTCTGCCTTTTAAATAAATAAATAAATTTTTTTTAAAAAAAGAAGATCAAAATTCAATTATGTTGTATGTACTAGTCACCATTTCAACATCTCTGTCTCCGTAGCTTCACTTGAACAGTCATCCCAACTTTCAGGCTCACACAGGAAATACCACTCAGCATTAGAATACATAGCTCAATCAGAAAAGTTTCAGAGATATAACACAGGAAACCAACCGAATATTCAAATACTCATAATATGCCTAACATTTTAAACATTTTCTTCCTCATTTAAGCAAATGCTGAGCAAAGCTTCCCATGTTTGAGAAGCAACATTGGTAGACTTTCAAAATGGCAAGTCCATAATTATCATTCCTTCTTGTCCCAGTGCATTTGTTTTCCTGAATTTATGTGATTTTCAGGGCTCAAAAACGGTCACTAATGCACTTCCATGCATTTTTATTTAAAATCCTGTCTTCACAGAGTACACTGAGAGTAAAATCAACCGTTTTCACTGACAACATGCTCCTCGGAGTTCCTACCATGGGGAGAAATGGAGACACCAAAAGATAAGAAGCCTGTTTCCAGTTCCTGTGAGGCTTAACCACAGGCAGGTGAGAAGGAGTGATGCAATTTTCATAACATAAATACAATAAACTTCTGTCCGTGCTTCTTACCTTTGAAGCATGGGTAACGTTACTTACTTGGTGGTAAGAATTAGACCAAATCATGATTTAAAAGCACTCAGGATAGTGTCTGGCACACATTCGTGCTGTGTTAAAGGCCATTGTCATTACGGGCAAATTGCCAGATGAGTAATTTTTTAAAAGTCAGACACTGGGGAAAAGCTGCAATCAAGAAGAGGTGAGACAGCCTGTGGCGGCCCAGGAAAATTTCATGGACAAAACAAGACTTAAACTGGGCCTTGAGAATTGAGGAAGAACAGCCGGAAGGCAAAAAGAAAAGTCCCTGTTCACTTCCCAAAAATGGGGTTGGTAGGACTATCCCAAGTGATGACATATTCTTTCAAATGCTTTTCTTGGATGATACTGACAGATTGATTTCCCCTGTCTTTTAAACCTGTTTATCCAGGTATGTGCAAACATGGGAATGATCTCATTGACAAGTTAGTTATAATGCAACTTTGTTTCATTCCAGCCTCCTTTGGAGCATAACAAAGTGCTTACTACCCAGTGTTAAAAAAAAAAAAAAAAAAAAAAAAACAGCAGACCAATATCCCTAAGACCTTTGGAGAATGGTGGGGGAAATGGTTTCAGAGCAGAAGAAGCTGCCTCTTCAGCAAGTTAAAGATCACTCTGGGGCAGAGAAAGCCCTGCTCATTCCTTGAGTCAATGGAAAGTCATCTCTTAACTCACTGTTGGGAAGCACTACCAGTGATTCAGCTCTGCACTCTGTCTCACTGGGGTATCAACAGGATGTTTCCTTCAACAGCCTCCCTACCAATTCGGTGAAAGATGGGTTTCCCAGACTCCAGTGTTACCCTTTAGCATTCCTGCTATGAGAGGAGTATTGAAGGGGCAAGGGCAGTCTCTCCTTTATTACCATTACAGAGACCCTGGAATAGACACTATCACATTTATTTTCCAAATTGGGAACCTTTTGAGAATAAAACATATCATCTCTAATAATTCTGCCACAACAAATATAAATAGGAGATGTTCTAGGTAAATCAAGACATAGGAGTCTATCTTTAGGTATTCAGGTGTTGTCCTCTAAGAATAAAGACAAACACTTGCCAAGTATTTGTTAAGCACATACTAAGCAATGGATACCTTGAGATATGCTAGAGATCCTATATTAATTGGACTCAAACCAGGCATTCCAAAATGGGATGCTGATTTTGTCAAATAGGTGTGTAGGGAAAAAAAGATTTTTGTTAAAAATTTGAAAACTATTTGTGTATGATATTGCTTTAAAAATAAGTGTGAAATAAGACACTATACATATCTTCTCTCATTGTTAAATGATCTATAAGAAAAAATATAAAGGCAGTGTAACTAGGAGAAGTGTAATCCTAATCCTTTAAATAGAATACTTTGCCAGATAACCTGTAAAAGGATAGAATTAGAGACTGATATTGTCATTTGATATCTTTAGATTCCTGGTGATACAAGAACCTGCATTATTATTATTATTATTATTATTATTATTATTTGCATCACATCACAATCAACTGATTAACTGTGAAAACACTCCTTTAACATTTGAGAATCATGTGTTCAATGAAGTGGTTTCTCCTAAATTTGAAGAGAAAACACCACAAAAGAAAACAGTAAGGATCAAGGAAAACAGTGGGTTTTTTGTTTGTTTGTTTTCAGGAGTTCTGACACATCAAGTTGTCAGTCACTAGAGTATAGAGTATTGGTTTTCAGCCAGGAAAATTTTGATAACTCTTCAGTCATCTCCAATAATCAGAAACGTTGAAGACCCTGATTGTCACCACTGGGGAGACACTGCTGGAGAAGCTATTGCCCAGGGATGCTGCTAAGCACCCTAATATGCACAGGACAGCCTTCTACAGCAAAGAAAATATCAACAGCACCAAAGGTTAAAAACTCCGTTCTAGAAAGTTAAAGGTAAATTTTAGATCATTTTAGATTCATTCCTATACTTTTTTTTAAAGATCTATTTAGTTATTTATTTGAAAGAGTTACACAGAGAGAGAAGAGGCAGAAGTATTCCATCTGCTGGTTCACCCCCAAGTTGGCCACAACGCTGGAGCTGTGCTAATCCAGAGCCAGGAGCTTCTTCCGGGTCTCCCATGCAGGTGCAGGGGCCCAAGGACTTGGCCCGTCTTCCGCTGCTTTCCTAAGCCATAGCAAAGAGTTGGATGGGAAGTGGAGCAGCCAGGACTTGGTCTGGCGCCCATATGGGATGCGGGTGCTTCAGGCCAGGGCGTTAACCCACTGCACCACAGTGCTGGCCCCTCCTAAACTTCTAACCTCTTTCTTCACCCCTCTCTCCTTTTTCACTGTTCCCCAGTGGGATTATCTTTCAACTTCACTTCCTGATCTGCTTAAAAATAGGAGTCATTATGCTACCATGTTTAGTCTTTTTATCCACTTCCACAAAATTCAAAACTCTAAATTATTTACTCTTTTTTAGTTTAAAGAGACAGTTAAGTGGAAAGCTCTTCACAAAACAAAACTATACACAATGAAACCTTCAGTTTTAGAGGTCAAGAGACTTGGCGTGGGGGCTGGTACTGTGGTACAATGGGTTAAGCTGCCACCTCCAACTCCAGCATCCCATGTGAGTGTTAGAGTTTCAGCTGCTCCACTCCCATCCAGCTCCCTGCTAATGCACCCAGGAAAGCAGCAGAAGATGGTCCAAGTACTTAGGCCCCTGTCACCCATCTTGGAGACTTGGGTGGAATTACCAGTTCCTGGCTTCAGCATGCCATAACCAACTATTGGGGCTATTTGGGGGAGTGAACCAGAGGATGAAAGATCTCTCTCCTCTTATCTCTCTCCTCTTTTCTCTCTCTTACTCTGTTTTTCAAATAAATAAATCAATCTTTATTTTAAAAGAAGAAGAAACTTGGCTTTACTAATTAAACCAGATTCTACCTCTTAGGACAATGATTTCCATCTTGTTTCCAAAATTTCTGTCATTATTTTCTTATATATCTTTCCTCATTCACAGACTCTGTATTCTAAAATACTTTGTCCAACAAACTGAATGTAATCATCTATTAATCAAAAGCATAATTTCCAGGACCACTAAATAATAACCCATGTTATTGTCCTGTGACATGATGTAATTCTAGCAAGGATTCTCTGGCTAGAATAATTGCGTGGTACAACCCTACTGATATTAAACATATGATATCTATCAAGTTTGTTGAAACATTGACAACTGAAATTTTCATGTATACTATCCTTTGACTTCCCTTTACCAGACTCTTAAATTAGTGAAATGACTTTATGATTAATTTATTTAAAAGCCCTAGAACTGCTCCTAGAGAATAGAGCATATATGATATATCTGAGATTTCTTTCCTGTTTAAATGGAATATCAGTGAGGAACAAATTAGGGCAAAGTAAAGTTGGAAAGTTTCTGAAGGAAAATTCCATGAAACTCATTGTGATATGGGATAAGGCAGGTAGTTAGACAGGGCCATGAACTGGAAGTCACGCCTCATACCCATCCCACTCCACCCACTATGTAGTCCTATGCACCTACCTGTTAATAAGAACCTTCCCATTTTCATATATCTCCTTTACCTAGGATGTGGGGAAGGTGCCCTTCAACCACTCCTCTTCCAACCTCATAAAAAAGGCCAGCTACTGGAAGGTTCTCTCTCTCACTCTCACTCTCTGTTTCTGCAGATGAGGATGAGATAGGGCTCTGAGACACTATCTCTCTACTTCCCTCCCCCAACACTTTCCCTCCTGGTCCACTTCACTCCTCAGCTATGCCTACATATGTGTGTGTGTGTGTGTGTTTGCTTTCTTACTTTTAAATAAGCTTTAGCACCTTGAGCAATGTATATGTGCCTGTACTTTGAATCTTTCTCTAAGTAGAACACAAAGACCTGGAATAGGAAACTAGCCCCCAATTCTCGCACAGCAATTAGATAGCATTATCTCCAAGACAAATTTAGCCCAAAGGAATCAGCATTTCATTTAGAATATTTCTGGTCCCTGACACGGGAAATTGGGAGGCAAGATTGGTTCCAACAAATCCTTGCCTGTAAGTCACCCTTACCTCAGACAAATTGAGCTAACTTCAGTTTCTCTACATCATCACATTCCTGTCACAAACTCTCTGGGAACACACCCAGTCTGAAAATGAAAACTTGGGAAACACCCTCTATTTATCAGGAAAGTGGATTTTTCTTCACTCAAATATTCTCATCCATTTTTACTGAATTGTTGATTTTTACTAAATTCAACCACACAGAATGTGAACTTATTTTGACCTGATTCCCACATCTGGGGACTATCTCTCTACAGCCCTCTGTGTTTAACTTAAGTGCACTGACAACATAAAAAATTCAACTAACAATGCCATGTTATGTGTAATTCTACAGATAAGTACAACTGCGTGATGCCCAAAACAAACATCTGTGCCCCCAACTGTAGGTGTTCTTTCCAGGTCCTCAGCTTTAATAATAGCAGGATGGATGGCTTTTCCTTTTCAGAATTTATCAGTGTTGACCAGACAGAACAGAATTCACTTTAATTAGATGTCTCTGAATCCTCACTAAAGTGAACCTAGTGGTTTTCCACCAATTTCCTTCTGAACTGTGTGTGACCTGAATGCACTTCTCAACAATACACAACACTGGCATGCTTCACTGGACATTTCTTCTAGCTTAGCACTGAGATGTAAGGGCTAAGATTTATTGACCATAAGTCTCACAGAAACTGTGCTGGATTTTATTATCTATCTCTTCCCTTTTTCACCTTTGCCCCAAACAGCTGGAGATCACTTTGAATTTCTGAACCTAGATTCTTCAGTCATTAGAACAAAACTCATGGCAGTCAGAACCTTCAGTTACTTTCCATTTAACTGATTTTTTAGGGGTTTTTTAAAATGGCAAATA
Source organism: Lepus europaeus (assembly GCF_033115175.1). Lineage (NCBI taxonomy): Eukaryota > Metazoa > Chordata > Mammalia > Lagomorpha > Leporidae > Lepus > Lepus europaeus. The sequence continues at coordinate 111,779,750 of NC_084829.1, forward strand.
ATGATCTTTATTAAACATGGCAGTTTAAAATAGCAATTACCTCAAAAATGCTTTTTAATAGATAAGTTTGGTTTGGATTGCCTGAGATATCTGAATGCTTATAATTTTTTTTTATTTCCACAGTAATTAGAAAATTATAGTTATCATTCCCAATTTTAAAAATCATTAATACATTTAACGATGGCCATGATTCTTTACCAATGAATTCTCATTAATCAGGTTTGGCAGTCTAGGTTAATGGTGTGGTTCTAGTTAACAGAAGATTAATTCTGAAAAAAGGTACTCACCTACAAAAGATGATTCTAAGGAAGAAATTCTAATTTGATTACTTCATATGACACATTCTGATTTACCCAATGTTAAGAAGCCATTATCCCCAAAAAGTGACTAAATTAAAACAATTTCTATCAACATAATGTAGTCCACAGGATCTACATATATAGTGTAGTTCACTTCATTAAGACCTAGTTAATATCCTGGTTAATACATATTATAAAACAGAATCTTCACCCATCATTGAAAGCAGTGAATCCAATAGGTCAAGCCCTCAGTGCTCAGATTCTACGTGGAAGTATGCAGGAATTTACAATCCAGCCCCAGTGGCTGGAATCATAGGAAGAGGTGCCACCAGCTATTAGGCAAGAAGACCTGAATGGATGCAGGAACTAGCAGGAACTGAAAATTAGAAGAAAGAAGTCTAAGATAAAAGCAGTAGCTGTGAAAACCATTCTAGTAGAAGAGGCCACTTCAGATCTTTCCAGCTATTGACAGAATAGTTCCTAGGAAGCAGAGCCAGGAATCAACTTGCAGCAGTAGCTAAGCCTCCTGACTGTGGAGAGGGAAGACTTAACAGGACAGCATAGCTGGTAGAAAAATTACAGCATGGAGGTTGTGAACCTTAATTCTGACCTCTGTTTGTTCCATGTATAACCAAACAATTCTTAACCTCTCTGAGTTTAATTCTTTCCCTATAAGATGTGAATCTTAACAGCATATTTCAAAAAGTTCATAGAAAATGTAACTAAAAGGTAAGTTTATTTGGTTGCAAAAAGTTTTAGATCCATGCATAGTATTTTTTATTATAATATACATTTCCTATGATATTAATATGAACTTCATGTTATTGTGAGTCTTAAATGAGATGATACATGTAAACAACCTGTGGAGGACCACAGAATACATCATAAGTTCTCCATAACTATCCCTGATTATAGTAAAGTGTTGCTATTACTGTTTTTATTATGGTCTGATCCACAAAACAAATAACTATAGAAACCATAGCTCAGGTGTGAAAGAATGTGCACTGTAGGCATATTCATGAGTTGCTTTGTCTAAAACCTTTGTAATGATGATGAACCTCTTTTCTGTGTGTTATTTTCTTCACCCAATTAAGCTAGTTGATTTCTAAGTTCATTTCCTTAGACACTTAAAAATTAGAATTCTTTGAGTCTAAATTAATGTGATATCATCATATGCTAAAAGTATTTAAGAATCTCAAATAGAAATTTCCAGGTCAACAATTTGGGTATATTTTCCAATATGTACCATGGTAGGCAGCAGATGATGGCTCAAGTAAATGAGTCCCTGTTGAGTTCCTGACTCCTGGCTTCAATCTGACCCAGTTCCAGCTGTTGCAGACATGTGGGGAGGAGACCAGTAGATGGAAGATCTCTGCCTAAGATACATAAGGAATTTTTAAAATAACATGGAGAAAGTAGTACTGCCTAGATAGTATTGAAAGTAAATACAATAAGATGTGAAATAGGTTCTAGAATAATTCTTGCTCATAATAGTGGTTGTTTAAATGCAGTTATAAATGTAGTTTATCATTCTTAGCGAAAATATTCACACTTAACCATTTGAGGTATAAATACTTCACCATTAAAAAAGAATCAAAGGGACATTGTTTTTCAGGGAAGAATAGACTGGGAGATAATGAGAACTCCTGGAAGATAGCACGGAGTAGGGTGATTCAGAGCTTAATCTACTTTCCTTGATGAGGTCATTTGTACAATAAAGAAAGCATCCATTTGTTTGTAAAGCAATCAGACTGAAAACAACAGGCATTGTTTCTTGAAATATTTCTTTTCAATTGTAGATCTCCAATCATTGCTGTTAAATGCAGACTGACAAGTGAAGTGGAATGCCAACAACTTTCCCTTAACAAACTAGGAGGGTGGAAAAAGGAAAGCAAAGAAAGCACTTAGTGAAAATGGTCTAGTACTTCACACAGATGACACCCTTAGAAAACACAAACTTTAGCAGAGGTAAGACAAGCCCAAGATCTTGCCATAAAGAAATTGGTATCTATCTACCCCAGAGTAGAATCAATTAATATGAACATGTTAATTGTGATCAGTCCACTCAATTCTAAGGGCACCAAGTACACCAAAACCTGAAGTGCAGGTGTGCAATAGAAAAGGAGCAACCCGTAAGATTGTTAGATAAGTTGTTCGTACTTCCTTGAGATAGAATTTCCATTTCTTCCTGTAAACTTGTATTTCTGGCACTGCATTAGAAAACAGCCAGCTAGATACCTTTGACAGACTCTAAATTCTGATAACCCTCTCCTGCCTTGCCCAGATTCTTATCTTTTTGGTCTTTGTGTTTCCTTTCCCTTTATTACACAAATGAAGAGATTCTGTACAGCAAAGTGCATTGAAAAGAATTCACAAATGCTGTGTGACCTTGGGCAAATTGCAAAACATTCATTTGAAAAACAAGTACAATTCCTACCTCATAAGAATTTAGTGGTTTATTACATAAAAGTGCTTAGAATAGGACATAGCACATGATAAAGGCTGTTGAAATTGAAGAACCACATATCACAGTTTATCCAATGAATTTGGCATTTGTCATTCTCAAAGGGTCTTGATTTGGATCATAATTTTTGAGCTCAACCTACGGGTCAATGATAATGCCACTATCATTGTCATCCCTATTATGTTGTAAACAGGGGCCAGCCTTGTGGCACAGGAAGTTAAGCTGCTGCTTGCAACACTGACATCCACTACTGGAGTGCTGGTTTGAGTACCAGCAACTCTGCTTCCAATACAGCTTCCCGCTAATACACCTGGTAAAGCCGAGGAAGATTGTCCATGTACTTGGGCCCCTGCCCTCCATGTAGGAGACCAGATTGGAGTTCCTGGCTCCTGGCTTTCACCTGACTTAGACCTTTGCGTGACAATTTAGTGGATGAAAATGTCTATCACTTTCTGTCTCTCCTTCTCTTTCTCTATTGCTTTTTTAATTAAATAAATTTTTAAAAAATAACTTATAAACATATATTTGTAGTGGTTTAGTGAAATCTTGCTTTTGAATACATACACCCTGTGACATTTATACATGATAAAATATTCTGGATTGAGAAAAGTAGACTAAAGGAGCTAATTCCTAGAAATTTATGTGCCATGTGGCTTTATGGGACTTATCTAACCTCTCTGAAATTAAAATCCTCTGCAGAAAATATATAACCAATAAAGTTAACAGTTGTGTGAATACAATTGTGTGTGCATGCGTGTATATATTTAAAGTCTGTAAGCCGGCGCCGCGGCTCACTAGGCTAATCCTCCGCCTTGCGGCGCTGGCACACCGGGTTCTAGTCCCGGTCGGGGCACCGATCCTGTCCCGGTTGCCCCTCTTCCAGGCCAGCTCTCTGCTGTGGCCAGGGAGTGCAGTGGAGGATGGCCCAAGTGCTTGGGCCCTGCACCCCATGGGAGACCAGGAGAAGCACCTGGCTCCTGCCATCGGAACAGCGCGGTGCGCCGGCCGCAGCGCGCTACCGCGGCGGCCATTGGAGGGTGAACCAATGGCAAAAGGAAGACCTTTCTCTCTATCTCTCTCTCTCACTGTCCACTCTGCCTGTCAAAAAAATAAAAATAAAAATAAAAAATAAAAAAAAATAAAGTCTGTAAAACATAGCATGTGATATAAATTAAGAATAATTCACTGTAGCAAAAAAATGACCTAAATGAAAAATCTCTGTGAGTGAGATCCCAGCAGAAAGAACAGGCCATCAAAGAAGAAGGTACCTTTCTCTGAAGGGAGGAAAGAACTTACACTTTGATTATAGCCTTGTCTAAATAAGGTTGGAGTTTGTGAACTCAAGAGGCTTCCATAGCCTTGGCAGCTCATGACAAGAGCCTCAGGTGATTACTGATGTCATAAATAAGAGTGTCAATTGCTAAATCAACAACGGGAGTCACTGTGCACTTACTCCGCATGTAGGATCTCTGTCCTTAATGTATGGGAATTAATGGTTAAACTAGTATTTAAACAGTACTTTATACTTTGTGTTTCTGTGTCGGTGCAATCTGTTGAAATCTTTATTTAGTATGTACTAAGTTGATCTTCTGTATATAAAAATAATTAAAAATAAATCTAAATGAAGAATGGGATGGGAGAGAGAGAGTAGGAGATGGGATGGTTTGCGGGTGGGAGGGTGGTTATGGGGGGAAAAACCTCTATAACCCAAAAGCTGTACTTTTGAAATTTATATTTATTAAATAAAAGTTTAAAAAAGAATAATTCTTAAGCTAAAATTTGGCTTTTGGTATCATGTTTCCATAGATGCCATATTCAGGTGGCTGGCTAAACATTTCCATAAGCCTTCTGTGTACCTAGTTTTAGAGATGTATTACTGGATTCATAACTTGGGATAGAAAAAAAAGCACAAAGAGATCAAAATAACCAGCTGGCTCAATTATGCACTACCTTTGACTGATTCTTTTTCTTTTTTTAGATTTTATTTTATTTTTGAAAGAGTTACAGAGAGAGAGAGAGAGAAAGAATCTTCCATCCACTGGTTCACTTCTCAAATGACCGCAACCGCCAGAGCTGAGCTGATCCTAAGCCAGGAGCCAGGAGCTTCTTCCAGGTCTCCCATGTGAGTGAAGGGGCCCAAAGACTTGGGCCATCTTCTACTGCTTCCCCAGGCCATGGTAGAGAGCTGGATTGGAAGTGGGAAGTGGAGTAGGCAGGACTCAAACCGGTGCCCATATGGGATGCCAGCTCTGCAGGCCAAGGCTTTAACCCACTGTACCAAAGCACTGGCCCCGCCTTTGACTGATTCTTGACTGATTTTTGGCAGTTTAATAGGCAGAACTGAATCAGTAGTTAGGTACATGCGTTCAAGTCTGCTTGGCCATTAATGAGCTGAGTAGCATTAAACAACTTCCTGAATCTAAGTCTACGTCGTGGTAACACCATTATTGTACAAAATTATTCTATGATATAGATGAGATCATGATTATGAAACTCAGCACAGCGAAATTCCTGCAGCTGATACATAATACAATTTGAATAATTAGCTATTGTACATAATTTTTAAAAGTTCCTAGTGAAGCACTGAGGGGAGTTCTTATCTTTATTTTAGAATATATTTTTATCATTGTGGAATAGAAAGAGATCAACAAACAGATGATTTTTCTCCTGACAGTAAGAAAATTCTAAACTTTATCTTGAAGTTGTCAGGAAGGCAGCTGTTGACCCAGGTCAACAAATATTTAGAAAATAATTGGCATATGCAAAATAATCTGCTACACACTGTGGGATATAAGAAAATACCTAGAGGCTGACAAGTAGCTTATAAAAATAGAAATCTAGTAAATTACACAGGCAATAAGGCAGAATGTAAGAACTGGTATTTAAAAAGCTATGATAAATAATATTGGCATTCAGTGAAGATTATAATATTGGGGTTGGAATTTTACACCTTTTCAAATATTTATTTATTTGAAAGGCAGAGCCACAGGAAAAGAGAGATAGAGATAGAAATATATGTATATATGTATACATATATATATAGAGAGAGAGAGAGAGAGAAAGAAAGAGAGAGAGATTTTCATTTTCTGGTTCACTCTCCAATGGCTGCAACAGCCAGATCTGAGCCAAGCTGAAGTCAAGAGCTAGGAATTCCATTCTGGTCTCCCACTCGCATGGGTGACAGGGACCCAAGGGGGCCATCTTTGTTTGCCTTCCCAGGCACATTAGCAGACAGCTGGATGGGAAGTGGAGCAGCCAGGACTTGAACTGGCATTCCAATATAGGATGCTGGTGTCACAAGCAATGGCTAACCCCTTCGTGCCACAACGCTGACCCCTCTTTTTTCACTTTAAAAATATTTAATTTATTTGAGAGAGAGACAGAGTGCTCCCATCCTCACTAGTCAAATGCTCATAATGTGAGGGGGTAGAGCAGTGGTGGAGGAGGCCAATGCTGAGAGCTAAGAGCTCAGTCCAGATCTCCCATGTGGGCAGCAGGAACTACACTATTTGAGCTGCTGCCTCCTAGGGTCCATATTAGCAGGAAGTTGGAGTCAGGAGCCAATGTAGTCTGATTTGGAACATGGGCTTCCTAAGTAGAGTATTAACTACTTGGCTAAATACCTGTTTCTGTGGTTGGAATTAAAGGTCTCATGAAGATAGACCTATGGATTGTGACAATTTCAGTAGTTTTGAAGTTATGGATAGGCAGAGATGGAAGTAAGAACATTCTATATGGAGTTGAACTAAGGACTTAATTCTAAACATTCAGCTGTTAGAAATAACCTGAAGACTTCTTTCTGTAAGATTCAGTAGATGTCTTAAAATAGGACAAGGACAGGGACCAGTGCTGTGGCGCAGTAGGTTAAAGCCCTGGCCTGAAGCGCCAGCATCCCATATGGGCACCAGTTCTGGTCCCGGCTGTTCTTCTGACTCAGATCTTATGATCCAGCTCTCTGCTATGGCCTGGGATAGCAGTGGAAGATGTCCCAAGGCCTTGGACCCCTGCACCCACGTGGGAGACCTGGAAGAAGCTCCAGGCTCCTGGCTTCGGATCGGCACAGCTCCGGCCATTGCAACCATCTGGAGAGTGAACCAGTGGATGGAAGACCTCTCTGTCTGTCTCTACCTCTCTCTGTAACTCTGTCTTTTAAATAAATAAAATAAATCTTAAAAAAAAAAATAGGACAAGGACAATCCTTTGGTGCAGCAGTTAAGACATCCCATATCAGGACAGCTGGTCGGAGACACAGCTGCTTCACTTTCAATTCCAACTTCCTGCTAAAGCACATCCTGGAAGGCAGCAGATGATGACTCAAGTACTTGGGTCCCTGCCAACTACATGGAAGATCTGAATTGAAATCCAGGACCCTGGCTTTGGTTTGACCCAACCTAGGCTGCTGTGGGCATTTTGGGGAATGAACCAGTGGATGGAAAATCTCTGTCTTTGTCTGTCTCTCTCTGCCTTCCAAGTGAAATGAAAAATAAAAATAACATTTTTTAAAGCAAGAGAGAGAGAACAAATGACTTAGCACCCCAAATTGTGTTTTTTCACCATTAAGAATTTACTTTCCTCCACGGTATTACTATGAGTGAGAATATTCAACACCTAATTGTCCTTTGCTCTTTCAGTGTTAGAACAGATGACCTCTTGAAGTTCAACTCTGCTGAACGAATATGCCACAGGCATTTTCTGGAATGAAAAGAACGTAGAGTCTTGCTACTACTCCTTCCAGTAACTCTGTAACTTACACAGTACTCCAGCTTATGAGACTTTTCTCTCCATTTCAATGGCCTGCACATTCGAGAGGGGTGGGTACTGACTGCCACTGTATTTTCTCCCCTCTATTTTCTTTCCCTTTGCTGAAAGGGAATGCTGGAGACATCCCTATCTGACTAAATCATTTCTATATCCAGGAAAATATGCAACTACTGTAGGGGAGAAGATAAAGACCCTATTATGCCTCCATTTTTTTCTAAAATCTGAACTGTGCAATTGTGAATGTAGGAATTCCAACATCACATTAACTCTATCATTTTATTAGTGCTCCCCTCCCCCGAGGAATTCAAATTTAGCATAGTTTACCCCTTAAAAGCAATATAAAATAAAACTTCAGAAAATGTCATGGCAACACATCAAACATTTAATGTCAGGATCCCTTATGCTCATTGCATTGCAAAAGGCAACCACCAATTATGCAATTTTGAAATGATATTTTACTTCGTAATTAAAAGTCAGGTTCCTTGTGCTTGGTGTTTGTTGAGCATATGTGTAAAGCAGTTGCTCCCTGGCAAGGAAAGATGCTATCTCTGCACTTTGAAAGACCTTTGTCTCCAATGCTCTTATAACTATGCTTTCCTGCTTTGTTAGCATCAGGTACCTAACATCACACTTAGATATGTTATTGAGTAATCACTTAAGAGCACGTAAGCAAAAGCCAGTTGTTCAGAACCTAGCGTGTATTTTATGACTGTTTCTTTGCTCAATATGACTAGTATTGCCCTTATTTATTATAATGCTGAAAACTTTAGCCAATAGATTCTCAGTAAACTGACATTTTTGGACTATTTAAATATGCCTAGAATAGCAATGTACCAATTGATCTGGTACTAAGGGAGGAAGACATCTATAACATGGCCAAGAATACATCATCTTGTTTATGGTCTCTTCATTTTTCTTACAGGTGTCCTACAAATGAGTGAGAGGAATACATTTTAATTAAATCTCTCCACTGATGTCTGTTCACTTTAGTGACACTACCTTCTATGCTAATATTACAAGGTTTACCTTATTCTAATACAATATAGCTTTTCTTGCCTAAATAGAATACTATGTACACATAACTGTTGTTTTATAATTCAAAATCAAAGGAATAAGTGTTTTATCTTACTGAGATCCAACAAACAAAGGTATATTCATAAATGTAGTCATTTTTACAGATTAAATATTTTAATTGGGATAGTAATAAATTCTTGGAACTGATGTTGCTGTGCAGAGGTTTAAGTTACCATTTGCAATGCTGGCTTCCCACATTGAAGGACCTGTTTGAGTCCTGTGCTACTCCACTTCTGATCTAGCTCCCTGCTAATATTTCCTACCATCTTATATATGGCATACTGATCCCAATACGTGTTTTCAAAAAAACTCAGGTTCATTTTTCAGCATTGCTTATTAATAATTCTAATACAGGAATGATCTCAAGACGTAAAGAATCAGGTGGTACAGTTTCCGCTGTTACCAAATGTTCCAGACAACTGTTTTCAAATTCTTGTAGCATTTTATGGTCTTGCTTCCCTCCTACCTGAGAGTTTAAATTTTCCTTCTCAGTCTTCTTGGAACCAATCATGAATCTTGAAAAAAAATATGAATTTTTAGTATATAGACAACAAGGAAAGGCTGAGGAAGTCTGAAATCAATCTGAGAGCCTTCCCAAAAGGGTTTTGTAACATTCAGTTAGCCTATTCAGAAATACTAACAGCTGAGATCCCAGTTTATTGTTTCTGGTAGGTGGGTTTCTGATTCATTGCGTTGTCTATATAAAGAATATTACCTTCTGGAACCACCGTTGTGGCAAAGCAGGTAAAGCTCCCTGCAGTGCTGGCATTCCATATGTGCTAGCTCGAGTTCCAGCTGTTTCACTTCTGACACAGCTCCCTGCTAACGTGCCTGGGAAACCAGGGGAGGATAGCCCAAGTCCTTGAGTCCCTGCACCCATGTGGGAGACCCTAAAGAAGCTCCTGGTTCCTGGCTTTGGTCTGGCCCAGACCTGATTGTTGCAGCCATCTGGTGAGTAAGTCAGCCAATGAAATATTTCTCTCTTTGTCTTACTATCTCTCTGTATCTCTGCCTTTCAAATAAATAAAATAAATCTTAAAAAAATATTATCACTATGATAATTGATTCAAATTTTACAGAAGACAGTTAATTTATTGTTGGTTTCTAAAGAAGAATTATTGACAAGAACAGTTAGATTTTTTTCCCTCAGATTTATTAAGGAATAATTAACACATGAAAATTATTTGTATTTTCAAAATATAGCATGATGCTTAGATATATGAAAATTATTAAATCAAGTTAATTAACATATTCCCCACCTCATCTATTTATCTTTTTCTGTGCTTGTGTGGTGACAGCATTTAGTACCCAATCCCTTGGCATACAATACATTAACTACAATCACATTCAATAGATTCTAGAATGTATTCACACTAACTTTCTAACTGAAACCTCATGCTTTTTAACCAGAATTTCTCATTCTCCCCATCCAAGTTGTTGTTTCCTTAACTATAAACATATTTAAAATAATAAATAGAAAGAAAAACAGGAAAAAAGTACAGCTAATGATTGATTTTAAAACATTCTCCCATGATGGATAATATACTAAATTCTAAACATGAGGCCTATTTTAAGAGAGAATTGGGGTAAGTATTCTGTATAGTGGTTAAGATGCTGCTTATGCCACTTACAATGCCATATTCCACATCAGAGTGCCTGGGTTCGAGTCCCAGCCCTGCTTCTGCTTCCAGCTTCCTGCTAGTGTGTATCCTGAAAAGTAGCAGGTGATGGCTTAAGTAGTTGCATCACTGCTACTCACGTGGGAAACCAGGATGGAATTCTTGGCTCTTTTTTTTTTTTTTTTAACTTTTATTTAATGAATGTAAATTTCCAGTGTACAGCTTATGGATTACAATGGCTTCCCCCCCCCCCATAACTTCCCTCCCACCCGCTACCCTCCCCTCTCCCGCTCCCTCTCCCCTTCCATTTGCATCAAGATTCATTTTCAATTCTCTTTATATACAGAAGATCAATTTAGTATAAAGATTTCAACAGTTTGCACCCACATAGAAACACAAAGTGAAACATACTGTTTGAGTACTAGTTATAGCATTAAATCACAATGGACAGTACATTAAGGACAGAGATCCCACATGGGGAGCAAGTGCACAGTGGCTCCTGTTGTTGACCCAACAAATTGACACTCTAGTTTATGGCGCCAGTAACCATCCTAGGCTGTCGTCATGAGTTGCCAAGGCTATGGAAGCCTTCCAAGTTTGCCGACTCTGATCATATTTAGACAAGGTCATAAAAGACAGAGTGAGGATAGTAACCAATGATCCTAAGAGTGGCATTTACCAGGTTTGAACAATTATACAGCATTAAGTGGGGAAGAGGACCATCAGTACACACATGTTGGGAGTAGAGCCATTGGTGGTAGAGTAGAGGTTATGATTACAAAGGAATGAGGCCCAAGTGCACTAGACAGGGCCTAGAACAAAGGACAGAGTCATTATTAGAGGAGCTAAGAAAGGTGCTGTCTAAGCTACAAGTAATTTTTCTTATTGAGAGGCAAATAGAACCTGATAGAAGGGGCTTGATAATAATCTGGTGGGCTTTAGGCCTTGTAAATTCAGAGGCCCAGACCTATCTATCTCTTCACATGGGGTATATCCTAAGGGAGGTGTGAACCTCCTAGGGGAAGGCACTCTGTTGACTTTCATTATTTGGCTGGCCTGGGAGGAGAGCTGGCCAGGTAAAGGCAGGGGGCATCTCTAACAAGAAATTTACAGTTCTGCCTGCAATGTTGCTGACCCTACTTGACCATCCCCTCAGCTGCAGTGGTCACTTTGGAAGTTGGGCTGAGTGAAGGGCTTTTCAGCTTAGAGCCAATCATATCTGTGGCTCTGACCTGGGCATCCTTCGACTCCAGGGCAGGTCCATTTCCAGTGATCCAACTCTTGGCAGAGCTGCCAGGGCTCTTCATAAGCTGACTTCTGCTGAAGCCCAGGCTTACCACATTGAAAGCCACTGCAGTGGACTGGCCTGTTGGGTCTCCTTGAGGGCAGATCACTGTATAGATCAGCCATTAATAGGCCTGCCACCCATTGCTTCTGATGCCGAGCTTTCTTTTCCTCCTGGTTTGTGTTAAAGCAGACCAGAGGATGCAAGTCAAGGGAGTGCCCGTGTCCCATCTCTAATCTTCGGTGGCCTGAACTACAAGTCTATAGTCACAGGCATGTTCTGTAGTAGTTTTTCTAAGGTAGACAATGCCCATGAGGAAAATTATATTCTCACTTTAAAACTTTCTTTCCCTTTGGTCTGAAAGGGAGGTTTTTTCTACTTACTGTATACTTCGCTGATGGCGAAGTGAATCTAGCTATGAGATTATTATTTAAGTTCTTATTTTGGCTATGCTATTGCAGAAAAATGTTAGCCATCTCTTTTATAAGGTCTAAAGATTAAATTGTGCATCCTACAGATTCCTTCATAATAGAATTAGTTTCCTACCTTGAGGAGAATAGAGAAATGAAAGAACAAGTTGGGCTTAGAATAGAGAAATGAGGGAGCAAGTCCTAGGTCGCTTGCTGACAATAGCAATATTACATGAATACTTAGCAAACCGTTTCAACCATTAGATAACAACTTAAGAAAACATTTACCAGAAGGTCCAATGCCTTCTATAAATTTTAAGGATCATGTATTTGAAAACACCTCTTAAATATCTAACATGGTGTAGTTTGTTTAGCCAGTAAACTTAAGCACAACCATCTAAAATGTTTTTAGTTTCTTTCTACCAACAAGTCTAAAACATATGATACACAGATTCAGGTCCCACAAATTAAAATGTATCTTTGATTGATTTTAGCAGCTTAAATTTATGGACAATCTTATCTATAAGCCATTTAAAATAAAACTCTTAATAAAATTTCCCCATGTGGACATACAATATGTACACACATATAATATAGCATAATAGACCAATATAGCAATTTTAATAATAGCTTTTAAAATCTTTAACTCTTTTTGTAGATTGCCAATGGATTTGAATTGCTTTTTCTTCTTAGTAACCTCAGTTAACCATACTTTCTCTCAGTTGGGACTGTTAATACATTATTGGCTTCATCTGTTTACAGAGCCATCCCAAAGTACTGAATACAATAGAAGTGGCTGGAAAAAGTCCATAGGAACCTATAGGAGGACAGCTAAACACAGAACCAACAACGCTTTAGTTTTATGAGCAGCAGATCATATATAACTGTGGATGACAAAAGACTTTAAGTCGCCATGTTTAAAATTATAAACTCATCAACCAACAAGAGACACTTGCTTACTTCACAGTATTTTTGAAAGCACCTGTAGGATTTTACAAGTATTTAACCCTTTAGGCCTCTGGGGCTTTCTCATTAAGATAACTATCATGTCTAGTAACACAAGATCATTAGACTTTTTAATTCTCAAACATTTGTATTAATAGCATTTTCCATTATAGAAACTTAAAGTCTAGTACCACATCACATCTTGACAGTACTTCTAATATACTCCAAATAGACTGATTAGTTGGTGTCTCTATAAGATGAGAGACATAGGTCCTTCGATTTTTTCAGTTGGGACCAAACTGGAAAAACCAAAGTCCAGGATTTACTGGAAATTTTAGAGACCAGATTGTTTGAAACTTTGATTTTTTGAATGCCTGTCAAGAATGCCAAGAAGGCTCAAAATCCAAAATATCTGGTTGAAATAAGATTTCTTAAAATCATGACATAACATAGACCAAATTTGATCATTGTTACAAGGTGATTATTCAAATTTTTGAAAAAAGCACATATTTAAATAACCCATAGCTCTTAATAAAAGTTCAGCTGTTTTTGAACAATTAGAATTTAACAGACATCAAGAGAACATAATAGATTACTTTAACACATTGCTTTAACAGAGCATCAGAGTTTAATTCTATGTCAAAGAGAAATTGAGCTTCCTGTGATCTTTTGCTGTGAGGTTTCCTTCCTTTACCTTCTTTCATATTGGTGACCATGTTTCTGTGTTTCTGTGTGTAAGACATCTTTAAGCATCTTTTGCAGGGCAGGATGAGTGGCAACAAATTCTTTCAGTTTCTGTTTGCTATGAAAAGTCTTAATTTCACCTTCATTCACAAATGAGAGCTTTGCAGGATATAGTATTCTGGGCTGGCAGTTTTTCTCTCTTAGTACCTGGGCTATGTCTCGCCATTCCCTTCTAGCTTGTAGGGTTTCCGATGAGAAGTCTGCTGTGAGTCTAATTGGAGATCCTCTAAGAGTGATCTGACGTTTCTCTCTTGCACCTTTTAGGATCTTTTCTTTATGTTTCACTGTGGTGAGTTTGATTACAACATGTCGTGTTGAGGATCTCTTTTGGTCATGTTTATTAGGGGTTCTATAAGCTTCCTGTACTAAGATGCCTCTGTCCTTCTCCAAACCTGGGAAATTTTCTGCTAGTATCTCACTGAAAATGCCTTCTAATCCTTTCTCCCTCTCCATGCCTTCAGGAACTCCTAGAACCCGAATGTTGGGTTTTTTAATAATATCCTGTAGATTCCCGACAATATTTTTTAGATTTCTAATTTCTTCTTCTTTTCTTTGGTTTGCCTGTTTCCTTTCCTGTTCTCTGTCTTCTAAGTCTGATATTCTCTCTTCTGCTTTGCCCATTCTGTTTTTAAGGCTCTCTAATGTGTTTGTCATTTGATCTATTGAACTCTTCATTTCATTATGATTTCTAGTCACTATCAGAGTTTCTTGTTCCACTAGTTGTTTCATTTCATTTTGATTCCTCCTTAATATTTCACTTTCACGAGAGAGATTTTCTATCTTGTCCATGAAGGATTTCTGTAGTTCAAGAATTTGTTTTTGAGAACTTCTTAATGTTCTTATCAATTTTTTGAGATCTGCTTCTTGCATTTCTTCGATCTCATCATCTTCATAATCTTGAATTGGGGTGTCTTTTTCATTTGGGGGCGTCATAGTTTCTTCCTTGTTCTTGTTAGCTTGGTTTTTGCGTTTGTTGTTTGGCATGTTGGAGATATTTGGTTTCTTCACTGTGGTGTTTTTTCTTGTTACACTATGGCTCTATATTAAGTGGACTGTCTGCTTTCAGTGGAGCCTTAGAGGCTTGAGATGAGTGTGGACTGAGAGCTGTGTTTGGTTCCTCAGGGTTGAGGGTGTGTCAAAGATGACACTCCCAGGTTAGGTGTGGTAAATCTCTCTTTCTTTTTTTGATTTAAAAGGGAAGTAATTCCGCACAGCTGAACGTAATTGGAGGTAGTTAGCAGGCGAATGATATACCCACAGGAGCCAGAGATCGGAAGCTCTTTCCCAAGGACCACACAGGGAATCTCTGCTGCCCTCAGTGTGAGCTCCAATTCTCTTGCAGTCTCCCACTGGGTTGCCAAGTTAGATGCTAATCTCCTGTTATTTCACCCCTCCCCCCAGAGTCAGGTTTTTCTGCTAGGCTCAGGGCTGGTGCAGACCTGAGGTCGCCCTGCTTATGACGTATGTCCAAAATGGCGCCTGCTCTGTCTTGCTCGCCTTTGAGAGGTGAGTGGAGAGAGAGAAACTTGTGTCCGTATCAGTCACTTTTTTAATTTTTTTTCTCTCTCTTCTAGTTAGCCTGGTGAACTTTTCCCCACGGAGTTTCAAGCCTCGTTCCCTCTAGCCTCCTCTGTCCGCTTGCCTGCTGGTATCTCGGGCTATGGAGGTTCGGCTCACCTCGCGTTCCAGCGCTGGTGCGTTGAGTCTGCCGCTGGTGTCCCGAACTTGGGCTCCCACGCTCTCCACGCAGGTCCACTGTGAATCACTAGTTCTGGAAGAGTTTCCTCTGCTGTTTCATCCCCTACTCTTCCTTGACCCTGCAGTATCTCCACTTATATTAAACTTTCTCTCGCCCCGGACTAAGTGTGCTCCCTGCCTATTCCGCCATCTTGCCGCCTCTCTACGAATTCTTGGCTCTTGAATAGCCTGACTGAGCCCCAGCTGTTGCAAGTATTTGGGGATTGGATCAGCAGATGGGAGATCTCTGTCTGCCTGTCTATCTTTTCTTCTCTCTGCTTCTCTGTCCCTCTGTCTCTTGGCTTTTCAAATAAAAATCCAAACAAATAATAGGCCTGTTTTGGAGACTATCCATGGTGCTGAGATAATAGAAATGTAAATTCTCATTTATATCATAGTTTCCCAACATGACCTCGAAATGTGATATTTTGGCAAAACTCCAGTGTTGGGCTAGGTTCTTGCTCAAGTCTACATAGTGCAGAATTAAGAATATAGCAAGCACTACAGGGGCCAGCATTGCCGCACAGTGGGTTAAGCTGCTGCCTGCAAAGCCTTTATGGAGTCTGTTTCATGTCCAGACTGCTCCACTTCTGATCCAACTCCCTCTTAATGGCCTAGGAAAGCAGCGAAAGATGGTCTAAGTATTTGGGCCCCTGCCACCTAAGTGGGAGACTTGGATGAAGCTCCTGCCTCCTGGCTCCTGGCCACTGGCTCTGGCCTGGCCCACCTCCAACCACTGCTGCCATCTGGAGAGTGAACCAGCAGATAGAAGATCTCTCCATCTCTCCACCTCTCTGTAACTCAATTTCAAATAAATAACTTTTTTTAAAAGGGGCGGGGGGTGCGGTGCTGTGGCAGAGTGGATAAAGCTGCTGTCTGCAGTGCCAGAATCCCATATGGGCAGCGGTTCAAGTCCTGGCTGCACCACTTCCAATCCAGCTCTCTGCTATGACCTGGGAAAGCAGTGGAAGACGGCCCAAGCCCTTGGGCCCCTGCACCCATGTGGGAGAACTGGAAGAAGCTCCTTGCTCCTGGCTTCAGATCGGCACAGCTCCGGCGTTGTGGCCAATTAGAGAGTGAACCAGCAGATGGAAGACCTCCCTCTTGCTCTGCCACTCCTTCTCTCTCTGTGTAACTCTGACTTTCAAATAAATAAATAAATCTTTAAAAAATAAATAAAGAGAGAGGCAGAGAAGAAAGAGAGGATATAGCGTATAGCACTATAGGAATTGGTATTTGTCCTAGCTGTTAAAGACACTGATTTGGATACCTATGTTCCATATAAGAGTTCCTGGGTTCAACTGCCAGCCTTAGCTCCTGATTCTAGCTACTTGCCAATAAAGACTTTGGGAGGCAGCAGCTGATGGCTCAAGTAACTAGGTTCCTACCACCCATGTGGGAGACCTAGAGTTTCCAGTGCCCAGCTTCCACCTGGCCCATTCCCAGCTGTTGCAGTTATTTGAGGAGTGAACCAGTGGGTGGGAGGTCTTCCTATCTCTCTGTGGTGCTGCTGCTGCTGCTGCTGCTGCTTCTTCTTCTTCTTCTTCTTCTTCTTCTCCTTCTCCTCCTCCTCCTCCTCCTCCTTCTTTTCTCTCTCTCTCTCTTCTCATTAAACGAAAGAAAGCAAGCTAGATGGAAGAAAGGAAGAGAGCAAGCAAGGAAGAGAATCTAGTTCTGTAGAAATAAAATGCTAAACTCCAAACACTTAACTGCTCTTGCGAAAAGGGGAATGAAGAATGACTTTTATTTTATATTTGACTTTATTTTTTTAAGATTTATTTTTTATTTTAAAGTCAGAGAGAAAGTTACACAGAGAGAGGAGAGGCAGAGAGAGAGAGAGAGAGAGGTCTTCCATCTGATGGTTCCCTCCCCAGTTGGCCTCAAAGGCCAGAGCTGCACCGATCCGAAGCCAGGAGCTTCTTCCGAGTCTCCCACGTGGGTGCAGGGGCCCAAGGATTTGGGCCATCTTCCACTGCTTTCCCAGGCCATAACAAAGAGTTGGATCAGAAGTGGAGCAGCTGGGTCTCGAACCAGCACCCATATGGGATGCCGGCACTTCAGGCCAGGGCGTTAACCTGCTGTACCACAGCACTGGCCCCTTACATTTGACTTTTAAAACAATACATGTGTATATGTAAATTTGTATTATTCTTCAGTTAAAATTTTTTGATTACAAAAAATAAAATCACAAAAAATTCATTTTAAAACAAACAAAAGATTTCACTTTATTCCAGAGGATAGCTCAAACACAATTAGAATTTTTGCTTCCCACTCATTCCTTAAATTTCTTTAGGTTGAATGTTGTGTTGGTCTGCTTAGGCTATAGTCAGAAAACACCACAAACTGGACAACTTAAGCAGCAGAAATTTATTATGCTACAACTTGGAAGACTACATGATCAAAATCAATGTGGTGGCAGAATTGGCTCCTTCTGAGGGCTGTGAGGAAAGTGTCTATTCTGGGACTCTCTTTGGCCCGTAAATGGTTGTGTTATATTCAAACGCTGTCTCCCTTTGTGTCTGTATTCAAATTTCACCTTTTTATATGAACACAGCCATATTGGAGTAGGCTCCACTCTCATGACCTCAGTTTACCTTAGTTGCCTATAAGAAAAAGCCACATACTAGGGGTTGGCATTGTGGTACAGAAGGTTAAGATGCTGTTTGCAATGCAGGGATACCATGTAAATGCCAGTTCGAGTCCTGACTGCTCTGCTTCCGATCCAGCGCTGTTAATGTGTCTGGGATGGTATCAGAAGATGCCCCAAGACTTTGGGCCTCTGCCACCTCTGTGGGAGACCCAGATGGAGTTCTTGGCTTCTGGCTTCAACCTGGCCCAGCCTCAGCCATTGTGGTCATTTGGGGAGTGAACCAGCACATGGAAGATCAATCTCTCCCTCCTTCTCTCTGTAACTCTGCATTTCCAATAGATAAATAAATTTTTAAAAGCCACATAAGGTACTAAGAATTAGGATTTCAATATATGAATTTTGGAAGGACTCAGTTCAACCCATAATACAATGTCAGTCCATTTGTGTTGCTATTGACAAAATACCATAAGCTGAGTATCTTATAGGCAAAATAAATATATTTTCCACAACTCTGAAGGCTGGAAGTCCAAATCAAGTCATTGGCAGATCTGATGTCTAGTGAGGACCCACTTTTTTGCTCACAAACTATGTCTTCTTATTGCGCTTCACAAGAAGGGAAGGGGTATAGGTATCTCTTGAGGTTCTTTTATTGGGCACCAATCCTATTCATGAAGGCTGTGCTACTATGACCTGATCACTTCCCAAAGGCCCAGTATCCTGATACCATCAGATATGACTCATCAACATATGAATTACCTACATTATTAGCATTAGAATTATAATTAGCATTCCAACACATGAATTTGGGAAAAACACAAAGTGTTAACAATCTAGGGTCTCCTGGAGACCTGGTGAATCTGACCATTTGCCGAAGCAGCTTCAGGCCTACTAACCCCCAGCCACATGTTCATCTTCTCAGTTTTTGCTCTTGCTTCTTCTCTCACCTCCTGCAGGATAGCAACAGCCACAGACCACCCCTGCCAACAAAGGAGTAGTTGTGATAATCCCATTTTCATTGTCTTTTCCTTGTTTTCAGGGAATTAATTCAAGGAGTATCTGGAAAGTCTGTTTCTATGAAGACAGAAATATTCCTGAAAGTTTAATCCTACCCACACATTTCCTTCATAGACAAAACCGAAGCTTCATGTTTTTTCTTGGGAAAACATGATTGCTTGAAAACTCATTTTGTTAGGGCTGGCCCAAGAGTGTGTTAAAAGATATTAAAAACAAAAACTTCAACATACACACATACTGACAGTGAGATTCTCATTTTACTTAGTTGGTAATGAGAATTGGTATAATGGAAATATAGAATTTTAGTTAGCATCCACTTAGAATTTCTTGATTCCTATTTTATTAAGTCCTTTTAAAAATTACTTAGTTATTTATTTTCACTTTACTTGAAAAGTAGAGAATCCAAGAAAGAAACAGGAGAGAGATACCAAGAGATGTTGTAGGGCAGCTTGGTCCAGGTTCTTGTCTTTGATACAAGAAAAGATTTTGAGGACTAAGCACTGATTAAGGCCAGCAGACAAGCGGGATTTCTTTGTATGCAAAGTGAAAAATACACACTCAGAAGAGTATGTGTTTGCTCAAGAGAGTCATACTCCTAGAAGTTCAAGTACATCTCTTTATATCAACTGAAAGGTGCTAGTGTTTGGGGTGAGGCTTCATTGAATATTCACAAGCAGTGGCTTTTGGGGTGGGGCTTGAATATCACCCATTTCCTTGGCTTTTTTTTGGAAATTTCAGAAGTGTCACTGTATCAGGTGCATGATGGGAGTAGTTGTGTCAGCCATGGTCAGTTTACTACAATAACCTTATAATGAGCTTAACATCACTGTAGGGATGCAGCCAGCAGCCATGTTTGGTTATGTTTAGCCGGAACCTGTTGTAAGTGGTGAAAATGGGAAAGCTGATGTTTTCTGATGTGTGAAAAGGTGGAGGAGTTGGGCAATGCAGGTGAGGCTGCAATGTAGGTGGCTCTGCAGCACACGTAGAACAGTAGAGAGAGGCTGGTAACCTCAGCTCTTCTTTGCAAGTAACCATCCTGCTTACATGAGAGAAAAATCTTCCATTCCCTGGCTCACTCTCCAAATCCCCAAAACAGCTGGAGCTCAGTTAGGCTGAAGTCAGGTACTGGAAATTCAATCCAGATCTCCCTTTTGGGTAGCAGGAACACAACTGCATTAGCAGGAAGCTGGATGTGGAAATGGGGCAAGGACTCAAACCAGACATTGTAATGTGGGATGCTGGTGTCCCAAGTATCATCTTATGTGTTGAGCCAAATATTGATCCCCAGATTTTCTTAAGTTCTTATACTAAAAGATCCCTAACATTCCATACATCTTATTTTAAAAGAAAATTTTAAAAACAATTGCTTTTATAAAATCAAAAATAAGAAAAGGATTCTTAGCAATTAGTCTGCAAGCCTTCATTTCACAAAGAAAGAAACAGGATCCAAAAGGTTTCTAAGTCCTGCTTGGTTTTTGTTGCTAAATAAAAGCCTGGAAGCTGTTGGCCAAAGGTAATATCTTTATACTGCATGCTATTGTAGTATTTAACATTACAACCCAGCTCATAAGAAGGAACACTTATACAGTACTTAGAAAAGTAATCAATATGTGGACATTGTCATGCAGTGTTAGAATTTGAGTGATGTGCCTTAACTTAGAAGTTAGCAGCAAAGAAAAATATTCACAACATTCAAGATACATCAAAAAGTTTGTGGAAAATAGGATTAAAATGTATCAATTTTTATGGAAAATAATTGAAATCCATCATAGCTTTTTAAAAATATATATATATGTTGAAAGAACTTTTTTGAGAACCCTTCATGTATACCCAAAATCCACTTTAGTTTTAAATAAAGCCAGATATAAGAGGGAGATGGAATTTACCACAACTAAGTGCACATTTATATACTGAGCACATCCATGAAAATAGGAGATTGCCAAAGAAAACAGAGCACATTGGATATTAAATATTAAATATTAATACAGATTACATATCAATTTAAAGAAATAGTTCCTATTTAACACAATGTTTTTTATCAGCTTTCTCTATAAAAAATCTGTTTTAAATATCGCTCTTTAAATAAGCTCCTCACTTTGATATTCTACTCTTCAATGAGTAAATCATATCTTTCTTCCTGCCAAACTTGTTTTCCACCTCAACTGTGGAATGGGATGGGTGGCCAAATTTCCCTTGTTAGGAATATTACAAAACCAGAAGATGGCATTTTTCCAGGCAATTTGGGACCTTCTTATTGAGCAAATAAACACTGATAACAGCGAACAATAAAGCCAAACAACAACAAAAACCAGTACCTACACTACGATAGAGCACTTCCTAGAAGATTTGAACATTTTCTATGCTTTTCCCTTTGACTGCTAATGATTTAAGGAAAGATAGCACTTTTTTTCCAATGTCAGAAATAATCTATAATGTATTTTAACATTTAAGAAAGTCCAAGTATATAGGAGAAGGTCAAAAGAGTATTAAGGGAAAGAATGCTTGAAATAAACAAGGTGTAAGAGATAGTTCCATGTGTATAGATCTAAATGAAATCCAATGACATTTATTGCAATGGATACATATCTATCTATTTATATACATACATACACACACTTAAAGCTTTCCCCAGAGAAACTGTTTCAAATAATTCAAAACACAATTAACTGTCCCCACTAAA
Organism: Lepus europaeus; assembly: GCF_033115175.1. Taxonomy (NCBI): domain Eukaryota; kingdom Metazoa; phylum Chordata; class Mammalia; order Lagomorpha; family Leporidae; genus Lepus; species Lepus europaeus. The sequence continues at coordinate 111,801,372 of NC_084829.1, forward strand.
CATCTGGAAAGAAATGAAGAGAGCTAAAAGAAGTTTCCTAAAATATTGTAAAAAGTGTTCTGAGTAATTGATAATACAATTTAGCTAACATTGCAAATAAATTATAACTTTTTTAAGATTTAATTTATTTATTTGAGAGGTAGAGTTACAGACGGAGAGAGGGAGAGACAGAAAGATCTTCCATCCACTGGTTCACTCCCCAAATGGCTACAATGACTGGGGCTGGGCGAGTCCAAAGCCAGGAGCCTTGAACTTCTTCCACATCACCCACGTGGGTGCAGGGGCCCAAGCACTTGGGCCATCTTCCACTGCATTCCCAGGCCATAAGCAGAGAGCTGGATTAGAAGTGGAGCAGCCAGGACTCGAACCAGCACCCAAATGGGAAGCCAGTGCCACAGGTGGAGGCCTAGCACACTAATCCACAGCGCCAGCCCCAATAAATAGTATCTTAAAAGACAACAATTCACAGGGGCCAACATTGTGGTGCATCAGGTTGAGCCACCATCTGCATGCTGGCATCCCCATATCAGAGCACCTGTTCAAATCATGGCTGCTCTGCTTCTAATTTGTCTTCCTGCCAATGTGCCTGGGAAGTTAGCACAGCAGATAGTGGCCCAAGTACTTGGATCTCTTTCATGTAGGAGACCAGGATGGAGCTCTCTCCCTGTTGCTCTGCCCTTCAAACAAACAAACAAATAAATAACTCTGTTTTCAAAAAAGATAATCATGTAAGGTAGATGTCCACTGGCTTCATTCCCCTGATAGAGAAGGGATAACAGCTTTTCCTTCTTTCTTCCCTTGACAACAGGGTACACTGACTGCAAATAGATTATGCATGGATCCTGCATGAAGAAACACATGCACTGGTCTAGCAGGGCCTGCAACACCAAAGCTGGCTCTCAGGAAGGCAGGCACTGTGAATCCAGCAGTCACATGTGTGAGGGCTGCTTCAGTCCATGGCCAGCAACACATTCTCAGGTCTCCTCCTGTGCTTGGCAGTAGAAAAGTCTCCAAGCTGCTGTCATCTATTGTTTATCTCTCATCCTGCTCCACTTGTGTCCAGTCTCGTAGGTTTCCAGTGTCAATAACAAACATGTTCCAAACAGTAAAAGATTTCAGAGTCCCCAAATCAAATATTATTGAACGTCATTTATAAACTTGATGAAAATTCTCAGCCACAGAAAAGGCAGAGTTTTATTGGTGCTTTGGAAAGGATTCGTGTTTTCCAAAAAGCTATTTTCTTCCAAGGAGTAAAATAATATCTTCTTTGCTTAGTTACAGAAAATACTATTTGAGGTAGACTCAAATGTCCCTTTTTACATTCATGACTTCCCACTGGTCCAACTTTTTATTGCAAATATGTACCAAGAACATCACAATATGTTATCTGGCCAGGTATTTTAGGGATAGTCAGTATCTTTCTGCATGACTTTTCTTAATTTGTGTCTTTGTGTTTCCAAAACTCTTCTATTTCTGTTATTTATAGCATTTGCCTGTCACATCAAATCTTCCCTTATAGCTACAGTCATACACTAAATAACATTTTAGTCAATGATGGACCCCATATACTGCAGTGGTCTCCTAAGACAATATTGCCCAGCGATGTCATAAGGATCTTAGTCTGTATAAGTATACTCCTACAATGTCACAGAGTTAAAAATTCCCAAGTGATGTGTTTCCTAGAACATTTCCCTATCATCAAGCAATGCTTGACTATTTGCTTACAATTTGTTTCTCCTTTACTAGGTAGACATTTCCTTAAAACAGAAACAGTCCCACTCATTCTTGTACTTGTAGATCTTTGATAATTTAGAAGGCTTTGTTCAACCTTGGTCCTCTGTGTCATGTGATGTCTTTAAAAAATATTTATTTATTTATTTGAAAGACAGAGAGAGAGAGAGAGAGGTCTTCCGCAAGGCTGCAGCTGGGCTGATCCAAAGCCAGGAGCCAGGAGCTTCTTCTGGGTCTCCCACATGGGTGCAAGGGCCCAAGGACTTGAGCCATCTTCTGCTGCTTTCCCAGGCCATTAGCAGGGAACCAGATCAGAAGTGGAGCAGCCTGGACTTGAGCTAGGGCTCATATGAGAGGCTGGTACTGCAGGCGGTAGCTTTACCAGCTATGCCACAGCACCAGCCCCGTCAGGGGATATCTTGTCTTGCTCACTGTCAGGGATGTTGCAGAGATCGTATGAAATTAAAGATACAAAAGTATTTTTGAAAGCAGGAAAAAACATCCAGTCTGAATGCAAGGCAGATTTACTAATCTTCAGAAAATAATAAAAATGCCCTTTTTGAATGATGTTTAATTTGTCACGATGGTTTCATAAGTCAATTATGATAGCTTTGCATTAATACCTTAGATATTACTCACTATAGAGAAAGGCATGGACATTTCAAAAATTTCTCTAAAAAAATTACAAAGGTTGTGGAGGAAAGACTCAAAATTGATGTATGACAGAGTGTGCATGATTCATGTGAAGTAAATCTGAAACACAAAATTAGTACAAAAGAATTCTGTTAACCAGTAACGGACAGGTGATAATATGGAAAAATCAACATAAGAAGACAGTTTCAGGAAAGAACAGTTCTGACTTTACAAGTTCCAGGCTGTTTCAAGCCTCTCTGATCATAGAACAGACATTCAAAAATTCTGAGTTTTAGAAATTCTAAGTGGAGTCACCCCAATCCTATTTTTTCTCTTCTACTCCAAAATCTAAACCACCAAGCTGGCTGCATCTTCAACATGTAAACAACATCCAGTCTCACTCACCATGGCCATCACTTCCATGTTGGGTCCAAGCCACCAGCGTCTCTTACACAGATCCACCAGTGGCCTCCATACTGGCCTCCCTGCCTCAGCCCTTGTTCCCTTTTACAATGTACATCAGATCATGTCACCCTCTGCCCTGAACCCTCAATGGTTTCCCATGTCACTCAGAATCAAAGCCCTAACACAGCCCTTGTTAACTTTCTGAGTATACCCTCTATTCCTCTCGTGATAGCTCCATCCACCCTTGAAAAACCCTAGCTTGTTGCCACTTCAGATCCCTTATACTTCTTGTCCTCTGACTGGGCTCTTTCTCTGCTCTACAGTGAACGTACAGTACCATCTCACCATTCAGGTTGCTGCTCTAATGTCACCTCTCCCAGGAAGCCTCTCCTGATCCCCTAGCAACTTCTCACCCAGTCATCCTAAATCCCACCAGGTAGTTTTATTTTCTTCTCAGCACTTACCAGGTTCTTGTACTGTTTTTATTATTTGTTGGATTGTTTGTTTGGAGGGGATTTTTTTTCAGGTGTTAATATTTTGTCTTTTCTGCTAAGATATAAGCTTCATTGCGCAAGTGATCATGTCTGTCTTATTTATTATGCAGTCCAAGGATCTAAATCATGGCTGTTGTGAAGGCTTTGTGATAAAGCTATAGTCCCCTGGCTTTCCTTTCTACCATGTTTCACCACGGAGAACGCCAAAGGGATTTGCTCTTATAGGACTTGGGGAATGAAAAGGGGGAAGCATCTATTTTGCAGTAGACACACACTATCTCCCAGTTATTCAATCAAACATTAATCTAGAAGCTGCTAGGAAGTAATTCACAAGTGTAATTAAGCCCCAAATGAATTGACTTTAAATTAATCTGAGGAGAGATTAGGTTTGTAGGCCTGACTTAAGCAGTGACAAGACCTTTAAAAGAAGACTCAGCACATCCCTTAGCTAAGATACTTAGAACCACAGCTGGATGTGCAATTGTTCCCTACCTTCTGCATCTCCCTTCCTAGCCACTGCTGCCTATGGACACCAATCCTCAGCTCATATCGATGGGACTCTAATCTGCTCACTGCCTTTCTTTCCTAAATGGCTGCCCTGTGGACTTCAGCCTTGCTTAGTGAGCCCCCAGTCAGTTCCCTGTAATGATTTCACATTTCTAAATACATACACACACACACACACACCCCACATCTATATACCTACATTTCCTTTTGCTTCTGGCAACCCTGACTGAGACAGCAAGTGTCCAATGAACGTCCATCTACTGAATGAAGAAACACATTTAATAAAAAGACAAAGATTGGAAGTATATTCTATGACTTAGCTTTTGCCAACAATGAATCATCTCTGAACTTAGTGGTTACAAATAATAATAATTTATTATTTCTCATAGTTTTTATAGATCAGGGATTTGGGAATAGTTTAGCCTGACAGTTCTTAGAGCTTCTTCTTCTTTTTTTTTTTTTAATAGATATTCATTTATTTGAAAAGAAGAGTTATAGAGAAAGAGGGAGAGACACACAGAGAGAGATCTTCCATCTACTGGTTCACTCCCCAAATGGCCACAACAGCCAGGGCTGGGCCAAGACGAAGCCAGGAGCTTCTTCCAGGTCTCCTTTGTAGGTACAGGAGCCCAAGTAATTGGACCATCATGTGCTGTTTTCCCAGGCCATTATCAAGGAACTGGATTAGCAATGTAGCAGTCAGACTCAAACCAACACCTATATGGGATTCCAGCACTGTAGGCTGAGCCTTAACCCACCACATTACAATGCCAGCCCCCTCTCAGGAGATTGCAATCAAATGGTAGCTGAGGCTGCAGTCTTCTTAAAGTCTGACCAGGGTTAGAGCACCTAGTTCTTCCTTTTTTAAAAAAAATGTTACTTATTTGTTTGAAAGTCAGAGTTACATGGAGGAAGGGAGATACAGAGAGAGAGAGAGAGAGAGAGATTGCTCTTCCATCTACAGGTTCACTCACAAGATGGTCACAATGGCCAGGGCTGGGTCAGGCTAAAGTCTGGAACCAGGAGCTTCTTCAGAGTCTCCCACGTGGGTGGCAGGGCCCCAGGTACTTGGACCATTCTTCTGTTTTCCCAGGCTTGAGTCCTCATTATTCTGCTTCTGATCCAGCATTCCTGCTATTGCACCCAGGAAGGCAGCATGGATGGCCCAAATGCTGGGGCCTCAGCCACCCTTGTGGGAGACCAAGATTGAGTTCCTTGTTCCTAGCTTTGTTATGACCCAGCACTGGCTATTGCAGTTATTTGGAAAATGAATGAGTGAATGAAAGATTTCTCTCTTCGGGGCCGGCACGATGGCTCACTAGGTTAATCCTCCACCTGCGTTGCCAGCATCCCATATGGGCACCAGTTCGAGTCCTGGCTGCCCCTTTTCCAGTCCAGCTCTCTGCTGTGGCCCGGGAAGGCAGTAGAGGATGGCCCAAGTGCTTGGGTGCCTGCACCCGCATGGGAGACCAGGAGGAACCACCTGGCTCCTGGCTTCGGATCAGCGTAGCTCCAGCTGTAGTGGCCATTTGGGGAGTGAACCAATGGAAGGAAGACCTTTGTCTCTCTCTTTCATACTGTCTAACTCTATCTGTCAAATAAAAAAAAAAAAAGGTTTCTCTCTTCAAATAAATAATTAAATGCATAAATAATGTCTTTTTAAAAAGTATGTGTATGGGGCCGGCACTGTGGTATAGTAGGTAAAACCACCACCTGCAGTGCCAGCATCCCGTATGGGCACTGGTTCAAGTCCTGGCTGCTCCAATTCCCATCCAGCTCTCTGCTATGGCCCAAGAAGGCAGTAAAGGATGGCCCAAGTGCTTGGGCTTCTGCACCCACGTGGGAGATCCAGAAGAAGCTTTTGGCTCCTGGTTTCCAATTAGCCCAGCTCCAGTCATTGAGGCCATCTGGACAGTGAACCAGCAGATGGAAGACCTCTCTCTCTTTCTCTTTCTTTCTCTCTCTCTCTCTCTCTCTCTCTCTCTCTCATAGCCTCTGCCTCTCTCTAACTCTGCCTTCAGATAAATAAATAAGTCTTAAAAAAAAGTATGTGTATGGCCCTGTGCACAAATGTCTTATTAATATATGTAAAAGTCTATTTAAATAAGTAGACATTTTCTGTAAAAAGTGTTGCCAAGTTATATATTTACACTTCAGTTATTACTTTTTTAAAGATTTATATTTTTTTTTTGAAAATCAGAGTTACAAAGAGAGAGGAGAGCTAAAGAGAGAGGCTCTTCCATCCACAAGTTCACTCCCCAAATGGCTGCAACAGCCAGAGCTGGGCCAATCGGAAACCGGGAGCCAGGGAGCTTCTTCCAGGACTCCCACATGGGTGCAGGGGCCCAAGGACTTGGGCCATCTTCTGCTGCTTTCCCAGGCACATTATCAGGGAGCTGGCTTGGAAGTGGATCAGCCAAGGCTCGAACTTGTGCCCATATGGGATGTCAGCATTGCAGGCAGCAACTTAAGCTATAGTGCTGGCCCCCGCTTTTATTACTTTTCATTTCAATGACCTTCTCTGAAATTCCATAAAATTTTCCAAATAGATGTGAATAACTCATCATTTCAATTTTGTGATTATTTATATAGAACTATTTGTGTGCTCATAAAGGACTTTTTTCCTTGTATAGGTTAAACATTGATATCATAATCTTGTACTCCATTCTTTATAAACTTGTTTTTTGTAAGAGCAAGAGTAAATATCAATGTCTATGTGTATATTACAAATGGAGTCAAAATGAAAGCAGTTTTGCTGTAACATAGTATTATGCCCAAAGAGATAAATATATACTGAAGAAAGAGGAAGGCAAGCTAAGAATCCACAGTAAAAATGTATAACTCATCAGTTTCGATCACAGAAGTGTCACATAAAACTTTCTTCTCTGTTTTGAATAGGTTTTGGATTCTGACTTTCGCTTGGGGTATAAGTTTCAGTCTGAAAGATCACATACCAGTTCTCTGGGCCTGACTTTCTCGCTTTGACAGAAATACAAGACAGCTTAGACAATTCAACTGAACCGACGTTAGGCAAACGCTGGAAAACTCTCAGCACACCTGGCCGATGTTTTAGCTGTGTGACAACCTGGGTTTCAAGCTTCACTGCTTTAATTTGAGGCATGAGAGTTAGCAGCAGGCTTGGGAAGGCACTGGAGTAGGGAAGGGTATGGAGGAACGCAGGGAATGGGGCAGGGAGAGCAGCTATTGTTCTTCAGATGGGCTATGCAATCAGAAAACTTTACTTACACTGCTAAAACTACTGTGCCAACTGAAATGACACCCATGTGTAAATTGAACATGAGTAGAACATTAACAAGCTACTGCATGGGAAGCAGTGTTGTCTTAAAAGCATATCTAACAGAAAGGACCTGGTGACATGGAGAAAATAGCTAATAAATTCTGAGAGGAAAATAGGAGTCCTGGAAAAGCCATCACAAAACTGCAAAATGACTGTTTGGGACTGAGAGATTTCATGTGGAAACTTCTGCAGCTGTGATCGTTTGTCTGTATTAACAACAGACCTGTTTTGTTTGGGGTTTTGACAAATGACAGTATCCTGAATTGTTCTTTCGCCTCCTGGAAAGAGAGGAAACTGTTACTCTATCGATTCATCTTGTAGTCTTATATTTTCCCCAAATTCTCCTGAGCTCACCCGTAGTTGCAGACTGGATGAGAGAGGCTTTACTTTTCAATGGTAAATTCAGAGACCTGGGTCGGGTCTTCATGATTCTACGTCAGTCACTAATGGAAATGAAATCTGGACCCTCTGGCAACGCTGGCTTAGGTACTGGAAGATCAAGTGCAAATACCGGAATAAGTGGCCGGAATAAAGCTGGAACAGCTTTCCCATCCCTTTGCCCAGTCTCCCTTCTCCACAGTTTCCATAGCTGCTTATCCCAAGCCCACTTCTCAGCTTGCTGTCATCCAATACAAATGAATACTTTCACCAAAAGTATTTGCTAAGCACCTAATTGATGGAGAAGGCAAGACACTATATCAAGAAGTTGAACAAATAGTTTCCTCTCCTCTAGGACCCATGGAAAGCTGTAAAGCAACCAAAATCAATTCACAAATCACTCCTTTTCAAGGACCAGTAGATGAGATCCTCCTGTGTTTTAAGCTTGAGGAGGAAGATTTGGCATAATTCCAGCAAAAAAAGAGAATATTCTTTATGCTTAATACTTGTCCTCTACCCCATGCAATTAATATTGATTTTTTGTGTGTGTGATAGGGAGACAACTGAATTAAAGAGAAATCACTTACTAGTGCATGTCTATCACCTTCTGCTCAGTGTTATTACAGGGCGTCTAGAAGACACAGGAGAGTTTCTGCTTATTTTTATTTGATGGATGCCATTTTTGTTTTTGTTTTTTTTGTTTTTTGTTTTTTTTTTTTTTTTTTGATAGTCACTCTACTAAGCTGAATGATGGGCCCCAGCAAGACATATCCCTATCCTGAACACCATGGCTGGGGATGTGACTAATTGGGAAAAGAGATTTTTGAAGATGCAATTAAGTTAAAGAACTGGAATAATACTTAACAAGATTACTCAGATAGGCCCTAAGTCAATGTCAAGTTTTCCTTATAAGGATACAACAGAAGACCATAGGAAGATGGAGGAAGAGGTTAGAATGAAGGGACAGAATTCCACAAACAACCGAAACCAGCAGAATCCAGAAACGTAAAGGAAAAGATGATCTCTTAGGGTCTCCAGAGAGGCAGAGAGACCCTGCCAACAGCTTGATTTCTGACTTCTGGCCTCCATTTTCTGGTGTTTGAAGTCACCAGTTCCACTTGTTACAGCAGCCTCAGGAATATAAGGGTACTTCAAAAGGTTCACGGAGAATGGAACTAAAAGATAAATTTGTTTTGGTGCAAAAAAAATTGAAATTCATACAAGAGTCTTTAAAAATTTCATGAGAACACAAATTATGAAAAAAAATTATACATGGAATCCAATTTTTTGTACCAAAATAGACATATTTTAATTCAATTTCCAAGAACTTTTTGAACCACCTTCATAAAGGTTATTTAAGGACTTTATCAGTTTCTGCTTCCACATTTTTTGTTACTCATTCATTTGCTGAGAAAAGACACAGGCAATGAATGTGTCAGGCACTGAACAATGCAGAAGGTACACAGAGAAAAAAATCTGTCAGGAAGTTTATAAACTGGTAGAGAGAATCAGACATGTGAAATTAGAAGTACAATAAAGTATGACAGTACGATGATTATGTGTGGGCATGAGAAGAACGCGGTTGCTGCTTCCTGGGATGGTCACAAATGGATTCAAAGAGGCAAGGCACAAGGAAGGTGAAAAGGTGTTTGCTAGCCAAGTGGGTTGAAAGTGGGACAGAGAAAATTCCTGGAAGAGAAAGCAGCACGAACAGAGATATGGAGATTGAAGTCATGTAGCCCCTTTGGGAATCGACATTTTTAACTATGTCTGTTAAGATTCCAGAGTAGACTCAGTGAGAGAAAATGCTAACGGGTAGAAAGGCCAATTTATACAGAACTTTGTTAGCCAAGCTAGAGGGTGGTAAATGTGAAGTCAGGGGTTTTAAGCAGGGTAACAAGGTGATTGCACTTGAGTTTCAGCAAGATCATTCTGGAAAGAAGTGGAAGAATGTATTGAAGACACAAGATGGAGACAGGGAGATTCTTTAGAAGAAAGTACACCAAGAACTTTTTGAACTACCTTCACAAGGGTAACTAAGGGCTTTATCAGCATCTCATATAGGCGCCAGTTCATGTCCTGACTGTTCTTCCAATCCAGCTCCCTGCTAATGGCCTGGGAAAGCAGAAGATGGCCCAAGTGCTTGGGACCCTGCACCAGTGTGGGAGGCCTGGAAGAAATTCCTGGCTTCGGATCAGCTCAGTTCTGGCTGTTGCAGCCATTTGGGGAGTGAACCAGCAAGCAGATGGAAGACGTTTCTCTCTCTCTCTCTCTGACTCTATCTCTCAAAGAAATAAATAAAATCTTTTAAAAAGAGAGAGAATATGCATTAAACTAAGTTACACTTTGAGGCTGGTGCAGAGGAACAGCAAAACAGAAACTTACAAAGGAGTCTGGAAAATACAAGGAGACTTCAAAGGTTTGTGGAAAACAGAATTAAAAGATGAGTTTACTTTTGTGCAAAAAGTTTTGAAATCTATACACACATGGAATGTTCAAAAGGTTCATGGGAATGTGTGTTATGAAAAAATTATCCATGGATTTCAGAAAGTTTTGCACCAAAATGAAGTTATCTTTAATTCCCTTTTCCCTGATTTTTTTTTTTTTTTGACATGTCTTTGAACAGGCTGAGTTAGAGAAATAAGAAGCAGAGTAAATCTTACAAGTTTAGCAGCAACCAAGCGACATGAGCGTATCCAGGAGGGAGTAAGAGCAGACAGAAGCCACTGAGAAGCCAAGTGATGTGAAGACTGAGAGAAGCCCATTGGGTTAGTCAATAAAGTAGCCACTGGCCACGATGTGGGGGAAGTTAGAGTGGTGCAACTTGCTGATGGATCAATTAGCATCAGTAAAACAAGGGGGCTGGTCCACCCAGCAGCAGTTGTCAACATAGGTTACCACCACTTTCCCAGCATTGTCTGGGAACTTAGAAATGCAAATGATTAGGTCCCACTGCCCTGGACTGAGACATGCCGGAGTGGAGGCTGTGTTCTAAGAGACCTCTGATGCTTGCTGAAGCTTGAGAACTGTCTATCCACATTGCACAGGGCCTTACTACTGAGGACATGATTCATGGACTTATATCGTAGATATTTCCTGGAAGTTTGTTACAAATTTGGAATTTTGGACCCCACATCTGACCCACTGAACCAGAGCCTGCATTTTAACAAGGTCCACAGCGATTCACATGCACACTGAAGTTTGAGAAGTATTGGTTTGGGCATCAGAGAGCCCTCATATAAAATACATCTACCTGCATTGTCTTCTCTTTGAATAAATTGCCTTTTTCACTCTTTTCTCATTTAAGTGTTTTTATTTATCTTTTATGTCCTTTCATGGCTCCCTCTTTCCCCCTTCCTCTTTCTTCTTCCTCTATCCACCTATGTCTTTCTGTTCTACTTTTTCACTTCCTATTTCTTTCCTAGCTCACTGTAGCTTTGAACCGCCTCTGTTCTCGGAGATGAATACAAATCTAGCACTTCTGCTCAAAAGTTTGCCAGCCTAAGCAAGTCTATCAGATACCCATGCTCAGCAGTACAAGGGAAACAAAACAGTACATCAGCCGCTTTGTTCTTTAAACAATGCAGCTTGCAAGAACAATGGTATAGGCCCAGTCATTGCACAGTTCCGTGGTATTAATGGAACTTTAATGATCAAGAGTACTCATGACTATCATGTGGTATTCACAGAAAGTCTGCTGGCCTGGGAGAGCACAAGATTTTCAGTCTACAGGGATCTACTAGAACATTTAGGCCCTGTATTAAGTGTTCGTTCTTCACTGTCAAGGGTAGATAATAACCACAGTAGGAACCAGCATTAATAACATTGATAGTAACAAAACAGCTTTCTTTTGTTCAACTGGAATAGTTTGTCTACTACTAATAATGTTGATAATTACTTATAATTAGTACTAGATATGACCCCAAACTTCTTCTATGAACTTCACAGTTGTTAATGTATTTAAATCTCCCCACAGCTTAAATCTCCTCACAGTTAATGTTTTTAAATCTCCCCACAGTTCTGCAGGATTTTAGTCTCCACATTACAGATGAGGGAACGGAAGCATGAAGAGGTTAAACTGGCCCGGGGTCAGCCCGCTGAGAAGCAGGAAAGGTGGGATTTGCATATAGGCAAACTAATTTTGGGGTCGAGATCACCACTGTGTTATACTGCTTCTCAAGTGGGAATGAGTTGAAGTATACACAGCGTACTTGAATTTCACATTCCTTCACATTTTACACCAGGAGTTGAGGTTCATTAGATATTTCTATGTTGCAACACTTTCAGTTGCAAACAGTATGGTGTGGTGAGATAAATGCTAGTCTGGGAGATCGAAGTCGTTTATTTTAATCCCAGTATCATAGACTACTAGCATGATAATTATGGGGAAGATCATGGGTTTAATCTCAACAGGTCACAACTTCTCTTACACAGAGACAATGTTAGACTTTGTTGGAGTGTATATTATGATTCTTTCCAGATCCAATATTCTGTGAATTCTAAGAATGAAACAGTCCCATGAAATAATTAGATCTAAGACTATAACAGTATATGGAAGCATAACTAATCAATTTTCTAATTATGCCTTTAGCTATAATATAAACAAATAATATGGAATAATATTTGGTTGTTAAGACAGAGGTGTTTGCTACTATGTGAGCAACATAACTAATATATATATATATATATATTTGTTTGATATAATAAAGGCCAGAGATAAATGACTGGTTTAATCTCCTACTTTTGCTTTAACAAATTATCAGATTTGTAGCTTAAAACAATACAGATTTATTATCTTCTGGTTCTGGAGGTCAGAAATCTAAAATGTTACTCAGGACTGAGATCAAGTGTCAGCAGGTCTGCACTTTTGGAATCCTGGGAGAGAATCCCTTTCCTTTCCTCTCCCAGTTTCTGTGGTCTGTCTGTATCCTTTGAATGAGGACACTCTTTCTCCATCTACAAAGCCAGGAACAGCAATTTGACCTTTTCCACCTCCCTCTTCTATTTTTAAGGACCCTTATGATTAGATTAGGCTCACCTTCACAATCAAAGTTAACCTTTCTATCTCAACATCCTGTTTCATTTTGCTTTGGTTTTGTTTTTAAAAATTTATTTATTTATTTGAAAGTCAGAGTTATGGAGAAAGAGGGAGAGACAGAGAGAGAGGGAGAGAGATAAAGAGAGAGAGGTCTTCCATCCACTGGTTCACGCCCTAGATGGCCGCAACAGCGGGCTGGACCAGACCAAAGCCAGGAGCCAGGAGCTTCATCTGGGTCTTCCACATGAGTAGCAGGGGCCCAAGTACTTGAGCCATCTTCTGCTGCTTTACGCAGGCCATTAGTAGGGAGTCAGATTGGAAAAGGAGCAACTGGAAGATGAACTGGTGCTCATATTGGATCTGGGCATTTCATGCAGTGGTTTCAACCCACTAGGTCACAATGCTGGCCCCCTCAATGTCCTTAATTTACCATATCTGAAAAGCCCTTTTGCCATGAAAGATAACTCAACAGAAGGTTTCAAGGATTAGGACATAGACATCTTTGTGGGGCTCTTATTCTGCCTACCGTGGGTATCTGTTAGGATTCTCCCAAAACACTTCTATTTCATAAATTTAAAAACAAAACAATATTTACAATAAAATGAAGAAAGAGTCTGTTCGAATTATTGTTAAGACCTCTTTCAGCTTAGACAATGAAGTTCACACTAAATATAATAATCAACTTCACAAGTCCTTTTATTGAAGAGTGTCTAGAGCTGATACTGCGCAGGGCAGATGTGTGGCCTGGCAGGTTAGACACCTGTGTCCCAACTTGGAGCATGTGCATTTAATGCCTACCTCTGGCTCCTGACTCCAGCTCCTTACTAAGGCGACCCTAGTAGGAAGCAGGCTGAGTAATGGAGTCCCTGCCACCATCATGGGCGATTTGGATTCAGTTCCCAGCTCTTGGCTTTGACCTCAGCCCCGCCCTGACCATTGTGAGCATTTGGGCGGTGAACCAGCAGATAGGAGCTCTTTCTCTCTGGCTTTCTGCCTCTAAAGAAAAATTCAGAACAATGAAAAAGATATGGTTTAAAGTACAAAAGAAGTGAGAGCCAAAAAAAGAGAAAAGAAAAAAAAAAAGAAAGAAAGAGAGAAAACGCGGACAGACAATGTGGTGAAGTCAAGCCTCCTCGTTTTCCGTATGAGGAAACAAGACCCAGGGAGGAGCAAGACAGAGAGGTGAGCAGACAGCCTCTAGGCTTGATTCCCAGGCCTGGGTGTCTCCCTTCCTTTAGGCTGCTGCTCATTTTTTCACTCTACCAATCATTTCTACATCTTCTTTGTAGCTTATAGTTAAGGAGGAATATTAGCTAAACGTCCTTCGGCATTCCAGGCAACTCAGACACTTTCCACAGCTAATACTAATTATTGAAGCAGGTCTCTAGCTCTTCCCTCTTCCCTGGGGAGGTACAGACAAGAGCCAGATGCTGCAGGAGAGAACAATGCTTCTGGTTCTTTGATTGCATTGAGAGGATGATGAAGAGTAGGGGGAAAACTATGCTGTGGTAAGGAAAGTAGCTGAACCACAGATGAGGTGTTCATTGGAAAAACATTTTATAAATTCTATTTCTTCCCCTTAACGGGTGTCAGATGCAATGTGTTTGATGTCATGAATATGGAGATTGAATTTCAATTGGAATTTTTACAAAGCAAACATTATATAAAACACAAAAATGTAAGGGTAATTTTAAAACTTGATTAAATCCTTAAAATACGTCATAGACTTTCTAGGTCAAATCTTTGTTTTGCAAAGGAAAATCTTAACCTCTACAGAGCCCAAAGCAAAGAAAGCTTAACTTTAACCCTATACACAGGCAGCAGGAACAGCTTTGTCAGCTGTCCCACTCTAAATTTTCCCTTTTCCTAAAAATTAGAAAATTTCAGCATCTCCTTAGAGAAGAACAATACAGCCATGCTAAAATATTCCTGTTAGACAATGCCTACCATTCAGAAACTACATCAATAAATTAAAAGTTTAAAAGTATATGATGAGTTCAATAGATGCCAAGGAAGCATTTGTTGAAATATAAAATCTGTTCCTGTTTTTTGTTGTTGTTGTTGTTGCTTGTTTTATAACCCCTTTTAGCAAGTTGGTAATGGAAAGAACTGTGGTGGACCAGCTGGTAATGGACCAACGTGGTGATACAGTGGCTCTCTGCTAATACTCCTGGGAAAGCAATGCGAGATGGCCTAAGTACCTGGTCTCCTGAAACCCATGTGGGAGCCCCAGATGGAGTTCCAGGATCCTGGTTTCAGCCTGGCCAAGCCATAGTTCTTCCATAGCAAACGGAAGAGCTTCCTCTCTCTCTCTCTCTCTCTCTCTCTCTCTCTGTTTCTTCCTCTTTATAACTCTGCCTTTCAAATAAATAAATCTTTTTCAAAAGAAGCATTTTTTAAAAATTATTTATTTGAAAGGCAGAGTTACAGAGAGAGAGAGAGAGAGAGAGAGGGAAAGACAGAGAGAGCTTCCATCCACTGGCTCACTCCCCAAATAGCTGCAACAGCCAGGACTGGGCCAGGAGGAATCCAGCAGCCAAGAACTTCATCTGAGTCCTATGTGGGTGCAGGGGCCCAAGAATTTGAGTCAGCTTCTTCTGTTTTCCCAGGCACATTAGCAGGGAGCTGGATCAGAAGTAGAGCAGCCAGGACTTGAACTGACATCTATATGAGATCCCAGTGTCACAGGCAATGGCTGAACCGATTATGCCACAAAACCAGGCCTGAAAGAAGCATTCTTAAATACAAACAAGCAAACAAAAACAACAAACTTGTTGTAGAAGACCTACGATCTTCCTAAAGCAAAAACCACAATGGTGGAACCCATACTCCCAAAGATTCAGTCAGCTTTTTAGTGCCTCGTTCATAATACAAACACATAGCCAGCTGCATTTGGTTTAAACCTGTAAGAAGAGCAAAATAAACAAGCCCATAGAGGAAATACTGGGAGCAGAAGAACACATGAGAAGAGTTTTAGAAAAATATGAAGGAATGGGCCGGCGCCGCGGCTCACTAGGCTAATCCTCCGCCTTGCGGCGCCGGCACACCAGGTTCTAGTCCCGGTCGGGGCACTGGATTCTGTCCTGGTTGCCCCTCTTCCAGGCCAGCTCTCTGCTGTGGCCAGGGATTGCAGTGGAGGATGGCCCAAGTGCTTGGGCCCTGCACCCCATGGGAGACCAGGAGAAGCACCTGGCTCCTGCCATCAGATCAGCGCGGTGTGCCAGCCGCAGCGCACCAGCCGTGGCGGCCATTGGAGGGTGAACCAACGGCAAAGGAAGACTTTTCTCTCTGTCTCTCTCTCTCACTGTCCACTCTGCCTGTCAAAAAAAAAAAAAAAATGAAGGAATGAAGGAAGAAAGGAAGAGAGGGAGGGAAGGAGAAAAAAGGAAGAGAAAACATTCAGAGAACATAAAGTTGGGAAAGTAAAACAAAGCTTATTTTTGGTTTATTTTACTTTCCCAACTTTATAAAAAAAAAGTTACATATAAAGATAAACTTGAGAAAAATCTCCCAGAAGGTAGGACAAAATGATGAAGAGACTGAAAATAATGAAGAAAAGATAAGGAGAGGGTCAATCCAGGAGAACCAATATCTGAATATCAGGAATTCTGCAGAGAAAGCTCAAAGAAAATGTCAAGGACATTATTGAAAAAATGATGTAAGAAAACTTCTGAAACTAATAATCCTGAGTTTCCAGATTTCAATTACAAAGCACAAAGACACATCACTGTGAAATTTCAGAGCACAGAGAACAAAGAGAAGGTCCTATAAACTTCCAGGAAAAAAAAAAAAAACAGATCATATAATAATGACATTGGAATTCAAATCGTGACAATTTTTAGAAGCAGTATCTTCAAGATTTTCGAGAAAAATACTTCTGCCATAAATTCTTTTTTTAAGTTTGTTTTTTTTTTTTTTTTTTTTTTTTTTTTTTTTGGCAGGCAGAGTGGATAGTGAGAGAGAGAGACAGAGAGAAAGGTCTTCCTTTTTGCCATTGGTTCACCTTCCAATGGCCGCTGAGGCCGGCGCATCTCACTGATCCGAAGCCAGGAGCCAGGTGCTTCTCCTGGTCTCCCTTGCGGGTGCAGGGCCCAAGGACTTGGGCCATCCTCCACTGCAATCCCTGGCCACAGCAGAGAGCTGGCCTGGAAGAGGGGCAACCGGGATACAATCCGGCGCCCCGACCGGGACTAGAACCCGGTGTGCCGGCGCCACAAGGCGGAGGATTAGCCTGTTAAGCCACGGTGCCTGCCTTTTTTTAAGATTTTATTAATTTTATTTGAGAGGCAGAGTTACAGACAGTGAGAGGGAGAAACAGAGAAATGTCTTCCTTCCGTTGGTTCACTCCCCAAATGGCCCGAGGGAGACCTAGAAGCTCCTGGCTGCAGATCAGCGCAGTTCCAGCCATTGCAGCCATTGCAGGGAGTGAACTAGCAGATGGAAGACCTCTCTCTCTCTGTGTAACGCTGACTTTCAAATAAATAAATAAATCTTTAAAAAATTTAATTATGACTCCTGTTTATATCAATTTAAAAATACATAAGACTGAAAAGATTGATCAGAGTAATGTCTTGTATGACAAGCTGGATGGAGTGCACACAATTTTTAAAAATTGATTCACTTATTTATTTGAAAGGCAGAGAGAGATAGGGAGAGACAGAATGAGGGAGACCTTCCATCTGATGGTTCATTCCCAAAATGGCCACAACAGATCTAGGCCAGGTCAAAGCTAGAAGTCCAGAACTCCATCCTGCTTTTTCTTTTTTTTTTTTTTTAAGCTTTTGGTGTTATAGTTTTTTGTTTGTTTGTTTGTTTGTTTTTAAGATGTATTTATTTATTTGAAAATCAGAGTTATACAGAGAGAGAGAGAGGTCTTCCATTCAATGGTTCACTCCCCAATTGGCCACAACAGCTAGAGCTGCGTCAGTTCAAAGCCAGGAGCCAGGAGCTTCCTCTGGGTCTCCCACATGGGTGCAGGGGCCCAAGGACTTGGGCCATCTTCTACTGCTTTCCTAGGCTATAGCGGAGAGCTGCATTGGAAGTAGAGCAGCCGGGTCTCGAATGGGAACCCATATGGAATGCCGGCGGCGCTTCAAGGCCAGGGCGTTACCCTGCTGCGCCACAGCGCCTGTCCCATCCTGCTCTTTCATGTAGGTGGCAGAGGCCCAAGTGCTTGGGCCATCATCAGCTGCTTCCCCCACACATTAGCAGAAAGCTGGATAGGAAGCAAAGTAGCTAAAACTTGAATCAGCACTCTAATAAGAGATTTTGGCATTGCAAGAGATAGCTAAACCAACTGTGCCACAAGGCAGGTCTCAAGAAGTATTTATTTATTTATTAGTTATTTTTTCATGTTTTGCATTGAACTTCTATCTATATTTTTATTAAGAAAAAGTTGATAATATTTTATTGAAGTAGAAATTAGTGAGTTCTTAAATACAGTTATATTAAAGGGTTTTGATATTATCATTCAAAGTTTTTCTTTGTCTCTGTCTCTCCCCTTCTCATTCTCTCTGTAATTCTGCCTTTTTTTTTCTATTTCTTTTTTTTTTATTTCATAAGTGTGAATTTACAAAGTGTAACTTTTGTATTGTTGTGGCTTCCCCCCCAACCTCCCTACCTCCCGTGGCCCTCCCCTCTCCCTCTCCCATCCCGCCCTTTATCGAGTTTCATTTTTAATTACCTTCATATACTGAAGATCAACTTAGTATATACTAAGCAAGGATTTCAACAGGCTGCATTCACACAACCGCACAAGGTATAGGGTATTGTTCAACTAGTAGTGTTTTTAAGTTTCATAGTAAAACACATTAAGGACAGAGATCCTACGTGGGGAGCATGTACCCAGTGACTCCCGTTGTTGATTTAACAATTGGCACTCTTATTTATGATGTCAGCAATCACCCGAGACTCTTGCTATGAGCTGTCTAGGCTATGGAAGTCCCTTGAGTTCACCGACTCTGAACTTGTTTAGTCAAGGCCGTATCACAGTGGAGGTTCCTTCCTCCCTTCAGAGAAAGGCGCCTCTCTCCTTGATGGCCTGTTCCTTCTGCTGGGGTCTTGTTCACCAGGGTCTTTCATTTAGATTGTTTTTTGCCACCGTGCCATGGCTTTCCATGCCTGTGAGACTCTCATGGACCTTTTATAATTCTGCCTTTCAAATAAATAAAATATATGTTTTTTTTCTTTTTAAAATTATTTTTAAAAAGATTTTATTTATTTATTTGATAGGCAGAGTTACAGACAGTGAGAGAGAGAGACAGAGAGAAAGGTCTTCCTTCCCTTGGTTCACCCCCCAAAGTGGCCGCAACAGCCGGCTGAGCCAATCCGAAGCCAGGAGCCAGATGCTTCCTCCCGGTCTCCCACGCGGATGCAGGGGCCCAAGCACTTCACTTCTTTCCCAGACCACAGCAGAGAGCTGGACTGGAAGAAGAGCAACTGGGACCAGAACTGGCACCCATATGGGATGCCAGCACCGCAGGCGGAGGATTAATCTTGTGCCATGGCGCCGGCCCCAATATATTTTTTTTAAAGTCTTTATTTATAACTTAAAAATTCTACTTATCTGTGCCCTCCCAACTTAGAAGACTGAAAAGTATTATCATCTGGAACATTGACTAACAGGTACTCTCTTTTTTGTAACACAGTAACTTAAAGTCATCATTTTGTAACCTGTTTTTCTTCAAAGGATGTGAACAAAATGTTCAAGGTCAGTGAAACAATTTAACGTACAAGTTTCACCACACAGAGGATAGAGGGCAGGGAGAGGAAAAGAGAAAGATATGTAAGGCTTCATTTCCAAAGAGCTTCTGATGTAATGAAAAGTCATTTGGAAAATCAGTATCCTTACAAAGTAAACTCTTCAGAAATCACTCTCCCTGTGGGTGTTGCATAAGCCAAGGAGAGGGAGAAAGGAAACCGCCCAGCGGAAGCTTCACCGTCTTTTCAGATTGCGATTCTCCTTCGACATTATACATCTAGAAGACAAACTCTAAGCAAATGAAGCTTACTGTCACAAAAATGTACCTTTCTACCAGTAGCTGCAGTGACGTTACTAGAGCACTAGTGGTGACAGATTCACTTCAGCTGAAAACTCCCTCTGAATAACTTTGGAGTAGTGAAATGTCTCTAGCTTCAGCATGGTATGAACCATTGATGTACAAAACATACCACACAGTTACTTGAAACTCTTACATGGGCATTGGTTAGTTTATGTCATTTTCTTTTTTAAAAGACTTACTTATTTGAAAGTTGGAGTTACACAGAGAGAGATGAGGCAGAGAAAGAGAGAGAGAGAGAGAGAGAGAGAGAGAGGTCTTTCATCTGCTGGTTCACTCCTCAGTTGGCCCCAACAGCCTGAGCTGCGTCAATCTGAAGCCAGGAGCCAGGAGCTTCCTCTGGGTCTCCCACGTGGGTACAGGGGCTCAAAGACTTGGGCCATCCTCCACTGCCTCTCCAGGCTATAACAGAGAGCTGGATTGGAAGTGAAGCAGCCGGGACTTGAACCAGCACCCAAATGGGATGCTGGCACTGCAGATGGCTGCTTTACCTGCTACACCACAGCACCAACCCCTAGTCTATATCTTGTAATGTTTGGTTTGAAGGTATTGTTTTGTTATGGAGCCTTGTAGAAACTGTCCATTCCTGCAATATCAATTGACATTTTCATTTCACTATATTATTTATCCATTCAGACATAGCTGACTCACCCAAATAACCCTTAATAAGATATGTCAGTATCATTACTTAGTTACCTTTTTCTACCCTTTATGTCCAGACCCGAAGTTCAGAAAAGCTTGGGTAATAAACTGGATATTAGATAAATTTCATTTGTAGAGTCAGTTCAAAATCCACTCCTTAAACCCTGAGCTTTTGTAAAACATTTATTGTCATGCTATTTCAGAGCACCAAGAGCCAAAAATGTTTTAAAAAAAATTGTGTGATTGCAATTCCTTATCTATACTATGTCATAAACCTCAAATTAAAAATTCATGTCCCTATCTGTTTTAGCCCTTGTTTTTTTCATTTCTATGGCAATGGGGAGACTAGGGTGTCTGTTTGTAAATATTTGTGGAGGCAAAGATTACTGCCAGCTGAGACTTCCTGGTTCACAGTAAAGACTTGGGGCTCTCTCCTGGACGGCCTTGGCCCGGAAAATGCACATGCTCACTGCAGAGTTATCACTTTGGGATTTCGTCAGATTTACTCTGGTTCAGCACATTTCCTATTCTGTTATCCCCTTTACGATGCAAAGGAGTGCCTCTTGGGAAAATCATCAGCACTTTTCCTGTTAATGGTTGTGTCCTTTCTGTCTGGTTAGTTGTCACTATTCTGACCTTTAAAACTGAGAGTAAACAAAACCTGAATCTGGAAAACCTAGCAGTGTCCTTGCTCTCTCTTGATACCTGTTAGGAAACAGAAAGAGCTAAAGGAAGAGAGAATTAGTCTTCCAGTATCTCAGAACTGTACAGTCCCTGAATTGAAAAGCAATGATTTCACCTCCTTGAAAACATCTGCCGAAGCAGGCATCACACTTACACTTCATTGGTCAACCTTTAATTTCAAAGATTTAATTGTTCTAAAAATCAATGGGGGGGCCCAGTGCCTGCGGCGCCAGCACCCTGAGTTCTAGTCCCGGTTGGGGCACTGGATTCTGTTCCGGTCACTCCTCTTCCAGTCCAGCTGTCTGCTATGGCCTGGGAGTGCAGTGGAGGATGGCCCAAGTCCTTGGGCCCTGCACCCGCATGGGAGACCAGGAGAAGCACCTGGCTCCTGGCTTCGGATCAGCACAGTGTGCTGGCCACAGCGCACCAGCCACAGTGGCCATTGCGGGGTGAACCAATGGAAAAGGAAGACCTTTCTCTCTGTTTCTCTCTCTCACTGTCCACTCTGCCTGTCAAAAACAAACAAACAAACAATGGGGAACTTTAGCTGCCAGTCCATCTAAAATAAACTGTTTGGAAAACACAAGTAATAAGATGAAGCAAAGATATGAAGTATATTTTCTGGAATGCTTATGTATTCTAGTATAAGTTAGACCTCGTTCTCTTAGAAATTGCATTTTAAATGGTGAGATTTCAACCAGACACCAAAGGGAAAAGAAAGTGAGACCATAAGGTAAGGTATACAAAAAGCAGAAAAATTAGGATACCTCATTAATCTTTGCTGCACATATAAAATAGACTCTTAGTTTACACTGATTTTGGAATGACGTGTCAGCACTTAGTAAGATTACATGTGATATGAACCAATTTTTATTTTTAAAAAACCTATATTTAAATACACAGAAAATATGCAAATATTTACTAATATATATATATTAAAGGGATATTTTTGTTTATATGATTGTATATAGATGTATGTGATAATAAAGGTTGGTATTTTAAAAAGGTAGACATTGGACAAGTATTTGACACCATGGTTAAGTCTTCACTTGGGGTGTCCCCATCCCACATCAGAGTGCCTGGTTCAACTCCTGGCTCCTCTGCTTCCCATGGCACTTCTCAACTTCCTGCTAATGTGTACCCTGGGAGGCAGTGATGATGGTTCAGATACTTGGGCCCTGCCAACTATATAGGAGACCTGCATTGAGTTCTTGGTTCCTGGCTTTAGCTTGATCCTGTGGGCATTTGGGGTGAACCAGAAGGATGAGCCCTCTCTCTCTCTCTCTCTGACAATCTGTGTCTTTCTCTGTATCTCTACCATTCAAATAAAATGAAAATAGATGAATAAAAATGTTTTTAAATTTTTATGAAGCATAGATATATAATCACAATTTGTATGTAATTTAACAATATGCAGGCTTACCAAATACATTGCTTTATGTGAGCATTTTTTTGTATATACACATATGGTTTTACTAATAAAAAGGTGATTTTTAACTTAAAAATAAATTACATTTTTTATTTCACTGGGCCCCAAGAGGTTTACAAATTAAAACTCAAAAAGTCTGAGCCGATGCTGTAGCATAGTGGGTTAAAGCTGCCTCCTTCAGTGCCAGCATCCCATATGAGTGTCAGTTCAAGCCTCAGCTGATCCAGCTCCCTTCTAAGGTGCTTGGGAAAGCAGTAGAAGATGTCTCAAGTGCTGGGCCCCTGCACACACGTAGGAGACCCAGAAGAAGCTCTTGATTCCTGGCTTCAGATCAGCCCAGCTCCAGCCATCACAGCCACTTAAGGAGTGAACCACTGTATGGAAGACCTCTCTGTCTCTCTCTTTGCCTCTGCCTCTCTGTAAATCTGCTTTCAGATAAATAAATAAATCTTTCAAAAAACAAAACTTCAAGAAGTCCATTTATTCAACAAATCTTTCGGAGCGCTGACCCTGTGTCAGGCCCCTTCTAGGGCTGGGGTAGAGTATAGCTGTAGCACATATGATGGTGTCTTGATCTGTTATAAGGCAACAAAAAGCAAAGTCCCAAATCCATAAAATCCTGCTTTTTTTTTTGGAAAGATTTATTTATTTATTTGAAGGTGAGAATTACAGAGATAGAGAGAAGAGGGAGAGAGAGAGAGAGAGAGAGAGAGAGAGAGCGAGCGAGCACACTTTCACCTATTGGTTCACTCCCAAGATGAAACAGACATGGCTGAATCAGGTCAAAGCTAGGAACCAGGAGCTTCACTTGGGTCTCCCGTGTGGGTGCCAGGGATGCAAACACTTGGGCCATCTTCTGCTGCTTTTCTCAGGCCATTAGCAGGGAGCTGGATCAGAAGTGGAGCAGCCAGGACATGAACCAGTGTCCATTTGGGACCCAGCATTGTAGTCAGTGGCTTTTACCCATCATGAACGGCCACCCAGGGAGTGAACCAGCAGATGGAAGATCTCTCTCTCTCTCCCTCTTTCTGTAAATCTGACTTTCAAGTAAGTAAATAAACCTTAAAAAAAAAAAAAAACAGAAAAAGTAAAGTGACCATGGTGAAGAAAAAAATGCACAAGAGGCTGGCAAATTGCCTATGGACAAAATAAAATGCAGCTGAAGATGAGAAAAATATTACAAAAGAATTTGAAGCAAAATGTGTTAAAAACATATCAGAAAGAAAGGGGATTTTTGTTCTAAATAGTTTACAGTGATCAAAGTTGAGACATTTAAAATAGGAGAACCAAGTACAACCATACAGGCATGAGGTCACCAAGAATGGGAGGGTGAAGCATCACAGGTAGCAAAAGGTTTTGAATAGGAGGGCTGATGGTAGGAACTTCCGTAAAGAGAGGCTGAGAGCTTTGCCCTAAAGATGAAGTATAGGTAAATTAAAGGTAAAGCTAAAGAAGAGAAAATCTGAAGAAAGCATTTGAAATGAAAACGGGTTAGAGACACACCAGGAAGCAAGGAAAGGTATGGAGAGCTCTGTGAGGAACAGTCAGCGGTCAACAACTCAAGTGCAGCCACAACAGAAGTCAGACAGAGGAGAGACAGATGTTTGGTTTGCGCAGTCATCTTCAAATGAACAGGAAGATGCGGGCCAGTGCAGAAACCAACAGAAAAGAAGTATGGATTCTCGTCTTGCTCATAGGCCAGGGGGAGAGTCTTAAAAAGAGGAGCCAGGAGACAAGAAAGAAAAATAAATGAAAATGGGAGCAGAAAAATAACTGCCAAGATAGCCTGGATTAAAACAAAGATTTTAAAAGGATTTTTTGAAATTAGTATTTAATAACTGTTTTCACATACACTCCATAAAGTCTAAAATATGTCAAGTTTCACAAGTTTATGCTTTTGATCTAGATGAATTACCTATGTTAATTAAAATTGAGAAAAAATAGAATCTGAGATAAATTGATTTTTTTTCTTCTTTTCTTTTTTTTAAACAACCACAATTGCAGTTACATTAATCACAAAACAAAAGCATGACAGTAGCGTACATTTTCTTGTGGGAATCTGAAATCAAAGCATGTAAATCATATTTCAATTTTGCTGTTCCTTTAGAATCACATACTGATCTACTTAGATAGCTGAGGCCCAGAGTTCAGAAGTATTTAACATTAAGATCTGAGCTCCTTTCTGCTTTGCAGCAAAATTATTCCAAAGCTTCACATGCTCCAGTTCTCCCTTGCTGAGCAGCTCATGCACGCTATACAAATGGTTTCTTCAGGACTGAATGTGGCTAGGGAGGAAACAGTCATTGAAAAGCATCCCCTGTACCACTGGGAACACAAAAAGCCATCACATTCAGGGGGAAATAAAAGAGAATCCTTTGGCAATAGAGATTCCAGAGTCCACCATCAGAAAATTAGTTACTTCTCAAGAATCTTTTTATTTCTTTTTAAGCCTTCCCCAATACAAAAAGGAAGCAGGAAAGAAATCTTTTCAAACATACAAACTTCTGTTAGATCTAATGGACAAAGTCTTTGGAGTTTTTCCATCTTTAAGGTTATTGCAGACATATGAAAAAGGTATTAAATTTTTAGTTGTTTCAAAGAGTAATTTTTTTAACCTTTCCTGGTTTACTTACTGAGGGCCTATAAACCAGTTAGTAAAAGTGTTTATAAAAGGAGAGTATTGTGGCCTGACCCACCCTGGCACAGAGTTCATCTCATAAGATGCCTGTCACCCAGCAGACATGATCAACCACCCCTTTAACACCCATCCACCCACCCCTCCCGCCAAGCAGACACCATGACCCATTCACTCCTGACAGATCGTACTCTTTATAGCCTCTGTTCTGTAGCCTTTTGGATGGCTGCTAAATTGTTGTTTGCTACAAAGCATGCTTTTGCTGTGACAGATGCCCCCAACTCCTTCTCCCGCTGAGCTCATGGAATCACAGCTGTGTTGTACCACAAGTACAGTGTTGTCAAATCTTTGCTTTGTTTAATTATTCAAGTTGGTTCCACTACCAAATTAAAGTGCCTGAAGATTTTAGCACAATTCATACAACAGCAACCATATAGATACAAACCCTTGCCAAGTATCTATGTGGACTCCACGTCTTGCCCACAGTAATAATTGACAGCGTACCACTGATTAACCAAGAGCAGAAAGCTACATGAAACCATTTTATCAAGTCACAGTCCCTTGGACTGGAAGCCCTTGCTTGTTCAAGGCCAGCAGGAATCAGGAGCTCAGCCTAGAGGGTACCCTTTCTATACATAGATTTTTACCCCACAGACATTGAGCCCCTGCTCAAAACTCAAGTGCTGGCCAACGAACAAACCTTAGTTCAAGGTTGTAGTTTCTAAATTTAGTAGAAATGTCAGGATCAATTTTATCCTCTGAAATTTACTTTTGTCTATATTCTCCCCCCAACTACTTTATTTTAAAAAATTTATTTATTTGAGAGGCAGACTGAAAGAGAGACAAAGCTCCCACCCACCAAGTGGTTCACTCCCCAGATGTCTACAAAGGACAAGACTGGGTTGGGTTGAAGCTAGAAGCTAGGAACTCATTCAGGGACCCAACTACCTAAGCCATCACTTGTGCCTCCCAGAATCTGCATTGGCAGGAAGCAGGAATCAGGAGTTGGAACCCAGAAATGAACCCAGTTACTCTCATATGGGATGCAGGTTTCTTAACCACTAGGTTAAATGCCCAACCCCCCACCCTCCCCATGACCTACTCAAAGTTCTTTAAAAGGTATGGAGAAGTGTTTTTCTGAGCTGGATGTGCCTGGTACTCCAGCAGGAATACGACAAGAGTAACTTGGAGTGTGTTCTTTTACACTCCATGGAATTAAAACAACAATATTAGGAGTGGAAAGAGGTTTCAGAGACCATCTCATTAGAACTCCTGATTTTGCAAGGAAGAAATGTAGACCCAGAGTGGCAGAGTAACTTGAAACACATCGCCTGGCTAGAAAGTATGACGCCTCTCTACGTTCTCTCAATTCAGGGCCCTCCCTCTGCACCACTTCTCTTCCAGCCACTGAAGGGGTAGGAATGGAGGCCATTTTCTAACATTCCATCTTCCTCTCTTGCGCTGCACCTCGGCAGGGTGTCTCTCCTTTCCAGAGAGAAAAGAATTAACTGTGCTGTCTGTCTGCTGCTTTACCACATAAGCTGTGCTAGAGCAAAGAGAAAGAGGAAGGGGCAACTTCAGGAGGTCATATTTATAGGGCAGAGTGCCTCCAAGTCCCCTACAACATCCTGGTGCCTCAGTGTCTATGGGCTAAAAAACCAGTGCACAGAAAGGGACTTTTCTTGGCCACCGTGTAAGGAGGAGTGCAGCTGCACTGGCGACTGCACAATTCCCAGGAGCAACCAGGCATCCGTCCAGCTCCTCTGAGAACTGCTGAAGCCAGGGGGAGCTGACTTTTTCCCTCCACACTTGGAAAGATGCATTGCTTGAACTCTCCCAGGCTGTGAGGGGAGGTGCAGATTAAGCAGCTACAGAAATTGAACCAGAAAGTACTTTTTCATAAGGCTCGGCAATCATTTCTCAGTGCTGGGTTAATTTACAGAGAAATATGGAGAAAGAATAGAGAGATGTTTGGTATAACCTACATTCTCAATATGTCAAGGATTAGTAACTTTATCTGGTTCCTTTCGGCTTGACTACAAGAAGATTAGATTTCTTAGAATTTTAAGAAACCTGAGAAACCAGCAACTACAAAATACAAATTAACTGAGCCATCCTGTCTGTAATAGGCATAAAGTTGTTCACCAGGTGAAAAGAAAACCAAGTTTCAATTTGGTAACTTCGCTAGGAAAATATTTTCTAAGAGAGAGAAAAGACTGAGAATGTTACCTAAAACTTTTACTTGCCTGAATTTTTGCACTTAAATGCTTTCTTTGTACCTCATCACCAGAGGTAACATAAAGTTGTTCATGGTTCTAGGTAGCTTCCAAGAGAAAGGATTCATAAAATACCTATTATGTTCCAAGTGCTTTACACACAAAGGCAAACAGCAAAAACAAATAGGACTTGGTCCTGCCATCAGCTTATAAAAGGAATTATACGAAGGCAAGTAATGGATAACTCTGTTTCATAAAGTTTTATTCATACTTTATAACCCCTAACCTCTTTCCTAACCTCTGTTCCTGAATTTCTAACAAATTTATTTGTATCTGACTCCTCTGGAATCATGCATTCCACTGCACTCTCAAACTAGAAATGCCGAAAGCTGAATGCATTCTTTTCCATCCAAAATGGATTTTCTGACTTTCATTAAAGGCATCAACTATTTACAAAGTCACCAAACAAAAGACCTTCGAATTCGTTGTTTGCTCATTTGCTTGTTTATTTTGAGAGGCACAGAGAGACAGATAAAACAGAGAGAATTCGCATCTACTGGTTCAATTCTCAGATACCTACAAGGGCTAGGGCTGCAGCTGGGAGCCAAGTACTCTATCAGGTTTTCCACGTG
This sequence comes from Lepus europaeus, assembly GCF_033115175.1. NCBI lineage: Eukaryota > Metazoa > Chordata > Mammalia > Lagomorpha > Leporidae > Lepus > Lepus europaeus. The sequence goes on from NC_084829.1 coordinate 111,829,152, forward strand.
GGTGGCAGAGACACAGTCGCTTGAGCCATCACTGCTGCCCCCCAAGGTACACATTAGCAAGAAGCTGGAGTTGGAAGCAGAGCCACATCTCAAACCCAGGCACCCTGACTTGGGATGTGGGCGTTCCAAGAGCTGTCTTAAGTGTGGCATCACCACCAGCTCCTGAAGTTAGTCCTTATTCCACCCTTTTCCTCATTCTCAGACTCCATCACACTGCTCCTACTGAAGATTTCACTCTTCTACTCTAGTCTCTGCGTCATGGCTTTACCAGGGGGTCTTCAAAAAATTCATGGAGAAAACATACTATAAGGGCATAACTGGTAAAGCTGCTGCCTGCAGTGCCGGTATCCCATATGAGCACTGGTTCAAGTCCTGGCTGCTCCACTTCTGATCCAGCTCTCTGCTGTGGCCTGGAAAAGCAGGAGAAAATGGCCCAAGTCCTTGGGCCCTCACACCCATGTGGGAGACCCGGAAGAGGCTCCTGGCTTCGGATTGGCACAGCTCCGGCCATTGAGGCCAACTGGGGAGTGAACCAGCGGATGGAAGACCTCTCTCTCTGCTTTCCCTTCTCTCCCTCTGTAACTCTGATTTCCAAATAAAATAAATAAATCTTTAAAACAAAAAGGGGGGGTAGGGACCGGCGCCGTGGCTCACTTGGTTAATCCCATATGGGCGCCGGGTTCTAGTCTCAGTTGCTCCTCTTCCAGTCCAGTTCTCTGCTGTGGCCCAGGAGGGCAGTGGAGGGTGGCCCAAGGGCTTAGACCCCTGCACCCACATGGGAGACCAGGAGGAAGCACCTGGCATCTGGCTTCGGATCGGTGCAGCACCAGCTGTGGCAGCCATTTGGGGAGTGAGCCAACGGAAGGAAGACCTTTCTCTCTGTCTCTCTCTCTCTCACTGTCTATAACTCTACCTGTCAAATAGAAAAGAAAATAAAAAACATACTTTAAGAAAACTACGCATGGGTTTCAATAATGTTTTGTACCAAAGTAAACTTATCTTTTACTCTTTTGTTCCATGTGTGTTTTGAAGCACCATCCTATATCTGTACCAAGATGTTTAAAGGCTCTTGCACCAGTAACTAATTGTTCTAACACCCCCTGCCTCCAGGCTGATGCACTAACTTACGTACTATCACCAGAGAAATTGTTCTATAATATCTCTTTGATCTTGACACCAATTACACCAAAATTGGAGGCAGGAAATCTTTGCTTTCAGAAGAGTCTAATCATCCTAGCTTTACATTTGCAATCCTCTAGTGGCTATTGGCTGCCCAGCAACTTCACTCCTGGTCCCTGAATACGTATGCTTCTTTCCCATGTGTGCCACTGGCTAATGCTCTTCTGCTCCTGGAATATCTTCATCTCACATCTTCAGCCATGACTACACTGACATCAGATCACCTACCCTTCATTCCCAGAATACACATTGATGTGTACTACTCATATGTCCATATAGTATTATGTATTATTTTATTGTTTATCAGTATGTGTCCTCTATCACATACCCATGAGTATCTGTAAAGTACAAGGAGATACACTAGGAAGTAAGAGGATTCAAAGATAAATAAGACTTACAGTATGGGAAAAATAAAACATGCACACAAATAACATTAATATGTATCAGCATGTAAGTACTATGAAAAATTAAGGAATAGGAAGCTAAGGAAAAAAAGGTCACCTGTGGGGCCCAGTGCTATGGTATAGCAGGTGAGGCTGCTGCCTGCTGTGCCAGCATCTTGTATGGGCATCTGTTCAAGTCCCAGCTGCGCTGCTTCCAATTCAGCTTGTTGCTGATGAGCCCAGAAGGGCAGCAGAGGATGGTCAAAGTGCTTGGGCCTCTGTACCCATGTGGGAGACCCAGATGAAGCTACTGGCTCCTGGTTTTGGCCTGGCCCATCCCCAGCGGTTGCAGTCATTTGAGAAGTAGGCCAGTAGATAGAAAATTTCTCTCTCTGCCTCTCTCTCTATAACTCTGCCTTTCAAGTAGATGAATAAATGTTAAAAACCAAAACAAAACAAAACAAGATATCCCATAATGGACAGTAATAGGGAAAAAAAAATCATGGGAAAGGCAGCATTTGACCAAGAACCCTAAAAACTAGAGTGTGTTATGATGTTTTAGGCTTATTAAACCTCTAAGAATATGTGTGGACTGGATAAATCACAATAAATGAATTATGAATGAATGATAAAGGTGAACAGAAAGTATAAGGTGGTTTATGAAAAAAACCATCTACTAACTTAATGAAAAAAAATTAGGCAAACTTGTGTAAATGCCCCATGACCCATTTTCAACCCAAGTAGACATTCAGCCTTCTGTTCTGTCGTTAATCTTCAAGACTACCCAGATGTTGAGTCATGATCTAATAGAGGTGGGCAATACTGTGTGGTTCTGGAGGTAGCCAGTAGCTGAGAGCCAACACAGTGATAGGCACAGATTCTGCCTTTCCAGTGCCTATAACTCAACACTGCTGCTGGCACTCTCTTCTTTGCAGTGGAAATCATGTACCTTAGTTTCAGCCATTCAGAAAGCAGAAGGATGTCTTGAAGGCAGCTGCACAGACACGCTACATGTCCTTTTGGTAACAAGCCCAAGTCGAAATCCATCAGTCCTCATTACAGATGATTAAATAAAGGTATCAAACCTCAGGGAATTATCCAGTTACAGAAAAAAACAGCAGCAAGTAGACAGTCAACTGGAATCTTTAACCCTTAGCCCAGTGAGCCATGCCACCTCCAACCAGGACTAGCTCAAGACTGGGTAGAATTGCCCCTCCTGCTTCATAGACAGAATCAGTCTCAGGACTTCCTTTGACAGGGGGACTTTTAGATGACCCTGGTCCCTCTGTGAGTGAACAGACTACATCAGCTCTCCTGCCTGCCATGTACTGAGCCTCCCACTCCCACAGGCACTGACATTACAGGTACCAAAGAGTGGTTATAAATATTAATCGAGATAGAGAAGTTTGTGCCTGAGAATGTTATGACAGTCAAAGTAACACATAAGACAGAAATTGCTTCCACTGAATAAGGAGACATCTTTCCTCTGTGTGATGCTTCTGCTTGAAATGTAATTTCCTGTATGGGAGGCAGAGAAAAGTAGCAAAGCAAACCAGTATGGTTCTTTATAACAGAAACATTGATGAGTCCTTATGAAAGTAAATAAAACCCCTGTGAAACACTAGGAACCTTCTTTGAAAAAAGCCCGTAAATTGGCCATAAAGGTTACCCTAGCCTGAAAGCCAAAGTAATTAGGACTCACTAAAAGAATCCAGACCAAGGAAGAGGACGACACTCAGGGCTGTGCAGTGAGGGGAGCAACCAGGGAACGGCCAAGCAGGAATGTTAATTCCTCGTGAACAGAACACTAAGGTCATTCTGCAGACCCTCTCTTTTCCCTGACGGGATGAGAAGCCTTGTAATGAGCACAAGGGACAACAATAAAAATTTCACTACTAGAGTGAGTTCCTGGACTTAAAATATTTCTAGAGCATTGCTAAGCCTAAACAGCCAGGAAATGTACAGAGAGTAATTCCAAAAACCTTGAATTTTTATGCACATAGTAATTAATAATTTAAAATAATTGCATTGGTCTCTCCTATTGGTACCTTCTTGGACATGTTTCTATTAATAGTTTAAGTTTGGATATCTTTTAATAGTCTAGAAACAGTTTTTTTAAACCAAGATTATCTTGTTTGAATCTCCCACCGAGTGTGTATGGTAAGTTAACTGAAAAATTTAAGCAGGCAGTCAAAGGTCCACTAATGCTTCAAAAGGCTCAGGGGAATTAGCCAGTGAGCGCTTCTTTGGGTCACTCTGCCAAGGTGAGCTGTGACACCAAGGAGTACATTAGATGGTGGCTGCACATCATGCCTGTGCAGAGGACTGCACGCCTCACTGGTTCATGTATGAGCTCATCTCAGGGAAAACCAGCCTTGAAAGGACTGCTGTTCTCCCATTACTGTGTGAAAAATACAGGCTTAAGGAATATTGATCTCTTCTTAAAGTTGGGAGCCAACTTCTCTCTGGTGCTATATGTTAAGTCAAAGATCAGCCACGCAGAGAGTTTATATGCTCTGTTGGAGAACCAAGTCTGAGCAGTGTAATACAGAAGACACAACAGTTGCTAAATCAACAACAGAAGTCACTGTGCACTTACTCCCCATGTAGGATCTCTCCTTAATGTGTTGTAATACAAGAATTAATGGTAAAACTAGTCTTCAAACAGTACTTTATACTTTGTGTGCCTGTGTGGGTACAAACTGTTGAAATCTTTGCTTAGTATATACTAAGTTGATCTTCTGTATATAAAGATAATTAAAAATGAATCTTAATGAAGAATGGGATGGGAGAGGGAGCAGGAGATGGGATGGTTTATGGGTGGGAGGGTGGTTATGGGGGGGAAACTGCTATAACCCAAAAGTTGTACTTTTGAAATTTATTTACATTTATTAAATAAAATGCATGCATGTAAATGCTGAATTATTTGAAAGATACAGGATAAGCTTAGTCATTGTAAAGTTTTTTTTATTTATTTTTGTTTATTTGAAAGGCAGAATGAAAGAGAGTTTTTCCATCTGCTGGTTCACTACTCAAATGCCCACAGTAGTCAGGGCTGGAGTCAGCTAAAGCCAGGAATTCCATCTTGGTCTCACAGCTGGGTGGCAGGGACCCAAGTACTTGAGCTATTATCTACTGTCTCTCAGGGTGCACATTAGCAGAAACTGGAACAGAAACAGAAGTGGGACTTAATCTTGAGCCTTCCCATAGGGCATTTGGGCATCTCAAGCTGAAACTTAACCTTTTACACTACAAAGGCACCCCTGGATACACCTACATTGTTGTTTGTTTGCTTTTTAATGATTTGTTTATTTGAAGTACAGAGAGAGAGAGAGAGAGAGAGAGAGAGATTTCTCATATGCTGATCACTCTCCCAAATGGCTACAAAAGCCAGGTCTGGGCCAGCACAAAGCTAGGAACCAGAGCCAGGACTTGAACCAGAGCTCATACGGAATGTTGGTGTCACAAGCAGTGTATTAACCTGATACTTCATAGTGCCAGTCCCTGAATAAACCTATTTCTTACAGTAACAATGGATAGAGGAATTGCTAATATCTAGGGTCTAGAAAAATTTGCAAATTCATTTGTTTTTGTGAAATTTGAGAAGCATAATGTAGAAACAACCAAATACAGGTATTAACAAAAGCCAGAAATGAAAGATAGAAAGAGTTCTTAATGAGGCTTTCATTTGTACAGACATTCTTCCTTAAAAAATTCTAGGGCCAGCACGTGGCTCACTAGGCTAATCCTCCACCTGCGGCACCGGCACACCAGGTTTTAGTCCCGGTCGGGGCGCCGGATTCTGTCCTGGTTGCTCCTTTTCCAGTCCAGCTCTCTGCTGTGGCCCGGGAGTGCAGTGGAGGATGGCTCAAGTCCTTGGGCCCTGCACCCCATGGGAGACCAGGAGAAGCTGGCTTTGGATCAGCATGCCAGCAGCAGTGGCCATTGAGGGGTGAACCAATGGAAAAAAGGAAGACCTTGCTCTCTGTCTCTCTCTCTCACTGTCCACTCTGCCTGTCAAAAAAAAAAAAAAAATCTCTTCTAAAAAAAATTCTAGATCTTCATACTCTTCACTGGAAGAGAACATGATGAATAAATGGTATGGTAAGAGAAGTTACAGACACTTCTAATGATAGCTTTTGTTTTTCACTTGCTGTAATACATTACCAGTGGGGTACACCAGAGGTTCCTGGGTACAGCATGGAAGCCAAGATATAAGGTGTACCATCAGAAGACTCAATGTGACTCCCACTTCTCTGACTTGCTAACTGATGGTGATTAAGAGTCTTAACATGTATGTGCATCAATTTACACACATAATGAGGATGATGATCCCAATACCTACCTTGCAAAGAGTCATAAAGGATTTTTTTTTTTTTTTGACAGCAGAGTGGACAGTGAGAGAGACAGAGAGAAAGGTCATCCTTTTGCCGTTGGTTCACCCTCCAATGGCCGCTGCAGCCGGCGCATCTCGCTGATCTGAAGCCAGGAGCCAGGTGCTTCTCCTGGTCTCCCATGGGGTGCAGGGCCCAAGCACTTGGGCCATCCTCCACTGCCTTCCCGGGCCATAGCAGAGAGCTGGCCTGGAAGAGGGGTGACCGGGACAGAATCTGGCGCCCCAACCGGGACTAGAACCCAGTGTGCCCGCGCCGCAAGGCGGAGGAGTAGCTTGTTGAGCCACGGCGCCAGCCCATAAAGGATTCTTAAAAGGTGATATACATGAATGAATTTTGTAAAATATAAAACAGTGTGAAAATGTACTGCATTCTCTAATTTCCCTTCTTAAATTGAGACTGTTAAATTGGTACTTTTTATAAAAAAAAGTTGCAAGTATGATATTATCTGAAGCCCTAGACAACTATGGTCACTGCTATAAACTCCTGCTTAACAAATAGAATAATTTCTACAGTAACTGGCTGGAAGCAGTTTCAAAATGGCCACAAATTTCTTGAAGCCCTGCATGTAGGAAGTAGAGTCTGTATTTTCACCCTTGAATCCGGCTTTGCTATGTGTCCTACTTTGACCAATAGGATATTAGAAAATATGACACAAGCAGAAACTTGAAGAAAGACTTGCACATTGAGACTTGCCCTCTTTCGCTGCTAGAAATCCTTGTGAACAAACCTGGATGATGCCACATAAAGAGAGGTCCCAACCACCCTTATCACTCAAGACCCCCAGACGAGGACCCAGACAAGTAAGGGATGAAGCCATCCTTGACCATCCAATTGCAACTGAGTCCACAGAAACATGAAAAATAATAAATGTTGTTGACTAGAGTTGGGCGGTTTGTTTTACAGTAAAGCTAGCTTTTATTGACCTAAAGTGGTTTCCATAGCTACAGAAACATCCAGAATCATCTCTTTCGTGACTTGGTTAGAGAACAGCTACTCCTATGCTCAAAAAGCCTCTAGGACTTCAAAACACTATATTCATGTACAGTTATTTTGTCTGAAAAGCTTACTCAACTAATGGAATCAATGGACCACACAGATCCAGTAAGGTTTAGATTCCCTAAATATGAACCAAGAAGTAACAGTAGTTTTATCAAGTTATTAAAAGGTAATTGCAGAGGCTTCCTTAAGCTGCCATTTCTTTTCAAGTAAACAATGAGACTGATACTTTACTACATCTTTTTCGCACACTACTTACCTACTCCTACCCTTAGGAGAGCAAAACTGAGCAGCTCCTTTCAGACTATCTTCTTTTTCTTTCTTTCTTTTTGTTTTTTATTTGACAGGTAGAGTTAGAGAGTGAGAGAGAGACAGAGAGAAAGGTCTTCCTTCTGTTGGTGAAACCCCCTAATGGCTGCAACAGCCGGCGCGCCGTGCCAATCTGAAGCCAGGAGCCAGATGCTTCTTCCTGGTCTCCCATGCGGGTGCAGGCACCCAAGCACTTGGGCCATCCTCCACTGCCCTCCAGGGCCACAGCAGGGAACTGGACTGGAAGAGGAGCAACCAGGACCAGAACCCGGCATCAAAATGGGATGCCAGCGCCGCAGGCAGAGGATTAACCAAGTGAGCCACAGTGCCAGCCCTACTATCTTCTTTTTTTAAGAATTGTGGATAGTCCTGGGTAATAAATATTAAAGAACATACATAACAATACCTTTTAGCAAAATAAAGTCTGAAGTTTCCATAATCAGACCATTTTCAGGATCAAAGATTTTCTGAGCAAATTCAATGCACTAAACATGTACCAGTGGCAATGCTATGAAAAAAATCAAAAGAAAAACTCAACCACATGCTATATAATAACATTTTGGTCAATGACAGACCACATATATGATGGTGGGCCCATAGGACAATAATGAAACTGGAAAAATCCTATAGCCTGGTGGCGTTGTGGCCATTTTAATACAGCACAGCACACTATTCATATGTTTATGGTGATGCTGATGTAAAAAAAGTTACTACATTGTAAGTTGTTAAAGGCGTAGCACATGTAATTATGTAGAGTACATACTACTTGAAAATGATGATAAACAATTCTGTTACTCATTTATGTATTTACTATACTCATAGTATACTTTTTATTGTTATCTTAGATTGTGCTCCCTGTAGTCATAAAAAAAGTTACTGTAAAACAATATGCTATGCCATGCCTGCAGCAGCTTCATATATTTTGTGCTACCTTTCTAGATTGCATCAAAAAGCTCACTTGAGTGATTCTCCTATCTAGGTTTGTGCAAGTACCCGCTATTGTTTTCAAACAGCAACAATAAGACTTTTAATGAGAAATTTCTCAGAACGTGTTCCTATCATCAAGCGACTCATGTCTGTCGTAATCACTGGATACCAAACTAGCAGAAACTGGTTATACTGGATATCAGACATAAAGTAATGAACTGGAAGGAGTTCTTATTACTAAAGATAAAATTAGTCTAAATTTTACAAATTAGGATATAATTTATCCGTTTATTTTTGCTTGATTGAAAGGCAGAGAGAACAAAAAAAAAATTACAGAGTTCAACCAATAGTACTAGAACAAAAAAAAAAATACTAAAAGGGATAAAGTATTACATTGTACATCAACAGTCAGGACAAGGGCTCATCAAGTCACTGTTTCTCATAGTGTCCATTTCACTTCAACAGGTTTCCCCTTTGGTGCTCAGTTAGTTGTTGCCGATCAGGGAGAACATATGATATTTGTCCCTTTGAACTGGCTTAATTCACTCAGCATAATGTTTTCCAGATTCCTCCATTTTGTTGCAAATGACCGGATTTCATTCTTTTTGACTGCTGTATAGTATTCTATAGAGTACATGTCCCATAATTTATTTATCCAGTCTACTGTTGATGGGCATTTGGGTTGATTCCAGGTCTTAGGTATTGTGAATTGAGCTGCAATAAACATTAATGTGCAGACAGCTTTTTTGTTTGCCCATTTAATTTCCTTTGGGTAAATTCCAAGGAGTGGTATGGCTGGGTTGTATGGTAGGGTTATGTTCAGGTTTCTGAGGAATCTCCAGACTGACTTCCATAGTGGCTTAACCAGTTTGCATTCCCACCAACAGTGGGTTAGTGTCTCCCAGGTGGGTGCAGGGGCCCAAGGACTCAGGCTACCTTCTACTGCTTTCCCAGGCCATAGCAGAGGGCTGAGTTGGAAGAGGAGCAGCTGGGACTTGATCTGGCGCCCATATGGGATGCTGGCACTTCAGGCCAGGGCGTTAACCTGCTGTGTCACTGCACCGGCCCCAGAATAAGAACACATTATTAAAACAGTATAGACTTTTTCCCTTCCCAGTTAAGTCCCAATAAAATGTGCCAAGTAACATTAATTAGATATGATAGATATGATGATGAATTAAGAACTAGAGTCCCGGCTGACGCCGTGGCTTAACAGGCTAATCCTCTGCCTTGCGGCGCCGGCACACCGGGTTCTAGTCCCGGTCGGGGCGCCGGATTCTATCCCAGTTGCCCCTCTTCCAGGCCAGCTCTCTGCTATGGCCCGGGAAGGCAGTGGAGGATGGCCCAAGTCCTTGGGCCCTGCACCCGCATGGGAGACCAGGAGAAGCATCTGGCTCCTGGCTTCGGATCAGCGAGATGCGCCGGCCGCAGCGGCCATTGGAGGATGAACCAACGGCAAAAAGGAAGACCTTTCTCTCTGTCTCTCTCTCTCACTATCCACGCTGCCTGTCAAAAAAAAAAAAAAAACTAGAGTCCCAAAGTTGTAGCATAGATCGAGGAAGTTTCACTGTTCCTTATGGAATTACACAAAGTTCTATATATATCAAAAGTTATTCAAGAATAACTGAACAATTGCATAAACATATTCTTAAGAATTATTTATGTGAAAGGTAGAGTTACAGAGAGAGAGAGAGAGATCTTCCATTTGTCATTTCACTCCCCAAGTGGCCACAACAAACAGGTCTGAGCCAGGCTGAAGCCAGGAATCAGGAGTTTCCCCTAGGTCTCTCATGTGGGTGCCAGAGCTCAAGTTCTTGGGTCATCTTCTGCTGTTTCCCCAGCCACATTAGCAGGGAGCTGGATTGGAAGTTCAGCAGGCAGGATTTGAACCAGCATCCATGTGGGATGCTGGTGTTGCAGGTAGATGTTTAACCTACTATGCCACAACACTGGCCCCATATAAACATTTCACCAGGGTTTACTTAGTGCCTACCATGTGAAAGTCAATTGTTGGCCGGCACCGTGGTTTAACAAGCTAATCCTCCGCCTTGCGACGCCGGCACACCGGGTTCTAGTCCCGGTTGGGGCGCCGGATTCTATCCCGGTTGCCCCTCTTCCAGGCCAGCTCTCTGCTATGGCCCGGGAAGGCAGTGGAGGATGGCCCAAGTCCTTGGGCCCTGCACCCCATGGGAGACCAGGAGAAGCACCTGGCTCCTGGCTTTGGATCAGTGAGATGCGCCGGCCACAGCAGCCATTGGAGGGTGAACCAATGGCAAAAGGAAGACCTTTCTCTCTGTCTCTCTCTCTCACTATCCACGCTGCCTGTCAAAAAAAAAAAAAAAAGTCAATTGTTAGATAGAATTAGAATGCCTCTCTATAATTTGGGTTCTGTTATGGCATGAATATTTGTGTCCCATCAAAATTATATGAAAACCTAGCCCCCAGGTGATTATATTAAGGTGGGGGCAGTTTGGGAGGTAAGTAGGCCATGAAGAATCCAATTTCATGAATGGGTCTAATGCCCTCATAAAAGAGTTTATTCACCTCTTTTACCATGTGAGGACATAGCAGGAAGGCATGAACTGTGAGACGTAGGCTCTTCCCAGACAAGGAATCTGTAAGCACCTTGATCTTGGAGAGTGCAGCCTCCAGAAGTGGGAGCAATCAATTTCTCTTTTCAAATTATACAGTTCAAATATTTTGTTATAGCGGCCAGAATAGACTAAGACAGGTCCCAAGTGGGGCAGGCAATGTGGTGCAGCAACATTCAGTGTCTCTTTGAGTCCTGGCTGCTCCACTTCCCATCCATCTCCTTGCTAATGCATCTGGAAAAGCAGCAGATGATGGCCCAAGTACCTGGACTTCTGCCACCTAATGGGAGACCCAGCTGGAACTCCAGGCTCCTGGTTTTGGCCAGGGGCAGCAATGGTCACTTCAGCCATTTGGAGAGTGAACTAGTGGATGGACAATATCTCTTCCTCTCTCTTTCTGTCTGCCTTTCAATAAATAAATAAATCTTTTAAAAGCAAAGACAGGGTTAACAAATTAATCCTGTTAATCTGAAGTTGGACCACATTTTACCCCCAAGCAAAGCTATAAATTATAGGCAGTTTCCAAAATCAGGTCACAAAAACTCATTTATACCTTTATGCAAACAAACTCTCCATAGTCCTGTAGCTACCACAGTGTTTCAGTAGATAAAGAGGTGCTGCCTTCCAGACTACTTACATAGCATCCTTTGACCTCCCCAAATTATCAAATCATCCAAGCTGCTGTGAATATGCCATGCTCTTAAACTCCTCCCTAACTTTCCCACAAGCTTTTTCTTCTACCTAAAATACCACCTTCTAACCCCTGTCCCCATTCCCCACCTCCCCCACCCCATGTCTCTCTCTCTCTCTCTCTCTCTCTCTCTCTCTTTCACACACACACAACTTAACTGACTGGCAATCTCCAATGCATACTACAAGGCTGAACTCAAATACCACAGTATCACTGATACAATGTACCTTAAAGTTGAGTTATATCGTATTTCTCAATCATTTTTGTATGTATAAAATAACTTCTTTATCCCACCTAAAAAACTAAATAATAAATCTGCTTATGCATTGCTTCCCTATCAGACTGTGAGCTTCTCAGGAGCTTCTCCTTTATATTTTCAAGGCTTAGCATAATACTTGAAACTTAATGGTGCATCATAGTGAATAAGGAATTAATGAATGATAGACAAAGGATCAAGAGTGTCAACAGTATCCTTCCTGCTATGTCAGCAACTACCTGAAGAACCTAAGAGCAGAAAACCTTCTGAACTCAGTGTCATCTTCTATTGAATAATTGGGTTTGATTGGCTCATATAACTAACTCTAATAATAACAACAAAATATGTAATATATTTTGAGCTCCTCCTAAATAAAAGACATTGGGTTAGTGTTTGTTATATGCACATCAACACTAATCCCTACACATTCTTGCAAAACAAGTACTACTTATTGTCATTTTGCAGATGAAAAAGCCAAAACTCAGTTTAAGGAACTTGCCTAAGGCCCAACAGAGGAGACGAGAGTTATGTATGATTCCAAAGCCTGTATTGCCTCCAAAGACACCAGGAATGAAGTATGTTGGCATTATTACATACACATCATTATGTGTGAAGATGGCCTATCCACTTTTGTGTACAAGTGGAAGATTATCTATGCACTTTCATACACAAGATTTCCCTGTTGCCTAAGAATGTTAATAACTCAGCCATTCTGTTCTGGGTTGCTAAGTGAATAAACCACACCAGTCATTACAAAACCCACTTGAGATTCTGGCAATGAACTCCTTCCTAAATCCAACCAAGTCTCACAGGATTTTCTCAATTCTCAACCAGATAAAGCCTCTGCTAATAACATGTGTTGTAGATGATAAACTCTATTAAAATGTTGATATCAAGAAGGTTTGGAATCTCTTGTCATACAAGGAAAAGATTCATTGCTGAACCCGAAGTATAGCGAGTTTTGCATAACTGGACTTCACTATGTAGTATGAAAGTTATTGTTTTTACTAGTGCATTTTCTGTTTATTTGCGACAAAACAGACATATCCCTTAACATTGGGTAATCTATTTCATACTTCTTATCAGTATTATGAGTTTAATGCATAATTACATATAATACTTAAACACACTTTCCTCTTAATGATCATAAATTTTGTCCTAAAATTCCTTTTAAAACATGTAAAATATCTGCTTAGCATGTCCTTTTCACTTGCTTTTATAATTAGATAGTTTGTTGGGATATTTGGAAAAATAAACACAAAAGACTTTAGAAATTATCTCGGAATTTACATTACAGGAAACTTTCACTTTATTTCCATTTTCTACGATAAACAGGTATTATTTTTATAATTAGAAAAAGCAAATGCGCAATCACAATTTTGTTTTGTTTTGTTTTTTTGAGAAACAGAAAGTGACGGGGTTGGGGGCTCCCATGCTGGTTCACTCCTCAAATGCCCCACAATAGCTCCAGGCCACGTGCCAAAGATCAGAGCAGGGAAATAAAGTCAGATATTTTACACAGGTGGCAGAAATCCAATCTCGAGCCATCACCTAAAGGGTCTGCATAAGCAGAAAGATGGAGTGAGGAGCAGAGCCAGGTACTCCATCCAGGTACTCCACGATGCCAAACACCCACTTCCACAATTACAATCATTAATAACTCCAAATTTTATATTATATAAACCTTATAAGCATTATGATGATAAATCAGAAAATGTCTTTTTTTTCTTTTTGTGCCTGGTTGATTTAGCAACTCTTAGCATTAGAAGATAAAGTCTGTTCAGATGTGCGGAGTATTATCTAATAGCCAGCCTCTGAATGAGTGTCTAGGGATTGACAACATCTTAGCGGAATTCCATGAAGTATTGAATCACAAAATGCCTTTAATTTAAAATCACCCCAAAAGTATACTCAAACTTTTGGCACAGGGAATCCTATGAGCCCACTTGGGAAATGTTCTAATCCTTCAACACAAAGATTTCAGGTCATGTTCTTCATTTATGCCTGCATCACCTCTTAATCTTGACAGCAAAATCCTCACCAAAATTTTGGCAAGCACATCAGGAATGACACTGCCAAAACGCAACATTACTGATCAGTCTGGTTTCCTCTCTGCTGAAACATGAGGCTATCTAAAGAAAGTTTTCTGATGCAATCACAAACAGCTTTTCTTAGAATTTGGCTCTTTTACTTACAAGCAGAAGGAAGAAAAATTACCCTATAGTTACTTCTATCTGCTCATCAGTGATGTATATTAGGTGTTGGCAAACTATAGCCAGAGGGTCAAATATTTTTGGTTTTGCATAGCCCACAAATCAAGCATGGTCTTTTAAATGGTTGGATAAAATAAATCTTTAAAATAAATAAATAAATTATTGAATAAAATCAAAGGAAAATAATTTTAATGACATGTGAAAATTATATAAAATCCAAATTTCAATGTCCATAAATAAAATTTTATTAGAATTTAGCCTACTCATTTGTGTATTGCTTATGGTTGTTTGTCTTACTGCTATGACAAAGTTGAGTAGCTAAAACAGGAGTTTCATGGCCTACTGCAGTGAGTTGAATAACATCTTCCTCAAACTCATTTCTACCAAGAAACTCAGAATTTGACCTTTTTAGTTGAGAAGCAGAGACAAACAGAAAGACAGAGGGCTAGGCCAAAGGTCCATTTCTGATCTTATTTAGTAATACGATTCTTGCAGATATAATTAAGATGAGATCATAATTGGTTAGAATAGGTCCTGACTCCAGTGACTGATGTCCTTGTAAGAGGAGAGGACACAGGGTGAAGAAAACCATAAGGAGATGAAGGCTGAGGTTGGAGTTAGGCATCTACTAGCCAAGGAATGCCAAGGATTGCCAGCAACCATCTGAAGCTAGAAAAGGGATGGAATGGTTTCCCCCTCAGTGCCTCCAGAACAGGCAGAGAGTGAATATCTGTTGTTTTAAGCCACTTGGTTTGTGGTCTTTTTTTACAATACTCCAGCAAACTAACATGCCCACAAAGTCTAAAATATCTGGCACTTTACACAAAAATGTTGCTGATCCCTAGAATCAAGAATTGTGCGCTGTGAGAAAACTCACAAATGGTAAGTTATTTCAGGTCAATTCAACCAGGGTAATGCTGGGCCTCGTAAAAGGACAAAAGCATTAAGAGACTACAGGGAAATTATAGGAGAGGACAGATCTTAAAACACACATTTTTTTTTTCATTTGTTTGCTTGTTTTATTTGTAAAGCAGAATGACAGAAAGAGAGGGGGGAGACAGAAAGCAAGAGATTATCCATCCACTGATTCATTCCACAAATACTCATGACATCTGGGGCTGCACCAGGCTGAAGCCAGGGTCAGAAACTCCATCTTGGTCTCCCATGTGAGTGACAGGAACCCAAGTATTTGGGCCATCTTCTGCTGCCTTCCCAGGTGCATTAGAAAGAAGCTGGATCAGAACTGGAATATCTCATGCTCTTATTGGCACTCAGATATGGGATGCAGGCATCACAAGCAGAGGCTTAACCCACTGTGCCACAGTGCCCACCCCTCATACACGTTCAACTTTCTATTAAATGTAGAAGTAAAGAATACTAATCACCAGTTGAGCACGTGTTATTATGTGGCACCACATGACTGTCAATAGTGTCACATCAACTTAAGAGAAGTTCAGGAGCACCTCAGTATTCTAGGAGTAGAAGATCAGTGTCATTAGTATGTGAGGCCAATGACTAAGGAGATCAGAGGGATGGTTAGCTGACTATTAGAAAGGAATGATCCACTATAACTAAACCTGAATCAGGTACAATAAGAATGCTGCAGACACATACACACACACACAAACACACACATAGGAAATATTGTTGCATTAACTAGAGAGTTTAATGAGCAGCATTTTAAACACCTGTAAACTTAGAAGCACTAAGTTGATTGATTAGTCCAACGTTTGTTAACTAGTAAGATTTAAAGAAGATTCAGATTTTAGTGAGTTTTTATCATATTTGGTTTTAAGAATCTCCTTTGCTGGTGCTCTACTGGAAATTAAATCACAATCTGAGGATAATGAAATGCTTCTTTCTTAATGACCACTTATTGTTGTGCAATTTGAATTTCTTCTTCTCAAGACTGGATCTGTATTCTCTTTGTCTAATTACTCAGATAATAAGTGATGGAACCTATGTAGTGAGGGAAAGACAAAATATCATGTACATAATTGTAAGACCCAATATGCACAAGGCTACTTACGGAAGTCTGTGTACCCTGTGCCTGAGATACTCAACAACCCAAAAGAAAGCTCCATTTCAGTTAAGATCTGAATTATAATTTACCTTGCGTGCCAGAAAACTTCAAAGATTTGCTGATACCTACATCAACCACTACAATTTTTCAAGTAGAGCTGAAGGTTCAAACTTGGTTTGATTATCCCCTAAACCGCCACCCAGGCAAGTAGCGTTACACAAGCTCTCTTCCAAATGTTTCTCAGTAGAATAGATGTGAGTCAGCCAAAGAAGCATCAATTCTTCAGTGAAAAGCTGGAGCACCAACATCCTGAGACTGTTACTTCCAATCCCTAAGTCTGGGAACCAGATCCCAGTGGCCCTCAGTCCAAACCAAATAGTAAAGATATTGAAGAGTAGATGTACTAAAGGTTTTAATGGTTTTAAACATTTCATTTTAACATCCTGAATCACCTTCTACAATATGTCCTCCCAGGATCCATTTCAGCAGAAGACAGAACTGATAGTAAAATTAAAAGGCAAAGACATCCTGAGATCCTTGTGAATAGGAACAAAGATTTCACTAACATGTAAGACTCACCCAAGTCCCACTTTCACTTGTCTTCTGCACACCAGATGTGCAGAAGGTTCACATCCAACTGGCTTATTTTCAAGGTATATAAGGGTGTCAGAATCCTCAACTGACATACCACTTCAGCTGGGGCAGCTAGACCTTCGCACGCTTCTGAGGACTATCCTCACAAGTGTCAGACATTCAGATACTCACTAACTGAACAGACACTGTGTGCTCATTCTATTTTGTGTTCTTCATTCAGTGGGCCTCCATTCCATGTGACCTGAACCCCTTCATCTTTGATCCTTTCGGTACATTTCCTAAACCGTTCATAATTAGAATGAGCCATGATTTATCGTCTACCAGATCTATTTGTGATTGAATGAACATTCAAATGTTCACTTTGTTTGAGAAACTGAGCTTAAGAATATGGGGGAAAAGACCCAGAGGTCATTAAATCTTTCAGATTTATTTCTTGTGAAGGGGAATTTGTATATTCACCTAGTAACTTTACAGGAAATGGCTGGTGACCATTCAAGAGAAAAAATGAATTGGCTTTATCCTAACAATCCATTTGGAGAAAACATTGTTAAGGTGCATCAGTAAGCATGATTCTATATATTTACTGGCTTTAGTTTAAGTTTTGTGAAAATAACTATAGTTTTATTTAAATATTTCAACATTTATTTATTGCAATTTAGATTTATCCTGACCTCAAAACACTTGATGAAGGAATCACAATGTACTAACAATTATTGAAACTATCATCATTTTTTCAAGTATTAACAGTATACACAACTCTGTTTAACAACCATGATAAATATGACAAATCCTGTTTCATTATAATGAAGTTATGCTTTCTAATTTTCACATATGTGAAGCTTTTACAGAAGTTTTAGATTAAAAATAAAATCCTAAAATTCCATCACCATAAATATTACTCATTTTAAACATAAATATAATTGAGAAAATTTAACTTTGTAAAAATTTATTGTTTCCAATTACTTATGATTTTAAGATTTATGGGATTATGCTATAATCCCTTGGCTTAGATTCATTAATCACCACGAAGCTGCATTCAAAAAGAGAGAGAAAGAGGTAGCAGCAAGAATGAGACAATAATAAACAGTCTGTTGTGTTGTGGAAGTTGCACCAACAGAAGAATTGGAATCCAATCAAAATTCTGTTATTAACTAGTCACATTTTGGCAAATCATTCACTATTTCTACTACATCCTCCTACTCTGGCATCTATATAGGTAATCAATCTAAAAATAATAGGAAACAAAGAATAGTTTACTTAGAAATAACTTGCATAATATGCAGTGAAGATAACTCTAAACCTATATACTTAATGATGAAGAGATCTAAATACAGAGAACTTCATGTTCCTGAAAGGTAAACTCAGTATTACAAAGATATCAAATGCATGCACACTGATTTACCAATTTAATAAAAATTCAGCAAATATTAAGAGAAAAAGTATTTGTGAAAATAAAAGATTGATCCTAAATTTCATCTGAAAGTTCAAATGAGTAAGAATATTGACTTTTTTGTTAAATAAAGGACAATTTTCTCTGTCAGATATAAAAATTTGTTACAAAGTTATAGCAATTTTTTAAAAAATGTGTTGATGTACAAAGTGCAGTACAGCAGAAGAGAGAACTCAGCAATACTTCCATGTTTTAAGTAGAATTTAAGGTCATGTTAACGGCAGTATTGCAGATCACTTGCGGTAGAACATAAGGGAAAAAATCAAGTTAGATCCCTACCTCACACTACACTTTTTTTTTTAAATTGGTTGCTTATTTTCTTAAGTTTTTAATTTTATTTTAAGACTTATTTATTTATTTGAAAGTCAGTTACAGAAAGAGAGAGGGAGAGACAAAGAAACAGAGATCTTCCATTCACTGGCTTACTCCCCAGAAGGCCGCAACTGCCAGCGCTGGGTCAAACTGAAGCCAGTAGCCAGGAGCTTCTCCAAGGTCTCCCACGTAGGTGGGTGGGGCCCAAACACCATATCCCATTGCTTTCCGAGGCCATTAGGATCAGAGAGCAGCCAGGACACGAACAAGCGCCCACATGGATTATCGGCGTCGCAAGTGGCAGCTTTACCCTCTACACCACAACTCTTGTCCCTCACACTACACTTCAAAATAAACTTGAAGTGAATTAATACACATAATGTTAAAAGTTAGAACATGACTTAGAAAGATGAATACCGCATGTTCTCCTTTATATGTGGGAGCTAAAATTTATAAAGAAACTTCTGTGTTTATCAATATTTCTGCAAATATACTTTTGTAAAACTTTGTTTTATACCCTTGTCAAACCAATGGTTAAGAATATTATACTACTATAGTTTCAATGATCTGCAATTACTTTAAAATTTTCTGTATATGGGTGAAATGCTCATTTTTCCATTCAATTATTTTGTATAGCTGTTGTCTGTATTCCCACTAAGCTAGGATCTTTTTGCTTTTTACTTGTTAAACTTCTTATTCGGTGAAGTATTAAGCCTTTTTCTTTAATGTAAATTTAAAATGTTATCTCAAAAAAGAAAGAGAGAGAAAGGGAGAAGGAAGGAGGGTAAGGGTGGGAGAGAGAGGAAGGAGGAAGAAAGGGAATATTACTAGATTCTTAGAATTGTATTTACAAATGAATCTGTTAAGAACTAATTAAAATTAATATAAAGAAAACTTTTTTTTTTTTTGATAGGCAGAGTGGACAGTGAGAGAGAGAGACAGAGAGAAAGGTCTTCCTTTTTTTACCATTGGTTCACCCTCCAATGGCCGCACTGATCCAAAGCCAGGAGCCAGGTGTTTCTCCTGGTCTCCCATGCGGGTGCAGGGCCCAAGGACTTGGGCCATCCTCCACTGCACTCCCGGGCCACAGCAGAGAGCTGGACTGGAAGAGGGGCAACCGGGATAGAATCCGGCGACCCAACGGGGACTAGAACCCCGGGGTGCTAGTGCTGCAAGCGGAGGATTAGCCTAGTGAGCCGCAGCGCCACCCAAGAAAACTTTTTAACAGGATTTACTTATTTATTTGAAAGGTAGAGTTACAGAGAGAGAAAAGTAAGGAGGAGTGGGAGACAGAGATCTTTCACCCTCTGGTTCACTGCCCAAATGGCTGCAACAGCTGGGGCTGGGCCAGGCTAAACCCAGGAGCCAGGAGCTTCTTCTAATCCTCCCATGTGGGTGTAGGGGACCAAAGACTTGAGCCATCTTCTACTGCTTTCCCAGGCACATTAGCAGGGAGCTGGATCTGAAATGGAGCAGCTGGGACTCGAACTGGTGCCAATATGGGATACTGGGGCCACAGGCTATGGCCTTACTCACTATGCCACAACAACGGCCCCTAAAATAAAGAAAACTTGTTAAAAAAGAAAAATAAAAAACCTTTAAAAGGCAAGTATATGTATAAAACAAAAACAAACAAACAGGGCATGCATCCCACGTGTGTGCCACTTCGAGTCCCGGCTTCTCCATTTCTGATCCAGCTTCCTGCTAATGTGCCTGGTTAAGTATCAGAAGATGGCCCAAGTGCTTGGGCCCCTGCACCCACATGGGAGACCCAGAAGTTTCCAGCTCCTGGCTTCAGCCTGGCCCAGCCTTGGGCATTTGGGCCATTTGGGGAATGAACCAGTGGATGAAGATTCTCTCTCTCTCTTTCTCTCTCTCTCTCTCTCTCTGTAACTCTGCCTGTCAAATAAATAAATAAATCTTTAAAAACAAACAAACAAGCAAACAAAATGTTATAACATGGAGCCAGCATTGTGGTGGAGTGCATAAAGCCACCACCTGCAATGCCTGCATCCCATATGGGTGCCAGTTGTGTTCTGGCTGCTCTACTTCTGATCCAGCTCCCTGCTAATGGACTGAGAAAATCAGTGGAAGATAGTCCAAGCATTTGGGCCCCTGAACCCACATGGAAGACCCAGATGAAACTCCTGGCTTTGGCCTGGCCCAGTGTTGGCTGTTGCGGCCATCCAGAGTGTGCACCAGTGGGTGGAAGATCTTCCTCTCTCTGTGTGTGTCTCTCCCTCTCTCTTTCTGTAACTTTGACTTTCAAATAAATAAATCCATCTTCTTTTTTTTTTTTTAAGTTATAATGTGAAGAAAATATCAGATAATATCTATGGAACTCTTAAGGCAGCAAAGTCACTTCTAAACAAGATAGAAAGCCCAGATGTCATGCAAAATTGACAGATGTAATTATACTAAGCTTTAAAGTTTTAAGCTCAGCAAAAGACCATATAAGCCATGTTAAGAGTCAGATTGTATTTTGGTACTCATTAGCTGACCTCTCTCTTAGCTCTTCCCCCTTTGCTTCCTAGCTTATAGTGACTATTGTTCTGCTCTCTACTTCTATGAAATCAAATGTTTCAGCTCTCACATATGAATGAGACTACATTGTATTTGTCTCTCTGTTCCTGACTTATTTTACATAATATCTTCCAATTTTATCCATGTTGCTGCATATGGCAGGATTTCACTCTTTTATGGGTGCATATATTCTATTTGGTATACACATCACATTTTCTGCATCCATGTATTCATTGATGGACACCTCAGTTGGTTTCAAGTCTTGGTTATTGTTAATAGTGCTATAATAAAGATGGGAGTTGGGCTGGCACTGTAGTATAAAACTGCCGCCTGAGTGCCGACACCCCACATGGGCGCCAGTTCGAGTCCTGGCTGCTCCACTTCCAATCCAGCTCTTGCTAAGGCCTGGGAAAGCAGTAGAAGATGGCCCAAGTCCTTGGGATGCTGCACCCACATGAGAAAACCCAGAGGAAGTTTCTGGCTCCTGGCTTCCAATCGGCTTAACTCCTGTCTTTGTGGCCAGTTGGGGAGTGAACCAGTGGATGGAAGATCTCTCTCTCTCTCTCTCTCTCTCTCTCTCTCTCTCTCTCTGCCTCTCCTCTTTGTGTGACTCTGACTTTCACATAGATAAATAAATCTTAAAAAATATATGAGAGTATAAGCATCTCTATTATGAAACATTAATTTCCTTTCCTTTGGATATATACCCCTGTAGTGGGATAACTAAAGAATACAATAGTTTCATTTTTAGGGTTTTTTTTTTTAGGAACTTCCATACTATTTTCCATAATGGGTGCACTAACAGTCCTACCAATAATATATAAAAACTGCTGTTTATCCACATTCTTGTCAACATTTGTTATTTTTTAATTTAATTAATTAATTGGAGATATAGAGAGACACACAGAGATCAGATAGAGAAAGAGTGCTCCCACTAGCTGGTTCACTCCTCAAATGCCCTTTACAGCCAAGGCTGGGCTAGGCCAAAGCCAGGAGACAGGAACCCAGTTCCAGTCTTTCATATGAACAACAGGAACCCAACTACTTGAGCCATCCACAAGTGCTTTCCAAGGTCTATAACAGCAAGAAGTTGGTGTAAAGAATAAGAGGCAAGTATTGAATTCACACACTCCAATATGTGAAGTGTGTATTTTAACACCTAGGTCAAGCATTAGCCCCATTTGTTATTTTTTATCTTTTGCATTACAGTCATTCCAATTAAGGTGAGATGATATCTCATTTGTGGTTTTGATTTGCATTTCCCTGATGATTAGTGATGGTGAGCACTTTTTATTCTTGGCAAATTCCAAAACTTTTTTTTTAAATATATACAATCTTTACTTATCAATTATCTTCCAATAACACTGAAAAGAATTGGAAAAAATATACTATATGGGATTTGTATATACAAATTACCAATATATAGGTTGACCAGTAAAAAACTAGATTACTCTTTCATAAAAATCTTGTAGAGAATTTAATTGTTTACCAATAACTTCACTAGGCATCATGATGCAAAAGCAACTGGAAAGTAAACTATCTGAAAATGCTTTAATAAATAATCATATAATCTTCCTTGTATTACTCTCCTTAAAACAATTTCTGGAAGTCAAATTTTAGACATCAACTAACATTTTAACATAAAACACGTTGATGGTAGTTTTACAACAATTTCATGCTGATTTGTACACTGATACAATATTAGTAACCATAAAATGCAACAAGTATTGTGGTCAAGATTATAGATTCTAAATTACTAGAAATCTCTACAATATGAAATATTTTAGGTATTATCACTGAATTTTTAAAAATGGGAAAATCTGTAAACTTTTAAAATTATGAGCTTATTAGTTTATTTTAAAAAATATATTAAGTTCTAAAATATATATGTCAGGACGGGAGGCTGAAGGGGAGACCATGTCTGAGACGAGATTGGTGAGCACGTGCCAAACCCAGTATAGGCTTAGTCACAGAAAGACGTCTACCACGGACACTTGTCTTCCCTAAAGTCCTTGCTTTGGCTCTAGCTCCCAGGTAACCCTTCATCCGAAATAAGCACTTATTTAGCTTTTTCTCTTTTGCTGCAGTTATAAAACACTGTGCTTCGGTGAGCTATCAATCTGTGGAGGAGAAAAATCACAGAGGAATCAATGGTGAAACTTTACCAAGTGTGAGAGCTCTAAAAAATATAACTGATTAATCATTGTTTGCCCAAAAGCATTATTTGTTTCTCTTCCAAGTTGAGGATGACTCTTCATACATTTCCTTTTTCCATATGGGCACCTTGGCTTTTAAATTATCAATGGCATAGCTCACAGCTTCAAGGGATGCAGCCCTGTGGGCTGAGGACACAGCAATGGTTATGCTTGCTTCTGACACCGGAACTAAGCCAAGTCGATGGAACACTGCTATGTGTGTGACTGGCCATTTCTGCCTGATGTCACTACAGATTTTTCTGACCTCGTTTTCTGCCATTGGTAGATAAGCTTCATATTCTAAGCTAATGACTTTCTTCCCTTCAAAGTTATTTCTCGTAGTCCCTACGAATAGGGACACTGCATCGCAGGGTGGAGAAATCACCAGCTGCGAGACCTCCTCCAGCAGAGAATTTTATTATATCTTTATGTTTCTCTTCAACATCATCCATATCTTTCCTACATGGCTTAAATGCACTAGCCTCCACTAATGGGGGGGATAATAGCAATTTCGTCTCCGGGCTGAAGCCAGAGGAGCTGATCTCCAAGCTCGACATATTCTTGACGAACAGCAAATATCGCCTGATTTCTAACATCAGCCAATCCAGGATATCGAGTTTCTATCTCCACAGCTGCAATGCTTTTATTTCTTGGGGCACAGAAATGGTCTCCAAATGAACTCCTGCTATTTCAGCACACTTTGCAAAATACAATACTTCAACCCAACACCAGGAACCAGCCACGAGGAGGAGCATCTAGGCCTGGAAGCCTAGGGTGGGTGGCCCGAAGGCCACGTGCCCTGGAGGTGCAGGGCTCCAGCAAGCCTCCTCCTGGCAAGAGGCCAGGGAAAAAAAGAAGCAAATTCCAGAACTCTTAACTATTATTTCATACAAAGATCTATCTCCTGGTGTGTTCATGAATCACATCTTTTAATAATGAGAATGGAGCCAGCATTGTGGCTGAGCAGGTAAAGCCACTGCCTGCAACACTGGCACCCAGTATGGGCACCAGTTCATGTCCCTGCAGCTCCACCTGCAATCCAACTCTTCACTGATGACCTGGGAAAAGCAATGGAAGATGGCCCAAGTGTTTGGGCTGCTGTACCCACATGGGAAACCAGGAAGAAGCTTCTGGGTCCTGGCCTCATCCTGGCCCAGCCCTGGCTGTTGCAGTCATCTCGGGGCTGGACCAACTGATTGAAGATTTCTCTCTCTCAAAATAAATTGTAAAACCTTAAAAAAATGAGGAGCATAATAATCAACATGAATATTTTACTTGCTATAAATTAGCCAAAATGAAATTTGTATGTGTATAAAAAATCTTGTTCAAAGAAATTCAGGTTGTGAATAATTGATAGAATGCTGCTAATAACATTTTTAGTTAACACACAGAAAAAGGAGAGTGAGAATCTGAAGGAAGCTCACTACCCTACCTGGATTTTCTATGAAAAGGGTGATTTTATGTTTTAAAAAAATGAAACGCAAACTTTGCAAATTGGTTTTACCCCAGTATCTCTCTACTGGCTCTCCTAGTGCAGTCAGAGATGAGATGCTCAAGGAAAGAGATTGAACAATTGTGGTTTGTAGCATATTTGAAAAGAAGCACAGATTGAGAAAATGGAGCTATAAGAATGCAAAAGTGGGGATATAGTATTTTCTTAATCATGTGGAAGTCTAAGTGTTAATTAAAATTGACACTAATTAAGAAATATAATCCCACCACCCTCAAGAGATAGGCTAGCTCACTGGAAGACAATGACAACTACTAATGTGGAATCACCAGTTCTGCCATAGGCCTTTTAGGGCCTTCAGCAATTCCTAGTCAATTTTTCACAGAATTCTTCTGGGAATTCTGCCCAGCACACAAGACAAGATAAGGATTCACTGTAAATCCTCACTTTACAAATAAGTACTTTACAACAGGTCTGATGTTACATGTTTTTCTTAGTTCTCTTTCATTTCCAGATCTATGCAGAGGTTTTCAATAAGCTCTCCTATTCCAAAGTGGTAAGATGGTTAAAGGCCTTCAGAATTGTTGAATGAGCACATTCCTTCAACACTACACATGAGTGGATTGAATTTCATCTTTTAAGTTCTGTACCAATACTGGCTGGTATTAAGTATTAAGTCTGAGTTTATTAACTTGATTTTTATTTAGCCTTCAAGATAATCTGTGAATTTGTTTTGTATGTATAAAATTTATACCTGGAAAATGTACTTTAATTTTTAAAACATTTTACAGTATTTTTGTCTTATTTCTATAACTTCTTTAATGATCAACCAAAATAGTTAAGATCCTCCCTTTTCCCTGAGAGTTCTTTCCATGTTACGGGGCTGTTATATGCTTTTATGTACAACTTTTAAAGTGTACTTACTAAGGGCTGGGTCTTATTAAAGGCTGGGTCCCTGTTACCTCAAAACATTCATTATTTTTTCTATTCTCATTAAGGTCTCAGCAGGAACCTTCCTAGGAAACAAATGTAAAAATAACAATATCTTACCTTTAGAAATCCCTGTTCTCTTAACTCTTAACAACTTGTTAAGGCAGGAATTTTTATCTACATTCTACAAAGGAAGAAATTTGAGCTCAGAGAAGCTAAGTCAACTGTATAAGGTCTTAACATAGTTCCCAAGTGTTTGAACCTGAAATTGAACACATGTCCTCAAATAGTGTAGTCCCACTCCACCACAGCTGCTTCACCCCAAGAATGATAAACTCTCTAAAAACAAGTATTAATTTTAGAAACAACCAAAAGCAGAGTGACTAAAACTATATTTTGAAAACAAGTTGTATACTCAAATGTTTAATTCACCTTGATGTTCTTAGTATTATTAAGGAAAGTGATCATAGTGGGTAACATAGTTTGCAGGAATAAGAATTATCATTGTAGAATACAATTATAAAGTACTGACAGATTTCATATATGATTTGTGAGGGCAATTCCAAAAAGGAATGTTCCCCAAGCGGATTTGAAGATTAGCTTACACGGTGTCAAATAATTATTTTTATTATTCTCCCCACACCACTGATGGGATCTCTGATTGTGTTAGTAAAAGATACAGTGAAGATCTTCTGTATACAAAGAGAATTGAAAATGAATCTTTACATGAATGGAAGGGGAGAGGGAGCGGGAGGGGGGAGGGTTGCGGGCGGGAGGGAAGTTATGGGAGGGGGGAAGCCATTGTAACCCATAAGCTATACTTTGGAAATTTATATTCATTAAATAAAAGTTTAAAAAAAAAAAAAGATACAGTGAAAATCAAATTATTCACAAAAAGTAGTGATGGCATTTAAATTGCCTTAACAATTCTTTGTTGTTGTCATTATTGAATATTCTCAAAATATCACAAATGCATTAAAATGGAATTTTAAATGAAAATTTAAAGATTTTCTTTTCTTGCCACATGGTCAAAAGGATATAAAATTCAATGCAGAGAAAATTACTGCCTATTTTATTCAATGAATTACTGTTCTGTAGTTTAAACTCACTGAAAGTACTCAGGATATTTAAAGCCACAATGAGAAAAAGCAGGAGATTCCAGCTAAGGAAATTAAGTATTAGCTTGATAAAAATAAAATGTTGCAGACATGAAAAAATATTCTGATGAAGAGGAATATTCAGGGCTGGCATGGCTTAGTAGGTTGAGCAGCCACTTGCAATGTGGGAATCCTATGTTACAGAGCCAGTTTGAGTCCGAGTCCTAGCTGCTCCACTATTGATCCAGCTTCATGCTAATGTCCCTGGGAAGGTAATGGAGGATGACTCATGTGTTTGTGCCCTGCTACTAATATTGGTGACCCAAAAGGTGTTCTAGGTTCTTGGCTTCATCTTGGTCCAGCCCTGGCCTTTGTAGCAATTTAAGGAGTGAACCAGTAGATGGAAGATGTTCTTCTGTCTCTCCCTCTCTCTCTGTCATTTTGCCTTTCAAATAAATTAATCTTTAAAAAAAGAAAGGGTAAATTGGTCTTGTCCACAATCAGGAGGAAACAACTATTTACCTCTTGCCATTTTCTCTTCTCTCTCCCCCTCAGGGAACACTTTGATGCAAAACATTATTGATTACTTTTGGCATGATTGAGTTGTATAAGCACACTAGTACAAGACTGTAAGAGGACAGTGAGAAATTCAAAGACTAGGCTCTCTCTTCAGCAAAAAGGGAGACTAGTCCACAACCCCTTTGAAATCTGCTCCTTTTTCAGAAAGAAAAGAAAGGAGAATGGGAGAGAAGCTGGCAGAGAACTGGCTTCCTACTTTGTTTTGAATTACGAAATATCTTGAAGTTTTTCAATCTTCTCTTTATGAAGTATATTTAATAGGGCTATACTATAAACTTGTAATTACTGCTTCTTTACAGAGGCAAGTTAAAACAATTACAGGGAAGAGTGTAATAAATCATCACTCAATGACACAGACTAGTCCTCTGCCTAGAGATTATGGGGGCGAATCATGAAGAGTCTTGGAAATCAAGTAGGGAAGGTTAGGTTATAGGGAGTTAAAATTCAATTTTTAATTGGAGAAGTAACAAGGGAGATATTTGTGGTATAGCATGCCTTGGGAACATCAGCAATGACATAAAAGGTAATTCAGGCAGAAAACATCAAGAACTTTAACTTCAGTTTTAGCCCCAGGAAGGGATAAAAATATCATAAATGTTTAAAAAAAAAAAAAAAAAAAAAAAAAACCCTGATTTGACAAGGATGATCCATGGAGTGCTCGGCATTGTAGCAAACCATCAGTAAGCGATCCAAGCAGCCCCTGGCTACTCAACTATTTTTATAATTAGTAATTTTAGAGGGGAAAAAGACAACATAAGGGAATCTGCACCCAAGATCTGAAAGATGATGGAGGTAGAAAGAGAGGCTTATAAGTTGACTAAACAGGGAAAACCTTCAGGGTTTTTTTAGCTAGTTCTTTTTTGCTTTAATTTTTAGTACTGTTTGCTAGCAGAGTATTAGCCATATTAAACTTAAAGTATTAGCCATATTAACCTTATATCTGGTTTCACTCTTTTTAAATTGATTGAGAGGCTGAGAGACAGAGACAAGCACACACACACACACAATCAGATCTCCCATCTATTCATTCACTCTCCAAATGCCCACAAAGTTCAGGGCTGGGCCAGGCTGAAGCCAGGAACTGCAAACTCAATCCAGGTCTCCCACATGGGTGGCAGATACCTAACCACTTGAGTCATTACTGCTGCCTGTCCCAGCGTCTGGGAAAATGGTGGAGAGGTATGATTTACAAACATCTCCAAGATACTTGAAAAAATTATTTCAGAGGTGGTGGTGTTTTGGATGGGATAATGATAATCTTGCAGCTGAGGAAGTGATGAAAAATGTACAAGCAGCAATACCTAAATCAGCATGGAGTAGCTGAAAACCCTGATTTCAATTTGAGTCAGAGCTACGGCAGAAAATTGTGTGTTTAGTGTCATTGGCATTGAAGCAGCCTTCAAAGCAATGAGAATAAAAGTCAAAATCAATTAGAAACTTGACATAGGTGTCTTTTTCCAGAAAAGAATGGGAGTGGAAGACATGGTACATAAGAGGCAGAAATAGGAGGATGAGGCCATGAGGAGGACCCCGTCTGTTTCCAGCAGTCCACAGGATACTAGATGTTCTGAGCCACTATGGTTAGGATTTTAAACTAATTAGTTAACTCCTTTTTAATTGGGAATTAACCCAATGGATATCTGAATTTACTGTGGATATTAAATGAAATGATATGTTCAAAAATGCTTTAAATGTAAAAATTATCAACATATGCAACAAAAAGTAATCAAATTCCAAGCATAATCTTACTGGAAGAATACCTCATTATTATCATCCCCTCTCTTCTGTGAGTTCCCTCATTCTAGGAATCCTGACTCTCTGTTTCTTCTCCTTCTCCTTCCTTCTCCTTTCTCCTTTTTCCTTTCTCCTCCTCCTCAAATTCACTCACTTGATTATGGGATGTGGCTATCCTAACCAGCATTTTAGCCACTATGCCTAACCACCCTTCTGAAAACATGTATCACTAAAGCTTAATCTCTTATGGTTCATTTTTATTATCTCATAGGTATGTATTTTTGTAACCTCAACAAGAAATAGAAACATTCCATAAATTCTTACCATCTTTAAGGTAGCATGGAAGAGTAATGGAAACAGAACCACAAGTTTTAGAATCATGAAGAGCTGGCTTGAAAACTCAACTCCAACCACTTACAAGCATCATAAACTTGAGCATGTTATATAACCTCTCAGGGACTTATTTCAAGAAGAAAATAGAGTAATGGTTTCTTCACTGTAAGATTTGTGGTGTGGGGATTCAATAAAGTCACATAGGCAAAGCACAACAACCCAGTGCCTGGTATAAAACATGTGCTGAATAAAGAATATCTGTTGAGCAAATGAATACTTGCGTCTTTCATAGACATCTCACCACCAGGCCTGACAATGTGCTGTACAAAGCACTGAAAAGTTCACCAAACTGAAGGACCCTTATGGAGGCTCTGGTTTGGGAGTAGCTTAATAAAAGCTTTCAATTTATTGATTGCAACAAGCAATTTTTAAGGGTTAGTAGATCCTTTAGGAAAACTACATTGTTATTTGGAATAAAGGTATATAATTAATATAATTTTATATGAGGGTACTTCATAAAGTTTGTGAAAACCAGAAATAAAAAGATATTACCAAGGGGCCAGCATTGTGGCATAACAGGTTAAACCACTGCCTGAAGTCCTAGCATCCCATATCGGAACCAGTTCAAGTCCCTGCTACTCCACTTCTGACCAAGTTCCCTGATAATTTGCCTGGGCATTCATTAGAGGATGGCCCAAGTGCTTGGGCCCATGCATCCATGTGGGAGACCTGGATGAAGCTCCTGATTCCTGGGTTAGGCCTGGCCCAGTTCTGGCTATTGAAGACAATCTGAGGAATGAACCAGTGGATGGAAGATCACTCTCTCTGTCTCTCCCACTCTGTGTGTAACTCTGACTTTTAAAAATAAATAATTCTTTCTTTAAAAAAAATCTATTTTCACAAACTTTTAAAAAGTATCTCATGCTCTAATTTCTAGAATCACAAACTAGTTAAAATATATCATTTCAGCCAACCACTTAATCTCTTTAATATCAGAAAATATAGCATTAAAATAGCAGTGAAAAATTACCTTTTGCATCACTCCTATGCTATCATTTTTTGTGTATGAATTTTCTACTCTCACTACTGGTTGGCCAGTTAAGAATGCAGTGTCAGAGATGAGTGTGTGGCCCACATCAGAGTGCCTGGATTCAATTTCCAGCCCTGGCTCCCAGTTCTAGCTTCCTGACTTTGCGGACCTTGGAAGGCAGCAGTAGTAGTTAGTAGTAGGTTCAAGCAGTTGGGGCCATGGATTGAGTTCTAGCCCAGCCTAGTGCTGGTCTTTGTGGTGCTTGGAGAATGAGCTAGTGGATGGGAGCTCTCTGTCTCAGTCTCAGTCTCTGGCTCTCACAATAAATAAATAAATAACCATGATAAATAAATATATAAATACATAACCACAGTATCAGAACAATGGGAAAAGTGATCAGGTAACTCTAAGAGACCAGGAACCTGATCCTCTTAATCAAAACTTTGATTTCCTTTTTTTATTCACCTCCTTGTTATCTCTGAGAACAAAGTGGGGAAGGAAATTAGTCTGACATCGTCACCCTTCCCCCACCTTTTTCAATTTAGTTCTTCCAAAAGGTTATATGGATGTTTTTTTAGTCTGTCCCTGGAGGGTAAATATATTGCAAATTCTTGGAAACACTACTGTAGGTAGATAAGGTTTGAGTCAGAGTTTCTGAAACCTTTTTCTTAAAATTTTTTCCTGCTTTTCACTTACCTTTTCTAGAGTATATGTCACTCCGATTATCTTATCAAATACTTAAAATTAAATCCTACTAATTTAATGGGTAAGTCCAAAGAGCAGTAACTAAAAATATACACACATTTGTAGTGGTTTTGTGATGATTATCTATACACCCAGAGGGGATCTGACATTCTGACACTTCACTCCTAAGGTAGATATGTCAGTCCTTGATTCTTCAGATAAGCAATGACTCTGATGTTTCCCAATTCTGAATCTTTTTACGTAAGTGCTACTGGACAGTTCACAAAGCACTCTAAAGGGAGGATAAAGTTAAGAAAGTGTGCAGTTTTATTTTTTTGTGAAGATTTATTTATTGATTTGAAAGGCAGAGTTACAGAGAAGCAGAGGCAGAGAGAGAGAGAGAATCTTCCATCCTCTGGTTCACTCCCCAGATGACCACAATGACTGGAGCTGTGCCAATCTGAAGCCAGGAGCCAGAAGCTTCTTCCAGGTCTCCCAGGTTGGTGTAGGGGCCCAAGGACTTGGGCCATCTTTGCTTTCCCAGGCCATAGCAGAGAGCTGGATCAGAACTGGAGCAGGCAGGCCTCAAACCAGCACCCATATGGAATGCCAGCACTGCAGGTAGCAGCTTCACCAGCTAGGACACAGCACCAGCCCCAAGTGTGCAGTTTTAGTACCGATTGTAACAGCTAATCCAACTTCTCCTATGCACAGTGTTCTGTGCTTATTATGACAATTTGAGCTCTTATTAGATTCCTAGACACTACATAGCTGTCAGTGGACAAAGGCTAACATAGTTGAATTTAATTTTCCAAAACTAGCTAAACATCAATCTCCAAATCTGTAAGATGAGAATACTGATACACACAAGTCCAGGGAGCTATTGTAAGGCTTGAATCTCAAGCCTAGCACAGACTCATACCGTGTAGTACCTGGTGCAAGTGGGTACCCTTTCCTTCTCCTCTTTCGACATATATGTATAGAATCACATAGGATTAACTGAGATTAAACTGTACAAAGTAATACCATTTTAATTTATATATATATATATATATTTTTTGAGTACGTATTGTCTTTATGGGTCTAATACAAATTGAGTATAAACTGGGAGAGTGAACAACTGGAAATCTTAAAGGAGAGTAGTAACAGACACTTATGCCGTCATACATTTACATGTGAGAGATCTTTTGATGTATTCATTAAGCAATATTGGGATTTATCAATCTCAGATGAACTTTCATTATTGCTCTGAAGTCTTACTACACCCCTAAGTCTAAATCCTATGCCTCCTGATCATTATTCTATGCCTTCTAAAACATAATCAAACTTTTAAATCTCCTTTCTCCGCCTTAGTCTTAGCTGATGATTCCAAGGGCAAACAGAAACCAGCAGAAGGGACTTCTCTTATCTTTGCACCAGGAAATCTGTAGCCCCCTTTCTCCTTTCTCCTTCTTCTTCTTCCATTATAGAAAAGGATCATTATAGAAAAGGAGCAAGATCCCTTTCAAGAGCCAATTTTAAACATGTGCCATACGCCCTCATCCTTCCTGCCTTCTCAGAGACCTCACTCCATTCTCCCCCTTTCCCTACTGTATCTACAACATTTTCCTTTCTACTGGATTCTCAGAGGAAACTTATTCTTTTTTTTTTTTTTTTTTTTTTTGACAGGCAGAGTGGACAGTGAGAGAGAGACAGACAGAGAGAAAGGTCTTCCTTTGCCGTTGGTTCACCCTCCAATGGCCGCCGAGGCTGGCGTGCTGCGACCGGCGCACTGCGCTGTTCCGATGGCAGGAGCCAGGTGCTTCTCCTGGTCTCCCATGCGGGTGCAGGGCCCAAGCACTTGGGCCATCCTCCACTGCCTTCCCGGGCCATAGCAGACAGCTGGCCTGGAAGAGGGGCAACCGGGACAGAATCGGTGCCCTGACCGGGACTAGAACCCGGTGTGCCGGCGCCGCTAGGTGGAGGATTAGCCTGTTGAGCCACGGCGCCGGCCCTGAGGAAATTTATTCTAACATCTTCCATCCAAAACAACGTAACACAAAACAAAAAACAACAGACAGTAGTAGCCCCTTCTGGCTACTGCTCTTTCTCCAAACCCTTTGCCCCATCAAATTTTATAAAGTGATCATTCGCTATTATTTTCTTCCTTCCCATTTGCTTCTCAACACACTAAATCCTAAGTATACTTCCACTCTCAAACACTGTCCTGGGAGCCCGTCACCAGGAACTGCACTGCAACATCCAGCAGGTGACACAATTAACCACACCTCACTGAGACACTGGGTTCACCGACTTTCCCAATACCACATTCTCCTGGTTGTCCGTCTAGTCCTTGAAAGATCCTTCTCTTTCTTCTTTGCCATCTACACTCCTTTCCTGCTCCTCTTAAAGCAGGTATCACTCAGAGTGTGACTCTGGACACCACTGTCTTTGGCATGGTTCTAGGACTTGGGTGCTGAAAATATTTACATGTGGAATGATTACAAATCTATACTTACATTCCAGACCACTTGATGAACTCCAGACTCAAGAGCACTTGATTTTTCTACTGGAACGTTTTACAAACACCGAATATGTCCAAACTGATCTCTTTTCCTTCTTCCCAAACCCTTGTTACCATCTTCCTTCCCCAGGCACTTTGCTATTGCTGCCCCTGAAGGCAAGTTTTTGCCCCTTTACCTGGCTAATACTACTCTTCCCTTCAGTTTCACATAAATGCCACTCCCTTATAAAATGGAGCACTTTAATCATTCTTACTAAATTACACTATTTTAGCCGGCGCCACGGCTCAGTAGGCTAATCCTCCGCCTTGCGGTGCCGGCACACCGGGTTCTAGTCCCGGTCGGGGCACCGATCCTGTCCCGGTTGCCCCTCTTCCAGGCCAGCTCTCTGCTATGGCCCGGGAAGGCAGTGGAGGATGGCCCAAGTGCTTGGGCCCTGCACCCCATGGGAGACCAGGAGAAGCACCTGGCAGATCAGCACGGTGCGCCAGCCGCAGCACGCCTACCGCGGCGGCCATTGGAGGGTGAACCAACGCAAAGGAAGACCTTTCTCTCTGTCTGTCTCTCTCTCACTGTCCACTCTGCCTGTCAATAAATAAATAAATAAATAAATAAATTACACTATTTTGTAGCACCCTATATTTCCCTTTAGAGTTCACCTTTGTATGCGATCTTTTGTTTAATTCTTACTCTTGTCTCTTGCTGGATCAGAGGCATTGGCTGGGCTATTCCTATTAATAATTACCTTACGTCTTTGAGTCTGCTCAGTTCATCTTTTCAGCGAGGTTTTTGCTTTTCTGTTTAGAATTTCTCCCTTTTCATCAGTTTCTCTTTCCTCATATTTATAGACTTTTCACATCCCATATAATTTGCTTACTTGTATTTGTTAATTTGCAGTTTTCTCCCGACCCTAGAATGTAGGCTTCATAAAGATTTCTTGTCTGTTGTGTTCATTGGCATATCCCAAATTCTCTGCACATGATAGGAGTTCAGTAAGTATTTGTTGGATGAGTTGAAAAATCTGTGTTTTGCTTCACACTAAATTCTAAGTCACAAAATATCTGTGGAATTAAATTTCAGCTAATATAAAAACCTACAGTGTGAGTCCGGCTCTGTGGTGCAGTGGGTTAAAGCCCTGGCCTGTTGTGCCAGCATCCCATATGGGCGCCGGTTCTATTCCTGGTTGCTCCTCTTCCAATCCAGCTCTCTGCTATGGCCTGGGAAAGCATTAGAAGATGGTCCAAGCCCTTGGGCCCCTGCACCTTCGTGGGAGACCCAGAAGAAGCTCCTGGCTCCTGATTTCGGATCTGCACAGCTCCTGCCGTTGCGGCCATCTGGGGAGTAAACCAGTGGGTGGAAGACCTCTCTCTCTGTGTCTCTACCTCTCTCTGTAACTCTTTCAATAAAAAAAAAAAAAAAAACAGCAGTAAGATGAAGGATGGGCAGTAACATCACTTGGACAATGGGAACCCATTCTCATACATCTCAGTACATGGATGCTCTCAGGTGAAAGCATTTTAGTTTGAATTCTAGAAAGTGGCCCTCATTTTTTTTTATTTTTATTTTTTTTTATTTATTTTTTTGGACAGGCAGAGTGGACAGTGAGAGAGAGACAGAGAGAAAGGTCTTCCATTTGCCGTTGGTTCACCCTCCAATGGCCGCCGCGGTTGGCGCGCTGCGGCCGGCGCACTGCGCTGATCAGATGGCAGGAGCCAGGTGCTTCTCCTGGTCTCCCATGGGGTGCAGGGCCCAAGCACTTGGGCCATCCTCCACTGCACTCCCTGGCCACAGCAGAGAGCTGGCCTGGAAGAGGGGCAACCGGGACAGGATCGGTGCCCCGACCGGGACTAGAACCCGGTGTGCCGGCGCCGCAAGGCGGAGGATTAGCCTAGTGAGCCGGCGCCGGCCAGCCCTCATCTTTTGCTACTGGTTTTGCAGCACATAATTTAGCTGTTTACCATAGATTAGTTAACTATGGATAACTATGGGACAGTTAATTCTGTTCATTTTCTTTAGATCTCAACAACTTTTAATCAGTATAATACAAAATGTAAGCTACATGAGAGGAAAACCCAAGCCCAAGCTCATGTTCATCCCTACCACAAACTGTTGTCTAACCTGTCTTCTTGGTATGCAGCGGGGACTAAATTAATACTTTGCCAGTGAAAAACTCACCTACTGAGTGAATCTGTGCCATCAAGGAAAGCCTAGGTAGCACCTGCATGGTGGAAGAAGCCAAAACTTGGAATCATGAGGGAGCAAGCTCTATTTTGGGTTCTACCATTTGAAAAACCTGGCAATTTCCTCTGGCCTATTTCTTCTTCTGGTAAGTGAGAGGATAAAGCCAGATGGTGCAGCTCACCTTAACTGTAGTTAGAAGTGTAAATCTAACTAAATATACTCTCCATGAGGTTAGCGACTGCATTTGTCACGTTCACTGCTATGAAGACAAGCCCTTGATCAGTGTGCTCGGCACACAGTAGGCCTTCAGGATTTTGTGGAATGATCTACAAAGTTCTTTCCAAAATTTTATGGAAAAAAAGTTTAACTGAAATCTCCTAAATAAATTATTCTTTCTCTAGAGAAAAACCATGCACAGATTATCATCATCTTAGAAACACCCTATGGGGCCAGCACTATGGTTTAGCAGGTTGAGCGGCTACCTGTGACACTGGCATTCCATTTGCAGTCTGGTTTGGATCCAGGCTGTTCCACTTTAGATATTAGCTCGCTGCTAATATGCCTGGGAAGGCAGCAGAAGATGGCCCAAGTGTTCGGAGCCCTGCACCCACGTGGGAGTCCCTCATGGATCCCTGGCTCTTGGCTTCTGTAAGGTCCAATCTTGGCCCTTGTGGCCAGTTAACAAGCATTTGGAAGATTATCTCTCTTTCCCTCTCTCCCACTTTCTTCTCTGTATAACCCCACCTTTCAAATATATATATTTTTAAATATACCCTAGGGTATGGTGAAAGGTGAGTACAAATAAATTCTTGGGGTGCTGCCATTTGGCTCAGGCGTTTAGACCTCACTTGGGATCCCCACAACCCAAATCAGAGTGCCTGGGTTCCAGCCCCAGCTTCACTTCCGATTCCAATCTCCCGGCAGGCAGTGATGGTGGCTCAAGTAGCTGGATCCCTGCCACCCACATGAGAGATCCGAATCCAGTGCCAGGCTCCGTGGCTGGCATTTTTGGGAATGACCCCGCAGAAGGGGGAGCTCTGCCTCTCTGCCATTAAGAACAAACGTGAGTTGGCTATAGACACCCGCCTTGCATTTTCACGAGGACCCACTCCGGGCTCTTTCATCGCATACAAACGCCTCCGGCGCTTTATTTGAAACCTATACTCTGCGTGTGAGGACGCCAGAGTCCTCAGGAACTCCCGCGCTGCACAGCTCGGCGCCCCTGCCCTGCCATTATGATGATGTAGCTTCCCAAGAGTGGCCTTTTCCCATCTCCCAGCCCTTCCTTCCTCACCCCTCGCGCGCCGTGGGGCAGACTACAGCCCCTGGGTGGGCCTGACGCGGGGAGGGGTGGGGGAGGCTGGAGGGAGGCAGGCCCAGCGCCCGCACCTCCTACCCTGCCAGTTCCGGCGCTTTCGTATCACACGCAAATCAACGTTCCTAACCGAAGCTGGGGACCGCGGGTGGGGCGCCGAGCCGACGTGTTTACACTTGTCTTCTCGCCCCCGAGCTGCCGCGGGACCTGATTGGCTCTCGCGCGCGCCCCGCCCGCCCGGGCCCGCCCCTCGCCGGCCATCTGCTCCCCGCTAGGGCCCGGCCCCTCTCTCTCCCCGCGCCGCGCCGCCGCCTGCGCGCCCCCCACCCCAACCAGCAGCTGCCCCCGACCCGCGCCGGCTCCGCCCCGCCCCTCCCCCCGCCCCAGCCCGAATGGTCCCCGGCCGTTGCCCGGGAAACGAGCCGATACCAGTCAAATAGGCATTGGGGGAAAGAAAAGGGGGGAGAGCTCCGCGGCAGCCCGGTAACAAAGGAGCAATAAAAAGCAGCCCCCCAATGGAAAGGCTAAGGACGCGTCTGGGAGCAAATCCGCAAGCGAGCGAGCAGTCACCCCCAGTTTCCGACAGGCGGGGGCTGCAGAGGAAGGGGCCTGCTGCACGCTGGGAGTGGGTGTGGGACGGGGCGGCGGGGTGGGGGCGGCGGGGACTCAGCAGCCTGCAATGACCGTTTTAGGAATCTTGTGGACGGTGGTGCAGGATCGGCCCCGCTGGCTTTGCTGGGGATTGGCGTCGGTCCTGGCGGCCGGGGTCTGGGGCCGGGCCAGCGGGCTGCCTTAAGGGCGGTCACACGTTTGCTGGCGAGATGCACTTCTCCATCTGCTCTGGGGAGAATGACTGCGTGAGTGACGAGCGCATCCGAGGGCACTGGACGGCGAGAGAACCTTCGCGCGCCAAGCGGCGAGGGGCAGCCTGGTGGTTTGCAAAGCGACACTTCGACAAAGAGTTACTGGCCCGACACGACTGTCTTTTCCCACTCAGAGTGTGACCTATTTCCCTACAATGAGCAGGAAATAAAGCTGAGAATTCAGAGCCAGGACCGGGAGAAATGAGCCATTCCCTCGATGGCTTCTCGCTTCCACCAGGGGAAGATTTTTATTCGTGGCGGTGATCACCACATGTAAACGAGAAAAGGTGGTCTGATTTTGTCACGAGCGAAAGTGTGGGTGGTAGAGGAATGCTTATTGGTCTGTACCCTGAATTCCCTCCCTCTCTCGGATACCTTAAATCAATGCCTTGTGTCTCACACACAAAGAGCGCCTGGTGCTTCGGCGGGGCCGGGGTGCAGTGGCAGATGGAGGCATCCTGTGTGCCATTCCAGGCGATTTCCTGGTAACCCGAGCTGGACTTGGAGCGCCCGGGCGTCTTCCCGCAGCCGCTCCGCACGCAGGCAGTGTCGTCTTAGACCTGCGAACCGGTGGTGGGGGGCGCACGCTCGCTGGCGTGCACGCCCGCAAACGCGTTCCCAGGGAGAACCCGTCAGATTCTGGCAGTGGGCTGCGAACAACCCACATGGATGCGAGAAGCATTCCAACTGTAAATATGGATGTGTGCACTCGAGGCTGTGCGGGGAACCCGTGGCGCCTCAGACAGTGATCAAATGTGGCGATCTTCTGTACACAGTCCTCCCTGGGTACTCTGGGGGGAAAAATGATTGGGAACAGCCAAAGGAGGAATCTGAGGAGCGCCCAAGGCCGATCTCCAAATCCCGTGTTGCGTGCCCGTGTGGGAGACAGAGGGGAAGACGTGTTTGCCGCTTTTGCGTTTGCCACATCTGGCCTACAGACCTAATTCCAACTCGCGAATCTCGTTTGATGAAATTCGATCTTCGTGGTCTGAATACCTTTCAATGTGGGACAAGTTAACAATTCAAGCAGTTGAAAAGGAAATAAAAAAAAAAAATCCTGCGCACTATCTGTGAAACCCAGATGGCACAGGCAGAAAGAAAACACGCTGCAAAGACACACATCCCGACTATTGTCTTTAACACTCGCACACACATAAACACACGGGGAGGGCGGGGGAGGGGAGCGAGCTCGGCGACGGACGCGGATATAGACCGGCCCGAGTCAGCGCGAGTCAAGTTAAGGCTTTCTCCGCCCCCCGGCCGCAGGCGCCCCCCGCCCGCGCCAATTAATTCCAAACAAAGCAAGCCAATCAAGGGACGCAGGATCATTTTAAAGCAGAGGGAGGCGAGAGGCATGTATTTTTAATTGATTTATTTATTTGGAGGACATTAATTCTCGGTTCGGGGCTGATTTTCAAACCGTTTGCAAAGCGCGGCTCCATTGTTCGCCGGGCGCGGAGGCCCCGCCCCCTGCTTTGTGTGCGGCGCGCGGATTGGCCGGCGCGCGCGGGGGCCGCGTCAGCGCCCGCGAGCCCATTCATCTGTGCACTTGGGCGTTGGACCCCGCATCTTATTAGCAACCAGGGAGATTTCTCCATTTTCCTCTTGTCTACAGTGCGGCTACAAATCTGGGATTTTTTTATTACTTTTTTTTTTTTTGGAAAAAAAACTACGCTTGGGCTCCTTTTTTTGTGCTCGACTTTTCCACCTTTTTCCCTCCCTCCTGCGCTGCTGCTTTTTGATCTCTTCGACTAAAATTTTTTCATCCGGAGTGTATTTAATCGGTTCTCCTCTGTCCTCTTCACCGCCCCCACCCCCCTCCCTCCGGTGTGTGTGTGCCGCTGCCGCCGCCGCTGCTGTTGCCGCCGCCGCTGCTGCTCGCCCCGTCGCTACACCAACCCGAGGCCCTTTGTTTCTCCTCTTGGATCTGTTGAGTTTCTTTGTTGAAGAAGCCAGCATGGGTGCCCAGTTCTCCAAGACCGCAGCGAAGGGAGACGCCGCCGCGGAGAGGCCCGGGGAGGCGGGGGTGGCCTCGTCGCCTTCCAAAGCGAATGGGCAGGTAAATTCTACCTGTGGTTCTGGTCATTTCTTGGGTGTCTTTCTGTGCTCTCGACGCTTCCCTTTGCCTCCTGGTCGCGCCCGAGGCGCAGCCGGTGGAGCTCGAGCGTGGCCGGATTCCAGTGGGAAAGTGGAATGTTAAAGCTAGCCTAAATTGCCTTATTTTTCGTAGGCAGAGTCTCCCCCCACCCCCACCCCCACCCCGCGCCAACGGAGCGGGTCCCGAGAACCCTGGCTAATTCTTGAGTAGACGGGAGGACAGGAGTGACAAATCGTCTAAAATGGCGTGGTTTGGATACTGGCAGAACGTGACTAGCTAGGTGTCCCCCCTCGCTCCACAGCCAGGTTCATTCGTGTCTGGGGACACGGGGGGTGTTTGGGTGGCTCTCGCGTTTGTAGTCCAGCCTGGGTCGCCTTCTCGATGCGTGAGCTGGTGTGAGTGCGTGTGTGTGTGTGTGTGCGCAGGGGAGGGGGTTCGCAGTGGGGATGGCGGCGGATAAAGGCGAGCAGGGAAGGGTTGTAGCGCTGTCTTATTGTATGCCGAGGCGGTGTGCCTGGGTTCTTGGAAAGGAGGCTGGTGGAGCTGGACTTCAGGGTTTCGGTATTTTTTGGATGGGGTTTTCCCACTTTCCTAAATGCTATTCGGAGCTGCCTGAGGAATCACACACATTTGACTTTTTAAACGGTATCCCGAGGGTGAGAACAGTCGCTAGGTCCTCTAAGGATCGTTCCAGATGGCCCCGAAGAGGTAGTTGTTGCATTTCGGTCGGAATTGTTGGTACGTGGCGCCTCGACCACCCGCGGAGGGCCGCCCGGCGCGGCTGGGACCCAGGCAGATAGCCACGGTTGGGTGGGCGCGAGAGGTCGGCCATGGGTGGCTGCTTCGCAAACACTGGGCACCCACCACGCCTCTTTTCCTAGAGCAGAAGCCGAGTTGCCTCGTTTGCTCCAACCTACTGGGGGAAGTCAGCTCTGCCAAGAGGCTTTAAACCCGTTAAAAATGCAAAATGAGCTGCCAGGACGCGCCTGTCTTCGCAGAATCACGGTTGTAGGTGGGCACGGGAGCTGAGGCCAGACCTAAGAGATAATGGGTTTCCCGCAGCCTTGTTGGTTTTAGCCCGACTGGGAGGCCGGGAAGCCACCTGAGCTTTGTTTGCGGACTCTTGGGCTGCGCGATCCGGGCTCGGGGGCGCCTTGGCCTGCGGGCAGGGCCTGGCTGGGCAGGGCGGGGTGGCCCGGCGGCCCCGCCCCTCCTCGCCGCCTGCGCCCAGCTTGGTGCGATGGAGGCGCAGCGCCCCCTGCGGGTGTCGGGCCTTGGGCGGGCGCAGTGCCTTTGAGCGCGCGGTGAAGTGCGGCGCCTCTGTTTGGAGTGCTGGGACACCCCTGGGAGTTCTCGGAGTTCTACGGTGAAAGGGACATATGTGTCCTGGGTGCGGATCGCCAGCTCCGAAGTGCTTTCTTCCACAGGGCGTTCGGCGTATCATTAATTGGCTCCTTTCCCCCCAAAGCCTGTGAAGCGACACTGGAATCGTTACCCCTCTTGGCTTTCCACTTCGCAGTCCGAGGGACATTCACAGAGCGGCCGCAGCTGCTGCTGTGCCTGTAGGGATCCCCGAACAGCGCTGCCCCATTTCTAAATCTGTGTGTGTGGGGGGGTCCTGTCTGGGTCTCCAAGGCCACCCCTCCCCATAACGGCAGGAGGAGGGTCCCCGGGGCCACAGAAGTGCGGGGGAAGCCGGTGTCTCCGGGCCCACTGGTGGGGCGGGAACGCTTCAGTGACGCTCCCGCTTTCTCTGCCTCGCAGGAGAACGGCCACGTGAAGGTCAATGGCGACGCTTCGCCCGCGGCCGCCGAATCTGGCGCCAAGGAGGAGCTGCAGGCCAACGGCAGCGCGCCGGCCGCCGACAAGGAGGAGCCCGCGGCCGCCGGCAGCGGGGCCGCGTCCCCCGCCGCGGCCGAGAAGGATGAGCAGGCCGCCGCCGCCACCCCCGAGGCCGGGGCCAGCCCCGCGGAGAAGGAGCCCCCCGCGGAGGGCGAGGCCGCCGAGCCCGGCTCGCCCACGGCCGCGGAAGGCGAGGCCGCGTCGGCGGCCTCCTCGACGTCGTCGCCCAAGGCCGAGGACGGCGCCACGCCCTCGCCCAGCAACGAGACCCCGAAAAAAAAAAAGAAGCGCTTTTCCTTCAAGAAGTCTTTCAAGCTGAGCGGCTTCTCCTTCAAGAAGAACAAGAAGGAGGCGGGAGAGGGCGGTGAGGCGGAGGGCGCAGCCGGCGCCTCCGCGGAGGGCAGCAAGGACGAGGCCGCCGGGGGAGCGGCCGCGGCCGCCGCCGACGCGAGCTCGGCCTCCGGGGAGCAGGCGGCGGCGCCAGGCGAGGAGGCGGCCGCCGGCGAGGAGGGGGCGGCAGGTGGCGAGCCGCAGGAGGCCAAGCATGAGGAGGCCGCCATCGCGCCCGAGAAGCCGTCCTCCAGCGAGGAGCCCAAGGCCGCGGAGGAGCCCAGCAAGGCCGAAGAGAAGGCCGAGGAGGCCGCCGCCTGCGAGGCGCCCTCAGCCGCCGGGCCCGGCGCGCCCCCGGAGCAGGAGGCGGCCCCGGCCGAGGAGCCCGCGGCCGCCTCCGCCTCGTCAGCCTGCGCAGCCCCCTCACAGGAGGCCCAGCCCGAGTCCAGTCCAGAAGCTCCCCCAGCGGAGGCCGCAGAGTAAAAGGGCGAGAGTTTTTGAGATAATCGAAGAACTTTTCTCCCTCCCCCCCAGTTTGTTTGTTGGAGTGGTGCCAGGTACTGGTTTTGGAGAACTTGTCTACAACCAGGGATTGATTTTAAAGATGTCTCTCTCTCTCTCTCTTTTTTTTTTTAATTTTACTTTTTTTTTTTTAAGCAGCAAATTTTGTTTCCATTCTCCCCTCCCCACAGATCCCATCTCAGATCATTCTGTTACCACCATTCCAACTGGCCGAGGAGAGCTTAAACACCTTCCTCTGCCTTGTTTTTTTCTCTCTCTCTATTTTTTTGCATCAGTATTAATTTTTTTGCATACTTTGCATCTTTACTCAAAAATGTAAACTTTCTTTGTCATTCTATGGACATGCCCATATATGAAGGAGATGGGTGGGTCAAAAAGGGATAGCAAATGAAGTGATAAGGGCCACAATGGGGAAATCATAGTGGTGCATAGCATTGCCAAGATAATGTGCCACTAGAAATGATGGTGTAAAGGCTTAGTCGTTTGGGTTTTGTTTTGTTTTGTTTTGTTTTTTTAAAGAAAAGTTATTACGATGTATTTTGTGAGGCAGGTTTACAACACTACAAGTCTTGACTAAGAAGGAAAGGAAAAAAAAAAACACCAATAC
This sequence comes from Lepus europaeus, assembly GCF_033115175.1. Classification (NCBI taxonomy): domain Eukaryota; kingdom Metazoa; phylum Chordata; class Mammalia; order Lagomorpha; family Leporidae; genus Lepus; species Lepus europaeus. The sequence continues at coordinate 111,872,287 of NC_084829.1, forward strand.
CCAGATTTAAAAAAAAAAAAGATCATAGTCTTAGGAGTTCATTTAAACCATAGGAACTTTTCACTTATCTCATGTTAGCTGTACCAGTCAGTGATTAAGTAGAACTACAAGTTGTATAGGCTTTATTGTTTATTGCTGGTTTATGACCTTAATAAAGTGTAATTATGTATTACCAGCAGGGTGTTTTTAACTGTGACTATTGTATAAAAACAAATCTTGATATCCAGAAGCACATGAAGTTTGCAACTTTCCACCCTGCCCATTTTTGTAAAACTTAAGTCATCTTGGACCTTTTAAACACAAATTTTAAACTCAACAAAGCTGTGATAAGTGGAATGGTTACTGTTTATACTGTGGTATGTTTTTCATTACAGCAGGCAATGCTTTCTTTTCCAGTCGTCTTTGAGAATAAAGGAGAAAAAAAAATCTTCAGATGCAATGGTTTTGTGTAGCATCTTGTCTATCATGTTTTGTAAATACTGGAGAAGCTTTGACCAATTTGACTTAGAGATGGAATGTAACTTTGCTTACAAAAATTGCTATTAAACTCCTGCTTAAGGTGTTCTAATTTTCTGTGAGCACACTAAAAGCGAAAAATAAATGTGAATAAAATGTACAAATTTGTTGTGTTTCTTTACGTTCTGATAATACTGAGACTTCTAGGTCTTAGGTTAATTTTTAGAAAGATCTTGCATGCCATCGAGGATAAATTTGGTTATTTTAAATCTGAAGTTTTTATGCTCTGAAATTTAAAATCAGCAGTGTCAAATTACATATAGGAAGATCTTAGAACATTCCATTGTAATCTATTAACCATTTATTCGCATTTAGTTTTCATTTAAGAATTGAACATAATTATTTTTATTGTAGCTATATAGCATGTCAGATTAAAACACTTAGGATAAACGTTGTGTGACCCTAAGACTATTTAAATGTCTTATGAGAAAATTGCATAAAAACATTTTCTTGTCATGCGGATCTAGAAACTTAAATTTTATACTGAATAAGTCTATTGAATCCAAACTGCTGAAGGCTAGTAAAAAGTGGCTAACAATGTTTCAGAAATTGATGATGTATTACATTGTAATTGCTTAGCGCTTCCAAATTATTGCTTAGAACATGTGTTATACCTTAAAAAATAGGTTTATCTAACAAAATGTTGGTGTTGAATGGACAGTGTTGTCAGTTGATGGGTCTTTAGCATAGCTGCAAGCAGGTTTTTTTTTTTTTTTATGAAAGCTCATTAGCATCTTGTTACTCAAAGGAAAAGATAGTGAATAATAAATATTTCTTATATATTAATAACCCTACTTGTTTACCTCCTCTTTTTTTTAGCACCCTTTAACAGGTTATTTTTTTCTTCACTGAATCCTAAACTGAATTGAATTTTTAGATATGTATCAAATACTATTAATTCACTAGATGCAAAATTGTTTCTGCACACCCATTTTGCAGATTTGTGTGGTGTGTAGTATAGGACTCATGATAAATCAGTGAATTGCATTTGTAACAACTGAATGCCAAATATCTTAAACTCATTAGAAAAATAACAAATTAGCTTTTTGGTATGTACTTATAATTGGAATAATGGATCAAAATAATAGCTTATGATTTCTCCTTACCAAACACCATCCCCACTAATAAAATAACATTTGTAAGAGTGTGCATTTTGAGTTAGATTTTGTTGATCTTGGAGAATGTTTGAAAGTTAAAAATCAAACCTAGTAACCAAAGGACTGATTTATGGGTCTTTCCCATCTTAACCAACTTTTTCTCAAAAACTAGTTGGCCAAGTACAGTGCCTGGTTGTAGTAAGTCTCAGTTTAAAAAAAAAAAAAAGTGGATTTAAAAAATAACTCCCAAAGTGAATAGTCAGAAATACTGTGTAGGAAACTATTATATATGCTAGGTTTGTTCTTTTAACAACTAGAGTTTATTAAGATGCGTTGTTTTCATTTTAATCACTGCCTAAAACACTTTGGGTGGTATTGATGGAGTGGTGGATTTTTCTCCCAAGTAATTAATTGAAATTTGACATATCTTTTCATCCAAAGTTTTGTACATCATGTTTTCTAATGGAAAAATGTTAATATGGCTTTTTGTATTACTAAAAATAGCTTTGAGATTAAGGAAAAATAAATAACTCTTGTACAGTTCAGTTTTGTCTATTAAATCTGTATTGGCAGTGTGTATAATGGCATTTGGTATGGTTACAAAATACTTCCTCTGGATTATAATAATCATTTGATCCAATTCTTATTGCTTGTAAAATAAAGTCTTACCAGTTGATATAATCAAGCCTGCTAAAATAGGATTTTTTACAAATTTTATTTTAAAACACAAGTTTTAGAGAAAAAATTTAAATCAAGTGTTAAAAGGTAAGCATAACTATTATTCTATTTAAGGGGTTTAGAGGATGTGCTTGAAATTACACTTAGAATGTAAAATTATATACATTGAAGATGAGTTATATGCTCACAAGTCAAAAAAAATAAGATTTATTTATTTACTTGAAAGAGTTACAGAGAAGGAGACAGAGGCAGAGGCAGAGAGATGATCTTCCATCCACTGGTTCACTCCTGAAATGGCCACAGCGGACAGAGCTGGGCCCATCCCATGCCAGAAGCCAGGAGCTTCTTCCAGGTCTCCCACATTGGTATAGGGGCACAAGCACTTGGCCATCTTTCACTGCTTTCCCAGGTACATTGACAGGGAGCCGGACTGGAAGTAGAGCAGCCGGGATCAAAACAGTGTCCCTATGGGATACTGGTGCAGGTGGCTACGCCACAGCACCAACCCCAGAAGTCAAAAATTTAAATGATATAATCAGACAATATATTTGTGTAACAATGAAATTAATCTTTTTTTCCCACATACGAACACAAACTTAAGAGAACTTTGCAATTAGGGTTAAAGCTTTGGAGTAAGATCAGTGAAAAAACACACATATTTTAGCTAGATTCTTGAATAGTAATTGGGAGGGGAATACAGTTTAACGTAGCCCTTCAACTTTGAAAATCAAATGATTTATGGGGCAATTAGTTTTTTCCTTTCCTTTATTTATAGATTTATTCACTTATTGGAAAGAGTTACACAGAAAGAGAAGGACAGGAAGAGAGAGAGAGATCTTCCATCCGCTGGTTCACTCCCCAATTGGCCACAACAGCCAGAGCTGCGCCAGTCCGAAGCCAGGAGCCAGAAGCTTCCTCTGGTTCTTCTCACATGGGTGCAGGGGTCCAAGGACTTCTGCTGCTTTCCCAAGCCATAGTAGAGAGCTGGATCAGAAGTGGAGCAGCTGGGACTTGAACCGTCACCCATATGGGATGCCAGCACTGTGGGTGGCAGCTTTACCGCTATGCCACAGTGCCAGCCCCTTCCTTTTCTTTGAGCATTCACTGTAGCGATTGAGTATTTTTTCCCTGTCTACTTCCCAACTGTATGAAAGTACTTAAAACAGGTTTTAGCAAAGATGAATTTTTAAAGACTTTTAATTTGTAAATTATCCAGTCCTGTTAAGAGTTCAAGCACTCCTTTTAACTTATGCTCAAAAATTTTATTCTGGAAATGGAAAGAAAATACTTTTAAACATTTAGGAGTGAATTTCAACAACTTTGCTTTAGGATTTTCTACATGATTTCCATATTTTAAAAGTGTTAAATAGATACACTTGGCTGTAGTTGAGTAAAATGGATGAAATTATCTTTTTTTCTATTTTACTTTTATCCTAGAAATATGCTAATCACTAATGAGCTATAAAAACTAATCTTTTCGAGGCCAGCACCGTGGCTTCACAGGCTAATCCTCCGTCTTGCGGAGCCGGCACACCGGGTTCTAGTCCCGGTCGGGGTGCCGGATTCTATCCCGGTTGCCCCTCTTCCAGGCCAGCTGTCTGCTATGGCCCGGGAAGGCAGTGGAGGATGGCCCAAGTGCTTGGGCCCTGCACCCGCATGGGAGACCAGGAGAAGCACCTGGCTCCTGGCTTCGGATCAGCACAATGCGCCGGCTGCAATGGCCATTGGAGGGTGAACCAACTGCAAAAAGGAAGACCTTTTTCTCTGTCTCTCTCTCTCACTATCCACTCTGCCTGTCAAAAAAAAGAAAAAAAGAAAACTAATCTTTTCACTGTTACATAGTTGCACATATTCTTTTTTTAAATTGCAGGTAGGGCAAGGCGAAACATAAATTTTTGTCCAGAATTTATTCAACCCTAAAGGTACTTGTTGATATTTCCTCCTTCAAAGGTGCACATGGAAATATGTGTTATTGCTTATAATTCTGACTTATATTTAGCTATAATGGTAGCACTTAGCTTGATCTCCTGCCTAATATGTTGAGAGATAATGACTTAACCAGAAACTACACCTTTCCTCCTCATATTTGGGTACATAGATGTGTTGAATTCTTTTTTAAAAAGGAATTCATAATACTCAGTAGATTGCTGTAAAAATGAAAATGAAACACTTTTGTTTATAGGAACTTGAAATTTAACATTCAAAAATAATGCAGTGCCTTACAGAACTTTGAAGTAATCATGGATTCTACCTCCGTGTTACAGAGTTAGTCATCTAGTGTCAAAATATGAACATTTTGTATAAATATCTTGTTTCTGTCCTTGATAGAGGCTAAAGGAAGTTAAATATGTGCTAAATGGCACAGTAAGCCCTTGAAAAAGCAAGGGAAAGAAATGAAACCACTTTTTCTGGTAAGCAATTTAAATCATATCATAGTCTATGATCATAATGTACTATATGATTTAAATTATTTAAGCTAAATTAATGTTTGCATTGATTCTATTATGCTTAGTAATGATGTGCAGTGTTGAAGCACATTCACTAGAGAAGCAAAATACTCAGTGGTCCATTCTACAGTATTTTGCTTTCTCTGTGATAAGGTGGTGATCCATGATTAGGTGGCAAAACCATTTTGACTAAAGGTCTTTTCCCATTCTCCTTTTCCCATCTTTCTTCTGGCTTAGCCCAAAAAAGAAGTCAAAACATCTGAGAATTAAATGTGGAAACTTAAGAAATTGTTTGGGAGGATATTTATACTGCAAAAATTATTATTTGGAGATTCTATGTCAACTTTAATAACAGACGATTTTGAAGGACTCAAAATTAAGGATATTAAGTGTGAGATCTAATTACAAGGCATCTGATAAAAACTTGAATTTACAAAGTCCATTTTTTTCTTACTCCACTACCTTAAAATTCTTTTAAAAACAGATTCATTTTCATTCTTTGATTTGCCTTAAATTTGTAGAAATACTTCGATAATCTTGGAGACTACTCAAGAAGGATATAGACTATGGATGGACCAAGCTGAAAGGCTTTTAATCATATAAGTTTGTACTACTGTCATCTTGACAAATAAGTAAACTTAATGAATTTTACATCTCCCTAATTAAAACTACATGGATTAAATGCAAGCAAAGGATATTAATCATATTTTACATTGCAAAAAAGGTGAAAAATTACTGATTATGATATACTATCTGCAGTTATTCCTCTTAGAATTAACTTATAAAAACAAAATGCCAATTACAATCATAAGATTTAAAGCAGCATATATATAATTACTGCAAAATACTTATAATCCCAGTTCTGTTTGATAAAATTGAAACATAAGAGTTTTAGTAGAACTGCAAGTAACTGAAATATGAACATATATACTGCCATAGGCAGATGAAAAATAAGAGTATCTTTGTCAGTCACTGTTAGGGATTGATTATCCCTAATCTGAAAATAAAAAATCTGATATATTTCAAAATCCTAAACTGTTGGATTATGATATGACATCACAAGTGAAGAATTTCACATTTGATCTTCTATGATGTGTCATAGTAGAAATGCAGGCATTCGGCGCCATGGCTTAACAGGCTAATCCTCCGCCTTGCGGAGCCGGCACACCGGGTTCTAGTCCCGGTCGGGGTGCCGGATTCTATCCCGGTTGCCCCTCTTCCAGGCCAGCTCTCTGCTATGGCCCGGAAAGGCAGTGGAGGATGGCCCAAGTGCTTGGGCCCTGCACCTGCATGGGAGACCAGGAGAAGCACCTGGCTCCTGGCTTCGGATCAGCGAGATGCGCTGGCTGCAGCGGCCATTGGAGGGTGAACCAACCGAAAAGGAAGACCTTTCTCTCTGTCTCTCTCTCTCACTATCCACTCTACCTGTCAAAAAAAAAAAAAAAAAAAAAAAAAAAAAAAAAAAAAAAAAAAAAAGAAATGCAGGCATTACAAAAAGTTGTCTAAAACTGTCTTCAGGCTATGTCTATAACATGTATATGAAACACAAATGAATTTGGTCTTTAGTTCTGGGTACCACCCCCAGTAAATCTAAGTATGTATATGAAAATATTTCCAAATCTAAAAAAAAAAAAAACAAAACTGTAGTCTAAAACACTCTGGTCCAAGCATTTTGATTAAGGGATATTCAACCTGTTCTAAAACTTCTTTCTTCTTTGAGAAGTGATGAAAAACAATAGGATTATCCATTACTGAGGATTTTAATAAAAACAGCAATATCAGTTACATCTATTGAGGAAGCAAGAAAGGAATTCTTAGAGTTATAAATTTGAAGTCTAAGATGGTCCTCAAAGCAAGACTTAGATCAAATAACATGTACTTGTATTTTTGAAAATATAGTGTGAATTGCATAACGAATTTTAAAGCATTTTAGTAGGCATTTTTAAAAGGTAAAGAATGGGTGAAATTAACTTTAATAATGTATTAATTCAATGTATCTCAAATATTGCAACATGTATTCAATATAAACATTAATGAGCTATTTTATATTTTTTCATACTTTAAAATCTAGTGAATTTTGTAGTCATAACATATCTTAGCCACATGCTAAGGGCTTAGCAGTTGCATATGTGACTACTACATTGGAGAAAACAAGTCTGGAGAATTCTGAGTCTAGAAGTCAAGAAGTGATTACAAATGTTGGGCTACATTATTTGTAATACAGCTTCAAGGGTTTAGCTTTTGAGTCAACACTGAAGATCATCATTTTAAGCAGCTTATATGATATTGGTGTTACAAATAAAAACACTAAAATCCTGAATGGACTTGTTATGGACTGAGTTGTGACCTAACTCCCTCCACCCCTAGCAGCAAATTCCTGTTGAAACCCTAACCCCTAGTACCTCAGAACGTTTAAGATGATGACTGGGTTAAAATGAAGCCATTAGTTTGGATCATGATCCAGTCTGAGTTGTGTATTTATAGCAAGAGAAAATTGAACACACAAAGAAACACAAGGGATGGGTGTGTACAGAGAAAAAGGGCATACAAATGAATTGCAAAACCAAGAAGGATGCCATCTGCAAGCAAAAGAAGAAAGGCCTCAGAAGAAACCAAACCTGTGGAAATCTAGACCTGGAACTTCTGGTCTCCAGAACTGTGTGAGAAGATAAATTTCTGTTTGTTATGGTAGCCCTAACAAACTAATGCAGCCCAATACTGAATAGCAAGGTCATGTAGCTCATTAACAGCAGAGACCCTGTTTGTTTTTTTAAAATTAATTGATTTATTAATAAGGCTGAGTGACAGAGAGAGAAACAGAGACAGAGAGATCTTCCGTTTTCTGGTTCACTTCCCAAATGGCCACAACACCCAGTCCTGGGTCATGCCAAAACCAGGAACTGGAACTCCAACTAGTTATTGTAGATGGTGGTAGGGACCCAAGTACTTTGACCATCATCTGCTGCCTTCCTAGGGGCACCAGCAGGAAGCTAGATCAGAAGTGGATTCCAGCTGGTACTCCCTGATATGAGATGGCGACATTGCAACAGGTGGCTTAATCTGTGTCACAATGCCAGCCCCAGAACCTTGTTTTAAACTCAAATATTTAGACAGTTATTGATGTTTCCACTACAATTTCTCTCTACCAAATTCATGCTCCATGTATTTTCTGTGTTTTTAACTTCTGTTTTTGAAAGTTCCACATGCACAGAAGTGGAGAGAATAGAACAGGCCACCATGTACTCATAAATTAGCATTACAATCATCAACTCATGTTCAATATTCACTCACTCCCCATCCATTCCCACCATCCTGGATTATTTTGAAAAATTCTAGATAATAAATCTTTTAAACTATAAATATTTCACGGTATGTCTCTAAAACATAAAATTTAGACTTTTTTTTTTTTTACCACAATACCATTAGCACACCTGCAAAACTGAAAATTTTCTTAGCGTCATCAAATACCAAATATAACAATTTCTCCAATAAACAATCTGTTTGAATGTGAATCCAAATAACATTCTGAAATAGTTAATTTTATGTGTCAGCTTTACTGGGTGATGGGATACCCAGACAGCCAGAAACAGTATTTCTGCGTCAGTTTGGGAGGGCATTTTCCGAAGAGATTAGCACTTGAAGCAGTAAACTGAGTAAAGAAGATTCTCCCGCATCAATGTGGTTGGGTCCAATTTGTTGAGGGCCTGGACGGAACAAAAGTCAAAGGAAGGGGGAATCCTGTCTCCTGGTGCTAAAGCATCCATTTTACCCTGCCTTGGGACATCTGAGCTCCAGGTTCTTAAGGCCTCCAAAGTCCAGGACTTAGCATCAGTGGCTCTGATGACTATTAAATTCTTGGGCTCTAGACTTAGACTGAATTACACAATCTACTTTACTGGAGAACTGCATATACATCATGTGATTCTCAGCCTTCAATCTCATGAGCCAATTCCCAAAAATATTCTCTTCTACATCTATATCTATGCTATTGGTTTTGTTTCTTTGCAGAAGCCTAATACATACCCATGAATTGCACCTGGTAAGTGTATATCTTAAATATCTTTACCCATCTCTTTATTTTTCCCTTATAGTTTTATTTGTACTAGAAACTTAATTGTTTGTTCTACAGTTTCCACAGTATGAGTTTTGTTGATTATACCTCATGCTGTCATTTAGTAAACTTCCTTATTATTTTTGCAAATTGGTGACTAGATCTGAAGATTTCATCAGATTGAGCTGGAAAGACTGTATCATAGGCAATGGTATATATTTCTGTCAGGAGAATATAATATCTGGTTGGCTTCTGTGTGTGTGTGTGTGTGTGTGAGATATTCAAAGCCATTGGCTGTTGCTTAGACCACTCAATTAATTAACTTACCAAATGGTGTTAGTCTAATTGTCATCCCTTCCTCATTTATTTTTTGGTTGCTTGTTTTGATAAAAAGAAACTTTCTTTTATCAATCATTTGTTATCCTAAAGTTCATTTCATTATGGAAAGGCAGAATAAATATATGGTTCTTTTCCCTTATTAGCCAATTTTTAGAATAATGAATTGGTTCCCTGCTGTCTTCCAAAGGTGACCAGTGGTTGTATTTGTTTAGTATAAATAACTATGCACTCATAGACTTCAACTCATATGATGTAAGAAATATAAGTGATACTCCAATTGACCTTGGATAGATTATCTTTTAAAGTTTTGAATAGAATTCAGTAAATTAAATCAGTGTAATTCTTTTTAAATGATAACTGAGAATGTGACAAAAGATTAATGAAAGCATTATTTACTCAAATAAAATGGACTTACATATAAATGTTGGCATACTCCTATATTTCAGTTAGGATGCCAAGAAGCCTCCGCTGTATACAATTTCAAAGAAATAGGAGGTATGGCACTTTTTTACCCCCTAATTATTGCAACATAATTATATTTAAATGTCATCAAAATCTTTCAACATAACACCTTATTCCAGTTATCAACTAGGAAGTCTGAAAATTTATGAGCACGAAGAGATTTAGCATTCTCTAGTCTACACATGTTAGCATGTGCTGAAAGCAGTACATTGATAGAACATGTTGCTCAACACGCAATACTAACTAACCTAGCAAAATATTAAAACTTACATCATAAAATGTGAGTCAGAGAAATTGGCAGTTTTGAAAGCAGAACCCAGAATTACCTATGTTAGAATAAATTGACAGCTTTATTTAAAGAAGTTTTGAGGAAATTGAATTTAAATGACCATGCAATAGCACTCCTTTCTGAATAAATTACAAAGCAGAGCTACTTTTTCCAGCTTTCTGAGAAATTGACACGCATTGGATGAGGCAGTAGATACTTTAAAATAGATGAATTTGAGTAAAATCAAGGATAGCTGGTAAGATTATAAAGAAAAAGCCTATGGACTTGATCAGGTCGTTTTATAAAATACCACTTATTAACTGGAAAAGTGAACAGTGTGGCTTTCAGATAGTCTCTGAGGCACTGTCTATTTCACGAATTGGATTATAGTAGTACAAAGAATGTTTTACTTTCCTTTTCTCATATGGTTCCTAATATTTTAAAAGCACATTGTTCCAGAAAATTTTGAATTTTTAAAGTGAGAGTTTTAATATTAATTGTTAGTGTTTTAATTTTTTTTTTATTTATTTGAGAGGCAGAAGCAGAGAGAGAGAAAGAATATTCCAGCTGCTGATTCACTCCCCCAAATGCCTGCAACAGCCAGTCTGGGCCAGGTCAAAGTCAAGAGACTGGAAGTTCATCCAGGTCTCCCATGTGGGTGGCCATCACTTTTGCCTCCCAAAGTCTGCATTGGAAAGGAAGATGGAGTCAGGAGTGCAGCTGGTGAGATGTGGGCATCCCAATCAGCATGTTAACTGTTATACCAAATGCTCATATAATTTTTGATTTCTTGCTGTATATCTACTAAATTTAAAATTTTCATGTGATCTAAAAATAAAATTTGTCAGAACCCCTGTGATTCGTTTATTTAAAACAAAGAATGTATCAATACAAGATTTTCATTTCCAAACTACAATGAAAGTTGTTATTCATACGCCTTAGAAATTGTATATTTTCAGCATTCTTGCACATAGTAGGAAGATTTTTTTTCATGCTTAGTAATGTGTGGCACACAGCAAACTTGATAGTACAGTGAGGAGAGAAAAAGCATTTCTACCAAACCTATTGAAACATAACACAGGAAAAACATATTCCTTGGGAATTACAGTTTTTTTTTTTGAGCTCAAGAAGACTGATATAAAAACCAGCTATTTATAAATTTTGTTTGCTTCTGACTTTGTTACTGTCCTGAATTCTAATTTTGTTAGCAGAAGTATATTATAATTAATATTATGTAATTTATATAGATGATTTAAGGGCAAATATGAATGTGCTTTACAATATTAGAATTCTTAAAACAAAATTTTTCTCTATTTCAATTTTTGCCACTTCTCCCATTTGCTAACTGAAGTTTGGGAAATATTGTATTACCTCGTGAATGCTCTTTAAGATTACAAAGAACAATACTTTAATGCAGTTTAGATTTTTACCAGAAATTGGTTCTTTAAAATTCTTTGTGTGACTATCTTTGTTTTTTGTTTTTTATCATTGATTAGAATGTAGGCACAAATGAGAATCATGCAAGTTTGACCTACAATAAAGAACAAAATGGGCAGAATAAAGATTACTAACTTTACTTTTTCCTCTCTGATAGATTTCATTTTTGTCAGATTTGTGGTCATAGTTTTATTTCCTAATGAGAGCACATAATGAAGTAGTGATTAGGCACTCAGTTGAGGAAGTCAAAGGGACCTGACTTATAAAGGCACATATAAATTATGTGCCTTAATGTATCTTTCTGTGGCTCAGTTCATTATGTGTAAAGTTGGGAATTTTTTTTAAAAAAATACCCATATATAGGTATGAATGGCCTAGCTAGCATCTGGCATCTGGGAAGTCCTCAATGAATGTTTGCTATTTTTTTAAGGTTTTATTTATTTATCTGAGAGGTGGAGTTACAGACAGTGAGAGGGAGAGAGAGAGAGAGAAAGGTCCTCCTTCCATTGATTCACTCCTCAAGTGGCCACAACAGCTGGAGTTGTGCTGATCCGAAGCCAGGAGCAAGGAGCTTCTTCCCAGTCTCCCTTGCCAGTGCAGGGGTCCAAGCACCTGGGCCATCTTCTACTGCTTTCCCAGGCCATAGCAGAGAGCTGGACTGGAAGAGGAGCAGCAGAGACTAGAACCAGTGACTATATGGGATGCCAGCGCCACATCGGGAGGATTAACCTACTGTGCCACAGCTCAGGCCCTGAATGTTTCCTATTATGATGTATTCCATACCTGCCATCATGTGCATTCATAGTGAGCACTGAACTAAAACTTTAGAAAAGATCAACTCATTTTGTTGTTTTATGCTCTGAATTATACAGATAGTCAAGGAAAAATTGAATATAATAAAAAAGAACAATATATCTTAAAAGTTTCATGTGCCCACTTTATACTTTAAAACCTTTTTAATTTTACTAAGTATGAAGAAAAATAAATATAAAAATAAGAGGTTCATGTTCAGCTTTTGTCACATTCCAAGACATCTGAAAACTCAGTGGTATAACACATGAATCATTAAAATTTTTCTTTTTAAATAACTTTATTGATGTTTAATGGGTACAGAATATTATAGTATACAGTTTGATGACCACACACACATACACAACTATGGAATCATTGCCAAAATCAAGATAATGACTATATCCATGAAGTTTATGATTCTGTAGATCAGGGATTAGGACAGGCATGGCAGAGACAGCTTATCTCTGATACACAATGTGTTTGGCCATAGCTAGAGTTCTAAGAATAGATTAGGATTGCTGGAATGGCTAGACTAAAGGCCATATGTCTTGGGTAATTGTTATCAGGGGATGTTTGCTGGATGGAGAAGGTCTAAGATGGTTTCTTGATGACTGGTCTTGGTGCCTAGGCTGGGATGGTTTGAATAATGGAGACCTAATAGGTGTTCTCAGCTCTCACAGTATCTCATTGTAGATTTCTTTCACAGCAGTTGGCTTCTCCCAGTTCCATCAGAGTGTTCCAAGGGTTAGGAAATGAAAGCTTCCAATCCCTTACTGCCTAGACCCCAGAAACTGGCACAGTTTCACATCCCTGTTTTATTGTTCCAAGCAGTCACAGAGCTCTCCCAAATTCTAGGAAATAAGGAAATTGACACCACTTTTTGATGGGAAAACAACAAATAAATTTGGACTTCCTTAAAGCACCACGTATGTTTTGTATACCCTATATTCATGAGTACAAAAAGACTTCAAATTGAGGACATGAACAAACTATTTCTTTGTATTACAAGGACAATAGTAGGGGTGGTCATTTCCATGAATGCTTCTGTCTTCATTGCTTTCTGGAGTTGTTTTGCCCTAGTATGATAGTAAAGAGTACATTTTAGCCATGATAAGTTATTTTCAAGTTCCAAAATCATTGAAACATAACAATTTAAGATAGACATTTTAGATTCTAGTACTTTTATCTTCATTTATAAAAATTTCATTTTTTTAAGTTGAGGAAGGAATTGCAACTCTATAAATGGATCTGTTGTATTTCAACAAACTTAACCAGAGATCATTTCAAATAGATGCATTGTATTTTCTGAATAAATAAAATCTAGTGAGCATAGCATATTGTAGGAATGTCATTAAGCCATTGTAAAAATATATCTTTCCAACCATCATGTGAAATTTGTGAATTTAGCATAAAATACAGTGAAAAAAATTTTAAGTTAGTGAAATATACCAACTAAACTTTAAGCCTTTTAAAAGAATGGTTTATATTGTGGCTGTTTGAGAAACACAGGAAAGGGCAATGTATAAATACAATTTACACTTGAAAGAAGAGAATCTGGTTCATTTCATGGGAATTAAATAAAATTGTTAATCATTGCAATATTCAGATATTTTCTCAATAGAAGTGACTACTACTTGGGGAAGAAGAGGTACTTTATCTTATCCATTTGGATTCCTATTAGCCATAGCTCAACTCAAGCAACAACAATGGGCTTTGTTCCTCAAGTTTCTGTCATTCCTAAAATATCTACTCTTCTGACTACAGCACCCAGGAATGAAAAGAAGGAAGATAGAATTTTTTTGAGTACACATGTGTTTACATACACATATTTCTGTATCAGAGACATTACAAAGAACCATAAAATATGTTAATCACTAAGGGGACAGGTGTTTGGCATAACAGTTAAAATGCCACTTGGGATACCTGCATCCTACAATCAGAGTGCCTTAGTTCAAGTCCTGGCTCTGCTCCAAATCCCTGCTCTGTTAATGCTCACCCTGGGAGACAGCAGGTGATGGCTCAAGTAGTTAGGTCCCTACCACCCACGTAGGAGACCTGAACTGAGGCCCAGTTTCCTGGATTCAGCCTGGCCCAGCCCTGGATCTTTTAGGTGTTTGGAGACTGAACCAGTAGATGGAAGATCTTTGTGTGTGTGTGTGTGTGTGTGTCTATCTGTCTGTCTATCTGTCTCTCTCTGCCTTTCAACAAGAGATAAATAAATTTAAAAAGTAAAATACTTTTTTAACTTTTTTAAAATAAAAAAGTAAACAATTTCTTTTGTAAGTCACGAAATACTAGAGCCAGAGAATTGGCCAAATGGTAGAGTTCTGATCATTAGGTAAATCAAAAGGTGATTTATAGCAGCAGTAAGTGTATGTTGAGGAGTGGAATTTAAAGCAGTGACATTCCTTGGAAGGGCAGAGGCAGCACTAAAAACAAACAATGAAAGCAACACATTTCCTTTGTTTTGAATATCTTATGTATTTGGTTACCAAATGTTTAAATCATATTTCATGTTTGTTTTGTGAGAGGCTCCTATCAGGATTGGTTTGCTTTTTAATCAGTCTCTTTAGAGAGTTACATTGAGTCTGTGGAGTTGGAGGACCTATAAAGCCAGGGTGAAAGCCAATTTAAATGAATTATTGTGGTAGGGGTTAGGTTAGGTTAAACTACCTATCCACCCACAAACACTCTAGGCCTCTAATACTGGTCTCTGTGTGGAGGATGGTAAATTAACTTTTGGCACCTGGGGTATTAAGTTAATTAATTAGCATCAGAAGAAAGAGAAGTCACACATGGCAGGTAGTAAATATAAATGGAAAAAAGAAAAAAAAAAGTTCCTATATTGTTGAGCCTTAAGTTCTAGAGTTTCAAACATGCTTGTTCAAACTGTAGCTTCCTTCTTTCTCCAAACAGATTCTTCCCAGATGATGTCAGAAAGAGTGGCTTTATCTGTGGAATTTAGTGTAGGACTAAAGTTTCTTTCATAGGGTTATCAATACTTACTGAGTCTTATGTATGAGCAATTGTGCTAGATTTTCAGGATACAGCCACAAAGAAGACAGATTTCCTGTCCTAGAGGAGCACACAGGTCATAGGCAAGATGTGCAAATAGACTATGAAATATAACAGAAAACCACCTGAAAAAAGTGGATTTGTATCTTAGTAAACAGTTAAAAGTAAAGTTAAAGAGTACACTAGAACAAAAGGCAGAATTTCCAGTTATCAGACTGGAAAATACCCCCACTGTTATAAATTTGACTACATCAAATCATGCATCTCAAAAATTAGGCTACATAAAGTCAGAAAAATGACAAACTGGGAAAAATGTTTGCAATTCATAAATAAAGAACTAAACTTCTAGAGAGTTTTTATAAATTAATATAAAAAACCCAAATATCACAATAGAACTAAGGCAAAGGACATGGGCCATTCATTTAAAAGGAAATACAAAGCTTACTAAATATTTTGAAGTATTCTCAGCTTCATTTATGAAATGGAATTATGAATTAAGATTATACTATTTTATGCCTATTAGATTGGCAAAAATAAAAAATTTGCTAACACACAAAGTTAATGAGGGTAGTGGAGAAATTTCATATATTACTGGTAGAATTACTGACATCATAAATAGGAGTGTCAATTGTTAAATCAACAACAGGAGTCACTGTGCACTTGCTCCCCATGTAGGACCTCTGTCCTTAGTATGAGAATTAATGGTAAAACTAGTCTTCAAACAGTACTTTATACTTCATGTGTCTGTGTGGGTACAAACTGTAGAAATCTTTACTTAGTATAGAGTTGATCTTCTGTATATGAAGATAATTAAAAATGAATCTTAATGAAGAATGGGATGGGAGAGGGAGTAGGAGATGGGATGGTTTGTGGGTGGGAGGGTGGTTATGGGGGGAAGAACCACTATAATCCAAAAGTTGTACTTTTGAAATTTATATTTATTAAACAAAAGTAAAAAAAATTTATTACTGGTAGAAGTACAAGTTAGTGAAATCTACTATTTTGTAATACCTGTCAACATTACAAAAGCATATCCTCTTATATACAGAATTATTTTTTAGAAACTCATCCCACAGTTATACTCACAATACAAAAATGACATATCTGTATTATTACTAATTTCTATGTACATATTTAATTATATTTGAAAGAGATGCGGGGAGAAAAAGAGAGAGTCCACCCACTGGATCATTCCCCCAAATGACACAATAATGAGGTGTGGGCCAGGCTGAAACCAGCAGTTTGGAACTAATCTTGAGTCACTCACATGGGTGGCAGGAACCCGAGTATTTGTAGCATGAACAGCTGCCTCCCCAAGGGCACATTAACACAAAGTTTAATTGGAAGTGCATCTGGGACCCAAACTCAGGAACTCCAATATAGGATGTGGGTATCCCAAGCAACATCTTACTGGCTGTATCAAATTTCCATGCCTAATTGCAATGTATTTGCAATAGCAAAAGTGTAGAAACAACCTGAATGTCCATTAGTGGAGACTGGGTTAAATGAATTAGAGTATACCACATGATAGATTGCTACACGTTTTAATTATGTATTGCTACTCACAACTTCCAAGATGTATTGACTTAAAACAGTAACAGTTAACTTATTTTCCCTACAATTTCAGGAATGACTGGGCTTCGTTGGAAAGCTTTATATAACGTCAGCTGGATTTGCAGTCATCTGGAGATTCAGCCAAGCTGGAATGTCCAAGATGGCTCCTTCCCATGGTTAGTAGTTGGTGGTGGATCTTGGATGGAAAATCAGCTGAGATTTACGACCAGAGTCCATTGTCATTAACTCTCCTCCAGGTGGCTTCTCTTCATGACTTGGGCTTTTTCCATCATGGTGGCTAGATTCCAATAGGGAGTATTCTCAGAGAATAAAGCTGCAGATGTTTTAAAAACCAGACTTAGATGTTATACAGCCTCACTTTTCTTTCATTCTATTGAACACAACAAATTACAGATCCGGCCTAGATAAAAGGAGAGGGAAGTAGACTTCACCTTTTACTTACAGCAATGACAAAGAATTTTGTAACTTTTTTTGTAATTTTTGTAAAAAAGATTTATTTATTTATTTGAAAGAGATGCAGAGAGAGAAAGTGTGTGTGTGTGTGTGTGTGTGAGAGAGAGAGAGAGAGAGAGAGAGAAAGAGAGATCTTCCATTTTCTCTGGTTTATTCCCCAAGTGACCATAACAGCCACAGCCGAGCCAAGCCAAAGCCAAGAGCCAGCAGCTTCATCTGGGTCTCCCATGTGGGTAGTTATTGGCCCAAGCACTTGGGCCATTTCCTGATGCTTTTCCCAGGCTGTTAGTAGAAGCTGAATTGGAAGTGGAGCAGCTGGGACTCAAACTGATGTCCATATGGGATGCCAGTGTTGTAAGCAGCAGTTATCAGCTAAACTACAACACTTTATTTATTTTAAGATTTATTTTATTTCTTTGAAAGGAAGAGTGATGGGGGGAGAGAGAGAGCACAAGCTCTTCCATTCGTTGGCTCACTCCCATTGGCCACAGTGGCCAGGACTGGACCACAGTGAAGTCAGTTGCCAGGAACTCAATGGGTCTCCTATGTGGTGGGAAGGGCCCAGGCAGTTGGGTTGTCCTTTGTTGCTTCCCCAGGCATACTAGCAGGGAGGAGGATTAGAAGCTGGGCAACTGGGACTTAACAAGCTCTCCAGTATGGGATGCCAGGTGGCGGTTTAACCCACTATGCCACATTGTAGCCCCCGAAACTGTCTTTAATCCATAAAATTATGTATCTATCAAATACAGATACTTTATGTACTGATTTGAAATAATCTGCTACCTATTAAATGAGGAGCATGTAACTTTGGGTAATATAATATCTATGTATACAAAAATGTGGGTGTGGAAAATATACTTAATTATTTCCATGTGCTAAAAATAACTAGAAAATGCACAAGAAACTTGGTAGGTAGACCCAGGTATGTAAGAATGCTTTGGATGCCTCTTTGTTCTATTAGGATTTGAACAATAGGAATGCACTTTCTATTTTAAAAAGTTAAACTCTAAAAACTTAACTTGATAAACATCATAGTCTACATTTACTGAACTAAAGCTTAATATGCACTTGGCAAGGGGCTTAAAATTTGAGATCTATCCCTACAAATTGGTCTTTTTGATAGTGATTATATTCGTAGTGATTAGAACTCAAAGAAAAGAGAACTGATTACCTGAGACAGTAGAGAAAAATCCAGGGATATTCACAGGAAAAAGAGATAGATTTTGAGCTAGGTCTTAGAGAGTGAAAAGATGACTAAGAATACTGTCAAGTTGCAATAAGAAGAAATCAAGAGGCACCCGACCTAATAGTTCCTATATTTTATGTGAATCATTAGTCAAGGACATTCCTTGAATATGAGCTTCTGAGAATAAGGTAGAAGGCTTGAAAATAATGAAAAGATTAGCAGCATTTTCATAGGAAATGAGAAAGAGAACTAAGAGCAAGTAAAATAGATAAAAATATGAATTTGCAATTATCATCAAAACAATGATGAGATTTTTCTCTTTCTACTCCACTATCATGGGAACAGGTAGTGAATTGATCTAGGTAGGATTGAGGATGGATAGGTGTGACAGAAGGAAAAACAATGTGGAACGATGTTAGTGTGAAAGATGTTAAAACTGTGGACTAAGAAATCTTGGGCAGGAATTTGGCAGAAATAGGAGACAATGGAAATTCAGCAGCGCCCATGAAGACTCAGGGGGTGGTATGCAGAGAAAGGACAGCAAAGTTAGAAAAGTAGGAGATAATTTTGTCACTGGTTTGGAGCTGAATATTTGTAACATGGGAAAATTTGGGGTGAAGATACAATCCAATGACTGACCTAAGGATTCTGCTTCTAGTATCCATTGTTTAAATGCATTGACACTCTTAGTTGGGGGAATTACTTTTTTACTAAAAAGTATAAATTGAGTAAGCCCCTGTTCAACACTGGGGCATGATCTTAGTGACCATATTTTATAAGCCTAAATAAAATCATGGTTTAATAATGGCCCTTCTTTTTGGTAATTTGTTAAATGTATTTGCATGAAAAGACAAAACAAAATACGACATACAACACTATGTAGGTATCATGTTAGAAAATACTTGAGTCACAGTCTACATAGACATTATAATAACAACTATAATAGTAACAAATAATGACCTAAGAATACCTATTTTCTTTTTTTAAAAAAAATTTTTATTTATTTATTTATTTATTTATTTTTGACAGGCAGAGTGGATAGTGAGAGAGACAGAGAGAAAGGTCTTCCTTTGCCGTTGGTTCACCCTCCAATGGCCGCTGAGGCCAGTGCATCTCGCTGATCCGAAGGCAGGAGCCAGGTGCTTCTCCTGGTCTCCCATGCGGGTGCAGGGCCCAAGCACTTGGGCCATCCTCCACTGCCTTCCCGGGCCATAGCAGAGAGCTGGCCTGGAAGAGGGGCAACCGGGATAGAATCCGGCGCCCCAACCGGGACTAGAACCCCGTGTGCCGGCACCACAAGGTGGAGGATTAGCCTGTTAAGCCACGGTGCCGGCCAAGAATACCTATTTTCAAACAGGTTACAAGCACAACTTAATAGAAATATGTTTTAAAAAAAGACACCATTTATTAACTTAGTGGTTCTGTATTTCTTTGCATCCCTTGCTCCCTCAGACTCCACACTATTCAAGGCATTGTAAGTCAACAGCATTAGAGAAATACAACTTGTGTTTCACTCACTTGATTAGAAATTTATCTTGGGAAAAGGCACCCTACTAGAATACCCCTAAGGGATGGATATATTCTTTGTTGTTCTACTCCTAGTTTAAAGAACTGGCCACTTCCATGCTCAGATTCCTAATTCCTTATGAAAACAGAAGCTACAACGAAACCACACCAGTAACTCCCACTCACATGTCAGTTTTAAAACAACTTGGGAAAGGTCAGCCTATTTGACTTCCTCCTATTGTTGAATTTTACCCAGTTCCTGATTATATTACAGTCTGTTGGTAATTTTTTTTTTAATTTCTTTATCTGTACTAGTATTCTAAGCAACATAAATTAACAAGTAACTTTCTTTTCACGCTGAATACTATTTATCTTGAGAAAAGATTAGCTGTGATAAAAAAGCTTTCTCTCTAGTGGCATCTGGGAGGACATCAATAGTCCTAGAGCAGAGACCTGGTGAAAAGATAGGGCAAAAGGGAGCCAAGGAAAGCTCTCAGTGACACAAAGAGGTCACTGGTGTGTATTGTATCTCAAGTCCATTGCCAAGGACACTCCTTAGTAGATTAAGTGCTAAATTTAGACTTGCTGAAATGATTGTTTTAGCCTTCAAACTATGTTTTCAGTTTGTTTTTACTTCTACTTTGAAGTTATTAACTTTGTCCCAGTTATCTGAAAATATGCTTTATACCATGCAGTAGCTGAGGTGAGTATGATACATCTAAAATTGTTCATAAGGAAGTCATTTTGGCCATCTTATGAAAAACTCTGTATTTGTCATTTTATTGATTATTTTACATTTCAACTGTCAGTTGTAGACTAAAACTGTCTATAGTTTTCTATATGATTTCTAATATAGCTCATTTTATTTATTTTATTTTTTAGATTTATTGTTATTATTTGAAAGAGTGACAGAGATAGAGATGACAGAGATAGAGATACATAGATACAGAGATGATAGAGAAAAAGAGACAGATCTTTCATCTGCTGGTTTACTCCCCCGATGGCCTTAATAGCCAGGAATGCACCAGGCCAAAGCCAAGCACTAAGAACTGCATCCAATGGGGCATAGCAGGTAAAGTTGCTACTTGCAGTGCCAGCATCCCATATAGGCGCCGGTTCGAGTCCTGGCTCCTTCAGTTCCAGTCCAGCTCTCTGCTATGGCCTGGGAAAGCAGTAGAAGATGGCCCAAGTCCTTGGGCTCCTGCACCCACGTGGGAGACCCAGAAGAAGCTCCTGGCACCTGACTTCAGATCGGTCCAGCTCCAATTGTTGCTGCCATTTGGGGAGTGAACCATTGGATGGAAGACATCTCTCTCTCCAGCTCCTTCTCTCTCTGTGTAACAATTTCAAATAAATAGACAAAACTTAAAAAAAAAACAAAAAACAATGTATGTGAAGCTCTGTACATTGCAGGGGATACTCCGGCTTGTGTAAGTTAGATGTAGATTCTAGATGAGTCATAAAAATGATAGAGGCTTTTTTTTTTAAAGTCCTTTTCTAGAGGTGAGAAGGAATAAGGAGATCAAAGTATGTTGAACTCTATGAAGAGATTGTCAAAAAGGGGAGTGATAATTAAGAATTTTGTTTACACCAAAGAGGAAACAGGTTTAATTTATAGCAGGAAAGGCTTAGCTTCAAGTTTGTGAACTTCCTGTCACATTGTACTGTAAGATACTCTTGAGCTGGAAATTGCAAAAGAAAGGAAAGGTTACTTGATGGTAGTCAAGATGGCATTAGTAAACTTGAAGTCTCCCTGTATTGTCTTGATCAAATATGGAATACAGCAATTTACCATGAATATCATCACTATTACCTAAAGGAAAAGAGCTGATTAAATGGACGAGCAAGTTGGGATGCCTGATCACTGTTATGATCATTTAACAGGGAGATTCTCTTCACTAAGGGTGTCTTTTTAGCAATTCAGTAACTAAGCATCCTAGGTTGAGTTCCAAGATCAGTGATTCTTATAGGGAGGCTCACTACACAGCAAATTCTATTTAAGGTGAAGTCTAAGCCCTACAAATATTCCAGTTGTATCACAATATAAAGAAACAGTATTTGACATCTAATAATCTGTCTTAAAAATGGTTTCTTCTGGGCCAGTCTTGTGGTGTAATGGCTTAAGTGCTGTCTGCAATTCTAGAATCCCATATAAGAGCCCATTTGAGTCCTGGCTGCTCCACTTCCAATCCAGCCCTCTGCTAATGCACTGGGAGGGCAGCAGAAACTGGCCCACAGTCTTGGGCCCCTGCACTCATGTGAAGCTCCTGGCTTTTGGCTTCTGCGTGGCACAACCAGGGCCGTTGGCAGTCATTTGGGGATCGAACCAGCAGATGGAAGACCTCTCTATCTCTCCTTCTCTCTTTCTCTGTAACTCTGCCTTCCAAGTAAACAAAATTAAGCTCTTAGGAAAAAATGATTTATCTTTCTTTTTAAATTTTAGAGGCAGAGAAAAAATGAAAGAGAGTGTTCCCACCCCCATCCCCCGCCAGTTCACCCCCAAATGCCTATAGTGACTGGGACCAGAGGCAGGGGAAGGGGAACAAAGTAGTAGAACTGGGAACTCAACTCAGGTCTCCCACATTGCGGGGGGCAGGAACTAAACTACTGGAGCCATCACCTACTGCTTCCCAGGATGTGCATCAGCAACAAGCTGGAATCAGGAGTCCAGGCAATTTGAAAAGGGGCTCAGGCACCCCAACCTGCTCTTCCATTTAGATTTGCTAGTAATCGCAGCTTAAGTCACCGCATCTTGGCCTGCCAGGTGAGTTGCAAGTTTTGATTTTCATGAGATTTATAAAGTTTTAAAACTCATCAATATTTTAAAATTTACTCTTTTATTACATTTTATAGAGAGGAATACCAGGGTAGCTCATCACAATTACATTTTAGCTCAAAAGGACTTTGAAAATCATGGAGTTTGCCCACCTCTCATCCTGTTATAGACAGGCTGTCTCATTGCTCAGCCAGGATGTCAACAGTGCTCCTGGAAGTGGGACAGTGCAGAGCCTGTTTAACCATGCATGGTGCCCTGGTGACAGATGAGAAAACTGAAGGAAAGGGACTTGCCTCAGGCTTCGTAGGATGCTTGGTTTCTTATTGGCTTCTAGGCCAACTCCAGGGGTTGACCTGCTAAATCTAAACTCTAATTACATAGTAGGACATGTTGTTTGGTTGGAACCACTACAGAAGACAAAACTAAACCAACTAAAAAATGCATGCTATGGCTTGAATGTGTCACCCTAATTTGATGTGGTGGGAACTTAATTGCCCAGATTGTATCAAAATGGTATTTTGAGGTGATTGGTCATAAGGGCTCCATCTTCATGAATGAATCCATTTTTTCATGCATTAATGGATTAATAAATTATTGATGATTTTGCTTTAAAAGCTGCCTGCATCTGGCATGTCTGCACGGTCTCGCCATGTGGCACCCTCTACCATACTGTGCAGATGCCAGCACCATGCTCTCAGCCTTATCGGCCTCTGAACTATAAACCAAATAAGTATCCTTCCTCATAAAATCACTCCATCTTAGGTATTTAGTAATAGCAGCAGAAAATGGAATAAGACACCAGGGGACTGAATTTTTTTGAAACAGGTTTTTTAAAAGTTTTTATTTGAGAGATGAGAGACAGCAAGCACCCCGATCTGCTGATTCACTCCAAAAATGCCCACATAGATTGGGACTGGAACTCCACTGGGCCAAAGCCAGGAGCTGAGAACTCAGTTCAGGTTCTCCAGTATGGGTGGCTGGAACTCAATTCCTTCAGCTATCACTGTTGCTTCCCAGTGTCCACATTAGCAGGAAGACAGAATCAGGAGCTGGAGCTGGGGATCAAACCCAGGTACACTGATGTGGGATGTGGTCATCCTAATGGATGTCTTAATTGCTGAGTCAAGAGCTTGCTACTGAAACAGAATTTTTAAATGCATAGCATAGGCAGCCTCACAAAAACAGGGATGCTCTAGAGGATCTGTAAAGCATAAGTAAGAGAAGTCACTGAGGGACAGCTAAAGGAGACCCTAGAGGAAAATTGAGAATGCATGCAGCAGAGCACACAGATAGGACCAAGATGCATAGTTTTTATTTGAGACCTGCGTCCAATTTAGATGTGTGATCTTTGGGCTTCACAATGGATAGAAGCATATAGGAATGGAAACTGTTTATTTTTTTTTTCTAGCTTGGTGAGTTATTTGTATCATAGTCATTGTGATCCAGCTTCCCTCACTTGGCCTTGAAAGCCAAGTAGCATAATTTAGTTCTATGAAGTTTCTTATACCATGCAACATTATGATGAAAGTAATATTTTTATTAATTTTGTCTCATATTAATAAAGAAAGGGAAAGGAAGAGAGTCCTAGTTTTCTAAGATGCTGTTTGTTTTCCAAATATGCCATGTATGTGCTTTTTGATATGTCAGTTGGGTATGATCTTATATTTGCATTCACAATCCACAAACAAAATCTAAATTGCAGCCTATTCCAATGGAAAACAAAAGCAGGCTGGCTGGCATGGAATATGCTGGCAGGCAGAGCACTGATCTGTGTGACATTTTGTAAGGTTTCTGTGCTGACTACCATTCGGGCAGTATCCACATTGCTGATGAGATGTTCACACACTCAGCTGCCCTAAGAGAAAGAAAGCATCTACACAAAAAACAGGAAAGGTTCATTCTGATGATTAGAAAAACTGACTACTGATAATTCTATTGTCAATGATATTCTACAAGAATCTTAATTAATTGAAACTCAAGTGCCATTTCCCAGAGTCCATGTGGTATGGAGAAATCCCACACTCATGGTTAAAGGTTCCTGCCCTGATCCTGCTGTCAAGTAACTGTGAAAGACAATGCCTGGACTGCAGCAAGGGGTTTCTCAGAAAGACAAGATATCCCAAAGAAATTCTGAAAAAATGAGAAGGATAAGAACAGGCGCTCGAAAGAGGGCAGAAAGGAAGGGGAAGACTCAGGGAGAAAACTGCTAACAATGACTCCAAGTGAGGTAACAATAACTCTTATGTTTCAGTGCCTAAAGAAAGCCAAGCACTTAAAAATATATTATTAAGATTTTTATTAGATCAGGCAATGAATTTACCACCATACTTCCAAACTTAATTCATTTACATAACTCAGCAGTTGCTGCACTGTAGTACCAAGAGACCAATTAGAAATTATTCTTTCAATTGCCCTTTGGCCTTTTGGGTATGATCAGGTGTAGAAATTATTCTTTCTGAGATAACAAACTCTAGCTTGTGTAACTGTGATTCAGATAGATTGGATTTCTTGGAGACATGTAGCAAGTGTACAGCTCCATTTCTCTGCTGTTGGAGATTCGGGCAAAACCTCCATATGATTCAAGCTTCCTGAAATAAATGGTGCCTACCAAATGGGAGAATTCTTAATTCTGTAGTCTAGGATTTCTCGCCTGATGTTAAAATGCTTTCTAGGGGCCACACTGTGGCATAGCAGGTAAAGACGATGCCTGTAGCACTGGCAACCCATATAGGGTTCAAATCTGGGCTGCTCCATTTCCAATCCAGCTCCTTGATTATGGCCTGGGAAAGCAGTGGAAGATGCTTGGGCCCCTGCACCCACGTGGGAGACTTGGAAGAAGATCCTGGCTCCTGGCTTTGGATCAGCCCAGCTCTGATTTGGGGAGTGACCCTGTAGATGGAAGATCTCTCTCTCTATTTCTCTCTCTCTCTCTCTCTCCCCCTCTCCCTCTCTCCCTCTGCCTCTCTGTAAATCTGCTTTCCAAATACATAAATAAATAATGAGAAGAGAGCAAGAAAATGGAAGGAAGAGAAGGAGGAAAAGGAGGAATCTGAGAAAAGAAGGTAGAGAAGTGAAGAAAGGTAGAAAGAAAATAATAAGAATGTAAGAAATAAAAGTAAAACCTAATGGAGTTAATATAATAAAAGGGACACTCAGCAATGATGATAGCCAGTTTAGCCCTACCTGACCCATGGGGCCACGGTAACTACTCCTGTACAAAACCGAGGTGGGAAGCATGACCTAACTGACCTGCCGTCTTGCCAGTAGGAAGCACTGGGTAGCTTGCTCCCTTCCAGATGCAGAACAAGCCTCAACAGACACAACTTTCAGTTTCTAAAGGTAACATATTTTTGGTCTTGTAATACAAATGTATGCTATATATATAGAAGGATAGTCAACTGACAGCAGAGAGGCCTCAGGAAGATATAGAGAATGCACAGGAAACCACTTAAACATGTAACTCTGCTATAGTCCCCAGCCATTATTCCCCACAATCCCCTAGAAACCCTCTCTTCTTGTCTGAAGTATGGGCCACCTGTTTCTACTGCTGGTTCTCAAGTGGTTGGATCCATGTCACCCATGTGGGAGACCTGCGTTGAGTTTCTGGCTCTTGGTTTTGTCATCAGCCCAGTCCCAGTCATTGCAGACACTTGGGAGAGTAAACCAGTGACTGGGAGCTCTCTGGCTCTCTTTTTGTGTATGTGTGTGTATGTCTTTCCTCTCTGTTTCACTCTCTGCCTCTCAAGAAAATAAACATAAAATTTTTTAATGTTAAATGTAATCTTGGCAGAGGAGACCTCATGTTTGGGATCATTTATTGACCTTTCTTTAGACTTAGGCCATTCAGAGTGAAGGACAAATGGACTGCTGGGTTTCACATGGAAGAAACGTTTCTCCTTCCGACACCAGCAGCTCTTGTGCCGCTCAGGTGAATGAGCATGGTCCTGTGGTCCCACTCTCCCATACTTGTTTTGCTTCTGCATCATGAGTCATGTGACATCTGGGAGCCCCTGAACACCTAGATACAGAAGGAATCCTAGGGCACATAGATCCTCAGCTTGGGGATGAGGCCAGCACCTATTTGCAGGACAGCGCACTTCACTTGTGGCTCACCACCTGGCACTCAGACTGGGAACTTTTCTCTACATAGAGGTGAAATACGCAATGCCTGACTTCTTGCTTCCCTTATCATATCTATCTTACTCAAACTTTGTTTTTCTGTGGCCTCTAATTCTAGCACTCTACAGTGTGATGCACTGGACTGGATAACAGGCTTGGAATGAAACAGAATAAGTCCAAATCTGCCTCTGCCACTGGACCAGCCTGTAACCTTGGGCACAGTAGAACATTGCCTGTCTCTCCTCCTTATGCTCTAAGTCACAGACAGAGGCTTAGTCTTCTACACCACAAGCCCCAGCAAAAAAGACCTGAAGTTTGAATATGCATAAAGACAGTCCAAAATTATTTTTAGGATACTCATAGAGAAGTTATCTATTGGAAGGGATACAGGAACTATCCCATTGTGAGACAAAGATAGGAAGAATATTTTCTGGTTTTTTTTAATATCTAGTTTTTGTATCACATTAATATATTATCCACAAAAGTATAACAGACATAAATAAGAAATGAATCTGTGGAAAACTTTTACTAATGCAAATCCAATCCCACAGATAAAATATTATGAGAGGTTTATTGTGTTTAATATATATGTTTTGACAACATTTTATCAAAATGGCTTTAAATATAAAACATAATGAGCTATACAGTATTTGCATTACAGTGTACAACAATAAACCGAAAGCAATGTTACTTCAGTTCTCCTGAATGTGAGTCAATGTGTAATACAAATCTCTTGAGCAAGATGTTGGCATAGAGAGCACTTTACTGTTTACAAAGTCCTTTACACTCTGTCTAGTTACAATTTTCCACCCTCCCAAGCAGCCAGGACAGGCACAATTCATTCACTTCCCAGCTGAGGAAATAAGTTCAGACTTGTCCAAGGTCACAGAGCAAGCAAGTGGCAGAATTGGAATGTGAGTCTAGTTCTCCAGGCTCTGAATGATGCCATGTTTCCTCTAGTTTCAAGGCAGAATTCATACAGGAACTGTTTAAATTTGGCTCGAGATACTGAAAAAAAAAAAAAAAAAAAAACCTAAATCTTAAACAAGTATTGACAGCCGCATCACAGTTCAAAATACTGTATTTCACACTTCACTGGTTCCAGTTCTTTCTTCGTAGATATCAGTGTGTTGCTTAGGAACACCTGACTCCTCAGACTTCCAGGTGCCCCTACTTTGCATGGGGGTAAATGCAGACAGTTGGAAGTAGCTGGCCTAGATGAAAACCAACCCTTCTCTTGTTCGGAAGAGCCCGATGAACTGACTATAAGATGGCAAGACATGCTACATTGCACCCTGAAATATTTACCCTACATATTTAACCTAACTTAGGGGAAAATGGTAAATTGGATTTTTACATACATAATATATGAAAAAAATAGTTTCTATCCACTCCCACAAACAGTAACTAGCAGAAAGGTAACATTTACATCTTTAACTCTTCTATTTTGTCATCATTTTCTGGTTGAATGTCCTATCTAGGGCAATCTAACTGTAGGAATTTAGCACATGCATATACATTCACATATGCACACACAGGCAGAAAGATATTCTATAGAACAGTTATTGTTTAAGGACTTGGGAGTAAGAAGTCATGTCCTAACCTGGTACTTAATGCCTGTGAGACTTCAGACAAGTAGCTCAACCTTCTAAGACTCACTGTCTACCTCTGAATGATGTGATAATAAATGTATATAAATAAAAGTATAGTTTTTTGAACAGAGTATTCCTTTGCTTGTGCACTCATTTAGCCTTGCTCATGCATCCATTCCATTGATGCTCATTAGCACATATTTCAGGCAGGCCCTGAACCAAGCACATAGGTCCTGCAGGACCTATGATTGAAAACTATAGTTGGAGAGTTCTACCCATCAGTGTGCATGGTTAAAGCAGTGCTGAGAGGGCATGCCACCAATCCACCATTGTGGCTACTCACACCCAGGTGGATGACAAATGTTGAGCAGTACAAACCACCAGAGGATCATGGGGAAATTATCAGACCCATTGAGAACTGGAGAAGCTATGTAGGCATTATTAGACCTGTACATAGCCCTTTTAACTCACCAGTGTGGCCTGTGAAAAACCCAGATGGAACATGGAGGATAACATGAGAGCTTAATAAAGTTGTTCTTCCACGGCATGCAGCAGTTCCGTCAGTGAGTGACATCATGGACCTCCTCAGCCATAAACTGGGAACTCATCATTTTGTTTGAAATCTCGCTAATGCTTTTATTTCCATTGACAGATCTCTTGTAAGTCAAGATCAGCTCGCCTTCACCTGGAATAGATGATAGGTGACCTTCATTGTTCTTCCACAAGGTTATCTACATAGCCCTACCTTGTGTCATGGTTTGGTAGCAACAGACATCTTTTGGTGGCCTGTGCTGCCAGCCATGCAGATGTTTCATTGCATAGATGACGTGATGTTAACCTGTGACTCTTGCTGATTTGCAAGCAGCTGTTCCTACCTTTATGAGCCATCTAAAGTCATGTGATGAGTGATCAATGAATCAAAATGCAGGGACTGGGACTCTTCTGCAAATTCTTGGAGGTTATTTGGTTGGGTAAGACTGAGGTCATTCCTCAGGTAGTGGTAGATAAGATTCAGTCTTATTTCCATTTCCCACCCCAACAACTGTGTAACAGTTACAGGAGTTTGTAGGATTGCTGAGACATTGGAGAATGTTTATTCTTCATCTGCCACAAATTCTGAGGCCCTTGTACCGTTTGGTAAAGAAGGGTTTCAGCTGAAACAAGGTTTTAGTAAACAAAGCAATGTGATGTTGCTGGCTCCCACAGCCCTGAAGCCAGGGAGAATTCCACTTGACTGTGACCACGGAAAATACAGAAAACCAGTAATGCTTGGTTTGCTTTTCTGTCTTCATGGGGGGAAAGACTTGAACATGACCTTGGAGATTTACCTACTTGGCTCAAAGGTACATGACCCACACAAAGAAGGGGCCACTACCTTGCTCAAGGGTACCTTTATTTTAGCTTTATGGCCAATGTTAACCTCTCCAGTAACCCTACATATAGTACAGTACCTAAAAAGGCCATGCCATTGAGTCTGCTTTAAGAGGCCAAGGCAACCCCTTTTGCCAGCTATGGTGCTATTTCAAGTAAATCACTAGCTTGTATTCAACCTAATGGTCAGGATTTGCCATTGTTGGTGCCATTAACTTCTTTGTCTTGTTGACTTTAGCTTGGTGGCTGTGAATAGCCTGGTGGACTGGGCACATACCTGTGTCCAATGACCAACCAGTTGGTTTGTTGCAAATGCACTGAGTTACCTGTCAGCTCTTCAACTGTGCTGCCTTGAAAGGTAACTGCAGCCACTGACCAAAACTGTGCTTAGTTGGAAAGCTGGAGTTATTCTGACCTGTTATGAAATCACACCTGGACTCATGAAAATTTTAGCCCAGGAGGGGTATAATAAAATCTGGTCAGGGTTGGAGTATTCTGTGTACGATAATATGGACTGGCTTTCTGCAGAGACAACAGAGCTATCTTAATGTGTGCCAAAATGCATTAAAACAACCCAGAAACTGGTCTCAAGTGGGATGGACTTCTGCATCTCTGTTTATGAATGTATAGCACATGACCAAAGACACCAGGTGGGTGAAGATAAATCCCAACACCATGATGGGTGACTGTCCTGTGCCTTTGGGTGCCTTGTGGGCTTGTGGATACTATATATGGCCTTATTTACTTTATATATGTGGGGATGGCCTTATCTACCCATGTGATAGACCTCCACACTTCCCCAGTTGCCTTCCAAGACTCGGCACAGAGTGAAACATACAGCAGTAGTATTATTCATTTACTCTGCTCTCCCCACATTCAGGTACCATTGTCACTCAAGCTGAGATTACTGCACTGGCCCTGTATACAACCAAGGCTTTTAATGCAAGTAGCAAAGCATCGGGCCTCTTGAATGAGGAACCATACCAAAGTGGAAAGGTTGTTTTGCAAAATCACATGGCATTAGACATCCCTACAATAGCCCAAGGTGGTGTGTGCATCATGCTAAAGACTAAATGTGTTTGTATACCTGATGCCAATCATAATGTAACCCAAGCACTTGCTGCTGTGACACAAGAAAATATTGCACATTAAACATTCACTGGGGACTCACTCCAAGACTGGTGGGTATCCTTAACAAATGGAGGGCAGACAACCCTAACTGTTATATTAAGTATTGCATGCTCTCTTGCCGTTTGTTTTTGTATCTTCTATTACTGCTATTACCTTTAAAAGCAGTGTTCCACACTCCATGTGTGCTCCTCACACAGGAACTTCCTGGAAGATAACGTACACATAGATTGCGAGGCAAGAACATTTGAAAGAGTAGGTATTGGGAAAGTGAAGTTTACCATGTTCCCATGCCTCTTTGCGTCCATATCTCTACGCCTCTATGGCAATTGGTGTCATGGTAACCAGAAGACCCAGAACTGCTATAGTTCAATTTTGCAACTGCTTGGCTCCATTCCATTATTGTCTATAAGCTCATATAAGAAGAGGAGAAGTGTGGTTGGTTGTGGATCCTCTTTTTTAGTTTGGCAGATGCCTCTAACAAAGTAGTGTTCCTGTATCTACTCACTTCCCACTGTGAGAATAAAGAGGTATGAACCTGTATAAGACTCTGAAGCTGTTCTTCAGCCTGTCAAAATCTAGGCATAGCTTCCCAGGGGTCAAACTCTGAATTAGATTCCCTGGATGCTTCCCAAGGTGCTGTGAGCACCTCCTCACCCCTGCCCCAATCCAAGGGGAGCACCTGAGTGGAGCTCTGCTCCTCAAACTCCACTTAACAGATTCTTTTCCTGTGCATCATTCTGCTGATGTCGAGTTTTCTGAGATGTGGGTAATATATATGTATTAATTCATCCAAAAACTTTATTTAGTACTTACATACTGCCAGGTACTCTGAAAATTCCTTAAGAAGTAGAAGAACAATGTTTATGATTAAGAGGATATCAGAATGTATTGTAGTACACAAAATGCTTGTGGAGAGGATCTATGTGATATGAGAGCAATACAATGGGAGCACTGAAAACTCTTCTGAGCAGTGGGAAAAGGAACGAGTAGTCAAAGAAGTCTTTGAAGGGGTAGATGCCCTGGAGTTGGGCCCTGAAAAATGAGAGGCACTCAAGGTTGACAAGATGAGGGAGGACTTATGTGAATAAAAGCACAAAGGCATGGAAGTGCAGACAAGCAGAATGCAGAGCTGCAGGTACTTTCATATGATCAGAAAAACATAACGTTAAATGCAAACCTTTCTATGGCCTTAACAGCTTCAAAGTTGGATAGCAATACAACAGATACTAATACCCCACATCCTAGACCACTTAAGAAGGATAGAAAATTTTGCTCATCATAGGTTTTTCTGCATTAGTTTTGATTTTTTCATCTTGATTATTGAGTGTTTTTGATGTCCTCTTAAATTTTGTACTAAAGCGAAGTGTCTCTCTCTCCTCACCTAATCCCAAAGCCTGTAAGACAGTCAGATCTGAGTATTCACTAGACTCAGAGGGCTGAACACTGTTACACACATTAGGAGGAAAGGACTCTCTTCAACGCTCCTCTTCCCCTTGGCTGGACACATCAGTTAGGGGAGAATGTGAGCAAGGAGAGGGAACCATGTGCTTATGTCCCCCCCTTGCAGGCTGCCAAACCTCTGAGCAGGCTTCAACCAAGGAAGGGTAAAACTTTAATTTGAATTGTGTTGAGTATCTCTGATCTAAAATCTGAAGTCTTAAATGCTCTACAATCCAAAACTTTTTGAGCATGAATATGACACCACAAGTGGAAATTTTCACTGCATGAAACCTTGTTTCATGCACAAAATTTATTTATAAATAAAAATATTGCATAAAATTACGTTCAGGCTGTGAGTATATGAGCAATAGATGAATTTCATGCTTAAACTTGAGTCCTATCTCCTATATCTCTCATTATATACATTCAAAGACTCCAAAATCCAAAAATCCCAAACACTACTGGTCTCAAGCATTTCAAGTATCAAGGAATTTTCAACCTATATTTCTGGTCACTTTGCCATTTTACTTACTAAAAGCTCTTCTTGTGTCTGAACAAATATGAACTTCTCAGATACTTCTTCAAGAATGGACTTTCTGCCCAGTTGTGGAAAGTGGGCTGTGGCTGATAACTGTTCAATTCACCAGGATCCACCTCAGCTCTTCAGTGAGGTCACATTCCTCTTTTGGTGACCCCTGTCAATGACGAAGGCCACCACACAGGAGCATCACCATTTTCAACTGACCCAGAATTCTTCTAATGGGAGACTGCTCTGGAGATGCCCATGTGGGTCCTTCACTCCCTACCCCTCTTCATGTGCACCCTGATCCAAACACACTGGCATCATTACCGTTTCTCTAACACCCCAAGAATCGTCTCAACTTGGGACAAGTGAATTTGCTGTTCTCCAGCTAGGATTGTTCTCACTCAGATACCTATGGGTCTTGCTTCCTCATACATTTCTTTTCAGAGCCCCTCTCTGAGTACCCTTTTAAAAAAGTCACAGTGTACGTCCTCCCTGATTCCATCTGCTATTTTATTTCATTCTGCAATCACATCTCTAACTTATGCTTCTTGTTTTACTTTTTCCATCAGAATACAAGCTTAAAGAAAGCAAGAATTTTACCTATTATATTCCTTGTTTTTCTACTCCCAAAATAATACTGGAGCAAAGTATGCATCCACTATTTATTGGATGCATGCAAAGTGTCAGAAGTCCAAATGTTCAAAAACATTAAAATTCATTGTAACTTAACTTCCCAATCAGATGGGTGCTATTGTGTAGATACACTGTCCCAAACCATATTCATATACTCTTTTTTTGTGGAATCACTTGACATAAATACTTTAATAAACATATAGTCTGTGAGTGCACCAAATGAAAGCACATACAAAACATGCAATGCGACAACTCACAGTCTCAAATTTCCATTTGCTAAGGAAAATTGTTTGTCCTGTACTATGATCTCAACCCCCAGAGTGTTTTCATTTCTTCATGGACACCAAATGTTCAATTTGGCTCATGAAATCCTTTTGTTTATTCTATTCCCAAATTAAACAGTTGAGATGTTGCATGTTTTTCATTTCTTTCATTCTCACTTTTATTTTTAGTTAATTATTTTTCAGTAACATCACCTTCAATGCTATCACATGCAATATTGTTATAATGCATCTATTAACTTAATTTTTTAAATCACATCAGCTTATTTATTCAGCTCTTTGAGAACACCACGGCAGAGAATGTTCTTGTTCGATAGATTGACTTAATCTATCACATTCTGGTTTTAAGCACTGAACAAGGTCATCCAATATACTCTATAACACATAATAACATAACATGTGTGATACTATAATTATTTTTAAATGTAAATAAACAAAACAGTTCAGGAATGCCACGTACCTGCCTCCTAGCTTTCATAATTAACTCCTGATTAATCCTGTTGCATCTGATTCTCATTTATTTTCTCTCACCTGTATTATTTTGAAGGAAATTTGGGGCATGCCATTATTTCATCAGTAAATACTTCCATCTATATACTTAAAATATAGGACCTTTTCTAAAAGTAATTACAAGCTATTAAACAAATTCACTTCCTGAAGGCTAAAGGGAAGTTACTGATGGCTCAATTTTTCTGTGTGTGTGTGCGTGCATGTGTGTGTGCGTGTGTGCGTGTGTGTGTGTTACCTGAGCTAAGATTTTTTGGAGAAAAAAAGTGTAATGTTGGACAAACCAATTATGTCTGACTTGAGTTGTCTAGGGAGGATTAATGAGAACATCCTACAAAAATAGAGACATACACAAAGAACATTACAGGAACTGGATTTTTGCATTTTTCCTTTAGCTAATTTTCTAGTTTTTACCTAGAGTCCCAAAATCTCACATTTCAAGTACACATTTTTATTATGCATGGGCCAAGAAAACTCACACAAGGAGGATAAACCACAATTGGTCTTCTCTGTTTCCTGAGTCCTCAGACAATGCTTGGCATAGAGTGGAAGCTCCATAAATACTTACTGAATTAATGAAATACTCTAGAAATGTTAGAGAAGGATTTCTTGTATTTCCAACTATAAAATAAAAAGTCCAGGGGCCGGCACTGTGGCGCAGTAGGTTAATCCTCCGCCTCCGGCGCTGGCATTCTATATGGGCGCCAGTTCTAGTCCTGGCTGCTCCTCTTCTGATCCAGCTCTCTACTATGGCCTAGGAAAGCAGTGGAAGATGGCCCAAGTGCTTGGGCCCCTGCACCTGCATGGGAGACCAGGAGGAAGCACCTGGCTCCTGGCTTCGGATCAGCGCAGCTCTGGCCATTGCAGCCATTTGGGGAGTGAACCAACTGAAGGAAGACCTTTCTTTCTGTCTCTCCTTCTCCTGTTGTAACTCTACCTCTCAAATAAATAAAAATATAAAGTATTTTTTTTTAAAAAAAAGTCCAATTTGAAGGGAATAATATGGCCTAATCTACCTTAGTGTCTACTTAATCAAACCTCATGCTAGCTGCTGTCCCCTCCTTTCCTCCTTTCTCTCTATTTTTTTAGAAACAATCTCACATGCTCTTTCCTCACATTTACATTTTTCCTAATCTTTTTTTTAAAGATTTATTTATTTGTTTGAAAGTCAGATTACACAGAGAGAGAAGAAGCAGAGAGAGAGATCTTCCATCCACTGGTTCACTCCCCAATTGGTCGCAACGACCAGAGCTGCGCCAATACAAAGCCAGGAGCCAGGAGCTTCTTCCCGGTCTCCCAGGTGGGTGCAGGGGCCCAAGGACTTGGGCCATCTTCCACTGCTTTCCCAGGTCATAGCAGAAAGCTGGATCCGAAGTGGAGCAGTAGGGGCCGAACCAGCACCCATATGGGATGCTGGCACTTCAGGCAGTGGCTTAACCCACTATGCTACAACACCAGCCCCTTTCCTAATCTTTTGAGAACTTTACTATGTGTCTGACCTGATCTAATCACTCATTTTCTTCTGAAGAGCCGATATGGTTGAAAATAGTAAGAAGTTGACATTATTTTGCTCATTATGTTTCTTCGCATTGAAAGTGAAGGCAGACGAGATCCGGCGTGTTCAAGGTAGTATGGCCATAGACAATGATTGAATAAAATATATTTTTGCTCCCAAAATTCTTAGATTTTTTAACTATTCTCCCCAAAACTGTCATGAGAGCTTGTCCCAGGAACACGGTGATGATCCTTGCTCCTGCTGCATAGCCTCCTAGGAAAAAAAGGATTGATTCATGTGAATCAAAATGTCAGCTGCAGAATTCTTCCCAACTGTTGGGGAAATAATGTTGACTAATTTATCTTGCTGAGACACTGAAGCAAATCAAGAAGGGGTCAGGCCATCGCTTCTTGGCCTTTTGGCTAAGATCAAGTGGAAGCTGAGTAAATATTCAAGTCTGGCTGTGAGGTACTGATCTGATTTGTGTTGTGCGGTAGTTCTGAGTGCAGGAACAGGTACAATGTGTTTCTCTTGTTCTGTAGATGCATAATGATGTTCAGCTCAACTTTGATAAAAGGAGCCCATTGCATAATAGTCCAGTTTTCTATCCCATGAAAGCAGAAGCATTTTGAAACTTCTCTAAGAAAATTAATTTTACAGAAGGTTGATGTGTTAGTGGTAAAATAGGTTTCTAGAAATCCATGGGCATAAAAAGCAATAGAATGGTGACATAGTAGGTTAAGCCTCTGCCTATGGCACTGGCATCCTATATAGGAGCCAGTTCAAGTTCTGGCTGCTCACCTTCCAATCTAGCTCCCTGCTCATGGCCTGGGAAAGCAGTGGAAGATGGCCCAAGTGCTTGGGCCCCTGCACCCATGTTGGAGACCCAGAAGAAGTTCCTGGCTCCTATCCCTCAAATAAATAAATAAATAGTCTTTTTAAAAAAACAATAAAATGTGTTTCTAGTTTTACAGGAGACTGGGTCATTGAAGTGGCTTTCTGTGTAAGTAGGTTAGTGAATGATGCCAAATAGATAGTTTTTAAGAAATAATTAGCAGCTTTTTAATGAATGTTGTTGATAGACTTCTAGATTCTGAAAGGCCTTGGAGTGCATCTGGCCAGCTATTTATATTATCCATGTCAAAATTCAGATCTAGGTATTGTTGACTGGACTGGTAACTTGGCTAAGGTGATTAACTAGAAGTTAAGCCATGGTTGAAAACAGGCTTTATGACTTTTCTTTGAAAAACCTAAATGTCCTGATTTTAAGTTTTGTCCTATAACATAAATATCCCTTCTTTGAATTTTAAACATTTATTCTAGGGGTGGACCTTTGGCCAGCTGTTAGGATGCTGGCATCTCGTATGAGAGTATACCCACATTCAGTTCCCACATCTGGCTCCTGAGGCCAGCTTCCTGCTAACGCAGACTGTGGGAGGCAGCTGAGATGGCTCAAGTGGTTGGGTTCTTGCTACTCATATGCGAGACCTGAATTCAGTTCCTAGCTTCTGGCATTGGCTTTGGCTCAGCCCTGGGCACTGTGGGTTTTTGAACAGTGAGCCATTAGATAGGAGCTCTCTCTGTCTCTCAAATTAACTAATTAA
Organism: Lepus europaeus; assembly: GCF_033115175.1. Taxonomy (NCBI): domain Eukaryota; kingdom Metazoa; phylum Chordata; class Mammalia; order Lagomorpha; family Leporidae; genus Lepus; species Lepus europaeus. Next base: position 111,909,584 of record NC_084829.1, read on the forward strand.
TTTAGAAATGTTTAACTACTTTAGTAAATGTATATTATTTAATACAAGAGAAAATATGGCAAAATGTTAATATTTCCTGCAATAGTAATTAATTTGTATTTAATACCAGTAAAGCACTATTTTCAACCTTCATACTTTTAAGACTTGTATCCTTCACTTGAAAAATTGTCTTAGAGGATGCAGCATTGTGGCGTTAACAGATTAAGCTGCTGCTTGCAGTGCCAGCATCCTATATGGGCCCCTATTCAAGTCCCAGCTGCTCCACTTTTAATCCAGCTCACTGCTAATATGCCTGGGAAAGCAGCAGAAGATGGTTCAATTACTTAGGCCTCTGAACCTACATGGGAGATCTGGATGGAACTCCTGGCCCCTGGGTTCAGCCTGGCCCAGCCCTGGCTGTTGCGGCCATTTTAGGGAATGAACCAGCAGATGGAAAATGTTTCTGTGTGTGTGTGTGTGTGTGTGTAACTCTGTGTTTTAAATAAATAAAATAAATCTTAAAATAAAGAAAAATTATCTTACAATAGCAGTGATGTCTCTCTTTAAAAAAAAAAGATTTATTTGAAAGGTAGAGTTACAGAGAGAGAGGGAGGGAGAACACACACACAGAGAGAGAGAGAGAGAGAGAGAGAGAGAGAGAGAGAGAGATCTTCCACCCACAGGTTCACTCCCTAAATGTCTACAGCAGCTGGAGCTGGACCAGGCCAAAGCCAGTAGCCAGGAGCCTTTTCTGGGTCTCACATGGGTGCAGGGATCCAAACACTTGGGCCATCTTCTGCTGCTTTCCCAGGCACATTAGCAGGGAGCTCGATCAGAAGTGGAAAAGCCGTGATTCTAAACAGTGCCGGCACTGCAGGTGGTTTAACCCGCTATGCCACAATGCTGGCCACCAGTGATAAGTCTTTATGATGTGTCACCCAGTCTAATCTCAACTGCATTTTCCAGAGCTCCCTTCCTAGGACATGTCTGAATAGATGGACTATATGGATACTCTTTCTTGAGAGCTGGAGGGTAGAAGGAAGCATGGCTACCATACCTTACTCCAATTATTCAGTTAAATGTTCTTCTAGGTGCTGCTGTGAGGGGATTATGCAGAGATAATTAAAGTCTCAAGTCAGCCAACTTTGAGTTAACCAAAAAGGAGCATCAACCTACCTGGCCTGGGTCAGTCACATGGAAGCCAATTAAAGAACCAGTGAGCTATTTCTAAAGCTCAGAGACTCCAAGTTTCAGCTCAGGACAATGAGATCTCAGCTGCTTCCTGAGCTCCCCTTTCCCACGGCTGTCCACAGCATCCCCTTGCCTAGCTGCTCAGATCAGATGACTCTGTTCTGGACAGTAAATTCCACTCACTCCTCATATCTCGACATTATTCTGACAACTCCAAACCAAACCCTCGGTTACCTTCCAAGCATTGCTCTGGACTCTCCTCCCCACCTGTCTGTCCTTTTTCCTCTTCAAAACCTGTCTGATAAATTACCAATCTTATAAAGCTTTCCTGGAGTACGACCATCTCCTCAGTCTCCTGAGCCCTTGTGTAAATATGAACCATATTCAGCCATTGGAAATTGGCCCTGCTCAATCTCAGAAATTTGTGTATAACCATACAAGTTTAGTGGGGAAATGAGCCAGAATTTTCACAGAATCAAGCATGAAGCCAGAATGACATTCCAAAATGAATCCTTTTTTTAAAGGAGCCGGTATAAGAATAAAGCATACCACTAGACAGAGGTCAAATGTTCATTTATAACAAACATAACAACAGTAAAGTTTTTTTTAATTTCTATTTAGTTCATTTATTTGAAAGGCAGACAGACAAAGAGACATGGGGGAGAGATATACACACACCCACACATACACCGAGAGAGAGAGAGAGAGAGTGAGAGAGAGAGAGAGAGAGAGAGAGATCGAGTGAGAGGGAGAGAAGAAGGAGGCGAAATAGGCAACTGCAGGGGCTGGGCCAGTCTGAAGCTGGGAGCCCAGAACTCAGTCTGGGCCTCCTACATGGGTGGCAGGGACCAAAGTACTTGAACCATCATTTCTGCCTCCCAGGGAGCACATTAGCAGGAAGCTGGAATCAGGAAAAGGGCTAGAACTCAAACCCAGGCATTCGAACATGGCTACAGCGTTCAAGAGGTGTCCTGACCACAAAGTCAAATGCCCACCCCAACAACATTTCCTTGCACTTTACATTTCCCCATATAAGAAATCTGTATACTTTAGTCAATGTTCAACTCCCTTCTTCTTTAGTCTGAGGTAAGGCCAGATATTGGAGTTTACTTTCTTTTTTTTTTTAAATTAATTTATTTATTTGAGAGGTAGAGTTACAGACAGTGAGAGGGAGAAACAGAGAGAAAGGTCTTCCTTCCGTTGGTTCACTCCCCAGTTGGTCGCAACGGCTGGAGCTGCGCCGATCCGAAGCCAGGAGCCGGGTGGTTCTTCCCGGTCTCCCATGTGGGTGCAGGGGCCCAAGGACTTAGGCCATCTTCTACTGCTTTCCCAGGTTATAGCAGAGAGCTGGATTGGAAGTGGAGCAGCCGGGACTAGAACCGGCGCCCATATGGGATGCTGGAGCCACAGGTGGAGGGTTAGCCTACTGTACCACGGAACCGGCCCCTTGAAGTTTACTTTCATTTGGGGAGTCACAGTGTCCTCTTAAGAAAGAAGAGAGAGAAATGGTGGGTATAGGTTAACCTGCATGCAAGGCCAGGTAACTAAGAGGAAATTTTACCAAATTGCTTTTCCCAACTCCTGGGTCTTCAGGTTTAAAATTCTGTGGATCACTTATCTCTCCCAAAATCAGAGCATCATGAATATTGCAAAGGTTAGGGTTAACATTGGAAGACTGTTTGCCCCAAGAAAGACTTTCATTTTCTTACATGTTAGGTCTTTGTTATCCAAAGTTGGCCAGAAGTTACTTCTCTGCACAGCTGTTCTTTATTTTTTTATTACCACCATAGATTCAATCAAAAGAGAACAAGGAAGTTTATTATTTCAAATAGTTTCTTTAAATCTGAAAACCAGGAAATAAGCCTGTAGTCATAAAAATATATAAACTCAATCATAGCACCCCAGTCAGGAAAACCATCGGGCCTCCTAAGCCAAACAAGCTTGGCCCCAGTCACTGCTTAGACATACCCCCCACAGAAGGACTCCATGGTGTCCACAGATAATTTAAAGCCAAATGGAGCTGAGTCTTGTATTTAGTTCTTGGAGCGCCAGAGCAATGAGGAATTATTAGTGGTCTATGGAGAATTTAAATTGTGAAAGGAAGCTCCTTCACAGATATGAATCCACATGACATGACTGCAGAAGATCTTGGACTTCAGAAAAAATTTTCTACTTGAAATGAAAGAGCAGAAAAACATTTGCCTTCTAATATACTTGATTTTAATATTAGAACCTTATGTTTAGATTTTTCTACCACAATATGTGGTTCTCATGGTAACAGATTTTTATTTCCTTAATGTCATTGCTTACTGATTCCCAGGTCATTGTGTGAGGAAGGAGACTATGTAGAGGTAAATGAAATTATGAGAGAAAGCTGGGGATTTCAGTCTCCATCCCTCATTCCTGGGCCTCTTAGCCTTCTATTCTCGTCCACTATCCAAGGCCCCACAGTGTGCGCCCATTCCCTTGAGGTCGCCAGACCCTGCTGCTGATGCTGCTACACCAGTGTCAATCCCTGACCCCTGTTCCTCAGCCTTGTGGTTATGCTAGCTTTGTTCACACTGTTGCCCTTGACCTGTACATAGGATTTGCCTACCATTCTGACAACACTCTCCAAGAGACTTCTTTTTTTTTTTAATATAAAGTCATAAATTTAGATATAGTTGATATGCTTCAACTTATTGCAGTTAACATTTTTACTGATTTTCAAGTGGGAATCCTTGCAAGTTGGCATTTGATTCCTGTTGATACAACCATGATACTGGTTTTCAGGTAGACCAGATCTTAAAAGTTTATCTTACATCTTTGTTGAGTCAGATCTAGTCAGATCTTTCCTTTAAGAGCCCTGGTTGTTAGACCTTAATATCTGTGTTAGGGATGCTTCCTGCTTTAAAGATTGTTTCATTGTTTCAGGGACTCTCCAGAAACAAAACTTAAAGATTAGGGATGTATGTATGTATATATGAATGGATGGACAGGCGGATGGGCGGAAAAGTATATGTACGTATGCGTGTATGGACAAACAGATGTAGATAAGAGTGTTTATAAGGTTTTTAACACAAATTCTAATTCAGGACTACCTGCCTGTTTAGTTCATGTCATTTATCTTTTATCTACACCTTTTTTTCAACACAAAATTCTGATTCCCAACAACATCTGTACAATTGTTCTCTTGCTTTACTTCACAAAACATATAAAATAGTCTCAGAATAACAACAGTAAGCCTTTCAACAACAATATAATTACTGGAAACATTTGAAGTATTTGTTTGCTTTTTGTGGGTTTTGTAGTTCCCTTTGTTCTGTGAATATAACCCATCTGGGATCTATGGCCAACTCCCATGTTTTATAGGCAGCTGAGGTATTGCTGCCCTGAGGGGGAAATGCTATTAACTCAATATATAGTTTACATTTTTTCATTTAAATTTTAACTGATACATAAAAATTAAACATTTTATGGGGTACCATGAGATATTTTGATACATGTATTCATTGTATAATGTTCAAAATAGGGTAGACATACCTTTCTCTTCAAATATTTATCATTTTTCTTTATGGTAAAACCTTCAAAATCCTTTCTTTGAGGTTTTCAAAAATAAATATATAATGCATTCTCATCATCTATAGTTACCCTACTGTGCAGTAGAACTTCTTTTCCCTATCTACTATAACTTAGTGCCTATTAATCAACCTCTTACCATCTTTGACTCCTTCCTGCTCTCTACAGCCTCTAGTAACCATCCCACATCAACTTCTAGGAGATCAACTATTTCAGATTTCACGTGTAAGTGAAATCATTTAGTACGTGTCTTTCTGTGCTTGGCTTATTTCATGTAACATAATACCTCCAGGTCCATTCATGTTGGCACAAATTATAAAATGTCATCATTTTTTAGACTTGAACAGTATTCTTTATTCACTCAACAGCTGATGGACACTAAGGTTGTTCCTATTAATATCGTGCGTAGTGCTGGGATAAAGATGGTAGAGCAGATGTTTCTTTGGCAGACTGCTTTCATTTCCTTTAGATACACACTTAGTAGCAGAAAGGCCGGATGATATGGTAGTTCTGTGTTGTTTGTTTGTTTGTTTGTTTGTTTTTTTGAGGAACTGCCTTGCTGTTTTCCACAATGGCTGTACTAATTCACAACCAATAGTATGCAACGATTCCCTTTCCTCTACATCCTCACCAGCACTTTTTATCATTTGTATTTTTTATAATAGCCATCTAACTGGAGATGATATCTCATTGTGGGTTTGATTTGCATTTCCCAGGTGATTAGTGATATTGAGGACTATTAATGCACCTGTTGGCCATTTGTATGTCTTAATTTGAAGAGTGTATATTTAGAGCTACTGATCTTTCAAAATTTGATTTTTTTTTAATGACAGATAGAGTTAGACAGTGAGAGAGAGAGACAGAGAGAAAGGTCTTCCTTCCGTTGGCTCACCCCCCAAATGGCCACTGCGGCTGGCGCGTTGTGGCCGGCGCGCTGCGCTGAACCGAAGCCAGGAGCCAGGTGGTTCTTCCTGGTCTCCCATGCGGGTGTAGGCGCCCAAGCACCTGGGCCATCCTCCACTGCCCTCCCAGGCCACAGCAGAGAGCTGGACTGGAAGAGGAGCAACCGGGACTAGAACCCTGTGCCCATATGGGATGCTGGCGCCACAGGCAGAGGATTAGCCAAGTGAGCCACGGTGCCGGCCCCTATTTGTTTGTTTTGAAATCAGTTCTTTAAATTCCTAATATATTCTGCTTATTAACCACTTGTCAAAGGTATAGCTTACAAATATTTTCTCACATCCTGCAAATTGTCTCTTCACTCTGTTAATTGCTTCCTTTGCTACATTAAAGGATTTTATGTACTTTTTACATTATTTACTTATTTGGGAAGCAGAGACAGAGAGATAGAAACCTCTCAAACACTGATTTACTCCCCGAATGCCTGCAAGAGCCAGGGCTGGGCCACACTAAAGTTAGGAGCTTGGAACTCTCCCACATGGGTGGCAGGGATTCAAATAGTAGAGACATCACCTCTTGCCTCCTGAGGTGTGCATAAACAGAAAACTGGAATTGACCGTGAGGCTGGAACTTGAATCCAGTACTCTGTTATGCGATGCCAGCTTCTCAAGCAGCATTTTAATCACTATATCGAACACCCACCCCAGGAAGCTTTTCAGCTCTATATAAATTCACTCTGTCTCGGGGCCAGTGCTGTGGCATAGCAGGTAAAGCCACCACTTGCAGTGCTGGCATGCCATATGGGTGCCAGTTCAAGTCCTGGCTGTTCCACTTCCGATCCAGATTTCTGCTATGGCCCAGGAAAGCAGTAAAAGATGGCCCAAGCCCTTGGGCCCCTGCATCCGCTTAGTAGACCTGGAAGAAGCTCCTGGCTTTGGATTGGCACAGCTCCGGCCATTGCAGCCAGTTGGGAAGTGAACCAGCAATTGGAAGGCCTCTCTCTCTCTCTCTCTCTCTCTCTCTCTCTCTCTCTGCCTCTCCTTCTCTCTCTGTGTAACTCTAACTTTCAAATAAATAAATAAATCTTTTTTTAAAAAATTCACTCTGTCGGCCGGCACCATGGCTTAACAAGCTAATCCTCCGCCTTGTGGCACCGGCACTCCGGGTTCTAGTCCTGGTCAGGGCACCGGATCCTATCCCGGTTGCCCCTCTTCCAGGCCAGCTCTCTTCTATGGCCCAGGAAGGCAGTGGAGGATGGCCCAAGTCCTTGGGCCCTGCACCCGCATGGGAGACCAGGAGAAGCACCTGGCTCCTGGCTTCGGATCAGCGTGATGAGCCAGCTGCAGCGGCCATTGGAGAGTGAACCAACGGCAAAAAGGAAGACCTTTCTCTCTGTCTCTCTCTCTCACTATCCACTCTGCCTGTCAAAAAAAAAAAAAAAAAAAAAAATTCACTCTGTCTCTTTTTGCTTTTGTTTTCTGTGCTTTTGTAGTTTGATACAAAAAATGTCTGTCCATGCCGATGTCCTGAAGTATAGCCTCTGTTCCTTGTAATTTCAGGTCTCACATATACGTCTTCAATACCTTTTGAGATGACTTTTTATCTGATGAGAGACATGGGTCTAGTGTCATTTTTCTGTGTGTAGATATCCAGTTTTCCCAGCACTATTTATTAGAAAGACTACCCTTTCTCCAATACTTTTTCTTAGCACCTTTTTCAAGGATAAAGGTGTTGATAGAGATAAAGTTTTGTTGATGTGTAGGTTTACGTCCAGGCTCTCTATATGATTCCATCACTATATATATACACATACATATATATGTATATATATATGAAAATACTATGCTATTTACATTTTTATAACTTTGTAGAAATTAAATTTTACTTATTTATATATTAAAGAGAGAAAAAGGGAGAGAAAAAGAGCTCCTATGCAGGTTCACTCCCCAAATTCCTCAATGGCTTGGTTGCTGATGCTGGGAGCTAGGAAAGCAATCTAGGTCTTCCACATAGGTGGAAGGAGCCCAGCAACTTGATCCATCTCTGCTGTCTCTCAGGGTCCACACTAGGAGGGAGCTGGAATAGGACCTGAGCTGGAAATAAAACTCAGGTTCTCTGGTATGGGATATAGGTGTCCTAACTGGTGGCTTAACCACTAGGCCAAATGCCCACCCCTCTAGAATGTTTTGAAGTCAGGAAATATGATGCCTCCCGTTTTGTTCTTTTTGTTAAGATTGCTTTGACTATTCAGGGTTTCTTGGGGTTACAGACGCACTTTAGGATTGTTTTTTCTAGTTCTGCAAAAAATGTCATTGACATTTGTGTAGGGATTGCATTACTTTGGATAGTATGCACATTTCAAGAACACCGCTTTTTCCAAACTGAACATGGGAGGTCTTCCCATTTCTTTGCATCCTCTTTAATTTCTTTCATCGAGGTCTTCCATTTTTCACTATAACAATATTACATGTCTGGGAAAATTTATTTCCAGGTATGTTCTTTGTTTATTTTTTCTGTAGCTATTGGAAGTGGGATTATGTCCTTTCAGGGAGCTTGATACTGATGTATAGCAATGCTGCTGACTTTGTATATTGTAGTACTGTTGAATTAATTCATTTATTGTAATAGTTTTTGGTGTAGCCTTTTGAGTTTTTCTCTATATAAAATCATGTCTTGTGAACAGTAACAATTTGGCTTCTTTCATTATCTTATTTTAAAGGCAGAGAGAGACTACGAGAGCTCCCCTTGTGGTTCACTCACCAAATGTCCACAACAGCTGCAGCTGGTCAGGTCAAAGCCAGAAGCCAGGAACTCAATTGAAGTTTCCCATGTGGGTGACAGAGACCCACGTGCTTCAGCTACCACCTTCTGCCTCCTAGGGCACACTTCAGCAGAAAGCTGGAACCAGATTCAGAGCCAGAACTTGAACTCAGGCTCTCTGATATGGGATACAGGTATCCTAACCAGAGTCTTAGCTGCTAAATCAAATGCTCTCCCCCAATTTTGAGTTTTTGATATGTGATTTCACATCTTCTTATATTGCCTATTTACACATTAATGCGGTTATTATTATTTTGCTTTGCTTTTGTCTTTACATTAAACAAATGAATGGTCTATGCACCCTGTTTATAACAGTAGAGCACTCTAAGCTTGTCTGTATAGCTACCCTGTGTTGTTAAAGTGAGATTGAAAATCTGACATTTTCTTTTTACTCATTAATACATTTCTTATAGGTCAGCTCTCATGATGGTCAATAATCTCATCTTTATTTGACTAGGAATGTCTTTGTCTCTCCATTTCTAAATGATAGCTTTGCTGGTTACAGTATTTTTGATTGGTGGATTTCTCCTTCAGGACTGAGTCTCATCCCACTTTCTCCCAGTCTGTAAGGTTTCTGCTGAGTCTCTACAGTTAGGTGAATTGTTTGTACTCTCTTGCAGCTTTGAAATTCTTGTCTTAGTTTTTTGTTGTTGTTGTTGTTTATTTTGTTCTTTTTTTTTGTTCTTTTTTTTTTTTTTTGAGGCAGAGATATAGAGACAGACAGATAAAGCTTCCATCTGCTGGTTCACTCCCCAGATGCCCACAATGGCCAAGGCTGGGCCACACTAAAACTTGGAGCAAGGAACAGGTTGAAGCTAGGATCTGGGAACACACATCTCCCACAGTAGTTGGGTGGCAGGTACCCAACTACTTGTGCCATTCCCTACTCCCTCCCAGGATCTGCATTAACTGGAAGCTGGAATTAAGAGCCAGAGTCAGGATTCAAACTCAGGTTCTCCAATCTAGGACATGGGCATCTTACGTACTGTCTCAACTACTAGGCTAAATGCCTACCCCTCCTGTCTTTATCTTTAACCTTTGAGAGCTTGAAAGTAATTTGTCTCAGGTAGACTTGATTAAGTGGAATGTTGAATCTGACTAGTGACCTTTGACCTTGCTGGGTAGTTATGTGTTTCCGTAGATTTGGGAAGTGTTCTATTACCATCTCTTTGACTATGCTTTTTAACTTTCTAACCTTCTCAAGTCTCTCATGAACGCCAATAACTCAGCTATTTCTTCCTTTGATACACTTCCAAACATCCCTGCAAGCTTTCTTCATTCATTTTTATTTTTCCTCCTCTATTTTCAAATAGCCCATCTTTGTGCTCCCTGATTTTTATTTTGTGGTTGTTCTACTCTGCTATTGATGCCTTCTATCACATTTTAATTTCATTTAGTATACTTTTAGTTTAAGAGTTTCTGTTCGATTTTTAACAATTATTTCCATTTCACTGTTACGTTTACCTGTTAAATTATTGAATCATTTCCCTGCTTTCTTGAGGTTGAGTTTTCTCAAAACAGCTGTGAGTGCTTCAAATTCTGCACCTGAGGGTTTACAGCTATCAGTTGCTATTTGGTCAGTTTCTAACACTTTATTTTGTTTGTCATGTAAGTCATGATTCTCTAAAAGTTCTTGTTTGTATATGAAGTCATCTACACATTAAAATATTGGTTTTTCCCCCCAGTATTCAGCATCTCATTTTGTTTGTTCCTGATCTTCCAGATTCTCAGTTTGCTTTTCTTTGAGCCTGTGAACATTTCCACTATTTCAGCATTACATGGTGCCCTGTATTGAGGTTTGCCACAGATTTACTATTGATATATTATTACTGTTTCAATACTAAAAGGTATCTGATCCTGTTTCTCCCAAATCTATACTTGGTGTGTTGTTCATAACTGAACTGGTGAACTGTCTCAAAAGGGTAGTCTAATCCTGCCAATCTCTACTGAGGGCTGGGATGGACCCAGACACCTAGTACATACTTACTGGCTTGTTGTCAGGCACCGTGGGATTCTGCCTGTCTCTAGGCCTCATCAGTGAGGGATCAGACCCAGGTTGCTATGAACTGATTTGTGCCCCCCTTCCTTTCTCTACCCCAAGCAACAAGTACTTTCTCCATCTTGTACTGCCTGGTGTTGGGGAAAGAACGGGATGGGAAGTCCCATAGCCAGCAGCATTGGTGTTAGATCACACCTTGAACCCACAGGCTGCCGAGACCAGAGTACCACAAAGGTAGGACCAAGGCACACACTACTATGGACTGCATGTTGCTGAAGAGGACTTAATGGCCCAAAACTGCTACAATAAGCTGCAAATGATGCTGGATGGGATATAAGTCTAAGCAGCTGGGACCACAGTTCTCCACTTGGCAGTAGGGTAGAAGCTTTGTCCAATGTCACCAGCCTGGATACAGCGACTATCAGGATCTGCCAAGTGTTAGGTTTTACCAGCCTGACAGTGAGTGCCAAGACATAGTTCTGTCATCACTTTTGTGTCCTACTCTTGCAGTGGCTTGTTCCTCAGTGTCTGCCCAAGGTTGGGCAAGAAGTGATGGAAGTGGTCTCTTGGCCACAGCTGCATCACATCTGAGTGTCACAGTCACAGAGCCCTCTCCAGTTTCATGGCTGAGTGCCAAGCCCACACGAGGCCTGTGGTGTTGTAGGACAAAACGTAAGTCCTTCCTACCACTTGAAGTTCTCTGCCCAGTGTCGGGGCATGTCTAAAGGCCCTGCCTCTGAATCCTAGCCTAGGTACAGAAGTCTTTAGGTTTTATCTAGTGCTGAATCTCGTTATACAAGACCTGACACTGAACTCCAAGGCAAGGTCCTATGCCCACTTTCCTGCCTGATTCCCCAGCATCTGGTCACATCTTAAAACTTAATTCATTAATAGTATATCCAAGAGATCTTCCCATAGTAATTTATGGGGACATTATTCTTAATTTTTTCTTATAGCTGCATAAGGTATTCCATTGTGTGGACGTACTGTGTTGGGTAGTCCTCTACTGATGGGCATTTGAGTTGTTTCTAATAAACAAATAGTGCTCCAACAATTGACCTCATACATGTATCTGCCCATATTTGCTGGTGTGTCTTTAGGATAGATTAGAAACTTGAATGCCAAGACAAAAATAGCCAATGGAATACTCTTTTACCTGCAGGTGTACTACCAGCACTCCTATGTTCTAAGAATAGAAAAATGCTACCTTTGGGCCAGTACTGTGGCATAGAAGGTTAAGGCTCTGCCTGCAGTTCCAGCACCCCATATGGACCCAAGTTCCACACCTGGCTGCTCCAATTCCTATACAGCTCCCTGCTAATGTGCCTGGGAAAACAGCAAAAGATGGTCCAAGTCCCTGCAGCCGTGTGGGAGACCTGGCTCCTGGCTTCCGTCTGGCACAGCCCTGACTGTTGATGCCATTTGGGGAGTGAACTAGCAGAAAGAAGATCACACAGCTGCACCCCCCTTCTCTCTATATCTCTGTCTTTCAAATAAATAATTTTTTTTTTAAAAAAAGAAAGATGCTACCTTTATCCTAAGCTCAGGAAATTAAGAGATGAGCCTTTTGTTTTTGCTCTGTCAATAGTTCTCTCTCCCAAAGACTCAATGAGCACTCACATTAGTCACATTTCTGAAAGCACTTCCCAGTTATGGCCTGATGAAGCTAAATTCCGGGGCTGGCACTGTGATGCAGTGGGTTAACGCCCTGGTCTGAAGCGCAGGCATCCCACATGGGTGCCGGTTCAAGGCCCAGCTTCTCCACTTCTGATCCAGCTCTCTGCTATGGCCTGGGAAAGCAGTAGAAGATGGCCCAAGCCCTTGGGCCCCTGCACCTGCATAGGGGACCTGGAAGAAGCTCCTGGCTCTTGGCTTTGGATCGGCACAGCTCCAGCCGTTGCTGCCAATTTTGGAGTGAACCATCGGATGGAAGCTCTCTCTGCCTCTCCTCTCTCTGTGTAGCTCTGACTTTCAAATAAATAAATAAATCTTTTTTTAAAAAAAGAAATTAAATTCCTATTACTAGCTCTCAGGACAGGCCTCGGCCACTACCATGTGCTCATGCAGAATCGCATCTTATACATAAGTGGTAGAAAGCATGCACAGTCAGAACTGGTCTTGAATTCCCTTCAGAAGCCACGATAGTGGGAACCACCATGCATTCTCTGACTCAAATGTGAATATTTTCTCCCTCTAACATTTAGAACATAGCACTGTGTGTTGAGCACCATCCTTTGGATGGTCACTATAGATAGTTTGCCACTAAGCACATTATAGGGCACAACTGTTAGGCCTTCTTTCTAATGGTGAATTTGTGCAACTTGAGTGTGTTATGAACTGTCAATGAAAACACATCTAGACATTTAAAGGAAAGAAAGGTCACATGTGGCATGTTAAAACCGCACTGGGGGCAGGTATTTGGCCTGGTGGTTAATACACTGATGTTCCACATTAGAGTGCCTGGGTGTATGTTAGTTCTGCACCGACTCCAGCTTCCTGCTAATGCAGATCCCAGGGAGCAGTGATGGCTCAAGTAAATGGATTCCTGCCAGCCACTGCGAGACCCGGCTTGAGTTCCAAGCTTCCACCTTCAGCCCTGGACCATCTCGGACCATTGCAGGCATCTGAGGCATGTACCAGAAGGTGGGAGTTACTTGTCTATCTCACTCTTTCTCTGCCTCTCAAATAGATAAAAATTTTAAAAACATTTTAACTGCATTCTCTTATGCTGTTGTCTGCATGTGTATGCATGATCTATATTTCCATTTTATAAGACCATAAATTGTCTTAAATTTCAACTGTAACTTCTATGACTCTGAAAAAGCACTGCCTTGACCAAGAGTCACGCAACAAGGCCTTCTATAGCGTCCAATCAATTCCACTTGAATCATTTCAGGATACTCCATTTAAAAAACACAATTCTAGCAACTAAGACTCCAGCTGTGTTCAATGACCCCCCAGTGATATCTAGGTCTAATTCTTGCCAGGTGATTGTTTTCAGAAAAGAAATTCGAGTTGAAGTATCAAGTGGGGAAAAAGTATAAAGGAAAATGTCAAGACAGGCCATCCTATGTCCAGGGCCTCTGTGTAGAATGGGCAGGGACCCTGCAGAGAAATCATTGTGTTGCATCTCATTCAGGCCTGGAAACAGTCTGTAAATTCTCTGAGATACAAAATCGCCTATGTTGAACTTGGCAGCGGGCCCATTCCGTTTGCCCACCCCCAGCCCCAGGCCCATTGTTGTATAAAGGTGTTCCCACCATCCCATTCAGGGCCTGGTAGGGAACACAAAAGCTGAAATGGGGTGTGTGACTTCTCAGGGCCCCTGAGCAGAGAGCCACTGAATCTACTTTTATTTAAGACTTTTCAGGAAAGGCTTTTATTTACTTAATTTTTTTAAATCAGTGCTTTTGACCTTTCCCCCACCACTTTTGGTCGATTAATTCCGTCTACATCGGGGCTCTGGAAAACAGGAAAAGATTGACTTAAGTCAAAAGAGAGGTATCACTTTTTCTGGAACAGTGGAAAGTATGATCAAAAGGCAAAGCAGTCCTTATTTCTTGAAAGGCTGTGAACAATATATATTTCTGGCACCTTGATCCATAGCTATTTTCTCTCTTTTTTTCCAATTACCTTAACTTAGTTGGTATTGAACACCAAGTGATAAGATCATATGAATTTTTAATACCCAAAGTCTAAAATCATAAAAAAAGCCCATGAGAAAGTTCCAATTATCCATTATTCATATAAAGTCATATTATTCAGGCTTGCTGTGAAGGTTCATAAAGCAGAAGTATATTGAAGAAGTTACTCCAAAAACTCAGAGTCTAATGCTCAGACAGTGGCATTTTCCCAGGAGTAAAAACCTGCTAGAAACACTTAAGAAAGAGCAAGATATTCAGTGCAGATCACAGACATTCTCTCAGGAAGCTGCTCCATCTGGGCAGCTCCCCAAGGAGGTAATTCTCCATGTTGATCTTGTGATTACAGGGCTATTAATTTTCTAATTATGCTGATAGAGATTCGGTGAGAGCTATACTTGTGGAGGGCTGGCAAGCAGGGAGGACTTTTCCCCCAGTGTGCTCAGCCAGGATGTCCCAGGGAGCTGCCCTGGGCTCGGCCTCCCTCTCTTCTCCAAAACAAATGACCTCGCTCAGATCCTGTTTGTGCTGTCCTTGCTTCCTGGGCCGGAGCATACGGCCTGCGAGCCCCGCAGCTGATCGCGTCAGAGTGGCATTTCCTCCTCCTTGTGCTTCTCTCTTGTGCATTTGTTTTCTCAGAGTGAGCACTTGCCAGAGCCGGGGCTCCACTGGCTGAATTGCAGGAAGCACGCCAAGGCATTCTCTTCCCTCCCCATTCCTAGAGAGTCAGAAAGCCTGGGAATGAGTTTGGCCAGAGATCTTTTCTACCCTCAATCACCACTGCTCTCGGTGTGACTTCCTCTGAGACTTCCTCCAAGATACAAGTGCAAAGCTGCCATCTTAGTTACCTGCGAGGCTCAGGTTCTCCCATGCTTGCATGGACAGAAGTATCCTCTCCAGCCTTGTTGCAGAAAGAGAAGAGAACCAGGGATGCCCAGGCCCAGGGATCTCTCTCCCGACTGCCCCTGCATCAGTTGTGCCCTGCCAGCTCTCTCCACTGATTTCCAGTGTTCCTTCCTTCCAATGCAGGCACATTGCTTATCCCAGGTGCTGGGAGCCCACTGTGAAATCTGAGTGACCAGTGGTTCTGCCTTTTTTTCCTCTGAGTGTCGTCTTCTCCCTTCTCAGAGGCAACTGGATGTTGTTACTGATTTTCTTGGGATAAGGTCCTGAA
This sequence comes from Lepus europaeus, assembly GCF_033115175.1. Classification (NCBI taxonomy): domain Eukaryota; kingdom Metazoa; phylum Chordata; class Mammalia; order Lagomorpha; family Leporidae; genus Lepus; species Lepus europaeus. The sequence goes on from NC_084829.1 coordinate 111,924,846, forward strand.
GGAGGTCCTACTTGGCCTCAGAGACATGTTTAGAAGGGCAGGAGGATAAAAGAAACTGGCATCCCTCCGGTCTTGGCTGGACCCGATCATGCCAATACCATTTCCTCCTAGGTTTTTTGCAGCTACGCAGCCCATCTCAAATCTTAGCCATTTGGGGATGGCGCCGTGGTGCACTAGGTTAATCCTCCGCCTGCAGCACCGGCATCCCATATGGGCGCTGGTTCGAGTCCCACTGCTCCTCTTCCAATCCAGCTCTCTGCTGTGGCCTGGGAAAGCAGTAGAAGATGGCCCAAATCCTTGGGCCCCTGCACCCACATGGGAGATCAGGAGGAAGCACCTGGCTCCTGGCTTCCAATTGGTGCAGCTCCAACCATTGCAGCCAACTGGGGAGTGAACCAACAGATGGAAGACCTTTCTCTCTGTCTCTCCCTCTCACTGTCTGTAACTCTACCTCTCAAATCAATCAATCAATCAATAAAATAAAATAAAATAAATCTTAGGGGCCGGCACTGTGACTCACTTGGTTAATCCTCTGCCTGAGGCGCCGACATCCCATATGGGCGCCGGGTTCTAGTCTCGGTTATTCTTCCAGTCTGGCTCTCTGCTGTGGCCCGGGAAGGCAGTGGAGAATGGCCCAAGTGCCTGGGCCCCTGCACCCACGTGGGAGACCAGGAAGAAGCACCAGGCTCCTGGCTTCGGATAGGTGCAGTGCTTGCCGTAGAGGCCATTTAGGGAGTGAACCAATGGAAGGAAGATCTTTCTCTCTCTCTCTCACTGTCTAACTCTATCTGTCAAATAATAATAATAAAAAAAAATCTTAACCATTCAATGAGCTTTCAAGCTTCAAAGGCTGAACTAAAGGAGAGAATAAGGCACTGCACACTCACCCTGAGACAGGAGTGAAAAGGCAGAGCTGAGGTGCTTATCTGAAGAGCTTCCCTGCCCTGGCTGTGTACCCCTCATCCCCACACCCCTTAATTCTTAATCTAGCCTTTCACTTCATCTGGAAAGGTTCATTAGGGATACAAACAGCTGGCCTTCCAGTTCCCCAACCAACTCCTGCTGCCTGCTGTAAATTGTCTTGACAAAATCTAAGCATCTCTCCAGAGCCTACAGACCAGGAATTCCCTGCCCTCACCCCCATATCAGATCCGAATGATGACAAAGACTGTGTGGCATTAAATATGCAGTACCCCTGACCTGCTCCCTTGTTCCTTTACACTCTGAGGGCACAGCCACACCCACATCTCACCTCGTCTACAGGCTGTCCACAGACTGGCCACACCCAGAGCTTCTGCCTGTCTCCTGGCCCTTCCGCTCTTGCCCAGGCCTTCCCTCCCGTGGTCTTACCATTCACACTGCCTTCAGTTCTCACTTTCCCACTCACATTTCAGTCCTCTTTGGGCCTGTGGTTCACAGAAGACCACAGAAAAAGTGGGTGGATCTCCTGCCCAGTGAGGGCAATGATAGAAGGGTGCTCTGGATTTCTGCCACTGAGAGCTAGGGCAGCAATTTGGATAAAGAAACCAAAAGGCAGGGCACCAGGAGCTGAGGAAACATCATCAGGACACCAGGAGCTGGGAGCCTCCATCTGGCTACTTCCTAGGAATTACAACAACTTTCTTCCCATAGTAGGGACTTCTAGAATTGGAAGCAGAGCCAGCATGTGGCACAAGGGCTGAGAGGCTGCTGAGGGAGCCTGTGTTGTGATGCTGTGGGTTAAATACCACTTGTGATGCTGCCATGCCATCTTGGAGTGCCGGTTCGAGTCCTGGCTGCTCCATGTCTGATCCAGTGCCTGCTAATGTGCCAGGGAAGGCAACAGAAACGGCCAACAACTTGGGCCCCTGCCACCCTTGTGGGAGTCAAGGATTGAGCTCCTGGCTCCCGGCCTCAGCCCGGCCTAACCCTGGCTGTTTCGGCTGGTTGGAAAGTGAATCTGCAGATGGAAGACCAAATTCTCTCTCTCTCCTCCTCTCTCTCTGACATTCGGCCTTTCAAATAAGCAATAAATAAATAACTCTTCAAAAAGAAAGAAGGCCTACTTCACTCGGGACACTCAATCCCATATCAGAGTGCTGGGACCTGAGTTCCTGACTTCTGAGTTCCTGACTTCAGCCTTGTCAGGACCACCTGGTTCAGGCAGGCATCTGAGGACTGAACCAAGAGATCAAAGATCTCTCTCTCTCTCTCTCTCTCTCTATCTATCTCTCCCCCACTTCCCCCTGCCCCCCTACATTTCAAATAAAGACATTTTTTTAAAAGATAATATTGAACTGCCTGCAGTGGTGGCATCCCACATGGGAGCTGGTTTGAGTCCCAGCTGCTCCTCTTCCAGTTCAACTCTCTATGGCCTGGGAAAGGAGCAGAGTGTGGCCCAAGTCCTTGGACCCCTGCACCCGCGTGGGAGACCCAGAAGAACTCCAGGCTCCGGCCATTGTGGCCATTTGGGGAGTGAACCAGAGAATGGAAGACCTCTCTCTCTCTCTCTCTCTTCCTCTGCCTCTCTATAACTCTCTGCTTCCCAAATAAATAAATAAATATTTTAAACAAATAAAAAATAAAAAGAACTTCATCATCAAAAACAAAACAAAACAAAAGCTAATATTGAAAGGGAGACGGAAAGGCATGAAGTCTAAATTGTAAATCTTGGCATGAGTTTCCTGCTCTGGAAACTGTGACTCAGATGTGGTGGAGGTGAGGTGGACCCATGGCAGGAGGCACAGCAGCAGGGCCAGGGAGAGCAGCTTGTGTGCGGTGGGCCTTGGCAGGTGTGCCAAGGGGAGCACGTGGGTAATGGTGGCTGCATCGTGAGGAGTCTGTTTTGTTAGAAACAAAGACAAAAGGATAGAGGCAGGCAAACCATGCAGTCAGCGATCTATCACTGCATGAAAAGTCACCCCAAAATAGTGTTCCTGGGGGTCAGGGTTTGGAGAAGGGCTCAGCTGGGTGTTATGTCTCTCTTGCGAGCTCAGGACCTCTCCATGTAGTCTCCCCACGGGGACTAGTTGGGTTTCCTCACAGCATGGCAGGCTCCAGGGAATCAGACTGCAAAGAAAGAGAAGCTTTCAAGAATGAAGATTCCAAAGAGCAAGGCAGGAAAGGCACCACGGGGGTGGGGTTTTGGCTTGGCCCAAGTTCCTGACTCCAGCTTCCTGCTAATGCACACCCTGGGTGGGGGGGGGGGGGGGGGATAGCAGAAATAGCTCAAGCGGTTGGGTTCCTGCCACCCAAGTGGGAGACCTGGATTGCATTCCTAGCTGTCAGTATCAGCTATTCCACCCATTGCAGGCATTTGAGGAGTGAACCAGCAAATGCACGTGTTCTCTCTGTCTCTCAAATTAATTAATTAATTAATTAAATTGTGTTTAAAAAACCTGACTCATCTGTTTTGATAGTGTGTTGGCAGTCACATAGCATTATTTTTAATTTTTTTCCCGCTATACTCTATCAGACAAAAAAGTCAGAAAATTGGTACACTTTCAGGGGAGAGAAGATGGACCCTCCTCCCCAAGAGAAGAGAGTAAAAGGATTTGAGGACATATAAGTACTAACCAATAGCAATTCGCCATTGCTTTTGTCTTGAAATGAAGTTTCTGTTACCCTGGCCACTACCAATTCTAACTGGTCTACGTTTTCTGCCTTCCAGACCTCAGATTGGAGTGTTCCCTAAACTGAAAATGTTACCAGGTAAGGGAGCTGAGCTGCAGAGAGGGCCTCCAGAGGAACCTCAGTTCCCAGGATTCATGCTCTTGTGCGATCCTCTCCCTCACCGGACCTGAAGGAAGCAGTCCATGGGATTTCCAAGGTTAGCACATTAAAAAAGCCTTGACCCTTCCACCTGTTTCTTCTGAAATGCTCATTCTGCGGAAAGCCAGCCACCATGCAAGAAGTCTAACCCCAGCATGCTTTGAGGAGGCCCAAGTTAGCCAAATGGAAGAAGAGAGAAACATGGTAAGCAAACCACCAGAGATTTCAGTCACTTCAGCCCAGGGAACCAGACATAGAAATGAAGAAGACAACAGGGGAACAGGGGGGTGGGAAGGAGGGCGAAGAGGGAGTGTTGTGGAGCAGCAGGTTAAGCCTCTGCCTGCACAGCCAGCATCTCATGAGTGATGGTTCGAATCAGTTGCTCCACTTCCGATCCAGTTTCCTGTTAATGTGCCTGGGAAAGCAACAGAAGATGGTCCAAGTCCTTGGGCCCTTGTCACCCAAGTGGGAGACCCGGATGGAGTTCTAAGCTCCTAGCTTCAGCCTGGCCCAGCCCTGGCTCTTGGGGAGTGAACCAGCAAATTGAAAATTCATTCTCTCTCTCTCTCTCTCTCTCTCTGTAACTCTGCCTTGCAAATAACTCTGCCTTCCAAATAAATAAAATAAAGGTTCCCATTTTTTTTTTTTAATAAAGGAAGCCACCTTGGACATTCAGCCTGGTGGAGCATCTAGATTGCTTCAGCCCAGGCCTCACCAGGCTATGACCACTGTTGGTAAGAGGCAGCCACTCACCTAAATGTACTCAATTACCAGAATCTTGATAAATACTAATAATCTCATATTTGATAATGTAATATTTAATACATAACAATATAATGTTATATGAATATATTATGTACTAAAGATAATAAAGTTTTTTAAGGATTTATTTATTTATCTTAAAGTCAGAGTTAGAGAGAGAGAGGGAGAGACAGAGAGATCTTCCATCTGCTGATTCACTCCCCAAGTGGGTACAATGGCCAGGGCTGAACCAGGCTGAAGCCAGGAGCTAGGAGTTTCTTCCAGGTCTCCCACATGGGTAGCAGGGGCTCAAGCACGTAGGCCATCTTACGCCGCTTTCCCAGGCTGTTAATAAGCTGAGTTTTGAGGCAGCCTGTGATGCAGCCAGAACACCCAGTTCTATCAGTTCTGCCCCCAGAAAGTCTGGCTTTCTTAGGCAGGCCTTCATCCCATGGACCTGCTGAGGCCAAGCTTTCTGTCTGGCTTCTGAGCCAGGATTCACGCCTTTAAGGAAGTTGGTCTTGGAGGTAATATGAGATGTGCTCACAAACAACTAGAAAATAACACAGACAGGAAACATGCCACAGGTCAGAGAGGGAGAGGGAGAGGGAGAGGGAGATGCGGATTATTCCAGCCCGGCCCAGAGTTGGGGGCTTGAGAAGGAGATGGTGCTGACCTGGGTCTGGAATGCGGAGTTGCAGCCGGCAGATTTGTTTTGCAGAAACGGCCAGCTACTGAAAAAGTGAAAGGTGATGTGGTAAACAGATATATTTCATGGAAATTATCCCGGAAGTGATGTATAAAGTAAATTACATCTCAGACACACTAGATGGGGTGTGTAGTCGCTGGGGAGCCCAGTAAAGAAGCTATCAGACAGTCCAAGGGAGACGCAGCAAACCCTGGATCCAGACGTGGCAGTGAGGCTGGGGTTAAGGGGAAGTTGACCCAAGGGACACTGCGGGGGCTGACGGGACTCTTCCTGCCCACACAATGATAAAATTATGCCACCGACTCCCCTCTTCCTTGAATAAGTGAAACCAAAATAAACAATTTCTCAATTTTCATTTCTGGAAGAAAACATGGCTTTTCAAAAGAAAGGAGGTTAAAAAAATACTTTATGATCTCGGAGAAAACCGAAAATTAAATCCGTAACTTTAAATAAGTCTAATCAGAGGTTACCCGTTAGAGCATTCGTGGCCAGTTCTAATATATTCCGGTTGATTTACAACTTCTGTCGCTTGCCCACCCCTCTGGCACTGTTAGTAGTGGAAGAAGCCTCCAAAAATAATGCAGAGCAATGCCACGCCAGAATTGAAAATCCACTGTGCCGCTTGCTGAAACCAGGGCTGCGCCAACTATTTTTTAAGGGAAGAGCTCCCTCTTGTGGTCAAAGTATTCTTTACCACTTGACCATTCTGCGGTGTGTCTGTATTTAAGAAATGAGTCATGTTCCACTTCCCTTAGAACTGAATTTGCACTTTAAATTTGTTCTTGATTATTACTGAATAGGTTCTTTATCATGAACTATTAACCTCCATACTTATTATAATTTGTAATTATCAGGTTTTAACAAGGTGTGTATTGAGTTTCAGACTGCACCAAAATTTAATTATCACCTAATTAATGCATAAACCACTATACTATAAATGTTCCAAGAAAGCTAGGTCTTCATTTGTCATTATAAAAAGTCCTCGTTGATGAGCCTATGTCCTCTTAAAATTACTTTAAATCAAAACTATTTTTAAAAATGTACATTTCCCATCCAAATGCCATCATTCCCAACAGGAAGGGGCCACCCTGGGCAGGTTCCACGGATGTCACCTCATGAGGGGATAGGGTCAGGCTGAGGCTCCTGAGAGGGCGTTGGCTAGGTGGGGTGAAAAAAAGAGGAGTACTGAGCGCCTCCCGTGTGTAGAGTTTCTCCCTTACACATCTCGCCAGCCCAGCCAGACACTGCCCCACTCCCTTTCGAATCACCCTAGAGCCCTCCAACTCCGGCAGAAATGAAGTAGGCATCAATTCTGCCTTGCAGTCTTACGTGGGGACTGACGACTGAAAGGTGAGCCCACGCCGCAGGTGGAAGCCCCAGGGCTGGCGGAACACCCAGGAGCAGCCCTTCCCTCCACCTGCAGGATCAGGGCCTGGACCGACCGCGCAGAGGACTCCCCTGCTCAGAGGAGGGACCCTGGTGGCACTTGAGGGCTGGTGAGGAGTTGGCCAGGCAGAGGGATACAGTGCAAAGGTCTAGCGTCACCAGAGCAGTAGCTCAGGTGGGCAGGGGCTCAGGCAGGTGCGGGAGTTTATTCCCCCACCTGCAGAGGACCTGACTGAGAGAGACGTCACCGAAGCCCGCTGCCTCCAAGACAACACTGAGGCCTCAGGACTGGATCACCACCTGGTCTACTTCTACCTTATTTACTGAGGGAAAAGGATTGCCCTGATCGGAGCTGACACCAGTGCTTGAAGCCAAGTTAAGCAATTATAAGCCCAGCTCTGAAAACAGTTATTTGTATGAATCAAAACCACTCCCTGCAGGTGGTTTGGAGGCCAGTTTTGATGAAAACGGTAAGCTAGTTTTAGGAGTGGGCAGCTTTGCCACCTGAAGGCTGTTCAACCTCAGATCCTGACTCGAACTAACATCCAGCCCAGCTGCCTGTCCGGGCGCCCTACTCAGTGGAATCGCATCTCTGAGTCAGGTGACACCCAGAGTGAACAGGAAAGCTAAATATTGCGTGTAGCCAAAATTACCCTTGAAAACTCCTTAAATTATCCATATTAAACATGGGTTTGTTTATGGAACCCAGTTGTGTGGATCTTATAAACCCTAAGGTGTGAAGACCATTGAGTTAAAATTCTGAGGGGCACAAAATTAAGTGACATGGAGAGGTCGGATAGGTTGGATATTGCTTCCATTCTGGCTAACATTGCTAACAGCTACTGGGGCAATCAGTGGGGAATTCTAAACATTCCTGTTTGCCTGCATAGCTTGTTCCCTCTTTAATTTTGTAGACTTGACTCAATGTTCTAATTCAACGTTTCTAACTTAGGACAGATGCACTGTTGTTGCAGTAAGGATCAAACCAAGCCTGTAACTTGTACAGTGTCTGTCGCAAGCAGATGCTCAATGAGTGTTTACTGAGTTTGAATCCATGTCATTAGCCTATATTCATGACCTCTTTGAAAAACCCTAGAAATGAATTTGGCCACCTTCTTCCTGTCTTCTCAGTTAGCATTTAGTAAGTGGTTGTACTGAATAGCTCGTAACCTTTTAAACTAGCTCACTGATTTTTTGTCTTCTTAAATAGCATTGTACTTCCTTGGGTTTTCTAAAGTGAGCCTAAGGTAAACAGACACATGCTAGGATTTTTTTTTAAGATTTATTTACTTGAAAGGCAATGTTACAGAGACGACAGAAGCAGAGACAGAGAGAGGGAGAGAGAAAGAGAGATCTCCCATCCACTCGTTCTCTCCCCAAGTGGCCACAATAGTGGGAACTGGTCTAGGCTGAAGGCAGGAGCTAGGAACTTCATCCAGGTTTCCCATGTAGGTATCAGCCCCAAGCACTTGGGCCATCCTGCTTTCCCAGTGCCTTAGCAGGAATCTGGGTTGAAAGTGGAGCAACCAGAATTCAAACCGGTGCCCATATGGGATGCTAGCATGGCAGGCTGTGGCTTAACCCACTATGCCACAGCACGGGCCCCAGCACGTGCTACACTTTAATCACAGCTTTGCTTCTTTGGATTTCAAGAGCTATCAGTCAGTTATACTGGTTGATCAATGTTGCAAAACACACCAGATGACAAAGGAACAAAGCAAGGAATCTCATTCTAATTCTTTTTTTTTTTTTACAGCCCCCCCCCCCCCAAGCTTTGCGGGCAGCCTGGGAGGCCCGCGAGCTCTAGAGCAAGGCCTAGGGCAGTGAGTTAGGTGTCGGGGTGGGAGGCACACACGCACAGTGCTGCGCAGCCCAAGATGGCGCGTTGGGGACAGGGCTGAGCTCAGGTGCCCGGCCGAATGCAGGGCCGAATGCAGGCCGCGGCTTGAGAGAGGCCCAGTAGGCCTGGCCGCGCTGGGCTTGGTCTACCTCTCGCCCGCCCCAGGGCACGCAAGAGCCAGCCCGGCGCTCCAAACGGGGCCCCAAGTTCTATCTAGAGGCTGAGGCCAGCCTCTGGGGGCCTCAGGCACACCTCTAATTCTAATGTAACTCTAACAGGGGTTTAGTCCTGCCCTTTCTACAGGTAGTTGAAAACATCTTAGCACATCAAAATTCTACACAACAAACATTTGTGAACAATTTTCTATATTATAAGAATTCACTATAGCATAACAAAGAACAAAATGATGAATAATACATAATTATTACCCTAAAGGAGCATTTTTTCCATTTTCACCCTTTCATACATAAAAACAGTGATCTTGGTTAAGATGCACTCATAGTTTAACCACAATTTCCATTTCTCATTAAATTAACTAGCTGGTAAAATACAAAAGAATTTCTATAAATATTCTTTCCAATTTAATTATGAGATTAAAGCTGTTCCTTTTGAGGACCTAGTTTCTTGATTGCTGATATTATTAACAAAACTTAATATAATTTCTCAATGTTTTAATTCATCAATTCTAATTTAGGACTTCTGACAACTCATTAACAGGAAACCAAGTTTGTAGGGCTTTTTGTATAAGATACCTCAATCAGTACATTGTTATCACCACAGCAGGCAGAAAAATGAGAATCTATTTTATTGACTAGGAAGCTACTAAGAAATAGTCTCTCTCACTCTTTTTTGTAAGATGTGTGAAGGTACAGACTGTTGGTTTCTTGCCCAATAATACAGGTGCTTAATGATGCAGTTCTCATCTACAATTCTCTGGCAACTACAAAGATTTGTATGCCTTGTATTTGATTATTCTCCATTTGATCTCATCTATTGTAAAGCACCTGCTTAGGTCTTCACACTATTTGCCTCACTGATGTATTGCAGTATTTATAAATTCTGGAGATTAGTCTTTTTTGAATATGTGTTACAAGCACTTCCTGTATTCTGTGTGTGTGTGTGTGTGTTGGGGGTAGTTCTTTAAGAAACAGATATTTTAAATTTAATCCCTGAAAAAATTTTTATTTAGTCATTGCTTTGAAGTAAGGTTTTTTTTTTTTTTTTTTTTTTGGATGTAGAATTCTAGCCAGACTGTTTTTTTCTTTCAGTATTTAAAGATGCTGCCGCACTGTCTCTGGCTTTGCATTGTTTCTAACGAGGAACCACATACTTCATATTTGTCTCTTCTTTCTAGCTGCTTTTACGGTTTTTTAAAACTTATTTAATAAATATAAATTTCAAAAGTACAGATTTTATATTATAGCAGCTTTTCCCCCCATAACCTCCCTCCCACCTGCAACCATCCCATCTTTCACTCCCTCTCCCATCCCATTCTTCATCAAGATTCACTTTCAATTATCTTTATATACAAGGGTTTTTTTTTAAGATTTTATTTATTTATTTGAGAGGTAGAGTTGCAGACAGTGAGAGGGAGAGACAGAAAGAAAGTTCTGTTGGTTCACTCCCCAAATGGCTGCAACAGCCGGAACTATGCTGATCCAAGCCAGGAGCCAGGAGCTTTTTCCACGTCTTCCATGCAGGTGCAGGGGCCCAAGCACTTGGGCCATCCTCCCCTGCTTTCCTGGGCCACAGCAGAGAGCTGGATTGGAAGAGGAGCAGCCAGGACTAGAACTGGTGCCCATAGGGGATGCCAGTGCCACAGGTGGAGGATTAACCTACTGCACCACAGCACCGGCCCTGCTTTAAGGTTGATCACTTTTAAAATCAGTTTAATTATTACGTTCAGTGTGACATTTTCATCATGTTTCTCGTAGTGATTCATTGAGCCCCTTGGATATACGGGTTGGTAGTTTCCATTGAATTTAGCTTTTCCCGATGGTTATTTCTTAAGTGATTTTTTTTTTCTGCGCTCACTCCCCTCCCATGGAGACCAGAGTTAGATTTGTTAGGCCACATGGTGCTGCCCCACCACTAAATGGAGCGTTCTTCGTTTTTTCCAACCTTCCTCTTGCTGGTACATTTTGAACAGCTGTGGCTGCTGTTTCCTCAAGCTCATTCATCCTTCTGGGGCGGTAGTCAGCTCTGGGTCTCATCCATTAACTTTTCCTCTCCGACATTGGACTTCTGATCTCTGGAGTTCTAGCTGGGTCTTTTTCATGTCTTTCCCCTATCTTCTGAGGCATGTGGAATAGAGCTAAAATGATTACCCTAATGTCCTAATTACACTTCTAATTTTTTCTCTGTGTAATTTAGCACTTCCTCCATTGACTGATTTTTCTCCTCAGTTTCAGCCAGACATTATGAAGTTTGCCTTGTTAGAGGTTAGATTTTTGCATTATTGTAAATAATCTTAAGGTTTATAGTTAATTTGTGGGAACAGCTCAACTCTTCAGCTTGCTTTTCCGTTGTGTTAGAGAAGATCAGTCCGGAGTTGATTCTGGCCGCCTGCTAAGGCGATGCCTTTCTCAGAACCCTGCCTGTTGCTGTATGAATTGGGTCGTTTTCTAGGCTGGCTGCTAAAAGCACAAAAATATTCCCAGCCATGTTTGAGCTCCCGATGTTATTGCCTCTCTCTTTCAGGGTGGCTCTTTCCCCAGACTCAGGTACTTTCTTGGAGACGTTTGCTGATCAGTATTTACCTGAAAACCTCGCTGCAGATACAGGAAGGCCTCTCTGCAGAGCCCTCTCCTCCCTGATGCTCTGCACTCCGGCCTCCTCGGCCGCCCCGATCCCAGCCTCAGCTGCTCAACTCAAGGAGACCACAAAGCTCCATCTGGTGTCCCCTGCATTGTGCCTGGAAACTCTGCCCAGGAAGTAAGCTGGGGCGGCCCTAGTGTATTAGTTTACTGGGGTTACCACAAAAAATACCACAGATGGAGTGGTTAGAGTAATAGATACTTATTTTCTTACAGTTCTGAAGGCTGGCATCCCAAAATCAAGATGTGGTAAAGTTGTTTTACTTTCAGGCTTCTCTCTCTGGCTTGCACATGGCAACCTTCTCGCTGTGTCCAAACATGGTCTTTTCTCTCCAGGTGGGTGCACCCCTGCGTCTCTTTATGTGTCCCGACTTCCTCTTCTTACAAGGACCACCGTCAGATTGGACTAGGGCCCACCTTAATGACCTCCTGTCATCTTTGGTCTTTGTTTTTAAGAGTTATTTATTTGAAAGGCAGAGTGACAAAGAGGGAGGGGAAAAGGGAGAGAGGGAGGAAGGAAGAAAGGAAGGACACAGAGAGAGGAGAGAGAAAGAATACACCCAGATTCCATGCATAAAAATGTCTTTTGTAATATTATTTACATTTTATGTGAAAGTAAATGGATAAGCAAATTGTGGCATACTTATGGAATGAAATGTTATAACGCAATGAAAAGTAACACACTACAGATATGTGCAATAAAATATATGATTCCTGCGAAAGCTCTATCGGGAAAAAACGCTCATCTGCACTATGATTCTAATAAAATTCTGTCAAATTGTATCCATTTTTCAGGCCACAAGTTTCTTCATGTAATTTAAATAAATCATAACAGAATTTTGACGAGAAGAAATTAGCATGAGTTCTCTGTTAGCTCAAGAAGTTGTGGAGAGAAAAGAGTTCTCCAGTTTTCGAGGAATCTGTTTCATGTCAATTAGGGATCAGCAAACTTCTCCTGTAAAAGACAGGATAGTGAAAGTATCCGTGCAGCAGGTACACCACGTGCTCTGTTAGATTCACAACTCAGAAGAGAACAGGCAGCTATAGGTGTGTGTGTGCCTGCCATCCGTAAGAAATGTTGAAGCTATTCATCCCTATGACATTGCATTCCAGGTGCAGCCAAGACTTCACTCATGCTTGACTGGCTATCTGGCCATTCTCCCAAGAAGGTAGTCTCTTACGAGTCAGTCCAGTAGATAAGGGCGTACTTAGGTGTCTTTTGGCCTCATCTTCCAGCTCCTTGGTGGCCTGTCTTGCTGCATAGGTCCTCCGTGGATGAAGGTGACCCCATTCTCCAGCAGGGGTCCATACAGAAGTGCATGGTGTTATGGCCAGTACCAGCGACATCCTTAGAACAAGCCAGGTGGAGATGATCGGAAGGAAAGGAAGCCACAGTGTGGACCTAGGAAGAAAAGAGTGATTTGTGTAGAAGGAATGGGAAGGGAAGTTGGATCTTTGCGCAGCTGTGGCCAGCACATCATGCAGGGAAATCCAGGGCCTACGCCGGAGAGTGTCCTCTGCAAATGCAATGCATTTTGTCTGTAAGCAGCTCCATACAGAAGTATCAGAGTAAATTCTTAAACATACTGTCTCACATGAGTTTAGATTCAAACATAGGCATATGGTGACAGCTATAATGGTTATAGTATACCCCATTGACAAGTGTGGGGCATAGCTGTCAGCCGTGGTAGTTCTCTTTTAACAGGAAGACTTGAGCAACTTTCCTCTCCTCTTAAGTAAATACTTATCGTTATTACTTCATTATTGTTAAATGAATAATACATTGGTGTTACCGAAGATGAGTGACAGATAATTGCTCATAAGTAGCAGAGCATAGCAGGTGAATGTCAGGCTCTGGATGAACTCCTGCTCTGTCACTCAATAACTTTGTTCCTCAGTCTTCCCATCTAAGAAGTGGGAATAATAATTATAAGGACAGAATTTGCCTACATGCTATTGTTGTGGAGAAGAAGCAAGGTAAATGTAGATAATGTAGTCAGCTAGGTATTGTGACTGTTGCTGTTACTACTACTGCTATAATGACCGTAGCCTTATCGCACAAAGCCTGACCCTCCTCCTCCTTGGTCCAGATCTTTGTCATCTAGGTGGAAAATAGGTGTATCTGTTGGTCCCAGCCTCATTCTTCTGCATTACAGAGCTTTGACTGAATGTGTATCAGGAAGTAAGTAAATATGTAACAGGTACAACTGTCATTTACTTTATCCAACAGCATGAGTATTTGTTTCCTAGAAACCTAATACTGAAAACACATGGCATTGCTAAAAGTATTAAATAAAATAAAGACTTGGTAGAGCTGTATGAATCTGTGCTTTCTAAATTTACTGATGGAAGGAAGAGAGTAGGTTGGCATGGAGTTTGTGCAATTTCTGGATCACACTGATCTGAATTCAGTGTGCTCAGATAAAAATATTATTTCCTCCCACAAGGTTTCTAATTTTGCAGAAAAAAATACTTCTGTTGTGTGCATTGCTTGACACATTGAGTGGCCTTGCATTCTGGAGGAGAAATTACACAAACGTCACCAACACATTCTCCTTAGAGAAAGATTCCTTGGCAGGAAGTCACAACCAAGGTAAGGTTCTGAAATGATGGAGCCAGTGGCACCAGCCGAGCAGCCGCAGTCTTGATGCAGAAGAAGAGGAGCAGAGGTAGCCAGCACCTCGCATGATCGGAGTTGACCTCCTATTGTGGCCAGATCCACTGAGATGGGAGGGCAGAAGGCAAGAAAGAAAGCACTCAGAATTAACAGATGGCTGGCCAAAGCCCAAAGGAGAAAGTAACTACTTCAAAAACTTCTCAGAAAATACTTGCCTGGAAGGCTTGTCCTTGGAAAGACCTCCAGGACTGCTGAATGCATCCTGTTGTTAGAGTAATGGGAATGCTATGTTTCTCTCATTCACAAGAAAAACCAAGGAGAAAATTGGTGCTCTTAAGAAAACGTTCAGTTTATCCATTATAAAACTAGAAAATCTTGAAAAGCAAGCCCAGTTCTTTAGTACATTTCCATTGAACTTCTGTCATTATTTCATATGCAATTTTGTGGATTTCAAGGTGGAGAGTCCCAACCCCTACCTTCCTTCCTCCCCCGCCCCGCTGGCTCCTTCGGCAGGGCAGGAAGACACTTGCCACATCTAACTCTGCTTCATTTCTGTTGTGGGTTGGACAGCACCATGCATTTTGTATGTAACTCAGTAGACATTGGTCAAATTAATGTTGAATATAATGAAAATATCGGCTCTGCTCTTGTCATCATCTTTATTTCAACTCAGTGAACACTATATCAAGGCCAAACAAATTTTCATCTTTATACTCTGTTAAAGCCATCTATGTGAAGTCAGCCGAAGTTGAACTCTTACAGTAAACTCAAGTAGTAATAGTCTCCACATGTGTTTTTTTTAACCTCAAATCCAAAAGTATTTTAGAAAGAAATTCTATTGCATAAATTTTGATAGAAAGAAATAAAATGATTATGAAAAAACAAATGCAATTTATACACTAGTCAATAAAAATTAGTAAACTGGCATTGGCCATTGAAATTATGATGTACCTCTATATCAACATGGAAAACCATCCTTGGAAACACTTTTATTTAAAAATATGTGTAAAATATATATTAAAGAATGCCTTTTTATGAAAACATGAATAGATATATATGTAAAAATTTGTATGTCTGTTATGTGTTTATAAGTAGGGAAATAATTGGAAGACATTCAAACTAGATTTCTATGGATGGGATGGGGGGACATTTACAATGGATATTTGTTTTTGTATTTTTTAAAAATTTATTTATTTATTTGAAAGTCAGAGTTACAGTGAGAGGGAGAAACAGAGAGAGAGAGAGAAACCTGCCATCTGCTGCTTCACTCCCCAAGTGGTTGCAATGGCCAAGTGGCTGAGCCAGCCCCCAGTGAGGAGCCAAGAGTTTTATCTGGCTCTCCTTCATGGGTGTCAGGTGCCTGAGTGCTTGGGTCATCCTCCACTGCTTTTCCCAGGCCATCAACAGAGAACTGAATCAGAAATGGAACAGCTGGGACACAAATGGGTGCCCAAATGGGAAGCCAGTGTTGCAGGTGGCGGATTTACCTGTCATGTCACAACACTGGCCCCTGCTTTTGTATTTTATATATAACCATTTCTAATAAGAATGAAAACATTATTTTTCATTTGGAAAAATACAGTTGGCTTAAAAGAATATGTAGCAACAATCTGAAAGAAAATATTTTCGTTACAAAACTATCATTCAATAATTAGTTGAATATCTTTTCCCACTATCTGTACTCAGTTAGCTAATCACTTCTAACAAAACACTCCAAAACTCAGTGCCTTAAAATACTAATTTATTATTATTTCCTATGAATCTGTCTAGGTTGAGTGTCAAAGATGTTATGCACTGAGTATTTATTTCCTAGAAACAAAATTATGCTGAAATCCTAATCCCCAGCACCTGAGAATATGACTGTAATTTGGGGATAACTTAAGGGGCCTGCATTGTGGCATAGCAGGTTAAGCTTCTTCCTGTGATGCCAGCATCCCATATGGGTGGCAGTTCAAGACCTGTCTGCTCCATTTATGATCCAGCTCCTTGCTAATGTGCTTGGGAAAGCAGCAGAAGATGGCCCAAGTGCTTGGGTTCTGCACCCACATAGGAGACCCAGAAAAAGCTCTGCCCTGGCTATTGCAGCCATTTGTGGCATGAACCAGCAGATGAAAGTCCCCCACCCCCTTTTTTTCTTGGTCTTTCCTCTTCTCTATGTAACTCTGCCTTTAAATTAACTTTTTTTTTTCCAAAAGAGATAATCCAGTTAAAATGAGGTCAATGTGACTGGTGTCCTCATGAGGAGACAAACTGAACACAGAGAGGCATAGAGGGAGAATTTGATATGAACATGCAGATGAACACTGGCAAGCTTCAGAAAGATGCCTCCAAATTAACTAAACCTGTCAATACCTCAATCTGAGACTTCCAGCCTCTAGAACTGTGAGAAAATACATGTCTATTGTTTGACCTCTTATGGTAGTCCTGGCTACAATAGAGCTGGTACCAGCTGGTCTCATACACAAGGACTGGGAGCTCTGCTCTCAGTGGGTTTGTCTAGTGTGCTTTAGCTGGGGCAACTCACCTCCATATGTCTAAATCTCTCTTCTGGCACCTGTGGACTATTCCTGGAATATCCTTCCCATGGACGGCAGGAACAAACAAGACAGAAAGTGGAAACTCGCTAAATCTCTTGAGGTCTCATCTCACAACTAGCACACTATCTCTTGTCTCTCATACTAATGGTCAAATCAAGTCACAAGACCAAGCACAAATTAAAGAATGACCCCTGGAAGAAAATTGCAAAGTGGCAAGGTAAAGGATATGGATATGGGAGAGGAAGAGTGGGACAGAGGAATAGGCACCAGTGACATACTCAATCATAATACCAGATATTCACATAATGTGATACTGCAGAAGTCTTAGAACACGTACTATATACATACATGTATTTATATTTATAATTTTATAACAGCTTATAACATTTTAGATTTGTAATTTTTAATTTTATTAGATTATAATATGCATATTAAATCCATTCTTTTTTAAAGATTTATTTATTTATTTGAAAGGCAGAGTTACAGAGAGGCAGAGGCAGAGAGAAAGTCCTACATCTGCTGGTTCATTCCCCAGATGGCTGCAACAGCCAGAGCTGGGCTGATCTGAAGCCAGGAGCTTTTTCCAGGTCTCCTACATGGGTTTAGGGGCCCAAGGACTTGGGCCATCTTCTACTGCTTTCCCAGGCCATAGCAGAGAGCTAGATGGGAGTGGAGCCCACATGGAATACTGGCATGGCAGGCGGTGGCTTTGTCTGCTATGCCACACTGCCAGCCTCTTAAATCCACTTTTTTTTTTTTTTGACAGGCAGAGTAGACAGTGAGAGAGAGAGACAGAGAGAAAGGTCTTCCTTTACCATTGGTTCACCCTCCAATGGCCACCGTGGCCGGCGAACTATGGCTGGCGCACCACGGCTGGCGCACCACGCTGATCCAAAGCCAGGAACCAGGTCCTTTCCTGGTCTCCCATGCGGATGCAGGGCCCAAGCACTTGGGCCATCCTCCACTGCACTCCCGGGCCACAGCAGAGAGCTGGCCTGGAAGAGTGGCAACTGGGACAGAATCTAGCACCCCGACTGGGACTAGAACCCGGTGTGCCGGTGCCACAGGCGGAGGATTAGCCTATTGAGCCGCGGTGCCAGCCTTAAATTCACTCTTAATTTACTAATTGGTAAGGGATTCCAAGGTGCTGGAATAGGGAATGATGCACTGCACTAGGCTAGTACAAAAAGAAAGGGTAGGACGTGCACTCTTAGGGGGAGAATTAGAGAGAAAACCATAAAGGAAATTCTGTAGAAAGAAAAGGACCACAGTGGACCTGTGTGGAAGGTGCAGCTGTGTAGCACAAATGCGGTACAACATACCAAGCAGCTGAGAGCTGGAGCGGATGGCAGCCTGGAGACTGAAGTGATATCAAACTGCAGTAGCCCGTGGTGATATAACTAGTGGGAGATCATGGTGTGAGTCCAGCCTGGGGCCCTAGTGGCTAGTGGGTACCCATGGACCCAATGGAAGTACAAGGGGCACATTTCTCTCACCCCAACCTTCCCACAACAAAGGCAGGCACCTGGCTGACCGAGGGTGGGCACCATTTGGGGCTTGGGCGGCAGCTACTGAAGCCCTTGTGCATGTGCACAGTATCTGGCTGAGACAAGACGCCATCTTCTCAGCAGTACTGGCAGCAGTGGTTGAGAGAGGACAACATTCAGCCAGTGGCACTGGTGTATGTGTGTGATCCAGGGATTCTAGTGGAGGGAAAAATCTGTGATCCCCCTCTGACTTTGAAACTGGCTAGGAGGAAAGACAGGAGGCTATGCAGCCATGTAGGGCTATGACGTGCCCCCAGCCTCCCGACACACCACAGACTCAAGGGCTCAAACTGTCTAGGCAGAGCACCTATGGACAGCAGACTCAGGGAACATCTGCCTCTCTGTGGACCAGACAGGCTGGCGGGGCAGAGCAGAACCTCTGTACCCAGCAACTGTGAGAGTCTTGTGTGCTGAGACTGTGGGGACTTGGTGGCAGCATGAGAAGGTGCAGGGAGTACCTGGGTCTCTGGGCAATCACTGTATGTGGCTCCACACACTTGGAACTCCCTGGTTGCCTGAGAGCATCCAAGCTCAGAGTGAGGAGATCATTTGTGAAATTCATACAGCAGCACAGATGAGTGTTTCAGTCACTGGGGCTAAAAGCCAGGCATTGATCACCTTGGAGGAGAGGAAGTAAGGATGTGTTCACACCAACAGAGATCACTATCCACCCCCTTCTGTTAACAAGAGGAGTTCTATGATTCCCAACTTGGGCATTAACCTGGATGCTTACCCCACCCTGGAGCAATAACCGAAGCTCCCTAGACACACCCAGAACACATCTTTTGGTATTCACTGAAAATGCAGAATTACGCTAAGCCACAGAGGCATAGTTCAGAGATAAAAACCATAAGAGGGAAAAAAAAATCAACAACTATCTCCACAAATCTCTAAAAATAAATGCAGAAATTCAAGAAACAAGAATAAAGAAGACATCATGACCTCCCCTCCAAAGAAACACACAAACATTTCAATATTAGAATGTGCAGATGAAGAGACTGATGAAATGCTGGAATGAAATCCAAAAAATTGATCATAGGATCACTCAGAAGTAATAAGAAGCAAATCCACAAATTAAAGAAATCCATACATGACATAAATGAAAATTTTTCCAATGAATTTGAGATTTTAAAGAGAAATAAAAATGAAATGTTGGAAATGAACAAAGCCTGGCTGGTGCTGTGGTGCAGTTGATTAAATTAAACCCCAGTCTGCAGTGCCGGCATCCCATATGGGTGCTGGTTCTAGTCCTGACTGCTCCACTTCTGATCCAGCTCTCTGCTATGGCCTGGGAAAGCAGTAGAAGATGGCCCAAGCCCTTGGGCCCCTGCCTGCATGAGAGACCTGCAAGAAGCTCTTGGCTCCTGGCTTTCAATTAGCCCAGCTCTGGCTGTTGTAACCATTTGGAGAGTGAATCAGCAGATAGAAGAGCTCTCTGTGTGTGTGTGTGTGTGTCTACCTCTGTCTGTGACTCTGTCTTTCAAATAAATAAAATAAATCTTAAACAAAAGAAATGAAGAATGCAATAGACCAAATAAAAATAATGCAGTGGAAAGCCTTAACAATTGACTTGATGAGGCAAAAGAGAATATCCAAGTTAGAAGACAAATCTTTGGAAATTTTACAGTCATACCAAATAAAAGAAGAAGAAATTAAGAAAGCTAAAAACAGTGTTGTAGATTTATGGGATACTACCAAATGACCCAACATATGGCCCTTGGATTTCCTGAAGGTATGGAAAGAGAGAATGGACTAGAAGGCCTATTTAGTGAAATAATTACAGAAAATTTCCCCAATTTGGCAAAAGAAAGGGAAGTCCAAGTACAGAAAGCACACAGAACTCCTAATAGACACAACCAGACATGATCTTCACCATGACACATTGTAGTCAAACTTTCCACAATAAGTCATAAAGAGAAGATTCTAGAATGTGCATGCGAGAAATGCCAGATTACTTTCAGAGCATTTCCAATTAGACTCACAATGAACTTCTCATCAGAAATCCTACAGACTAGGAGAAAATGGAAAGATATATTCCAAGTAAAAGTTCAAAGGAAATTCAAAGTAAAAAATAGGAATATTTTTAGAAAAAATGTAGAGTAAAATCTTTACTTATCAATAGTCACATTGAGTGTAAATGGCTTCAACTCTCCAGTTAAAAGACACAGACTGACTGAATGGGTTAAGAAACAAAACCCATATATTTGTTGACTACAAGAAACACATCTTGCCAACAAAGATGCATGCAGACTGAAAATGAAAGGATAGAAAAATATATTCTGTGCCAACAGAAACCAAAAGAGCTGGTGTAGCCATCCTAGTATCAGACAAAATAGACTTTAACACAAAATGTGTTAAAAGAGACAAAAAAGAGCACTATGTAATGAATAGGGATCATTTCAACAGGAAGACATAATTATTATAAATGTATATGCACCTAATTACAGGGCACCTGGCTATTTAAAAGAAATGTTAATTGTTCTAAAGGGAGACATAGATTCCAATATAATAGTAATGAGGGACTTCAATAGCCCACTTTCAGCAATGGGCAGATCAACCAAACAGAAAATCAACATGGAAACAGAAGAGTTAATTGACACTACAGACCAAGTAGACCTAACAGATATCTACAGAACTTTTCATCCTACAGTTGCAGAATACACATTCTTCTCACCAGTGCATGGAACTTTCTCTAGGATTGACCACATACTAGGCCATAAAGCAAGTCTCAGCAAATTTTAAAAAATCAAAATAATTTAAATTTAAACACCTAAGAATAATTGTGTGTTAATTACAGAGTTCAACCACTAGTACTAGAACAACAACAACAACAACAAATACTAAAAAGGATAAAGTATTACATTGTATATCTAGAGTCAGGACAAGAGCTGATCAGTTCATTGTTTCTTATAGTGTCCATCTCACTTCAACAGGTTTCCCCTTTGGTGCTCAGTTGTCGCCGATCAGGGAAAACAAATGATATTTGTCTCTTTGGGACTGGCTTAATTCACTCAGCATGATGATCCCTGTTAAATTTAAGAGTGGAAAAAGAGAGGGAGGAGATGTACAATTTGGGACATGCACAATCAGACTTGCCCCAAATGATGGAGTTAGAAATGTGCCAGGGGATTCCAATACAATTCCTTCAAGGTGGCATGTACCAATGCCATCTCACTAGTCCAAGTGATCAATTTCAGTTCACATTCGATGGCTCTGATAGGTCTAAGAATCAAAGGGATCACACAAACAAGACTAGTGTCTGCTAATACTAACTGATAGAATCAAAAAGGGAGAGAAAGATCCAACATGGGAAGTGGGATACACAGCAGACTCATAGAATGGCAGACGTCCTAAACAACACTCTGGCCTCAGAATCAGCCCTTAAGGCATTTGGATCTGGCTGAAGAGCCCATGAGAGTATTGTAGGCATGGAAAGCCAAGATACCATGGAAAAGAAAAAAAGAAGAAGACCTAAATGAAAGATCTCCACGAGTGAGATCCCAGTGGAAAGAACAGGGCCATCAAAGAAGGAGGTACCTTTCTCTGAAGGGAGGAGAGAACTTCCACTTTGACTATGACCCTATCGGAATAAGATCAAAGTCAGCGAACTCTAAAGGCGTCCATAGCCCTGGCAACTGATTACTGACGCCATGAACAGGAGTGTCAAATTGTTAAGTCAGCAACAGGAGTCACTGTGTACTTACATCCCATGTGGGATCTGTCCTTAATGTGTTGTCTAATGTGCAGTGATGCTATAACTAGTACTGAAACAGTATTTTTACACTTTGTGTTTCTGCATGGGTACAAACTGATGAGATCTTTACTAATTATATACTGAATCGATCTTCTGTGTATAAAGATAATTGGAAATGAAAAAAAAAAACCTGGTGTTAAATTGGAAATGGCATAGAAAATTAATTTTTTTTTAAAAATATTATGTAGGATCTCTGTCTTTAATGTGCTGTACACTCTTATTTAATGCTATAACTAGTCCTCCAACAGTATTTTTTTTTCACTTTGTGTTGCTATATGGGGGCAAACTGTTGAAATCATTACCTAATATATACTAAACTGATCTTCTGTATATAAAGAGAATTGAAAATGAATCATGATATGATTGGAAGGGGAGAGGAAGCGGGAAAGGGGAGGGTTGTGGGTGGGAGGGAAGTTTCGGGAGGGGGAAGCCATTGTAACCCATAAGCTGTACTTTGGAAATTTATATTCATTAAATAAAAGTTTAATTAAAAAAAATAAAAATAAAACTGGGTTGAAAAAAAAATCAAAATAATACCATGCATCTTTTTGGACCACAATGCAATGAATGAAGCTTGAAATTAGTAACTCAGGAATATCTAGAGCATATGCAAACACATGGAGACTGAATAAAATGCTGCTGAATGAACAGTGGGTCATATAAGAAATCAAAAGAGAAATAAAAATATGCCTGGTAACAATTGAAGATGACAATACAACTTGTATTCTGTAATTCTCTTTCTGTGTTGCATCTTTTTCAGGCTTAACAATTGAGATGATGCTGGCTTCATAGAAAGAATTTTGGAGAATTCTCTCCCTGTCAATTGTTTTGAGTAAACTGAGAAGAATTGGAATTAGTTCTTCTTTAAATGTCTGGTAGAATTCAGCAGTGAAGCCGTCTGGTTCTGGGCTTTTATTTGTTGGGACGGTCTTTACTACTGATTCAATTTCCATCTTGGTTATGGGTCTGTTTAGGTTTTCTATGTTTTCATGACTCAATTTAGGTAGGTTGTATGTGTCCAGGAATCTTTTGTTGCCATACAGCTCTTTGTAGTAATTTCTAATGATTCTTTTTATTTCTGTGGTATATGTT
The DNA here is from genome assembly GCF_033115175.1 of Lepus europaeus. Classification (NCBI taxonomy): domain Eukaryota; kingdom Metazoa; phylum Chordata; class Mammalia; order Lagomorpha; family Leporidae; genus Lepus; species Lepus europaeus. Next base: position 111,947,635 of record NC_084829.1, read on the forward strand.
GTTACACTTCCTTTTTCATATCTAATTTTATTGATTGGGCCATCTCTCTCCTTTTTTTTGGTTAGTTGGGCCAATGGTGTGTCAATCAAAACTTATGGGATACAGCAAAAGCAGGGTTAAGAGGAATGCTTATAGCAATTGGTGCCTACATCAAGAAATAAGAAAAAAAAGGAGCTATCAATACACTTCAAGGATCTGGTAAATCAAACCAAACCCAAAACTAGTAGGAGAAAGAAATAATTAAAATTAGAGAAGAAATTAACAAATTGAAATAAGAAATACAAAAGATCAGCAAAAACAAAAAACTGATTTTTTGAAAAATTAAACAAAATTGACAGGTTTTTTTGTTTTTTTTTTCTTATTTTTCATACTATTTGTTGAACTCTTTGCATAGAGTTAATCATATGTGTATAATGTCATTTTAAGATGAATCTCAGTAAAAAATAAGAGTGGGAAAAAAAGAGGGAAGAGGAAATTTGTAACTGTAAAGCTGTATAGTTCTGCATACATTCCTATGGACTTACTTCTATGGGTACAGTTTCAAAACTTGTCATGGGACCTCAAATCCCATTAAGCCAGGTGATAAATATGTTATCTTAAGTGTTAAAGTGAGCATACAGATAGGATTAAATGCTAAAATGATCATATAAATGTCTGGTAATAGCAATAGATAGAATTAAAAAGGAGAGAATGTTCCAATATAGGAAACAATCCACACAGCAGACTCAGAATGGCAATCACTTTAAGTAACACTCTGACCTCAGAATCAGCCCTGGCTGATTTCAGCTGGTCTGGCTGAAAATCCTGTGAGAGCATTTTGCACTTGAAAAGCCAAGACACTGTTGTAAAAAATGTTCTACATGAAAAATCCCTGTGAGTGAGATCCTAGTCGAAAGAAGTGGCCATCAAAGAAGGATGTACTTTTCTCTAAAGGGAGGGGAGAACTTCCACTTTGCTTATGGCCTTATCTAAATAATGATGGAATCTGTGAACTCAAAAATCTTCCATAACCTAGGCAGTTCATGTCAAGAGCCTCGGGTGGTCACTGACGTCATACATAGGAGTGTTAATTGTTAAATTAACAACAGGAGTCCCTGTGCTAACTCCCTATGCAGGACCTCTGTACTCAATGAGTTGTATTATGAGAGTTAAATGTAAAACTAGCTTTCAAACAGTTTTGTGTATGTGTGTGTGCAAATTGTTGAAATCTTTACTTAGTATAGAATTGGTCTTGTGTGTATAAAGTTAATTGAAAATGAATCTTAATGGAGATTGGGACTGGGAAGGGGAAAGGGAGGATGTGGAGGGGTGGGTGTGTATGGTGGGAAGAATATCTATATTCCTAAAATTATAGTTATTAAATTTTTTATTCCTTGGGGGCCAGTGCCATGGCTCACTTGGTTAATCCTCTGCCTATTGCACTGGCATCCCATATGGGCACTGGGTTCTGGTCCCAGTTGCTCCTCTTCCAGTCCAGCTCTCTGCTGTGGCCCAGGAGGGCAGTGGAGAATGGCCCAGGTGCTCGGGCCCCTGCACCCGCATGGGAGACCAGGAAGAAGCACCTGGCTCCTGGCTTCGGATCAGCGCAGCGCTGGCCATGGTGGCCATTTGGGGAGTGAACCAATGGAAGGATGACCTTTCTCTCTGTCTCTCCCTCTCACTGTCTATGACTCTACCTGTCAAATAAAAATTTAAAAAAAAAATAAATTTTTTATTCCTTACAAATAAATAAATAAACTTTGGGGGTACAGCAGAAGCAATGTTAAGAGGGAAGTTTATAGCAATTGGTGCCTACATGAAGAAACTGGAAAGATACCAAATAAATGAGCTATCAATGCACTCTAAAGACCTGGAAAAATAACAAAGCAAATGCAAAATTATTAGGAGGAAAAGATAATTAAAAATAGAGAAGAAATAAGCAAAATTAAAACAAAAAACAATACAAAAAGTTAGTAATATGAAGAGCTTATTTTTTGAAAAACCCAAATCAGTAAAGTCATAGACAATATAGGAAATGTAACAACAGATATCACAGAAATATAAAGAATCATCAGAAACTATTACAAAAAGCTCTATGCCAGCAAATTAGGAAACCTAGAAGAAATGAATAGATTCCTAGAAACATAGAAACTACTAAAATGAGTCATGAAGTTATAGAAAACCTAAACAGACCAATAACTAAGACAGAAATTGAATCAGTAATAAATATCCTCCCAACAAAAAGGAAAAAGCCCAGGACCAGATGGCTTCACTGTAGAAGTCTGCCAGACACTTAAATAGGAACTAATTCCAGCTCTTCTCAAGCTTTTCAAAAACAATTGAAAAAGAGGGAATCCTCCCAAACTCTTTCTATGAAGCCAGCATCACCTTAATACCTAAACCTGAAAAAGATGCAACAGAGAAAGAGAATTACAGACCAATTTTCCTGATGAACATAGATACAAAAATCCTCAACAAAACACTAGCTAATTAAATCCAACAGCACATCGGAAAGATAATTCACCCAGACCAAGTAGGATTTATCCCCAATATGCAGGGATGGTTCAACATTTACAAATCAATTAATCACACTAACAAACACATTAACAAACACACATATAATACATCATGTTAACAAAATGAAAACTAAAAACCATATGATTATCTCTAGAGGCAGAGAACACATTTGATAAAATACAATATTCTTTCATGATGAAAACCCTAAGCCAGATGGATATAGAAGGAACATTCCTCAACACAATCATGGCAAAATGTGACAAACCCACAGGTAGCATCCTGTTTAATAGGGAAAAGCTAGAAGCATTTCCCCCTCCAAGATCCAGAGCCAGACAAGGATGCCCACTCTTACCATTGCTATTCAATATAGTCCTGTAAGTTTTAGCCAGAGTCATTATGCAAGAAAAAGAAAGCAAAGTGATACAAATTGGAAAGGAGGAGGTCAAACTATCCCTACTTGCAAATGACATGATCCTACATATAGTGGATCCAAAAGACTCCACTGAAAGCCTATTGGAATTCATAAAATCGTTTGGAAAATTGTCAGGATATAAGATCAGGACAGAAAAAATCAATAGTCTTTGGACACACAGACAATGTCACAGTTGAGAAAGAACTTCTAAGATCAGTCCCATTCACAATACCTCCAAAAAGTTCAAATACCTTGAAATAAATTTAACCAAGAATGTCGGCCGGCGCCGTGGCTCACTAGGCTAATCCTCCGCCTTGCGGCACCGGCACACCGGGTTCTAGTCCCGGTCGGGGCACTGATCCTGTCCCGGTTGCCCCTCTTCCAGGCCAGCTCTCTGCTGTGGCCAGGGAGTGCAGTGGAGGATGGCCCAAGTGCTTGGGCCCTGCACCCCATGGGAGACCAGGAGAAGCACCTGGCTCCTGCCATCGGATCAGCGTGGTGCGCCGGCCGCAGCGCGCCAACCGCGGCGGCCATCGGAGGGTGAACCAACGGCAAAGGAAGACCTTTCTCTCTGTCTCTCTCTCTCACTGTCCACTCTGCCTGTCAAAAATAAAAATAAAAAAATACAATAAAAAATTTTAAAAAAGAATGTCAAAGATCTCTATAATGAAAATTACAAAACACTAAAGAAAGAAATAGAGGAAGATGTTAAAAAATGGAAAAAAATCTTCCATGTTCTTGTATTTGAAGAATCAACATCATCAAAATATCCATACTACTAAAAGCAATTTACAGATTCAATGCAATCCCAACCAAAATACTAATGACATTCATCACAAATCTAGAGAAAACTTTTCTGAAAGTCATATGGAAACATAAGAGACCCTGAATAGCTAGAGCAATTTTTTATGACATAAACAAACCTGGAGACATTAAAATACCTGATTTCAAGATATATCACAGAGTTGATGCCATGGTGCAGTAGGCTAATCCTCTGCCTGCAGCGCCTGCATCTCATATGGGACCAGTTCCAGTCCTGGCTGCTCCTCTTTCAATCCAGCTCTCTGCTGTGGCCTGGGAAAGCAGTAGAAGACGGCCCAAGTGCTTGGGCCCTTTCACCTGCATGGGAGACCGGGAAGAAGCACTTAGCTCCTGGCTTTGGATTGGCACAGCTCCAGCTGTTGCAGCCATTTTGGGAGTGAATCAATGGGAGGAAGACCTTTCTCTCTGACTCTCCCTCTCACTGTCTGCAACTCTACCTCTCAAATAAATAAATAATTTTTTTTAAAAAAAAAGATATATTACAGGGCAGTCACAATCAAAACAGCCTGGTCCAGGCATAAAAACAGATTTGTAGACCAATGGAACAGAACAGAACCACCAGAATTCAAACTATGCATCTACAGCCAAGTTATCTTTGATAAGAGAGCTAAAACCAATCCCTGGAGCAAGGACAGTCTCTTCAACAAATGGTGCTGGAAAAACGATCTCTGCAAGGAGAAGTATAAAACTAGACCCCTACCTTACACCTTACACAAAAATCCACTCAAAATTGATCAACGACATAAATCCACAACCTGATATCATCAAATTACAAGAGAACATTGGAAAAACACTGCAAGACATTGACATAGGCAAAAACTTGTTGGAAAATACCCCAGAGGCACAGGCAATCAAAGCCAAAATTGACAAATGGAATTACATCAAGCTGAGGTTTTATACTGCAATAGAAACACTCAGTAAAGTTAAGTGGCAATTAACAGAATTTGAGAAAATATTTGCAAACTATGCAACTGATAAAGGTTAGTACCCAGAATTTGGGATATGCTCAATCGGACTTGCCCCAAATGGTGGAGTTAGAAATGTGCCATGGGATTCCAATTCAATCCCATCAAGGTGGCATGTACCAATGCCATCTCACTAGCCAAAGTGATCAGTTACAGGTCACGATTGATCACAATGATAGGATTAAGAGTCAAAGGGATCACATAAACAAGACTAGTGTCTGCTAATACAAACTGATAGAATTAAAAAGGAGAGAACGATCCAACATGGGAAGCGGGATACACAGCAGACTCATAGAATAGCAGATGTCCTAAACAGCACTCTGGCCTCAGAATCAGCCCTTAAGGCATTCAGATCTGGCTGAAGAGCCCATAACAGTATTTTAGCCATGGAAAGACAAGACACTCTGGAAAAAAAAAAAAAAAACTAAATGAAAGATCTCCGTGAGTGAGATCCCAGTGGAAAGAACGGGCCATCAAAGAAGGAGGTACCTTTCTCTGAAGGGAGGAGAGAACTTCCATTTTGACTATGACATTGTCTAAATAAGATTGGAGTCGGTGAACTCAAAAGGCTTCCATAGCCTTAGCAACTCATAACAAGAGCCTCGAGTGATTACTGACGCCATAAACAAGAGTGAAGATTGTTAAATCAACAACAGGAAGTCACTGTGCACTTACTCCTCATGTAGGCTCTCGGTCCTTAATGTGTTGTCCAATGTGAATTAATGCTATAACTAGTACTCAAACAGTACTTTACACTTTGTGTTTCTGTGTGGGTGCAAACTGTTCAAATCTTTACTTAATATATACTAAATTGCTCTTCTGTATTTAAAGATAACTGAAAATGAATCTTGATGTGAATGGAATTGGAGAGGGAGCGGGAGAAGGGAGGGAAGTTATAGGGGTGGGGGGGGACACTGTAATCCAAAAGCTGTACTTTGGAAATTTATATTTATTAAATAAGAGTTTAAAAAAAGTTAGTACCCAGAATCTATAAAGAGCTCAAGAAATTCAACAAAAATAAAGCAAACAGTCCAGTTAAGAAATGGACAAAGGACTTGAACAGGCATTTTTCAAAAGAGGAAATAGAAATGACCAACAGACACATGAGAAAATGCTCATGATCACCAATTGTCAGGGAAAGGGAAATCAAAACCACAGTGAGATTTCACCTCACCCCCATTAGAATGGTTCTCCTATAGAAATCAACAACAACAACAACAAAATGCTGGCAAGGATGTAGGGGAAAAGGTACCCTAATCCACTGCTGGTAAGAATGTAAACTGGTGCAGCCACTGCGGAAGACAGTATGGAAATGTATAAGAAATCTCAATGTAGACCTACCATATCATCCGGTCATGCCACTCCTAAGAATTTATCCCCCTCCAAAAAATCAGCATATGAAAGAGTTATCTGTACCTCCATATTCAATGCAACTCAATTTACAATAGACCCCAGTGTCTATAAATCAAAGACTGGATAAAGAAATTATAGTGTATATACACTATGGAATACTATTCAACAGTAAAAAAAAAAAAAAAAAAAAAAAGGAAAGAAAGAAATCATGTCTTTTACACCAGAATGGATGCAACTGGAAATTGTTATACTTAATGAAATAAGCCATCCTCAAGAAGACAGATATCATTATGTTTTTCCTGATCTGTGATAACTAACAGAGGACCTAAAATGTAACTTAATAGAATGAAATGGACATTTTGAAATGATGATAGTTTACAGCCCTGGTGTCTTCTGTTGAGGAACAGTGTTTTTTTCTTCATACTATTTGTTGAACTCTTTACTTAGTGTAGGATTAACCTTATGATCATTATGTAAACTGAAAGTAGATCTCTGTAAAAATTGAGAATTGGAATGGGAGAGGGAGGAGGAAGAAATGTTAGCGCATGGGCAGGAGGGAGGGATGTATCACTGTGTTTTGTTTTGTTTTGTTTTGTTTTGTTTTTTTTAACAGGCAGAGTGGATTGTGAGAGAGAGAGACAGAGAGAAAGGTCTTCCTTTACCGTTGGTTCACCCTCCAATGGCCACCACGGCTGGCGCGCTGTGGCCGGCACACCACGCTGATCTGAAGGCAGGAGCCAGGTGCTTCTCCTGGTCTCCCATGGGGTGCAGGGCCCAAGCACTTGGGCCATCCTCCACTGCACTCCCGGGCCATAGCAGAGAGCTGGCCTGGAAGAGGGGCAACCGGGACAGAATCCGGCGCCCCGACTGGGACTAGAACCCGGTGTGCTGGAGCCGCAGACGGAGGATTAGCCTAGTGAGCTGCAGCGCCGGCCCTGTGTTCTTAAATCTGTATATATGAAATACATGAAACTTGTACAACTTAGATAAAATTTTTTTAAAAAATATACTAATTGGGACTATGGATGTACAAAATTGAGTGTACAGAAGGATAGTGAGAAAGTAAAAGAAAAATCACATAAAAATTTTGCATCTAAAAATCAGTCAATTAAGTTAACACATAAATTAGCCAATATGGAAGTTTAATTCCTGAAGAAAGATAGTAGCAGCACAGTATAGTGTTCTGCACAGAGCAAGCACTATATTTGTTGAATAGATTTTATATAAATTTATTTTTAAGGTGAGATCTGTTGTTAAACACCATCTTCAAACTGTGAGCAATCTCATTTGTTGAAACAAACAACAGTAACAACAAAAAATACATTCAAAATACTGATGATAGCATTAGCTGTAAAATGCCACAATTGGTATCCCTCATCAGTTTTCTGGTTAGAAACATGTGGAAGCATTTTATGAGCCTGCAAACATTTCTTGATCCACTTGGATGAAAATTTGGCTAAAGTTTTTTTAAAAACTATGATCCTATTCTTGCTCCCCAAAAACACTTTTAATATTACAAAAGAAATTATCAAAGAATTTTTATTTCTGAACAGTTGATAAGCCTCATTTTTCTAAGTGGATCAAAGGATAAAAAAAAAAATCTTTGTTGAAGATTCCATTCTAGGAGAATGTAAAACTTGGCTCCAAATTCATTTTCCAAATCAGGAAGTAACAATTTTTTTTTTCAGGAAAGGAATGAGCTAGGGAAATACAAAGAAAATATTTTCCACTGGTTAATTATTTTTATAATTTAGTTCTAAAAACATTACTAATAAATGTATTTCTAAAAAAGATTTTAGTGTCTTGTGTAATCAGTAATTTAGTCATTTAGGAAAGCATGTGGAAATTGCACAGCTGAATAGCAGACATATATTTATGACGTTTGGTACATGCACATACTCTTGGGATAACTAAATGTGTGTATAGTACCCCCTTTGTCTCCTCTAAGAAACCTCTCCAGAGCTCTGTTATGAATTATATTGTTTAAATATGTCCTCACTCAGATTGGGGAGAGTTATTCCCAAGTCAGTTTCAAATTGAACACATGTTGCATCTGTTTTCTGTTTGTGAATATTGAATGCTTGGCACTTTAATTGGGATATTTTTCTTCGGAATGAAATAATTTCAAATATTCGCTTAATCAAAACATCGGTTTCCTTTTCCAGTTTCCATCCTGAATTGTTGGTAGGTTTCCCAGACGTGGTCTCCTGTTCTGTGGGGAGGGACTCGGCTCCCCTCGGTGTGTAGGAGGAACACAGGCAGAAGGAGGCAATATCCGGACCTCTGGCTCATCCCTTCTCCACATCCTGTTCCTCTCCAGATTTCACTTGGCTTGAGAGTGCATTCATTTCACTATTGAAGACTTTAGCTGTCTCCGCCTCTTCTGATAACTTGTAATTCTTTCCTTCTTTGAAATGTTTAATGGGAGCAAAAGAATTTTTCCCACAGGTGACATTCTTTGAAACCATTGGAATAAAGCTTTTGCAGGCCTAGGTCTTAGGATAGATGTGTTTATAGGAAATAAAGCTGGCAGCAGAGATATATTAGAGAGAGTAGATTGAAGTTGAAAGGGATTGAAGGGAGGTAACTCAAAGTAGGGGAAAACGAGGGAAGTCAGTGCAGTAGAATCAACAGAAAACAGTACATGCTTCCGGGGAAAACGTGTACTTCAAAGTCAGAAAGGAGTTCGATTGGAATCTCAGCCCAATCATTCATGAACTATGTGACCTCAGGCAAGGTACTCAACTTTTCCAAACCTCACTTTTTCTACTTATAAAATAGATGTGAAATTAGCTTATGTAATTGTTATAAGGACTGAATTATAATGTGTTTACTTCAAGCTGCTATGATAGAATATCATAGGCTTATTCACTTAAACAACAAACATTTCACAAGGGTTCTGGAGGATGGCAAGTCCAAGGTGAAGGTTTGACACCAGAAAATTTGATCTCCGGTGGGGGCTCACTCCTTTCTTCATAGATGGTGCTTTTCTTGCTATGTCATCATGTGGTGGAAAAAGGGCAAGAGAACTCTCTTGGATCTCTTTTACTCCCAAGGTTTCCATCCTTGTGATCTAATCAGTTCCAAAAATGCCCCCATCACATTGACAGTTACTATTTCAGTGCTTGGCTGGGCAGAAACAATCATTCAAAACACCACGTACATGATGGAAGTTCAATAATAGCTTGATTTTAAATTGACCCTTTTGAAAAATGCTATGAAAGAGGAAATAAGTAAGTACCAATGATTTGAATACAGAAAGTGAAGGAGAAAAATATTCAAAGATGAGAGGCTATCTAGTCAATAACACACATTGTATACTAGGGTAAGAGAGCCAGTTTGTAGCATAACTTGATGAATTCAGTACTGAATATATTGAAATTTGAAGTTATGGCAGGATACTCAAGTACTGTTATCTAAAATATAATGGGAAATAGCACTGAAACAGATGGAGCTCAGAGAAAGCTGCCTATTATGGCTAGAAATATGAATTACAGAAGCAGGCAATTAGAAATAATACTTGAGGGGCAGGCATTTGATGCAGTAGTTAAGATACCACTTTGGGCTGGTGCTGCAGCTCAATAGGCTAATCCTCTGCCTGCGGCGCCAGCACACGGGGTTCTAATCCCGGTCAGGGTGCCGGATTCTGTCCCGGTTGCTCCTCTTCCAGTCCAGTTCTCTGCTGTGGCCCGGGAGTGCAGTGGAGGATGGCCCAAGTGCTTGGGCCCTGCACCCACATGGGAGACCAGGAGAAGTATCTGGCTCCTGGCTTCGGATCAGCACAGTTTTTCCAGCCGCAGCGGCCATTGTGGGGGTGAACCAATGGAAAAGGAAGGCCTTTCTCTCTGTCTCTCTCTCTCTCTCTCACTGTCCACTCTGCCTGTCAAAAAAAAAAAAAAAAAAAAAAAAAAAAGACACCACTTTGGATGCCCTAAATTTGAGTACCGCCTCTGCTTCTGATTCCAGTTTCCTGATGATATGCACCTTGGGAAGCAGCAGGTGATGGCTCAAGTTAGCTGGAGCCCTGCCTCCCACAAGGGGAACCTGGATGGAGTTCCAGGCTCCTCCCTATGGCCTGGTCCAGTGCTGGCATTTGGGAAGTGAAACACTAGATGAACGATCTCCCCGTGTGTGTCTCATCTCTCTGTCTTTCAAATAAATGTAAATAAATAAATTTGGAAATAATAGCTGAATCCATGAGAATAGACAAATTCAAAGCCTTAAATATCGGAAACTTGGGGAACATTTATATTTAGGAAAAAAACAAAGAAGTTAGGGAATTAATTTTTAAAAATTTAGAGGAGATCTAGGAAATTCTTCTTTCACAGAAACCAATGGAAAAAAGTCTCATTGAATGGGTGATTAATACTGCCATTACATTGTCAAATTGGAAAGAACATAAATGCCCATCAAGGCAGGATTTGCTTGGCAAATTACTGCACATTCAAGTAAAGGAAAACTATGTAACCTTTAAAGGACCTATAATGTTCATTTTGGAAAATATTTTAGAAAAACTAGATATTTTTAAAACCACAGATTAAAGAACATGTATGTAGAATGTGATCCTATAAAATGAATACCTAAAGTAAATAGAACACTTAAAATTATGCTTTCTGATTACTGTTCAAGATTACCTATGATAGCATCAAATAAAGTTTTACTTTTTTCTTTGTACATTCCTTTTTTTAACAATAATCCTGTATCACTTCTACAAAAACTGGGTACTTTGAAAGATAATTGAGTATTACTGAAGTTAGCACTGTGACCTTATACTGGGATCTGGGTAACGTCTATTACCTCACATGGAATCTAATCTGCTACTTCCCGGCCATTCACTTGGTTCCAGGATATCTTCCTCAAGTTTACCTCATCAACTAGACCTGCATTGTCTGTAGTTAGTATTTTTTTTTTTTTTACAGGCAGAGTGGACAGTGAGAGAGAGAAAGAGAGAGAAAGGTCTTCCTTTTGCTGTTGGTTCACCCGTCAGCATCGCGCTGATCCAAAGCCAGGAGCCAGGTGCTTCTCCTGGTCTCCCATGCAGGTGCAGGGCCCAAGCACTTGGGCCATCCTCCACTGCCTTCCTGGGCCACAGCAGAGAGCTGGCCTGGAAGAGGAGCAACCGGGACAGAATCCGGTGCCCCAACCCGGGACTAGAACCCGGGGTGCTGGCGCTGCAGGCAGAGGATTAGCCTACTGAGCCACGGCGCCGGCCTGTAGTTAGTATTAATACAGGCCACTAGTCTCTTCTGAGGTGCTTCATGGAGAAAATTATTGTATGATCAACAAGGTACAGAAATCTAAATGGTATCATCTCTCTGGGAGACCACCAAGCTCTCCTGCACATTTAAGGTTCTATGAAGGTGCTCCTGGAAATAAACTTGTCAACACTGAGACTAATACTTCCTCAAATTCTTTGAATATGGAACCATTTTGTAAAAAATGTATCATTCATTTATCGGAAAGGCAGAGTGACAGAGAGAGAAGGGGGAAGAAAGAGGAAGAGAGCGAGACAGAGTACTTTCATCTGTTGGTTCATTCCCTGAGTGGTCACAATAGCTGGGGCTGACCCTGACTGAAGCCAGGAACCTGGAACTCCTTCAGGGTCTCCCACATGGGTTGTAGGGGCCCAAGTAATTGGCCATAGCCTGCGACCTCTCAGGATGCACATCAGCAGAAGTCTGGATTAGAAGCAGAAGCTGGATTTGAGCCCAGGTACTCTGATATGGGATGTAGTCATCCCAAGTGACATCTTAGCCTGCTGCACCACAACACCAGTCCCAAGGAACATTTTTCTCATTTTATCAGCTGTTAAAAAGCATGTATCATAGAACTAATATCTATAGAGCAGACTGTGGAAGACAGGGTTAAATGGCGATCCCGTGTTTTATATGGATTTTCAACTTTTCCTAAATGAAATTCAGATTGACTGGATAATATGATAATACGTGCAATCCCTGGAGAATCCTTTGGAATCTCTCCAAAGAACAGAGCCATAATCTAACATTTTCCTTTGTTCTGTGGTAGGTCTCCAGCAAGCCTGTTAATGACAGGTTCCAAATTGTCAGCAAGTGTTCTGCAGTTACAAATTTTTATTTCTTCAAGACTGTAGCTCAGAAAAAAAAAGAAAGAAAGAAAAACACAGGAATCTCAAAGTTTCAAAGTTTGCTTCTTTGTGGTAATTTTCCATCTCTAGTTTTCTGTTCTCATCTGAAAGTTAGAAAATGTTAACAATATTTTGGCCATAGAAAGTTAATCATAATTTTCAGTGAGGTGTTTTAAGAAATTACTTTATCAAAATAACCTATTTTCATTGTAGGTAAACTGAAAAAGAAAGATAAGTAGAAGAAATTAAAATCGTAATAATCCATCACAAAGAAACAATCATTGTTATTATTTTGACTTTTATGTTTCTATATATGTATTATCACCAGAATAAAACATTATCACATTATGCTTCTTTTTTGTTTTGTTTTCTTTTTAAAGATTTATTTATTTATTTGAAAGTCAGAGTTACACAGAGAGAGGAGAAGCAGAGAGAGAGAGAGAGAGAGAGGTCTTCCATCCGATGGTTCATTCCCCAATTGGCCACAATAGCCGGAGCTGCGCCAATCCGAAGCCAGGAGCCAGGATCTTCTTCCAGGTCTCCCACGTGAGAGCAGGGGCCCAAGGACCTGGCCCATCCTCCACTGCTTTCCCAGGCCATAGCAGAGAGCTGGATCGGAAGTGGAGCAGCCTGAGCTCTAACCGGCACCCACATGGGATGCCAGCGCCTCTGGCCAGGGCATTAACCCGCTGCGCCACAGCGCCAGTCCCTATCACACTATGCTTCTTATGCAATCTGCTTTTCCTTCCCTAATTAATATATATGAATATATTTTCATGTCAAGACTTCAGACTCACATCACAAATTCTGTGGAATAATTAATATTCCATTTAATTAAAAAAGCTATAATTCCATGGGAATGGATGTTTGTGCAGTTAAGACACTTGCATCTCATATCAAAATGTCTGGATTTGATTTCTGCCTCTGGTTCCTGACTCCAACTTCCTACCAATGTAGACTTGGGAGGCAGTGATGATGGATTCTTGTCTCCCACATGGGTAACTTGGATTTCATTCCTGGCTCCTGGCTCCTGGCTCCTGGCTCCTGGCTCCTGGCTCCTGGCTCCTGGCTCTAGCCCTGGCCTAGTCCCAGCTGTTGCAGGCATTTGGGAGACAGCAAATATGAGCTCTCTAGCTGCCTATCTATCTGTCCATCTATCCATCTACCTTTCTGTATGCCTCTCAAATTAAAAAAAGCAAACTATAATTCTTTAAATAATTTTTGTGAGTGAATATCTACATTGCTATTGTAAACAATGGTAAAATGATAAATTTGAAACTTATTTTATGCATTTGTATGGACAATTATTTTAAGTTAAAAATGTACAGTTCCACATATTCTCCATATTTACAAATATCCTCTCTCAAAGAGGATGTAGCAACAAGAAACAATAGTCAGTCTTTGCACTTATGATCAAAAAGAAAAAAGAGATGGGTTTTTCCTTCTCTTGAGCTACGTGTTTTCCATGTGTAATTAAAGCACCCTGGTATTCTTGGAGAAAATGGTGCATAACTGATAAAAGTTTTCATTAAGACCTTTAAGCTTGTGTTCAAAAGGTGCTCATCATCTCATCCACTGACTTTCACTCCCATGTGAGGTTCCAGTTGCTCACATTTGTACCGGGAAAGTAGATGGAAACAGATTGTTTTAGCTTTGACAAGATGAATAATTTTCAAATCATGATTTTTTTTTATATTTTTACTGTTAAGTGATACATAGTAATTGTACTTTATAGTACATGTATATGAAATGTAATGGTCAGATCAGGGTAACTGTTATATCTATCACCTCAGACATTTATTATTTCTTTGTATTGGAATATTCAAAACTCTACTGGCTATCATGAAATATTCAATTAATTGTTGTCAAGCATAGTTATCCTACAGGGCAATGGAACATTAGAGTTATCCTCACATGCAACTACTCACCTTACTGTTAACAATCCTCTCCCATTGTTTCTCCCCCATACCCTTCCCCAGCTCTGGAAACCACCAATCTATTCCTTACATTCATGATATCAATTAATTTTTAAAAATATTGTCTAGCTATATCAACTATTTCCATTGGTCCAATATCCAAAAATTAAGCCAACCCAGAAATCACACATTAAATCAACATGTCAAAATTTTCTCTGAAAAATTTGGAATTTAAACATTAACAATAACTAACATAAAATAAGCACTTAACACATGCTAGGCACACAATGAATACTCTGTGTTATCAGTCTCAGGAGAAACCTGTGATCTCCACATCATGGTGATTCCACCTCCCTTTACAAGTTAGGCAACCAAATAACAAGGACATAATGTTGTTCAGTCAGGCACTAATCATGGCAGAGGCAGGATCTCAGTTTTGGTGCTGTGTCTGCCTTCTTCCCTTCTGCTAACTTCTCTTTCTGGAAAAAAAAAATGGATCCAAAAATCTGTTAGGTGAGACAGGACAGTCAGGTGCCCACACCAGGAGGGACCTCAGAGTGGGTCATCAGAATCAGAGCAGGTTAAAGAGAGTATCCAGCCATCTGGGCAGGGTAACACAATGCTCAGATCAATCTGAGCTGGAGAAGGGGATGTCTGCCTGGATGTGTGGGAGCGGATTGTCTATGTTTTCATGTTAGAGCCCTAGTAAGGGAAGGAGCAAATTCCCACGGCGGGGACGTGGTGTGAGTTTCCAGCACCGTGGCAGGATAATGAGGGCATCCATGATAAAGGCGCACCTATGTATGGTGTTCGAGCCTTAGCGTGGTGAGAGGGCATCCACTAGGGCAAGGAGGTTGGTTTCATACAGGAAATTGGCTTAATAAGTAAATATCTGAAAGCTAATTAGAGCCTGGTTTCACCCTCACAGGTCAGGGCGTCATAACTGTGGAAAGCAAGAAAACTAGAATAAACCCTGTGGTATCAGATGGGTATTGGTGTGAATTCCAGATTTTTCAATATACATGCATAGTATAGATTTAAGTGTGTGTGTGTTTCCAACTCTTGCCTCCAAAAGAATTTCGGGAGCGGAGACATCCTAATACCAATGAGCACACTCTCAGACATTTACTTCTGGGGCTGGTGCTGTGATATTAAGGAGTTAAGCTGCCACCTGCTACGCCGGCATCTCATGTGGAAGTGGTTCCAGTTCTGGCTGCTCCACTGCCAATCCAACTCCCTGCTAATGTACACAGGAAGGCAGTGGAAGATGGCCCAAGTGCCTGAGCCCCTGCACTCACATGGGAGACCTGGATGAAACTCCTGGTTCCTAGTGTTGGCCTGTCCCAGCCCAGGCCATAGCAGCCATTTGGGGGGTGAACCAGCGGATAGAAGATATCTCTCTCTCTCTCTGTCTCTCCTTCTCTATCTGTAACTCTTTCAAATAAACACAGTCTTTAAAATAAAAAAATAAATAAAAGAGCTTGGCTTCTAAATCTCATTCTCAACTAAAAGAAACCTCAGCTCTCTGGAAATATGGTCAGCTCTAGGGCTGGAGCAGTGAAAATTCAATATATCTTTGCATCAGAAAGCAAGAAAATGCTTAAGTAAAATTGAGTCAAAGCCAGAATAAAATGGTTCTCACTGACCAAACCTGATATAATTTGAACATTAGAATAAATAAGGGTAGCAATGGATTACTACTGAATAAAGCAGAAAACTATGAGTCCATATTGACATAATACAAAATGAATAAAAAGAAAAGTTGGTGAGGGGCAGGATACAAGAAATATTAAATTTTTTATCTATTTGAAAGGCAGAACAACAGAGAGACAGAAAGAAAGAGAAAGAGAAATCTTCCAACTGCTAGTACTCTCCCAAAATAGCCACAAAAGCCAGAAGCCAGGAGCTCCATCCTGGTTCGCACATGGTGGCAGGGACCCGAGTACTTGGGCCACTTTTGCTGCCTTCCCAGGTGCAAAAGCAGGAAGCTGGATCAGAAGCAGAGAAGCTAGGACTTGAACCAGTACCAGGATATGGGATGCCAGCATCAGAAACAATGGCTTAAAACATCACACCACAGTTAGCCCCCAGAAATAAGGTAATTTAAAAATTTTTTAAATGCCAGGAAGGCACTGATTAAGCCTAAGTATTATGGTCTCACATTACTTAATGTCTGTGGTAGTTTTCAAATATACCTGAAAATTTTTTGACACTCCTTTCATTAACAAGTGAAACATATGCCCCTTAAGAAACTGGGTGGATTTTCAAGACAGCCTCACTGATGCAATGCAGAAGTGAAGTTGCATAGCTTTTGAGGCTAGGTTAGCCACTACCGGGCAGCTTCCTCTTGGGTCTCTTTGTGGGTTGCGTGCTCTTGGAGCCCAGTCATCAAGCTAAAAAGATAGCCAGGCCACATGGAGGCCATGTTGAGGTGTTCTGACCAGCAGCCCAGTTAGGGGCCCTGTCGTCAGCCAGCATCAACAACGTGCCTGCGAATAAGGAAAACTTCAAGATGATTGGAGATCCTGCCACCCTCTGGCTGCAGGTGCTTGAGACCAGCCTAGTGAGCCCAGTCAACATGCAGAACTGTGAGGGATAATAAGAAATGTTTGCTTCCAGTGATCCATTAAGTCTTGGGGTGATTCAATACATGAAATAGATAACCGTGACACTTTCATCTTCAGTGAGAGAATGATCAGTTTGAATATAGTGGACAAAACCACAAACATGAATAGAAATGAACAGAAGAATGAAGGGAAGTAAGGTCTAAAGATCAACTGTATTCCATATTCAAAGGAGAAAGGTTTTGTAAAGTTGCTAATGAATATATAGTGTTATTGAAAAGTCTTTTTGGGGGCCAGCATTGTGCTGCAATGCCAGCATCCCATGTCGGCACCAGTTCGTGTCCCAGCTGCTTCTGACCCAGCTCCCTGCATGGCTGGGAAAAGCAGCAGATGGTGGCCCAAGTGCTTGGGCCTCTAAACACATGTGGGAGACCTGGAACAAACTGCTGGCTCCTGGCCTTGGCCTGGCCCAACCCCAGCCATCACAGCCCTCTGAGGATTGAACCAGAAGATAGAAGATCTCTCTCTCTGCCTCTTTCTCTCTCTGTGTAACTCTGACTTTCAAATAAATAAATCTTTAAAAATAGACTTATTGACCACATGAGGGGTCTTCAAAATGTTCATGGAAAAATTGAGTTAAAAGATAAATTTATTGTGGTGCAAAATTTTTTGGAATCTTTGCTTAGTTTTTCATAATAAGTACTTTATATCATCTTTTGGAAATCCCTCATTTGCACCGCTTGAAAACCTTTTTGCACCAAAATAAACTTATCTTTTGGTTCCATTTTCTATGAGCATTTTGAAGTGCCTTCATAGATGTAAAAGTTTATTGCTGTACTCTCATTTCAATTCAATTGATCTGTGTGTCTGTTCTTATGGAAGTATCACACTGCTTTGACTGCTGTAGTGTTGTTGTCAGTTTTGAAATTAGGAAATGTAAGCACTAGAATTCTTCTTTTTTTCAATATTATTTTAGCTATTCAGGACACTTCGCAATTGCACACAAATTTAAGGGTCACCCTTTTTTAAGATTTATTAATTTATTTATTTGTAAGGTACAGTTACAGAGAGGGAGAAAAAGAAAGAAAGAGATCCTCCACCCACTGCTTGACTTCCCAATGGTCAGGGCCCAGCCAGGCTGAAGCCAGGAACCTGGAACTCCATCTGAGTTGTCCACATGGGTTACAAAAGCCTAAGCACTTGGGGACAGGTTCCACTGCTTTCTCAGGTGCATTAGCAGGCAGCTGGATTGGAAGCTGAGCAGCTGAACTCAAACTTCACTAATATGGAATGCAGGCCTCACAGGCAGCAACTTAACCCATGGCATCACAACATCTGCCTGAAAGATCAAATTTTTCATTTCTGAAAAAGGCGGCTATTGAACTTTTGGTAGGGGACTGCACTGAATCTGTACTACACTATGTTTTTGGTATTATTGCCATCTTAATATTTCTAATAAGTGTAATAAGTCTTCCAGTATATTAACATAGAATTATCTAGGTCTTAGTACTCATTTAGATCTTTATTTTCTTTCAGCAATGTTGTGTAGCTTTCAACGTACAAGTCTTTTACTTCATTGGTTAACTTTATTCCTAGATATTTCATTCTTTTGGAAACTATAATACATGAAATTGCTTCCTTAATGTCCGTTTCAGATTGTTTGGTGTTTAATAATCAATTGTTTTTGCATTTTAATCTTGTGTCCTACAACCTTTCTGAATGTGCTCTAGTAGTCTTCTAGTGGGTTCTTTGAGATTTTTTGCTATGTAGGATCATGCCATCTACAACCAAGATATTTTTACTGCTTACTTTCCAATACAGTCTTTTTTTTTTTTTTTTTTTTTTGCTTAATTGTTCTGCTAGAACTTCCAGTATAATGTTGGATAGTGATGATGAAAATAGACATCTTTAGTTTTTTGGTCTAAGAGAAAAGGTATTTAGTCTTCCACCAATGAGTGTTATGTTAATTGTGGATTTTTCATAAATGTGCCTATAATGCTGAGGAAGTTCCATTTTATTCCTAGTTTTTTGAGTTTTTTAATCATCAGATGTGTTGAATTTTGCCAAGTATACTTGTGTCAATTGAGATGATAATATGGTTTTTTTTTCTTTTGCTCTATTAAGCTATATATTACATTGACTCTATTTATGTGAGCCTTTCCTGTATTCCTGAAATTAATCTTTGGTCTCATTTTATAACCCAGGTAATCTAATTTTGGATTCAGTTTGCTCATATTTTGTTTAAGGGCTCTGCATTTATATACATGAGATATTGTTCTATAGTTGTCTTTTCTTGTGTTGTCTTCATATGGCTTTGGTACCAGAGAAAGACTGTTCTCATAGAATGAGTAAGGAAGTATTTATTTTGTATTTCTTGGAAGAATTTGAAAAGAATTTATTTTGATTCTTTAAACATTTGATCAAAATCATTATTGAAGTAATTTAGTTCTGGACTTCTCTTTGTTGGGAAGTTTTTGCCACTGACAATTTGTGTGTGTGTGTGTGTGTGTGTGAAGTAAGATTTTTTAAAAGATTTACTTATTTGAAAGGCAGAGTCACAGAGAGGCAGAGGCAGAGAGAGAGAGGTCTTCCAAACACTGGTTCACTCCTCAGATGGCTGCAACCACTGGAGATGCACCAACCCGAAGCCAGGAGCCAGGAACCTTCCGCAGGTCCCCAGTGCGGGTACAGGGACCCAAGGACTTGGGCCATCTTCCACTGCTTTCCCATGCCACAGCAGAGAGATGGATCGGAAGTAGAGCAACCAGGACTAGAACCGGCGCCCATACGGGATGCCGGCACTGTAGGCGGCAGCTCCACCAGCTCCACCACAGCGGCGACCAGTGAAATAAGATTAATGTAAGTCAGAAACCTCCTGCTGCAGCACCAGGAAGGGGGCTCCAATAGAGGAAACCCCCAGAAACTTGTTAAGCATAATTCGGAGGAACAGAATAACAGCTGATAACCAATCTGAGGGCAGGAACAAAACCCATCAGAGGGCAGGAATTCTAATCCTATGTAGCCTGCTCATGATTTAAAAAAAAAAAAAATCAGAAATGTGGGATTGCTACTTCCTTGCTAGTCTCATGATAAAACTGGAAACTCAGAGAGGGGGGATAGGCACTTTTGTCCTCCTAAAGGCAGTTTCTGGGACAAAGCAAACATTTTGGCTTCCCATTTTCTCATTCCAACAGGGACCTTACCCAACTGCCTATTAGCCCATCAGATTCCTCACATCTCACCCTTGCCCAACCCCTCCGAAGAATGGACCCTAATGCTACTAAGGATATGGGGCAACCACGGCCCTGGCTGCTTCATGTTGAAAGAGGGCGTGGTTGGCCGGCGCTGCAGCTCAATAGGCTAATCCTCCGCCTGCAGCGCCAGCACACCGGTTTCTAGTCCGGGTCAGGGCGCCGGATTCTGTCCCGGTTGCCCCTCTTCCAGGCCAGCTCTCTGCTGTGGCCTGGGAGTGCAGTGGAGGATGGCCCAAGTGCTTGGGCCCTGCACCCCATGGGAGACCAGGAGAAGCACCTGGCTCCTGGCTTCGGATCACCGCGGTGCGCTGGCCACAGCGCACTGGCCGCAGCGGCCATTGGAGGGTGAACCAACAGTAAAGGAAGACCTTTCTCTCTGTCTCTCTCTCTCACTGTCCACTCTGCCTGTCAAAAAAGAAAAAAAAAAAAAAGAGGGAGTGGTTGAGAGACAGCAGCAGAGCCTTCCTCTGAGGTGGATCTAAGGGATTTGGGTAGAATGCAGTTTGATGGCTTCTAGCACAAAGCATGTAAGACAGTTATTATCTCTTCCAGTACAGAGCCTCATCTTTTGAGAGTTCCAGGGATCCAACTCGAAGCCTCAAGGTCAAAGACTCAGTTTTAGAGATTTATATGGAAAAGAATTGTCAGTTTTAAATCATTTGGTCAAAGTAAGTTAAACCTGAACATTTTAACCAAAGCTGTGGATCAGATCTAATTGGTTAAGGTAGATGAAGTTAATTCCTTAAAGACTGAAATTTTAAAGAAATTGAACTTAATAAAGGCAATAGAAAACACATGAAACTTCCCTAAGATGCATAAAACTTTGTTACCTAGGTCAGTTACAAAACAGAAAACCGTGATTGAAAAGGATTGGCCAATGATTTCAGCAGGTGAACCTATCATTCAGGACAGTTAAATACATCATGGAACAAAAAGATAGCGAGGGGCCAGTGCTGTGGTATAGTGGGTTAAAGCCCCAGCCTACCGGGTTGGCATCCCTTATGGGCGTCAGTTGGAGTCCTGGCTGCTCCACACCCATCCAGCTCTCTGCTACGGCCTGGGAAAGCAGTGGAAAATGGCCTAAGTCCTTGGGCCCCTAAATCCATGTGGGAGACCTGGAAGAAGCTCCTGGCTCCTGGCTTCAGATCGGCACAGTTCCGGCTGTTGCAGGCAAGTTAGGGAGTGAACCAGTGGATGAAGATTCTCTCTCTCTCCCTCTGCCTCTCTGTAACTTTGCCTTCAAATAAATAAATACATCTTAAAAAAAGAAAAAAGTAGAGAATCAGGTAATCCCACTATTACTGACAATCTTTTACTCATTATAAGTCCACTGAAATTTGCAGCTTTTTTATTTTTAAGATTTATTTATTTGAAAGTCGGAGTTACACAGAGAGAGAAGGAGAAGCAGGGAGGGAGATCTTCCATCTGCTGGTTCACTCCCCAATTAGCTGCAACGACCAAAGCTGCACTGATCCGAAGCCAGGAGCCAGCAGCTTCTGGGTCTCCCATGCGGGTGCAGGGGCCCAAGGACTTGGGCCATCTTATACTGCTTTCCTAGGCCACTGCAGGGAGCTGGATTAGAAGTAGAGCAGCCAGAACTCAAACCGGAGCCCATATGGGATGCCAGCACTGCAGGCGGCAGCTTTACCCGCTACGCCACAGTGTCAGCCCCTGCAGCTTCTTTTTAACTCAGTTTTGGAAATTTGTGTGTTTCTAGGAATTTTATCATTTCATTGAAGTTAAGTGAATGGTTGGCATACTATTCATTATTATATTCTCTGTATACCCTTTATTTAGTAACGTGGTAGTAATACCTCCACTTCTACTTCTACTTTTAGTTATTTACATAGACTCTTTCTTAGCCAGTCTAGCTAAGGTTTGTCAGTTTTGTTGATCTTTTCAAAGAACTTGTCAAATTTGATGAAACATGAATCTAGAAGTCCAAGAGAATGAACAAATTCCAGAAGGATAAACAGTGAGAACCACGCTGAGATTCAATGGCGTCTCCCGATTCAGCATGAAACCTCGGATTTTCTCTGTGTCATTTCACCTCCTGTATCCCTGAGCACGGAGCCAATCTGGTTCAACTTCTGCAGAGGGAAAACATCTCCCACTGGGGCAGAGCAGGGACCCCTGGAAAACTTCTCAGGGCTCTAAGTGCTTCTCTTAAGACACCAATCATTCTTGATTTCAGCTCTAATCTCACTGTAGCTTTCAGCGGTACCTCTCATTTCTAAACCTCTCTGAAGTTCTGGCTTAGGAACACATCACTTCCAGGATCTTACCTGGCAGGTGGTTTCAGCCACCACTTGTCTGTCAACCACCTACCATGATCATTTCCCTTTTCTGCCGTAGTCTCTTACATTGTACTACTGGGTTTTTATATTTTAATATATTAGGGGAGCTGTGGGAAGGATCTAATTAGTATCTGTTATTTAACCTTTATTACCAATCTAAAGTTGATATCTCCATTTAATAGATGAGGAAATGGACGACTAAAAAACTTGTCCTAAGTCACAGCTGGATCCCAGTTTCAGTGGTCTTATATTACCTTGTGTAGCCCCAACAAGCCCAAGCATCACAATTTTTTCCAGTGTCATTTGGCTTCAGCAAGAGTTCTTAAACCAGATTTGTTCTTAAGAGTGCCCTCAGTTCTCTATGATATAAACAAGAATCACCCTGGTGTTCATACCCCTAAATAGGCAGGTTCATTACTTTAAGTTCGACTCATATTCAGTCCTCCCATAGATGTGGGAATCTGTGTTAGGTAATTGTAATTTACAAGGCAGTAAAGAGGGTGATGGCGAGAGTGAGAAATGCCAAGGGCTGCTCAGGAGGAGTGGACTGCTTTAGGGAATGGAGGGCAAGGAAAAGTGACTGAGGTCCAGGCAATCTGAGCCCACACGGAGAATGGTGGCCTCACAGTAATTACCACCAAAGAGTTGTTTGAGAAGGGGAAAAGCCTAGTAACCAGTTTATTGCCTCTCAACTCCGAATGCCTCCTTCATTGTCGGTGCAGCAGTCCTAGAGTCGAGCAGGTTAAATGTTTCAACTTGGCCAGTGGGAGAGACATTGAGCTTTGTCAGTGGACAGCCTCTTCTCAGGTTCTGGTGTGCTTTTCTCACCAAGTCCTTGGAGCACCTGTGGTTTTTGGACTCTGGCATCACCAGCTGGTTCTCTAGCACCTGGCCCTAGCAGCATATGAGGATACTTTTCCATGGCCCCATGATTTAAAACTTTTTTTAAAAGATTTATTTTGTTTATTTGAAAGACAGAGTTACAGAGAAAGGTAGAGACAGAGAGAGAGAGAGAGAAAGAGAGAGAGAGAGAGAGATCTTCCACCCACTGCTTCATTCTCCCAAGTAATGGCCAGAGCTGAGCCAACTGAAGCCAGGATCCAGAAGCTTCTTCTGGGTCTTCCACATTGGATGCAGGGGCCCAAGGACATGGGCCATCCTCTGTTACTTTCCCAGTAACATTAGCAGAGAGCTGGATCAGAAGTGGAGCAGTCCGGACTTGAACTGGTGCCCATATGGGATACTAGCACTGCAGGCCAGGGCTTTAACCCATTGCATCACTGCACCAGCCCCAATTTAAAACTTTTTTCAAAAATATTTTATTTATTTATTTCAGAGGTAAAGTTACAGACAGTGAGAGGGAGAGACAGAGAGAAAGGTCTTCCTTCTGTTGGTTCACTCCCTAAATGGCCACAACAGCTGGAGCTGCACCGATCCAAAGTCAGGAGCCAGGTGCTTCTTCCTGGTTGCCCAGATGGGTGTAGGGACCCAAGGACTTGGGCCATTTTCCACTGCTTTCCCAGGCCACAGCAGAGAGCTGGATTGGAAGTGGAGCAGCCAGGACTAGAACCAGTGCCCATCTGGGATGCAGGTGCCGTGGGTGGAGGATTAATCTACTGCGCCATGGCTCCAGCCTCCTATTGAAAACTTTTTAAAAATGAATTTCTATGAGGTAAATAGTTTGATATTAGTAAAATATTGACATTGAAAGTATGTTCTAATAAATATATAGTTAATAACCATGAACTATATTGCCTACTTATTATGCATAAAAGTACACTGTTGATTTTGGACCTTAGAAATTTTGCCATGTAGGAAAGGCAAAAGCATTTCAGGGGCTGGCACTGTGTTCTAGCGGGTAAAGCTGTCACCTGTGGTGCTGACATTCCATGTAGGCTGCTCCACTTCTGATCCAGCTCTCTTCTGTGGCCAGGGAAAGCAGTGGAAGATGGCCCAAGACCTTGGGCCCCTGCACCCATGTGGGAGACCTGGAAGAAGCTCCTGGCTCCTGGCTTCAGATTGGCACAGCTCCAGCCATTGTGGACATCTGGGAAGTGAACCAGCTGATGGAAGACCTCTCTCTCTCTCTCTCTCTCTCTCTCTCTCTCTCTCTGCCTGTGCTTCTCTGTACCTCCTCTACCTTTCAAATAAATAAATAAATCCTTTTTTTAAAAAGAGCATTTTATCTCTAATGTCAGCTCTGATTCATTGCAGTGGCTGTCTGGGTCAATAAGGACTTTAAGGCCAGAAAGCAGTGACAAACTGATGTCTCTAGCACAAGTAAAAGAGAGGGAGTGGTGGAAACGCATAGTTCTTTGTCAGCTGCTCTCTAATGCTAGGTTTAACCGTGTGCCCATCATTCATGTATTGGAAACTTAAGGTCCATGCAATGGTATTGGAAGGTAGAGGCCTACTGTGGGCTGATAAGATCATGATCGTTCTGCGCTTGCAAGTGATTTCATTTTATTGTGGCATCGGGTTCATTGTGGAGGGTTGGACCTATCATAAAAGTGAGTTCAGACGCCTCTTGCTCTCTGCTGCCCTCTGCCGTGAGAAGATGTACCACTAAGGACTTCACATGCTGACACCTGGATTCTCTGGACGTCCCAGCCTCCAGAGGCATGAGCCAAATTCCTCACAAGTTATCTAGTCCATGGCATTTTGTTGTAGCACCACGAGATGGACTAAAACACCTGCCTAGTTGCACACATTGGTAAACTGAGGCATAATACAACTTTCCCAAAACAAAGCTATGTACATAAGGTAAAGGCTGAGGCTAAATCCATATTTATTATTTCAAACACACTGCTCTTTACATGTTACTGCTTCAAGTGAATATAGAGTTTTGAGAAGGTCAGATGAGCACGTATAAGTTTAAGGTGAGTAACAGAGTTAATCATATGTAAATAAAGTTAATTGAAAATAAATATTAGTAAAAAATAAGAATGGGAACAGGAGAGGGAGGAGGAAGAGGGGTAGGAGAGTGGGTGGGAGGGTGGGTATAGTGGGAAGAATTACCATGATCCTAAAGTCGTAATTATGAAATGTATGAAGTTTGTATTGTGAGGCTATTTACCTTATTTAACTATTAGGGCACAGCTGCGCATATTTGGGGAATCAGATTTATTGAGTATCATAGCCACAAATAGACCTGAAATAGATTGGACTTGCAGAGTTTTTGGCCTAGCTAGAGAAAGCATGGTGAAAGAGTCATTAAAATAGAAACCAAAACCATGGCTTTACAATTTGCCTGAAGATATGTCACATGTTAATGTGGATTTTAAACAAATGATATTTCAAAAGGGTCTTCAGCATCAAAGATAAATAGCATGAAAGTTATACCTAAACCTATTACATGTAAAAATTAAACTATACAAATACCTGCACTTCAAAATATCAATTCTGGGGGCTGGTACTGTGGTGTAGTAGATTAGTCTCCTCCTTCAGTGCTAGCATCCCATACAGGCGTGAGTTCTGCCTGCTCCATTTCTGATCCAGCTCCCCGCTAATGGCCTGGAAAAGCAGTGGAGGATGGTTCAAGTGCTTGGGCCCTGGCAGCCATGTGGGAGACCCAGAGGAAGCTCCTGGCTCCTGGCTTCAGATGGGCCCAGCTCTGGTCCTTGTGGCCATTTGGGGAGTAAACCGGTGGAGGGAAGACCTCTCTCTCTCTCTCTCTCTCTCGCTATATCTTTACCTCACAAATAAATATTTTTTTAAAAAAAGAAAATATCAATTCTTAAAATTCATTTGCTTGATGGGGAGCATGACAGTGAATAATGGCTTGGATTTTTGATGGTAGAGGTAGGTTTTTCCTGGGAAATACTGTATGTCCACCTCAGGTATTGAAAGCAAGATTCTTCTCTCACTTCTTATTCAGGTGCTGATTGGAAAATACATATTCAGATCCTATGGAGATTAGAAATTCGGCCTTGTAAGTAAAAGTGTAACTTCCTCGGGGCGGGAGGGCTGTTAGCCACCACTGGAGCACACATGACTGGCATGTCGTCAGAGGCATCACACGTCTGAGCTTTCCTACAAGACATCAGAATAGGATTTTTGGCGTGCTTTCTCACTTAAGGACAGAGAGAGACACTCTTGTCTCTTCAAATCAAATACTGAATTTATGGGTTGCCATAAACACAACATCCTTGTATTGTTGTTTGCTAGGTAGATAAGTTTGGAGAGTCTCTTTTCTTTTACATATATTTCAGGTGATTAAGCTTATCCCTTATAACTGAAGTGACCATGGAGAAGTTTTTTGAAGAAACACAGAAGAATGTAGTTAGACATAGAAGAGAGGCTGGAAGCTTCAGTTTATCAATAAAATCCCAAATTTGCAAGCTTGAAGGAGATTAGTTGTAGATTTTAATCATAACTTTGTTCAAACTCATTCCTAATCACAAACTATTGGTTGCAAAATGGGACTGGCCAACAATTTTTACCTATTTGGAATTCTGCCTCTGTTTAGAGATATTACTTTATATGCATTTCTTCAACATTTACAGCAAGACATTCTTAAATTATTAAAGCAAATAATGTAATTGATGAGTCTTCTCTCCTTTATCATCTACTCTACAAAAAATTAATGATTGTTAATAATAATCACAATCACAACTCTGCACAGTGGTCAAAGATCAAGGTGATTTGGTACTTACTTTAGTAACAAAAATTGCAGAGCAAGGATCCAAGGCTCCTAATATTCACTAATATTAACTTCACTATATTAGGTTACCATTCCCAGTAATAAATTTCAATTCTCTTTTTTCTATTGTGCATATTAACTTATTTTACTTTCAGTTAAAACAGAACATCATTCTGATTGCACTATTTTTGTGTTTTGTGGATATAAATCTCAACAATTGGTGTTACATTATTCTACATGGAAAAAACTTGAATCAGAACCCTGAATTTAGCTTAATTAAAAGTGTTTAATCCAATATTGCACTCCAAAGAACCTGTTAATACATGATACTTTACTTGTAAATTGACCATCAAGTGAATACAGAAGAAAATGCCAAGTAATAAAAATTGAGGGGGGGAGGGGGGGTGGAGAAGAAAGTAATAAAGAGCATATCTGCCATCTTGTGGTGAGAAGGAGAAATGCACCAATTGTTGAGCAGCTTCTAAATATTACAGATAGCAATAGTCCTTATTTTCCCTATAATCTACTACAATTTTGTTTGAAATTATCTCTAATAAATTACAGGGGCATGAAGACCATCCTAAATTTGAAATGTTAACAGCTGCCTTGCTAAAATCAGGTCTTGAAAGACTGTTTCTCAGGGGCTGGCATTGTGGCACAACAGGTAAAGCTGCTGCCTGCAGTGCCAGCATTCCACATGGGCATCGATTTGTGTCCTGGATGCTCCACTTTTGATCCAGTGCTCTGGTAATGGCCTGGCAAAAGCAGTGGAAGATGGCACGAGTTTGGCCCCTGCCACCCACATCGGAGACCCAGATGAATCTCCTAGTTTCAGCCTCATTCAGCCTTGGCTACTGAGGCAATCTGGTATCAGAGCAGCTAGCACTTATTGAGCATTAATTATGTCTTAGCTCAATCCTCACAACAAATCTATAAGGTATGGACTTACCTACCTTTTTTCTTTTTCTTTTTTTTTTTCTTTTTTAAAGATTTATTTATTTATTTGAAAGGCACAGTTGAGAGAAAGTCTTTTCATGGTTAGGACTGACTCAGGCTGCAGCCTGGAGCTGGAAACTCTATCTAGATCTCCTACATGGGTGGCAGGGACCCAACCATCCGAACCATCACGTGCTACCTCTCAGAGTGGCATTAGCAGGAGGCTGGGATTCGGGGGAGGGTTGGAACTTGAACCTAAGCTCTCCAATATGAGACTCAGGCACCACAAGCGGTCTCAAACAGTAGGCTATACAACTGCTCCTAGAGTACTATTTTTAAAGCTGAAATGATAGTGACTGTTGCTACCTACTTTTTCCCAGTTTCACAAGATTCTTCCAGATGACCTTTACATAATCTTGTTCTTGGCAGTGGAGGCTTCAGCCACAAGGCACATCTTCCTCCTAGGAACCAAGGAAACTAAGACAGTCACTATTGTTCCAGGAGCCAGCTCTTAACTACATGAATCTGCAAGTTATTCCAAGAGCCAATCTGAGAAAAAAAAGAATGAAAAAAAAAAAGGTGTAGGGTTGGATAAAACTTTTATCTCTATAAGCAGAAATTGTCTGCTTGCATTTTTCATTAAAAATTATAGCAAAGGCATGACATCCACATGGCCTAGCACTCAAATCCCCAAGAAAAGCAGCCCATGCCCAGTGTTATAGTGTCACGATTATCTTTCCTAGATGTTACTTGTATAGCCAAGTAGTTATGTGTATTTAACTTTCAAAATTTTCTTTCTTTTTGGCCGTCACCCCAGAAAAGTGATGAAGAAGGGAACATCCTTATTCGGAAAGGATCACAACAAGATGCACACATGGTGCTGCCGCTGCAGCTCTGAGGCCTCCCACCTGCAGAAGCGGCTACCCTGCCAGGTATATGAGGAAGTACAACTCGAGCGCCAAGGCTAAGAGACAAAAGATCGCTGGGACTGGTCGGGTGAGGCACCTAAACACCGCGTACCGCACCGCAGATTCAGGCACGGATTCTGTGAAGGAACAACACCTAAACCCAAGAGGGCAGCTGCTGCAGCATCCAGTTCATCTTTAGAATTTTAACAATTAGTCACACAATAAATGCTCTAGTTTGAAATTTTTAAAAAAATCTTTCTTTTGCGGAAGGAGAAAGAAAGAAGAGAGAGAGAAGCTCTCCCATCCACTGGTTTACTTTTTATATGTATGTACATATATAATTTATTTATTTGTTTGAAAGTAAGAGTTACACACAGAAAGAAGGAGAGGCAGAGAGAGAGAGATGTCTTCCATCCACTGGTTCCCTCCCAAATGGCTGCAATGGCCGGAGCTCTGCTGATCCGAAGCCAGGAGCTTCTTCCGAATCTTCCATGTGGGTGCAGGGGCCCAAGGACTTGGGCCATCTTTTACCGCTTTTCCAGGATATAGCAGAGAGCTGGATTAGAAGTGGTGCAGCCAGGACTCAAACAGGCTCTCATATGGGATGCCAGCACCGTAGGTGGTGGCTTTACCCAGTACACCACAGCGCCAGCCCCCACTGGTTCACTCTTCAAATGCCCACACAGCCCAGGGCTGGGCCAGGCACAAGTCAGGAGCGACCCACTCCAAATCTCCCATATGGTAACAGGGACCCAACCACTTGAGCCATCACGTGTTGCCTCCTAGGGTATACATTAGCATGAAGCTGCAATTGGGACTGGAGTCCTGACTGAAACCCAGCTACTTTGATACCGGACGCGTTTGCCCCAAGTGGTGTTTTAACTGCTACAAAAACACTATTTTTCTTTCTTTTTACACAAAAAAACATGTCATATGTCCCACATCTTTCTTGCTTCTTCATACTTAATGAAGCAGGTCTTTTTTTTTTTTTTTAAGATTTATTTACTTATCTGAAAGAGTTACACAGAGAGAGGAGAGGCAGAGAGAGAAAGAGAGGTCTTCCATCCGATGGTTCACTGCCCAATGGGCTGCAATGGCCGGAACTGCGCTGATCCGAAGCCAGGAGCCAGGAGCTTCTTCCAGTTCTCCCACATGGGTGCAGGGGCCCAAGGACTTGGGCCATCTTGTACTGCTATCCCAGGCCATAGCAGAGAACTGGATCGGAAGTGGAGCAGCTGGGTCTCGAACCGGCACCCACATGGGATGTCGGTGCTTCAGGCCAGGGCATTAACCCACTGCACCACAGCACCAGCCCCATGAAGCAGGTCTCAACAATCTTTCCATTCCCTCATACTTACTATGCCTACACAGTATATATGCCAACAGATGATAGCTCCATTCCAACCTTTCTCCATGTGCTCATGACTGACCATCCTCACGAACACTGATCTCAGAGGAAGATCGAGTTACAGTACACAGAAAAGACCTCGAGTCAACAATACGAATGTTGGATGTGTTCCAGATCCAAAATGCAGAGCTAGAAGAGCAATTGAAGCAAAAATAATTGCAATGCAGGCAACATACATTCGGAATAGTCATCAAAATGTAAGTGGTATGATATGCTACACATGGCAGCTACAAAGAAAAGTTGAAGCCGAGTGTGGATCTTTCCGAGAGAAGTGGACAGATGATGTTTTTGTTCTTGTTGAAATCAAAGGCAAAGCCATGTGCCTAGTTTGTGGTGATGTGCTAGCACTCATGAAAAAGCCAATCGAAAAAAGACACTAAGATGGCGGAATAGGGAGAGAGCTTACTGCTCTAGTCTGGGGGAAGATAATTTAAAAACTGTGGAGAGAGTGCAATTTCAGGGAAGAGTTGAGGGGGAAATGGCAGAGGAAACTCCACACAAATTGGGAGGACACTGTGGATCTATGAGGAGGGTGTGGACGTGCACAACTTGGGACCTCAGCACCAGCTTTGGAGAGTGAGGTGAGACCAGATGGCGGCAGCCCAAAGCACTGGTGATAAAGCTGCTGGAAGGGACTGGCATGAGTCTGGCTGAGAGCCCTGTAGGGGACAGTGTACCTGTCAACCTAGAGGGACAAAAAGGGGCCACATTTCCCTCTCCCTGTCTACCTGGCACCAGCATCCTAGCTCAGAGAGGGCAGGCACCATTTTGGATATATGTAACAGCTGCACCAGCTTGTATACGCACACCCAGCAACCAGCCCAGTGGAGAGGCCTGAGTCTGGCTGCAAGAATTGACAGGGGGCTAGGTGCTCGTGACTCTGGAAGAGTTGTGCACTGAGACTGTGGAAACTGGTTGCATGGGAGGGTGCAGGTGTGGGTGGCTCCACATGCTCGAGGCTCCCTGATATCCTGGTGAGGTTCATGTTAATAAAATGGTGCAGTCTTATCTATGGCATGATCTATGCCCTGGACACCATCCTAGGCTCTAGCCCCCGCTACCATTGCTGGAAGCCAGCTGCCCCATGACTCAACCAC
Source organism: Lepus europaeus (assembly GCF_033115175.1). Lineage (NCBI taxonomy): Eukaryota > Metazoa > Chordata > Mammalia > Lagomorpha > Leporidae > Lepus > Lepus europaeus. The sequence continues at coordinate 111,978,808 of NC_084829.1, forward strand.
TAGTGTCAGCTCCACCCCCATCCTAATGGGATTCCATGATCCTACTTTCTTGCCCGCCCTCCACCAAAGTTTTAAGAGGACCTGTTCTTGAACATGGCTCACTCGCTCGCTCCCGATCTCTCTGCTTCTTGATCTCTCTCTCTCTTTCTCTTACATTCTTCTCCCTCTTTTCTTTCTTTGCCCCTCCCCTCCAGTCTGTCAGGTTTCCCCAATAAGCCCTTTCCCTTACTCCGGTGTTTGGTGTGTTCTGTGGTGGCCTTACAGGTCATTGCTATGGGATCTGTGTTCACATGGAGGGCTGCAAAGACCCTTTGTGTGATTCTTGTGGCAGTGCGAACAAATATTATACCCACTGGGGCAGGTGACCAGGCACTGGTCTCCTTAAGGAGAGGAGGTGAGCATGAGACAGAGCAAACAGAGCAGATTAATCCTCCCCTCTGATTAAAAAAAGAGAGCAGAGCACAGTTTACCATGCTTAATTTGGGAGTCACCTTGGACACTCCCTTTACCCTGGAGCACTGATCAGAGCTCCCCAGCCACACCCAGCACATGCCTCAGACAAAGTATTCACTGGAAGAGCAGACACTCCACTAATCCACATAGGCATAGTCCAAGGAAAAACCCATCAAGCAAGGAAAAAAAAAAACCAACAACTGTCTTCACAAATGCCTAAAAATAGATGCAGCAACTCAAGAAACAAGAATAAAGAAGACAACATGACACCTCCAAAGGAACACAACACTTAAGTACTAGATTGTGAAGAGATTGAAGAAATGTTGGAAACAGAATTCAAAAAATTGATTGTAGGATTGCTTAGAAATAATCAGAAGTAAATCCTCATATTAAAGAAATCTATACATGACATAAATGAACATTTTTCCCATGAAATTGAGATTTTAACAGAAATCAAAATGAAATATTAGAAATGAAGAATTTGGCCGGTGCCATGGCTCACTTGGCTAATCCTCTGCCTGTGGCGCCAGCACACTGGGTTCTAGTCCTGGTCGGAGCACCGGATTCTGTCCTGGTTGTTCCTTTTCCAGTCTAGCTCTCTGCTGTGGCCTGGGAAGGCAGTGGAGGATGGCCCAAGTGCTTGGGCACCTGCACCCACATGGGAGACCAGGAGGAAGCACCTGGCTCCTGGCTTTGGATCCGCGCAGCGCACCAGCCGAGGCAACCATTTGGGTGGTGAACCAACAGAAAGGAAGACCTTTCTCTCTGTCTCTCTGTCTGTCTCTCTCTCACTAACTCTGCCTGTTAAAAAAAAAGAAATGAAGAATTCAATAGATCAAATAAAAAATGCAGTAGAAAGTATTAACGATAGACTTGGTGAGGCAGAAGAAAGAATACCTGAGTTAAATGACAAATCTCTGGAATTTTTACAGTCAGATAAAAAGAAGAAATTAGAGGCCAGCGCCGTGGCTCAACAGGCTAATCCTCTGCCTTGCGGCGCCGGCACACCGGGTTCTAGTCCCGGTCAGGGTGCCGGATTCTATCCCGGTTGCCCCTCTTCCAGGCCAGCTCTCTGCTATGGCCCAGGAAGGCAGTGGAGGATGGCCCAAGTCCTTGGGCCCTGCACCTGCATGGGAGACCAGGATAAGCATCTGGCTCCTGGCTTCGGATCAGCACGAAGTGCTGGCCGCAGTGGCCATTGGAGGGTGAAGCAACGGCAAAAAGGAAGACCTTTCTCTCTGTCTCTCTCTCTCACTATCCACTCTGCCTGTCAAAAAAAAAAAAAAAAAAGCAATTAGAAAACTAAAAAACAGTGTTGGAGATCTATGGGATACTATCAAATGGCCCAACATATAGTTCTTAGGAATTCCTGATGGCATAGAGAGAATGGATTGAAGGTCTTTTTAATGAAATAATTATAGAAAATTTCCCCAATTTGGAGAAAGAAAGGGATGTACAGGTACAGGACTCCTGATAGACAAGACCATAAAAGATCTTCATCATGACACATTGTAGTCAAACTCTCCACAGTAAAACATAAAGAAAATATTCTAAAATGTGCACGAGAGAAACGCCAGATTATTATCAGAGGATCTCCAATTAAACTCACAGCTGACTACAGAAACCCTACAGGCTAGGAGAGAAGAAGGGTGAGATATTTTCCAAGTCTTAAGAGAAGAAACCTGTCAACCAAGAATATTGTAGCCTACAAAGCTCTCATTTATGAATGAAGGTGAAATAATGACCTTCCATAACAAACAGAAATTGAAAGAATTTGTCACCACTTGCCCAGCCTTACAAAAGACACTTATGGATGTGCTACACACAAAGAAACGTGGTCATCACTATGAAAGACGGTGAAGGCAGAAAATCTCCTAGTAAAAGTGCAAAGCAAATCCAAAGTAAACAATATGAACATTTATAGAAAAACAGCAGGGAAATTGAACTTACTGTGGTTTTTCTTCTGTAGTTCCTTAGATTTCAGAATATCCTGTTACTGGGAATCTAACCACATATTAAGGCGATCTGTTTTTGAACCTTTTTAAAAAGAAGACATTGATTATATTGGAACAACTTTTTTTTTTTTTTTTCCCCTTCTCTTGTTACATACCATTTGTGTAATTACAGTGCTAAGTCTTAATTCTTATGTTTTTGGGCAAAAGAGTGTATCAGTTATTTTAAATGAATTTTTCCCTGTGTTTGAAAAAAAAAAAAAAGCTAATCTGGAACAACATGACAGCTCAAGACATGCCGAATTCAATGAACTGGGAATCTAAATGCATCTGGATAAAAATCAACGCTCTTCACTGGAGTTTGGAAGCATAACAGCCACTCTCACTGGGCCTCACTGTGACACAGACATTATTCAGAGGAGTTACACAGCGAGCGAGCTAACTGCAAAGCTGAGACCTCAGGGTGAGGGAGATTTGTGAAAGACATGGTGGCTGCTGTGGAGCTGTTAGCATCAAAGAAAAATTGTTTCTGAATGGAGTGCTTGTCTCAGAGAAGGCTACTAACTTAGCACAAGATGTTGAAAAAAAAACTGCAGAGTTCCAATTTTTCTCTGGCTTGTGACAAGACAATGGACATAACAAATACAGTCCAAACTGGCCATTTTCATTTACGGGATTCTACAGTTGATATGCAAAAGGAGCTGCTGTCACTGGAAGCCATACAGGGAACAAGAGGAGAGGACTTGTTGGAGACATTATTTATCAATGACAAGACTTAACATTTGAAGAGTGGCCTTATTACAAATGGAGCTCCAGCCATCACTGCCTTGCCAAAAGGGTTAATTCTATCTGCCAAGAAATAACTAAATTGGGGCCAGTGGTGTGGCGTAGTAGGTAAAACCGGCTCCTGTGGCACCAGCATCCCATATGGGCACCAGTTCTAGTCCCATTTGCTCCCCTTCCAATCCAGCTCCCTGCTAATGTGCCTGGGGAAGTAGTGGAACATGGCCCAAGTGCCTGGGCCCCTACACCCACATGGGAGATCCAGAAGTTGTTCCTGGCTCCCAGCTTTGGATCTGCCCGGTTCTTGCTGTTGCAGCCACTTGCCCTCTCTCTGTAAACCTGCCTTTCAAACAAATCAATCTTTAAAAAAAATAACTAAATTGTCTCAGTCATGACCCAATTGATTATACACTACTGAAGTCTGTGTGCACAGCTAGTGCAGCTCAGTGATGTGATGCCATGTATACATTTTGTCAAAAGCAGAGGGATTAATGGTCACCAGTTTGAGTTAGTGCATCATCTTCACTCTGAGTCTGGTGATTTTGCTTATCACCATCAAGTATGGTGGTTGAGTCTTGGGAGAGGGCTCAAAAGGTTTGACAAACTTCTGGGTGAGGTCAAAGCACTTCATGGTGATGAAGGGAAAACCTGACAGGGAACACAACAGCAAGTGTGATCTGGCGTTCATGGTGGAGATGACCAAGTACCCCTCAGAGCTGAATGTCAAGCTGCAGGGCCCCATACAGCTTTGCAGCTCTCTGCTTTCACACACCAAGTCATCTGAAGCTAAACTGAAGTTGTGGAAAGTGCACCTCGAAAGGAGTAACACAGTGCATTTCCCCACCCTGGAAGGACTAAAGCCTTCTAGGACACTTGAATATGCTGGTGAGCATGGGGAACTGGTTGAAGCATTTAATTAGACTCAAGGACAAGAAAAATAAACAGACCATTTTTGCTACACCATTCAATGTGGAACCAACTGAGGTGCCTGATAACCTGCGAGACAAGATCATTCAGCTGCAAAGTGATGAGCGGAAAGCTAGGTACAACAACCTCCCTCTGCTTCAATTCTGTAAACCTTACATAAGCAGTGATATGTTTCCTACTTTGAGGGAATCTGCATTGAAATACTCATCTGTGTTTGGAACAACTTAACTGCTGCGAGCAGTTCCTTTTCAAAACTTATTATCCAAAGTGCAGACTGTGCTCCAGCCTGGCTGATGCAAACATGGATGGAAAAGTATTTTTCAGTAGCGACATCTTCAATAACAGCTAACAGCACATGCCTCACCAAAGAAGTTCCAACCATCACATAGATGAGTTTATTGTTTGATCAAATACTGCAGGCAAATTTTTAAGTTGGTAATTTTGTATGGCCAATGAATTATAAATATCCAAGTGCTGCTTGGCTGAAAAAGGTATCTCAAACTTGCTTTAAAATAGAAATATTGTCTTAATCTTATAACATGTTGCATAATGAAGTCTTCTGAAGGTTGTCTGCACATAAATTGTTATTTTTCTTAAAATACAACTTGCAGATTGTAATTTTGATACAGAAATGTCAAATTAAGCTCCAGGCTGTACTGACACACTGACATACGGAGTTTCCTCGCTTTTGCCAACAGTTTCTTGAAATCTTTTAAATCTAATGTCTACCTCCAGACTTAATTTGCATTTTCTAAGTTAAAGATCTTTTCATATTAAAGATTTGCATGTTTATCAGTTAATATCTTACATGATTTTTTTTAATTGCTTTTCTCTATTGACCTGGATATGTTGCAATGCTGCTTTCCATACTCCCTTTTATCTTGTCTTGGAAGTTGGGTTTTTCTTGCTTTTTTAATCCTATCTTTTTTTTTTTTTTAATTTTTTTTTTTTTTTTGACAGGCAGAGTTGTCAGTGAGAGAGAGAGACAGAGGGAAAGGTCTTCCTTTGCCGTTGGTTCACCCTCTAATGGCCGCCGCGGTAGCGCACTGCGGCCGGCGCACCGCGCTGTTCCGATGGCAGGAGCCAGGTGCTTCTCCTGGTCTCCCATGGGGTGCAGAGCCCAAACACTTGGGCCATCCTCCACTGCACTCCCTGGCCACAGCAGAGAGCTGGCCTGGAAGAGGGGCAACCGGGACAGGATCGGTGCCCTGACCGGGACTAGAACCCGGTGTGCCGGCGCCGCAAGGCGGAGGATTAGCCTGTTGAGCCACGGCGCCGGCCTTTTCTTGCTTTTTTAAAAAGATTTGAGGGGCCGGCGGCGCTGGTTCGAATCCTGGCTGCTCCACTTCCTACCCAGCTCTCTGCTATGGCCTGGGAAAGCAGTGGAAAATGGCCCAAGTCCTTGGGCCCCTGCACCCACATGGGAGACCCGGAAGAAGCTCCTTGCTCCTAGATTCGGATTGGTGTAGCTCCAGCCGTTGCAGCCATCTGGGGAGTGAACCATCGGATGGAAGACCTCTCTCTCTCTCTCTGCCTCTCCTTCTCTCTCTGTTTAACTCTTTCAAGTAAAATAAATAAAGCTTAAAAAAAAAAAAAAACCTCATTTGAAAGGTAGAGTAATAGAGAGATCTCCCATCCACTGGTTCACTCCCCAAATGACCTCAACTGGCCAAGCCAAATTCAGGACCCTGGAACCCCATATGGCTCTCCCACGTGGGTATTAGGGACCCAAGTACTTGGGCCACGTTCGCTGCTTTTTGAGGAGTATTTGTAGGGAGCTGGATTGGAAGCAGAACAGCTGGGATTCCAACTCGCCCTCTGCTACGGGATGCCACCATCACAGGCAGCAGTTTAATGTGCCGCACCACATCCATCTCTTGGCTTACAAGTTTTTGTTGGCCTGGCAAACACTTGCTGTCACCAAGTGTACCACTTCCTTTATAGTTTGGGCTTGGTCACACTCAGGTCTTCCCTATTTCAACTACTTTTAAAAACCTCTAAGAAGTTTTAGTAGTTAACAGTTTCATCTTTGTTTTCCAATTTAAATCACGTTCATTTGATAGAAGATAAAAGCTGTACGGCGGCTGCTGGGCTCCGGCTGCGGCGCGGCGGCGGCGGCGGCGGCGGGCGCGAGGAGGCTGCAGGCCCGGCTCTCACGGCTGCGCTCGGTGCATCAAGGATCTGTCTTCCAGAATGTGGCGACTCTTGGCCCCTCTCTGCTGCCTGCTGGCACTGACCAGCGCCTGGAGCAACTCCCATCTGCACCCGCTGTCGGATGAGCTGGTCAACTTCATCAACAAGCAGAACACGACGTGGCAGGCCGGGCACAACTTCTTCAACGTGGAGGTGAGCTACCTCAAGAAGCTGTGCGGCACCTTCCTGGGAGGGCCCAAGCTGCCCCGCAGAGTTGAGTTCGCTGATGACATAAAACTGCCTGAGAGCTTCGACGCGCGGGAACAGTGGCCAAACTGTCCAACCATCAAGGAGATCAGAGACCAGGGGTCCTGTGGCTCTTGCTGGGCTTTCGGGGCCGTGGAAGCCATCTCCGACCGGATCTGCATCCACACCAACGGGCACGTGAACGTGGAGGTGTCGGCGGAGGACATGCTCACCTGCTGCGGCGGCCAGTGTGGGGACGGCTGTAATGGCGGCTACCCCTCTGGAGCTTGGAACTTCTGGACCAAAAAAGGCCTCGTGTCCGGGGGCCTCTATGACTCCCACGTGGGCTGCAAACCCTACTCCATCCCTCCATGTGAGCACCACGTCAACGGCTCCCGGCCTGCATGCACGGGGGAGGGAGACACGCCCAGGTGCAGCAAGACCTGCGAGCCCGGCTACAGCCCGTCCTACAAGGAGGACAAGCACTTCGGCTACAGTTCCTACAGCGTCTCCAGCGATGAGAACGAGATCAAGGCGGAGATCTACAAAAACGGCCCGGTGGAGGGCACCTTCACCGTGTACTCTGACTTCCTGATGTACAAGTCAGGAGTGTACCAGCACACGACTGGCGACATCATGGGAGGCCACGCCATCCGCATCCTAGGCTGGGGCGAGGAGAACGGCGTCCCCTACTGGCTGGTGGCCAACTCGTGGAACACTGACTGGGGTGACAAAGGCTTCTTTAAAATCCTCAGAGGACAGGATCACTGTGGAATCGAATCCGAAGTTGTGGCCGGAATCCCACGCACTGACCAGTACTGGCGACAGATCTAACCCGCTGTGGGTTGGCCCCCTCCCCTGCCGTGGGGGAGGCGCCCCTAAATGTATCCGGTGGGCTGGGGAGGAGATGAGATGGGGTTGGGGTAGGTAGGAATGGCTTTCCACACAGGAGGTTTTAGACAGGGCCTGAAGGACTGGACTGGGCCACGCTTGCGTCCGCCGCCAGAGCTGTCTTCCGAGGAGACGCATCCATGGCTGCCCCCTCCAAGCCTGCTCAGCGGACGCTGGTCAGGAGGTAACAGGCCGCGCCGGCCACTGCTGTGAGCGCAGGAGGCTCCTCCTCCACTAGGCACCTGCTGCTCCTGCCCCAGCTGCTCCCACCGCACCCACCACTCCTCTCTCTGGAACCTCCAAGAGCAGGACAGACCCGTCGGCGTGGACGGCAGGTGTTCCGAGGCATTGGCGAGTGGCGTTCCTGCTGACGCCGCCAGCAAGTTGCCTTCTAGACCTGCACCAGGTTCCGAGGAGGGATGGCGGCAACTCTCCGGAAGACGCCACCTCCCCCCAGGGCCCCTGCACCTGCCAAGCTTCGCAGTGTCGCAAACCCTCTCCGGTCTTGTCCTCGGCATGGTTCCTTTCTAATAGAAGTTTTATTTTTTGCATCCTTGAGCTGATCACGTGAACGAACAGGTCTAATAGTTGGAAGAGCGGCACTCCTTTTCCAGATTGTCTCCCAATGGCGCGGTGTGAAACAAAACCTGGTGGTGTGGATTTGCTGACTGTCTCCTGACACGGCAGCTGGCAGGACTAGTGTGGGAGAAACCAGCTTTTGCTGTTTTCTAGAAATCACTGCTTCACCCTGTCCATTTAATGAGGAATGACTGTGCCAATAAAAGGTTTCTCCTTCCAAAAAAAAAAAAAAGATAAAAACTGTATTTTACCCATTTGGTTATCCATTACGCCAGTATCACTTGGGCAATGATCTTTCCTCATAAATTTCAAGTGCCATATGTATACTGTATAAAATCTCTAATGTGTTAGGGCACTTACCTGGACACTCTACGGTAACACACTGGTATCACCTATTGTACCTTAGAAGGACAGCAGGTAGTGGCTTGAGTAGTTGGGTTGTTGCCGCCCACAGGGAAGACCTGCACTGAGTCAGGGCGCCTGGATCAGCCCCAGCATCCCAGGAGCTTGGGGAATGAACCGCTTGATGGGAACTCTTTCTCTCAAATAAACTTTAATTTTTAAATCCATGTAGCTTTTTCATATGTATTTTCCATGAAAGTACCCTTCTCTCTAAGTTATTGGTTCCTGTTTAATGCTGTACCAAATCATCTGCCTGAAACTGCTTGTTTCAATTTTCTTCCGACATTTGCTATAAAGGATGTTTTTACTTTACAAGTAAGAAATATACCCAAGGAGATTAATTACCATATTAGACAATTTTAGTATGTCCACATAATGGGACATAATATTTAGCAATTAAGATGAACTAGAGTCGGCGCTGTGGCATAGCTGGTACAGCTGCTGCCTGCAGTGCTGGCATCCCATATGGGTGCCAGTTCGAGACTTGGCTGCTCCACTTTTGAGCCAGCTCTCTGCTATGACCTGGGAAAGCAGAAGATGGCCCAAGTTCTTGGGCCCCTGCACCTGCACAGGAGAACTGGAGGAAGCTCCTGGCTCCTGGCTTTAGACTGGTGCAGCCCTGCCACTGCGGCCAATTGGGGAGTGAACTGTGGATAGAAGACCTCTCTGCCTCTCCTTCTCTCTGTGCAACTCTTTCAAATAAATAAACCCTTTTTTTTTTTTTTTTTTTTTTTTGGACAGGCAGAGTGGATAGTGAGAGAGAGACAGAGAGAAAGGTCTTCCTTTTTGTCGTTGGTTCACCCTCCAATGGCCGCTGCGGCCAGCGCTTCTCCTGGTCTCCCATGCGGGTGCAGGGCCCAAGGACTTGGGCCATCCTCCACTGCCTTCCCGGGCCATAGCAGAGAGCTGGCCTGGAACAGGGGCAACCTGAATAGAATCCGGCACCCCAACTGGGACTAGAACCCAGTGTGCCGGCGCCGCTAGGTGGAAGATTAGCCTGTTAAGCCCAGGCGCCGGCCAAATAAATAAATCTTAAAAAAAAAAAAAAAAAAAAAGATGGAACTAAACATGTGTCAAAACAGATTACAGGCTGGTGCTGCGGCTCAATAGGCTAATCCTCTGCCTTGCGGCGCCGGCACACCAGGTTCTAGTCCCGGTCGGGGCACCGGATTCTGTCCCGGTTGCCCCTCTTCCAGGCCAGCTCTCTGCTGTGGCCAGGGAGTGCAGTGGAGGATGGCCCAAGTGCTTGGGCCCTGCACCCGCATGGGAGACCAGAAGCACCTGGCTCCTGCCTTTGGATCAGCGCGGTGCGCCAGCCCCAGTGCGCCTACCGCGGCGGCCATTGGAGGGTGAACCAATGGCAAAAGGAAGACCTTTCTCTCTGTCTCTCTCACTATCCACTCTGCCTGTCAAAAAATAAACATTACAAAACTGAAGGACAATGGAAAGCTACGGAAGTATACCTATGTGATAACTTTTTTCACAAACACAAAATACATTTCATTATTCTAATGGGCTGAGTTTGTTAGTTTCTCTTGTAATAAAGGTTTATCGATTGCTAATATGTAGTGAAATGGTAAAAACATGGATAGGATGTCAACCACTTTCAGAATAGTGGTTCTTTCTGAAGAGTAGACAGGGAATTATACACAGCAAAGTGCATAGAGAGGGCAAAACGCTGGTTGCGGGCAACATGGACACAGTGAAACATCTGCAATCTGGTTGCATATGCAGTTGTTCCTAACAAAAACCTCATGCTTAAGAAACTCATTTTTATCTCAAAACAATCGATTTGGACCAGGAAAAAGGAAAAAGCCAAAGGATTTTGCCAAGTTCCTAAAATGTAGAAACTACCTCAAATGTCTGCTTCCTACCATTAGCATGTAATATGTAATGAGTTATTTCTCCTTATGTTCAACTGTATTCTCAAAATTCTAAAATGGGTACACATTCAGTTAAAAAAATTAGATTTTGCCTAAATAGGATGTTTTGTTTTGCTTTGTTTTGACTTTTTTGAAAGGCAGAGCTTTTACAGAGGGAGGGAGAGGTCTCCCATTTGCTGTTTCACTCCCCAAATGGTCAAAAGGTCTAGGGCTGGGCCAGGCCAAAGCTGAGAGCTAGGAGCTTCTTCCAGGTCTTCCACGTGGGTGCAGGTGTCCCAGCACTTAGGCCATCCTCTACTAAATTCCCAGACACATACACAGGGAGCTGGATCTTAAGTAGAGCAGCCAGGATTTGAACAGATGCCCACATTGGTTCATTTGTAAAGAAACAATAAGGAGCAGGCATTGTGGTGGCAAAGGAGGTCAAGTCACTGCCTGTGGTGCCAGTACCCCATATATGAGCACCTGTTCCAGTCCTAGCTGTTCCACTTTTCATCCAGCTCCCTGCTAATAGGCCTGGAAAAACAGCAAATGATGACCCAAGTACTTGGACCCCTGCCCCTCACGTAGGAAACCTGGATGGATTTCCAAGCTCCTGATTCACCTGGCCCAGCCTTGGCTGTTGTAGCTATTTGGGGAATGACTAGTGGACAGAATCTCACAGCATTCAGGATACACATACAGGATATTGTGTGCAATCCTGAGGGGACCACAGGTGCTTAGCCCTAACCACACTTGAGAAATAGAAACTGCGTAAGAAAGCTTTTAACATTTATTTATTTTTTATTATTTATTTATTTATTTTTTTGACAGGCAGAGTTGTCAGTGAGAGAGAGAGAGAGACAGAGGGAAAGGTCTTCCTTTTGCCGTTGGTTCACCCTCCAATGGCCGCCGCGGTTGGCGCGCTGCGGCCGGCGCACAGCGCTGATCTGATGGCAGGAGCCATGTGCTTCTCCTGGTCTCCCATGGGGTGCAGGGCCCAAGCACTTGGGCCATCCTCCACTGTACTCCTGGGCCACAGCAGAGAGCTGGCCTGGAAGAGGGGCAACCGGGACAGGATCGGTGCCCTGACCGGGACTAGAACCCGGTGTGCCGGCGCCGCAAGGCGGAGGATTAGCCTAGTGAGCCACAACGCCGGCCAGCTTTTAACATTTTTGAAACAGATATTTAAGTAGAGGGCTTTTGCTAACCTTGGGAAATAAAAAGCTAAATGGGGAAGCAGGCAGAAATTTAACAATGTAAAAGAAAAATAAAACTTTAGGCATCCTACGGAAGACTTGACCCACAGTACTCAGCCAATGAGGAACTGGAGGAGGGACTTACACAGTAGGAATAAATACTTAAGATTCCTTGCACCAGCTGTGCCTACTGACCACTGTCCTTGAAAGGCTGTGAATGAAGCCTGGGTTTTTGCTGACTTCATGGGTTTGAGTCCATCCTCTGGTGGTTTGGTCACCTCTGGTGGGTTTATTTCTCACACTGGTACTTGATGTGGGTGGTAGAAGACTTATATGTAGGCTCATCACGGAAGCAAGTTCTTTCCCTGATTTTTTTTTTTTTACATTTCAGTATTTCTACTTCCAATTTTTGGTAATCATTGTTTCAGCTCAAAGAAAATTTCTGTACTTCAGTTGCTCAGTTTGCATTAATTTCATAGATAAATTGTAACAAGGTCTCAGTCTTCACTCATGTTGACCAGTTAAGTTACAGAGGGCAAAGTGGTTAAAGTTGTTAATGAAACAACAGATATCATTAAAGCTACAATTATCTTTCACCTAGTGTGTTCTAATTCTACAGAAGTGATGTCATTAGCCTCTGAAATAAATTTCATATTATAATAAACAGGCAATACACCATCCAAGTACAATTTTTTAATAAAGGTAATTACAAAAGATGGAAAATCAGCTCAGAAAGGCCAATTACTTCTTTAATAGATCAGCTTTTTGACATAATAACTCACATCAATTTTAAATACTATCACATAAAGCATGGTGGAGAAAAGAAATTTTGCTTCATAATTAGAAAAACTCACAATAAAACTTGCCAAGAAAAACAAAAACAAAAAAAGCAATTTTGAAAATAAATACAGTCCATGCCAAAGTAGTATAAAATGAAGCCAGAAGTCCTCAAAAAGAAAACATTTTTCTTCCCCAGTATTTTTTCTTTTTAAATGGTTTCTTGAAATTGATGACTTTCAAATTCAAGGGTTGCTGAGCTGTTCTGATTTGGCTCTGTTAAAAGAGGCAAGGTGAATATTAAAAACAGAACACTCTTGGTTTGAATGCACTGACCAATAATTCTGATTCAGGTCCTGTAGGTTCATGCCAAAAAATACACTCATTGATAAAGCTTTAGATGTTTTGAGACTAACCACTTCCATAATCTCTCTAGTTGTTTTACAATCTATTTCAAGCTATCTTGCAAAGTTAGCAGAAATTATGTGTGACCACATATCTACATGCTTTCTGGCAGTAAAATCCTGAATTTTATTTTCATTCAAAACTTGTTTTATATTGGCTCAATGTTTCTTAAATTTATATATTGCATAACACTAAAATACAGAAATAAGAGCACCATGAGCGCACATTTAAAAGAAAGAGTTTCAAACTGATTTATTATTTAATTACAATATGCAGTAACTCTAGTCTTTGCAGTTTTTAAAAGCAAGCTACTTAAATAACAGATGAGTAGTGAACCAATGACATAAAAACCAATGGGTAAGATGGCACAGGTCTCATGCATTAAGAGAGACTGAAATTTAGAATATCTACACAATGTTCTCAGATTTAGTTAAGTACTTCCCAGTACAGATACCAATAAAGACACACACCCCAAGTAAATATATTTTTTAATATATAAAAATTATGGACAAGGAATATCACTTACCCTTTGGTATCTGTTTTTTCACTACTGCTATCCTTGGATTTATCTTCTTCCTTAACATCTAGAAACAAAGATTTGGAAAAGATCAAAATCTATTTTGAAATATAATTCAGTATGTAAGTTTTATTTCAGGTATTATACTAAATGGTAGATGTTTAAGCTTTAACCTAACAGTCACTGCCCTTTTTGAGCCTTCAGTTCTGTGGGATCACAGCCAGGACAGGGACATCAAAGGAAAATGCAGCATGGTGACAGGTGAGGAACGACTACCACAGAAGTGACATCGGAAGCTGTCCTGAAGAATGAATGTAGATTTGGTAGGTAAAAAGGGAGAGAAACATCTTGAATGGAGGAAGAAAACAAACTCCAAAGTTTTAAGGACTCTGAGCTAAGAAGAAAATTGGCAGGATGGAAGGAGAAACCCTATTGTGGCTAGAGCACTGTGAGAAATGGGGAGTAGATGACACAACCAGAGGCTGCTGCCACCTTTAGATTTTTTCTTTCTTTTTTAAGATTTGCTTATTTTTGTATTTGAAAGGCATAGAGAGAGGTAGAGATATCTTCCACCTGTTGCTAGTTTGCTCCCCAAATTCCCACAACAGCTAGGGATGGGCCAGGCCACAGACAGGTACCAGGAACTCTCTCACGTGGGTGGCAGGGATCATCACCTGACAGTCATCTGGGGTCATCCTATGCAACTCAACAGGAAGCTAGATAAGCTACAGAGCAGTCAGAAGTCAGATCTGGCACTCAGACACAGCATGCAGGCATCTCAAGCAGCAGCTTAACCCACTGCGGCAGTGTCTGCCTCATACCTTTATTTTCTAATCCTCACTAAATAAATACTGAAAAGTTCAAAACTTTTTAACAGAAGTTAACACTACAATCTGAAAACTGCAAAAGCAAATTGTTTTTAAAATTTTTTAAAGTTTTTCTTTAAATAAGCGAACAAACTAAAGTTGTAAGGCAAAAGCCTAAGAGGGGACAGCAAAATATCAATATTCTTAAGTATTCTACAATCATTGCAAGGCTCTAGTCCTATAATATGAACACCCATGTTGACAATGTGGATTTTATGACATTTGTTGTGATTTTTGGTTTAATTCTGGCTATGCAAACTCAAAGTGCCAAAACGGGATGGGGGAGGGAAACATGAAAAAAGAAATGGCTCTATGGCCTCGACCCACAGGTTTTTCCTAAAAGTTTTTTTTTTTTTCCTATAGGCTGAGAAATTTTAAGAATCACCAAGCCTGATGACCAAAGAACAGAACTAGAAGTATCAGCTTTGATATGGATTCCTAACACTCTAGAGAAGAGAAAGAGGCAGTTTACTCCCAAAATTTCAATGGTACAGACATGGAAAAAAGATGTTTGACTACTACTCTCTCTGCTTCAGGTTTTCATATCAAAACAGGTCAACTAAATCTTTTGCTCGTCACTGTTACTTGCATGAAGAAGCATACCAAGTGCTGAAAACAGGTATTTAAGGTGCTGTATTCCCTAGCCAGCTAGCATGGAGACATATAAAATACAGACAAACGATCACAGATTCTGGTGGCAAATTCAATTGCCTAGAGCTGACAATCTTCAAAGACAGAAAGGTAATAGAAAGCAGTATATTTTTAATCTTTTCTGAGAGCTTTGTGTTTTCCTCAATTTCTGAACAAAGTCTATTATCTGGCCTTATTAAAAATGATAAATAATATAAATGATAATATAAAGATTGATTTCATCTACATAAACTTTAGGTAGTTAAAAATTATCTTAGAATTTCAGTTCTCTCGTAGACTACAAACAGATTTATAACTTACCCTCTCTCTTAACTCTATCAGAGTGCACGTAAACTATTTAAGCCTTTATCATCAAGAGAATATAATAGGGTTTCCTATATTATAAAATCAAATGTGAGTAGTAACTTGCAAAGATTTCAATCAAAGATATTTAAAAGCCAAACTTTATATGGAGGAAAAAATGGCATTTACCTAGCACACACACCTCTCTGTAATACTTGCAGTAGATGACTTCAGGAAATTTTTATATTTCAATGTAGCTCTCAATTTTAAAAAAATTTTAAATCAGAACACATTCACCAAAAAAATAAACCTGACCTGCTTTTTTGTCCTCTGTTTCTTTCTTGTCTTCTTCAATTCTAGCTTTCTTTGCTCCTTTTTTATGATCTGATACATTTCTACGACCTCCTTCTCCTTCATCTTCAGAATCTGAGAATTCTTCATCACAAGCTATCCGCTTGTCTGATGCTCGAACTGTTAACATAAGATTTTAACAAGCTTTGAGGAAAAGTCACAAGCTTTAAAATCTTTACAGCACACTCATGCAAATGTACTCATCAGTTACCACATTTGAAAGTACAGGATAACAGATGCTTAATAATTTTAAGATTGGAACAAAATGAATAGTTTGCTCTAATACCGAAAACTTAGCTGTGGTTTATAAAACAGTTAAAAAGACATTTGGGGATGAGAAACATTTAGGGATCTTTTTTTTAAAAAAGTAAAAGTTTGGAGGAAAAAAAGTATGCTTCTCTTATAGCAGGTGGGAATAACATCTTTATACCTAAAAGGTGGACTTTTACTTCAGAGTTCTGAGGAAAAGGAGATAAAATAAAAAATAGTACCATAAATGTGAAATACAATCTCTGTACCATTATGATATAAATCTATAATCATATTAAGTGTAATCAAAGACTATAAAATCAAACAGCAAGTGCTTACTATTTTATGCATTCTAATGAGCAAATGGCATGTTTTCCCAATTTATTCCTGAATATACATAAGTGGATACTTTTTGGAAATTTTATATCTTACACATATAGTCGTTTAAACTGAAACTGTACACTCAAATCAGACTATGAAGCACCACAAAGAAAAATATGCATAAGGTTAAAAATGGCAAAAGCAGGGGTCGGCACTGTGGCACAGAGGGTTAACGCCCTGGCCTGAAGCACCACCATCCCATATGGGTGCTGGTTCTAGTCCCAGCTGCTCCACTTCTCATCCAGCTCTCTGCTATGGCCTGGGAAAGCAGTGGAAGATGGCCTAAGTCCTTGGGCCCCCGCACCCACATGGGAGACCCGGAAGAAGCTCCTGGCTCCTAGCTTCAGATCGGCGCAGTTCCAGCCGTTGTGGCCAATTGGGGAGTGAACCATCGGATGGAAGACCTCTCTTTTTCTCTCTGCCTCTCCTCTCTCTGTGTAACTCTGACTTTCAAATGAATAAATAAATCTCTAAAAAAAAAAATGGAAAAAGCAAAAATAACATGGTACTCTTTAAACATTACCCATAGTAAAATTTTGGGGCCATTAAAACTTGTAAGTTGAAGTGTTTATTTTAATAAACCAGCAAAATCTAACAGAATACAAATCAAGGCATTAACTTACTAGAAATTCTCTTATCTGGGTCTTCTCCATCTTCATCTCCACTATCTTCATGGACAGCATCTTCAGGAATAGCTTGCATTTGGACACCAGGTGCATGAGGTAACATTCGCAAATTTTCAAATAAACGCTGTCTAAATTATACAAGCAAAGTTATTAGACAAAATTCAATTTCACTGAAGTTCCTCTTATATGAAAAATCAAGCAAAAATTTTCATATTTTATCTAGTTAACCTATGAATTAAAATAATACTTACTGAGTCCCGATAGTTTACATATATTCACTGCATCTTTACAATTTAAAAGGGCAATACTATCTTATTCCCCATTTCAATGATGAGGAATCCTAAGCACAAAGTCAAATAACCTTGTCAAATGCCATACAGCATTTGAAGGTACCTCAAAACACTGGTAAAATGGGATCGAGACAGAAATTTATTCTGGCAGAAATTTTTTTGAAATCCGTATGTAATTTTCATGATCTTTTTTTGGAAGAGTCTTGCCATGCATGGATTTCGAAATTTTTTAGACTAAATAAATTTGTATTTTGATTTCACTTGCCATGAACGTTCTGCAACATCCTCGATATCTCTGTATAAAGCTTGGATCTATTTTCCTTAACAATGAAACTCTCCCTAAGGCACTATGAAGATGAGTTCAAACAAGTCAATGATTTCTTACTTTATCTTTTCCATGTACTCTGGAGTGTTCTGGTTTGTCATGTTTGAAGGGCTAATATGCAGTTTGAAGTCTGGTCCAAAATACTCAAAGTAATCATTATATGGCAACTCTATCAAAAACAATGAGATAAACGTGCATATTAAAACCATGGTACCCACAGAAATCCATGCACAAAATCAAATAAGACATTTCCAAAGAAAAGCTTCAAAAATAAGCATGAAGTGAATGATCTCTTAAGTCACACAGTTGTAGAATGTTCTTAATCATTCACCTACCCATTTCGGTATACTGACAGTCCATACAATCAAGCTACCAGAAGAAGAACACTTACCATTGGGTATCTCACAATCCAGAGCAACTGCAGTCTCATATGTCCAACATCGAGCAACATTCCGGATTGTGTAACCACCTCCCCCAAGCATCAGTAACGGTAAGTTAAAAGTTTTTACAACTTCCACACATTTAGCATGACCTATGACAAAGAAGATTTGGGTAACAGAAAATCTACATACTGTATCAGTTTGAAAAGTAAAATTCAAAGATAATTCAAGCAAATGCTTACTCTAACAAAATAGGTTTCCTAAATATTTTAAAAACAAAGAATAAAAATCCAAGAAATTTTTAGTCTAAAACTTTTCATCTGTTATGTCATATTCTAGTAAACATCTGATAAAAAAGCCAAACATGTAACTATTAAGATTAAAATATAAATACAGGAAGATGTTCATGTAAGGTTACATTGGAGAAAAAAAAATCAGATTACAAGGAAACACTATATACAACCCCCATTTTCCCCAATCAGCATTATGTAGAACAATTATAGAAGACTATACAACAAAGTTTAAGGCTAGGTTATCTTTGGGTAATTGTATTCTGGATAATTTTTCTTAACTTTTCTAAGATTATAAATCTAACATAAAACCACATACTTACTCTGGATAAATTTCACAACTCAGTAATCATTTATAAATTACTAGTAACTTCCTGGACTACTTATATACATAATATAATCTTTAAAGAAAGAACAACTCCCTCAATTATAAGAGAAATTCATGTATGTCCAAGAATATCTGAAAAAAAATCGAAGTACCAAGAAAAAACTAACCACCCCAAACCAAATAATATTCATTTCCAATTCTGAGTTAATTTTATAAAGATCAATTATCTCTTCTCTTCATGTATTTGTATTCTTGTAAGCATTTCCATTATCAGTAATGACATTATATGACTCACAACCCAATTGTTATTACTGCTACTAAATATGCATTTCTTTTTTTTTTTTTGACAGGCAGTTAGACAGTGAGAGAGAGAGACAGAGAGAAAGGTCTTCCTTTTTCCATTGGTTCACCCCCTAAGTGGCTGCTACAGCCGGCGTGTTGCAGCCAGCGCGCTGCGCCAATCCAAAGCCAGGAGTCAGGTGCTTCCTCCTGGTTTCCCATGCGGGTGCAGGGCCCAAGGACCTGGGCCATCCTCCACTGCACTCCCAGGCCACAGCAGAGAGCCGGACTGGAAGAGGAGCAACCGGGATAGAATCCGGCGCCCCAACCGGGACTAGAACCCGGTGTGCCGGCGCCGCAAGGCGGAGGATTAGCCTGTTAAGCCACGGCACTGGCCCACATGAGTATTTTTTAAGACAAAGTAAAATATAAAAAAACTAACTTGCATATTTCCAAGTAAGTTGCTGACTCACAAACACAATCCTCAAACCTAACAAAAATAAGTAAGGAGATTTCTGAAAGGCTAAAATCGATAAAAATGAAGAATGGAATAGAACACATCAGGAACATAACTGAAGATACAAAGGAAATGGATAAGAGGTAGCTAACTTTAGCAGACTTGAAAAATCCAAATAGAAGCTAGCAGTAGAGAAACTCAGAACTCAAGTTCACTAAGCAGATTGTAACCTCCCTTATATGCTTTTTATAACTGAAATTCTATCAATGAGTAGAAATACAATGTAGATTAAGAGTAAAATACTGCAGTTTGTGATTATAAAAGCTATTACTTTTTAAATACAAAGATACTAAAGATTTTCAGAGTTAAACTGGAAATCCAATAGTTCACACATACTTTAATAAGAGTTTCTTAGTTATATCATGTTAGGAAACGCTTATCTATTTTGAGGCAACAGATTGAACTTAATGTGTTCAACAACATGAAACTGCTTTTTGACTACTGTTGACCTACCAAGGAAAGGAACAATTAGTTTAGTATGGTTCAGCCTAATACAAAGCAGAAGAGATCATAATTCTAATGCTGGCTGGTTTAGTAGCAATCATAAACTTTTTTTTAATTTATTTGAAAGGCAGAGAGAGAGATAAGACAGAGATCTTCCTCACACTGGTTCACTCCTCCAATGTCCATAAAAACCAGGGCTGGGCCAGACTGAAGTCTGGAGCCTGGAGTCAATCCAGGTATCCCACATGGGTAGCAGGAACCCAACTACTTGAGCTATTTATTCATTGTCATCTGCTGCCTCCCAGAATACACATTAACAGGAAGCTGGAATTCAAAGATGATGTGGGGCCAGTGCCGCGGCTCACTCGGCTAATCCTCCACCTGCGGCGCCGGCACCCCTGGTTCTAGTCCTGGTTGGGGCGCCGGATTCTGTCCTGGTTGTTCCTCTTCCATTCCAGCTCTCTGCTGTGGCCCGGGAAGGCAGTGGAGGATGGCCCAAGTGCTTGGGCCCTGCACTGGTATGGGAGACCAGGAGGGAGTACCTGGCTCCTGGCTTCGGAATAGCACAACGCGCTGGCCGTAGCGACCATCTGGGTGGTAAACCAATGGAAGGAAGACCTTTCTCTATCTGTCTCTCACTGTCTAACTCTGCCTGTCAAAAAAAAAGACGATCTGGGACTCAAACCAAGGCACTCCAACACAGGATGCCAGGTGTCCCAAGCAGTTACTTTCCCACTGTACCAAAGATTTACTGTAAAGGCCGGCGCCGCGGCTCAATAGGCTAATCCTCCGCCTTGCGGCGCCGGCACACCAGGTTCTAGTCCCGGTCGGGGCACCGATCCTGTCCCGGTTGCCCCTCTTCCAGGCCAGCTCTCTGCTGTGGCCAGGGAGTGCAGTGGAGGATGGCCCAAGTGCTTGGGCCCTGCACCCCATGGGAGACCAGGAGAAGCACCTGGCTCCTGCCATCGGATCAGCGCGGTGCGCCGGCCGCAGCGCGCCAACCGCGGCGGCCATTGGAGGGTGAACCAACAGCAAAAAGGAAGACCTTTCTCTCTGTCTCTCTCTCTCACTGTCCACTCTGCCTGTCAAAAAAAAAAAAAAAAAAAAAAAGATTTACTGTAAAACAGCTTTTAGTTCTATGTGAGAATTCTTCACATCTTATCAGATAATGCAAAGCAGACATCAACCTACTACCTAAAGTTCACACAGGAAAAACTCCAAAATCATAAAAAATTATTATCCATGATAAATCACTTCTGATACACATATGAATTTTTAATAATCTATTAAATAAAATTTCAGATTCTTATGTCCAAAAATTTCATTCCAGAATGGTGACATTCTCTGGCGCAGACTTCTATGACATGTTGATTTCAACTCCTGATCAAAATATCAGAATTTGGTGCAATATTCCTAAATCTTCCACATCTTTTCTCAGGAAGCTACTGAGAATGAGCTCCACTAGAATGTGAGAAAAAAATTAAGTGGAAGACAGAGGACACAGCTGTCAGAGGGATGTAACACACCAGAGAAGAAAAAAGATGTCATCACATGTCTATAAGATACTTAGATCAACCAGGCACAGGTTAGAAGGCTGTTCTTCAAGAAGGCAATTCCGGGACTGGCATTGTAGCACAGCATGTAAAGCTACTGCCTACAATGGCAGCATTCCATATGGGCACTGGTTCATGTCTCAGTTGCTCCACTTCCCATCCAGCTCCCTACTAATGTCCTGGGAAAAGCAGTGGAAGATGGCCCCAGTACTTGGGCCCTTCTACCCATATGGGAAACCTGGAGGGAGCTCCTGGTTTTGACTTGGCCCAGCCCTAGCCATTACAGCCATTTGGAGGGTGAACCAGTAGATGAAGATCTCGCTCACTTTCTTTCAAAAATTAAAAAAAGATGAAACTGACAGAATACTTGAGGGACTGAACATAGTGAGATAAGAGATACTGAGGCTTAGTAATGAGCAAAGAGAAAACTAAGTAAATGAAAAACTTAGAAGAAAAAAATTTCACAGGAAAGAACAATTGCAGAAGGGAAAAGAGGTTGTTGCTACCATGAACACATGACCCAAACTGTTTTGTGAAAATGAAAGTATTGGAAGGGGTTTGCACACTGGGAAGCTAAATCCTCTCCTTGCATACAAGAAATGAATATTTTAAGTGGAAATTAAGAATCCAATTAAGTAACAAAGTAGGCCAAATTATATGGAGAAAGCTAAACACGAAAGAACCAATAAGAATACTGAAAATAGCTGTCTCAATGGAGATTACAACATGCCTCATAAAACTACTCATGTATAAACATATATAGAAATTTGGGCCAGCACCGTGGCTTAACAGGCTAATCCTCCGCCTTGCGGCGCTGGCACACAGGGTTCTAGTCCCAGTTGGGGCGCCGGATTCTATCCTGGTTGCCCCTCTTCCAGGCCAGCTCTCTGCTATGGCCCGGGAAGGCAGTGGAAGATGGCCCAAGTCCTTGGGCCCTGCACCCGCATGGGAGACCAGGATAAGCACCTGGCTCCTGGCTTCAGATCAGTGAGATGTGCCGGCCGCAGCGGCCATTGGAGGGTGAACCAACGGCAAAAAGGAAGACCTTTCTCTTTCTCTCTCTCTCTCTCTCTCTCTCACTATCCATTCTGCCTGTCAAAAAAAAAAAAAAAGAAAAAAATCTGACTAAATACAAGAGACCTAATTTACTGAAAGAAGGTTAACTTCTGACACACATAAACACATTTAAAAGACAGCCATTACAAACACAAAGCACAAAGTTCATTGTTAATGCACAGGCAAAAAAACTACACTGACAACTTTTATGGAAGTTCCTGAGAAGAAAAGCCATTCTCCTGGAAATACCTCTGGTACAATTGCTCACCTTTGACTGTTAGATTGAAGCAACCAAGTCTATCACCAGATAATGAGTCTGCACCACACTGTAGCACCACAGCACTAGGCTGATACATCTCCATCACTTTTGAGATAATCTACATAAGATAACAAATGTTAATATCTCTAATAACATTAAAAAAATCCATTTTAAATTTGAAAATACCACTTACAGGCTTGAATATCTGCCCATAAGACTCATCATCTATACCATCTCTCATTGGAAAATTGACAGCATAGTATTTGCCTTTTCCAGCACCAATATCCTGAAATACACAAACAGAAATATTTCACAAGAAAAACTGAGAGATTTATTTACCATAGTATTTTTAAGGTTAAAATTATGCAGTGTATTCATGGTACTCCATAAACAGGTACAATTTTTTGCCAGTTAAAATTTCTTTAAAAAGTTCAAGTAACAAGATCCAACTCTGAGTACATCCTAGAGGTTGAAACAATAGAACCCTTAAAAAATAAAACAATAAACAAGCGTATTGTTCCAATTTTACACATTGATTATTTTTGGAAGAAAATAAGCTTAACTCAAGAAATTCACAAATCAAATATATGAGATAGAGAGGCAAATTTAAAAGTAAATCTGTGGACAATACATATTTTGAGCCAAAGAAGCTTGCAGGACAACAGATTCCTTTTCGCTGTTTACAATCTGGTATGAGTTACTTATGACTTTCTTAAAGTTTTAACAGTTGTGGACTACTCTAAATAAAGTAAGCAGTTTTAACAATGAGCTAATTTCAGGTTGCATTCTTATCTGCTTTAGAATGGATTAGGCAGAAAAGAACGTTTATCAACAACCAAAACAAGACGTTTCATTTAAAAGTCCAAATATGGTTACATACAATGATTATTTTCCTCAAAAAATTTGGGGGTAGTGGGGAGGGTGAGCAGCAGTGTGATGTAGAAGGTTAAGCCTCTGTCTGCAGTGCTGGCATACCACATCAGTGCCAAACTGGAGTCCCAGCTGCTCCACTTCCAATACAGCTCCCTGATAATGTACATGGGAAAGAAGCGGAAGATGGCCCAAGTGCTTGAACCCCTGTATCTGAGTGGGAGTCACAAAAAAGCTCCTGACTCCTGGCTCCTCGCTCAGCCTGGCCCAGTCCTGGCCATTGTGGCCATCGTGGCCATCTGGGGAATGAGCCAGTGGATGGAAGTGCACGCTCTCTCTCTATTCCTGCCTTTCAAAATAAATAAATCTTAAAAAAATTCTGGGAACACATTTAAAATATACAAATGTTAATCTTGGAATGATATTTCATACAAGTATAAAGTCTCAAGTAAAGAAAAGATGCTGTTGGCCATTCTCAATCTTTATAAAACAACATTCACCAGTACTTCCTCATAATTTCAAGCAACCATTAAGATAAATGCACAGTAATTAAGAGGCCATAGTGACATCTACCTGCTGTTGGAAGTTGAGAGGGCTCCATTTGCCTCTTTGTATGCCGATTAGGATTACTATGCAAAAAGCACTATTTTATTTTTTTAAGCTTAATTAAAGCCGAGAAGAATATTGTTCTATTTCTATGGGATGTAACACCCATAAACAAATGAACTCCAATGATTTTGGGCACTAGTTCTCAAACTTCTGTGGGTAAAATAAGGGTTTCTGGGATCTGAGAATATATCTGAGAATATCTAACAACTTCCCTGTATCACTGGTCTTGCTAGTTTAGGGATCACTCTTTGCAAATTATTAGTTTATAAGACAGAACCAAGTGGTTTAAGGGAAAAGTTGAGTAAGCTAATTGGCAAGGAACTGAAATTATAAACCTGTAATTTTAAAAGTTAAATGATTTAGACTCAATCTAAATCCCTGACCTCCTTCTATCTATTAGGAAAGCTTTTACTAGCCTCTCTTACTCAAGAGTTTACTGAAAGAGTACCACCTTGTGGTCAAGCAAAGAAAAACCACACATTTGAAGAATAAAGGTACTCTTTCTGTACGACAGACCTCAAGCTTATAAAATTTTAACTAACAGTTTAGAACTAATGTTGAATGTCATTTTAGGAGAAATACCTCAATCCAGGCTGAACTAAAAACAGCTGTTTAAATTTCTCAATAAACTTCAATATTGTATGCAGTGTGGTTAAAAACATAAAAAATTCCAGTGAAGAACAACTGCCGGCAGTGTATAGAAGGATCTGGCAGTGCTTTTCACATTTATAAAACAAAAGAGCACCAAATGGAAAAAGGTAACAGAAACAGAAATAAATGCACAGAATGTAACAGGCAGGCAAGTGCTAAATGTTTATATTTTTTCTCTCCCCAAATGGCAGACACTACAAATTTCAGAAGGCTAAGGAAAAGAGATTAAAATTAGAGGTACTGATTCAAAACCAATCATAAAGGAAAGCACAAGAATCTAAAAGCACCCAGTCTATTTTATTCCAACAACTTTTACAATCAAAAGCAATGTATGCTACTACTAGGTAGTTTTGAAGATTCAAATTGAACACTAAGGGCTTCATGTGCCATGGATGTTCAATAATATTTACTCAAATAAAATAGCTGAGCAAAAGAAAAGTCCTTTAAGTTTTTGTTAATTTTTTTTTTTGGGAGATAAAGATTTATTTATTTATTTGAAAAGGCGGAGCTTAGAGAAAGAGAGACAGACAGAGACAGAGATCTCCTATTTGCTGGTTCACTCCCCAAACGGCTGCAACAGCAAGAGCTGAGCTGGCCTGAAGCCAGGAACCAGGAGCTTCTACTGCATCTCCCACATGGGTACAGGGTTCCAAGCACATGGGCCATCCACCACTGCTTTCTCTGGCCATTAGCAGGGAGCTGAATCAGAAGTGGAGTAGCTGGGACAAAAACTGATGCCCACATGACATGCTGGCAGTGCAGTCAGCAGCTTTACCTGCTATGCCACAACGTCTGCCCCTTTTTAAATTTTTTTTTACAGTCGGCAAAGTCAATTCTAGCAGATGGCAGAGTATACAAAGTGATTTAATTCTGCATGCATGCTTCAAATTAATGATTCAGGAAAAATACTGGTTCAAATACAGGTTATATCTTACATTTATTCAAGCAGAATTTGGTCTTACCCTCAAGTCTCCGGTGCCAGGAAAATATTCCCCATATTTATGGAATGATACAGTCATTACACGATCTGTGGTATAAAAAGCTTCTTCAACACCATCCCCATGATGAATATCTATATCAATATATAAGACTCTCTGATGATACCTGAAAATAAAACCATAAGTTTGTTTTTTAAGGTTCTAAGTTGAGAACAATCATCATGAATTCTGGAAACTTATTTTTGAGTTCTTACATTCCAGAATGTTTAATTTCTTTCTTACTTTATATCTACCCTAAGAGACTCCCTGATAGTTTGAATCTTAAACGTTTAAATTCCCTCTTAGAACCCAAAGTGGAAGAAAAATGTTCTATTTTATCCAAGGAATTTGTCCTATTTTACATGTTTTAAATGCATAAGCACATTTTTATATATTAACAACTAAAGACCACACCATATTCAATGCTGTTAATTTAATTTTAAAATTTCTTTAGTAAATCCCTAGTACTATTAAACAGAGGTTGGCAAATAGCCCACAGTCCAAATTTGGCCAACTGCCATTTTAAAGTTTTGAGCTAAGAATAGTTTCTACATATTTATTTTTTAAAGGAAAGATTCAGGGAACAGCTGTCGTGGCACAGCAGGCTAACCCACTGCCGTGACATCAGCATCCCATGTGGGTGCTGGATCAAATCCCAGCTGTTCCACTTACGAACCAGCTCCCTGCTAATGGCCTAGGAAAGCAGCAGAAGACGGCCCAAGTGCTTGGGCCCCTGCACCCACGTAGGAGACCAGGAAAAAATTCATGGCTCCTGGATTCAGCCTGGCCCAGCCTCGGTTATCATGGTCATCTGGGGAGTAAACCAGCAGATGGAAGATCTCTGTCTCTCCCTCTTTCTGTGTAACTCTTCTAGATAG
Source organism: Lepus europaeus (assembly GCF_033115175.1). Lineage (NCBI taxonomy): Eukaryota > Metazoa > Chordata > Mammalia > Lagomorpha > Leporidae > Lepus > Lepus europaeus. The sequence goes on from NC_084829.1 coordinate 112,005,046, forward strand.
ATAGATAGATAGATAGATAGACAGACAGACAGATAGATAGATAAAGGCAGAGAGAGGCAGACAGACAGACACATCCACTGGTTTACTACCCAAGTGCTTCCAATAGCCAGGGTTAAGCCAGGCCAGAGAGTCAGGAGCCCAGAACTCCATCTGGGTCTTCCAAGTCTGCAGAAGTGTCCAAGCACTTAAGCTATCATCTGCCATCTCCAAGCACACATTAGCAGGAAGCTGTATCAAATTTTTCAAATAGTGAAAGAAAAAAAAAATCAAAACAAGAGTATTTTGTGCCATGACAATTACTTGAAGCTCAACTTTTAATTTTTGTAAAAAAGAAAAAAGATAACAGTAAAACATAATCATGCTCATTTCTTTACTAATACCTGTAGCTTCTTTTACCCTATAACTGAATAGCTGTGACAAGAGACCACATGTGGTACTCTCTCACATAATTTCATACCGGTGCTTATAGTACTACAGATCCCAGTAAAGTAGTTATGCCGTGAATACACTTTAGGAGCCACCTGTATCACCATATCTTGATATTTTATTACCCATGCACACTCATGTCAAACCACAAAAAGGGAGAGGTGTGCTTCAAATGTTATCCTTTTAAAGTACAGTGAAGTGAGAAGTATTGATGGCAATGCACCCTGTTTATTAGGCAGCATTTCAAAGCTGTGCTAAACTCATACAGTATAAGCTACCATTACCAGACTAAATATTCAAAGTAGTATTCTCAATTCACAGAAGCAACATTCAGAAGTAGAAAATTTACAACAGTGTATCTCACTGTAGCAGAATTTCTTCATAAAATTAAAAAACAAAAAGGCTGTTGATTAAAGTTTGAATTGCTCATGTGAGATAAATAAGCCTCTTTATCAAAGCAATTAAATTATGTTTATAGCCAAACAAATGTGTCTAGATTAGCTTGGGTTAAGACCATGTTTCAAAGTTTTAAAGACACTGGATTCAATATCAACAGGCAGTTACAAAACACAGCAAATGATTTCAAATGATTTTCCTTGGTTCTCAGTAAGTTAACACAATGTTACATTGACACCACTCAGTTATTATTCATTTGAAGAGTTAATACCATTTCAAGTTACTGAAAAAATAGCTTCTATGGATAAGTATGGAGTAACTACAAGGAAGAGTATCTTCAAAATTGAGAAAACACTAATTTGGTACAATCTGAAGTAGAATCTACTCAGATGTCACAACTGCTGATGCTAACAAATGTCTAACTTCGTAAATCTCCAAAATCCTAAGTGCCTTTGGAGTTTGAAGAGGAGTTCAAACAGTGAAGGATAACACCTAAACACAACACAGCAACTTAGGCATAATTTTATATCCATTAGTAAAGAAGAAGAGCCCGAAACAGATAAGAAAGGTACACAGTTACCTAGGCTCAATAGGTAAACAAATTTCCTTCAACACAGGTTTCCAATTTTTGTCTTCAAGTAAAAACTTGCTAAACATTTAGAACATAAACTTACAAGGTTTCATCATTTTTCTTTAGTTGAAACCGCAACTCAAATCTAAATTGAAAACTATTTCTACTATTTCATGTGTGTATATATACATACATACATACATACATATATATATATATTTAAGATTTATTTATTTATTTGAAAAAGTTATAGAGAAAGAGACCAATCTTCCATCGGTTCATTGCCCAAGTGGCCATAACACCAAGAGCTGAGCCAGGCCAAAGCCAGGAGCCAGGAGCTTTATCCAGGTCTCCCAGGAGGCTGGCAGGGACCCTTGCACTTGGGTCATCTTCCACTGTTTTTGCACAGGCCACTAGCAGGGAGCTGAATCAGAAGTGGAGCAACTGAGATACAAATATGGGATGGCAGCAGCTTTACCTGCTACATCACATCAGTGAATACACATACACACACACACACACACACTTACAAAGATTTATTTATTGGAAAGGCAGAATTAAAGACAGAAAGGCAGACACACACACACACACACACACAGAAAGAGAACTTTTGTCTGCTGGTTCACTCCCCAAAAGGCCACAACTGCCAGAAAGGTGGGCCAGGACAAAGCCTGAACTCCATCTGGGTCTCCCACAGGGGTCTCAAGGACTTGGGCCATGTTCTGCTACTTTCCTAGGTACATTAGCAGGCAGCCAGATTGGAAGTGGAACAGCCAGGACTGGAATTGGTACTCATATGCAACACTGGCATAACAGGCAATGGCTTAACCTGCTACACCCAAATAGCTACACCCAATAGCCCCTGCTATTTTTAAAAGGTGTTTTTAGATATTTATAAACATATATTCACTCTTAATAACACAAGGATTGGCAAATTTTCTCTATTTCTATATTGACTTATAATGAATTCAACAGAACACTAGAACTATTTCAGTCTACCATTTACTTGATATTAAAAATGCCATGGATTATTCAAATAAAAACATTATGTCACAGGAAAAGTATAAACACAAATAAACTTACTTTAGCAATTCAAGGATAGCAAGCACAATATCATTAACATAACAGAATCCTGATGCTTCTGATTTTTTAGCATGATGTAATCCTCCAGCCCAGTTAACAGCCATATCAGTTTGTTGTCGGTTTAACTTCACAGCTCCAGCTAACACAAAGAGAAATATAATAGACTTTCAGAATATTTAAAATAAAAAATTAGTATGACTGGGAAAAATGCTATAGGTAAGAGTATACCATAGGTAAGCAAAAGAGTTTAAAATTATAAAAGGTAAGGATCACTATCTAGGGCAGTAATAGTTTCTTCTTTAGCTTGTGAACTGATTAAACAATGGTATATGTATGGAAAGAGAACTAACAATGGTAACCAGAAACAAACAGGAAAACAGTCATCTCTCAGTGAAAATGCTATTGAAAAGGTAAATAAATATACACACACAAATGCAGCTCATTATACAAAACATGGTAGACACTTGTACTTTACTATAAACATACTGATTCCTTCCGATTATCACCAGTAAAACTTCTGCTTCAAACAAATAACCCAAGATACCAAGCTCAGCTCAACTTTTAAATCTGATTGAATCAGGGCACTTACCAACTGAGCCACCAGTAGAGAGCTGACAAAACTCAAACAGTCCGTCAAACACTGGACAATCTTCTCCAACATTAACTGTGGAAGATGTATTTCATTAATTTCAACCCATTCTACAAATAAAAACTTTTTCTCACAAAAACTATCCCCTACAAATTCTTTTTTGATACAATCATAAGACATTTCACACTAGTCATCTAAAGTTTCTAACTTTAATTTGTTCTTTTAGTCAAAGTAATTGAGGTGTTCCCTATGAAATGTCAACATCCCTGCTACATTAATTGTCGAGTACAAAGGTACCTTTTATTTAGTTGAAAAGGGTATTTCTCTCCCTAAATATACAACAATAAATTAGTGAAGATTCTAAAAACTGATGATTTACTTTTTAAAAAGTATCTAGATGGGGCTGGCGCTGTGGCGTAAAGGGTAGGGCCGCCGCCTGTGGTGCCAGCATCCCATATGGGCACCAGTTTGAGACCTGGCTGCTCCACTTCCAATCCAGCTCTCTGCTATGGCCTGGGAAAGCAGTGAAAGAAGTCCTTGGGCCCCTGCACCCATGTGGGAGACCTGGAAGAAACTCCTGGTTCCCGGCAGCTTTGCAGCCTCTTAAAGTTATAGGCACTATAAAAATTTTTGGTTTCTTACTGCTCAAATAAGATCATCATCTCAGTACAACTCCATATTATATAGGTTTTAAATTCTGTTAATTCACTTGCCCAAGAACTACCCAGGATTCCTTCTACTCTGAATCACCAATGGAAAAAACATGGATAAATACCTGTCTCAATATATTACAGCATTTTATTGAATCAAATGAGACATTTGTGTATGTACTAAAGATTTGTGAGATGTCTAATAAGTACACTTAATTTACTATTACAATCACCAGTAATAAACACTGCAGAGAATGAACTCTAATAAAAAGTTTAAAAAAAAAATACACCATTCCAATCATTTTAGGATGACATTTTACATTCTACCTTTAACCCAGTTACAATATTTAATAACATACTTTAAGCTATAAAAGAGAACACTATGCAGAGAATCAAAAGCTTCACTAATACCAACAACAACAAAAAAAAAGAATATGCATATTATAGTCCAGATTAACTAAAGCACACAAACAGAAGAAAAGTATTATATACAAGGTCAGGGATAATTAAGATTTAAGAATAATCTCTGTTTTGAAACAAGAGAGTGGGTCTCCCTACCAATATCAATTATCCTATAGCCACTACAGGAAGAAAACAGAGTCGAAGATTACCCAAACAGCAGTTTTGCAATCCAATAAGCTTCAGGAAGGTTCATAATCTTATTTCAATAACTATAAGCTTCAAAAAATTTACACCTATCAATACTAAAATATACTTTAAAAATAGAAACGTACATCTCTGCATCTGCTTACTATACTCAGACATGTTATCTGGTCTTATTGACCGTAGAAACTTGATATACTCATCACTGTGGTATTTTGTCATTTCTTCAGCAGTGGCTTTATGGGGCCTCTGTAAGGAAAAGTAAACATCATAATTGTATAAGTACAACTGGTTGCATCAGAACTATTAAATAAAATGAAATACATAATTTTCTCTCAACTTAGGTCGCCAGAACAAATTTTAAAAGTAATCCAAATTTATACACATGTTTTAAGAACACAGTCAATCAGTTCTAAAGCTGGTTCAAACTTCTTTAAAAGCATCAGAAAGGGCTGGCACTGTGGCACAGCGGGTTAAAACACTGGCCTGCAGTCCCGGAATCCCATATGAGCGCCAGTTTGAGTCCTGCTGCTCCACTTCCAATCCAGCTCCCCACTAATGCACGTGGGAAAGCAGTAGAAGATGGCCCAAGTAGTTGGGGCCGTGCACCCATTTGAGAGATCCAGAAGAAGCTCTTGACTCCTGGCTTCAGATGGGCTCAGCTCCAGCTGTTGTGGTCATTTGGGGAGTGAACCAGCAGACAGAAGACCTCTCTAACTCTCTACCTCTCTCTGTAACTCTTTCAAATAAATAAAATAAGTCTTTAAAAAAAAAGCATCAGACAGGCATAACACCTGTGAATTAATCATTCTTTATATTTTATTGGGAATATGCCAACCCATTAAAGACAAACATGTTTGTAAGCTTGACTTATATACCACCACTTCATCAATGGCCTTCCAGAAAAACACATTCTCACTTCTAAGTCTGTTCACAATCTCTTCCTTCAGTTGAATTGTTCTAACTTTCCTTGTCCTGATGAGCCCAATTTCATTTCTGACAACTACCTTAAAAGGCTTCCATAGACAGACTCTTAAGCAACTGCCTCCCTTTTCTAAATGTCTATACCAGAGAATAACTTATACATATTCTCTGACATTGTTAATGGCTTCAAGTCTTTATAATCTCCCCAAATAGGTAGGAATTGTTGTGTCTTGAATTTGTTTATCTATGCCTGTTTGTACCTGAAAAATACTTAAGGCAGTTGTTTTATCCTGTTTTCACTCAGCTTGACCACTAACAGAGTTCCATATATATCATGTCCACTAAATGCTTGTAGAATTATTTTTCTTTCATAATAGTTCCAGGCAAACCCTTTTCAGTAGCATAGCAGGTCAACAATTACTGTGACAAAAATATTTAATATGCTAGACTGAGTTGTTCTCCAGGAGCCTAAAATTCTAAGAGGGGGAGCGTTTTTAAAATGGTTAAAGCAAAAGAAAAAAGAAGCTATAGCTACCACACTAGGTGTTCTATGAAGAGTAAAACAAAAAAGTTTGCTCCAGTTTTCACCAGTTAAATGCTTTCCAAATGGAAAAAGTTTCAAAGTAGTTATTAAAAAAAAAAATCAAAAGGTATACTTACATATATTTCCATTTTTCTGTATAAGCCATAATTTAACAGCAAGTTATGGGTCATGCGGATTCTGTGAGGTTTCATGGGATGACCCTGTCCATAATAGTAATTTCCAATGTCACCTAAAATAGGAAGACATAAACAATAGAGATAAAAGCATCCTTACAAGTATCTGAATTTATGTATGTCAAACGTTAGAAAACATTTACCATATAAGTAAAATTTCATTAGATATCTAAAATGGTATTGGCTTTATTTTACAACTTCCAAACTATATTAGAAAACCAAGACACATGTACACCTTTACAAGCTAATGACTCCATTATTAGTTAACACTGTATTTGTAAACTAAAGAAAGCCAAGATTCTCTGATTTTTAGTTCCACAAAGTGGTTTTTCTTTTTTTCAAATGTTTGTCCCTTAAAGCGATACTTGCTTTTAATGTTCTCTATCAAACTCAGATGATTCAGGGACACTCTCTCAAGTTTTACTGGCATTATTTCAATTTTTTTTCAGAAATACCGCTTTGCAGATGATTTATTAGCATCCCAGAAATCCTTAAAAGTTGGTATTCGGGGGTTTAAAATGTTCTATGTCCATAACAGCCTGTCAGGCAACTTCGGGTTACTAAAATTCAGGTTCTAAATAAAAACTTTGTTCAGACATATTCATGACATTTTTCAAATAAGGATATTTTGTCTTGTTCTTCATGACTAAAGTTATAACTTCCAGTCTTTTTAGAAAAGTTTTTTTTTTTTTTTAAGATTTATCTATTTATTGGAAAGTCAGAGTTAGAGGGAGGGAGACAGAGAAGTCGGTCTTTCATCTGCTAGTTCAACTCCCCACATGGCTGCAATGGCCAGTGCTAAGCCAAGCCAAAGCTAGGAGCCTGGAACTCCACCCAGGTCTCCCACGTGGGTGGCAGGGGACCAAACACTTGGGCCATCTTCCACTGCTTTCCCAGACCATTAGCAGGGATTGGTATTAAAAGCAGAGCAGTTAGGACATGAATTGGCACCCTTGGTACCTTTATATCCAGGATGCTGGTGTTATAGTCAGCAGCTTTAACTGCTATTCCACAACACTGGCCCCAAAAGTTTTATTTATTTACTTGAAAGACAGAGTGACAGAGAGGGAGAGACAGAGAAATCTTTTATCCATTACTCACACCCCAAATACCTGAAACAGGTAAGGCTGGGCCAGGCGGAAGCCAGAAACTATCTGGGTCTCTCACCTGGATGGCAGGAACCCAATTACTTGGGCCATCATCTGCTGCCTCCTAGAATGCACACCAGCAGGAAGCTGGATCCGAAGCAGAGGCGGGACTGGATCCCATATACTCTTGATTTGGGACCAAGGTGTTCCAAGCAGTGGCCTCAACAACTATACCAGAACACTCATACCCAGACTGTCTTTAAATACCATCTTTATAATATCCCAATATCTAAAGAGATTTATTTTTTATTTTTTTAAAGATTTTATTTGAAAAGTAGAGTTACAGAAAGAGAGAGACACAAAGGTGCTCCATTGCTGGTTCACTCCCCAAATGGCCTCAACAGTTGGAGCTGGGCTGATCTGCAGCCAGGAGCCAGGAGTGTCTTCCAGGTCTCCCATGTGGGTGCAGGAACCCAGGGACTTGGGCCATCGTCTACTGCTATCCCAGGCCATAGCAGAGGGCTGGATCAGAAAGCAACCAGGACATTAACTGACGCCCATGTGGGATACTGGTGCCAAAGGCGGAGGCTTAGCCTACTACGTCACAACCCCAGCCCCATAAAGTGATAAAGTTAAGTTCCAGTGTTTCTTATAATAAAAAGTAACAATAAGAGTCTTTTAAACATATATTATACTACTTTTTTTGAGATTTAAAAAGATTTGGGACAGTACTGTGGCGTAATGGGTAAAGCCACCACTTCAGGGCCAGCATCCCATATGGTCACCGGTTCAACTCCTGGCTGCTCCACTTTCAATCCAGCTCTGTGCTATGGCCTGGGAAAGCAGTGGAAGATGGCCCAAGTCCTTGGGCCTCTGCACCCCCATGGGAGATCCAGAAGAACCTCCGGGCTTCAGATTGGCACAGCTCCAGCTGTTGCGGCCAACTGGGGAGTGAACCAGTCAGTGGATGGAAGACCCCTCTCTCTCTTTGTAACTCTTTCAAATAAATAAATAAATCTTTAAAAAAATAAATAAACAAACAAAAAGATTTATTAGACTCAAAAACATCCAGCCAGAGAGGCATGGAGGGGGAGTACTACCTTTTTAATGGACATCTTACAACAGAATTCATCAAACTGGAAATTAGTTTGAGTAACTACTCTAGTCAACAATTTCAAAAATTTTGTCACAATAGCCAAACTGATTTTACTGGCTTTAAGTTTCATTTCAACATAAGTTTTCCTAATAAAAGCTATATCATTTACTTATCTTCAGAATCAACAATCTTTTAAAAGATTGGACCAGTGTTGTGGCACAGTGGGTTAAGCTACCATCTGTAATGCCAGTATCTCATTCATGTGGGCATTGGTTTGTGTCCCGGATGCTTCATTTTCTTTCTTTTTTTTTTTTTTGACAGGCAGAGTGGACAGTGAGAGAGAGAGAGAGAGAGAGAGAGACAGAAAGGTCTTCCTTTTCCGTTGGTTCACCCCCCATTGGCTGCAGTGGGTGGCGCACCACGCTGATCTGAAGCCAGCAGCCAGGTGCTTCCTCCTGGTCTCCCAGGCGGGTGCAGGGCCCAAGGACCTGGGCCACCCTCCACTGCACTCCCAGGCCACAGCAGAGAGCTGGCCTGGAAGAGGGGCAACCGGGACAGAATCCGGTGCCCCAACCGGGACTAGAACCTGGTGTGCTGGCGCCACAGGCAGAGGATTAGTCTACTGAGGCATGGCGCCGGCCTCCGGCTGTTTCATTTTCCATACAGCTCCTAGCAGTAGAGGATGGCCCAAGTGTTTGAGTCCATGGCACTCACATGGGAGACCTGGAGTAAGAGTCTTCTGGCTCCTGGTTTTGGCCTGGCCCAGTCCTTCTCTCCCTCTCTCTCTGTCTCACCCTCTCTCTAACTCTGCCTTTCAAATAAATAAATAAATCCGGGGTCAGGGAGGGGTGAGCCACATATCCCATGTGCTTGGCTTCTTAAAAAAAATTTCTAAGTATACAGCTGTTTCGTTTAATAGAAACTGAGAACACAAAATATTTTGTTCTTCCATATATTTGGTACAACATGAGTATTCACATTTATTAAAAAAACCATGCTTCTTGGGGCTGGCACTGTGGTACAGCAGGTAAAACTACCACCTGCAGTGCCAGCATCCCATACAGGTGCTGGTTCAAGTCCTGGCTGCTCCACTTCCAATCCAGCTCTCTGCTATGGCCAGGGAAAGCAGTAGATGGCCCAAGTCCTTGGGCCCCTGCACCCGCGTGGGAGACCCAGAAGAACCTCCTGGCTCCTGGCTTCAGATCAGCCCAGCTTCGACCACTGTGGCCATTTGGGGAGTGAACCAGTAGATCAAAGACACACCCCTCTCTCTTTCTTTCCCTCTCCCTCTGAAATAAAAACTCATGCTTCCAATAATAGGACTATTTGTGAGTTTGTTGTCATCTTATCTCTAATTACTTACCTTTATTTGTAGCGTAAGCTCTCATAAGAAAATAATTTACATACATAGTCTCTTTAAGAGAAATTCAACTTTCTAAATGGAGGTACCAACAAAAAGATTAAAAAACAGAGTCAAATTGCAAAGCAAGGTTATCTTGCTACATAACATGAAAGGCTATGAATGGAGAAAACCAACTACCTATCAAGCAAGGCTCTGCCTTTTAAAAGCTTTGCCCAACATGGTGGCAGTACATACAGTTCCTTGAAAGCCAACAGTTTCATCAAATTCTTAGATGAAACCAGTAGAGCAGCAAAACATCATGTACCTAAGTAGTACATGCAAGGTATTTCAAAGTTACTACTAACAAAGGAGATCATTACAGTCAGAATAAAGAAATTCTCATCTTCACATACTTCTATCTGCCTCTGTGTAAGGATTATCAGAATTAAATGTCTCTAACATCTACCACATCTTCAGGACAAATATTCTAGTTATAAGCATACCAAGAATCCAACAGAAAGACACAGGCTCCAATAATCCATAGGAAAGAGACAACGCTGGCACTTTCTCAGCAGAAATTCACACTCACTGAGTGCTTACCAGAAGGCACTATTCTAAGCACCTCACACTTATTACCTTTTAATCTTTTCAATGACCCTATGATGTAGGTATCATTACTATTATTCCTATTTCATAATCATGAATAAGGGCAAGAAACAGACATGTCAAGTAAGATTGCTAAAATCACACAACTACCAAGCAGAGGAGCTAAATTCAAACACTAGGCAGCAGAGCTCAAAGCCAATATTCTTACAAGGAACCACAGGAAGAGCAATGGCAGTTAATAATCACTAGAGAGCAATGGTAGGAGGAAAGCTGACAAAGATCTAACATAGAATATAAATATTTTCCACCAAGGCTTAGAGACTTTGTTAATTTAGAGAAAATGAACACAAGAAACTACCTAATTCATCAAAGTAATTTATTTTGTACTAGCAGAGTCCTTAAATCTTACATAAATATACTTGGCTTTAAATAAGTTATTCAGCCATAATTTAAGGGCCCTATTTCGAATAAGAATATACATACAACCTAAATGATACACATCTACAAAGGCAGCCATACTACAGATAATTATTTGATTTATCAAGAATTTCACCGAAATGTAAGGGTGTAGAACCATCTCCCAATTCTCCTGCTTGGTAGCCGTTTACTTTTTAATAAAGATAAAATGTTTTTTTCTCAGCTTTAAGAATCTATGGTTTTCATATTTCTCATTCAAATGGTCAGTAATATATTTCAAGCATTTTAAATGTTATCCTGATTTTCATCAAAATATTTAAAAATACTTTACCAATGAAGCAAACATCCAGAAAAATCATCTCAAGGTGGTTTCCTGAATACAACAAATTTTTTAAATTGACAATTCAAAGAAATCATAAAGGGGCTGGGAAAGTGCCAGTTGTGATGCCTGCATCCCACATCAGAGTGCAGACTTGAGTCCTGGTTACTTCAATTCACTTGAGAAAGTAGGGGATAATGGCCCAAATACTTGGACCACGCCATCCATGTGGGAGACCCAGAGAGTTCTTGAATCCTAACTTCAGCCTGGCCCAGATATAGCTGTTGTGGCCATTTACAGTAGTCAATCAGAGGATAGAAGATCTCTGTCTCTCTATTTCACTCTACCTTTCATATAAATAAATAAATCTTATTAAAAAAATCAGAAATGATTTACCTGTAAAATTTTAGAAATTGCTCATTCAAGAAGTTATAGGAACAACTCTTAGAATTAGATGTGTTTTAAATTTTAATTTTTGCTTTTATAAAGAGAATACAGTACATTTATGTACCCAACATTCCAGAGTCTGAGCAGCACCCTACAGTCAACACCGTTATTCTGCTGTAAAAATGTGGGGATATTCAAACTTTTTCAAAATTTTCAGATAATTTTAGATTTCTGAGCTGTAAAATGTACATTCACCCCTAAAGATAAGCTAATTGAAGAAGATTCCAGAAATAACGGGAGGTGGGGGGTAGTAAGGAAAATTCTATTTCATTATTTTTGTCTTCCAGATTACTTAGTGCACTACCAGTTCTTAACATAACTGGTCACTCTGCCTCTCTGAAACACTCGGGCCGGCACCATGGCACAGCGGGTTTTAAAGCCCTGGCTTGAAGCACCGGCATCCCATATGGGTGCCGGTTCTAGTCCTGGCTGCTCTTCTTTCAATCCAGCTCTCTGCTATGGCCTGGGAAAGCAGAAGAAGATGGCCCAAGTCCTTGGGTCCCTGTACCCACGTAGGAGACCTAGAAGAAGCTCCTAGCTCCTGGCTCCTAGCTTCAGATCGACGCAGCCCCAGTCGTGGCAGCCATCTGGGGAGTGAACCAGCGGATGAAGACCCCTCTCTCTGTAACTTCGTCTTTCAAATAAATAAAATAAATTCTTTTAAAAAAGAAACACTCTGAGCCTTGGCTTCCATAATAACCATTTTCCTGGATTTTACTCCAACCCAAGGCCATCAGAACTTTCTCAAATTCATTCATTTACTTAATAAACCAAGGGTCCACTATGTGTCAGGCAGTCACTGTTTTTGTTTTTGTTTTTGTTTTTTTGACAGGCAGAGTGGACAGTGAGAGAGACAGAGAGAAAGGTCTTCCTTCCGTTGGTTCACCCCCCAATAGCTGCTGTGGCCGGTGCACCGCACTGATCTGAAGCCAGGAGCCAGCTGCTTCCTCCTGGTCTCCCATGCAGGTGCAGGGCCCAAGGACTTGGGCCATCCTCCACTGCCTTCCCGGGCCACAGCAGAGAGCTGGCCTGGAAGAGGGGAAACCGGGACAGAATCCGGCGCCCCAACCAGGACTAGAACCCGGTGTGCCGGCGCTACAGGCGGAGGATTAGCCTATCGAGCCATGGCGCCAGCCCAGTCACTGTTCTTGATTCTTGGGTATCAGCGAAGAAGAATTATGCCCTAAATTCTCTAGATTTTGTATTTTTTTAAGGTCTCAATACTTTATTATATTTATACACTGATAAATCTCAAATTCCTGCTTGGTCTCCATTCCCTGGGTTCCAAACTCAGAGAAACACTCAGTATTTTCTATTAAACTGAAGAACACATATATAATATGTTCAAATCTGAGCTTAAGCTTAGTCTTTCCAGAATCTCAGGAAATGGTGCCACTACCCACTTAACCGCTCAATCCAGGAATTTACCGAACCCTCTTTTATTCTTTACCAACATCCCCCAGCCCCAACTCCATTTCTAATTCATCAACAAATTCTTTTGTTTTTACTACCCAAACCTCCCTTAAATGTGACCATTTCTATCTAAAATGCAACCAATACATTTTATGTGGAGCAATATGCATTCAATTATTGCTTCTAGCCTACATTCTACCATACCTTACCAATTCTTTTAAAAGCGTGTTCTCTACCTGTGAAACCTTTAATGGCTTTCCAATCTTTAAATAAAAGTCAAAATCTCTTTACATAAAGTTTTGGGTGGTCTAGTTTAGTGCCTAATCTAGAAACACACAGTCTTGGCTTGCTTTTTCTGCTAAGTAGGACAAGTTCTAATTATCTGGCCTTTGCAGTTTGCAATAAGCCAGATAGGAGCTGGCTTTCCACTGTCTGATCACCCTATCAAATGTCTCTTACTCTCCAAGGTAGTCTTTTATTTCCTTCTTATGATGTAAATAACCTCCTTTGTGATTTTTTTTTTTTAATTTTATCTATTTGAAAGGCTGAGTTACAGAGAGACAGAGGGACAGATCCACCCACTGGTTCACTACCCAAATGGCTGCAATGGCAGAGGGAAGTCAGGAGCTGGATCATAAATGGAGCAACGGGGACTGTAACTGTCTCCAATAAGGGTTGCTAGCATTGCTGCCAGGGCTTAACCCACTGTGCCGCAACACCAGACCCTTAGATGATCTTTTATGTAGTACAAAGTAGGGACTTAAAACCTATTTGTTTTTTCTAAATCCAAAATTGACTACATGAGTACTTTAAGGTATAGAGAGAAATAACATCAGAACAAACTATATTCTCAGATTCAAACTTTTAACTCTTTTCTCATCCATGTTTCAATGTTACAAACATTCTCTAAAAAGTCACTCCCCTTTCCAATTCCAACTGTATTCTTTTATGGATTTCTCAACATTTAAAGTGTGTGTTAAATTAAATAATTTTTAGTACCTTTTGGTAGCAGAGGAAACTCTATGAAAAAGAAAAAAGAAAAACCTTTGGATTCCAGATGTGAACCCCTCCCTGGACATTAAAACTAAAGTCAATGTGGAAAAGGAAAAGTGAAACAGGGGTAGGCCGGCGCGGCAGCTCACTAGGCTAATTCTCTGCCTGCGGCGCCGGCACCCCAGGTTCTAGTCCTGGTTGGGGTGCCAGATTCTGTCCCGGTTGCTCCTCTTCCAGTCCAGCTCTCTGCTGTGGCCCGGGAGTGCAGTGGAGGATGGCCCAGGTCCTCAGGTCCTGCACCCGCATGGGAGACCAGGAGGAAGCAGCTGGCTCCTGGCTTCAGATCTGCGCAGCATGCTGGCTGCAACACACTGGCTGTAGCGGCCACTTGGGGGGTGAACCAACGGAAAAAGGAAGACCTTTCCCTCTGTCTCTCTCTCTCTCACTGTCTAACTCTGCCTGTCAAAAAGAAAAAAAGTAAAAAAAAATAAATAATAAAAAAAAGAAACAGGGGTATTAATTTGTTTTCTTCTATGTAATAGACAAAATGTCAAACATTCTACCTGCTAACTCAGAGTGGTTGTTAGGAACAAGACAGAAAGTTATACAAAAGTGCCCTATCTATAAAATATAAGGAATTAACTATTTATTCATCAATAACAAGTTTATTGCTTTAGATGGCAGAGATTAATGGAACACACACTCTGTCCTCATGAAACTTATATTCCAGTAGGGAGAGAGACAAAAGGTAGGAGGTACAAGTGATAATGGAAAAAAGTAAGGCAGTAATGAAGATCAATGATTTTACCTTGTTCTTATAGCTAGCTATATCATTTTTATACAAGTGACTTTGATGAAGTATGTTTTTAGAAGACTATGGCAGTATGAGTCAGTAGCCACAGTCAGAGAATTGCTCTTTCTTTGCTTCAGGTGTTTAAGGATACATTACCCATTAAGGCCTAAACCAGCATTTCAGTGATATAAAGGGTGTTCACGCTGAAGATGTTAAGTGTATAGAGAAAAATACATAATTTTTAGAATTCTCTCTCATGCAAAGACACACAGCCTCAATGGTAACCTTCTCTTGTTGTTGCCAAGAGGCTCGGAGTGTGTCCGATGGTCCCAGGAAGCCCAAGGGTAGGATACCTATGGTTACAGAATTTGTTACTTCACTCCTTTACTCTTCTCCCTACTTCCTTTACCAACAAGTTCAAACCAGTTAACAGGCTAGCAGATTATTCAGATCTTGCTACTGATTCCACTCACTCCCAGTCCAATCCATGTTGCATACCTTAAAGTTGTGTAAGTTCTTTGATGCCAAAGTTCCTTTACTTGCATCCTTAATGTTCATAATTTAACAAAAAAAAATTGTTTTTATAAAGTGACAAAATAGTTTTTTTTTGACAACAAAAATGTTTTTGTAACTAACTGTGCAGAACTTAGCATGCTGCCACATATCAGCACAATTATACCTGACTTAATCTCTGCAGGGTATTTTATTAGCACCTTCCACAGAACTCCAAGACGATTTGAAAAGTAAGCAACTAAAGGGTCCATTCTAAAAACGAGTCCAATCAGAGCCACAGACAGAGACCTACCAAACTGTCAGTAATACATCTCACTGTTGGCCATCAGTGAAGTACTGACTAACACAAATCAGAAGACTGTCAAACATCTTTGCTCTACCCAATTGCATCCTGCCCCTGGGACCAATGTCTGCCCCCACTCTCAACAAAGGCTTATCATAAATGGGCTGAGGAACAAACAGTTCTCAGAAAACTGCTACTCAAGCATACCTCCTGCTCCTACAGTTCAAGCCTGTTGACAAAAAGTTGCGAGTACTTTATTCCATGGACCCCATCACTGCCAACAGCAAGTGACAACTGACAGACACTGAGCACCACTTTCTGCAACTTGTTTAATTTTTTCCCTTTGTTCCAAGTCCTGCCAAAAAACAAATCTCTAAACTCTGGAAACAACCCCCGGGCATTGCAGCATATGGGGTAAAGCTACAGCCTGCAACACTGGCATCCCATATGGAAACAGGTTTGTGCCTCAGCTACTCCACTTCTGATCCAGCTTCCTGCTAATGCCCTAGGCAAAGCAGAAGAGGATGGCCCAAGCTTTTGGGCCCCCGCTTCCCATGTGGGAGACACAGATGAAGCTCCTGGCTTCCACCTGGCCCATTGTGGACAACTGGGGAGTGAACCAGTGGATAGAAGATCTCTCTCCCTCTAACTCTGACTCCCAAATAAATAAATATTTTTAAAATAAAAATTAACATACACATAAGGTTGTTACATTTCCAATTTAACCAGAGAAGGTAGGGGGAAAGGTTTTGCCAACAACCCAAATATGCAATAAAATTCATGTTAAAATGTTCTCCCACCTCTACAGCCCAGGTATAATTTCAAATCAATTTGCAGTCCTTCAAAGGATACATTTTAAAACAAGGCTGTTCCTATTTTGTCCCAGGTATTATGGGTCAATTTAAATTTTTTCCCATAATACATAATTTCCCACAAATGACTCAGATGGCTATTTCATATAAAACTGGCATTTTAAAAAATGGATCCATGCTAAATGAAGGGGCATGGTTCTGCTGTTACAGCCAGGTTTATACTGACCTTAGCTACCTTTCTAAAGTTGTGATTTACAGTATACAATCCATAAGAAATGGCTTCTCACATCTGTATTCGTATTGCTTCCCACAATTAGGGCTGTCTGATCACTCAGCCTGGCTTTGTTAAATTTCAGTATTCTTCCTCCCAAACGGTAACCTATTAGAGTTCAGGTCTTTGTAAAATCTGTTAAGCCAGTGTTCCATTTAGTGTAACTTAGGCTGGCACAGAACGCAGAATCCAGAGTTGTAATGTTACTGATGCTACTCCGTATTACAGAATCCCTAAAATTAAATTACCTGATTTTTATAATTCACCATACCGTGAGCTCAAGCTTACCAGATTAAACTCCTTAGTCCTCCTGCACTACTCCCTCCAGTTTTTGCACATCAGGATCCCCACCACCTGAGAACAGCCTTCACAAGCCAGATGCCCACGGTCCCCTAAACCTCCAAAGCAGGGTCTACTTCCTGATCGAACAAAGAGCAACAACAAAGAAGTGGGTGGTAACCACCTCCCACACGGGCAAGCCAGGACCCATCGAGTCTGACCTACAACACAAGCAGCAACACAGCTCCTCATTTTCCTCTCTCTCGTTCGCCGCGCGAACTGCCAGCCTCAAACTCGAAATCCCTAATTGTTACGGAGGAAGTGGAGCCCATCAATTTGAATCCGGAGCAAGTGGCGCTCAAAGAGCCGGGTGAACAAAGGAGAGGGATGCAGCCCACGCAGAACACGGGTGTGAGGGCGCCGCACGCCGGACTCGGGTCCCCACTCCCAGTAACCCCCACTCCGGCCTCGCCCCGGGCCGAGGGGTCAGGGGGGCGGCTGCCAGCGGAGAGAGGAGCAGGCGCCCGGGCCAGACGCGAGCCGAGGGGCGCAAGCGGGGGCAGGGGCGCCGGAGGGGGCTGCAGGGGCGGAGCTTTGCGGCCGCTGGGCTTTGTGTAGTCAGAGCCTGGGCAGGAATTTTGACTCAGGAGGACAAGGATCGGGTGCCTGATGCCGGCGAAGGGGTCCCCCAAAACCGCGATGCCACGAGAGGCGGGCGGGGGAAGTGCCAGGGAGGACCGGCCCCCTCGCCACTACCACCGGCCGGGGTAGGCCAGTGTGGTCCCCTCAGCCGGCCACCTTGGGGGCTGCGGGCCGCACGACCGGAGAGAGAGGCAGCAAGCAAGCGGGGCGTTCCCCCATTCCCGCCCGCAGGGTCCGCAGGAGGGGGTCGGGGTGCAGGGTCTCCCGCTGGCCGCGCCGGGTCCGCAACGGGTTAAGATGCGGCCAAGCGCCGGTCCCTCCTCCTTCCCACCCCTCCGAGCCGGCACCCACTCGCGACGGCGGCCAGGGAGCCCGGCGCGGCCCCGGGCCCGGCGACCCAGCCCTGCCCGCCCACCCGGCCTCTCACCATCATAGTAGTAGCAGACTTTCTTCTTGCCGCCTCCCTGACTGTACGCCATGGGTTCCCCGGCCACCGCCGCCTCCGGGCTCCGGCTCCTCCTCCTGCTGTTGCTGCAGCTGCCGCCGCGGCTCGGCGGAGAGAAAGGCTAGGGGGATGGTGGGGGATGCCGCCCCGCGGGGAAGGGCAGGTCGGAGGGGGAGGGTCCCCGGAGGGCTCGGTACAGCCCGGCCGAGGGGGCCGAGAGCGCGGAGCGGGGGTGGCAGCGGCGCCAACTCGCGACACTGGGGAGGGGGAGGGGGCCGCCAAACCACCTCCGGAGGCCGAGGGGAGGTGGGGCGCGTCCACTGAGTCCTCCACGGGGGAGGGAGGGGCACGACCAGAGAAAGAGGCCGGTTCAGGCTTGGGCAAGAGTCCTTATCGTGATGAACAGCTTGCGGGGAACAGCGCCATTCAAAGCCTTAAAATTATGGAAAAGGCAGGCTCCTGCTGAGCAATACCAAGAGGACGACGACCCTTGTGTGCGTTCCCACCCTCGGATCTTGGCGCAGTGGTTGCGCCTATCCCGAGCCTGCGCAGTCTGCGCCTGCTCAACCGTAGCCTTGGCTGTCTAGACCCCCTCCGTGTCGTCCCACGCTGTTCCCCTCCCCCACTGTCGCGAAGCTCCCGCCCAAGCCGACCACGTGCCGTGCGCCGGGCGGGGAAAGACCACTCACGTTCTCCTTCCGGGCCTTCGAGCTGCGGGGCTTTCGCCCGCGGCCCCAGGACGTGGTCGCGTGGTTTTCTCATCTGTTCACTAATAGTTCTTTTTTTTTTTTTTTTTTTTTTTTTGGCTTTTAAGTGCTCTGGATACTGACTTATTATAAGCTTTCAAGGAAGAGTGTACCGCCTGGGTTTGAATGGACATTTATAAAATTCATTTGTGTGGGGCAGGGTTCTATAAGTATTTGCATTTAGAGCAGTGTTTCATTGATACCCACTTAGAATAAATGCTTCACTTTGTAAAGCTTCCCTCCGATACCGTGGTGTAAGTACTATTTCTGTTTCTTGTAGTTGGGAGCAGATTAAATTGGCCCTCCCAACTGCTGATAGTTGGGAGTTTGGTCTCCGTCTTTTTGCAAACTCCGTATACCCTGGCTTTTCCACGAAACTAGACACTGGATAGGATGCTAGGAGAAAGGATTTTCAAACATTTGGAAATTACAAATGCCTGTGACCCTGCGTTCAATAAATCAGCATTTATCAAGCACCTACCCTAAGCCAGCCACGTTGCTGGGAACAGTGAAGACAGCCCGCAGTGTAGCACTTCTTTCGTGTAAGTCATGTACAATACCTTCCCACCCTGCCCACACGCAGGCTGTCTCCCGGACACTCCCTGTCAAGAAAAGAGGGGAGTGGGGAGACCTATATTGAAGCAGGAGCCGTTTAAAGTCACATCCAAAAATATTATTTTTATTTTCTTTTTACTTTTCCAAATTGCCAACGGTATTTATGATCGGAGCAGCAATTTTCCTGGACCACATTCCCATGAGATTTAGAAAAGGTGTGTCAAGGGTGGCTCCTGTCACACCCTTCCCCACCCTTCTGTTTGTAGTTTTAATAAGACCACAGTTGGCACAAGAACCCTGGTGGGAGAAACCTTGGCTTAGGTGCGGTTAATTGGTTAATTACGTGGTATCGATTCAAGTGTTTATCAAGTCCAAAATTGGGAAAATTCTGAGATCAGAACAAGTTAATTTAGTAGAAAATAATATTGCTCCCCAGAAACAACACAGTGAAAGTCTGAAATGATACTTTATTTCCTTCGAGAAGATTCCCCTAACCTGCCCTCCCCAAATATGTTCATGTGCCTTTCCATGGTGGCTATGCCATGTGCCTCTCTGGCTCAACCTTTACCTCATTACAGTTGCCCACAGCTTGTCTGAATGTACCACTGGAATAATGGTTTCAAAAGAGGAAGGATCAAATCTGTCTTGCCCATAATGATTTCTCTTGTCTGTGGATTGCTTCCAGCAAGTCAAACAATTTTTTTTGTCTGAATTGCCTTAAAATATAAAATGGGGCAGTAGTGTTTAGAAGTGATTCTTCATAGGAATATTGAGGAGTTCAAATAAAATTATGGGATGGTTTAAGCAATAAAAACTATGAATACAAATGATTAGTGTGAATACCATATGAAAAACAGTAATGGGTTTGGCGCTGTGGCATAGCAGGTAAAGCTGCTGCTGGCATCCCATATGGGCGGCTGCTCCAATTCCAATCCAGCTCTCTGCTATGGCCTGGGAAAGCAGTGGATGATGGCCCAAGTCAGTGCTTGGGCCCCTGCACCCACGTGGGGGATCCAGAGGAAGCTTCTGGCTCCTGGCTTTGGATCAGCGTAGCTCTGGCAGTTGCAACCATTTGGGGAGTGAACCAGCAGATGGAAGAACCTCTCTCTCTACCTCTGCCTTTCTGTAACTCTGCCTTTAAAATAAAATAAATAAATCTTAAAAAAAAAAAAAAAAGAACTGTTTGTATCCATAGCACTCAATCTTGGACTTGCAAGAACTTCCTGGACATATCCTTCAATTGGTTAAAGAACTTGTTATTTATTACTTAACAATTTTAAACAATAGGAGCAAATTATTTTGTCCTTAGAAACTGTCATTGATGAGTTTCATCCAGTAAAGATAAAATAAGGGCTCACCATGAAAATTATGCCTCTAACCACGTATAATGAACTCTAGGTTATTAAAGTAGAATTAGTTACTAAAAAGCTCCAAACTTTGTCTACCATATGCAAAGTCATCTCAATGGATCCTTTTTAAACAAAGTTTTAGAAAATGTACAGTAGGAGCTAAAAATTTGAGAGCATGAGAAACCCATGCAACACACAGTTAATGGATCATCTTTTTCCTTAATCTAATTGTTTTTTTAGTTCTTGGTCTGTAGAAACATTTTTTTTTCTCAATTTTGAAAATGTTTAGTGCTTTGAGATGATTCAATACAATGATCTATCAGCCATAAATGGATTGTTTAGAAACTGATTGCCTCAGCTTATGCTAAAAGTTATCCACTGCTAACTACAGCAGTCAGTGTGACTTTTGGTTTTTGTAAGAGAATTATTCATTGAAAAAAAAACCATTTTTCTTCTAAGGAAATGTAGATTTCTTGATGTTGAATTCTATATAGCAATTCCATAAGGTAATGCAAAAGGTAAAGAAATACAGTGACACACTAGGGTGTTGTCGTAAACTAAAACAGCTACAAGCTGAATTCTGTTCTCTTGGTAGGCATGGTGCTTATTTTTACATGGGGTTACAAGCTATAACTCAATGCCAAACAATGAAAGATTACATTGTTGCTTTAACTATATTTGTATAACAATTTCAAATTTCCCATTTCCTTAACAATGTATTTTTTTAAAGATTTATTTATTTATTTGAAAGAGTTACCAGAGAGAGAAGGAGAGGGGAGAGAGAGAGAGAGAGAGAGAGAGAGAGAGAGAGAGAGAGAGGTCTTCCACTGATCCACTCCCCAATTGGCCGCAACAGCCAGAGCTGCACTGATCTGAAGCCAGGAGCCAGGAGCTTCCTTTGGGTCTTTCATGTGAACGCAGGGGTCCAAGGACTTGGGCCATCCTCCACTGTTTTCCCAGACCATAGCAGAGAATTGGATTGGAAGTGGAGCAGCTGGGTCTCAAACTGGTGCTCATATGGGATGCCAGAACTGCAGGCAGTGGCTTTACCTGCTATGCAACAGTGCTGGCCCCAACAATGTATTTTTGAACTATTGTTTATCTACTAAATTATTTAGTTGCATTAAACCTGTCAGTCATTTCTGTTATCTTATTGATTGTCAGCATATGAGCTTCCAAATATATTGCCACTTTAAACCAATGCATCTGCTTACACAAAATTATTTATAAATCCACACTGTGCCTGTGAATATCAACTTGTTAGAGTACTGTAATCATTTGTATCTTAGTTATTCCTTTTTCCTATCCATATTTTTAAACTTTTTTTCAACCTCGTCATGATATTTCTCCACCTAGCACCAAACAGAGAAGTAATATGCATGTTATAACCATGAACTGGAAAGCTGAATGATGAGAATAGTAGACTTGGATGATAGGAATCTGCATCCTTGAAGAACTCACTTTTAGCTCTACCAGATCTGGACCATCTACTTCTGGGCTTCTGGTTGTACACAGGAAAAAAAGCACACCAAACAAACAAAAAAACACACACTGAATTAAACCACAGTAGTTGGATATAATCCTAATTCATGGAAATATGAACTAGAAGTCGATTCATAAATACCAGTGGCTTCCAGTAATTTCTACTAAGAAATTCCAGGTTTTTGTTAGGAGAAAATTTTCCATGAATTCTTGCGTATCTGGGGTCTTCACTTCTCTTTGTTCCAAATTATCTTTTTAAAGATATTTATATATAGTGATCAGCCTTGGAAGATAGAGAAAATGATTGCCTATGGAGCAAAGGGCAGTGTTTACTACTTATTATAAAAATTCAGGTTCCTTCAATTCCTGTAATCCAGCCCTAATGCAAGTGCTTGTGTTATTTGAACCTCTTCATATTAACCTGGGTAAATTGGGGTTCAGGGCAGCAGCATGAAGAGTAACACTGATACTCTGCCCACTGCTATTGCTGTAGGTAATATTTATCCTTTGTCTTTAACACAAGAGTCTTCTGTCTAAACTGGTTGACTGGCTTATCAGACCTTTCACCTTTCTTTGCAATTTTTGGTGATAAGGATAAGATGCCTAATAGACATAGCTCTCTGAGAAAAAGAAAGAGATGAGACTTTGTTTAGAAACTAACAGAAATTGCTTTTTGTTTGGTTTGTTTCGTTTTAGAAGAAAAGCAGAATAAGTTTATTTTGGATGACTGCAACCTAAACTAACAGAATTTGAAAGCAGTCCTTGGGAATTGGGATTGAACATGTTGACCACACTGTAGAGTCAACTAGAAACAAAGTAGTCCTTTACTTGTCTGCCTATTAATGAGGTGATACTGGGTGATGCCAGGAAGTAGGCTTAAATACAGTGTCCTAGTTGTTGTAACTTTAGTTGAGTGGACTTCCTCACCATGTAGCTAGACATATTGTAGGCACTGTCCATTGTCAACCTGTGCTCTCAAGCATATTAGTCCCACTAGAGAGCCCCAACATTCTAATCAAGTTTCTAGTAACACCCTGTTCACCCTTGGGACTCTATTTCTTGTGTGGAAAGAAGGTATTAATTTCTCCCTCACAAGATCACAATAATGTCTATCCAAGATGTGGTCACAAGAGGCTTCAGCTGTTTAGGGAGCCTGGAATAAATCATAGTCCTCAGATGACTCTGGAGATCTCGCTGAACCAGGGTGACCCTTAATTACTTGGAGGAGCTCTTCGAAGGGATAATTGACTCATTAACATGCACTATGTGGTTGATTGTCCTCATGATAAGAGTCAGTTAATTAGAAAAGGTGAAAGTAAATTTGTCCCCGAGTTTAGTAAAAGTGATCAGTGACTATTCGAGCGTTAGAAGGCAGTCAGATCTGCCTCAACTCACTGGTCAGAGTTGTAACAGCTGATGGAATTGCTCTCAATGGCAGATTCTGAACCATCCTGAATACAACCAAATGTTCATGGATTAATGTCTCATATCAGATAGAAAGGTCAAATGAGAACCTTAAGGAAAAGCCACTGACATTCTAAGATAGACTTCATAGTTTGTGGAATTTCAGAACTCTTGAGGTCACGATTGAGTTCACTGCTACAGATCAGCCTCACCTTGCTGCCTGGGTATAGTTGAAAGTGCCTTAATTAAATGTTGTATGAGGCAAATGGAATAAAGCCTAAAGCTTCTGTCAGTCTGCATTATCACAGTGGTCAATGAAGTCACATATTCACATGAATATTTGAATTCTGCCAGGAATGTTTAGAGGCAAATCTATCTTGGTCCTGTGTATCTCTGCACACTTTTGGTGAGTAAGCCAAATTATAAGTTTTATCTGTCTCCTGAGACTGAGAAGTTACTGTAGCTAGACACATTGAAAACTAAGTAGGTCAAAGTGACCATATCATGACTATCATGTAACTGCTTGCTCTTGACATAAGAGAAACTGACTTGTTTGCTACTTATTCAAGTTTGAGCCCGTGGCTCTGGGTTTGTCTTTTGCAGTGCAATCCATTAATGTTCAGGCATTGTCTGGATGCATTACATGTAACCCATACAACTTGAGGATAAGAGAAAAGGGTGCTCATGCTATTTGCTGCGCTGTGTGTGCTGAAGTAAGTGCAGAAGTACCTGCTCTCAGACCCAGGATTCTTGTGACTTCTGCCAGCACCCACAAAACTGTAGCAGGTTAAGTTAGCCTGAACCAAGAATACTAAAGTATTGTTAGAAATGAGAACATTTTCCTTAAGTCATGAACCAACAAATATTTTATATCCAACTTAGAGTGAGTCCTAGATTTCTCTGTCTAAACATAGATAGAAAATATGAGAGCATCTTAAGAAACTACACATAAGTTTTACAAAAGTTTAATTGGAAAACTGTCAGATTGGTAGTTAATGGAGAAAAATTGATATGCTCCTACCCCATTTGTGCTCTTGTTAAGTACAAAAATGTCGACATATTAACAATAACTTCAGAAACATCTTTTTCATATGAACAGGTACAAGAAATAATGTCTAGAACATATATTACTCAACAGCCGTGGTTAGATTATGCCAACTGACCTTTATTTCACCTTCTCTTTCTCTTTCTTAGTTGAACTTTACTTTTTCAGCCAGATTTTCCCTTAGTATACCCATAAAGAAGCCCATAACTCCCATCAATAGAACAGTAACTTCCATCTGGGGGTGCACAATCATGGTTCTCCTGACTTCTTTTTTCCTGAAGTCTTCACATTTTCTAGGTTGGTAAACTTTTCATTGTGAACTCTGGCTTTAGTTATGCTATAGCAATTGTCTTTATAGTGTGATGGTCTGGTATTATAATTTGGCCACCTTCTTTTCAGGGGATGGTTTGACTTCAGTTTTATTTTCTACATGTCGACATAAGAAGTGTTTTACTTTTCTTGGCATATTAGTATGTTAGCAAGCATCTTTCCTACAAAATGTTATGAACAGGACATTGAGACTTGTTTTCCCTTCCATCAGTTGCTTAGAGTTTGCTTTTATTCTGTATAAAGACCTCCTTTCATTCATGAAGGTAGGTTAATTAGCCAAACACATTTTCATTTCTTTGTAAATTTGTGGATAACCAGTATTTATGACATTCAAGAAAAGGTCTTGGAGCCGACGTTGTAGCATAGCAGGTAAAGCTGCTGCCTGTGATGCAGGCATCGCATATGTGCACTGGTTCAAATCCGAGCTACTCTGCTTACAATGCAGGTCCCTATCACGGCCTGGGAAAGGTGATGGAGGATGGCTCAAGTGTTTTGGGCTCTTACCACCCACATAGAAGCCCTGGATAAAGCTCCTGGCTTCGGCCAGTTATGGCCATCTGGAGAGTGAAACAACAGATGGAAGATCTCTCTCTCTCTGTGTCTCTCCTTTTCTCTGTGTAATTCTGACTTTCAAAATAAATAAATAAATAAATAAATAAATAAATATTTAAACAAGGAAAAAGAACAGGTCTTGATTAAAAATAAGACAAAGTGGAGCCGGTGCTGTGGCATAGCGATTGAAGCCACCTGCAGTGCTGGCATCCCATATGGGCACCGGTTCGAGTCTCAGCTGCTCCACTTCCAATCCAGCTCCCTGCTGTGGCCTGGGAAAGCAGTAGAAGATGGCCCAAGTCCTTGGGCCCCTGCACCAGCATGGGAGACCTGAAGAAGCTCCTGGCTCCTGGCTTCAGATTGGCGCAGCTCCAGCTGTTGTGGACAATTGGGGAGTGAACCAGTAGATGGAAGACCTCTCTCCCTCTCTCTGCTCTCTTCTCTCTGTGTAATTTTGACTTTCAAATAAATAAATAAATCTTTTTTAAAAAAATAAGACAAAGTAAACTTAAAAGAGATCTTTGTAAAAATTAAGAGTTGGGGGGGGGGGGACAGCGCTGTGGTGTAGCAGATAAAACTGCTACCTGCAGTGCTGGCATCCCATATGGGCACTGGTTCAAGACCCAGCTGCTCCACTTCCGATCCAGCTCTCTGCTATGGCTTGGGAAAGCAGTAGAAGTTCTTGGGCTCCTGTACCTGTGTGGGAGACCTGGAGGAGGCTCCTGGCTCCTGGCTTCAGATCGGTACAGCTTCAGCTGTTGTGGCCGATTGGGAAGTGAATCAGCAAATGGAAGATCTCTCTCTCTCTCTGCCTCTCCTCCCTCTCTCTGTGTAACTCTTTCAAATAAATAAATAAAAATAAATAAAAAAAATTTTTTTTTGACAGGCAGAGTGCATAGTGAGAGAGAGACAGAGAGAAAGGTCTTCCTTTTTTGCCATTGGTTCACCCTCCAATAGCCGCTGTGGCCGGCGCTTCATGCTGATCCGAAGGCAGGAGCCAGGTGCTTCTCCTGGTCTCCCATGCGGGTGCAGGGCCCAAGCACTTGGGCAATCCTCCACTGCCTTCCCGGGCCATAGCAGAGAGCTGGCCTGGAAGAGGGGCAACCAGGATAGAATCCGGCGCCCCAACCAGGACTAGAACCCGGTGTGCCGGCACCGCAAGGCGGAGGATTAGCCTGTTAAGCCACGGCGCCGGCCTTTTTTTTTTTTTTTTTTTGACAGGCAGAGTGGACAGTGAGAGAGAGAGAGAGAGACAGAGAGAAAGGTCTTCCTTTTGCCATTGGTTCATCCTCCAATGGCCGCCGTGGCCGGCGTATCGGGCTGATCCGAAGCCAGGAGCCAGGTGCTTCTCCTGGTCTCCCATGCGGGTGCAGGGCCCAAGGACTTGGGCCATCCTCCACTGCCTTCCTGGGCCATAGCAGAGAGCTGGCCTGGAAGAGGGGCAACTGGGACAGAATCCAGTGCCACAACCGGGACTAGAACCCGGTGTGCTGACACCGCAAGGCGGAGGATTAGCCTATTGAGCCTCGGCGCCGGCCTAAATAAATCTTTTAAAAAAATTAAGAGTGGGAATAGGAGAGGGAGGAGGAAGAAGGGTGGGAGAATGGGCTGGTCTGAGAAGCATTACTGTGTTCCTAAATCTATATATGAAATGCATGAAATGTGTATACCTTAAATAAAATTTTTTAAAAGATGAAAATAATGACATAGGTAGTATAAATTCATAGGGCATTTTCCTAACTTCTTTTCCCTCTCTACATTTATCCTCCACCATCTTCTATGCAATTTATGTTTTAATGCCTGCTTTTTTCTTATATTTATTCACATATAAATATCTTCCTTTACAAAATTATAAGATTGTTGAAGGCAAGTATATTAGTTTGTTAGGGCTGCCATAACAAAATATCACTTAACAACAACCACTTAAACAACAGAAATGTATTTTCTCGAAATTCTGAAGCTAGAAGGGCCCCTGGATGACTGGATATTTGGCTTACTATTCAGGGTATGTCTGTGAGAGTGTTTTTGGATGATACTATCGTGTGAATCAGAAGAAGGAATAGAGCAGATTGCCCTCCCTAATCTGGGTGGGTCTAACAAAGGTATGAGCTCCTCCTAGCCAGAGGAAATGCCACTAGCAGATAGCTTTTGAACTTTTGTTGTTGTTGTTAAAGATTTATTTATTTATTTAAAAGGTGGAGTTGGGGGGGGGTGTCTTCCATCTGCTGGTTTACTCCCCAAGTGGATATGAGGGCTAAAGGTAGGCAGATTGGAAGCCAGGAACTTCTTCTGGGACTCCCACATGAGTGCAGAGGCCCAAGCATTTGGACCATCCTCTCTTGCTCTCCCAGGCACATTAGCAGGGGGTTGGATCAGAATTGGAGCAGCCGATACTCAAACTTGTGCCCATATGGGATGCTGGCACCGCAAGTGGAGGTTTTACCAGCTATACCACAACACTGGTCCCCAGCTTTTGAACTTGACCTGCAGCACTGGATCTTCCCTGGAGATTCAGCATACCAGCCCACCCTGCAGGTTTCATATGTGGCATCCTCCATCCTGAACAACGTACTGGAGTCAGTTCTTAAAATCTTTCTCAGTCCATTTCCAGGCACACACACACACACACACTGTTGCCTATTTCTCTGGAGAACCCGGACAAATAGAATAATATTAATGGATGAATACTAAGTCTCTTAAGAATAAGCTGTGCCAAAGAATAAAAAGCACACAACAAAGCAAAAAATATAATAACCCAACCCCCTCAAACACCCTATGTAAAGGAATGCTGGTCAGCAATACAAATGAACAAGCAACATGCAGCAATGTCAATGAATCTCAAAATCACTTGTGCTTTTAAAAAACTGACTAGAAAGCTAAACACTATCTAATTTCATTTAAATGAGACAGAAATCAGATCACTGGTTCCCCAAGGCTGGGGGTAAGACTAGCGTGTTTTCTACAAAGGACATAAGGGAATATCTGGGGATGATGAGCATATTCCATGTCTTGATTGTGGTGATGATACATAACTGTCAATGCTTGTCAAATGCATACAACTGTACAGCTAAAAAGAGTAATGTGTTCTGTATGTAAGTTATACCTCAGTAAATCTAACAAAGATAAAAGAATAAGGTGTGGGCTGCATTCCTGAAACTTGGTGCACTGCAGTTCCCCTATACTCGTACTTCATTCCTGCTATAAGGACACCAGAGAGATGAAAGAAGGACATAGCTGAATATGTAACTAATTTATATATTTTGCTGAATTCTTATTACCCTGTATTTCCAAATACTGTGGGAAAGTACTTATAGGAGCAATAAAGATCTATGCTATTTCCTATGGAAAATTATTACCTTTTTAACATTTTGTTTTTTTTGACAGGCAGAGTGGACAGTGAGAGAGAGACAGAGAGAAAGGTCTTCCTTTTGCCGTTGGTTCACCCTCCAATGGCCGCCGTGGTTGGTGCGCTGCGGCCGGCGCACCGCGCTGATCCGATGGCAGGAGCCAGGTGCTTCTCCTGGTCTCCCATGGGGTGCAGGGCCCAAGCACTTGGGCCATCCTCCACTGCACTCCCTGGCCACAGCAGAGAGCTGGCCTGGAAGAGGGGCAACCGGGATAGAATCCGGCGCCCCAACCAGGACTAGAACCCTGTGTGCTGGCGCCGCAAGGCGGAGGATTAGCCTAGTGAGCCGTGGCGCTGGCCGTTTTTTAACATATTCGAATTTAGTTTAACTCCTTATATTCTCTTAAAACTTTCCTTTAAGTTTCCTTAAGTTGTTTCTTTGTGACTCATTGCTTTCCATTACAATGCTGAGAGATGCCTATTTTCTAGGTGGAGAACTGGAGAGGGTTTAAGTGTCCACCTTGCTTTTATTTTTTCACTTAACAAGTATTCCACTAAAACTTGAAGAAAAACCTAAAATTGTAGATTCCCCAAAGTTTATCCCAAAAGATCATTTGTAAATTGAAATTTAGTATATCAAAACTAAATTTCAAATAATTTAGAGAATACCCTCTTTTAATTTTTAAAAAAATTAATTAAATACAAATTATGGGAGTGCCAGTGCTGTGATATGGTGGGTAAGACCGCTGCCTGTAGTGCCGGCATCCCATATGGGTGCTGGTTCGAGACCCGGCTGCTCCAACTCCTATCCAGCTCTCTGCTATGGCCTGGGAAAGCAGTAGAAGATAGCCCAAGTCCTTGGGCCCCTGCACCCGTGAAGGAGATCTGGAAGAAGCTCCTGGCTCCTGGCTTCGGATCGGCACAGCTGCAGGCAATTGAGGAGTGAACCAGTGGACGAAAGACTTCTCTCTCTCTCTCTCTCTCTCTGCCTCTCCTTCTCTCTCTGTGTAACTGACTTTCAAATAAATAAATAAAAATCTTTAAAAAAAATCATGCCTAAGCACAACACAATTTTTTTTTTTTTTGACAGGCAGAGTGGACAGTGAGA
The DNA here is from genome assembly GCF_033115175.1 of Lepus europaeus. Lineage (NCBI taxonomy): Eukaryota > Metazoa > Chordata > Mammalia > Lagomorpha > Leporidae > Lepus > Lepus europaeus. Next base: position 112,034,681 of record NC_084829.1, read on the forward strand.
GAGAGAGAGAGACAGAGAGAAGGGTATTCCTTTTTTCTGTTGGTTTACCCCCCAATGGCCATTGCTGCGGTCGGCACACCGTGCTGATCTGAAGCCAGGAGCCAGGTGCTTCTCCTGGTTTCCCATGCGGGTGCAGGGCCCAAGCACTTGGGCCATCCTCCACTGCCTTCCTGGGCCACAGCAGAGAGCTGGACTGGAAGAAGAGCAACCGGGACAGAATCCAGCGCCCCGACTGGGACTAGAACCCAGGGTTAACCAAAGATACAATCTATAAAGCAGGAAATTAAAGGGAGATTATATACCGGTGGATGCTCTGAGCACAACTCACATGGGTTGAGAATAATCTTGATGGAATTTTCTGATTATAAAAGCCCTTTCTCTTTCGTTGATACCTAGAAAACTTCCTACAATTCTTTCTTTCCCTCTTTCTCTTTCCTTTATTGTTTCTTTCAGAATTGTCTATAGTTGCTTTTTTTTAAAGATTCATTTACTTTATTTGAAATGCAGAGTTACATAGAGAGAGATGCTTTTGATTTGCCTTTTCCCTCTCATTAATCAATATAAATAACTGCAAAACCACTTAACAAATAAAGTAAGATTCATTTAACCAAACCCTATGTAATTTTTAAGAAATTCTTTGGCTTCTATTTCTGGTTCAGTCCCCAAATGGCCACGATGGCCAGGGCTAGGCCAGACCAAAACCATGAGTCAGGAGTTTCATCCAGATCTTGCACGTGGGTTCAGGGGCCCAACAACCTGGGCCATCGTCCACTGCTTTCCCAGGCACATTAGCAAGGAGCTGGATCAGAAGCGGAGCAGCCAGAAATTGAACCAGTGCCCATAATGTGATGCCAGCTTTGCAGAAGGCAGCTTAACCTGCTACACCACAGTGCTGGCCCCAGAACTCCTTAGACTTTCAAGACTGCTTTGTGAACAGATGTTATCCTAGAATGGTTCCTATAATGTGAATTTTGTGGCTTTTATGAATTTTAGTTGGAATATATTTTAGTGGGGAAAATGTTGAGGCCTACATGCAATAAAGTTTTTTCATTTTTTTAAATGTTTACTGAAAGCTTTGTAATTTTCTAGTTAATAATCATAATCGAATGTTAGACAGAAGATTGTTGTACTGTTTCAAAGCCTGATCACTTTTCTCTCCTTTACTGTTCCTACCTATGATCTCTGAAACAGGAGTTCCCATGAACCAGTGTACTCACTGAAACTTGAAACTTCCTGAAAATATCAGTTCCTTGGCTCACTTCCTAAATTTCTGAATCAGGAGGTCTGGAATGAGAGCACGTATCTCCATTTTATTATTTTTTTTAAAGATTTATTTATTTTTATTTGAAAGGCTGAGTTACAGAGATGCAGAGGCAGAGGCAGAGAGAGAGAGAGAGAGAGACTCTTCCATCCTCTAGGTCACATCCCAGATGGCCACAACAGCTGGAGCTGTGACCATCCGAAGCCAGGAGCCAGGAGCTTCTCCTGGATCTCCCATATGGGTGCAGGGGCCCAACCACTTGGGCCATCTTCTACTGCTTTCCCAGGCCATAGCAGAGAGCTGGTCAGAAGTAGAGCAGCCAGGACTCGAACTAGCGCCCATATGGGATACCAGCTGTGCAGGTGGCAGCTTTACAGCACTGGCCCCAAGGATGTCTGCGTTTTAACAAGCTCATCAAAGTGATTTTGCCATAGGTGGCCCAAGATTCACACATTTAGAAACATTACTGACCCTTGATATGCTGCAGGCCAATGCAGCCCACAAATTTTGGCAAAAATTTTGTTAATAATAGAATCACATTAACTAGGTAAAATAAAGTTCAGTTAATAACTGAATCATGTTATCTAAGTAAAAAGCATCTGTCTATTGCCACATTGTGAAACTCATCACCACCAGGCACCAAGTTATTTTTAAATTTATTAGTACTTCAATCAGGGTTGAATGCATAAAATTTTGAGTTGTGTAGAATTTGAGTTTTGTGTTATATAAAATTTAATATGAAAATAAAAAAATATAAATAGGTAAAAACATCATTTATCATCCATCTCTTTCCAGCCCTTAATAACATTTTATTGGAGATGCAGCACTTCCCTAATTTATAAATGTGCTTATATCTATGTTTGCAGGTAAGGAAATATATTGAAAAACAAAAGTAGGGACTTAATTTATTTACTGTCTTATAAATATATGCTTTTAATTTGCCTTCTTCCTCTTGATAATAAATAACTCCAAAACCACATCATGAATAAAGTAGGATTATTTACCCAAACCCTATTCAATTTTTAAAAAATCTTTTAGCTGTTATAAACAGTGCTTTCTTTAATTATATTATAATACATTTTTATACATTTGTCCAACATTTACTTTACAAATTGTTTGCCATACAATAATGAATGCTTAGGTCCCTTTCCCTTATAAAACTGTGCCTTTATGAAGAGGAGACAGTTGTAGCCATAGCTTTTGCCTGTCTGCCACCCTTGTCCTTCTCTCTGCGTTCTTCAGGTGAACTGCACCTCCTCACATCCTGCTGCATCCCCTATTCTGAGCCAGAATCCTGCAAGAGCTGTAGATCATGTGACTTCCATCCTCCCATTCAGGCATGTGCTTTGATCCACATTGGACCAGAGTATCTCCTGCAAACATGGCTAACAGAGCAAATCTGAGAAACTTATTCTACTCACCCTTGACTGTCTTCCTCAAATTGAGGGAGAAGCTTATTTATATAAGGAGTAGCTGAGATAAATATAGAAATAGAGAAACTATAGATAGATAAATGATAGATAGATACATAGATAGATAGATAGATAGACAGACATACATAAAATTAAAGCTTCTGGATCAAGCTATGCCTGAAAATAAGCACTGCCTTTAGATTCCCATATATTCCTATTTTTTGCTTAAACTAGTTGACTTGGTTCCTTGTTGCTCATAACTGAAGCAGCCTTGAGGAAGCAGATACAAAATAAAATTAACAAAACACCATCCTTATTAATAATTTAAAAGTTACATACATATTTATTTCTTACCATGTGTCCCACAATTTTTAACTTTTTCTCCTTTTAAAAATACTTGTTTTATTCTTTATTGACACATAGGAATTGTGCATATTTATAGGGTACAGTGTGATATTTCAATGTATGTATACGTGTAATGATCAGATCAGTGTAACTGGCATATCCATTACCTCAAGCTCCATTTCTTTGTGTTGGGAACATTCAAAAATCCTCTTTTCCTGCTATTTTGAAGTATATAATTAGTTACTATCAACCAATTATTCAACTGTGCTACAGAACCTGGTATTTCTTCTGTGCAGCACCACCCCTTTACGTGTTAGCCATCCTTTCTCCATCCCTTACTTCCTAGACTCTGGTAAAGACTGTTCCATCTCTATTTCTATGAGGTCAGCTCCTCTGCTTCCACATATAAGTGACTGCTCCACATCTTAAAATAACAAATTTCTGCTCTCACGCTCATATGATTTATCTCTAGACTAAAACTAAATAAATAACTTTGTAGGAATATTGCACTTTAAGCAAAACTTAAAATGACTTTAAAAATGACTTTTTCAGAGACTCAAAATTTGGGTTAAGCCAACAAAAATGTATTTCTTTCCATTGCAAAATCTATAATCATGATGCAGTGGAAATATAATTTTATTTATAAAAGTTCAGTCTAAGGGCCTGTGCTGTGGCGTAGCAGGTAAAGCCACCCTCTGCAGTGCTGGCATCCCATATGGGCACCAGTTTGAGTCCCGGCTGCTTCACTTCCAATCCAGCTCTCTGCTATGGCCTGGAAAAGCAGTAGAAGATGGCCCAAGTCCTTGGACCCCTGTACCCACGTGGGAGACCTGCAAGACGCTCCTGGCTCCTGGCTTTGGGTCGGTGCAGCAGCTCCAATTGGGAAGTGAGCCATCAGATGGAAGACCTCTCTCTCTCTTTGCCTCTCCTCACTCTGTGTGACTCTGACTTTCAAATAAATAAATAAATCTTTTTTAAAAAAGTTCAGTCTACTCATAACTTTTTAATAACATATATTAATCAGAGACTATTACATAATTTTGTTTTATAGCTGCGCTTTTCCATTCATGAGAACTTATGCAATGTTATTTTCATCATCTTAGTATTTGCACAGTTGTACAAGGGTGTATGAAGTTAAGGAAGTATGATTAGCATTACTTTACAAACTTGGGGCACAAATACTTTACATTTAATTTTAAAATTTTTAGTTTTTTAAAAAGATTTATTTATTTATTTGAGAGTCGGAGTTACACAGAGGAGAGGCAGAGAGAGAGAGAGAGAGAGGTCTTCCGTCCGATGGTTCACTCCCCAATTGGCCGCAACAGCCGGAGCTGTGCCGATCCGAAGCCAGGAGCCAGGAGCTTCTTCCGGGTCTCCCACGTGGGTGCAGGGGGCCAAGGACTTGGGCCATTTTCTACTGCTTTCCCAGGCCATAGCAGAGAGCTGGATCGGAAGTGGAGTAGCCAGGTCTTGAACCTGCGCCTATGTGAGATGCCAGCATTTCAGGCCAGGGCATTAATCCGCTGCGCCACAGCGCTGGCCCCAAAATTTTTAGTTTGAAAATCCACCTGTCATACTAACAGGAGGCAGTGTCTCCTTGTTAACATCTTTCCCTCTAAACTTGTTCAAGATCTCTGGGAGATGACTAAGTTCAAAGGAGGCTCACTGGCAAACAGCAATGGCATTGAAGTCTGCAACAGCTGTTTATTGCTATGGGATGTCACAGGAGGAAGAGTTTGCATGGTGTTCTCTCCATCCTTTGCTACAGGGGGAACCTTGCTGATCCAAACTCCCATCCAGACAGCCACGATACCCTCTGTAATGTATTCCCATCCCCAGGGGATAATCCATTACTTTCCAAACATTGCCAGCCTATGAGTGTCGCTGGATCCAGAGAAGTTTCTAGGAGCAGGTATTGTCTATGTTCAAACAGATCCTACCTCTGAGGTCTTTTCCTGCTATTGGAGAGAGTTTCCTATTTTGACAAAATTTTAAACATCACACTAGTAGCAAAGATAATATGAGAAACTCTTATGTGCCATTTTCCCGGCTTCACCAATTATTCAGACACATTTATTTTTTAATGAACCACTTTAAAGTAGGTTGGCAATATTACAGGGTATACCTCCAAAGAACTAAGATACTTTTGAATAACCAGATAGAACTATCAAAATTAGAAGGTAGCATATCTGTATATTTTACTGTCTAATCCAGAGTCCATGTTAAAATTTATATATTTTTAAATATTTATTTTATTCATTTGAAAATCAGAGCCATAGGGAGAGGGAGAGATTCTCCATCTGCTGGTTCACTCCCCAAATGGCTACAACACTCAAGACTGGGCCAGACTGAAGCCAGGAGCCAGAAATTTCTTCCAAGTCTCCCACATGGGTGTAAGGGCACAAGCACTTGGGCCATCACCTGCTGCTCTCCCAAGCACATTAGCAGGAACTGGATCAGAAGTGGAGCAGCCAGAACTCGACCAAGCCCTCATATGAGATGCTGGCATTGCAGGCGGAGGCTTTACCTGCTATGCCACAATGCTAGCCCCTAAAATGTATAATATTTTATAGCTAAATTTTTCTGATAATTTCTGATCCAATTCAAGATCATATATTATGTTTAGGTGGGATGTCTGTTTAATCTCCTTCTGACTGGAACAGCTGCTCAGTCTTCCTCTGACTTTCTTGTCCTTGCCATTTGAAAAGAATAGACCAGTTTGGAGGGTTTTTTGTTGTTGTTGTTATTGTTATTGCTGTCATTTGTGAAATGTCTTTCTCTCTGTGGTTGTCTGATGTTTCTCATATTAGACTGGATTTTTGGCAGGACTATCACAGAAATGAAACATTCTTCTCGGTGAAACATATCAAGAGGCCCATTATTGGTCATGTTAACTTTGATAACTTGGTGAGGGTTAGAAGAACCATCAAGGTTCTTCACTGTATAATTTGAATTTTTAAAACTAATTAAATAACAAGTTATTTGTGGAAAGGTACTTCAACACTCTCGGTAACCGCTTAGCGTTTCTCACAGTATAGGTAGATGAGTTCCAAGAATGAGCATGACAAAAGAGTGAAGTTGAAGAGAATGCATTTTTATAATTTTGTCTCAGACATCATAGTAACTTCACTTTTATAGTACTCTCTTGAATGAGGCGGTCAAAAGCTGTATTCAAGTTCAAGGAAAGGGAACACAGAGCCCACTACTCGACGGGTACCATACTAAGGTCAAATTTAAGAAAACAATAATCATTGAAAGTGTCATGGCAGCCATCTTTGAAAAATGATGTCTGTCATGATGGGCAACATTACAACTAATGAGGCACTACCCTTTGCTCCCAGTGATAACACCCTTTCTATCAGGGGGTTCAGCCCATTTAACTTCAGACCTGTGTGACCCTCTTAAGACTGAAGTCTTGGCTGGCGCCACGGCTCTCTAGGCTAATCCTCTGCCTGTGGCACTGGCACCCTGGGTTCTTGTCCCGGTTGGGGCGCCGGATTCTGTCCCGGTTGCTCCTCTTCCAGTCCAGCTCTCTGCTGTGGCCTGGGAAGGCAGTGGAGGATGGCCCAAGTGCTTGGGCACCTGCACCCGCATGGGCGATCAGGAGGAAGCACCTCGCTCCTGGCTTCAGATCGGCACAGCATGCCAGCCGTAGCGGCCATTTGGGGGGTGAACCAACAGAGGGAAGACCTTTCTGTCTCTCTCTCTCTCTCTCTCTCTCTCACTGTCTAACTCTGCCTGTCAAAAAAAGAAAAAAAAAAAAAAAGAAAAAGACTGAAGTATTTGGGAGAACCCTGGCCTCAACCGTTGAGGAGGAGGCAATTATCTTAGATGATTTTTTTTTTTTTTTTGAAGTGAGAACAAGAAAGAGAACTCCCTCATCTCCTGGTTCATTTTCCAAATGTCCACAACAGCTAGGACTTGGCAAGGCCAAAGTCATGAGCCCAAAATTCAGTCCAGCTCTCCTGAGGGGTGGCAGGGACCCAACTACTTCTTCAGCCATCACCTGTTGCCTCCCAGAGTCTGCATTGGCAGGAAGTTGATCCAGAGCTGGAGCTAGGAATCAACTCCAGGCACTCTGATGTGGGATTTAGACATCTTAACTATTGGGCCAAATGCCCACACAATCTCATGGGATTCCCATGACCATCATGTAGTGCTGCTGTCCAGAGGAAGAGAGGTGGCACACTTCTGTGAGCCCTGTCACCAAAGGAGAGAACAGAGGCAAAAAAAAAAAAAAAAAAAAAAAAAAAAAAGCCTCTCAATGTCTTACATCCCAGAGACACTTCTAAGCAGTGGTTGACTTTCTAATTTCCTTGGTTTCCAGTTCCGGTCAGATGCCACTCTTCATACCCTGGTCTTCCCATCTGTGCATAGCTAACAGTTGACTTCTTCTATCTCCTGCCCCAAGACCCTCTCAATTCCACACCATAAGATTTCTGAGGTAGTTATTGAAACTCAATGTTCCAAACCTAGAACAGAATTCTATATTCTGCTCTTAGAATGGGCTGAGCAATTCCGACAGAGACCAAGTTCCTCAGGGTTTGTTTTTCTATCATCCGCAGAATCGGCTCCATCTTCAGGCTGCTGTTGGATTGGCTAATGTAGTTTCTTATTTCTCATCCAGTAGGAGAGAAAGTAGGTGGGTCCTTCTTTTCATCTCTTCTGGCCAGTCTTCATCACTGGTTCACCCTGAAATGGTAACTATGCCCATGGGAGGAATATGCACTTCCTGGTTTAGAGTCCTTAGCTTTTCACCTTAGGTAGAGAATAGGTTGCAAGGGTAGAGATATTGACCTCTTCAGTCCTTGGGATTACCATCTGTTCCTGCCTAGGAGCCACTGTCATTTCTGGCCAGTCATCTCCAGTCAGACTGGCCATTTATTTCATAGAACCATACCGACACTATCATTTTCCATAGTTATCATATGACAAAAAAATTCTGAGAAGCATTGTTAGGATAATCAGGACCACATGATCCTCCAGTTGAGGGATGGGGTGCCATCACAGAAGGATGGCAATGTGGAGAAGTGTATCACTAATATCAGAGTAGGAAGAAAGAAGGGGGCACGAATGATGGGTGTGAAACCTTAGCAACTGCCACAGACTCACAGGATGTAAATAAAATCAAAACCCAAGATTCACATATCAGATATATAAAGATTTGGTCAAAATTATCTGAAAAGAATTGGTTGAAAAAAAATCCTTTAAATGGCAAAGAAAATTCCAAGCCCAGAGCATGCACTGAACAAATGCAAAGGCTGTCAAAGTACGAAGAATTTTTAGCATTTTATTTCAGAATAGTTTTAAATTCACAAGACAAAAATTGTGTGGCAGTACTACAAAGAGTTCTCATATACCTCTCACCTCCACTTCCCCTATTCTTAACATACCATACTAGTATGTTGGTCGCCAACAAATACACCACATCCAGCTTCCCCGATTTTTTTTTTTTTTTTTCCTTAAATCAATACTTTCGTAGGCCCGGGCGTTCCTTGCAGTCCGGCTGCGGGATCTCGGTTGGACAGCGGAGACTGTGGGCCCGGCCTCCAGCCCCATGGACCAGCTGGGTGGTGCGGGATTCTGGAGCCACAGCACAGAGGGCACTGAGCCATTGCCTCCCCTATGGCTCGGACTCCCAGGCGGAGGCGCCAAAGACACCTACGCCGACCGCTGGCGGGACACTGCCGCAGCCACCACGAACTAGTGCCGGTCATGCCCATCCCGTGGCTGGGGCGCTTCTTCCGTGGCCCGACCACCTGCCTGCCTGCATGCAGCCTGTGGGCACTTGCGCGCCTCTCACCTGGCGCGCACCAAGCACAGGAGCTCTGGGACGCGAGGCCGGGCTCCTCTGCTTGCAGTGCCTGGGCGCGCGCGGCGGGCTGTGCTTCCAGCTCAAGTTGCAGCTGCTGCTGCTGCTGCTGCTGTTGCTGTTGCTGGGCCGCCGGCGCGTGGACTTCCGCCTCAGAAGGAGCTGCAGGTCCAGGGCATTCACGTGACCGTGCTGCTGGTCGGGGGCCTGTGCTGGCGCACCCTGATAATCGTGGACGTGTGAGAGCGCCGGGTACCGGGTCGTCTGTGGATGGAGTGGGGCCGGTCAGGACTGTCTGTTTTCTACCCGCTCCCACGGGGGTGGTCCGCAGCAAGAGAGAGGCGGTGCCCCCCCAGCTCCTGCCCTGGAGAGAAAAGAACTGAGGCTTTCTTGAAAGGAAGACACTGTCCCTGGCTGGATCTCTGCTTGCGACTCTGCCTGTGTGCACGTTCCTATGCGGCGACCCCCTTGGCCACCTGCCTGTGGTTGCTGTTTGTGCTGTTTCAGGTGCACTGTGCAGTGCCCGCCTGTCCAGGCTGCATTTCCGTAGCCTCTGTGTGACCTCCCCCTCCGCAGTCCACACCTGCAGACCCTTGGACGTGGAGGAGCTGTTGCCCAGGAGCTTTAGCATACATCACCCTGCCACAAAGCTTACTCCACCCAGGGCCCCCTGAGTCTTGGCTCAGCTCCCAGACACCCTCTGTCACCTCGAGAGGCCCTGTGGGTCCCAAGTCCCTGCCAGGCTTTAGGGCCACCTCAGTGTGCTTAGACACAGTCCAGCAGGGAGCCACAGATGCCCTCAACAGGGACCTGCCTGCAGGAATGCGGGAGCCCAGGGCACCAGCTGAGGGCAGGTCTGGAGAGGAGTGAGCGGTGCTCAAAGTCTTCAGTGTGGGGTTTTGGGGGAGCATCTCAATTCCTTTCTGGCTTGGCAGGTGTGTGTGTGTGTGTGTGTGTTTAGTCTATTTTTTATTTGAAGGAACAGCTAGAATTGACATTTTCTTGTCTTGAGCAAGTCCAACAGATGTCAGCGATCCCTGAGGTGCGCTAGAAGACAGGAACAGTCCCTTCAGAATGATGGCCGCACCCCGAAGTTGGGTCTCTGCAAGCCAAGGGCTCGCCTCTCCTGCGTCCCTGACCTGGTCGCTACTGTCTAGGAAGTAATAAGCAAAATGACAGGCTCAGGGAAGGCACCCAGAGGAGGGAACTCCAGACTCTTCCACTTCTCTGCCATGTGGGCGTGGTGGGCACCATGGTGCTATGGCAGGTGGCCACATGGGCCTTTTGGCAAGTCAGAGGACATGGTGCCCTGGCATTGGGCAGAGACACAAGGATGGCAAGTAGGCCAACATTTTATCACCCCACTCAGGGTTGGACATGGAGCTTGGTAGAAGACGTGTGTCTGCGGAACTGGGGAGCAGTTGGGGGCTTCTATGACTGGTCCCACTGCTTGCTGCACAGACTCTTTTACCCTAAGTTATGCTGTTTCCTTAAAGCTTTGTTTCATGAATCAGCTCATGGGCCTCAGAAACACCAACACCCCCTTGCTGAGAGTGAAGGACCCGGCACAGTATGGCTGTGGTCTGCCTGTGCAGCCTTGAACATGAATGTGGCAGTAAAGAGTGACTGTACCTATTATACACCCGAAATTCTGGGTCTCAAGTGCCTGTTAAATTCTTTGTGAAGGCAACCACTTGCATTAAACCTTTTTTTTTTAAATGTGTAAAATCAATCAACAAACAACAACAACAACAAAAATAATTTTCCCTTTCACCCCTTCCAGCCTCCAGTAACAAACTTTCTGTGTTCAGATTGAGGTTTTTAATTTTTTTAAATTATAGCTCTTACATATAAGGGAGAACAAGAGTTATTTTTTTCCTGTATTCCGCTTATTTCACTCAACATGATATCTTACTCTACTCATTTTTGCTGCAAGATACAGGATTTCATTCTGTTTATAGATGCATAATGTATATTCCTTTATCCAGTCATCTAATGACAGACACCTTGAATAATTCCATATTTTGGTGACTGTAAACAGAGCTGCTATAAACCTGGTGGAGCAGATATTTTTTTGATACAATGAGTTGATGTCTTTTGGATATATATCTAGTAGTGGGATTGCTCAATTATGTGGACCACCTTCTGATGTTTTCCAAGGCCATGGCAGGGAGCTGAATCAGAAGAGGACCAGCCAGGACAGGAACTGGTACCCACATGGGATGCCAGCACCACAGGCAGAGTCTCAGCCTACTATGCCACAGTGCTGGTCCCAATTTTAATATCTTTAAAATAATGTTTAGATATTTTATTATTTAAGAGTGCATAGTATTTAGAAACGTTCATCCATATCAGGCAGTAATTATATTAAATTATTTAATCATCACAATAGGCACTTGAAAATCACTATTTTACATACATTTTACAGATGAGAAATATATGGGTTAAGTAATTTTCTCAAGAAAACACAGTTAGTATGCACGGGAACCTCTAATTGAACGTAAGTAATTTCATTCCCAAATCCTCCTTACAGTTTGATTCAGAATGCTCTGGAAGAGACAATAGTCTAATACAGTGGGTATTAAATTTCTGTCTGTGAGCTATAGTTAAAAAAAAGGTTTATTTTGACCTTGTGCATACAAATTGAAAGCAAGAAGTCTTAGAACAGTACTTACTCTTCCTGGGAAGCAAGCATTCTGCTAGTTCTACTCCATGCCATTTGATTCTAGTCTATGCTTTACAAATATTCTTTAAAAATTTGGTTGTTACCCACAATTTCACTCTAGTCCTAGTGAATCCATTCACAGTTTTAAAAACCCTAGAAAAAATAACAGAATCAGTTACAGTGATTGTGATAATGACGTTAGAAGCTAAATAACTGACAGTGCATTCAGGCTGCTATAACAAAATACTATAAACTGGATAAACAACACAAATTTATTGCTTGTAGTTCTGCAGGCCGGGAAATCTCATATCGAGGCATCAGCAGATTTGCTTTCTGGTAAGGGCCAGCTTTCTGTTTCTTTTTATGTCCTCACATGGTAGAAGGGGTCTCTTTTATAAGAGCACTAACGTCATTCACGAGGGCTCTTCCCTTATGACATAATCACTCCCAAAGGCCCCACCTCCTAATACCATTGCCTTGGAGGTTACCATTCAACATATGAATTTGAAGGGAGAGAGACACACACATTCATACCACAGCAGTAACTATATTTGAACCAAAGCTCCAGCTATTAAGGAAAATGAAGGGGGCTGCAGGCAGAAAAGGTAAAGACTTACTGTGGTTCCCATGCAAATTAATCTCCAGGTTCCAAGAGAACTCTGAAGAGTTCTGAGTTGTGAGTGACTAAGTGGAGATGAAAAGTTGGAAATCAGAGTACAGTTGAAAACCAACCAAAGCCATTCATGAGCATCAGATTTCTGGGGAAGAATGAAACGAGAACAGAAAAGGCACCGAACAGAACTGTGGGAGCACCAGTATCTATGAGAGGAAATGAAGAAGCCCCTCAGCAGAAGTGCAGGAGCAGTGGAGGAGGCCACAGGGCAGGTTGGAGCTGGAGGAGTGGGGGAAGCCAGAAGAGGGTTGGAGGGACAGGACCAGTGGTGCTAAACATTTGTCCCGTGGACCTGTCTTTGTCACTAAGCAGTTTGTGTGAACCACCATTCATCTTACCATTCTAAATTTTGTATTTGGGTTTTTAACCCCTGGTGCTTTACATTACATTCTGGTCATTGGCCTTTGTTTCTCTGGTTCTTCCACTAGGGATGTTCTGCTGAAATCCAGCCTAGACCTCACTAAGTGCTTGCCTATGATGGAAATCAATATAAAGTCAGTGTACATTTTGGGTCAGGTGTATATTTGCCCTTTTAGGTAATCTCACAACAATCCTACAAAGGCAAGAATATATTCCTTCATTTTACAGAAAACAGATATGGAGAAGTGAAGTGCTTTGATACAAGGAATAACTGGATAAAGAAAATGTGAGATATGTGTGTATATATATATACACATATATGTACATGCATACACACATATATATGTACAATAAAATACTACTCATCCATAAAAAAGAACGAAACCCCATCTTTTGCAACAAAATAGATGCAATTGGAGATCATTATGTTTAGTGAAATAGACCAATCCCAAACAGACAAATAGCATGTTTTCTCTCATTTGTGTTAGCTAATATATAGAGCACAAAAAATTGTAATATGAATGATTTAAATTAACATCTTAAGATTTGATTAGTGTTTATAGCCCTTATCCATTTTCCCAAGGAACAGTGGTCTTTCTGCTTTTCACTTGTTGAATTCTTTATTTAGGGAAGGGTGGGTGCATGGCTGGAAGAAGGTCAGGTGTGGGTAGTATCTCTATGCTCCTAAATCTGTATATATGAATACATGAAATTTGTTCACCTTATATAAATTTAAAAAAATAAATTGAAAGTATGTTATCGTAAAAATTAAAGGAAAATAAGGAAGGAGGAAGAGGGAAGGTAGGAAATATTGTTAAGTTCTTTTATTTATTTATTTTTTATTTGACAGGGAGAGTTATAGACAGTGAGAGAGAGAAACAGAGAGAAAGTTCTTCCTTCCATTGGTTCACTCCCCAAATGGCCACTACGGCCAGCGCTGCACCGATCCAAAGCCAGGAGCCAGGTGCTTCTTCCTGGTCTCCCATGCAAGTGCAGGGGCCCAAGCACTTGGGCCATCCTCCTCTGCCCTCCTGGGCCCAATAGAGAGCTGAACTGGAAGAGGAGCAACCAGGACTAGAACCCGGCGCCCATATGGGATGCTGGTGCTGCCCATGGTGGAGGATTAACCAAGTGAGCCACGGTGCCGGCCCCATATGCTATGTTCTTAAACTGTGTATATGAACTATATGAAATCTGTTATCTTTATGTAAGTAAATAAGTAAATTTAACTTTAAAAAAAAGAAACTGGAAATCAAAAGACCCTATGTCTTTTTCTGAAGCCAGTGATTCTCCTATCTCACCTAACTGTCTGCTGATCCCCAAAGGGCTCATGCTGCCTTTGGCCAACCTTCTAAGGTTTCCAGACAAGGTGCCCCTTCCCCATACCCCGTTGGCTGCTGGCCAGGTTTTTGCTCACTTCTGATGGCCCTTGCATGACAGAGTGGTTAGCCAGCTATTGTGGCTGCCACGAATTACCTGCTGCTATTTACCATTCATTTAAATCAACTCATTCTTTAATTAAAAAGATGATTGTATATTCATGCCAATACCATTATAAATATATAGTAAAGCAAGAAAGGTTAATCAAGGAATAAAGAATAACACCACATAAAATGTTAAATCTCTTACAAACCATTAGCAGATGTCAGTGCAGTTTACTACTGCCAGGCTGCTACCAAGTTTCCCATTGGTTTGCTCTTCTGCTGTTCCTATTTTGCTCCTCCCCCCACTTCTTCAACAGCCTGCCAATGAGGACCTAACACGCTGTGGACTAAATCTTCAAGAATTATGATATTAAGGGTCTGAATTGACTACAGAGATCCATATGCATTGAAAACATCAAGTAGCTACATGACAAGTGAATGTAAATTTAGACTGCTTTAATAAAAAATTGTGTCTGGTGAAGATTTTGGAGATGGAAGATATAAAGCTTTTAGAAGTAATTATAAAACAATGCAGACCACTGTGCAAAGAGTCACAAAGTCAGATGGGGGAAAGAATAGAATAGAGGAGAGATAGTCTTTGAAATAGGGCTGGAAACATTAATAGAATTTTGCTAGGTGGAGATGGAAGTCAGACATTCTGGATTTAGTTAATGGAAGAAACAGAGGAAGAGAAGATGAAAAATACAGGTTGTATTTGTGCAACAGAAATTGGGAGAAAAATTTTTAAAAACTGGAAGAGACAAAAAAATTGGAGTCAGGTCATTGCTGAGTTAGAATGTCACTATTCTTTTCTATGTTAGACAAATAGTAAATTAGCATTCTTGCTCATCAATCAGTCATTTGTGAACCTGTCAGGTTGCCTCAACTCTCCTAAACTGATCATCTCCGTATGTACCATATAAAGTAATAGTCTGGGGCAGGCATTGTGGCTTAGCAGATTAAGCTGCCGTCTGCAGTGCTGGCATCCCATATGGGTGTCAGTTCTAGTCCTGGCTGCTCCACTTTCCATCCAGCTCCCTCCTAACGTCCAAGTTCTTGGGCCCCTGCACTTATGTGGGAGATTTGAGTGAAGTTCCTGGCTCCTGTCTTCTGCCTGGCCCAGCCTCGGCTGCTGCGGCCATCTCGTGATTGAACCAGCAGATGGAAGATCTCTTTTTTGTCTCTCCTCTCTCTCTCTAACTCTAATTTCAAATAAATAAAATAAATCTTAAAAAAAAAATAAGAGCAATAGTCTTCCACGAGTGGCTAAGAGTCATATCCAATATGTTTGGTGACCTCAGAGACTGGTTATTAGCCTGCCTCAGTTCTCCTCTCACTGGAGTCTACTGTGAGACCACCAGAATGGGCTTGCCAGCCAGCCCCCAGTCATTTGCCTTGTTCTTAACTTTTCTCAAAGAGTACTTTCCCCAAGCCCTTTTTAATAATTAGAGCCTACTTACTGCAAGCTACAGGAGCTTATACAAAAGAGAATTTATTTTAATAAATTCTTATTAAAAGAATTTGGGAATGGGTCACAGAACTCAAAGGCCAGCTGTATCCTTTTTTGAAGTAGCTTGGAATCAGGGGCTGAAATAGGAGCTGGGCTCTGGTTTTCTCTCTTACCTCATTGTTCCCTTCACGTTGCTTCATTCATCTCCCTTTGTGGGCTGTCCTCCTCTGCTGCTGTCATCCCCATGCAGAAAACCTGACTTCCAATAGCTCCTGAATCCAGCTGGAGAGAGATTGACTTCTCTGCGAATGCAGAGAACATCTCTGAATAGACTCTGGCTAGTTTTGGCCCACCCTGGGGCTAAGGGCTGGTGAAGAGGAAAGTTTTTATGAACCTGACTGTGTAGAACCAAGTAAACTTGTGGATGGGGCAATTTATAGAGAATGGGAAGGCCTGAACAACAGCTGGCCATTTCACATCCCTCCAAGAGCTGTGCTAATATGGTAGACAGTAGCCTCATGTGGTCATTTAATTAGAAACATAAATTTCTTAAAATGAAATGAAATGAAAGATTCAGTTCCTTGGACACATTGGCCTCATATCAAGTGCTCAAGAGCCCCCTGTGGCCTGTGCTTACTGTATTGGGCAGCACAGATAATGAACATTTCCATCGTGGCAGATATATTGGACAGTTCCCATCTGGAGTTTAGGCATTTCTGGTTTTACCAGCAAAAGTCTTAAGTCTTCCAGCTACAGAAACAGCTATTACTCTTTGAGATGAATAACTGGAAATCATTTAATCCTTTCCAATAACCTGGAAATAATTTCTCTGGAGACCCCAGAATTAGTTTCTGATCATACCCCCACTTGAACACCAAGCAAAACCTCTTTACCTCATCATGCCTAAATTCTTTCTCTGCCTTACCTCAAAACTTTAAAGTCAAGTAATCATTATTCAAGGCTACTAGGCATATGCAATTCCTTTTAGTCAACTATCTTACCCATTCCCATAATATTCTCTGCTGCTTCTGCTGTAGATTTTCTTTCTTTCTCTGTCCACTGTGTCCTCTCAGTGTGGTAGAAATGGCCAGATACACCTGAGATTCAGCCTCCCTTTCACAGAATAGAGATGTCACTGAAACACGGCTGCATCCTCCACCCCGTCCTGCATCCAGGTGGGGCCATGTGACCGATTCAAATGCTGGAGTTGGAGAAGAGATTGATGTCACCTTCCAGATGGGTCTGTAAAAAGCATCTTTGCTTTCCTTGCACTATTACTCTGTCTGAATGGAAAACATCCTGTAGCTTTAGGGGATGGCAGAGCCACAAGATGGAAAGAGCTTGGATCTGTGACCACGGAGAAAAGATACAGCTAAGGAAGAACTCCTGCCACCATCTCTGAATCTGGGGATGAGGAAAGCCACTGCAATCAGGGGTTTGTTTGTTAAAGCATTTGTCTTGCATTACCCTGACACCTAGTTGACTTCCTTGCATTCTTACTATCTTGCCTTAGTTCCAGCTCCTGCTAGTCCCCCAGTAACCTAGTTTTAGAAGAGAGCTGTGCATTTTTCCACAGCAGATATAATAAGGCTGGCACATTGTAAAAACAATTTCTTAACTGCTTATTGCATCTTTCTGATCACTTCACCTTTGAAATAGTGCCTTTCAAATTTCCCTTGCTGGTGCACCACACATGAGGTTGATAATGACATGGTTGTATTGTCTGCCTGTGCTGAGAGAATCTGAAGATGGAAGGGAATGCCAGCATCAGGCCAGCATCTATAACAGCCATAAGAAATGTATGAAGTTGTGGCTACATCAAGCTCTCTGGTACTATGAGGAAAAACACCATTTCCCTCCCCATTTCATCTCTTTTATTAGTCTCACTCATTCTTTTCCCAATCTCCAGCTGCCTCATCTGTTCCATTCTTGTGGAAGATGTGGGCACCTGAGGGACATCCAGCATAATGCATCAGTGCTGAAAAGTGCAGCCCAGAAGGTAGATGAGAGAGAGAGAGAGAGAGAGAGCAAGAGAGAGACAGAGAGAGAGAGAGAGAGAGAGAGAGAGAGACCGATTTTATAGATAACCAAGGGGGAAATGCTCCACTTGGTTAAACTCTTTAAAAAGTTATGTGGGAACCAGCACTGTGGCATAGTAGGATAAGCCTCCACCTGCAGCGCTGGCACCCCATGTGGGCGCCAGTTCATATCCCAGCTGCTCCTCTTCCAATTCATCTCTCTCCTATGAGCCGGGAAAGCAGTGGAAGATGGCCCAAGTGCTTAGGCCCCTGCACCCACGTGGGAGACCTGGAAGAAGCTCTTGGCTGCTGGCTTCAGATTCCCAGCTCTTTGGGCAGTGAACCAGCAGTTGAAAGACCTCTCTCTCTGTCTCTCCCTCTCTCTGTAACTCTACCTCTCAGATAAATAAACAAAAGCTCTAAAAAAATTTTTGTGATACTTTACTACTGATTTGCTTCAGAGATTTTTTAAAAAAAGCACTTTTGTGTTTCTGAAAATGGTTCTAATATTCAATGGTTTTCTTGCTTGTATCTAGTATTACAATGTAATTGGTGACTTAAGATCAGCACATTTTTTGCAGGTTTTCTAAAAAGAACTTCCTTTTCCATGAAGCTTTCTAAGTTTCTTTGCCACTTATTAGATTTATTGCTGATTTTTTTCAAAGTTGACTGGAACCTTGCCCTGCAGACAACAACAGCAGAATATGAATTTTTGGAAGGTGGCAGGACTGTCTTTCTTGGACAAAGTCTATAACTGTTATCAAAAACAACTCTTCAGAAATGTCACCAAGCTAATGCCTATGGCCAGAGTAACTCCTCTCCTGCCCCCTCCCCTTTTTCTTGAGTAGTTACTGCAGGTTCACTGCATTTTTCTCTAGCAGATGTTGAATCCTGTGCCACTCAGATCCTCCATCTGATCACTGAAATGTGCATCCCAAGATGGTGCTCTTGAGCTGTGCTGAAACATCTTCAGACAGCACTCTGGGTCCACAAGGAAGCAAGGATAATGAAGGACATCACTAAAGAACCAACTGGATGCAGCATTCCTGAGAGGCCAAAACCGTGTAGGAAACAGTCTCACAGACAGCTGCCCTCTGAAGAGCAAGTGATTCCTTCTGGGCTGAGGGCAGGCATTTCAAACAGTGCCCACCAGGTAAGCTCCACATCGCTTAGCTGCGTTATGGCTAGAATGATTTTATTTCTGAGTAAGTAACTGACAGAAGCAGAAATTGAGCATTTTTCCCGATGTGGGTTTTATTTTTAACAAATGAAACAGTAACACATATAAATAACTGCTGTAACAGCAGAATGTATTTTCTTCCAAAATGAAGATCATATTTAGAATGCCCCAACAGGGACATGTTGTCTGATGGGAGGTCACAATATCAGAAAATGAAAATATCTTATTAAGTAGTCCTTAAGCAAGTTTTTTTTTTTTTTTTTTTTTGACAGGCAGAATGGACAGTGAGTGAGAGAGACAGAGAGAAAGGTCTTCCTTTACCGTTGGTTCACCCTCCAATGGCCGCTGTGGTCGGCGCGCTTCTGCTGGCACACCACACTGATCCGAAGCCAGGAGCCAGGTGCTTCTCCTGGCCTCTCATGCAAGTGCAGGGCCCAAGGACTTGGGCCATCCTCCACTGCACTCCCAGGCCACAGCAGAGAGCTGGCCTGGAAGAGGGGCAACCGGGACAGAATCCGGCGCCCTGACCGGGATTAGAACCCAGTGTGCCGGCGCTGCAGGCGGAGGATTAGCCTAGTGAGCTGCGGCACCGGCCAGTTTTTTTTTTTAAAAAGGGTTTATTTGAAAGGCAGAACGACAAAGACAGATGGAGAAATAGAGAGAGAGAAATCTTTAATTGCTGATTAATTTCCCAAATGTCTGAATAGTCAGATGTGGGCCAGGCCTACGCTAGGAGCTGGGAACTCCACCCTAGTCTCCCACATGAGAGGAAGGGGTTGGGCCATCTTCCCTGCTGCCTTCTCAGGTACATTAGCAGGAAGCTGGATTGCAAGCAGAGAGCAGGGACTTGAACCGGCTCTCTAATACAGGATGCCGGCATCACAAGCAGCCACAATGCCAGGCTCCAAGCAAATTTTTTTTTTAAAGAGTTTAACAGAAGCCAAATTCTTAAGTAGAAATATGTCTAACCCAATCATTCCATAATTGTCCCAGATCTTTGTATTTGTAGTCACAGGCTGCACCCCAGTCCGGGGCCTTTTTAAAGTGTGGTTCCTGGGAGAACTGCATCAGAATCACTTGTGTTGCAGTTTCCAGTCAGAACTTCCAGGCCTGGAAACTGTGAAGGTGAATGGGAGTGGGAAGTTTTAAGCAGCTCACCTGGCATTGTCTGTCCACTAATGTCTGCAGACGGCTGCCTTCCACTGTTTCATAAAGGGAACTACAGTTTGATGAGCACTGCTATCACAACTTGCCACTCAGAGACTTCTCATTTCTCCCAGCCGAGGTCACTCTTCGCCTGCTGCTTCTAATGCAGCCTCCCAGCCTGCTGCCTGCCAACCGTGTGACACAGTGGGGAGCAGCAGGCGCTTCCTGTGTGTTTGGTTTCCTCTGCCTCAGGGTGCAGGTTTTGGTCCTGTGTTTATATTTTCAAGCACATCTTGTTTTTCATAAGAGGGAGGGAGAAAACCATTTTAAATTTCATCATGAAGCAAGCAAACAAAAAGCAAGTTTTAAGCTGCCTTTTAATTCATAGATTCTACACAACAAAAAGGAAATCAATAGCATCTGGGTCTTGATCCAAGGGGGTTTTCTTGTCCTTTCATAACCAGAATTATCACTTACCTAAGTTGCCAATTTTGCTTTTGCTTAATTTTAAAAAAAGGGAGTTATATTTTATTAACCAAATTAAATTACTTTTGTTCTTGGAATTTAATATTTTTGGTATTTACAGAAACCTATTAAGAGCTTCTTAATTGTAAAAAAATGAGTTAATAACATTTCTCAAATTGGTTTATCAATTTGTCATCATTATGAGTGAAATTATTTGGTAATATGTTTGTCACTGAGAAACCTGATTTGATTTCAACTAAAAAAAAGTTAAAGTACTTGGATTTTTCATACAAATCTTTTGTGGTTTACTAAAAATAGTCCACATCCTAGGATTTAAGATTCCCAGACTGGCTTCTACTTATTACTCACTTCTGGATTTTATGGAACTAGTCATTTCCCAAATATTTTAGCTCTACTTTCCCAATCTTTAGAAGAAGAAAGAAAATAATAATAATAATAATAGAATCTCATCCTTTCCAGGCCGGCGCTGTGGCTTAACAGGCTAATCCTCCGCCTTGCGGTGCCGGCACACCGGGTTCTAGTCCCAGTTGGGGCGCCGGATTCTATCCCGGTTGCCCCTCTTCCAGGCCAGCTCTCTGCTATGGCCCGGGAAGGCAGTGGAGGATGGCCCAAGTCCTTGGGCCCTGCACCTGCATGGGAGACCAGGAGAAGCACCTGGCTCCTGGCTTCGGATCAGCGCAGTGCGCCGGCCGCAGCGGCCATTGGAGGGTGACCCAGTGGCAAAAAGGAAAACCTTTCTCTCTCTCTGTCTCTCTCTCTCACTATCCACTCTGCCTCTCAGAAAAAAAAAAAAAAAAAAAAGAATCTCATCCTTTCCAAAGAACTAGCAGAGAAATGAGAGAAGGAAGAGAAAGCAAATAGGAATGTTAGAATTGAAGAAAATGTAATGAAAAGCCAGCTGGCAAGAGGGGGGGAGTTTCAGAGAAGACAAATACCAGAAGACATGTAAACTGAGGAGTTTACAACATTATAAGAAATAGATGTTCTAAGTTCATTTTGATAGTAGACAGTATATAAACATTGGTATATTATGAAAGGGGATGTGCCAAGACTATGAATAAATTTGAACAAAAATTAAAATGGATTACCTTCCAATAATACCTGAGGCCACAAAATTACAGGGAACAGATTCTTCATTAGAAGATAGAACCTCATTCAAAGATGTGAAATGCACATACTTCATTCTACATCAAATTTCACACACAAAAATAAATTAGAATGAAATTCATTTCTATAATTACAACCTGACATTCTTAGAAATATGAATGCTATGCCAACTCAGAGTCAAAAGCAAAATTGGAAAATTTTGGTGTAAGAGGAGTGAAAAGAAAATAGAATCCAGGCCGGCGCCGTGGCTCACCAGGCTAATCCTCCGCCTTGCGGCGCCGGCACACCGGGTTCTAGTCCCAGTCGGGGCACCGATCCTGTCCCGGTTGCCCCTCTTCCAGGCCAGCTCTCTGCTGTGGCCAGGGAGTGCAGTGGAGGATGGCCCAGGTGCTTGGGCCCTGCACCCCATGGGAGACCAGGAGAAGCACCTGGCTCCTGCCATCGGATCAGCGCGGTGCGCCGGCGGCAGCGCACTGGCCGCGGCGGCCATTGGAGGGTGAACCAACGGCAAAAGGAAAACCTTTCTCTCTGTCTCTCTCTCACTGTCCACTCTGCCTGTCAAAAAAAAAAAAAAAAAAAATAGAATCCACAGAAATACTTAGAGGTTTCAGGTGTGCCTATGCAGGCACCACTTAACCCATAGTCCCAGTTAATCATTGTTTGTAAGTGATGACTGCAGCCTACTTGACTTGATGATAGAAATTCTTTTCACTGGTAGCAGCTTTCATTTTTTTTTTTTTTTGCTAGAAATTTTGTTTTTCTTTCCCATTATAGAGTAAAACTGAAGACTGCTACCAGAACACATCTATCCACATGGCCCTGACACAGTAGCTTGGACTCCCAGCTTATACCACCTTTCTTTACTGGAGTTATATTTCATTGCATTCCAAAGGCAGAAACCCTTGGTCATGATCAGCAAAGAATTCAACGCGGTGGCAGGCGGCTTTCTACTGAAATGAAGCTTCATTTCAAACAAACACATGGCGGCCACTCAGGAGGCTCCTGGTAAGCTAGTCTTTCTGTTTTCTTGGCATCTCATTTCCTCTCATGGCTCATGGAATGCGTACATGGCAGGACCAAGACACCACTGTCTCGTGCTATGTCCATAGGAAAATGCTGGGTTTTGAGCTAGGATTTCCCATTATGTTACTTTACAGCCCTCCACTGTTGTCTCAGTTTAGTTGCCTCAGGGGAAAGTAGTCTTCTCTAGGGTGTTCCTTAGCAACCTTTTGAATGTAACCCGGGACCCTTAGGAAATCCTCTATCTGTGGGGCCTGTGGCAGGAAGGAATATGAATTAGAGTACCAGCTCTGATGAGGAAGCGTGCCTTACAGCAGGTGTTAGAATGGCCAAGTCTTCCTGGAGGTGTCACAACAAAAGGACTGGGAGACTGGGGATTTGTCTTTGAAGATTTTTTTCCACTGTGGCTTGTGGCAGTGATTTGAATAGATTTTTTTTTTCAATAGTGAATTTAGGAATTTGTGGACTCCAAAACTGATCATTTTGATAATAGCTCACCTACAAAGGGAAAGTTCCATTGTGAGTTTCTGTTTTGTTTTCTAAGAGAGCACAGCAGTAGCCATGTATTATCATACTGTATTTTAGGGATACTCCTTCTTTGGAGATTTATTTTTAGGTGTTGCACTCTCTCTTCCTCTCTCTGGGGTGTGAGGGAGGCTTTGCAATATGTTCTGTGAGACTTCTCCAAAGTGATAAATGAGATTTTTCAATCTTCTCATTCAAACAGTAACTGCCTGAAAAGCCAAGAAGTGGAGTGAGGGGGCGGAGATGAAGGTGACAGATTGATGAAGATCAGGAGAAACGAATTTGGAAAGGGAAGGAGGAGCAAACTGATGAAGAGTTGTAAAAACCAGAAAAGCAATTCTAAATTAGATGTAGAAATGGCAGGATGACAAGGTGAAGTTCTCTATAGGGAGAGAGTTGCTAGGCTGACACATTTGAGTCAGCCTGAAATTTTTAAAAGTAGGAATTCACAAAAGCAAGAGCAGTGTAATTATTCTACAGAAGGCAGAAATTGGTAAGAGTTACCTGCAGAGGTAAGCCCTGGGCAGCTCATCTGGGGCCTTTCGTTTGATTCTGTGTTGTGATTTGGTCAACGCAGCTTGTTTTTAATTTGTTCCTAAAGGAGAATTATCAAACACATGAGTCCAACTTAAGTCATAGAGTACTGACCACAGGAGTTGCAAAGACCCCTCTCCCTTGGTTTCTGCAGGCCACCTTACTTTTCCTGCTGTGGCTTGCATGAACTATTTACTCTCTGCTGGCTCCTGAAAATTGCACAGAAAGGAACACTGCAAAGGACTCACCCCCTGAAAATCTCACCGTCACTCAATGCATCCTGCTCCTCACTCTAACTTGGGTATTGACAAGGTTAAAGAAAAGCAGCTGGGAGTCTACATGGAAATCTGATGGAGAACACTGGTGCCCAGGCTCATCAGTACTCCATAATGAGCTTCCCTGGGATCTCTCCCTTTTTGTCTAGCAGACACCTCCCCACCCCCACCCCGACTCCACCCCACACCCCCTACCCCCATCCCTAGTCCTGGAAACTTTGTTTGCCTTTGAATTTTCTTGTGACCAGGTCAAAAAAGTGAGAAAAGCATTTCCTCACGCAGCGCCAGGGGGTCTAGTGAGAACCAAATAAAATAACATACAGAAATGCTTTGTAAAGCAACATAAACCCAATCCCACAAATAGAAATGATGATAATATTCAAATTCTCAGCCACATCTTCTTTTCTCACTTTTGTCTCTCTCTTTTCTCACATATGCACGTATAACCTCATGAACATGTGAAAGCATGCATGTGAGTGTGGAAAAATGTGATTTCATGCCATCCTAAAATTTCTATAAATGTCACAGTGCAATTAGTAACACTGTGCATTTATAAATGGCAGTCAGTTCCTGAATACAAACAAAAGGTAAAAGCATCACATAGCAGAACAGGAAACAGAGGAAGTGCATTTATAATGGGCATCTTTTTTTCCATCAGCCTTAGAATTCTCAGGACAAATTGAACTCAGCAATCCCCATAAGGCCTAAGGATGAACTTAGTTTTTAAGACAATGATGAACTCACTGCCATTGTTGTGCAAGAATATTATTGTATTCCTTTATTATCATATATAGTACCTTTCCTTGAAAAGCCAAAGGCATTTTACAAAACTGACAGTGATCCTCACCGTGTCCCTCTGGACTGACTAGGCTTCATTACAAACCATAAATAATAACTGCCCTTTATTTTGAAATGTCTCCTACAGAAGTTGTTAAAAGTGAATTGGATAGTCATGATTTGTGGATTCTAAAGGGATTCATTTCATGGGAGTTAAACAGGGTGAATTCCTATGGGTTTTGATCTATTGGAATTATTTTGACTCAAAAAAAATTAGTTGCATCAGAACAATTCCAGTGCACTTGAAGTGTCCCTCATAATTACTAGCATTTTCTTTTAAATTAAAAGAAATATATACTATGACTACATTGCATAAAGTAAATATGAAACAATTATTCAATTTGCTGATTCAGTGAAGATCTCCAAACAAAGAAGTTATTTATGGGCATATTTTCTGGGTTCCCTGGGTTTAGTTGTTTAACTAGGGAGGTCAGTCACATTGTCTGGAAGATCTACAGATACTCCCAAGGAAAGTGGCTTCTTTTTTCTTTTTAAGATTTATATTTATTTTACTTATTTGAAAGGCAGAGGGAGAGAGAGAGAGAGAGAGAGAGAGAGAGAGAGAAATCTTCTACCCCCTGGTTCATTCCCTAGATGGCCAAGGCTGGGCCAGGCCAAAACCAGGAGCCACGAGCTTCTTCCAGGTTTCCCACATGGGCAGCAGGGGCCCAAGTACTTGGACCATCTTCTGCTGTTTTTCTCAGACCATTAGCAGGGCGCTGGATCAGAAGTGGAGCAGCTGGGACTCGGACCAGTGCCCTTATGGGATGCTGACATTGCAGTCAGCAGCTTTACCCACGACACCACAATGCTAGCCCCAGTGGGTCCTTCTTCACTCCTTATTGGAGGGAGAATGCTTATTTTCTTCCCCAAACACTGCTCCTAGAAATTAGCTATTTCTTTTGGTCATCTAATATTCAACAGCCATGCAGCAGTCTCTCATTATCCCCCCTCTTTGATTAATGCCCTTTTTAAAATTACTAAGTATAGTTGTCACTACTGAAAAATAAAACTAGAGGAACTCATATTAAAATGTTTTCCATTTTCATTTATGTTTACTCTCCCTAGTATTATTTATTAAACAATTAAATTACTATTAGCAGATGGTAATTGCAGGGAATAAAATGCAAAAGCATATGATATCAAATAAGAATGTTTTACTGATAGAATTTAAAAGTTCATTGTTGATTGGTCATTTTCCTATGGAAGAAAAAGATAACAGGGTTGTATATTATGTTCCACTTAGATTAATTAACGCATTTACTCAAGAGATCGTGGTGGTGTCCTAAGTTAATGATATGGAAAGAGTGATTTTGAGCATATGGTCAATGTGGAATATACTTGTATAGGCACAGAATAAACTAAGACAGAATGGTGTAATATCTGTAAATGGTTAATGCTTGTCTGTTTAGAGAGCATAGCACACTTGAATCTCCAGGAGCTGAAATCCATTACATACACTGAAGAAGGGAATTGTTTGAATATCAATAATTTCTCATATTTTTCTACCACTGATGGGTTTCCACCATGGATGTCTGGTTTAAAATGGATCATTCATATTTCAAATGTATCTTTTTAAAATATATTTATTTATTGAAAATATTCTATTAATTCAATATATATTTAATAGCCAAAATTAGGTCCTGCTAAGCATGAGAAAATCTCTTGCATACTGACTTTACAGAATTTCAGTAGAAATCAAAGGAATTGGATTCGTGCAAAATTTTCTTTAAAAAATTATTTATTTCCTTGGAGGCAGAGTTACAGAGAGAGGGAGAGACAGAGAGAGAGAGGTCTTCCATCTGCTGGTTCACTCCCCAGATGGCTGCAATGCCAATCCGAAGCCAGGAGCCAGGAGCTTCTTCAGGGTCTCCCATGTGGGTACAGGGGCCCAAGTACTTGGGCCAACTTCTATTGCTTTCCCAGGCCATAGCACAGAGCTGGATCAGAAGTGGAGCAGCCGGGACTCGATCCACCTCCCATATGGGATGCCAGCACCACAGACAGATGCTTAACCTACTACGCCACAGTGCTGGCCCCTTGTGCAAACTTTTCTCCTAGATTTTGTGAGAAATTGAAAATAGCTCAGAAATTCCATCGATATCCTCTGACAGTTCCAGGGAATACTACAATGAGACCTCTGTAGTCATAGTTTCTGTAGTTCTTCAAGTTTTTTAAGGACAATTTTGATACTAAATCATCATTTCCACAGTTTAGAATAGGGGTTTTGATTATGGGGTTGTTATATAGGTAACCAACAGATTATCTTGTTCCTCACTGAAAGTAGAACCTGGATTTGGTTCATTCTTGTCCAGGGAGCATCTGTTTCAGAGGAGACTGACTCCTTATCAACCTGAAAGCATGACTTATAGTTGGTTTGTACCTTTTGCTTCTTTGTCTTTGACTGATTTGGTGTAGCTGGTTCTAGCAATAAGAGATTAGGAGAAATCTACTGATTTAAATCAATCATGTTAAGTATGTGACAAAAGTTGACCTGGATTGGGGAGCTTTATGGAATTTTCTTTAATTGTTGAAAAAAAGGAAAGAAGCAATGAAATTTCACTTTCCCTTTGCCCTGCCTGTGTGGGTACAGTGTAATGATGTGACACTTGGAGCTACCACAGTTTCTTTTAGATCATGGGGAAATTGCTGGCACTGGGAAGATGGAAACTGGCAGACTGGAAAGCTAGAAAGAAGCTTGACCCTGGTAATCTGTTAAATCACTTTATTTACTAGTCCTGGAATTTCTCTACCTTTGGACTTCTTTCTGTGTGATGTGACTTTAGTCACTTTTAGTTTTTGTTTTTCTAGATATTTCTTCTTTTTTTAAGGATTTATTTTATTTATTTGAAAGGCAGAGTTACAGAGAGAGGTAGAGATAGAGTGAGAGGGGTTTCCATCTGTTGGTTCATTCCCCAGATGGCAGCAAAAACCGGGGCTGGGCTGATCCAAAGCCAGGAGCTTTTTCCAGATCTCCCACTTGGGTGCAGGGGTCCAAACACTTGGGCCATCCTCTGCTGCTTTCCCAGGCACACTAGCCGGGAGCTAGATTAGAAGTGGAGTAGCCGGGACTTGAACTGCTGCCCATATGGGATGCTGGCACCTCAGGCTAGGGCTTTAACCCTTTGTGCCATCCCCTAGATATTTCTGATAGAGTTAAAAACAATTTGATTGGTATCATAAAAGCAATTACAATTTTTAAAATATTAGAAATAAACAAGTTTACTCATGGAATCTGAGTTGTAAGGCTCCTTAAAGGTCATCTAACCTAACCATCTGACTACGCTGTGAAACTTGAAAATGAACGAGCAATCTATAACTACTATTATGTGCGAGTAGGCTTTCACTGACACCTTGAAATTACTGCCAGAATGACCAAATTAATGGTGTATTAATAAGAGGCAATCTCTTAAAGATTGAATTATGTTCTCTTCCCTCCCATTCATGTGTTGATAACGTCTTTTTTTTTTAAATTTATTTATGTAGTTGAAAAGCAGAGTTACAGAGAGGGAGGGAGGGAGGGAGGGAGAGAGAGAGAGAGAGAGAGAGAGAGAGATCATCTATCCACTGGTTCATTCCCCAGATGGACACAATGCAAGAGCTATGCCAATCTGAAGCCAGGAGCCAGGAGCTTCTTCCAGGTCTCCCACATGGGTGCAGGGGCCCAAGCACTTGGGCCGTCTTCTACTGCTTTCACAGGTCATAGCAGAGAGCTGGATTGGAAGTGGAGAAGCTGGGACTCAAACAGGTGCCCATATGGGATGCTGGCACCTTAGATGGCTGCTTTACCTGCTATGCTAGAGCACTGGCCCTGATCTTTAAAGAGGCAGGAGATACTTGGCTGATTTGGGATAGGGTCTTTAAGGAGGTAACTGAGTAAATGAGGTCATAAGGCCTTAATCTGATGGCACTGGTGTCTTTACCAGGAGGGAGATGGCACTGGCAATACCTGCACACAGAGAAAAAGCCGTGTGAGGACACGATGAGACAGTGGTGGAGAAAGCAAGGCTGCTGATACCTTATCTTAGCTTTTCTGTTGCCAGCATTGTGGAAAAATATATTTCTGTTGTTTAGGCCACCTAGTCTGTAGTATTTTGTTAACGCGCCCTGAGGAGACTAATAGAAGATCCAAAGAAAATTGCTTAAAAATAAGCAAATTTATCCTGTCATAATATTGAGATTTTATGGTTGATTACTGAACAGCTCAGTGATGTGAGCCAGGCCCCGGGATCTCTCCATCTTCCTGCTCTGCCATCCTCAGCATACTGACTTCTCACCATGCACGTGTTGATGCATGGAAGCCAAGGATTAGTACCAGCTCCAAGTGTAACTTCCACACAGCTGCTTTCAACAGAAAAGCCAGCTTCTCATGAAAATCTGTCTAAGAGTGAAGGAAATTTTCCCAGAAGTCGGTCGGTAGTCATTTTTAAAACATTTATATTCATTTTTTGTCTTTCGGCTTTAAAGTCTTTCAAATCATACAGAAAGTGTAAAGAGTTCAGTGAGTATACGTAGGTCTAACAGCTTTTAACATTTTGTCATATTTGCTTCATATTTACATATACACATACACACACTGCTTTTTATTTTTAAAAAAGATTTATTTATTTATTTGAAAGGCAGAGTTATATATATAGAGAGAGACATAGACAGAGAGGTAAAAAGACATCTTCCATCCACATTTGGTTCACTTTCCAAATGGCAGCAAGAGCTCCTGCAAGGCCAGGCCAAAGTCAGAAAACTGGAACTCCATTCAGGTCTCCTATGTGGGTGGCAGGGGCCCAACTACTTGGGCCATTGTTGCTTTCCCAGGCACATTACAGGAATCTGGATAAGAAGTAGACCAACTGGAACTAGAACACGTGCTCATATGGGATGCCAGTATTCCAAGTGGTGGTTAACCTATTGCATCACAAGGCTAGCACCTACCTATTACTTTTTTTTTTTTAAGATTTATTTTATTTTGAAAGACAAGTTACAGAGAGAGGTAGAGACACAGAGAGAGAGAGAGAGAGATCTTCCATCCAGTTATTCACTCCCCAGATGCTGCAATGGCCGGCATTACGCATTGCATTACGCAATGGCCGGCCCCCCTATTACTTTTTAAAAACATATATATTTTTTAAATTTTTTATTTTTTTGACAGGCAGAGTGGACAGTGAGAGAGAGAGAGAGACAGAGAGAAAGGTCTTCCTTTTGCCGTTGGTTCACCCTCCAATGGCCGCCGCGGCCAGTGCGCTGCCGCCGGCGCACCGCGCTGGTCCGAAGGCAGGAGCCAGGTGCTTCTCCTGGTCTCCCATGGGGTGCAGGGCCCAAGCACTTGAGCCATAGCAGAGAGCTGGCCTGGAAGAGGGGCAACCAGGACAGAATCTGGTGCCCCAACCGGGACTAGAACCCGGTGTGCCGGCGCCGCAAGGCAGAGGATTAGCCTGTTGAGCCATGGCGCTGGCTGTTTAAAAACATATTTTTAAAAGTATGTATCACAGGGCCAGCGCTGTGGTGCAGCGGGTTAACGCCCTGGCCTGAAGTGCCGGCATCCCATAGGGCACCGGTTCGAGACCTGGCTGCTCCACTTCTGATCCAGTTCTCTACTATGGCCCGGGAAAGCAGTAGAAGATGGCCCAAGTCCTTGGGCCCCTGCAATCGTGTGGGAGACCCAGAGGAAGCTCCTGGCTCCTGGCTTCGGATCGGCGCAGCTCTGACTGTTGCAGACAATTAGGGAGTGAACCTTTGGATGGAAGACCTCTCTTTCTGCCTCTCCTCTGTGTAACTCTGACTTTCAAATAAATAAATAAATAAATAAATCTTTTTTTAAAAAAAGTATGTATCATATACATGGGATTTGTGATACAGATCATAAAACGAGGAAAGAAGATTATTATTTAAAAGATTTATTTTTTTTTATTTGAAAGAGTTACACACAGAGAGAAGGAGAGGCTGGGGGGGGGGAGAAAAAGAGAGAGAGAGAGAGAGAGAGAGAGAGAGAGGTGTCTTCCATCCACTGGTACACTCCTCAATTGGCAACAATGGCTGGAGCTGTGCGGATGTGAAGCCAGGAGCCAGGAGCTTCTTTCCAGTCTTCCACGTGGGTGTGCAGGGGCCCAAGGATTTGGGCCATCTTCTACTGCTTTCCCAGGCCATAGCAGAGAGCTGTCTTGAACTAGTGCCCATATGGGATGCCGGCACTGCAGGTGGCAGCTTTACCTGCCACACCACATCACTGGTCCCGAGATTGCTCTTGTAAATTCTTGCTTATCAAGATCATTGTTTATAAAAATGCTACTGGTTTTGTGTTATTATACTGCAATTTTTAAATTTTATTTATTTTTATTTTTCCTCCCTCCTCCCTCTCCCTCTCTCCTCCCCCTCTCTCTCTTATCCTGCCGCTTTGCTGACTTCACTTATCAGTTCTAATAGTCTCCTGGTGTGGAGTGTTTTCGTTCCTCTATATATAGACTCATGTCATTTGCAAATAGGGATAATTTGACTTCCTCCTTTCCTATTTGTATGTTTTTTCTTTCCTTCACTTGCCTAATTGCTCTGGTTAAAACTTACAAAACTGTATTGAATATGAGAGGTGAGAGTATACATCCTTGTCTGGTTCCAGATCTTAGTAGAAATGCTTCCAGCTTTTCTCCATTCAATATGACATTGGCTGTCGGCTTGTGGTATATAGCCTTTATTGTGTTGCGATTTATTCTTCACACCTAATTTACGTTTTTTTATCATAAATAAATGTCATATTTTATCAAGTGCTTTCTCTGCATCTTCTGAGATGATCATAGGTTCTCATCCTTCATTCTGTTTATGTGATATATTCCGTTTATTGATGTGCATATAATTGAACCATCCATGCATCCCTGGGATAAATCCCACTTGGTCAGAGTGAATGATCATTTTGATGCATTGAATTAGGTGTGCTAGTGCTTTGTGGAGGATTTTCAAATATATGTTGACTGGGGATATTGATCTATAGTTATCTATAGTTTTATTTTTGTTGCATCCTTGCTAGATTTGAAATTAAGGTCATATTTGCCTTATAGAATGAGTTTGGAAGGGTCCTTTCTCTTTTGATTGTTTGAAATAGTTCGAACAGGCATTATTTTTTTCCCTAAAAATTTGCTAGTATCCAGGAGTGAATTGTTCTGATCCTGGACTTTTCTTTGTTTGTACTCTTTATTTCCGATTTGATCTCATCCCTGTTTATTGGTCTGTTTAGGTTTTCTATGTCTTTGTGATTCAATATTCGGAAGTTATATGTTTATACAAATTTATAATTTCTTCTTTGTTTCTTATTTATTGGCATAAAATTGTTCATAATAGTTCCTAGTGATTCTTTGTGTTTCTATAGTATCAGTTATAATATCTCCTTTTTCATTTCTGATTTTGTTGGTTAGAATCTTCTCTCTTCTTAGTCTGGCTAGCAATTTATCAATTTTGTTTATCTTTTGAAAGAACCAGCTTTTCATTTCATTAATATTTTGTATAATTTCTAAAATTCCCATTTTATTTTTTTCCTCTCTAATTTTTATTATTTTATTTTTTACTAAGTTTGGGCTTTTTTTTTTTTATTTCTCTGTCCTTGAGATATTTATTTAATATCTTTTCTTTTTTTATGTGGGTGCTTATTACTACAAACATTGCTTTTAGTACTGTTTTTGCTGTATTCCATAAGTTTTGATAAAAATAAATAAATTCTCATTGGGATAAGAAATTTTGATTTCTGCAATAATCCATTATTCATTCATTCCAGCTGATGGTTTTCCATCTCCTTGTATTTGTATAATTTCTAGCCCTTTTGTTGTTAATTTACAGCTTTACTCCAATATGGTCAGAAAAGATATATGGCATAATTTCAGGGTTTTTTTTAACGTGTTAATTCTGGTCTTGTGGCCTAGTATATGAAATATCATAGATAATGTTCCATATGGTAATGAAAAGAATTTGTGTTCTGTTGCTGTGTGATAGAATGTTCTGTAAATGTCTAGTATATCCATTTGCTCTATAGCATAGGTTAGCTCTATTCTTTCTTTCTTTCTTTTTTTAAAATTTTTGTTTATTTGACAGGTAGAGTTATAGACAATGAGAGAGAGAGAGAGAGAGAGAGAGAGAAAGAGAGAGAGAGAGAGAAAGGTCTTCCTTCCGTTGGTTCACTCCTCAAATGGCCGCTATGGCCCTCGCTGCGCCGATCTGAAGCCAGGAGACAGGTGCTTCCTCCTAGTCTCCCATGCAGGTACAGGGCCCAAGGCCTTGGGCCATCCTCCACTGCCTTCCCAGGCCACAGCAGAGAGCTGGACTGGAAGAGGAGCAACCAGGACTAGAACCCGGCGCCCATATGGGATGCTGGTGCTGCAGACGGAGGATTAACCAAGTAAGCCACAGCACTGGCCCTCTTTCTTTCTTTTTTTAAAGATTTATTTAAATTATTTGAAAGAGTTAGAGAGAGAGAGAGAGAGAGAGGTAGAGCCAGAGACAGAGGTCTTCCATTGGCTGGTTCACTCCGCAGATGACTGCAATGGCCAGAACTGAGCTTATTTGAAGCTAGGAGCCAAGATCTTCTTCCAGGTCTTCCATGCGGGTACAAGGGCCCAAGCACTTGGGCCATCTTCCACTTCTTTCCCAGGCCACAACAGAGAGCTAGATTAGAAGTAGAGCAGCCAGGACTTGAACTGGCACCCATATGGGACTCCGGCCCTGAAGTCTGGGGCTTTAACCCACTGCGCCACAGTGCCAGCTCTTTGCTTTATTGTTTTTTCATTGATATTTTTTATTTATTTATTTTTTTTTATTTTATTTATTTTTTTTATTTTTTATTTTTGACAGGCAGAGTGGACAGTGAGAGAGAGAGAGACAGAGAGAAAGGTCTTCCTTTGCCGTTGGTTCACCCTCTAATGGCTGCCGCGGTAGCGCGCTGCGGCCGGCGCACCGCGCTGTTCCGATGGCAGGAGCCAGGTGCTTCTCCTGGTCTCCCATGGGGTGCAGAGCCCAAACACTTGGGCCATCCTCCACTGCACTCCCTGGCCACAGCAGAGAGCTGGCCTGGAAGAGGGGCAACTGGGACAGGATCGGTGCCCCGACCGGGACTAGAACCCGGTGTGCCGGTGCCGCAAGGCGGAGGATTAGCCTGTTGAGCCACGGCGCCGGCCTTCATTGATATTTTTATGATTGATTTGTCCATTGACAAAAGTGAAGTGTTGAAGTCCCCCAATATAATTATATTGGAGCTTATGTCTCTGTAAATCTACTAATGTGTGTTCTGAAAAAGTGGATGTTTTGGCCTTCAGTGCATACACTGAAGATATGACAAGGGTCATATCTTCTTATTGAATTGATTCCTTGTTTATTGTATAGTGAACTTCCTTGTCTTTTTTTTTTTTCTTAAAGATGTATTTATTTTATTTGAAAGTCAAATTTACACAGAGAGAAGAGGAGAGGCAGAGAGAGGGAGAGAGAGGTCTTCCATCCACTGGTTTACTCCCCAAGTAGCCGCAATGGCTGGAGCTGCGCTGATCCGAAGCCAGGAGCCAGAAGCCTCCTCCGGGTTTCCCACGCGGTGCAGGTGTCTAAGGACTTGGGCCATCTTCCACTGCTTTCCCAGGCCATAGCAGAGAGCTGCATCAGAAGTAAAGCAGCTGGGACTCAAACTGGAGCCCACATGGGATGCCGCACTGCAGGCGGACGCCTTGCCCACTACGCCATAGCGCTGGCTCCCCTTGTCTCTTTCAACAATTTTTATTTTAACGTCTCTTTTGTCTGATTAAAGTATAGGTACTCCTGCTTAGTTTTTATTTCAATTTGCATAGCATATCTTTTCTCATCCTTCCAGTTTCAGTCTGTGTATGCCTTTATTTGATATGTTTTTTTCCTTTCCTTTCCTTTCCTTTCCTTTCCTTTCCTTTCCTTTCCTTTCCTTTCCTTTCCTTTCCTTCCTCTCCTCTCCTCTCCTCTCCTCTCCTCTCCTCTCCTCTCCTCTCCTCTCCTCTCCTCTCCTCTCCTCTCCTCTCCTTTCTTTTCCTTTTCCTTCCTCTCTCCCTCCCTCCTTTCTTTCCTTCCTTCCTTCCTTCCTTCTCTTTCTCTCTTTCTTTTTTTTTTTTTTTAAGGATTTTACTTATTTATTTGAGAGGTAGAGTTTCAGACAGAGAGAGGGGGACAGAGTAAGAGGTCTTCCAGCTGCTGGTTCACTACCCAAATGGCCACAACAGCCGGATCTGGGCTGATCTGAAACCAGGAACCAAGAGCTTCTTCTGGGTCTCCCATGCAGGTGCAAGGGCCCAAGCATTTGGCTATCTTCTACTGCTTTCCCAGACCATAACAGAGAGCTGGATTGGAAGAGGATAATCTGGGACATGAACCAGCACCTATGTGGGATGCTGGAGCTGCAGCAGAGGCTTAGCCTCCTATGCCACAGTGCTGGCCCCAAAGTACATTTCTTGTATGCAGCATATTGTTGGGTCTTAAAAAAAACCTTATGCAGCCAGTCTATATCTATTAATTGGAGTATTTAGTTTATTTATATTCAGTTATTATTGATTGATAAGTAATGGTTTTGTCCTGCCATTTTCTTTAAATTTCTTTTGTTTGCTTTACATATCTTCTGTTCTTTTTCTAATAGGTTTCATACTTTCATGGTGAAGATTATTGTCCTTTGTTTCTGTATGTAGCACATCCTTAAGTATCATTTGTAAGGGTGGTCAGGTATTGATGAATTCCTTCTGTTGTTGCCTGTCTTGGAAAGTCTTTATTTCTCCTACTTGTATGAAAGCTTTGGTAGGTAAAGTTTTATGGGTTAGTGATGTTAATCTTTCAGAACTTAGACTATGTGTCTTCCATCTTTCCTGGCTTGTTAAGAAATCTGCTGTGAATCTAATGGGAGTTCCTTTAAAAGTGATCAGGCACTTTTCTTTTGTAAATTTTAGAATTCTCTCTTTGTAACTGTAGTGTATTCTGGCGAGGTTCTGATCATGTGTTTTGGGGTCCTATGAGCTTCCTATATCTGGATGTCTATATCTTTCTCCAAATTGGGTCAAATTTTCAATTATTAGTTCACTGTATAGGAGTCTGGCATGCAGACTACCGGTCACTTCTCCAAAACAGGAGCCAGCGTTATGAGGGCAGCACTGGTGCCAGGAGCTAGCTAGGTACCCATGACTCTCAGCTGCTGCTTCACGCCAGAGCCTCAAGAACAGCACTCGTGTTGGGTGGAGGAAGCATGTCCCCCAGATGCTGCCTGAGAGATTGAGTTTACCTACCAGTCAGCAGAGCAGAAACTTCCAGATCACTCTCTATGGGCTGTGTGAGCTGGGTGGGATGCAGAAACCTTAGGCAGGAGCTGCAAACAAGCAGCGGCACACTAGTGTTGTAGGAGCACAGGAATCTGGCAGCTGCCATAGGAGGAGCTGGAGCTTTGGCGGGGTACAGAAACCCAGGCCAATCCTTTGAGCAAGTGAGCAGCGGACTGAACTGGTCAGGGCATGTGCAGCCTGAGCCAGAGCCCCAAGGATGCATACTGTCTGCTGGGCTGCGTGGAACCCAAAAATCCTAGGTAGTTCTTCATGGGAGGGGCAAGAAGAGCCTAGAGTGATGCCTGGGATAGGTGGGGCACAGAAACTTGGGATATTGTCAAGAGGTAGGCGTGGGGAGGAGACATGTTCCTGGTGCCCAGCTGTGTGGAGCTTGGTCTGCAGGCCTTCTCTGTGCCAGTTGTTTGGAGCAGGCTGTGTTCACTGTCAAGAACGAGCACATTATCTGGAGCATATTCACATGGTCCACTGTCTATAGCTTGGACACACTCTCTATTGTTTGTTCAGACCCTATGCTAGAACCGTCCCTACTGTGCAGGCAGCTCTAGCCTTGGTGGGACAGACTTAGTGTGCATGGGTTCTAGCAGCACTAAGATGTTTTGAGTGGTAGGGAGTAGTGGGAAGGAGGACGATCCCTACTTTTAGAGTCCTGGGGCCTGAGTACCCAGCTGTCTTGCTCCCATTGTACCCTAAGGTGCAGAGTACTGTGTGGGCTAAGGTGATGGGATCATCCTTGCTCCGTTGGGCCAAGTTGGACCTGTGAGGCTTAGTCTTCCTTGCTAAAGTACAGTAAGGTCTTCTGGGATGGAGATATACAAGGGTTTCTATCTCTAGAGTAGTATGCATTCTGAAAATGACTCTTTTTTCAAGATGGTGCTGCATTGCCAAAGCCTGCTCTCTGAAGGTGGGAGTAGTGATAAAGTGAGTTCTTCATTTGGAGCAAAGTGGCTGTGTATTTTCCAGGGAGGTCTCCTTACTGAGCTCCCAGTCTGCGGTGAGTGGATTCACCTCTAATGAGGACTGTCATGTAAGGTGTTCATGCAGATGGACTCCACTGATGCTTTCCTGTTCACTGTTTCTCCTAGAAAAAGAGAATCTCTCCAGTTGTGGGGCTGGGAATTCAGTTGCCCATTGGTTTTGTTCCTCTCTCTATGCTGCTATGCCTGGTCACAGTGTCTGACTGTGTGCCCACTCTTCTCCTATTGCATCCAGGTGCTTTTTTTTTGTGCCCTCATCTTGAGATGTAGCTGCTTTGGGTCTGCTCAGTGGAGGAGGAGTGAATGCTGGGCCTCTCTAACTACTTTGATGAGTCTTTTTAAAAGATATTTATTTATTTATTTATTTGAAAGAGTTACACAGAGAGAGGAAAGGGAGAGGTAAAGGGAGAGGGAGAGGGAGAGGGAGAGGGGGAGGGGGAGGGGGAGGGGGAGGGGGAGGGGGAGGGAGAGGGAGAGGGGGAGGGAGAGAGTAAGAGAGGTCTTCATCCGATAGTTCACTCTCCAATTGGCTGCAACAGCTGGAGCTGTGCTGATCTGAAGCCAGGAGCCAGGAGCTTCTTCCAGTTCTCCCACGTGGGTGCAGGGGCCCAAGGACTTGGGCCATCTTCTACTGCTTTCCCAGGCCATAGCAGAGAGCTGGATTGGAAGTGGAGCAACCAGGACTAGAACCGGCACCCATATGGGTTCCCGGTGCTTCAGGCCAGGGTGTAAACCCGCTGGGCCACAGTGCCAGCCCCTTTTTGACTATTTTGAACACTCTCACCCCCAGTAGTCTTTTTTACATGCCGTATTAGTCAAAATTGTATCCCATGAATTTGCCTAAATAATCTCTGTCAAGGAGAATGGGATTACTGTGACTGGATCAGAACAATGGTGATTCACTCAGTTCGACTGAGGAACCCTCCCGTGATGCTGGTAGGCCCCTTGAATCTGTTAGCCAAGAACTGTGGATGGGGATCAGGTTGGGAGAGGGGGTGAGTCTTGGATAGGCAATAAACAAGATTTTTCTTGTAGGTTTGTTTTATTTCCTGTTTTACCCTAATTTATAAACCTGGTACATCTTCCAGTCTGTAAAAGGGAGAGGGCCAGGGAGACAGGATTACAGGTAATATCCCTTAAGTCTGCCCAGTTTTCTTTGACCTTCTTGCATGCTTATTAAGCAGTTTTCTTTTGATTAATTAAGATATCCAACTACCTTGGTAGGAAGTGCCCTGGATAGCCGATTGACATAATTGTGTACATTAAAGAAGTGTATCACATGTTGTAAATTAATAGCTTCATGTTCTGACTTCACATAGCAGTCTCATGAGTGTAATTAAAGTAAATAATTTTGTCCATCATTCATTCATCATTTTCTTTGTGCTGGCACTACTGTAGAAGCTAGAAATACAGAAGTGACCAGGCTATGATTCCTACTCTGAGAGTCTATCAGGAGTGCACAGTCCCAAAGGCAGCTGTTACTGTTACAGCCTGGGGAGCGCATCTCAGGCACTGGGTCAATTTCTTTCTGTGCTTCACAGTTGTGCTGCCTGGTACCTTCTGACCCCATTTCCTGGGCTTCTTTTCTTCACTCACTCTGCTCCAGCCACCTTGGTCCATGAATTCTTGAAATCATTCCTGTCAGTCTGATCATGATTTTCATGGAATCTGAATAGGTAGCAGATTTTGGTTGAAGAAAGCAGAATTTTGGTTTATTTTGTCTATTTCTCCATTTTTTCAAATTTAATTCCTTCCCAGTCTTTTCATATATTGAAAGAACCACAGGATCGTTATCTCTGTTGTTCAGGTACACTGATCTTCAGTTGATTTTCTGGGCCTTCAGTTTAAACTCATGGATGGTCCCATTATATTCATCATGTCCCTGTTGGGAAGTTAGGACTCCTTTATTCTGTGCATGGGACAGAGAGATTTGTGCAGTCTTTCCAAGTAGGGCAGTGTGAAAACATTTAATTCTTCTCATTATGGTTTTAATAAATGTCAATTTATTAAAGTTTCTGTTTTCCAATTTCTCCAGGCGTTTTGTCTGAAATGCAGCAGTTATGCTTCTCCATCGTCTGCAGTTTCATGTTGCTCAATCTAAGGATTCAGGATAGCATTTTGGAGATGACTCCTTTTAATGCAGGCCATTTATAGTTTTGCTGCATAGACACAATTTCAACCTTTCAAAAGCATCAGACATTGTTTCAGGGGAGAGATGAGAAACATTAAAGACAATATAGTATCCTTCATAGTCTGAACTGAACTGTGGTTTGGGTCAGATAGCTTTCTAATTGGTATGGATTCTCAGTCCATTAAATGAAAGCTCTGATTACATTTTACAGCAGGTCACTAGGTAAAAATCTGCTTCTTGTGCACAGTGACTGTGGGTTCTTTCATTTGATGATGTTGCCGGAAGACACTGCTTGCTGGGGAGCAGATGAAGTCCATGGGCTGCCCTGTTCTCCTAACAACACCAAGCACTTCATGTACCACAAGGCCCACTTACCCATCCCATTGCATCTGATATTAGTCTTATGTCCTGCAAACTACAGGGTGGTCCCTCCATTAAGAAAGTAGCAGTTTCAGACACCAGAACCAGATGTGAATCTGCCAAATGCTTGATACACGTGAGCAAAACTCCTAGCTTTCAACTTTAATATGTAGGTGAGAAATAAGGAGAGAAACCACAGTCCAGGAACATTGCCATGCCTATTAGAAGGAAAATATGATTACTATGACTATGATTTCTTATCTGAATAAGGAGCCAAAAATGTGTGTGTGTATATGGTAGAAGAAAATCACTGGGATTTTTAAAGCTCTATGCTTTTGAGCCTGGGGTTTTAGCATGGCATTTTGAAATATTTATAGAATGCATCACATCACTAAAACTAATTATATTCAGAAATCACTTCCAGCCATGAAAAAGCATCAACATGTAAAGACTTTGTTCACCTTTTAGACTATTGTGTCAGGAATTTACCTAATAAATAAAAGACTAGTCCAAGTAAATATTTGTTATTCTGAGGCAAACCTGACACTATTTTAAGGTTTCAAAGCGAAAATACTAGTGATTCTCTCATCAAAATAAGAAGTTCAAATACTATGTATTCCCAAAAATGTATAAATGCAAATTAAAATTATAAGGAAGTATTACTTCACACCTTGACTACTATCAAAAAGACAAAAGGTAACAAGTTTTAGCGAAGATGCAGAGAAAAGAGAGCCCTTGCACATTGCTGGTAGGAATGTAAATTGGTACAGCCATTATGGAGAACAGTAAAAAGCTTCCTCAAAAATAGGACTACCACATGATCCAGCAATCCCACTACTGGGTATATATGAAAAAATAATGAAATCAGTATGTCAAAGAGCTATCTGCACTCCCATGTTTATTGCAGCATCTTCATAATAGCCTAGATATGGAATCAACTTAAGTGTCAATCAATGGTTGAATGGATAAAGAAAATGTAATGCTTACACATACTGGAATATTGCTCAGCCATTTGTGACAGTATGGTTGAACCTGCAGGACATTATGCTAAATAAAATAAGTCAGACATAGAAAGACAACTACTCTAAAATATCACTTATCTGTGGCATCTAAAGTCATTGATCCCATAATACTAGAGTAGAATGATGGTTACCAGGAGCTAGGACAGTTGGAAATGGGAGGATGTTGCTCAAAGAATACAAATCCCAATTAGGAGAAACAAGTTCAAGAGATCCATTGTACAATATTGTAACTATCATTAATTAAAACTAAATTGCATTCTTAAAAACACTATTAGAGGGCCTGCACCGTGGCTCAATAGGCTAATCCTCCACCTGTGGTGCCAGCACACTGGGTTCTAGTCCGCTGGATTCTGTGCCAGCCACTCCTCTTCCTGTCCAGCTCTCTGCTATGGCCCAGGAGTGCAGTGGAGGATGGCCCAAGTGCTTGGGCCCTGTACCTGCATGGGAGACCAGCAGAAACAGCTCCTGGCTTCGGATCAGCGTGGTGCGCCGGCTGCAGCGTGCTGGCCGCGGCGGCCACTGGGGGGTGAACCAACAGAAAAGGAAGACCTTTCTCTCTGTCTTTCTCTCTCACTGTCCACTGCCTGTCAAAAGAAAAAAAAAAAAAAAGAGAGAGAGAGAGAGAAAACCACTATTAGAGTGGGTGCCAAGTATTCTGACCACAAAGTTGGTAATTATGTGTAGCGATGTATATATTAAGTAGCTACAATTAGTCATTCCACATTTTGTATAAACTTCAAAAAATTGTGTTGTACATGATATAAATAAATACAATTTTATCTATCAACTAAAAAAGTAATTTTTAAAAATGTGTAAAAAGTATACCTTTCCTTAAAGAATCTTAAATCCCTTAATTAACTTGAGCTTCTCCAGTGTGAGAATTTATTCTGTTTATGTTGATTTCCCTAGTGACTTAAACAGTACCAACCTATAGCTATGGTTGACAAATAACTATGGAGGAAAGGAAGAGGAAGGGTGGAAAAAGAGGAAAGGAAGGCAAAGAAAAGAAAGGAAGGCAAATTTCTGACAGCTACTGAGAATGAA
The DNA here is from genome assembly GCF_033115175.1 of Lepus europaeus. Classification (NCBI taxonomy): domain Eukaryota; kingdom Metazoa; phylum Chordata; class Mammalia; order Lagomorpha; family Leporidae; genus Lepus; species Lepus europaeus. The sequence goes on from NC_084829.1 coordinate 112,076,045, forward strand.
TGTAAAGAGAGGAAACCCCTCAAACTAGAGAGATGATGGTAGACAGTGATCCTTTAAATGTTGGAGACGGTTTTCTTTTTGTTTTTCTAATATATTCATTTCTTCTTTGGAGCCTCAACACATTTTAAGGGCACTTGTCTGAATTTCTTGGCTTCATAGCATAATTTTTTTATAGTATAAGAGAATGCTTTGTGTGTCCCTTCAAGCCTGAGCCAGTCAATCCATCACTGTGTGACATGGAACAAAAAGCAGACATCTTTTTTGTGGACTAATTTCCCAGAGAGTTATCCCCGTGAGGCACATTGGAGTTGGATAAATATTTGTAAAGAAACAGAAGCTTTTTAGTTTTTTGCTTTTTAAAGTCAAGCAAGTAATACTAACTGATAGAATTAAAAAGGGAGAGAATGATCCAACATGGAAAGCGGGATACACAGCAGACTCATAGAATGGCAGACGTCCTAAACAGCACTCTGGCCTCAAAATCAGCCCTTAAGGCATTCGGATCTGGCTGAAGAGCCCATAACAGTATTTTAGGCAAGGAAAGACAAGACACTCTGGGAAAAAACAACAACAAACAAACAAACAAACAAAAAACCCACAAAAACAAAACAACAACAACAACAACAAAGAACCCTAAATGAACGATCTCTGCAAGCGAGATCCCAGTGGAAAGAATGGGCCATCAAAGAAGGAGGTACCTTTCTCTGAAGGGAGGAGAGAACTTCCATTTTGACTATGACCTTGTCTAAATAAGATCAGAGTCGGTGAACTCAAAAGGCTTCCATAGCCTTGGCAACTCATGACAAGAGCCTAGGGAGATTACTGATGCCATAAACAAGAGTGTCAATTTGTTAAGTCAACAACAGGAGTCACTGTGCACTTACTCCCCATGTAGGATCTCTGTCCTTAATGTGTTGTCCAATGTGAATTAATGCTATAACTAGTACTCAAATAGTACTTTACACTTTATGTTTCTATGTGGGTGCAAACTGTTGAAATCCTTACTTAATATATACTAAACTGATATTCTGTATATAAAGATAATTGAAAATGAATCTTGATGTGAACGGAATGGGAGAGGGAGTGGGAGATGGGAGAGTTGCGGGTGGGAGGAAAGTTGTGGGGGGAAAAAGCCACTGTAATCCAAAAGCTGTACTTTGGAAATTTATATTTATTAAATAAAGTTAAAAAAAAAGTCAAGCAAGGGGACCAGCGCCGCGGCTCACTTGGCTAATGCTCGGCCTGCAGCACTGGCATCCTGGGTTCTAGTCCCGGTTGGGGCACCGGTTCTGTCCTGGTTGCTCCTCTTACAGTCCAGCTCTCTGCTGTGGCCCGGAAGTGCAGTGGAGGATGGCCCAAGTGCTTGGGCCCTGCACCCGCATGGGAGACCAGGAGGAAGCACATGGCTCCTGGCTTTGGATAGGGGCAGTGCGCCGGCCATAGTGGCCATTGGAGGGTGAACCAACGGAAAAAGGAAGAATTTTCTCTCTGTCTCTCTCTCTCACTGTCTAACTCTGCCTGTCGAAGGAGAAGAAGAAGAAGAAGAAGAAGAAGAAGAAGAAGAAGAAGAAGAAGAAGAAGAAGAAGAAATGCATTTGATATTTACTTTTTAAAATAAGTCTAATTTTAAGAACATGATTGACGATTAATTACACTGTTCTTTTTTCATAGACTTGGTAATGAAACAGTACACCTTTTCTCATACTAGGAAAATAATTACAGCACTCAATTTTAGAATAATTTTTCCTGGATTTTCTTTCAAGAGCTAATGTATTTCCTTGCCACTTATGCCTAACACTTATACTGTAACCATCATGAATTAGGACTTCCCTTTAGGAGTAACACTTCTTTGTGTGGGTTTAGAAAATAATGATCATTTTTTAGGTGCTGTCTATATGACATGGGGTTATTTTAGGGTATTTCAATAAAGATGGAATAGTTTTCATATTCTAAATATCTACACCTTCCCCACACTTGTGGTCTTCCAGGGTTTCCTCTTTTTGTTAGGGGCATTCCCAGCCTCTCTTCGCCCAGGTGGAAACCTTGGTGCCATCAGGGATTCTTCTCTTTTACCCATTCTGCATATCAGTTGTTAGCTCCTATATTTGCTTTTCTCTTGTCATTTCTTCTCTCCACCTCCTCTTTGCATCCCCAATACTATTGATAATGCAGACTTCTAGCACATTATTTTAAAAGATTTATTTTACTTATTTGAAAGACAGAGTTACAGAGAGAGGTAGAGACAGAGAAAGGTCTTCCATTCGCTGGTTCACTCCCCAGATGGTTGCAAGAACTGGAGCTGCGCCAGAACAGCACCAATCCGAAGCCAGGAGCTTCTTCAGGGTCTCCCATGTGGGTGCAGGGGCCCAAGGACTTGGATCATCTTCTACTGCTTTCCCAGGCCATAGCAGAGAGCTGGATTGGAAGAGGAGCAGTGGGGACAAGAACTGGTGCCCATATGGGATGCTGGCACTTCAGGCCAGGGCTTTAACCCGCTGTGCCACAGCACCAGCCCTCGGAATTTTTTTTTTTAAGAAAACTTTTATTTAATAAATATAAATTTCAAAAGTATATCTTTTGAATTATAGCAGTTTTCCCCCCATAACCACCCTCCCACCCACAAACCATCCTATCTCCTACTCCTGCTCCCATTCCATTCTTCATTAAGATTCATTTTTAATTATCTTTATATACAGAGGATCAACTTAGTATATGCTAATTAAAGATTTCAACAGATTGCACCTACATAGACACACAAAGTATAGAGTACTGTTTGAGTAGTAATTTTACTGTTAATTTGAATAGTACAACACATTAAGGATAGAGATATTACATGGGGAGTAAGTGCACAGTGACTCCTGTTGTTGATTTAACAATCGACACTCTTATTTATGATGTCAGTAATCACCTGAGGCTGTTGTCATGAGCTGCAAAGGCTATGGAAGCCTCTTGAGTTTGCAAACTCTGACCTTATTTAGACAAGGCCATAGTCAAAGTGGAAGTTCTCTCCTCTCTTCAGAGAAAGGACCCTCTTCTTTGATAGTGGTGGGATATTTTTAATGACACATCACCATCAATAAGCTGCTGAATTCAAACTATTCCAATATATTTATTTTGTATTCAATGAAATTAAATACATGTTATTTGTCTAATCTGTTATACATTATAACATTTAGAAGATGAGACAAAGATTATTGAAACAACACTTTTAAAGGTTGTATTTACTAACACAAAGCACAAAGGTACTTTTATCACAAATAGAAATTTGTCAGTGTTCTTGATTCTTTGTTATTAGATATCTTAATTCTTTTTAAGAGAAGAAATACAGGGGCCGGCGCTGTGGCGTGACAGGAAAAGCCGCCGCCTGCGCTGCCGGCATCCCATATGGGCGCTGGTTCGAGTCCTGACTGCTCCTCTTCTGATCCAGCTCTCTGCTATGGCTGGGAAAGCAGTGGAAGATGGCTGAAGTCCTTGGGCCCCTGCACCCACGTGAGAGACCCGGGGGAAGCTCCTGGCTCCTGGTTTCGGATTGGCACAGATTCAGCTGTTGTGGCCATCTGGAGAAATGAACCAGTGGACGGAAGACCTCTCTCTCTTTCTCGCTGCCCCTCCTCTCTCTGTGTAACTGTCTTTCAAGTAAAAAAAAAAATCTTTAAAAAAAAAAGAAATATATTTTTTATTTTTATAAGTTAACCTTTATTTGTTAAAAATAACCTTACTGAGGTATAATTTATGAGTCTGGACATATGCACATACCCTTGAAACCATCATTACAAACAAGGTTACAGATATAGACTTAACCTCCAAAAATTCCTTACATACGTGTGTATGTGTGTGTGTGTATGTATATTCATCTATATGTTGGTGGTAAAAATACTTAACATGATATTGATCCTCTCAAATTTCTAAGTACATAACAGTATTGACTGTAGACACTATGTTATATAGCAGACCAGGTGAAATAAATTATCTTACATAATTCTAACTTTATATTCATTAAATAACAACTCCATATATTCTGCCTTTCCTGGTCCCTGGTAATCACAGTTCTATTTTCTGTTATAGAAATAGTGTTTGACTATTTTAGGTAACTCATAAAAGTAGGATCAATAGCCAAGTTATGGAAATAATACAAATGGCCATTTACAGATGAATACATAAGAAAAAAGTGGTAGATGTGTATAATTTATTCATCCTTTAAAAAGGAGGGAACCCTGCTACTATTTTTAAAAGATGTATTTACTTATTTGAAAGGCAGAGTTACAAAGAGGCAGAGACAGAGAGAGAGACAGAGGTCTTCCATTTGCTGGTTCACTCCCCAATGGCCACAATGGCTGGAGCTGTGCCAGTCCGAAGCCAGGAGCCAGAAGCTTCTTCCTGGTCTCCCCACGGTTTCAGGAGCCCAAGGACTTGGGCCATCTTTCTCTGCTTTTCCAGATCATAGCAGAGAGCTGGATAGGAAGTGGAGCAGCTGGACCTCGAGCCAGTGCCTGTATGGGATGCAGGCATTGCAGCTGGTGGCTTTACTTGCTATGCCACAGTGCCAGCCCCAATCCTGCTACTTTTTACAACATGAAAGAACTTGGAGGACCTTTTACTAAGTGAAATAAGCTGATCACAGAGGACAGATACTGTGTAATTCTACTTAAAAGAGATGCCTAAGATACTTAAGCATCTTCATTTAAAAATAATTGTAAACAAAATTTTTATTCAGTGATAATAATACATATGTAGAAAAGATGACTAATTATAAATGCTTAGTTGATGAATTAATTATCATAAAGTGAACATTGCCTGTGACTATGTAATGTAGATTAGGACCAGAAAATAGAACGTAACCATTATCCAAATCTCCCCTTGTTTCCTCTGCCAGTCACCATATATCCCTCCATTTCTTTTCTTTTCTTTTTTTTTTTTTGAAAGGCAAAGTGGACAGTGAGAGAGAGAGACAGAGAGAAAGGTCTTCCTTTGCCGTTGGTTCACCCTCCAGTGGCTGCCACAGCCAGCACGCTGCGACCAGCGCACCGCACTGAGCCGATGGCAGGAGCCAGGTGCTTCTCCTGGTCTCCCATGGGGTGCAGGGCCCAAGCACTTGGGCCATCCTCCACTGCACTCCCAGGCCACAGCAGAGAACTGGCCTAGAAGAGGGGCAACCAGGATAGAATCCGGCGCCCCGACTGGGACTAGAACCCGGTGTGCCGGCGCCGCAAGGCGGAGGATTAGCCTATTGAGCCGTGGCGCTGGCAGCTCTCCTTCCATTTCATCAAATAGTCTCACATCTGACAGCATCAGTGAGTTTACTTGCTTTTAGCTTTATATAAATTCAGTCAAATGGCAAATCTGTCTTTTGTCTGGTATCTTTTGTTCAAAGAGAAGTTTCTGAGATTCATTCACATTGTTAGGTGTAGCAATTTTTAAAATTTTCATTATTTAAACATCATATTAATTTGATGACTTCATTCTGTCAATAGCTAACATCTCAAAGCACAACATAAAATTAGGGTAAGTTTTATCTTTATAGATGTAATGCCATTTTCAAGTACACTTATAACTGTTCAGGCTGCATGGGCCAACTTCTTGTTAAATCTGTGTGGCCTTTGCTGTTAACTTACTTGTATTCCGAGGAAAAGCCTGGGCTAGAATCAGCAGCTTCAGCTCTGCCATTTCCTTGTGCTTGAATTATTCATATTATCAACAAACTGATGTCTATGTGTAGGATTATTTTAAAAACCATGTGTCTATTTTTTGAGTATGAATTTCACTTAAATTAGATAATATACTCTATAAATCCAGTTAGCTTGGCATATCATGGCTGAAATATGCTCTCTGAAGTGTATGAGCTGAGAGGATTGTTACTGTTAGTGGTTCCACATCATTGAATTCCCTCTGCTCTACCATCAGAATAACAGCACGTGGCCATCTGGCACCCAGACAAAGTGAAGGTCTTGTTGTTAATCCATATGTTAAGTGCTAGTACATTGGAGTGTTTTAGCGACAGTGAATATAGCAAGTATGTATCAACAGAAGTTCTGATTCTTCTTTTGCACACTAAGCTGGATCAGTTCACCCCGCCATAGAGTAGGGTGCGTACTTCCCTCCTTGAGCACCACTGATGAAATAAATATAACTGCATCCTCCTAACTTTTTGCTGGCTCTTGTCCCATTTCAGTGTACCCTCTAGACTGATACAGGGTCAGCTTTGTAAAATGCATATTTCTTTCTCTCTTTTTTTTTTTGACAGGCAGAGTGGACAGTGACTGAGAGAGACAGAGAGAAAGGTCTTCCTTTTGCCGTTGGCTGCCGCGGCTGGTGCGTTGTGGCCAGTGCACCGCACTAATCTGAAGGCAGGAGCCAGGTGCTTCTCCTGGTCTCCCATGGGGTGCAGGGCCCAAGGACTTGGGCCATCCTCCACTGCCCTCCCTGGCCACAGCAGAGAGCTGGCCTGGAAGAGAGGCAACCGGGACAGAATCCGGCGGCCCGACTGGGACTAGAACCCGGTGTGCCAGCGCTGCTAGGCGGAGGATTAGCCTGTTGAGCCACAGCGCCGGCCAAAATGCATATTTCTAATTAAGATATTTCATGCTCAAAAATCTTTACCACCTTTCTGCTTATGTTGTCAGCTCTGTGGTTCTCCCCCTGCCTCTACTGACAAACTTCTATTCCCCCTTGAAACAACCCTTCCTCTTTCAACACTTCCCTGACTGTCCTCTATAGTCACGTCAAATGGCTGTTGTTCCCTTAATGTAGCCCATGCCGATTCAAGACTTCTGCTCATTGAGTTTCCTTGTAACTTATTTGTAGGACAGATGACTTCTCCTCTTTGTGCCTAGTCCTATGAATCACCTTTTGATGGAGTTTTTCCTTTCCTCAGTGGATTTTAGTAGCCATATTTTGTCAGATGACTCTGTCCTCAATTCCTGCACTAGTGTGTTTCCTGTAGTTGAAATTCAGCACATCACTAGATTTGGGGTTCATCAGAGACCTTGAAATCCTTAGGTCTTTTTTAAAGTCTAGTTTCACTGAATATTTTTAAAAATATTTACTTTTCAAAACATTAAAATTATTTTGATTAACAATAATTGTACATATTTTTAGGGTACAATCTGACATTTTAATACATTTCTACAATGTGTGCCAATCAAGTCAGGGTAATTAACATTCTCCCTGTTTATCGTTACCTTAATGCAGCCTTGGAGATCCTCTCTTCTATTTGCTCAGAAAGTATAAAATAGGTTATTGTGAACTACAGTTACCTCAGTGTGTTATGTAACAGTAGGAGCTCAGTCCTTCTACTTACTCTGACTTGCTACCCATTATTCAACCTCATTTTATCTTGCACCACCTCTAACAGTTACCATTAAATATTCACATTGAGTTCTTTTCATCATCCACATATGAAGGAGAAAGGACATGCAGTATTTACCATTCTGTGTCTTGCTTATTTCACTTAACATGATGTTCTCCAGTTCTATCCATTTCCCTGCAAATTACAGGATTTCATTCTTTCTTATGGATGAATAGCATCTCATTCTATATATACCTCACATTTTCTGTATCATTTATCTCTTCTTGGACACCTTTCTTGATTCCATATTTTTGCTATTATTGAGTACAGCTGCAATACTCTATCCAGCAGGGGTGTCTTTGATATAATGACTTCATTTATTTTTTTTAACTTTTATTTAATAAATATAAATTTCTAAAGTACAGCTTATGGATTACAATGGCTTCCCTCCACCGCATAACTTCCCTCCCACCTGCTTGCTCTCCCATTCCATTTGCATCAAGATTCATTTTCAATTATCTTTATATACAGAAGATCAATTTAGTATATATTAAGTAAAGATTTCAACAGTTTGCACCCACATAGAAACACAAAGTGAAACATACTGTTTGAGTACTAGTTATAGCATTAAATCACAATGTACAGCATTATACATATTGTATGTCCACATGGGAAAATTTTATTAAGAATTTTATTTTAATTGGCTTATAGATAAGATTGTCCATAAATTTAAGCTGCTAAAATTAATCAAAGATACATTTTAATTCATGTGACCTGAATCTGTGTATCATATGTTTTAAACTTGTTGGTAGAAAGAAACTACTTACTGTTTACTTCGCTGATGGTGAAGTAAATCTAGCTATGAGATTATTATTTAAGCTCTTATTTTGGCTATGCTATTACAGAAAAATGTTAGCCATCTCTTTTGTAAGGTCTAAAGATTAAATTGTGCATCCTACAGATTCCTTCATAATAGAATTAGTTTCCTACCTTGAGGAGAATAGAGAAATGAAAGAACAAGTTGGCTTAGAATAGAGAAATGAGGGAGCAAGTCCTAGATCGCTTGCTGACAATAGCAATATTACATGAATACTTACCAAACAGTTTCAACCATTAGATAACAACTTAAGAAAACATTTACCAGAAGGTCCAATGACTTCTATAAATTTTAAGAATCATATATTTGAAAACACCTCTTAAATATCTAACATGGTCTAGTTTGTTTAACCAGTAAACTTAAGCACAACCATATAAAATGTTTTAGTGAGATGGCATTGGTACACACCACCTTGATGGGATTGAATTGGAATCCCCTGGCACATTTCTAACTACCATTTGGGGCAAGTCAGATTGGGCATGTCCCAAATTGTACATGTCCTCCCTCTCTTATTCCCACTCTTAAACAGAGATCACTTTTCAGTTAAATTTAAACACCTAAGAATAATTGTGTGTTAATTACAGAGTTCAACCAATAGTATTAAGTAGAACAAAAATAATACTAAAAGGGATAAAGTATTAAGTTGTTCATCAACAGTCAGGACAAGGGCTGATCTAGTCACTGTTTCTCACAGTGAATGACTTCATTTCTTTCAGATGTATACCTAGCAGTGGGATTGCTGGGTCATATGACAGTTCTGTTTTTTTTTTTTTTTGTTTTTGTTTTTTTTGTTTTTTTTGGTTGTTCTTGTTTAGGGAAACAACAGTTTATGTTCCCATTGACGGTGTATAAAATTTCCCCTTTCTCCACATCACTGCCAGCATTCGTTACTTTTTGGAATTTTATTTCTAGCTTCAGGGATGCATGGGATCTTTCCCAGAAACAGAGCTGAGCAATTACAATTAATTATAACTACTTTGTTTCCCTATGAAGATGTAGAATAAGGACTGGGTGATTAGTGCAGGGTTAATGTGTTAATAATCTTTTATTGTTCCTCCATATTCCCATTGCTTCTCCCTCCCTCTCTTTCAGCTTTCAGGAAGTTCTTTCTCTTCCTTTTCCTTTCATGCTAACACAGTACTTTTCCCCATCCCAAAAGTGAAAAGATTTTACCCCAGTGTGCCAGTCACACACTGTTCCTGGAAACTTTCTCCTGTCATTTGTCTGCCCTACCCCAACCCCAGACACCATTTCATCTGTCACTTTGCCTCCTTACTAATCACAATATGGAGATGTTCTAGCAAATAAGTTATCCATTTTGTGCACAACTGAAAACACAAAGATTCAATGTTTGTCATCTTTGAGTTGTCTTTATCTATCTCTCACCTACAAGATGTCACTAAATTCTATTGATCTCTTCTTTGCAGTAATTTTAACTGTCAGTTGTATTTTTATTCTTATCACAGTTTACGGAAAACCTTGCTTAAGGCATGGCTGTCAAATTTTAGTGTTCATTTGCATCACCTGGAGGACTTTTTAATATACAGATATCAGCACCCTAAACCCGGAGTGTCTGATTTAATAGATCTTGGGTGGGACTAGAGACTTTACATGTCATAGGTGGTGCTGACGATGCTGGTTGGGGATCACACCTTAATTAAACGTGTTGATTTGGTCTCAATAAATATTTGGTGATGGAGAAAAATCTAGAGCAGTATTTACTGCTTCCACGACTAGGAACAAACGAGTTAACATACCCACCCAAACACCTACTTTCTTAAGAAGCCATTTAGGCCCTTAAATAATCTCGTCACACCAAAATGGAGAGTCAATACATTAAAAAAGTCGTTAATTCTGCTGCCTGGAAGCAGTCCTGAGATTGATGGAACTTTGGACCAAATCAGCCAGCTGTTTTCGTGTGAAGCCAAAAGTACATTTTTAGAGTGCAAGTCTGTGACAAGAAATATAGGACATTTATTCTTGCTTAGAAGCTTCTAGATATACTTATTTTTTGGTCTTCTTATATTTTTTCAGGATGTAGTACAGATGAGAAATAGCCTTGACTTACCAAGTTTTATGTTGGACTGAATTTTCTCTAGTTGGTTATGGTTCTTAATATCATATTGTCTATCATGCCAGAACATGTTTTTTAGCAAGTTATCATCTATTATTTATATTTAATAAAACCTACTCCTCAGTAAATAGCAACTTCACATGTAGGGCGTTGCCACACGAACATTTTCAGAATTCAAGGTTACAGCGTCTTTCTCTCTTGCGTCTGAGCGTTAACAGAGTGCTTGGAGTGTCATTACTGGCATTTCCCTGACTTTACCCTTTACAACCTTTTACGCTGAGTGTGGAATGTTCTCATACTCTTTTTGGCAATCTAATTATGAAGTTGGCTTTTCCTTTTTGTGTGCCTCAGCTCTAATATCTTCAAATGACATCTCTTATTACTTCTGTTAGTGAGAGCAACCATATTTTCCTGCAACCAGGCTAGTTCCCCTTAATGAAGGGAAGTTTTGTCCATTAGTATTCCCCATGGAATTCTAAAAATAAGGCCTAATTTTTTTTAGGAAGGAAGTTCAACCAGCCAATCTACAATTTTCTGAATCCAGAGCATCCCTGGTCCTTTATTATTATGATGTAATTTCAATTCCACAAGAATTTCTCCTGAATTCTTGGCTAATGTTTCTCTAACTAAATCATGTTGGTATTTACATGTTGTGCTAAGAATTTGTTCAATCAGGCTTTTTAAAATGACTTAATGCTAATTTTTATAATGTGACCAGTAAATGTTGACACTGCAGGCTTGTTCATTCTCTTGTTTTATGAGCAAATGAGCCTTGTGAGGGACACAAAGATGGGTTCCACCATCCTCTTCAGAAGCTAATGTACTTCTGATCCCCAAAGAGCACTTTGAAATAAAACCAGGCAGAGTACATTGAAAGCAACTAGCTTGCTTTTATTTTGAATTAAATGATTTTTCTTTTTCTTTCTCATCCTTACCTAATGGTCCATCCTCAAACTTGAGTTAAGTAGCATGCAATATATTCACAGGCATAATACCCCCATCTGTTCCCTGTCTGATTTAAGCAAGTTTTTCAAAACAATTTAATTTTGTCTGTTTCCACCTCATTTAAGGACGTTAAAAAAACTGTGAACTACTATTCCAAAAGTTTTCCAAACTGCCAAATTCACCTGACATTTAAAAAAAATCTTTTTTCTCCCTCATTTAAGTGTTTATAACTTTTCATTAATGAAGAATCTTTGAAGATAGGGAAAATAACTGGTAAAATTTTGGATTTGTATTTTATTAAAAGAAAAATTATTTAATTTCTTTTTCACTTAAAATTAGCTTATTTTTATTTATTTTAATGAGAGAGAAAAATTTATCTTCTATCATCTGACTCATTCCCCAAATACCTGTGAAAGCCAGGTATAGACCAGGCAGAAGCCAGGAACTTGGAATTCAATCCAGGACTCCTACATGGGTGGCAGGGACCTAAGCACTTGAGTGATTATCTGCTGCCTTCCAGGTGCACATTTGCATGAAACTTGAATTGGAAGTGGAGCTAGAACTCTCACCCAAGCAGGCCAATATGTAAGGTAGACATATTAAGTGGTGTCTTCATTGCTACACCAAACACTTACTCCACAAATTTATTTTTTGCTCGAGTTGTGAGTTTTCATATCCTCTTCACCAGTTTGATTAAGGTGGGAAAATTTCAGAGAATTATATATTGTCATAGAATAGGAAATACAGGGGTGGAGCCAAGGTGGCAGATAGTGAGGACATGCACCAATAGTCTGGGAAAATATAGTTTCATAAAAGTGGAATTACTGTAGCCTCAGGAAAAGACTCAGGAAAAAAACTGCAGAGGAAATGCTTCCGGATCTAGTGGATGTGACACAGAGGACCTACAGGGAGCCCACCATGTGGAAGCCCAGACACGGGAGCCGAGCCACAGAATCTCGCCTTCGCGGGAAAGGGATGTAAGACAAAAAACTCAGAAACCCGAGACATTGGTAGGGAAAGGCAGAGGCCTGAGGCCCCACTGGGCAAAGATCACGAATAAATCAGGGGAACCAGCACGGACACTAGCCACTCTCTCCACTCACCTAACAAAGCTGAGCAAAACAAAGAGCAGGCGCCATTTTACATATGTAAAGCGGCAAGGAGTACACAAACTCAGTAACTTTGGGACTATGGCAAAATTTGAGAACACATTGAGGGCTGCATAAACTCTTTGTGTGGTCCCAGGGGTAGATCAAACGAATACTCACAGAGGCCAGATTTCAACTACCCTCAATTCCACTCACCTGTGCCGAATAACTTCCCAACTGAGTCAAAAAAAAAAAAAAAAAAAAAAAAAAAAAAGAGAGAGAGAGAGAGAGAGAGAGAGATCCAGCAAGGAGCAAGGGAGAGAACAATCTGCGTGAGTCACTTTTTGCACAGCCTTAAACCTGAAGAATCAAGCAGAGCTCTCTGGCCACACCCATCACAGCCTCTAAGGATCCATCAAAGCAGACAGCCCACTCAGAGACATAGTATAACGAGAAAAAAAAACCACAGCAAAAAAAAAAAAAAAACCATAAATTATCTCCAACATGCCAAACAACAAACGCAAAAACCGAGGTAACAAGAACAAGGAAGACACTATGACGCCCCCAAATGAACAAGACACCCCAATGCAAGATTATGAAGATGAAGAGATAGAGGAAATGCAAGAAGCGGATCTCAAAAAATTGGTAAGAACATTAAGAAGTTCTCAAAAACAAATTCTTGAACTACAGAAATCCTTAATGGACAAGATAGAAAATCTCTCTCGTGAAAATGAAATATTAAGGAAGAATCAAAATGAAATGAAACAACTAGTAGAACATGAAACGGTGATAGTGACAAGAAACCATAATGAAATGAAGAACTCAATAGATCAAATGATAAACACATTAGAGAGCCTTAAAAACAGAGCGGGCAAAGCAGAAGAGAGAATATCGGAATTAGAAGACAGAGAACAGGAAAGGAAACAGTCAAATCAAAGAAAAGAAGAAGAAATCAGAAATCTAAAAAATACTGTCAGGAATCTACAGGATACTCTTAAAAAACCCAACATTCGGGTTCTAGGAGTTCCTGAAGGCATGGAGAGGGAGAAAGGATTAGAAGGCATTTTCAGTGAGATACTAGCAGAAAATTTCCCAGGTTTGGAGAAGGACAGAGACATGCTAGTACAGGAAGCTCATAGAACCCCTAATAAACATGACCAAAAGAGATCCTCACCACGACACGTCGTAATCAAACTCACCACAGTGAAACATAAAGAAAAGATCCTAAAGAGTGCAAGAGAAAAACGCCAGATTATTCTCATAGGTTCTCCAATTTGACTCACAGCTGACTTCTCATCAGAAACCCTACAAGCTAGGAGAGAATGGCGAGACATAGCCCAGGTACTAAGAGAGAAAAACTTCCAGCCCAGAATATTATATCCTGCAAAGCTCTCATTTGTGAATGAAGGTGAAATTAAGACCTTTCACAGCAAACAGAAATTGAAAGAATTCGTCGCCACTCGTCCATCCCTGCAAAAGATGCTTAAAGATGTGATACATGCAGAAACACAGAAACACGGTCACCAATATGAAAGAAGGTAAAGGAAGGAAACCTCACAGGAAAAGATCACAGGAATCTCAAACCATATATTAGAAAAAATCTTTGGCAAACGACAGGGCAAAGTTACTCCTTCTCAATGGTCACATTGAATGTTAATGGCCTGAACTGACCAGTTAAAAGACACCGATTGGCTTAAGGAACAAAACCCATCTTTTTGCTGCTTATAAGAAACTCATCTTTCCAACAATGATGCATACAGACTGAAAGTGAAAGCCTGGAAAAATATATACCATGCCAACAGAAATGAAAAAAGAGCGGGCATAGCCATCTTAATATCGGACAACATAAAGTTTACCTCAAAAACTGTTAGGAGAGACAAAGAGGGGCACTATTTAATGATTAAGGGATCCATTCAACAGGAAGATATAACAATTATCAATGTATATGCACCTAATTACAGGGCACCAGCTTATTTAAAAGACTTGTTAAGGGACTTAACGGGAGACTTAGACACCATTAGAATAGTTCTGGGGGAATTCAATACTCCACTCTCAGAGATAGACAGATCAACAGGACAGAAGATCAACAAGGAGACAGTAGATTTAAATGACACTATAGCCCAAATGGATCTAACAGATATCTACAGAACAGTTCATCCTACATCCTACATCCTACATCTACATCCTACATTCTTCTCAGCAGTACATGGAACCTTCTCTAGGATTGACCACATGCTAGGCCATAAAGCAAGTCTCAGCAAATTCAAAAGAATTAGAATCATACCATGCAGCTTCTCAGACCACAAAGGAATGAAATTGGAAATTAGCAACTCGGGAATCCCCAGAGCACGTGCAAACACATGGAGATTGAACAACATGCTCCTGAATGAACAATGGGTCATAGAAGAAATTAAAAGAGAAATCAAAAATTTTCTGGAAGTAAATGAGGATAAAAGCACAACATACCAAAACCTATGGGATACAACAAAAGCAGTGTTAAGAGGAAAGTTTATATCAATAGGTGCCTACATCAAGAAATTGGAAAGGCACCAAATAGATGAGCTTTCAAGTCATCTCAAGGATCTAGAAAATCTGCAGCAAACAAAACCCAAACCCAGTAGGAGAAGAGAAATAATTAAAATCAGAGAAGGAATCAGCAGGATTGAATCCAAAAAAACATTACAAAAAATCAGCCAAACGAGGAGCTGGTTTTTTGAAAAAATAAACAAAATTGACACCCCATTGGCCCAACTAACTAAAAAAAGAAGAGAAAAGACCCAAATCAATAGGATCAGAGATGAAAAGGGAAACGTAACAACAGACGCCACAGAAATAAAAAGAATCATCAGAAATTACTACAAGGACTTGTATGCCAGCAAACAGGGAAATCTATCAGAAATGGACAGATTCTTGGACACATGCAACCTACCTAAATTGAGCCAGGAAGACATAGAAAACCTAAACAGACCCATAACTGACACAGAAATTGAAACAGTAATAAAGGCCCTCCCAACAAAGAAAAGCCCAGGGCCAGATGGATTCACTGCTGAGTTCTACCAGACATTTAGAGAAGAACTAACTCCAATTCTTCTCAAACTATTCAGAACAATCGAAAAAGAGGGAATCCTCCCAAATTCTTTCTATGAAGCCAGCATCACCTTAATTCCTAAGCCAGAAAGAGATGCAACATTGAAAGAGAATTACAGACCAATATCCCTGATGAACATAGATGCAAAAATACTCAATAAAATTCTGGCCAATAGAATGCAACAACACATCAGAAAGATCATCCACCCAGACCAAGTGGGATTTATCTCTGGTATGTAGGGATGATTCAACATTCACAAAACAATCAACGTGATACACCACATTAACAGACTACAGAAGAAAAACCATATGATTCTCTCAATAGATGCGGAGAAAGCATTTGAGAAAATACAACACCATTTTATGGTGAAAACTCTAAGAAAACTGGGTATGGAAGGAACATTCCTCAATACAATCAAAGCAATATATGAAAAACCCACGGCCAACATCCTATTGAATGGGGAAAAGTTGGAAGCATTTCCCCTGAGATCTGGTACCAGACAGGGATGCCCACTCTCACCACTGCTCTTCAATATAGTTCTGGAAGTTTTAGCCAGAGCTATTAGGCAAGAAAAAGAAATTAAAGGGATACAAATTGGGAAGGAAGAACTCAAATTATCCCTCTTTGCAGATGATATGATTCTTTATTTAGGGGACCCAACGAACTCTACTAAGAGACTACTGGAACTCATCGAAGAGTTTGGCAAAGTAGCAGGATATAAAATCAATGCACAAAAATCAATAGCCTTTGTATACACAGGCAATGCCACGGCTGAGGAAGAACTTCTAAAATCAATCCCATTCACAATAGTTACAAAAACAATCAAATACCTTGGAATAAACTTAACCAAGGATGTTAAAGATCTCTACGATGAAAACTACAAAACCTTAGAGAAAGAAATAGAAGAGGATACCAAAAAATGGAGAAATCTTCCATGCTCATGGATTGGAAGAATCAATATCATCAAAATGTCTATTTTCCCAAAAGCAATTTATACATTCAATGCAATACCAATCAAGATACCAAAGACCTTCTTCTCAGACCTGGAAAAAATGATGCTGAAATCCATATGGAGATACAGAAGACCTCGAATAGCCAAAGCAATCCTGTACAACAAAAACAAAGCTGGAGACATCACAATACCAGATTTCAGGACATACTACAGGGCAATTGTTATCAAAACAGCATGGTACTGGTACAGAAACAGATGGATAGACCAGTGGAACAGAATAGAAACACCAGAAATCAATCCAAACATCTACAGCCAAATTATATCTGATCAAAGATCCAAAACTAATCCCTGGAATAAGGACAGTCTATTCAATAAATGGTGCTGGGAAAATTGGATTTCCACGTGCAGAAGCTTGAAGCAAGACCCCTACCTTTCACCTTACACAAAAATTCACTCAACATGGATTAAAGACTTAAATCTACGACCTGAAACCATCAAATTAATAGAGAGCATTGGAGAAACAGTGCAAAGACTTCTTGGAAAAGACCCCAGAAGCACAGGCAGTCAAAACCAAAATTAACATTTGGGATTGCATCAAATTGAGTAGTTTCTGTACTGCAAAAGAAACAGGAAAGTGAAGAGGCAACCGACAGAATGGGAAAAAATATTCGCAAACTATACTACAGATAAAGGGTTGATAACCAGAATCTACAAAGAAATCAAGAAAATCCACAACAACAGAACAAACAACCCACTTAAGAGATGGGCCAAGGACCTCAATAGACATTTTTCGAAAGAGGAAATCCAAATGGCCAACAGACACATGAAAAAATGTTCAAGATCACTAGCCATCAGAGAAATGCAAATCAAAACCACTATGAGGTTTCACCTCACCCCGGTGAGAATGGCTCACATTCAGAAATCAACCAACAACCGATGCTGGAGAGGATGTGGGGAAAAAGGGACACTAACCCACTGTTGGTGGGAATGCAAACTGATTAAGCCACTATGGAAGTCAGTCTGGAGATTCCTCAGAAACCTGACATTACCCTACCATACAACCCAGCCATCCTACTCCTTGGAATTTACCCAAAGGAAATTAATTTGGCTAATAAAAAAGCCATCTGCACATTAATGTTTGTTGCAGCTCAATTCACAATAGCTAAGATCTTGGACCAACCCAAATGCCCATCAACAGTAGACTGGATAAAGAAATTATGGGACATGTACTCCATAGAATACTATACAGCAGTAAGAAACAATGAAACCCGGTCATTTGCAACAAGATGGGGGAATCTGGAAAACATCATGCTGAGTGAATTAAGCCAGTCCCAAAGAGACAAATATCATTTGTTTTCCCTGATCGGCGACAACTGAGCACCAAAGGGGAAACCTGATGAAGTGAAATGGACACTATAAGAAAGAATGACTTGATCAGCTCTTGTCCTGACTCTTGATGTACAATGTAATACTTTATCCTTTTTAGTATTTTGTTGTTGTTGTTGTTCTAGTACTAGTGGTTGAACTCTGTAATTAACACACAATTATTCTTAGGTGTTTAAATTTTAACTGAAAAGTGATCCCTGTTAAATATAAAAGTGGAAAAAGAGAGGGAGGGGATGTACAATTTAGAACATGCTCAATCGGACTTGCCGCAAATGGTGGAGTTAGAAATGTGCCAGGGGATTCCAATACAATCCCATCAAGGTGGCATGTACCAATGCCATCTCACTAGTCCAAGTGATCAATTTCAGCTCACAATTGACGGCTCTGATAGGTCTAAGAGTCAAAGGGATCACACAAACAAGACAAGTGTCTGCTAATACTAACTGATAGAATCAAAAAGGGAGAGAAGGATCCAACATGGGAAGCAGGATACACAGCAGACTCATAGAATGGCAGATGTCCTAAACAACACTCTGGCCTCAGAATCAGCCCTTAAAGCATTCGGAACTGGCTGAAGAGCCCATGAGAGTATTTTAGGCATGGAAAGCCAAGATACCATGGAAAAGAAAAAAAAAAAAAGAAGAAGAAGAAGACCTAAATGAAAGATCTCTGTGAGTGAGATCCCAGTGGAAAGAACGGGGCCATCAAAGAAGGCGGTACCTTTCTCTGAAGGGAGGAGAGAACCTCCACTTTGACTATGACCCTATCAGAATAAGATCAAAGTCGGGGAACTCAAAAGGCTTCCATAGCCTTGGCAACTCATGACTAGAGCCTAGGGAGATTACTGATGCCATAAACAAGAGTGTCAAATTGTTAAGTCAGCAACAGGAGTCACTGTGTACTTACATCCCATGTGGGGTCTGTCCTTAATGTGTTGTCTAATGTGCAGTGATGCTATAACTAGCACTGAAACAGGAGTTTTACACTTTGTGTTTCTGTGTGCTTACAAACTGATGAAATATTTACTAATTATATACTGAATCGATCTTCTGTATATAAAGATAATTGGAAATGAAAAAAAAAACCTGGTATTAATTGGAAATGGCATAGAAAATTAATTAATTTTTTAAAAAATATTATGTAGGATCTCTGTCTTTAATGTGCTGTACACTGTTATTTAATGCTATAACTAGTACTCCAACAGTATTTTTTTCACTTTATGTTGCTATATGGGGGCAAACTGTTGAAATCTTTACCTAATATATACTAAACTGATCTTCTGTATGTAAAGATAATTGAAAATGAATCTTGATGTGAATGGAAGGGGAGAGGGAGCGGGAAAGGGGAGGGTTGTGGGTGGGAGGGAAGTTATGGGAGGGTGGAAGCCATTGTAACCCATAAGCTGTACTTTGGAAATTTATATTCATTAAATAAAAGTTTAATTAATGAAAAAAAAGAATAGGAACTACAATAAAATATGTATTTGGGGGTAACAAATATCTTGATATAATAGATAACGCTCTAAGGTTAACTGAATGGATGCAATCCTTTGGCATATGAACAATTTTCCTGCAGAAGTTGTATGAGGTATGGCTTCTAGGAGAATACTGTACATTCTGATAACATGAATAATCTCTTCATAAATTACAAAATACATTAATTTTTTAAAAAGGCTTTGAGGATAACCAAAGCTATGCTGAGCATTATGGATACATGATGGAGACATAATTTAAATCAAGGTAGCATTCTGGTTGGGGAAACAAGACTTCAGTATGTGCATTTATATGATGATACACGATAATAAGTCAAGGGAGATTATCAGGTAGTGTTAGCAAAAGTGGATTGTGAACTCAGAGTGGGGTACAGTCATTTAGTAAGAAGAGTCAGAGATGCCTGCATGAAAAATTTGACACCACCTCAGGGTTTTTTTTTTTCTTTTCAACTTTTATTTAATGAATATAAATTTCCAAAGTACAACTTTTGAATTATAACAGCTTTCCCCTTCCATAACCTCCCTCCCCCCCACAACCATCCCATCTCCCACTCCCTCTCCTGTCACATTCTTCATCATGATTCATTTTCAATTATCTTTATATACAGAAAATCAACTTAGTATATACTAAGTAAAGATTTCAACAGACTGCACCCACAAAGACACACAAAGTATAGAGTACTGTTTAAGTAGTAGTTTTACCATTAATTCTTTTTTTTGTAAATTTTTTTTGACAGGCAGAGTGGACAGTGAGAGAGAGACAGAGAGAAAGGTCTTCCTTTTTGCTGTTGGTTCACCCTCCAATGGCCACCGCGGATGGTGCGCTGCGGCCGGCACACCGCACTGAGCCGAAGGCAGGAGCCAGGTGCTTCTCCTGGTCTCCCATAGGGTGCAGGGCCCAAGCACTTGGGCCATCCTCCACTGCACTCCCTGGCCACAGCAGAGAGCTGGCCTGGAAGAGGGGCAACTGGGACAGAATCCAATGCCACAACCGGGACTAGAACCCGGTGTGCCGGTGCCGCAAGGCGGAGGATTAGCCTACTGAGCCACAGCGCCGGCACCGTTAATTCTCATAGTACAACACATTAAGGGCAGAGGTCCTACATGGGCAGCAGGTGCACAGTGACTCCCATTGTTGATTTAACAATTGACACACTTATTTATGACGTCAGTAATCACCCAAGGCTCTTGTCATGAGCTGCCAAGGCTATGGAACCCTCTTGAGTTCACCAACTCCAATCTTATTTAAACAGGACCATATTCAAAGTGGAAGTTCTCTCCTCCCTTCAGAGAAAGGTGCTACCTTCTTTGATGGCGCATTCTTTCCACTGGGATCTCACTTACAGTGATCTTTCCTTTATGTCATTTTTTTTTTTTTGGCACAATGTCTTGGCTTTCTATGCCTGAGAAACTCTCATGGGCTTTTAGCCAGATCCGAATGCCTTAAGGGCTGATTCTGAGTCCAGAGTGCTGTTTAGGGCTTTTGCCATTCTATGAGTCTGCTGTGTATCCCGCTTCCCATGTAGGATCATTCTCTCCTTTTTAATTCTTTCAATTATTTTCAGGCACTGGTGTTATTTATGTAATCCCTTTGACACTTAATCCTATCTTTTTGATCAGTTATGAACTTAAACTGATCACTTTAACAAGTAAGATGACATTGGTACATGCCACCTTGATGGGATTGAATTGGAATCCCCTGGCATGTTTTTAGCTCTACCATTAGGGGTAAGTCTGGACACTACCTCAGGGTTTTAATGGTAGGGAATATCCAAGAAGACAAAGGACAAAGAAAGGGGAAACTTGACTGGGAACTTTAGTCAGAGTGGAGTGTATAGTCAAATACGATTCTTTTATTTTCAGCATTAAATCAAAGGTGCACAGGTGGGAATCTGGCACAGCAGTAAAGACTTGGGGCACTGGCATCACATATTGGAGTACCTGGATTCTATTCCATACTCTGCTTCTAATTCCAACTTCATGCTAATGTGCACCCTGGAAGGCAGCAGGTGATGACTCAAGCAGTCGGATTCCTACTGCTCTCTTGGATTGAGTTCCTGGCTGCCAGCTTCAGCCAGCTTCAGTCCTGGTCCTTGTGGTCATCTGGAGAGTGAACCAGTGGTTGGGAGATTTGTGCATTTCTACTTCTCAAATAAATTAATAAATAAATACCTTTTAAAAATGAGCTAAATACCTTTTAAAAATCAAATGATTTGGATGTGATTAGGCAGAACCATTCAGTGGTGGTGGTGTTGGTGCTACTGAAAAGGAGAAAGACTTACAAAACCAGGCCATAACTCAGGACAAAAAAGACTGATGATGGATAATGGAAGGGAACTTCCATTTTACCTAGAAGTTCCACAGAGAAGCATTTAGAAACTTCAAGATGAAGTACAGCAAGGTTACTCAAGGAACCTTTCCTGTACTCTGATGGAGGGGGTTGGCTATCTTTAAGCATCTTTATGATGCTTCTTCCTACTCTATAATAGTAATGTAGGGAACAATAATTTAAAATAATCGCTAGCATTTGTTGAGTGCTTATTATGTGCCAGTCATTGTTGTAAAGACTTTAAAAGTATTATTTTAATTATTTCTCATAGCAAGCATGTACAATAGGAATTATTTTTATCCTAACTTTATAGTAAACTGAAGTACAATGAGAATAATAATTTGATAAATAGCTTCATATTATTCTAAAGATAAATTCCAGATTCCATAGACTTCTAGTTCAGGTTGTCCATTACCTGGCCCCAAATGCCTTTTCAAAATTAGGACTCACAGGGGCTGGTGCTGTGGCGCAGTGGGTTAACGCCCTGTCCTGAAGCGCCGGCATCCCATATAGGCGCCGGTTCGAGACCTGACTGCTCCACTTCCAATTCAGCTCTCTGCTATGGCATGGGAAAGCAGTAGAAGATAGCCCAAGTCCTTGGGCCCCTGCACCCATGCAGGAGATCTGGAAGAAGCTCCTGGTTCCTGGCTTCAGATTGGCGCAGCTCCAGCCGTTGCTGCCAATTGGGGAGTTAACTAGTGGATGGAAGACCTCTCTCTCTCTCTCTCTCTCTCTCTCTCTCTCTCTCTCTAGGTATATAGGTATATAGATATATAGATATAGATATAGATATCTCTCTATATATATCTGCCTCTCACCTCTCTATGTAACTCTGACTTTCAGTTAAATAAATAAATCTTTAAAAAAAATAGGACTCACTTCTGACTGACAATAGTACTCCAATATGTGATGCCAGTGTCCCAAGTCTTTACTGATGTGCCAGACTCCCACCTGTGCACCTTTAGTTAAACGCTGAAAATAAAAGGATAATAGACAAAGTGTGTTTGGATATTCTTGTCACTACCTGCTCTGTTATTCTACTTTATAGCTTTCTTTACTTAATCATTCCATTATGTCCTCCATTTCACTGAAAACAAAAACATACAAAAACCTCGTAAATAAAAATACATCATGGCTGGTGCCATGGCTTAACAGGCTAATCCTCCGCCTTGCGGCGCCGGCACACCGGGTTCTAGTCCCGGTCGGGGCACCGGATTCTGTCCCGGTTGTGCCTCTTCCAGGCCAGCTCTCTGCTATGGCCCGGGAAGGCAATGGAAGATGGCCCAAGTCCTCCTGCACCCGCAAGGGAGACCAGGAGAAGCACCTGGCTCCTGGCTTCGGATCAGCGCGGTGCGCCGGCCATAGCGGCCATTGGAGGGTAAACCAACGGCAAAAAGGAAGACCTTTCTCTCTGTCTCTTTCTCACTATTCACTCTGCCTGTCAAAAAGAAAAAAAAATAAATAAAAATACATCATGAAAGATATGGGTAAAGAATTAGAGATCCCTGGGCTTTGCACCACGTGCCTTTGCTACCCTCTGATGTCTCCATTCCTTGGGCTCTGCTGATGTGTTAGGTGTGGTGCCAGACTCTGGGCACATGGAAATCAAAGAGAAATACCCACATCCCCCCTGTCTTCCATCCACTGTCTTATTGAGATAAATGGAGAACAGGGAGGAAATGAGAGCGGGGAGAACAAAAGAAGAATATGACTGCGGGTATGAGACAGGGAAGCGGGAATAGTGTTGTTCACAGGGAGCACACTCAATATCAGGTCAGGCTGCAGACAGTTCTGTAGAGCTTCCTGTGTGGTCCCTGAAGCAAGCACAGAGGGAAAAATCACATTGTGAATTGATGCCATCATGAAAATAATATATCACATTCCTCCTGAGACTTAAAATGACTTTACAGTAAAGGCAATGAGAATAATTCAACCAACCAGTGATAGAGGAAAATGAATTTTCATAGCAGTGCCAATATTTTAAAAAATGTATTTTTGCTCAGAGTAGATTACTGGTTGATTTTAGTATCTTTCTCCTGGTAATGTTGGCCACTCATGATTGCAAGCTGTTATCTTTAAGAGTCTGAGATAGATTATACAAAGGGTTATATATTACTTAGCACAAATCAACCAAATTTTTAAATTATAAAATATATTCTGTAAGCTTTTTCTATTTTAAGAAAAAATATTATTAATTTTTAAAAAATATTTATTTAATTGAAAGTCAGAGTTACACAGAGAGAGAAGGAGAGGCAGAGAGAGAGAGAGAGAGAGAGAGAGATCTCCCATCTGCTGGTTAACTCCCCAGATGACCGCAGTGGCCGGAGCTGAACTAATCAGAATCCAGGAGCCAGGAGCTTCTTCTGGGTCTCCCACATGGGTGCAGGTGCCCAAGGATTTGGGCCATCTTCTACTGCTTTCCCAGGCCATATCAGAGAGCTGGATTGGAAGTGGAGCAGCTGGGACTCGAACCAGCGCCCATGTGGGATGCCGGCACTGCAGGTGGCAGCTTTACCTGCTATGCCACAGTGCCGGCCCCAAATTATTGTTAATTTTAAAAAATTGTTTTGCTCTTCGAGGCAGTTATTCTGACTTTACCACGGTACTGTTTATTAGAAAGCATGTATGTTTCAAGAAGAAACAACAACCCTGAATCATAAAAGTTACAATAACAAATATTACCTATTAGTTTAAAACAGTGGTTGAAACGCTATTGAGTGCTTGCCTTTAATCCATTGTATAAAAACTGATTTTTTTAAAAAGATAAATTAGTTTTGTTGAGTTGGAATTAACTTGAGGGGGGGTCCAGCGCTGTGGTGCACCAGGTTAAAGCCCTGACCTTAAGCGCCGGCATCCATATGGGTGCTGGTTCTAGTTCTGGCTGCTCCTCTTCCGATCCAGCTCTCTGCTGTGGGAAGAGCTCCTGGTTCCTGGCTTTGGATTTGTGCAGCTCTGGCCGTTGCGGCCATCTGGGGAGTGAACCAGCGGATGGAAGACCTCTCTCTCTGTCTCTGCCTCTCTCTGTGTAACTCTGCCTTTCAAATAAATAAAATAAATCTTTAAAAAAAAGGAATTAGGCCAGCGCCGCGGCTCATTTGGCTAATCCTCTGCCTTGCGGCGCTGGCACACCGGGTTCTAGTCCTGGTCGTGGCGCCAGATTCTGTCCCGGTTGCCCCTCTTCCAGGCCAGCTCTCTGCTGTGGCCAGAGAGTGCAGTGGAGGATGGCCCAAGTGCTTGGGCCCTGCACCCCATGGGAGACCAGGAGAAGCACCTGGCTTCTGCCATCGGATTAGCGCGGTGCGCCAGGCGCAGCGTGCTGGCCGCGGTGGCCATTGGAAGGTGAACCAACGGCAAAGGAAGACCTTTCTCTTTGTCTCTCTCTCTCACTGTCCACTCTGCCTGTCAAAAAAATAAAAATAAAAGGAATTAACTTGAGGGAAAAAGAGGAAAATTAGAGTTTAAGATGATTCCTAGTGTTTCCGGTTTTAGGGCCCTGTGGTCCTCCTCTATCAGAGCATATAGGCTAAATCCTGCCCAAATGTTGGTGTCTTATCCATCTTGAAAGCACTTCCTTTAACCAAATCAACTCCACATCAGTGAACTCAAATGTACATCACTGTTTACAACTCACTGGATTCAGAGGACCTAGCTTTTTACACTGAACATAATCTATTCTCTTAGATAAAGAATAAAACAGTTCAAATCATATTTCTGTTGTTTGACAACATGATAGAATAGAACATGCAGATTTTGGAGGTGGATGTCACACAATCATAGTCTAAGCTTTCCTAGATATTTTCACTCATCATAAAATAATGACTATTTAAGTAGAACACAGTGAGGATTAATGAAACAATGTGTCTACATGGCAACTGGCAGACACTGGGTAACAACCACTGGTGCATTGCAGCTGACCCTTGAAAGCTGTTAAAAACTGATGAATAAACTAGAAAAATTGAGAGCTAATTATTAAACACAGTTATTATTAAAAATTAAACTACGGGACCAGCATTGTGGCATGTCTATGAAACTGGCATCCCCAATGGGTATCAGTTCCTGTCTCAGTTGCTCCAGTTCCTATCCAGCTCCCTGCTAATGGCCTGGGAAAAGCAGTGGAAGATGGCCCAATTGTGTGGACCCCTGCTACTCATGTGGGAGATGCAGATGCAGCTCATGGCTACTGGCTTCAGCCTGGCTCAGCCCTGGCCATTATGGCCACTGGGGGAGTGAACTAATGGATGCAAGACCTCTCTCAGTATCTCCCTCTTAATCTGTAACTCTGGCTTTCAAATAAATCTTTAAAAAATTAAATTGTGATGATTTACAATTAAGTAAATTATATTAAAACCAATTTAATAAATAGTAAAAAAAACTTTCTAATGATTTTATTGCTATTATCTACAGTATGAAGTTATTGATATCTATGGTATCTGTATGATGGAAATATCATATAATGGTGTTTCACTGATTATTTCTTCCCAGTTCTTCATTCAGTGAGCACATTGTGTCATCCTCAAAGCATGCGGGGAATGTTTACACTACAGATATTAACAATTTCTCCAAATTAGGATACTCTGTGTATCCCCTTCCCAAGAGAGCAACATTCACCAATACACCACTGTCTTTTTTGAGGTAACAAAACTATTAATTTTCCTCCCTTTAATGTATGTAAAGTGTCTAGCTAAGTGCCACATACAGAATGTGCTGGTATAGGTCCCTTTGCTCTTGAATGGGTCAACTGATTGGACACTTAGAAGTGGAAGGGCTTTAGAAATAACCTCATTCAATTTCGTTGGCGACTCGAAGAGGTAAAATGGCCTGCCTGAGGTCATTTGGCTAATTAGAGACAACCCCATGATTCAAAGTCCAATATCTGATCTTGATTGTTGCTTTCCTTAACTTTCTTCAAAACCAGAATAGTCAACTCTGCTTGGTGGCTCTGGTACCAATTGGGAATTAGTAAGGAGGGACTCAGGGGCATTTGCATGGCATTTGAAGTTCAGCCTAAGTCGTGCTTGTCCATGTCTAGCTCTTATCTACACTCCAGCTCCTGCCAGTCATCTTGAACCTTATTCTGGCATCTCAACTTCCTTTAATGCCTGGAATCTCGGTCAAAAGAATCTCCCTTGTTCCTCTTCTGGGGTAAGTGTCTTGGGCTCCTCAGCCTCTGCAGTTAGGGCCCTGCCTTGTCCTTCCAGATAAACAGTCCTCTGTGGGGACCCTTGTTGGGAGTTGTCACCAGCAGGATGGATCGCAGGCTTTCTCCTACCTCTGGATCCACTGATACTACAGTCTTACATCACCAATGTCAGACTTTCAGAGTCCTCAAATTGAGGATGCTATAGGGCCATGGCCACAACATTGCCACCCATAAGCTACTACCTCCCGCATTTGACCTGTTGGGCTTCTTCCTCCCCTGCTCCTATGAGCAAGTCTGATTCTGTGTCAACCTCTTTCCTTGTGTGGTGAGTTTACCAAGGAAGATCTTGTCACAAAACATGAAAAAATAAAATAGGGGAATCATCACTATCAGGAATACAAACATATAGTGAAATTTCTATAAAATGCAGTACTGGCTCCCTGGAGACACAGGACATGGTTCATTCTAGACCTGGGACAGGGAGAATGCAATATGATCCTGGAACATCTTGAAATTTTATTTAATGGGGAAACACCAGAGGTTTTTCCTTTAAGATCAAGCATAGGGGCGTTCTTCTATTGTCTTAATTCCTGTGGGCTGTTATAACAGAATGCCATAGTGGGTGGCTATAAGCAACAGAAGTTTGTTTTTCAAAGTTCTGAAGACTGGGAAATCCAAGATCCAGGTCCCAGCATGTTCAATGTCTGGTAAGATCCTACTTCTTTGTTAACAGGCAGTGCCTTCTTACTGTGCCTTTGCATGACAGATGGGGCAAAGGATCTTTTTTATTCTTTTTTAAAGATTCATTTACTCATTTGAAAGGCAGAGCTACAGAGAGGCAGAGGCAGAGAGAGAGAGAGAGAGAGAGAGAGAGAGGTCTTCCATCTGCTGGTTCACTCCCCAGATGGCCGCAATGGCCGGAGCTGCAACGATCTGAAGCCAGGAGCCAGGAGCTTCCTCTGGGTCTCCCATATGCGGGTACAGGGGCCCAAAGACTTGGGCCATCTTCTACTGGTCTCCCAGGCCACAGCAGAGAGCTGGATCAGAAGTACAGAAGCCAGAACTCGAACAAGTGGCTACATGGGATGCTGGCACTGCAGGCGGGGGCCTTACCCGCCACGCCACAGCGCCAGCTCTAAAGGGTCTTTTTTTCTAAGGGTACTAATCCCATTCATGAGGGTCCTACCCTCATGATCTAATGACTGCCCAACGGCCTCTATGTTGTAATATAATCACATTGGGGATTAGATTTCTCATATGAATTTTGGCAGTACATGAACATTTAGTCTATAGCAGGTACCAACCCTATTAAAACCACATGGGCCACATGCTCTGCACATTACTCAAGAGCAGCCATTGGAAAACTAAGGCCCACCCACCAAATTCAGTGTCATCCACCTTTTCCCCCCATAATGTCTAATTGGAATGCAGCAATGCCCACTTGTTTCCTTATTGTCCATGGCTGCTTTAGGGTAAAGTTGAGTAGTTGCAATAAAGATTATTTGGTCCACAGAGCCTAATATTTCCTATTGGGCTCATTATAGAAAAAAAATGTGCTGATACTTGTTCTAGAGTGCTGAAAGTGAATAAAAACTTCTTAACACCTTATAACATTGAAATATAAGCCAAATGAAGACAGCAAAAAGAAAGAAAACCACTATCATTTATGAATATTGGTAAAAAATACTAGATAGCATATTAGCCAAGGAAATATTTCCCTAAAGCCATTTCACTGAAATTTTTGAGATGAAATCTATTAATGTGGCTCAGTGCCACACATGCCTGTGATGTCATTGGTGACAGTGTTTGTTTATTTTTTTCGTTGGAGGTCCCTGTCTTTAGTGCTGAGGACATCAACACAAACTATAATTAATACCCTCAAGATGTTTACAGTTGACTGGAGAAATAGACATGCAAATTTACTCAAATATGGTAATGTTTATCTGAGTATAGTTGGGGGTCTTGGAAGAATTATTAGGCCAAGGGTTCAGGAAAGGCAACTCTTTGAGGGGTAGCTCCTTGAATTGTACACCATCATTTTGCCCCATTAAACCTGCCACATATCTATTTGTGTACAAGTAGGAATCTTGTATTTTGTACTGTCTTGCTTCTTGTGTCCAGAAGTCAGTTTGATTTCAGCTGCTTGAAGGTATGTGTCTTGTACACTATTGTGTTCCAAATGTTCAGCGTTGTGTCTGAAAGCAGCTCCTTGAGATTGGGCACATTGCATAGTGCACTTCATGTTCCTGGTGTCCAGCACTGGGTCTGGTGCAAGGCAGTAATTGGAATTATTCTCAGTTGAGACTTAAAGGATCAACTAATATTAGTTAGGACAATAGGGGATAAAGATTAAAGAAATAGCCCAAAAATGCATGCTTGTAATAGTTTAGACTCGTATTTATATTTTTATTCGTATCACCTTCTTTTTCCATTCTTCCTTATTTGATCATTCCTGGCAACTGGATCATAGAAACTCACTGCTGAGAACCTGGTGAGGCTTCTGTTTCCTTCTGGGGACCCCTTGCTTGGGACTGCAGTCCTACTCACAGTAGAATGCACATCTTGCTAATTTTCAGTCCGATGAAGCACAAGCAACTTCTTGGAGATGATTTGTTCGGTTCAAGAGGTAGCAGAACAAGCAGCAGCTCACTTTAACTTTCATAACCGCACCCCACCTCCACCGCCATTCTACCTAGAGAGAGATTTTTGTTATTTCATGGCTTTCTGATGAAAGATGTCACGGGTGGGAAAATCTTCAGCAACCCTGAAAGTGTCAGAAACTTTCAAAGAGGAAGGAGAACATGCTTTGAAAGCTGAGTTAAAACTCTTCTCTCTTTTGAATGCCCTTCACAGCCTCAGGTCTGGTCTTTTCAATTTGGCTTTTGAAGTTCTCTTATCTTTCAAGCTTAATTCCTCTTGGAGTGTGACCAACTTACGAGAGAAGCTACGTTTTTCAAAAGGAATATTGAAACTGGAGCATTTCCCTGGGAATATGGATTAACGTTCGTCCAATTTTTCTTCTGTTTGACTTACTTGGTTCAAAAGCACATCCTCCTGCAGACCTGTTTATTCTATACTTTGTTTCTCAATTGACTTGTCAAGGATGAGCAGAGTGAATATTTAAAAGGGCACCTCGTCCATTCCAGAGATCCCATTGTCAGTGAGTTTAGATCCAGATATATGAGTTCATTAACTGACAGGGGTCAAGGGGCCCACTACATTTCCTGATGTTTTGGAAATATTTACAAAATGATGTATGTCAAAACATGTGGTACGTTTCAGAGTTTCTCAGGGATAGCAGTTTAAATTCATTTGGAGGTAATGCCACTAGTCTCTAAATTTGGCTTCTTTGTCAGTGTGAGGCTTGGAATCAATGGCCCTCTTTGCATGCCCTGTGATGGGCCCTGCAGTGCATACATGGATCTGGTAATCAATATTTGGTAGTTTCTGATTGTTATTGTGCATCAAAGCTATTTTTAGGCTAGTAACAGACTTTCAAGAGTATTCATATTATTTTAATACATAAATAAATAAATAGTTAGGTTTTCTCATTCACATTTCTTGTTATTAACCATGATGTAATGTGTAAGTCTTGGCTTTATAAGGGATAGGGAGGTCTAGATGACCTGATTTTCATCCTAAAATTTCTTTGAACACAGAAGAAATAATTTTCATAATCAGGCTATATTAACTAAAGCAAAATGGCCAATACTTACATATTAGAATAGTGGCTCCTAATCCACCATGTAAATCATAATTATCCTGGGTGACCACGCTACTCCCCAGACCAATTAACTCTAGATCTCTGGAGATGGGACTAAGATATCAACTTTTCACCCCACAGGTGATTCTCCTGTGCAGCTTGAGTCAAGAATCACTATTTTAAGGCTGCTTTATCTTCCGAGGGTTGTGAAAGAATTCACTCTTAATCAGACAACACAACGCTTCCATTTCCTAATTCTTTGTAAACTAAGTATACTGTTGTATTTTGAGTATCTATAATTTTTTTTTTACCTGATAGTCTCTTCTTCAAAAGTAATAAGGGAGGCTAAGAATGCCAAGTACTTTCAGTCTTCACACTTAATTCTAATAATTAAAAGGATACTTATGATACAGCAGAGTTTTCATCTATGGGCCAAGGTGCCTGAGAGTTGTGACTAGGTTAGAGATGTGCTAAGATAAACTGCTATTTTCACAGGATAAATTGATGCTCTGGAAGCAGCTAGACAGAATTCGAGTAGCCGAGGAGTCTCTAGGGACAGTAATAATACTTTGATATGTCCTTCAGGTTGCTAAACAAACATTATCCCATGTATGTGTACTGTGACATTAAAAGGCATGAAAAGCTCTGTTCCTGCCTTTGTGTTGTAAACCCTGATTGTAATGGATTCCACCTGGCACTTTCAGGCAATGAATACATCTTTCCTTCCTCTTCTGTGTCTTTCTTCATCATGAACTGCCACAAAACAACAATTCTTGCTGAGAGTAATCCTAACAAGAAGAATAAATGGGTTCCATGGGGTGGTGAGGAGCTGAATCCTGGGATCTGGTCTTAACTTCCAATTTAGGTTACTGAACCTTTCTGCTACCCATTTTTCTTCTCTGTCATTTGAGGGGTAGAAACTGACATAAACATTTGAGTGTCTGCCAGGATTACCTGTGAGATACTGAAATAAGCAGTTCAATGAGTAGATGTTACCTTTATTATCCATCATGACTTGATGGATGTAGCTCTATTGATTTAGGTGGGATATTGAGGCCAATAATTGTTCATGTATTCACAGCTATTGCCTCTTCATTTGGTGAAATTTCAAAAATCACTCATGCATTAAAATATGTTCCTAAAAGATTTGCCCATGTGTATATGAGATAACCAATCAAGTGAAATGCAATTATCAACTAAACTCAGAATGAATGATTTTAATTTGCAGTGGATCATCCACTGTCTATTTCACTTGTATGGACACAGCTTTATTCAAATACTTGGCTTTAATAGCTCTTTAATTAATATCTAATAATGATTTATTAACTTTGTCAAGCTAATAAAAGTGTTTCTTAATGTATGACTGGGAGTTGCATATATGTAGATCCCTATTAGTCTTCAGAGTGTGTCCAGTGTATTACCTATCTTTCTTGAGTCCATTTATTGTGTCTTTCCCAGGCTCTGATGCATTCACATGCAAAAAAGTAGAATTTAAGTATAATTAAAAACAACAAGAACAAAAATGAGTTCTAGTTTCCATACTATTAGTAAACTGAGAGTTTCCAAACACTGAATATTAAGAACATTGAATATTGGTTTAATATGGTGAAAGTGACAATTTGTTCATTGTTTTCATCACTGTTTTGGAAATTTGCAACTTTTATACATGCTTAATTAGGGGTAAAACTTGTGGTTCAATGGGGAAAAATTTAGGGATTCATGATATTCAGGTGCAAGGGACAAGGGCTGTTACAGAAATAGGAATTGATATCTGCTTGCCCTAAACAGCACTCTGGCCTCATAATCAGCCCTTAAGGCATTCAGATCCGACTAAAAAGCCCATGAGAGTTTCTTGAAAGCCAAGACACTGTGGCAATTTCACTCGGCATAATGCTTTCCAGATTCCTACATTTTGTTGCAAATGACCGGATTTCATTGTTTTTTTTTACTGCTGTATAGTATTCTATAGAGTACATATCCCATAATTTCTTTATCCAGTCTACTGTTGATGGGCATTTAGGTTGATTCCAGGTCTTAGCTATTGTGAATTGAGCTGCAATAAACATTAAGGTGCAGACCATTTTTTTGTTTCCCAATTTAATTTCCTTTGGGTAAATTCCAAGGAGTGGGATGGCTGGGTTGTATGGTAGGGTTATATTCAGGTTTCTGAGGAATCTCTAGCCAGTCCCAAAGGGACAAATATCATATGTTCTCCCTGATTGGTGACAACTAACCGAGCACCAAAAAGAAAACCTGTTGAAGTGAAATGAACACTATGAGAAATGGTGACTTGATCAGCCCTTGCCCTGACTGTTGATGAACAACTTAATACTTTATCCCTTTTAGTATTTTTTTTGTTTGTTCTACTTAATATTATTGGTTGAATTCTGTAATTAATACACAGTTATTCTTAAGTGTTGAAACTTAACTGAAAAGTGATCCCTGTTAAATATAAGAGTGGGAATAAGAGAGGGAAGAGATGTATAATTTGGGACATGCTCAAGCTGACTTGCCCCAAATGGTAGAGTTAGAAACATACCAGGGGATTCCAATTCAATCCCATCAAGGTGGCATGTACCAATGCCATCTCACTAGTCCAAGTGATCAATTTCTGTTCACAATTGATCACTCTGATAGGTCTAAGACTCAAAGGGATCACATAAACAAGACTAGTGTCTGCAAATACTAACCAATAGAATCAAAAAGGGAGAGAATGATCCAACACGGGAAGTAGGATACACAGCAGACTCATAGAATGGCAGATGTCCTAAATAGCACTCTGGCCTCAGAATCAGCCCTTAAGGCATTCGGATCTGGCTGAAGAGCTCGTGAGAGTATTTTAGGCAAGGAAAGACAAGACACTCTGGCAAAATAAAAAAGAGGAGAGGACCTAAGTGAAAGATCTCTGTGAGTGAGATCCCAGTGGAAAGAACGGGCCATCAAAGAAGGAGGTACCTTTCTCTGAAGGGAGGAGAGAACTTCCATTTTGACTATGACCTTGTCTAAATAAGTTCGGAGTCAGCGAACTCAAAAGGCTTCCATAGCCCTGGCAACTCATGACAAGAGCCAAAGGTGATTACTGATGCCATAAACAAGAGTGTCAATTTGTTGGGTCAACAACAGGAGTCATTGTGCACTTACTCCTCATGTAGGATCTCTGTCCTTAATGTGCTGTACATTGTGATTTAACGCTATAACTAGTACTCAAACAGTATTTTTCACTTTGTGTTTCTATGTGGGGGCAAACTGTTGAAATCTTTACTTAATATATGCTAAACTGATCTTCTGTATGTAAAGATAATTGAAAATGAATCTTGATGTGTATGGAAGGGAAGAGGGCGTGGGAAAGGGGAGGGTTGTGGGTGGGAGGGAAGTTTTGGGTGGGGGAAGCCATTGTAATCCATAAGCTGTACTTTGGAAATTTATATTCATTAAATAAAAGTTAACAAAAATAAATAAATAAAAAGAAAAAAAAGACACTATGGCAAAAAAAAAATGACCTAAATGAAAGATCTCTGTGAGATCCCAGTGGAAAGAACGAGCCATCAAAGAAGGAGGTAGCTTTCTCTGAAGGGAGGAGAGAACTTCCACTCTGACTATGGCCTTCACTAAATAAGGTCAGAGTTTGTGAACTCAAGAGGCTTCCATAGCCTTGGCAGCTCATGACAAGAGCCTTGGGTGATTACTGGCATCATAAATAAGAGTGTCAATTGTTAAATCAACAACGGATTCACTGTACACTTGCTTCCCATGTAAGAGCTCTGTCCTTAATGTGTTGTACTGTGTGAATTAATGGTAAAACTACTACTCAAACAGTACTCTATACTTCATGTGTCTGTGTGGGTGCAAACTGTTGAAATCTTCACTCAGTATATACTAAGTTGATCATCTGTATATAAAGATAATTGAAAATGAATTTTGATGAACAATGGGATGGGAGAGGGAGTGGGAGATGGGATAGTCGCGGGTGGGAAGGAGGTTATGGAGAGAGAAGCTGCTATAATCCAAAAGTTGTACTTTCAAAATTTATATTTATTAAATAAAAGTTTTAAAAAAAGAATTGATATCTGCTGCCTCAACATTGTATATTAGAAGGTATCATGAATAAAATGCCTTGAACTATCACAATGGTGCCTGACATGAGAGGGTCTTTGAGGAGTAGAGTTTGAAGCTGGCCCTTGGTCCTTAACATTCATATCTTACAATGTGTTAAAAGTACAATTGGTATTTGGGAGATCCACAAAATCCTGCACTGTTTGTACTGCTGTGACATGTTTGGCTGTCTGATGAGTTTGCCACCAAAGGCCTATTTTTTAAAAATTATTTATTTGAGGCCGGCGCCGTGGCTTAACAGGCTAATCCTCCGCCTTGTGGCGCCGGCACACTGGGTTCTAGTCCCGGTCGGGGCGCCGGATTCTGTACCGGTTGCCCCTCTTCCAGGCCAGCTCTCTGCTATGGCCCGGGAAGGCAGTGGAGGATGGCCCAATTCCTTGGGCCCTGCACCCGCATGGGAGACCAGGTGAAGTACCTGGCTCCTGGCTTCGGATCAGCGAGATGCGCTGGCCGCAGCGGCCATTGGAGGGTGAACCAACGGCAAAAAGGAAGGCCTTTCTCTCTCTCTCTCTCTCTCTCTCTCTCACTATCCACTCTGCCTGTCAAAATAAATAAATAAATAAATTATTTATTTGAAAGGCAGGTTTAGAGAGAGAGAGAGAGAGAGAGATAGATAGAGAAAGAGGGATCTTCCATCCGTTTACTTCCCAAATGGCTACAGTGGCTGGGGGTTGTTCCAGCTGAAGCTAGGAGCCAAGAGCTTCTTTTAGGTCTCCCACATGGTGTAGGGGCTCAAATACTTGGGCTATCTTCTACTGCTTTCCCAGGCACATTAGCAGGGAGCTGGACCAGAGGTAGAGCAGCTGGGACACAAACCAGTATCCGTATGGGTGCCATTTTCACAGGCGAAGGCTTAACACACTGTGCTACAGTTAGCCCCCAAAGATCTATTTACATACTGGTTCTTAAGACTCTTTGGGCAGACAGCCTTTTTTTTTCTCCCTCCCTTCCTTTTTTCCTCTCTCTCTCAAGATTTATTTATTTGAAAGGCAAAGTGACAGAGACAGAGGGAGAGAAAGAGATCTTTCATCCACTGGTTCACTCCTGAAATGACTGCAACAGCCATGACTAGTCCAAGCCAAAGCCAGGAAGGAGCCTGGAACTCTATGCTGTCTCCCATGTGGGTGGCACGGACCCGACCTCTTGGGCCATCTTCCAGTGTTTTCCCAGACACTTTTGTTTTTGTTTTTGTTTTTTGACAGGCAGAGTGGATAGTGAGAGAGAGACAGAGAGAAAGGTCTTCCTTTTTGCCATTGGTTCACCTTCCAATGGCCGCTGCAGCCGGTGCATCTCGCTGATCCGAAGCCAGGAGCCAGGTGCTTCTCCTGGTCTCCCATGTGGGTGCAGGGCCCAAGCACTTGAGCCATCCTCCACTGCTTTCCCGGGCCAGAATCCGGCACCCCAACCGGGACTAGAATCTGGTGTGCCGGTGCCGCAAGGCGGAGGATCAGCCTGTTAAGCCACGGCGCTGGCCACTTTTTTTTTTTTTGACAGGCAGAGTTAGACAGTGAGAGAGAGAGAGACAGAGAGAAAGGGCTTCCTTCTGTTGGTTTACTCCCCAGAAGGCGGCTACGGTCGGCGCGCTGTGCCGAGTCGAAGCCAGGAGCCAGGTGCTTCTTCCTGGTCTCCCATGTGGGTGCAGGGCCTGAGGACCTGGGCCATCCTCCACTGCCTTCCTGGGCCATGGCAGAAAGCTGGACTGGAAGAGGGGCAACTGGGACAGAACTGGTGCCCCAACCGGGACTAGAACCCGGGGTGCTGGTGCTGCAGGCAGAGGATTAGCCTAGTGAGCCGTGGCACCAGCCTCCCAAACACTTTTGCAGGGAACTGGATATGAAGCAAAGCAGCCAGGATTCAAACCAGTGATCTGATATGGGACCCTGGCATTACAAATGGCAGCTTAGAAATAGGCAGATAAGTTTAATAATAAGTAATAAAACTCTCGTGATCACAATGAGTGATTCATTTATATAATCCATAAATATTTATTGAATACCTGTTTGAGCTCCTGAATTTAATATTTTGTCTATTACCTAGATTTGTCCTTCACTCAGTCTGGTCCCATAGGGACAGTGGATTTTGAACATAGGGATGAAAAGAAATGCTTTGTTGCTATCTCTGTAGGATGGCTTTGGTTCTTTCAAGTTTAATATGAGGAGAGAAAGGATTACCTCTCTCTCTCTCATAGGTCCTTGACCACAATAGATGCAGATTATCATCCCACTTTGCTCTTAAATTAAGTTTTTAAAATTTAATTTTTCCTTCTGAGAAACCTGATCCAGTTCCAATGTGGAGGACTTATGATGGCTAAGAAGAAGAGTAACATGATCATCACAAAAGGGTGAACTACTGAGAACTTTTTGCACACGCATGCACATATATGCTCACGTCTATATGAACAAGCATACAATAGTTGCATGTATGATACTTTTTAAGCAAGTGTCTTCAATATCTTTGGATTAGAAAACACTTTTTTTTATCACTGAAACTTCTCATACTTTATGTAGCGACACTTTAGACAAACTATGTTCTTTTGTAAAAATATTTATTTTAAGAGAGGTCAATGTGCCTTTGGAATAGTAATTTATTGAGTTTGTCATATATATATATATATATATATATACACACTCACTTTTACTGTACTGAGATGCTTTGGGATGCAATTTTTAAAAGGTAGCTGTGCAAATCTGACAGAAAATCACTGACAAAAGAAAAATTTTGGTTAGTCCTAAGAAGAACCATTATCATTAGCTTTTTTCATCAGGCTCATGAATACAAACACATAATGCCCTAGATATTACATGTGTGTACCTTTTAATTTTAAGCAATTTATATTTCCAAACAGATGCAATATGTATAACTATCCAAAGTTTATTGAGTGCA
The DNA here is from genome assembly GCF_033115175.1 of Lepus europaeus. Taxonomy (NCBI): domain Eukaryota; kingdom Metazoa; phylum Chordata; class Mammalia; order Lagomorpha; family Leporidae; genus Lepus; species Lepus europaeus. Next base: position 112,113,400 of record NC_084829.1, read on the forward strand.
AGAAGTTGAAATGAAGCCAATAAAACAAGATTAGAAACAAATCATAATGAACAAATTGTCTCACCAGATCCTTTTAGACCAGAGGCAGGCATAGTTAATAAACAGAACCAGGGACTTTGCTTGAGAAGTTGCTCTGGGCTGGAATTCTGAAATACTGTATTGTGGTTGCACCCCCAACTCCAGCTTCCCTAGTCACCGTTAGTAATTGTTTGAGAGATCCCTCTGGGTCTAGGAACAATTACATGATCAATAGATGCCTTTGGATTTCATTAAGCCCAGGAAAAATAGTTTCAGGCTTATGTTTTTCCCACAGGACAATTTTGAGGCTGTTTAAAGGAGATTCTGGGATGTATTTGGGATAAAACCGAGACTTCTGGTCTTTGGGGACTTCAGATTTTTGAGATCAAGGTTAGAGTCTATAGATGTGTAAGAAGACAAGAATTATCTTCTCTTTCCAGGATAAAAATCATAGTGCTCAAGGTGCTAGAAATATCATGAAACATATATTTTGCCACACATTTATCCGAAATTCATCATTAAAACTGTTTTCTACTCTTTGAGCTTCAGTGATGGGGTCCAGAAGAAATGAGGTATGGTTTCTGCCCCCAAGGGATTCTCTCTGACTGCATTTACTTGGCCTGTTTACCCTTGGGAATTTGTAGGGCTCCACTATCCTTCAGGACATCTGTTTGCCTGCTTTGGAGGTGCCCTTTGTGATCACAAGCTGTTGCCCCATCAACTCATTCACAATGAAGGAACCTACACTGATTTAAAAAACCAGCATTTTGTGAATGCTCCATTTGTTCTTACCTCTTGCACTAGTTTTTATGGTAACTGTAACAAATTATCCCAAATTTAGTGGCTTAGAACAGTGCATATTTATTATATGACATTTCTATGCATTTGGATATCCAACATAGGTCTCAGGGTTAAAATCAACTTCTTGGCAGGGATATTTTTCCTTTTGCATGGTCTTAGGGGTAGTCCATTTCCTTGCCTTCCCCAGCCTCTGAAGGCTTCTCATATTCTTTGGCTTATAGCCCTCTTCGTCCTCAAAGCAACATTGTTGCATTGCCCTGAAGGTTCCTCAATGTTGCTTCTCTGAAGACAGAAGTTTCAACTTATTCCATTATCACTAGCCCTCTTGTTTTATTCTTTGCCTCACTCTTACCTTTAAGAAACTTCATGGTTACATCAGGACACCTTCCTCATCTCAAGGTCCTTAAATTTATCATATGTGTAAGGCCCCTTTCACCATGTAACACAACATATATGTATGCTTAAAATTAGGATTCAGATATGTTTGAAAGAGGGAAATTATTCTATGTACTGCTGTTCTTACCAATATGTGTTCTTTTGAGAACTAAAGAAAAAGCATTAAGTGTATTATGATTATTATAATTTGCACTAGAACAAAATAAAAATTCAAAGACAGGTACAATGGATAGATAATTTTCTTTCCTGTAACCACCCTCTGATGCAGTCCTCTCTCACATGGACACTTAGTTTGTCCATATGACATATTTTGGATGGAAGTAAATCCTTAAAAAGTGCTTGAATGTAGAGATTCTCCCTCTCTTGCTATTCTTTAGATCATCCTGATGATTATATAAAGAAATCCATGTGAGTCTACTAAGCAATGAGACAATGAGTTTTTACATCCCCTATTTGTACACTCATGTTTAATACGAAACTCAAGCCACAAAAGACAAATGGGTTGCAAAGTCCAGAATGTTTTGTAATCGTTTTTTTCCAAAGAAAAAAATATATTTCTGGATAATTTTTAGAAAAACATTATTATACTTTACTTAAATAAATATGTAAATAAGTGTATGTAGTTTTTCTTTTTCTTTTCCTTTTTTTTTTCTTTCTCATTTCCATGTCTCCATGTTTCAGGTTGAGTGGAGCTGTAGCATGAAGCTTAGTGGCAGGGAGACAGTATGACTCTTCTATGGTCAACATGCCAGAGATTTGGTTTTGAAAACCAGATACAGAGAATCCCATCAGTTACAGCACAGCTACTGGCCCTAAAAGGAGAAATGAGAGAAACAAAGAGCAGATAGTGTATGAAGGAAAACAATGATTCCATGGAGGAAGAAATTTTTTTCTCCCTTAAGGAAGACTCTTGAGATATTAATTTTTATCAGCTCCTTTCCATTTTTGAAGCCCTTAGTCTTTAAATATCATCTAGGTGTAGATTTAAGGAGGCAGGACTGGCCTGGGTACCTAACAGAGCTCCCTTGGGTATGTGGTGGTAGAGCTTGCTCAGGGCTTAGGAAGCTCTTGTATATCTTCTACTCTTACCTTCCACCTTCTCTTACATATGATCTACTCTCCAGCTTTACTCAATTTCCCAGTCTCTTTCACACCACATGCTTTTGTTCTCTGATTTTCCTCATCTCCTGCCTGTTGTTCTGGTGAGATGTTCTGATCTTCAAGGATGGCCTCAGTGGAGCTTTCCTTGACTCTTCCAGGTTGAATGATCTGTTTTCTTTTGTGGCTTTTCAAATTTTTTAAAAATTTATTTGACAGGTAGAGTTATAGACAGGGAGAGAGAGAGAGAGAGAGAGAGAGAGAGAGAGAGAGAGAGAGAGAGAGAGAGAGAAAGGTCTTTCTTCCATTGGTTCACTCCTCAAATGGCCACCACAGCCGGCACTGCACAGATCCGAAGCCAGGAGCCAGGTGCTTCTTCCTGGTCTCCCATGCAGGTACAGGGGCCCAAGCACTTGGGCCATCCTCCACTGCCTTTCCAGGCCTCAGCACAGAGGCTGGACTGGAAGAGGGGCAACTGGGACTAGAACCCGGCACTCATATGGGATGCCAGCGTTGCAGAGGAGGATTAACCAAGTGAGCCACGGCACTGGCCCCTGCTTTTTAACTTTGACTCACCTATCACACTGATAATTCTGAGTGGTGTAATAATATTGTCACCTGGTGTTGCCAGAAAAATTCAACTTTAAAGAGTTGTATTAAATTTATTTCCAGGACCTACTATTAGATTACCTGATATGAGCAATTACAGGTTCTTTTATGCTGTATGTTGAAACATTTAGGTCAGTTTTAGAATGGCCTTACCAAAGAAACAAGCAATTTTGGACCTGGCCTTAAGGATGGTTCTCTGGTGTCATCAAGGAAAAGAATACAAGGCAGAGGTGTATGCATTTAGAAATGTGAAAGATGAGTTAACACTTTAAATGAGTTACCAGTCTGGGAATGACTCATATCTTGGCAGATTGTTTTTGAAAGGGGATGATAAATATGGTTAAAGATAGTATACTTTCACAAAAAGCTCTCCAAGACCTGCTAGGCTGATGTGATTCACAAATTCACAGATAGAACTAGCATGATTATGCATCAAGCATGCTACTGCCTTCTTGAATTAACTGAAAAGAGTCTTGCTTTTCAAACTGTTCTGCCTTTAAATAACACACTTGTTCTTAGAATACCAAGCAGGTGCTTCCTATGGGAGTTGCATATTATAGTCAGTTCAGTTCTGCCTTTTCAACTCCCCAAACCATTTCTAATAATCATGAAAGAGTACTTCTATTCTCAAAGGATTTAATAAAATGTAATTAGAATTCTTAAAAAGCTAAAAATGTAAAGAATTTTTTTCTATAATATGTGCTATGGCATCATTGTTTAGAATCTTACAAAATGATTGTATTTTGGCCTAAATTTCATTCTGCATTAACTATAAAAGAAAGATTTACTACAAAAATTGATAAACAGATGCCGAAGGCCTGAATAACTTCTCAACAGAACAGACTGCAGGAGGCCTGAATAACTTCTTAACACAACAGATTCTTTTGAAATACTTGAGTGATACTAAATTTGGAAAAATAAAAGAAAGCCATGTGCCCATTAAGAGGCTTTTATTTAGTAAGGAAAGTACAATTGAATATTATTAAATATATTGTCAGTACAGGTTGGCACTTTGGATACTTGGCAATAATTATAAGTTTGTTTAAAAATATTCTATATTTTCATCTTGTTAGCCTTAATTGTTAAGATTTTGCCCTATTTAGTCATTTTTACAGCAAATGTTTTCCAGTTTCATTTTTGCTTAGATTGTAGATTCTTCTCCTTAGTAGGAAATGGCTGTTGAGTGTGCAAAAAGAGAACGAAAGACTTCAGCAGGAAGAGACTGTGATTATTTGAAATTCTTCATCCTTGGAAAATTCTTAAGCTAGGGTTCTGACTGCAACCTAATCGAGGAAACAGCTAATTGGACAAAGCATAAGCTTGTTGAAAGAATTGCAACTTGTATTGCATTTGCTTTTGGTTCTCAACTTTCCCTAGCAGCAACACTGTCTGCAGTGTCCTAGGTAGTGCTCCCCACAGGTCCTTGAGCTGATCTCCAGGAGGAGCCTCATACCCAGGGCAGCACCATGGACAGTGCTCCTAAAAGGAGTCATCAGCCTTGTGACTAGAAATTGGGTTGGCAATTGACTGTTCTTGATAGTCTCTTAACTAAATGGTTTCAAATTTATGATAGATGGGATTATGAAGGCTTTACAAGATTTTTATTTAGCCTACATTAAAGGCATAATATCTTTGATATCACTTATACGTTAGTAGGAAATATTAGTACCTTCATCAGTTGAAGGCTTATGTGTTGTGGTTTCAGCAGTGTAGATGATTGACTTGGAATGAGGGGATGTCTATGGATTTGTATGTCTCATTTATCTCTGGGTTCCCTAGTCTCTCTTCCTACTCTGGGGTTGTTTGTACAATTGTAGTTGGAATTTGCTAACAAGATGGTATAGTTTCAGCTTTATGGACCAGAAGAAACTTCACCATTGCTTAAACATTTTTCCTCTTTTCAGCTGGATTTGTTTCACAAAGCAGTATGGTGCCTCTGAGCTTCCAGTGAGAATGCAAGGTGGTCATGGTGCAAAAGAAGTAACTTATTATTGGCAAATAAAAAAGCCATCTGCACATTAATGTTTATTGCAGCTCAATTCACAATAGCTAAGACCTGGAACCAACCCAAATGCCCATCAACAGTAGACTGGATAAAGAAATTATGGGACATGTACTCCATAGAATACTATACAGCAGTAAGAAACAACGAAACCCAGTCATTTGCAACAAGATGGAGCAATCTGGAAAACATCATGCTGAGTGAATTAAGCCAGTCCCAAAGAGAAAAATATCATTTGTTTTCCCTGATCGGTGACAACTGAGCACCAAAGGGGAAACCTGTTAAGTGAAATGGACACTATAAGCAACAATGAACTGATCAGCTCCTGTCCTGACTTTAGATGTACAATGTAATACTTTATCCTTTTTAGTATTTGTTGTTGTTGTTGTTGTTCTAGTACTATTGGTTGAACTCAGTAATTAACACACAATTATTCTTAGGTGTTTAAATTTTAACTGAAAAGTGATCCCTGTTAAATCTAAGAGTGGAAAAAGAGAGGGAGGAGATGAACAATTTGGAACATGCTCAATCGGACTGGCCGCAAATGGTGGAGTTAGAAATGTGCCAGGGGATTCCAACACAATCCCATCAAGATGGCATGTACCAATGCCATCTCACTAGTCCAAGTGATCAATTTCAGCTCACAATTGATAGTTCTGATAGGTCTAAGAGTCAAAGAGATCACACAAACAAGACAAGTATCTGCTAATACTAACTGATAGAATCAAAAAGGGAGAGAAAGATCCAACATGGGAAGTGGGATACACAGCAGACTCATAGGATGGCAGATGTCCTAAACAACATTCTGGCCTCAGAATCAGCCCTCAAGGCATTCAGATCTGGCTGAAGAGCCCATGAGAGTATAGCAGGCATGGAAAGCCAAGATATCATGGAAAAAAAAAAAAAGACCTAAATGAATGATCTCTGTGAGTGAGATCCCAGTGGAAAGAACGGGGCCATCAAAGAAGGAGGTACCCTTCTCCGAAGGGAGGAGAGAACTTCCACTTTGACTATGACCCTATCGGAATAAGACCAAAGTCAGCGAACTCTAAAGGCTTCCATAGCCCTGGCAACTCATGACTAGAGCCTAGGGAGATTACTGACGCCATGAACAGGAGTGTCAAATTGTTAAATCAGCAACAGGAGTCACTGTGTACTTACACCCCATGTGGGATCTGTCCCTAATGTGTCGTCTAAAGCGAAGTGATGCTATAACTAGTACTGAAACAGTATTTTTATACTTTGCGTTTCTGTGTGGGCACAAACTGATGAGGTCTTTACTAATTATATACTGAAGTGATCTTCTGTATATAAAGAGAATTGGAAATGAAAAAAAAAACAACCTGGTGTTAAAATGGAAATGGCATAGAAAATTAATTAATTTGAAAAAAAAATTATGTAGGATCTCTGTCTTTAATGTGCTGTACATTGCTATTTAATGCTATAATTAGTAATCCAATGGTAGTTTTTTCACTTTGTGTTGCTATATGGGCAAAATGTTGAAATCTTTACCTAATATATACTAAACTGATCTTCTGTATACAAAGAGAATTGAAAATGAATCTTTACATGAATGGAAGGGGAAAGGGAGCGGGAAGGGGGAGGATTGGGGGCGGGAGGGAAGTTATGGGAGGGGGGAAGCCATTGTAACCCATGGGCTATACTTTGGAAATTTATATTCATTAAATAAAAGTAAAAAAAAAAAAAAAGAAGTAACTTATTAAAGAGAGCTCTGGTAGAGTTGTTGTAATAAGCAGAAGAATTCTCTAAAGGTTTGTTGCCTGTCTGATAATAACAGGAAACATTTTTTTCTGAACAAGAGTTTTAAATCTCCACTGGAGGTATGCTATTATGTTGTAGCATTTTTATTTCAATCAGCAGTGGCTGTGACTGTTTCTTCAGTGAAATGAAACTCGCCACCCAAATATCCTCCAAGGCTGTTTCCTGCTTTGGATCTCTGCAGGGAAGCTTCAAGCTTCAAACAATTCTCAAACTTATTTAGAAGTGAAAGAACTGGAGGGCAGAATACACCCCTACCACTTTGATATGCTGAATAAATACTACTTTACTAAGTTAAAAACAACAAATTATAAAAGTTGGCATAAATTGAATGGAATCTTAGAATAAAGTCTGATATACACCATTGGTAGCAGAAGCAGTTTAAGAAAAATCTGAAACATAAATATTAGTGAGGAATTTCAATTCACTGGCATAATTTTAATTCCTCTCTGAGTCTGGGATAAGATTGTTATTTTGCAATTTTACCAGTGGAATACTCAGTCTGAATTTCTGAAACATCAGTGTTCCAATGGGGCATAATTGGACAGTTACTGGTACAAGACTACATTAGCTGAATCGTGCTCTATAAAGATAATAATGCAGTGATTATATTCTTGAACGTCATAATAAATTATTAGTTGAGAGTTTAAGCATGGAGAAATTTGATGCCAGGTTCTTTATACCAGCTTCATGGATGGCTTAGGAGAGAAGGAAGTTGACATATAGACCTTGGAGTCTCCCTGCAGTCATTAGCAGTGGGTAGCCAGCCTGCCAGCATGTGTTGGTGTCATGCCTGCATTATGCTGAAGAGTCCAGCATCACTGTTATTTCAAACAGTAGAGGTGATTACCAAGGCTGTGGGCTGAGAAGCAATATATACCAACACTGGAGGGAAAAGGACTATTTATTCTTAAAAGTTCATCATCAAATCACTGGACAAGATAAACAAATTATGGAGAAAATCAACACTTATTTCAACCAGGGAAATCCATTGTAATTTGCTGATTTCTCTAGGCATTCTCAGTGGGATGTTGAACAAAACTCTCTCAGATATCTTCCACTGGATAAGCAGCTATGATTGTGAAAAATTCATTTTGCTTTCTTTTTTCTTTCTTTCTTTTTTTTGACAGGCAGAGTGGATAGTGAGAGAGAGACAGAGAGAAAGGTCTTCCTTTACTGTTGGTTCACCCTCCAATGGCTGCCACGGCTGGTGCACTGTGGCCGGCGCACTGCGCTGATCCAAAGGCAGGAGCCAGGTGCTTCTCCTGGTCTCCCATGCGGGTGCAGGGCCCAAGCACTTGGGCCATCCTCCACTGCACTCCCGGGCCATAGCAGAGAGCTGGCCTGGAAGAGGGGCAACTGGGACAGAATCCAGTGCCCCGACTGGGACTAGAACCTGGTGTGCTGGCGCCGCAAGGCGGAGGATTAGCCTGTTGAGCCACGGCGCCGGCCGCATTTTGCTTTATTTTCATCACTGATACCTCTTTCCACATTTTCCCTAATTATATTTAAGCATAATATAGTGCATCCAAGGTTATTAAGGCACCCAATTTAGAATTAATTTCTCTGCATGGAAACATGAGCCATATGTTTATGTTAGTAATAGCAACACTATGAAGTTTGATAATTTGTAAGCAGATTGATATATTTTCATCTAAAGAGTTATGAGAGTTTGTATTCATTTTTGAAGCACTGACAGCTTTCACCTTTTCAGAAGCCACACACATTTCTAATCTTATTTAATTTTCCTACTGGTTTGACTCTGAGTAGAGGTCCAAATAACATTGTGACTCTTCTGTGCCTCGATTCTGCTGAAGTATTCCTTGTCTGTCCCCTGGCACAGAAGCAACTGCAAGTAAATTAATACTAGTTACAAAGGTGCAGCAAAGCTGCACTTCATGGTGGTTATTATACTTGATTTCCACATGGTTGAGATTTTCTTTTTTTAAAATATACTCTACCCCACTTCGTAAATACATGTTCACAAGGATACAGAAACCTCCAACAGAGAAGTGCATCTTTGTCCTATGTACTATCATATGCACACAAACCAATTCCATTTTGGAAGCCAGCAGGGGGTACATAAAACAAAATAAGTAAAAAAAAAAGTTGCACATAGAGTAATTTTAATCCATTCCATTTTTAAATACCACAATAAATTTAATTTTCACAATAAATTAAATAGCCATATTCAGTTTACAAAATAGAATTGCTTAGTGTGAAACCAGTATTTACAACAATATACACTATGTACATGACATTTCTCTTTGTTGACATACAACATGGAAGTAAAAGACTTGACTTTCCAACATGTGATTGACATGCTACAGGTGACACCATGGCCCATACAAGAAAACAATAGTGCAAAATGACCACAAGAACTTTGGAACAATGTCAATTTTATGAGATAAGACATTCTTTTAAATAAGAAGAAAATAGCACTTTTTGTTTTGCTTTTTCATGGCACCAATTCAGCATCTGAATTAAAGAGCCAGCTTTCCCTTAGGAAAAAAAATGCATAACTGAATTCTCTACTTCCTGAATCTTCACAGCCATTGGTATTTTTTTTTCACACATTTATATTTTGGCTTAAATCTATGAAGATGGCGGGTGACAAATTCTGAATCAAAGGAAGACTAACTTTTGGAGAATAGCTGCAGTCACTTTTTCCCCAAACCACCACCTCTTCTGTTCTGTAAATAGCTTAAAAGATTCATCTATGCAGACAGTATGTCTTTTGTAAATTTTCAGTAGAAAAAGAACTGATCTGATATTTGGTCACACACTACTTATGTACAAGTACACATTGAAAAATGACTTGGATAGATGTGTCTAGGAAAAGTGCATATTTTTAATCTAGAAGAGATATCATGTGTGTCCAGGCACAACACATAGTGTTGTATGGCATGTTTTTTTAGGGCCAGTTCAATGTCCTTCCAGTGATCTGATAAAATTTTTGATTGAAAGGGTGAAAGAATTTGCGCAATTTGGTAATGACAGAGGGGTCCACCTCTGGATGAATGCGTCCCTTGCTGCCCGCCAGGCACTTATTAAAGATAATATTAAACCGCAAGCAGTAAAACCCTCTGGTAGCATTGAAATATAAATTGTACTGACTTATCCTTGGGGGAAGATTTAGGAACTTCTCCACGAGCTGAAGCTCTGGCAGAGGTTCTGTGATGAGGCGATCTCCATCCACGACGTGAAATTGCTCAATTGGAAAGTATTTCAGCCACCTCTCCAGATGTTTGGTGTAGATGCTGGTTCTTACTGCCTTGTATTTTGTGTTCACTTCACAGGTATTAGGGTCTATGGCCAGCTTCTCAAATTTGTAATAAGTTTTGTTCTTCCTCTCTTTCCCCTCTAGCACCTGAGTATAATCAGAAATAGCTCTTGTGGTTGGCTCCCTGACAATGATCAACAACTTGATGGATGAGTTCATTTTGTAAATCCTTTCCGGAACTTCCTCTGTGATAAAATATGCTGGGCTCTTTTCAATTGTGATTTGCTGAGGGTAGGAAAAAGGCATCTTTTTCCTATACCACTCAATGCCCTTGGCATAATTCTCATCATTGTCAAAAAAGTGGATTTCTTGAGAGGCTTTGACAACTGCTGGATGGAGGTTCAGCATCTCAAGCAAGGCCCTCGTGCCTCCCTTCCTCACACCAATGATAATGGCCTTGGGGAGCTGCTGCACCAGGTCATGGAGGCGAACCTGCTCCTTGGAAGTGTTGCCCTTCCGGAATTCGTGCAGCAGGCCACGCTTAAACTGCAGAGCACGGAGTGGGAATTCAGCCTGACCGCGGGCTCCACCAAATCGACCTTCAATGGGGCAAATTGGCTGTAGCCTGCAAGCAACAGAGAGATCATTTCAGAAGCTCATGGCAACAAACTTCTTATCTTTCTGATTCCCTCATTAAATACATAAATAAAACCACTGGTTCCCAGCCTGCTGCAATCCATAATGAACATATGTTTGGGAAATTTTATTTTAAGCAAGTCTGTAGTAAATGGAGCACATATAATTGATAGGAGGTTTTTTTTATTATTATTATTAGGGTGCCTTAAAATTTTTATTCACCAAGCACTTAATTGACTACGGCATGTAGTTATGCTCACAGTACAGGATAGATAACTGACACCAGCCATACTAATAGCTTTTTAACAGCTCACCAGTTAAAATCATTTAGAAAATGTGAAAGGCAGAAGATTATCGTCTTCAGCTGGGAGGCTGAAGGGCGGCTAGGAGACCACATGTTTCGGGTTTCATATGGTATTATTTTCTTGCAGCTCAGCAGCACTCATATGGCTCTTAAAAATCTCTGAGATATAATATGAAAAGAGGTCCAGTCTCTGCCCTTAGCTATTTGCATGATCAACCTGCAAAATTCCAAACTTGGCTCTTGCTGAGTTTTTCATTCTATGAGAATTTCTGCCCTTGGCCTTAGGGATAGCCAGGAGAGTATTTATTATGTCTGCTTCTCTTTTTCTTTCTGTCTAAGGAGGCCAGGATTATGTTTTTCACTCTGCTCAATATAGGAACAAACTCAACTGCCATCTGCAAGTGCTGTGTACCACTGACTGCACTTGGGACCAGAAGTCAACAAGACCTTGATGGGACCAGAAACCTTAGGTTCTTACTGCCAAACTCGTTTAAATCGGGGGCTCAAACTCATAAAAGGAATGCGATGATTAAAGCCAGGATGGAGGATGTCTACTTCAATAGTGCCCTGAATAATGAAGAGCCATCTCTGCTTTTCTCAGAGAGGAAGACGTGGTAATAGTCATAGTGATATTAGATTGAAGTGACTATTTAATTCGGCCTGGCCAATATATTTAGTAGGCAAATTGGGTTTCCTTTTAGGTGTAGTCTAAAAATGAGCTGAAATTCAATGTAACTTGCTTAAGTTTATCTGGGAAGGCATTTCAGTCTTCTTGAACAAACACATAATTTTGGTCAAAATGGCTGTTAAATCAGTTCCTACACCTGAAAGGTTCTAGTTATCATAATAATTTGGAGTTGGTATCTCCCTCTGTATTGTAATAAGACTGTCACTTGCTTTTCCCGAGAGACTCTATTGCATCTTCCTTGTATGCTGAGGTCATGCTCAGTCTATTCTGCAGAACTGGAAGGAATGGTATTTGTCTGTGGTCTGTTTAAACAGTCACCTACGGAAACACTTAAGACAGTACTTGCTGTGTTGTTGGTTTTCTGTAACTTTATTTTTAAAAAAGATTTATTTATTTGAAAGGCTGAGTGACAGAGGGAAAGAGAGCTGGAGAGAGAGAGTGATATATCGTATATCTTCTGATTTATTTCCCAAACGTCTGCAATAGCCAGGGCCAAGGGCAGGCTGAAGCCAGGAGCCAGGAACTGCATCCAGGTTTCCCACCTTGGTGGCAGGAACCCACCATCTTGGGCCACCATCCACTGTCTCTCAAGCACATAAGTAAGATGGTGGATTGGAAGCATGGAGTTGTTGGGACTCAAACTAGGCACTCCAATGTGGGATGTAGGTTTCCCAAGCAACAGCTTAATCTGCTGCTCCACAACAATAATGCATTTCAAAACATTTCATGCTTATTGTGGAAAGAATGAAAATATTTAAAAACTATTAAAATATGATTTACCATAGTTAACATTTTAGAGAAACATGAAATTTATACTTTTGTAAATGATATTATCAAGATGGGGCTGTAAATGGAAGACAAGATTATCATGGTCATGATACATGGTCAAAGGTGTTTTTAATTGTGAAATTGATTGCAGTTTCACAAATTCATCTTTCTGCTCTTCTTGAGTTCTGATGGAGAAGTAAGAACTAATTTCCCTAAGGCATCCATTGATGGATGTCTCCATCCTTGGAAAGCTGAGTAACCAGTCACTGACATCCTTGACTGTAGGATCTAGTTCTCTTGCAGAATCCTGGCTGAAAGGGGCTTACATAGAAAGTGTCCCTACTGAGCAGGAATGGGATTGCTCCAGCCTCTGAAGGACCATTTTCCATTCTTTCCTTCCTTCTTCCTACCTTCTACTCTGGTAGACTATATCTGTCAGAACAATCACTTTTTGGACTTTCTAACTCAATGTAACATGTAAAGAGAGGATAAAATAACACATTATTTTTCTACTTCCTGGAGCACAGATTCTGAGTATGGGCCCCAGAGTAAGAGAAAAATCCAGAATTTTAGGATTGAAAGGAATAGGAGAAGTAACCTCAGCTTCTCTCTCAGCGTACAGGGTCTTCAGTTACTAATGCGCAGCCTAAATAAGCTGGTATTACTTTCAGACAAAATCATCTCAAATTCATAAGTAAGAGGTTTTGCGAAAGCCTATCACGTAATTCAATACCTTATAAAAGTCATTCCATTATAGTCGAGAGACTGGGTTGAAAATGAAAATAATCTTCAAATAAATAATGAATGTGCTAGTGATCATTAGATCAATTATTCAATAAAATGTAAATGATCGGAAACTAAGTAAAAGGACTGGGATGAGTTCAGTATAAAAATTCCATTATGGAATAAGACAATGGCACCACCTCAAAGCTTTTCACCAATAACTGCTACTCCAGCAAAGTGCTCGAGGTCAGCAGTAAGCTCTTGATTATACTTCTCCCAGAAGTAACAACTAATGAATACAAAGTTTACTCAGGATTTATGAGCTGAAAGAATCAAAGAAGTTCACTTTACCAATCAAAATTGACACTGACAGGAAAACAAGGACCACTGTTATATTCTTTTTAAGTATACTAGTGATAAGGTCTACATAGTAGCTTATAGTTTGGAAGAAAAAGGACATTGAAAGGAGGCTGCTTTCATTTTAAAATGTATGGCATTTTAACTGACAATGGAGTTGAACTCAGAGAACATATTCTAGCCTTTCTAGTGCAAAAAGTAATTTTATTTAAAAAATTAAAAATTAATTAATTTATTTGCGAGGAAGACATAAAAAAAGAAAGAGAGACATGCAGACACACACAGAGAGCTCCAATTTGCTGATTCATTTACAGCAGCCATTGAGGGCTGGGGCTGAAGCTGGGAATCTCAATCCAGGTCACATGAGAGGCAGGCATCAACTACGTAAAACAGGACAGCTGCTCCCTTCTCCCATTCCCCTTCTGCCAAGTATTGCCATTGGTAAGCAGCCAGAATCAGGAGCTGGGGCCAGGAATTGAACCCAAGTACTGCAAGGAGGCATGTCAGAGTCTCAACCAGAATCTGTACAGCTAAGCTACACATCCACCTTGCAAGAATTAATTTTCAAGGGCAAGGAAGCAGCTTCACATTTGGATATTAACTTTTCTGTTCCTGCCAATCACACTGGCTGTAGATCAATCCAGAAGCACTGAATGTGAAACCAGTTGGTATTGCTGGGGTTTTTGGAGATCCAGTCCCTCTGATTGTTTGCCTGTGTTGAGCCAAACCCTAATTCTGTCATTTCCTCACCATGGATTTTTCATTGCTTTCTGAGCAGTCAGCCTCCTTGTCTGGTAGGTTCAGCACATGAAAACCAGACATAATTAACATAGTTAAACCTCTCCACGCCTACAGCCATCTTTCCAGGGCAATGGATTGAAAACTTGATGAGCTCCTTTACAGGCTCATATATAATTTTAATGCTCCTGATAGCACATTAATTGTCCACTCATAAATTTGAAAATGAAGATCCATAGATATATCAGCACTGTTTTGCTATGGCTGGAGGTCAACACCAGATGCACACAGACCACACAGCGCTCTAGTTAATGACATTTTTACTGTACACAGCTTTATCCCTTCTCTGAAAACAAGTGACAATGCACACAGAATACAAATGGATCCTGACAGAATGCCTTGATTTGAGCAACTTGGATCTCTCTCTTTTTAAAAAAGGCTCAATAAATCAAAATCAATACTGCAGGAACGCATGCTTCTAGGGAATTTTGAGGGAGGAAAACAGATGGATAGACTTAAAATTATGTCTTAAGGAAGTATAAATCATCAGACACTTAAAGTCACACATGCATACACATGTGTTTAATCACCTACCTATCCAAGCTCCCAACTCTGGCGACTAGATACAGGAGACTCCCAACGGCAAGGCTTCCCAGCACCAGGAGCTTCTGTCTCAGCCACGCCTGCTGTTTGAATAGCATGGCCCTCCATCAACCTTCAGGACTGCTGCAGCCTGAGAAGCAGGATAGAAGACACTCATCAACAGTTGTCTCTAATAGGCTCTGCCGATTCTCACAAGCCAACCAGAGGTGGGAAGATAGGTGACACTAGGTGGAAAACAATAGCAATCTTGATCATTTTCATGGAGTACCAGATATTTAACAATGCTTACCTTCCTTTTCCTGGTTTGTGTCATAAGGTCAAATACTACATCCAGGAGATAGAAGCTGATAAACAATTGTCAAAGTAAAGTAAAATGCGTGCATTAGTACATACACATGTATGAGGCTTTTTGGGGCCTCATTCAAAGAATAACAAAATGAACAACTGTGGTTTATCAGCAAAGCAACCGGTGAACTGAAGGCTTCACGGTAGTGCTGAATGCTGAGGTCTCGACTCTGAATCATTTTGGGTACAACAACAGCATATTTTGCTTAGGTGTTTTTTGTTTTGTTTCAGTTGTTGGTGGAGGAATGGGGTGAGATCAAAAGCGATTGCTTATGAGGTCATTAGTGGTAAGTAGCAAGGCCTCACATGTCGGGGCCCTGAGGACCCACACATTTCTCCTCATGTGCTTTGCCCAGTTTGGGATTCTGAAAACACTTGTGGACTAGATGCTCCTGCTATGTGACCTCTCCTGGCTCACAATGAATTTAAGCAGGCTTGATGCTAAGGTCTAGCTCTTATATCATGATAAAAGCTTACCTGGAAGCTTTGTTCTCGTATACCTGAAATAAGCCCAGCTGAGGAGTGCGGGGCTTCACTAGTGTCGTTATTAAATTTCGGGAAAAAATGCAAGCTCCCAGTGCAGACTTTCTTATTAAAAATAAATCCAACCCCTCTTTCATGATAAGATTGTTTGCTTCTTATTGAAACTCAAAATAGTAACCTGAGATTACAGAAAAGAGTCACGGTTAGAAATTGTTTTGCTGCAGTGGTATCTCCATGTTTGCCATGCTATGATTTTCTCTACTTAAAAGGTATTAGGATTAATTGCTATATTTGTTCATTAAGAAATTTACAAGCATCAATAGCATTTTCTGTTATTACGGTAGGCTTGTAGGAGAGTCCAAAAAAGATTCTCAGAGTTTTAACTCTTGGAAAACTGATAATGTGATGGCAGAATCATGAAATAGGCAGAGAGCAAAATCAAATTCATAATAACGTATGAACAAAAGTTGGAGGAAAAATCAAGGAAAAGGTCAGAGAACGTGGGATCCATGGAATGCTTCTTTTTAGTAGAACACAAAGCATGACCTGGTGAGGAGGCTCTTAAGAGGCCATCCTAAGACAGGGAGATAAGAGCAACGTTCATTCAACACAAAGATTTATAGGACCTGCCTAATGGCTAGATTCTGTAATGGAAGGCTACTGAGAATAGTAGTCAACCAAACATGAATTTGGTTTTTGTACTATGGGAGTCCACTGTTTAGTGAAGACAGACATTCAGCCGGTACAGGTATTTAGAGAGTTGAGCTATATTTGCAAAGTGTAACAAATAGGACAAAGGGAAATGACAAAATCTGGTTAGAAGGAGTAAGAGGAGGAACCACGCCAATCCTCTCTGAAGAGTCGTGAGGAGGCCCAAAGTGGATTTGGGTAGAAGAACCAGCACACACGCATGGACTGAGCTGGGGAGTTGCGGTGGGGGACTGCTTGGCTAGTTTGAGAAGTGAAGGAAGGCAGGAGTGGCTGGACTCAGAGACTGAAGAGAAGAGAGACAAAGCTAAGGGTGACACGTGGGAGACCTGGAGGAAGCTTCTGGCTCCTGGCTCCTGGCTTCAGGTCAGCGCAGCTCTGGCCGTTGCGGCATCTGGGGAGTGAACCAGCAGATGGAAGACCTCTCTCTCTGCTTGTCCTCTCTCTGTGTAACTCTGACTTTCAAATACATACATACATAAATAAATAAATAATAAATAAATAATTTTTTTAAAAGCTAAGGGTGAAAGCAGGGAGTGTCAGGGGCAGCTGTCGTGGCACAGCAGATTTCATTGCTGCTTGGGATGCCCACATCCCTCCCAGCTGCTCTGCTTCCAATCCAGCTTACTGATAAGGCACCTGGGAAGGCAGAGTTCTAATGGCCCAAGCACTTGGGCCCCTGCCACCTTTGTGAGAGACCAAGATGGGGTTTCTGGCTTCTGGCTCCTGGCTCCTGGCTCCTGACTTCAGCCTTGCCCAGCCCTAGCTGTTGCAGCCTTTCAGGGACTTAAACAGTGGACTGAACATCTTCAATAAATATTTATTTATTGGAAGGTAGAGTGACTGAAAAGAGAGAGAGAAAGAGTGAGAGAGAGAGAGATCTTCTATTTGCCAGTTTACTCCTCAAATGGTGGCAAAAGCTGGGGCTGGGTGAAGCCAAACTTAGGAGCCAGGAACCTTATCTTGGTCTTCCACATGGGTGGCAGGGACCTAGGTACTTGGGCCATCATTCTCTACCTTGCCAAGCACATGAGCAGGAATGCAGGATTGGAAGTGTAGCAACTAGGACTTGAACCGGCACCCTGATAAGGGATGCCAGCATCGTAACCAGTGGCTTAAACTGCCGAGCCACAATGCTGGCCCCAATAAGTCTATTTTTTTAAAGGAGGGGGCAGTGGCAAGTGTATTTGCAGAGGACTAGATGACTAGTGGGTTTTACTTAGCAGGATTTTCCTTGTGTACAGATGAAATGGGAAAGAGAAAGTGAGGTTGACTGATGCCTACCATGTGGCGAGGACACTGTCCAGGTGGTATTTCAGGAAATTCTCACAAAAACCCTGTGAAGAATACGGAGTTGCTTTCCTTTCACAGATAGGCACAATGAGACTCACAATTTTCTAACTTGGCTGTGATCACACAATTGGCAGGTAATGCGAACGAAAAGGCAATAACCTAGATAAAGTGGTTCAGACCTTGACTGAAACAATCTCCTATTTCCAGGTTGATGTCTGAAGTCCTCAATTAGAGGACTGATTCCTGTTGGAAAGCAAATGCTATGACGAGATGCAGAACATAATGGCAGGAAGAAAACTGCAGCCAAGTTCCCCAATTAAATTCTTCTGTTAGTAGCTTTGCGAATTCGAGGTTAGGTTCTCTGAGCCTTTTCCCCCGTATCTATAAAATGGGACAATCTTTGACCTCCTCACTCCACAGTGTTGTGGTAGGAATGAAACAATGCTTCTGCAAGTGATATTACTACAGAAAGGCTTATTAGCTTGCCAGACCAATTAATGTAAAGGATTATGAGTCCTTTGTATATTAGTGTGAATGAATGTAGTGCACATTCACATGAGTAATATTAGAGAATAAGGCTATTCCATGGCTACAAGTGGGAGAGATGGGAAATGTAAAGGTAAAATGTGCTTGCTCTCTGGCCTTGACAAGAGCCCTCACACCAGGGGGGAGACTGGGGAAAGTATTTCCTCTCCTCTGCTGTTTAAATGCTGTGTCCATAGCTTTCTGTTCAAAACCACACTGCACAATATTTCATCGCCTTTCACCGGCTCACAGGTCCACCTGTCTTTAACAACAGTCCACCCATTGGTTAAAGTCTGGGCTATGGAACAATTCCTCTGTGAAGCCTTCTCTAGCTGATGGCCCAGTCCATAGTCATCATCCACCTCCACGGAATTACTCTTGAACCACAGTCAGAACATTATTCTCAGAACCACAGGCAGGCATTTCATTATTCATAAGTGGTTAGTGTCAGCTGCTGTAGTCTTCTGTGTGTTACCGCCATTTCCTAGCAATGGGCTAAACCTACTGACTCAGAAGTACTAGACAGCTAACTGAAAGATACTGAGCCCAGAGTCTGTCAGTTTTACTACACAGGCCAGTAGTTCTCTATGGGAAACTTAGCGTGTCCTTAGAAAACACACCTACCACCACCCTAGGAGATTCCAATTAAGCGGGTCCTCATCAATCTTACATTTATAATACCAGGTGAACATCATAAAACTTATTTTCTTAAAAAGATTTATTTGAAAGGCAGAGTTACAGAGAGATGGAAAGACAGAGGTCTTTCATCTGTTGGTTCACTGCCAAAATGGCCGCAACCACCAGGGTTTGGGCAAAGCTGAAGTGGGAGCAAGGAGCTTCTTCAGTTCCCCATGTGAGTGCAGGGACCCAAGGACTTGGAACACCTTCTGCTGCTTTGCCAGGCACATTTGCAGGGAGCTGGATCAGACATGGAACAGATGGACTCCAACTGGCGCCCACATGTGATGCCGGTGCTGCAGGTGGTGCCTTAGCCTGCTATACTACAATGCCGGCCCCAGAAGCCTAATATTTTTATACTATACTTTTCCTCTTTGGTCAACAGTCAGTAAACCATTTCTCTTTATTACTTCTTGCCCTGTCCTGTCCAGGTACTTTTGCCTCCCTTATGTCTTGATATTTCAATATGTTGTCCTATAACCCTGTATAGTCTCAATCTTTCTCTGACCTGTTTTTGGTTTCTCATTGGATCCAGTCCAATCTCTTTGTCTCTCAAAGTCCAGATCATCCATTTTGTGCTCCCAGGGTGGGTAGCCAGCACTTTTGCCTTCTATCAGTCACTCACAGCAGCCTCTGTGTATGTCAGGCCTGACTCTTCATGCTCCCCATAGGCATTTATCTCACGCTTTTGTCAGCTTCCTCACAGGTCTGCAATGCCTGTCTTATGTCTCCTCTTTCAAGACTCCTCGATCCCACTGATAACTGGTTGATATACAATTTTGCAGTGGGAAATCACAATATACTTCCCAATGGTGGTAGGCATGGGTTATGTCCATCGTACAGATAATGACAGGACCAAAGGGTAACAGCTGGACTTCAAGATTAAACACAGGAGAAATCTGCATAGAAGGGGTGAGCGAAGTGATGAAGGGTGAACTCTGTTCAAGGTCATCAGGTAGGAAGAAGAAAACAGTGTTAGAGAATGGGAAGCTGCTGAGGAAGTAGTCAACATTGAGGAGATTATCACAAGACCTCCAGCTTCCTATTGTAATACACACTTCATTTGGCATACATTAGGTTATTAAAACTGACTTAATATGAGGTTATTTTTTCATATTGCAACTGAAGGTCTTCTCATTTCAAAGGCCCCAATACTTAACTTATAGACTCATCATTTTTGATAATCCCAGTTATTACCATAGAGGTTTAGCTGCCCAGGATGAGCTGTTACTGCCAGTCTAACTTCCCTGCACCTGATATGCCTTAAATATGCTCTCTGGGGTTTCTGTCTTTGGGAGACCTAATTTCTCCAACCCCTTGTTTGCAGAGCTGGCCTTTAGCTCCTTGCCATGCCTCTTCTAATTATGGCAGACCCTCTATACTCTCCAAAAATACATTAATGTCTACTGTGATGCTCAGAACTAAAATTTTTATTTGAGATTTCAACTATCGTAGAAGAGTCACCCGCGGTGAAATGCAAAGACCATTGATTGGGAGTCAAAATAATGTGAATCATATGTTGGTTTAGTTTTATATGGAAATTCAAAATCTTGTTTTCCTCATCTGCAGAACGAAGATAGTAATGCTTATTTCACAGGGCTATTATAAAGTGCACATTGAGTAAGACACCGAAAGATAGAACTTTGTGAATATCTGAGCACTTTACATAAATGAAGCATAATTAATATCTTCAGGAGGCAGATGAATTAATTCTTGCAACACATTTTAAAGAGGAGAAGAATAATATAAATGCAGTTCTCATGAATAGTATAATTGGATTGTGAAAAATATAAACTCATTTTAAGTAAAAATAACTTTAAATAGAAACTTCTGTTAAACATTTGAATATTAATGCTATCTTCTCTATTCAAAGCAAGTTGGCATGCACACACACACACACACACAGTCAATACTTCTCTTGTTGGGCTGAAATTGAAATTTTTGAGAAAAGAGAAAGCAATGCCAACAGTTTCTAATGAGACACCCCAGGAGACAAAAAGTGAGATCTCATTCTATTTTATAACCAGACTCAGACTAGGTGCTGACAGACAATGTCATAGCAGCCCCTGAATAATCCTTTCTCAGGAAAAACCAGATACTGAGTTAATTTAACATTCAAGATACTTCTTTGGTTTTCAGAAATATCAAGAAGTACTCGACAGTCTGCCAGGATGGGATCTTAAAAGGTGGGAGTTGCTGCTCTCGGTCTAGAAATACAGGAGAAAAAAAGGCCGCACCTTTCAATTCTTATGGGTACCACTATTAAACCAGGAGAAGGTTAACTGCTTTTCCAACCCGAAGTCTCTTCCTTTCATCTATGCCAAGTTTAATGGATATTTTAATAATCTCTCATCAGAGTAGTCATACTGGTAATGGGCAGTCTATATATAAAGTTAAAGTTTTAAAAAAGTTATATATATATAAAGACCCACAGTGACATTTAAGCCCTTTCTCATCTCCAATTTTTAATTCTCAGTGTTTTCCATTTTGTGTGCCAGGGATAGCACAATTATTGTTTCACCAGACTACAAAAGCTTTAACAGACATGATATCTTAGCTGAACAAAGCAGAGTAAGTATCTAAATCACAGTGTACGTGGCCAGAAATGACAAATTGAATAGACATCTGGCATCTCTACAGTAACACTAAATACAGGAAATACAGGATTCCAAGCTGAAACAAAGAAATAAAGGGATTCCAAAATAATCCAAAATAATAAAGATGTGTTCAAGAGCTGCTCAAAGGCTTGTAACATGGTTACTGCAAGCCCTTGGTACCACTGAGAATATAACAAGAACAGTACCAGCAAAGTTCAGCAAAAACAACTGAACTTTTTTTGTTTTAAATACATTATTTAATGATTTGAAAGGCAGAGTTACAGAGAGAGAGAAGGAGAGGGAGAGATCTTCCATCTGCTAGTTCACTCCCCAAATGGCTGCAATGCTTGGGGCTGGACCAGGCTGAAGCCAGGAGCCAGGAGCTTCCTCTGGATCTCCCATATGGGTGTAGGGGTCTAAGCACTTGAGCAAGGAGACGGTACCTTCTTCCAGTCTCCCACATGAGTGCAAGGGCCCAAGTACTTGGGCCATCTTCTGCTGCTTTCCCAGGCACATCTGCAGGGAGATGGATCAGAAAGGAGCAGCCGGGACTTGAACCAGTGCCCATATGCGATGCCAGCACTGCAGAAGGCAGCTTAACCTGCTGCCCCACAACTGAATTTTTATAGCAGAATTATTCCAAGAAAATTGTAACCCCCTTCTGAGTACTAGCTCATTTATCCTGGACAACAGCTTTAATTTTTTATTTATTTATTTTTGACAGGCAGAGTGGACAGTGAGAGAGAGAGAGAGAGACAGAGAAAAAGGTCTTCCTTTGCCATTGGTTCACCCTCCAATGGCCGCCACGGCTGGCGTGCTGCAGCCGGCGCACCGCGCTGATCCAATGGCAGGAGCTAGGTGCTTCTCCTGGTCTCCCATAGGGTGCAGGGCCCAAGGACTTGGGCCATCCTCCACTGCACTCCCAGGCCATAGCAGAGAGCTGGCCTGGAAGAGGGGCAACCGGGACAGACTCCGGCGCCCCGACTGGGACTAGAACCTGGTGTGGTGAGCCGCGGCGCTGGCCCTGGACAACAGCTTTAGAAGGTAGGAAGAAACCACTCTTATAAGGCACTAGGCTTTCTATTTTTTTATTTCACATCTATTATCTCATGCAACATAACAGACTTATGAAGTATTATCTGTTTTACTTTTTGTAATGAAAACTAGGGAATAGAGAGATGAGCAGTTTATTTATTCCACGGCATGAATCTTGTAAATACAGGAGAATTTAATTACAGAATTTTCTGACTCAAAAGAACATAGTCCTTTGGTTTCAATGACACTCACAGGGCTCTGGATTCTCACCTGCCAGACTCTTAATAAATGTCTGTCCATTGATTGATGAGTAGACAAGACCCACCTAATTCCACCCAAATTACTAAGGAGGTTAGGGAGGTTAAAAAAGTCAAACAGTAAAAATGTTTTCACAGAAGGGCCAGTAGAAAGGATCATTTGGGTGGTTTCAACGTTATGATAAAGCAGGGGGAAGATGTTAATAAGTAATGGTAACAACAATAAGGGAAGGCAATGTTCCATAGTTTACAAAGTGCTTTCCATACTCATCATGCTATTTATAATGAAAACTGACAGAATCATGAAAACATCACTTGTTGTCCTCAGAATTTAAGAACTCAGTTTCCTTTTGAAAAATTTTATAGTAGACCAGGATTGGTTTTGATCGGCACTTGTCATCTCTTAAATTTGTACGTGCTGACCTCCATAAGTCCGTGGTTAAATCTATTTATTGCTTATTATCAACCTATCCCCAACTTCCTGAAGCCACTTTCCTCAGTATCTTAGTGAATGATTTCTCATCTCTCTACTGGATTGTCCTAACCAGAAATCTTGGAATCCATCATCCATGGAACCACCCTACATGTCCCATGTGTTTTCTGCCAGTAACATTCTACCTCCAAAGTACTGTCTGAATCCACCTACCTTTCTATACTGTCATTTATGACTACCTTGGTTCAGGCTACTGTGTCTGTTCCATTTTTATAAGCTCCTAAGTGTTCTCTCCACTATCTCTTTTGTTTCTGACTCAATTTATTCTATGTAATGATGTCAGAGTGGTCTTCTCAAACAAAACTTTGATTATCTTGCCTCCAGGCTTAATATCCTTCATTGAGTCTCAATCATTCACCTTTAAAGTTTTTCGACATGTTGCAATTGTACATATTTATGAGGCACAGTGTGATGTTTCAATATATGTATAAAATGTGTAGCAATCAAGATTGAGTCATAAGCATAGCCATCACCTTAGGCATTTATCATTCAAAATCTTCTATTATGGACATTTTGACATATGTGATATATTATTGAATGGTGAGAACATCCAAAATTGACTTTTTAAAAAAGATTTATTTATTTTATTTGAAAGTCAGAGCTACACAGAGAGAGGAGAGGCAGAGAGAGAGAGGTCTTCCATCCACTGGTTCACTCCCCAATTGGCCGCAATGGCTGCAGCTGCACCAATCTGAAGCCAGGAGCCAGGAGCCGGGAGCCTCTGCCAGGTTTCCCATGTGGGTGCAGGGGCCCAAGAACTTGGAACATCTTCTACTGCTTTCCCAGGCCATAGTAGAGAGCTAGATTGGAAGTGGAGCAGCCAGGTCTCGAACCGGCGCCAATAGGGGATGTTGGTGCTTCAGGCCAGGGCATTAACCCACTGCGCCACAGCGCCGGCCCCCCAAAATCTACTTTTATAGCCATTTGAAATATATGATATATTATTATTAACTATAGTCCCTGTAATGTGTAATATAACACTAGGACTCATTCCTATTAATTTTGTACCTATTACATAACCTCTCCACATTTTCCCCTACCTTTCTCAGCCTTCTAGGAAAATCAATGTTTTTCAATTCCGCAAATGAGTGAGATGATGTGGAATCTGTCTTTCTATGCCTGGGTCATTTCACTTAACACAATATCCTCCAGGTTCATCTGTGTTGTTGAAAATGAAAGGACTTCATTCTTTTGATGGTTTAATAGTATTCCACTGTGTAAAAAACCCAAATTTTCTTTTTTTTTTTATTAAACTTTTATTTAATGAATATAAATTTCCAAAGTATAGCTTATGGGTTACAATGGCTTCCCCCCTCCCATAACTTCCCTCCCGCCCGCAACCCTCCCCCCTCCCGCTCCCTCTCCCCTTCCATTCATGTAAAGATTCATTTTCAATTCTCTTTGTATACAGAAGATCAGTTTAGTATATACTAGGTAAAGATTTCAACATTTTGCCCATATAGCAACATCAAGTGAAAAAACTACCATTGGATTACTAATTATAGCATTAAATAGCAATGTACAGCACATTAAAGACAGAGATCCTACATAATTTTTTTTTTCAAAATAATTAATTTTCTATGCCATTTCCATTTTAACACCAGGTTGTTTTTTTTTTTTTTTCATTTCCAATTCTCTTTATATACAGAAGATCACTTCAGTATATAATTAGCAAAGACCTCATCAGTCTGCGCCCACACAGAAACGCAAAGTATAAAAATACTGTTTCAGTACCAGTCCTAGCATCACTTGGCTTTAGACGACACATTAGGGACAGATCCCGCATGGGGTGTAAGTACACAGTGACTCCTGTTGCTGACTTAACAATTTGACACTCCTGTTCATGGCGTCAGTAATCTCCCTGGGCTCTAGTCATGAGTTGCCAGGGCTATGGAAGCCTTTAGAGTTCGCTGACTTTGATATTGTTCCGATAGGGTCATAGTCAAAGTGGAGGTTCTCTCCTCCCTTCGGAGAAGGGTACCTCCTTCTTTGAAGGCCCCGTTCTTTCCACTGGGATCTCACTCACAGAGATCATTCATTTAGGTCTTTTTTTTTTTTTTCCATGATATCTTGGCTTTCCATGCCTGCTATACTCTCATGGGCTCTTCAGCCAGATCTGAATGCCTTGAGGGCTGATTCTGAGGCCGGAGTGCTGTCTAGGACATCTGCCATCCTATGAGTCTGCTGTGTATCCCACTTCCCATGTTGGATCTTTCTCTCCCTTTTTGATTCTATCAGTTAGTATTAGCAGATACTTGTCTTGTTTGTTTTCTTTATTCATATGCTCACTGATGAACAGCTTGAGTCCACATCTTAGCTATTATAGTAGATAGGGGAGTGTAGATAGCTCTAAGATGTGCTGATTTCATTTCCTTTGGGCATATGTTCTGTAGTGAGATTGCTGGATCCTATCATCCATATTTTTAAAAAAAGATTTATTTATTTACTTGAAAGTCGGAGTTACACACAGAAAGAAGGAGAGGCAGAGAGGCAGTGAGGTCTTCCATCTGCTAGTTCACTCCCCAGATGGCTGCAATGGCCAGAGCTGCGCCCATCCAAAGCTAGGAGCCAGGAGTTCCCTCTGGGTCTCCCAGGTGGGTGCAGGGGCCCAAGACTGTACCCAAGGACTTGGGCCATCTTCTACTGCTTTTCCAGGCCACAGCAGAGAGCTGGACTGGAAGTGTAGCAGCTGGGTCTTGAACCGGCTCCTATATGGGACACTGGCACTGCAAGCGGAAGCTTTACCCGCTACACCACAGCACCGGCCCCACATCCACATGTTTTTAAAAGACCCTTAACTCCACTCTATTGTAGCTCTACATGTCTATGCACACAACCTTCAGTGCACAGAACAATTTGCAGTTCTTTTCAACAGGCCATCATCAGTTTTCGAGGGCTCTCTTCGTAAGGTTTCCAAAGCCTGAAAACACTAGCTCTGTACTTCATTTACTAGGTCTGTAGAATGGGATCCCAACAGCCTGCTCCCTAGCACTGCTGCAAGGAGTAAATGAGCATGTGCTGTTGTTAGCCACGTCAATAAATCTCTTTCCTCATGGCCTAATTTAATTCCCATTTGTAGATCTTCAGTTCTCATCTTATGTAGGAGAGTATCTCCTGATCACCTAGGACTGGCTCAGATGTTCCTCCGATGTACTGACACAACATCCTCTATTTAATTCTATGAAACTAAAGCGCATTTGCTTGTTTACTTGTGTGGCCCTTTAACTAGACTGTAAATTCAATGAGATTAAGGAGCGTGTTTGTTCATTATTGAATTTTATCACCAGCATTTAGGGTCACAGATGCTCGGAAGTAACTGCTGAATAATCAAATCAGAAAGATGGGATGAACTTTGAATATCCTAATAGTTATGGCATCTGGACACATGTCTTTAGCTGGATCTTAGTACTTTGTCTTTGAATGCTACTTGCAGTTCACTGTGTGTCTAAGGGTACAAGTAACCTCACTGCTCCACCTTTTTATTTTGAAAAACAATAAATACTAATATATCTTTCACCTGGTTTCCCCAACTGTTCACATTTTGCCATATTTGCTTTATCTTTCTTCATAAAGGCATACTATTTTTACCAATTTGTAAATAAGTGTCAGATATTAACACTGCAGCTTGTCAGAAGACTCCCATCTCATGCCCACATGGTCTATGATAGAAGTGGGGCAGTGGGCACTTTTGTCCCTGAGGTCAGGAGGGTGAAATGATCTGCTCAATGCTGCAAAACCAGTAAATCTGGAGCTGTAAAGAACCAGTTTTGTACCACACTGTTGCACTCTGGTTTCCTATTAAACATACAAAGTTGAAACGTTATAGATTTTATTTGTAGAAACAGATATCTCTCTTCTATTAAACATTCACCTTTTAAATTCTGATGAGTTGGGGCTGACAGTGTGGTGTAGGAGGTAAAGCTGCTACTTGTGACACTGGCATCCCGTATGGGCACCAATTCAAGATGCAGCTGCTCCAGTTCCAATCCAGCTCCCTGCTAATGTGCTTGTGAAAGTGGCAGATGATGGCCCAAGTGCTTGGGCCCTTGCACCCATGTGGAAGACCAGGAGAAGCTCCTGGCTCCTGGCTTCGACCTGGCCTAGCCCTGGCCATTGTGGCCATTTTGAGGAGGGAACCAGCAAATGGAAGATCTTTCTCTCTGCCTCTCCTTCTCCCTCTCTGTAACTCTGCCTTTCAAATAAATACAATAAATCTTTAAAAAAATAAATTCTGATGAGTTGTATCAAAAATACAAATCCTTGAGGAGGTCATGAGGGAGAAATTTATTGTACTTTTACTTCTCAATTTCTTTAAAGAAAGATGGAAAAATTGTTTCTTCATCCTAACATGAGTGCATGGATGCTGCCTCTTCATCAGAGGACAGAGCTGGCTCCTAATTTGCAAGCCAGTTCTTCAAGCTAATGGTGAAAAATTACATTATATAAATTTGTAATTAAATAAAACACATAATATTAAAAACTCATTATTTCCTAATTATCCTATTACAATTTAGTATTATCTATGTTCTTGAAATTGTTTATGTCCATTTTTTGTTTTAAATTTTCATCTTGTTTGAAAGACAACAATCTTCCATCTGCCCAAATACCTGAAGCCAGGAACCTGGAACTCCATCTGGGTCTCTCACATGGGTGGAAGGGACCAAGGTGCAAGTAAAAAGTGCTGCCTCCCAGGATGCATATTGGCAAGAAGTTGGATCTGAAGCAGAGCAGGAACTTGAGCTCTGCCACTGCAGTAGAGGATGTGGCTATCCCAAGCTGTAACTCATCTCTGAGCCAAATGCCTGCCCCTATTTGTCTACTGTATCTGTATGGTGGAGACACCACACATCTGTTTCCAGTTCCATGTGTAGTAAATTCATCCTGGTAGCTTAAAATTGTACATTCGGTCAATTTGTGTTGGTAGCTTAAAAATGGCCATGCAGAGGGAACTTATGCCACAGAAATTGACAAATGCTATAAGCCATCTTCCCTACTCCCTGCCACAAAGGAGCTGGCTGCTAAGTGTTTACCAGCACATCACTGATAACGCCCTATTAATTTTTATTTCACACATTCACTAATGAGGTCTCTCCCATGTGCCCACCAAGTGTGTAGTGGGATGCCAAGCACTCCTGGGTAATAAAGACAGCCTGCCTCCTACCTCCCCTGTCTTCTCAGCCTCTTCCATTTTATGCTGTTTTACACAGGCTCATTTTTCACATCTGAGGCCCTTAGGATTCTTTAGTTTCTTTCTCTTTTGACTCTTCTAGGTTTCCATCTTTCTCCCCAGGTTTTCTGCCTCCCTCCAGATTCTCCCTACACCTTGCCGTTAACTGTGTTCTCTAAATAAAGAACTTTAAAAGAATGCAGATCTATTATTCTTAAGTAATACTGATGGCAAAAGAAAATTATAGTTAAATAATTTAGAAAATCTCATACATATTTAATAAATACATAAAATCATTTATCATTAGTATGTATTAAAAATATTAAAAGTCTCCCATTCTTGATCAGGCTATTGTTTTCTTAAATTGTATCCTTAAAAAAATTGGTATTATTAACATGCTTCAGAACTTTTCTCCTTTTATTACCAAGACACCTTTTTATTCTGAATTTTAGATCTTCCTTTCAGGGTCACAGGGCTCCACCAAGTTTTGATACAAAGATAACCACTGTTTTACCAGTCATCAACAGATATTTATGAAATATCTACCATATTTTAGGCACTGTAGTGCCAGAAATAATGAGAAAAAGAAACACTGAATCTAACTCATTATTCTTGTAGTTTTCTATTGTTCAAGGTCAAGTCTTGCTAAAAATGTAAAGAAATTTCATCTTCTGATAGAAACAAAGGCTGGATCTTTTTTGATGGGCTGTAAAGGAAGAATCTTCACAAGAGCAGGGTCTCATCTCCTTGCCCTAAGATCTACCTGCCCTGTGGAGAGTCCTTGCCTTCTGCCTAAGGAGCCATAATCAAATCATTCTCCAAAAAAGCACTGCGCTTCCCTCAATAATATTCCTTTTTTTTTTTTTTTAAACCCCTCTGCAAAATCAAACTACCTGGGCATCTTTATACCCGATCTCATCAAAATGACTACCTGGGGTCAGTCACGAGCTGATGATCTGTGCATTCAGCCAGGTGCTGGCTCAGAAGGGCAGGGTGCTTGATTTAATCCTCTGTTGTTACTGTCTTGAAATTGTTCTTTTTGTTTAAGATTCATTTATTTGAAAGGCAGAGTGAAAGAGAGAGAGGGAGAGACACACAGAAAGAGATCTTCTCCATCCACTGGTTCACCCTGTAAAAACGCTGGGGCTGGGTAGCAACGCCAGGAACCAGGAGCTCCACCTGGCTCTCCTCTCCCATGTGGGTGTCAGGGATTCAAGCACTTGAGCTATCATCTGCTGCTCCCCAGGCACATGCAGGGCACTGGATCACAAGCACTCTGATACAGGAAGTGGGTGCTCAAGGTGGAGACTTAACCTGCTGTCCCGCAATGCTCAACCCTTGAAATTCTTAACAATTTATGAAGAAAAGGCCCTGCATTTTCATTTTCCCTTGGGCCTCACAAATTATGTGCCTGGGCCTCAGCCAGATTATCTATTCTTCAGAGAATGAGTGCCTGTGTGTGGGCTTTGTCTTTTCACAACTTCCCAGGCACCTGGCTTTAAAAAAGACAGACACTGTCATATCCCTACCATAGGGCCCAAGCACTACTTTTCTTTTTACTGAACTGAAAATTCCACCCTGCATTCTCTTTCCCTCTTAGTTCTGTGATCCTCCCTAAGTCCTGTCTCTACCTTAGGTACTGAATACTAGGAATGGTGTCTGTCTTCAAACACTTGGCAGCCATTTGTAAAGTCTTAGAGTTTGGAAGTACAGTAACTACAGAAGAGTATGTGCCACACAATGTTAGTGCTGTGAGACATATACACCCACACATGCACACACACAATAGCAGAAGGGGACTCATTCTATCAGATTAGCGTGAGTGAGGAAGGGAATCCAATGAGGTGAAGAGGACCTTATTACCAAACATATAAGAAAAGGATAGTAGGCATCTTCTCCCATTGTAGGACAGAAACTTTCTCTCCACTCCTTGTTCTCTCCAAGAAAAACAACAGTGGAAGCTCAAACAAGGTTACTCACCTTCTATGTTAATAAATCATCTCCCTGCTCCCAGTATGGCTTTCTACCCAAGACAGAATGGTCTTGGAAGTGAATTCTCTTCTTCCTACCAGGTTAACACTAAATGAGCTTTCTTATAATGAGCTATTAATGCAAAGGAGACAACTTCAGTGGGGCAGAAATTATCATCTGAGGTCAATTTTAATTTTTTAGTATAATATTATCCCCCAGGTTTTTTTTTTTTAAAAGATTTATTTTATTTATTTGAGTTACACACACACACACACACACAGAGAGAGAGAGAGAGAGAGAGAGAGGTCTTCCATCTGCTGGTTCACTCCCCAGATGGCCACAATGGCTGGAGCCAGGTGCCAGGAACTTCTTTCAGGTCTCCTACATGGGTGCACAGGCCTAAGGACTTGTGCCATCCTCTGCTGCATTCCAAGGTGCATTAGCAGGGAGCTGAATCAGAAGTGGAGCAGCTGGGACTGGAACTGGCACCCGTCTGGAATGTTGGTGCCTCACGCCAGGGCTTTAACCCACTGTACTACAGTGTCAGCCCCTATCCCCAGTTTTAAACAGTGTTGACCTCTTCAAAGATGGCTGTACTGCATCACACTTCCTATTACTATGAAAACAATCCGCTCCTCCTGAAACAGGAAATTTCATTGCAAAGATACTAACAGCTGAGAAAGATTCTACTGATTAGCTTTCAGTTTGCCATGCTAACAGGGAGTCCGTTGGATTCACATTTTGAAAAAGATAAGCAAGGGCAGCTGAAGAAACTGTCGGCAAGAATTCACCTCTCTTCTATCACACTGATCGTGTAAGAGAGCTACAATGAGAAAGAAACAAATGAAGAGGGGCACAGGAAAAGGACACAGAATGTGATGTCCTGCACACACAAGGCAGATGTGGAGATAAGGGTATAGATTAAGAAGGAAATGGACACCATTTGCTAGTGGATTAAGCAGAAAATATATCAGGAAGCTCATAATTGTTCTATCCCATGGCTGACGAAGCTATTTAGCTCTTTATTTCTTCAGTTAACAATGAAGGGTCAATATTAGAAATGAAAAGGAAAAGGCTGATAAATTATACACAACTGCAGAGTTTAATACTGCTCTGTGCTTATCCCCTGGGAGTTACTGCAGGAGCAGCTTTGAGCAAATTCCAAATTTTCAAATGGGTTCTCCATTTCTTTCCTCCATTCAGCTTTTGATATCATGCATAAATTATTTATCATAGCTCCCATTATTGCATTAGCTTGAGTAGTCCACTGACTCTCTGTCTGCTGGAGGAGACTCATTTTGCATTTGTAATTATCAAACTTAAAAGACTTTCAGTTAGTAGAATGATGTCTTAAGGAAAGAAATGGGAACTGAAGCTCACTTTGGGCCAGAATCCCAATTACTCTTCATCTCAGTGTCTCATTCCTGTATGTAACTAATGCTTGTGGACAGGTGCTCCCCCACTTCAACCCAGTATTTCTTTTCACTCCATGAAATAGCTGTTGGAGCATAGAAGACTTTTTTCCTGTTGACGGGTTCAGAAGCAGAATCTTTCCTTCCCCAACCTTGTGTTTAAAGAGAAAAAGAGTGCGAGGTGTAACAATTATATGGGTAGTTAAGTTAATAAACATGGTCCAACCAAGCCCATTCCACTGACTTAGGTTCATGAAGTTATAACAGTTCAAGTTAATGGGGTCTATTTTTCCCTCTGTTATGTACAGCTCAAGTCGATTTCAGTATAGGCTCTACTTGTCCCATTCAATAGTTGAATGTGTCTATGACATTTCAAATAAGTGTAGTCTTCATTATCAGACTCATAAATCTTATCTCGTCTCACTTGTTTTCTTTTTGTTTTTGGTGAGGATTAAAGAAATAATGTGGGGCCAGCGCTGTGGCTTAGCTGGTAAAGCCACCACCTGCAGTGCTGGCATCCCACATGGGCACTGGTTCAAGTTTTGGCTGCTCCACTTCTGATCCAGCTCTCTGCTATGGCCTGGGAAAGCAGTGGAATATGGCCCAACTCCTTGGGCCCCTGTACCCGAGTGGGAGACCTGGAAGAAGCTCCTGGCTCCTGGCTTTGGATTGGTGCAGCTCTGGACGTTTTAGCCATTTGGGGAGTGAACCAGTGGATGGAAGACCTCTCTTTCTCTCTCTCTGCCTCTACCTCTCTGTAACTCTTGCCTTTCAAATAAATAAATAAGCCTTTAAAAAATAATGTATATAAAACTATCTTTTTAACGCAATAAAGAGATTAAAATTGTGGTGGTATTTGATTATAACTCTCATTATCCTCTCTCTACAATGACCTTTTATCCCTTTTAATCTCTTTAATACTAAAAATGTATATAGAAATATTTATAATTACAAAATATGAATGTTGATTTTAACATTAAACATATTTTAAGTGAAGGATTAAACCATTAACAGACTGATTACACAGAAATGTAAACAAATCTTGTTCAAATGACCAACTTAGATCCATAAAACGTGGTGTGTGTCACATAATTATAATTTCCTGAATACTTCAGTGAAAGATCACATTGTTTATTAAGTCATCAAAAAAACCACTTAATTTTCATAATACTACCTGTGTGGCATTGTAAAGTTTTTAAATCTCTAGTTTAACATTTTATTGGATTTTAACAAAGATTTAACAGATACAAAATCTATTTTATTTCCCATACCACAGATGAGTAAGTCAAGGCCTGGTTTGGGTATGGTTCCTAGGTTCACTCAGGTAATAACTTGCAGAGTTGAGAATACAACCTCGCTGTTTATACCTCTAGTGTTTATGCTGGGTAAATTTATTCTCTTTTTATGAAGTTTTGGCATGGTTTTTAGTTCTAGGACTGATTAGTACAAATCTAATTCTTAGCCAGTAGTAGTTCTGAAAGAGCATCAAAGTAACTTTTATTAAAGTACAGGACTTGGAAGAAATGAAAAGAGATGTAAAATAATTTGGAATTAGCAAGTGTTAATATTCTTTCTCCATATAGCTTTGACTGGATTAAGTTCTACTCAGAAAAATACCCTGGTAGGATAAAAAAGATTAAAACAGATTCATCAAGCATAGCAAAAGTAAAGCAGTTAATCAAATAATTTCTGAGAATAATAGTCATTATGATGGTTGTTAAGTTAGAACATCAGCTCCAAAATCTCCTTATTAATACATACATTTTTGGTCCAGATTTTCATTCTAGATTGAATCTACAACTGCCCTCTATTAAATATTATTCTTCTTATTACTATTTTACACAATCATTTTGTGTTCAAGTCTCTCGGTATGTGTTTTGGAGTGGTGGGATGGAGGACCAGACCAGTTGTGCTGCGAGTTTGCAGCTGTTAGAGGCAACATTGAGGCTTCTTTGAGAGGAAGGCTCAGTGGAACATAACTAGAGTTTGTTAAAGGAGAATGTGTTTGTCAGTGGCTACCACATGGCAGCTTATAGCTTTATGCTTTGTTGTTAATCTTCTGCTCTTTTTTGGCTGGAAAACCAAAATAAAAATGCTAAAATTATCTCAGATAATGAGTGATAGTGGAGGATTTACTGGGCACTTACTAGAGCCAGTTAATACAATAAGTGTATAACGTGCATGATCCTGTTTAATGCCTGTGAGGGTGGCTATTGTCATACTCATTGTCACAGGAAGAAACATGCCTAAAGTTGAAGAACTGTAAGATG
This sequence comes from Lepus europaeus, assembly GCF_033115175.1. NCBI lineage: Eukaryota > Metazoa > Chordata > Mammalia > Lagomorpha > Leporidae > Lepus > Lepus europaeus. Next base: position 112,147,377 of record NC_084829.1, read on the forward strand.
GTAGCCAGGAATTTTATTCCTAAGTGTGGGCTCTGAATAGTGATGTTATTCTAGTTTTGGCCTGATTTTGATGTTAGCCTATATTCTCCAGTTATTGATTGAGGGCTGAGAAACTTTTTTTTCTGCAATGGCTCACTTGGATATTGATAAGGTCATTTGTGAGCCATACAAATTTATCAACTTAAAAACTAGCCTGCTGTCGATAGATTAATTTCGAGTACCACATGTGGTTCCCTTGGCAGGTCCAGACCAAGTAATTTTGTGCACCTTATTCGGCCCATGAGCTGGATGTTCCCTACTCCTGAATGTTTAGATCATTTATCTTTTATTTAAATGTAATTTCCTTTATGAAAAGTCTTTGCATGTAAATTCACTCAGTCAGTATTTACATTTGAATGTTTTTCTTAATTCTCATTTCTCTCTTTTTTTTTCTCTCTTTTTAAATTTTTTTTGACAGGCAGAGTGGATAGTGAGAGAGAGAGACAGAGAGAAAGGTCTTCCTTTTTGCCATTGGTTCACCCTCCAATGGCCGCTACAGCTGGCACATCGTGCTGATCCGAAGCCAGGAGCCAGGTGCTTCTCCTGGTCTCTCATGTGGGTGCAGGGCCCAAGCACTTGGGCCATCCTCCACTGCCTTCCTGGGCCATAGCAGAGAGCTGGCCTGGAAGAGGGGCAACCGGGATAGAATCCGGCGCCTCAATTGGGACTAGAACCCGGTGTGCCGGCGCCACAAGGCCGAGGATTAGCCTGTTAAGCCACAGCGCCGGCCACTTAATTCTCATTTTTCTAAAAATTTATTTGACAGATAAGAGTTAGACAGTGAGAGAAAGAGACAGAGAGAAAGGTCTTCCTTCTGTTGGTTCACCCCTGCCAAATGGCCGCTACGGCCGGAGCTACACTGACCTGAAGCTAGGAGGCAGGTGCTTCCTCCTGGTCTCTCCAAGTACCTGGGCCATCCTCCACTGCCTTCCTGGGCCACAGCAGAGAGCTGGACAGGAAGAGGAGCAGCCGGAACCAGAACCCGGCACCCATATAAGATGCTGGTGCTGCCGGCAGAGGAGTAGCCAAGTGAGCCACAGTGCCAGCCCCCTTAATTCTCATTTTTATAAGATTGTTGGTACAGAATTCAAAGAAAGTGATTATTTCCTTTCAACATGTTCTATTAAGTGTATTATATCACTGTGTTTTGGATCCTGTTGTTGCTGATTAGAAGCTGATAATCAGGCTACTGGTCCTTTGAAAGAACTCTCTGTGAACTATTTTTGCTTTGAGATTTCTTGTATTTTGGTACTGTATAGCCTTTGTACATATGTTGGTATAGAGATTTTTTTCATTTATCTTGTTTGGCATTCACTAGGTTTTCTGGTTTTCCTGACATCTTTTGACAATTTGGGGAGATTCTTATCATTTCTGAATATTATTATTCTCTCTTATCTCACTATCTCCTTCCAAAACTTTGATTAGATGTATGATAAACCTTCATATACTGTTCTCTGTAATTCTTAATTCAAGTTTTGCTTTCTTCTATCTTTTTGTCTCTGTGATTGCTCTAGTTTCTTTTTTTCCTTAGGATTGGCCTTCCAACTCATTATCTTCATTATTTTTAATATGCTGGTAGTATGTACATGACATTTAAAATTTTAATTATTATATACGAGTATTATTTTTTCAGAACCCAATAGTGTGTGAATATATTTGAACATTTTTTATGGTTTCAAGTTCCTTGCTAATATTTTAAAGGCTTTAAAAATTTCTAGCCACTGCCTGTAGTGCCGGCATCCCATATGGGCACCGGTTCGAGGTCTGGCTTCTCCACTTCCCATCCAGCTCTCTGCTGTGGATTGAGAAAGCAGTGGAAGATGGCCCAAGTCCTTGGGCCCCTCCACCTGCATAGGAAACTCGGAAGAAGCTCCTAGCTCCAGGCTTCAGATCAGCACAGCTCCAGCCATTGCAGCCATTTGAGGAGTGAACCAGTGGATGGTAGACCTCTCTTTCTCTCTCTCTCTGCCTCTGCATCTCTGTAGCTCTGCCTTTCAAATAAATAAGTCTTTAAAAAATTTTCTATAAAGTATAAGTAAATTACAATTTGTGTCTAAAATATTTCCTTTTTAAGGACTTGGAGGTTTGTTGTTTTATTCATAGTGCCTTGCTTGTTTTGTGATTCTTTAGGCTGGACTGTTCATTTTATCAGGAACTCTTATTTGCTGATATTCTTTGAAGCCTGAGCTAAGGTTGTGTTCTTTGAGTTACAAATTTTCTTTTTCCAGTCACCTGAGGACCTGGTCATTTCGGATCACTCTTGAGTTTGTTGGGATCACTCATGTGGTATGAATTAGAACCTCAAACTTAAGTAAGGATCAATTTGTGATTCTGAATCCACAGATAATTGTTTCTGCACACTTTGTGCTAAAATAGATTTCCTCATGAAATGTTAGGGTTTGTTCTTTACTCATTATTCACTGACAATATAGCCCTCTGAAAAATTGTATAAGTGTCTACTGCATTCCCTGCACTGACCAGGACCTAGACTTTATCTCACAATTGAGCTGATGCAATTCTCAAAATGGAAGCCACACAACCTCTGGGCTTGGCAGAAACTCTCAGCGCAATCCTTGCTTTGGAACTTGTTTCCCAGTAGTTTTCTGATTTGATTTTGGGCTCTGTTAATTGCACATTTTCAAACAGTCTCATGGATATGTATTTATAGATATAGACATGCATTTTAATTATTTTACCATGTACTTTAGTTATTTTGGTAGTGAGGGTTATGTAGGGTATCCTTTCTAACATGCAGCCAGAAATGAATACCTATTTTATTCCCTTTCCCTTAAACTTACACAAGTATCTTGCCCTCTTGTTTAATCAGCCACTTGGCCAGGCGAAAGTCTGTCCCTTCACAGACATTCAAATAAATTTTGTTTCTTTGTTTCATTTTGTAGAACAGCAATGGCTTCTTCCAGTTTACAAGCAAGAATCAAATGGTTCCATTTGAAATGTACTCTGACATATTAAAGGGCCATATAGGCAGTACAGAATTTTTTTTTTTTTTTGACAGGTAGAGTTAGACAGTGAGAGAGAGAGACAGAGAGAAAGGTCTTCCGTTGGTTCACCCCTCAAACGGCCGCTGCGACCAGAGCGCTGCACTGATCCAAAGCCAGGAGCCAGGTGCTTCCTCCTGGTCTCCCATGCGGGTGCAGGGCCCAAGCACTTGGGCCATCCTCCACTGCCTTCCCGGGCCACAGCAGAGAGCTGGACTGGAAGAGGAGCAACTGGGACAGAATCCGGCACCCGGACCAGGACTAGAACCTGGTGTGCCAGCGCCGCAGGCAGAGAATTAGCCTAGTGAGCCGTGGTGCCGTTGGCAGTACAGAACTTTATATATTCATCATCTTTGACCTTGGTGTTACTGCTGTGATAATGTTACAAGGCAAAGGGATTTTCCAGATTATAATTAAAGTTACTAATCAGTTGACAAAGGATCCCTGCCACCCATGTGAGAGACGTGGATGAGGTTCCTGGCTCCTGGCTTTAGCATGACCCAGCCCTGGCTACTGTAGGTATCTCAAGAATGACTCAGTAGATGGAAAAATCTCTCTCTCTATGTTGCCCTGCCTTTAAAATGTATAAATATATTACTATTGTTAAAAATAGTTAATGGAAAATGTGTAGTATGAAAATACTATCGGGGCTGGCACTGTGGCATAACAGGTAATGCCATCACCTGCAGTGCTGGCATTCTACATTGGCACCAGTTCAAGCAGCAATTCCTTGCTGCTCCACTTCTGATCCCGCTCTCTGCTGTGGCCTGGGAAAGCAGTAGAAGATGGCCCAAGTGCTTGCGCCCCTGTACCTGCGTCGAAGACCTGGAAGAAACTCCTAGCTCTTGGCTTCGGATGGGCTCAGCTCTGGCTGTTGAGGCCATTTGGGGAGTGAACCGGCAGATGGAAGATCTTTCTGTCTCTTCTTTTCTCTGTCTGTAACTCTACCTCTTAAACAAATAAATAAAATCTAAAAAAAAAAAAAAAGAAAAGAAAGGAAAACAAAATACTATGCTTGGATTTCAAAATATTTTACATCAAAATAAACTTTTTAAATTCTAGTTTTCCACAAACCCTTTGACATACCTTCATGTATGTGTATATATGTAGATATGTTTATGTATGTAAATAAATATATATGATCAGATTCATATAGATATTAGTTCATAATTTAGTGTAAAAGGAAAGACTGTACATTTGTCACAGTGGTTTGAAACCACTTGGGATGCCTGCATCCTGTATCAGAGTGCCTGGGTTCAAGCTCTGGCTCTACTCTCAGTTCTAGCTTCCTTCTAATGTGCACCCTGAAAGGCAATTGTGATAGTTCAAGTGGTTGAGTACCTGCCACTCAGGTGGGAGACCTGGACTGCATTTCTAGCTTCCAGCATCTGCCTAAGCCCCCCCACGTAATCATTTGAGGAGTTAACCAGTAGACAGGAAGCTCTTTTTCTCTGTCTCTCTCTCTCTGCCTCTAAAAGAAACAAGTAAATAAACCAATAAACAGATATAAATTTTAGAAAACTAAAATGAACAAAAGGAATCAGCAAGATTCTATGGGTCTTTGAAGAATAAAGAAAGAAAATCTGCAGAGGAAAAGATCCTGAACATTGTAACTGGAAGAGTCTGTAGAAAACATCATCCCCTTTTTCTTCTCATTGAAGCTACAAAAGTGATCCTTGCTAAGCTACAGGAAGTCATACGAGAGGTGTTTTGCTCTATAACCTGAGCTCAGTACAGGACGTGATGCTTAAGAGAAAAATAAATATTGGCCAGATGAGTGAATGAATGAATGAATGAATGAACAATGGAAAGTAAGCCCACACCAAACTAGATTAAGTATCTCCCAATGCACAAAGTAGTGTTAATTTCGTTCTATCCACAGAGTGAGGATGGAAGGTTGGGAAGCAATTAGGAGCTGTGTATATAACAGAACCATTGCCAATGATTGATTTTGTCATGTAACAGTTTTTCTGGCAATGAAATCTGGACATACTCATCTGTAGATTTACAAGAGAGAATTACACCTTTTCTGCTGGTACAGGTGACCCTCTGCATGTTGGTTAGGCTTAACTTGTTGCCCTTTCGCTGTGTAGAGGGGAGTATGTATGTGCTTTTACTAATTATCCTAATTAGCAGTGATAGATTTTTCAATGATTCTCTCTTCTTTCATGTCCTGGTTCCTTTCATCCATTTATTTACTGCTTGATATTTTACAGCGCATTTCTCCCACATATATCATCACATCCTCAAAGCAAACTTACTAGTTTTTATTATCACCCTCACTTTGGAATTTGGAACCAAAGATTCAAAGAAAATAACTGAAACAGATCAAATATCACATAGCTAAGAATTGTTGGAGCTGTATGTGTCTTTTATGTCAATTTCAAATAGTATGATTGCTTCCCCTGTTATTTCCAATTCATTACAGCTGGGGCAAGGATATAATATAAGGCCGCTGGAACAGAGGGAAGCCATTGGTCAACCACATGACCTAATCTTACCAACTAATTTCTTATCCAGAATATTTGTTTCAAGCACAAATTTTGGATTTTGGTATGTGTTGAAAGAAAATAGCTTTTCCTTTAATAATTTTATCCAATATAACAACCAGAAGAATATATAAACTTGCTTCCCAAAACTTTATGTTGGGGGCACTGTGTATGCACTTCTGAAACTCCAGTGGTTGGCATTTCTTTGGAAAGCCAGTATATATGGAATTCTCTCCCTGCCAAAGATTAAGAGACTTTTGAGAGCTAGAACATTTTGAAGTGTGAGGCTTAGACTTTAATGATTTTCTTTCTTAAAAAAAGAAGGTGAAAAGAATGCAGTGTATGATCTCAAGCAGAATAAATAGGTAGGACAAAATTAATCAATAAGTCTTAGCTGAGGTTACTTACAGATCTATGCATCTTACATATTTTCCATCTGTTTAAGGTAATTTGCTTGTTATTTAGAAGGGACTGACACAATTTGCCAATCTGGGTTATTAGTATACAATGCAACTCATTGTATATGAAATACCAATAATATTTTCAACTGCAGTAACTTATTCTGAGGTAGTAAAAAACGGTCACAAAGATTGTCTCCTCCCCCTTCCTCTCCATCTCTCTTTTCTTTATCTCCTTCCTTCCTTTCTACACTTATGTTTAACCTATTGATGAAAAGAAATTTAGAATATTAAACATTATGGGAAATGATGTTGATTAAGCATATGACCACAAATAAACCATATTTTTCCTTTTAGTTTTAGGAAGCTTGAGTGCAGCACTGCTCATCCCCTCCTCCACTTTTTATGGGATGTGATAAGAAGACTGAAAAAACTGTCAGCAAAATAAAATGAAGTAACTCCATTATATTTGGACTTGCATGATGAGATCCTCAATGTTAACAGTGAGCATATCTTAATAGAAAGGCCTATTAAATGAACACAAAGTAAATAATAATGGAGTTCTCTTGTTAATTATCCTGGACCCTGACTGACATTATTGAAGCTGAATTTCAGCAATAAAACTGCTTTCTCAGCAGAGTGCTGATGAATCATAATTCTCTGTTTCTTTGGTGTCTACAAGTCTAGCTATTTCAGGGATGTTTGTTTTATTACAAATGCTAATCCTGAGTTATTTAGGGAAAGCAAGTGACAAATACTTTCCATGTGGGGAAAAAAGTATTGCTTTCATTTCAGGGGCCTAATTATAACACCACTTTCTATTTTAGTACCCCATTTATTTTCTAGTTCTTTGGGGATTTGGTAATATTTAACAATGAAACAAGTGGTGCTCCAGTGTCTAATTAAGATTCCCTGGTAGGATTAATACGTCATGTCTCATTAGCCCCACTGAACTAGAGGTGTTAATCTTTACCTTGGCATTCTAATCTTGAAATAAGTTTGTGGATCAAGTATTGAAGGGTTGAACAGTTTGATGAAAGCCATCAAGTCTTCAGCTATGAGTCTCATATTATTGATTGAAATGCACCTCTGTACAAATGCTTAGATGTCTTTTCAAATGTACTGAAGTGGTGGACTGGAATGGCCATTGGTAGAAGTCACCATCTTGGTCTTATCTAGCAAAGTAAGTAGAGAATATCTTTATGTTTCTCTTGGATTATCTGCATTTCCTATTACACCTTTTTTTCCCCTCACACCAGGGAGCAAGAAAGTCATGTACTTTTGCCAGCTTGTAGGACTGGAAAGCCTTGCAGAAATGGATAAATTCCTACATTCATATAACCTATCAAGATTAAATCAAGAATAAATAGACAATCTAAATAGACTTTGAACAAGCACAGAGATTGAAGAAGTAATCAAAAGTCTCCCGACAAGGAAAAGTCCAGGACCTGATGGCTTTATTACTGATTTCTACAAACATTTAAAGAGGAGCTAGCTCCAATACTTTTAAAGCTATTCCAAAATATTGAACAGAATAGAATTCAGGAAAACTCTTTTTATGAGGCCAGCATCACTTTGATACCAAAAGCGACCAAAGACATAACACTAAAAGAAAACTACAGAACATAATGAACACACATGCAAAGATTCTCAACAAAATACTAGCAAACCAAATCCAAAACCATATAAAAAAGATCATACATCATGATCAAGTAAGATTTATCCCAGAAATGCAAGGGTGGTTCAGCATCCAAAAATTAATAAATGACAAAAATTACATTAAAAGAATGAAGAACAAAAGACACATGGCCATCTCTATGGATGCAGAGAATGTATTTGATAATGCATTTGATAAGCCTTCTGCAAGGCTTTCCAGTTCATTAACATACAGTTTTTCATCATGGTTTCCTATGATCCTTTGTACTTCAGTGATATTGATGGTGTAATGTCTCCTTTTTCTTCTGTAATTATATTTATTGGGTTTTTTCTTTTTTTCTTAATAGTCTGTTAGAGATTTATCTTTCTCAAAAAAAAAGTTTTGTTCTTTTGTAATGTTTTTAGTTTTAATTTCATTTTCAAACAAATCAACACCTCTTCATGAAAAAACCCTACACAAATTAGGAACAGAAGGAATATACCTCCACATTATAAAGGCTGTATATGACAAAACAACAGCCAGTATCATACTGAATGGGGAAAAGCTGAAAGCATTTCCCCTTAGATCTTGAACAAGACAAGGATGTTGACTTTCACCACTCTTATTTAATATAGTACTGAAAGTTTTAGCAAGAGTGAATGGAGGGAGAAAGAAATAAAAGGAATCAAAATTGGAAAAGAGGAAGTCAAATCATCCATGTTTGCAGAAGACATGCTGTTGCACATAGAAAAACCTAAACATTGAGGCAAAAAGCTGTTAGAACTGATAAACCAATTCAGTAAAATTGAAGGTTACAAAATAGAGACACAAAAAAGTAGCTTTTTTATACACTAATAATGAACACACTGAAACAGAAATCAAGAAAAAAATTGGCCGGCGCCGTGGCTCAACAGGCTAATCCTCCGCCTTGCGGCGCCGGCACACCGGGTTCTAGTCCCGGTCGGGGCACCGATCCTGTCCCGGTTGCCCCTCTTCCAGGCCAGCTCTCTGCTGTGGCCAGGGAGTGCAGTGGAGGATGGCCCAAGTGTTTGGGCTCTGCACCCCATGGGAGACCAGGAGAAGCACCTGGCTCCTGCCATCGGAACAGCGCGGTGCGCCGGCCGCAGCGCGCTACCGCGGCGGCCATTGGAGGGTGAACCAACGGCAAAGGAAGACCTTTCTCTCTGTCTCTCTCTCACTGTCCACTCTGCCTGTCAAAAATAAAAAAAAATAAAAAAAAAAAAGAAAAAAATTCCATTCACAATAGCCACATAAAAAATTTAAACATTTAGTAATAAACCTAACCAAAGAAGTGAAAGATCTCTACAATGAAAATGATCAAACATTGGCCGGCGCCGTGGCTTAACGGGCTAATCCTCTGCCTTGCGTTGCTGGCACACCGGGTTCTAGTCCCGGTTGAGGCGCCGGATTCTATCCTGGTTGCCCCTCTTCCAGGCCAGCTCTCTGCTATGGCCCAGGAGTGCAGTGGAGGATGACCCAAGTGCTTGGGCCCTGCACCCGCATGGGAGACCAGGAGAAGCACCTGGCTCCTGGCTTTGGATCAGCGAGATGTGCCGGCCGCAGTGGCCATTGGAGGGTGAACCAATGGCAAAAAGGAAGACCTTTCTCTCTGTCACTCTCTCTCTCTCTCACTATCCACTCTGTCAAAAAAAAAACTGATGAAAGAAATCAGCAAGGACACACATACAAAAATGAAAAGATATTCCTTGTTCATGGATTGGAAGAATCAACATCATTAAAATGTTTATAGTATCTAAAGCATTCTATAGATTCAACACAACCTATCAAAACACCAATGACATTCTTTGCAGAATTAGAAAAAACAATCCTAAGATTCATATGGGGGGCTGGCGCTGTGGCATAGCGGGTAAAGCCACCACCTGCAGTGCTGGCATCCAATATGGGCGCTGGTTCTAGTCCCAGCTGCTCCTCTTCCAATCCAGCTCTCTGATATGCCCTGGGAAAGCAGAAGATGATCCAAGTTCTTGGGCCCACGTGTGAGACCAAGAAGAAGCTCCTGGTTCCTGGCTTCGGCCATTGCCCCCAACTGGGGAGTGAACCAGTGGATGGAAGACCTCTCTCTCTCTCGCTCACTCTTTCTCTCTCTGTGTAACTCTGACTTCCAAGTAAATAAATGATCTTTAAAGAAAAATTCATATGGCATCACAAAAGATCCAGAACAGGCAAGGCAATCCTGAGCAAAGAAAATCAAGCTGGAAGTATCACAATACCTGACTTCAAAACATACTACAAAACTATAGTAATTAAAACAGAATGGCACTGGCATAAAAACTGGCACACATCAACTGAACAGAATAGAGAGCCCAGAAATTAATCCACATACATACAACCAACTGGTTTTTGGTAAAAGTGCTCAGATCATACACAGGAATAATGATAATGTGTTTAACAAACAGTGCTGGTAAAACTGGATGCATATATGACACTAGATTGATATATCACACCATATGCAAAAATCAACTCAAGATGGATAAAAGATCTAAATTTAAGACCTGAGATTGTGAAGTTGCTAGAAGAAAATGTAGGGGAAACACTCCACATTAGTGTAGACAAGACCCCCAAAGCACAGGCAACAAAAGCAAAACTAAGCAAATGGGAGTATATCAAACCTGGAAACCTCTGCACAGCAAAGGAAATGATCAATCAAGTGAAGAGACACCCAGTGGAAAAAATATTTGTGAGCTACATGTCTGACAAAAGGTTAATATCCAGAATATATCATAAACTTAAAAATCTCCAGCAAAAAAACAACGAATCCAGTTAAGAAATGGGCAAAGGACCTCAAAAGACAATTCTCAAAAGAACAAATACAAATAGCAACAAACATGAAAAAATACTGAACATCACTAACCATCACATATAGGGAAATGCAAATCAAAACCACAGTGTGATATCACTTCATCTCTAATGGTTAAAATCTAAAAAACATAGAGTAACAAATCCTGACAAGGATGTGGAGAAAGGAGAGAATTCACAAATTAGTGCAGCTACCACTATAGAAAGCAGGATGGAGATTTCTTAAAAAATTAGAAATAGAATTGCCATTTGATCCAGCAACCCCACGACCGTGTATACACCAAAAAGGCATACATCTTTTACCAAAAAAAAATACCTGCACCATCATATTTATAGCAGCACTGTTTGCAATAGCCAAAATATGGTAACCAAGGTGTCCATCATCAGATGAATGGATAAAGAAAATGTAGTATATATAGACACAATGGAATATTATTTAGCTATAAAAAGGATGAAATTCTACCATTTGTATAAAAATGGATGCAACTGGAGGACATCATGTTGAGTGAAATAAGCTGGACACAGAAATGTTCTACCTTATATGTGGGAGCTAAAATTAAAAAAAGAAAGCAAGTCCAAAAAACCAAAAACAAACAGAAAAAATGTCTGTGTGTATCAGCATTGCTGCAAATACATACTCTGAATTGTCATAAACTTTCTCTTTTTATTTTTTTTCAATTTATTTTATCTATTTGAAAGGCAGAGTTACAGAGAGCAGTGGGGCCAGAAAGAGAGAGATGTCTTCCATCGCTGGTTCACTCCCCAAATGGCTGCAATGGCCAGAGATGGGCAGATCCGAAGCCAGGAGCCAGAAGCTTCTTCTGGGTCTCCCATGTGGATGCAGGAGCCCAAGGGCTTGGGCTATCTTCTACTGCCTTCCCAGGCCATAGCAGAGAGCTGGATTGGAAGTGAAGAAGCCAGGACTCCAATTGGCACCCATATGGGATGCCGGTCCCACAGGCTGGAGCTTTAACTACTATGCCACAGCACCGGCCTCAATACAGTTTTATAACACTTTGTTTTATACCTTTGTCAAACTCAGCAATGAGTCCAAAGTCGAAGAGCTAGCACACAGTGGAAGGAGGAATATGAATCCAAGACTGACTGTCTTCAAACACTGAAATCCTTCACTTGCACCACACTACCCTGGATTATTGAAGAACCTGGGTCTTCTATGGAAATGATCCCCGTGAGCATGCACTTTCCACCCTCGTTGCTTGCTCATCCCTATGGAGCCTGAGCACACCACCACATATGGCCTTCTGTTTATTTTGTCCTCTGGACTTTTCTTTCAGGAATGCTTTCTGTCTGACTCTTTCTGCTTGTCTCAGCCTTTGATGTTCACTTTGGTCCAGATTAACCTATGTGGTTTGGATTGTTTTTCACTTCTGGAATACCGTAACATCACTATTTATTCTGTTCACTTTCCTGCAATCCTCTGTCTCTGCTTTGACTACTGCCCTTGGAATCCTGTTATGGGTTCATATTATCTTTCTCCTTTTTTAATTGTATGCATCTGGCTTCCTCTCACTGTTTTCCTGGGATCCACAGACTGCAACAGCTAATCATTGTGCCTTAGGGCATACATTAAGATAGGGGTATGGATAATCCAAGCTGGGGGTACAATGTGAACAAAGATAAAGAAATGGAAACAAGCTTGCTTTGTGTGGGAGCAGCAGGAGACTATTTGGAAGGGGGAAATATTATTTAGATTAAAGAATAGAACTATAATTAAGCAGACAGGTACATCAGATAATAGAGCTAAAAAGGCAGACCAGTTAAAATGACCAGTTAAAAGTCCCATATAGGCGCTGGTTCTAGTCCTAGTTGCTCCTCTTCTAGTCCAGCTCTCTGCTGTGGCTCGGGAAGGCAGTGGAGGATGGCCCAAGTGCTTGGGTCCCTGCACCCACATGGGAGACCAGAAGGAAGCACCTGGCTCCTGGCTTCGGATCGGCACAGTGCGCCGGCTGTAGCGGCCATTTGGAGAGTGAACCAACGGAAGGAAGACCTTTCTCTCTGTCTCTCTCACTGTCTGTAACTCTACCTGCCAAATAAAAAAAAAAGCTATTTACATAGGAGAAAAATTCACTCCTGAATAGCACGGACAGAAGAGGGAAGGAAGGATTAGAGCAAGAATACCAGGCAGGGAGCTGACGCTGGGTTATCTTGACATGAGGCAGGACCAGTTGCACTAGGGTGGAGAGGTTTTGTGAATGGAGTAAGGAATGAGTAGAACAGGTATTTTTAAGAGTCACTAGGATTTTAAAGAAAACTTTATATAATATTTGCCATTTTAGTATTGCCTCTAGTTTCCAAAAATAACCTTTGCTTCTTTGGGGGAACTGAAGAAGAGGTGTACAAGCAAAGGATTTAAAGTCCCATGAAGTCAAACCTCACAGTGGACAGGAAAGCAACTCACAACAACAATGCAAGTTATTTTAATGTTAATTAGTATTAGGTGATCTTGAGTTTTGCTCTTTCAAAAATGAGTTGAGATTTCTCAGAAGCATATGAGATACTGTACAACAAACTTTTATTAAAAATGTAGAATTAAACCTTTCCTGAATGGGTAATAAAGATCAAAAACAATGGAGTTATTCCTTTCTCCCCTCCCTATATGTTAGATATTTTCAGGATATGCATTTTTATTCTAATAATCCTAAACCCATGTAATAATGGTCCAAGTTACAGTATAATGGACTTTCCTCAAATTGATAGTTGTAAAGATATCCAGAAATTTCATTGTGTAAATGTCATTAAAGTCTTATGTGATAGACTTGAGTGGCGCTTACAGTCCCGGCCCTCTGATGTTCATGTGCTGGAATGGATAGGACTCGTGACTGTGTCTGGCCAGCAGAACATGACAAAAGATATGGGCTGTCACTGTTGTGGTTTTGTTAAAGAAGGTAAGACTGTCTTTCTAGTAGTCTTGTTCTAGAATTTCTCCCTTTGCCACCTTTAAAAAGGAAGCCACCATGAACCCTCAGTTGCTAGGAACTGAATGCTGTCAATGAACATGTGAGCAGGGAAGCATGGCCTTCCTTTCATTTCACCTCTAGATCAGAACATCTTGGTAACAGTCTCTAAGACCCTGAAGCAGGGCCCCCAGCTGAGCCATGCCTAGCTAAGCTATACTCTTGTGGCCCACAGGAATGATGAGATAGGAAATGTGTATTATTTTGAGATGAAAAACTTGTTGGAATTTGTTATGTTGTACTGAAACTAACACAATTCACTTTGGATCCTATTTTATTGGCTCTATAAGCACTGATTAGCATTTTCTTAAGATCTACTGTAATTATTTGAAACGTAGAGGGATAGAGAGAGGGAGACATGGAAAGAGATCTTCCATGCGCTGGTTCATTCCTCAAATGGCCATGGAACACCAAGCAACACTGCAGTTAAGCTTAACCTGTTGTGCCACAATGCCATCCCCGGCGAATGGCACTTCTATCGTCCAAGTCCTCATGCCAGAAATGCAGGAGTCATTCTGGGTTTCTCCCTGTTCCTTATGTTCAACATCTGAAATCTACCCAACCTGCATGTTCAGAGATTCTACCTCTTAACAGCTCTTGTTTTCCATGCTTAATATGCTTCAAAGCAGGATATTCAGGATATAAAACTCATGCCTTGTTTTAGGGCTGAAGGTTACCAGATGCTCACATTAGCTCACTCTCTCTGAGGAAAGGAGCGAGACAACAGTACTGCCAAGGGTAAGGAATAAACAACTAAAGAAGACAACACTGACGGGATGCTGAGTTGGGGCAGGGCAGGGCAGGGATTTTGCTCAAACTCCAGTTAGTTGCACTACTTACTACCAGCAGCACCATGGGTCCAGAAATGACCTCACTTTACTTCAGAAGCACTTTCACAACGTGCTCTTCCAGCTTTCATAATTTCCCTACTGGAGTGAACGTCCACTTACATTTATCCTCCCCTCCATTCCCACACTGATTTCCTAAGGCACTTATCTGACTAGTCTCACAATATTTTCTATGGCATTCAGGGTAAATTCCCATTCCTTGATGTAGCGCCTGAAGTCTTGCATAGTTTGGCCTGGCTCCTGTTACATCTCCAGATACATCTCCTATCCTGTGTTTCCCATTCTGACTTAGTGTTTCAGTAATGTTGATCATTTATGGCATAATTTCTACATCAAATTCACACTTTTCCCACCTTGATATTCCTGTTGAAGTTGTTCCCAAGTTGTGCTGTACACAGCACCTTCTCTGCCATTTCTTAGACTAATTTCATCTCACCTTTATGATTTCATGGATATGCTGACCTCCCTCCCCCAGCCTCCCCAGGAAACCTTCACTCACCCACTAAGGGAAAAATCTGAGGTCAGGGCAGAGGCTTTGTGCGGTTCCAGTTGGAAGAGAGTCAGAACCATGCAAAGTGCTTTCTTGATGCAAGGGGGAAAGCCTATGACCAAATCTTGCCCATAACTCACAGTAATGTTAGAACTTTCTAAACATGTTATATAGCTGCCTCAGTGATAATGCAGTTTAGGTATCATCTTGTATATCTTTTCCCCTGGCTAAATGAAACTATAATAAAGATGTGCCTCTTTACAGCAGTTATATGAAAATTAACATCTATTTGGGTAGATGTGTGTTTTTACAATTTAATATGGGAATTTCATTTTCCATGAACACGTTTTAAACAGAATTTCTCCAAATACTTCTGAGACAACTGAAAGGTCACAAGATAAGGAGGAATAAGAAGAGATTTTAGTAACTGATCATTCAAAGTTTATGCCATAAACTTGTACAATGTATGTGAGACACAGGAAGTCAACTCAGGGCTGGGGTTGGGGCTAAGTGGGTTAAAGGCATAGCCTGTGGCACCAGCATCCCATATGAGTGCTGATTTGAGTCATGACTGTTCCACTTCTGATCCAGCTCCCTGCTAACAGCCTGGGAAAGTATAGAAGATGGCCCAGGTTCTTGGTCCCCTGCACCCATGTGGGATACCCAGAAGAAAGAAGTCAATTTAGGTTTAAAATACATTTAAAAAATCAGAAAAGATAATTAGGTAGGTAGTAAAACTAGTCCCAGTAAGTTAATAAGGAAAAGAAGTAGTCATCTTAATTCTTTAGTATGGATATTTACAAGGAATATGAGGGCAAAGACCACTAGGGGGCTCTCTAATATTTTACAACTGTTGAGAGGTCTATCACAGCAGGGGTAATAGAATAATGAATAAAAATGTTCTGTAATTTAAAGTATGTTCCTTAGTCATATTAACATTTGCATGCTTGCATAAAGCCTGAAATGGAACTTTATTATTTTAAGGTTTGCTAGAGTTAAAAATGTACTTATGGTAAATAATTTAGCAATGCAAACGTAAATGTGCACCTGATAGAGAAAGGCATAATGTGCTTCACTGCACTCAATTTCTTTGTTGTAATAAAGGAGTGAAAAAAGAACTTCATCTACTTCCATGATTACTTTTCTTTCTGAATAATACAAAGCTAAAAAGGTTTGGATTAAAATTTTGACCACCTGAATCATTCTAACCTATCAGTATGTCATTATTTATTGATGTGAAATATATACTTATAAAATTTAATATCAGATTAAAATATTCAACAGAATATATAGAATTAAAAATTTTAAATGTGAATACTAATATATTATTAGTTAAAGGAATCTATGGGACTTGATCCTATGAAGAGGTACTTAAGACAAAAGATAAGTTATTGTTCTAAGGCACATAAAGTGAAAAGCTTGTTTCAAGACTTTTGTTCCACAACATTAAATCACATTTGTGAGAAAATTATTTTTTCCAGGGAAGGAAATGTTAGATTTTTAGCATCCTTCATATGGCATATTGTGATTTATGGTTGCATAGATCTATGTTTGCATAGATTTTTCAGATACGTTCAAATGACTGGGGTACTGTTACATATTTCTATTTGTACTTATTATTATTAAATGTTGTTGGCATAAATATATGAAAATGCCACACATTTGGAGTCAATTTTTTCTGCTCAGAGAAAACTTGAAGTAATCAATTATTTTTGGGTATGGCAGTGTCAAGGATGACAAAGGATCAAAAAGCAATTTTTCAGAGCTCGTTTTCCTGATCTTTTTGTTGTTGTTCAAATCAGATTATACATTCTATTTTTTTTCTGGTTTACCATCTCAGTCTGTTAATTCCTAACTAAAATTTTATGCATATAGTTCTAATTAACTCTACCCTCAATGGACAAAAAAAGTAGTGATAATTTTTGTGGGCTGGCAAATAATTCCTTTGCACTTCTAGGTTTATACCTGTGTTGATTTTTTTTTTCCTATTTCTTACCTACAGACCAAAGACAAGACTCAAACATTTTACTGGCATGTGAAGAAACATACTAAAACATTCTAGGTAGTCAGTATGACAAAATTGTTATGATCTACTTAACCTGGATATTTTGGGCATTATAATTCTCTTGCTTAAAACTTCTGCTTCTTATTTAAAACAAAACAACAAAACCCAAACAAATAAAAACCTTCAATTTGTTAAATCATGTCAGAAGATTAGTTTGTTAAATGTGTGCCTCTAGAAAACATATTTGAAATACTGGGTGGCCACCAACTGTGGCATACAGATAAACATACAACAAATGATTTACTGATATTACATTACACATAAGTGATTAATTAATATTATCTATGTTTTTAAACCTTATGGACATTATCATATTATTTTTTCTCACTGTCTTTAGCAGACATACATGTACATACATACACACATGAAAGAGCTTCAAAAAGTTTCTGGGAAGATGGAATAAAATAAAATTTATTTTGGTGCAAAATTTTTAAATTTCTATGCATAGTTTTCATAATACACATTTACATGAACTTTTTGAAACTCCTTCATGTATGTGTGTATATTCTAATTTTTCTCATTGTCTCAAAAACAAATACATGTTCATGTATTATATATATATATATTTGAAGATATTTATATGAGTAAACATGAAAGAGGGAAATAGAAATTGCTTGATGAGTTGGTATATTATTATACAAATCATCAGAAGAAGGAAACAACATTTATTTTTATTCTGGATAATATTTTTTGAGTTAATTTGAGTTTATGCTAGAAAGAATAAGTGTGTTATTTATTTGGTATGTACTTCTTTGATTAAGGTGACTAAATAATTCAATATCATAGGGAGGCAAGCTCATCTGGCATTTAAAATACATACATGGGGCTGGCGCTGTGGTGCAGCTGGTTAAAGCCCCAGCTTGCAGTGCTGGCATCCCACATGGGCACCGGTTCTAGTTCCGGCTGTTCCACTTCCAATCCAGCTCCCTGCTAATGCTCCTGGGAAAGTAACGGAAGATGGCCTAAGTCCTTGGGCTCCTGCACCCACATGGGAGACCCAGAAGAAGCTCCTAGTTCTTGGCTTCAAATTGGCTCAGCTCTGGCCTTTACAGGCATTTGGGGAATGAACCAGCAAATGGAAGACCTCTCTCTCTGTCTCTACTCTCTCTGTAACTTTACCTAATATATACTAAACTGATCTTCTGTATATAAAGAGAATTGAAAATGAATCATGATGTGATTGGAAGGGGAGAGGGAGCGGGGGGGGGGAGGGTTGTGGGTGGGAGGGAAGTTTTGGGAGGGGGAAGCCATTGTAACCCATGGGCTGTGCTTTGGAAATTTATATTCATTAAATAAAAGTTTAATAAAAAAATAAATAAAAATTTAGATAAATACATCTATGAACACACAGGAAGGTACTTCAAAAAGCGTGTGGGACAGTAGAATTAATGAAATTTATTTTGAGAGCTGTGCATCTGGCCTACTGGTTAAGATACTCATTGGGATGTCTGCATCCCATCCTGGAATGCCTGGGTTCACGTCCTGGCTCTACTCCTGATTCCGGCTTCCTGCCATGTACACCCTAGGAAGCAGCAGGTGATGACTCAAGTAATTTGGTCCGTGCCATCCACTTAGGAGACCTGGATTGAGTATCTGAATCCAGAACTCAACCTGACCAAGCTGTGGCCATTGCAGACATTTGGAGAACGACCCAGCTGATCTGGGTCATTCTGACCACCAACTGACCATCTCTCTCAGACTGTCTCTACATCTCAATAGAAAAAAAAAAAAAGATGGGAAGTTTTACTTCTGTGCAAAAGAATTAAAAAAGTCATGTATCATGTTTTCCCATTATGCATTTTAGAATATATCACATATGTGACATACGTATTTGTGTATATTTGTATAGTTTTTCCTTGAGAAGTTATGATGCAGCACTGGCAATATCATGGACTGTAATTCAGGTCTCTGTATTGAGCTTACTGCCCTGTTATTAATCAGCACATATCCAAATATAATAATCAAGACAATTATACAAGGAATGATTCTAGAACACATCGTAGGAAAGATCTCTGGGTGCACACACTGGCTTTTCATGCTACAGAAAGGGATGCTCCCAGAGCCAACTCAGGGATAGCTTAGAGAATCAGTCACAAGCCTAAGCTTGTTAATCAAGCTACAAGACTAGCAATCTACACCTGTTTTTTTATTTTTTTATTTTTTTGACAGGCAGAGTGGACAGTGAGAGAGAGAGAGAGAGACAGAGAGAAAGGTCTTCCTTTGCCGTTGGTTCACCCTCTAATGGCCGCCGCGGTAGCGCGCTGCGGCCGGGGCACCGCGCTGTTCCGATGGCAGGAGCCAGGTGCTTATCCTGGTCTCCCATGGGGTGCAGAGCCCAAACACTTGGGCCATCCTCCACTGCACTCCCTGGCCACAGCAGAGAGCTGGCCTGGAAGAGGGGCAACCGGGACAGGATCGGTGCCCCCACCAGGACTAGAACCCGGTGTGCCGGCGCCGCAAGGCGGAGGATTAGCCTGTTGAGCCACGGCGCCGGCCTATCTACACCTGTTTTAAGAGCTACGGAATAATTATAAGTTTTTAGGCAGTATCTTTAATTGTAAAGTTCTATCTACTTAGAAAATTTGATATCTCATTTGTCAACCCAGTTACTAGTAATGAACTGCCTTCTGAAAGATTTTGCTACTCATTCCTAAATTTTAATGCAAAGTATTCAGAACTACCCCATAATAATAATTCCTATTCCCTAAAGGTCTATTTCCAATAATTGTTTTTCCTTTAATTTTACACACCAGGTATTCAGATCATAAAATATAGACTATCTCAGAGGTCACTGAGTAATCAACACAATGTTAGCCAGTTAGTAAAGTGAAGTTCCCATCCAGTGCCATGCCTAAGGCCAATGAATCAGATCAAGTGGGTGTAGCACTCTAAACTACCATGGAAGGAATGAACATTTCTCTTATCAGTTATTAGGGTTTTCTCTAATACCAATATTCGATTCCAAATAGTCCATGTATATTGGCAGGTGATGACCTCTGTCCTCTCCCACACAAATTTCCCCTCCTAATTGCCTAATATTAGACTCACTGCCTCACCCCAGCTGAGTCATGTAGTCTAGCCTACCAAGGAAGCTGAAACCCTCACAGATTTGACCCAAAGTGGCATGATTAGTATGACTCTTGGCCTTTTCTTATATTGTCAGTCAATATTTACAATCTCTGCTGTCCACGAAGAATGTACAGCTTAGGAAATTACTCCTAAGAGAGGGGAAAGAAAATATGGTTAATTTTCCTACAGACTGAAACAGAAGAAAGGCTCCAACTTTATGATTCATACCCTAATCTATTGTACTTTTTATTCTATACAATGGTTATCTTTAAATAGAATTTCTTTAAAGTAAATTTATCCTTTGCAATGATTTATTTTGGATCACAGGATGAAAATTTCTAGCCTAGGCCTACATGTGTGTTGTGAGTCCTAAACAAACAGGTGAATTTGTATGTAGGTGGGATGGGTCCACACCCTCTTCCACATACATGATCCTTATAAACACAAACTTCATATTCCCTTTATCATTTTACTCCTTAAAATACTCTGTGCCATTTTCTCCAAGCAGAAGTTGCATTCGATGGACTGGTGTCCTATCACACCCCAGTGAAGGAGAAAACTCTGATGTCTGGATATGTGTAGTCTTGTGGAAAGGAACCTTATTTCAGTCATAGATGAGCGCAGGGGTCTGGCTCACAATATTTCCCCAGAGATGGTCAGATTCAAGAAAAAAATCGATATCAACTCTTGACACATTTTCATTTACATCAGCACATGGCTTTCAGTCGGGGCACAAATCAATAGGCAGCTTTTAACACTGCCCAACTATTTCTTCCTATTGGGCTTCAGGCAGGCCATTTGCTGTTAACGTACCATGTTTCTTGGGGAGGAAGTTCAACTGTTTTCCCTGTGACTAATCACAACAGCCTAAACTGCAGCATTAATCACATGACATTTTCTTCATCACCACTTACAGCCAATTGACTTTTTACTTAGTGAAAGCGTTTGAGGAAGGCGACAGTTGTTCTGAGGGGTCAAGAGTCAATGGGAAGAAGAACTATTTAGTTCCCAAACACATACAGTATGCAGCTTCTACAGCCGGCACAATGCCAGACAGTCACGATAAGGTTTCTCACTTTGTAGGTGAGATCTCACCGACAAGATGGAGAAAAAGATTCACTGAAAATTTAAGTGCTAGCCCAGAGTCACAGCATTTGCTTTGAAAACAATCAATCTGTGCCTTTCTCTAAACTAAAGGTCACATTAAGGGTCATTAGTAATTGGCAAAGTGGCTTCTCTAACTTTTGAAAGTGAATTATTATTTTTCCTTCTTTCAAAAGAAAGCTAGCATGGCCATTCATTGAGGTCTGTGCCATGTGAGAGTGGCAACCTCTGCAGTATTGGCAGTCTCAATTAAATGTAATATCAGCTTCATTACTGTAGTGACTTAGATTTCTAAATAATGAATCAAATTCTTAGAGTATTTAGAAACCATAAAGCGTTTCTGAGCTGAATAAACACAGATTCACAAAGGTTTACAACATAATATCTAGGGCAATTTCAAAGTAAAAAACCAAAATGTTTTTTTAAAAATATGTAATGAGGGAGAGGCGGCAAGATGGCGGAATAGGCAGGAAGCACATTGAGTCCGGGGGGAGAGAAAGTTTAATATAAGTGGAGATACTGCAGTGTCAAGGAAGAGTAGGGGATGAAACAGCAGAGGAAACTCTTCCGGAACTAGTGATTCACAGTGGACCTGCGTGGAGAGCGTGGGAGCCCAAGTTCGGGACACCAGTGGCAGACTCAACGCACCAGCGCTGGAACGCGAGGTGAGCCGAACCTCCATAGCCCGAGATACCAGCAGGCAAGTGGAAAGAGGAGGCTAGAGGGAACGAGGCTTGAAACTCCGTGGGGAAAAGTTCACCAGGCTAACTAGAAGAGAGAGAAAAAAAAAATAAAAAAAGTGACTGATACGGACACAAGTTTCTCTCTCTCCGCTCACCTCTCACAGGCGAGCAAGACAGAGCAGGCGCCATTTTGGACATACGTCATAAGCAGGGCGACCTCAGGTCTGCACCAGCCCTGAGCCTAGCAGAAAAACCTGACTCTGTGGGGAGGGGTGAAATAACAGGAGATTAGCATCTAACTTGGCAACCCAGTGGGAGACTGCAGGAGAATTGGAGCCCACACTGAGGGCAGCAGAGATTCCCTGTGTGGTCCTTGGGAAAGAGCTTCTGATCTCTGGCTCCTGTGGGTATATAATTTGCCTGCTAACTACCTCCAATTACGTTCAGCTGTGCGGAATTACTTCCCTTTTAAATCAAAAAAAGAAAGAGAGATTTACCACACCTAACCTGGGAGTGTCATCCTTGACACACCCTCAACCCTGAGGAACCAAACACAGCTCTCAGTCCACACTCATCTCAAGCCTCTAAGGCTCCACTGAAAGCAGACAGTCCACTTAATATAGAGCCATAGTGTAACAAGAAAAAACACCACAGTGAAGAAACCAGATATCTCCAACATGCCAAACAACAAACGCAAAAACCAAGCTAACAAGAACAAGGAAGAAACTATGATGCCCCCAAATGAAAAAGACACCCCAATTCAAGATTATGAAGATGATGAGATCAAAGAAATGCAAGAAGCGGATCTCAAAAAATTGATAAGAACATTAAGAAGTTCTCAAAAACAAATTCTTGAACTACAGAAATCCTTCATGGACAAGATAGAAAATCTCTCTCGTGAAAGTGAAATATTAAGGAGGAATCAAAATGAAATGAAACAACTAGTGGAACAAGAAACTCTGATAGTGACTAGAAATCATAATGAAATGAAGAGTTCAATAGATCAAATGACAAACACATTAGAGAGCCTTAAAAACAGAATGGGCGAAGCAGAAGAGAGAATATCAGACTTAGAAGACAGAGAACAGGAAAGGAAACAGGCAAACCAAAGAAAAGAAGAAGAAATTAGAAATCTAAAAAATATTGTCAGGAATTTACAGGATACTATTAAAAAACCCAACATTCGGGTTCTAGGAGTTCCTGAAGGCATGGAGAGGGAGAAAGGATTAGAAGGCATTTTCAGTGAGATACTAGCAGAAAATTTCCCAGGTTTGGAGAAGGACAGAGGCATCTTAGCACAGGAAGCTTATAGAACCCCTAATAAACATGACCAAAAGAGATCCTCACCACGACATGTTGTAATCAAACTCACCACAGTGAAACATAAAGAAAAGATCCTAAAAGGTGCAAGAGAGAAACGTCGGATCACTCTTAGAGGATCTCCAATTAGACTCACAGCAGACTTCTCATCAGAAACCCTACAAGCTAGAAGGGAATGGCGAGACATAGCCCAGGCACTAAGAGAGAAAAACTGCCAGCCCAGAATACTATATCCTGCAAAGCTCTCATTTGTGAATGAAGGTGAAATTAAGACTTTTCACAGCAAACAGAAACTGAAAGAATTTGTTGCCACTCATCCTGCCCTGCAAAAGATGCTTAAACATGTGTTACACACAGAAACACAGAAACATGGTCACCAATATGAAAGAAGGTAAAGGAAGGAAACCTCACAGCAAAAGATCACAGGAAGCTCAATTTCTCTTTGACATAGAATTAAACTCTGATGCTCTGTTACAGCAATGTGTTAAAGTAATCTATTATGTTCTCTTGATGTCTGTTAAATTCTAATTGTTCAAAAACAGCTGAATTTTTATTAAAAATATGTAATGACAATATCCTATATTAGATTGTATAATATTTATATGGTTCCCAAATAGCAGTGGTATCTTTTTAGAGCACTGCTTCCCAGGATGCCAGCCTTCTCAGAGGCTCCCTTAAAAAAACTATGTGAGAACATACTTTGAGGGACGATGCATGCTGAGCGGCCCTCTTGGTGATTTATAATGCCTGTGGGTACATCAAAAGCTCCAAAAATATCTCCAGTAAAGGAAACTGTATTTATTGTAGCTTCCTCTACTGTATAACCATTCTGGTCTATGTTATTGAATTCCAGGCTTAGCAATAGCTGCACGTGGCCCGCGGTACCTCACATCTTTGGCTTTTCAGAACACAAGCTGACAAGCAGCATGACATGGGAACCAGATCTGTAGATCCAGAGTGGTCAGCTGCTGTTTGTTTTCCCTACATCCAGAGCCTGACGGGCATTCTGGACATTCTCGACATGGCCATGACAGTCTCCTGTTCCTTATGTGCCTAGGAAGGATCTTGCCATGAAGGAAGAGGGTGCAGGAAGCAGAAACCCAAAGGTAATAAACCTTGACTACAGTAGCCATACCCATTCTGGCCTGAAGGGGTTTACAAGGTCTTTGTTTTCTCCTTAATTTCCTTTTTATTCTGAGTGGCCAGCTTTTATTCTTTTCTTTTCTTTTTTTTTTTTTTTTAAAGATTTATTTATTTATTTGAAAGGCAGAGTTATTCAGCAAGAGAAAGAGGAAAAGAAAGAGGAAGAGGAAGAGGAAGAAAGAGAGAAAGAGAGAGAGAGAGAGAGAGAGAGAGAATCTTCCGTCTGCTGGTTTACTACCCAAATAGCCCCAATAGAGCCAGGGCTGGGCCAGGCTGAAGCCAGGAGCCAGGAGCTTCTTCTAGGTTTACCACATGGATCCAGGGGCCCAAGCACCTGGGCCTTCTTCTGCTGCTTTGCCAGCCACATTAGCAGGGAGCTGGACTGGAAGTGCAGCAGCTGGGACTCAAACTGGTGCCCATAAGGGATGCCAGCACTGCAGACAGTGGCTTAACCTGCTACACCACAATGCCAGCCCCTATTCGTTTCTTCCTTTTGGGCCAAGGTGAAGCCAGGAGCCAGGAGCTTAGTCTGGGTCTCCCACATGGGTAGCAAAGGCCCAAAAACTTGGGCCATCCTCCACTGCTTTTCCAAGGCCATTAGCAGAGAGCTGGGTCAGAAATGGAGCAGCTGAGTCATGAACTAGTGCCTGTATTAGATGCCGGCATTACAAGCAACAGCTTTATCCACTATGCCACAACGCCAGCCCTTATGAATAATACTTTCTAAGATAATAGTAAAGTAGGTGCAAAAGGAAAAAGAGTGAGTTTATTGAAGGTAAATCTTAATTAAATATTATAGGTGATAGGGAGATAAAAAAAGCTTATGGAACGGACTGAAATGACTTCCATTTGAAAACTACAAATAGCTGACTTCGGAGAACACAGTCAACAATTCATTTCTTGTTGATTGATCATATTCTTAACATCTTACCTGGTGCTCTAATTTCCAAAGCATTTCTTCATGTTTTGTTCCTTGATATTTAAAATAATCTTGTTATAGAAAGCAAGAGGTGCAGTAAATATCTGAATTTCTTTTAAAAATGTTTAAACTGTAGAGAGTTTTAAAAGTTATACATATCCTATGACAAGCAAGTTATAGGTCTTGAAATCAAATTCAGCTCCACTGACTCCTACTCTGAGTGGTATATTTTACAAAAATTTCTAACAGTGAACTGAGTACATTCAAACAGGCACACCTTTCCTTTCACATACGGTGACTAACTATAGGTCAATGTTTGGGCTCAAGAGATAAGAATCCAGCCTCATCATCTCCTTTTCTGAGCATTAGTGTTTAAATTAGTGGAGGCTGGTACCTGGACTCTGTATTTTCTCTAATTCTGCTAAGCATTGGGGTCTCCCAGGATTGGTACCAGTTCTCAGGACCCTCTTGGACCGGGAAGAATCCTATACATAACCTCATCTCAACTCTAGTCCTGGTGCTGTGTAGACACAGATGATTTAATCTGGCACTTTGCTCGATTTTGTTCAGCTGCATGTTACACATGAAATATGCATGTGGAAGTCTTGAAAAGTTAATGTAGCTTTTCCAAATGCCACCCTGACTATTTTATTCTCATTTGCTTGGAAGATTTTGGAGAATTGGGATACATAGTCAAATACAAAGAAAAAGGAGCATATTTTTGCTTCATGTCACTCACAGATTATATCATCTTCTTTAATTCAGATTTAATACCCACATCTCAACCTTTGCCTCTCTTTTTTTTAGATTTATTTTATTTATTTGAAAAGTAGAGTTACAGAGAGAAAAAAGGGGAGAGAAAGAGAGAGAGAGAGAGAGAGAGAGAGAGAGAGAGAGAGAGAGAGTCTTCCTTCTGCTGGTTCACTCCTTAAATGGCCACAACAGCTGGGACTGGGCCAGGCCAAAGCCAAGAGCCAGGAGCATTATCCAGGTCTCTCACAAGGGTGCAGGGGCCTCAGGACTTGAGTCATCTTCTACTGCTTTCCCAGATTCATTAGCAGGGAGCTGGATTGGAAGTGGAGGATCTGGGACTTGAACTGGTGCCCATATGGGATGCCAGCATTGTAGGTGGCAAGTTTACTTGCCGTGCCACAATGCCAGCCCTAATTGCCCTTTATTTATTCACTTAACCTTGTTGGATAGATTTCAGAGCAGTATTCATGCTCTGGAAAATGCTCATCCTCACACTTCTTGAAAACACTTCAAGGATTTCGTAGGGAAAAAAAATTAGTTTGTGCTAATCACCTGTTTACTTTTTTAAACAACGACTTCCCAGTGAAGTGAGAATCACTCTCCTTGCTGTCAACAAAAGCTTTTAGTAACCAGTAACTATATTATTTTGAGGTAATATTAAGGTTAACAGAATATTATGAATAAAAACTTTTGCTTACTAGAGGGAAAAACGTGAAATTGAAAGTGGCATCTTAAACGTGGATAGCTTCAAGAGATCTGAAAAGTAGTATTACCCTCAAAGGTCCTCCTAAACTCTAAAAGAGATGCCAGTCAAACTTCAACTGAGATATGTTGTATGTAGTATGCTACTTTAGGTTGCCACATAGTGGAGTGATACTGGTCGGTATTGTGCATGTAATAGGTACAGCTTTAAATCTTCTTGAAGGGTATGTAATTAGTCAATTTGTGCTGTTTTATATGATTGGCAACATAATTTTATGATTTTATATCATCACTTTATATTTATTGCATCTCTGCTATTGTTATATAATACTAATTACATTGTTCACTTATTTGATACTGAATATTCACTTGATCAGGTTATGTAACCACCAAAACATTTCTCCCCTATGTAGAAATACTGCTGTCACTTTAGAAATAATTTTCAATAATTAAATTTGGTGAAAAGTGGAGATTTGTTGTGGTCACGACTGAACAGATTTTCCCTAAGATGAATGTACTGTTGATTGAGGTCTTTAATTTTTAATTAACTCAGGGAGCTTTCTGTGTCAATAAATATTTCTCTATAATTCTGTAGATCTCTACTGCCCTATCTGGACATAACCCAGGGTTATATAATTAGAGTATTCTGAGACTAATATATATATATATATATATATATATATATACACACATATATATATACACACACACACACACATATATATATATATATCAGAAAATTACCTTAGTGAGATCAAATTACAATTGCTAAGATTTATGAACTAGATTGCACAATGCTCTTTTACAAATGGATTTGGCTCTTATGGCGTTAGCAAAATTTACATTGATTAACCAATCAGCTGTAATGTTGTTTTCGATCTTGTCTGAACAAATCAATTTTATTTAACACTCAAGTTTTCTGGACTTTGGGGTGTTTAGAGTAAGTAGATATTATATTGCCTTTGGGAAAATACTATGCTTGTAATTAAGCTAAAGAGGTAATTTCATGTACAGAAGAATAGAATAGGGCAAAGTTTTTAGGATAATGGGATTCCCAGAAATGCAAGAACTGTCCTTTCTTGAATGAAATAAATTACATTATCATCCATCATATGACCAATCTAAGAGTAGCCATCTCTTTGTTAAAATAGGCCTATCGAATGAAATGATAAAATACCATCATTTAGGAGAAGGATAACAAATTAAGAAATTCTATTAACAAAAGAACCCTGCATAGACTTGACATTTCATAAATGTTCCTTGAATTGAATGGACAAAAAATATACAGGAAAACCACTTTCCCTTCCTTATCACGGTAGGCTCTATTTGTTCTCATCTATAAATAACAGTTTAGGGAAGAAACTATATTTAGTGTGCACATATCCGTAGTTAAAATTATCTGTGAAAATCTCTTTTGTGCAGTATATAAAAATGATGTGTTTATCTGTGGCAGTTATAGTAAAATTACTACTCAGAAGTTGGTGCTTCAATAGTATGAAAGAATTTTAGAATAAACTCAAAACTTTCCTTTTGCAAAATATTCTTGATGGCTTAGAGTTGAGGCTTATGCCATATTAAAATAATTTGTTCACAGTAATTATTACGTGTCTGACACAATATAACATTGAAGATAAGGGTCTGAGAAAGTATTCAGCCATCTATTCTTAGGAAATAAGTAATGAGGAGAAACTACTTGAACATTATTTCTCTTGGAGAAAAGTTACCAAGTAACTTGGTAATTTGCTAAAATTAGAAGACCAGCAGATGGCATATTGAAAAAACAAATGCATTCTGCCCATCTCAGAAACTGCACAAAAAGACTTGTGTTGGAAATGATATTGAGGCATAATGGGAAGCAAACATAGGTTCTATTCTTCCCCAACGCTCAAATTACTAAAATTGAGTAAGTAATTATGAAGGCATCTCCATATTTTCCTGGCTGTTTTCCCCCATGCATTTCAAATATATTTTAAAAGACAATCAAAAGGCATTTAGAAAATAATTTATCTGGAGCAAGTGAGGTTTATCCTCAGAATGGTTTGATATTTGAAAAATCAAATAATGTAACTTACAAGAGG
Organism: Lepus europaeus; assembly: GCF_033115175.1. Taxonomy (NCBI): domain Eukaryota; kingdom Metazoa; phylum Chordata; class Mammalia; order Lagomorpha; family Leporidae; genus Lepus; species Lepus europaeus. Next base: position 112,175,925 of record NC_084829.1, read on the forward strand.
AACAGACTAAACAAAGAAAAACCATGTGATCACTGCATGGATACTATGAAAGCCTTTGACAAAAATCCAACAACAATTCCTGATGAAAATTCTCAACAAATGAAGAGTTTAAAGGAATTTTCTTGATCTGATAAAATTCCTCTACAAGAAACCTATAGTGAATATGATAGTTACTGACGGAAGAATTTATACTTCTCCCTTAAAATCAGGAAGAAGACAGGGATATCTGTTCTCACCACTTTTACCCCAAATTGTACTGGATGTTCTAGCTAATACAATCAGCAAAACAATGAAGAGTCAGATGAGAGAGGTATAAGTTAAACTATACTCACAGAAAACAGAGGGAATCTAAAATTGCAAGTGGAATAAGTGAATTTACTGAGGTTTCAGAATATAAGATCAATACATAAAACTCAGTTGTATTTCTATATACTACCAATGATCAATATGAAATTCAATGCCATTAGACTGGCACAAGTATATGAAATATTTAGGAAATAAATTTGACAAAAGATATACCAACCTATACACCAAAATTTACAAAACATTGCTGAGAGAAATTAAAGAGGATCTAGTAATAAATGGCTAAGTATATCTTGTTCATGGGTTGGAAAAATCAATATTGTTAATCTTTAATTATCCCCAAATTGATCTATAGATTCGTTTAAATCTATAAATCAAGTTTTTAGAATTGACAAGGGGATTCTAAAATTTATGGAAATTCACAGGACTTAAAATAAAGCCTGAGCCAGTGTTGTGGTGTAGTGAGTTAAGCCTCTGCCTGTGGTGCTGGCATCCCATGTAGGCATCAGTTCATGTCTCGGCTGCTCCTCTTAGGATCCAACGCGGCAGACCCAGAAGAAGTTCCTGGCTCCTAGCTTCAGATCAACTCAGTTCTGGCAGTTGTAGCCATTTGGGGAGTGAACCAGAGGATGGAAGACCTCTCTCTGTGTCACTCTATATTTCTGTCTGTTACTCCACCTGTCAAATAAATAAATAAATCTTTAAAAAAAAAAGCCAGCTTGAAAAAGAAGAACAAAGTTAGAAGATTAATACTGCTTGATTTCAAGACTTATTATAAAGCCCTATTAGTTAATACAGTATGAAACTGCCTTAAAGATGGCAAAAGATCAGTGGATTAGAAAAACAGCCAAGAAATAAACCTACAACTATGCGAAAATATACTTTTGGCAGACACTAAGTTGATTCAGTGGAAAAATGATCATTGCAGTGGTGCTGTAACAATTGGAAATGTGACAAAAGAACTTGGATCTGTGTCTTGCACATATATAAATATTAACAAAGAATGGATCAGGGTCCTAATATACAACCTAAAATCATAAAACTTGTGGAAAAAAATCTAGGAGAAAATATTTTTTTGAAAGATTTATTTTAGGGGGCCGGGGCCGTGGCTCACTTGGTTAATCCTCCGTCTGCAGCGCCGGCATCTCATATGGGCGCCAGGTTCTAGTCCCAGTTGCTCCTCTTCCAGTCCAGCTCTCTGCTGTGGCTCGGGAGGGCAGTGGAGGATGGCCTAAGTGCTTGGGCCCTTGCACCCGCATGGGAGACCAGGAGGAAGCATCTTGGCTCCTGGCTTCAGATCGGCACAGCATCAGCTGTAGCGGCCATTTGGGGAGTGAACCAACGGAAGGAAGACCTTTCTCTCTGTCTCTCTCTCTCTCACTGTCTATAACTCTACCTGTCAAATAAAAAAAATAAAAACTAAAAAAAAGATTTATTTTATTTATTTGAAAGACAGAGTTATAGAGCAAGTTAGAGCGAGAGCGAGAGAGCAAGAGAGCGAGAGAGAGAGATTTTCCATCCGCTGGTTCACTCCCTGGATGGCTACAATGGCTGCAGCTGAGCTGATCTGAAGCCAGGAGCCAGGAGCTTCTTCCAGGTCTCCCACGTGGGTGCAGGGGCCCAAGGACTTGGCCCATCTTCTACTGCTTTCCCAGGCCATAACAGAGAGCTGGATTGGAAGAGGAGCAGCCGGGACTAGAACCGGTGCCCATATGGGATACCAGCACCACAGGCCAGGGCTTCAACCCGTTGCACTACAGTGACAGCCCCAAGGAGAGAATATATAAGTCCCATTTGTAAAACATTGTAGAAAGTGCATTATAAATTCCATAGTAACAGAAAGTAGATCAGTGCTTGCTTGGAGGAAGGGGTTGGAAGGATGAGCAGCAAGGAGTGGGTGCAAAAGTCTATATATACAGATATAGATAATAGATACATGGGAGAGTACAGATAAATTGATAGTCTGGGTCTAATCAAGAGTGGGAAACAACAGATAAGGAAGACAGAAAATCTTAATTTAAGGAATTACTAACTATAATAGAGGATTGGAGCAAGCAAGAATTGACTTGTAACAAGAGGTAATAACTACAGAAGTAGCATATAAAAAGCAAGTGTCATATTGAATACTGAGACAGAGGACCTGCAGAAAAGTCTCACCACAGTCTCATCTTCAACAAGGCTGAGACACAGGTCTTCTCGGGGAGGGAGCAGCCTTGGCTCACTGGACAGCAAGAAAGCTGCCGTGGTGCAGCATTGTTGCAAACTCCCTGAAACCCACTCTCCACGGCCCCAGGGGAGCTGTTTGTAGAAAGTAGCTTAATAGGCCGTTCACCTGTGAGAATGTCTGAGTGCTGCAGGGTGACTCCCGCCATCTGGTTCAGGACCTGGCACTAGAAAAGTAGCAGATGCTACAAAAGCCTGTCCGCTCACAGCGAAAATCAAAAACCCTTTCCTCTGCTAATTTCTCTCTATCGCCCTCTATTGACAAAGCTTAACATGCTGCAAAGGAAAAATATTTATGTGGCCCAGATCCATTTTCATGGAGTAGACAAAAACGATGCATTTGGAGCTGAGAGGTAATAAATCAGTAATTAGCACAAAGGGATTCCAAAGAAGCACAGGAATTTTGGGGAGAAGAGTGATGGATCTATTCATTATACTGATTGTGGTGATGATTTCCCAGATACATACATATGTCAAAACTCATCAAACTGTATGTGGTTTATTGTATGTCAACTATACCTAAAGAAAGCTATTAAATATGTTTATAGACTTCCACTCCTCTCTGAATACAAGTGACTCTTACATCGTTAGAAGCTTAAGTGGAAGCTGTTCGTATCTATGTATATATATTTGAATTATTTTTTCATAGCAACAGACAGAGTTACTGACCCTTAAGGATGCCTTGGCTTTCTCAGAGTGAAATACCCTAGGGGCCCTAATTGCAACTCTATTTGCAGTTCTGGGTTCCAGTTTGACTCAGAAAGATCACTTCAACCTGCCTGTTCAGTGGAGCCAGGATTTAAGCAGACTCTTTGCCAAAGTACCCAGTGATGCAGGAGCCAAGGCTGGACTCCCCTAAAGCAGTCTTAATTGGGACTCTGTGTTCATCAATACCTACTGTCTGGCGTAGCAGCAATCCTATTTTCCCTTCCCAGCCTTGCTTGTTTCCTGGTTTGAATGGATATTCCTGGACCCTCACAGCATCCATAGCTTTCTCTCTTGGAAGATCTAGCCCATGGCTGCTGTTCATGTAGATTTAAGTTCTGAATGTCTTTCCTGCCACCACTGTCTCCTCTAGGTCAAAGAGTAAGTTTCATTAATTTAGTATTTATTTAGTAGCTAATGTGTGCATGCACTGTGTTAAGTTATTAAGGTTCTAAAAATGAGTAACATATATAGTCTTTGCCATCATGGTGCTTATATGCTAGTCAAAACTGCAGAAAAGATAACCAAAATTTATAATCACATGACCATAGCATGGTGATCTGTCCCTCAGCATGCTGTATTGTAGCTCAAACCAGAGAGTTTTTTAAGCTCTTTGAGGGAAAGGACTCGGAAATGGTGCATTACAGTGATTCCATTAACATGTACATACAAACTATTCATCCCTTTGGATGACCTCTTGTAGATATGTGCTTTTTGGATAATTGGTGTCTTTCCCCCTTAGCCTACTATACATTAGTCCATCCAAAAATAATTAAAATTATTTATGAAACACATAATTGTGGTAGATATGCAATTTTATGGTTTTATTTCCATGCCATTGTCACAAAAGGAATCTCAGTTTCTTGTTTTCAAAGGGTGGCTGGGATGGGCTGAGGGGGTGAGCAGCTGAGGAATGCATCATCTGTTGATTAAATCAATTAGTAAAATATTTTTAAGCAGACTCTGCACCCAGGGCCAGAATGGTTCTGTAGGGATGTGGAGGAGTTGTGTAAGGATTCAATTTGTCCTTATAGACCTTACATTTTAAATGTCAAAACTAGACCAATAGAGACCATTTGACTTTGAAACAATCTCTGTGAGCTCATGGCCAAAAGGACGTAAGAAATTCAGTGCAGATGAAGGCAAGGGTGTGGATCTCATGGTTCTAGATGTCTCTGTGGAAAAGCTGGTCTCATAGGATATTTGGAAAATTAAGACTTTGGAAGAAAGAAGAAAGCATTTGAGGGGAAGGGTGGCGGAGGATTAAGAGTGAACGATCGGCCTGATGCAAGATGGGACATGGGAGGCTGCTAGAAGTCTTATGGAAATAATCACATGAACTTTAAAAAATGGCAACTCGTATTTGCATATTCCATAATGTAGTAGCTTCTATTATTTTAGTAATAGTTTCTAATTATTAAACACTGAATGTTTCTAAATTCTCTTCAAAATGCATAAGGCAAATCCTTATTTTCTAATCATGTTGTTGCAACGAATGCATTTAATTAATTATTGACTTTGGAACTAATGTTCCGTGTCATTTATTCTCTGGTTTTACTCAATGGATTCCTCATCTAACTCATATTCACCTGCTAATTATAGAGCAATACAAACTTGGTCTCTTGTTTTCAGTAAATTGTCATTTGTACTGCTTGCAAAAAAAAAGCATATGCATGGACTTGGAGAAAAAAGGATATTTTAATAATGTGGCATGTAAATGGTGCACTCCTCAGACAATTTTGTACTGGTTTCGATAGAGCAGAACTAATTCAATGCTTTCTGGGAATAGTACACCAAGGAAAAATCTTTCAATGAACATTGCCATGAGATGACCCATATTTGTACTGCAAAATAAAGCATGAAACAGTTTTAAATTCAAAATAGAAACATCCCTAGCAAATTAAATACAAAATGTTCCCTCAGTACCACAAAGACTGACCCCAGATAACTCTGCCGAACTTTAGTGGAGGCATTTTCACATAATTTTCTAAGCCATTTACCTGGCCCCAAATAGAATGGCCTTTCCTCCTCACACAGAGCACAAGTCTCCTGTGTGGGTCCTTGGCCTCTGCTTCTTGGCTGAAGAACACCCTCTCTATATGCACTGTTCTTCACACCCATGCAGCTGAGGCTTCCTCCCATGAGAGGTCCAGGGGCCATGACAGAATGTGACACTGGATTTGTTTCTAAAAATCTACAATTACACATATTACTATAAAAGATAACCACTCTGAAACCTTAGTATAACATTGGGGCCAATGCTAGGTACCTCACTTATTTTAGAAGACAGTATTTATCCCTTTCTTTGGGTCTTTCAGTTTCAGATCTCATAAACCTGCAATATCCTATAACCTCACACCTCTGAAACCCCATTTTTCAGCCTTGACCCTTGACCATCACTTCATACTCTTCCAGCTCACCACTTTCTGTATTCTCACTCAAGACTGTTTCTGATCTCATAAAATCCTTCACTTGACATTACTATTTACCCCCTCCTATCCATCTGCCTCATACACTCACTCTCTTCTTACACCTTGGAGTCGATGGTTCAGCTCCATGACCAGTCCTTGGAAATAAGCTCAATTTTCTCACTTCTCCATTCTCTTCATCATACTTCATCTACAAACTCCAAACTTGGTATGGTAGGCAGAATACCCAAAGATGCCCACTGCCTAATCCAGGGACATAGGAATTTGGCAGGTTATGTGGCAAATGGGACTTAAATTTGCATATGGAATTAATGATATTAATCAGCTGGCCTTGAGATGGAAAGATTACCTTGCATTGTCAGGATGGGCCCAGTATAACCACATGGGAGGCAGAAAAGGGAGAAGCAGAGACATGGGAGCCATTGCTGGCTTGGAAGATCAACAAGTCAAGAAATGAGCCCTAGAAACTGGAAAAGGCAAAGCAGTAGAATCTTCCTGGTCTCTAGGAGGAACACAAACCTGATGAATTCTTGAATTGGTCCCATGATATGTTTTGGACTTCTGACCTTTAGCAGCAAAAAATAAATTTGTGTTGTTTACAGTCACTAAGTTTGAGGTATGCTATTAAGTAATAGGAAACTAATACCCATACTTAAACTCAACTATCTACTTGCTCTATCTATGCTAGCACCCACAGAATTGGTCATCAGAAAAATTAGACAAGCATAGTAACTAGCTTCACTTAAAATATCACTACATAACAAAATTGGTCTCTCACATGTCCAAAGTCACTTTTCTATACATTCATTTTCCTTTTCTCCAAGATCATTTCATAACTTCTCTTTCCTGAGATCTCCATCACTGACTTTTCTAAATTTACTCTTAGTTTATGCTTATTACTTCACTGAAAAAATAATCATAAATATTTGGGAAGTGGTGCATATTCCAACCATTTCCCTAATCTGCTTTTTTTAAATTTATTTTGCTACACGGATACATATACACTCTGCCTTTCAGATACTGCAGTGGGTAAATATCCATGAGTCTACTGAAAACCAGTTCTCTCCACTGAGTCCTATATCTTATCTTCCTGACATCTCAGGGACCCCGTAATGGCAGTAATATTATTCAATAGCTCAGGCTACATATGGTTATGATGAGGTCTTGATTCTAGTTCTCCCTCACATGCCACAGCTAACTGCTGGAGTAATTTCTTTGTCTCTTCACCAACGTATGTCCCAATCCCAATTGCTCCTGTCATCTAGAGGTGGCATTGCTACAGCTTCATCTAGTTTTCTTCCATCTCTCATCTGGATGGGTGCAATAAACTCCCTGCCTTCACTGTCCACTATTCTACAAACTTAGCGATTTTTTTTCCTAATGTAAAGATTTGATTTAACATGGATTCCCTCCAGTGATCTTCCAGAGCCAATCTATTGCAACCAATACAAAATACATACTCCAGCATGGAGTATAAAAATCTATAAAATTAGACATGTGTCTATTCTAGTCTTGTTTTCTACATGTTGGCCTTCTTTCTATCTCTTGCATTAAACAAACTTGTGTCCACTTCAGGAACGTTGTAGTTGCTGTTCCTTCTTCTTGGAATTATATTCCTCTACATCAGTGGAGGGGTGCTTTCTTTTCCTCATTGATGTCTAAATTCAAATGTCACCACTTCTAAGAAGGCTTCACTAATGCTAATCAAGTAAGCCTGAAATTATACTATTACACCACTCAGTAGATACATCAAATTATACCTCTTAAACATATATAATCATTACATGTAACTCAGAATGAAAATATTGATAAGAAAAAAGAAATATATCTAAAAATGAAAACACTTCTCCACAGCATGTATTATTACTCAAACTCTCATTCTACCAGATTGTGTGTGCCTGGCATATATTCTTTCAATGATTTTTTTTTATTCAGTTAACAATGCACAGAAAACTTGATTGAAGCAAGTGTTGGCTAAGACAGATATCAAAGTATTCCTTATGTGGTCATTTACTTATCCTTCAAAATAGCATGAAAGTAGGATTGGTGTAACTCTAACTCCTGCCAGTGTTGGATAAAGTTGACATAATTAGAAATCAGATTGGGTAACTGCAGCACCCATCTTTGTTTCGCTTCTGCTTTGATTCTGTGATAGGACTGACAATAGTAATACAAGTGAACAACTTATACCAACTGGGAGTGCCTGTATTTTCAGTTTTGTTCTCTCATTACAGGGACAGGCTGTTTTTGCTCCACTTGTGCATGCATTCATTTGGTTTCTCAGATGAAAATGGGATAATCTCAATGGTGGAAAAATGTATAGTTCTCCATAGCACCAAGCATGCAACAGATTCTCTATGAATAGTTTGATTCAATGATGGATTTCCTATGGAGTCATGAATATTTCTTGCGTTATTGGGGCTTTCTGTTCCTCCTTGCCTAACAACACACCCACATTCTACCTTATCCATCATGCTGTTGCTTTTAAGTGTTAGCAATGAGCAGGGGAATAATCACTCCCATTTGTGATTTACAGAATAAAATGTTACTCAAGTTTCCTTGACAGTAATGACATAAACTCTAATAGCTTTTCAGCAGAAGATTAGTTGTTGAAAATCCAATGGGACATTCAGAAACTGTTCTTTTAAAATATGATTATGTGCAAGTAATAGGTCTATTTTGTTATTATACATGTATTTTTTTCTGATTGACATAGTAGTCATGCTTTGATTTTTGTTTTGTTATTTTAAAGATTTTATTTACTTGAAAGGTAGAGTTACAGAGAAAGAGGGAGAGACAGAGAGATCTTCCATTCTCAAGTTCACTCCCCAAAAGGTTGCAACAGCTGGGGCTGGGCCAGACTGAAGCCAGGAGCATCTTATGTGAAAATGATATGAGAAGATAAACGTAAATGTTAAGAGTAGTTGATGGTGGTTGAAGTGTGCATTCACTTGCCTGAATATTTGATTTTCTAAGTTGACTGCAAAATCTTATCATAGACACTTTCAGAATAAGGAATAATATTATTTATCTGATGTTAGGAAATAATTGTCTGCAACAAATATGTATAAAATGAAGTTTAAGGTACAGGCACTGTGGTGCAGCAGGTAAAAGCCCTGGCTGGCAGCTCCAGCATCCCATATGGGTTCCAGTTCAAGTCCTAGCTGCTGCACTTCTGATCCAGCTCTCTGCTATGGCCTGGGAAGGCAGTAGAAGATGGTTCAAGTCCTTGGGTCCCTGCACCCATGTGGGAGACCTAGAAGAAGCTCCTGGCTCCTGGCTTTGGATCGGTGCAGCTCCAGCCATTGCAGCCATTTGGGGAGTGAACCAGTGGATGGAAGACCTCTTTCTCTGTCGATCTCTCTCTGTAACTCTGTCTTTGAAATAAATAAAATAAATCTTTAAAAAAATTTTTAATTTTTAAAAAATATCATGTAGGATCTCTGTCTTTAATGTGCTGCTGTACACTGTTATTTAATGCTACAACTAGTACTCCAACATTATTTTTTCACTTTGTGTTGCTATGTGGGGGCAAACTGTTGAAATCTTTACTTAGTATATACTAAACTGATCTTCTGTATATAAAGAGAATTGAAAATGAATCTTGATGTTATTGGAAGGGGAGAGGGAGCAGGAAAGGGGAGGGTTACGGGTGGAAGGGAAGTTATGGAGGGGGAAGCCATTGTAATCCATAAGCTGTACTTTGGAAATTTATATTCATTAAATAAAAGTTAAAAAAAAATGAAGCTGGAAGGCTTAGAATCCTTGAGCTGAATCATATTATTCTCTTTGTCTTAAAAAATATATATATACATATATATATGTATATATATGGTTGGTTTAATTCTGCTATAAATAGTAATATATGTACCTACCCTGTCATTATAGCAATGATATGATGTTTAACCTCTTATGGAAGGGGAAGTGAGGCATAATACCAGATTGAAACTCACTGGCCCTAAGATGCTACACCACCATCCCTTTCACAAATGCAAAAAAGCATGATGTAACTTGCTATGATCTTTTCCCACATTATTTCATAGTCCAAAGAGATACTAAATAAAATTGGAAGCTCAACTATTTGAAGGAACTTCTCTCTCCTTTTTTTTTTTTTTTTGAAATTTGTTTAGCTCTGAAGTAGGCTGCTGTGTTTGAAGGTGGTAAATGACAGAGAGGGTTCAATACAGTTCTGTGCTGAAAGGTAAGTATTTCAGTGTCTCTGTGAACCGATCCAAAGGCTATTTCTAGCAGTTTGTCATTTAGTACAGAGAAGGTTAGTGAGGTCGTGTTGATATATGATCTTTTATGCTCTGAACTTATCATTGCAGTTGGATTGGCTGTACAATTCTCATTAACAATGAGCTGTTATCATTTGATACTTAAGAATAAAATAGAACTTCTTTGCTTTATCCTCCAAACTGCAACATAAAGAAAAGGCAAAACTTGAAGTTTAAAGTATTTAGGAGAGAAATGTAGGGCATCTTCATTTTTAGCTACAGAATTAAAAGGAGATATAGCTTTCTCAGAAGAAAACCAAATAAGATCACAGGGATGAGACTGATGGTGAGAAGTGCCTACATGCTAATATTACTGTGATAAATATTTGGTTTTAGTAGAGAATGAAATTATCTTTAAAAGATGTCCCAGCATCTTAGTACACACTCCAACAGAAACATAAGTCTCTAAAGGAAGAAAAGGAGAGAGACAGGAAGACATTGTTGAACAGAAGAAAAGATTCGCAGACTAGGCATGAGGAGACCTGAGTTCTAGTTTGCTCAGTTATAATCTAAATGGTGTGAAGCAAAGAACAGAACATCTCCGTAACTCTTTGTTGGTTGGATTTCACTAGCAGCCTCCTCAAATGTTTGTGAGTCTGTCAACAGATGTACCAATTCTCCAAGTTTATCTGCCCCACAGAACTTTCCAATTTGGTCAGATTTATTAATGGCTTCAACTTCATTGAGAATAAAGTTAAGTGGCCAAATTTCTTCTGGCTTAGCATCACCTGCAATGCCACCCGTATGGGCAACGGTTGGTGTTCTGACTGTTCCACTTCTGATCCAGCTCTCTGTTAATGGCCTGGGAAAGCAGCAAAAGATAACCCGAGTGGTTAGGCCCCTGCCACCCATGTGGGAAACATGGAGGCTCCTGGCTTTGGCCTGGCTCTGCTGTAGCCTTTGCAGCCCTCTGGGGAGTGAGTCAGAGGATGGAGGATTTCTTTTCCTTCTTCTCTCTTTGTGACACTGATTTTCAAATAAATACATAAAAATTTTACAGAAGAATAAGGTTAAGGTTTCTTAGGTTATATAGGCATTCAAGGTCCAATTCTTGCAAAGCTGTAGCCTGGCCTATGTTCCTCCACTTTCTCTCTCTCTCTCTTTTTTTTTTTTTTTTGGACAGGCAGATTAGACAGTGAGTGAGAGAGAGAGAGAGAGAGAGAGAGAGAGAGGTCTTCCTTCTGTTGGTTTACCCCCAAAATGGCCACCATGGCCGGTGCTCTGAGCCAATCTGAAGCCAGGAGCCAGGAGCTTCCTCCAGGTCTCCCATGCGGGTGCAGGGCCAAGCACTTGGGCCATCCTCCACTGCCTTCCCGGGCCACAGCAGAGAGCTGGACTGGAAGAGGAGCAACCCGGACAGAATCCGGTGCCCCAACCGGGACTAGAACCCAGTGTGCCGGTGCCACAGGCGGAGGATTAGCCTACTGAGCCGCAGCGCTGGCCCCTCCACTTTCTATGTCCATCCTCTCTTCTCTCCATTGGGAACTACTACAACTTCTGCTGTAGCAGCCAGAACTCCATTTACCCAAACTGACCTAACTCTTAGTTAGCGGGTACACATAATGGATTAATTCAGCTAATGGCTGTCCTTCCTTCTGGGTTTGGTGTTATCCTTTATTATATTAGAGCTGTACTATAATAATTTATTTACTTATTTGTTTTCTTCCTCCTGCTTATTAGATAGTTAAATTCTAACACAATAGTTTATAACTATAATCATAAACCCTACTAGTAATTTCTTCCATGACTTAACATTTTTTAGAGGCACTGTACCTCACAAAAACTCATAAGAGAGTTTGGTAAAGTTGCAGGGTATAAAATCAACACACAAAAATCAAATCAATAATCTATGTATACACAGAAAATGCCATGACTGAGAAAGAACTTGTAAAATAAGTACCAGTAACAGTAGCTACAAAAAATTTAAACATTTTGGTATAAATTTAATTAAGAATATAAATTACAAAACATTAAAAAAAGAAATAGAAGGAGGCATACAAAAAATGAAGCATCTTTCATGTTCATGGATTGGAAGAATTAATATCATCAAAATGTCCATACTGCCCAAAGCAATTTGCAGATTCAGTGCAATCTCAATCAAAATACCAATGACATTTTTCTCTGATGAAGAAAAATGATGCTAAAATTCATATTTAGACACAAGAGTCCCCCGAACAGCTAAAGCAATCTTAAACAACAAAAACAAACCTGGAAGCATTAGAATACCAGATATCAAGACAAACTGTAGGGAAGTTATAATCAAAATAGCCTGGTACTTGCACAAAAAAATAGATATGTAGACCAATGGAGCAGAAGAAAAACACCAGAAATTAATCCATGTAGCTACAACCAACTAAATTTTGAAAAATAACCTAAAATCAATCCCTGGAGAAAGCTTAGTCTCTTCAACAAATAATGCTGGGAAAACTGGATCTCTGCATTCAGATGTATGAAATAAGACCCCTACTCTATGACTTACACAAAAAGCAACCCAAAATGGATCAAGGATCTAAATCTGTGACCTGATATCAAAAAATTACTACAGACGACCATTGAGGAAACTGCAAAACATAAGCACAGGAAAAGAATTTTTGGAAAGTACCCGAGAAATGCAGGCAATCAGAGCAAAAATATACAAATGAGATTATATGAAGATAAGAAGCTTCTACACTGCAAAGGAAATGCTCAACAAAGTTAAGATGCAACTGACAAAATGGAAGTAAATAGTTGCAAACTATGTAATTAATAAAGGATTATAGAATCGAGAATCTATAAAAAGGTCAAGAAACTCAACAACAACAGAACAATAAATCCAGTCAAGAAATGGGTATGGCCTGTGCCACGGCTCACTAGGCTAATCTTCCACCTGCTGCACCGGCACCCTGGGTTCTAGTCCCGGTCGGGGTGCCAGATTCTGTCCTGTTTGCTCCTCTTCCAGTCCAGCTCTCTGCTGTGGCCAGGGAGGGCAGTGGAGGATGGCCCAAGTGCTTGGGCTCTGCACCCACATGGGAGACCCAGAGGAAGCTCCTGGCTCCTGGCTTCAGATTGGCTCAGCGCACCGGCCGTGGTGGCCATTTTGGGGGAGAACCAATGAAAGGAAGATCTTTCTCTCTGTCTCTCTCTCTCTCTCTCTCTCTCACTGTCTAACTTTTCATCAAAGGATGAAATTCAAATGGCTAGCAGACACATGAAAAAATGCTCAGGATCACTAGCCATCAGGGAAATGCAAATAAAAACCACAGTAAGGCTTCACTTCTTCCCAGTTAGATTGGCTCTCATTTAGAAATTAACAAATAATAAATGCTGATGCGGATATAGAGAAAAAGTACCCTAATCCACTATTGGTGGGATTATAAACTAGTACAACTACTATGGAAGACAGTATGGAGCTGATCAGGTCATTGTTTCTTATAGTGTCCATTTCACTTCAACAGGTTTCCCCTTTGGTGCTCAGTTAGTTGTCGCCGATCAGGGAGAACAAATGATATTTGTCTCTTTGGGACTGGCTTAATTCACTCAGCATAATGTTTTCCAGATTCCTCCATCTTGTTGCAAATGACCGGCTTTCATTGTTTCTTACTGCTAGATCTACCATATGAACCAGCCATCCCACTCCCAAAGTGAAATCAACATACAAAAGAGTGATTTGTAACCTCATGGTTATTATAGCTCAATTCACAATAGCTAAGATATGGAATCAACCCAGATGTCCACCAGTTGATGACTGGATAAAGAAAAATGGTTTATATTCAATATATAATATATGTAATATATATTATATACAATATATATGTAACATAATATATATACCACTTTTCTTATATATTATATATTATACATACATACATACATACATATATACATATATGTATATACATATATGTGTGTGTATATATATATATATATATATATATATATAATTCCTGGGAGACCAGGAACAAACACCTGGCTCCTGGCTTCGGATTGGTGCAGCGCTGGCCACAGTGGCCATTTGGGGAGTGAACCAATGGAAGGAAGACCTTTCTCTCTGTTCTCGCTCTCATTGTCTGTAACTCTACCTGTCAAATAAAAAAAAAAAAAAGAAATAAGCCAGTCCCCAAATGACAAATATCATGTTTTCCCTGATTGCTAGTAATTAATACACAGAGCACAAAAATACAATATATATGAGCAAAATTGACATTTTGAGATTTAATTATTGCTAATAGCCTTTGTCTATAATCGTTATGAACAGTGGTTTTTCTACTTACTACTTATTCAATTTTTTATTAGCTGGAGAGTTAAGCTTGTAATTATGAAATAAACTGAACATATGTCACTGTAAAAATTAAAAGAAAAAATAAGATCAAAAGGAGGAGGGAAGAAGGGAGCATGGGCAGGAGGGAGGATGGAGTGGGAAGTATTATTATAATCTTAAATGTGTATATATGAAATATAAGAAATTTGTTCACTTTATATAAATAAAAAATATAAAAAAATCTTGAATTTTATTGCCTCTGCCTCATGTATAGGACAAAAACCAGAAAAATGTTTAAAGGAGCAGGAAGATCAGTGCATCAAGTAGCTCAGGTGTAATCCTCAGCATAGGTAACTGACTTGTTCACTGGGAATTGGAGAACTGACAGCTCTGCATTGTGTAACTACTCCTTGCCTCACATATTTCTGTTTCTATGCAGACATCCACTTCTAGGAATGGCACTGCTGACAACACAGAAAATTTGTAGTTTACCAAGTGTCTCTCCAGTGGTTACTCTCTGAAAATCCCTCTTTTATCAATTCTATATATTATGCCTCACAAGGATCTAGAGAAGTATGTGAAATTATCCTTGGATCAGAAAAGGGAGACAACTAGCAATTAAGAGATTTGCCTCAGGTCATAGAAGGATTTAATGATGATATTAATATTCAGAGGGCCTTTTCTGTGAGGCAAGAACTCTTTTATACCTTTATTTGTGGCTTATCCAGATTATGACCAATATTCAAGGCAGGTGACCTTGACATACTGTTAAAGATCTGAGGGGGAAAGTATTGGAGACCTAAACATTTCTTGCCTACTTGGCCATAAGTCATAAGGTGAAGAAAATTTTTATGAGAAGTTGATTGGTAGTCAGGAAAGAAGAACCAGGCTGGAAATCTGTGTTTTAAGAATTTGATGTTCTTTTTAGTAGACCAGTGACTCTTAAACACTTAATATATTTCTTAGAGGTGGGTGTTAACTGTATTAATAACAACCTGTGTAAGAAATTAATTATATGCAGCTATTAAAATTATTTACCATTGCTTTCCCAAGAGCATATGGTTAATAAATTAAGTGCATTTGGAATTTTAAAACATGGGAGTCAATATGAGGTCACACAGGACAGGACCCATGACCAGAATGAATTGGTAGAGGGTTACACATCTCAAGTTTTAGTCTCTTCAGCGAATATTGCTGGTTCTTCTTTTAGATAGGGCTTTCAAGATGGCATGGGCTCCATTCCATCCCCTGTGAAGACAGCAGTGGAGTAAGACTTGATCTGGTCTAGGAAACCTGAGCAGAAGTGACACATGTCACTTTTAGGTGAAAGCTTGAAGAGCTAGTGTGAGGTATATTTTAAGTCTGTTTTTCCTCTGCCACAGTGTCTGGTGTTGGACAGCAGTCTAGATAGTGGCTTCTGTCTGCCTGGTCCTGAACAGAGGAACACCCAAACCATGATGAACATGTAGCCTAAGAGAGAAATAATATATATTAATGTGCCTTGATTTGAGGATTGCTTATAATCAAAGTATAACTGTAAAGCTCCATCTAACACAGTTCACCTTATTCAATAAGAACAGAGACACTAAAGAAAATAAGAGCAAAGTGTATGAATGCATGTCCACAAACCATAAGGCAAAAGTAGAATGCAAAGTGTCTGACGGAAGATAAATGAAGCAGAAGATAAGTGACCTTGTAAGGGTTTACCAGCCAAATGCTTTCCTAACACAGATGGTAAAACTGGCATGGTTGTTAGACCACCATTGAGAGACTTCATCTATTTGATAGATGTCAAGAATTTTTATTCTGGTAAAATTAGACTCTGATAAATTCTTGACTTGTTTAGAAAATAATGTGACCTTTCTTTCAAAATCAACGATGTGGTTTCTAAAAAACTGGAGAAGCAGTGAAGGGGTCTGCAAATTGGACTTAAATGGGTTCAATGAGGAAGAACTGCTTCATTTGAAGGATTTCACAGAAAACACGGGAGATTAACAGCGACCAAAATAGGAAACACTGGGCATAAAAACATACTCTGATTTTAGAGAAGTGAATAGCAAAGATTTAGAGAAAAGGTATTTGTAATACCATTATTATAAAATTCCAAAGGAATTACACCTCTGCTAAGATGAGATGTGGCACATTAGATTACAACAAAGACACAGTAACTGAAATTAGTAACCCTGAGTTTTTTTTAGGATACTCTTCTGTTTCAATAATTCACTGAAGAAATATTTATAGTGCAGTTACTACTTGGAATTAGGAATTGGGCTAAAATGATGGGCATCTAAGGAGGTCATAGCTTCTGCCCTCAAGGGGCTTACAGCATAACCAAACAAGCAGATAACCAATAAACAACCCCCAAGGTGGTTTTTGTTAAGTATTAGAATTTGTTAGTGAGGACAGGAGGTTTACATAATTTCCTCCTAATTTTGCAAATCTCCTGGGTAGGGTAATTGTTCTAACTGTAAACAGGAGACACTGAGGCACAGTGAGATGCAATAATATGGCCCTACATTCATAACTGTGATGCATCAAACTGGGTCTTGTAACTGTCTATGATTTTAACCTCTACATTCTTTCAACCATAACTTGACGCCATTCACATCTAACTTTAAGATGTTGTGATACTTTTTACATTTTTTAAAATGTTAATTTAGCATTTATGTATTTTCAATTTGAACACTGTTTTGAATTCAATGGGAAGATGTTTCTAGAAAATCATGGGACACAGTGATTCATAAGTGATTCATAACGATTCATAAGCCATATTTTGAGAATCTTTCTAGTAAGTCACATGCAAATATAAAGTTGCTTTTCAGCAAAGAGTCTTGAAATATTTAAAACAGAAAAAAATATAATACTCTTTAGAGAAAATAGTAATATGCTTACTAAAAATTCAAGGAATAATCAAATTGAGTTGGTTTTTACAAATTTATAGCTCTGGGTAGAAATTTTCTTCTTTTAGGAGAGTTTCATTCTTTTTCTTTATGACTTCAATTCCAAGAATTCAAAAGGGAGGTCTTACTTTTTTTTTTTTCTGGGAAATACCAGTAATGTACACCAATAATTGGGAGGAATTTTGGCATCTGAGAATACAACTCACCATTTACCACAAGCCAAACAGCTAAATTGATTTTAGCATTTGGGAAGAAAAATTGCACCTTTGGTGCTGAATTGCTTTCCTGTGAGCATTCAGCCAAATATTAATGTGGATTTGAAGGAAACAAAAAGTGTTCAAACTCTAATGTACCTCAGGCTTATAAATCAGCATTCAGTCACTTTAAATCAAGCTAGATTTCTTGAAGCAAAACTACTCTTATTATTTTTGTATGACTGCTATGACCCATAGTTTATATAAACAACCTCACAATGTTCCAAGCTCTTCAGATCCAATGGAAATAGAAACCTCCATGCAGAAGGGTTCTGGGGTATTGCAAACTCACACTAACACAGCAGCTCTGGTACTCACGACTTCTAAAAACGTGTGACCTTCCACTCAGAGTCCTTCCTAAACTCACTGCATTAAGGAAACATGTCCTGTCGTTAATTATTTTACATTTTTTGCATAATGGAAAATTTTTAAAAAATTAATCCCAAAAGGTAAAAATAGAAAAAAACCCCTCCTAATCTACCTAATGAAGAGCATCAGTTATATCTTGGTTCATAACTTTCTAAACTGCTCTCTTTGTTGATAAGTGAAAATTTCTTTGTATAATAAAGCAATCCATGGGAGTGGGTGTTGGTATAGCTATTAAGTCACTGCTTAGGAAACCTAGTTTGAGTCCTGGATCCTCTGCTTCAAATGCAGCTTACTGCTTAAGTACATCCTGGGAGGCAATCAGTGATGGCTCAAGTACTTATGTCCTTGATCCAGATGGAGGTCTGGACTCCAGGCTTCAACCTGGCCCTGTCCTGGTCATTGTGGGCACTGGGGAAAGTGAACCAGCAGATGGAAGATTTATTCCTCTCTGCCTTTCAAATAAAGTGAAAAAAAAATTAAAAAACAGGCCTATTATATTTTCTGCTTAATAACATATTAAATAAATAGTTACAGATCATTTAACAGTCAGATAGTATTAGTGCATGACTAGCCATGGTTTTAAAAACCAAACTCTAGGCCGGCGCCGCAGCTCACTAGGCTAATCCTCCGCCTTGTGGCGCCGGCACACCGGGTTCTAGTCCCGGTTGGGGCACCGATCCTGTCCCGGTTGCCCCTCTTCCAGGCCAGCTCTCTGCTGTGGCTAGGGAGTGCAGTGGAGGATGGCCCAAGTCCTTGGGCCCTGCACCCCATGGGAGACCAGGAGAAGCGCCTGGCTCCTGCCATCGGATCAGCGCGGTGCGCCGGCTGCAGCGCGCCTACCGCGGCGGCCATTGGAGGGTGAACCAACGGCAAAAGGAAGAAAAAAAAAAATAAAAACCAAACTCTGTATGTGAATATTTAAGGTGTCTTCAGAATTTGGTCATATAACATCATTGTTTAAAAATACCTGCCATGCATAGAAAATTAATTAATTTTTTAAAAAAAATATTATGTAGGATCTCTGTCTTTAATGTGCTGTACACTGTTATTTCATGCTATAACTAGTACTCCAACAGTATTTTTTTTCACTTTGTGTTGCTATATGGGGGCAAACTGTTGAAATCTTTACTTAATATATACTAAACTGATCTTCTGTATATAAAGAGAATTGAAAATGAATCTTGATGTGATTGGAAGGGGAGAGGGAGCGGGAAAGGGGAGGGTTGCGGGTGGGAGGGATGTTATGGGAGGGGGGAAGCCATTGTAACCCATAAGCTGTACTTTGGAAATTTATATTCATTAAATAAAAGTTAAAAAAAAATACCTGCCATGGTCATTGGTAAGTAATTAAATGCTTACTTTAACTAAGTTTTTGTTACTTGTGTTTATGCATATTTGTTTAAAAATAAAATTTTGGAAGTGGGGATACAGTTATGGGTGATAAATGAGTTATCACTAGGTCTTAGGTCTGACACTGTCCTACCTCTATCTACTGGTAGCCCTGTCCCAGGCCCAGCCCAAGAGCTAGATATCAGGGCTTGGTACCTTCCATGTTTTTATTCCTTTCACTACTGAGACTGGGACTCCTCCCTGGTGCAGTCCAGACTCCAAACCCTGTCCCTGGGGATGAGCCTTGCTTGCATAGGGCTGAAGGAAAGGTCCATAGGGACCCTCTGCACTCTGCTCAGCCAGCCTCACTGCTGGCAGCTTCCAGAATGTCTGACGAGCCCTCGGAATCTTGCCTTGACTACCTGCGGCTCTCAGGTGCCACTCTGCAGGACACATGCCACCCTCTGAGACTGGCCCGTGGGGCTGTGCTCCAACATTCATCACTCACATAAACACTTTTCCCTTCTCTTGTCACACAATGTAATGATCCCCTACTTTTCTGATTTCACCTGGGTCAGGAGATACAATTCTGAAGCACACAATTTCTGGAATGGAATGGGTTTACATTTTAGAACCACTACTGCAATTTGGAGCCAAGAGAGAAAGTATTTATTGCACCCAGTTGGAAATCTTCTATGGAATTCATTTTCAACAGAGTGGTAGATTATGTTTAGTTTGGAATGATTGCAGCATTTAGGTGTTTCTGATATCTTTAGCCCTGTGTATTGTATTTCTATGATTTTCCCTTTTAAATTTATGACAATTTAAACAGTTTGTTAAAATTTTCCGTCTTATTTCATTTCTGTAACAGTTGATATCTGGCTGTCTTTTTTATAATGCAGAGTGAGAACTTTCCCTACCGTGTTTGATTAATGTTGTCCAGGTTTCACTGCCAAGAATGTGTTGTCCAAAATGCCTGTTTAGTTTTTAAAGAAGGACCTCCACCCTTTGCTTGGTTTTAAGTATGTATGGAATGTTATGATAGGACACAGTAGAAGCAGTGGTCAGAAGCGGAAATGGTGGGGAGACAAATATACATGTGAAATAAACTCAGTATTTTAATAAAGTGAAAAAATAAATTTATGACAATCCCCACTAACTGAAGATGGGAAGAAAGTGGACCCATTAGAGTGTCCAAACTATCCTTCTGCTCACATATAATAAAGTATATTAAATACTAAAAACTAAGCTAGCTTTTTCTATATCCATATTCCTCCCTTCCCTTGGTTGAGTGTGTGTCCTAAAGCTCAAGGTAAAGTGTGAGGCACAGAAGCAAAGAGCACGGAAATGACTTTGTGGGTTATAATACTGTCATTATTTACACAAGATTGTAACATTTGATACACTGTACTTACAATCTGTGCTGATGTTTATTTTTGGATGTTGAATCATTAAGTTGGCAAAAACAACTTTCTCTACTTCAGTGTCAAGTGTGTATATACAGCATTATATATACAACATCCAGAACCAAAACATTCAGTTGGAAGAGATCTCAGAAATCTAGCCCATGATACACAGTGTAGACATGAGAAAATTAAGCCAAGGCTAAAAGGCTTTAGGTTCCTTCATTTTGGATTTTTGAGTATCCAAAAGCAATTAAGAGCCTGGTTATGAAGTGAAAAGAACCAAGTCTAAACCCAAGAGAAAAATTCTTCAAGAAAGTATCAATAAAATGTAGGCAAAAATTAATAGCTGTTGTCTAGTTAAACAAAATCCAATTCTTTGAGTCTGTTTGCTTTTTATTTCTAATGAACACAGGGTCTCCTTTCAAGATGAGTCTGCTTTGAACACAATTAACATTTTGCACAAACCTGCAGAACATTATATAATCAGTATGTTGACCCGTGGCTTGACCCTTCTACCCACCTCTCTCAGAAACACAGCCCCATTTTTCTCCAGAAAGATAGGTCCTTCCTTGGCTATGGAGTTTTGGCTTATGTGTACTCTGTGAGGAACACTTATGCACTTGCAAATATAAAATGTTCTTTTGGAAATTTAACAGCTCTTTGCATATATTAGTATTTGATAACTCCAAAACGCCTTCCCTCCAAGATGTTATAACGCTGTGAACTTGCTAGGATGTAAAAGGGAGAAGCTGCTGCTGTTGTCTGTATTTCTTTTTTCAAGCATTATGTAAGGATACCACTTGCTTCCACTATCTTGACCACAGTCACCATCTTTATCTACTCTCCAAGGTTGAGTCAAAGCCGGCGGCAGTGTCTTCAATGGCTCCCTCCCATCAAGAGGTATTCCTCCACAAAAAGCTCCCTCATTGGATTCCAACTGCCCTTGGAATGCTTTCTGAACTCTTTAGCTTTTGATTTTTCCCACTGCCATCTCTATCTTTTATTTGAATTCCTGTTGGGATGGACTTACCTGCTGTGGAACTGATTCTTTGGGCCTCTGGCCTTTCAGATATTGTTACCTTACTACTAGCTTGATTAGTCCTTAAATCCCAGCTCCTGAGAACCAGCCAGGTCAGACTCCCCCCTAACCTGGAGGAATGTGATACCCAGGAATGCAGGTTTCCCAAGGACGTATTCTGGTCAGATGGGACTACTGGACTAAGTTGTCAGTTTCTTTATTCATCTCGGTCTGCAGCATCCTCCTCTGCAAGTACTTCAGCTACCACACCCACTTCCTGGTACCCATCTGCATACAACTATGTGACTAAAATATGTATGACGCTTTTGTTTTTGCCTATATCAGATTTATATTTAGAAAAGCGGGGTTTGGAAATACTTCTAACTCATTTTTTTTTTTTTTTACTACTATGTGTCAGCTTTTGGTAAGCAAATCTGTCCAAGACCTGCCTTTTAGAAAAATCCAATATGACAAGCTAATAAGAAATTAACCATGAAAACAGTATGGGGGAGGGGGATGTCACACAAAAGATGCAACTTTCCTCTTTCTGTTTGGTACATTTGAGACATTGAAACTAAAGTTGCTCTCTTAGAAGACAAAGGGACCACATTATTAACAATGAGCTGTTGGTTTTCATATTTACATTGTTTTGAGCCACTTGGCGTGTTTCTCCCTGAAAATTGCCTGGTAGTGCTAAAGAAGATCTTCTATAAAACGAGCATGTAAAATGCAATATATCAAAGCATGGTCCATGGGGGTGAGTCTGGCTGTGTAGCATAAGCAATTTGCTAGGGTGCTTACTTTTGCTGCAGATTTCTTAATAGAGGCAACCAGGTTATAAGTGTATATATCTCAGATTGTCATTAAACTCTGTCTGGGAAAACCAATAAAATGTAATTGGCTTTTCTCTGGAAGATGAGATATTCCACTGAAATATGTAAAATGAAATATATTCAATAAATTAAATGATTGTTAAAATACAAAGCATTTCTGTATTTGTAATGTCTCTAGAAAGAATTACTGGTTTAGTTTCTAGTGTCACATCCAGAGTAATCTTACTTTCAACTAGGAAGAGTACCCACAATTTGCAAACTTTATGTTTTCAATAGAAATTCCCTTATCAATGCATGTAATTTAAAACTGCATTCAAAAGGTCACTTAAAATGTTTGAATGTTCTGAAAAAATTAGTTGTAAAATATAGGACCATGTATCAAAAACAATGTCAATATATAAAACTCAATTTTGGTTTGGCCAAAGAATCAATGAATTCTAGAAAACCAATTTTATAAATTTTTACTTTTGCATGAAGATTGTTAAATATTCAACAAGATCAAAATGAACTCTATTTTCAGCATTGTCTACATGAAAGGGAATTCTTAAGAAATTGATAATTAGGTAGAATTTTATTCCAATAATGGAGACTACTGTCATACTTTCCTATCTAAGGCACTAACACACTAAATGGCATAACTGAGACTCTAAATCGAGCTCCTTTTGATGAACTGATTCTCATGGAGCAGTGAGAGTACATAGTTGGTGCAAGCTGAAATCACTACACAGTCTCCAATATATCAACTTGATGATTGCCTGGGTAGCTTTTCCTGCTGACTCCTTGTCAACACATGATAGCCTACTTGGCATTGTTTGACTCTGTTCTAAAATGCAGAAATAGGCAAATTACCCAGCCTTTCTTTTGAAGTAAAATACACGCAGTCTGGAAGCTGACAGGCACTATTACAAGGAACTAAGAAAGGAAACCCTCAGAGACCCTGCCTCTCCTGGAAAAAAAAAAAAGCTATAGGAGGCCATTAAAACAACAAAGCTGTTGAGGTAAAACCCTATTTTAAGAAGCTTTAATCAAAGAGCAGCATGAATCTTATATTCTTGTTTTTTCTTCCCCACTATTAATATTATCAGTTCCTTAGGACACTCAGTAAGAAGCAACATTTCAAAATCTCTCCTGGAAAGACTAAGCAAAAACGTGAAATACACATTCCTCCCAAGGAAAGAATTTAATGTAGAGGAAGACATGTTTTAAGGAAGAGTAACAATAAGAAACAAGAATGCCTTTGCAAGCTTTTAATAGCAAGTAGTAATTTAAGATAGCTGCAGAGAAACCTACAGAAAGTACAACTTGACCCCCTTTCCCAGGCTACTTGCCTTAAGGTTTGTCTACCACTTCCAGCTCTGTTTGCTGTCTTAATGCAAAAGGGTTTGGTAAGACACAGTAACAGAAGTGAAGAAAAGCACTGCTTACACAGCCGGGCAGATTTGGAATTCAAAACAGGTTGCTGTGTGATTTTGGAGAAGTTCCATAAGCTTTCCGGGCTCATTTTGTTAATCTGCAATATGGGGATACTACTGACCTCCAAGGGACTGTTATCAGAAGGAAGTGACATCTCTAATTCATGTAGGAGCCTGACACAGGATCAAAAAATGGCATTTGTTTTTATTGCTACAAACTGATTCCTAGGTGAACTGTCTGTGACAGTAACTCTTCTCCAGGACATTCATTTCCATTCTAAAAGGGGTTTCTAGAGATTTGCAGAAATCTCAGAACTCAAAGGTGTCAATCTATTTGGGTATTTCACAGTCTCCCTCATCGGCTTGTGGGTGAGTTAATATCTGTCAGGGGAGGCTTCCTTGTGTCTTTCAAATAAATGTGCAGGAAGCTGAAAGCACTGGACCTGTGTCAAAAGAATTAGGTTCAAACGATGGTTTTGTCACTTGCCAACTGTGTGACTTTGCAAACTTCACTACTTAATGCTAAGTGATCTGGGCTTTCTCATTTCTAAGAGAAATAATGATATACCACAACAAGAAGAGGATCATATGGCACAAGGCATGACAACAAGACTTTCGATGGGCAGTGCTATGCAACTGTAAATTACTGCCATGATCCGTTCCTTGCCTTTGTCATGGGACATACCCCAAGGGTGATAGAAATTTCTTATCACTGAGAAACAATAAGACTCCCTTGGTCACAAAACAATACAGAGAACTGAATAAAAACACACATACACAACACAAAACAATTTTGATTCAAAATTTGGATATCCCAGAATTAATTTAGCTAAGAGTTTGAGAACCATCAAATTGCCTGGAGAAATAACTAAAGTTCTAAATAATAAAATGAGTGAATCTTAAAACATTATACCAGGTGAAAGAAGCCACACACACAAGTGCCCATTGGGAGATAAACAGGTAAATAAAATATGGCCTATACATGCATGAATATTATTCAGCCTTTAAAAGAAACATGGATGAAACTTGAGAACATTTTGAAAGTGAAGTCAGTCAGTTACTAAAGGATAAATATTTATAATAGGTACCCATAGTAGTCAAATTCTTAAGGACGGAAAGTAGAACGATGGTTGTCCAGGGCCTGAGGGGAG
This sequence comes from Lepus europaeus, assembly GCF_033115175.1. Classification (NCBI taxonomy): domain Eukaryota; kingdom Metazoa; phylum Chordata; class Mammalia; order Lagomorpha; family Leporidae; genus Lepus; species Lepus europaeus. The sequence continues at coordinate 112,200,771 of NC_084829.1, forward strand.
GGAAGAATGGGGAGTTAGTGTTTACTGGGATAGAATTTCAGCTGGCGAGGACAAAAGTTCTGGAGATGGGGTAAGTTTTTGGCTTAGTGGTTAAGATGCCTGTTAAGACATTCATATTTCATATCACAGTGCCTGGGTTCCATGCCCTCTGGCTCCTGATTCTAGCTTTTTGCTGATGCGACCCTGGGAAGCACTAGTGATGGCACAACTTACTGGGTCATTTCCACCCTCGTGAAAGACCTGGATCTGGCTCTTGGCTTGAATCCTAGCCAGAGACCAACTGGGAGTGAACCTGTGCATAGGACTCTCTCTTTCTCTGTCCATTTATACCTTTCTGTCAGTCTCTTTACCTGTCAAATAAATAAACAAAAATACGTTTAAAAGGTTTTTTAAAAAGTTTTGGAGATGGATAGTGGGTGTGGTTGTACAACAATGTGAATGTACTTAATGCCATTGAACTGTATGCCAGTTAAAATGGTAAATCATGAATATTTTATAATAATGAAATAAAAACAAACACAACAACAAAATAAGCAAGGCACCAACAGTACATACTACATGATTCAATTTATGGAAAGTTCTACAATAGAGAAACCTAATCCTTAGTGACAATCAGTGGTTGCAAAGGGCGAGGAGAGAAATTTTTAGGTTGAAATAAATTTTCTGTATTTTGTACTGGGTATACACTCTCTAAATATAGTAATATGCAGACCCTAGAACTCTAACTGTAAACTCAAAATGGGTGTATTTTAAGTAAATTGTACTCAACTGTAATGCTTAATTTTTTGTGTCAACTTGGCTGTGGTGTCCAATTGTTTGGCCAAACACCAGTGTAGACATTACTGTGAAGGCACTTCTTAGATGTGATGAACTTTTAGATCAGTAGTCTTTGAGTAAAGCAGATTATCTTCTGTGATAGTTAATTTTATAAATCAACTTGACTGGACTACAGAATGTCCAGGCATGTGGCCAAACATGATTCTGGGTGTTTTCTGGATTAGATTAACATTTGAATCTGTAGACTGAGCAAAATGGATTATTCTCCCTGATGTGGGTTGGCCTCAATCAACTGAAGACCTGAATAGAACAAAAAAATGCTGTGAGTTGGAAGAGTCTCCTGCTTCCTGACTGCCTTGAGCAGGGCCCTGGGTCTTTCCTAGCCTTTGCATTTGATCTGAAACATCAGCTCTTTTTCAGCACCAATCCTGGCAGCTTTTGGTATGGAACTGACATCACTGACTAGCTTGGTTCTCAGGGTTCAGACTTGGACTAGGGGTACATGGCAGCTAGTCTGAGTCCCCAGGTGCTGACTGTAGATCTTGGAACTTCTCAGCCTGCATAATCATGTGAACCAAGTCCTTGAAATCAATTTCAGAGTGTGTGTGTGTGTGTGTGTGTATTCTCCCCTAAGGACATGACATTTCTTTAAAAAGTTTATGAAAAAAATTTAATAGATTGATTTATTTGGTTAAAAAACTTCATTGAATTCCATGTGTAGTTTTTTCCATAATAAGCATTCTCCGTGAAAATTATGAAGTGTACACATATACACATAGACCCCTATTGGTTCTATTTCTCTGGGAACCCTAACACACCTTCCATGTAGTTGAAGGACTTAAGACAAGACTGAGGTTCCCCAAAGATAAAAGAAATTTTGATTTCAGATCGTCTTTGAATCAAGACTGCAATATCAATATTTGTTGACATTTCTATCCTGTTGGCTTGCCCTGAGGATTTCAGACTTGCTATCCCTCACAAGTATATAAGTCACACACACACACACACACACGCCTATTGGTTCTGGTTCTCTGGAGAACCCTAAATATATCCATAAAGTTTATCTGAAAAAGAGAAGTCAAAAGAAAGTTATCTGGGATTCTCTATTATGAAAATTTAGATTCTTAGAATACATCCTGGACTACTTTTTTAAAAAGATTTAGTTATTTATTTGACATGCACACACACACAGAGAGAGAGAGAGAGAGAGAGAGAGAGAGAGAGAGAATCTTTGATCTGCTAATTTATAACCCAAATGGCTGTAATGGCCAGTACTGGGCTAGGCTGAAGCCAGGAGCTAGGAGCTTCATCTATGTCTCCCAAGTATGTGCAGTACTATGAGATCTTCTGCTGTCTTCCAAGGTGTATTAGCAGGGAGTTGGGTAGAAAGTGCAGCAGTTGGGAAATGAACTGGCACCCATACGGGATGCTGACATCACAAATGGTGGCTTAACCCACTGTGCCACAATGCCAATCCCAGCCCTGGTATGACTGAGTCAGAATCTCTAGGGGACAAGACCTGAGTCTGTATAGTCTTAAGAAGCTGTTCCAGGTAATTCTGATGTACACTTGGTTAAACAGTGGAGAGGTTCTGCCATTATGTCTTAATCCAGTTAAATGGCATTTTAAGAATCTTTAAACATTAAATTTTGTGTGAATACCATTTTGCTTCATTTTCTGTGCATTTCATATAAATAATAAAATGTAAAAGAGGCAACAGTTTCACTGAAAAGAAAGTGGAGCAGAGGAACATATTGCAACCTATGAATATTAGAACTTCATTCATTATTTAGGTAAGAGATGTTAGTTATGTGCCTTTGTTTCAGATCTGTACTAAGGACTGGAGATATATGTAGAGGTGAATAAGCCAGATCAAATCCCTGCACCATGAAGTATATTCTAGCAAGGGAGACCTAAGAGAAAAACCCATTTATGGGTAAGCCTTGAATAACAGGTTATCATCAAAGAACAAAAACTGCTTAATATGTAGCATATTGGATTCTGATCAGTAGATTTGGAAAAGCAAAACATATCAAAACTAGAAAAACCTGAAGATCTTACAACTTATATTTGTATCATACAGTTTAATTGAGAGTACTGAACTAAAGTTGAGAAGTACTCTGGTTTGATTAAGTCAACTGATGAGAACAAAAATACAGGACAACAGAGTATGCAATAACTCCAGTTCAATGTAAGTGCCAACTGGATGAATCTGAGCAATGGGTAGATTCTCAGCATTGCTCTTTCAACTGTTAGTTGTTACAAATATTAGGTAGCCACATATGTTTTGCAGGAAAGAAAAACTGCTCTTAAGGTCTTGTCATCATAGAAAAGGTTGCTGATACATTCTTTTTTCTATAATGGGCAAGGCAAACTCCAGGAAAAGGAAAGGCCAAGTCTCTGTGGCTTTTTTCTATGTCAATTCATCGTGCATTTATTAAACAGTGAGTATAACAGCATCTACCTCATAGATTTTGTTCAGGTAAAGGAGAATATAAATCCATTAACACAATTCTTGTTACACAGTAAGTTCTCAGTACATGTTAACTAGCATCATTGGTATGTAGGTCTCATTGTTGGCCAGACACCCCTCCAGGAGCTGGAGATGTGAAGACAATTGAGACACGCCTGTGCATTAAGAATAGAGCAGAGGCAAAGATGCCAAAGAAATGAAGCATAACATTCACTGTTAAAAAGGGGCAGTAGCCTAGTGGGAAAGGAATTCTCTGGTATAGAGGGAAATGAGGAAGGAGTCAGGTGAGCCCTTAAGGTGGAAGCTTTCCAAGTATTTTTAATGGAACTGCAATTTTGCAATGGCAACTTCAGGAAAAAAAATTCTGTCATCTGTGTGAAAAGTAGTTGTGATTACATTGATTATCAAAGATTTACAACTCAAATGTACAGGGTTATTTTCATTGATACAATTAAAAGCTCACATAATTAGACTGGATATTTACATCTATGATAGAATTAAAGCTGGTTGTTGTGAAGAGTTGTTGACGTTTTGAGATAGAGAGGAGAGTCAGGCTAGTCTCCCCTATCACTCTAGATGAGATATCTGAGGTGCACAACATAGTAAGTAAAAGTCCCAACACAGGTGTATTGGTTTTTTTGTTGCTTTCATTAGATACCTGAGGCAGGCTAACTTTCTAAGGAAAAGAGGTTTATTTTCGTTGAGAGTTCTGTAGCTGCAACATCTTAGGGTATCATCTGGTGATGGTTTTCTTTCTGGCAAAGTCCTAGGATGGTGCAGGGTGTCACATGGCAAGAGACAGAATGTGTCAGTCTATGTCCATGACTGTCTCTTTTAAAGCCATTGAGATTCGACCACAGAGGCTTCAACGTAACAAACTGATCCAGTCTAATCACTTCCTTAAGTCCCTACCTCTAAACCTCCTACCTGGATTAAGTTTCCACTCTCTGAATACCATTAACGTAAGACTTTGGGGACTAAATTCCTGAGTTTTAGTGGGCAACTATTCAAACCATATCAACAGGTTTTGTCTCAACGAATCAAAATATACAGGCAAAAATTCATACCTGCTGTACGGTGCTATCCAGTACAGCAACCATGAAGTACACGTGGTTACTGAAGTTTAAAAAACTACAGTTAAATAAAATAAAAGATATTTCAGTTCCTTGGTTGAACTAACTACATTTCAAATGCTCAATGCAAGTAGTAGCTCCTTTATCAAGCAGCACAGACACAAAACATTTTCATTAACTCAAAGCATTCTATTGGACTGGACTGCTAGTTTTAAAAAATATGAGAAAAAAGTAATTTTCAACCAATATTAAAAGCATTTCACAATGAATAAAGAGCTTGCTTAACACTGTGAGCAAATTTTCAAATGTACTTTTAAAATTACCTGCATATTTACTAGTCCATAAGAAAATCTAACTCAGTACGTAAGTGTTTCATACAAAAACTGGGTGGGTGTCTTCATGGACTGCACACCTGTACAGATGCATCAAAGCTGAAGTGCAATTTTTAAAACAGGGGTAGAAACCACTTTAATGTTCCAATCGCAGGGCATTCCAGAAGCAATCTGATGCAACTGTATCACACAGACAGAAGAAAGAGAAAGCAAATGGAATTTATGTAGACTATTTTTGAGGAGAGAATTCAGAAAGTAAGGAGTAAAGCAGGGAATATATGTTTAATTTTCTTCCTAAAATGTTTGCAAAGTAAACTTACAATTACTTTTTCTATAAATGTAGGAAATAAAAACGGTATTAAGGTATTTTCCTTCCGCTGACAATATTTCTTCACAATACAAAAATTTATAAAAATTATGTCTTAAAAGATGTGCTTTAAAAGAACATGCCAAATGTAGACAAAACCTTCTCCAGTTTCTTAGGGAACATTTTGATTATGTGACGATTAAGAACTGAGAGGAGGGCAGTTTGAGATTTTAAAACATTTAAAAAATACTCCTTTCCTGAAGCTGTCTTTGGATTAACTCAAAAATTCTACTTCAGAGTTTGCTCTGAGACCTAAGAAATCAGTTAGCTACTCAGTGTCTTTATCCAATTTTGTTTTCCTGTAAAACAATTTGTGAGTTTCATTTATGCAAAATATTCCTTGCTTTTTTTCCTTCTGTGTTTCTCTTTCTGATTAGTAAAACTCATTATCAATGGTCACTAAAAGCCTTTAAACTAATCATGCGGGTATTTGATATTCGATATGCCCCTCAGACCTAAGCCAAGGGAGTGACTGTGATGTGGTCTCCACGTGAAAATTCCTCTCCTATTATCATTTAGTGTGTTTTCTCTTTCAGTTTAATTTTTCTATATGCTTACCTCATTTGTACCCAACATTCTAACTTCTTTTTGCATATTAATAATTCATTTTTTGAATATTTTCATAGTTTACATCCAAAAGATTTTCTCAAACCTCACACCACTAAATGCTGTTAAAAGTAAAAAAAAAAATAAGAGAAATAAGGCCTGTCCAATGACTTCACTTGGTACAGTGTGGTATAGAGAGTTAATCGGTAACCAGTATACCTGCATGCTTTTATGAATTACTAGGGAAACTTTTCTAAAGTGTACTGCATTTTGGACATTGTTTCATTTAATCTCTAGTTCCTACAATGTATGAAAAATTATTGGCAAGATTTTCCTTTAACACACTCAGTATATCAATTGTTGATACCAATTTATACATAGTATTTGCTGTAAAGTCTGCCATATTTTATTTTGCCATATACATGTTGGAAATGAATAAAGATCATTGTCTTGTTTGCACAGTAGTTGGCAAGCTAAGGTTGGTAGAAGGGTAGCTATTCAAAATTCAGCCAAATATCAGTAGGGTAGGCATTTTCTAGGAATGTGCTCGTGGTCACAAACAGCATTTTCCACGCTGTCCACCTAAAATCTAGAAGCAATAGCAAATTGAGCAGTGTTGTAGCCTGAAGCAGTGAGAATGGCCTGGCCCAGTTTAAGCAAGGATTTTAGCTGCTTCCTAGGGGAAAAAGGTAGACCTGTAAATAGTTACAGGCAATGTAAATATTAAATAAAATCTGTACCAAACTGTGTGTGTCTGTGTGTGCACGTATTGCAAACACACATATGTAAACAGTGATGCATTTTAGCTAGATTTCTCAAAAGAATCTGTACATGTGATGTTTTTCTTGTTTAACCCAAAGAATTGATTCTAATGGTTACAATTTTAGGTGGAGGGTATGGGGGTCTCAGTAGGCTATGGACATTATCTTCCAGCATTCACCTGGTGAGTCAACAACTATTGAGTGCTTATTGTGTACTGGACAGTTTTAAGCATCAAAGACATAAGACAAAGAACTTTAAGGAGGTGCTCGATTCTAATTGGAGCAAGAGATGCATAAACAGATAGTTACAATATAATATGATAAATGCAGAGTTACAGATACATATGGCCCTTTCCAGTAGCACAGGGAAGGTTCTACTTCAGCCAAGGGGCAGGGTAGGAGAAGATTCTGGGAAAGTTTCCAGGGAGATGGTCTTGAGCATGCAGAATGGTGCCAGAGGGGTGAATACAGGTGGGAGAAGGAAAGACAGGGAGAGGCCAGGCCCAGCAGAGGGAATAAGGCTGTGACATGAGACACTATGGAATGTGTGTACGTGGGAGCATGAAGGGGACAGAGATGAGTGTGTGCAGGTAGAAAAATTGAAATGCTAATACTAACTGATAGAATCAAAAAGGGAGAGAAAGATCCAACATGGGAACTGGGATACACAGCAGACTCATAGAATGGCAGATGTCCTAAACAACACTCAGGCCTCAGAATCAGCCCTCAAGGCATTCGGATCTGGCGGAAGAGCCCATGAGAGTATAGCAGGCATGGAAAGCCAAGATATCATGGAAAAAAAAAAGACCTAAATGAAAGATCTCTGTGAGTGAGATCCCAGTGGAAAGAACGGGGCCATCATCCGAAGGGAGGAGAGAACCTCCACTTTGACTATGACCCTATCGGAATAAGATCAAAGTCAGCGAACCCTAAAGGCTTCCATAGCCCTGGCAACTCATGACTAGAGCCTAGGGAGATTACTGACGCCATGAACAGGAGTGTCAAATTGTTAAATCAGCAACAGGAGTCACTGTGTACTTACACCCCATGTGGGATCTGTCCCTAATGTGTCGTCTAAAGCGAAGTGATGCTATAACTAGTACTGAAACAGTATCTTTATACTATGTGTTTCTGTGTGGGCACAAACTGATGAGGTCTTTACTAATTACATACCGAAGTGATCTTCTGTAGATAAAGAGAATTGGAAATGAAAAAAAAAAAACAACCTGGTGTTAAAATGGAAATGGCATAGAAAATTAATTAATTTGAAAAAAAAATTATGTAGGATCTCTGTCTTTAATGTGCTGTACATTGCTATTTAATGCTATAATTAGTAATCCAATGGTAGTTTATTCACTTTACGTTGCTATGTGGGCAAAATGTTGAAATCTTTACCTAATATATACTAAACTGATCTTCTGTATATAAAAAAAAAATTGAAATGGAGATAGATAAAGAGCAGAGAGGAGAGAGAAAAAAGGGGGAGAGGAGAGTGAGAGCAAGAGCCAGAGAGAGAGAAGGAAAGAAAATAATCCAAATTTAAGGATGCGCTGTCAGAAAAGTGGCAAACCTTAAAACCAGAGAGCTGAGTAAGGACTTGCACAGACAGTTTAGGACATACGACAGTGGTGCAAGGGCTGCAGAGAATGAGAAAGCTCAGTACCCCAGGAGGACAGGTGGGGGCAGACACTGTGAGGTTAGTGATATACCAGTTTCCTCTATAAGAGACCACTAGACTGGGAAGCCATAGGGGGAGGGTATGAGAGATAAGGAAACCTGAAGAAAAAGACAACACAGGGCGTACACTATGAGTTCTTTCTTCATTGTGCCTGCAGTGCTGCACTGCTTCCAGTCGCTCTGCCGTCACAGAGGTTGAAAATGTTTCCTACACCCTGACCACTCTTTCTGTGTTTCATAGCACCACAGATTCTAGATTAGATGGTGACTCAGACACTAACCTCGGGACACTTGAATGAAAGTCCATTTCCCTCATTCAATTTTTTTAGATGTCATAAAAATCATAAGTCAGATGGACTATGTAGAGGCAGGGACTGTCCAGAGACAAGAAGAAGAAGGGCTGAAGACTACAGCATCCCCCAGGCATGCAGAAACCAAGAGGTAGATGAGGGTGCTGGTGGCAGAAAAGAATGGTGGGGAGCAGGTGAGGTGATGAACACCAGTAACTCAAGGACCTGGGCTGGAACAGATCAGGTAGATGCCAGTGAACCCAAGCTGCTCTCTTTATTTTCACATGCTCATCCCTGGGCACCTTCACCTTCCTCCTTCTCTATACTTAAGACACTGTTTCAAGACTGAGGTCTGAGGCCATCTTCCTGTGATATTTTCTCCTACTCTGTAATAAATTTCCTCTTCCACAGAGCATGGATTTGTGACTGTGGTTTCTTGTGCTTGCCAGCAGTTTCTTTCCTTTGCCTTCACTCCTCCTCTCCTGGAAGCTCTTTCCCAGACAGAATGCCTTCCTCCTTGACCTTCTTCATTTCTTTATTCAAATACCACTGTCTCAAAGACTATGCCCCTGGACACCTGATTTGTCACTGAAGTCAACACAGGATTCTCCTTTCTCTGCTTGTTTTTCTCTATAATACCTACCACCATTCTAACATAAATGATATAATCCCATGCCATGAAAATGGATGTTTGGGGCCCGGCGCTGCGGTGTAGCGGGTAAAGCCGCTGCCTGCAGTGCTGGCATCCCATATGGGCACCGGTTCAAGACCTGGATGTTCCATTTCTGATCCAGCTCTCCCCAATAGCCTGGGGAAACAGTGGAAGATGGCCCAAGTCCCTGGGCCCCTGCACTCACGTGGGAGACCTGGAGGAAGCTCCTGGCTCCTGGCTTTGGATTGGCACAGCTCTGGCCATTGCGGCCAACTGGGGAGTGAACCAGCAGATGGAAGACCTCTCTCTCTCTCTCTCTCTCTCTGTCTGTCTGTCTCTGCCTCTCCTTCTCTCTCTGTGTAACTCTGACTTTCGAAATAAATAAATAAATCTTTAAAAAAAAGAAAGTGGATGTTTGTTCTTTGCTTCATATCCAGTACCTGGAATAGAGACTGACACATAATAGGTGCTTAATGCATATAGTATGAAAGAATGAATCCTGTCTTGCACTATGATTGCTAGAGTAGCTGTCAGTCTAGCTCAGTAGACTACAAACCTTGAAGACCAAGAATTGTGCTGTTTTTCCCTTGTTTCTCACAACACTCGAAAATTAACGTGTTCATTGTATTGAAGTGAATTGGGCATTCACTTGAAACTCTTCAATGTCACCTGAATGGGTCTGTTTGTTTGTTTGATTGTTGCTTACAGTGATGTGTTGCCGTTGTTTTATGTTTTTGGCACTGACTCACTTCAGAATACAATTCTAGGAATTTATAACAATTTAAAAGCCTTGTTTAGTTCAATAGAAGGTACCTGCAGAAAATTCCTCATTTCTTTCACATAAACTAAGTATATATACCTATTCTGGACATTTTCATAGAGTAAGACATGGGGGTATTTTTCATATAGGGCTCTACATCTTTCTTTCTTTGGTTCTTTTAATTATAATCATCACAAAAATGATATTTATGGAGTGTCAAAAGTCCTTGTGTTTTTATGAAGAATTACTTTTGGAAAGAGTATCATTCTTCAGTATTTTGCCTTATCCATCTCATTCATTCAGAACACATAATGTATTTTTCTGAGGATCTATTATCAAAGTATTATTTTTTATAAATGGATATAACAATATAATGCATCATAGCAATCATATTTGAATGACTTTCTGGATAATGGCGGGATCCAAAGAAACCCTGAAACCATCTCTCCTTGAATAGGTTATTTGGAGTAGTTTTTTCTCCTTTAATGAAAACAATACCCATTTCTCCTTTTTTTCCCTTACACATTTCATTAGTACAAAAGTAACAATATGCAAGCTAGTTTTGATTGTTAGATACTGGGAAATAGCCATTGCATATGAGAAAGTCACTTAGTTTTGTTAAAGTGCTAAGAGAAAACACACACCTGTGGATGTCACAGACCTAAGATCTTCTGTAATTCTAAGATTAAATATAATACTAAATATACAGAATAATAATAGTAAATATTCAGTATCTTCTCACTAGAGCAACAAGTACTAGGGTGTGGGCTTCATGTTGCCCCAAACATTCAATACCTGCTAAATTGGCATAGGAAATAGTGAACTGGCCATACAAAAGAATGAAACACAAAATCACATCAGAAAGTAAGAGGGGCTTTTCCAGGTGACCTCTTAAAAATCCTCAAGTTGTATATCTCCTGTTGTCTCACAGGATGCCCAGAGAGGGGAAAAATATGATCTCTAGTGTGGGCAAGTCTCAATGTCTCCAGTACTAGCAAGATGCTGGATCTTACTTTCTTTTCTTTTTGTAAAATGTGGAGAATAGACAAGACCAGTTTCTTAAGAGATGGATGCAAACTACTGAAGGTGACTCTAAGCAATGAGCAGACATGGTACTGAATAATATTGAACCAGCTGAGCCAAAAGCCATTTCCCCTAATTCTTTTTTAATTCTGCTATTTATTCAAGGAGAAAAGTCTCAGTTTGAAGCTACTTATCTTCAATACCTCTCAAATGATTTTTAATATGAACTACAAAATATACTTGACTTTCAATGTCAAGGAGTTTTGGCAATATTAAACTAGAATTTAATAACAATACTTTGTTTTGCCTTGTTTTTTAAGGTTACCTTCAATTAATGGAAAATGATGTGGTTTTCCATTTCTAATAATAATTTAAAAATTATTTTAAGGTATAAATGTCTATTTAAATGGTATTTTTTGTTTGACAGGCAGAGTGGACAGTGTGAGAGAGATACAGAGAGAAAGGTCTTCCTTTTCTGTTGGTTCACCCCCCAGTGGTGAACTGCACTGATCTGAAGCCAGGAGCCAGGTGCTTCTCCTGGTCTCCACACAGGTGCAGGGCCCAAGGACCTGGGCCATCCTCCACTGCACTCCTGGGCCACAGCAGAGAGCTGGACTGGAAGAGGAGCAACTGGTACATAATCCGGCACCCCGACTAGGACTAGAACCTGGGGTGCCGGCGCGGCAGGCTGAGGATTAGCCTACTGAACCCCAGCGCTGGCCAAAATGGTATTTTAGATAACTGTGAAAGTGATGAGTAAGTCTGGCCAAACTCATGAGGATAGTATGTGATTGGCTGAAATAGGAAATGCATCATATGTCTGAGATGAATTAGACAATCTCTGAAGTCCACCCACCCTTGCTTATTTAAAACCCTAAGATTCGTTTGTATAACAAATGAAGATTTAAACAGCATTGGATATTGCTGACTGCCTTGTACCCTCATCTTGGCTGGGAAACCAACATAGGGCGCCAGTCTCTTGTTCAGGTCTGCTACAAGGGCATGGGAAAAAGCATCATGGACAGAAGAACACAATGAGGAGCACTGAAGGGACAGTTCTGGGACAAGCCTCCAAGGAGGAGTGCAACTCTTTTGTAAAAAATGACTAATTCATCATTTTTGAAATGGGAAGCAGTGTAGGGCAGAGGTGAAGTTGAGGGTTTTGGAGCCAGGGTAGCTCTTTGCACTAGCTAGTTGTGCTATTTTTAGCAAGTCACCTAATTTCTCTCTGCTTTCATTTCATCTGTAAATTGGAGAAAAATATCCACTAGATTATTGTAAGGGCTAAGTAAGACAGAGTAAACAACAATGCCTGGAACAAGTCAGGCATCCGTAAGTGGTAGCTGTAATTTGTACAGATGAACACAAAAGCATTTTGAAAAAGGGTGCACTCTCAGTGATTCTCACATCAAAAGGACACATCTGGCTTCACTAACTTATTAAAATGCACTCATCAACTTGACCACTAAAAACCTGCGTCTCTTCCTGCTTCCCCAACCACAGGGAATCCCTACTTACTCAGAAAGCTGGGTTCATTCTACATTGGTTCTCTTTTCTTCCTTCTACTCAAGGATCAAAATGTAATCACAGCGCTGACAAGGATGGCTAAGAACAGTCCAGTATATTAAATGAAAAATTTTATTATGTAAATATAGATACTAAATTTGTTCTTTAGCATACCAGTAAATCAGTGATGAAGAAGTTATTTTTCAGATCTCAAAAAATTCCATGTAATATTTATAGCCTCTGAATATATTTAAAGCAAAGCATACCAGGGATAAGAAAAAAGTTCCATAAGGGGAGAAATAAATATGCTAAATGTGTGCAGTATATCTGTCCTATGAGGCTCAAGCACGCTTTATGCAGTGCAGAGGGCTTGGGAGTGCGAGCTAAGCTGCATTTCCCTGGCTGTTCTTTTTAACTGTAAAGGAAGGTGATAAATTATAAATGTGCCTGAGCCACCCAAGTATGACAGTTTTAATTTTCATTTTAACAATATGTACAATACCAAATGCATGAAACTCAGTTGGAATGTGACAAGACAGCAGAGGATACTGGAAGGTGAGGCTGCGAAGGTGAGCTTGTCCTTCCTGCCCATTATCTCCTGTCCTAGGGACACTGGTTAAGGATTGACAGCATCTCCCCACTTTGCCTTCACACGAAGTCTAGGGTGATAGTTCATGTGTCTGTTTGCACACAAACTTGCCAGGCTAATGACTGCCAAAATATTTTACTGGCTCTCAGATCCTATGTTATCTACATAAAAAATATTTTCCTGCTTCATTTTCCACCCCATAATTTTTCCCTGAAATCACATACATGGCTACCTGTAACATTCACAGCACTTCTTGGTTTCTTTGTCTCTCTTTACTCCCTCACAAAATGACACTCAGACCGTTTATTTCTGAAGTCTTTTACTACCTCCCTTTCTCCATCAGTCTTATTTCTGAAGCGCTTCTATTTGGAGCTCCCCGATCAGTTATTTCAAGGGTGATAATTTTCCATCTCTGTGTAGCATTCTCAGGAGAGGATGTGAGGAATATTCCACTTACAGGAGTTCCTTCAATTGTAACAAGGGTGAAATAAAACCAAAAAAGTCTTGGATCAAAAAAAAATCTAAAATTTGGGATTGTCAAACTGATGAAAGGAATGAGTAAAGTGGAGTCACATCACAAAGGAGTGCTATCAACCTTCTTTGTCTTTTTCATTAACAATCCACTCCGCATAGGAACTCTGAATGTGGTCCTGTGGCAGGTACTCGCATCATGGGAGATGAGGACCGCGGGCAGGAAGGAGGATGCAGAAACTTCAAGGGTGGGTGAGGGTAATGCAGACATTGTGAGCAAGAATTTACATGTGGCAACCTCAGAAAAAAATTTGGCCAGCGCCACGGCTCACTTGGCTAATCCTCCGCCTATGGCGCCGGCACACCAGGTTCTAGTCCCCGATGGGGCGCTGGATTCTGTCCTGGTTGCTCTTCTTCCTGTTCAGCTCTCTGCTGTGGCCCGGGAGTGCAGTGGAGGATGGCCCAAGTGCTTGGGCCCTGCACCCCCATGGCAGACCAGGAGGAAGCACCTGGCTCCTGGCTTCGGATCGGTGCAGTGCGCCGGCCATAGCGGCCATTTTGGGGGTGAACCAATGGAAAAAGGGAGACCTTTCTCTCTGTCTCTCTCTCTCTCTAACTCTGCCTGTCAAAAAAAAAATTTGTAAAATAAATAATTGTATCATCAATAAATATGATAATATCTCCCCCCTTTTAGATAAAATCACTATCTAGGAAATGCCATCGAAGTAAGCATGTCTTAAAATAACACTACTCCAAGTCTCATAAGAAAGGCTGAGTTACAACAGTTAATAGTCTTCACAAGCTCTATGGAAGGAACAGTTGTGCGTCAAGGCTTTCCTCCGTGGGCACCCATTTACAAAGGACAAGGCAGAGTGCTGTGAAGAATGGCAGCATTTTCTCTGGCCTGTTACTAAGTGCAAGGTGTCCTTTCACCTCTCCTGCTAACTCCTTCCTTAGTATCACAAGAATTATCCTCACTTAAATACCTTCACAGAGAAAAGTATTCAAGATTCTGGAGAAGAGATAGCAGTGGGGAATGTGGGCCACAGAGGAATGATTGACTTACAGAGTTAAGTTATGTGTGTATTTGCTCTCTCACCCCTTTACTGACTGCAAACACAGTCATTGTCATTCATTGAATGTTTCCATCAGCTCCTTTAAACAGACAGAATACTGTCATCGGCTGCTTTTCACTAGACATGGGACCCTGGGTAACTCACTTACCTGGCATATGCTTTAATTTCCTCATCTAGAGTCATACTAATAACGATTTCATAAGACTGTTTTAAAGCTTAAATGAGTTAATATCCACGGAGTACACAGAACAATGTCACATAATAAGCAGTAAATGTCTTATGCAAAGATAATGATGACCACTGTTAGCACATGTCATTTTCAGTGTGAGGTCACTGCATATGTAACCCTTGCCTAATTCCTCTTCCGGATTTGTATTTCCTCCAGGAAGTTGTGCATGTCTACTGAAGAACAGGAGGGGGATCATGTATAGTGTTGTTGCTATTTCCACATTACTGCTTGAGGTCTGAGCTTCTAAAAGTGAGTGGGAAACAGCAGGCAATGCAAACACACTCCAGGCTCATTCTCCACCTTCCACTCTGCAGCTTGAGCGCCACATAACTGGCTGATGACAAGAACATCAGAACTGCTTTCCAGAGTTTTTAGGATGGAAGACTTTCTTTCTGGTTTTGGATGATATAAGGACTAGTGTTCAATGCTTCCAATCACTGGAAGATCTCTCATCACCTTTGGTTGAATGATTACTAATACCAGTGTAATGAAGTGATCACATTATTAAATGGACTTCCAGCCAATCATCATTCAAAGATTTAAAGACGAATAAAATCAAAGGCTAATGGATGGTTTCTGTTTACATCACAAAGAAAGAAATCTGTTTCAGCCCTGAACTGTCTTTGATACGACACCTAACACTTATAACACCTGTACAGAGACCTATATTTTATCCTCTGGAAGTTCCTACTCCATGGCCAAATGTGAGCACTTATCCTTATCTACAAGGCAGTTCTCAAGTAAATACATCTATAGTACAAGAGCAGAACAATGGGAACTGGAAGTGGCAGTTCTAGAAAATCCACAGATCATTTTCAACACATCCTAACCCCTACTGAGGAAAAAGCAAAGCCTTGGCTTTGGGTAGGACTGGTCGCTAATATTAGTTCTGACACTTACTTGCTAGTTGATCTGCACTGTGTTTCTGATTCCTGACCTGTAAAATGTGACAAGTTGATATCTATGTCAAAATGGTGTTGCTAAAATTAAATGAGCAATCTTTGTGTAGATCCTATTACAGTGCCTAACAGGTTGTGTTACAGTGCCTAAATGTTGGTGCCTGCCTGGCTCAC
The DNA here is from genome assembly GCF_033115175.1 of Lepus europaeus. Classification (NCBI taxonomy): domain Eukaryota; kingdom Metazoa; phylum Chordata; class Mammalia; order Lagomorpha; family Leporidae; genus Lepus; species Lepus europaeus. The sequence goes on from NC_084829.1 coordinate 112,216,446, forward strand.
TGCTCTGTTGTTGGGACCTGAATGGCGATGGCTTCTGGTGACTCTAGAGATTTGTCTCTTCAAACATGCTCTACTGATGCTCATGCAAATCACTTTCCCCAGCATACCTCTTCTTCACCTCAGATCCTCTGCTGTCTGTTGGTTTATGTCCTTGTCCTCTCACTTCTTGGCATCCCTCATTACGTGCTCCAAGAAGCTCAGCTTCAAACCTGTTCTCGTATCCTTTATACCAACTAGGTTCTGGTATTCTGCTATGTTCCTTCAAGTTTTGGACTGACAGTTTGGCTTTGCACTTCTAGTTGGTCCTGACAGCATATTCCAGTCCTTGTTCATGTGTAGCTCAAAGGCTGCCTTGCTAAAACAAAGCAAAACACCTCACTCTGACTTTTCACCAACTTTTCAGGAGTGGGACTTTTTTATTACAGAATATTCTTTCTCAAAAATGGTTTTGTGTGCTGAAAGTTTTAGCTCAAATGTTATTTGTAATGGTTTCAGCAGCAAACCTGGTGTATCTAGAGTCTGGTTTAAGGCAGAGCTGAGATGAATGACGGTGTAGCATTTGCAAAGGGAGATTCCCCAAATCAGAGGAGATGAATGATGAGAATGATCCCATGGGACACAGAGACTGTTTGATTAGAAAGAGGGAGTCTGCAGGCTGGCACTGTCAGCATCCCATCTGGTCGCTAGTTCTAGTCCTGGCTGCTCCTCTCTCAATCCAGCTCTCTGCTATGGCCTGGGAAAGCAGTAGAAGACGGCCCAAGTGCTTGGGCCCCTGCACCCACGTGGGGGACCTGGCTCCTGACTTTGGATCGGTTAAGCTCTGGCCATTTGGTCCCTTTGGGGAGTGAACCAGCAGATGGAAGACCTCTCTCTCTCTACCTCTCTGTAATTCTATTTTTAAAATAAATAAATAAATAAATAAATAAATAAATAAGGGAATCTGGAAAGAGTGGCCAGGGTGGTTTATATGGAAGAGAAACAAGAGATGCCAAAAGAGTAGAGGTCAGTGGGAGGGGCCAAGTATGTGGATCAGACACCAAAGCAAGCCAAGAAAGCAGATACAGAAGTGAGTGTTCAGCCTGTAGCTGTCTGGGGAATTGCAGTGAGAGGATGTGCTCATGTAGGTGCAGCCCAGGAAGGAACTTAGCTGTTTCACTGAGCAGGATCCAGGTTGTTTGCCACGAAGCCACATCCCTCTGCTCTGGGATGACTGTGTCTGACAACACTGGTTCCTGTCATAGCTGAATTCCAAGAATTTGTGGGAAGTGATCTAAATTGTTTCCTTTATGATCATGCTTTAACCTACACAGTTACTCATGAACACTGGTATTCACAGAGATCTAGATGTCATACAGCCTGTGTCCTCATGACCATTAATATTAAAAACACCAATGATCTCATCAAGCTCCAATTGCTCACAGTGTACAAGGACTGCTGTTCAGGGTTTGACTTCTTAAAGTTTTCCAGGACAGGGGATTCTCATAAGTAAATGTACAGGGACTCAGCCATTCTTTCTCTAATTAATTACCTCATAAGAAATTGTATTAGTGCCCTTTACAGAGAAAAGAACCTGGAGAAAGCTGTAGCATTTAGATCTTAAAATGGAGGACAGAAGGGGAAAGTCACAGTTCATTTTCATTCATGAGAGGTTTTGTGAAGAAGAGGGTTCCCAGGTTATTTGGATGTGGTGCATTCTACAGTGTGAAATATTTTTAAAAAGGTTCGGAGAAGAAATTAACAGCTGAATATAGAAGATACATTCATTAATTGAAATAACAATATGAAGGAAAGCACTATTGCTTATACTCATATTTATTTATTCATTGTAACCATGGAGGAAAAAATCTAGAAGGGACAGTCAGGGTGTCTTCTGGATTCACACTGGGAAACTTGTGTGTATTGGCTATTTTTAAAGCTTAGACAATTTTGCTTGCTCCTGAGGGTGGGAGCTCTAATATAACCAGGAAGACAAACATGTTTAACATCCTTTCATCTTGTATTTTTACTGTTTGTTTAAAGCAGGAAATAAAACCAGAAATCCACAAATTTTCTTGCTCTGTAACTTTTAAATGACCATTTTCTAAGTCATCCAAAAGGAGGATTTTGATAAAATGAAGCACCTAAAATTTTTGATGTTAAGGTGGAAGACCCACACATGCTTTAAAAATTAAGCAGGCCAAATCAGGGATTTTTGGTATTGTTTATCTTGGACAGCATGACTGGACTCACAGAATAGCTATCTGAAACCGTGCAATAAAAATCTTTTCTGAAATGGGGTTCTACTGTATTGGCTTTAAGATCAAATGTCAGTGTTCTTTGATCTTCGTTGTTCAGATGTTTTCATTACGTGGAACAGAATTCAGCAGGTGTTTGATTGTTTATCCAGTAAAGGGGAAGGTGAGCCGGGATTAAATTGTTATGACGTAGCTTTGTTTTAGGCCCACTGACTCTCAATGAATTTGGAATAATTGTGTTGCTGCAATAGCAATCTTGCTAAGTACAATAGGACACTGAAAAGCTTGGCTCAGAAACTAATGGACTGCAGCTACCATCTGTGGGATTGAAACTAAATGCCTCTAAAAGAAATACTCATAAATGTAACTAGCCATCACGTTGATTAGCTTTCTGAGGGACAGGATTTTAGTTGCCAAAATGAACCAGTGCAACCTTTCTCTGGAAGCAAGTAGTAGATGAACAACCATTTGCTTCTAAATAAGCATTTGCTGAATAAATTCTAATCCATTCAAAGCCCCTTTGAAAGAAGACTCTTATGATCAAATTTTGTGAAATGTAGAAAATTATAACAATATTTCACAAGCTGTAAATTAAAACAGAAAAACATAAATTCTTGTGCCAGTGTTTATAAGGTCATCCCCCCCGCCCCACACTACAACAAGATCATCTATACTCTCATATCATATTCTCTGTGGCTGGTTTAATCATATCCTAGTGATTTCAAATTTATACTTCTTAACTTATTCAAAATAAAGATTGCAATTTCAATTCTTAGTATTAGCATGTAATGTTCTATTTTAAAAGAGAAAGAATCAATCCTTAAAACTGCATACTTGGGGCCAGTGCTGTGGCGTAGCAGGCACTGGTTCGAGTCCTAGTAGCTCCAGTTTCCATCTATCTCTCTGCTATGGCCTGGAAAAGCAGTGGGAGACAGCACGGCAGAAGTCCTTGGGCCTCTGCACCCTGGTGGGAGACTCAAAGGACTCCTGGCTCCTGGATTTGCATGGGTGCAGCTCCCACCTTTGCAGCCATCTGGGGAGTGAACCAGCGGATGGAGGAACTCTCTCTCTCTCTCTCTCTCTGTGTCTCTCTCTACCTCTCTGTACCTCTGCCTTTCAAATAAATAAAGAAAAAAACCCTTCACATTTGTATTCTCTCAGTGTAAATATCCATGCAATGCACAATCACTCTATTACTAAACCTACAGTTTTAACTTTAGTCTTGTATGCAGAATTTCAAGCTTTTGAGGAAATCATTTTTCACTAAAATCCAGTTGGAGGTGAAATTTTACGGAGTTTGAAGCACATAGGCAGCTTTGCAGATTTACTGCTTTCTTCTCAGAATTTCATCTTGCAGCCCAGAGAAATTTGGAAGTTCATGTGGATTTTGCCGAGAGTTTGTTGAGTTACAGGGGGATGTACTCAATGAGTTTTCTGCCTCCACACATTTTCCTTGACTGTCACCTAACTCGTGGTGCAGGTGCAACCCTAAGGGGTCTGCTCTTTGATCAGTCAGTCACTGTCTCATTGAGGAACTCAGCGTCACATGGGCTTTGCTGTTAGTGGTTAGGCCTGTGCTTTTGGTTGTGATTGCAAATCTGCCTTGTCTGATCTGCTGGTTCCCAGTTTTGCTAAGTGAATCTGCCTGGAGACCTACAGATCATTTCCACACTCTTAGCTTGCTTATGTTAGTCCTGGTCTCCCCAGTCCCCTCATACCTCTTGACTCTACAAGGAGTTTCATTCTTGCCTCTGATTCCCTAGCTAGTGGCTTGAGTCCTATACATCTGCTCAAATATTCCCAATTGTTATATTTAACTTGTGCTTCAAATGCCAATGTTAGAGATGATAAAGTCACTGCTACCTTTTGGGTATAGGCTCCATCTCCTGGTTTGGACTTCCTCAAACATCCACCTGTATGCTCCATGCTGGTGGGGGAACTGCAGGTCCTGGCTCCAAGTATGTCCTTCTTCAGTACAACTGGTTGAATAATGTTTAGTAATCCCAGATAAATAACCCTAATTTAGAATATTTACATGTTCCACTGGAATTCCAATACATTTCCCAATTTTCCAAATGTTGTCTGCTTCAACATTTCCTTTGATACACTCTTCCTTCCTGCCCACCTTGAAAACTCTGTGCCCCTTGGTGGCCAGATTTGCTTGATGCTCACCCTGATTCTCATTTTCTCAACTGAACAGACTTGTGTCACTGTACATTGGTAGAGATATCAAGTTTCTTTCTTGTGCTACTATACTCTGTCTTATTTTATTCTAGAAACTCTTCAGGGCTCAACCAGGTAAGAAAGAAGTAGCAATGTGGTAAAACTATAATACGAGTACAGAATGTAAGTCATTTTCACCTCTGTTCCCCCTATTTCAAGTTTCTGGAGCCATCTTTTCTCCTCCCCCTTTTCTTCAGTTAGATCAAGCACTCATGCAGTATCAGCCACAATCACTTTATTAACAGTTACTCTGTCAGTATTCACAGAAATCCTATGGACTGGGCAAGACCAGAACAATTTTTCAGACAAGGAAGCTAAAATACAGAAGGTCAAGATTATTTTGTGTTTAGCTCTTTGCTGTTCAGATCCTTTGCAACAGGTAACAATAAACTGGAATAACTTACTTAGATGGTTCAAAGGGGCTGAGTACACACAGGGTCAGGAAAGGGTTCAGTAGGGAGAGGGGAGGATGACAGCAAGTTTTCGTTCCTGGATCAAGCAAATGAGCAGAAGCAAAGGAAAATATACATGCTGGGGTCTGGCTCTTGAACCAAGGTCTATTAATGAATGCTAGGTGTCTTGAAGGTTACAGATATGAGATTGAAGTCTGGGATGGTTCACCTCATGGCCACCTTTTGCAATGTGCAGTGTGTCTAGAGAAACCTGTAATCAATTGTTTCTGCCTGTCCTTGGATGGTAGGGGGAGAGGAAGGTCCAATCCTGCTCATCTTGTTTTTAGGCCAAATCATCCAATTGACACTACTTGAACTAAGAGGGAACTCGAAGGAGGAGCAGTTGAAAAACGTGGATTGCATATAATAAAGCAACACTAACAGTCAATGCTATTTGATTAGAATGTTGATTAAAGTTCTTGAGAGGATGTACAAGGCCCTACAAATGCTGACCACCTTCACCCCCTCATTATTACATTTGTTTTTTTCTCTTATTCTCCCTTGTCCTTGCCCACCCCATTTGTCCTCCTTGGTCGAGTAAAGGACAGGGCGGGTAGGCGCACACAAACATGAAGCTGCGGCAGGCACTGCGTCACGCTTTCTCTTTCTGAGAGCCAATGGACCCAGATGTAGGCAGGGTATGCTCCCTTTGACCTCTATCCAGTGAAAAGTTTTTCCGACTGCCACACATAAGACCACAACTCATGTCCTCCCATTCTTGTGGCACTTTCCACTTGACTTTGCCTTATTTTCCCCATTGCCCTTGTTACTTACTATATTTGCTTACTGTCTGCCTCAACCACCTAGAATGAAGCATCAGCTCCAGGTGGCACACTTGTGTTTTGTTCACTGCAGCTGATGGAGTACACAGAGAAATCTTCATGAGTAGGAGGTGCTTGAGAATATTTGTGGATCAAACTTATGCTAATTATTTTGTAGAACAATATCTCCAATGCTTAACACTAAAACGTGTTTAACTCTATTTATTATATACCACATTTTATTGTGTACTAAATTTTGTTGATGGCTACTTTATCTTGTGACTTAATAAAATGTCCCCTTCTTCATCCTCTGCCGCAATTCTAAGTGGCCTGCAGAGACATAAATAATAGGATATAAATAAAAATGAAGGAGAAAGAAGGACAAAGAATAGGATAGTGAAATAATGTCTGTGGTAGAATTAGAAGACAAAAATATGTCTTCTGTTACTCAAACTAGCAGACTATATTCAAACTATGGAAAACAGAAAAAAATACAAGTATGTTACTCTGTAGTTCAGTAGGCCACTGTGGAAAAACCTGGGTTTGGATATGCTTAGGCAAGTTAATTTTCAAACTCTGACTTTCTCTTTCTATGAAATGGATGTAATTAGAGGATTGGCATCATGTGATGGAGAGTACATGAGAACAGAGTATATGTGAGTCCTCAGCTTGATGCCTGCTGTGTGTGCTCCATCCCAAGGAGAGGGACACTCATGTAGGAGGTGGGGAAAGGATGAGGGGTGGTGTAGAGCTCTGCCCCACGAAACAACCAGCTCCTTAGCTTTACCCTTGAAGTACTAAAACTATTGTGTGAAGACGCAGAGTCCATGAAAGGGCCCTTTATATCATATACTTAAGCGGCCTTAAATGTTTTTAAAAGGGAAATTACCAAAACACTATCTTTTTAAAGCTCTGTTAAGCACAAGTGTCACATACTAAACTGGACTTGTGCTTGGTGGGAAATGTGATAATCAACACTTCCTCCATTGACAGACTGAAGTGAAGGCAGTGTTTTCACACAGAGTTCCTACAAGCCTCTAAACTAGCTTGCTGGACTTTCACTCTGGTGCACCAACAGGAACTACCAGTGGAAATGAATGGGCTAGTCTGAGTGGACGATACTGTAAATAACAACCACAGGAAAAATCCTGAGCAAAATTCATTTTTAACTGTGGGAACAGAATAGGGACTGGAATTGTGCTACTATTTGTGATTTATAACATGTCCGCTCTTCACTCACAATAATGAATCATCAACTCTTCCTCCAACGAGTCTTCTCCCCGAGTTCGACTCTGCATATGTGTCCATACAAGGTGCAGGAACTTGCCTTTTATTTGGTCTTCTTCTATGCTATGCTTCCACATCATTGTAAAAAAAAATCTACAAAAAGGAGTTTCTTCAAAGAGAGCCTCCTTTTCCTATCCTCTTCCTGTTTCTTCAGAATTCTTAGCTGAATATCATTTCTGAAAACTGGATTAGGGCACAAAATTCATGCTCTTCTTAAAGAACATTTTATGATTCAAAGGTAAATGTCAGAGCAGTGATGGAAAATCTATTTTGATCAAAAGTGGTATATATCCTGTAATAGTGCCTTGTTTAAAAATACATACTTAACAGATAAGGAAGGCTTTAGCTAGCTTAACAATATGCTTGTGTAATATGCTATTTAATCACATTTAGTTGGAATTCCATCAACTCTTAGTTATGTTTCCATTTATTATTTGTGCCCTGGTTTGCTCAAAGTAAGCCTGTTCTTAGCATTTTTCCACTACTCTCCGTGATGAATCTGGTAGTTACACTTCTCAATATCCTACTTATTTCAGATCTTGGTAGTATCTAGGAACTAACCACTCATTGCCTTCTTTTAGAAATATTTCACTCCATTGGGAATCACGATAAGCACACCATTCACATTTTCTAACCACTTCTGTATCCTTCTGGGTCCTTTGAGGTCCTCTCCCTCCACCTATATCTCAAACACGGATTTTTCCTCAGGGCTCTATTGGAGCCTCCTCTTTTCTCATTCTCTCATTCTAAGCTGTGTTTAATGACGCCCACTACTCTGTTATTTACATCTTCATTTAAGACTTCTCTCCTGAACTCAGAGCTAGTTGTTCAACACCTACAGGTTGTTTTTTTTTTTTTTTTGCATTTGATAATAACAGATATTTAAGTCTTAACCCTCCAAGTGGAAGGCATCATCTTCCATGTCTGACCTTCTCTTCCTTCTGCATCCTTTCCTTCAGTGACTTCCACGAGTATGCAGACCATTGTCCAAGCTAGGATGGTGAGTGCCATCTAGGATCCTCAACCGTACTATGAGGGTACTTCAAAAAGTTTGTGGGAAAAATGAAATTAAAAATAAGTTTATCTTATTTATAAAAAATTGAAATCTATTATTTCATAATATGTATTTTCCAAGAACTTTTTGAAGATCCCTCATACTTACTATACATTCTATTCACCCTATTCCCACTTCTGAGACCTGAATCTCCACCACTGTTACCTTCTACTTGGTTTATTGCCCTAGCCTCCTAACTGCCCTTCCTGCCTCCTGTCTTGTTCTGTTTCAATTCATCCTTTACTCTGTACTAACAATGCCTAAATAGTATACAAATATGATTAAGATACTCAAATTTAAAATCACCCAATGGCTTCTCAGAGAATAGAATGCTGGTTTCCAGGAACTGGGAGTGGAGGTCTGGGCCTGGGGAGACATTGTTCAACAGGCACCAAGTTTTAGTGAAACTGAAAGAATATGTACATCAGGGTGACTATAGTAATAAGGTACTGCATGAGTACTTGGAGTTTGCTGAGAGAGTAGACCTTTAAACAGTCTCACAACAAAAATAGGTACCTTAGATGATAAATAACACCAATTAACTTTATTTAACCATTTCACAATGCACAAATCATATTGTACACCATAAATATATATAAGTTTTACTTGTCACCTATACCACAGTAAAAAATAAAAACAAAAACTGGCACCATTCAATGACTTCAAATTACCTGAGGACAAGTCTGAAGTCCAGTCTATAAGGCTTTAATGGACCAGTCGACCAGTCCCTTGCTTGCCTTTTCAGCATTACCTCTTTCATTCTGATATATTTTCTTTTCTTTTCCCCATACCTATTTCTTAGCTTCAGGCTTTCTGAAAATCTTCCAGTCTTCTAATGCAGTTTCTTTTGCTTGGTGCATTCTTGCCCCTTTACCTTCCTTACCCCCTCCTTTGCCTGGTATACTCTGATGCAGCCATTAGCTGACAGTGGAGCCCATACATATTTCTTAGCTTCAGGCTTTCTGAAAATCTTCCAGTCTTCTAATGCAGTTTCTTTTGCTTGGTGCATTCTTGCCCCTGTACCTCCTTACCCCCTCCTCTGCCTGGTGTACTCTGACGCAGCCATCAGCTGACAGTGGAGCTGCTATTCCTGTAGAAAGCTTTCCTAAAGTGAAGTGCCTCTCCCAGGCAATATCATAGTGTCTGGACCCTGCCCTCATGCCTGGTTTCTTTGCATTATAACTGCCAGTGGATTTGTAAGTAAGTCTTGATGATATTTTGTGCCCAGGGATAGAGTCTGAACTGCTTATGGTAGAATCCCTGTATCTTGCATAGTGCATGGTACTCAGTAAATATGTGTGTAAAAATAAATTAAATAGGCCAGCTCCGCGGCTCACTTGACTAATCCTCCGCCTGCGGCGCCGGCACCCCAGGTTCTAGTTCCAGTTGGAGCGCTGAATTCTGTCCCGGTTGCTCCTCTTCCAGTCCAGCTTTCTGCTGTAGCCTGGGAAGGCAGTGGAGGATGACCCAAGTGCTTGGACCCTGCACCTGCATGGGAGACCAGGAGAAGCTCCTGGCTCCTGGCTTTGGATTGGCGCAGCACGCCGGCTGTAGCGCCCATTTGGGGGGTGAACCAACAGAAAAGGAAGACCTTTCTCTGTGTCTCTCTCTTTCACTGTCTAATTCTGCCTGTCAAAAAAAAAATTAAGTAAAAAATAAAAGTCACTCAAGTTCTGGTTGGCTTATGTCTATCTATCCATAAATTATGAACAATGGAATCTACTATCTTCATACAGAGGCTAGAAGAGTATCTGTTTTAACTTGAAAAACAGCAATAACACCATTCAATGTTTAATGAGTATTTGTCACATGCAGAGTTTATTTATTCTTGTTAACATGTGTGAAGTGCTTCACATGTGGTGTGTCATTATGTTCTGAAATTGATCTGGGTGTGAGGCAGGAAATGATATTTTCTTCGCATAACAGATGAAGAAAATAAGGTTGAGGGAGATGAAAAATTTGGCCAGATTCAACTGGCAGCGCCAGGATTCTATGCAAACCACAAACTATCAAAACCCATGCAACAAAATGTGTAAGTCTCTTAAAAATATATATTTAGGGATGAATGTACACAATCCCTGTTCTACTCTCATGAAAATCACTAGAAATGTTGAAAAGAGGGCATTTTGCATTTAGTTAGTTATTTGGCAAAAAAATATTCTGTGTAACCTGGAAGCACATGACTGGGCAAACAAGATAACTATCCAGATCCCTTGCATCAGATAGTGCAATTTCATTATTTAGCATAAAACGTGAAGGTTCATTAACAGTCAAATCAAGATGCAAATGCAAACACAGAAATATAATAGAAAACAAACAGCATATTCTCATTATCTGACTTTTGTTAAAGTCTATGCCAGTGCTCTCTGCTGTATACAAGACTGCACTACAGATTTCTACGCCTGAGAGAAGCCTAGAAATTATTCATCATGTTATAATTATAAGAGAGTACTAGGCTCCTGAACTCCTGAAAAATGGTTGGCCATATCTATAAATGCTGAACCTATATCCTATGACCCAATCATTCCACTCCAAATAAGCCCACAGAAATGCTTTCATATTTCACCAAAGGACATATATGACAATGTTCATAGTAGCATTTGTTGCAATAACCCCAAACTGGAATCAACACAGTGATCATCAACAATAGAGTATGTACATAAAACATGATGTGTTTAAATAATGGAATATACCACACAGCAATGAGAACAAAGTACAACCTACAACTGTGTGGACGAATCTCAAAAACATTGCTTTGATCAAAAGAAGTCATGGTTTAATTTCTTTAAAGTTCAAAAACTAGCCTAACTATTTTATGATGTTATAAATCAGGAGAGTCGTGACTAGGGTTGGTGAGGTGACAACTGCAATGGAACACAGATATATTTGCTGGAATGCTGGTGACTTCTGTTCCCTGGCTCAGGTGTGGATTATATAGGTGTGTTCACTCTGAAAATCCAGTGAACTATACAATTACAATGGATGCATTGTTCTGCATGTATGCTTATATTTCAACAAAAATCTTACCCAACCCTCAAAAAAAAAAAAAAAACTTTGGCGTTCACATTATCAGTGTAACATATTATCAAGAAACTTTCTACTGAAGTGGGAAATATTTATGGAATATATTAGATCTTAATTCTGCTAAACCAAGCATTTGCTCCAGTCATATCAACAAAAACAAATACCTTAGTATTGAAAATGTTTGCTCAAGAAGCAAATGTGTTTGGTGAGAAAACAAAAAACTGTATTTTCTTTGGCAGGCTCTTATTGGACAGGAGAGTGAAAACACAAAGCATCCAAACTGTTAAGAGTTTTGCTTACAAGCTCAATTTACATAAGGTTCAAAATTTTATAGTTTTTGTAGTTTTGTTAAAATGGTAGAGATAGAAATAACTGTAACAGAAGTAAAACAACTGAATAGGTTAAATGTCACTGTGGCTATGACCCAACTTCACACAGTTCTACAATGCCTGGCACATAGCAGGCAGTCAAGACACTTTTGGCCTAGGAATGAATACTGTTTATTAGGTGCTCTGTAGAACCCTTCTAAATCAGTCTGTGTCACAGAGAAATACAATCATTATTTTTCAATACTTGGCTAAGTAGGAAAACCCATATACTTTCTTACTATCATAGTAGATATTTAATGACAATAATGACTCTGAAAAATATGTCAAAGTGCCAGGTAATATTATTTTATAAAATATTTGTAAATTATTGAACATATCCCAGCAGCTGAGGAAGCAACAAATCATTTAGGGTGATGAAATTTCATTAAAGACAAACTTCAAAGTCCTTAAGACTTAGAAAAATGAATTTTTAAAAATTCCCCTCCTCCCACTATATTTAGAGAAAATATTGAGACAGAAGTAGTATTCTCCCTGGAACTAACTATATAATAAACTGGTGTCAAAAAATCTTAAAAATATTAGCTTTGAGGGAAAAACACTCACAATTTATATTTTCTACTTTTAAGTAATATATTCTTATTATGACTCTAAAATCTCTCTCAACCACCATTAACATTTTAAAAGAAAGTTCTCTGGTTCTTACCAACAGAAATAAATAATACCTGACAACAGCATTAGTGAGCATAAACATAAAATTACCTGTTATTAAAAACTGAGCACATTTTTCTCAAAGAAATATATTACTCAGCTGTAAAATAGTATGTTTGCCATTCACACTAATGTCTCAACATTATGGTTCAATCTCCTAAAAAGCTGACATGGAAAATAATGGCGTAATAAACTAATTCATCATAATGTGCAAAAGAAACTGCTGGAATAAATTGTAATAACCTTTCAAAAACTAGCAGCTTTTAAAAGTATTAATTTCTACTCCAGATAATTGGAAAGGACACCTGGGTGGGTAGGCAATATTTTTTATGGGATTGCTCTGTCAGGAGCTCAGATTGTCTCTGGACTCAGCAATGATCATTTAGCACTAAATGACAGTGAATCTTGCAAATGGGTCTTCCTAGATGGTGTTTGCCATAAATTACCAAACTCCACTCCCCTCAAGGTCAACTATACGAGAGGGCAGGTATCAAACGGCCTTCGCTGAGACCTAGAGTGGTCCTCAGGTTTCTCATAAATGGACAATAGTTGTGTTGGCTGCCATAAAATCAACTTAATGGACTGACAACATAAATTACCATCAAACTTTGACAACACTCCTCCCCTGAAAACAGCTGAAGAATGCTTTTATATCAAAGCTAGGGAAAATGGGTAACGATATGTTTTGCTCTGCACTAGATCATAAATATTTTTAACAATGCTAAGCAGAGAATGAATTAATATTAGAAGCCACAATATGCTTTACCTGAGCATTAAAAACAGCACCTAAGTAATACTAAATGGCACTTGCTTTCTGAAGAAACCGATATATATATATATACTATAGAGTAATACAATGGATTATGTGTGTGTATGTGTTTATCTGTGCATATATTTGGTTTTTTGGAAAGAAGGTTCCATTTGCCTAACACTCATCATTTTCACTTAGCATAAACAAAAAAAGTAATATTGTGTGGTTTCTAATATGATTTTCTTTGTGTATTCCACTGGGGCCACTATGAAGAGAGATTCTTGAATTCTGACATTAACTCAATCATTAATTCACTTTCTCAATGGCTCTATTTTTTTTTACAGTAAAAGTATAATAATTACAATATAAATGCATTTGAAAGACAATGGAATTAATAAAAATCAAATTATTAGAGGATTATATCAATAGATTTAACAAAATAATCCATTGTATGCTTCATTAATTTTAAAAAATCAATTTGGTAGAAAATATGCAAGCTAAACTAATAAATTGGGATTTTAGAAGTAAATGAAACAACACTGTTTAGCTGAATTTTCTTTGCTCATCTTATTGTGGGGGTCATACCGTAACTTAATTATTATGATTATCATTATGGTTACATAAATATAACACTATTCTCAGTCATTTTATTATGACAGTTATAATCTCTAGAAATGCAGTTCTCTGTAGATTTTAGAAAAAGAAATGCTATAGTGAGCAAAAAGTAAAAGCAGACTATGAATATTGTATATATCTTATGAACTCTACATGCTTTTTAAATTATAAAAAATTTCAAAAAGCATTTAAAAGTAGTGTTTTTTGTGTTTTCACCTCCAATATCAACTCATCACCTCCTGTGGTGTCTTTCTTTGTGCTGTTTCTCAAATTTATTTCTTTCCTTCTGTTCCTATTGTCACTTCTGTCCAGAACCTCATCACCTTACACCTGAGTTATTGCGGTAGTTTCTTTGCTCTGTTCTCCTTCCACCAATCCATCCTGCCTTGTCCTGCCAAATTAATCTTTTTTAAAGCACTGGTTTAATTATATCACTCCCCTGCTCAAAAATATTCGGTGACTTCCTATCTCTCGGAGGCCAAAGGACAGAGTCTTTAACTAGAGTCAAAGGCTCTGGCTGTCTGGCCTCTCCTCTTTTTCCAGTTCTGTCTTCTCCAGTTCCATGAACAAACCTTTGAGACAATAAATGTATTTGTTACCTGGCAGCTTCCACCACAAGAAGGTGCCTGGCCAGTACCATCTATCCTCTCAGCCAATCAGAGCTGCCTTCTCACAAAAGGCTTTTTTTTAACCACTTCAACCCATCATCTGCACCTCCGGCCATAAAGTTGAAGCACTCATTTTTTTTTTCCTGAAATTAGCTGTAATTTATTTCACTTTCTGAATATTATGTGATTTTGGTTTTCCTTGCTTGATGCTTACCTGGTCTTTTCTAACTAATTTGTAAATTTCTTTAAGGGCAGATGTTTTGGGTTCTTATTATCTGCTGATGTTTGTAGCACAAAGTTAAGAAAATAGTTGGTAATCAATAGGCATGTGTTAATGAAGGCATGTAAAGTGCAGCTCTGAGCTTCTTGTAAGATTAGGAAGAAAGCTACTCAGTTGTGCTTGTGACTTGTGGTATTTCAGCAATGTACACATGTAAGGAAATTTTCTTAAGTTTAATAAACTTGCTTTCCTAGCAGTAGAAGATGGCCCAAGTCTTTGGGCCCCTGCACCCATGTGGGAGACCTGAAACAAGCTCCTGGCTCTTGGCTTTGGATCAGCACAGCTCTGGCCATTGCAGGCATTTGGGGAGTGTACCATCGGATGGAAGACCTCTCTTTCTCTGTCTCTACCTTTCTCTGTAACTCTGTCTTTCAAATAAATCTTTTTTAAAAAATAAACTTGCTTTCTTTTTTAAGTTTTTAAAATGTAGAAATTTTAGACTATAAAATGCAATCTGAGTACATTGGCTTTACAACATTAAAATGTGACTTTAAGCAAAACATGGGTAGTATTAGAATAAACACAAACCCGTACATACTTGTTGAACTAATACAAACTTTCTGAAAATTCCTTACTATCACAAAGCTCAACGATTTCTAAATAAAACTGAACTCATTCCTAGAAAAAACTGAGAGAAAAAAGATCAGCATGCAAGAGTCTAAAGTTGTTATTTTAAAAATCAGACATATTTTAGCTTATAATATTCTATAATAGAAGGAACAAGGGTTTTGGAACTCAGACTTAAATTGATGACTTGGTTTTTTTCCTTACATGTTATGCCATCTTTGCATCTTTGTCTACTGGATGCCTTTGAATTAAACATTTTCATAAGGCAAATGGAAATACTATTAATTTCTAATTCATTTGGAAAACCTGACATGAATGAACCTTTTTGAGCCATTTATTAGGATAATGGATATAAATCCCTTAGGGCACCTCGCCTCTTATCTGGCATGTTAATAAATGGTAGCTATTATTACTGTTTTTGTTATGAGAGTTTTCTTTTGAGCTCATTATCTTTTGGTCTCCCTAACAGTTAAAGAGCATGGGAATAGGAGTCTAAAGAACCTGTGTTTGAATTGTGGCTCTACCATGTACTAATTTACTTATCTATTTATTAACTTATCTAAGCCTTAGTTTACTTGGCTGTAGAAGTAGATAACAAAATCTCCTTTCAGAACTATTGTAAAGACAAAGAATGATGTATTTTAAAGTGTAAGCACAGAGCAGACACTCTATGAATGGTAAATACTATTCTAGATCTCCTGAGTCTTCTGTCAGACAGCTACTGTTCTGCTGTGTGTTGAAGAGCACATGCACCTGAACATTTTAAATAAAAGAGGTGGAAATTTTCTCCATTATATTTCACTACTTTACAGAAAAGCATAATTCAGGCTTACAAAAACTAGTCCTACAAATAACATTTTTTGTATAATCTATTTGTTTAATGACTTATAGTTATAAAGTACGTTTATAATGAGGACTATATTCCCAAAATATTTCCCAGATTAGCCATTTGTTGCTGAATTACTGTTCTCATTATCCTTGCAACCCATTCTACCATTAAAATGCTTAACAACTGACAATAATGATAAACTGCAAATATTAAAGAAGTTATTAAAATACTCAGATGTGCTATAGTCATTGGTCTATATCTCTAGAAACACTTGAGAGTTGAAATTAGTTGGATGAAATCAAGCAATTGATCATAAAATCTCCATTTCAGCAGCAGATTTTGGAAGCAGAGGCCTCCTCTAGGAAGGTTTTGACAAAGACTCATAAAAATAATTTCTTAACTTCTCTTTGACTTTTAGAATATTGTTTAAATTATCAGCTAAGCTACTTGCTTTTGTCCAGGTTAAAATGCAGTTTTGGGGCTGTGCATTTGGCATAGTGATTAAGAATTCAAGTTAAAATGTCTGGGTTCAACTCACAGCTCTAACTCCTGATTTTAGCTTTTTGCTAATATACAACCTGAGGCAGAAGGTAATGGCTCAAGTAATTGGATTCCTGCTACCCACGTGAGAAGCCAGGATTGAGTTCTCGGTTCCTGGCTTTTGGTTCCTGGCCTTTGTAGGCATTTGGGATGTGAATCAGCAGATGGGTGCTCTTGCCCTCTCTCTTAGGTGGCTTATGAAAATTAAAATGTAAACAAAAGAATAGAGGGAAATGTGGATAGCTTTCCTAAATCTACATAAATACAGTATGTCATAGGATGAGATTAATATCATTTAAACGCAGTAGGAATGCAATTTAAGTGTTAAGAACCTGAAAGTACCTCAGTTTTATAGGACAGGGCTGTTTTTATTATCATACAAACTGAATCATGTGCTTAAAAACTAATCAAACACACTACTTCCCTTCAATGTCTATCACAAAACAAGACATCAGCTACAAGTGCAATTAATTTCTTTGAAAAACTACAGAGATTGTTTCAAGAAGCAGTAGGCTGGGTCCCACTGAGGCTCCTAGAGTGTTCAGGGACTAGGGGACATGCATATGTACTTTTAGAGCCATGTATCTAAGGATAAAGTAACTCTTAACCTTTCAAATGAGTACCTTGCTATATAGCTGTTCTTTAAACAAGGTATCTGGCTCCATATGCAATGTCCCGCTTTCCAATGTTTTGTCCTACATCCATCCTTTGATGTAATGATTCTGATCATTAAGCCTACATTTTAAAACATGATATAACCTATTATAAAGATCACAGCTGCTTAGTAATTGAGAATTGATTAGCAAACCAGACCATTTGGGGCCATCTTTTCTACATCTGCTCTTGGAATCCCTACATAAGTACAGTATTTCTACTGTTTGGTTTTTGTTTCCCTTTATTGCTTCCACTTTTTTCCATCACTTACCAGGGATTTAAACCCATTTAAAACCATTTGGGGACTTCTTAGCTGTTTCACTATTTATAATTACCAGACTCATAATTATAACTTATGTTTTTAATATCTCTGATCTTTTCAAAGCCATTTACAAATAAAATACTTTGATTCTCATATAAAATCATGTGAGATGAGGAAATTGAGACACAAGAGGCTTTAATGATACACTTGAGGTCATTTGCATTATTGTCAAAACAGAGTGCTTGCTTCCTGTAGGTCTCACTTGCCCTCATCATTGCTATATCATTTGTTTGGTCTTTGGCTTAGAATTGTGCTGGAAATTCTTGTCAACGGTGTGATTTTTAAGTTAGTTAAACTCTTAAACTCCCTGAATCTTACCTTTCTTATTTGTCAATGGGGGTATCTATACCTACTTCATAAAGTTATTCTGAGGATTAAATGGAATGATATGTGTAAAGTAAAAAACCTAGAAAATCTTCACCTTTGGTGATGCTTGCCTTAACACTATTTCTTTTGAGTCTACTGAGGGTCTCTGCAGTGTTCTGGAGTTCACTGGTGGCCCAAGAGGACACAGCATACTCAATGTATTAGTAGGGTGGTAAAATTTAATCTCACCATGGATTTATCAGTCATTTACTACATCCTAGCACAGTGGTAAATGGGGCAGATCCACAAATAAAGTAGCAGTAGCCAAGAAGTTTTATAAGTGACAAGAGCAAAATGTATTGATAGTTTCCCATACAACAAAGAGACTGTAACAGGAGCTAGTCTACCATGTTTAACAGAACTCTTCATAAAATCCCCAATTAACACCAAATAGAATAAAGTAAATGTAAATATATTTCATATAAAGTTTATAGTTTGCTTTTAAATCACATATTCTGTCAAGTCTCAAAGTGTTATTTTTGTAAACAGTGGTACCACATCCAAACTGTACCATTATATAATGAGGCAGTGAGGCAGAGAGGGTGGAAGTGCCAGTCTCACAGTGAGCCTAGTTAGGAGAAGTTACAAATGTGTTAGGTGTTTCTGCTGTGTTTTCATTACTTGAGTTACCTAGATGATAAAATACCCTAGGGTAGTAATAGCTATTTGGTATTTTTTTCCCCTACTTGTTCCCAGGTACTTGTTCCAGTGTCCTAGAACAGAAATATTTGTTGAGTTGAATTTTTACTTCTACAGCATCACCCTACCCCATTGCCTACTGAAAAAAGTATTTATGCCTCTACTTATCTCATCCTCTTTGGATTATGCGTTAAAAAGGGAATTTGCTGTCAACCAAAGACATTTCACGTTAAAATATTTTAAAGGTTAAACCTAGCAATATCAGCATAATTTAGCTTACAATATAGGAAAAATAGTCACTGTGCACTTACTCCCCATGTAGGATCTCTGTCCTTATTGTGTTGTACTATGTGAATCAATGGTATAACTAGTACTCAAACAGTATTTTACACTTTGTGTTTCTGTGTGAGCGCAAACTGTTGAAATCTTTACTTAATATATATTAAATTGATCTGTATATAAAGATAATTGAAAATGAATTTTGATGTAAATGGGATGGGAGAGGGAGCAGGAGATGGGAGGGTTGCAGGTGGGAGGGAAGTTATGGGGGGGAAAAGCCACTGTAATCCAAAAGCTGTACTTTGGAAATTTATATTTATTAAATAAAAGTTAAAATAAAAAATATAGGAATAGAGAAACCTAAATTTCATCTTCACCAGTAACAGCTAGTCACTGGGCACAGGTATAAGTTATAAAAACACAGGGATGAGACAACTTAGGGTTTAAGGTCAGACTCTTTCATTCTGATTCCAGCTCCTTTGAAGCTTTAAGCTTGATCTCTTGGACCCACAGTGTTCCTGTTCTGAGAATGAGGATGATGCCATCTATTTTATAGAATTATTGAGAAAATTAGTTGAAATGGAATATTACTGTATAGATAGCAATCAGCAGGTAATAATTTTGTGAGTGTGTAACAAATATTAGACACCATTCTAAATCCTTTTTTAATCTATCAACTTATTTAGTCTTCACAACAACCTAATGAGAGGGTATTATTATTCCCAGATTAGACAAAGAAATTAAGGCACAGGAAATTTTCACAGAATACCTTGCCAAGGCCACCCAGCTAGCAACCAGCTGAGCGTGGATCAAACTCAGTAGACTGGCTTCAAATCTACGTTCTTCATCTCCTCCCTATGTTGCCTCAATAAATCACAGCAGAACTTACTACATGCTTGTTTCATCTCTCCTTGGATTCTGGTGTACAAAAATACACTATATTCAGTGTTTTCCAGAAATAAACAGCTATTATCTTGAGGCATATAGGGCATATGTACAAAGAGAGAAAGAGTACACCATAAGAGTACAACATGCCAGAAGATGGGAATCATTACAATTCTAGAGCTTTGGAAGAAAGGATATAATCGGTCTGATGAGATCAGTGAGATTTGGTGATGTAGGCAGAACTTGACTTTAGTCTTGGAGGATAGACAACTAAACCCAACAAAGAGGAGCTGGTAGTTACTTCAGATTGTAGGGACAGCAGACAAAAAACATTGCTCTGCTCAGAAAATAGGGATCCATTGCATGAGTAAGAAGGTTTCTATACAGGAGCAGTAAGAATAGAGAGTGGGAGGTGGTTTAAAGTTATTTTGTGGAATATATATATATATATATATATATATATATTTGACAGGCAGAGTGGACAGTGAGAGAGAGAGAGAGAAAGGTCTTCCTTTGTGCCATTGGTTCACCCTCCAATGGCCGCTGTGGCTGGCGCACCATGCTGATCTGAAGGCAGGAGCCAAGTGCTTCTCCTGGTCTCCCATGGGGTGCACTGCACTTCTGAGCCATAGCAGAGAGCTGGCCTGGAAGAGGGGCAACCGGGACAGAATCCGGCGCCCCAACCGGGACTAGAACCTGGTGTGCTGGCGCCGCTAGGCGGAGGATAAGCCTGTTGAGCCACGGCACCGGGTGTGGAATATATTTTCAATTTTTATTAATAAAAAAGAACAGATTTAATGTATTTCATAGGTACAACTCTAAGAAGACAACAACATCTCCCTCATTCCCTCGGTCCCCTTAAAAGTCTCAGAAAGGAGGAAAGACCTACTGGAGGGCTATCAGGGTGATCTGAGTGGATTGTGCCTGTGCATGTCTGTGTGTATCTGAGGGGCCATGCCAAGTAATGCTTTGAAAGGACTTATGAAACAGCAGGTGTGTGAAACGGCAGGTGTACAACACTGACAGATGCAGGAAATGTCAGAAAATGGGTTACAAGTATATGGTGAAATCTTTAGCTCACATACCTACATTCGGACACTTTCCAGCTATGCCAGTGATGATTATCTGGTTGGTGGATATTCCATGGCCTCGCCTTACCTCCCAGCTGTCCGTTTGGTTTGCTTCCTGCTTCTGAGTACCTGATGATGGAGGCAAAGTAATTTTATAATTAGTCTTTCAAAAAGATTTTTATTTCTCCTTAGTAGCTGTCACTAAATATTTATTGTGGAAAGAAGTGTATGGATGACAATAACATGTTTTTATTTTTATTTATTTTTGATAAAGGTACTTTCAGTCCATTTATCACATAATTAGTTGATGAAGAGCAGAAACCACATTTGCTCGTGGTTTATTTACCTTGATGGGAGATGGGTTTCTAAACTGGGAGCTATTCCCACACACATAATATTCTTATGGAAGAACCTTGTTTTGGATCTAGATGCCAAGGGTTTTTTAGGTGAGTGGTTAAAGGTACTCTCCTTAAAAATCCTATGTATTGTGTATCTCCAGATGACCTTTTTCAGACATCTGCTAGTTATTATTCTTCTTCTTATCTCTGGTATTACATGAATATAGTAAGCAGTTGTGTCTTTCAAAGTTGAATATTTAGGAGACCTGAGAATCCCCTGACATGTTGACTCTAAAACTAAAGTGCTGTATCAGAAGCATGAAAAAAAGGAAAGTGATGGGAGAAGTGGAACAGAGTGCAGTGTCAAACTCTTTCTTAAAAGTAGTATTTAGTTACTACTTCAGTATGCTATTAAAAGTGTTTAAGATATCTAAACAGATTGTAGGAGCTGATTTTGAAAAGACTTCAACAAGTTTGTGGAAAAATGCGACTCAAAGATTAGTTTATTTTGGTGTAAAAAAATTGAAATCCATGCATTTTTTTCCATAATATATATTTTCCCCTGAACCTTCTGAAGACCCCTTGTATGTATGGTTTCTAATTGTTTTTTTTACCAAAATAAACTTACTTTTTAACTCCATTTTCAAAGAAGCTTTTGGAGTATCCTCATATATCATTATCAATAAAACATATTCAATGACAGTAAAACAGAGATTATTATGGTCCAAAATCCCTCAGAAATTCATCTTTTACTTGGGGTCATAGTATGTAAGTATATATGGGCTTCCAAGCAAACACATACCCACACCTACACCTCTTTTTTGTGAAAAGAAAAATGACTTTAAATTTCTATACTTGGCTACTAGCCAATTACTGACTCTATTGTATTCTTTGATTAATGCACTTCTACTACTTGTGTCCTTGTCAACTCTTCAACTTGCCCTCCCACTATTGCCCACATTGTTCTAGAGAAATCAAAAAATGAATAGGAAAAAAGGTGTAAAATATGTGCCCGTATTTTTTTTTCAGTTTCTTTTTTTTTAATTAAACTTTTATTTAATGAATATAAATTTCCAAAGTACAGCTTATGGGTTACAATGGGTTCCCCCTCCCAAAATTTCCCTCCCACCCACAACCCTCCCCTTTCCCGCTCCCTCTCCCCTTCCAATCACATCATGATTCATTTTCAATTCTCTTTATATACAGAAGATCAGTTTAGTATAGGCTCCACTGCTTGTGAGAATTTCTTGACATATGCACAGTCCTGTTGACCATTTTGTTTTGAAACAAGACAAACCTTCAACTACTCTTTTTCTCAATTTGTTTGATAAATTAGAATTATTTTCAAAGTTCCCAAATAAACAGAAATCATTATAATTATGAATGATTAATTGCTGAACTCAAGAGGGCACGCAACATTCATTACACCATAGAACTCATTCCCTAAGGGTAGCACCTTCAATTAGTTCAGTTTTTAGGACACAAGAAAAATGTGACCATCAGTAATTGCAAGTATTTTGTTCAAGACACAAAACAAGCTAACTTGCCTTTAAATCACTTCCTCTCTCTCAGCAGAAGCATTACTCTCTTTCAGATTATTTATGTTTGTACTCATTCCAGAAAAGCAATAGATAATAGAACACACTTCAAACTTATGCATCAATGCACTTCAGTTTTATGAAGAATTCTAATTGGATAAATTCAAATAGAAGGTAAGATGATGGAAGAATAAATGGTTTTAAAAGAAAGTCCATTTAAAGATATTTTGTAAACTTTAGCAATACATTTATTCACTAAATTTGAAAACATTTACTGTGAGCTTAGGCTAAATGATAGTTACTTTGAATTATATGACGCAGCTAATTCAACTATACATACAAGTATATTTCAATATTAATAAAAAATAGAAAGTTTAGAGTATATAGTATTTACAATTTTACAGATTTCTCTGCTCTGATTCAGTATCAAATTGACAGCCATGACCCAAGAAAAGTTTATCTTTGACTAGCTGCCACACCGGGAGATACATTTAGTTTTTCATTTAAGTAGTGAGAAGAAGTCATTAGAAATGTGGTACAAGGGGTTCAGAATGATAAATCTCAAGTTACCAATTCTACTTTTAATAATTAGTTGCCTGAGCCTTGTATTTAATTAAAATGCTTACTTTAAATGCTTATATTTAATTTAAACATAATTAGCTAAAATTAAATGTTACTGCCTCATCCATTTTGAAATTAATCACAAAATAGCTTAAACAGTGCTGTAAAATTTTAACATTGAAGTATATTAGGATCAATTTGCAACTTTTGTTTCTTTCAGTAGTGGACTCACAGAGAGCTGTTTACATTACGTACCACTGTAGCATCTCTGGCATGGCTAATGTGAAATAGAATCAAATATTGATATGTCCTTGACATTTCCTTTGCACAAAAGACATATGCTTTAACCTCCCAGGCAATAATAGCCAATAGCAAGGATATGATTGTTTAAACTTTAAAGGGATCTAAGTTTTAGACATTAATTTTGGTCTTAATACATTTAGGAGGAACTGCTGGTTTTCGCAGATGATTCATGTGTATGTAATGATCAGTGTAATAAAATTTCTTGAGGGAGCTCAATAAATGTAATCAGAAAGTGTTCAGAGAAAGGTTCTAATTTTAACTTGTATTTAAACAAGTGGCATGGTCTGTATACATAGTAACCCAAGGAAGAAGAGAGAAATGCAGAACAACTATTCCCACTCTCCAGAAACTGAGAATATCCTAAAACCCTTGAGTAGTTAGTTATCTCTAAGGGGCTTCCTGGTGCAGGGAGAAACTACATTCATGAATATCTAACCATCCCGGTGATTGGTGGGAAAAACTACTACGCTGTGCACATTTGTCTATTAATGATTATTGCTACCATTTATTAAATAAGTATTAGGCACTGAACTAAATGCCTGATGAAGTAGTTTTAGGCTCATATTACAAATGGATGATATCAAGCTTGGAGAGACTAAGGCACTTGACCAGGCTCACATAATTGTTAAGTGATGGAGGCAAGATCTGAAGCTTCAATTCACAGTTCCGCAGCTCAGCGTCTCTGGTTAAGGGAAGAATCACCACTGCTTCCACCTCCTGCACTACCACCATCACTACAAAATAGTGTTTTCTCTTGCAGTAACAGTGTGAGCTACTTGGCTTGACCATTTGTACATTTGGCTTGGCTTTAAGTAACTAAAATCTCTTGCCTCAAGCTTAGTATCTTCTCATACCAAGATGTGCAGAATTGTCTAATATTTTACTAAAACTTGAGTTTTCTATTCTCCAATGAACCTTTGAAGCTGAGGAAATAGATTCCCACCATTCTCTGACATTAGCTCAAACCTTTCCACAACTACCCCCTCCACTCCCACCAATAACCCTTCAGGCATTTTAATCGAGAGCAGACTGTAAAAGCAGACTCAGCTTATACATCAAGTCAAGCTGCACAGGGCATTCATTTTCTTTTCACACGGGCACTACTATGTGGTGTTCCAGGATACTGTTAATCCATACCTCAACTGCCATCTGTTTCTGTTTCTTCGAGTTATTCTGACCGCTTCCCACTCAGGATCTGGACTTGGATGTATTTTCTGCAATGCACATGGGAACTACACACAAATACCTCTCTTATTTAGATAAAGTGGTATTAGATTGTGGTCACAGTCAATCATCTATTGATCTGCAGTTTAACATTTCAATGTTGATCAGTATCTTAACTCTGGACATCCTCAGAAGACTCAAAGGGTTGGGAATCATCATAGAGCAATCATAATGGGGAGCGACTGTCTGAGGAACAGAAAAGGTGACTCACAGGCACATCTGCTTGGTTAATCTTGCTAAGGCCATTTAAATACCATCTGTTTTCCCATTCTTCTCAGGCTACTGTCTTCCTCGAGGCTAAAAGATTTTAAAATTACTGGGGAAAAAAAAAAAAACTTCTTGAGAAACTAGTTGGAGATTTTAATTCAGTATTTCATCTGCCAGACAGTGAAATGCAGTTAGCCGCAGCAAGTGTTCCTAACAGATAACAGCATTGTTGCTTCACATATAATTACATTGGGACTATGGTAGACATGGCCAACTACGTCATCATCACACTATTAGACGTGCTAGTAAGGCTGAAAAGAATCCATTGTGAGTAGGGTCAGAGCTACTTTTATTTGACTTCAAACCAGGGTTATCACGGCATAAAACCAATAATTCCTTTGAGAAAATATTTTTGGAATACAAAAAAGTAGTAAAGGGTAAATGAAACTGACAGTTATGACTGGCAGAGAGTTCAGGCATTTTGTGTTCTTTTGTGTTTGCTTTGGAATGTTAAACAGGTTGGGTCCTTTTTAAAAGAAAACATTTTATTCAGAACATTCTCCCATGAAAGCCCTCTTTGACAAAGTGTCATTTTTTGATATATTAGTACATGTCTGCCTACATTTTATATTCAAAAAAGGCAAGCAATGTTTTAACAACTTTTGACAAGCATGGGGAATTAAACTTCCACAGAATCAACTCTTTTAATGTAACACTAGAGCCTATTTTATATTTTTTATTTTGTACTTCTTCATGGCCGACCCCAGCATTTTCAATTTTGTCTGCTTATGGTTGGAAAAAAGCACAGAAACATTAAAGATGAGTAATTGGAATAGAACAAGTCAACACATCAATAGCATTTGTAAGCATGTAACTTTGAAATTTCTTGAGAAAAAGGGCTACAGATATAGCACTAGTGAATTATAAATGGACAAGAGGAAAAAAGTCAAATAAATTTCTAATAAAACAGACAAAACTTTTTGAGAAATTCAGCTAGCTCTTTTTTCCAAATTTAAATTGTATTTATTTTGGGGATAATATTTAAACAAAATTATTAATATAAAGAGACCAGGTTTCATGTATTTCATAGGTACAGTTCTAAGAAGACAACCATCCTTACCTCCTACACCTCTCCCTACCTAAGTCCCCCTCCTTCCTTCTTGTTTTAATTTTTACAAAAACATAATTTCAATTTACTCTATAATCACAGGATTAATTCATCACTAACTGTAATATTCAACAATCACAAGACTGAAAACAATCATATCACACGATGCTGTTTCATTGTAACATACTTTTTTGTATTCTACATTACCTGCCACATAAGAGAAAACATATGATATATGGTTTACAGTTGCATCCATTTTGATGTAAAAGACAGAATTTAATTCTTTTTTAATGGCTGAGTAGTATTCCACAGTGTACATGTACCACATTTTCTTTATGTAGTCATTAGTTGATGGACATCTGGGTCGAGTCCATATCTTATGTATTGTGAATTGAGCTGCAATAAACATGGTGGTGCAGATAGCTCTCTCACATGCTGATTTCATTCCCTCTATGTATAAATTCCCAGGAGAGAGATGGCTGAGTCATAAGGCAGATCTATCTTCAGATCTCTGAGGAATCTCCATACTGTCTTCCATAATGGTTTTCCTAGTTCACATTCCCACCAAGAGTGTATTAGGGCACCGTTCATTCCACATCTTCACCAACATCCATTGTTTTTTTTTTTATTTTTGGATAACAGCCACTCTAACTGGGGTGAAGTGGAACTTCATTGTGGCTTTTATTGGCATTTCCCTGATGGCTAGCTATCCTGAGCATTTTTATTCAGCTATCTCTTAATTTAAATTTACCAACTAAACCATAACTTCAAAAATTTCATCCTTTACTTATTGATAATGCAGCCTGTAACTATCAGAAACCTCACTTGGTTACTACCCATAGGCTTCTCAAGCCAAAACTTCACGACTTCTTTCATGCTCCCAAGCTGCCCCTCCTCCTGTGTCTCACTGATTGTGAGCTCATATGACTGGGGTCCTAATTGCTCTAGAGCTTCATTTGATCTCACTCTGGCCTGTCCTTATTCACTCATTCAGCCAGAACTTTTCCAATAACATTGAAAGGTCAGGCTCTTATTCCTTGGTCTACATCAACTTCTCAATCACCTTGGCTAATTTTGCCTCTGTCTGTCTGTCTGTCTCTCTCTCTCTGCTTGGATGTTAATTGTCATCAGGAAGATTTCTCTCACAGTTCTATCTATGGATGTCCTCTCTCCAGATCCTTAGAACTCTGGTCTCTCCCTATCACACCATGATAGGGTGATAGTCCCTATCACACCATGAGATGAGTGTTTTCTTGTGTCCCTAAGTAGACTTTAAGCTGTGTGAGGGCTAAGACCATGTTTATCTCCTTTATTAACTCTCTGCTTCTTTGACCAGTATTGGGATATTCCAGATACTCTCCACACTTTGTTAAAAAATGGATGAACCATTTGATTCATTAAGTCCATATATGATAAATGCACTTCATTTTCCTCCTTTTTAGTGACAGAACAAATTGTTATATACAAAAAGATTTTAAAAAATGTTTGAGTTGGGGTGTGTTAATGCTAATGTTCCCATTTGGTTATTGCATTTAGCTGGAACAAGAGGTCTCATGTTTTGGTTCAAGAGTTTTCTCATACTAACTCTGTAAAGAAAAGTGCTAAGTGGAAAGGATGCTAAGCTATGGAATGTTATGCTTGGAACTGAGTTGAAGACATATACTTACTGGTAACTACATGGATGATTAAAATGGAATAGAAAAGATTTATAGAGACCAATATTAAACAACTAAAGTAGCTGAAGGTCTTGATTCATACTGCTGTATCATTATAATCTGACTTTCCAGGGGAATACTACAGCTAGAATAGCAGAAAATTTTAAATCAGCACCCATTAGTGGATCAGAGAAATGGAGCTGGAAATAAAGCGTCTTATGAACATTGTTATTAGATAATGAAGATCTGTATCATCAATACTCATGAAAGGGCCTTAAATCTAATAAATCATCTGTGGATAATTATATTTTGACCATGACAAATTCGGAGAATTGGTTAATGCTCTTTGTATCCAAAATTCAAAAAAGTAACTGAAGTCAAATTTCAGTAGCTGGTGGCATCTCTGATATACAAGGGGTGTTTACAAAGATCATTGGAAATAGTTGTACATTTCACAAAAGCCTTTGGCTAAGGGAAAGTAGATGAACTGTCTGGGGGAGGGTGCAGGAGGGAAAGGACCCAGAAGAAAGAGAAGGAGCTACTTGCAGAGAGATGAGTGGGATCCTTATTTTTAAAATTGCCACAGCAGTTTTCCTTGACTTTCCTTGACAAGATTTTTAATCTTTTCCTAAGTCAAGATTAAAAAAATAATGAAATTTTGGAATGTTATCCTCCATAGCAAAAATAATATAAAAACAATTTTTATTCCCACATATATTACTTAACACAGCTATTTCTGGTTTTATAGATTAGTGCTGGCACTAATGCACCATTCTACATAAAAGAAATTCTTTATATTTTTAATTTTTAGTGTTCAGTTTTTGTCTTAGTCAACTCCCATTTCTTATTTTGAAATATGTTGAAGTATTTCACCAAGAACATTTAAGATGTTTTTACTGGTTTTCTTATGGGCTTCCTGGGCCATCATGTGGATGATAGCAGAAAACAAGTTCAAAGACAATAATAATGGTGAATAAGTTATAGCACTTTATATATAGTCTCCATTGAAGAAATAAATTTATTTTACTGAGTTGCATTTTCAACTGTATTTTCTCAAGAACTTTTATCCTCACCTCCTCCCTTCCTTAAATGCTTCTTTATAGCAATTCTCATTTCAAAAGTGTGCTTCAAATTGATTCTGAAACTTTACGTTCTCCACACTCTTTTCTGGCAATATGCTTTTTATCAGATCAGCAGAAACAATGTGAAGACACCTGTCACAGTAATTTCAAATGTCTATCATCCACCAAATTATACATAAGTGATCCATGGTTGCAATGTGGCCCTTGAATGAAGGACTTTTCAAGAAAGCCAAACAAATGCTGTGGAAACTATAAATGGGTACCTTGTAAGAAAAAGCCACTTGCATCATTTGCAGAACTTGCAGTTTTTATTTTTATCTTTAGTCACAACCAACGGAACATTTTTGAAAGAACTAATCTTGTGTTTCATTCACACAGAGTGTTATATACACATGCTCGCTTACTCGCAGGTAGAGACGTCATTCAACTAAGCTCCACAGGACTTCGGCTGAAAGTGGAGTGGGATTGGCAGAACAGCATTTACTGAATATCTACTCAGGGTAAGCAACAACCCCATGTCACCTCCATTCCTCTTCCCCCCAAAATAGGGGAAACTGTAATTATTAAACATCTATTGGTTTCTAAAGAGCATAGAAATCTATTTTTATGTCTTATATACCAATTCTTTTCTGAGGGTTTAACTTACATTCTGGCTACTTGTAGGTGATTCTGCTGTTCTGCCAGAGGTGAGAATCCTGCTCGAAAGCTGCCTTCTTCTCTGTTCAGTGAGGAACTCACAGAAGGCAATACCCTGTGATGTTTCCATACATGTATGCATTGTGTAATGTTCCAATCAAGGCAAACATACCTGTCTCCTCAAATGTTCTTAAATGTCCCTATTTCTAAACTGCAGTGGCACATTATTGCACTCATTGCCAGCATTTTATTGGTTTCACAAGAAAAAAGCAAACACTGAGGTCTTTACTTTGAAATTAATTTCTAGAATTTATTCTAACAAAGGACTTAGTCCTATGAGAGGTGTTCTAGTTATGAAAGAAGAGTTTCTTTTTATAAGAGTTTGTTTGCTGTTCAAAGGCTATTTTTATTTGGCATTTAAAATTTATATTTGTGCACTAAAAGAGGCTACCTGTGCAATCTTACATTTTCCGTGTCTGCATGGTAACCTTGAAAAGTTTGCTGAAGCAAGAAAACTTCTGTGTAGAGGAGCAAAAGTAGTACATTTATGTGTTGATACGGGAAGAAGAAAAAATATTAAAAACTCTTCTTAAATATGAAAAAAGTTTGAAATAAGTCCAGTTTGCTTCCAGTATTGTTTCTAGTGCTTGCTTATTTGCCACATTGTTTATTCATTGATTCATTGATGTTTTGCAAAAATACGTATTTTTTCTTTCTTTTATTTAACCATACAACGATTAGCAGAAGATACTAATGCTTCCCTTAGTTGTTCTGTCTTTGAACAGCTTTGTGAGGGTACTTCACAATTTCATGGAAAAACAATTTAAAAATAATTTTATCTGTTGCAAAAATATTTGAAATCTATGCATAATTTTGTCATAAAGTGCATTTTCCATTTTGAAGACCTCATGTACATGAAAACAGGTTACTCCAAAATAAGAAAGAAAAATAAAGGGTATTTTTAACTCAATCTAACAAGGTTTTATTTTATCAAATGTTCGTATAATTTCAATCTGAAAAAAAAAGTTTACACACAATTTTTATTAAAGACTCATAACCCATGAGATGGGTCACAAAGAAATAGGGGAATGTTGTGAAGCCAATCCTCCAAATGTAGCTAATCATATGGATTCCCAATTCCCATAGTGCACTTTTTGTAGAACAGAATAAAAATAATGGAATGATTCACGAATCTGCGTGTCATCCTTGCACAGGGGCCAGGCTAATCTCTGTATAGTTCCAATTTTAGTTTGTGCACTATCGAAGCAAGCACCAAAGAATATTTTTTAAAAAGATTTACTTATTTATTTGAAAGGGGGAAGGAGTTTCAAAGAGAGGGAGAGAATCTTCCCTCCCTCTTGAGGAGTTGGTTCACTCCCCAAATGGGCACAATGGCCAGAGCGGCACCAGGCTGACACCAGGAGGTTGGAATTGGACGCAGGGGCCCAAGCACTTGGGTCATCTTCTACTGTATTCCCAGGTGGTGCCTTAGCAGCAAGCTGGATTGGAAGTGGAGTGGCCAGGACTTGACTGGCGCCCATATGGGATGCTAGGTTTACAGGTGGTGGTTTAATGGACTATGCAAAAAGCTCACTCCCAATAAAGGATATTTCTATAGCAACAAAAACAATGAACTATTTTCCCACATGGCCACTGCAGAGACATCTCTTGGGTAGCTGATTTTTAGATGTGAAAAATGGCGGGTGACGTGGTATAACAGGTTGAACCACCATTTGGGAAACACAATCCTGTATCAGATTGCCAGTTTAAGTCCTGACTCCTCTGCAGTTCTAATCACATGTTGGCTCAAGTGCTTGGACCTTCCCATTCTCTTGGGAGTTCCTGGCTTTGGATCTGGTCTGGCCTAATCCTAGCTGTTGCAGTCATTTGAGGAGTGAATCAGATAATGGGTGGTATCTCTCTGTCTTTCCTCTCTCCGTCCCTTTCCTTTCCAGTAAAATAAGTAAATCTTAAAAATGAAACAAATCCATTTACCAATCAGCCTGCACCTGAGTGATGAAAAAAGACAAACGCTGCAAAGAACACGATACATGGACACAAAACAAAGCAAAATACACTCTCTAGTTATTCATGAGCGAGCGTTCATGATATCAACTTGCCTTCTGAATGGAGGGGGTAAGAGGAGGGTGACAAGAAAAGGGGAAACACACATCAACACAAACTGGAAGGGATGCTGTCCTACTCAGGCATTCAAGAAAGCGAGTGTGAAAGAGGAAGGGGTCCCTTTCAGAAATGGGTCCTTGTGAAGCTTTAACTCCCCAACGTGTTTTAAAATGTTTCCTCCTGTCAGCTGAAATCTTTCCGAGACAAGGTTCAGGAAAGCAAAAAACCATTACAGGACAATGGATGAGATGGCTGTCTTTGTGTAAAGCCTGTCTTTTTAAGGGGGAGTGATGAGGGAGAAGAAAGGCTTTTAGAGAATCAGGTGATAAGTAGTTATTGTTTTTTTTTTTTCTTACAAAATGCCATGTCAAACAGTTCTTCATGCACTTTTGAGAAAGAAATGAGTAATATTTACTATATATGTGACAAGCTATTTGACAGCACACATTTTCTTTGTCTTTTTTCACATATTTAGCCACTCTCAGCCAGGGACTGACTATATGAGTTGCTCAGAGCAAGATGTTTTTGCGGCTAGCATTGTGGCATAATGTGTGCTGCTGCCATCCTGTTTTGAGTGCTGATTCCAGTCCTGATGCTCTGCTAATGTCCTGCTCCCTGCTAATGAGCCTGGGAGAGCAGGAGATGGCCCAAGTGCTTGGACTCCTGCCACTCACACACCCATTTGGGAGACCTACATGGGAGACCCAAATGGAATTCCTGGATCCTGGCTTCAGCCTCTCCCAGATGTAGCTACAGGTATCCATTTGGGGAGTAAACAAATGGATGGAAGGTCTCTTTTTTTTTTCCCTCTGTCTCTTGTTGTCTCTCTTACCCTGTCAAATAAATACAATTTTTTTCAAAAGATCTTTTTGGATGTGGCACATAACAGACAGCCTGTCAACTCCTGGATCTTTTGATTGGCCATGTAACTCCAGAATGTGAGCCCCATGAAGGTAGTTTTGAGTTGCTGTTTTTTTTTTTTTTTTCTGTTTTGCTCACTGCTCTATCTTTAGCAACTGTAATCCTGTCTGGCAGATAGTATGCAATAAACACATGAGGTATGAATATAGGAATGTAGTTTCAGACCCCAAGTTTCCAATTCATTGTCAGATACTGCAACAAGCACTTATCTTTTAATATCTAATCAGTTAATCCTCTCAATTGCTATGTGATAAGGGCACTATTATCTCCATTTTAGAATTAGTTGTAAAATACTTGAGTTAGAATGACAGAGTTAAGTAATTTAAAGTATTGCAAGTTGTAGAAGGTATAGAAGGAAGTTACCTAGTTTAATTCTAATCCTGAAGTTCTTAGTATTCTAAATATTGGTTGGATCTTGCTTAGGTGATAGCCCTGCACCATCTCAGATTTGTTTTGGATTCTGACTCTGACCTCTAAACTATCCTCTAACTCTGGACTTGGAGATATTTAAGTTTTGTTTCTACACTCCAGCCTCTTACTTGTTTGTCTTTCTAGTGATAGTCTGTCTAGGTGGCCATAGAAAAATGCAACAAATATTTATTTTCTCATGGTTCTGGAGGTATGGAAGTCCCAACAGCAGCATGCCTCAGTGTTCAGGCTCTGGTGATCAGTCTTCTTCTGGCCTGCAGATGGCCACCTACATTCTGTGTACTCCATGGCTTCCTGAGTATGTGATTATTAAGAGAGAAAGAGCAGGGGATTAAGATGGCGGAATAGGGTGGGAACTTACTGCTCTAGTCTAGGAGAATATAGTTTTACAAAAGTAGAGAGAGTAAAGTCTCAGGGAAGAGTTAGGTGACAAATGGCAAAGGGAATTCCACCCAAACTGGAAGGACATTATGGATCTATGTGGAGGGTGTGGACATGCACAACTCAGGACCACAGTAGCATAGAACCTCAGCACCAGCACTGGAGTGAGGAGAGATCAGTCTGTAGCAACCCAAGCCACTGGTGATAAAGTGGTAGGAAGAGCCTGGAGGGAAACTGGCTTGGAGCCCTCTAGGGTACGGTATACCAGCCAAACTAGAGGAAGAAAAAAGAGGGAGGCTCATTTCTCTCTCCCCAACCACCTTGCAACCAGTGTCCTGTACAAGCTGATAGAGGGCAGGTGCTATTTTGGATATATGTAACAGCTACACCAGCTCATGTCTTTGCATCCAGCAACCAGCTGAGTGGAGATGGTTTAGTCTGGCAGGGCAAGCTGACAGGGGGCTGGGTGCTTGGGACTATGGGAGGATTGTGTGCCAGGTCTGTGAAAATACTGTGGCTGTGTGGGAGGGCTCAGAGCGTGGCTGGGACATTGGGCAGTCACTGTGGGAAACTCTACACACTTAGGGCTCCCTAATTCTTGGTGAGGGTCACTGCTATGGAATCTGTGCTCACACTGAAGACTGCACTTTGTGTGGTTCTTGCAGCAGTGAGGATGGATAGTATACTCACTGGGGCTAGCACCCATGCACTAGTCTCCTTTGAGGAGAAGAAGTGAGTGGAGACTACACCAACATAACTGAACAAAACTGTCTGATGAGAGAGAGAAAAGACAAATAGGAGGTGTGCCATGCCCAACCTTGGTGTTCACCTTGGACACTCCTTTCATCCTGGAGCGCTGAAAAGAGCTCCCTGGTCAGACCCATCACATGCCTTTAGATATTCACTGAAAAGTGGACTCTCCACTAATCCACAGAAGCATAGTCCAAAAATTAATGTCATCACAGGGAAAAAACAAAGAAGAAACCAACGAGTATCTCCACAAATGCCAAATAATAAATACAATTTAAGAAATAAGAATAAGGAAGACAACATAATGTCCCCAAAGGAACACAACATTTCAATACTAGAATGTGAAGATGAAGAGACTGAAGACATGCCAGAAATGGAATTTAAAAAATTGATTATAGGATTACTTAAAAGTAATCAGAAGGAAATCCATGAACTAAAAAAAGCTGTGCACAACACGAAAGAAAATTTCTCCCCAGGAATTGAGATCTTAAAGAGAAATCAAAATGAAATCCTGAAAATGAAGAATTCATTATGATAAAAAATGCAGTGGGAGGCCTTAACAAAATCAGTGAAGAAGATGAAAGAATTTCTGACCTAGAAGACAAATTGCAGGAAATTTTACAGTCAGACAAAAAAACAAGAAATTAGAAAATAAAAATACACTGTTGGAGATTTACAGGATATCATCAAATAGCCAAACATATGGGTCTTAGGCGATTCTGAAGGTATGGAAACAGAGAAAGGATTAGAAGGCCCTTTTAGTGAAATAATAACAGCAGCCATTTTGGGGGGTGAACCAACGGAAGGAAGACCTTTCTCTATGTCTCTCTCTCTCTCTCTCACTGTCTAACTCTGCCTGTCAAAAAAAAATACAAAGGAAACCCAAAGTAAAAAATAGGAATATTTATGGGAAAATGGCAGGGCAAAGTCGTTACTTATCAATAGTCACCTTGAGTGTAAATGGCCTCAGCTCTCCAGTTAAAAAACACAGAATGGCTGAATGGATTGAAAAATAAAATGCATCTATTTTCTGCCTATAAGCAACACATCTCATCAAGAAAGAAACTTAGACCAAAAATGAAAGGATGGAAAGAGATATTCCATGCTAACAGAAACCAAAAAAGAGCTGGTATACCCATAGTAATATCAGACAAAATAGACTTTAACACAAAAATTGTTAAAAGAGACAAAGAAGGGCACTATGTAATTATTAAAGGATCAGTTCAACAGGAAGATGTAACTATTATAAACATATATTAATGTTAATGGATCTAAAAGGAGACATAAATTCAAATACAATAGTAATGGGGGACTTCAATACCCCACTTTCAGCAATGGACAGATCAACCGCACAGAAAATCAGCAAGGAAACAAGTTAATCAACACTATAGACCAAATGAACCTAACAAACATCTAAAGATTTTTCCTACAGCTGCAGAATATACATGCCTTCTTACCAGTGCAGAGAACTTTCTTTAGGATATGCGGGCCATAAAGCAAGTCTCAGCAAATTCAAAAAAATCAAAATCATATCATGCATCCTCTAGAACCACAATGGAATGAAGCTGCAAATAGGCAACTCTAGAACATATGCAAACACAGACAATGAACAATATGCTCCTGAATGAACAGTGGATCATTGAAGAAATCAAAAGAGA
The DNA here is from genome assembly GCF_033115175.1 of Lepus europaeus. Classification (NCBI taxonomy): domain Eukaryota; kingdom Metazoa; phylum Chordata; class Mammalia; order Lagomorpha; family Leporidae; genus Lepus; species Lepus europaeus. Next base: position 112,251,838 of record NC_084829.1, read on the forward strand.
AATCACAAAATTTCTGGAGACAAATGAAGATGCCAATACAACATATAAAAGCTTATGGGATACAGCAAAATCAGTGTTAAGAAGAAAGTTTAGAGCAATTGGTGCCTACATCAAGAAACTGGAAAGGCACCAAATAAATGAGCTATCAATGCATCTCAAAGACCTGGAAAAACAAAAGCAAACCAAACTCAAACTAGTAGGAGAAAAGAAATAATTAAAAGTATAGAAGAAATAAACAAAATTGACACAAAAAACTATAAGAGATCAGCAAAACAAAGAGCTGGTTTTTGAAAAAATAAACAAAATTAACACACCACTGGCTCAACTAACCCCAAAAAGGAGGGAGAAGAACCAACTTAATACAATTAGAGATGAAAAGGGAAATGTAACAACAGATACCACAGAAAAAAAAAGAATCATAAAAATTACTACAAAGAGCTATATGCCAGCCAACAAACTGGGAAACCTAGAAGAAATTTATAGATTCCTGGACGTATACAACCTACCTAAATTGAATTATGAAGCCATAGAAAACTTGAACAGACCCATAACCAAGACAGAAATTGAATCAATAATAAAGACCCTCCCAACAAAGAAAAGCCCAGGACTTGATGGTTTCACTGCTGAATTCTACCAGACATTTAAAAAAGAACTAACTCCAATTCTTCTCAAGCTGAATCAAAACAATTGAAAGGGAGAGAATACTCCCAAATTCTTTCTATGAAGCCAGCATCATCTTAATTCTTAATCTGAAAAAAGATACCACAGAGAAAGAGAATTACAATCAATTTCCCTGATGGACACAGACACAAAAATCCTCACCAAAATACTAGAGAATTGAATCCAACAACATATCAGAAAGATCATTCACCTGGACCAAGTGGGATTTATATCAGGTGTGCAGGGATGGTTCAGCATTCCCATATCAATCAATGTGATATATCACATTAACAAATTGAAGAACAAAAACCATATGATTATTTCAATAGAGGCAGGGAAACCATTTGATAAAATACAACACCCTTTCATGACCAAAACTCTAAACAAACTTGGCATAGAAGGAACATTCCTAAATCAGGGCAATTTATGACAAAACCACAGCCAGCATCCTACTGAATGGGGAAAAATTGGAAGCATTCCCATTGAGATCCTGAACCAGACAAGGTTGCCCATTCTCACCACTGCTATTTAATACAGTCCTGGAAATTTGAGCAAAAGCCATCAGGCAAGAAAAGGAAATCAATGGGATACAAATTGGGAATGAGGAAGTCAAACTATCCCTATTTGCAGATGACATGATTCTACATATGAGATCCAAAAGATTTCATAAAGAGAGTATTGGAACTCATAGAAGAGTTTGGTAAATTAGCAGGACATAAAATCAGTACAGAAAAGTCAATAGTCTTTGTATACAAAGACAATGCTATGGCTGAGAAAGAACATCTAATATCAATCCCACTCACAACAGTTGTACAAAAAAATCAAATAACTTGGAATGAATTTAACCAACTGTTGTAAAGATCTCTATAGTAAGAATTACAAAACACTAAAAAAGGAAATAGAAGAAGATACAAAAAAATATTCCATGTTCATGGATTGGAAGAATCAATATCATCAAAATGTCCCTACTACTGAAAGCAATTTACAGATTCAATGTAATACCAATAAATATGCTAAGGACATTCTTCTAATATAGAAAAATGATGCTGAAATTTGTATGGAAACACAGGAGACCCTGAATGACTAAAGCAATCTTATACAACCAAAACCAAGCCAAAGGCATCACAATACCAGATTTGAAGACATGCTACAAGGTAGTTGTAATCAAAATAGTCTGGTACTGGTACAAAACATAGGAATAGATCAATGGAATAGACAGAAATGTAAGAAAGCAATCCAAGCATCTACAACCACTTTATCTTTGACATAGGAGCTAAAATCACCCTAGAGCAAGGACAGTATCTTCAACAAATGGTGCTGGGAAAACTGGATTTCCATATGCAGAAGTATGAAGCAAGACTCCTACTTTACACCTTATACCTTACATCTTACACAAAAATCCACTCAAAATGGATTAAAGACTATGACATGATACCATCAAATTATTAGAGAACATTGGAGAAACCCAGCAAGACATTGGCATAGGCAAAGTGTTCTTTGAAAGACCCCAGAGGCACCGGCAATCAAAGCCAAAATTGACAAATAGGATTACATCAAATTGAGAATCTTCTGTACTGAAAAATAAACACTCAACATAAGTGACGAGACAACCTGAAGAATGGGAGAAATTATTTGTAAACTATACAACTGATAAATGATTAATATCCAGAATATATAATATCCAGAATATATATATTAAGAAATTCAACAACAACGAAACAAACTACCCAGTTATTAAATGGGCAAAATACTTAAACATAATTTTCAAAAGAGGAAATCCAAATAGCCAACAGACAAATGAAAAATGCTCAGGATCATTAGCCATCAGTGAAATGCAAATCAAAAGTACAATGAGGTTTCACCTTACCCCATTAGAGTGGCTTTCATACAGAAATCAAGAAACAACAAATGCTGGAGAGGATGTGGAGAAAAAGTACCCTAATCCATTGTTGGTGGGAATGTTAACTGGTTAAGCCACTATGGAAGACAGTATGGAGATACCTCAGAAATTTGAATACAGACCTATCATATGACCCAGCCATTCCACTCCTGGGAATTTACTCAAGGGAAATGAAATCAACATATGAAAGAGTTATCTGTCCCTCATGTTTATTTTAGGTCAATTTGTAATAGGTAAGACATCAACCCAAATGGCCATCAACTGAAGACTGGATGAAGAAATTAGGGGATGTACACCATGTAATACTATATAGCTGTTTAAAACAAAAACCAAAAAATACAAAATCCAGTCATTTGCAACAAAATGGATGAAACTGAAAAATACCATATTTAGTGAAATAAGCCAGTCCCAAAGGGACAGATATCATATGTTCTCCCTGACCTGTGACAACTAATAGAGCACCGAAAAGGCAATCTGTAGAAGTAAAATTGACAACTTGAGAAGCAATGATTTTGAACAGCCCTTGTCTCAAATGTTGATAATCAGTTTTTTGTTCCTTTTTTCATAATATTTATTGAACTCTTTACTTAACATAGCGTTAATCATATGTGTATAAAGTTAACTGAAAATAGATCTTAGTAAAAAATAATAGTGGAAATAAGTGAGGTAGGAGGAAGTAGGTTGGAGTGTGGGTAGGAGGGCAGGCACATTGAGAAGAATCACCATATTCCTAAGGTTGTAATTATGAAATACATGAAGTTTGTTAACTGTAAAGCTATAAAGTTCTGCATACATTGCTTAATAAGTTACAGTTTAAAAACTTGCCATGGGTCCCCAAATCCCCTTAAGATGGGTGGTAAAAGTAGCATTTTAAGTGTTAAAGTGATCATATGGATAAGATTAAGTGTTAAAGTGATCATATAAATAGGATTACATGTTTGGTAATAATAACAGAATTAAAAAGGATTAATGCTCCAACATGGGAAGTAGTCCACACAGCAGACTCATGTAGAATAACAATCGCTTGAAGTAGCACTCTGACCTTGGAATCAGCCTTAAGGCATTCTGGTCTGGCTGAAGAGCCCATGAAATCATTTCAGGCATGAAAAGCCAAGATTGTGACAAAAAGTGTCCTACATGAAGGATCTCTGTGCATGAGACCCCAGTGGAAAGAAGTGGTCATCAAAGAAGGATGTACTTTTCCTTGAAGGGAGGAGAGAACTTCCACTTTGCTTATGGTCTTGTCTAAATTCTAAGGAGTTTGTGGATTCAATAGGCTTCCATAGCCTAGGCAGCTCATGTCAAGAGCCTCAGGTGATCACTGATATCATACATAAGAGTTTTAATTGCTAAATTAACAATAAGAGACACTGTGCATCACCTGCAATGCAGGACTTCTGTCCTTAAAGAGTTATATTGTAAAGTTAATAGTAAAACTTGTTCTCAAATATTTACTTCATTTTAGTGTATCGAGTAGAAGATATTCTTATGTCTCATAAGTTATGTCTAAGTGCTCGCAAAACATATATCATTCTTGGGTTCTTTTTTAAACTTAATTAAGTTTCTCAAGAAAAAAGAATGCTTAAAAAAAAGTGAAATCAACTTCGAGGTGCAATGACTTTGAATAACCCTTGTCTCAACTGTTGAGGAACTTTTTTTTCCTTGCAATTTGATGAACTCTTTAGTTAGTATAGAGTTAATTTTCTGTGTATAAAGTTACTGAAAATAGATCTTAGTAAAAAATAAAAGTGGGAATAGGAGAGGGAGGTGGAAAAGGGGTGGGTGGCAGGCTGGGTATGGTGGGAAGAATTACTATATTCCGAAAGTTATATTTATTAAAAGCATGAAGTTTGTATTCCTTAAAAAATAAAAGTTTTCTTTGGGAAAGAATTTTTAAAAAACTAAATAAAAAGAGAGAGAAAGAGCTCTCTCTCTTAGAAGGCTACCAATCTATGAGATAAGTATCTCCACTTTATGTCTTCATTGAACCTTAATTAGCTCCTAAAATTAGCTTTATCTGCAAGTACACACTGAGGGAGGGAGAAGGACTTCAACTATGAATTGGGGGGTGAGAGGGCACTACTCAGTCACAGCAACTTACCTATGACAACAACAATCAGATATTTTCCATTTCTCTGCTTTAATTTCATGATTCACTGTCACACTTGTTGGAATAATTCTTTTGTCTCCTTATGGATTACTTTAGTGTCTTAACCTTCATAATTTATAGATTGAATGTGTGTATCTAGGTCAAGTATAATTTGAGGAAATGTCGAAGTTCTCTCCATAGTCAGGTTACTGTTCTGATTCATTTTTCCAACAATGATCTCTGAGATGTATCATGATCATTCTAGAAACTTCACACTGGCCGTCTAGAGTTAACATTGCTAAAGAGAACATAGATTCAGTATCAGAGACCTGAATCTTACCTTTCCTTCTACCTGTGTGACCTGGAGAACATTGTGAAATTCATAAAATACTTATTTAACAGTTGCTGGTTTTGTGAGTCTACCAATTCATAAATATCTGATGTTTCCTAAAGGGAAATTCATAAATACAGTATAGACTAATATGGTTTCCAATGGCCATCATGTGTTAGTTTCTTACATGTAATTTTGAGAATGTCTGTTCTGAGTAGACAATGGACCAAAGTTAACACAACTCTACATTATTCCTTGGGATACCATAAGTGTTTCTTGGACATTTTCCAGTTGTACCTTAGAGTTAGAAATATATTCTGAATATTCTGATCCAGTTACTATAAAACTTCCTTATCAGGCTGGTGCTGTTGTAGTGGGTAAAGCCACCGCCTGCAGTGCTGGCATCTCATACAGGCGCCAGTTTGAATCCTGGTTGCTCCACTTCCAATCCAGCTCTTTGCTATGGCCTGGGAAAGCAGTGGAAGATGGGTCAAGTCCTTGGGCCCCTGAACCTGCATGGGAGTCCTGAAAGAGACTCCTGGCTCCTGGCTTCGGATCAGCCCAGCTCTGGCTGTTGTAGCCATCTGGGGAGTGAACCAGCAGATGGAAGACATCTCTCTGCCTCTGACTATCTGTAACACTGTCCTTCAAATAAATAAATAACAAAAAAACAAAAAACAAAAACTTCCTTACCATGTCCAGGGTTAGGAATGGGCATGAAAGTTAGAACAATCTGTGTTTAGTAACAATAGTCTTATTTTGTATACTGGCATGAAGCTGCTATTAGTGTCATAGTGCATCTTGTAGAAGAGCAGAATGTATAGCATCATGACCTGTGCCAAGATTTAAAAATGTTATAGATTTGGCCTTTGTAGACATGAATAAAATATCAAGAAGTCCTGGTATATCTTTGTAAACATTTTTAAAGACAATTTTATTATTTATTTGAGAGGCAGTGTTACAGATGGAGAGAGGGAGAAGCAGAGAGAAAGGTCTTCCATCCACTGGCCCCAACAGTCAGAGCTGGGCTGACCCGAATCCAGGAGCCAGGAGCTTCTTCTGGGTATCCCACATTGGTTCAGGGGCCCAAGGACTTGGGCCATCTTCCACTGCTTCCCTAGGCCGTTAGTAGGACACTGGATTGGAAGAGGAGCAGTTGGGGCATGAACTGCCCATAGGTGATGCAGGAGGAGGCTTAACCTCACCACAGCCCCAGCCCCAGCTATGCAAACATTTTAAAAGAGAGTTTCCACTACCTCCCCAAATATGCAGACCTGTTGATTCATGAACATCTTTGTTCAGGGAACTTAAGGAAGTCTAATGTGTGTGTCCAGGCATGTATATGTGTACATGATATCTTAAATAGCAAAGATCCTCTGGAGGCCAGATATTTCTTTAAATGTTTTATTAGCTTACATTTAAAGATACAAGAGTGTTTTTAAACCTAAGATTGAAACTATTAAAAATTATGTATCTATAGTAAATGCAAGGTCATATTTAAAACAGAGAATGTGTGTAAATCCAATATATTTCTATATTTATTCTTATATCTATTTCTATATATATTTCACTATATTTCTATATTTATTCTTATATTCCAACATAAGTCTATATTATAGACTTATGGAAAGTATTGTTAGATTTTCAAATAATTATTTGAGTTTAATTATGAATTATTTATTTTTAGAGAAGATATTCATCATTCCTAAGCTGCTATTAGGTACTAAATTTAGACAATAATGAACAAGTAGAAAAAGTAATTTTTTTTCCATATGGTCATTCATAACTGAACACCAAAAGTTTTCTGATGTTGGGCACTGTGATAACTAGTTTGATTTGCTTAATTTTATTCTAGTTTCTCTAAAAGGCCAAGTTATAAAAAATGTAGTGAAGAATCCTTGAGAAGTAATTTGGAATCCAACTTCTTGCTTTGGCTCAGGGATTAATTTACTCTGAGGTCTTGAGTTGATTACTAAGCCTCCTGGAGTCTGCTTTTCCATCAGCAAAGCAAGAGGTTAAGATTAGATAACATTTTTTAAAAAAACTGTTTGCTTTTTTTTTTTTAAGATTATGTATTTGAAAGGCAGAGTTACACAGAGAAAAGGAGAGGCAGAGATAGAGAAAGGTCTTCCATCCACTGGTTCACTCTCCAAATGGACACAATGGCTAGAGCTGGGCCAATTCAAAGCCAGAAGGCTGGAGCTTCCTCCAGGTCTCCCATTTCGGTGCAGGGGCCCAAGGACTTGCGTCATTTTCCGTTGCTTTCCCAGGCACACTAGCAGGGAGCTGGGTTGGTAGTGGAGCAGCTGGGTCTCAAACTGCTATATGGGATGCCAGCATTGAAGGCAATGGATTTACCTGCTAATCTACAATGCTGGCCCCTAGATGAGCTTTTAAGTTTTATGTGTCTACTTAGATTATGATTCTAGTTGCTTATTCCTATACTAGAGCCAATGAGTAAGACAGTAATCCCCATGACAAAGAAGACAGTAAGGATTATTTAAGAAAATATTATTGGGGGCAGAGCCAAGATGGCGGAATAGTGAGGGCACGCACCAATAATCCGGGAAAAGATAGTTTAATAAAAGTGGAGTTACTGTAGCCTCCGGAAAAGACTCAGGAAAAAACTGCAGAGGAAACTCTTCTGGATCTAGTGGATGTGACACAGAGGACCTACGGGGAGACCAAGGTCGCCTACCGCGTGGAAGCCCAGCCGCAGAGTCTGCGTGCCAGTGCTGGAAGGGGAGGTGAGACAAAAACCCCAGGAACACGAGACATTGGCAGGTAAAGGCAGAACGAGGCCTGAGGCCCCACTGGGGAAAGTTCACCAGGCTGACTGGAGGAGAGAAAAAAACGAATAAATAACGGGAACCAGCATGGATACTAGCCTCCCTCTCTACTCACCTTACAAAGCCGAGCAAGACAAAGAGCAGGCACAATTTTATGTATGTAAAATGGTGCTGGCCATTAGCAAAGCAGAAAAACCTGACTCTGGTGGGGAGAAATAACAGGAGGTTAGAATCTAGTGAAAGTTTGTGGAGCTAACGAACTGAAACTGAAAATCTGAGGAGAAGCGAGAGAACTCACCAAGTACACAAACTCGGTAACCTTGGCAACCCGGTGAGAGACAATCTGGGTGAGTCACCTTTGGTATACCATTAACCCTGAAGAACCAAACAGAGCTCTTTGGCCACACCCATCACAGCCTCTAAGGATCCATCAAAAGCAGACAGTCCACTTAATCTAGAGTCATAGTATTAAGAGAAAAAAGCACAACAACGAAGGAACCAAAGAATATTTCCAGTATGCCAAATAAATGTAGAAACCAAGGTAACAAGAGCAAGGAAGACACTACTATGCCCCCAAATGAAAAAGACACCCCAAGCCAAGATTATGAAGATGATGAGATAGAAGAAATGCAAGAAGCGGATCTCAAAAAATTGATAAGAACATTAAGAAGTTCTCAAAAACAAATTCTTGAACTACAGAAATCCTTAATGGACAAGATAGAATATCTCTCTCATGAAAATTAAATATTAAGGAGGAATCAAAATGTAATGAAACAACTAGTAGAATATGAAACTGTGATAGTGATGAGAAATCATAATGAAATGAAGAATTCAATAGATCAAATGACAAACACATTAGAGAGCCTTAAAAACAGTATGGGTGAAGCAGAAGAGAGAATATCGGACTCAGAAGACACAGAACAGGAAAGGAAACAGGCAAACCAAAGAAAAGAAGAGGAAATTAGAAATCTAAAAAATATTGTCGGGAATCTAGAGGATACTATTAAAAAACCCAACATTCGTGTTCTAGGAGTTCCTGAAGGCATGGAGAGGGAGAAAGGATTAGATGGCCTTTTAGGTGAGATACTAGCAGAAAATTTCCCAGGTTTGGAGAAGGACGGAGACATCCTAGTACAGGAAGCTCATAGAACCCCTAGTAAACATGACCAAAAGAGATCTTCACCACGACATGTTGTAATCAAACTCATCACAGTGAAACATAAAGAAAAGATCCTAAAATGTGCAAGAGAGAAACGCCAGATTACTCTCAGAAGATCTCCAATTAGACTCACAGCTGACTTCTCATCAGAAACCCTACAAGCTAGAAGGGAATGGCGAGACATAGCCCAGGTACGAAGAGAGAAAAACTGCCAGCCCAGACTTTTATATCCTGCAAAGCTCTCATTTGTGAATGAAGGTGAAATAAAGACCTTTCGCAGCAAACAGAAATTGAAAGAATCTGTCACCACTCGTCCAGCCCTGCAAAAGATGCTTAAAGATGTGTTACACACAGAAACACAGAAACATGGTCACCAATATGAAAGAAGGTAAAGGAAGGAAACCTCACAGCAAAAGATCACAGGAAACTCAAAGCATATATTAGAAAATATCTTTGGCAAATGGCAGGGCAAAGTTACTCCTTCTCAATGGTCACATTGATTGTTAATAGACTTAACTCTCCCGTTAAAAGACACAGAATGGCTGACTGCGTTAAGGAACAAAACCCATCTATTTGCTGCTTACAAGAAACACATGTTTCCAACAAAGATGCATACAGACTGAAAGTGAAAGGCTGGGAAAAGATATACCATGCCAACAGAAATGAAAAAAGAGCGGGTGTAGCCATCTTAATATCGGATAACATAAACTTTACCACAAGAACTGTTAAGAGAAACAAAGAGGGGCACTATATAATGATTAAGGGATCCATTCAACAGGAACATATAACAATTATCAATGTATATGCACCTAATTGCAGGGCACCGGTTTATTTAAAAGATTTGTTAAGGGACTTAAAGGGAGACTTAGACCCCAATACAATAGTACTGGGGGACTTCAATACTCCACTCTCAGAAATAGATCAACAGGACAGAAGATCAACAAGGAGACAGTATATTTAAACGACACTATAGCCCCAATGGATCTAACAGATATCTACGGAACTTGTCATCCTACACATAAACCATTTACAATTTAAATTCTTCTCAGTAGTGCATGGAACCTTCTCTAGGATTGACCACATACTAGGCCATAAAGCAAGTCTCAGCAAATTCAAAAGAATTAGAATCATACCATGCAGCTTCTCAGACCGTGAAGGAATGAAGTTGGAAATTAGGAACTCGGGAATCCCTAGAGCATATGCAAACACATGGAGAGTGAACAACATGCTCCCGAATGAACAATGGGTCATAGAAGAAATCAAAAGAAAATCAAAAATTTTCTGGAAGTAAATGAGGATAACAGCACAACATACCAAAACTTATGGGATACAGCAAAAGCAGTGTTAAGAGGAAAATTTATATCACTAGGTGCCTACATCAAGAAATTGGAGAGGCACCAAATAGATGAGCTTTCAAGTCATCTCAAGGATCTAGAAAATCTGCAGCAAACCAAAACCAAATCTAGTAGGAGAAGAGAAATAATTAAAATCAGAGAAGAAATCAATAGGATTGAATCCAAAAAAACACTGCAAAATATCAGCCAAATGAGGAGCTGGTTTTTTGAAAAAATAAACAAAATTGACACCCCATTGGCCCAACTAACTAAAAAAAGAAAAGACCCAAATCTATAAAATCAGAGATGAAAAAGGAAACATAACAACAGACACCACAGAAATAAAAGAATCATCAGAAATTACTACAAGGACTTGTATGCCAGCAAACAGGGAAATCTATCAGAAACGGATAGATTCCTGGACACATTTAACCTACCTAAATTGAGCCAGGAAGACATAGAAAACCTAAACAGACCCATAACTGACACAGAAATTGAAACAGTAATAAAGGCCCTCCCAACAAAGAAAAGCCCAAGACCAGATGGATTCACTGCTGAATTCTACCAGACATTTAAAGAAGAACTAACTCCAATTCTTCTCAAACTATTCAGAACAATCTAAAAAGAGGGAATCCTCCCAAATTCTTTCTATGAAGCCAGCAGCACCTTAATTCCTAAACCGGAAAAAGATGCAGCATTGAAAGAGAATTACAGACCAATATCACTGATGAACATAGATGCAAAAATACTCAATAAAATTCTGGCCAATAGAATGCAACAACACATCAGAAAGATCATCCACCCAGACCAAGTGGGATTTATTCCTGGTAGGCAATCAACGTGATACACCACATTAACAGACTGCAGAAGAAAAACCATATGATTCTCTCAATAGACGCAGAGAAAGCATTTGATAAAATACAACACCCTTTCATAATGAAAACTCTAAGCAAACTGGGTATGGAAGGAACATTCCTCAATACAATCAAAGCAATATATGAAAAACCCACGGCCAGTATCCTATTGAATGGGGAAAAGTTGGAAGCATTTCCGCTGAGACCTGGTACCAGACAGGGATGCCCACTCTCACCACTGCTCTTCAATATAGTTCTGGAAGTTTTGGCCAGAGCTATTAGGCAAGAAAAAGAAATTAAAGGGATACAAATTGGGAAGGAAGAACTCAAACTATCCCTCTTTGCAGGTGATATGATTCTTTATTTAGGGGACCCAAAGAACTCTACTAAGAGACTAATGGAACTCATCGAAGAGTTTGGCAAAGTAGCAGGATATAAAATCAATGCACAAAAATCAACAGCCTTTGTATACACAGGCAATGCCACGGCTGAGGAAGAACTTCTAAGTTCAATCCCATTCTCAATAGCTACAAAAACAATCAAATACCTTGGAATAAACATAACCAAGGACGTTAAAGATCTCTACAATGGAAATTACAAAACCTTAGAGAAAGAAATAGAAGAGTATAGCAAAAAATGGAACAATCATCCATGCTCATGGATTGGAAGAATCAACATCATCAAAATGTCCATTCTCCCAAAAGCAATTTACATATTCAATGCAATACCAATCAAAATCCCGAAGACATTCTTCTCAGATCTGGAAAAAATGATGCTGAAATTCATATGGAGACACAGGAGACCTCGAATAGCCAAAGCAATCTTGTACAACAGAAACAAAGCCGGAGGCATCACAATACCAGATTTCAGGACATACTACAGGGCAGTTGTTATCAAAACAGCATGGTACTGGTACAGAAATAGATGGATAGACCAATGGAACAGAATAGAAACACCAGAAATCAATCCAAACATCTACAGCCAACTTGTATTGGATCTAGGATGCAAAACCAATCCCTGGAGTAAGGACAGTCTATTCAATAAATGGTGCTGGGAAAATTGGATTTCCACGTGCAGAAGCTTGAAGCAAGACTCCTACCTTTCACCTTGCACAAAAATTCACTAAACATGGATTAAAGACTTAAATCTATGACCTGACACCATCAAAATATTAGAGAGCATTGGAGAAACCCTGCAAGATATAGGTACTGGCAAAGACTTCTTGGAAAATACCCCAGGAGCACAAGCAGTCAAAGCCAAAATTAACATTTGGGATTGCATCAAATTGAGAAGTTTCTGTACTTCAAAAGAAACAGTAGGGAAAGTGAAGAGGCAACCGACAGAATGGGAAAAAATATTTGCAAACTATGCAACAGATAAAGGGTTGATAACCAGAATCTACAAAGAAATCAAGAAACTCCACAACATCAAAACAAACAACCCACTTAAGACATGGGTCAAGGACCTCAATAGACATTTTTTCAAAAGAGGAAATCCAAATGGCCAACAGGCACATGAAAAAATGTTCAAGATCACTAGCAATCAGGGAAATGCAAATCAAAACCACAATGAGGTTTCACCTCACCCCGGTGAGAATGGCTCACATTCAGAAATCTACCAACAATAGATGCTGGAGAGGATGTTGGGAAAAAGGGATAATAACCCACTGTTGGTGGGAATGCTAACTGGTTAAGCCTCTATGGAAGTCAGTCTGGAGATTCCTCAGAAACCTGAATATAACCCTACCATACAACCCAGCCATCCCACTCCTTGGAATTTACCCAAAGGAAATTAAATGGGCAAATAAAAAAGCTGTCTGCACCTTAATGTTTATTGTAGCTCAATTCACAATAGCTAAGACCTGGAACCAACCCAAATGCCCATCAACAGTAGACTGGATAAAGAAATTATGGGACATGTACTCTATAGAATACTATACAGCAGTCAAAAACAAAGAAACCCGGTCATTTGCAACAAGATGGAGGAATCTGGAACACATTATGCTGAGTGAAATAAGCCAGTCTCAAAGGGACACATATCATAAGTTCTCCCTGATCAGTGACAACTAACTGAGTACCAAAGGGGAAACCTGTTGAAGTGAAATGGACACTATGAGAAACAATGACTTGATCAGCTCTTGTCCTGACTGTTGATGTACAATGTAATAGTTTACCAACTTTAGCATTTTTTTGTTCTAGTACTAGTGGTTGAACTCTGTAATTAACTCACAATTATTCTTAGGTGTTTAAATTTTAACTGTAAAGTGATCCCTGTTAAATATAAGAGTTGGAAAAAGAGAGGGAGTAGATGTACACTTTGGGACATGCTCATTCGGATTGCCCCAAATGGTGGAGTTAGTAATGTGCCAGTGGATTCCAATACAATCCCAGCAAGGTGGCATGTACCAATGCCATCTCATAGTCCAAGTGATCATTTTCAGTTCACAACTGATCACATTGATAGGTCTAAGAGTCAAAGGGATCACACAAACAAGACAAGTGTCTGCTAATACTAACTGATAGAATCAAAAAGGGAGAGAACGATCCAACATGGGAAGCGGGATACACAGCAGACTCATAGAATGACAGATGTCCTAAATAGCACTCTGGCCTCAGAATCAGCCTTTAAGGCATTCGGATGTGGCTCAAGAGCCCATGAGAGTATTGTAGGCATGGAAAGCCAAGATACCATGGAAAAGAAAAAAAAAAGAAGACCTAAATGAAAGATCTCTGGGAGTGAGATCCCAGTGGAAAGAATGGGGCCATCAAAGAAGGAGGTACCTTTCTCTGAAGGGAGGCGAGAACTTCCACTTTGACTATGACCCTGTCGGAATAAGATCGAAGTCGGCGAACTCAAAAGGCTTCCATAGCCTTGGCAACTCATGACTAGAGCCTAGGGAGATTACTGATGCCATAAACAAGAGTGTCAAATTGTTAAGTCAACAACAGGAGTCACTGTGCACTTACTTCTCATGTGGGATCTGTCCTTAATGTGTTGTCCAATGTTAAGTAATGCTATCTAGTACTGAAACAGTATTTTTACACTTTGTGTTTCTGTGTGGGTGCAAACTGAGAAAATCTTTACTTAGTATATACTGAATCGATCTTCTGTATATAAAGATAATTGAAAATGAAAAAAGAAACTTGATGTTAAATTGGAAATAGCATAGAAAATTAATCAATTTTTTAAAAATATCATGTAGGATCTCTGTCCTTAATGTGCTGTACATTGTGATTTAATGCCATAACTCCAACAGTATTTTTCACTTTGTGTTACTATATGGGGGCAAACTGTTGAAATCTTTACCTAATATATACTAAGCTGATATTCTATATATAAAGAGAATTGAAAATGAATCTTGATGTGAATGGAAGGGGAGAGGGAGCGGGAAAGGGGAGAGTTGTGGGTGGGAGGGAAGTTATGGGAGGGGGGAGCCATTTAACCCATAAAGTGTATTTTTGAAATTTATATTCATTAAGTAAAAGTGTAAAAAAAAAGAAAAAAAAAACAAGAAAATATTATCCTTTCTTGTTGTTACAATGGCTAAACATAATTAAAGAGTATACTCTAGATAACATCCTCAGTTATTGCAGCCTGTTAGGGTTAAACTTAAGTGTCATCTTGATTGGGCTATGGAGTGCCTAGATTAGATACTATTTCTAATTATGTCCGGGAGGGTCTTTCCAGAGGATGGACTCAGTAAAGTGGATTGTCATTCCCAATGTGGATGGGGGTATTATCTCATTAGTTGAAGATTTGAATCCTTTCGCTCCCTTAGTTTTCAGAACTTAGACTGGAATTACAATTCTGGTTTTTCTGGATCTCTGGCTTGCCAATAGCAGTTCATGGAACTTCTCATTGTCCACAATCACATAAGCCAATTCTGTTGAAACCCTATGTTACAGGATGGAGGAGTTCAAGGAACTGTCCTGACCAGCTAAAATGAAGTGACCATCAAGGAGTACTCAGAGTAGACCTAGTGATGTGCTAGAGACTACATATATGAAATTTTCTTGGATAAATGTGTATACATTATTGGTTGTGTTTCTCTGGAGAACCGTAACTAATACAGAAATTGATACTGAGATGTGAAATGCTGTCATAATAAGTACCAAAAATATGGAAGTAGCTTTGGAATTGTGTCATGGATAGAGGTTGGAAGAGTTTTGAAGTGCTTGCTAGAAAATGAGATTGTCATGATGACACTTTTAAAGGTGATTCTGGTAAGGGCTCAGGTTGGACAAACGACAGATAGATAATTCTCTTACTAGAGAATTCACAGAACGTCATATATGCAATGATGGTAGAAATAGGGATATAAAGGCTATTCTGATGACATCTCAGATAGAAATGTGAAACATGTTCTTGGGACAATGTAGCCTAAGCATTCTTTGTTATAAAGTGGCAACGAGTTTGCCCAAATGATGTTTGTGTTCTAGTGCTTTGTAATATGCGTAAATTGAACTTAGTGAAATTGGATGTTTTGTTGAGATTTCTAAGCAAAGTGTTTGAACAGTGGTTGACTTGGTTCCTCCTGTTTATAATAAAATGCAAGTACAGAGAAATGACTTGAAGACAATTATTTATCAAAATGGAAGGAACTATAAGTCAAAAGATTTGGAAATTCTCAGCCTATTCATGTTGCAAAAATGGAAAAAACATCTTCAGAAGAGAATACTATGTGTGTGACTATGAATCTGTATGGAGTGAACCATACTGACTAAATCAGGTACCCCAGTAGGAGAACTACCAATCTGAGCTGACGGGAAGAAGATGGGAAGAAATTAAAGTTGTCAGACGTCCTGGATTTTATAAGACCAGACAGCAAATCAGCTACGAACATGCTCTATTCTTCAGGGCAAGAATGTCCCTAAGGCATGAGGGCTCAATTCCTGCCCTGTACAGCTGTATGGCAGAACTTTCACTCCAACAGGACTGAAAGGTGGAATTAGCACTCCACAGTGGAAATGGAATATTATTATTGAAACTTAAGATCCCATGAAGTATATTTTGACATGTTTTCAACCTACTTGGAATTTGTCATCCCTTCCTTCTGCCCCATTTCTCCTCTTAAATGGGAATGTCTATCCTGAGCTTGTCACACAATTACATTTTAGAAGCACATAACTTGTTTGATTTTACGTGTTTGTAGCTAGAGAGAACTTTTGCCTCAAGATAAATTGTTCCCTGAGTTTCATCTATATCTTTAGAGTGGGAATTTAGAATTTAGAATTGATGCTGGAATGAATTAAGAATGTAGGGGCTGTTGGGATGGAATGAATTTATTTTGTATATGAGAAGTACATGCATTTTGGAAGGATAGGAGTGGAATGTTATGGACTGAATGTTTTTGTCCCTCCCTTAAACTTTTTTTTATTTAAAGATTATTTATTTATTTGAAAGGCAGAGTTACACAGAGAAGGAGAGGCAGAAAGAGAGGTCTTCCATCTGCTGGTTCACTCCCCAATTGGCCGCAACAGCTGGAGCCAGAAGCCAGGAACCTCTTCTGGGTCTCAGACAGGTGCAGGGGCCCAAAGACTTGGGCCATCTTCTACTGCTTTCCCTGGCCATAGCAGAGAGCTGGATGGGAAGTGGAGCAGCTGAGACTTGAACTAGCCCCCATATGCGATGCCAGCACTGCAGGCAGTGGCTTTACCTGTTACGCCACAGTGCTGGCCCTGCTCTAAACTCTTAATGCTGAAGTCTTAACTCCCAATGTGTTGGTACTAGGAAGCAGACAATTAGGAATAATTAGCAGATAATTTGGGAGATAATTAGGTCATGAGTGTAGAACCCTCCTAAATAGGATTAGTGCCTTACACAAGAGACGCCACAGTCTTCTCTTTCTGCCATGTGAGATTATAGCAAGAAGAACAGCTGTCTAAATGAGGATGTGGCTCTCACCAAGAACCCAACCCTGCTGGCACCCTGATCTTCAACTTCTAACCCAAGAATTGTAAGAAATATGTGCTTAATCACCCTTTCCTGTGCCCTTTTAGAGCTGACAAAGTGCTTTAAGAGGCTAACACAGAAGGGGAAAGTAAATCTCCATAAAGCCCAGAGAAGAGATTGTCGTCTCTTCTTTGGATCCTATCTGGAGTCACAATTACAAAAAAGAAAAAAAGAATGATGAGTATTAGCATACATCTGCTTTGTTTTCTCTATTGTCCTTCACTGTCAGCTGTCCTCTGGCAGTTTCTTGGTCCTTTAGATTGCTTTAAGTTTAATTATAACAATACTCAATATAAAACCATCCAAACTTGGAAAACACTCGTGTAAATGAAACAATAAAACACATTCACAATCTTAACACTCTTTAAAAAAAGAAAGAAGTGTTTATTATTTAAGCCATCCAGCTCATGGTATTTTGTTATGGCAGCCCTAACTGAACAAGATACAGCCTAACAGAACCCTTCTTTGTATGTGATTACAAATCATGGTCTCTTCACCAACTACTGGGCTTGTCACCTGTCCCATAGGGAATTAATATGTCACTTTCTCAAGGTAAGACTCCCTTGACTTAAACCACATCTCTTTTTAGGAGGGCTTATGAAAGATTAAACAAAAGTTCTCATTATAACATTCAGCACAATTCATAGGTACATATCTATGTAACTGCATCATATCTGTCTCACTCCTTGAGGTATAAATGTCAAGCTAAGATGAAGAAAGTCTTTTAATTTGGTCTTTGTTTTTTTAAGATAACAAAGATATCTCAAACAGATAGACCTGTGTGCCTCTTCAGAAAAAATACCAACTCCCTGTCCATTGTAACACTGTTTTCAGTTTCCCAGAAACAAGTACATCTAATTTTTGTAGACGAATTTCTAGAGTTTTTTACTATATTTGCAAATATTTATATATGACTTTTGGCTTAGGAATTGGTTATTGACTTTCCTCTTGGGAAACAGTGCCCTGCTACACTTACTGCACAAACACTCTCCATCATCCAGTTCTCTGATTACAATAGCGATTACAATAACTATTATTAATACATTATTACTGTTAAAAGGACTATTCTCAGATGAGTCACATCCTGGTAGACTATCTATTAATTTCCTTTATTTGAAAAAATCTCTGAGTCTTCTACCCAGTTCCATTCTAAAGTAAGTGTTGCACAGATGTCATCCTGGGGTTTCTGATGCTTTCTCTCAAATTAAATTCTATGATTTTTGATTCTTTAAATCCTATGTATTCTATTTTGTTTGGTTCTGTAAATCCTATGTATTCTACTTTGTTTCTCTCTTATTTGGTGAATTACATCCTACAAGGTCTTGTTGAGAAAGAATACATTTATGGTAGAATTTTCTGAGTGGTGTATATCTAAAAACAAATCATTTTATAAGATATGTAAATAATTTTCCTTCTAAAGTTTGGAGGTATTTATCAGCTTCTAGCTAGTCAGTACTGTTATTGAGAAGTCTCATGCCATTTTGATAATTTATCCACATTTTATTAAATCTGCATTTTTGTTATAGAATTTCTTAAGATTTTCTTTGTCCCTAGTGTTGTAGAATTTTTTTCTAGATCTAATTCATTCATTTGAAAGGCAGAGTTAACAGAGAGAGAGAGAAAGGGAGACACATACACAAACACACAAACATATACACACAGAGGGGAGAGAGAGAGAATGCCTTCCATTTGCTGTTTCACTCTCAAAATGCCTGTAATGGTCAGGGCTGGGCAGGCCAAAACCAGTAGCCTGTAACTCCATGAGTTTCCCAGGTGGGTGGCAGGGATCTAAGGACTTGGGTCATGTTTCCCTGCTTTCCCATGTGTATCCACAGGGAGTGGTATTCAAACTGGCACTCTCAACCTGCTGTACCACACTGCCAGTCCCTGGCGGGTCTGTTTTCTTTGGGGAATTCCTAATCTTAGTTTCCTTGGGGTTTTTTTGTTTGGGACTGATCAAATATCCTAGGGAAGACTCTTTGAATATACTTCCTGGAAGAATTAGATCACCAAAATTCTGAGTCCAGTGAGAAAGAAGCATGTGGGTCTCAAGATTCTGTAGGTAAATGTTTAGTTTCATCCATCATTTTCAGTATGTATCACCTCTTCTTTAGTGTGCCTGATGTTCCCAAGACCACCGACCCTGCTTTTCCTTAGTCACAGAATAAAATTTCAGTGTACCAGATGCATAGATGAAGGAAGGAGCCTGCTGTTATTAAGCTCATCTTTCACCCCAATTCCTGAGACGCATAAAGAGGCCATTTCCTTAGTATTTGGGGGAATATTTTGATAGAAGCTGGACTGCTTCTAGCTTTTCACACTATTAGTTTTAGAATTTAGCTTTTCAGGTTTACTAAACTGGTTGATGTTTACATCTGCTTTGTAGCTTAAGTTATTTGTGCTATTATCTGCTATCCCATACTGTTTGGCTTTATAAATTTGTAAATTAATTATTCTTTAAATCTTTCATTGATGATTTGGAAAGTAGTTAGTATACCACAACTAGCTTGCTAACTAACCATGGCTTCCTCAGCCGTGCAGTGCCAGTCACTTAGGAGGTCCCTGTAAGTATCTGATAACAAACTGAAGGAATCATCACCATGTGGACTTCTTTTCATCCTCTTCATGTGAATAAGGCTCTCCCAATTAAGCAAAGTCTCTAGATTGGTCCTATTCAGGTATTCCCAAATATTACAAGATATTAATATTCTTACCATCTTAATGTAAGCTGTGAATGCAAATCTTTGGTCTTTTAGAAATTTGTTATTGTGAGGATAACTCATTGATGCAAATGCACCACCTAGAACAGAATCCCAGTCTCCAACAACAACAGAAGCTTGTCTGTGTTTGATAGTGCCATCTGTCCTGGTCTCCACTTAACATGTATATTAGTTGTTTGAAGAGATTCTTGGATGATGAAGGTCACTTTATTGCAGCCCTTTGAGTTTGGGGTCATCACGGATAACCTCAAATGACAGCTGTGGCCAAACAGAAAATGACTTCAACTGTTGAAAAATGCCCTTGGTCCAGACTTAATGGTGACCTAATAACATTAAATATAGAAAATAAAGGGCAAAGGAGAACATGAACTCACAAAAGGATCCCAATGCATATATCCTGACAGATTTTCCTTTTGTAACAAATTCTTCAAGATGTATATTCCACATACTTGTGTTTTCTTTTCTGTTCTCATTCCTTATGGTATTTTCAATCATGAAGTAATACTTACTATAAAATGAAAATATACTTAAAGTTGATTACTGTCACTCAATTCTGCTTTATTGGCTAGTAACACAGAATGCTATTCTTAAGATCTTTCAATCTACTTAAAGAAAGAATGTATTAAGATAGGTCTTTTGTTTTATTACAGAAATAATGAAACAAATGTCAACAATATATACTTGTACATTCTGAAAAAAAGTCCTATATAGAGGGCAGGAAGAAATTTTATAAGAATATACTTCCTTGAGAATCATCTTTTTAAAAAATATCTTATTTATTTATTTGAGAGGTAGAGCTACAGACAGTGAGAGGGAGAGACAGAAAGAAAGGTCTTCCCTCTGTTGGTTCACTCCTTAAATGGCCACAACGGCTGGAGCTGTGCCGATCTGAAGCCAGGAGCCAGGTGCTTCCTCCTGGTCTCCCACGTGGGTGCAGGGGCCCAAGCACTTGGGCCATCTTCTACTGCTTTCCCGGGCCACAACAGAGAGCTGGATTGGAAAATGGGCAGCCAGGACCAGAATTGGCACCCACATGGGATGCCGGCGCCGCAGGCAGAGGATTAATCTACTGTGCCATGGCACCAGCCCCAAGGATTATCTTTAAGTAGATAATTCCTAGGTGTCAAAAATAAAATTATGGATGTTGGCCAAGTACCAGAGACTTTATCTGCACTTTAGGTACAGTACTAGCCCAAAAAGAAGAATAATTAGGTATCATCAAACATCCCCACACTCATTGCCATGCAATGCCAAAAGCTGGGGATAAACATGCTCATTGAGGGGACTGTTTTCTGAGGAAGATGTTGGTCCTGCCCACTGTGGCCCCCTGGCCTCCCTCCACTCTGGGCTCCAATGGCTGTCTTTGAGCACGCTGCCTGATTAGACTCCTTAATTTCTGTGAGAAAAATCTACCATATTTTCATTGGATTGGTAATAAAAGCACATGTATCTTGACAACACAGTCACTTAAATTTCAGATTCTTCCAAAGATTATAACCTTGAACTCTGTTCCCAGATTTTTTTCCAGAGGGAAAAACTGGTACACGATTTTCAGTATCTTACAGAAACAGTTATCTGTTCTTCAAGAGACAAAATACTTTTCTGGCACTAGCATTGAAACTGAATTTTTCATGGCATCATTATGTAAGAAATAATACACTGAATATTAAGTAACAATGTATATTATTTTTAGACAGAGTTTTAAAACTTCCAGAAATGTTTTTCACATGTTATTTTTCTATCATCTTCAGTAAGTGGAGGGCACAGAATTATAGCAATTTTTGGAAGAACATTGTTGAGACTTA
This sequence comes from Lepus europaeus, assembly GCF_033115175.1. NCBI lineage: Eukaryota > Metazoa > Chordata > Mammalia > Lagomorpha > Leporidae > Lepus > Lepus europaeus. The sequence goes on from NC_084829.1 coordinate 112,273,431, forward strand.
ATGTATGTACATAGATTTTTAAATAACTTGATGATGATGACTGTGAATACTTCCAGGGTATGCATTACGTACTAGATGTTGTGTTAAGCACTTTATACACAGGAACTCATTTAATCTTCCTAATGACTGCAGGAGGTAGACAGCTGTGATCATCCCTTTTTACAAATGAGGGTTTTGTCTCATAGTGAGGTTGGTATCTCACTTAACAACACACTGTTGTCAAGTTGTGAGAACCTGAGTCTGAAACTGTCTATTTAAGGTACATTACATTTTTTGGGGGGGGCACATTTTTCTCCTTTTTAAAATATCACTTCTTCTACATAGGAGTTTAATTTTTTTTATGGTGTTGAATAGTGGTACACTGAAAACTAAAGCAACACACAGGAGCAATGGTGGAATTTTGCTTTTAAAAAAATTTAGGATACTGCCTGTGTTCTAAAGTGAGGGCCACAGATTATTCAGCCAGAGATCTCAGAACTGTACAGTTGGAGAAAATTAAGCCTAGAGTCATAGCTTCTACCCTAGGATTATAAAGTAAACAGAACTAAGTTACTCAATGCCAGTAAAAACTACAAGTTACTACAATTTCTCTCTTTTTTCTTTAAAGATTTATTTATTTATTTATTTGAAAGTCAGAGTTACACAGGGAGAGGGAGGGAGAGGGAGAGAGAGAGAGAGAGGGAGAGAGAGAGAGAGAGAGAGAGAGAGAGAGGTCTTCCATCCACTGGTTCACTCCCCAGATGGCCGCAACGGCCAGAGCTGCAGAGATCTGAAGCCAGGAGCCAGGAGATTCTTCTGGGTCTCCCATGTGAGTACAGGGGCCCAAGGACTTGGGCCATCTTCTACTGCTTTCCCAGGCCGTAGCAGAGAGCTGGATTGGAAGAGGAGCAGCCGGGACTAGAACCGGCGCCCATATGGGATGCTGGCGCTTCAGACCAGGGTGTTAACCCACTGCGCCACAGTGCCGGCCCCTATAATTTCTCTTAAAGATGTCATACGAGCTATAATAGCACAGAATATGATTTTATTATTTTTATCCTTTTGCTATATCCATGGATTCCATACAAGATTACTATACTCTAAATTAAAAAAAAAAAAAAAAAAACTTAACTTGAAAGCACAGATGTGTCTGTGAGGTTTCTTTTCCATTTTTTTTTTCCAGATTCTGTTGTGCTACTGTCACAGCAGTCATTATTGAACCAGGACTAAGTAGTTAATGCTCTGCCTGTGTCTTCACAGAACACATTAAATCAGCAAGTTCCTATTAATCATTAATACATAGAAAGCTGGAGATCAAAGCTACCTGCTTCTTGACTTAAGGAACAATGATGGAAGAACAGATATACCTAAATAAACACAAATGTATACATGCACACATAGATTTAAAAAAAAAAGTTTTTAACAGTTTGATGATGATAACTGTGACTACTCAAAAGGACTTATTGTATGCAATATTATATAAACATATCCAAGTCTATTTATATAAATATGTATATTCATATTATTGTGCTATGGGAACATATAAGAATACATCTTTTGAGGCAAAAATTGATTGAAAAGGAAATCCTCATTGATGAAGTGATACATGAATTATACTTTGAAGGGTAAATACTAAGTCATAAGATAGACCTGGTGAGCCAAAGCAAAGAGAAACCTCAGGCAGCACAAAGAGCCTGGTGATTCTAGTCGACTGTGATGGCTATTGTACCGTATGTTTATGACGCACGTCACAGAGGCACAAAGGCCGACTCTCACATCTTCTGCCTGGTTTGAACCTTGGCACTGACCTTGGACAAATTCCTTCTTACCTTCTTGGTGTTGTAATTTCTTTAATTATAGATCAGAGAAAATAATAGTATCCAAACTGTAGAGCTTTGAGCGTTAAATCAAATAATATATAAAGCCTTTAGTGTAACTCCTGGCAAATAACAGACATTCAATAGATGTTAGCTGTTCACTATTATTACTCTAAAGAGACAAGGAATTGGTAAGTAATCAATATCACTAGGAAGAGTGAAATTTCCTCCACATATGTCTTCACAGTAACAGTAAGCAATATTAGACAGTGTTTATAGATTCCTTTGCACAGGTGTTCTCTTTTTTTTTTTTTTTTTAACTTTTATTTAATGAATATAAATTTCCAGTGTACAGTTTATGGATTACAATGGCTTCCCCCCCCCATAACTTCCCTCCCACCTGCAACCCTCCCCCCTCCCGCTCCCTCTCCCCTTCCATTTGCATCAAGATTCATTTTCAATTCTCTTTATATACAGAAGATCAATTTAGTATAAAGATTTCAACAGTTTGCACCCACATAGAAACACAAAGTGAAACATACTGTTTGAGTACTAGTTATAGCATTAAATCACAATGTACAGCACATTAAGGACAGAGATCCCACATGAGGAGCAAGTGCACAGTGGCTCCTGTTGTTGACCCAACAAATTGACACTCTAGTTTATGGCGCCAGTAACCATCCTAGGCTGTCGTCATGAGTTGCCAAGGCTATGGAAGCCTTCCAAGTTTGCCAACTCTGATCATATTTAGACAAGGTCATAAAAGACAGAGTGAGGATAGTAACCAATGATCCTAAGAGTGGCATTTACCAGGTTTGAACAATTATACAGCATTAAGTGGGGAAGAGGACCATCAGTACACACAGGTTGGGAGTAGAGCCATTGGTGGTAGAGTAGAGGTTATGATTACAAAGGAATGAGGCCCAAGTGCACTAGACAGGGCCTAGAACAAAGGACAGAGTCATTATTAGAGGAGCTAAGAAAGGTGCTGTCTAAGCTACAATTAAGTTTTCTGATTGAGAGGCAAATAGAACCTGATAGAAGGGGCTTGATAATAATCTGGTGGGCTTTAGGCCTTGTAAATTCAGAGGCCCAGACCTATCTATCTCTTCACATGGGGTATATCCTAAGGGAGGTGTGAACCTCCTAGGGGAAGGCACTCTGTTGACTTTCATTACTTGGCTGGCCTGGGAGGAGAGCTGGCCAGGTAAAGGCAGGTGGCATCTCTAACAAGAAATTTACAGTTCTGCCTGCAATGTTGCTGACCCTACTTGACCATCCCCTCAGCTGCAGTGGTCACTTTGGAAGTTGGGCTGAGTGAAGGGCTTTTCAGCTTAGAGCCAATAAGATCTGTGGCTCTGACCTGGGCATCCTTCGACTCCAGGGCAGGTCCATTTCCAGTGATCCAACTCTTGGCAGAGCTGCCAGGGCTCTTCACAAGCTGACTTCTGCTGAAGCCCAGGCTTACCACATTGAAAGCCACTGCAGTGGACTGGCCTGTTGGGTCTCCTTGAGGGCAGATCACTGTACAGATCAGCCATTAATAGGCCTGCCACCCATTGCTTCTGATGCCGAGCTTTCTTTTCCTCCTGGTTTGTGTTAAAGCAGACCAGAGGATGCAAGTCAAGGGAGTGCTCAAGTCCCATCTCTAATCTTCGGTGGCCTGAACTACAAGTCTCTAGTCACAGGCATGTTCTGTAGTAGTTTTTCTAAGGTAGACAATGCCCATGAGGAAAATTATATTCTCACTTAAAAACTTTCTTTCCCTTTGGTCTGAAAGGGAGGTTTTTTCTACTTACTGTATACTTCGCTGATGGCGAAGTGAATCTAGCTATGAGATTATTATTTGATTTCTTATTTTGGCTATGCTATTGCAGAAAAATGTTAGCCATCTCTTTTATAAGGTCTAAAGATTAAATTGTGCATCCTACAGATTCCTTCATAATAGAATTAGTTTCCTACCTTGAAGAGAATAGAGAAATGAAAGAACAAGTTGGGCTTAGAATAGAGAAATGAGGGAGCAAGTCCTAGATTGCTTGCTGACAATAGCAATATCACATGAATACTTAGCAAACCGTTTCAACCATTAGATAACAACTTAAGAAAACATTTACCAGAAGGTCCAATGCCTTCTATAAATTTTAAGAATCATGTATTTGAAAACACCTCTTAAATATCTAACATGGTGTAGTTTGTTTAGCCAGTAAACTTAAGCACAACCATCTAAAATGTTTTTAGTTTCTTTCTACCAACAAGTCTAAAACATATGATACACAGATTCAGGTCACTCAAATTAAAATGTATCTTTGATTGATTTTAGCAGCTTAAATTTATGGACAATCTTATCTATAAGCCATTTAAAATAAAACTCTTAATAAAATTTCCCCATGTGGACATACAATATGTACACACATATAATATAGCATAATAGACCAATATAGCAATTTTAATAATAGCTTTTAAAATCTTTAACTCTTTTTGTAGATTGCCAATTGATTTGAATTGCTTTTTCTTTTTAGTAACCTCAGTTAACCATACTTTCTCTCAGTTGGTACTGTTAATACATTATTGGCTTCATCTGTTTACAGAGCCATCCCAAAGTACTGAATACAATAAAAGTGGCTGGAAAAAGTCCATAGGAACCTATAGGAGGACAGCTAAACACGGAACCAACAACGCTTTAGTTTTATGAGCAGCAGATCATATATAACTGTGGATGACAAAAGACTTTAAGTCGCCATGTTTAAAATTATAAACTCATAACCAACAAGAGGCACTTGCTTACTTCACAGTATTTTTGAAAGCACCTGTAGGATTTTACAAGTATTTAACCCTAAATTTAGGCCTCTAGGGCTTTCTCATTAAGATAACTATCATGTCTAGTAACACAAGATCATTAGACTTTTTAATTCTCAAACATTTGTATTAATAGCATTTTCCATTATAGAAACTTAAAGTCTGGTACCACATCACATCTTGACAGTCCTTCTAATATACTCCAAATAGACTGATTAGTTGGTGTCTCTATAAGATGAGAGACATAGGTCCTTCGATTTTTTCAGTTGGGCCCAAACTGGAAAAACCAAAGTCCAGGATTTACTGGAAATTTTAGAGACCAGATTGTTTGAAACTTTGATTTTTTGAATGCCTGTCAAGAATGCCAAGAAGGCTCAAAATCCAAAATATCTGGTTGAAATAAGATTTCTTAAAATCATGACATAACATAGACCAAATTTGATCATTGTTACAAGGTGATTATTCAAATTTTTGAAAAAAGCACATATTTAAATAACCCATAGCTCTTAATAAAAATTCAGCTGTTTTTGAACAATTAGAATTTAACAGACATCAAGAGAACATAATAGATTACTTTAACACATTGCTTCAACAGAGCATCAGAGTTTAATTCTATGTCAAAGAGAAATTGAGCTTCCTGTGATCTTTTGCTGTGAGGTTTCCTTCCTTTACCTTCTTTCATATTGGTGACCATGTTTCTGTGTTTCTGTGTGTAACACATCTTTAAGCATCTTTTTCAGGGCAGGATGAGTGGCAACAAATTCTTTCAGTTTCTGTTTGCTATGAAAAGTCTTAATTTCACCTTCATTCACAAATGAGAGCTTTGCAGGATATAGTATTCTGGGCTGGCAGTTTTTCTCTCTTAGTACCTGGGCTATGTCTCGCCATTCCCTTCTAGCTTGTAGGGTTTCTGATGAGAAGTCTGCTGTGAGTCTAATTGGAGATCCTCTAAGAGTGATCTGATGTTTCTCTTTTGCACCTTTTAGGATCTTTTCTTTATGTTTCACTGTGGTGAGTTTGATTACAACATGTCGTGGTGAGGATCTCTTTTGGTCATGTTTATTAGGGGTTCTATAAGCTTCCTGTACTAAGATGCCTCTGTCCTTCTCCAAACCTGGGAAATTTTCTGCTAGTATCTCACTGAAAATGCCTTCTAATCCTTTCTCCCTCTCCATGCCTTCAGGAACTCCTAACCCAAATGTTGGGTTTTTTAATAGTATCCTGTAGATTCCCGACAATATTTTTTAGATTTCTAATTTCTTCTTCTTTTCTTTGGTTTGCCTGTTTCCTTTCCTGTTCTCTGTCTTCTAAGTCTGATATTCTCTCTTCTGCTTCGCCCATTCTGTTTTTAAGGCTCTCTAATGTGTTTGTCATTTGATCTATTGAACTCTTCATTTCATTATGATTTCTAGTCACTATCAGAGTTTCTTGTTCCACTAGTTGTTTCATTTCATTTTGATTCCTCCTTAATATTTCACTTTCACGAGAGAGATTTTCTACCTTGTCCATTAAGGATTTCTGTAGTTCAAGAATTTGTTTTTGAGAACTTCTTAATGTTCTTATCAATTTTTTGAGATCCGCTTCTTGCATTTCTTCGATCTCATCATCTTCATAATCTTGAATTGGGGTGTCTTTTTCATTTGGGGGCGTCATAGTTTCTTCCTTGTTCTTGTTAGCTTGGTTTTTGCGTTTGTTGTTTGGCATGTTGGAGATATTTGGTTTCTTCACTGTGGTGTTTTTTCTTGTTACACTATGGCTCTATATTAAGTGGACTGTCTGCTTTCAGTGGAGCCTTAGAGGCTTGAGATGAGTGTGGACTGAGAGCTGTGTTTGGTTCCTCAGGGTTGAGGGTGTGTCAAGGATGACACTCCCAGGTTAGGTGTGGTAAATCTCTCTTTCTTTTTTTGATTTAAAAGGGAAGTAATTCCGCACAGCTGAACGTAATTGGAGGTAGTTAGCAGGCAAATGATATACCCACAGGAGCCAGAGATCGGAAGCTCTTTCCCAAGGGCCACACAGGGAATCTCTGCTGCCCTCAGTGTGGGCTCCAATTCTCCTGCAGTCTCCCACTGGGTTGCCAAGTTAGATGCTAATCTCCTGTTATTTCACCCCTCCCCCCAGAGTCAGGTTTTTCTGCTAGGCTCAGGGCTGGTGCAGACCTGAGGTCGCCCTGCTTATGACGTATGTCCAAAATGGCGCCTGCTCTGTCTTGCTCGCCTGTGAGAGGTGAGCGGAGAGAGAGAAACTTGTGTCCGTATCAGTCACTTTTTTTATTTTTTTTTCTCTCTCTTCTAGTTAGCCTGGTGAACTTTTCCCCACGGAGTTTCAAGCCTCGTTCCCTCTAGCCTCCTCTTTCCGCTTGCCCGCTGGTGTCTCGGGCTATGGAGCTTCGGCTCACCTCGCGTTCCAGCGCTGGTGCGTTGAGTCTGCCGCTGCTGTCCCGAACTTGGGCTCCCACGCTCTCCACGCAGGTCCACTGTGAATCACTAGTTCCGGAAGAGTTTCCTCTGCTGTTTCATCCCCTACTCTTCCTTGACCCTGCAGTATCTCCACTTATATTAAACTTTCTCTCCCCCCAGACTAAGTGTGCTTCCTGCCTATTCCGCCATCTTGCCGCCTCTGGTGTTCTCTTCTATATATCAGCAAGCTGTTCCTGGAAGGCCTTATCCCAACTCAGATACTCTAAATGGTGTCGGAATAGCTGTTTCATAGTCCATGTAAGCATTCAGATCTCCTAAATCAGAAAGTCATACTGTCATAGATACATTATACACATGCTTTAGAAGGAAAAAAAAATGTATGTATCAGAACATTTAAGGTTTGTCTTTTGAAGGAAAAATCAATTGAGAGGAACAAGTTCTCATGAGAGCTGGATAACTCAGAAATCAACCTCGTAATTTTAATGGAATTGACTTCAGTATCATATCTTTACATTGACTAAATCTCGGTAATAGGATGGAAGAAGGATTTGAAAAACTTAATTTTCTAAAATCCGGATACCTTTAGCTGAAACAATATTAGGTGATTTTATTCATTGCAGTAGAAACCATTTCAAGATACAAAGAAAGTTGCAGGACACACTACTCTCACTGTTAGATTTCCTACCCCACCACTTTCCACGTGTGCTTTAAGTCATTAAGCCCAGGGAACCACCAAGAAATTGCTTTTTGAACATCAGCAAAATTAGATGGATCTACTTCTACAGAGATGAAATTCAACAGAACAGACTTAGTTCTATGATCCAGAGGTTTTTTCTAGTTTCCTAGATCAAGTCATCTGAGAAGATGAGAGAGAATCATTTCCGGGGAGGGAGGGAACAGCAACCAAAGGAATGTTCCCTGTACACTAGAAGAAATGGGTTGCATATGAGTAGAAGTCAAATTGAGGGGCTATGGACAGATCAGATCCCCTGCCCATGACAGTAAGGAGGTAAATGTGTGAATTACTGTCATAAGCAAACAGGGAGTGGTTGAGTCAGGCTTGGAGTGTGCTATTTTAAAAAGGTATGCATTTTTTGGTTTTTTAAGTAAAGCATTGTACAAGGCAAACTAAACAAACCTGTGTCCTGGGCTATGGTTCTGTATTATGATCCTTTGGGTTAATGGTCTCTGGCATATGCTGAGAGGAGAGAAAACATAATGTGGGGGTAGAACTGGTTATGTCATGTGTTAATAATACACAATTTCATAGAATAATGGAAGGGACACAGTTTCTAGCTGTGTCTCCTCAGGCAGGATATGGGTAAAATTTAGTTCTTAATCTTTTTATTAAATTAGAGGAATTAGTATCAGGGCCTGTGTTCTCTGGTTTGGGCTATTTGCTCTTAGGACCTTCTGTTTTGTATTTGGGTTGTGGTGGAGGTGGGGTATAGCATAGGAGAATAAAGGTCTCTTCCAACTTGTCCCTCCACTCTGTGGGGCTTTTGGGAAGAGATATAGCTTTGTTTACCACATTTTATTTCTTTATGTGTACTCTTTACTTTGGAAGGCAAATGAGAAATGTATTGCCCAATTTCCAATGATAGTCAAAGAATCCATGAACACTCCTTGTGAAGGCTCCTCCCTTAATACCTTGAAAAAACTCAACTACAAGCATTGTCTCAAGCACATTTGGGTAGCTTGGGACCCCACACAATTTTCTGTTTTATTTTTTAAAAATTTTAAAGGTTTATTTATTTACTTGAGAGGCAGAGTTACAGACAGAGAGAGGGAGAGGCAGAGAGAGAGAGATCTTCCATCCGCTGGTTCACTCCCCAAATGGCTGTAACGGGCCAGAGCTAGGCCAATCCAAAGCCAGGAGCCAGGAGATTCCTCCGGGTCTCCCACGTGTGAGCACTTGGGCCATCTTCTACTGCTTTCCTAGGCCACAGCAGAGAGCTGGATCAGAGGTAAAGCAGCTGGGACTCAAACTGGTGCCCTTATGGAATGCCAGCAACTACAGGTGGATGCTTAACCTATCACCCCACAGTACTGGGCCCCCAAATGTTTTTTTTTTTAAAGTATCTCAAAATTCCATAGTTGAGTCTTAATTATAACATGTGAAAATTACTCATTATGGACTTCAAAAAACAAACATGGCACTATATGATTTTTTTTTATTAAAGTTACTGATTTATTTAATGGTGTTTCTGAAAGTTTTTTTTTTTTTTGTCAGGCAGAGTTAGACAGTGAGAGAGAGAGAGAGAGAGAGACAGAGAGAAAGGTCTTCCTTCCATTGGTTCACCCCCCAAGTGGCTGCCATGGCCAGCGCGTTGTGCCGATCTGAAGCCAGGAGCCAAGTGGTTCCTCCTGGTCTCCCATGTGGGTGCAGGGCCCAAGCACTTGGGCCATCCTCCACTGCCTTTACGGGCCACAGCAGAGAGCTGGACTGGAAGAGGAGCAACCGGGACAGAATCTGGTGCCCCAACTGGGACTAGAACCCAGGGTTCTGGCACTGCAGGCGGAGAATTAGCCTAGTGAGCCGAGGCGTTGCCTTTTTATTTCTTTTTTGAGGTGAGCATCTGGTGTCACTGGGAAGGAGAAACTAAATCCTGGCAATGTTGTGAATGAAAACACAATATTTCCAGAAAGGCATGAGTAGGTGTTTGGCCTAGCAGTTAAGATGCCAATTAGGACGCGGATGTATCTGAGTTTGGCTCTTGGCTCCTGATTCCAGTTTCCTGCTAATGTGAACTCTGGGAGGCAGCAGGTGGTGAGTCAAGTAGCTGGGTCTCTGTCACCCTTGTGGGAAACCTGGACTGAGTTCCAGCTCCCTTTTTCTACTCCTCCTCTAATAGCCCTGTGGATTTGCACATTCTCTCTCTCTCTCTCTCTCTCTCTCTCTCTCTCCTCCTGTTCCTCCTCCTCCTACTCTTTTTCAAATAATTGAGGGAGAGAGAGAATAGAGACAGAGACTGAGATAGAACTGAGTAAAATGTTCTTTTAGGGGCCAGCACAGTGGTGCAGTAGGTTAATTTTCTGCCTGCAGTGCTGGCAACCCATATGGGCGCCGGTTTGAGTCTTGACTGTTCCACTTCCGATCCAGCTCTAGTCTATGGCTTGGGAAAGCAATAGAAGATGGCCCAAGTGCTTGGACCCCTGTACCCTCTGGGAGATCAAAAAGCTCCTGGCTCCTGACTCCTGGCTTTGGATCAGTCCAGCTCTAGCCGTTGCTGCCATGTGGGGAGTGAACCAGTGGATGGAAGACCTCTCTCTATCTCTGTCTCTACCTCTCTCTGTAACTCTTTCAAATAAATAAAAATAAATTAAAAAATAAAAAAAAATCTATGGTCAAATAACTCTGATAATGCTGAAAAATATATTTCTTGGAATTTGATAATGCAAATAAGCAAATTAAGTCTTTACCTAACTGATTTTTTTACAAAAGGGCTCAGACCATACAGTGGAGTAAAGATAACCTCTTCAAAATATGGTGCTGGCAAAATTGGATTTATATCTGTAGAAGAATGAGATTAGATTCATATTTCTTATGATATATAAAAATCAACTCAAGATGGATCACAGGCTTACATTTAAGACCTGAGACTATGACATTGCTGAAAGAAAATGTAGGGGAAACATGCCAAGATATTGGCGTAGGGGAAAACTTCTTGGGTAATATTCCCCCCCCCACCCCCCAAAGCACAGGCAACAAAAGCAAAACTAAACAAATGGAACTATATCAAACTCAGAAGCATGCAACAGTATGTGAAAAAATATTTGCAAATTATCTATCTGACAAAGGGTTAATACCCAGAATATATAAACAACTTAAAAAACTCAACACAAAAAAAACAGACAGTTCTCAAAAGAAATATAAATTGTCAACAAATACATGAAAACATGCTCACTATCACTAGCCATCGGGGGAATGCAAATCAAAACCACAATGAGATACCACCTCACCCCTATCAGAATGGCAAAAACCTAAAAAAGAGAGATCAAAACATGCTGGCTAGGAGGTAGAGAAAGGGGAACACTTACACACTCTTGGTGGAAATGTAAATTAGTGTTTGCATCATTACTGCTGCAAATATAGTTTTATAAAACTTTGCTTTATACCTTTGTTGAAACGAATGGTTAAAAATGTTATACTGGGGCTGGCACTGTGGTATAGTGGGCTAAGCCTCCACCTGAGGCTCCGGCATCCCATATGGTTGCCATTTAGTATCCCAGTTCAGTATCTTCCAATTCAGTTCTGTTATGGTCTGGGAAAGCAGTACAAAATGGCCAAAGTGCTTTTGCTCCTGCACCCATGTGGGAGACCCGGAAGAAGCTCCTGGCTCCTGGCTTCTGATCAGCTCAGCTCCTGTCACTGCGGCCATTTGGAGAATGAACCAGCAGATGGAAGACCTTTCTCTCTGTTTCTCCCTCTCCCTTGTCTATAACTCTACCTCTCAAACAAATAAAAAAAATCTTAGGAAAAGAAAACTTAAAAAAAAGAATGCTATACTTTGTCTTAACAATTTGCAATTATTTTAAATTTACTGTATATGGGTGAAATGGTGGATTTTCCATTCCATTAATGTTTATAGTCTTTTGTCTTCTTGCTTTTACTTGCTAAACTATTTTTTTGCTTTTTACTTGCTAACTTTTTATTTAGTGAAGTATTAAGCTTTTTTACTGTAATGTAAATTTAAAATGCACTATTGCAAAAATTAAAAAAAAAAAAGAAGGGAGAAGGAAGGAGAGTGTGAAGGAGGGAGGAGAGAAGGGAGGATGATATCATCATGTTCTTACAACTCTATCTACAAATCACATTGAACCTGTTAAAAAGAAACTGATTCTGTTGAAAAAAAAGAAAGAGATGTTTCCCCCCTTTTTTTCTCTTGGGAAATTTAATTTAGAAAACTTTAAAACTGTAAGTACTCTCTTCTCTCTTTAAGATGTATATAACCCTTTTGAGTGTTGGGCAGGCCTTTTTCCAGCTTTAGGACCCAGGAAAGTCTTTCTCAAGGACTGGGACCACCTTCTTGAAATGTAAACATCAAGGAAGACAGTGTTGCTGTCCTCCAGCTTCTGTGCAGCTAAAGGCCTAACTTCAGTGGGGACCTTAGGTCAATTTGCAAAGCTACTTCTGTCATAAAGATGAGTTTCATCTTTCACCTGGATAAAGCCAATAAGCTCACACATATCACTCCCATTCCCATGTGTGACAGAAGGTGCTAGCAAGTCTTCTTGAGATCTAGTGAGGGTTTCGCCTCAGAACATGCATGCAATGGGTTGTATCTGCTTGGCTGTATAAAGGGTGAATTGAATTCCTTTCTATCTGCAGTATCTCAGTGGCTTGCCTATGATGTGTATCACCTTCTGATTTAATATTTATTGAATCACAAAAGTATTTTCTTTTTTTAGATTTTTCTTTATTTTCATTTTATTTGAAAGGTAGAGAGATGAGAGAGACAGAACCAGACAGATAGCCTCTATCTACTGCTATGTTCCCCAAACGCCCACAACAGCTGGGACTAGGTCAGCCAGAAGTTGGGAGCCAGCAACCCAACCCCAGGCCTGTCAAGAAAGTGGCCGGGACCCAGGTACTTGAACCATGACCTGTTGCTTTCCAACCTGGGTGGGAAGCAGTGGCAGGACTCAAGCCCTGGGCACACCCCGATATGTAATGCATATTGTATTCAGAGTAGTGTGTATTTTAAGATTTATTTTATTTAATTGAAAGAGTTACAGAGAGAGGTAGAGCAGGAGAGAGAGAGAGAGAGAGAGAGAAAGAGAGAGAGGGAGGGAGGGAGGGAGGGAGGGATAGAGAGAGAGAGATAGAGAGAGGTCTTCCATCCTTGGTTTACTCCCCAAATGACCGCAATGGTCAGAGCCTAGCTAATCCACATCCAGGAGCCAGGAGCTTCTTCCAGGTCTCCCATGTGGGTACAGGGGCCCAAGGACTTGGGCCATCTTCTTTCTACTGCTTTCTGAGGCCATAGCAGAAAGCTGGACTGGAAGTGGAGCAGCTGGACTTGAACCAGCGCCCACATGGGATGCTGGCACAGCAGGCTGGGGTTTTTGTCTTCTGTGCCACAGCACTGGCCCCATAGTAGTTTCTTAACACTGCACTAAATGCCCATCTGTGTTTTCCTTTTTTAAAGGATTTATGAATTGGGAGAAGGTTTTAATTTTATTTCCTCAACATCATGCAAATCTGAGCCACTTTACTCTCACTTTTTTTGGAACACCAATTAAAACTGTGTACATTTTGGGAAACACACATTTGTAGTATCCCATTGAAAGTTTTATAAAGTGACTAAAATATCTTAAGATTCCAATTATCTTGAAATACGAATTAAGAAAATTTATCTCAGACAGTAAAAAATAATTGTTTCTTTAGGCATCCAGCATCCTTTTCCCATGTTGGGTTCCCTTAGCTGAATCACACAACAAGAAAAAAAATTCTTAATTATCTCAAGGGTGCTACAGAACCAGTACCATTCCATATACACAAAGAAGTTTGTTAGATTAAGGAGATGCTTTAAAGCTTTAGAGCTTAATTCACTTGTGAAACTCCAAATGGGAAACACTGGCTGATCTTTGACATCTGTAAGAACACAGCAATCTACATGGTGACTCTTCTTCCAGACCTTAGACTCACAAATGCACTTGCTGACTTTTCATTCCACTTAGATGTCTAATGAAAACCTCAGCTCAATATGCTCACTACTAAACTTGATCTTTCCCCCACAAACTCTATGTAAACTGCATTTCAAAAGCTGGCAAGAAATCCTCACTCATTCTTCAACCCTCTCTTTCACCAGTAATCAGGAAGTCTAGTTGGTTCTACCTTCTAAAAATGTCTAGAACTGGCCACTCCTTACCACCATTGCTGTCATTGAGGAGTGAAATACCATTATCTCTTGCTCGGCTATTCCAGTATTCTCTTAATAGTGTCTCAGCTTTACCATTCATCCCTCTCCCTGCTCAATCACCCTTAGCGGTAGCCAGACATGTCCTTTTAACAGTTATATGTTTGACCTAATCCTGAGATATTTTCCTCCTTGTTATAAAAATGCTAGGCACCTGCCACCTTAGAGTCTCTGCACTTACTACTCCCTCTGTCTGGAATCTTCTCCCACATGGCCATGCTCTTCCCCTTCTTTAAATCTTTGCCTAAATGTCAGTTTCTCCATGAGTCTAGTTGACTACCTTATTTTAAAAGGCAATAATTTCTCAGTCTGTGATGCTCCTGATCCCCTTCATCCTGCTGGTTCCCACCTTACTGCATCCTAATCTACTTGATAACTTGCTTATCTATTATATTTATTGATAACTTCTGACTTGCCTGTTCCTCCCCTAAAATATCAGTGCTATGTAGGTATGGGACTTTTGGAATATAGCAACAAATTAGGTGAGATTAAAGTTTGGTGTATAGTGAAAAAAAATTACCATCAGGTTAGTTGTTGGGCTCATTTACAGGTAGTGACTTGAGTCTTAGGACCCCGTCCTGGTCAATTCCTGAGCCCAGAATCCATTCCTAAACAGTCTAGATCAGTTGAGGGTGGATCAGAGGAGAGTACTGTAGCAGACATACAGTAATTTCAGATCAAATGTTCTATGCATTGTATTAGGGAAGACAAGAAAAACACTTGAAGACTTTCTCTTATAAAGTAAACTTGAGAGTAATGATCTGGAAAGGAGTTTGTTCAGCTCTCCTTACTGACAAAATGGCATCACATTTGACAAATTTTGACACTACTTTCTAAGGTTACAGGCAACAACTTCAACGTCTTAACCCCAAACAGTAGGAACAGTTGAAGTAGCACAGATTCTCTCATTTTATAATCAAAACTGATGATTGTTTGGCTAATTGCAAATGTTAGCTAAAGTGGGAAACTGACAATTAAAACTTGATACATTTTGTTTTTTAACAACATATGAATCTTCTTTTAAAGGTGAATTAAAATTTTTGAATGTGGGATTAGTGGTAGGTGTTCTTTAATTTTTTTCTTACATATCACAACTCATATTTTATCATTTACAAATTTCAGTTTCTTTTCTTTAAAATAAAATCTTAGAGAAGCTTATGAAGCATCTTGAAGGAGAAATCTTTTTGATCTATTTTTAATTCCAAAGCTTTTGTACTATACTTCACATTCACACAACTGATTTTTTATAGAGATTCTAAAAATACATTTGAAGTAATTTTTTGGGTAAATTAATATTGTAGGCATGGATACTTTTTAATCTTTCCACTATTTCAGTTTTTTTTTTTGTCTTTGAGTCATTTTGGCTATGAGCATTTTGACAGAATTTTTCAATATGCCTTTATTGGGTTGTTTCAAGAATGTGACATGAACGTACTCTTTCATTTCACTCTTTTCTTTCCTAAACTTACTACATATATTATTAAAACACAACTACATGAAGCATATGAGCACTACTGGCATAAGCAGTGAGGGACAAATACTTACCTGCCCTTGATAAATACACAAAACGACTGGCAGAAACAGAAACACAAAGTGGACAGAGGGACACAGCTTTGCAGATACCATATCTCTTCAGTCACATACATGGCTTTTTGTTGAGGGAAGGTGAACACTGGTACTTGTTTATTCCAAACAACCACCAGTTCACCAATTCTCTAACACCAGCTAGGTGTCCATGACTGAATAAGATATTGACACTAATTACACAGAAGTGGGACAGACTCCACAGTTACAGGCTCAGTTCTGTAAGACTGCCCTTAGCTCAGATGCACATCTCAAGTCCAAGGTCCCCTGGATACCTGCACTTTTGCCTGACTTGGATAAAAATGCAGAGACTGCTATACCCAACCCTAAGTTTAAATAACTTGGGGAGAATGACTCATAGAAGTCAGGGAAATGCTGTACTTGTGATGACCAGTTTATTACATAAAGAATGCAATTTTGGACCAACCAGATGGAAGAGATGCTGAGGGGAAGTACACTGGGAAGGTGGGACAGAACTTCTAGCCCTCTCCAGGGCTCACCACACTCCCAGCACAGCAATATGCTTACCAACCCAGAAGCTCTCCTAGTTTCATTGTTTCAGATATTTTAATTGAAGTTTCATTATGCAGATATGACCAATTAAATCATTGGTGATTTAACTGAATCTCCAGCTCTTCTTCTCTCCCCAGATGTTGGGGCTGTTAAGTTTTACCCTCTAATCAAGTAGTTGCTTTTTCTTTCAGGTGTCTCCACCTCTCTCAGAAGTCAACTCATTGGATGACAAAAGATGCTCCTATCATTCAGAGAATGCCAGTAGTTTGAGGAATTTTGGGGGACAGAGGAGAAACACCTTTTATTATTATTATTTCAAATATCATTATAATATTGAACATATTTGCTCACCTGCCTTTCCTTCTGGACTGTGAACTCCTTGAAAGCAGTTTCTTACATTGTTCTTTTTTCTTTCTGATGTACAAAGCAGATACTCAAAAAGTTTTTCATAAGTGAGCAACTGCCTGGATGCAGCAAGCAAGCAGCATTTTATTAGTTTAGCACATTGCTCAGTAATAAAAATATGGTAGAACTAGATATTTCAGCAGCAATAAAACTATCAGAGTCAGTATTGAAAATTCAAAGGACAGAATTCTTATTAACTAAATTTTGGGATGCAGAAATTCACCATTTACTTGGGCAAGTGACATAACAGTATAAGCCAGAATGGTCTCAACTGTGACACAGAGAAAAAAGAATACTCTTTCTCAACACAAAGCCATATTGTGAGGGCAACATAAGATGGTGAGTTTTTTGGGACTGGCATATTTCACTAAGAATAATGGCTTCCAGTTGCATCCATTTTATTACAAAAGACAGGATTTCGGGCTATTTTGCAACTCTGTATATCATACTTCTTTACCTTCTCTGCGGTAAATAATAGGGTACAAAAATATGATGTGTTTCAGTGAAATCAGCATTTTGAGGTTTGATTATTCGTTACAATCCTTGTCTCTACTGCTGAGGAATAGTGTTTTTTTTTTCCTATTTGTTGAATTCTTTACTTAGTGGAGGGTCAAGCTTATGATTATCAAATAAACTGAAAGTATGTCATTGCAAAAATTAAAAGAAAAAATAAGAAAAGCAGGGGGGTGGAGGGTAGGAGAATGGATGGGAGGGAGGGTAGGGTGAGAAGTATCACTATGCTCCTAAATCTGTATGCATGAAGTGCATGAAATTTGCTCACCTTATATAAATTTAAAAAATTACAGGTATGAAGAAATAGTTCCAGAGATTAATAAAATCCCTGAGTAGAATAAATACATTTCCCCTTAAAGATTCTGATAAAGCAAACAGTTAATGCAGACTGAGTGTTACTGCATACTGAGCAAACATCCATTCATCTAACTGCAGAAAATGAATCCAAAGCCAGATCCTTTCAAATGAAAATGCATGACTGAGTTTCTTCTTAGTCCTCAAAGGGAGAGGTTACCTTAATCAATGTGGTTTATTGTATTGCACTGTATTGTTCATAACATATTCAAAGTGAATTGATCAGCTATCCAGTGGTTTGTTTATAAAGCATTAAGCCTACCTGAAATAACACATGTATATATAATCATGAAATTAAAAGGATGATACCAGTGAAAACTCAAAAATCTCTTAACATATCTATTGAAAGAAAACCATTAGTGTTACATATAATGACTTTAATGGACTAAAGAAAAGCTAGCACAAAGATAGTTAAGTTTGGAGTATGGACTGCCAAGTCATTGCCATTGTCTCACTTTTATTCGAGCTCTCAATCTGAAATCAACCATGACAACTTTTTTAAACATCCCAACTTTGTAGAATTGTTTTAAAATTATACAGGATATTAGATAAAATATTTCCTGTTAGCAAGAACAAACTACAGTTAAAATTGCCTACTCTCCAGAGATTTTCCCCTAATGTTGATCAACATCCTGGATTTTTATATATGAAGTTCCAGTAGAAAGCATTTGTCTTACTGTGCTCTTAGTTTTCTTATCTTTTGGAAAGCCCGTTAAAAGAAAATATTAGAGCTATTTTTAGAGCCTTTCCCACATTTCTATTGCCTTTTAATGAAAGAGAACTTTGGTTTTTTTGAGATGATAAATAGTAGGGATTGTGAAGTTTAAAACAATATATATCTATGGGCCAGCGCTGTGGTGCAGCGGGTTAAAGCCCTGGCCTGAGGTGGCAGCATCCCATATGGGCGAAGGTTCTAGTCCTGGCTGCTCCTCTTCTGATCCAGCTCTCTGCTATGGCCTAGGAAAGCAGTAGAAGATGGCCCAAGTCCTTGGGCCCCTGCACCCATGTGGGAGACCCAGAAGAAGCTCCTGGCTTCAGATCACCACAGCTCTGGCCGTTGCGGCCATCTGGGGAGTGAACCAGCGGATGGAAGACCTCTCTCTCTGTCTCTACTTCTCTCTGTAACTCTGTCTTTCAAATAAATAAAATAAACCTTTAAAAAATATATATCTTGGCCAGAAATTACATAATATGGATATAATCTCCTTCATTTAGATCTTAAGTTTTCTCTCACTGATGTATAATCTGCTTGAGAATCATTCACATTTAATCTGAATGTACATAAAAAATCTTGTGGTGAAAAAAAAAATAAAGAATCTCCCAAAACATAAAGAGCAGAAAGACAAGCTAAGAATTAGGAGCAAAAAAAAAAAAAAAAAAAAAAAAAAAGGTCTATTCATATTCAAAGTAAGTGATTACATAAAATTTCTGAGCATATTGATCCTGATGAGATTTTAATTTTTTTAAGAAGTGAGAAAGACTCTACAAACCCCCAGAAAACAACGACTGGGAGACAGGAAGAGATAGAAAAGAGGTCTATAAAGAACTGTGAACGAAAAATCAGACTGTATTATACTCTCATCAATCATATGCTAGAAGAAATTGGAGCAATTTATCCCTATATAAGAGGTCCTCAAAAAGTTCATGAGAGGGGAGGTATTGTGGAATAGTGAGCAAAGTCGCTGTCTGCATTCCTAGCATCCCAAAGGGCTCTGGTTTGTGTCCACTTAAAATCGAACTCCCTGCTAATGGCCTGGGAAAAGCAGTGAAAGATGGCCCAAGTGCTTGGGCCCCTGCCACCCATGTAGGAGATCTGGAATAAGTTCCTGGCTCCTGGCTTCGGCCTGGGTTAGCCCTGGTCATTGTGACCATTTGGGGAGTAAACAGACTAATGGAAGATCTCTCTCATTTCTCTTTCTCTCTGTAACTCTGACTTTCAAGTAAATAAATAAAGTTCATCGGAAATACACATTATGAAAAACTATACAATAGATTTCAAAGTGTTTTTGCATCAACATAAACTTATCTTTGAATTCAATTTTTCACAAATTTTTTTGAAATAGTTTCATATTTATTCAGAGCCCCAAGGAAATATTTTGAATTTAGAATTTTAAAACTATTTACAGTATGGATATACATATACACATGCATGTAACTTTATTTTTTGAAGAGATGTTCACATAGCTTAAAAACAAAAGCAATATGAACATATACAGAGAAGAAACTCCTACCCCGCCTTCATCTTCTCCCTTATAGGTAAGCAGTTTTATTGTTTGGTATATTCTTTTAATACTGTTTAAATAAATATTAATGCATTCTTTTATTGTTCTTTTTCCCCACACAAAAGACAGTGCACTATCCATTATGTACTATTTTACTTTTTTAAATCACTTAGCAAATATTGGAGATCTTACTAATTCAAGACCAAAAGATCTTTGGTCGTTCTTTTTTCTAGCTTCCTAGGACTGTGTAATGTGGATATACCAGAATTCTTGAGATCAGCAGCCAATTGTTGGATATTTAAGCAGTTTCCAATTTTGTCATATTATAAGCAATCCCAAATTGATTATATTATATATGTGTTATTTCTTAAGTGTCCATTTGTATCTGTAGTATTATTTTTCAATTGTGGGATTATTAAGGAAGGTTAAATCATTTAGGTAATATCAAATTTCTGTCCTTCAAACTTTTTCCACTTTGAAATCCTGAATACAATGTCTGGGCAGCCTAGTTTTCTTATAGTCTCACTAGAAGAATATGTCAACTTTTGGATTTGTGTCAATGAAATATGTAAAAATGGTAACTCAGTTTAGATTAAACTAACATTTCTCATTAAAAAAAAGATAGTGGACTAACATGCTTATAATTTTAAATTTTAGTCAAGGAAAATAAAAAGCTATTAAATATACAATATGAATAAACATATAAGAATGGCTCCAGAATAGCAAAAGAATATTAATGAAATGCATATAGAGAAACATTGGCTATATATTTTATTAAATTCTGAAAGAGGCCGGCGCCGCGGCTCACTAGGCTAATCCTCCGCCTTGCTGCACCGGCACACCGGGTTCTAGTCCCGGTTGGGGCACCGATCCTGTCCTGGTTGCCCCTCTTCCAGGCCAGCTCTCTGCTGTGGCCAGGGAGTGCAGTGGAGGATGGCCCAAGTCCTTGGGCCCTGCACCCCATGGGAGACCAGGATAAGTACCTGGCTCCTGCCATCGGATCAGCACGGTGCGCCAGCCGCAGAGAATCCAGCCGCAGCGGCCATTGGAGGGTGAACCAACGGCAAAAGGAAGACCTTTCTCTCTGTCTCTCTCTCTCTGTCCACTCTGCCTGTCAAAAAAATAGAATTAAAAAAAAATTCTGAAAGAGGCTGAAAAGTTTGGAGTCACATACATAATTCCACTTGATCTTCCAACTCACAAAGTTTGAAAGGATTGTGGCATAGGAGTACAAGATTGAGAAGTATATTAAAAATTTCCTGTCTTCATTCCACTTGGGTCCCACACTGTGATCAGTAGGAATTTTCATGTATGAGGACTAGAGGATATGGAATAACATATTCAATTCTTTCCAATAGGATAATTTATTGCTGTTCAATTCACACTTTCCTTGGGTTTTAGCAAGACTCCAGAATTTGTTCTTCATGGTACTAACCAAGTAAATCACATTGTGTATTTCCATGGTCATACACTTTTCTAACCTATCATCACTAGCTTTCTTACTTTTTCCTAGAGTATTTTAAATTTTAGTTGTAGAAGCCTGTCTATTATAATTCTGCAATTTAGTATAATCACTTCCTTACCCTTTATTGAGAAAAAGTAGAGAAAGTCCACTGGTTTTCAACAATCAAATCAGAGATGATAAATATTACAGACAAATCATTTTCTCAGTAGACAAAAGGCACCAGTTGGTATTAAAACAAAAAAAAAAAAATACCATCTCTGCTACAGGTCTCAAAGAACTTCATTAGAAATTAAGAAGCTTAAAGAGTTACGTTAGAGTAGCTTGGTGAGTTTCCCAAGGACAGGAATGGTAGAGAGGACTCCTTCCCTTGCTTTGTGCCATCATTCTTAGAAAAAGCCCAAACTCTAAGGTGGGGCAAGATGGCAGAATAGGAAGGGAGCACACTGATAGTCCGGGAAGAGACAGTTTAATAAAAGTGGAGATACTGCAGGTTCAAAGAAGAGTAGGGGAAGAAACAGCAGAGGAAACTCTTTTGGAACTAGTGATTCACGGTGGACCTGCATGGAGGGCGTGGGAATCCAGTGTGCAGGACACCAGCAGCACAATAAACACACCAACACTGGAACGCGAGGTGAACCGAAATCTCAATAGCCCGAGACATCAGTGGGAAAGTGGAAAGAGGAGACTACAGGGAACGAGGCTTGAAACCCTGTGGGGAAAAGTTCACCAGGCTAACTAGAAGAAAGAGGAAAAGAGAAAAAAAAGTGACCGGTACGGACACGAGTTTCTCTCTCTCCGCTCACCTCTCAAAGGCAAGCAAGACAAAGAGCAGGCGCCAATTTGGACATACGTCATAAGCAGTGGGTCCTCAGGACTGCACCCGCCCTCAGCCAAGCAGAAAAACCTGACTATGGGGGAGTGAAATAACAGGAGATTAGGACCTAGTGAATGTGTGGTGCTAATGAACTGAGACTGTGAAAAAAGAGTCGGTGGGTGAGAGAACTCATGGAATTCATGTGAGTACTCTCAAGAGACAATACAATTCGGTAACCTTGGCAACCCAGTGGGAGACTGCAGGAGAATTGGAGCCCACACTGAGGGCAGCAGAGATTCCCTGTATGGTCCTTGGAAAACAGCTTCTGATCTCTGGCTCCTGTTGATATAACATTTGCCTGCTAACTACCTTAAATTCCGTTCAGCTGTGCGGAATTACGTCCGTTCTAAATCAAAAAAAAAAAAAAAAAAAGAGAGAGAGAGAGAGAGATTTACCATGACTAACCTGGGAGTGACACCTTTGGCACACCCTTAACACTGAGGAACCAAACAGAGCTCTCAGGCCACACCCATCTCAAGCCTCTAAGGCTCCATCAAAAGCAGACAGTCCACTTAATAAAGTCATAGTATATCAAGAAAAAACACCACAGTGAGGGCAGAAAAATCCAAAGATATCTCCACAATGCCAAGCAACAAATGCAGAAACCAAGGAAACAAGAACAAGGAAGACATTATGGCAGCCCCAAATGAACAAGACACCCCAAGGCAAGATTATAAAGCTGATGAGATGGAAGAAATGCAAGACATGGATTTCAAAAAATTTATCATAAGAACAATTAGAAGTTTTCAAAAACAAATGTTTGAGGTACGGAATTCCTTACTGCACAGGATAGAAAATCTCCTTTGAGAAAATGAAATCTTAAGGAGGAATCAAAATGAAACGCAGAAACTACTAGAACAGGAAAGTGTGATAGTGAAGAGAAATCAAAATGAAATGAAGAACTCAATAGATCAAATGACAAACACATTAGAGAGCCTTAAAAACACAACGGGTGAAACAGAAGAGAGAATATCGGACTTAGAAGACAGAGCACAGGAAAGTATACAGTCAAACCAAAGAAAAGAAGAGGAAATTAGAAATCTAAAAAATATTGTCGGGAACCTACAGGATACTATTAAAAAACCCAACATTCGGGTTCTAGGAGTTCCTGAAGGCATGAAGAGAGTGAAAGGATTAGATGGCCTTTTAGTAAGATACTTGCAGAGAACTTCCCAAGTGTGGAGAAGGACAGAGACATCCTAGTACAGGAAGCTCATAGAACCCCTAGTAAACATGACCAAAAGAGATCCTCACCACAACATGTTGTAATCAAATTCACCACAGTGAAACATAAAGAAAAGATCCTAAAATGTGCAAGAGAGAAACTTCAGATTACTCTCAGAGGATCTCCAATTAGACTCACAGCAGACTTCTCATCAAAAACCCTACAAGCTAGGAGGCAATGGCGAGACACAGCCTAGGTACTAAGAGAGAAATACTGCCAGCCCAGAATATTATATGCTGCAAAGCTCTCATTTGTGAATGAAGGTGAAATAATACTGACCTTTCATAGCAAACAGAAATTGAAAGAATCTGTCACCACTCATCCAGCCCTGCAAAAGATGCTTAAAGATGTGTTACACGTAGAAACACAGAAACATGGTCATCAACATGAAAGAAGGTAAAGGAAGGAAACCTCACAGCAAAAGATCACCGGAAGTTCAAAGCATATATTAGAAAATATCTTTGGCACATGGCAGGGCAAAGTTACTACTTAGCAATAGTCACATTGATTGTTAAAGGACTTAACTCTCCCGTTAAAAGACACAGATTGGCTGACTGGGTTAAGGAACAAAACCCATCTATTTGGTGCTTACAAGAAACACATCTTTCCAACAAAGATGCATACAGACTGAAAGTGAAAGGCTGGAAAAAATACACCATGCCAACAGAAATAAAAAAAAGAGCAGGCGTAGCAATCTTAATATCAGATAACATAAACTTTAACACAAAAACTGTAAACAGAGATAAAGGGGGCACTATATAATGATTAGGGGATCCATTCAACAGGAACATATAACGATTATCAATGTATATGCACCTAATTGCAGGGCACCGGTTTATTTAAAAGATTTGTTAAGGGACTTAAAGGGAGACTTAGAATCCAATACAATAGTACTGGGGAACTTCAATACTCCACTCTCAGAAATAAACAGATCAACAGGACAGAAGATCAACAAGGAGACAGTAGATTTAAATGACACTATTGCCCAAATGGATCTAACAGATATCAACAGAACTTGTCATCCTACACAAAAAGAATTTACATTCTTCTCAGCAGTACATGGAACCTTCTCTAGGATTGACCACATACTAGGCCAGAAAGCAAGTCTCAGCAAATTCAAAAGAATTAGAATCATACCATGCAGCTTCTCAGACCGTGAAGGAATGAAGTTGGAAATTAGCAACTCGGGAATCCCTAGAGCATATGCAAACACATGGAGAGTGAACAACATGCTCCTGAATGAACAATGGGTCATAGAAGAAATCAAAAGAAAATCAAAAATTTTCTGGAAGTAAATGAGGATAACAGCAGAACATACCAAAACTTATGTGATACAGCAAAAGCAGTGTTAAGAGGAAAGATTATAACAATAGGTGCCTATATCAAGAAATTAGAAAGGCACCAAATAGATGAGCTTTCAAGTCATCTCAAGGATCTAGAAAATATGCAGCAAACCAGACCCAAATCTAGTAGGTGAAGAGAAATAATTAAAATCAGAGAAGAAATCAATAGGATTGAATCCAAAAAAAAACACTGCAAAATATCAGCCAAAGGAGGAGCTGGTTCTTTGAAAAAATAAACAAAATTGATACCCCATTGGCCCAACTAACTAAAAAAAGAAAAGACCCAAATAAATAAAATTAGAGATGAAAAAGGAAACGTAAAAACAGACACCACAGAAATAAAAGAATCATCAGAAATTACTACAAGGACTTGTATGCCAGCAAACAGGGAAATCTATCAGAAACGGATAGATTCCTGGACACATTTAACCTACCTAAATTGATCAAGGAAGACATAGAAAACCTAAACAGACCCATAACTGAGACAGAAATTGAAACAGTAATAAAGGCCCTCCCAACAAAGAAAAGCCCAGGACCGGATGGATTCACAGCTGAATTCTACCAGACATTTAAAGAAGAACTAACTCCAATTCTTCTCAAACTATTCAGAACAATCGAAAAAGAGGGAATCCTCCCAAATTCTTTCTATGAAGCCAGCAGCACCTTAATTCCTAAGCCGGAAAATGTGCAGCATTGAAAGAGAATTACAGACCAATATCCCTGATGAACATAGATGCAAAAATCCTCAATAAAATTCTGGCCAATAGAATGCAACAACACATCAGAAAGATCATCCACCCAGACCAAGTGGGATTTATCCCTGGTAGGCAAGGATGGTTCAACGTTCGCAAAACAATCAACGTGATACACCACATTAACAGACTGCAGAAGAAAAACCATATGATTCTCTCAATAGACGCAGAGAAAGCATTTGATAAAATACAACACCCTTTCATAATGAAAACTCTAAGCAAACTGGGTATGGAAGGAACAGTCCTCAATACAATCAAAGCAATATATGAAAAACCCACAGCCAGCATCCTATTGAATGGGGAAAAGTTGGAAGCATTTCCACTGAAATCTGGTACCAGACAGGGATGCCCACTCTCACCACTGCTATTCAATATAGTTCTGGAAGTTTTAGCCAGAGCTATTAGGAAGGAAAAAGAAATTAAAGGGATACAAATTGGGAAGGAAGAACTCAAACTATCCCTCTTTGCAGATGATATGATTCTTTATTTAGAGGGCCCACAGAGCTCTACTAAGAGACTATTGGAACTCATAGAAGAGTTTGGCAAAGTAGCAGGATATAAAATCAATCCACAAAAATCAACAGCCTTTGTATACACAGGCAATGCCACGGCTGAGGAAGAACTTCTAAGATCAATCCCATTCACAATAGCTACAAAAACAATCAAATACCTTGGAATAAACTTAACCAAGGACGTTAAAGATCTCTACAATGAAAATTACAAAACCCTAGGCCGGCGCCATGGCTTAACAGGCTAATCCTCTGCCTTGAGGCGCCGGCACACCAGGTTCTAGTCCCGGTCGGGGCACCGGATTCTATCCCGGTTGCCCCTCTTCCAGGACAGCTCTCTGCTATGGCCCAGGAGTGCAGTGGAGGATGGCCTTAATGCTTGGGCCCTGCATCCGCATGGGAGACCAGGAGAAGCACCTGGCTCCTGGATTCGGAACAGCACGATGCATTGGCTGCAGCGGCCATTGGAGGGTGACCAACGGCAAAAAGGAAGACCTTTCTCTCTGTTTCTCTCTCTCACTATCCACTATGCCTGTCAAAAAAAAAAAAAAAAAGAAAATTACAAAACCTTAGAAAGAAATAGAAGAGGATACCAAAAAATGGAAAAATCTTCCATGCTCATGGATTGGAAGAATCAACATCATCAATATTGCATTCAATGCAATACCAATCAAAATACCGAAGACATTCTTCTCAGATCTGGAAAAAAATAATGCTGAAATTCATATGGAGACACAGGAGACCTCGAATAGCCAAAGCAATCTTGTACAACGAAAACAAAGCCAGAGGCATCACAATACCAGATTTCAGGACATACTACAGAGTAGTTGTTATCAAAACAGCATGGTACTGGTACAGAAACAGATGGATAGACCAATGGAACAGAATAGAAACACCAGAAATCAATCCAAACATCTACAGCCAAGTTATATTTGATCAAGGATCCAAAACCAATCCCTGGAGTAAGGATAGTCTATTCAATAAATGGTGCTGGGAAAATTGGATTTCCATGTGCAGAATCATGAAGCAAGACCCCTACCTTTCACCTTACACAAAAATACAGTTAACATGGATTAAAGACTTAAATCTATGACCCAACACCATCAAATTATTAGAGAGCATTGGAGAAACCCTGCAAGATATAGGTACTGGCAAAGACTTCTTGGAAAATACCCCAGGAGCAAGGCAGTCAAAGCCAAAATTAACATTTGGGATTGCATCAGATTGAGAAGTTTCTGTACTTCAAAAGAAACAGTAGGGAAAGTGAAGAGGCAACAGACAGAATGGGAAAAAATATTTGCAAACTATACTACAGATAAAGGGTTGATAACCAGAATCTACAAAGAAATCAAGAAACTCCACAACATCAAAACAAACAACCCACTTAAGACATGGGTCAAGGACCTCAATAGACACTTTTTCAAAAGAGGAAATCCAAATGGCCAACAGGCACATGAAAAAATGTTCAAGATCACTAGCAATCAGGGAAATGCAAATCAAAACCACAATGAGGTTTCACCTCACCCCGGTGAGAATGGCTCACATTCAGAAATCTACCAACAACAGATGCTGGAGAGGATGTGGGGAAAAAGGGACACTAACCCACTGTTGGTGGGAATGCTAACTGGTTAAGCCACTATGGAAGTCAGTCTGGAGATTCCTCAGAAACCTGAATATAACCCTACCATACAACCCAGCCATCCCACTCCTTGGAATCTACCCAAAGGAAATTAAATGGGCAAATAAAAAAGCTGTCTGCACCTTAATGTTTATTGTAGCTCAATTCACAATAGCTAAGACCTGGAACCAACCCAAATGCCCATCAACAGTAGACTGGATAAAGAAATTATGGGACATGTACTCTATAGAATACTATACAGCAGTCAAAAACAATGAAACCCGGTCATTTGCAACAAGATGGAGGAATCTGGAACACATTATGCTGAGTGAAATAAGCCAGTCCCAAAGGGGCAAATATCATATGTTCTGCCTGATCGGTGACAACTAACTTAGTACCAAAGGGGAAACCTGTTGACGTGAATTGGACACTATGAGAAACAGTGACTTGATCTGCCCTTGTCCTGACTGTTGATGTACAATTTAATACTTTATCCCTTTTAGTATTTTTGTTTGTTCTACTTTATACTATTGGTTGAACTCTTTAATTAACACACAATTATTCTTAGGTGTTTAAATTTAACTGAAAAGTGATCCCTGTTAAATATAAGAGTTGGAAAAAGAGAGGGAGGAGATGTACAATTTGGGACATGCTCAATCGGTCTTGCCCCAAATGATGGAGTTAGAAACGTGCCAGGGGATTCCAATACATTCTCCTCAAGGTGGCATGTACCAATGCCATCTCACTAGTACAAGTGATCAATTTCTATTCACAATTGATCACACTGATAGGTCTAAGAGTCAAAGGAATCACACAAACAAGATTAGTGTCTGCTAATACTAACTGATAGAATCAAAAAGGGAGAGAACGATCCATCATAAAAAGTGGGATATACAGCAGACTCATAGAATGGCAGATGTCCTAAACAGCACTCTGGCCTCAGAATCAGCCCTTAAGGCATTCGGATCTGGCTGAAGAGCCCATGAGAGTATTGTAGGCATGGAAAGCCAAGACACTCTGGCACACACACACAAAAAAACCTAAATGAAAGATCTCTGTGAGTGAGATCCCAGTGGAAAGAACGGGCCATCAAAGAAGGAGGTACCTTTCTTTGAAGGGAGGAGAGAACTTCCACTTTGACTATGACCCTGTTGGAACAAGATCAAAGTCGGGGAACTCAAAAGGCTTCCATAGCCTTGGCAACTCATGACTAGAGCCTAGGGAGATTACTGATGCCATAAACAAGAGTGTCAAATTGCTAAGTCAACAACAGGAGTCACTGTGCACTTACTTCTCATGTGGGATCTGTCCTTAATGTGTTGTCCAATGTGAAGTAATGCTATAACTAGTGCTGAAACAGTATTTTACACTTTGTGTTTCTGTGTGGGTGCAAACTGATGAAATCTTTACTTGAAATATACTGAATCGATCTTCTGTATATAAAGATAATTGAAAATGAATCTTGATGTTAATGGAATGGGAGAGGGAGCAGGAGATGGGGGGGTGCGAGTGGGAGGGAAATTATGGGGGGGGGAAGCCAATGTAATCCATAAACTGTACTTTGGAAATTTATATTTACTAAAAAAAAAAGGGAAAGAAAAAAGAAAAAGCCCAAATTCTTGAGTTCTTGAGATCCACACACGTTATGCTACCTTATAACTCAGTACCTTTCTCTCTCTCTCTCTCTCTCTCTCTCTCTCGTAGACAGCCCTTTAGTTAGGAAAAAGACATCATCATTCATCTGTGTCTCCCATTTCTACTTCTCAAGAAGAAAATCTTTTTGATAATGTCATACTATATGGTATCACACTATTATATTATACTACACTGTGCACTGTTTTATACTATTGCTATATTATGCTATATTGTTATACAACATAACTTACTAGAGTGTAATTATATCTTTATATGCTGTATTTACTAGAGTATGTACTTTATGAAAGGGCATTTTTATATTGACTATTTTAGTAATAGGGGCATGAGTAAATAGTAGTATGCGTGAATAGCAGTATGAGTAAACCATTTTTGAGCCATACGTCTTAACATAGTTACTGTAAGATTTAGATCAAAAATGCAGTTCAGCTGAGATTCAAGATGGCTGAATAGTGAGAAGCTGTACTGACCTCAGCTGAAGAAATGATGAGAAAAACAGAAGAAAAAACTAAACAAAACCGAATGAAAAACAAAAGAAGGACCACGTTGCTAGGGGGCTGACTGACAGAAATTTCCAGTGGAGGACTGACAGAATAGAAACTCCATGGGACAGTGAGGAAAGAGGTTAGACAGGCTGCTGTGGCCAGCCATGTGGTGCAGCCAGCCGCCAGCTGGGAAACTCCATCTTCCTAAGCCGAATGAGGAAGACGTTTTCATGTACCCTTCCACCAGCAGCTTTAACTGAGGGAAAATTCCTCAGTTCTCCACTGACTTTAATTCCAGTCCAGGGAGCTAACTGGGGTCTGAGTGATTACGTGTGTCTGAAAATAGAAGGCACATTGCCTTCCTCTCCTTTCTCACTAGCTCAAAGCGTCAGTCTCAGCTGGCTCTGTAAAGTTGTGGAGCTGATCTCTGTTCCTTTGCTACCAGAAGTGACCAGAGTCAGTCAGGGCAACTTATGGGGTGGAGAGCAGAATTCTGCATTTTGCAACTGTGGAAGATTTGGGCACAAGACCTTAGCTCCTGGCTTAGGCTGGCTCAGCCCTGGCCCTTGCAGCTATGTGGTGAGTGAACCAGCAGATGAAGTTGTCTCTCTCTCTTCCTCCCTCTCTCCCTCCATCCCCCTATCTTCTTTCTGATTTTAAAAGTAAATGAATAATCTTTTTAAAAAGAGAAAATTTTATCCAGCAAAGCTATCCTTTAGAAGTGAAGTAGAAATATAGTATTTCCCAGATAGGCAAAAAATGAGAGAATTCACCACCGACAGAACAGCCCTACAAGACATTCTGAAAGGAGTCATGTATTAGAAGCAAACATCATGAAAACACATGACACAAACAAATTCATTAACAGAGCAGGCACAATCAATAACTAATCAACAAAAAGACGGGTGTTAGTTCTTATCTATCAAAACTAACCTTGAATATAAATGGATTAAATTCCCCAGCCAAAAGATTTAGGTTGGCTGAATGTATTAAAATCCAAGATCCCACTATATGCTGCTTACATTAACTGGAGGTATTAGGAAGAGCAATTTGGGAGGAAAGAGTAATAAAAGGCATCACAGCTGGAAAGGAGGAAGTCAAAATATCTATCTTTGCAAATGACATGAAGCTCTACTTGTAAAAACCTAAACGTTGCACCAAAAGCTGTAACTACTGATAAAACTATTCAGTAAAGTTGCATGTTACAAAATAAACATATAAAAACCAGTAGTTTTTTATATTCTAATGATGAACACACTGAAAGAGATCTCAAGAATGAAATCGCATTCACAAAAAAACAATTATTTAACAGTACATTTAACCAGAGGAGTTAAAGATCTCTTCAATGAAAATTATAAGACAGTGATGAAAGAAACTGTCAAGGACACAAAAAATAGAAATATATTTCTTGCTTATGGATTGGAAGAATTAATATCATAAACTATCTCTACTACTTTAAGTAATCTACAGAATGAATGCAATCCCTATCAAAATACCAACAACATTCTTTACAGAATTAGAAAAATCAATCCTAAAATTCATGTGGAAATAAAAGACTATTTTCTAAACTAGCTAAAGCAATCCTGAGCAAAAGAAACCAAGCTGGAGGCATCACAATATCTGACTTCAAAGCATACCACAAAGCTATAGTAATCAAAACAGCATAGAAACCAACAGATCAAAGGAATCAGATAGAGAGCCCAAAAATTAATTCACATAAATATAGCGCTGGTGTGGAGACTCTGTTGGCAGCTGGGGTCCCGAACCTTGGGCGCCTGTGCTCTCCATGTAGATCCACCACGTCCCTCTAATTCTGGAAGAGTTTCCTCTGCCGTTTGTTCCCTAGCTCTTCCCTGAGACTACACTATCTCCACTTTTATTAAACTATCTTTTCCTGGACTATCAGTGAGCTCCCTCCCTATTCTACCATCTTGGAACGTCTTGACAACACACTCCTGAATCCAGCCAACTGATTTTTGACAAAAGTGTCCAGACTATACAATGGAGAAAAGATGACCTCTTCAATAAATGGTGCTGACAAAATTAGATCCCTTCCTCTTATGATATACAAAAATCAGCTCAAGATATATTAGAGATCTAAATCTATGACCTAAGACTATGAAGTTCCTGGAAGAAAATGTAGGGGAAACACTTCAGTTCACTGGAATAGATGATGACTTCTTGGATAACACATCCAGAGCACAAACAACAAAAGCAAAACTAGATAAATTGGAATATATAAAATTCAGGAGCTTTGGTACAACAGAAAGATACAATCAATAGCGTGAAGAGACAGCTGACAGAACAGGGAAAAATATTTGCAAAATATCTATTCAAAAAAGGATTAATATCTAGAATATATTAGCAATTTAAAAAGCTCAACAACAAAAACAGCAAATCCAGTTAAGAAATGAGAAAAGGATACAAATGCCAGTTAAATTCATGAAAAAATGCTCAACATCAGAGAAATGTAAATCAAATCCACAATGAAATATCACCTCGCCCCTGTCAAAATAGCTGAAATCTAAAATACAGCGAGTAACAAATGCTGGTGAGAATGTAAAGAAAGGGGAACTCTTACACACTGTTGACGGGAATGTAAATTAGTGCACCTACTGTTGAAAACAGTATGGAAATTTCTTTAAAAACTAGAAGTAGAAGTATATACCCACTACTGGGTATATACCCAGAAGAAATGAACACATAGTATTTAAGAGATACCTGCACCACCATGTTTATAGTAGCACTGCTCACAACAGCCAAAATATGGGATCAACCAAGGTGTCCATCCTTAGATGAATAAAGAAAATGTGACACACACATACATACCATGGAATGTTAATCGGCTATAAAAAAGAATAAAATTCTACCATTTGAATCCAAATGGATGTAACCTAGTGATATCATGCTGAGTGAAAATAAGCTGGACACAGATAGACAAATACTGCATGTTCTCCCTTATATGTGGGATGGGAGCTTAATTTAAAAGGAAAAAAAATAAGAAACAAAATGAAAAAACTATTAGTATTGTTGTAAGTATAGTTTTGTCTTTGTTTTTCAAACCAATGTTTAAGAATGATATGCTAAGATAGCTCTAATGATCTGTGATTACTTTAAAATTGTATACTAGTGAAATGGACATATTTCCACTTGATTATTGATTATGGCCCTTGCCCATGTTCCTTCTAAACTAGAGCATTTTTACTTTTTGCTGAGTTCTTTATTTAGTGGAGCATTAAGCCTCTGACTGTAAATTATAAATATGTTATCTCCAAAATTAAAAAGAAATAAGGAAATAGAGAAAGAAAAAGAGACAGAGAAAGAAAGTGGGAGGGAGCAAGGGGGGAGGAAGGGAACTATCACATTTTTAGAATTGTAAAAAAAAAATTAATAAATTTTTAAAATAAATTTTCTAAATAAAAATACTGTTCACAAATAGTAGAGAACACTAAACACTTCAGTGTTAACAAAACAACATACAATAAACTAAAGAGGTAATAAAATATTAAAACTAACAGCAATGTAAAACAGAATTCTAGCCACAGACACCCTGACCAACTGAGGACTGCACTGCTGAGTCACTGATCACATGTACTTTCTGTGATCAGGGGTCCAAGTTCCAGTGTTGTGTAGGGGTTTGTCAGTGCATCTCAGAGTTTGTTGTCCAATGGTTATATTGGTCAGTTTCTTGTTAAATCCTAAAAATCCTTAATTGTAACAAATTTTAAAAAAATATTAACAACTCAGGGAGAGCGGCAAGATGGCGGAATAGGAAGGAAGCACATTGATAGTTCGTCAAGACACACGTTAATATAAGTGGAGATACTGCAGGGTCAAGGAAGAGTAGGGGAAGAAACAGCAGAGGAAACTCTTCCGGAACTAGTGATTCACAGTGGACCTGCGTGGAGAGCGTGGGAGCCCAAGTTCGGGACAGCAGCGGCAGACTCAACGCACCAGTGCTGGAACGCGAGGTGAGCCGAACCTCCATAGCCCGAGACACCAGCGGGCAAGCGGAAAGAGGAGGCTAGAGGGAACGAGGCTTGAAACTCCGTGGGGAAAAGTTCACCAGGCTAACTAGAAGAGAGAGAGGAAAAAAAAAGTGACCGATACGGACACGAGTCTCTCTCTCTCCGCTCACCTCTCAAAGGCGAGCAAGACAAAGAGCAGGCGCCATTTTGGACATACGTCATAAGCAGGGCGACCTCAGGTCTGCACCGGCCCTGAGCCTAGCAGAAAAACCTGACTCTGGGGGGAGGGGTGAAATAACTGGAGATTAGCATCTAACTTGGCAACCCAGTGGGAGACTGCAGGAGAATTGGAGCCCACACTGAGGGCAGCAGAGATTCCCTGTGTGGTCCTTGGGAAAGAGCTTTCGATCTCTGGCTCCTGTGGGTATATCATTTGCCTGCTAATTACTACCTCCAATTACGTTCAGCTGTGCGGAATTACTTCCCTTTTGAATCAAAAAAAGAAAGAGAGATTTACCACGCCTAACCTGGGAGTGTCATCTTTGACACACCCTCAGCCCTGAGGAACCAAACACAGCTCTCAGTCCACACTCATCTCAAGCCTCTAAGGCTCCACCGAAAGCAGACAGTCCACTTAATAAGGAGCCATAGTGTAACAAGAAAAAACACCACAGTGAAGAAACCAAATATCTCCAACATGCCAAACAACAAACGCAAAAACCAAGCTAACAAGAACAAGGAAGACACTATGATGCCCCCAAATGAAAAAGACACCCCAATTCAAGATTATGAAGATGATGAGATCGAAGAAATGCAAGAAGCGGATCTCAAAAAATTGCTAAGAACATTAAGAACTTCTCAAAAACAAATTCTTGAACTACAGAAATCCTTCATGGACAAGATAGAAAATCTCTCTCGTGAAAATGAAATATTAAGGAGGAATCAAAATGAAATGAAACAACTAGTGGAACAAGAAACTCTGATAGTGACTAGAAATCATAATGAAATGAAGAATTCAATAGATCAAATGACAAACACATTAGAGAGCCTTAAAAACAGAATGGGCGAAGCAGAAGAGAGAATATCGGACTTAGAAGACAGAGAACAGGAAAGGAAACAGGCAAACCAAAGAAAAGAAGAAGAAATCAGAAATCTAAAAAATATTGTCGGGAATCTACAGGATACTATTAAAAAACCCAACATTCGAGTTCTAGGAGTTCCTGAAGGCATGGAGAGGGAGAAAGGATTAGAAGGCATTTTCAGTGAGATACTAGCAGAAAATTTCCCAGGTTTGGAGAAGGACAGAGGCATCTTAGTACAGGAAGCTTATAGAACCCCTAATAAACATGACCAAAAGAGATCCTCACCACGACATGTTGTAATCAAACTCACCACAGTGAAACACAAAGAAAAGATCCTAAAAGATGCAAGAGAGAAACGTCAGATTACTCTTAGAGGATCTCCAATTAGACTCACAGCAGACTTCTCATCAGAAACCCTACAAGCTAGAAGGGAATGGCGAGACATAGCCCAGGTACTAAGAGAGAACAACTGCCAGCCCAGAATACTATATCCTGCAAAGCTCTCATTTGTGAATGAAGGTGAAATTAAGACTTTTCATAGCAAACAGAAACTGAAAGAATTTGTTGCCACTCATCCTGCCCTGCAAAAGATGCTTAAAGATGTGTTACACACAGAAACACAGAAACATGGTCACCAATATGAAAGAAGGTAAAGGAAGGAAACCTCACAGCAAAAGATCACAGGAAGCTCAATTTCTCTTTGACATAGAATTAAACTCTAATGCTCTGTTAAAGCAATGTGTTAAAGTAATCTATTGTGTTCTCTTGATGTCTGTTAAATTCTAATTGTTCAAAAACAGCTGAATTTTTATTAAGAGCTATGGGTTATGTAAATATGTGCTTATTTTCAAAGATTTGAACAATCACCTTGTAACAAGATCAAATTTGGTCTATGAGTTTATAATTATAAACATGGCGACTTAAAGTCTTTTGTCATCCACAGTTATATATGATTTGCTGCTCATAAAACTAAAGCGTTGTTGGTTCTGTGTGTAGCTGTCCTCCTATAGGTTCCTATGGACTTTTTCCAGCCACTTCCATTGTATTCAGTACTTTGGGATGGCTCTGTAAACAGATGAAGCCAATAATGTATTAACAGTACCATCTGAGAGAAAGTATGGTTAACTGAGGTTACTAAAAAAGCAATTCAAATCAATTGGCAATCTACAAAAAGAGTTAAAGATTTTAAAAGCTATTATTAAAAATGCTATATTGGTCTATTATGCTATGTTAAATGTGTGTACATATTGTATGTCCACATGGGGAAATTTTATTAAGAGTCTTATTTTAAATGGCTTATAGATAAGATTGTCCATAAATTTAAGCTGCTAAAATCAATCAAAGATACATTTTAATTTGAGTGACCTGAATCTATGTATCATATGTTTTAAACTTGTAGGTAGAAAGAAACTAAAAACATTTTATATGGTTGTGCTTAAGTTTGCTGGTTAAACAAACTACACCATGTTAGATATTTAAGAGGTATTTTCAAATACATGATTCTTAAAATTTATAGAAGGCATTGGACCTTCTGGTAAATGTTTTCTTAAGTTGTTCTCTAATGGTTGAAACGGTTTGCTAAGTATTCATGTGATATTGCTATTTTCAGCAAGCGATCTAGGACTTGCTCCCTCATTTCTCTATTCTAAGCCCAACTTGTTCTTTCATTTATCTATTCTCTTCAAGATAGGAAACTAAATCTATTATGAAGGAATCTGTAGGACGCACAATTTAATCTTTAGACCTTATAAAAGAGATGGCTAACATTTTTCTGTAATAGCATAGCCAAAATAAGAACTTAAATAATAATCTCATAGCTAGATTCACTTCGCCATCAGCAAAGTATACAGTAAGTAGAAAAAACCTCCCTTTCAGACCAAAGGGAAAGAAAGTTTTAAAGTGAGAATATAATTTTCCTCATGGGCATTGTCTACCTTAGAAAAACTACTACAGAACATGCCTGTGACTATAGACTTGTAGTTCAGGCCACCGAAGATTAGAGATGGGACACGGGCACTCCCTTGACTTGCATCCTCTGGTCTGCTTTAACACAAGCCAGGAGGAAAAGAAAGCTAGGCATCAGAAGCAATGGGTGGCAGGCCTATTAATGGCTGATCTATACAGTGATCTGCCCTCAAGGAGACCCAACAGGCCAGTCCACTGCAGTGGCTTTCAATGAGGTAAGCCTGGGCTTCAGCAGAAGTCAGCTTGTGAAGAGCCCTGGCAGCTCTGCCAAGAGTTGGATCACTGGAAATGGACCTGCCCTGGAGTCGAAGGATGCCCAGGTCAGAGCCACAGATCTTATTGGCTCTAAGCTGAAAAGCCCTTCACTCAGCCCAACTTCCAAAGTGACCACTGCAGCTGAGGGTGAGGTCAAGTAGGGTCAGCAACATTGCAGGCAGAACTGTAAATTTCTTGTTAGAGTTGCCCCCTGCCTTTACCTGGCCAGCTCTCCTCCCAGGCCAGCCAAGTAATGAAAGTCAACAGAGTGCCTTCCCCTAGGAGGTTCACACCTCCCTTAGGATATACCCCATGTGAAGAGATAGATAGGTCTGGGCCTCTTAACTTACAAGGCCTAAAGCCCACCAGATTATTATCAAGCCCCTTCTATCAGGTTCTATTTGCCTCTCAATCAGAAAACTTAATTGTAGCTTAGACAGCACCTTTCTTAGCTCCTCTAAGAATGACTCTGTCCTTTGTTCTAGACCCTGTCTAGCGCACTTGGGCCTCATTCCTTTGTAATCATAACCTCTACTCTACCACCAATGGCTCTACTCCCAACCTGTGTGTACTGATGGTCCTCTTCCCCACTTAATGCTGTATAATTGTTCAGACCTGGTTAATGCCACTCTTAGGATCATTGGTTACTATTCTCACTCTGTCTTTTATGACCTTGTCTAAATATGATCAGAGTCGGCAAACTTGGAAGGCTTCCATAGCCTTGGCAACTCATGACGACAGCCTAGGGTGGTTACTGGTGCCATAAACTAGAGTGTCAATTTGTTGGGTCAACAACAGGAGTCACTGTGCACTTGCTCCTCATGTGGGATCTCTGTCCTTAATGTGCTGTACATTGTGATTTAATGCTATAACTAGTACTCAAACAGTATGTTTCACTTTGTGTGTCTATGTGGGTGCAAACTGTTGAAACCTTTATACTAAATTGATCTTCTGTATATAAAGAGAATTGAAAATGAATCTTGATGCAAATGGAAGGGGAGAGGGAGCGGGAGAGGGGAGGGTTGCGGGTGGGAGGGAAGTTATGGGAGGGGAAAGCCACTGTAATCCATAAGCTGTACACTGGAAATTTATATTCATTAAATAAAAGTTTAAAAAAAATATTAACAACTCACTAGAAATTATCCTTAAATTGTCTGTCAACAGGGGCATAGCCTGTACATACAGGTGGAGAACTCTTCACTGTGCGCATTGGCCACTCCACTAGCCAATTACTTTTCCTCTGCCCCTCAGTATTAAATGTCAGTGGGATCATTACATCTCTGTGATAGTCCATAGGACAAGACCAAATGCTTCCTGGTGCGGGAGAGAGCACTAAGGATTATATTGCTTATGAGAACATCAGAAAGTATCAGGGCAGAGGCCAGCACACATTCCACCAAGAGACTTCATCCTCTCAAACCGCCTCTCTGATTCTGCATCTGACCAGTCCACACCCAAATAAAAGCTGTAGATTTTTAAAAAGATTTATTTTAGTTATTTGAAAGGCAGTTATATATATATGTGTGTGTGTGTACATATGTGTGTGTATACACACACAGAGAGACAGGGAGAGATAGTCTTCCATAGTCTTCCACAAGCTGGTTCACTTCCCAAATGGTCGCAATGGCCAGGGCTCCAACCCGGAGCCAGGAGCTTCTTCCAGGTCTCCTATGTGGGTTCAGGGGCCCAAGCACTTGGCCATCCTCTGCTGCTTTCCCAGGCCATTAGCAGGGAGCTGGATCTGAAGTGGAGCATCCAGGACTCAAATTAGTGCTCATAAGGGATTCCTGAATCGCAGGTGGCAGCTTTATCCCCTGCACTACAATACCAGCCCTAAAATCTATAGATTTCATGTTTGTAGCATTGCACTGTTAGGAGATAAACAGTCTGGTCTCTCTACTTACTCAGTGTCTTTATTTGGGTTTTTAAATTTCTCTCAACTTTAGCTGTCTTAATTTTGACAAGGGGATAATAATGCCTGACTTTGTTTTTGTTTGTTTGCAGATGGCATGATCTGGTTTTTAAAAATTCTTCTTAAATTATTATTTTTTAAAGGTGAACAAATTTCATATAGTTTATATATACAGATTTAGAAGCATTGTGATAATTCCCACTCTACCCTCCCTCCTGCCCATACTCCCCCACTATCCCTTCTCTTTCTTTCCCATTCCTCCCTTTCAGACCAAAGGGAAAGAAAGTTTTAAAGTGAGAATTTTCCTCATGGGCATTGTCTACCTTAGAAAAACTACTACAGAACATGCCTGTGACTATAGACTTGTAGTTCAGGCCACCGAAGATTAGAGATGGGACACGGGCACTCCGTTGACTTGCATCCTCTGGTCTGCTTTAACACAAACCAGGAGGAAAAGAAAGCTAGGCATCAGAAGCAATGGGTGGCAGGCCTATTAATGGCTGATCTGTACAGTGATCTGCCCTCAAGGAGACCCAACAGGCCAGTCCACTGCAGTGGCTTTCAATGTGGTAAGCCTGGGCTTCAGCAGAAGTCAGCTTGTGAAGAGCCCTGGCAGCTCTGCCAAGAGTTGGATCACTGGAAATGGACCTGCCCTGGAGTCGAAGGATGCCCAGGTCAGAGCCACAGATCTTATTGGCTCTAAGCTGAAAAGCCCTTCACTTAGCCCAACTTCCAAAGTGACCACTGCAGCTGAGGGGATGGTCAAGTAGGGTCAGCAACATTGCAGGCAGAACTGTAAATTTCTTGTTAGAGATGCCACCTGCCTTTACCTGGCCAGCTCTCCTCCCAGCCAGTCAAGTAATGAAAGTCAACAGAGTGCCTTCCCCTAGGAGGTTCACACCTCCCTTAGGATATACCCCATGTGAAGAGATAGATAGGTCTGGGCCTCTTAACTTACAAGGCCTAAAGCCCACCAGATTATTACCAGGCCCCTTCTATCAGGTTCTATTTGCCTCTCAATCAGAAAACTTAATTGTAGCTTAGACAGCACCTTTCTTAGCTCCTCTAATAATGACTCTGTCCTTTGTTCTAGACCCTGTCTAGCGCACTTGGGCCTCATTCCTTTGTAATCATAACCTCTACTCTACCACCAATGGCTCTACTCCCAACCTGTGTGTACTGATGGTCCTCTTCCCCACTTAATGCTGTATAATTGTTCAAACCTGGTTAATGCCACTCTTAGGATCACTGGTTACTATCCTCACTCTGTCTTTTATGACCTTGTCTAAATATGATCAGAGTCGGCAAACTTGGAAGGCTTCCATAGCCTTGGCAGCTCATGACGACAGCCTAGGGTGGTTACTGGCACCATAAACTAGAGTGTCAATTTGTTGGGTCAACAACAGGAGTCACTGTGCACTTGCTCCTCATGTGGGATCTCTGTCCTTAATGTGCTATACATTTTGATTTAATGCTATAACTAGTACTCAAACAGTATGTTTCACTTTGTGTGTCTATGTGGGTGCAAACTGTTGAAATCTTTATACTAACTTGATCTTCTGTATATAAAGAGAATTGAAAATGAATCTTGATGTGAATGGAAGGGGAGAGGGAGCGGGAGAGGGGAGGGTTGCGGGTGGGAGGGAAGTTATGGGAGGGGGAAGCCATTGTAATGCATAAGATGTACACTGGAAATTTATATTCATTAAATAAAAGTTAAAAAAAAGAAAAAAGAAATAAATGATTTTTTAAAAAAATGTCAATTTCATTCATAGATGTTACATATTTTTGGTACTCTATTATAGTTACCACAGATAAGGGAAAACATATGGTATTTGTGGTTTTGGGACTGACTTCATTAAGTATAAGGGTTTCTAATTGCACTTCATTAACTTCTTCATACTATTTTCAGCAAGGTGCTTTGTAAATTCTAAGACATGATGCAAAACAAAAACAAAAACAAAACCACATGAAATAAACCTAAATTTATTAGT
Source organism: Lepus europaeus (assembly GCF_033115175.1). NCBI lineage: Eukaryota > Metazoa > Chordata > Mammalia > Lagomorpha > Leporidae > Lepus > Lepus europaeus. Next base: position 112,314,057 of record NC_084829.1, read on the forward strand.
TTTATAAAGAGCAAAGATTGCCTTGTATTATGTATTCATTTTCAAATATGATATTCATGAGGCTATACTATAGAGCTTACTAAATATTCCTTAGCAATGAGTGCAATGAATCTAACATCAAAGGGGGGGGGTAGATAGAAATTAAAATATACAAGGGATCATAGCATTCATTTGTCTGTAAATAGACTGAATCAAGCTACAGCAAATTGGAATAATAGTAGAGGGGGCATCTTTGATTGTATAGACTTTCAGAATTACTTTACTATTGCCCAAACTGAAATATGTAGAATGTTCTTTCCTACATTCTGTATTGTCAATGAGAACATACATTGTCTGCAGTCAGTCCCAATCAATTATGCATTTGCATTAAGCATATGCTAAATCATAGCACTGTTTTTCCTTTGAGAATTATTAACTATACATTTTAAATCTTTAAAAATATATATTCCCAGTTCTTTTACTACCAAAAAAAGAATCTGTTTATCTTCTCTTTCATAGCCTTAAAAAAAACCTCCCTTATGCATAATTTTTAAGATTTCTTCTGGTCCAATTTTCTCTTTATTAAAGATTCCCTGTCCCATATTTTCCCTTCCTGTATTTTTCTAGCTTTTCTACTGAGTATTGTTCTTCTTTTTGCCAGCTCACTAATTCTTAGAATAAACAATTTGGTATTCAAATTCTGTATATTCATTTTAATAAAAAGAAAGTTGTTAAGGAGAAAGGAAAATGACTTGTCCCTGATCCAACTTTTATTCTGAAATCCATTATAATAGGAACTGGCATGCAAGTATGAATTTAAGTTGGCTTGAAATAAATCACCTATATTAACTGAAGAATAAAACTTTTAATATTCTGGATGAATGACTGCAAGTCAGATGAGTGAAAGGCAAAGAAGTAGAGGAGAGGAAGAGGGAATAAGTGAAGAGAAAATACAACTAAATGTGAATGATTGTGTGTGTTGAACAGTGATATAAATTTAAGTTTGCTCTCCTTTCAAGGTAAAGTGGACAGAGAAAATTGTCAGGCAATAGTGTTAAAGTGAACTTTCAGTGTATCTTGGGCTTTTGAAAAAGTCTGTGAAACCCATGATTCTTCTAGTTAATGGAATTTTGACATTATACCCAGGTTGCTCATGGTCTTTGACTTTTCTGTCAAAGGCCAACGTGGTAAACTTGATAGGGCATCCAAGGCAAAAACATAAATACTGTATTGTGAATGAACTGGATGGAACAGAATGAAAAGGTTGCTAGAACACTTAGATAAAATATTCATTACTAGTAGTAATTACAGACTGAAATTAGAAAATCAAAATTCCATGTGAGCAGAAGTGATTTTGCAGCTCCATTCATCTGTGTGCCCCTCTAGGTATATTGCACATTTTCATTGCATAATTTGAAGGCAAAAGCCTGTTGTAGTCTTGGACCTCAATTACATGAACTGAAAAATGCATTAAAAAAATCTGTGATCACAATTTATGTCTTAAGGGACTTTTAGGTTTTTTTTTTTTTTTTAAGCTTTGGTAGCAGCTGCTCTAGTTTTTGAGAAAATTATGGAGAAGACAACTATTAGCACTTTTCTAGCTTAAGCAGTGAAAATGTGAACATCAATGAATAGGACAAAAGCTAGATTAGTAGGGACCACATTAAAGGGCTTATTGTAAATGTTAAACTGATATTTTGTAATATTTCCATAAGGAAAATTGACCCTACGATGTATTAATAATAACATGCACATACCCAATTAACGTTTGAGTCACTTTTCTGAAATTCAAATCTAGGTTTATGAGGTTCGAAGGATGAGGCTCTATGATCATTCAGTTCAGCTATTTTTAGATAGACTTCTCTTAGCATTTCTAATGAGCAGCAATTGGCCTTTGCCCAATTCAAGAACAACTTGCTAGTTCCTGGATATCTTATCTATAGTTATTATAAAATTCCTACTTAAATTTAGGCAAGATTTATAGACCTATATATTCTATTATTTTATCCTCATTCTGCCCTGTGTTTAAATTCTATACTCCCCAAGGCAGCCTTACAATATTGAAGACAGTTTTCAATTCTCCACTACAGCTTATTTCCTTCAGGCTAAACATTCTGATTTCCTTAAGGGTATCCTCAGCCCATTTATAGTCCTAGGTGTGCTACTTGGAACATACTTTGTCTCACAAAATGCTATTTTCAGACATGGCTGAAGGTATAACCAACCTATTGTAAGAGAGGCTATCATTTTCTTTATTCTGGACATGTACTTATTACAAGTATAATCTAATTTCATATTAGTTTTTTGCCAATCATATCACATCTCTAATTCATACTGAGTTAACAATCAAATAAACGTCAAGAATCTTTCATGTATATTATTTTCAAGTTCTTCCCAATGCACTTGGTTTTTTTTTGTTTGTTTGTTTGTTTGTTTTTTAGTGGGAGATAGAATGTTACATTTATTTATTTTCATTTTATTTCCCCGAATTTGGCCCAGTTGTAACCAGTACAGATGTTTCTGAGTTCTGATCCCAGCTTCCATGATATATTTCTTAGGGTTTTTTTTAAAGATTTATTTATTTACTTATTTGAAAGGCAGAGATACACAGATAGAGGGAGAGAGAGAGAGAGAGAGAAAGAGATCTTCCATTAGCTGGTTTACTCCCTGAATGGCCACAAAGGGCAGGACTGAGCCAGGCTGAAGCGAAGAGCCTACTCTCCCATCTGGGTGGTAGGGGCCCAAACACTTGGGTCATCTTCTATTGCTTTCCTAGGCATATTATCTGGGAGCTGGACTGGAAGTAGAGCAGATGAGACTCTAACCAGTGCTCATAAAGGATGTGGCATGGCAGGCGGTAGCTTAACCTGCTGTGCCTCAACCCTGTCCCCTATTTCTCAGTTGTGTGTGTCTGCAAGTTATATCTTAAAGTTTCATTCCTAAGACTCACTCTAAAAGCCCTTTTATAATAACAAACTTAAAGATAGAAATTATACAAATATAATATCTGATGCTATTATAAATAAATTTTCTCTCTAGTAATTTTAGAAATTTCTAATGAATCTAATAAAAATACCTCCTAAATTTAGGCCAAATTCTGTTAAAATTAAGACTTCATTTACTAAGACAATTGTTTAAATTTATATCAGGGAAAATGTGTCAAAAGCAGCTTTCACTAATAGATTCCTGGATAACACAGATGGAGCAAAAATTGTTTCCATTTATGAAACTGTAGTGGCACAGAAAATAGTTGGCATAACAGACTAAGCTGGAAGAATCAAATAGAATTCAAAATAGACTGAATACTCAGAGGCTCTGGAATTGTTGAAAGATCGTATAAGGTAATTGCTAGTGGCTAAAACATGATGTATGGGAAATAGTTCCCTCTGGTATATGTGCACATGTTATGTACCCACATTTTTTCTGCAGCCTTAAGGGGAATATGATAGAAAGACATATTGTCATTTGGAGTGATTTTGTGTGATCTGGCAACCACATTCTGACGTTTTAAGCAGGGGTGTGAGGGAGGTCTGTAATTGCATCTTCAGGGTCCCAGATTTGGGGATTTGTATTAATGGAGTCCCTGCTTGCTAACAGATAAACTTTTCACTTATTACCAGGCTCCTTACTAGACACTGTTGGAGAGTTAGTAGGAATACAAGCCCAGAGACTCCCCTCCAGCATGAAATGTCTTACCATGCGGGCAGGCTGGGCCCTTGGCAAAGTTGTTATCGTGGTGAAGGTGGATGTTCCAAAGTCCTCATAGAATTTCGCTATGTGGAGCTCCTGCCATAGTTAAGAGATGTTGGCATATATGCTGAATGGTGATAATTTATTAGTCTTTTCTCACTTGCTTCTCAAGAGTAATGTGCAACCCTCTAACTTATCACTCCTCCTCTTGAACCCTAAAAACATGACACCAACATTCATATTCTAAGTCACCATGAGGAAAACAAGGTGTAAGTAGAAGTTTATTATTTCTTATCAACAAGTACACAATATTAGATGCTTTTGTATCTGGAGAATTCTTAGTACTATTTAACATTTAAAATAATCTTGTACCTAATTCAGACATGATTACTTTTGGAATTTGATAAAAGAAATCTCTCTCAGGGCCATGGCATAGTGGGTTCAGCTACCACCTTTGATGCTCCTATCCCTTATGGGTGCTGGCTTATGTCCTGGCTGCTCCACTTTGAATCTAACTCCCTGCTAACATGCCTGGGAAGGCAGGGCAACGTGGCCAAAGTGTTTGGGCCCCTTTAACAATGTAGGAGACTTGGATGAAGCTCCTGACCATTGGCTTTGGGCTGGCCTAGCCTGAGTTATTGTGGCCATTTGGGGAGTGAACCAACAGATGGAAGATGGATCTCTCTGTGTCTCTCCTTCTCTCGTAACTCTGCATTTCTAATAAATAAATACTTTTTTCTAAAAAAAAAAAAAAGGAAATCTCTTTATCTCTAACCAAAAAATTTCAACTAAGGTAGTTAACTCTATCTATATTGCCTGTGTTTGCAAAATCCTTAACTTTACCACTACAGTATGTCAGTGTAGCGCCTTCATTTTCCTTGTACTTGTACGTCCTTTCAATCTTTCTTCCAGGTATTCTGTCTTTTCAGCTTCACATCAACTTCCTCCCTTATTCATAACATTCCAATTTGGGATTCTTCCTCCTGTACACCCGCCCCCAGATATGTCAACAGAAGACACAAATAACATTTCAGGTTTAAAGTGCTCACAGTTTCCTGGGGAACGAGCTGAAACACTTACAGGGATATCTTGAAGCATAAGAGAGGCATGTCAATCTCTTTATTTGGCATTCAAAATCTTTCACAATTTTATCTCTACAACCCTGTAATCCATCTCAGTTCACATATGGTGAATTCTAGCAAATCAAATTGCTTGCTAATCTTCTTACATGTTGCATCTACCTTCCTGTACATCTCTTTGCCCATATATTGAATTATAAGTCCTTCTTCATAGGCTATAATGTGATTAATTTTACCTTTTTTGTTTATCTTTCTCAGATAATCCTCTCTTTTCCTGTTTTCGCGTATTTACTCATCCAGCTTTCTCGTCCTTGAATTGCCTCTTATCTTGGATATCTAATTGCATCTTCATGAGGCTTTCCTTCATCTCAGCAACAACAGTAACTTTGTTCTCTTTTGAACATCTAAAGATACTCATCTGCAACCTCCCTTTAGCATTTATCATTTTGAGCTTTTAATTGGAAATATATTTAGACTTAAAGAAAAGTTTCAAAACTCCCCTATACCTTTTACCCAGCTTTTCTGGATATTTGCCACAACACAATTAACAAAATGAAGAAATTAACATCGATGCATTATTTTAACCAAACAACAAGGTTTATATGGGCCTCATCAGTTTTTCCAGCAATGCACTTTTTCTGTTCCTCGATTGAATTCAAGATCTCACATCACATTTAATTTTCATATCTCCTTAGCCTCCTCTGACCTTATCCTTTACTTACTCATGACCTTGATGATTTTTTACTTTATGATGTCATTTCATGTGTACATGTATAGTTCCTCATTTGCTCTAAGCTTCCTGTAAGCACTGTCACTGAGACCCGATTTTATTCCCAATAGTGTCTAACACATGATAGGAACTCAATAATCACTACTTAACTACATGTCAGAAATAATTAGAAAGGATAGTAACAAAACCTACTAATTAAAAACTGAGTTATGTGCTATAGAGACTTTTAATTGTTATACTATTTGAAGAGCAAGAATGAGAACTGTAATACAGAAAACTCTCTTTGCAGATACTATGTCTGAGTCCATTTTTTCTAAGACCCTGGAACAGTAAACAGTGAAACTTCCAATCCTTGACCTAATCACAGTACTTGGAAACAGGATGTCCAGGACAAAGGGCAGATGCATTCTCAGTCTCAGCATTGAGTACAACTTGTTGACTTGTTGTTGGATCTCACTTCCCACAGATCTTATGAGTCCTATGTCAAGAGTGGGTCCTACAGACTTGAACAGACCACTAAACTAAAATAGTTATCCTTTACCTCCCTTACACGTTGGTTTCAATCCTATAGCTTTCTTGTCTAGAACCTTGAAACCTGCAGGGTTCCATTTCCAGTTCTCACTACATGTGACTGATAAGTGTGTCATGATGCTGACACTCACCTACCCTTTTGATATCTTCTGTTGCTTGGACTTCCCCACGGCTATGATCCTTCTGCCTGTACTGAGCCCTACCCTTCTCTCCCAAAGGCAGGAGAAACCTCAGCTGGAATTTCTTTCTTTCTTTTTTTTTTTTTATGGGGAGGTGTAAATTATTTATTGAATACTTTGAAGATATTAAGTATATATATACAAATATATATTATATGCAAATATGTATTGTTATATATATAATTTTATTGTTGGAAGACTCCAGTTTCAAAGACAGTGACATTTTACTCTTGTCTGTTTATGGTCTTTTTTTTTTATTAAACTTTTATTTAATGAATTTATATTCATTAAATAAAAGTTTAATAAAAACTCAGCTGGAATTTCTTTGGCTTTTTAAAAAATGTTTGCTTATTTTCATGTAGCAAGGAGAAAGAGAGCAAGAGCGAGTGAGCGAGAGAAATTTCAGTTTACTAGTTCACTCCCCAAATGCCTGCAGGGCCAGGCCAAATCCAGGAGGCATGAATTCAGTCTGGGTCTCCCAAGTGGGTGGCAGAGGCCCAAACACTTGAGTTCTCTTCTGCCACCCCCCAGAATGCATTAGCATGAAGCTGGATCAGAAGCAGATTAGCTAGGAATAGAAATGGCATTCCAACAAGGAACTACTAACCTGCTATGCCACAATGCCTGCTCCTCTATGTCTTTTGAATGTTGTCATCCCCACTGTTTGTTCTCTTAAGGCTCATCATATTTCAGAATTATACCCATCCTCCTTACACCTCAGCAGTCCTTAGTTATTTCACCTCGTCATTCATCTCAAATCAGTCTAAGTTACGTCAAAGTCTATACCTCCCCACTACTGCCATACAGATCACACCTGTGCTTTCCCTTCCTGCTGAACTTGACAGCTCTCAGCTACTGAGGACACCATCTTCTGGGGCCAGAGAATCTTTGTTTAGTTTTGGCCATGCCTAATTACTAATAGCTGAGGAGTGGATTTTTAAGTTTCATTTTCATACTGCATTGGATTCAGATCTTTCACAAAGATTCTGAAATAGCATTGAACAGGACCAAGAGTAACTTAATGGCTATCTAATGTGTGTGTGTTTTTTTTTTTTTTTTTTTTGACAGGCAGAGTGGACAGTAGAGGGAGACAGAGAGAAAGGTCTTCCTTTTTGCCGTTGGTTCACCCTCCAATGGCCGCCGCGGTAGGCGCGCTGCGGCCTGCGCACCACGCTGATCCGATGGCAGGAGCCAGGTGCTTTATCCTGGTCTCCCTTGGGGTGCAGGGCCCAAGAACTTGGGCCATCCTCCACTGCACTCCCTGGCCACAGCAGAGAGCTGGCCTGGAAGAGGGGCAACCGGGACAGGATCGGTGCCCCGACCGGGACTAGAACCCGGTGTGCCGGCGCCGCAAGGCGGAGGATTAGCCTACTGAGCCGCGGCGCCGGCCATATCTAATGTGTTTTTATTGGAGCATTGCTGCATAATTTTTCATTTTCTTTTGACAGTCTTGCCACAAAGAGAAAACATGCCTAACAGGGTCCCAGAGAGGTGTTTTGACATTAGGCTTAATAAAGCATGAAGAACTCATTAATAAATAATGTTCTGCTAGGTTAACAAATAAAGCTGGATGCACTGGCTGGACCCTGGAGTAAATGAAATCATTCATGCAGCCATACAACTTGTTAACTCAGAGTTGTCTCTTCTCAGCAATCTGGCTAAGCCCAATGCAACAATGCACAAATAAAACCAGCATATCATAAATGCATGCACCTTCAGTTAGGATACAGAATGTCAATTTTTCTTTCATGCTTTATGGTCCCCAAATAGTACACAAACCCTCACTAATGATGATCATGAGACATTCCAATGATACTTTTAATTTCTGACAGCACAATTCCACTCATCAACATGTCTACATAATGGCAGGTGCACTTATAGGCACACTTATATCCTCCCATCTCATATTCACTCTCTTGTTATCTGCAGGGAGTAGACAAAGCAAACTAGAAAATGAGCTAATGTGTTCAGGCAGGCTAGTTTATTCAGCTAAAATGATTTCTGATGAACTTTTTATTCTGACCCAGAAAACCTTTGGGAGTATCACCAAATAGAGAAAAGAATCATCTTCTCTTTTCAAAAACAAAAGAAAAAAAGAAAGGAAAGAGCACATAAAGAATAGTTTCCAATTAGACTAAAGACTATCATTTTGGTTGGAGAATGTTCTCTGCACAGTGGACAGTAGGCCAAAATATCTTGAGTTTTTCAGGCAGTTGTGTTTCTCTGGTGGTGCTGTAGTGCGGAAGCCAGCTGCTGCCTCACAGAGCCCTTTCCATGATTCTGAGCTGATGGACAGCTGTCCAGTGTCAGTCAAGCATGACTCACTCACTCCAGCTGCTCTACAATCTGGAGACAAAGCCTCCTGCCACACACTATTCTGGTGCCCACACTCTTCACTCACTAACAGACTTAGCAGGAAAGCCAGGATTGTGCACTAAGATACAAACATTGCCAGACAGTGTTTTGATGAAACAACTTGTTGGGTGGGTTCAATTTCAATGCAAAGGCCTTGCCAACCCTGCCCATATGCACACATTCACACATTTTGCCAGACCTTTTATGTGATTATGATGACAAAGCCATTACGTTGCCATCTGAATTCCAAAACTGCAGGCTTAGAGGAACTACCATCCTGACAATGAGAGTATTCTGTTCAACACTCTTACTGAACGTTTGCATTCTCTTTATGCTCAGGTATATGTATATTGTTATACAATTCTATAAAGCTAAATATTTATAGTCTCTTCATTTTCAAATTCATGGAAACAACGAAAATGAAGAAGTAGTCAGGGTTCAAAGTGATGCATGAGAAGATTTAATTTATGGGAAAGCAAAAGAGGTCATGTAGAATAGTGGAAACTAGAGTCCTCATATACTACTGCACTATTGAGCTTTACAAATAACTTCACGAGTTACCTTTAATTCCAATAGTCCTGTGATGCTGGCAGTATTCTCATCTGCATGTAGATATGAGAAAACCAAGACAAAAATTCGTGCTATCCAGTGTAATAAAATTAGTAAGTAGTAGAAGTGGGGCCTTGAGTTTAGCAGTCTAACTTCAGAACTCAGATTCTTTTTTACATTTATTTATTTGAAATGGAGAGAGACACACAGAGTCAGAGACAGAAATTTGCTATCTCTTATTCTTTTCCAAATACCCATGACAGCCAGAATTTGTTATATATTTATACTTTTTTCATTTTCAAATTAACAGATAGGAGCCATTTAGGAGCTAAGAGCCAGGAACTCAAATCCAGATCTCCCATGTGGGTTTCAGGGACCCAACTACTTGAACTTTTACCTCCTGCTTTTCAAAATGCACATTAGCAAGCAGCTGGATTAGAATGAAACCAAAACTTGAACTCGGGCACTTGGCTATGGTTCCTTAACCACTGTGCCAAAACATGTACCCCAGAATTCATATTCTTATCTTGCATGTTATCTGGAAATCCAGCCATGGACAGTTCTATCATTAAGAAATACGGGGTTTCCTTTTTCTCATTTGCATTAAAATGAGTTTAGAGATAGCCTAAATGTTTACGTTACCTTCCTGTATGTTTCTAATAAACACTAAGCTATATATTTAAATATTTTGTTTCCCACAAGCAATGGGTTCAAAGCAAAAGAATATTTTCCTTTTATTTCCTGAACAGCTAAGTGGTTCTATTTTCAGTGACAATTATCCTTAATGTTTACCTAAATGCATATTGCTATGAATATTTTCCTTTAGAAACTAAACAATACTCAAAACCTCAATGTCAACAATTTTACTTCTTTTGGAAAAGAGGAAACCTGGGTTAGAGGGTACTAAGCTGATCAGCAGGTAAGAAATTTTAAAAGCAAGACATGGCTTTCTGATGAGCTGGGATTTATAAATAACCTACCGCAAAGAAATGGGAAAATACAATGCTGTGATTGGGCTTAGCATTGGAGTTGTATTATTTGATCCCTGTTGAGATTCAAACACTTGACTTCCCTATATCCAAAATCTAAGTCTTTGGGAATATATGCTTGTTGCCAAAATATAAATAAAACTTTCTTGTACCTAATATTTTTGCTTAAGCATCAATATGTGCACTGAACTTATTTACATATAAAATATACATGGAGATTTTACAGCAGCCATGTCAATCCATACAGTATTTATTAATCATTTTTGTATAATTTGATTTTTTATGCCTTGGTGCTTTCCTTCTCCAAATAGATTGAAACTGCATTTGGTACTTCTTTGTTACCCTTAAAGTGGTAAGTAGAATGTTTAAAAACAATTTTACTTTCCACATTGGAACAATCTATTATATAAGCCTAACCCTAGATAAAACTGTGTAAATGCAAATACTCACAATAAATGTGATGGCCCAAGGCACTATTTCCACCTCATATGTATATGGAGATTACATTACATTACACTGTCTGTCAAGCCATACTTCCAATCACATTATTCTTATTCTTACCAATTTACATAATGTGTGTAAAGACAATGAAAGGCAAAGGTATGTTCAATTTTACCAAGCCCAAGAGGCATGCTACAACACTCCTGGACGATATAGGCTTATATCGAGGGTATGTGTGGCCCACTAATCCCCTTGTTCATCAGAGGACAATTCATCTAAAAAGTGATTAAAAATGGAAAAAAAAATGTTCCTTTAGGAAAAGATTATGCAAAAAGCGTTGTTGCCTCCTAAATCACATACATATTCATAGAGGTAAGTGGGAAAGGGAAAGGAAGGGGATAAAATTTCCAAGGACATCAGCAAGGGCTCCAGACAAAATGAATTTAATCAATCAAAAATAAGCATGTATTAATTATTTTCATAGTTTTTCTTACATTGGTAATTTGAAATTTATTAGCTTTGGATGTTTAAAGATCTTTTTGGTTACTGAAAATAATAAACAATTAGTTTAAAATGCATAATGCTAGAATGCTAGTAATTAGCTATTGCATTAATAAGAACCAGATGTAGTTTTAAATTATAATTTTCAATTAACTTTTTAATAGAACACTTTCATTGAACAGTATCATAGAGACTAGAACAGATTGAAGATCCAGTTTTTAGCTTTTCAGTTTTATATGATTTACATATGTATAGTAACAGAAATAAAAGCTGAGTGAATTACTTATTTTTCTCTTCATTTATTATAAGATAAAACTATCAAAACCTTGGAAAGTTCACAAAGTACTCATTAAGTCTTATGGACCCTGGGTGTTTACAGCTGTTTTTCATAATCATCCTCATCAATCATTTAGAGTGCTGTACCTAGTGTTACATATACTTTTTGATTTACTTAAAATTTAAATTATATTGGTTTAGTAAATGGTGGGCCCAGAAATATGCATGCAAATTCTATTCTGTGCAATGAGAAACCCCCACTTTGTCATTCTACAAAGCCATGACTATATCCTTCATTTCAATGAAATTTAAAATCTATTTAGAAGAATCAAATGCACAATATTTTAAGATGGTTCATAATACTTAAATTAAGAACTGTCTTAAAAATACACTGATATTGTCTTGTTTAATTTTTTTGGCTATAAAACTCCCTAAGCCTAGCAGACACTCTTTAATGTGTTTCTTTGTTTCCTGAATATACCGCTTCTGTGCTCCAGTAAATCTGCTGAAATTATTTTCCAGCGTGTTATGTAATTGTCCTTACGAGGCAGTTTTCACATGATTCTGTTTCATTTCCTGAGGACTCTCAGGAACCCAGGGCACAGATGTTACTTAAGTCATTTTCTTAACTCAGCACTTTTGTACCTCCAATGTTCTTTCATAATTCATTGAAGAATAACAGTTGTATTTCATTTGTGTCATACTTATTAATAATGTGATTCTGTGGCTTTAAAAACAGCTTCACTTTTTTTCAAACAAAAAATTTCTCAAAATGTTATTCTCATTAGACATATTCCAGTAGTGCTGAAGAGGTTACGAAATAAGTGAGGCCATTTCTAGAAGCATCGATATGCTCACTGATCAGACCACCTTGTGAAATTCAAAGATATGATCAACTATTATTTTGATAATAGGCAATGGAAATTCTCAGGTAAAGTGATGCACTGAAAAACATCATAGGTTAGGATTTACAAAAATGGGTTTTCATCCCAATTCTACAACTAAAAGGCTTCCTGGATCTGTACAAACCATCTAACCTTACTTACCCTCACTGGAACTCAGCTTTCACAACTGCAAAATAAAAGCAGTTGGACTAGAATTCCTGGGGGCACTTCCAGCTCCAAAGTCTGTGATTCTATAGTATTGGTAGTTAGTGATATAGATGGTAACCAGCAAGAAAATAATCCTTAAAGTGGTAATAGAAAATGAGCTAAATTAGTGATAAATATAAGCTGCTTAAAAGATGTTTTGAAGTTCAGGATTCAGTCCTCACTTTTCTCAGAATCAAGTAAGAATTTTATTTAATTGTACTGTAGCTAGATACTTAAAAAATCCAGGAGAATTCTAAAAGTTAACACTCTCTTGACACTGGGACTTTTTGACCTGAGATTTGACATCACTGTCAAGGATTGTTCTATGGTTATAAATGTTTACCAAAAAAAAGTAGGACATTTAAATTTTATATTCTAGATTTCCTGATCCTTTTAGAAATCCTTTGGTGTTACATGAGGATAGCATGTTAATTAGTCCACTTGTAATAAACCAAGCAAAGAGCACAGAGGCTAAAAGATAGTAAAAGCATGCAATTGATTGTTTTATTTGGGTAATCTCTAAGCTAAGTATCTAAAGTGTGAACATCAATGTGTACTCCTTTACTGAAGAAAGAAAATTTGTGTGACAGTTATTTAATAATGACTCCATGGTCCAAACACAATACATCTACGCTTTAAGAAAACTAGACTGCACACACACCAAAAAACAGCTGCCTGAAGAGTTTGTACTAACAGCTTATACTATTTCCTACATCCTGGCATATTGTTTCTTATCCACTTATCTTTTATTTACATTTTCTTTCTTTTTATCATAATCTATGATATACATTATCAATTTACTTGTTTGGATTATTTTTATTATCTGACATGGTCCAACAGAACACATGTACAAAAATAGGGATTTTTGTCTGTTTTATTCCATGGTGCACCACAAATCCTTGAGGAAACTGGCATATTGTTATTAACCAAATATTTGTTGAATGGATGAAGAAATGAAGTATTCAATGAATTAAAATATATCTGTGGGCCGGCACCGCGGCTCACTAGGCTAATCCTCCACCTTGCGGCGCCGGCACACCGGGTTCTAGTCCCGGTCGGGGCACCGATCCTGTCCCGGTTGCCCCTCTTCCAGGCCAGCTCTCTGCTGTGGCCAGGGAGTGCAGTGGAGGATGGCCCAAGTCCTTGGGCCCTGCACCCCATGGGAGACCAGGAGAAGCACATGGCTCCTGCCATCGGATCAGCGCGGTGCGCCGGCCGCAGCACGCCTACCGCGGCGGCCATTGGAGGGTGAACCAACCGCAAAAGGAAGACCTTTCTCTCTGTCTCTCTCTCACTGTCCACTCTGCCTGTCAAAAATAAAAAAATACATAAAATAAAAAATATATATATATCTGTGGACAGGTCTTAATTCTCAGTTGAAATCACAGTGCATAATAAATGTACTTCTCTCCTACACCAAAACTACTACATCTGGCCAGTTAAGTTTATACTAGATGGTCATTTACTTTTTCTGTTATGAAATCAACCATTACATTTAATAATGTTGATCATCATTTGATAATGATGTCCTCTTGGCACAGGACATTTGTACCCTATTCATGCAAGACCAGAAACAAAGAAAAGCAAAGAGCCTGGAGAAAGAACTCTTTGTAGCTGAACAATATTGGCTATGATATACATCTCATTTCTTTGACTTTAGCCAACTTGATGAAACTGTTATCTAGAATTTACTTATACAAAGGATAGGCTCAATGTTTCAGTGACCTACTTTGTGGTAATATGTGGTTAATATAGGTTAAGCTGCATTAATACAATTATAATCATTCCAGTATCAGAAGACAAGATATGATATTTAAGCAATTTTAACATTCTTCAACAATGAAATTTTTCCTTTCATAGTTGAGAATCAATAGAGAGAAAGAAATTAAAATGGAGAAAATTTATGTAAATTAGAATCACCGTGCTATCTAGGAAAACGCTACTATAATATAAAATAGCTTCATTTAAAACTTTTTTAGTTAGTAAGATATCATAAAATGAATGTATTAAATTTTCAATTTTAAATAATTTCCCTTTCATTTTAATGGGAGTGTCATATGCCAACATAGATGACATTTCCTCACAGTTTCAGGTCAGAAAAAAATAAGCATTCTCCCTCATAATTTTTTATGCACTACAAAGTTTGCCATCATAAGCCACTTCTCATTTATTATGAATAGGCATTATACTAGAAAAGCAACTCAACAGTATACCCTTCACTTACAAGGCTAAACAGTGTTGCATTATAACTAAGTTGGGTTAATGGAACTACCTTTGAAAGGTGTGTTACCTGGAACTGAATTTACCTACTTGTTTCTTACTGAACTTAGAAGTCTGTAAATGAAGGCAGGAAACCTGCTGTGAGGAGGATAGGAAAATTATTATAATCTTCATTCTTAAATTGAATGAGAAATTTGCTCAGCAGCAACCTCTTGACTGCAAAAACTCTGAAATTATATCCCGCTGTTAAGAATACATGTTTGGGGTACGGGCAGTCCACAAATTCCTCTTTGTTTTCAAGTCAGATGAGTTTTGTGCATGCATTCATAGCCTTACTAGAAGTTTGCTTTCTTTTCAAAAACACAGTTACCCCCTTTTTGCCAATGATGAAATAAATTTTGTGAATTAGTAAAGTACTTAACTTGGTTGCTAGGTAGTTTTACTCAGCTTTGAAACAGTAGTACTTTTTCTTGAAAATCAATTAATACAAATATTTTACTTTATAATACAGAAGATGACTTTTTAGGCACCACATGAAAAATAGACCATATCTATTTCTTGAGATGTTTTTAAAAGATCATTTGCTGGGAGCCAGAGCTGTGGTGCAGCAGGTTAACACCCTGACCTGAAGCATCAGTATCCCATATGGGCGCCAGTTCAAGACCCGACTGCTCCTCTTCAGATCCAGCTCTCTGCTATGGCCTGGGAAAGCAGTAGAAGATGGCCCAACTCCTTGGGTCCCTGCACCCACATGGGAGACCTAGAAGAAGGTCCTGCCTCCTGGCTTCAGATCGGCGCAGCTCTGGCTGTTGTGGCCAATTGGGGAGTGAACCAGTAGATGGAAGACTTCTTTCTCTTTCTCTCTGCCTCTCCCCTATCTGTGTAACTCTGACTTTCAAATAAACCAATAAATCTTAAAAAAATAAAATAAAAAATGAAAAATGATTGGCTGAACAAACTCATATGGTAGCTCTAAAAGCTACTGTTTATTCACATACACCTTGATCATGTATTAAACCATAAGCATTCATGATAGATATTCTGTTTTGTCTTAGTTAATGATTTTGGGGTCTAAATTTAATCTTCCAACTGCTGGTTTACTTCCCAAATGCACATATTAGCTAAGACTGGGCCAAGCCAAAGCCAGGAACAAAGAACTTAATCCAGCTCCACCATGTGGGGGCAGGGACCCAAACATTTGGGTCATCCTTGGATACTTTCCCAGGCTCATAAGCAGGGAGCTGAACTGGAAGAAGAGCTGCTAGATTTTAAACCAGCAGCCATATGGGATACCCGCGTCACAGGCGGAGGCTTTAACAGCTACGCCACAGCGCCAGTCCCAAGATTTTTATTTAAGAGTTTAATTTAGATATAAGAACTCCCAAAGGGTTTACTCCCCACATATCCACAATGGCTAGGTCTGAGCTGGGCTAAAGTCAGGAGTTGGGAACTTCATCCAGGCCTCCTACATGAGGGACAGAGATCCAAGTACTTGAGCCATCACTACTAACTCCCAGGGTCAGTGTTAGCAGGAAGTTTGAATCAGGAGCCAGAGCTGGGAACTGAACCCAGGCACTCCAACATGGGATGCACAAATATTAACCAGCATCTTAAACACTAAGCCAGATGCCCACCTCTCTCTAGCTATTTAAAATTTAGTTCTAAGGTTACATTCTTTGAATACTTACAATCAGGTCTTTTGTACTAGTTTCTATAGTCATTTCTTGGTTGGATAAATTTGTGCTCTAATAGTTGCTTTAAGAAAAGCTCATGATAATAACATTTTTTGAGTCTCTCTATGTTCAGTATATTTACCTGTATTCTTTATTCCTCAAAGGGCAGCCTTTTTTGTTTTAAAAACATTTTCTTTCCCATAATGATGGTGAATTAATTTTCCATCTACTATGGCATCCTATTTATTGTTGGATATCTCAAATGTTGGCATGTTTTTTAAGTTCTGCCAAAAATCCACCTCCTTGGAAAAATCCATCTCCTTACTTCTGATAGAGTAGCCCATAGTGTCTTTTACATAATGCTGTTCAAATATTTATCTTCTCCAGGACACAAGTAACAAGCCACTAAAGGGAAGTTTTTAAGGCCAAACTGTTTCCAAAGTACCTTTTCGTGCACTTAATGTTGTGTATTCAGTTAGCTCAAGTCAGCACATTTTCCTTACCATCCTTGCACATTCCCTAAAACACTCTTTAAGTCAGTTAGAGTTGTACTTTAAGCTCAAGGGGAGCCCTGGAATTGTCTGGTGGGAGGCCTCATTTTAGGATGGGAGAATTGAGGGGCAAGGAAAGACAGATTTCCCCTAAGCTAAGACCAAATTCTGAACTCCAGTGACTCTGGGCAAGGTTTTTCCCACTTCACTAAGTCCCTCAAAAATGCAAGATCAAAACTATCTCATTGCCAAAAAGATCCAGTGTGTGACCTACCCCATAAAAGAATTAACCTAGTATTTGATAATTATCACTTCATTTCCTCCCCTGTTCCAAGCATGGCATCACACACACAGGAGAACTGTTATCAGAGAACATTCAGAGGGCTTGTTGTTTATCTACATAAACTGTCAGTTTTATTTTCTATTTCTTGAAAATGAGAAACTTCAGAAAAATGCAGATTTAGTTTTCCTATCTCAAACTCTCTAAACCATCATTTTGAAACAAAATTGCACAACTTATGCTTAAAACATAAGGTCCAGACTTTATCTTCAAACACACCACCCACTCTATAACAACAGAATTTGGCCCTAGAAATCCATTAACAAAAATTGTCATGAAACAGAAGAGCTAATTACCCTGGATTTAGAGAGAATGAACACAATCCCGGGCCAGCCACAGCTGCTGATAATAATGATGAGACTAACTGTATGTTATGCTAGAGATTTAAAGAACAATGACACATTAACATCAATGTAACCAAACATATACAATTATTCTCCCAATGGAATAAACTATTATAGTTAGAAAATTCTTGGAAGCATATTGAAACTACATGATATATGAAAGAATTTTCCAAGGAATTGATAATCATAATAATAATTGCTTAATGAAGAGGAACACATGGAGAATTGTGTCCCGGTTCAGTTTTTTACTAATGAAGAATTACATCTGAAAATTATTTTGTTCTAATTGGTGGTACTGTTCTCATGCTCAAATAAGTTTAACACTACAAGATGTTAGAACTCTGCTTTATGCTCTTTGAAACAACCATTAGCAGGAATCTCTTACAGTCCCATATAAGTAGATTTTTTTCAGGAAACTGAATATATTCCCAGACCTTTAGCCCTTTAAAAAATTTTTTACAAACACTGAGAAGAAACAAAAATCAGATATAATTTCATAAATTCAGGGTAACCATAAATATGTTAATTAATGTCAAATTTTCTATGTATCTGTGGCTTTTTTAAAAATAAAAGTAGGGGCCGGCACTGTGGCGTAGTGGGTAAAGCTGCTGCCTGCAGTGCCAGCATCCCATATGGATGCCAGTTTGAGTCCCAACTGCTCCACTTCCCATCCAGCTCTCTGCTATGGCCTGGGAAAGCAGTGGAAGACGGCCCAAGTTCTTGGGCCCTGCACCCTAGTGGGATACTCGGAAGAAGCTTCTGGCTCCTGGCTTTGGATCAGCATAGCTCCAGCCCTTACAGCCAATTGGGGAGTGAACCAGCGGACGGAATACCTCTCTTTCTCTGCCTCCTCTTCTCTCTGTGTAACTCTTTAAAATATGCAAATAAATCTTTAAAAAAATAAATAAAAGTAGAACCACATTGCAACATGGTTTTGTAAGTTGTTATTTACATGTTATGAACATTTTTCTACATTAATAATTACACTTCACTTTGTAAATTTTAATGACTTGCCAACCTCTTAAATTAGGACTAATAAACACATTTTAATATTTTTGGATATTTGATACATTTCATTATTAAACTGTTTCATAAGAAAACCAATGTTCTTCAGAGCTTCTGACATACTTACCTCTGCCTTCTCCTTAAGGATGGTCACAGACTGTAAATTACTTAGAGTTCTTTCCCTTCTCAATAACAGATTTAAAGAGAAAGCTGACCCACACTGAATTAAAGCTCAATTTTCTGTTTTCCTTTTAAAGATTAATGACTTGGAAGGTTATTTGCTGACAACTAAAATAATTGGTAATTATAAATTCAATTGCATTTATAAGTACTTAACTATTTTCCTCATTTCTTCAAATTTCTTCTTGGTGAGCTATTTCCTTCTACCTTCCTTACCCAAGGAATCATTGGGAAACATTTGCTTAGTTTCTTCTCTTATAAGGCATACCTGACCAGACTGTAGTTTCCTCTTCTGGGTACCAGACTTTTATATATGGCAAGTTTGGAAGCAAAAAGACTGCTATTATACATGAGGGGATTAGAATAGAAGACCCTGAGTCCTTTTCTGCTCTAATATTTTATGTTTCTATGATTCTATGAAGTTCTTGTAATTTATTCTCTGTTGTTGTATATTTTACTTGCTGAGTACTGAGACTGCCTACTTTAGGTTGCCTGAAAATACACTGTTTAGTTTTCTTCAGGAAATCACAATTTAAGAGCACAGTCTGATAAATACACCAGTGATAATGAATATGACTCACTTAAGGACATAATTGCATTCTCTCCCCATCTGCTCTTCTGCAAATACAAAAAAGAAAAGGAGGCAAGCTAGATAGACAGACAGGAATGGAAGAATAGTTTATATGTTTTTCTGAAATTGAAATATTACAGAATATTTGCATGTTTAGCTTTATTAAATCCTATTTGGAGATTATATTGAATCAAAAACTTGTACCATATAAATTTTAGGATTTTATACTCTTCCATACAACAACTTTCAGAATTTTATGTTCAGATGTAGCAATACTGCCACTGAAAACAATCCATATAATAAATGACAGTCAATTTTATTATAATTAATACAATGCTATAAATTCTTAATTTTCATTATTCAAAAAATGCCATCTTATTTCTGTGATTATCTTCAATTTTCTATGTGTAATACTAATGGCTATATGTAGTTAATTGTCATGTAAGGAATATTCTTTTTGATAAAGAGATTATATTTGACTTTTGATATTTTATGGTAAAGAAATTCTACACAATGTTAATAAGTGTATACAACCAATAGAGAGTAAGAAAGTATGCTTATAAGTTGGAAATTCAATAAAAGGACTTTGACTTATAAACTTATTCTTCAGTATAAAAACATCATCACACTTATATTGACCTTCAAGGAATCATCATAACTTAAGATCTGAATATGTCCACACTAATCACTTATTTCACTAGAATTTTAAAAAAGCAAGTTTAAAATTGTATATAGTAATAAGGAAGTTCCTATTTGAGTAAAGGATACAGAAATACAGTAAAGTGACATTCACTAAGTATACATGCAATGTGTTATATATACACCAAATGATTTCTAAGTTCTTATCTGCAAAGGACAAAAGTAACAAAAGATTAAGTTTTCTACCTACTCCTTTGAAATCTAAGGCTGGGTTTTCAAAATGAAGAGGGTATACAACCCTCAAAATGTAAAAATTTTTAACCAAGCCTGGTAATAACACATTATTTTCATCTTCTAGACATTTATTATACTAAGATCCAATAACCCTAAATACTCAAATAAATTAAAGCATTAAGCACAATAAAGTAACAGCTAAAGAGAGTAACAGCAGGTTTATCCACTCGAGAGATAGGAACACTGGACAATTAGGTTATCACATTGAGTAATGAGGATCAGTAACACAAATTTAGTGTCCCTGTGTTAAATTCACCCTTTCCTTATTTAGCCTTATGATATAGGAAACAGCTAACATAAAAGCCTCAGTTTAATATGAAGTTTGAAAATGAAAAGCATGTTATTTTGAATGCCAGCTTCAGAGTTTGTCTAAAGCCCAACACCCACTAGCATCGGGGTCGCTTTGGCAGGAGCAGTGACAGAGGTAACTGTAAAATGCAGACTCTTGGAGCACAGCTCAGTCCTCGTGAATCTAAGCCGCTGTGAAATAGGTCCAGGAACCATCATCTCAGAACTCCTCCTTCCCCTCATGGACTCATATGCACACATACGTTTGAGAACCACAGCATATCATGTTTGTTAGTGTGAAGCTGATGATCAAATACCAAGATTTCCACTGTGCACTTACATAACTTTTAAATTTATATTTCATTTAACTCCCTTTTTCACTTTAAAAATGCACATAGGTAACTATGTTTCTTACAATAATCCCTGCTTTTAGTTTTGTGTATTTTATTAAAATATATTATTCACCTCTGATTTACTTAAGAGTTACAAAGAATGTGAGTTATCTCAAAAGTTCACTTACCTTCAAATTCTTATGTTCATCTAAAAACCTCTGATCATGTGGGACAGAAACTGTGAAGAATATATGTGTCGGTTTTCTCTTTAACTTCCAAGGGATTCAACACTGGCCAAGGAGATGCCTGAGGTGGCCACCAGAATTGCTGCTGAGAGCACAAGACGCTGATGCTGAGCCAGGGGGCACCTGATTATCTCTAAAGAGAACAGAAAAGCAAAAGGTCGGTCACCTGTAAATCATGGAGAATCTGCTATGGAGAAGGTTATTTTCAGTAAACTAGCAGTGTTACTAAATTTAAACTTGGCCTGAGTTTGCTGCTCCCTGATTTAGCACAGTTGTCATTTAAAATTTCATGTCATTGTGAAGTCAGAATTGCATGATGATGCTGCCTGTAGAGAATTCTGGTTGAATTCATATTGCTTTGACTAGTTTTTCTGAATATTGCATCAGGCAGTGTAATTACCAATTTTATATTTGATATACAGGTGCTACATTTTGGTGATACCTTTCTAAGTCAAGGTTGATGAAGTCCCTTGGAAATGTCCTTAACACTTTTTAAAAATATATATATATTTATTTGAAAGAGGAAGAGGGAGAAGGAGAGGGTGAGGTGGAGAGGAAAAGCGGGAGAAGAGGGGTAGAGGCAGAAGGAGAGGGAGGGGGAGAGAGGCAGAGGGGAAAGGCAGGGAGAAAGGAGATGAAGAGGGGGATGGAGGAGGAGAGGGAAGAAAGAGGAGGAGGGGTAAGGGAAGGGAAAAGAGGGAGGTCTTCTATCTGCTGGTTCACTCCCCAGATGGGCACAAAAGCCCAAAGGGGCTGAGCCAGGCCAAAGCCAGCAGCCTGAAATTTCATTCACGTCTTCCACATGGGTGGCAGGGGCCCAGGCACTTGGACCATTATCTGATGCTTTCCCAGGCACTTTAGTAGGGAGTTGGATCAGAAGTGGAACAGCTGGGACTCAAACAGGGGCTCATATAAGATGCCTGCATCATGACTGGTTACTTAAACCACTGCACCACAATGCCAGTGCCAGAAAGTATCTTTACATGAAATTCTACCACATTCTGAAAGATAAAATGGGATACTTTCAGTAACTTCTTATGAACTCATTTGGTATTATTTCACATAATTTTTACCAAGATAATCTGGTACAAACAATAGTGATATTTTTCTAGTCAATTTGTGGTGCCTACTCAGGGAAACAAAAATTCTTGCATCTCTGTTGAGTGAGTTAAGAAGTTGGTAATGTTTAACAGAAAAAGGGCATAAAATATCTATTTTTAAATTGGTAACTGCTCACACAAGTATGGTCCTAAAAAGTAGAAAAAACAAAATGTACAGATAAATACTAGGTCAAATACAAAATGACAAGAGTGCAATACATATACAAGTAGAGAGTATACTGTATAACAAAAGTTCTCATGGAAGATCCTATTGCTTTAGCTACTCAACATCTGTTCTCAACTACCTTGTTCTTTACTATGTGTCACAAATAGAGAACAATCAAGGGTTCAATTTTCCTAGTATTTCTTAATGCTAAGAGTGGTCATATCACCCCATTTTGTCCAATAGGCAATAAGCATGCTGAGTAAGAAATTCTGGAGTAATTTTGCTTTATTTATAAATATAAATTTTTCTGCTTCTCTTGTCCACATATTTTCTTGCCTTGAATTAGAATGTGTTATTTGGAGGCACAGCAGCTATTTTGTTACCACAGTGTTAGACACAATATAAGTCCAGTGAAACACAAAAACTTGCTTATTATTTAAGAGGGAAAGAGAAAGAGACAGCATGGTGGGGGTGGGGAGCATCCATTGGTTCATTCTCCAAATACCCACAATGTCTAGGACTGAGCCAAGCCAAAGCCAGGAGCAAGGAACTCAATCCAAGTCACCCATGTAGGTGGCAGGGCCCCAACTACCTGAGCCATGATCTGATGCTTGCGAGGGTTTGCACTTGCAGGAATCTGGAATTGGGAGCAGGGCTGGAACTGAAACCCAGGCACTCTGATACTGGATGTGGGAATCCCAACTGGTAGCTTAACTATTTGGCAAAAGGCTACCCCAGGATCTGTTACTAATGAGCAACTGAACCAACTCCACTAGAAGCATTATTCGTTTACAAAATTTTCAAAAACATTTGCTACAAAGTACTCCAAAGTGCCACTGCAATCACTGTAGTGACATCCATCTTTTAACTCCCTGAAATTTGTAATAAGGAATGATCTCATTCCATGGAGTCAAGGATAGCCTTTAAAACCAAGGGAGGGGCCGGCGCCTCGGCTCACTAGGCTAATCCTCCGCCTTGTGGCACCGGCACACCGGGTTCTAGTCCCGGTTGCCCCTCTTCCAGGCCAGCTCTCTGCTGTGGCCAGGGAGTGCAGTGGAGGATGGCCCAAGTTCTTGGGCCCTGCACTCCATGGGAGACCAGGAGAAGCACCTGGCTCCTGCCATCGGATCAGCGCGGTGTGCCGGCCATTGGAGGGTGAACCAACGGCAAAAAGGAAGACCTTTCTCTCTGTCTCTCTCTCACTGTCCACTCTGCCTGTCAAAAAAAAAAAAAAAAAAAAAACCCAAGGGAGGAAGTTGCCTTGTTTTTCATTCCTGGGAAAGTTATGCATATGGGGAATAATGGGACACAAGATGCACAAGATGATGGTAACTAGTCAGAACAAGGGAAAGTCTAGATCAGGACTAGGTTTAGAAGAAGAGGGTTAAGGAGTATCATGGTAGGAGAAAGGCAGGATGTCATCTCTGCCTTGGAACCAAAACTACCACAATACTCCAGACCTCAGTGGAAATCATTGCAATTTCTGTCAAAGTCCATGATTGTCATCTTGCTGATTCCTGTGGCTTCTTTCTTTTAAATATTTATATCACCACTTCATTACTCTCTTCCTTTGTCAACATTTCTTTGTCAATTACAGTCTGGGATTTCACTGTCTTTTGTACCAGACTACGACCATGGACTCCTTAATAGATTTCTCTTTGTCCTAAACACTGCCATATGTCCTACCATTGCTGTAAGGCTTCTTAAAATATTGACTTGATTCCATCAGTCTTCTAATGAAAACTCAAGAGATACCTCTATTATACTGGATCCAAGGTCATTAACCTATCACTTCACTCTCCCTGTAATACACACCATTCTAGGTTTCCTATCACCCTCTCTAAAACTGTATGTGGCTTGGTGGGAGGATTTATCCCCATTCCAGAAATGCACTCTAGTTAGCTTAAATAATCACTTTATCTTAACCTCTATCTACAATTATAAGGATGAGCATATTGCCGTAATAATCAATTGGTCTATGGTTCAGTGTCTTTTTTGCCCTATTATGTAAAAATAAAAACAAAAACTTTGTTCTTGCTAGTAATAAGCATGTAAATATGTAACCTCTGAAACTACTGGCAGCTATCTTTGGGTCATGAGAGGGAATATGCCCCAAATTAAGTGAACAGAAAAGACACAGAACGGAGAAACAGAAAAAGAGGAACTGGGTTCTGAGCATGCTGTTTTGTTTTACTCCAGGTTAAAGACTTCCAGATGAGATTAATACTTTCATGTATTCATCTCATTAAATGTGAGCCTATAGATTTCCTTCTTTGGTTAAGCCTAAATGGCCCCTTACTTACATCAAATAGAACTTTTTGTTCTATTTATTCATATTTTATTTATTATTTATTGCTTTTTTGAAAGGCAGAGAGACAGACAGATAAAAATAGACAGACAAAGACACAGAGAGATCTTCCATTTAGTAGCTCACTCCCCGAAAGACCACAATGGCCACAGGTAGGCCAGGCCAGTCAGAAGCCTGGAACTAAATACAGATGCCCTATATGGGTGGCAGGGACCCAAGTACTTGAGCCATCACCTGCTGCCTTTCAGGGTGCACATTAGCAGGACTTTGGAATTGGAAGCAAAGTTGGAACTTGAACTCAGCAATCTGTATGGGACACAGACGTCCCGAGCTACGTCTGAACTGATACATCAAACACTCATCCCAATGTATTTGTTTTCTCCTACTTCATATCTTTCTTCTTACCTATATTCTACCCTTCTTTTTTCATGATTTGGCCCTCCTTCCTCATGAAGCTATTTCAAATTGCTGTTCATGACAGAACCCTAACATAAGCTATTTCATTGTTCAGGGTAAACTAATGAGAGAGTTCATCAAGGTCCATGATGGTATCATTTGATAACGAGTCTGAAATGTTAACTTTAGCTTAAATGTTTTTTCTTCTTATATCTAGACTTTAACTTCTAACAGAATAGATGACATCTCAAGTTGGATGTTTTGAAGACTCTTCAAACGGAATTTGTCTGCAACTGAACACATAAAAACCCTCTTCTTGAATACAGCCTTCCTCCAGTGCTCCCTGATTTTGTAAACAGAACCATCAGCTATCAGTGGGATCAAATACCAAGGTCTGTAGGCTTTAAAAGAGGAATCAGAGTAGATTTGATCCTTCTTTCATCCCTGAGACCCAGTGGCTACATTAACTAATCCTTTTTATTTAACTTTCTAAATACTGTCAAATTTTGCCATTTTCTCCCTATGTTCTTATTTTTTTTCTCTTCAACCAGCACCAAGACCCTGTTTTCTTTTATCAAACATTTTATTTCTCTCTAGTGTATTCTTCTCAAAGATCCTAGAGTGATATTTTAAAAATACATAAATTGATCACATCAATCTCTCATTTAAAATCCTTCAATGTGTTAGGATAAAGACTAACATTTTACTTTGACCTCATCTCACCCCATTCCTACCCTTTTTTTAAAAAAAAAAAAAAAAGATTTATTTATTCATTTGAAAGTCAGAGTTACAGAGCAGCAGAGGCAGAGGCAGAGAGAGAGGGAATCTTCCATCTGCTGGCTCACTCCCCAAATGGCCACAACAGCCAGAGATGGGCCAGTCCAAAGCCAGGAACCAGGAGCTTCTTCTCAGTCTCCCGCATGAATGCAAGGGCCTAAGAACTTGGGCCATCCTTCTACTGCTTTCCCAGGCCATTAGCAGAGAGCTGGATTAGAAGTGGGTCAGCTTGGACTTGAACCGGAGTCCATATGGGAAGCTGGCATTGCAGATGGTGGCTTTACCTGCTATGCCAGTGACGGCCCCTTATCCCCATCTTAATATCAAGCTTAACTTCCCTCAATGACAGTGATTTTTCCTGTTTTTCTCATTTTTAGATATCCAGCATTCAACATAGTCTTACTACATAGTGGTAACCAAATACAAATTTGTTGAGTGAACTCTGGTCTTGCAATTATTCTTGAACCATGGAACACCTTGTATTAACTTTCTCTTTACATTTTTCTTTCTGGATTACATTTAAGTATTTAATCTTACTTATATGGATTACATATAAGTATATTAAAGATAAGAATACATCACATTTTTCTTTTTGCCCTGTAAAATAATGTGATGCAGGTAGTAGGGAATTGGAAAGTATTTTATTTTATTAATATTGATAATTAAACTCTGTTCTTTTTTTAAATGACTTGAGTTCATTCTGTCTCTCATGATAGCTAGGTTTTCACTTTTCCATAAGATTAGAAATGAACAAGGGGGATTATATTATTAATTTGTCCAAAAATGGAAAAAAAATGCTGTGTATAATCACAATTCTATACAACTTACATAGAGTAATTATAAAAGAGCTGGTGCTGGTGCTATGACTTAGTAGATTAATTCTCTGCCTGTGGCCAAATGGTTGGGTCCCTGCACCTGCATCGGAGACCCATAGGAAGCTCCTGGCTCCTGGCTTCGGATCGGCTCAGCTCTGGCCATTGCAGCCATTTGGGGAATGAACCAGCATATGGAAGACCTTTCTCTCTCTCTCTCTCTCTCTCTCTCTCTCCCTTTCACTTCTGTAACTCTACTTCTCAAATACATAAATAAAATCTTAAAAAAATTATAAAGGAGCTATTCATCTGCAAGACAAAAACACACCTCAGATAAATCTTGAGTTAAATAGGCACTTAAGTATAATGCTTTCGATTTTCACTGTAATATTTTCAAATATTTTACATTTCTTCTTAGATACCATTTACGTTTGAAACAGTGAAGCCAAAGTTCAATATTTTTTAGTAACTAACAGCTGAAGCCTTTTTGAGTAGAGAGTGATTATTTTGGAAAATCTTACCCTCAGATACAAATTCCCAGTCGTGGGATATTCACCTGGAAAGAGAAAAAGGAACTTTGGAGATGCAAAGTTATGTATGAAATTCTATCCTATTGTGAATATTGACATTAACCAAAATAAGAGAACTAAGGTAGCCTAAATTAAGAATGTGCACAGGGATCCTAAAAGCAACGAAATGGTGGGGCTCACAGTCTATTATGCTACACAGGAGGACACCAGGATGTGTATTTCTCCAGGGATTCTGCCTCTCTTGGCTGTAGTCAGATAGTATTTTCCAAGTTGTAGAACAGTAGACAGAATTAAGATTGAAGAGATTCAGAGTAAAGGGAAGGTAGGGAATATAGAGGAGACAATGCAAATTTTATGTCTGAATAAAATTCTTTAGCAGGCTTAATTCTTCTGGTTTGTAAAAACAAGTTGAAGGTTGCCTAAGGCATATTTATACAAGAAATAATTGCCTTTGGGTTTCTGTAGACTGTTGTTTAATTATAAACACTTTCTAGTTTTCTTGGGATATTGAATCTGTTAGAGAATTTGTAAAATTAAAAAAAAAATGAAAAAATAAACCATCCTGCATGAAAAGCATCTTGAGAATGATTATAAACAGTTCTCTTAAAAAATCAGAGAGCATGCTATTTTACACTTTTCCCCTAGAGTACTAAAGGATATTTTGGGAAACCAATGAATCATGATTAAATATTCAGTTGCTTTTCAAGGAAAACAAGAGATTCCACCAGGGTGTTAGTCATGATTTCATTTTTCCTATAACTGTAATTCCAAGGAGTAGGCTGAAGCTGCACTATTTATTTATTTTTCTCCTCTTTGCTTGTTTTCTTTTCTCTCCTTTCTCTTTCTCTCTCTCTCTTTTCCCCTCTCTCCCTCCCCTTCCCTCCCCCCCCCCCATCTCTCAGAACACCATATGACAGCTCTTTTAATTAGAAGTAAAACTGTCACTCATAATTTTGAAAATTTCCCAAGGAAACAAGAGAAATGACACTGTACAATGAAAATGAAACAAGTGAAAACTATGTATTATAATTATCCCTAGATGATCTACCTTCTGTTATTTTCTCAATAAATGAGTGACTGAAGAATTCTGGAATGCCCATACTTCATTAAGAGATCTGAAAATAATTTCATTATAAAAAGGCTGGACTGGAATGTGATTAGAGAATCTAAAATTCTATTAGAATAGGAGATGACTAAATGAAAGTAAAAGCTTTACTTTTTATTTTTTAAGAGAATGCATCTCTCACAAAACAATAAATACACAGAATCCCAGAATCCTGTGGAAATAAATGGTTTGATCTCTAATGGCTTTGAGAATGAGGAAGAGAATATCGAAGAATCAGAAGTTGCCCTTGTTGACCAGGATCTATAATCTTCCGGTAGCCAGAGAAGTCACTTATTCCGTGGTCCCACAGATTTTTCTTCATGGATTATGCATCCATCACAACCACTCATGTTTACTGACCAGTTCCCCCAGTGATTCTGGACCAGAAAGAGGCTCTAGAGCTAGGGCATACGGTGAACACCAATGTTGTAGAGGAGCTAATGGTCCTGCTCCTGAAATCGACCTTCCAGTTCAGTAAGTTCAGTTCTTAGTGAGGCTGACCAAGCAGAGATTGCCTCATTGAGCCAAACTCTTGGGCCAGTAATGCCAAAATCTGTACTCTGAACTGTAGCAAGTTCTACAACAGCAGATGCATTATGGAGTTCATTATAGACAGCCATCTGGTCTACTTCATCCAACATGGTTTATTCTTTGGTCCTGTTATGGGCATTTCTTTCAGAGTTTTTTTTTTTTTTTTTAAGTCAACATTAAAATGCAGGCTATTGTTGAATGTCTCTGTTCTTTGAATAAAGTGATAATTTCATAAACTATAACAACAACTCAAAGTAACACTCACTTATACATAGAGACACTCAGTTCAATTGTCCAACTAGATAAGTAAGTCCTTACTGGATACTTCTAATAGGTTGAAAAATTATGTGGCTGCATATAACTGTAGTCATAATTCATAGATTATCCTTAAGTTTTTTAAAAATGTGGATGTTTATTCTTTACTCCCAACTACTTTAAAGTAAATTTGCTTATTTGCTTTAATTTGATTAATAAGTGGATTTTTTTTTCAGATCTTTTCTTGGGAGAAGGAATCTGCTAAGGGTAGTGGCTGTGTTTTTAACATTTTTCTGCCCATTACAGAATGTTTACCTTACAGTGGATGCCTAGTGCATGATAGTGATCACTATACATGATATTTTTCATGAGAACAAAAAAGAAAAATGGTTCTAGCTTTTATCTATTACCATTTTCATTTATTTCTGGCATAGGCAAGACAGGATTTGCATTACTTCTGAACACAGCCATGATGCATTTATATGCTTTCCCATCTTTCCACAAGATATAACATACACCACACAATTGGTACTTCAATTTTATGCTGAACAGAAATATCTTAGACTCTGATGGACTCAATCAGATATGCATAAACATAAAAGGCAAATATGAAAGAACAGGAAAATATACAACTATATTTTCAATACTACTGACTCTGAATCCATGTTATCAGTGCTTTGTCGGAATGTTTCTCGGAAGGTGAGGTGCACATATTTTATATGATGACTTTAAAGATGGGTCTACATATGCTAAAATGATTTAGGATATCTTCTGGAATATACAACATTAGAGTTTTGAAGGTTTTTAATATACAAAATGTATATTTAATACACAATAATATATTTTGATGAAAAGGAAAGAGGTAAATTGTGCTGGGAAATAGAGGATATTCATGTGCTAGTTTACATTACTGTATAGTCTCATTTCTCGTTGTCAGAAAAAATCTGTTTTACAAAAAAGTTTAAGAAATGTGATTCCTTCTGTTAATGACATTATTTTAAAACATTTACCTATTTTCTATTTTAATTGAAAAGCAAAAATATAGAAAGAGAGAAACAGAAACAGAGAGACAGAGATCTTCTACCTGCTAGTTCACTCCCTGAATTCTCACAGCAGTTAGAGCCAGGTTAGGTAGAAGCCAGGAACCTGGAACTCAATGCAGGTCTCTTACATAGGTGGCAGGGACCCAAGTATTTGGCACATCACCTTCTGACTCCCAGGGGTATGCACCAGGAGTAAGCTGAATCAGAAGCAATGTAGCTGGGACTCAAACCAGGTATTTCAATATGGGATGTGCGTATCGCAAGTGGCAACTTAACTGTTGCACCAAACACCCCCCTCATTAATATTATTATTAAAGGAAATTCAAATAAGCAAAATAAATTAATAAATAAATAAAACCAAATGTGAGCACTGGATTGTTATGATAATAGCTCTTATGTGAGGTTAGGTAAAGTGGCTTCTAATCCAGTATCAGCTATGGCCTGAGATAAATCACTTTTCCCTGAGTCACTTTTATTTGTTCTTCCCATATATAAAAAAGTTGGGCTAAACGGTAAGCTTGAAACCTTGGATGTATTTTAGAATATATAAGTGGGTTTTAAAAATATCAGTGCTTAGTCCATGTCCCCAAAGCTCCTGGTTCACTTGGTTTGGGTGGGGGAATTGAGCCTCAGATGTTTTCAGGTGATTTTAACATGCAACCTGAGTTGAGAATTACTGAATGATGTGACTTCAAAGAGTTTGTGGAAAACAGAATTAGAAGATAATGAAAATTTTCAGTGGAACTTTTCAAACCATCTTCTATATGGGTTCCAAGTACTAGTAGTGCTTAAGAGTGGATGACTCTGGAACTTTGGGGAAAGTCTCTTTACACACACACAGGCGAAATTTGTCCATTACTCTGAACTCTCAGTTCCAGTTCAATAGTTTTCCACATAGCTGAGGTTAAGATTTTTCACTAAGGAATGAAAAGCACAGCAACCTTCATAGAGATAAGATAAAGTATTAATTAATAGGGAAGATAGGTAGAGGAATGGAAACAGAGAAAACATGAATATTGTTAGAATATAACAGGAAAATTGTATCTTCTCATTAATATTTAACAAAAATATTACAAGGTGCTTAATTACCTACAGAAATTTAGAATTCTAAGCTTTTCAAAACTCTACTTTCAACATATCTTAGCAAATCCCAAAATGTGAGTATGGTAGTAAAAATGCAAAATTCACTGTGAGGGTTAGTTTAATTAAAAAAGATAAAAATCTAATTTAATGAAAAAGTTGCTTGAGGATCCTTTATTGAATGAGTGAAACTCTCCAATCTTGAAATGTAGACCCTAGGCCTATACTGTTAACTTCTAGGAAAACATTGGTGACCTTTACTTTAAAAGAGGAAGGTCCAGAACTTGCTTAGTAGTGTCCGTATGGACCACACAAAATCAGCCCACAGAGCATGTGGCGTTTTGGCCAACGGAGAGTGCATCAGTGTATAGTTTGGAATTGGCATAGTTTGCTTATTCAGACAGAGGATTTTCACTAAGCAAGAGGTGACAAAAATAAGAAAATTTAAGAAAGAGCTTAAAGGTGACTTTAGAAGAGAGCTGGATAGATATCCTGCAGTACTATCAAGTACTGAAGGTTGATGGGATGGATTATGGACAAGGTTAAGTATTAGAGTTTGTAGAATAAAGAAAAGCCAAAGGACCATCTCTCTCTCTCTCTCTCTCTCTCTCTCTCTCTGTGTGTGTGTGTGTGTGTACATTAGTCAAAAGGTCATTCTGCATGAAGACCTTGTTCATCTTCAACTCCACACTTTATCAGTGTTCCTCTGTATCATTGCTTTGTTGAAGAATAAATAAAGTCTAGGTGTAATATCAATGTAGAACCTGTAATCATCACTTGTGCATTTTTACTTTAAAATAGCTTATATTATCTAAACTCAGAACTTAAGACTTCCCCAAGGACATAGATAATGCCTTTCCTACTTTAAGCACTTTATATACTGAAAGTATGAAATTTTGAAGGCAATAAGAAATTAAGATTATAAAAAGCATCATAAGCAAGTGCTCAACTACAAACTTCAAATTTGTGAGCATATTTTGCTTTCTTGAATGACTTCTATTTGCTAAGATATTTAATCTCATTATATACATGAAAAAAATCCTCGATTTAGATTCTGTTGTCATTAATTTTCATTTAGCAAGATGCATTAAAATAGGCGGGTTGTGCAGGTTGTTCATGGCACTACAGTATCTAATTGAGATTGTAAATCGGGCAGCTAAAATTAAGTGTGCACTTTGCTAAAGCTCTGAAGGGGGCTAAGAGTGGCCCTGTCCTTGGAATTGGATTTCCTTGGGGAGGAAAGGATGTGCGGAGTTAATAATAAGCATATTACGATTAGAAGGGAAGGTTTCTTCCCTAACACTTTTGTGTTTCTTTGTTCAGGACACAGCAAAGAAACCAGAGTTGTGGTTTGAAACTAGAATATGGGAATGGTGGCTCTATTATGTTATCTATATTTAACTCTGGTTCCTTTCTCTGAACTTGCAGGGGTTCCATGTGGTCCATGAGATACGGCAGTAGGAATAGGCATAAACCTATACAGACAGGGTATCAACAATTCTAGCCATAACCCCATATAGATAGGGTGCCAATAATTCTATCAATTTTTGGATCTTCATTTCTTTGTGAAGGTGATATGGGATAGGTAGATTAGGGCCATGTGCTGGAAGCCTCTCCTTCCCCTCCCCCTGCCCTGCTCTATGTAATCCTGCTGTAGCCTTGTGCCTCCATGGTGTGGCCTTTGGGCCACCCTCTCTAGGCTTCTTGGCCTAGATGCTCTTCCATGTGGCTGGTTCCTGGTACTCGGTATGAACCCAGATTTACCCTTTCTCTCTCTTAGATAAAGCTCTCACTCTCCTATGATTTCTCTCACTGAACAAAATTTTTAAATGTACCATGCTGCCTCGTTTATTTATGCCAGTATTTAGAATTCTTCTTTAAATATTAGGCGAGAACCTTCTTGGGCTTATTAATATTGGGGATTTATTAATAAGCATATAGTGATATCATATGGCACCCCAAATTCCCGGAACATATGTGGCACCCCAGACTCGAACTCTGGGGAACTTTAAGGGGCCACATTTTCATATATATTTTAGGGGGTCAATTCCGATATCAATCCTACTGACCTATCTGTCAAACAGTACCCTTCTAAGGATGTATTTCCCTTCAGTTGGGACTGGGTCTGGATGTACCACATAGCTACTCCTCTCCTAATGCTATAAAAAAGCTGGCAACCGGCAGGGGTCTGTCACCTTTCATTGGAGACCGGAATGACAGGGAGCACTGAGTTGCCTCTTTCTGCTTCCCTTCTCCACTCCTTTACCTTCCTGGCCCACTCCACTCCTCAACTATGCCCACCCCTGTTGTGTGTGCTTTCTCACCTTTCAAATAACCTTTACCACTTTAGGTACCTTATGTGTGCCTTTACTTAGAAAACTTCTCTAACCAGAAAGCAAGGACCTGGAATAGGAATCTAGACCTCACCTCTCCCACAACATAATGGCAGAGTCAGTCAGGAGAAAATTCACTCCAGAAATGGCAGTGTGTTAAGTGGTGTGAGTTGGTGTTTGTTTCAGCAGTACATTGTTAGTAAATCCTGAAAATCTCTCTGTACTCCAGTCTCTCTTCTGTCAGAGATTTCGGCTCAGAAAGGTCAGCTAAAATGCAAATGTGTCTTTGGTGATTCTAATTTTGGTAGTTGCAGGGCAGAAAATGCCAATAAAACCTGCAAGAGTTAATGGAATTTGTGAAGAGAGTGGGCCAGTTCATGAACACTTGCTGATTTAGAAGTGTTTCCAGGTTGCTTGTAATGTGCTTTTAAGGTTAATTTTTACTGTGGAACAAGGCGGTAGACAGCATTCCATTTTTAGATGGATTTTACATAGCTGACTAGTTTTTGTCTTAAGGTTTTTAATTATAGCATGCAGGCACGTGGTTTTTCATTTGCTAGTGGAACAGATTCTGCTGCCTAGGAAAGACATCCAGTGGTAGAGGGTGGAAACTTCCATTGCCAAGAGAGTGGCCCTTATGGGACATGTGATCATCAAGAGGGCAGCCCCATGGGGACTTACACCCTCACCAGAAGTTGGGCAGCAGACTCCACCTCCAATATGCTGGCTTCCATAGCAGGTCATATGCTGTGTGCCTGGTCAGGAGCACTATAATGTTTTCCAGCTTTACACTGGTTTCTACGACTCTGGAATGTACTCTAGACTTGGGTTTTCAGTGCCTCTGTGGCTAGATTATCTTGTGATAGAAAGGCTCTCAATATTTGAGATGCCAGGAAAGACCCTGAGTAATACATCTCAGGTGCCAGCTGACTGCCTCTTCTGGTTCACTAGATTCATAGTGATGATGCCACAAGCCCTATGCAAGGCAAAGAAATTCCCTAGTAATTTTGAGGGTGCAGAGGCCCAGGATTCACTCAGAATCCTACTGGCTGCTTTCAGATTATGAACTAAGTTTTTTAATCACCCAAGAACTTAGCATCCTGGCATGAAGTGTTGCCTCTTAGATGGATCCTGCAATGGTGGCAATGACCCCCAAGCAAATTTGGGGCACTGTGGAAATTCTCTAAATGTCCTGGCATCCAGGTGTGCTGGCACCTACCCCCTGGAGTCCAGTTACCCCAGATTACTACAGGGAGTCCTCTGGCAGGCTGGTCACTTCACAGATCTCCCTTAGCAGGCTGGGTATAACAGCGAACTCTTAACTTGGGGTTAAAAGAGAGATTCTAAGATGCCAAATTAGATATTTAAGTCACATGGTTAAGCATAACTAGAGTCCTAGAGAGCCAGTTCTACTTTTGTCTTCTCAGGTTTTACATACTGTTAAGCTGCATATGGCTCTGGTTTCATTCCTATGAAAAAATCCCAATACCTGTATGGTAAAAATATCATTTTAAGTGCTCAGTAATAATATAGATAAGGTTAAAAATGAGGAGATGTTGCAACTTGGGAAGCAGTCCAGATAGCATGTACACAGAGTGGCAGTCACTCCCTGTTAGCATTCAGTGACCTCAGAATCAGCCCCAAAGGCATTCTGGTCTGTTAAAAAGCCCACAAGAGAATACCTCGAGTGTGGAAAGGCAGAAAACAGGTATAAATAATGTCCTTACATTAAGGATCTATGGTGATGGCCGGCGCCGCGGCTCAACAGGCTAATCCTCCAGGTTCTAGTCCCGGTCGGGGCACCGGATTCTGTCCCGGTTGCCCCTCTTCCAGGCCAGCTCTCTGCTGTGGCCCAGGAGTGCAGTGGAGGATGGCCCAAGTGCTTGGACCCTGCACCCCATGGGAGACCAGGATAAGCACCTGGCTCCTGCCTTCAGATCAGCGCGGTACACCAGCCGCGGCAGCCATTGGAGGGTGAACCAACGGCAAAGGAAGACCTTTCTCTCTGTCTCTCTCACTATCCACTCTGCCTGTCAAAAAAAAAAAAAAAAAAAAAAAAAAAAAAAGACCTATGGTGGTCAACAAAGGAGCATATACCTTTTTCCAAAGGGAGGAGAGAACTTCCTTTTTGCCTATGGCCTTATCTAAATACTGATGGGGTTTGAGAATTAACGAGGATCTGACAGTCTGAACATCTCAGGTCAAGAGCCTTGGGAGATCACTAACATTATACATAGGAGTCTTAATTAAATTAACAACAGGAGTTGCTGTATGCTATGTCCCAGGCAGGGCCTCTGTCCTTAAGGAGCTATACTCCCTTGGGAGTTGATGGTAAACCTCACTCTCAAAGATTTACTTTGTTTTAGTGTATCAGATAGAAGATATTCTTATATTTCACCAGTTTTTTGTGACATCTAAATGCCCAAATCCTTTGCTTAGAAGGAAACTGCTGTCTTCCCTACATTGCTCTGAAGTCTGGGTTATTTGATATGATGTCAGAAAATATTGAGACAGACCCTCATTTAGTTTTCCTATTGAAATAAAAGAGAGTAGAGCCTCAAATTTGGGATCAGGGAATACTTGGATGAACTATACACACTGTGCCTATCAGAGTTCTCTTAAAATGTAAGAAGACTGAATTTCCTCATCAGTGTCAGTATCCCATAAAACCAGAGATAGATGAGAACTTCAACCCTTTGTTGATAAGTTTCTCAGATATGATCTCTTTGTTCCATGCTGATCTCCTTATAATATTCCTATTCTATCTATTCTGAAACCAAATGGGGCCTATAGGATAGGATGAGGTAGTTGGGGCCGGCTCTGTGGCCCAGTAGGTTAATCCTTGCCTGCGGCACCGACATCCCATATGGGCGCTGGTTCTAGTTCCAGCTGCCCCTCTTCCAATCCAGCTCTCTGCTATGGCCTGGAAAAGCAGTGGAAGATGGCCCAAGTCCTTGGGCCACTGCACTCACATGGGAGACCAGGAAGAAGCACCTGGCTCCTGGCTTCAGATAGGTGCAGCTCTGACTGTTGTGGCCATTTTGGGGTCTCTGTCTCTCCCTCTCAATGTCTGTAACTTTACCTCTCAAAAAAAAAAAAAAAAAAAAAAAAAAAAAAAGCTAGGATGAGGCAGTCAACCCAAATCATCCCATTGTACCAAACTCTTATACTATATTCATACAGATACCTGATAGCACTTCATGGTATACAGTCTTAGATTTAAAGGATGCTTTTTTCTGCATCCCATTAAACCCAGAATCTTAGTTTTTATTTGTCTTTCAATGGACTAATCCATCCTCAATATAACTCAGCAATACACATGGAAAGTCTTCCCTCAAGATTTCAGAGATAGTCCACATTTGTTTGGTAATGATCATGTAAAGGATTTCAGGGAGCTTCAGTTAAAAATGGAGCAATTCTAAAGCATGTAGATGATACTCTCATTTATAGTACATCCAAGGAGGACTCAGATAAAAATACTGTCCTGGTCCAAAACTTTTTATCAAAAGGAGAATATAGAGTATCCCCAACAAAAACTCAAAATTTCTAAACAAGAGGCAAACTACCTAGGAAGAAAATTCTGGCTAAGCTTTGCCAAAAGAGCTCAGAATCATGGCTTAAATTATTGCATATTATTAAGGGTCTGATAATAGATAGAATTAAAAAGGAGTGAATGCACCAACATGGGAAGCAGTCCACACAGCAGATTCACAGAAGGACAAATGCTTTAAACAGCACTCTGACTTCAGAATCAGCCCTTAAGGCATTGTGGTCTGGCTGAAAAGTCCATGAGAGCATTTCAGGCATGGAAAGCCAAGAGATTGTGGCAAAAAATGTCCTACATTTGGCCGGCGCCACAGCTCACTTGGCTAATCCTCTGCCTATGGTGCCAGCACCTGGGGTTCTAGTCCCAGTTGGGGCGCTGGATTCTGTCCCGGCTGCTCCTCTTCCAGTCCAGATCTCTGCTGTGGCCCAGGAATGCAGTGGAGGATGGCCCAAGTGCTTGGGTCCCGCACCCTCATGGGAGACCAGGAGGAAGCACCTGGCTCCTGGCTTCGGATCAGCACAGCGCGCCCGCTGTAGCAGCCATTTGAGGGGGGGTGAACCAATGGAAAGGAAGACCTTTCTCTCTCTCTTTCTCTCACTGTCTAAATCTGCCTGTCAAAAAAAAAAAAAAAATGTCCTACACGAAGGATCTCTGTGGGTGAGACTCCAGTGGAAAGAAGTGGTCATCAAAGAAGGAGATACTTTTCTCTGTAAGGAAGAGAAAACTTCCTCTTTGCTTATGACCTTGGATAAATACTGACGGAGTTCGTGTATTCAAAAGACTTCCATAGCCTAGCCAGCTCAGATCAAGAGCCTCAGGTAATCACTGTCAGCGTACATTAAGAGTGTTAATTGTTAAATTAACAACAAGAGTCACTGTGCACTAACTTCTCATGCAGGACTTTTGTCCTCAAAGTGCTGTATTATGAGAGTTAACAGTAAACCTGTTCTAAAAGATTTATTTCATTTTAATATATTAAGTGGAGGATATTTTTTTTTATCTAGAAAACTTGTATTCAGTAAATATAAATTTTGAAAATACAACTTTTGGATTATAGTGGTTCTTCCCCTCATAACCACCCTCCCACCCACAAACCATCCCATCTCCTACTCCCTCTCCCATCCCATTCTTCATTAAGATTCATTTTTAATTATCTTTATATACAGAAGATCACCTTAGTATATACTAAGTAAAGATTTCAAGAGTTTGCACCACGCAGACACACAAAGTAGAAAGTACTGTTTGAAGACTAGTTTTACTATTAATTCTCATAGTCCTACACATTAAGGACAGAGGTCCTACATGGGGAGCGAGTGCACAGTGACTCCTGTTGTTGATTTAACAATTGACACTCTTATTTATGACGTCAGTAATCACCTGAGGCTCCTGTCATGAGCTGCCAAGGCTTCGGAAGCCTCTTGAGTTCACAGCATGGAGAATATTCTTATGTCTCAAAATTTATAGTTGTCTAAGTGCCTGCAAAAGATGTATCATTCTTAGGTGCTTCTTTAAAGTTAATTAAGTTTCTAAAAAAAAAGGTGAAATCAACTTCAAGATGCTATGACTTTGAACAGACCTTGTCTCAACTGTTGAGGAACAGTTTTTTGTTTGTTTGTTTGCTTGTTTTTCTGTGCAAATTGTTGAAATCTTTACTTAGTATACAGTTGGTCTTCTGTGCATAAAGTTAATCAAAAATGGATCTTAGTGGAGAATGGGAATGGGAGGAGAAAGGGTGGGAGTGTGGGTGTGGGTATGGTGGGAAGAATCACTGTATTCCTAAAGTTGTACTTATGAAATGCATGAAGTCTGTATTCCTTAAATAAAAGGCTTCTTTGTGGAGAAAAATAAAATAATTATTGCCTATTGCCCTGCTCAGAATGAGAAATGTACCTAAGGCTTCTCTAAAGTTTAGTCCATCTGAAATGCTACATGGGAGATCTTTCCTCACCTCTGACATCCTCTTTGATTCACAGACTCAAGATCACATAAAGTAAATTATTAATTTATGTCAGATACAAAAGGCTTTGATGGAACATGATAATAAAATTCTCCTAGTACATTCCCCAAAAGTCATGAACTTCCCAGGAGACCTAGTCTCATTAAAGACTTGAAAGGAAGCAGCCCCAGCCGGCGCCGCGGCTCACTAGGCTAATCCTCCGCCTTGCGGTGCCGGCATACCGGGTTCTAGTCCCGGTCGGGGCACCGGTCCTGTCCCGGTTGCCCCTCTTCCAGGCCAGCTCTCTGCTGTGGCCAGGGAGTGCAGTGGAGGATGGCCCAAGTCCTTGGGCACTGCACCCCATGGGAGACCAGGAGAAGCACCTGGCTCCTGCCATTGGATCAGCGCGGTGCACCGGCCGCAGCGCGCCTACCGCGGCGGCCATTGGAGGGTGAACCAACGGCAAAAGGAAGACCTTTCTCTCTGTCTCTCTCTCACTGTCCACTCTGCCTGTCAAAAATTAAAAAAAAAAAAAAAGAAAGGAAGCAGCCCCTTCAGAACAATTGCAATTTAAATAGAAAAGAGCCTACTAGGTATTGGTAAGTACTCAATAAAATTACAGGGAATCTCAAGCTAGGTACATTTATCAAGAATTAAACTGCTACCTCCTGAGTCTTTACAGGTGCACACAGAATGTAAGTCTTCTCATTCTTGAGAACAAATCAAAGATCTCAAATACTTCTTCAAAAGGCAAAAGGACAAGTAAAGCCTTCGCTTTCGTCATATCAAGGCTGTTACCCTTATGGATGACATGTTTTACCTACCTCTTCTCATAATTTAGGAAGCTGCTATAAGCAGGAAAATTCTTAAGAGAGTTCTTTTAATTTAATACTAGAAGATCCTGTGATGCCTCATGCAAATCATTTTAAGAAAGTGTCCATTGCCTGGGGCAACCTAGTCTACACTTCAGGCTAATTTTTACAAGTATGGAGTCTATGGATGCTCCAAGGTAGTCATGAATAACCAAGTAGCCTTAGAATACATGTTGATAGAATAAGGAGGAGTGTGTGCAGTGATTAATGGAATCTGTCATATCTACTCTAATAGTAGTATGTTCACTAAAAAGGACATTAAAAAATCTATGCTCAGGCTAGATGGTATTATAATCTGTACAGGGACAATCTATCAGCGCCCAGTATTTGGGATACAATAAGATACATTCCTCCTTTCTTAAAGGGCACTGTTGGGGGCTGGCACTGTGGCACAGTGGGTTAAAGCCTTGGCCTGAAGCGCCGGCATCCCATATGGGCACTGGTTCTAGTCCTGACAGCTCCTCTTCCGATCCAGCTCTATGCTATGGTCTGGGAAAGCATTGGAAGATGGCCCAAGTCCTTGGGCCCCTGCACCTGCATGGGATACCTAGAAGAAGCTCCTGGCTCCTGGCTTCGGATCGGCACAGCTCCGGCCATTGTGGCCATCTGGGGAGTGAACCAGCAGATGGAAGACATCTCTTTCTGTCTCTGCCTCTCTCTATAACTCTGTCTTTCAAATAAATAAAATAAATCTTTTAAAAAAAAGGGCATTGTATTAGCAACCTGTTATTTCCAATTATATTCATATTGACTAATAAACTTTTCTGTTTCAGAATCTGATACCTTCTGAAAGTAATGATGACCATGTGGGAGTCACAGTCATTAGCAGTGACTGATGAAAATTCTCTGGCATGTGAGATGGATTCATTAGATGAAATAAGAGGGGGTTTCCAAACCTGAGATAGACAGAGATATGTCCCTGACCACCAGAAGTAGGTAAGAGATAGATAATCACCCTCCAGCATCCCCTTAAGATTAATGGTCAGAAGTCTCTGTCGGGGAAATGACATGAGATGACTTGATTAGGGCTATGAGCTGTAAGCCACTCCTCCCCCTGTAATCCTATTCACCTATCAAACAGTCCCCTTCCCAGGATGTATCTCCTTCACCTGGAACCTGGCATGGGAGGAGCCATGTACCCATTTCCCTTCCAAACCTTATAAGAAAGGCCAGATTCTCTTCTCATCTTTCCTTAGAGACCAGGATGAGAGAGCACTGAGCTGCCCTCTCTCTACTTCCCTCTGCCACACCTTTACCTTCCTGACCCACTCCACTTCTCAACTTTGTTAGGAAAATGGCACAGTCTTATCTATGGCACGATCTACACTCTGACACCATCCTAGGCTCTAGCCCCCACCGCCATTGCTGAAAGCCAGGTGGCCACGTGGCCTAACCACTGGTGTCAGCCCCACCCCCATCCTAAAGAGATTTGCTACTCCTACTTCCCTGCCTGCCCTCTGGCAAAATTTTAAAAGGACCTGTTCCTGAACACATGGCTCTCTCTCTTCTCTCTCCTCTCTCTCCTCTCTTGCTCCCTCTCTCTCTTCCTTTCTGTCTCCTGACCTCTCTTGATCTCTCTTACGCTATTCTCCCTCTTTTCCTTCTTTGCCCCTTCCCTCCAGTCTGTGGGGTTTCTCCCAATAAACTCTTTTCCTTACTCCAGTGTTTGGTGTGCTTTGTGGCAGCCTTACAATGTGCACAAGTGTGTGTGTGCACACGTGTATGTGCTTGATTGCCCATCTATTAAATAAACTTTACCACTTTGTGGATCATTTATATGCCTGTACTTAGAATGCTTCTCCTAGTAGAGCAAGGTCCTGGAATAGCAATCTAGACCCCACTTCTCGTACAACAAAGAAGCTTAGAATCCAGATATAGATGAATTTAAAGTCACTAAAATTTGTTTACTTAGATAATGTTCATTCATTTGCTGATTCAGAAAATATTTATGGTGAGCCTTTCTTGTTGTAATTCATGTTGATTATAAAATTATTTGACATATTACAAACACACTACTTCATTGAATTTAGCTTAAACTCTTTTAAGTCATTGCTCAAGGTCTTACACAGACATACACACACCTTACTCTCCATTCCACTAGTAATTCTTTTTTTCTTTCTGCTAAGTGAACTTACTTTGTTTTAGTGAGGGCTCTCCCTTTTCACATGGCCATTCTCTGTACATGAGTTAATCACAATGATTCTGATGCCAAAGGACTTATTGTTTCACTTTATTCAAAGTCTTCTGCATACTTCCTCACCCACACCCCAGGGAAGGGAGGGGTGGGGCTCTGAGCCTCATGATGTGTCTCTTTTGTTTAATTAATTACTTTATTTGAAAGAGTTACAGAGAGGGGAGAGAGAGAGAGAGAGAGTTAGTCTTCTATCTGAAGGTTCAGTCCTCTTATGACCACAATGGTCAGGGCTGAGCCAGTCCAAAGCCAGTAGCTTCATCAAGTTCACCCACATGGATGTGGCAGGGGCACAAGCATTTGAGCCATCTTCTGCTCCTTTTCCCAGGTCATTAGCAGGGAGCTGGATTGGCAATGGAACAACTGGGACATGAACTGGCGCCCATATGGTATACCAGCATCACAGGCTTCACCCACCGTGCCACAACGCCAGCCCCATGATATTGCCTATTACAGTGGCCTTTAACTCAATAGCAACAATTAATAAAACCTAAATCTGACATTAATTTACTACTTCGTGATTATTTTCAGTTAATTTTTAATCCCCATCTAAAAAATCTCAATGAAATGAAATGATCCAAATATTTCACTGCTAAAATCCAGAATGTCAGGTGTGGGGTAGGAAGAGGGGGGAGGATATATCTAGAAAACATCCAATGATGGTAAAAAATATTACTGGACATGGTTAACCTGAAATGATTCTTTATCGCTAAACACAAGATTTAAATACTTCACAAAAAAGTGAGTAGACTCATGAATATATTCTTGTAATTTCAAGTGTAAAAAAGCCCACCATGTAATCTGGACTCTCTTCTTTATGTAATTATAATCATTTTCTAAAGTGCATAGTATGAAAACAGAGCCCTAACTGTAGTTTTCAGTAATGTCATGAGAAAACAGCATCTCAGTGCTTAAAATCCAGTATGTTGCTCTCTTCTGTATTACCTCAAACTACTTAAAGTGCTTGCTGTTTTGAAGCAAATATTGATCACATCAGAGAAGAGAGCGAGCAGCACTCTGAGTTCACTGACAGCGTAATTCCAACTGCTGTCCCTAAGACCTGCCGTGTTGCTCAAGGAACAGTGAAGCTCAGGGCATTTGCCCAGAGTATTTGTTTGATATCAGTGGACTACATAATCAAAGCAATGAATCACCACTGAAGAGGCATGCAATAAGCAGAACATTATTAAAATGAGAAAGAAATCATGAGGTGTTTCAAAGCTTGCTTTAAAAGCTCTTTCAGCTCTTTCAGCTATTTCTATACATTTAAAGAAACAATAGATTGTTTTTTAACTACAAAGAAAATATCTTATCTTCCTATTCTCACCAAGGCCCCTTTTCTGCAACAGACAATAATTGGTTTTTAAAAATCATCCTCTTTGATAAACTCTGCTTGAGTAGTTTAAAGGGGAAAATCCAAAACTTTCTCTTGGACAGTGACAGGCTTAATCAGGTTAAGAATAGATAAACACTATTAATGTTTCCTTTCTTTCCCTCACCTTCTCCATTGTCTGTCTAGGTTGTTCCATGTGCTACTTCAGAAGCAATATTTCCCTTTTATCTACTTTCATTATGTGTTCTCTCTATATCTGCTCATACTAAGTAAAAAAAAGCAGATAAGCACTGAGAAAAACAACTTTTCCATTCAACTTTTCTCTCATGAAAAGTTAGGCTCTTATCAGGTGAAGTCATAATGCAGAAATTTATCCACCTGGTAATAAGATTTCAGGTAATATCCCTTTAGTATATTGATTTTGCAACAAACTGCATCTTTGTTGCCAGACTTCGAGCACAGTGATGGGTTTCTGTAAGAGATTTTGAAAAGGCATGTTGGAATACCTCCAATAAACCAGGCTCAGAAAGTGAGTGAGAAATCTGATTTTTGTATAGGGGTATATAGCCAGAAATATTAGAATGAAGAGAGGACTTGCTATGCATGAAGCATGCCTGCATTCAAGAAAAATAAATATAAAAGATCTTCCAAAAATAAGCTGAAACATTAACCTCTCAAAGATAAACAATGAGTTTGCTACTTAAATTAAACCTCTTTCTCTCACTGCCTAGTTTTTTTTTTGTTTTG
Organism: Lepus europaeus; assembly: GCF_033115175.1. Taxonomy (NCBI): domain Eukaryota; kingdom Metazoa; phylum Chordata; class Mammalia; order Lagomorpha; family Leporidae; genus Lepus; species Lepus europaeus. Next base: position 112,358,131 of record NC_084829.1, read on the forward strand.
TTTTGTTTTGTTTTTTGACACGCAGAGTGGACAGTGAGAGAGAGACAGAGAGAAAGGTCTTCCTTTTTGCCGTTGGTTCACCCTCCAATGGCCGCTGCGGTAGGCGCGCTGCGGCCGGCGCACCGCGCTGATCTGAAGCCAGGAGCCAGGTGCTTCTCCTGGTCTCCCATGGGGTGCAAGGCCCAAGGACTTGGGCCATCCTCCACTGCACTCCCTGGCCACAGCAGAGAGCTGGCCTGGAAGAGGGGCAACCGGGACAGGATCGGTGCCCTGACCGGGACTAGAACCCGGTGTGCCGGCGCCGCAAGGTGGAGGATTAGCCTAGTGAGCCGTGGCGCCAGCCTCACTGCCTAGTTTTGACATCGTATTTGGTTCCCTCATAGCACCAGTTAACAATTATTTACTGCTTTTGGTTTTGATTTTCTTTGTCTTTCTCACTAGATTATAAGATTCATAAGGGCAGGTATCTTGTGTCCTCAGCAGGAAGTTCAATACTGCTGATAACTTGGTCAACACAAAAGCAACTAACTACTTATGGCTGTTAAGCTCTTGAAATGTGGCTGGCTATAACTGAGATGTGTTGGATCTCACTGCAGTTTTTACACCTACTTTAGAAAATGTAAAAATCTCTTATTAATAACTTTTATTGGCTACATACTGAAATAATATTATTTTGGATTTGTTTGACTAAATAAAACACATTATTCAATTTAACTTCACCATTTTTTGCCTTTTCTGAATCTGGCTACTAAAAAATTAATATTCCACATGTGACTCACAGTGCATTTCAATTAAACAGCACTGCTCCAAAGAACCAAATATTGTATGTTAAAAGAGCAGGGATTGAATGGGTGGAGGAATAATGAATGAATGATGCCTGCACTTAAAGCTAACATTGCTACAATGAATACTATCTAACTTTTGATAGGATGACACTCAAGCAAGATAGGTCAAAAGTTCAGTAAATTTCATTAATGTCTGCAAGGCCTTACTTTATCCATACCCACAGCTATGTACTTTTGATCTTAGTCTCAATCAGGCGGTAGAATAGCTTTTCCTCCCATTTTGGGGGGATTTTGAGCGTGTGACTTATTGTGGCTAATGCAACATTAGTGAGTATGTTGTCAAAGCCTTGAGCAACACTCACACTGCTGAACGTGCCCTGTCCATGTTCACTAGAGTTGTGAGAACTCAACTAAGTTAACTGGCTTATTCAAAGAGGAGGATCAGAGACATGAGAGACATGTTCAACCCGACTAAACTGCCCCAGCCAAGCCGATCCCTGATCCCATCTCCAAGAGCAAATAGCTGAGGTTCTACACTTGATCTTAGCCAAAAGGCTGGAAGTGATTATTATCTGAGGTTCTAAGAGCTACCTAGCTCAGTTCTGCTAAGATCAGCCCACCCGAACTGATTCACAGACCCATCAACTAGATTACTGATAATTTTTGTATGCTGCTGAGATTTTGTGGTTACTGTTATCTAAGCTTGACTAAAACCACCTACATGGGGGCTGCAGCTGTGGCTTAGTAGGCTAAGCCTCTGCCTGTGGTGCTGGCATCCTGTATAGGTGCTGGTTCATGTCCCGGATGCTCCTTTTCTGATCCAGCTCTCTACTATGGCCAAGGATAGCAGTACAGGATGGCCCAAGCACTTGAGCCCCTGAACCCACGTAGGAAACGGGGAAGAAGCTCCTGGCTCCTGGCTGCAGATCAGCTCAGCTCCTGCTAATGCAGCCATTTGGGGAGTATACCAGCAGATGAAAGACTTCTCTGTCTCTCCCTCTCTGCCTGTAACTACGCCTTTCAAATAAATAAATAAAATCTTTTTTTAAAAAGTCCTGCAGACAGAGGCTTAACCTACTATGCCACAGCTCCAGCCCCATAAATAAATCCTAAAAAAAACTTCTACCTATCTGATAAAGATATGGAACCTTCAGAACTGAGTTTTTATTTTCTATAATGATATTAACACTGGAGACCTTAGAATCATACTTAAAAATCTCCTTCTGTCTGACTGAAATAAAGTATTTTTAGTCATGATGATAATATAGGAACTAGGAAAGATATTCCAGCAGGAGGTAGACAAATTCATCCTAGAGAAATATAACTCACGGCCTATCATGGAGGTTTTGAGCAAACATCAGCAGGGATGCTTAAACTTCAATGGAACTGAATAGCACAGCATGATTCTTATTTTTCCAAGCATACTTGATCTGTAAAGAAGGTCTTTAGTGTTTCCTACATTATTTTGTTATTGGGTAAAAGTTGTTAATATATGAATAAGCCGAGCTTTGTCTTATAACGCTGATTGCTAGAGAGAATACTGGCCTTGCCCACTGGTACGTCTTGTCAATTTGTCCCCTATACAAACCTGTATGAACTTTCCTACTGCCTAATTGACTGTTTCAGCTTTTCTACGATGAACCAGAATACTGGGATTATGCATAAAAAAACAGACAAGTAAGAGTTGGAAAACAGTAACCTTTTGTAGAAGACAAAAGCTTTGGATAGGATAGGGAAGGGATTTTAAGTGAGAAAACCCAGAGAAAGTGAGGCTGTAGGAACCAGGAACAGATAAGGAAAGGGGATTTAAAAAAAAAAAAATGCATCACTTACTTATTAATTTATCTGAAAGAGAGAGACAGAGAGAAGAGAGAGGAGAGAGGGGAGGGAGAGAGAGCGAGCGAGCGAGAGCGAGAGGGAGGGAGAGAAAGGGAGAGAGAGAGAGAGAGAGAGAGAGAGAGAGAGAGAGACTCTCCCATTCACTAACTCACTTTCCAAATGACTGCAACAGTTAAGAGTTAGGTCTGGGCTAGGTCGAGGCCAGATGCCAGGAACTCCATCCTGGTCTTCCATATGGGTGCAGAGGCTCAAGTACTTGGGTCACCTGCTGCTCTCCCAGGCACATTATCAAGGAACTGGATCACATGTGATTAGCCAAGACTTAAACCAGTGCTCTGATAGGAGCTGCTTAACTAGCTGCATCACAATGCTGCCCCCATCCCTGGAAAGGAGATTTTAACAAATATTTCTTCAGGTTTCATTTTTTGAACACTTGAGTTAACTTACTTTAAGATTAATAATACTGCCTCTGTGAGACTGTTGTCTTTGAATTATAGCTGCACACCAACTTGGTTTTCTGCAGTTTCAGTTAATCTGTGATCAACTGTGTCCAAAAATATTAGAAGGGAAATTACAGAAATAAAAAAACTCATAGGTTTTCTGAATAGTATGATTAAATCTCACATCTTCCACTTTGTCCCACTGAGGATGGAAACCACCCTTTTGTCTAGTGTATACACACTATAGATATACTGTCTCTGGTTACGTAGAAATCTCAGTTATCAGATTGACTAGATACATTATCACAGTGCTTATGTTCAAGTAACCCCTATTCTACTTAATAATGGTCACGACATGCCAGAGTTGTAGTGATGCAGAGGGGATTTTAGGGCATAAAACAGAAAGGATTAACTTCAATACTACATGATAGTGCTGTAGGCATCAAGGAAAACCAGCACATACAGTGTCAGGGACCATCAGTAGTTTCAGGTATCCATTGGGGATCTTGGAACATAGCTCCAACAGATAAAAGGTTACTACTATAGTGATTTTGTACAAAAAGTTTAATATGGAAAGCAATCAAAAACAATTATAACATATTAAACAAAAAGTTTAATATGGAAAGCTGAGTGGCTAGGTGGGGAGAGCACATGGCACCTATAAGGTTACTTACTACCTATATCACCTACTAGCTGCATAACTGGACAGGTAACTAAACACCTACAAAGACTCATTGCTTGATTTATGCCATAGAGAAAATAATGTTATTTTATGAGTTTTTCTCAGGATTAAATAAGATGCTGAATATTAAAATATCTAACTCATTACTTTGGCATACATGTTAGCTCAAATAATGGGGCACAATATTTTCTTTCTTTTTTTTGAATGCTTTTATTTAAAAAATATAAATTTCATAGTACAGCTTTTGGATTATAATGATTCTTCCCCCATCCCACCTCCTAATCCCTCTCTCATCCTATTCTTCATTAAGATTCATTTTCAATTACCTTTATTTACAGAAGATCAACTCTATACTAAGTAAAGATTTCAACAGTTTGTACTCACACAGACACAAAACATAAAGTACTGTTTGAAAACTAGTTTTACCATTAATTTGCATAGTACAACACATTAAGGACAGAGGTCCTACATGGGGAGCAAGTGCACAGTGACTCCTGTTGTTGATTTAACAATTGACACTCTTATTTATGACGTCAGTAATCACCCGAGGCTCTTGTCATGAGCTGCCAAGGCTATGGAAGCCTTTTAAGTCTACAAATTCTGACATTATTTAGGCAAGGCCAAAATCAAAGTGGAAGTTCCCTCCTCCCTTCAGAGAAAGGTACCTCCTTCTTTGATGGCCCCTTCTTTCCACTGGGATCTCACTCACAGAGATCTTTCATTTAAGTCATTTTTTGCCACAGTGTCTTGGCTTTCCATGTTTGAAATGCTCTTATGGGCTTTTTAGCCAGACCTGAATGTCTTAAGCCAGGGGGGCGGGGGGGGGGGTTACAGTATTTTCATTATGAAAATTCATCATCAGCTACAACTGGCAGCTTATGCAGTTATTCTCTTTAACTAACAGTAACTTTGGGGGAAGACCAAAGAACTCTACTCCTGAACAGCGATAACTGATAAAGAGTTTCCGATGGTATAAAGTTCACAAAAGGCTTGGAAACTCAGCAAATAAAGTAACAACTCACAGGGACTTTTAAATTAAAATTTTGAAAAACCACCTTCACTGAAGTTCCATTATTATCTTAGAAGTACTTCAAGAGGAAGACAGCAAAGGCATACAAAAATTCTAATTTAATCTCATCATATGATTATCATAGATTATTTTCAGTTGGGAAATCTGTAAACATATGGCATTTCTGCATGGGAACAGACTATGACTGATAGAATTCTAGCTCTCACTAGCAATAAAACTCGTGACTCACAAGGTGCCAACTAGCTTTTAGATAGCTGTCTAGCACAGAAGAGCATATAGGAAATGCATTGGTAATTCCATCTCTATGTTTTGCAATTACAATACAAAATTGATAGCTAATGCTATATGGTCAGGATACTGCTCAAGTTTGCACAGAATGTATACAAGAAGAAAATTTGATTAAAAGATGAATTTGCTTTTTTCCTTTTTTTAAGATTGGAAAACATCAGGACAGCATCATTCTTCTGACATAAAATGATAATGTAGAGAGATGGGGAAGTAATGTGACTCCTAACTCAGTTATGAGACAGAGATGGATTAGAGACACCCCTCTGGTTATTCCTATGTCCTTGTGAGTAATGCTTAACATTAAATGGCAAGTCAAGATCAGCATCAATAATAATATCTTGGTACACAGCCAGCCTGGTAGCAGAGATCGCCATCGTGGTACTCCACAGGTGAGAAGAACAGTTGACAACAGGACAACTGAGCAGATGTGGTTTGTTGAACTGATATGGGGACAGCTGCAAGCTGCGAGGACAGATACAGTCCTGCAAGGACACTGAAGCATAATTTTAACAGACACTGTGGAGAGCAATGAACTGCTGGGAAGCAAGAAAGCCTGATAGATTGCTCTGACTCATAGCAATCAGCAACAAAAAACTCATTGCCAAGGTAAAATATCAGACAAATTTGATATGAAGAGTGGACTTCCAGAAGTCTATCCTTTGCTCACACAAACAAGATGATGCACACAGCTGGGAAAGAAAGCTGAGTATCTGTGGTATGCAAATCAGGTTAGTTATATTACAGTCAAATCTCCAGGAAAACACTATGGCTTATGCAAGTATAAAGGTGGGAATCTTTTGTGGAAAGGGCTCAAGAAAAATTACTTCAGTCAAGTCTCATGACCCCATAGAATCTGAGGATTACATGATGGAGCGACTTGCATCTTCAGGCTTTGTATGCAAAGTGAATAGAATTCTACAAACTAGACTAGCCTGGTAATTCTCATAAAATGTAGCCCAGCATACAACATCTTACATACATGATCCTCTGTGTATGTGCTATATTTTATTCTATTAACAAGATGTCTTAATAAAACTTTTCAGGAAAAGTACTTGTCCAGCATCCAGTTATTTCTTAATTACTAGCAAAATGAACCATCTCAAAGCAATATTCTTTTAACTAAATTATCCAGGGGAATTACTGAAAATTTGTGTTTTGTCTGTTTACAGGCATGACTGAGCCACACAGCTTTATAATTTTCAAGTATCATCTCTGCTTAATCAAGGGTTATTTTTTCTTTTTTCTTTTTTTTTGACAGGCAAGGGTGTTTTTTGTGAGGATTCAAAGTGATAATAGATATACATGTGATCTGTAAACTATGGAGTACAAATTTCAAGCCTCAAGTTAAAGTATAATCAAGACAGCTTCAATGACAATGATCAAAACAGGCCTAACATGATTTGTTCTTCTACTCATCTCAACTTTAAAGAACTCACAATGCAGCTTTTCTGCCGGTCTCTTTAGCTAAGGCAAATAAAAAGTGGCCTTAAAGGCAGCTAGACAATGTTTATACAGCAATGTTCTCATTAAGAGGAAAAAAAAAAAAGGAAGAAAATCTCTTATTTCTTTTTTGTCTTCTTTTTATTTATTTATTTAAATTTTTTAAGGTAAGCAAACTTCATGTATTTCACATGCACAGATTCAGGAACATAGTGATACTTCCCACCCTACCCTCCCTCCCACCCAGGTTCCTACTCTTCCTTCTCCTTCCTCTCTTATTCTCTACGTTCAGTTTCCTTTATACTCGTAAGATTAATTGTACATTAAGAGTTCAACAAATAGTAAGAAGAAGAAAAACACTGTTCCTCAACAGTAGAGACAAGGGCTGTAAACAATCATTGAATCTTAACAGTCACAGGAAAAGCCATATTCCCATTCAAAATCAAGTTTTAGGTTGGGTAGTTTGTTTAGATGTTATACAATATCTGAATATAAGGCTGGGCACTGCTTACTAACTTAAAGCCAATGAAAAGAACTGAGTTTCTTCTACTCTACCCACAAAAAACCCACAAGGAATTCTTTTCCATAAGAATGGGGTTCTTTATATACCAAACTGTGACTTTATTTTGTACAGACAAAACACAACAAAACCAATACAAAAGAAAAAATGAAATAACAGCTTTGAACTCTATTCTTCTACCATGGTCTGGTTTCACTTACTGTTATAACAGGACAAAGAATTCTGAAAAAGCTGGAGCTTTGCCTGGTTGAAGCCAAAAGTCAGGAGCACAATCACAGTCTAGGTCTCCCAGGTGGGTGGCAGGGACCCAACTCTGAGTCATCATGTGATTCCTTCTAGGTGTGCATTAGCAGGAAGCTGAAATTGGGAAGGAAACTAGATGGGAATCCAGACATTCTGCTATAGGATTCTGGTGTATTAAACACCATTGCAGCACTACTCCAAACACTCACCCCCTTCTTTTCTTTTTAATCAAAGTTCCTAACCCAGGGCTAGCATTGTGGCACAATGGTTTAAGCCATCATCTATGATGCTGGCATCCCATATCAGAGTACTAGTTCAAATCCCAGCAGCTCAATTTCTGATTCAGCTCCCTGCTAATGCACCTGTGATGGCAGCCGATGATGGTTCAAGTACTTGACCCCACCACTAGTGTGAGAGACCCCGATGGAGTTCCTTGCTCCTGGCTTCCCCCTGACCTAACCCTGGCCATTGGGGAATCAATTAGTGGATGCAAGATCTCTTCCTTTCTCTCCCTCTGTCTCTATCACTTCACTTTTGAAATAAATAAATCAGAAAAACAAAGGTGCCTAACCCAAAAGAAGTAATTTTGGTATGTTTCTTCTTTAATTATATTCCCTTTCCCATCTTGGTGAAAAAGGTGATTCACTCAACTGTGAGTTACTGTTTCTCATCTTTCCAAGTACCTTCTGCGGTTAAGCCTCTTCCTACAACACAGTAGTTTCTCAGCTTTCAGTAGTTTAACATGAGGGATAATGAAGGACAAGGCTCTGTACTTTTCCAAAGCTGTCAATTTGAATTCAGGGGGACAAACCACACAAGCAATGAGAATTAACTCAATGGGCACGAACATACTAGGCCATTTTTTTTTACTTGTTCTTTACAGAAGAAAAACAGAAATCTAAGCACTTTCCTAAGAAATGAGAAGAGATAAACTGAGGAGACATAACCAGAAAATGAGTGAATCTAGTCCAAGAAACAAGGATAGAAATGTGATTTGGAAGAAAGCACTAGAGCATCTACAATCAGCTTGTACTTCACAAATTTGGTGATTCCAAAGTATCAGTATCGGGGCATAGTTCTTATAAATGCAAAGAATCTATTGTCTCGTGCTTAAAAGCCAGTTACTTAAAAACAAATTTAAGAAACTACCTGAGCTTAAGCACTCTTTCTTCTTGCCATTTTCCAGTTTGATGGAACAAGAATGTAAGCCTCATCCATTTTAGCTCCTTGCCCGAAACTACATAAAATTCCATTTTATCCCTTACTCCTGCTCTGTTTCAAGAGACCATCTCAGCCTCATACCCTATACTGTTCCTCACCCCACCCCCAGCATTCTTTTCCAGGTTGGAAAGCCCAGGAGAAACCTGAAAAACCTGTATGGCGAAATTCACCTCCAGCTACTGGCCCCCCAGCCCCTCTCAGGACCCTTAACCCACCCTAAATACATAAGGCCCGGCCCACATGAAGACTGTGCTCTCTGACACTTGTTGGGTCTGTGTGCATACTGGCAGTTGGCCACCCACATCTGTGAATTCATTTTCTTGAATAAATTCATTTGGGTTACAAGTTCATATCCTGTCTCCTTTCTATTCTATTCCCTTTTTCCTTACAAATGTCATATTTGTATTTCTACTCTTTATGTAATATCTATTTCTTTCTGTTCTGTATACTGGATACCTCAGCTTATGAAAGCTATGAATAATATTAATCAGAGTTAGAACTTATTTTGACTTTTTTTTTTCATTTTCAATTCTCTTTATATACAAAAGATCAATTTAGTATATATTAAGTAAAGATTTCAACACTTTGCACCCACATAAAAACACAAAGTGAAACATACTGTTTGAGTACTAGTTATAGCATTAAATCACAACGTACAGCACATTAAGCACAGAGATCCAACATGACGAGCAAGTGCACAGTGGCTCCTGTTGTTGACCCAACAAATTGACACTCCAGTTTACGGTGCCAGTAACCACCCTAGGCTGTCGTCATGAGTTGCCAAGGCTATGGAAGCCTTCCAAGTTCGCTGACTCCGATCATATTTAGACAAGGTCATAAAAGACAGGGTGAGGATAGTAACCAATGATCCTAAGAGTGGCATTAACCAGGTCTAAACAATTATACAGCATTAAGTGGGGAAGAGGACCATCAGTACACACAGGTCGGAAGTAGAGCCATTGGTGGTAGAGTAGAGGTTATGATTACAAAGGAATGAGGCCCAAATGCGCTAGACAGGGTCTAGAACAAAAGACAGAGTCATTATTAGAGGAGCTAAGAAAGGTGCTGTCTAAGCTACAATTAAGTTTTCTGATTGAGAGGCAAATAGAACCTGACAGAAGGGGCCTGGTAATAATCTGGTGGGCTTTAGGCCTTGTAAGTTAAGAGACCCAGACCAATCTATCTCTTCACATGGGGTACATCCTAAGGGAGGTGTGAACCTCCTGGGGGAAGGCACTCTGTTGACTTCCATTACTTAGCTGGCCTGGGAGGAGAGCTGGCCAGGTAAAGGCAGGTGGCATCTCTAACTAGAAATTTACAGTTCTGCCTACAATGTTGCTAACCCTGCTTGGCCATCCCCTCAGCTGCAGTGGTCACTTTGGAAGCTGGGCTGAGTGAAGGGCTTTTCAGCTTAGAGCCAATAAGATCTATGGCTCTGACCTGGGCATCCTTCGACTCCAGGGCAGGTCCATTTCCAGTGATCCAACTCTTGGCAGAGCTGCCAGGGCTCTTCACAAGCTGACTTCTGCTGAAGCCCAGGCTTACCACATTGAAAGCCACTGCAGTAGACTGGCCTGTTGGGTCTCCTTGAGGGCAGATCACTGTACAGATCAGCCATTAATAGGCCTGCCACCCATTGCTTCTGATGCCTAGCTTTCTTTTTATCCTGGTTGGTGTTAAAGCATACCAGAGGATGCAAGTCAAGGGAGTGCCCAAGTCCCATCTCTAATCTTCGGTGGCCTGAACTACAAGTCTATAGTCACAGGCATGTTCTGTAGTAGTTTTTCTAAGGTAGACAATGCCCATGAGGAAAATTATATTCTCACTTTAAAACTTTCTTTCCCTTTGGTCTGAAAGGGAGGTTTTTTCTACTTAATGTTTACTTTGCTGATGGCGAAGTAAATCTAGCTATGAGATTATAATTTAATTTCTTATTTTGGCTTTGCTATTACAGAAAAATGTTAGCCATCTCTTTTATAAGGTCTAAAGATTAAATTGTACGTCCTACAGATTCCTTCATAATAGAATTAGTTTCCTACCTTGAATAGAATAGAGAAATGAAAGAACAAGTTGGGCTTAGAATAGAGAAATGAGGGAGCAAGTCCTAGATCGCTTGCTGACAATAGCAATATCACATGAATACTTAGCAAACAGTTTCAACCATTAGATAACAACTTAAGAAAACATTTACCAGAAGGTCCAATGCCTTCTATAAATTGTAAGAATCATGTATTTGGAAATACCTCTTAAATATCTAACATGGTGTAGTTTGTTTAACCAGTAAACTTAAGCACAACCATCTAAAATGTTTTTAGTTTCTTTCTACCAATAAGTATAAAACATATGATACAGAGATTCAGGTCACACGAATTAAAATGTATCTTTGATTAATTTTAGCAGCTTAAGTTTATGGACAATCTTATCTATAAGCCAATTAAAATAAAATTCTTAATAAAATTTTCCCATGTGGACATACAATATGTACACACATATAACATAACATAATAGACCAATATACCCATTTTAATAATAGCTTTTAAAATCTTTAACTTTTTTTGTAAATTGCCAATTGATTTGAATTGCTTTTTGATTTAGTAACCTCAGTTAACCATACTTTCTCTCAGTTGGTACTGTTAATACATTATTGGCTTCATCTGTTTACAGAGCCATCCCAAAGTACTGAATACAATAGAAGTGGCTGGAAAAAGTCCATAGGAACCTATAGGAGGATGGCTAAACACAGAACCAACAACACTTTAGTTTTATGAGCAGCAAATGATATATAACTGTGGATGACAAAAGACTTTATGTTGCCATGTTTAAAATTATAAACTCATCAACCAACAAGAAGCACTTGCTTACTTCACAGTATTTTTGAAAGCACCTGTAGGATTGTAAAGTATTTAACCCTTTAGGCCTCTGGGGATTTCTCATTAAGATAACTATCATGTCTAGTAACACAAGATCATTAGACTTTTTAATGCTCAAACATTTGCATTAATAGCATTTTCCATTATAGAAACTTAAAGTCTGGTACCACGTCACATCTTAACAGTACTTCTAATATAATCCAAATAGCCTGATTAGTTGGTGTCTCTATAAGATGAGAGACATAGGTCCTTTGATATTTTCAGTTGGGCCCAAACTGGAAAAACCAAAGTCCAAGATTTATTGGAAATTTTAGAGACCAGATTGTTTGGAACTTTGATTTTTTGAATGCCTGTCAAGAATGCCAAGAAGGCTCAAAATCCAAAATACCTGGTTGAAATAAGATTCCTTAAAATCATGACATAATATAGACCAAATTTGATCATTGTTACAAGGTGATTATTCAAATCTTTGAAAATAAGCACATATTTAAATAACCCATAGCTCTTAATAAAAATTCAGCTGTTTTTGAACCATTAGAATTGGACATCAAGAGAACATAATAGATTACTTTAACACATTGCTTTAACAGAGAATCAGATTTTAATTCTATGTCAAAGAGAAATTGAGCTTCCTGTGATCTTTTGCTGTGAGGTTTCCTTCCTTTACCTTCTTTCATATTGGTGACCGTGTTTCTGTGTTTCTGTGTGTAACACATCTTTAAGCATCTTTTGCAGGGCAGGATGAGTGGCAACAAATTCTTTCAATTTCTGTTTGCTATGAAAAGTCTTTATTTCACCTTCATGCACAAATGAGAGCTTTGCAGGATATAATATTCTGGGCTGGCAGTTTTTCTCTCTTAGTACCTGGGCTATGTCTCGCCATTCCCTTCTAGCTTGTAGGGTTTCTGATGTGAGTCTAATTGGAGATCCTCTGAGAGTAATCTGACGTTTCTCTCTTGCACATTTTAGAATCTTTTCTTTATGTTTCACTGTGGTGAGTTTGATTACAACATGTCGTGGTGAGGATCTCCTTTGGTCATGTTTACTAGGGGTTCTATGAGTTTCCTGTACCAGGATGTCTTTGTCCTTCTCCAAACCCGGGAAGTTCTCTGCTAGTATCTCACTAAAAAGGCCTTCTAATCCTTTCTCCCTCTCCATGCCTTCAGGAACTCCTAGAACCCAAATGTTGGGTTTTTTAATAGTATCCTGTAGATTCTCAACAATATTTTTTAGATTTCTAATTTCCTCTTCTTTTCTTTGGTTGGACTGTATACTTTCCTGTGCTCTGTCTTCTAAGTCCGATATTCTCTCTTCTGCTTCACCCATTCTGTTTTTAAGGCTCTCTAATGTGTTTGTCATTTGATCTATTGAATTCTTCATTTCATTATGATTTCTCATCACTATCACAGTTTCTTGTTCTACTAGTTGTTTCATTTCAATTCCTCCTTAATATTTCATTTTCACGAGAGAGATTTTCTATCTTGTCCATTAAGGATTTCTGTAGTTCAAGAATTTGTTTTTGAGAACTTCTTAATGTTCTTATCAATTTTTTGAGATCCACTTCTTGCATTTCTTCGATCTCATCATCTTCATAATCTTGAATTGGGGTGTCTTTTTCATTTGGGGGCGTCATAGTGTCTTCCTTGTTCTTGTTACCTCGGTTTTTGCATTTGTTGTTTGGCATATTGAAGATATTCTTTGTTCTTGACTATTTTTTTTAAAGATTTTATTTATTTATTTGAGAGGCAGACTCACAGACAGTGAGAGGAAAGGACAGAGAGAAAGGTCTTCCTTCGTTGGTTCACTACCCAGATGGTCGCAATGGCCGGAGCTACGCCAATACGTAGCCAGGAGCCAGAATCTTCCTCCTAGTCTCCTACATGGGTTTAGGGGCCCCAGGACTTGGGCCATTTCCACTGCTTTCCCAGGCCACAGCAGAGAGCTGGGCTGGAAGAGGATTAGCCAGGACTAGAACCGGGGCCCATACAGGATGCCGGGACTGCAGGTGGAGACTTAACCTACTGAGTCATGGCACCGGCCCCTTGACAATTTTTTTTAAATTTATACTGGATAAAGGAATTTATTACATCTACACTTTGTTCAAGGGTGATTTACTTATGATTTAGTAATGACATAGAAAGTACAGTAGTAATGTAAGGGAAAAATGTAAGCATGTTATAGGCTGGATTCTAAATTAAGGTATTTTTGATATACACGTGTTTGGGTTAGCAGTGTATTTTCTGGTTAAATATCACATTGGTAAATGTTATACATTTCTTAGGAAAACTGTATCCAATAGTGGTATGTAAATATGATCCTTTTTCAGTTAGGTTCAGTGTGATACTTCTGACTTCAGTCACTTGCTTTCTATCAGCTCCCCATGTTAGCCTTGCCACATGGTCAATCTTCGGTTTGGTAGGTTTTATGAATCCTAAATGTTCTAGTTCAGAAACAGTTGTAATAAACCTAGCATGGATAATTTCATTAATTTCTCCTGGATAAATCATTTACCTAGCTGAATTTAAAAGTCTAAACTTGTTTTATTAATAAACAATACTATGTAAAATATTCACATGAACTCCACCAATTATATTTACACACGATAATGACACTATTTGGAACTAGACCTGTAGTGAATAGTTCAGAACAAAAGAGCAATTAATCTTTGTTGGGAATACAATATCATGGAGAGCTGCTGCAAAAATTGTACATCGTGAAATAAGAAGTAAGCAATGATAGTTTACTACAGAAAGTTCTGTTAACTTTTCAAGATTCTCTCACCAAATAATTCAGATGTTTACCAGAGAGTCTGAGAAAAGAGCAGATGGTCACCAGGTTGTTGTACATTACTTCATTTAGTTGATGGCTCATCCATTCATTCATCAAATATTCATTGAATGTTTGCATGAGGCCAGGCATTGTTAGGCTGTAGGGATAAAATTAAGGAGTAAAGCTAGCCAAGGTTTCTTCTTTCATGAAGTTGACAGTCTAATAATTCAGTCAATTTAATCATTTGCAGGACTGAAGTACACTTTTAGAAAAACAGAAATTGTGGTATTAGAAATAAAAGTTAATAATGACAGTCCTCACTTTCCATGGTTCTGATATGTACCAATTTCAGTTTACACAGTACTGCTCAAAGTAAGAATTGCCAGTAGAACACTCATATTATCAGCTGTTTCAGTCCAATAGTTTAATTTTTAGGGAAGTTTATTCAATCTTAATTCTATTCCTATTTTATAAAATGCTTTCTGTGTTTATGCTCTTTGATTACATCCACAAAACTCTGAGTGATTCTTGCTGATAACAAGAGTGCAACCCAGCTTCTCACTCTTGCCAAGACCATTTAACTGATGGAACATGTAAGAAAATTTCCTCCTTTTTCTCTCTACTTAAGAAATGTTTATTTTGTTGTTGCTGTTTTGTAACATTTATCCATCTGTGTGGTGTATTTATTTATTTTTAAAAAAAATTTATTTAAGGTATACAAGTTTCATGAATTTTGTATACACAGATTTAGGAACATACTGATACTTCCCTCTCAATCCTCCCTTCCACCTACACTCCAACCCATCTTCCTCCTCCCTCTCCTATTCACACTCTTAATTTTTACAAAGATTTATTCTCAGTATACTTTATACTCATAAGGTTAACCCTACACTAATTAAAGAGTTCAACAAATAGTATGAAGAAAAAAACACTAGGTCTCAAGTGTAGAAACAAGGACTGCAAACAATCATTGAATTTCAAAATGTCCATTTCACTCCAATACATCACATTTTAGTACTCTAGTAGGTACCCCAGATCAGGGAAGCATAAGATACCTGTCTTTTTTGGGACTGGCTTATTTCACTAACTATAATAGTTTCCAGTTGCAACCATTTTTGCAAAGGAAAACATTTCATTATTAAAGCCAAGTAGTACTCTATAGTGTATATATACCATAATGTCTTTATTCAGTCATCAATTGATGGACACCTAGATTGATTCCATATCTTAGCTGTCGTGAATTGAGCTGCTATAAACATGGAGGTACAGGTAACTATTTCATATACTGATTTCTTTTCATTTAGGTAAATTCCAAGGAGTGAGATTGCTGGGTCATATGGTAGGTCTATATGCAGATTTCTAAGGTATCTCCATAATATCTTTCACAATGGCTGTACCAGTTTACATTCCCACCAACAGTGGATTAGGGTTCCTTTTCTCCCAGATCCTCACATTTACTGTTTGCTGATTTCTGTATGAGAGCCATTCTAACTGGGGTGAGATGAAACCTCATTGTGATTTTGATTTGTATTTCCCTGATGGATACTGATCCTATGCTTTCATGTGTCTGTTGGCTATTTGAATTTCCTCTTTCGAAAACTGCCAATTCAAGTCCTTTGCCCATTTCTTAACTGGATTGTTTGTTTTGTTGTTGTTGAATTGCTTGAGCTCTTCATAGATTCTGGATATTAATTCTTTATTAGTTGCACAGTTTATAAATACTTTCTCCCATTCTGTTGGTTGCCTCTTCACTTTGCTGAATGTTTCCTTTGCAGTGCAAAAGCTTCTCAGGTTGATGTAATCCCATTTGTTAATTTTGGCTTTGATTACCTTTGCTTCTGGAGTGTTTTCCAAGAAGTCTTTGCCTATGCCAATGTCTTGCAAAGTTTCCCCAATATTCTCTAGTAATTTGATGATATCATGACATAGATTTAGGTCTTTGATCCATTTTGGGTGGATTTTTGTGTAAGGTGTAAGGTAGGGGTCTAGTTTCATACTTCTGCATGTGGAGATGAAGTCTTCCCAGAACCATTTGTTGAAAAAATTGCCCTTGTTGCAGGAACTGATTTTAGCTCCCTTGTCAAAAATAAGTTCGTTGTAGGTGTATGGATTGATTTTTTGGATTTCTATTCTGTTCCATTGGTCCACACATCTGTTTTTGTGCCAGTATCAGGCTATTTTGATTATAATTGCCCTGTACTCTGTATTGAAATCTGGTATCATGATGCCTCCAGCTTTCTTTTTTGTTGTATAAGATTGCTTTAGCTATCCGGGGTCTCTTGTGTTTCCATATGTAGTTTATACCTAGAAAAGTCAGCCCCTAGAAATTCATTACTTGTGTCTATGGTTCCTTAATTAATATTCCTTTAGCACATATGTACTAACTTATAATTAATCTTTTAAGCCCAAGGGAAACTCTTAAATGTTTTTCTTATTCTGGTAACCATTTATTACTTGTACTTCCATTGTATCAGCAAATGTCTTTTACTTGGGCATGCAATCAAAGGTTAGACTAGAAATAAGTTGTATGCATTCCTATCGGGTATGAGATAAAACAGAAGTCTTTGGCACTCTTCACATATTTATCTGTCCTTTTATGCCTCAAAGCTCCTCTCTGAGTATGAGCATGAGGTCATTGAACTGTAGCGGATGTCTCCCTTCAGAAGTGAAGCACCCATTCCCCCAACTGCTACAGTAGGCTCAGAGTGTTAGCTACAGTAGGCTCAGAGCTGCATTGCCCTCTCAGCATTGTCCTTGGTTGAAAGGAACTGTCTTATCCAAGGTATGTCCCTACCTTACAGGTATTCTGTGTACAATGTTGGTCATTGTGGGTGAGGCTCCCCTGCCTCGGTGCATGACAAATCCATGGAGCATCTAGGTCAAGAATTTCCATGATAATCTGGGGCTTCTGTCCTAAGTGTTTCAGGTTGAGCCTCTTCCTCTGTCCATTTTTGTTTACTTCATTTCCTTACAGCTCATGTGTCCAATACTTCTAAACTCCTAAACTCATAAATTTTGAGTTTTCAGAGAACTTGAAAGAAGATATTGCATCAAACAAATAAAGCGATGGGAATCTGAAATATCTGTAAATCCTTACCTAATTACATGCTTTTTAGCAATTCAGTTTTACAGAAAGATATATTTATACATTAATACATCCTACCAAGTTGTGAAATGACTATTGTTCATAGGTTAAGACTGAGTTGTATAAGTATTTTTCAGAAAACATTTTTGGGGCTGCAAAACAATGTAAAAATCAACACATCATTTTGAAGAAATCAAATGGGAGTAAATTGAAAACCTAGATCTGAATTCTTTGAGAGCAAATAAATGGATGTAATATATTTTCAAAATTTGCATTGACTGTAATCTGGAAGGGATAAAAAAATTAGTAGAGAAAGAGAAGAATTCACCAAGTACATTATCATACCAAACATATTATCTAGTGTGAAGATTAACACTTAAATTAACAAACAGCTAAACTGACTGAAAAGAATACAAATGATCTCTTTTTTAAAAAAATGGCAAGCAGATAGATTATTGAAAATAGAACAGCCATAGTAATATGCATACAGTGTCTCCATTAGTGGAAATCACTACTGGGTTAATTCCTGTGTTAGGATTTAACGGGCTTTGTCATGAAATATTTTAGAGGCAGACATAG
Source organism: Lepus europaeus (assembly GCF_033115175.1). Taxonomy (NCBI): domain Eukaryota; kingdom Metazoa; phylum Chordata; class Mammalia; order Lagomorpha; family Leporidae; genus Lepus; species Lepus europaeus. Next base: position 112,375,922 of record NC_084829.1, read on the forward strand.
TTCTCAAGTGCTTTGAATAAACAGAGAATGGAATTGGCAAGAGTATCTTTGGAATGACTACTATCAGCACAATATCAGAACCATGAGAAAAGAACCTACAAAATGGAATTTTAAACATTAAGACCTAAGTTCCTCAAAATGCTTCCACAGCATTCTGATCCCACTCATTGAGAAGTGGAAGAGATAATATAGCAACAAGGATAACTTCTTTAACCAATAAGTAGCCTCAGGTGATCTGTTTAAATGGTTTTCTATTCACTTGACTCAGAAAACCCCAGAGAATCATGAAAATCAAGAGGCCCAAATCTTTTGTGTTTACTTTAAGAATACACATGAGATAGCACAAGTCATCAAGAGTTTACATATCTGAAAATCCACCAAGTATCTGAAAGATATCACATTAAAGAAGCAATGTGTATGCCACTTCTTCATTAAAATGGTAGAGCTGGTAAACATGCTCAAATCAAAGAGTGGGGCTACAGAGAAGACTTAAAGAGTATTGAACCTTTTTTGCACATGCTTAAAAATACAGAGTAATGCTCAATTTCAGTTTCTGGAAGTTGAGTCTCTGGTCTTTGAATATATCCAAGTGAATAAAGCACAAAAGACACACTGCTGTACCTACAGCTAGTGCTCAGATTAATCCACACATGAGCTCCTTGTGCCACACTGAGCTGATCCCCACTGAAAGCAATAAAATGCTCCTAAACCAGAAAAGGTGGAGGCACAGAAGAAAAAAATATTCCAGGAGAAATTTAAGAAACAAAAAGTTTCAGCATGAGAATAAATTCAGCATAAAACAAATGCAAATTAGAGTTAAAAGAAAAGGTAACATACAACAGGTAACATAGATAACTTTGGCACTGCAGCAGCATTACATATGGCAGTGGTTTTAAAACTGTTTCAGCAGTGAAGCACTTTCTGTAAATGAAATATTATGCCAAAGTCTGATGTTAAACAAATGAAAGAGGAATCGCTCTATTTAAAGTTAGAGGTAAGAGGTTGGAGGCTATCATGTGCATAACCCTCAAACTCTGAGATAACCCTTGAGAACTTCTAAGGCTCCATGGATCAGAGCAGAAAAATTAACAGGGGTACTGGAAAGTTATCAAATGTGAGCACTTGAGGAAAGGATTATATTGAACTCATTGCTGCTTTCCAACATCTTTTTGCCTTTCTTTATCTAACAATACCCCCAAGAATTCCATTCTTGTCTCAGGGAGTGGACTCTGAATGGCTTATGGTAGTTAGTAAATCTCATCCCCTGGTCATACACTGACCCCGTATGTATGTATGACCATAACACTGGGTCAGTGTTAAGCACATGACCCAACAACTTGGGTAAATGAGACTTGTGAGAATTAATTTGTTATTTGTGACCTCTCTTTGTGCTAGGCTTGTATTTGAAAACAAATAATCTCAGGAGCTGTGGATTGTTAGATTATGACAATCACAGAAAAGACTCACAAGAAAAGTAGCCAGCATTGAGAAAGTGGCATTAAAAATGGAAGACACAGTCATCTTTTTTAATTCATTTGAGCCATTGGATTAGGAGTTGTCTAACACCAGAGCAATTTCCCAGTTACATGACAATCAATAACCTTTTCTCTTCAAGCCAATTTTTAAGTAGGTTTTTCACTTTATAGGAAATCATTGTTATTGATATTTATTATATCTCAGACCTAGAAGAGTACTTAGCATATACTGGATACTTCAGTACTTATTGGTTAACTGATCAAGATAGAAGCCATGGGTTCTAATTTCATTATTTGTCTAAATCAACAATTCACTTAAGCATTCCATGTCTTATTTCCTTCATTTGTAAAACAAGAGTTAATCAGATTCATCTCAAGAATCTACCTCTTACTGAAAATCCTTATGCCTTTATGCATATTACTGCTTGCATGTTTACATCTCAGCCAACATGCAAAGGCTTGAGGGTTGATACACCAATTCAATTTTGTGTAGGTTTAGCTCATGGAGAATTTTTCATTATCTGAGGGTTAAGTCATCCCTGTTCTTCCCTCTTCTGACTACCTGAGTGTGAAATTATGGTGACCCTAAGAAGACAAGCTATCCACTGGAGGTCTGGGAATGTAGAACTCATTGGAGTACAAACAGTGTAATCAATATTTGTTTAAGAATTTCCTAGACATCCATGGAAGGTGTCATGTGTAAGTACTCAAGAATTCAAGGGAGTACCTAGAATTCTTAATCAAAATTTCAGGGGCCTCTGAGCAGACTGAATGTGTTTTTAAAAGTGGAATGAATAAGGCCAGTGCTGTGGTGTAGCAAGTAAAGCCAACTCCTGCAACACTGGCACCAGATATGGGCACCAGTTCAAGCCCTGGCTGCTCCACTTATTATCCAATTCCCTGCTAATGCACCTGCAAAAGCAGTGGAAGATGGCCCAAGTTCTTGGGCCCTTGCACCCACATGGGAAATCTGGATGAAGCTCCTGGCTCCAGGCTTTGGTCTAGACCATCTCTGGCTGTTGTGACCCTTTGGGGAGTGAACCAGCAGATGGAAGACTTCTCTCTCTCTCTCTCTCTCTCTCTCTCTCTCTCTCTCTCTGCCTCTTCCTTTCTATAGCTCCACCTTTCAAATGAATAAAATATTTTTTAAAGAAAATGGAAAGAATGCTTTCTTTTGGAAAAAATGTGATGTATTTTATAAAGTTACTCTGGTTTTAGGATGACTCTGTCTTTGGTTTTTATCAAAAGACCTGCATCTTTGGACCTTCAGAGAACAGGATGAGAGAAGCTTTGCTCTTGGTTTATACAACTGAAGTTTGTTTTCTCTCATATTTACAGTCTGGAGCAGCATCATTCAATAGAAATACAATGTAAGTGAGTGACATATGCCACTAGACAATTTTTTTCTAGCTATATTTTTAAAAAGTAAAAAGAAATAGGAGAAATTAATCATCTATACTTTTTAAAAATCTACTGTGTAAACTGTTCATTAAAATCACATGAAATTGTTTATTTGAAAGGCAGAGGTAGAGAGAGAGAGAGAGAGAGAAGGATATCTTCTAGCCCCTGGTACAGCCCCCAGATGGTCACAATGGCTAGGGCTGGGGCAAGGCCAAAGCCAGGAGCCTGGAACACCATCTGGGTCTCCCACATGGGTGTAAGGGGCCCAAGTATTTGAGCTATCTTGTGCTGCTTTCCCAGGCACATTACCAGGGAGCTGGACTGAAAGCAGAGCAGTCAGAACACAAACTAGTGTTGCCAGCATTGCAAGCCATGCGTTAACCTGGTACACTACGATGCCAGTCCTCTCTCCTATTCTATGGAACCCAATACACTAAAATGTTATCATTTCATCACATAACCATTACAAAATATTAATGATATATGTAGCATCATTTTGAGTACTTGGTCTTCAAAATCCAAAATTATAGCACATTTTATGTGTTTCATAATCACACGTACCCTGGTTTGGCCAGTGAGAGAATAATTGATCCTCATGAGTTTCCACCTTGTTTTGTATGGAGCAGGGTTGGAGGGGATCTTAAGTGCAAGTATTCTCAAACATGTCAGTTTAAACCTGAGTAGTCAGCATATTTAAACATGGTCCAGCACTCAGAACAAGGGAGGGAATGATGGGAAAGGAGAGTGGAGGAGTCTGGAGGCTTGCAGAATTTGTCTAATGTTGCACACTAGGTCCAGAAGTTTACATGTGACACTTAACACAATTGGAAGCCACTGAAAACGAACACACAAGGAAATGATGAGATTCAATTAGTATTTTAGGACTTGCAGCCGGTGTATTTGGCTTCTATACATGTATTGAATGTGTGATGACACAGTGTTTCAGGTGTTAATCTATTTTTCTCCCTGGAACTTATCCTTTTCTTTTCATCCACTTAAGCAGACTTCAGACCCTTTGCTCACTGCCTCAGGAACAGAATAAGGCAAGGTAAAAAATAGAAAAATGTTCTCTCTATTTATTTTCATCTAGAACTGCCTTAGGTCAATTTAAAGACTGTGTGAGAAAGGTAACAGGAAGATAATACGGAGGTGTAGAGAAAATGTTGTGGACAGAAATCTGAAGCAAGAAGGGAAGTCCTCTAGGCAGGAAGTGGAAGGGCAAGAGAGAAGGAAAGAACACAGGCAGAAAGGAAAAATGAGAGGAGAGAAAGTACTGAATTATTGTGCAGAGGCTCTCTGAACTCTGCTTCCTGGAAAACAGGTCTCCTTTGAATGGCTCTCTGAAGCAGAGCTGATTTCATGGTGCAGAGGTGGGTAGGACCACAGGCAGCCTGGGAAAGATTTCTGAAGCCATGTGTGGCAAGAATGAAGCAGAGCCCACAGAACGGTGCATGCTGAAGTGACGGATACCTCACAGCAGCCAGTGTAGATCAAGGGTAAGATCCTCCATGTCTGCCCCAATCGCTGAAGCACCAAAGAAGACCTTGAACCTCCAAATGGATGTCTAAATTTCTGGCTATCCTGCCAGGTTCAACAAACTTCAAAATAGCAACCAGAATGGGTGATGGGCAATATGATCTCTACTGGACACCTAAGTTCACAGACAGAGATTCATATTAGAAGGGGTGTTAGGCTGAGGTTACAGAGTCCAGTGAAAAGGTTACTACAAGTTTAAGGAAAGATGTTCAGTCTTTTGTGTGGGGTTGCAGTTCTTGTAGAGGGAGAAGTAGAGGGTGTCATGTTCTGCTCACAAAACAGAATCGGCAGTATTTATTGAATAGAGTTACTAAACTGAGGGGGAAAAAAGCAATTGAGGCATTATCTCAGGTATTGACCCAGAAAATTGGAGGAATTTTTGAAAATAATTATATTCTGAGGCATTTACCAAAGACTAGTTACCAGTTTTAATAAGATCTTAACAAATGATAGCTCTTATTATAGTCCTTGATGTATGCACTATTATTTTCATCTCTATTATACAAATGAGAACATTGAGATTCAGAGAGCTTAGGCAATCTACTCAAAGCTTATAAGGAGCAGAGCTGGGATTTTGAACCCAGGCTAGGTTCACCATCTAGCTTGTAAACTTTTACTTCTGTTAGGTGAGAAGCTAAATGAAACTCAAGGATTGATTAAAAAACAAAAAAGAAAAACAGGAAACTTATTGGACTACTCTGGTTGAGGCAACCTGGTGTTGTTGTTGTTGTTGTTGTTGTTGTTAGTAGGGTCCAAGATACTCAACAACATTATTCATACTCCTTGCCTGTCTTTAATCCCTTTATTTATGTATGCCTTACAGATGAATCTTTTAATCAATTATAGACTTCAAACATAAATGTTCTTGAGTTTCCCTTCCAGTACATTTGCAGCTGAGTCACTAAATGCAGAGGGTCCCAACTGCCTTTCCTTATTCACAAATAAAAGACGGTGTCTCAGCAGTCGCCTCCATCACACGAGCCCTCCTTTGCAGAGTTGATTTGATCCTGTGGGGAGCACATGTGCATGACGATGTCTCTGCTGCTTCAGATCTTGGAGACGCGGGACTTCCCTGCTGGGAACCTGTGTCCCTGCTGTTTCTCACAGAAATTTGAATTTAGATTAAAAAAAAAAAGGTACCATTGAAAGTACCAACTCTACACCAGCAACTGCAGCAGCATGACAATATCATACAGAAAACACTAGATAGGCTGTCCCAATGCGGTGCAGGCATTTGCTATTGTGGCCCTAGGCGTGAGACTGAGTGGCATTGTCTTGTCCTCACACTGGTGGCCACCTTGCGGCAGGGATCCCTCAGTCGTGGCCCTGAGCCTGTAATTGAATCCCTTCTTGCCTCATCTCCTTTCCTTGGCTCTTGATCCTTGGCATGCGATTTCCCCCCAATCTCAAAACTGCTGGGTGTCCTGACCTCTTACTCTAGTCTTCTAACTGCCTGGAGTCCCAGCTCTGTTCTGTCGCACACATGTGGTTTTCTGTTGTGCAAGGCTCTTTGTTTCCAACTGAATTGCTAAGTCTGGGTTATCTGAAATCATAGATACAATAAAACAAACAAAGATGAGGTCTGAAGTGGAGATATGTTTGGAAAACAAATTTATAGGTAGGCTTTGGGCAAGGCCTTTTGTGACTTCTATGGGTCAGATTCTCATCTGGAGATACTAAAAGTATTTTCTTACTACATAATCCAGGCATGGGCCACATTATAATGTTTGGCTAGTAGTGGCTGTTAATGTAAACTATTAATACAGTTGTTATTATTAACTTCAACCTTTAGCACCAGTTTCCCCAGAGTTTGCTCAACACTTTTTTCTATGATAGACTATCACATGCTGTTGACCAACTAGCCATTAGCTGTAGGTAAACTTGGAATTATTTCTTGTAGCCAGTAAAACATGAGTGATTAATCATTTCACAGAGAATTTCTGTGAAGGGTTTCTTTGAGTTCATAATTAATAACACTGTTGGCTTTCCATCATTCTCTGCTTCTATATATAAACTTCATTACTATTTATGTAATTCTGGTAATAATCATGTAGCATCAGTGAAATATTGACTTTTTATGAACATGTATCTTATTTCCCTTCAAAGACTATAAATTACATGAGGCAGGACTGTCTCTAGGTGTTTTGTATCTTCACAGATCACTGTGTTGTGCACATGGTAAGAATTCAATTAAAGTCTGCTGACTGATCTTTTTAAGTAAATTAAAGACATGTACACTGCATACATAATGAAATGGGTCCTATTTTAAAAATACATCATTGTTTTATAGAAAGAACATTTCAGTGGCTAAACTGTTAAACACTTAAGTAGAAAAGAAACATGCTTCAATATACCCAGTTATTATTAGTTTTTTTTTAAAGATTTTATTTTTATTTATTTGCAAGTCAGAGTTACACAGAGAGAGAGAAAAGGCAGAGAGAGAGAGAAAGAGAGAGGGAGAGAGAGAGAGACAGACAGACAGACAAAGAGAGATAAAGAGAGAGGTCTTCCAACTATGGTTCACTCCCTAATTGGCCGCAGTGGCCGGAGTTGCGCTGATCTGAAGCCAGGAGCCAGGAGCTTCTTCCTGGTCTCCCATGTGGGTGCAGGGGCCCAAGGACTTGGGCCATCTTCCACTGCTTTCCCAAGCCATAGCAGAGAGCTGGATTGGAAGTGGAGCAGCCGGGTCTTAAATCGGTGCCCATATGGGATGCCGGTGCTTCAGGCCAGGATATTAACCTGCTGCGCCACAGTGCTGGCCCCAATTAGGTGCTTTTGATAGAATCCTTAAGCACAAAGATATAGATACAGAACGGATATAGACAGACATAGATATATGTTTGAGGAATGATTTAAAAGTATCAGTTCACACTGCACAGGCTTCTCTAGACATCTTAGAAAAAGTGCTAATGTAACTACTTCACAAAAAGCAACCAAATACAATAAATTCAATACATTGTTTTTATTTTTAAAATGGAATCCTTGTTCAAATTTCACTTATGCTGGTTGATGTCATTGATAAAAATGCAAACAATAAATTATGAAGTGGAGGTGTTATTACATATGTTATGGTTATTACATATCAGAACAGCCTAATAGTAATCCCAAATGCTACATTTAGTCAAATAACGACAGTCTATATAACAAAATTAACATTTGTCTCTGTGTATTTTCTTTTCTTTTTTCTTTTTTTTTTTTTTTTTTTGACAGACAGAGTGGACAGTGAGAGAGAGAGACAGAGAGAAAGGTCTTCCTTTTGCCGTTGGTTCACCCTCCAATGGCCACTGCGGCCGGCGCATCTCGCTGATCCGAAGCCAGGAGCCAGGTGCCCATCCTGGTCTCCCATGGGGTGCAGGGCCCAAGGACTTGGGCCATCCTCCACTGCACTCCCGGGCCATAGCAAAGAGCTGGCCTGGAAGAGAGGCAACCAGGACAGAATCCGGTGCCCCAACTGGGACTAGAACCCGGTGTGCCGGCGCCCCAAGGTGGAGGATTAGCCTAGTGAGCTGCAGCGCCGGCCTCTGTGTATTTTCATACTAAGAAAATTAACACTTCAATATTACATTTTTTCTCACTTAATAAGTAGGAAATCACAGAATTAAGTATTAGTTGGCAAGATAACAGACTATGTTTATCTATTCTAATATCAAGCTATATATAACTTTAATGAACCTAACAGTACTAAAACTTAGGAATGTTTTAGATATTTTAAAAGTAATCTTTAATTTGATTTTTTTCCCAAGAGATAAATGCTATTAAAATTACTGTGTAAAAATAGTAAAATCAGTAAAGTTTTCCTTTAGGGTTTGCCTATAAGAAATATGTCTAAAATAATTATAATTTTAAGACTTTTTCTTAATTCTTTCAAGATATTCTTTAAATAGTAAGATACTAGTTTAAGATATGATATCTATAATCAGAAATAAAAAGATACTAACAGGTTTTAAAAGGAAAGGCAGAATATTAGAAGAAGAATGTATATTTTTCCTTGGTAGATATAGAAAAAAGTTCATAGGATCCTAGCAGCCATAGCCATAGCTACCCCGTCATTTCCAGAATGTAGAGTAATCTAACTGACCAGACCCTATAGATTATTTGAATCTAAATGACAAAATAATTACTCTCAGCCATGCGGTGTGATGACTTTTGGATTGGCCTAAGTAAAGCAGATATTCTATGAAGTAAGATGAACACATGCAAAAGGACAGAATTGAGACAGTATTACCTGTTCAAGAACCCAAAACAGGTTCCTTTTGGCTAGAATATGTGATGGCAAATGATGGAAGATGGAGAGGAAATACTAGTTAGGTTGTTAACTGTGTTAAGGAGCTTAGTAGTCATTCTGAGGCACAGGGACATGGTCACATCAGTATATCAGAATTCTCACTGTGAATGTAGTATGTGAAGTGGATTTAAGAGAACTGACAGAGGCTGTACAGATGCTGCTTACAGTGGTACTGACCATGACAATATTAAACATGCAAGACATATTTTTTGTGTGTGCCTTCTTCTATTTCTCCTTTTTTTTTGACAGGCAGAGTGGACAGTGAGAGAGACAGAGAGAAAGGTCTTCCTTTTTGCCGTTGGTTCACCCTCCAATGGCCGCTGCGGCCGGCACATCTCACTGATCCGAAGCCAGGAGCCAGGTGCTTCTCCTGGTCTCCCATGGGTGTAGGGCCCAAGGACTTGGGCCATCCTCCACTGCCTTCCCGGGCCATAGCAGAGAGCTGGCCTGGAAGAGGGGCAACCGGGATAGAATCCGGCGCCCCAACCGGGACTAGAACCTGGTGTGCCAGCGCCGCAAGGCGGAGGATTAGCCTGTTAAGCCATGGCGCCGGCCCTATTTCTTTTAATGTTGTGTAACTTTCATTATAGAGATTTTTTGCATCACTGATTAAATTTAGCCCAAGACATTTAAATTTTTTTTGTAGCTATTGTGAATGGAACTGATCTTGTAAGTTGTTTCTCATCAGAGCATTGTTAGTGTATAAGAATGCTAATGATTTTTGTGTGTTATTTTATATCCTGCAACTTTGCCAAATTTTCTTAATGAATTCAAATAGTCTCTTCATGGAGACTGTTTGGCTCCCCAATGTAAAGGATCATGTCATCTGCAAACAGGGATAATTTGACTTCCACTTTTCCAATTTGTATCTCTTTGGTTCTTTGGTTCCTCCTTTCCCTTACCCCCCCCCCCCCCTTTTTCTTTTTGCCTAACGGCTCTGGCTAAAATATCCACAATTGAATAATAGTGAAGACAGTGAGTATACTTGTCTGGTTCCAGACCTTAGTGTAATACTTCCAGCTTTTCCTCATTCAACATGATGTCAGCTATGGGGTTGTAATGCGTTGCTTTAATTCTACTGAGACATGTTTCTTCTGTACCAAGTTTAAAAAAAATTATCATGAAAATATTATCTATTTTATTAAATGCTTTCTTGGCATATATTGAGCTAATCATGACTTTTACTTCATTTTGTGAATATGATGTATCATGTTTCTTGATTTCCATGTTTGAATCATTCCTGGATCCCAAGGATAAATCCCACTTACTCAAAGTAGATAATCTTTTAGATGCGATTTCCATAACACCCAAAGCAATTTACAGATTCAAGTGATCCCAATCAAAATACTGAGGACAATCCTTAGAGATCTAGAAAAAAAATCCTAAAATTTATATGAAAACACAAAAGACTATGAATAGCCAAAGCAATCTTAAACAAGGTCAAAGCTGGAGGCATCACAATTCAGATTTCAGGTTATAAGACAGGGCTGTTATAACCAAACAGTTTGGCACTGGCACAAAAATAAGACATCCAGACCAATGGAACAGAATAGAAACCTCAGAAATTAATCGATACATCTACAGCCAATCTTTGAAAAATGAGCTAAAATCTCTCCCCGGAAAAAGGACAGTCTCTTCAAAAAACAGTGTTGAGAAAATTGGATCTCCACATGCAGAAGTATGAAACAAGACTCCTTTGGTACACTTAAACAAAAGTCAACTCACAATGGATCAAGGATCTAAACTTAAGATCTCAAAACACCAAATTATTAGAGGAAAACACTAGCAGAAATATTACAGTACATTGGCCTAGGCAAAGACTTCTTGAATAAGACCCCAGAAGCATAGGCAATAAAAGCAAAAATATCTAAATGGGATTACATCAAGCTAAAAAGCTTCTACACATCTAAGGAAACAATGAAATTAAACAAACAATGGAGAGAATGGGAGAAAACATTTGCAAACAATGCATTATTAAAAGAATTAATATCCAGAATATATAAGGAGCTCAAGAAACTCAACAACAATAATCTAGTTAAGAATTACCAAAGAATATGAATAGGCATTTTTCAAAGGATAAAATACAAATGGCTGACAGACATGAAAAAAGATGGTCAAGGAAACTCAAATAAAACCCATAATGAAGTTTCACCTCACCTCAGCCGGAATAGCTATTATCCAAAAAATCAAAAAAATAACACATGCTATTGAGGATGTGGAAAAAAAGATACTGTAGTATACTGCTGTTAGGAATATAATTGGTACAAACATTATGGAAAACAGTATAGGATTTCCTCAGAAAATAAAAACAGATCTGCCATATGACTCAAGTATCCCATTCCTGAGAATACATCCAAAGGAAGTGAAACCAGCATATGAAAGAGTGACCTGCACTTCCATGTTTCTAGACACTCCATTCATACATCTAAGATATGGAATCAACCTGGATGTCCATCAGCTGATGACTGAATAAAGAAATGATTATATACACACATAATGGAATATTACTTAGCCATAAGGAAGAATGAAATCCCGACATTGGCAACAAAATGGATGCAACTGGAGATCATTATACTAAGTGATATAAGACAGAACCAAAAAGAAAAATATCACCTTTTTTCTTATTTGTGGAAATTAATATATAGACAGAACATAAAAGTTCTGTGGGTATCATATCATTTGTTCTGTAGTTGTAAATATTGCTTGATTGAATCACACCATGTAAATGATAATAAACTCTTCTTTCCCATGATAAACAAAGAAGAAATGGAGAATGGGAGGAATAGAGGACTCTTGGGGTACTAGTAACGTTTTTTTCTTAATTTGAGTGTGATCAGAGAATCCAAAACTCATTTATCTGTATATTTATGTGCATTTCTTGGTATGTATATTTCAATAAAATGTTTTAAAAATTGGGTTTGACACCTACCTGAGCAGTTCATGTGGGTAATGTTCAATGGTCTAAATAAAGCCTGAGAAAAGAAACATCCAACAGAATAGACCTATTAAAAAAGATCTGGGGATCCAAGATGTCTGAATAGGGTACAGCCACACTAACTTCATTTGATCTGGGATATGAAAAGAACAAAGGGCCACATTTTCAGGGGTCTGACTAATGGAAGTTTTCAGAGAAGTGAAAAAACAAGGAAGACTCCATGGGGCAAGAGGAGGGAAGACAGCGACACTGCTGCAGCCGGCTGCTGCTTGTGAGCTGCCGTATTACCACGTAAAGGTAGGAATAAATTGCCACGCACCCCACGGCTTGCCGTTTTAGTTGAGAGGGAATTCCACAGTAACCCACTGACTTTTACTTCATTCTTGGGAGCTGACTGGGCTCTGATCAACTGCCAGGCTTGGAGCAGGGAAGCCACATTGTTTCCCTCCCTTTCTCCACTCCCACAGGGAGCAATACTCAGCAGCAACGTCATGCGGCACACCTCTATTCCACTCCTACCAGCATCAGAGTCAGAATCAGGGTAACGGGTGGAGCAAAGGGCAGATCCTCTGCAATCTGCAGTTGTGGAATTTTGGGGGCATTAGCCACAGAGCTACACTTAGGCACTCTATGCGAGCCTGGGGAATTCACCTTAGCTCCTAGGGACTAACACCAGAAGCAGCCCATTAAAAAAATCTGCTCCTACTCTGGAAGATCTGGTTAATTATCCCACTATATCCTGCTACACCAGGACTGTAACAGTTAGTTCTAAATTTCTCAATGCCTACCTATAGAAGAACCTGCCTGCATTCCATCTTTCTAGACTCTGACCCTCTAGAGCAAAATCTCCTGCATACCTTGTTGTCACCCTGTGGGACTGGAGCAGGGTTGGGTTCACATTCCCTAGTCCTCAGACTAGGGCTGTCGGTTTTATGAACCACAGCACTGGTTGGACTCTCCCAGCAGGATCTGAAAAAGGGTCCATTAGCATCACACAATCCTAGAGCCACAGCAATTGGTGCCACAAGCCCCAGCATCACTCAGGCTTGCCAGAAGGACAAGGGGACAGCCATCTTTGTCTACCTCAGTACCAAAAGCAAGGTCCTAGCTATCTCAATCACGAGAGAGACACAACTCTCTGTGGACCAAATATACACAACATAGGAAGCCCATATTCATCTCAAAACCACACCTCTATCCCTAAAACTATAACAGACTAGTCCACTGTGTCACTTATACACACAGCTGACATTGATTAAGACAAAAGAAATCGCTCAAAGATTACACATCTGGGCTCACCTGGAACCAAAGCCAAAGCAAAAAACCAAGTCCTATCCTGAATACCAGCTCAGCCATAATCTTCCAATAAAAACTACTCCATAAGGAGGAGACAATTATACCAGATATACAGATGTCAACACAGGGACACAGGAGACATGAGAAGATACCATGATGCCTCCAAAATAACACAATAATCCTCCATAATTAGACCCTGAACTGAAGGAATCTGTGAAATGACAGAAATAGAATTCAAAATGAAGATTACAAGGAAAATAAATGAAATACAAGAGAATACAGAGAGATTAAAGAAATGAGAAAATTAGAGTGACATGAACAAAGAATGAAATCCTGTCTTTCACAAAAATATGAATGCAACTGGAGACCATTATGCTTAGTGAAATAAGCCAGTCCCCAAAAAGACAAATGCCATGTTTCCCCAGATTTGTGGTAACTAAAATAGAGTCAAAACAAAGTAATGTATATGAGCAAATTTGACATTCTGAGATTTGATTATTGCTTATAGCCCTTGTCTATACTCTAATAAACAGTGGATTTTCTACTTACTACTTAGAGAATTCTTCATTTAGTGGAGGGTTAAGCTTGTGATTATGAAGAAAATTTAAAATGTTATTGTAAAAATTAAAATAAAAATAAGAAAAGAGGCCGGCGCCGTGGCTCAACAGGCTAATCCTCCGCCTTGCGGCGCCGGCACACCGGGTTCTAGTCCCGGTCCGGGCACTGATCCTGTCCCGGTTGCCCCTCTTCCAGGCCAGCTCTCTGCTGTGGCCAGGGAGTGCAGTGGAGGATGGCCCAAGTGCTTGGGCTCTGCACCCCATGGGAGACCAGGAGAAGCACCTGGCTCCTGCCATCGGACCAGCGCGGTGCGCCGGCCGCAGCGCGCTACCGCGGCGGCCATTGGAGGGTGAACCAACGGCAAAAGGAAGACCTTTCTCTCTGTCTCTCTCTCACTGTCCACTCTGCCTGTCAAAAATAAAAAAATAAAATAAAATAAAATTAAAAAAATAAAAAAAAAATAAGAAAAGAAGTAGGGACAGTGGTGGGAGTGAGTTAGGGAGGGAAGATAGGGTGAGAAGTATTACTATACTCTGAAAACTGTATATATGAAATATATAAATATTTTCCCTTTTTATAAGTCACATTTTAAAAAATTAATAAAATGAGATAACTCATTAAGAAGGACCAAATGGATATTTTGGAGATGAAATCTTAAATCAATGAAATAAAAAAAATACAACTGAGAGCTTTAACAGTAGAATAGATCAAGTGGAGGAAAGAATTTCTGACCTTTAAGACAGGAATTCTGAAATAACCCAATCAGACACAAATAAAGAGAAAATAATTAAAGAAGATTGAGAAAGTCTATGTGAAATATGGGATATAATTAAACAACTAAATATTCATTTTATAGGTATTCCTGAAAGAGAATAAAAGGAAAAAGTCACTGAGAACCTTCTAAATGAAGTAACAGCTGAAAGTTCCCCAGGTCTTCAAAGAGACTTGGACATGCAGACACAACAAGAGGCTCAAAGAACCCCAAGCATTCCAAACCAGAAACGATCTTTAAGACATGCTATTGTCGGCCAGTGCTGTGGCTCACTTGGCTAATCTGCTGCTTGCAGCACCGGCACCAGGGTTCTAGTCCCAGTCGGATAGTGGCCATCTGGGGGGTGAACCAACGGAAAGGATGACCTTTCTCTCTGTCTCTCTCACTGTCTAACTTTGCCTGTCAAAAAAAAAAAAAAAAAAAAAGACATGCTATAGTCAGACTGTCAAAAGTTAAGGACAAGGAGAGAATCCTAAAGACAGAAAGAGAAAAAAGTCAAGTTACACATAAAGGAAAATCAGTTAGACGAATGTCAGAGTGCTGTTTAAGGGCATTTGTCATTCTATGAGTCTGCTGTGTATCCCACTTCCTATGTTGGATCATTCTCTCCTTTTTAATTCTATCAATTATTATATTTATTTATGTGATCCCTTTGACACTTAATCCTATCTTTATGATCAGTTATAAACTTAAACTGATCATTTTAACTAGTAAGATGGCCTTGGTACCTGCCAACTTAATGGAATTAGGAGTCCCATGGCAAGTTGTTAGCTTTTCCCTTAGGGCTAAGTCTGAGGGAGCAATCAACACTACTCTTGAATGTAAACAGATTAAATTCCCCAGCCAAAAAACATTGGCTGAATGGATGAAAACCAAGACCCTATATGCTTCAGACAAGAAACTCTCTTCACAAAGATACACATAGACTGAAAGTGAAGGCTGAAAAAAGATATACAAGGCAAATGAAAACAAAATATGAGCAGGAGTAGCTATCCTGATATCAGATAAAACAGACTATAAATCAAAAATTGTAAAAGAGATAAAGAAGGGCATTATATTTTGATAAAAGTTTCAATTTAGCAAGAAGACATAACAATCATAAATATATTTGCACCCAAAACAAAACCATCCAGACATACACAGCAAATACTATTAGATCTAAAGGTAAAGATAGACTCTAATACAACAATAGCAGGTGTCTTCAACACCCCATTCATATTAATGGACAGATCATTCAAACAGAAAATCAATGGATACATCACAGTTGAGACATACTATCAAGCAAATGGACCTATAGATATTTAGAGGACATTTCACCCAACAGGTACAGAATACACATTTTTCTCATCAGCACATGGAGCATCTTCTGGGATAGACTACACATTAGGCCACAAAACAAGTCTCAGCAAATTTTAAAGTCTGAAATCATACCCTGTATTTCCTCCGACCATAAAGGAATAAAACCAGAAATCAAAAGCAAGGACAATAGAACACTTACAAATATTTGGAAATTAGGGTGGCACTATGGCATAGAAGGTTAAGCCTCCACCTGCAGTGTCAGCATCCCAATATGGGTGCTGGTTCAAGTCCTAGCTTCTCTACTTCCGTTCCAGCCCCCTGCAAATATGCCTGGGAAAGCAGCAGAGGATTGCCCAAGTACTTGGGCTGATGCACCTACATGGGAGACCCGGAAGAAGCTCCTGGCTCCTGGCTTTGGCCTGGCCCAACCCTGGCCATTGCAGCCATTTGGGGAGTAAACCAGAAGATGGAAAATTCTGTCTCTGTTTCTCTCTTTGCTCCTCTCTCTGTGTATCTTTGTCTTTCAAATAAATACTTGGAAATTAAACAACATGCTGCTAAATAATCAATGGGTCACTTAGAAATTAAAAGAGAAACCAAAATTTTTCTTGAAATAAATGGAAATGAAAACACAACATATCAAAACATGTGGGAATCAGCAAAAGCTGTATAAAGAAGGAAGTTTATAGCATTAGGTGCTTACATTTAAAAAAAGAAATGCCTCAAATTAAAGATCTAATGATGCATCTCAAAGACAGAAAAATGAGAACAAACAAAATCTAAACTTAGCAGGAAGTGAGAAATAATAAGGATTAGGGCAGAAATAAATAAAATTGAAAATTAAAATTACAAAAGATCAACAAAACTAAAAGTCGATTTTTTGAGAAGATAAATAAAATAGACAAACCTCAAGCCAGATTAAGAAATAGAAAAAACTCAAATAAATAAAATTAGAGATGAAAAATGAGACATTATAACTGACACTACTGTAATATGAAGGATCAGATGAAGAACTATATACCAATAAACTTGAAAACTTTGAAGAAATGGATAAATTCCTAGATAAAAATTACCTGTCAAGATAAAAATCAAGAAGACAGACAATCTAAACAGACCCATAACAAGTAATGAGATTGAGGCAATAATCAAAGTCCAGGACTGATGGCTTCACTACTGAATTCTGCAAAACATTCAAAGCGGAAGTAACTCTAATACTTTTTAAACTGTTCCAAAATATTGGAAATCTGCCAAACTCTGTTTTGAGGCCAGCATCACTTTGGTTCCAAAACCAGACACAACACAAAAAAAAAACCACAGGCATATTATCTTTAATACACACAAATACTGAGATTCTCAACAAAATACTAGCAAATTGAATCCAAAACCACATAAAAAAGATCATATGCTATGATCAAGTGTGATTGATGCCAGAAATTCAAGGGTGGTTCAACACTCAGAAATCCAAAAATTTCACAAATTACATCAATAGGATGAACAACAAAAGCCATATGGTCTTCTCAACAGACGCAGAGAAAACATTTGATCGGATTCAACACCACTTCATGATAAAAGCCCTCCACATATTAAGATTAGAAGGAACGTCCTTCAAAATTATAAAAGGTGTTTATCACAAACGAACAGCCAATATCATACTGAATGGATATTTCCCCTCAGATCTGTAACAAGATGAGGAAGTCCACTTTCACCACTCTTATTCAATATAGTACTGGAAATTTTGGCAAGAACAATTAGGGAAGAGACAGAAGGAGATCAAAACTGGAAAGGAGTAAGTCAAATTATTCATGCTTCCAGATGACATGATGCTGTACATAGAAAAACCTAAACACTCCATCAAAAACCTGCTAGCATTGATAAACCAATTCAATAAAGTTGCAGTTTACAAAATAAACATACAAAAAAGTAGCTTCTTAAATGTTAGTGATAAAATTATTGAAAGAGAAATCAAGAAAGAAATCCCATTCGTAACAGCAATTAAAAAGCAAATATTAAGGAATAAATTCAAGCAAAAAAATGAAAGATCTATACAATGAAAATTATCAAACATTCATGAAAAAATCATCAAGGACACATATACAAAAATGGAAAGATACTCCTTGCTCATGGACTGGAAACATCAATATTATTAAAATGTCTATGCTATCGGAGTGTCAAATTGTTAAGTCAGCAACAGAAGTCACTGTGTACTAACATTCCATGTGGGATCTGTCCTTAATGTGTTGTCTAATGTGCAGTGATGCTATAACTAGTACTGAAACAGTATTTTTACACTTTGTGTTTCTGCGTGGGTACAAACTGATGAGATCTTTACAAATTATATACTGAATCGGTCTTCTGTATATAAAGATAATTGGAAATGAAAAAAAAAACCTGGTGTTAAATTGGAAATGGCATAGAAAATTAATTTTTAAAAAAAAAAGTCTATGCTATCTAAAGCAGTCTACAGATTCAATGCAATCCTTATCAAAATATCAATGGCATTCTTTACCAAATTATATAAAATAATTCTAAAATTCTTATGAGATCACAAAGGATACAGAATAGCCAAAGCAATACTGAGTAAGAAAAATCAAACTGGAGGCATCGCAATACTTGACTTCAAAGCACACTACAAAGTTATAGTAATTAAAACAGCATGAGGCCGGTGCCACGGCTCACTAGGCTAATCCTCCGCCTGCGGCGCCAGCACACCGGGTTCTAATCCCAGTCAGGGCACCGGATTCTGTCCTGGTTGCTCCTCTTCCAGTCCAGCTCTCTCCTGTGGCCCGGGAAGGCAGTGGAGGATGGCCCACATCCTTGGGCCCTGCACCCGCATGGGAGACCAGGAGGAAGCACCTGGCTCCTGGCTTCAGATTGGTGCAGCTCTGGCCGTAGCGGCCATTTGGGGGGTGAACCAACGGAAGGAAGACCTTTATCTCTGTCTCTTTCTCTCACTGTCTATAACTCTACCTGTCAAATAAAATGAAAAAAAAAAAAATACTGGAGAGGATGTGGAAAAAGGGAACACTTACACAATGTTGGTAAGAATTTAAGTTAGTGCATCCACTGTGGAAAAAGCATTGAGATTTCTTTACAAACTAGAAATGAACTTGCCATATGATCCAGCAATCCCACCACTAGGTAAATATGCAAAAGATATGAACATGTTTTATCAAGGAGATATCTGCACTATCATACTTACAGCAGTACTGCTCATAAGTCAAAATTTGAATCAACCAAGGTGTCCATCATCAGATGAAAGGAAAAAGAAAAAAAATGGTATATATACACAATAGAGTATAATTCAGCTATAAAAAGAATGAAATTCTAGCATTTGCAGCAAAATGGACACAACTGGTGGACATGATGTTGAGTAAAATAAGCCATACACAGAAAGACAAATATCTCATGTTCTTCCTTATATGCGGGAGCTAAAATTAAAAAAAAGAAAGAAAGAAAAACAAAAAAGAAGGAAAGAAATGCCTATGTGTATCAGTATAATTTTGTCAAACCAATGGTTAAATGTTATACTGATAGGTTTGTTTTTTTTTTTTTTAAAGGATTTATTTATTTATTTGAAAGTCAGAGTTACACAGAGAGAGGAGAGGCAGAGAGAGAGAGAGAGGTCTTTCATCTGCTGGTTCATTCCCCAATTGGCCGCAAAGGCCAGAGATGTGCCGATCAGTAGCCAGGAGCCAGGTGCTTCCTTCAGGTTTTCCCACAGGGGTATAGGGGCCCAAGGACATGGGCCATCTTCCACTGCTTTCCCAGGCCATCGCAGAGAGCTGGATCAAAAGTGGAGCAGCCAGGACACAAACTGGCGCCCAAATGGGAAGGCGGCAGCTTTATCCGCTACGCCACAATGCTGGCCCCACTGATATAGTTTTAATGATTTGTGATTACTTTAAAATTTACTGTATATGGGTGCAATGGATATTTTTCAGTTAAATTATTGTTTATAGCTATTGTCCATACTCCCACTAAAGTAGGATCTTTTTCTCTTTGCTTATTTATTTATTTGACAGAGTTAGACAGTGAGAGAGAGAGACAGAGAGAAAGGTCTTCCTTCCGTTGGTTCACCCCCAAAATGGCAGCTACGGCCGGTGCGCTGTGCCGATCCGAAGCCAGGAGCCAAGTGCTTCCTCCTGGTCTCCCATGCGGGTGCAGGGCCCAAGCATTTGGGCCATCCTCCACTGCCCTCCTGGGCCACAGCAGAGAGCTGGACTGGAAGTGGAGCAACCGAGACTAGAACCCCGCACCCATATGGGTTGCCGGCGCTGCAGGCGGAGGATTAACCAAGTGAGCCATGGTGCCGGCTCCCTGCTTTTTGCTTTTAAACTTCTTACTTGATGAAGTCTTTTTACTGTAATGTAAATTTAAAATATGTTATTTCAAAAACTAAAAAAAAGACAAAGGCTGATGGAAGGAGGATGGGAGGAAGAGAGGGAATAGCATTATGTTCTTAGAATTGTACCTATGAACTATAATTAATCTGTTCAAAAGTAATTAAACATTTAAATTAAAAATATAAAAATTAAAAATTCTGGTAGTAAAGGGAATGAGAAAGACAGGGAAGTAACAGCCAAAGCAGGTTTGAGGAAAGGCTATCCTTTAGGCTTAGAAAACTTTGTTTTTTGAGTAAGAGAAAGAAAATTGTTGAGAAAGAACAGCTATGGGTAAGGAAGTAATGAGCCAGAGTCATGGCATGCTGAGGGAGTAGTTACAATACACAATAAAAGGGCTGAACTGTGGGTAGAAAACTGAGTTATCTTAAGGAGCAGGCATGAAAGTGATTTTAGATGAATGAGAGAGAAGCTGGATGAGTATACACTTGGCGATTTAGATGTTCTCCTAAGTTTGGTCTGAGTATTAAAGAGAATGGCTATGGTCAGTCCATAGGAACAGGACTAAAGTTGACCTTTATATTAATTTTCCAGGAAGACAGAAATAAGTTTTGATAATTTTTATACTTGAATACAACATGGAAGAAACACAAATATGACTTACTTAGCAGTAAATATTTGTCCCAAATGTACTTACAGTCTATTCTACTGCTAAATCATGAATACACATCCTTAGCTATTGATTGATATGTTTACATTAGATAAGCATTTTTCTATTTTTGCCTTTTGGAACTCTTAAGTGGGATGAAGCCTACCTCTCCCATTCCCAGAGTGGCTCTATGTTAAAATCCTGCCAGGAGATCATTTCCTCCAAATTGATGACTTCAATACACAGATATGAAAGACTTGCTATACGACACGGAAACAAGGAAATCAGTTTCTCTTCTCACGGAACTTAGTATCTACTGGATCCTCCCTTCTCAACAACTTCTCTACTAATAACAGAAAGTGCGTACTGCTTTCAATGAAATTCCATTAATTGGATTTCATGCCTTATTGACTCATGTAATAAGGCACAGCACTGACATTTTTCTGTTTTGTATCATCTTATTTTTTAGATTATTTCTCTGAATAATTAGGCTACATGAGATGTGATGTTCAAATCAAACTGTGAAATTCTGCTTTAAAACCTGCAAACTCTGTCTCTTAACTCTGAATAAGACTATTAGGATATTTTTTAAATCTGTCTCATAACACATAACTTGATTAAGTTGTACCAATACCCTCTCATTTTAAAAATGAAATGGAATGGTTTTAGTGTATTGCAAGTATATTTTACATATATTATCTATATACATTATATATAGTATATATTATTAATATCAATATAACCTTTAAAATAAATTAATGAACAAAACAGCAATGTTTAACAATGAAGGTAAAAGAACTTAAACTCTCAATTATTTGGAATGCATTAGAGGCTATGAATTATATTTTAAAGTTAATTGATAGTTAACTGATAGTGATTCAGGTATCTCTTTTTGTTTAATTAAAGTATCTGTTGGAGAATTGTTATCCAGAAGCATTTTCTCCATTGGAAACAGACTGACAATAAATCAATCTCTGTGTGCTAACTGAAGACTTTATCTTCTGCTATGAATATAACTAGAATATTATTAGTAATGTGCCTGAAAATGTAGACAGTGTAGAAAATTGAGTGAATACATAGAGATATAGGGTTGCTGTTGTTTCCAGTTAATGCCTTATTTAAGTTTGCTTTCTTGTAATTACTGCCAAGGTATGTCAGGAAATAAGGAGTAGAGAAAGGGGTATCTCTGTTGGACTGTAGTTCACTAAGATTTTTATAACATATTCAGCCAATTGTTTTGTTTTTAGTAGGTATTTAATAATTAAATTTTTTATGATAATTTTGTTAGTAAAATGCTTTAACATCTTTATTAACCTATTTGCTTTTTTGAAGTAGGCAGGCATACAGGTTAAAATCGATTAGGTTTGTGAGCTGAAAGACTATGCCTTCGCCATGCCCCTGTGTGACCTCATGCCCCTACCTGGTCATACCTGGGTGCCCACCAGCCAATCAGGTTAATTAACCACTCCCCTTTGGAAGTGGGTTAAAAGCCTGGGACATGGTTTGTCCCGCCCTTCTCTTCTTCCCTGGCCTCTTGCCAGGAGAGGGCTTGCTGTAGCCCTGCACCACCTGGGCGCGTGGCCTTCAGGCTACCTGCCCTAGGCTTCCTTGCCTAGATGCTCCTCCACGTGGCTGGTTTCTGGTGCTCAGTATGAACCCACATTTACCTCTCTCTCTTAAATAAAACTCTCACTCTCTTATGCACCTTTCGCACTAAATAAAGGCTTAAAATGTACCATGTTGCCTCATTTATCTGTGCCGGTATTTAGAATTCTCTAAATATTAGGCAAGAACCCTCTTGGGCTTATTAATATTGGGGATTTATTGATAAGCATATGGTGATATTGCATGGCACCCCAAGTTCCCATAGCATATGTGGCACCTGAGATGGCATTTCTGGGGAAGTTTAAAGGGCCACATTTTTGTATAAATTTTAGGGGGTCAATCTTCGATTTCATATGGTAACCACGAAGGGATTTCATTTTCATTCAGGAAAACTGTAACACCCATCTTAACATCTTAATATTCAAAAGCAGAAAAAAGAACTTGGAAACAAATTCTCCTTATGCTTTGGACTCTTATGTAATATCTTTTTTCTTAAATCAGGTTCAAAGATAAACTCTTTTTCGCTAGTTAAGAAACAAATTATCCAATTCCGTAGATAAGAACAAAGCTATTTGAACTTCTAACGTATCTCCTAATCTCCAAAGCCTTGAAATTCGTTATTTTCAGGTAGCTTTTTGCCAATCTTATTTTAGGTGGAAGCTCATTTCCTTTAAAGTTTCTGTCACTGATTTCTAATCGAAAAACTGAAACAAAAGCTTGCTGATAACCAGTCTTCAAGTGAAATGATGTTAAGAAGGGCCAAAAGCACCATTACAGACCATAGTCAGCAGCACCCACCCACTCTTAGGAAAGACTTAGGAGTGGGTGACACAGTATCATGAGTTTCCTTTGAAACTGGTCCTAGAGAAAAAGTTCATGAGAGAGATTACCTCCAGTCCCCAGCCATAGTCCTCAAGTGTCAATCACAGTGATTAAGAACTGAAAAGTAACACCCATATTCATTTGCAAGGAGACAGCTTTTTATAACTAAGGGAGTAAAAGCTAATTACATGATAATAGGGAAAGAATGTGAAATGCATAAAGTATAAAAAACATTGATAGCCCTTCCAAGAGCACCACCCAAAAAGACTCATTCTCAATTTTGGCTCCTTTTTCCAGATGCTTTTCTAGGTTTATCCAAACAAACACTTCAAAACAGGATCACAAAATAAACCTTATCTCAAAATTGCTTTTTATTTTTAAGATTCATTTGTGGGCCGGCGCCGCAGCTCACTAGGCTAATCCTCTGCTTTTCGGCACCGGCACACCGGGTTCTAGTCCTGGTCGGGGCACCGATCCTGTCCCGGTTGCCCCTCTTCCAGGCCAGCTCTCTGCTGTGGCCAGGGAGTGCAGTGGAGGATGGCCCAAGTGCTTGGGCCCTGCACCCCATGGGAGACCAGGAGAAGCACCTGGCTCCTGCCATCGGATCAGCGCGGTGCGCCTACCGCGGCGGCCATTGGAGGGTGAACCAACAGCAAAAGGAAGACCTTTCTCTCTGTCTCCTTCTCTCACTGTCCACTATGCCTGTCAAAAAAAAAAAAAAAAAAAAAAAAGATTCATTTGTTTATTTGAGAGGCAGAGTTACAGAGAGAGAGAGGGAAAGACAGAAGTTCTTCCATCTGCTGGTCACTCCCCAAATGGCTGCAAAAGCGGGAGCTGGGCCAATCCAAAAGTCAGGAGCTTCTTCCCAGTCTCCCACTTAGATGCAGGGGCCCAAGCACTTAAACCATCTCTGCTGCTTTCCCAGGCAGGCATTAGCTGAAAGCTGGATCAGAAGTGGAGTGGCTGGGACTCAAATCAGGGCCCTTATGGGAGGCCGGCATGGCAGGCAGAGGCTCAACCTACCACACCACAGTGCTGGCCTCGAAAACTGCTTTTTTTATACTGATTACAGTATTGCTTTTATTTCTAAAAATAAGTATAGAGTCACATTATTGTATGCATGATATCCCATATACAGGTAATACATAATTTATTTAACTCATTCTTTATTGATTGACAGTTAAATTGCTTCCAGACTTTTGCTCAATAAGCTACCTGATGAAAAAATGGTCTGCATATGATCCATTTATGGGATTATTTCAAGATGCATTTCTGGAAGCAGTAATGTCAAAGAGCATGCAATCTGTTTTTGGATATATATATATACAAATAATACTTCTAAATGTACCAATTATACCCCCATGTGAAAATATTAATTAACTTCATATTACTCATTATAACAAGTACAGTTCAACTTCCTCTTGCTCAATGGGATTTAGCTTTAATTTGATTTTTGACTATCAGTAATGAATATTTGTTCGTGTGCTTACTGATCATTTTCATCTTCTCCTGTCCTCTCAGTTTCCTATTTTGTTTCTTCTTAAAATTCAGATCTATAAAAGTTTCTCAAACTCAAGCAGGGATGTGGATATCAAATGAAAAGCTCAGGCTAGCAATGAAAACCTAAGAGTTGCAGTCAATGGGAGGTATTTAAAGTTCAGTAACAAATGTGATCACTGATGAGGAGCGTCTGGAAAGCAAGGAAAGGAGTGTCCAGGACAAAATCCACAGAAACTGTGATATTTAGAAGTTGAGCAGAGAAATATAAATCAGAAAAGGACAAAAAAACAAGAACTGTTGTTAAAACAGGAAGAATGCTGAGAGAATACTGTGTCACAACAGTAGATAGTGTGTCAAGATAGTTAATTCTGCTGAAATGTCTAAAAATTATCTGTTTAATTTGGCTTCCTGGGGTCACTGTTAGAAATGTAGGGGAGGTCATGGTACAGGTTAGTGAGTGAACTAGATTCAAAGTGGCAGAGATAGCATACACACTTTTTTCCAGTAGCTTGGCTGTAACACAGCAGAGATATTAGGTAGTTGCTAGAGGGAAAGTTTGGGTCAAGTCTGGAGATACTATCTCACTTTGATCGAAATGATCCAATATAAGAGGCTTGAGTTACAGGAGAAGAAAGGGAAAAACCATAAAGTGGCTTTTTTTTTTTTTTTTTTTTTTTTTTAAGGAAGCAGAAAGCAATAGGTTCCAGCAAAAGGACTGACACACATGGAAAAATCCAGCCAAGGTCATAAATGAACTACCAACCAAAGGACATTTTTCAGCTCTCATCCTAGTAGATACAGTTGACACAACAGACCAGTTATTTCCATTACTCCTTCACTTCCATGATAACTTGCTCTCCTGGTCTCTTATTTCCTTTCTGAGTGTTTCTACTTACTGCATTTGGAAGAATCTCTTCCCTGTCCACCCATTCTTGGTGTGTTCAAGGACTACATTGCTGGTTAATTTTTCTACTCATTTTACAGGTTTTTCCTAGGTCTTATGGGTAAACTAACACGTCAAGGGTATCCACAGTGAAATCTAGTTGCCACCTTGGTGAGTAAACATTGTATCCAAAAGCCTGACAGATACCTTCACCCAAATGTCCATAGAAACCTAAAACTCAAGGATCCCACGTGAGCTCATCATATTCTCTGTGTTAATTAAGATTTGCTTCATGTCCTGCATCCTCTCTATTATTGACATGGTCAACTATCAGATGTACATCCAGAATCCATAATGATATCCTCCTTCATTCACTTACAAGGCTTAGCTGTATTTAGTTGTTAATTTAAAGGAGTTATTAGAAAGCAAAGGGTTGCAGACAAAGGAGTTTGTTTTTTTTTTTTTTCTTTTTAAATGTTTAAGAAAGAACCAAGATTGTCCATTTAGATGAAGTTGAGAAGTATGTTTAGGATGTGATAGTTGGAGGTAAAGATAGGGTTCACTTTGTCATAGAGAATTGAAAAGAGAGCTGTGTAGGAAAATGTAATAGCACTAATAATGTCAAGATCATTTTGGGACTAATGAATAGAAGATCATTGATTGCTATTATCCTGATATTAATAACATACTTAAAATGAGAATTATCATCTGTTAGCTTCTAAAGTTCACTAGAAAGTTTCTAGAATTTACTCTGAGAATCTGGGCTTTGCTTTGGTTCTCAGAATGTTTGCCTCACAGGCAGGAAACCAATTCAAGGATGTATTCAGAGCTACCTGTGGAAAAGCAAGTATATTTCTCAGGCAATGATTAGCTTATTTGCCTAAACACTTTTTTTCAGGCTTATTATTATGCCCCAAATTTTCATACAGGAAAAAAAGTCGACTTCAGAGGTAAGGTTTAACAATTGGGGAAAAGTTAGCAAAAAATTGAACTTATAAATTTTAAAAAGTTAGTTTTTAAGAACAAATGCAGGGGCTAGCACTGTGGTGTAGTGGGTAAAGCCACTGCCTGCAGTGCTGCCATCCAATATGGGCACTGGTTCAAGTCCCAGCTGCTCCACTTCCAATCCAACTTTCTTCTATGCCCTGGGAAAGCAGAAGATGGCCCAAGTCCTTGGACCCCTGTACCCACATGAGAGACCCAGAAGAAGCTCCTGGTTCCTGGCTCCCGGCTCCTAGCTTTGGATCAGCGCAGCTCTTGCCATTGCGGCCATCTGAGGAGTGAACCAGAGAATGGAAGACCTCTCTCTCTCTCTCTCTTTCTCTCCCTCAGCCTCTCTGTAACTCCTGTCTTTCAAATGAAATAAATAAATCTTTAGAAAAAAAAAAAGAACAAATGCAGTCAAATTTTTCCTATTTTCCAATCTAAATTGTTATGCACAGTGGCACCAGCTATAACTCTCTCTAGATAGAGATATTATATATATATATGTATATAAATATATATGTGTGTGTATATATATATATATATATATATATGGCCTGTTCATGAGAGAAACAAAAAAAAACAATTTCTGATTGTCATTTTTTATTTTAAAAGGCATTGTGTGGGTTTTTTTTCCAAAAATTCTCAGAAATGCATCAAATTATGGAGAACAGAAATAATATTAATACTACCTTGCAGGTTTGCCAGTATTTGTGTATTTTTCTACATCAGAGACATAATACCAAGTATCTTGTGATAGGTGACAAGTGCCAGCTGTTTTCAAAGAAAATGTTTACTCAAAGTTTTGTTGATTAAAATGGAAAGATTATACAAAACACCTGTATTTGAAATTCCTCAAGTGGTAGGCCAGGCTAAGCTTCTGATTCATACTCTATACTCAATTTATTAGTTCAGAGTCTAAATTTACTTGTGAGAAATCCAGCTTCAATTTTATAGGGAATCTAATTGCCTATTAGATGTAGTCTTGGGCACCTGCTAGTCTCATGTCTACAGAGAACAGTGCCTCTCAGATTTTACTGCATCTTCCAATGTCTTGTCTGTTCACCAAAAAATGCTAGCGTTTGCCCAAAACACAGCTACTTGTGTCTTAACGTGAATCTCAGAAATGGCCAATATGACACAGAATGTGTTGGTCTACCAAGAAGCATGAAAAAAAAATCAAATGAATAAGTATTTACTGGTGGATAATTTAAAAATGATAAGAATGGAAGTGAAAAAAAATGAATACGATTTTTTAAATAATAATCTAGTTAACAATCTCAATAAAATGTACTGCATCCAAAGGGGATCAATTTGCTTTTTTTTATATCTTAACATTATATGTTATCTTTGTTAAAAAGGTAAAAATCTTTAGGTGAAATGTTTATACTTGCACAATATAAGAAGCACCAACAGAAAAGCCTAATGTACAGCTAGAAGTAAGATGTATCTATCCTTTCCAACCACTGTACAGGATATTAAGAACAGGGTGTCTTGAATGCATCAGTTCAGGGTGAGGCTCTGGGTGTGGAGATGAAGCTGCACACAAACCATAGACCCAGAGGTGGAGCAAAGATTCAGATGCAGAGAAGAGGTACAGGCACCATTCCTAGAACCAGGGTAGCCGACATGACTCTAGCTTCTAGAGCTGCAGCACTGGGTTCAGGCAAATGAATAGCTTGTTGTGTCCAGGAAACCAGCTACAGAAGCCAAATGTTAGACCAGGATGCCTTTGGTCCATAGCATTCCAGAGGGCCCAGAAGTGAGGTCCTTGGGGGCCAGAGACCACGCAGATCAAGCAAATTTTTTCATACAATATCTGTGTCAATACACCATTTCATGAGATCCAGGTTGCTAGTTTCTGAAAAATTTGTCTTTCTTGGACAGCTTTCCTGGCAAAAATTGTTACCACATCCCTTTTTTCTAGTTACCATGAAACCAGTATCTATGGATCTATTTAATAAACAGAAAGGTTTCCATTTACAAAACCTATCATCTCTTCCTGTGTTCAGACATACAAGATTAAGTTCTGTGTCATATGCAGGTCCCAAGCTCTCAGCCAGATAGTCAATTATAAATGGCCACTCTCCTCAACCACAGTCACTATGGTTAAGCCAAGGAACCTCCTTTTCCTGGTCTTTTGAACCAGTAACCTCATTTCTCTGTGGCTCAGGCACTCAAGTAGCCTTCAGTGTCACCGCGTGTGAAGCTTTCCCTTCCCAAAAATTCAAGGTGAATGCATCATGTGTGGGGATTCAGTCAAGTGTCTCAGGGGGGATTTGGCATGGAATATACACTTAGTCTTGGAGTAAGAAGTACTAGAAAAAAAGATAAAAGGGAAGCCCACTCAGATCTGGCACGGTTTCTCTCTACAATTGCTGCTCTTCTTCATGACTTGGAGGTACAAAAAATAAACAGGAAGGAAAGAAACAATATACATTCTCTAAGCACTTACCTAGTATTTTTAATAAGCAATACTTTTAAATGGTTTTATTTTAAAGTTTTTTTCATACAAACCCAGGAATAAACAAGTCTGATATAGTATGATCCCTGCTCTGATCAATTTCCATCCTCACTTTCCCAAAGTAAAAACCAAAAATTACCCACAGCTAGTTACTTGACAAAGCATTCAGAGATGGATGAAGGGGCCATTTTCTGCAGTTAGTCATTTCCTTGGGTAACAAGTACTGAGGGTAGCAGTTAAAAAGCTGGAAATATAGTAAAGAGTGTTTTATTATTTACTGCTAATACCTTAAATGAAAGTAGCTAAGGACAGAGTAAGGCACTGAGGAACAGAAACAAGGCTATATGTGTTTTGATGAGGGAGAGAGAGCATGCCTTTGGCCATACCACCCTAAACGTGCCTGATCTCCTCTGATCTTGGAAGCTAAGCAAGGTTAGGCCTCGTTAGTAGTTGGATAGAAGGGAGACAGAGAGAGAAAAGGCTGGTGCTTGAGGCAGTACCTGGTCTGGGTGGAGCCACAGCTTGGAGACAGACCTGACCACAGAGGGTGACCTATTATGCCAAAGAGGAGGTGGTGAGATTAGGAAGATGCTGTCCAGGCCTCATGCCAGATCTCCTGCATCTCAAATTGCATATTGATCTCAGGGCTAAAAAACTTGATGGGCTACTAGACTGATATGCTTCAACATTTAACATTTTATGATTCTAAAGTGTCATGGATTGCCTTCCAAAATGTTACCTAAAATATACAGTAGTCTCATTTTCGAAAGATAGTAGGAAATAGACTTGCTAGATACCTACTATGTGTCAAATATGGGATCAGGCAATGCATACATATTCTTTCATATTACTCCATAATCCTATGAAGAAAGAATTACTTCCTATTTTAAGGGAAAGAAAATAGACTCACTGTGATAACCCATCTTATCTAATATCTCACAGAACTGTGGAATAAAGCTTGGTGGTGTGACCCTGAAAGAGGCCAGAGCCCTTTTAAAGGGACATAGGTATTTCTGGAAGGGCTCATGAACACACCAAAATTAAAGCAAAATCTGATGGTTATGCAATTTTCTGTGAAGGAATAGTTTATAATTTTTATCACATTCCTAATGGATTAACCCACAAAATTTGAAGAACCAGGACACTCACTGGATTTAGAAATAAATGGCCGTAGTGCCCTTCAGTTCTACCATATGGCATCCTTAGCTGATTCCCAATATACATACTTTTCCACAGTTATTGGAGCAAGGGTGGAAACTTTAGAAAGAAGCAGATTAAACAATAATGAAATACACGAAGGTCCATTTAGCTATGCATGTTTGGTGGCTGCTCATATAATTTCTGGCTATCAGCATACTCTACGGCTGCTGTAGGTTCATTAATATAATTTTAGTCTGAAAGAGCCTCAGAGATCATATAGTCCAATCACACATTGTCACATAAACTTTCACTGTCTTGATAATGGATTTAATATTTGCCCAGACATCAGTCACTTTTGGCCCTCTTCTGTACCTCCATGGTCAGTTGATGGAAGTAGAA
Source organism: Lepus europaeus (assembly GCF_033115175.1). NCBI lineage: Eukaryota > Metazoa > Chordata > Mammalia > Lagomorpha > Leporidae > Lepus > Lepus europaeus. The sequence goes on from NC_084829.1 coordinate 112,406,265, forward strand.
AACACTGGGCTCAAGCTCAAATTGATCCTTCCAGTTCTAGTATTGATCTAGCACAACCAGATACTATTTAGCTTTTGAGTCTTAATCAGATTAGCTGCGGTGGCACCACAGCCGTCTGGCACCAGAGTGGTCTGTGGAAGATGTCAGGAAAAGTTGACATGATGCTGAGAATTCTTGTATGCTGAGTTAGTAAACCAGAAACAAAGAAGATGCCCTTCTCAAATGCAGCTTAATGAGGCAGACTTTGCCAATTTTGCTAATATAAGCCAAGTTGTAATGATAAAATCAGTAATTTAATTAGTCTCTTACAAATGAAAACATTCCATCCGCACCATTATTTGAAAGCATTATGAGTCTACTGATTTCTATTTCAGTGAAAATGTAAGAAGAAACTTTCTTCTTAAAAAGTCCATTTAGAAAGCTTTAGACTTTGTGTAAGAGAAGATTGCTAAAATACGTAAATTGCATTTTGGACTACATTATAAAATTTTATTTTGGTGTAATCTGATGTATGCTCCTGGTCATCATGATCATCCTAAAGTACTGAAGTAAATTACATGTTTGAAATAAAGACATTGCAGAGAAAGTTTCATTAAATTGACTTAAATGGGCTGCCGGCACCATGTACAATAGAGACAGCTCTGGAATGGGGTTCAAGAAGTTCACTGCAGTGTGGACTTGGGCAATTCAGTTTTTCTCAGTCTCAGTTTTTCTTCCTACCAAATGCTGAAGTCTGTGATATTTTTAAGGCTTGCTCCAGCTCTAAAATTTTAGGCTTGATTCTATCACAGAATTTTTATCATTGGATACAGTAAAAAATCTTTTGCTCATTACAGAAAAAAATGAGTCAGCAATAAAAATGATATTTAAATTAAATTATCAAGAACTGGTTGCAAAGAATTAAAAAAGAAAAGTCGACATTAGAAAAAAATATACATCAACATATTTGGTTGAGGTCCTATCTTTAAAAAAAAAAAAAAAAAACAACTCCAAGTAGACTTATTGTAACAGTTTATCACGTCTGCAGAGTCAGAAGGGGATCCAAGAGGCTTTCACTCAACATCATTCATGATAGACATTTCCTCTAGAGCATCACAAAGACATGATGTCTACCTGTTTGAATATTTCTCTTAGGTAATGATACGAAGAAATCCACCTGGACAGGTCTTATTGTAATCTCCTCCTTCTAGTATTTGAAATCCTGCTTCCCGTTGCCTTTGCTTATTTATCCTGCTCATTCTCTCATATATTGTTCCTGAATTGACCCTGGAAGCCTGATTTTGTCATCTCATCATGCCTGCAGTGCCTCTCTTCTTAATAGTGCTTGTCATTCATATTTCCCTTTTATAATTTTTAGAGCTTCTGAAAATAAATTGGGGGATGGGATGGCCACTTGGGATGCCCGCATCCCATAATCAAGTGCCTTTTTGCAGTCCTGGCTACTCTGTGCAGCCAACTCAGCTTACTGCTAATGCACCTAGCAGGCATTGGATGACAGCCCAAGTACTGAGATACTGCTAGCCTCATGAGAGCCTGGATTGGGTTCCTGGCTCCTGTATGAGGACTGGCCCTCCCCTGGCTGTTGCAGGCATTTAGGGAGTGAAAAAGCAGACATGAAGATCTCTATCTCTCTCTCTCCCTCTATTTCTCTCCCTCTCTTTCTTTCCCTCTCTCCCTCCTTTGCTCCCTGTCAGTGTGTCTTTCAAATAAACTAGTAAATAAATCTTTGTTTTTCTTAAAGATTTATTTATTTCAAAGATAGAGGTGGAAAGAGAGGGAGAGAAAGAGAGAGGAGAGAGTGAGATCTTCCATACGCTGGTTTACTGCCCAAATGGCTACAACAGCCAGGGCTGAGCCAGGCTAAAGCCAGAAGCCAGGAGCATCTTCTGGGTCTCCCATGTGGTTGACAGGGGCCCAAGTACTTAGGCCATTTCTGCTGCTTTTCCAGGCACATTAGCAGGGAGGTATCTTGGAAGTAGAGAAGCCAGGACTTGAACTGGTGCCCATATGGGATGCCAGGGATGCCAGCATGTAAGATGGCAATTTAACCTGCTATGCCACAGTGCTGGCCCCATGGACACTCAGTGAGGGAAGGAGTGGGAGCAGCCTTGTAGAAATAACATATTTGACTTTTACTCTGAGCACAATGGCTAGCCATTGGAGGGTCTTAAGATTTTTTTATTCATTCATTCATTCATTTAGTTAGCTAGTTATTTAAAGGCAGAGTGACAGGCAAAGAAGGACCAATATAGAGAGAAATCTTCCATCCACTGGTTCATTCACCAATGGCTGGAACAGTCAGGGCTGGGTCAGGCAGAAGCCAGGAACCAGGAACCAGGAACCAGGAATTCCATCTGGGTCTCCCACATAAGTGACAGTGGCCCAAGAACTTGGGTCATCTTCTGCTGCCTTCCTAGACACATTATCAAGAAGCAGGATCGGAAATGAAGCAGTCAGAACTTGAACAGGTAGTGGCAGCATTGCAAATAGCAGAGAATTAACCCTCTGCACTATAAAACCCATCCCCATTGCAAAACTCTGAAGGGTGACACAAATTTAAGTTTTAAAAGGACCATTCTAGCTATTTGTGTTGAAAATTAACACGCAGGGAATAAGGTCAGAGAAAGGAAACAGAAAGGACTGAAATAATGTGGTTGAGAATGTACTGTGGCAAAACCGAGGGTAATAATGATGGAAAAGGTAGGAAATGATCAGATGTATTTCAAAGATTGGGCCAACAGGTTAAATGTGCAGTATGAGAAGACACACTCTCTGGCCTGGGATAACACAGCTATCTGCTAAGATGGGAAAAAGCAGTGAAAGAAAATCAACTGAAAATTAGGATTCATTTGTATGTTTAACTTACATCGCTTACTACAATCTCTGAGGATGTTATGTGTTAATCTATGTCTACAGTGGCAGGGTAAAGTTCAGGTAAAAATGATCAGCCTACTGATGGGATGTAAGGCTAATCAAATCATCAAATGTGAACAGAAAAGAGATTCAAGGTCTGAACCTTATGCCACTCAAAGTTTAGTGGTTAGAGACATGAGGAGAAATAAATATAACTGCAAAGGCATAGCCAATGAGGAAGGGGGAAAACTAGAGGAGCATGGTCTACTGAGACCCAAGTACAAAGAATCAGTATTGGAATAAAAAAAAAAAAGCTGAAGCAAATGTCTGTGTCAAACATGAATAGGTTGAGTTGCATGAGGAATGAGAATTGACCATTGTGTGTAGAAATATAGATGACCGGCAAAGAGCCTCATAAGGTGGGGTGAAAGAGTGGCTGGAGGGTGTCCAAGATGGGGGATAAGCATGAGAGGCAGAGTCTTAGTATTTAGAGAAGTTCTACTCTAACATGGGACAAAAAAACTGGGTTGCAGGTAAAGAGGAAAGGCAGGCAAGGATAAAACAAAGATGGAAGAAACTCTAGTGTGTTCACATGCTGTGGGAATGATGTGGTAGAGAAAAACATTTTGATGATGCAGAAAAAAGAAGGGAGAATTGATGAAGCAGTGCTCACAAGCAAGTACAAAGGAATGGAGTCTGGTGAGCAAAAGGTGGCCTGAGGCAAGAGAATGAGTGATTCTTTCAGAGTATTTCAGGGGAGATAGTAAATGAGGATATAAAGGCTGGGAGTGGCACATGGTTCTGTTGGTGGACTCTGTGATTTCTCTTGTGACTGCTCCTGTGTTTAACAAAATAGGAAGGAAACCCCCTATGTGAGACCACAGAGAGAATATGTTGTGGTTTCAGGAGAGAAGGTGATGTTGGATGAAGGAGATATGACACAGCTGATGGGCAGCACGAGGTACCCTTTGAGGTCAGTGATCATGAATCCAAAGTGAGAAGCACAGATGTGCATTTTTCTCTAGAAATATGAGGTTGAGAGAAGCAGGCATGGCATAGAGAGAGAGCAGGATTTAGTTACTGATAGAGCTGAAGTTATAAACACCTAAGCAGGTAGAGGGGAGGTAAAGGTATCAGAAGAGGGAGGACAGTGGGATGGATGGATAAGAGATCCTTGTGAAACGCTGGAAATAAGAGTAATGAAGGGAGCAACATGGAAAGACAAGTGGCATTTAGAGGTTTAATATTTGAAAATGGGATTAAAAGGGGGATGCACTTATTGTTAATGAGAAGGCTTAGACTGTGGCCTTGAGAGGTCACAGCAAGATAAAGGACAAGGTCAGCTCAAATATTTTCTCTTGCAAAGCCTTTTGCTGACTTCACCTGTCCTCCTTGCTTGCTTTATAAGTCATGCAATACTTTATGCAACTCTTTATGACTCAACATTCTACTTTATGCTTAATATTTATTATTTGGGTCTGTTTTAGAGAATAAGCACTTTGAAGTCTGGGGATATATCAGAATCACCTTGATGTTCCTTAGCACTCCAGAGTTTCCTGACTATACAATTATACATACTAAGGTCATAATATATTTAGTAAACCAATAAACATGATTTTCCAAATAGTAACAGCCCTAGTAACATTGTCTCTTTATGCCAAGCCTTCTACAATGTGGTTTATATAATATTATTAAGCTTTATTTCGTACCCTTTTGAAAATACTTTATCCGTCCATACATTTAGAGAAGCTGTGCAAAGCATGATTTAAATGAACTGCACATAGGATTTAGTGAGCCTATGTGTCAGGAAGCACATGATGACCAAGTGGCCACCTTAGGATTTCCTGTATCACAGGATAGAAATCAATAAACCTTTCCTGTAAAAGGCCAAAAAGTAAATATTTTAGGGTTATTTTCACTTTTTGGATTCTAGCAATTACTTAATTCTGCCACTATAGCATGAAACCAGCCATGCACAATTTATAAACATGTAAGTGTGGCTGTGTCCTGATACAATTTTACTTATGGCTACTGAAATCTGAATTTAATATAGCTTTTACATTTCACAATATGCTCTTCTCTTTAATGTTTTTCTTCAAGCCACGTAGCAGTATAAAAACCATCCTTAATCCTGGGTGGTACAAAAACTCAGGGGCAGGTCTTTTGCCCGCAGACTATAGTTTGCTGACTCCTGTGCCAGGGAAGAGTCTTGTGGTTTTCACCTAGGCATCAGTTTTCAATCTCAGTGGAAACTCACATTGGGCATCTTTCTTGTTGCTATGCCCCTTGCTCAGGGGTCATTGGTCTAAGTACCAGTAAACATCTAAAAGTCCTCATTTCCTTGGCAACCCTACAGTGCAAATGTTGTACAAAACAGACCAATGATGAATTCCCTTCTATAAATGCCATATTCATAGAATGTTCTATATGTATTCATTGGTGGAATGAATTAATTCAGATTTAAAAATTGACACTGGGAGAGAATATTCAGTATTATCATCGTCATGCTTTTATAAACAATAAGGGTACTCTTCTGACCATCCACAAAAGAGCAAAAGTAAGTCTTTCTGTACTAGTACAAATTCCAGTTAAGTAAATTATCTCATGATCTACCACAGTTAAATCTCCGAAATCTGTAAGAATAGAGAAGAGGTGCCGGCGCTGTGGTGCAGCGGGCTAATGCCCCAGCCTGAAGCACAGGCATCCCATATGGGCATGGGTTCGAGACCTGGCTGCTCCACTTCCAATCCAGCTCTCTGCTATGGCCTGGGAAAGCAGCAGAAGATGGTCCAAGTCCTTAGGTCCCTGCACTCGTGTGGGAGACCCAGAAGAAGCTCCTGGCTCCTGGTTTCGGATTGGCACAGCTCTGGCTGTTGCAGCCATCTGGGGAATGAACCAGCGGACGGAAGACCTCTCTCTGTCTCTATCTCTCTCTGTAACTCTGTCTTCCAAATAAATAAAGTAAATATTTAAAAAAATAGAAAAGAGGCTAAAAAAAAAAAACCCTCAGGTTTTGGTGAAAATTTCAGGTGATAATACTGCATTTCCAAGTTTCTTCTTCTTTTTTTTCAGTTCATATTTCATAAAGTATGACAATTTCTGCAGGTAAGACTAGAATTTATTGGGCACAAAAAGGTCTATTTTCCAAATACTTGATCCACATTTGCTCTTTCTTGTATCCTCCTATTTATGTAAGGACATAATGAAATAAAATGATGTTCAGCATGAGTTTAGTTTAGATATTGTTGGAAGACATTAGGATTCTCTGGCTGCACTGAAGAATCTACAACAAGGGAAATAGAACATTTGGCAAAGAATGAACATCAATGTGACCTTTTCCCAGTCTGACTTTCCTTCACATCCCTGGAAAGTCTACAGCCACAAAGATTTTGGCTTTTTGTTTGCATTTTTTAAAGACCAAGCAAAAAGGTATAAAGGAAGCCAGACTGTTCACAGTTTTTCAACCTACAGTCTCAAATATTTGCAGCATCACTTCCATCCCTAATAAAAATGATACATAATTAATATTTTTCTTTTTAATTCTTGAATTAATTCTTTCTCCAGCTTCTGTAATTCAAGGGTGGTTCTCTTATGTTACAGTTTCAGTAGGTTATTGATTTCCAGTGGTGGATAAAGAAGAAGCAGGATTGGAAAAGTAGAAGAATAAATTGTGCTCCTTTTCCTTTTAATAATAGGAAATACACCACTGCTTCTTACAATGGCAGTTATACAAACAGTATACAGTAATTATAACAATAAAACTTTATACAAATGCAAATTTCAAAGCTTAAGTATTTTTTCCTTCCTTTCTTGGTGTTGCAATTGTATCATCTCTAACTGTTGAATAATTCATTCAGATATATTCCTCCATTATGATGTTTGTTGCACAAGATGTTTCACAGGCAAAGGAAAGCAGGGAACAGTTCCTGGTAATGGAATGCATTCTAACCTACTCCCTGCTTGAGGACACAAGTGGAAAATTCACTGACTTCAAGAAAAGCATACGCAGACATCATTCAAGAGTGTTTTTTAAGAGTTAGTTCCAGAGCTTAATAAAGCTCTGGAATAATAACTTGATCTCCTTTGGAGGAAAAATGCTCTCTCTTTAAAGGTTGCCTAGTCCAGGCTACAGATGTCATTGCAAAGGAACAAAAAGATGGTCTTTTTTATCCTGCTTTTTAAAAATATATTTTAAAAATGAAAATGTCACCCTAACTTTCATTGATGAGAGCATCATGGCTCTCATTTTTTACCTTTGATGAAGCCTCTTGGGATTGGCTTTGGGAGGGCAGGTTAATGGGAGAAGCAATTGATGATTAAACACAGCCACCCATGACTGACAGCTGCTTCCTGACATTTGAGTTAAGTCATGAGGGAGGAGATCCAAAAGGGGCAAAAGAGCAGGCTTCCATGTGCTCTTCAATTATTCCTATAAGATTTATGCAGCTCCATAAATGAACACCATGCTATAATGAAAAAATGTCAGAATCAATAGAAATCCTTGCTGTTCACTTCTCTCCTTGAATCTGAATGTAAGCAACTGAAAGCATTATTCTTTTTCCTATCATTATTAGTAACTTCTCTGTCTGAAGGGTTACACTGTCTGTACAACTTTGCTTGCAATTTTAAGTCTTACAAAATTGGAGTTAATAGGAAAGTGCTTCCCAAATAGTAAGATATAACAAAACAAAACGAGAGTTGGCGGGAATTTAGACATTTTGGAGGAATGTGAAGCCTTTTTCTATTCATTTGAAAAGTACTGATGTTTCAGTAGTCTTTAAAAATCCAATAAAGGGAGGGACAATAAACCATTATAACAAATCTCCAAGATTTTAATTGTTGGTCAGCTGTCTTTCGATTACTGCATACCAGTTTCCACGAGAAGGCTGAAGGCTGACTAAAGAGGGTGGGAGAAAGTGCACTGTTGCGGTAGCGATTAAACACACAGGGAGTGATAAGAACCTCTGAGTGAATTTACGTTAAAAAAGATGAAGGCTAGAGGAACATATTTTTTTCTCTGCATAACATTTCATGTACACAGGCAGATCTCAAAGGATTTCTTTCGAAAACCAGATGGAAATGTGTTCTCTACAGCAAATGACAGAATGCAGCTAACAAGATCAGTTTATCAGTACGTCAACACTCAAAGCCCAAGATTACTAAAGAATGAGCCTCTACAAGGAGAATCTCTTCTTTTTTCATTCCATACTTACTTTACCACATCAGTTATATTTACAGGCAGTGCACTACCCGATTACCAATCAATGCCAGGCAAATTTTAAAGACAAGAAATAATCTCTTTAGCTGATTGCTAGACACAGAAATCAGGAACAGCGTTAAGTATGTTAGGATTTCACAATTATTTCAAGTTCATAATCTTTACAAGAAAATCACCACCTATGTCAACATCTAGATGCATGTGCTTGTGTGTTTCTGAGCATTGAATAGAAATCAAGAATTATTTCTATCTGTAAGTACAATGAAAGAAGTTATATGCAATGTCACTAAAATGTGAACGCACCACTTCCGGAAATGCCCTATAAGCCAAACTTGTTCTTAATGTGGTACAAGAGAAAAGAGGAGCAGCAAAACGCACTATGAGCTTCTGCAATGAAATCATTTCAACCTTAACAATAACCTGCTCTTTCTATTTAGGGAAAAATAGGTGGAATCTGTGCTTTGTGTGTTACACAAGTTTCTAAATGTAGACTGCAGTGACGGTGTCTAACACAGCTGTCCCAGATTTTCGCTGCAATTGCAGTGAGATCTAAATGATGAAAACACCAGATAGGAGTGTCCTCTCTTCTGGACAGCTTCCACATTTCTATTAGCTCCTGAAGACTGTCTCTATTTTATTGCTTTCTGAAAACCTCCTCTTTATGGTCAGGACAGGAAGGGTTGGGGCAGAGTAACAGCAGAAATAAGGCATGTCTCTTGAAGTGAGGCAGTGGCTTGGTGAGGCGGCAGTTATGGGTTATCTTCCAGAAGTGGGGAGAGTTCGTTCAAGCTGGCTCTAAACCATTTGCTCATTCATTCAAGAAATGCTTTCTGAGAAATTTCCATTAAGAGAAATAGGGCACGTGGTGGGAACACTGGTGAATACTGGTCCCTAGTCTCAGATAGCTTAGTGAGTAACTGGGAGAGGTTCCCGCATGGAAGAGAAAATGGCAGGAAATTTAAATTCAAAATGATAAACAGGGAGCCAGCGCTGTAGCTCAGTAGGTTAATCCTCCACCTGCACCACCGGCATCCCATATGGGCGCCAGTTCTAGTCCCAGATGCTCCGCTTCTGATCCAGCTCTCTGCTATGGCCTGGGAAAGCAGTAGAAGATGGCCCAGACTCTTGGGCCCCTGCACCCTTGTGGCAGATCTGGAAGAAGCTCCTGGCTCCTGGCTTTAAATCAGCTCTGCTCCGGCAATTGTGGCCATTTGGGAAGTGAACCAGCGGATGGAAGACTTTCTCTCTGTCTCTCCCTTTCACTGTCTGTCTCTCAAATAAATAAATAAATTCATTTTTTTAAAAAAGTGATAAACAGGACCAAAGCAGAAGCACATGGTACACATGGTAGTAGAATGAGGTAAGGTTATGGGAAGGAAGGCAAATCCAGGGAGGCTTCCTAGAGGAATGACCCCTAAGTGGGAGTTTTCTAGGATAGAAGGGGTGTGTGTGTGTGCGGGTGTGTGTCTGAGAGGCACAGAGAGAAATATGTTAGGGAAAAGGAATCCAGATAGAAGTAAAGAAGAAAATCTGGAGAACGAGGGAAGAGGAAAGACATGCAGGATGAATGAAGTGTGAAGGAAATATGGAAAAATGACACAAAATAAGAAGAGACCAGCATAGGAGGGTCATTTTAGACCAGGTTAAAGAGTTCTTCACCTGTTCCTGAGGGTAATAGGATACCACACTCCAGATTACAGGTGATGGCGATACAGGTCAAGGTTTGTCAGCCAAATGAGTTAAGAAAGATTTAAAGGGGGCATGGGGAGCTGAGCCCACGACGGGACTCCTACTCAGCATCACAGAGCCTTTCACCAGGCAAGATGAGGTCTCTGGCCACAGGCTAAGAGGACCAGACACAGTGTTAGTAAGGGGAATTCAGGCCTGGAGAAGTTACTCAAATCCAATCAGTACATCTAGGCTCAAAGTTGGAAGATTGGAAGCTTGAATGCCTCCGAGTCTTCTGAATGTTGACTAATAAATGATTCCTGACTATATTTCCCTGTCTTTCATATGGTAAGTGGTAAATTGAAAATTTATTTCAGTATAATTATTTCCAAAAAATTCAAAAGTATGATATTTTTGATGTCAATAAATATTATATTCCATCTCTTGCCTTCTGGATGAGCCCTGAGAGATCTGATTTCAATTTGTATGCCTTTGAAGATAATCTGACCTGCTCATTCAGAATTCAGCATTGTAATCGAAGTGGGCACCTTCAGCTGTAGTCAGAGCCTTCAGGAATTATAAAACTGTTATATAATAACGTCACAAAACCTTGATTCATCAGACTAACAGTGCAATCTGTAAAAATGTGTCTCAGTGCCCACTGAGGCTGTGCATTTCTGCTCTTAAAAATAGCAGACTTGTAAGTTTCCCAGAGGTCTAGCAGTAGCAGATTTTCAGCACAAAAATAAGAGTTTAGACATCATTTAATTTTAGAATGCAAAATAAGAAAATATGTTCTAGGATATTGTGGAGCACTCCTCTAAATAACATATCATATCCTAGTTTCACAGGTCCTTTCCAATGTATCTGTTTCATTTTATATTACTCATTTTTAGTCAATAGTCCAACTTACACAGTAACTTGTAACATGAACCCTTAATTTAAATAGCTGATTTAAAATGAGCCATACTTTGCAAAGTATGCCAGTGTCCACTGAAATGTAGCAACTTATTCTTGGAATGCTAGCCCTGTGTAATACAGCTTTATCATGAAAGTTTTAAAAGTAGTCTTAAAAGTAATGAAGAATTCCTTTGAAAGGCCTTAGTGGTTGTCTGGTCAGCTTTTAAATAGCTTGGCAACAATAAACTTTTCTCCCTGGAGCAGTAAACTTCAGATTCCTTGCTTTCTGTTTCTATCTTCCAATCTCCTGTGGCCACTTGGAAAAATAGCTCACCATTGCACCAATACTGGGATAGTGGGGACCTGGGAAATCAAAGCAAGAGGGGTATGCCTTTAGCTCTGCTGTCAAGAAGAAGAGGAAGCAGAAAATACTGCAGATAACCTCTTTTTTGCAACTTCCTTATTCCAGGCATGGTGTGAAGTCCCCAAGGGAACACCACAATAAGTTTTAGCTTTTCTTGGTCTGGCAAAGAAAGCCCCCAGGAATACACTGAATTGCTTATTTCTGATAGGCCCTTTGCTGCAACCCCCAGAAAACAAGCTTGGCAATTAGCAAGCTTGCTGAAGACACTGGGGAACTGCAGGAAATTACAAGTAGGAAGTGCACCCAAGGGGAAAAACAAGCACCTTTTACAAAAAAAACAAGGTGCTGATGAATCTGGATAAATGAATTTGGATAAATTAAAACCAAGCAGGACTCTGGAACATTTTAAAGGAATGAGTTGAGATAGCAATTTAGATCTGGTATGGAAAGGAATGTATTTATAATCTTTATTAAAAAATCATATTCAGAAATGGCATGTGTATGTGTGAGTGTTTGTGTTTACATATACACACACAAAATATATAATATTTTGAAATTCCTAAGTACCTTATGTGGAGATATTAAGTGAATAAATATTCTTTCTAAAATAAATGGAATATCAATGCAAAAAATATCCTCTTGTTTATTTTGACGGCTACCTCTCAAAATGTGTTATGTGGCCACTGGCATCTTTGCATCTTTGAACTCACTGTGCCTTTTTCAAGTAGTCTCAGAATTGTATCCCGCATTCTTGCCATGTGCCAAGGGTTAGGCCATTAATATGTAAAAGAAGCTGGTATCCAGAGAATTGACTTTATAATTGGAGAACACCAAAATAAACCTAACACTTCGCAAACAACGCTACCCCACACCATCCCTGTTCTCCTAGGCTATTAGGCCATGTCCAATTTTCTCAGTCTGTCGGTGGGTACAGCTGCCTCCATGTGCCAGGGAAGCTTTAATTATGGTGACTTTTCCTCCCTCTGGAAAGCTTCTTGCTGTGGTTTGAAAGTTTGAATTATTCAAGTCCATGTTAATACACTGTACTGAATGCTCTGTTTGGCCCACTGAGGTGCACTTGGAACTATTCTCTTTCCACAGATTTGATTTCTGTCTCTCTATCCTTTCCCTATACTTTCTCTGTCCCCTTTCTTCCATCATTAAAGGCAGGAAGTAGGGAACACTTAGCCCAGGAAGATTCAAAATTTTGGTTCAGTTAATTTACAGAAATTACGTGAGTATGCAAAATAATCTCTCAAAGTTTCTGAAGTGTAAATCTTTTTTTCCCAACTCTTCTTTTTATACAAAGTGGTATAATTTATATACTTCAAGAGCCAGAATTCTATGATTTGAAACAGATTTCTTACAAATCCAAGCCATAAATTTAGTTTTACTCCTAAAACTGAACCAATAGAATACTATATCTTTCTTGTTGAATATACAAGTTAAATATATATGAGTAATGACTTTTACATTTTAAAATTATCTTTAATGCTGTTTACATATAAAATCCCATATTTCAGTCTTTTGACTAGTTTTCATTCATTTGCTTAAAATATCAACCCTAGTTCTCCTCTATTCTATTTTTAATCTAGGTTTTGAGTTGTCACTGTGATTTCATTATCAACTAAACCAGCATCAAGATTACATATGGTATCATTAGACTAACAGTTACCACGGTTTCTAGGATTGGTTTGTCATATACCACCTCCAAGGCTGCTCAATGGCTTAACACAAGCATTATAAAGAGATTGCAAAAATAAAATAGAATTATATTCAACAAGTTTTTTTGCAAAACTATAAAGTAATATAAATTAAATTTTTATATTATTTTTCATGTTATAAAATAATATTTTTATAACCCAGATTAGTCACTGAAAAAAAGATGTTTTGGAAATAATGATTTTACAATGCAGACAGTGGAATTAAAAAGAAAAGGAGAACAAAAATATATATTCCCTAGAAATTATGTTAATTTTTATTAACATAAAGAGAACAGATTTTATATATTTCATAGGTTCATTTCTATGATGATAAACATAATTTCCTGCTTTAAACTCTTTCCACTCTTCTTCCTTCAATCCCAACTCCTTCCTTCCTTTTTTCTTTAATTTTTGCAAAGACATGATTTCAATCCCCTTTATTCTAAAATCGCAGGCTTAATTCACCACTAACCATAATGTTCAACAAGTGAGAAGTAGGAGGACCATACTACCACAGGGGTATAAACAAGGCTAAAAATAATAAGTATATCACAAGATGTCTGTTTCAAGATGTCTTTACATTTTTTGTATTCTATATTAACTGTCACATTATCAGACAAAACATATATTTGTCTTTTTTGAACTGGCTTACTTCACTAAACATAATGGTTCCCAGTTGTACCCATTTTGTTGCAAAAGACAGGATTTCATTCTTTTTATGGCTGAACAGTATTCCATAGCATGTATGTATGTATGTATGTATGTATACATTTTCATAGTATGTATGTATGTATGTATGTATACATTTTCTGATGGACATCTGGGTTGACTCCATATCTTAGCTACTGTGAATTGAACTGCAATGTATATGGGGGTACAGGTCACTCTTTCATGTGATGATTTCATCTCATTTGGGTAAAGTCCCAGGTGTGGGATTGCTGGGTAACCTGGTAGATCTCCTTTCAGATTTCTGAGGAGTTTTCAGACTGTCTTCCGTAATGGCTGTACTAGTTTACAACCCCACCAACAAGAGATTAGGGCATCTCTCTCCCCAAATCCTCAGCAGCATTTATTTTTTTTGATTTTTGGATGACAGTCATTCTAACCAGGGTAAGGTCAGACCTCACTGTGGTTTTGATTTGCAATTCCCTGATGACTAGAGAGCCTAAGCATTTATTCATGGCTATTTTAATTCCATCCTTGTTAAAGATAAGTGGGAGTCCTCTAGATAATAAACCAGAACATTTGTAAAAGTTATTGTGAGGCCAGCCGGCACTGTCAGTGCTGTGGTGTAGCAGGTAAAAGTCACTGCCTGCAGTGCAGGCATCCCATATGGACGCCAGTTCAAGTCCTGGCTGCTCCACTTCCAATCCGCTCTTTGCTATGGCCTACGAGAGCAGTGGAATTTGGCCCAAATGCTTGGGCCCCTGCAAATACATGGGAGACACAGAAATTCCTGGCTCCTGGCTTTGGATTGGTGCAATTCCAGCCTTTAAGGTCATCTGGGGAGTGAACCAGCAGATGGAAGACTTCTCTCTCTGCCTCTGCCCTCTGTAACTCTGCTTTTCAAATAAATAAATCTTAAAAAAAAAAAAAAGTTATTGCTTGTGCTGAGAAATGCTGTTAGAAACTGTTTCAGAATATCAAAAAATGATATACTTACAAAAAAACTCCAAATTTTTTCAGAAGCAGGTGGGTTATTCAGGGAGAAACTATAGGCAGAAAGAACATTTAAAATAACATCGCATGTATTGTGGGGTTGAAAAGCCAGCAAGGAACTCACCCACTCCTGCCAGTTGGAGATTATTATCTCTGCTACATGGATCTAGTCACTCAATGTTACATGTATGCCTGCCTTGTTAGGAGGAACCAGGTCTTCAAAACCAAACATCAAGAAGGAAGTAAAACAAAAAAAACCTTAAACGTGAAAACAAAATTTTTATGTGTCCATACACCAGTAGTTGGAAAATGCTCAGCCCACCTTATAGGAGGAATTTAAAACTCATTAAAGTATTTTAAAGTTTATACCAAATCTATATTGTCTTCATTGTTCACATTAACAATCCAGTCTTCATTGACAAACCCATTGACAATGCACAGGTGTAAAGCCTTTAAATTACATTGATCCACTCTTTTATTAACAGTAAATATTTAGTGCTAATTGGTAAGCTAACATTCAACTTTGTTTTTGTTTGTTCCTTTGTTTTTTTCCGTAACTGTGCATCCTTATTTTATGGTGAGAAACCAGTTATAAAAACTTTCATTCCTGAAATTGAGAAGTTAGCGTGAGTCAGAAGAGCTAGTCTTCAGCAAAACTAGACACCAGAAAGCCTTGTGACCATTCTCTGCTCTGTCTCCTCAAACACAACTCAAGGATGGAACCATCCAGCTCCTAAGAGGCCAAGGTTCTGACCACAGAACCCAGGGGAAAGAACAGTTAAAAGCTACTATTTAATATCAGTGTTACAAATATCTGTGGTATTTTCCATAATAATCTTTGGAAAGCAAAACTGCAACAGAGGAGTGTATAGGGAATACATTTACACAGATAACGGGTAAATTTCCAATCTGCTCTTTATGAGACACACACATACATACACAAATACATACAAGTGCATATATGTACACACACAGCAGTGGTTACATAGGATTATAATGGGGGCCGGTGCTGTGGCTTAGCGGGTAAAGCTGCCACCTGCAGTGCCAGCATCCCATATGGGCACCAGTTCGAGTCTTGGCTGCCCCACTTCCAATCTAACTCTCTGCTATGGCCTGGGAAAGCAGTAGAGGATGGGTCCCTGCACTCATGTGGGAAACTCAGAGGAAGCTCCTGGCTCCTGGCTTCAGATCAGTGTAGCTCCAGCCATTGTGGCCAATTGGGGAGTGACCCAGCAGATGGAAGACCTCTCTCTCTCTCTCTCCCTCTCTCTCTGCCTCTCCTCCTCTGTGTAACTCTGACTTTCAGATTAACAAATAAATCTTTTTTAAAAAAAAAAGATTATAATGAAGCTGAAAACTTGCTATCACCTACTAACTGCATAGATGTTGTACCATCCTTAATATTACTGGTATACACAATCCTACTACACTGCAATTCTTATAAAAATACAGCACATACAATTATGCACAGAACAATAGACAACTGTGTGACTGACTTATTTACTACACAATATTTTTCATTATCATTTTAGAATTAACTCATACTCATTAAAAACAGTTTACTGTAATATAGTACACCATGTTATGTTGGGAAGCAGCCTCACGCATCTCATGTTTACTGTGTCTCTTCAATGTATCAGGAGTCCACATCAAGTGAGTGCCCTATACCATCTAGGTCAGTGGTGTTCACACAGGGACAAAAACTGCCTAATGACATATTTCTTGGACTGTATCTCCAGTGGCCGGTGATGTGGTGCAGGGGATTCAGTCACTACTTGCAATGCCAGAATCCTTTATGGGAGTTGCCAGTTCATGTCCTGGCTACTCCACTTCCAATCTAGCTTCCTGCTAACATGTAACAGGAAGGAAGCAGATGATAACCCAAGTACTTGGGCCCCAGCCACACATGTGGGAGTCCAGATGTAGTTCCTGGCTCCCAGCTTCCGCCTGACCCAGCCCTGGTTGTTGCAGATATCTGGGGAGTGAGCTGGCAGACGGAAGATCTCTCTCTCCCTCTTTCTCTGGCATTCTGCCTTGCAAATCAATCAATCAAACATTCTTTAAGGGAAGATTGTATCCCTACTGTTAACCAATACATGAATGTGTATATATATGTGTGTGTGTGTGTGTGTATGTGTATATATATATATATATGTATATATATATATATGTATGCCTATACATACCAGTGTATATACAGATCATGTAGAAGAGTTCTAAAATGAAGGGAAAATTACTAAATTTAATAAAATTAAATAAACTGACATATCCTTAAGACTAAAATCCAAATTGGTCTGCAGTTCCACTATGTCTATGTAACATGACCCATTCTCTGAAGTGCCAAACTACTCCACGTGTACAGTACTTCCACATAAATGCCAGTCTTACAAATTAAGATTGATAAACTAGTAAAGATTTGAATGCTGGTCCCATTTTTTAGGTATGGACCCAAAACAAATCAGGATCTCCAAGATGTATTAGCCCTCCCATGTTCACTGCAGTTTTATTCTCAAGAGGCAAGATGTGGAGGCAACTAACAGATGAATGGGTAAAGAAAATATGGCAAAAACATACATTGGAATACTCTTCAGACTTAAAGAGGTAGGCCTGTAATATGTGACAGCATGAACGAAGCCTAAAGACATTATGCTAAGTGAAACGGGCTAACTGCAGAAAGAAAAATGTTGCATAATTCCACTAATATGGTGTATCTAAAATAATCAAATTCATAGAGTAAAAAGAGGAATGGTGGTTACCAGGACCCATGGAGAGAAAGACATGGGAGGTTGCTGAGCAATATGCATAAAATTTCAGTTAAACAAGATGAATAAGCTCTAGAGACTCCCTGTACAACACTGGACCTTACTCAACAACTAAGTGTTGTACACTTAAAAATTTTCTAAGAGTACATATATCTCATATTGCATGTTCTTACCAATATGACTTTTAACAAAGAGTCTGAATGGATTTGGATTTTAGCTAAATACATTATATATTAATTTTAACAAAATAAAAAGAAATGAAAATAGGCAAGTTTGTTTCTCTTTCCAATCATGTATCTCCATCCTTTTTTTATGCCTTGAATTAACAGTGAGTTACTAAATTATTTTCTCCTCAAGCACATAATTTTGATTTTCACATCTGCTTGCAATTCACTTTAAATAACAAAAACAAAAATATAATTAACTTTAGAAAGAAAAGTTATAACAAATAATAGAAGTATTAATATTTATTAAGAACTACTCACATTTTTGTCTCTTAACCTTACTTTTACGTGAAGATCTTAGTAACTTAGTAACATTCAAATTTTCATGCATTAAGAGAGATAAAATAAATTAAAACAGAGTGATACACAGTGGTTTCTGTTTAGAAGATGCCAGATGGGGGCTGGGGTTGTGACCTAACAGGTTAAGCCATGGCCTGTAATGCCAATACCCCATGTGGGTGCTGATTGGAGTCCCAGCTGTTCTACTTCTGATCCAGCTCCCTGCTAAAATGCCTGGGGAAAGCAGCAGAGGATGTCCTTGGTCCCTGAAACTACCTGGGATACTGGGCTGAAGCTCCTAGCTCCTGACTTTGGACTGGCCCAGCTCCAGCTGTTACAGCCATTTGGGGAGTTAACCAGATCTCTCTCTCCCTCTCTCCCTCTCTCTGTAACTCTGTTTTTCAAATAAAAGGGACAAATCTTAAAAAAAAAACAAAAAAAAACAAAACAAAAAAAAAAACAAAGCCGGAGCCGTGGCTCAGTAGGCTAATCCTCCGCCTTGCGGCGCCGGCACACAGGGTTCTAGTCCCAGTCGGGGCACCGATCCTATCCTGGTTGCCCCTCTTCCAGGCCAGCTCTCTGCTGTGGCCAGGGAGTGCAGTGGAGGATGGCCCAAGTTCTTGGGCCCTGCACCTCATGGGAGACCAGGAGAAGCACCTGGCTCCTGCCATCGGAACAGCGTGGTGTGCCGGCCGCAGTGTGCCTACCGCGGCGGCCATTGGAGGGTGAACCAACGGCAAAAAGGAAGACCTTTCTCTCTGTCTCCCTCTACTGTCCACTCTGCCTGTCAAAAAATAATAAAACAAAACAAAACAAAACAAAAACAAACAAAACTCTGTCTCTTGATCTCTCCATAACTCTACCTTTCAAATAAATAAAATAATAAAATAAATCTTAAGGAAAAAAAGATATCAGATGATTTGATTGGTGCTTAAAAGATTTCTGGTGTAAATCAGAGCATTAGCTTTTCTTCTCTCTTTTAAACAATATATTTGTTTTTCATTCATGGGCATTTTAGACAATTTAGAAAATGTAGATAGAAATATATAATGAAGGATAAATCACCATAAATCTCATTTTCAGGGATAAAGACCATTAATATCATTCATAAATAGCAATGGTATAATATCAGCAATACTAAACACTTACTCTGTAAAAGTCTCTGTGCTAAATTACTTATATACATTTACCATTAGTGTGCAAAGCTTCATACTCTCTCCACTTTGCAAATGAGGAAATTGAGACACTGAGATGCTTAATAAATTGCTCAGAGTCAAACGTCATATCTTTAGTAAGTGGAAAAGCTGATTTGAAAGCAGGCCCTCCTCTGTGTATACATACATTAAACCTTCCTCTATGTTTATAGAAAAAGAGAGGCTCTTAGTTTATGTACTGATTTTTTTTTAATCCATGTAACATACTACAAGTCTTTTCTCACACCATTAAATAATCTTGTACCACAACAAGAGGGAAAATTCTGAAAAATAAACATCTTGTTATCTGGCTGTTTTTGACATGGTATGATTCAAGAAATCTAAACAAAGAACATTCTCTATTTTCTGACATGTATTTAAATCAAGCAAACATCACCTTCTTTAGGCAAACAGAAATTATCATAGCTGAACTGACCAATGATCTCATTACTCCAGTATCCTATTTCTGGAAATGTCCAAAGCTAGCTATTTTAGCTGAAGATATAAAATCCCCCATAAAGTACCTAATTGTGTGATACACTGCAGTTAAGATGAAAGTTTCCCCCTTTCCCAGTATCTCATCTTCTCCTACCTAAAAGCTTTAAAGGGAATAGTCCTTGAAATTTTATCCTATTGAAACCAGTAATGTGTGAAAATGTTATTTTAACACAGACATATACATTCACATATGAAGTATAAACATGAAAAAATGAGCTTTACGTCTGTACAGCTTAAGAAATTTGGGAATTATTATAAACATCTCTACAAACATGTGATACAAAGAATACATGTATAATTAGTCAATTAGAATTACACATAAATATATTTGCTAAGTCATGTATAGCACTCTAGTGAAACCAATAGGTAAACAGCATGTGACAGAGTAATCCTTACTTCCAGTGAAAATGCATTGTAAAAAACCTTCTTCAGGAGAGGTAACCAAAGGGCAATGATGAAATGGAAAAATTCACTGGCATATTTCTACACAGTGCAAATCAGAAAATCAATGAAATGGTATATTTTATTTTGTTTCATTTATGCTTAACGTCCCATCAGCCCCTGGTATTGCTCTATATTTTTTAATTTAATGTGGTTCTAAAAGTATCACTAATATCCTGGCACAGTAGCCAGACAGGCACCAGCATTTTCAAAATGGCTTTTAAAGGAAAAAAAGAAAACAACAACTACTCCCTGTAATCTTGTCTTTCTTTAATTTTCTTAAAGGTGATGGGAACATAAGCGGCTCATATCCTCCACTTCCTTTCTCTTTGAACACTTGATTCCAGAGGCATGTGCTGCCAGGCAAGAACAGTAAATGGACAAATACATGAATGCAGACACACAGATATATGACAAAAGATCCATGAGCTTTGTGGGCTTCGGTGAATAATTACCTTTGGACACAATACTAAAGGATTCAGAGAGAAAGCATTTAAGCTGTCTTTATTCCAGAATCTGTCACCTGTTGTCCCTATTGTTATTCCTCAGAAATGACAAGGAGATTAGATACAGTCTACACCCAAGGAAACAAATATAAGTAATCCAGTCCAGTAGTGATGGAGACCATTGTCCCATAACCTTGGGTCTTCTTGTACAAATCAGATACTAAGCAATCGTCTCCACTTCCCCATAGCACAGATCCATGGCACTTTAACAACACGGACTGTACTTAGGAATTTTGTGTTCTGAATGCTCAGCATAGCTCCTGGGACAAGTTCAGTATGTCCTTACTGGGACAGTGCCTGCCACGTCGTCGGCCCTCATTGTATTTGATGGAATGTCTGAGTGAATTAGTGGGTATGTTTAACCACTGAATGAGTTTCTCTATTTAGTGTTATATTTTTTAATTTAAAATAGACATTTTAAAATCTGTTTTACTGGAGGTATAATAACAGCATTATAATTTTGACACCAAAAATACACTCACTAAAGATAATTCAGTCACCAGTTAAGAAAACAACATGCATGGGATACTGACTGGTACTCTTTAATTTTTCCTGGGGTAAGAAAAATGATGTTATCACTACTTCCAAATCAGCAAAGTATACAACCAGTAAGTCTAAGAACTTAAACATATTATATTCTCTGCAGGAACTAATAGCCTTGGAGACTTAATTTAAAGTTAAAGTATAACATTTAAAGACAATTATCTTCCACTTACTATTATTTTTAAAGGCCCTAGCTAATAAGCAGATACTTACAGAGTTAATTCATGAACTGTTTTTCCTTATTTTGGGCTCCTGGTTCCCACCCCAAGCATGTTGCAGAGAAATGATTCCAAAAGGCTGATTTTCATATAAATTTTTGGAAATCTTGAATCAATCACAAACTTTTAGCTTGTTTTAGTTTGGCGTTAATACTTACTTTGTTATCTTCTCAAGAAAGAATGGACAGCAAAAATTTGCAGAATCCACTGGTTCACTAAATTGCTCCTAGAAACACATTCTATAATTACAGGTTTTATACTTTGTTAGTTTTACCTAAGTGATGGACATAATTGAAATCATAAAGGTTAAACTTTTAATTTTCCAAACTATCTTTATGGGCTTTGAAATGAAAGTTAAAAATTTTATGTTCTAAGACCTCTCCCTTAACCAAAGTACCCTATTTAAGTACAAAATATTCAATGACCAATATATAATAGGGAGTATTGTAGCTCAAATGAAAAACAAAAGTGGTACAACTCTTTTTAATAATGATTATTTAAATTCTGGAGGGCCAAAAAGACCACACCAACTTATATAAGAATTCTGTAGCCACTGAAATGTAGCACAATTATGAGTGACATTTTTCTGTAAATTTTTTATACTTGTCTAGTATTTCCAACTGATTAAATATAGAGAAATTAAATTATAAGGGTTTTCTGTTCCTACTATAATTATATTTTTAGAATCTAATTAACATGCCCAAAGTGGTGTTTTGAAAGACATAGTATGAGTCAGCCTTTCAAGTGTGCCCAATAAACCTTGCTACTCTGCTTACCACTGTAAAAAAAAAAAAAAAAAGAAAGAAAGAAAAGGGAAAGGAAAGGAAAGGAAAGGAAAGGGAAAGGGAAAGGGAAAGGGAAGGAAAGAAAAAGTACATCCTGTTCTGAATACAATGCTGACTGCTCTCAGTACTGCAGACTAAGGAAAAGAAGGGGTTTAGTCTATTGTTCTATTTTGAAGCGTCAGAATGATCAGCAGTCAATTAGATGTAAGTGGAGAATTCAGAGCCTCTTTAAAGATACCATGATGAGGGGCCAGCATTGTGGCATAGCAGGTAAAGCCACCACCTGCAGTGCTGGCATCTCATATGGACACCAGTTCTAGTCCTAGCTGCTCCACTTCCAATCCAGCTCTCTGCTATGGCCTGGGAAAGCAGTAGAGGATGGCCCAAGTCCTTTGGGCCCTTGCACCCACAAGGGAGACCTGGAAGAAGCTCCTGCATCCTGGCTTCAGATTGGCCCAGCTCTCTCTCTCTCTCTCTTTTTCTGCCTCTCCTTCACTCTCTGTGTAACTCTTTCAAATAAATAAATAAATCTTTAAAAAAAAAAAAAAAAGACACCATGGCGAAAACACTAAGCAGGTGAAGTTTCATTCTGATATTTCTTCTGTAATTTAGCTTGATCAAGATCACACTCCTACCAGAAATGATCACATAGAAAGAGGTAATGGCAGGAGGGATTCTATTTTCTTCAGGTTTGTTGACTTCAGTCTCCTGCTCTTCACCAGTCTTGTCCTAGGAGAATTCACACCACTAAGAACATTTTTTCCCAAAGTGATTTGAATACCAGATGGCATATCAGAGTTGATGCTAAATTCTTCTGGGAATGCATTTTTTATTTCTAAAATTGCAACTTAACAATTAGTAGGTAAGAGTTGTGTTGGTACTGTCACATCCGCCTCAGATAGTGTAAAAACATTAGTTTTATGTACCAGAGTTGTGTGACTCATTATTTTATTTTTAATGAGAAGCCATTAACGCCATAGGAGATAAAATAGCAAAAATTTGCTGTAAATAATCTACATTTTTAAAAATCCTCTTCTCACTGTTCCTATCAAGAAGCAAGTGGAGGGGCCGGCGCTGTGGCACAGTGGGTTAACACCCTGGCCTGAAGCGCTGGCATCCCATATGGGCACCTGTTCAAGACCCCACAGCTCTACTTCCCATCCAGCTCTCTGCTGTGGCCTGGGAAAGCAGAAGATGCCCCAAGTCCTCGGGCTCCAGCACCCACATGGGAGACCTGGAGGAAGCTCCTGGCTCCTGGCTTCGGATTGGTGCAGCTCTGGTCGTTGCAGCCAACTGTGGAGTGACCCATCGGATGGAAGACCTCCCTCTCTCTCTCTCTGCCTCACTTTGACTTTCAAATAAATAAATCTCAAAAAAAAAAAAAAAAAAAGAAGAAGAAGAAGCCAGTGGAAAACTGGCTGGGAACGTAACAGTTCCACTGCAAGGGAGGCAGCCCTACTCTGCCTCTTTCTAAGCAGAGCTGTCCCTGCCCTCTGTCAAATGGCTCACGAAGGCTGGCGGATACCCTTTTCCCTTTGAAGACCCAAAAAAGGTCTCAGTACATTTCAGTGCGATCTCATCTGCCCTGCCTAGTCAGCATCTCTGCACAGTGAGCACTTCGGGAATGCATGAGTTCAGAGACCTCTGCTTTGGATGAAGCAGCAGACTGATTAAAACATACACATACCCAGGTAGATGCGTATTCCTTGGAAGGAAGCCTTCTGATCCCTGGAGAAAGTTTTTGTACTGTATTCATACTGCCACTAAGGCAGCATATCTAACGACTTATGGTTAAATGTCCTCAGCATTTATGGAGCTGAAGTCATTCCAAAAAAAAAAAAAAAAACAGAAAAAGTTAAGTCAATTATCTTGATAGCCATTTATGAGACTCAGCACTGGGTAGGTGCTAAGAAGCATCGGGTCATGTGGTTCATTTCCCTCCGGGCTGGGAAAGACAGGGGCAGTGCCATGGATGTGGTGGGTACTGATATATGGGCACTAGTGACTTCTTTGTAATGTCCCTTTGTACAGGATGAAGAAAAGTAGGCTGGCTAGTAAGGAGATTGCTTAGAATATCCAACTTAAAGAGAGTGCCATCACATGGAGACCTGTAACGTCAGCCTTGGAAACTCAGAGTTTAGCCCTGTCTTACTCAACATTTGCTATCAGTGCCCTAAATGAAGATAACAGAGCCTCTTGATCAGCTTAGTGTAGAGCTATTGGGCTCTGGGTGCGAAACTGTTTTGACATAAGTCAGGGACTTAAATTCTCCCAGTTTCGTTTTATCGCAAGAAGAGAAGAACAGTGCTGACATTATAGTTACTTTGAAGACAAAGGGAGGTAAATGTTAGTAGTAAGTGCATGCCTTATAACCCAAAGTATGTTCTAAAGAACAAATCTGCCAAGGACACAGAGAGGAAGCCTAGCTAATGTAGTTTAAGGCAAGACAAAGATTTAAAATGATCCCACATACCGGAATGAAGAATGAAGTAAATAACATTTTTAAAATATTAAGAGCTTGTTAAGTTGTTTATAAGTTTCAGGAAGGCCAGTCCATTTTTATCTTACTTATTAGTAAGATCTATTATAGAGTTTGGCAGATAATAGTGTCTTAGTCTGTTTTGCTCTGTTATAACAGAATGCCACAAACTGCAAAATTTATTGTCACAGTCTGGAGGCTGGGAAGTGTAGGATAAAGGCACTGACATCTGGTGTGGGCCTTCTAAGTTGCATTCTGACCCGATAGAAGGTGGAGGGGCAAGAGCGGACCAACAATGTGCACTCAGCACGGTAGCAATGTGTATTCAAGGCCATATACAGGAAGCTGCTATATCTAGCTACTGCTGCTTCAAATCATTAAATTGTTACATAACAATGTTAAGAATAACAGCATAAGGGCATGAAAAATATATAGAAGGAAAAGAACTACTCAAAATCCATGTACAAGCAATTACTCCCTTAATATTCTTAAGGACAGCGTCCCTTACTGCTCTCTAAACTGGGTCTACAGTGACAGAGCTAAAATGATTGCTTAGAGACTGCCAGACAATATCCAGGGACTCCTTCATGGCTTGTACAATCTGCAGGCCTTTACAAAGTGGCAAATAAGAGAGTTATAAGTAGAAGAGAGTTCAATTATTTGAACAGTCCCATGTATGTCCCATGGGTTTCTGTTAGATTTGAAAGTTGCTCCTATTGTGGCTCCAAGTAGCCAACCATATAGAATATTCTAAAACAGATAGCCACTGTGGGCCAAAAAGTCACATATTTTCAACGTAATGGCTACTGTTCTACTCAGTACAGAAAATATGCTCTCAAAATTTAGATTTCCTTTAAATTTGTTTAGTGCAAAGCAAACAGTACTTCATCTCACTTCAACTCAGTGGTTCATAAACCCTCTGCTACATTAACATTTTTACTCAACAGAGGCTAGTTCTATTCCACTTGATGGTCAATAAATATAGATCATGTGAACTATGCATCAGTCCACTAAGCAGAAATACTTGCAGAACAATATCTCTTGGAGGCAATGATATATCATGATACAGACTGACTGTAATTGTGCCAAGTTTCAAATCTGAAAACAGCACAAATCCTGGAATATAGGTTACATAAAATTATTAAGGTATCTATAGTACATATATAAGCATACATGTAAATATCATAAAATGGTCAGAATAAAAATTGTTCAAATTTCTCTATAACCAACAGAGACATGAGTATAATCCACAGAAAGAGAGCAAACCTTTTCAAATCAATAGCAAGAATTTCTAAAATTTATATGTATATCATTTTTTAAAGATTTCACTGTAAGATTTTATCTCTATCACAATGCTACTAAACAGCACCCTATATGGTTCTAATAAAAATATCCACCATGCAGATATGGACACTTATCACCTCTTTTAAGAGCAGAGCCCACACCTAGAGTTTATATGCTTAGAAATCCATACACTTTACTAGATAGAAACAGCCAAAGCAAAGATCCTAAGACAAACTGATACAAGTAACAGCTTCTAGTAATAACTAAGTGGAAACTGAAGTATGTTTGTTTTAAACGCCACAGATTGAAATGTTAGAACTGAAAGGCAACATACAGATCATCGCTAGGACAGATCCCCAACTCCAAAGGCCTTCAAGATCCTATGAGATCACATCAACTCAAGGACAGAAGCTGAAACAGGATCTGCAGCTAAATGGGAGCGCACGTGTCTCAAACACAAAAAACGAAGAGAAAGAGTTCTGACTCATAATTAGCAAATGGATCACCTGATTTTAAAGTCTGATCGATCTCAACCACATTGTTGTACAGACAGATGGACAGAAGCCCAGCCAGAATGACTTCCCCGATATCGCACAACCAGCTAGATGCACAGCTGTATATTACTTCACTTGTTTAGCAAATATTTAAGCAGTTACTATGTACCAGGCATCACTATACACTAGATAAAAGGAATGCAACACAAGACAGAAGTAGCTCCCATCTGTACAGGATTCCAGCTAAGCAGGAGGCAATAAAACAAGTAAGCACTTACAGAAGGTGAGGGAGTCTGTGTGATGATGAGGAAGTTCAAGGTTCTGTGGGAACACACTGCAGGAGCACTGTAGCATCTATACGTAAGCAAAGTGAGTGAGAGGAGAAAAAGCTAGATTTGAATACTGCAGAGACAAAAGGGAACCGGGTTGTGTGGAAAAGAGGCTTTCAGGACATCTGTAGCATACTGAAGTTGGTCCACTCTTTCTCTCACATTTTATTCGTACTCTAAGTATTTATTCATTTCTTTTTTTAATATTTATTCATTTATTTGAAAGTAGAGTTACACAGAGACAGGAGAGGCAGAGAGATATCTTCCATCCAATGGTTCACTCCCCAATTGGCCGCAACGGCTGGAACTGCGCCAATCCGAAGCCAGGAGTCAGGAACTTCTTCCAGGTCTCCCAGGTGGGTGCAGGGGCCCAAGGACTTGGGCCATCTTCCACTGCTCTCCCAGGCCACAGCAGAGCGCTGGATCGGAAGAGGAGCAGCCAGGACTAGAACCAGCACTCATATGGGATGCCGGCGCTTCAGGCCAGGGCATTAACTCGCTGAGCCACAGTGCTGGCCCCAGCATTTATCCATTTCTAATGGAGGTCTTTCTCTTACAGCTCTAAAACTGCTGTAGGAATCTACTGAGTGTTTTTATGGACAAAGCAATGCCTAGATGTGCAAGTGAGCTTGGGTAGTGCTTTGCTTTAAAGACTCATAGTTCCAGAGGACATCCATACTGTCTCTCTCTCACTCTCTCTCTCTCCACATATATATATATATATACATATATATATATATGTGTGTGTGTGTGTGTGTGTATATATGTATATATGTATCTATATATATACACACACACATATACTAGAATATAGTATGTTCATCTTAAAAAATAGTGACAGCATTATCCAAATTCCCAAACGAATAACTATAATAGGATGTAGTAACTAGAATATCACCTTTAACTTTTCCATGAATTATCTTTCCTCAAAAAGAAATTCATGCAATTGTTTTAAAAAGTCCTGCCTCCAGGGTGGTGCTGTGGTTCGCTTGGTTAATCCTCCACCTGTGGCACTGGCATCCCATATGGGTGCCAGGTTCTAGTCCCGGCTGGCTGCCCCTCTTCCAGTCCAGCTCACTGCGGTGGCCCGGGAAGGCAGTGGAGGATGGCCCAAGTGCTTGTGCCCCTGCACCCGCATGGGAGACCAGGAGGAGGCACCTGGCTCCTGGCTTCAGATCAGCGCAGCGCCGGCCGCAGCGGCCATTTGGGGGGTGAGCCAACAGAAGGAAGACCTTTCTCTCTGTCTCTCTCACTGTCTGTAACTCTACCTGTCAAATTAAAAAAATAAAAAATAAAACGTCCTGCCTCCATGTGATGCTAATATCTTCTGCCCCCATCCCACAATATGATTGTTATAAATATTAGTATATTTGTAGCATTTGAAAATAATTGAGAATGCTTTAATTAATGCTTGAATTTCAATGAATTAAACAAAAAAAGATTGATAGAAGTAATTTCCTCACTACTAGAAGATATAATTTATTCTTACAAGAGAAAAAGTTTATTTAGAAATGTATGAATCATCATGCCTTCTGTTTCAGATATGCATATCTAGAGCCTCTCACATTCTAGACTACATTTCATTTTGTCTGAAATATACAACGATAGAGGCTGGCACTGTAGTACAGTAGGTTAATCCTCCGCCTGTGGCGCCAGCATCCAATATGGGCGCTGGTTCTAGTCCCAGCTGCTCCTCTTCTAGTCCAGCTCTCTGCTGTGGCCTGGGAAAGCAGTAGAAGATGGCCCAAGTGCTTGGGTACCTATACCCGCATGGGAGATCCAGAAGAAGCTCTTGGCTCTGGGCTTCGGATCTACGCAGCTCCGGCCGTTGTGGCCATTTGGGGAGTGAACCAACAAAAGGAAGACCTCTCTCTCTGTCTCTTCCTCCCACTGTCTGTAACTCTACTTCTCAAATAGATAAATAAAATATCTTTAAAAAAATACACAATAAAGAAGGTGCATCAGAACTTGTTTTGACTATACTAATTCTGTAACAACAAAATCACTGACATCTGACATGTAAGTCACTAACTGTATGGCATACGCTGCTCTTATTAACTTAACCCATAGTACCTCACTTAGTACTCACAACTCTTCAGGGGAAGTGAGATGGTTATTACCATTTAATAGATGATAATACAAATATAGAAATGTGATATCAGGTTGGGCATTTGGTGCAGCAGTTAAGATACTACCTAGGAGGCCCACATCCTGTATTGGAGTGCCTGGGTTCAAGTACTGGCTCTTCTCCCAGCGTCAGCTTTCTAGTACTGAAGACCATGGAAATTATTAGCAGTTACACTTCAAGTAGTTGGGCCCCTACATCCTATGTAGGAGATTAGGATTGAATTCCTGGCTCCTGGCTTCAGTCTGGCCCAGACTTGGATATTGTAGGCATTTATGGAGTGAATCAGAGGATGAGAGACCAATCTCTCATCCTCTCTCCCTTCTACAAGCACTCTCTCAAAGAAAGAAAGAAAGAAAGAAAGAAAGAAAGAAAGAAAGAAAGAAAGAAAGAAAGAAAGAGAAAAGGGAAGGGAAAAAAGAAGGGAAAAGGGAAGGGAGAAGGGAAAAGGGAAGGGAAGGGCTTTTAAAAAAAAAACCCACATTATAAATTGCCCAAATTCATTTAGCTAACAAGTGGTAGACTAAAGATTCAACCTAGGGATATACAGTCTTTTTTTAAGCATACATTTTTTGGTTTTGTTTTTTTTTTTTTTGCATCCATGTACTAATACACAAAGGTCCCCTTCATGCCTTCTAATTATGATCTTTCTTCCACACCAGGGGAGCCAGTATCCAAATTTTTTAAAAAATTATTTATTTGAGATGGAGAGAGCACAAGAGAAAAAGAGAGAGAAAAAAAATAAAAACAGGTAGAAAGAAAGAGAGTGCTACCATTTGCTGGTTCACTTCCTAAATGCCAGCAAAGGCAGAGGACAGAAGCCTGGGGCCAGAATGCAATCAGGTATCCTACGTGGGTGGCAGGAACCCAACTACTTTTAGCTTTCACCAATGAGTTTCAGGGAATTTGGAATCAGGAGTCAGGGCCAGGGATTGAACCCAGGCATTCCAATGCAGGATATGGGTATATTAACCAGCACATTAACCATCAGGCTAAATGCTTATGCCCAAAACTTAACTATTAAAATATATTTTTATTTTTAATTGACACCATAGTTGTTAAAATTTTGGGGGGTGCAGTGCAATTCAATACATGAATATGTTGTTTAAGGATCATATCAGTCCTTCACTGGCATATCTGTGAGAGCACAGACTCTTAGGCTCTTAGTAACACTATCCAGCAACTTAATTTAGAAAAGGGGGCCGGTGCCATGGCTCAATAGACTAATCCTCCGCCTTGCGGTGCCGGCACACCGGGTTCTAGTCCCGGTCGGGGCGCCGGATTCTGTCCCGGTTGCCCCTCTTCCAGGCCAGCTCTCTGCTGTGGCCCAGGAGTGCAGTGGAGGATGGCCCAGGTGCTTGGGCCCTGCACCCGCATGGGAGACCAGGAGAAGCACCTGGCTCCTGGCTTTGGATCAGCGCGGTGCGCCGGCCGCAGTGGCCATTGGAGGGTGAACTAACAGTAAGGAAGACCTTTCTCTCTCTCTCTCACTGTCCACTCTGCCTGTCAAAAAAAAAAAAAAAAAAAAAGAAAAAGAAAAGAAAGAAAGAAAAGGGATGAGATTGAATTTTCTAGTGATTATGCCCCTTGTAGGTGATCAAAGTATAGTCACTAGTTAAAATATACCAAGAATAACTAGAAATACATAGTACAACAATGAAATTTGTGCATGACATAAAGAAGAAAATGCAAGTTTTGAGCTCTTTACCTGCTCAGTGTTAGTGATCATTGGAAGGTAACTGATCACTAAAAAATGAACTTCTGAGTATATTATTCCCTCTTCCATGGCTGATATCAGAAAAATGGTCCTTGCCTGTTGGTGAAGACAGTCTCAAAATGCAGCGAAAGAAAAAACTGTGGATGTCTGAAAAACTAACAGTTAAAATGTAAAATGGCTTAATACATAACAGTATTTTAGGCAAACTTCAAGTGGATCTGTAGCCATGACACCAAAACAGAGGTAACAAACGGATAAACAGATAAACTGGACTTCATCAAAATTAAAAACTATTTGTTTCAAAGGACATCATCAAGAAAGTGAAAGAAGGGAGAACATATGCAAAACATGTATCTGAAAACAAATTCGTATATGTAGGGGCCGGCACTGTGGTATAGCAGGTAAAGCCTCCACCTGCAGTGCCGGCACCCCATATGGGCGCCGGTTCAAGTCCCAGCTGCTCCACTTCCAATCCAGCTCTCTGTTATGACCTGGGAAAGCAGTAGGAAAATGACCCAAGTCCTTTGGTCCCTGCACAGGTGTGGGAGACCCAGAAGAAGCTCCTGGTCCTGGCTTCAGATCAGCACAGCTTCAGCCATTGTGGCCAACTGACAAGTAAACCAGCAGATGGAAGACCTCTCTCTCTCTCTCTCTCTCTCTCTGCCTCTCCTTCTCTCTCTGTATAACTCTCTCAAATAAATAAATAAATCTTTAAAAAATATATATATATATGTAAAGGATATTTTAAATATATAAACCAGAATTTTAAAAATTCCAATTTAAAAATGGGCTAAGGAATTGATATTTCATGAAAAAATACATACAAATGGCCAGTAAGCACATAAAACAATGCTTAACATCATTTGTAATTAGATACATGTAACTCCAAACCACAATGAGATATTACTTTACCAACACTGGAATGCCTAAAACAAAAAAGATAGACTACAACAAATGTTGGGAAGGATGCAGAGAAATTGGCATTCTCATTTATTACTGGTGAGATTATAAAATGACACAATTATTTTGGAAAACAATTTGGCAATTCTTCATAAAACATTTTCCCATGATTAAGCAGTTCTACTTCTAGGTACATACCCACGAGAAATGAAAACATCATCACATACAAACTTGTTTGTGAATATTCATAAGAGCAATATCCATAATAGTCAGAAAATATAAACTTGAATACCAAATGGATAAATAAAATATGGTATTTACACATAATGGGATGTTATTCAGCAATACAAAAAAGAACGAACTGCTAATGCTTCAAACATTATGCTCAAAGAAGCAGATCCCAAAATACCTCATATTATTTTATTCTATTTGTATTAAATGTTCAAAATAGGCAACTCTTTAGAGACAGAATATAGACCGGTGGTTGTCTAGAGCTGGTGGGTTAGGGAAAAGGAGGCTTCACAGTGACTCTAATGAGAATCTCTGTTTTTTTTTGCAGGAGTGAAGAAAATGTTCTAAGGTTAGATTGTTGTCCTGGTTGCAGAAATCTGTGAGAAACAACTTCTGAACTGCACACTTCACATGGGGAATTCTATATGATAGGTATCTCTCAGTAAAGCTGTTTAAAAAATAATAAGCAAGTTTCTTCCAAAGTTGATTCTGCATAACCACCTCTTTATCTTGGTAATCTCATTTTAGCATGATATTTATAAACATAAGCCATTTTTGCATCTTTACTATTTTGCCATGAAAAGTTAGCTTATTTCTAAAAGCAATGCACAGGACACATTAGCATCCTCTGTGAAGTTAAAGTGCTGTACAGTGCTGGGGAAACAATGCCCTCATAATCTACTATCAAAAACCTACGGTTTTAGCTTGACATGAGTCAATCCTGAACAAGGCATACATAATTTAAGATGCTTCATATCCAGTAGAAATAATGTCTAGGTTTAGCGTGGTATCCTAGATATTGGTATACACTTAAGGCACCTACTTGTATGTCCCAAATAAATCCTAAGAGTCTGCCTATCCTGTCAACACCAGAGCTCTCCACCACACACTCTTTCCCACATATGATAAATTGGTGCTTCTTTATTTCTCCACCTGGGGTTGAATCCTTGATCTAAACTCAATTGCAGAGATACTCATGCTCTCCTTAGCACTTATCATCCCTCTCCAAAGGGACTGGACATATGGATGAGCCCTCAGCTGCTTCATCACGTTCTTTTCAGAATGCACAGCTCTGCCATGTGCAGTATCTGTTCATCACCACCACTTACATATGCCTGCCAAATTTATAAGAATGGAAAACAACCAAAGACTTGGAAGAAACTTTTATAGGAAAAAAAGAGCCTCCTGGGCAACTGAACATTGATTTCCAGCGTTAAAATTACAGCATGTATTCATTAGATCTGTGTTGGCTTTCAAAATCATTGATGACTCACTCTGTTTGCTTTCCAAGCTGCAAATCATATTGTCTGCTGTTCTTTTCTTCAAGATTTGCAAATATTTAAAGTTACTCAGAAAGGTGTTAAATTCTTCTTGCCAAACTGGCATGCTACAAATTATACTATCCAGGAGGTATTCATTTTATGTGTAATAGCTTTGTATACCCTTAAATACATTTGTTTAGTTCAACCAGGTCATGACATGGACGGAAAAATCACTCATTTCAATCAACATAACCTTCAAAAACCAGAATCAAGGTAATAGTAATCTAGATTTGTTGAAAGCCACAGAAAATTATTATTTCATGATCAATGGAATATGGCAGCACATGTGAAATACTAAGGGAAGGCCATGTATAAGTTTATTAATGATAGAGTTTACCTAGTTTTATTTATTCACCGTGGCTATATCTAAGCACATAAGCAAAATTAAACTATCAATCACCTACTACTTAAGGAAAACCTAGGACAATGATTCAGATATATAGACCTGAGTTTAAAAGAAGATGTCTGGAAAGCAATATGGAATAATGAAAACTCTTAATGAAAATTTCAAGCAGAAATTTGGTACCAAATATTTATCCTGAAAGAAAAAATTTATTTCAATTTATGGGTAAGCTTCAAGCATCAATCAATATCCACTAAGAATTAGGGAACAGGGGCAGTGCTGCGGTGTAGTAGGTAAAGCCTCCATCTATGACACTAGTATCACAAATGGGCACCAGTTTGTGTCCTGGTTTTCCTCTTTGATTCTGTTCTCTGCCTATGGCCTGGGAAAGCAGTGGAAGATGAGCCCCTGCACCTGCGTGGGAGACCCAAAAGTAGTTCCTAGTTCCTGGCTTTGGATTGGCCCAGATCTGGCCTTTGGGGCCATTTGGGGAGTGAACTAGCAGATGGAAGACCTTCTCTCTGTCTCTCCCTCTCTCTGTCCTCTCTGCCTTCTCTGTAGCTTTGCCTCTCAGATAGATAGATAGATAGACAGATAGACAGACAGATATCTTAGAATTAGTGAACAAAAGGTTTTTCCACTTTCCTCCCTCATCATATTTCATTCCTTTAGGACCCTGAGTGGACAGCTTCAGTCCTCCAGATTCTTGTCTCTTGTAAATCACCTACTTCTTTACTCACAGTTTAAACAGATTAAGCCAATCAGCTGTCAGTGGAGAGTGACAATGTCACAATCTGAATATGAATGAACAACCTTGAGGTTACTGCTGAAGTGAAGTTTGCCTACATTTAAAATGCTATTAGCTTGTCTCATATAACTTAAACTGTGCTGTTATTCCTGGGGAATTCTTGAGAACAATTTTGCTTCTATAAATAGAGTGCTTTAAATTATTCAAATAGTATTCCATTTGTTTAAGCCAACTGACTCAATAATACTACTTTTCTAAATATATCACTTTCTTAATTCTAACTTCTACGGGAAAAAAAAAAAAAAGCTGGCAAGTAGATTGAAGCTTCTGTATTGGGGAGTTACCAGGTTTTATCCAGTGTGGCCTCAATTCTACCAAAGCTTCAACATTGGTCTTTATAAATATCTGAATAGAAATGGACTTCGAAGCCCTGAGAGTATTTCAAGGTTCCAATATGTTTTTAGTGATTCCAACATAAGCTGATTAACAAATCTAAGTCCTAGATCCTTATCCTATACCCCTTGCCTCCCACTCCCCAAAAACTTACCCCATTCTATCGTCATTGATTTTCTATTGCTTTAAAGCTTCACCATGTTAAGAAGCACTAGTTTCACAGAACAGAAAAAGGAACTTTGCAGAGAGAAGAAAGTACTCAAGCAGAACTACTTTTCTTACAGGGGACCTCCTCACCTTGGTCCTCATCAGTATACATTACATCCTCCCAGGGGAACAAACATCCTAATGAATTTGGATTAAGAGAATTGCTTCAAATTTGGATGTGCTTATCTTTAGCTTACCCATAATACTGTCCACTTAAGAGTGTTCATGAAATACGAACAATAATAAGACATACCATTATTTATAGAATACCTACAAATAATCTAGCAACTCTAACTATTGAGACTATGCCCATCTCTTAAGAATTAAGATGTGGTTTTTCCATATTAAGGCTTCAAGACGACAAGGAATGACAAATTTTACTACAAAAAAAGTACATGTCATTGAGGGAGTGTTGATAAAACCACAAGGATGACTGTCTACAGTAGGGGTGTGGCTCCATGTGGACCTCAGAGAAGAAAAGAAATAAATCATGTAGGACTTAGTCACTGCTTCCATATGCACAGTCATCTCCATGTAACTGATACAACTGTCTTAGTGATAAATGCAGTAAATTTTAAGTATTTCTGATGAAACTACTCAATTACCAATTACTCAAAAGTCAGTGAGAAGAAAGAATAACATCTACTCCAGCTATTTAAATGGAAGCAGCTGGAGGAAAAAAAGTTGCTTTTGCAACACATATTAAGAATGATGTTTTCTTAAATGTCTACTTTAAAGTAAACATAACTTAACTAAATATATTAGGCATAGACCAAATAATGGCTCTAGAAAAAACTTCCATTTTCTTTATAGGGTTACTGCAGAAATAAAGCAGTAGGATTCTCACAAAGTTTGGTGTTGTACATATCAAGTGCTGTGATCTTAGAAATCATACATTTTCATGTAAATTCTTAATGCCTCTATAATATACATTTATCTAAAATAAAAGCTCCCTCTAGTGGCTAAAGAAGCTTTATTTTAGATTTGAATAGCCTCCTCCACATAACCTTCATGGAGTATATCATCAATTCGCAAACTGGTCTCAAAAGTTTTTGTTTATGTAGGTTATTTCTATTAACCATATTAGAACTTTAAATTTATTTTAAATAAAATATTAATTCATTTAACAAAATCAAGAATGAACTCATTACATATTAACATAAATAACACTTATAAAAATTACCTTCGAAACCAAAAAAAAAAAAAAAATTGCGAGAAGAGGTATAGTGCTTTGTATTTTTTAAAGATCTATTTATTTAACTTGAAAGGCAAAATTACAGACAATGAGAGGGAGAGACAGAGAGAGAGGTCTTTCATCTGCTGGTTCACTCCCCCAAATGGCCACAACTTCTGGAGCTGGGAGGATCCAAAGCCAGGAATCAGGAGCTTCTTCCTGGTCTCCCACGTGAACACAGCAGTCCAAGCACTTGGGTCATCTTCTATTGCTTTTCCAGGCCATCAGCATGGAGCTGGATTGGAAGTGGATTAGCCAGGACTCAAACTGGCACCCATATGGGATGCCGGCACTGGAGGCAGAGGTTTAACCTACTATGCCACAATGCCAGGCCCTCTGTTTTGTATTTTTTAAAAATGCTTTAATGTCAACCTTAATACAAGATGGGTAAGTCTAGTAAGTGCTTCAATATTTGATCTATTGCAACATGTTATTTGGGTTGACATACACACATATTTTTCACATTCAATGGATCTTTTAACAAGTATAAATTTTAGTATCATGTAGTGTTCATTTGGAAAATACTGCAAATGAGTTTTCCAGATTTTTCAATTGTTAATACATCTTATCGTCAAAAATTATATAAACTAAAATCTCCACCTATCTCATAAGAAAAATATTTACATATTGTGAAGTTGTCGCACTTATTGACATACACAAGTTTTCTATTACTTCTACCTGAAAGTTTGAATATTGTCTTTGGAAAAAATATTCCTGAAAGTCTGAATATTGTCTTTGGAAAAAATACAATCAGTTGAATATTGGGCCTTGAAGTGAGGCTCATTTTTTTCATTCATAAGAAAATGTCTGTGAAATACTCAAGTATAAATGACAGTAGTTTGTCAGTAATTTTTCCATGTAAACATTTTGTTACATGAAAACTTGGATAGTTCAGCTAGCAACTCAATCTACTTGAGCTTTTCCTCAAGACCACCCTCATACTTGATTATCAGCGGAAGTGCTTTATGTGTAAATCTGACTTCATCACAGAGATCATGAAATGTTGAGAATCTCATAAATGTTGAGAATTGATTTAATCAATTCTTGCTGCTTCATTGAAGACATTGCTAAAGAAAGCTATCTTCTCCTCTTCTCCCACTGTGAATGCATGGCAGTGAAGGACACAGTCAGTTTGGTGCCACTACCTTGATTCTTGCTAAGCCACTAGCAGTTTTAAAACTCAACACTTATTTTGGAACAATGAATGCAAATGTCAATATAATGAAAAAAAGAGAAAAAAGGCATCTTAGTAATCATATGGGAACACATAACAGTTCCTAGAGAATTTCAGGGATCCATGGACTACACTTTGAAGACTAGGGTTAAAGTAATGTATTGGATTATAATGATGAACTAACATATCTCAGGTTGGTTTCTTGAATTAACAGACATAAACACTAACTCAGAGAGTCCAAGTAGCTTATCCAAGGCCACACAGATATCCTGCAATTCTTTCTGCATTCTGTTTCCATGAAAGTGCTTTAAATTTTAAGATCTTAGCCCAACAACATTTTTTAAATAATTATGGATAGGAAATGTTCATCAAACTTTATGTTCCCTTTAAGCGTCCATACTTAACTTTAGCATGTTTTTTATTCATTCATGAACTCTTTAACCTGCTACACCACAGTGCCGGCCTCAACGTTCTCAACTTCTGAGGGTTATGAAAGAGAAATAGTTGGGAGTGGTCCCCTAGACATAGGTGCAGTTGCTATGAAAATATCTACATTTGAGCATGCAAGTTAAATGAAAGTGTACTGAGTACTCTGAAACCAGGAATCTAATGAATTTTATAAATTGAGAAATGTAGTAAAGCTGACCTATTCCTATTCCTCACATAGGTAGAAGTCTCCATCACCAAGAGAAGCCCCAAATATTAAGGAATACACATCAGAACACAAGATTGCTTCTTTGCATTCAGTTTAACATCTCCTTAGCCCTGCTGAAACTGTTCTGAGTTCCACAAGTATAGACAGTAGCAGCAACTTGTCAGGGCTTAGCAGGGAACAACGCACAATGACCTACAGTAGCAAGAGCAGCATGAACACCTTATATTTCTGTCTAGCAAGGACTCCCAAGTCATCATCCGAAAAAAAACAAAAAGGTAGATTGGACTTTCTTTATGGTTGATACAGAAAGTCCGATGCCAGATGTTGTAGGCACTGAGAAGAAATTGCAAACTTTGAATCTAAAACATTTATTATACCACAGCCAGTGCTGGGATAGTTACTTGGTCCTTACCATTACACTGGTTGTTAAATAACATAAAAAATAATTTGTTTCAGTTATGAGAATAACTTATGCCACATTTGAAGCATATGCATCACAATTGCCCTTGAATTTTTTTCTTCCAAGATAACTTATTGAAAATTACATAGGGATTTCTAAAAAACTATAATAAAACCCATTTTTTAAAATATTCTTATTTTTAATGCCTAAGAATTTTACTGTATTAAAATTTAATACAGGAGGCCAGCACTGCAGGTGTAGTGCTACACCTGCAGTGTTAGCATCCTATACGGATGCAATTTGAGTCCTGGCTGCTCCACTTCTAATCCAGATCTCTGCTATGGCCTGGGAAAGCAGTAGAAGATGGCCCAAGTCCTTGGGCCCCTGCACCAGCATGGGAGACCCATAAAAATCTCCTGGCTCCTGGCTTCGGATCAGCTCATCTCTGGCTGTTGCAGTCATTTGGGGAGTGAACCAGCGGATGGAAGACCTCTCTCTTTCTGCCTCTGCCTATGCCTCTCTATAACTCTACGTTTTGAATAAATAAATAAATCTTACAAAAAAAAACTAATACAGAAGCTAGAATAAAAATGAGATTCATTGATGTGTGTCTAAAGTACGTTTTCAGAGAATAATGATAAAAAATAATTTTGCTATTGAAGCCTGCAATTTCCACTTTGACTAAGCTCTTTGTAAAGAAAGGGGTAGAAAAAATTTGCATTTAAATTTAAAAAGCAGATGAATTGGCATTTACTTCTGGTGAGATGTGATTTGCTTTCCTTTAATAGGTAACAAAATACTGCTAAACAATGTATTAAGAAAATCTAGAATATTACCACTTTAATTAATACCAATGTGAGATGAATTCACATTTCTTCTCAAAGATATTCTTATTTACTGGTTATGTATTTCTCTGGATGGAAATGGGAGTTTTCACTATGCTGATATATGTAATTTTGCTTGAACTTCTAATATAGTACTTACTCAAACTGTACTCAAGACTGATGCCATAAAAATTTAATCAGTTGTAAAATGAATGCTTAAAAATGAATACTTCAGAAAATAGATAACACAATTTGAGAAGAAAAATGTTAGACATTGACATTGTTTACTGATAGTAAGTGAATATTCTTTGTTGTAAGAAAAAGGTATAAAAATAATCAGAAGTATCTTAAAAATTTTAAGTTGAAAATTTATATACTACTAAGTACATGAATATTTTAAGGAAAAACTGAAACTTTAAGAAGTCTCTTTAGAGTATAAGCCTCTTAAACTTAACATTCTTGTCCTTATTTGACTCACCTACATAGAAAGAAATAGTCCCAGTTTAACACTAACTAGGCAGCTCATGGAGCATTAAAGTACGAGCACAGTAAACAACAGCTCTTTCACTGTTGACTTTAAACTACAGATTGAAATGCCTCAGACCTTATGAATGGTCCCTGTACCTGATCCCGGGAGTAGACGAAAAAGGGAGTGAACAAATAGGTTGATGAAGTTATTTTCCTGGTGTTTGCCTGCGCGCCAATAAAACCTTGAATTGTCCAGACACTCCTGATTCCCAGTAGGTAAGAGTCAAATGTTGTTGATGACCATGTGATCTCGGAGTCCAGTAAGTGTGAAACAAGAGAAGGATGATGCTCCCTTCAGAGTAGACCATAGCCAGAAGGCAAAAATGAGAATTATCCCCCAAAGCAATGGTTCTTCACCTGCAGTGAATATCACCCTTACATGGTGGCTAACAACACAGAATACAGAATGCCACCCCTAGAGATTCTGATTTATAAGAGGTAGGGCCAAAGAAGATGACTTTTTACAAGTAACCTGGGAGATGCTAGTGCAGGTGGTTTATTCTACCATACAGTAAGAAATCTTTTCACAGCATAAACACACAAACACATACACCCATTCACTGGGGAAATACAGTACACAAAATGGTGGTGTGCTTCAAATAACAAACTGGTAAGATACTTAAAGTATATGTAGGCATAGTGGGTAAAGCCGCTGCCTGTAGTACCAGTGTCCCATATAGGTTCTGGTACAAGTCCCAGCTGCTTCACTTCCAATGCAGCTCTCAGGTATGGCCTGGGAAAGCAATAGAAGATGGCCCAAGTCCTCGGGCCCCTGCACTCATGTGGGAGACCCAGAAGAAGCTCCTGGCTCCTGGCTTCTAATGGACACAGCTCTGGCCATTGCAGCCACCTTGAAAGTGAACCAGCAATGGAAGAACTCTCTCTGCCTTGGCCTCTGCCTCTCTGTAACTCTACCTTTCAAATAAATAAAGAAATCTTTAAAAAAGTGTACGTACAGGCCGGCGCCGTGGCTCAACAGGCTAATCCTCCGCCTAGTGGCGCCGGCACACCAGGTTCTAGTCCCGGTTGGGGCGCCGGATTCTGTCCCGGTTGCCACTCCTCCAGGCCAGCTCTCTGCTGTGGCCCAGGAGTGCAGTGGAGGATGGCCCAAGTGGTTGGGTCCTGCACCCCATGGGAGACCAGGAGAAGCACCTGGCTCCCGCCTTCGGAACAGCGTGGTGCACCTGCCGCAGCGCGCCAGCCGCGGCGGCCATTGGAGGGTGAACCAATGGCAAAAGGAAGACCTTTCTCTCTGCCTCTCTCTCTCACTAGCCACTCTGCCTGTCAAAAAGTAAAAAAAAAAAAAAAAAAAAAAAAGTGTACGTACAATTGTCTAGAACATAGATTTAAGCAGTAAAAGGTAAAAACCTCTTTCTATGTGATTTATCAATAAAAGCTATTTCTGTGTTTCCAAAGTATTATCTGATGTAATAAAATGAAGAGTAACCTAACCACAGACTGAAAATATCAAATATTGTGCTAAACACTTGAACTTTTAATATGAGGAATAAAACACTGAAAAATATAGTACTACATTTGTCTTTGGGCCAAGATTGTTGAACATTTTGAGCAAAGAATTAAGACTGTACTAAATATTGCCCGTCAGGGCTCTGTTCCAATTTCTATTTCATAAATATAAAGTCTGTCTTTAGAGAAAGGTCTCTACATCTATTTATGTTTTTGATCACGCCTTTCAAATAAGTCGTAAGGGTGATGTGGACGACTTCTATGAGTCAATGAAAGACAGCAGTGATCTGACTCCCTCCATATTTTACAAGTTTACAGTGAATCTATGACGAAATGGATGTTAGGAAACCATTACCATAATGGTATCATCAGAAAACTTAGATTTAAATCCAAACTAATGTGGTCATATCTAAAATAACTTTGAAGTTTTAAAGTTCCAGAAAGTAGCAAGCTTTCTGAGGATGTACAGTACGTTAATTATATAATAGCCATTCAATAAATAAATGAAAAATTCAACCTAACTACCTCTCAATGGCCATGGAGAAATAGTATAAGAAAAAAAAAAAGTTGAGATTCTAGATTTCCTTTCAGAGTGACAAATCAAATGTGAACTTAAAGAAACATAAGGATTCTGGAAAACAAACTCCTACTAAAATGGTATTTTAACCTTTCAAATCCAGTTAAAGGTAAAAAACTTAAAAAACGCATTTTGTGACAGACAACTTTGTTTTCTACCAAATAGTTTCTTTTCTCATCCTGGGCTCCCAGAAAACCTATCTTTGAGGGCCCCTTGAGTCTACATGAGACCTTGCATACAATAAATGTTCATTGTATATATGTTTAGTTAATTATATGATTATATTCCTCTCCAATCTTCAATGACAGGAATACTTCATAGAGTCTTTCATTTATTTACACATATATAAACTCATATCAGGCCTCAAAATCCCCTGGAAAAGTAAATATAGTTTGGCAACCTCTTGGTTTCCTTCCAGATCATAAACATTCTAATAGGTTGAATATGCTGATGCAGTCAGAGTCACCAACATTAAATGTTCAGACTCAAGAATAAATAAATTACATAAACAAAGAAATACAACTACCAATTTTATTCACTGAAACAAATACTGTCATTTAAGACAATCAGACAAGAATGCAAAATTATACACAACAGCCTGTTAATCACAGCACTGTTTATAATGACGAAAACCAAAACCAAAATAAAACAACAAAAAATATTTGTATGTTTATTACTAGGGAAGTGGTTAGCCAAGATGCATAACTTTCAAATGATAAAATCCTATGCAATTCTAATCTTCATTTACTAAGACGAAAAGACATGTTATCTTTAAGGCAAATGAAGACATATAGAATACATTACTATTTTTGATCTTTGTGATTGTATATTTGGAGGAAAATACACCAATATGTTAAAAGTCATTACTTCTGGGTGGAGGTATTGTGGTTTACTTAAATTACTCAGTTTTTCTATAATTTCTCACTTTTTGTAGATGAACTTATGTTTCCATTAAAATGTTAAATTAAGTACAGCTACTACTTAAAATGAAACCTCGAGCAAAATTTGTTTTTATGATCGTAACTAAATCAATGCACAATTTGCTAGGTTTTTCATTAAATAAATCAATCAACCCATCATTCTGCTTTGAAAGTTGGCAATGTTTTATCTTTTCCAACTGACTGAAGTTCTTCATTAATACATGATTTGCTACTTAAAAGTAGCAGATTTTCCTTTCCAATGAGGTGCAGTCCTAAAAACACTATTCTTGTCTTTTTCTTCCTATTTACTTCCAAATTTGGGCTAAATTAACACTTATATTTAGACTAATACTGAGTTCTCGAGGAATAGTTGGTTTCTTGTTAAAATATTTGGAAACTAACATTATCTAATAGAATCTCTGTTCAAAATTTAATAATGGAGTAAAGTCTTAAACTTTGAAAACAATGCATACATAAATTACTCATATTTTGGCCAGCGCCGCAGCTCAATAGGCTAATCTTCCACCTGCGGCATTGGCACACCGGGTTCTAGTCCCAGTCGGGGTGTGTCTACTGAACCAATGGAAAAAGGAAGAACTTTCTCTCTGTCTCTTTCTCTCACTGTCCACTCTGCCTGTCAAAAATAAAAAAGAAAAAATTAAAAAAAAAACTACTCATATTTTAAAAAAGTTAAAAACAGACACTTGTTTGAAGTTTCAACAAATGTCTAGAATAGCTAGATATCCAAATGGGGGAAAAAAAACATTGGTCTGTATCTCACACCATAAACAAAATATATTTTGATTTAAATAGAAATTTAAATTGATTATATTTAAAGCCATAAGCTAAAATAGTAACTAGTCTGCACTAAAACACAGGAGAAGTTCCTTGAGGTGAACAAAAATTAGTTAGAACAGTTACAATAAATATAAAAATTTTAAAAAATGATAAACTGGACTTCATCAAAATAACAACTTCTGGACTTCAAAAGCTATCACTAAATTTAAAAAGAGAAGTCACACACTGGAAGAAAATATTTATAACAAAAGGCCTGTATTCAGCAGTTAAAAAATTTCTAAAGCTGAATAACAGAAGAAACATCAGCTCAATTAAAAATGACCAAAAGAAATGACATTATGTGTAGTGAAATAAGCCAATCCAAAAAGACAGAAACCATAAGTTTTCCCTGATTAAAAATCAGATCAATAATTTACTTGGGAGAAAATAGTGGAGATTGCCTACAAAGGCACAATGGAGAACTTTCTGGAGAGACAGAGAAAAATGTTCCATGGTTTCATTGTAATGGTTGTTAAATGGGTACACAGAGAGGTTATCACTCACCAAATACATACTTAAAATGTGTGAACATTATTGCCCAAAAATTATGTAGCAATAATAATTTAAGAATAACTTCCTGGCCATGAGGGTTGAAAATAAGGGAATTCCTTGCATAAGAATCACATGGAGGAATGAAAATTGAGAGATATATTCTACCCTGAAATTTCTGATTCAGTAGGTGTGAGAATGAAATTTGCCTTTCTAACAAGTTCTCAGTGATGTTGATGCTGCTGGTCCAGACACACACTTCAAGCATCTCTATCTTAGAGGTAGACAGAAATGGTTCCTAAAATGAGATATCAGGGAATTTTCAGATGTAGCAAAATAGCCTTTCTCAGATTCATATACAAAAACTGTTAAAGCATACATATGTCATACATATTCCTCTCAATTTAGTGAATGAAGGTTAGTGGTTTGAGTAATTTGCTGAAAAAAATAAAAGTGAATTTTTCTTTGCACTTATGGGTCCAATAAGTTCCTGGAATTTCATAGAGAGCTGGCAAACCCTCCAAAATTAAACATAGCTTTTCTTGGTGTTTGTGCATGCTCTTTTTTAAAAGATGTACTTCTTTATCTGAAAGGCAGAGCATCAGCGAAACTAGGAAAGAGAACGACACTCAGAAGGATCTTCCATCTGTTCTCCC
This sequence comes from Lepus europaeus, assembly GCF_033115175.1. Taxonomy (NCBI): domain Eukaryota; kingdom Metazoa; phylum Chordata; class Mammalia; order Lagomorpha; family Leporidae; genus Lepus; species Lepus europaeus. Next base: position 112,450,412 of record NC_084829.1, read on the forward strand.
AATGGCCACAACAGCCAGAACTGGGCTGGGCTCAAGCCAGGAGCCAGGAATACCCTCCGGGTCTCCCATGTGGGTGGCAGGGGCCTAGACACGTGGGCCATTTTCCTGCATCTCCAGGTGCAATAGCAGGAAGCTGGATCAGAAACACAGCAGCTGAGACTGGACTCAGGACTCTAAAATGGGAAGCTGGCATCACACGCAGTCACCACCTGCAGCGTCACAATCCCAGTTCTCCTGGTCTTTTTTTTTTTTTAAAGTTCTTGAGGGAGGGCCAACTTCTCTTCAAATTTCCAAGAAAAATGATCAAAACAGATGAAGAAGGACTGAAGTAATGCTCTGAGTATCCTTTCAGTTTTTAATATTCATTTATGTACGTCTCCTTCCAGAGAAATGGGAGGTGCAAATGAAAGCTTACCACTTTGTTTTTTATGTATGCTGAGCACTCAGGCCTTTTTGATTTAAGACCCGTTATGGATATTACATAGGTCACTAACTGAGGATGAATGAATAAGAGTGCACCATTGAAAGAGTAATAAACAAAGAGTTTCTGAGAGTTGCAAGACACTCTACAAACACAACTTTTTTTCAAGTAAGACAATTAAAACATTTAAAATGTTATGTTATTATACTCCCACAATCCCCCACTATTCCTGGTTCCCATGCAATTAAAACAATAAACATTAATGTAAAATTAATAACTAAATTATTTGGTCAGACAACATATGAACAATAGCGAACCAGCAGATAGAAGAGCATTTTTATTTGTGTAAATTTTCACATGTAGAATATAAGTATTACAAATGCTTAGGATTATCTCGTACCTATTTTAGCATTAGTTTAAGGGAAATTCCACATTTAAAATTAGGTTGTAGTACACCTCTCTATTCATTATCTATTAAATTCCAATTATTCCTTACAAAAATAAAAGATACATTTTCATTCTTTGGCTTTTTCTGATCTGTATCCTAGACACACGTTTAGTAGGTTGCTTAGTTTCTGAACAAACTAATAGAAACTTTGTTACATTTAATTATTTTGACAAAATAGAAAAAAATCACAATCGCATAGCTCATCCATCAACAGATTTAGTATATGTATTTCATAACAAACATGTTTAAAGGCTTCCCCAACTATATGGCCCATTGAGATGCACAGGAATGCAAAAGACACAATTTGATTATAAAAGTATTATGACCATTATGAATCCTTTTGTGTATAATGAAAAGGACTAGTTTTAATTTTTGTCTGCATCCTTTTCAACAGGTTATAGATTCATGTAAGTTCACGGTCTAGATAAGGAGACACAAAACAAATTTTAACTGGGCTTTATTTTCTCACTCATTTTTAAAATCTTTGCATAAAATCACCTTGCTGAGTGATACTCTTCTTCCTTTTCTTGTCTGAGCTGTTGCTAACAGCTTTTAATTTGGGAAGTCTATCTCTGAGTTTACTGCGCCTCACTGGTTTCAGCTCAATTGTTTCTCCAGCCAGCAGAGCATTTCATTCCTCCTGAAGGTCACCGCAGGCTGCCAAGGCTTTGAAAACATACCATCTTTTCATTCATGCTGCAATCTTAACCCTGCAGTGCCATTAAAGGAAATAGAAGCAGGCATTCGACTTTTTCTATCAACAATTATTGAATTTATTGTAATATAAACTGAATTAGGCAATCAGTGAGCAAGGACCCTTTATAACTCCACCTTTTTTCAAGGCAATAGAAATTATTTTGGCATTTTAGTAGTTTGCCTGTGTACAGATAGTTATTTGTATAAATTATACAATCATGTCATCTGCTTTTGGAAGTTACTCTTCCAACCATGTCGCTACCAGTTGCAATAAACCAATGATGCAGGAAGCAGCCCCCATCTAAGGACACTCATAAAACGCACACCACATTGGCCATCTGTTGGAAGAGGGATGATATTAAATGTAATGTGGGTCTGGAACACATCCAGTATTGTTTATTCTGTCACATATCAGATGAGCACTGAAATCAAATTGATGATTTTTTAATTCCAAGGGGACAAGAAATGGAAGTAGAGAAGAAAGATGTTTCCAGATATATCCCAAACTGTGCAAGTAAAAACTTGATCAAGAAGCAAAAAAAAAAAAAAACCTACATCATATACTCCAAATATTTATTAAATTGGGCCCATCAAAATGCATACTTATATATTCCACGGTTAATGCCAGTAGAGAAAAAGTAAATCTCTCTTAGATCAAGAAGTTAATCAAGTCATCAGCACACATTATTTCTAAGATTTTAAAGAACATTTCTTCTACTATTTTACATAGGATAAAAATATTTTAGATTACTTTATATGCCGAAAGTTTAGATTAGCTTTTAGGAAATAAGGATAACTCACTGGGTGTTTTTGTTTGTTTTGCTGTTGGTGTTGTTTGCAAATTCCAGAGCCATGAAATTGTTGTACAGCAGTTTCAGTTTGGAAGATAAAATGCAATGAAATGTTCTTTTTAAAAGCAAGTTACCCTGCTGTGTTTTAATGGGAAATTCAATGGAGTTTGATTCAAAGATTTGATTTACCATCTTAGATTTTCCAATTATTAGTGAGGTGACTTGGTGCATGCAATTTGATTTATCTGAGTCTTGGTTTAAGTGTAAATGTGGCAAGTAGAGAATTTATATCCTGTATCTCATAAAATCTAAGGCATCATGAAGTATAAATAATGTTATTTTCAGTTTTAGTTAAATATATAGGACTTTGAAAGAAATCTTACGATTTGTCATGTTCTCATATAAAAGTGTACTGTTCATGTCCAAGTGACCTCTTCTTCCAGAATCACAAACAAGGGCAATCTTTAACATACTTGGAGTAAGCTGCAGTATACAGTCCATTTATGGACCTCCCTTCAGAATGAAGGGGCTAAAGGAAATGCAAAGGAATTCTTTAATAGTCTTAAAATTCCAGTAAGAAAAAAATATTCTTTATTCAAGATTTTGTGTAATGTCTATGGATACGAAACTTGAATGGCGTATTATATAATATTTTAAATTTTTAGGTATTTTTATTTGAAAGAGAGAGGGGGAGAAATCTTCCATCTGCTGGTTTTCTCCCTAAATGCCTACAACACCTAAGGTTGGGCCAGACTAAAGCCAGGAAACTGATGCTTAATGTGAGTCTCCCAGATAGGCAGCAGGAACCCAACTGTTTGATCCATCACCTACGGTGCGTTACCAGGAAGTTGAAATCAGAAGAGGAGACTGGGCTGAACGTAGGCACTCCAGTATGGGAATATGGGAACGTCAAGCAGCATTTTAACTACTGGGCCAAAAGTCTATCCTGGTTGTGGTATTTTTTATACCAGTTTTACTGAAAGGCATTTTATCCACTCATTTGCTCATTTAACAAATACTCAACTACTCATTGAACAGCCTTAGTAGTCTAGTCACCGACTTAGCCAGGAACAAAAGTGAAATGGTGCCTGTCCTTGCAAAACTTATACTTTGGGGAGTGACACCAACATCACGTAGTAAGCTGATATATTTACAAATCATCTGAAGCAGTATAAAGGAACCACAGAGTAATGCCAGTGACTGTGTCAGGGATAGAGGGTGGAGAAAAAGCCATGGGGAGACATGGCTTACTTTTGACAGGGTGGCTAGTGATCTCACTTCTGTATCATTAAAAAACATGTTAAAACACATACACAAACAAGAGAACGGGACATCCTCATCAACAGCACTGTTAACTCAAATGCTGAAATCACAATGTCATTAGAGAAGTTTTTCTCCATTTGAAAGTTTGAACTCTGAGCTCTTAAAAATGTAACTGGCGAGAGTTTAGCCCACTGCAGTGCGAGCAGATGCCACCCAAGCTCCCCTACCCTGACCTGCCAAGGCTCATTAATCTCTACCGTTTAACACCTCACCATTCATGGCTCTTCATCCTGGGCAGTGAACTACATTTTGTTCATTCATGTCCAGCCCACAATGCAAGGTAACCAATTAGGAAAAACTGTAATGCCTATACCCAAAAGCATGGTACCTATTTTTAGGAAAAATAATTCTTCCAGTTCTTCAATTCAACTTCATTCCCTTTTTCGCTGACTTCAAACCCATGTGTATTATTCTTCTACTCATCACTTGTTCCAACAGCTATTTTTTTCTCACCTATTCTCAGACTTCTTAGGTAGAGCATATTTTTTTTTCTTAATAACTCTAACAACAAAAAAATTGCCCTGGGCAAAATTATAATAGTAAAATATAGGTCATTTTTTCTATGTATTAATCCTCTGCACATCACTATTTCCTGTTTCCATGTACAAACCCCATCTTTTACTTTTTCTCTAGTATAACTAAACAAATTCTACTCCATTTCCCTCTTACATATTATACACTAGTCAGAGCATTCAGTATCATGGTTACAAATAAGGGCTCTGATTTCAGCAGATCACAGTTCAAATGCCCACTTGGCCTCTTACCTCCATAAGTAAGTAAATGAACCTCTTGGGGAAATGCAAGCACTTACTTCATCAAATTGTTATGAAGATTAACTCGAATGGAAATCATTCTGCACCATGCTTAGACTTATCAAGTGCTCAGTATCTGTTAGTTATTCCAATTCCAAAGTCTTTTCGAAAGAAAGACTAAAAGATCATTTTTACCAATTCCTATCAGGTAGTAGAGAAATAAGATGCTGGTCAGCCTATGATCTTGGCTGTATTTTGTTTTGCTTTATTTTATTTGTCTACCAAAAAACAGTGGCCATCCATATATAATATAAATACTTATTCAACTTTATGTAGCTTATATTAAATGTTATTGGTTTATTTGTATGTCTGTGAAGATGTTAAATATTCCAACCACATGAACACAATAAGAACTCTATATTTTCTTAAATTTAATATATTTCTTTTGGATTATCCAATTCACATGAATCATTACGCAACTCTTACAATGTAGAGCAACTCTTTACCTTTAGATTCAAAGGAGTTATTATGAGAATGAATTCACAAAAAAAAAATAGCTGGAAAGAATGATTTGTTTCTGAAAAATTTTTGTAAATTTGACTCACATGTAATATTGTCTCTGGTTACCAGCTGTCACTACCATTATGATCTGTTGGTGCTTTGTTAAGGCCACTTCAGAAGTTATAGTTTTTTTTAAGGTAGAACTACTGGCTATCATCTTTTTTTTTTAAATTTATTTTTAAGGAATACAAATTTCATAAGTACAACTTTAGGAATATAGTTATTCTTCCCACCATACCTGCCCTCCCACCCACACAGAAGTTGTATTTAAAAGACAATTTGAGGCCAGTGCTGTGGCATAACTGGTAAAGCCAATGCCTGTGACACCGGCATCCCACATGGGTGGAGATTTGTGTTCTGCCTGTTCCACTTCGATCCAGTTCCCTGCTAATGCAGCACCTGAGAAAGCAACAGAGGAGGTCCCAAGACCAAGGGTCCAAGGTCCTGGCTCTTGGCTTTGGTCTGGTCCAAGCCTGGTTGGTACAGTCATTTTGGGAGCGAACCAGCGGATGGAAGATTTCCCTCTCTCTATCTCTCCAGCTCTTTAACTGTCTTTAAATAAATAAATCTTTTCTTAAAAAAAGATAATTTTCTCATTTTATTTTTTCTCTTTTTTGGTGCTGAGCATTTGTGTGTGTGTGTGCGCATGCCCAACTGTATACATATATACAATAACATAAAGCTGTCTCATATATATATGTGTGTGTATATATATATATATATGGTGTGACACAGCTTAATGTTATTTTTTCAGAGAGTTTGTATCTTGCCTTTATACTAACAATTATGTTGGAAATCACTTAATATGTGTTTACTTCAAGTTCTATCCTATTTTTTCTTATAGTTGAATAGTATTCTACAGTATGAATACCTGTTAATATAGTTCATATAGTTCACTATAGTTAATATAGTTCTAACTGATGGACATTTAGATTTTTTGCAGTCTTTTTTCATTACAAACAATATTCAATTAGTATACTTCAGTTCCTTTGCATGCACATGTGAGTATTCCTTTATATACCTGATTCTTGCTTTTTTTTTTTAATGGGCCCATCATTATTCCAATAGAGTTTAGCAACTCACTACTTCCTATATATATATATATATATATATATATACATATATAAAATAGATGGCAATCAAGTTCAATTAGCTCCTTATAAAAGATTGCATCCAATCTTTTATTATAGGTGATGAAATGGTGGTGACAATAAGGTAATTAACAAAATTTGTTCTTGAGTATCGATGAGACATTCCCTGGAAAATCTTACAAAAATAAATAATGGAGTGGGTACTTTGGACTGAACTATTCTTGAGACTTTACATACACTGTCTTTAATTCTTACAGTTAGACGGTTTCATTATGCCTACTTTTCAGTTAAAGAGACTGATACTCAGCTTAAATTGAGAATTTGCCTGATATTACAAATTAAGTGCTTTACATCTTGATTCAACAATGACCAAAAATGAACATATATATATATATATATATATCCTCAAGTCCATGAAGTCTCTCTAACACATGCTCACTCATTTTGTCTTTGGAATCTTTCTGTCCATAAATTCAAGGGAGCTACTGAAATGACCTTCGGTGAGATCTAATCTTTTGTCTTTTCCCATCACTCTCTGAGTGACTTCACTCCAACAGTAGCTCAAATACACCACAAACTGCTCTTTCAATCTAGTATTCATGATTTGTCATCTGTACCCACTTCCCTTGGCCCTCACTGGTATCTGCATTGTTTTGGTAGCAGTATGAGTGGACAGGGGCTTTCTACCTACTTGTACTTGAAATAAGGACGGTTGAGGGCTGTGGTGATCAAGTAGCATGCCTAGCCTCTTACCTCGCTTCAGTCAAGCAGCCGTATTTCTATTTGCTTTATGTGTAGGAAAGGCAGGTGTATAAGATTTTACTTTAAGAATAACAAAATACACATAATTAAAACAAAATAAAAGCCATTAATATTGTGGAGATACCAGGTTTGCAAGGGTAGGACTCTACTCTCATTTTCACTCAGTGCTCAATGATTATGTTTTGTTGTTGTTGTTGTTTTTGTTTTTGGTTTTTTTTTTTTTTTTTTTTTTTTTTTTTTTTTTTTGGACAGGCAGAGTGGACAGTGAGAGAGAGAGAGACAGAGAGAAAGGTCTTCTTTTTGCTGTTGGTTCACCCTCCAATGGCTGCCACGGCCGGCATGCTGCAGCCGGCGCACCGCACTGATCCGAAGTCAGGAGCCAGGTGCTTCTCCTGGTCTCCCATGGGGTGCAGGGCCCAAGCACTTGGGCCATCTTCCACTGCACTCCCAGGCCATAGCAGAGAGCTGGCCTGGAAGAGGGGCAACCAGGATAGAATCTGGCGCCCCGACCGGGACTAGAACCCGGTGTGCTGGCGCCGCTAGGCGGAGGATTAGCCTGTTGAGCCACGGCGCCAGCCCAATGATTATGTTTTTAAGGAATGATTAGAGGATTGGCTTTTATTAATTTGGATCCTTTCTATATGCTAGTTGAAACTTTGGGCAATGGACCAACTGTTATAAATTTCTATAATCTTTAATTTTCTCCAACTATAGGACCCTGCTCCTGTACCCAGTATCATTGCGGAGACTAAAAATGTAAAAGTACCTAGTACAGTGCTTGATATATTCTACTAGGGTTTAAGTGTCTGTCCCCTCCCAAAATCATGTTGAAATTTAATACAATTATCAACAGGTAGGGCTCTGCCTTCACGAGTGGATTAATGCCATCACCAGGAGAGTTGGTTGCTTATTGTGGGAGTGGGTTCCTTAAAAAAACGGGGGGTGGGGGGGAGGGATGAGTTTGGCTCCTCTCTCTCTCTCACATACTCTCTCTCTCTCCCTTTCGTTTTTGCTCTTGCTCTCTCTTCCCCCGACCCCCAACCAATTCTATCTGCCCTTCCATCATAGGATTACACAGCAAGAAGCTCCTTGTCAAATGCCAAGCCCTTGATCTTGGACTTCCCAGTCTCTAGAACTGGAATGCTGGAATGCACTCAAATCAGTTCTGCTCTGTCAGTGCCAGGTGGAGTGTGGCTCTCTCAGCCTATGAAAACCAGCCTGGACTCAGCTCTCGGTGCTCTGGATTCAAGAGATTAGAGCATGACTAAAACCTGAACACAGAACCCATTAAGAGCAAGGGTTTTACTGATCAGGAAGGTCTGCTACTAAGACCTCCATCAGAACTTGCCTCACCAGTGCTTCTGCATACCAGCTTGTTGTCCCTAACTCATACAATCTGACCCAGACTTCAGATTTGGGAGGCTGATTGGAGCCTTACCTCCAGTCATGTTGCTGTGCAATCACCCAGTAAAGCCTTTCTTTTCTCAAAAGCTGGTGCTAGCATAGGCTTCTTTGCAAATGGGGCAGTGCACCCTTGGTTGATAATAGAATTGTGAGTCAATATATTTCCTTTTATTATAAATTAGCCAGTCTGTGGTATTCTGTGATACCAGTACACAATGAATGAAGACACATTTTAACTTTTGGCTTTACTGTTTCCTGTAACCAAACCTACTTTTACCTAGAGTCCCCTGTCCTCTTTCCTGTTTAAATTTTTCTTCACTAGTACCACTAAAGGTCTTTTTTCTAAGTTTTTTTTAAACTAATAAGAATTATTTTCCATTTATTTGGGAGGGAGAGAAAGAAAGAGAGCAAGCTTCCACCCACTGGTTCACTCCACAACTGCTCAGAATGCCTAGGGTTGGGCCCGGTGAAAGCCAGGAGCTAGAACAAAACCCAGGCCTCCAATGTGAATGACAGAAATCCAATTACTTTAGCTACCACCACTGCCGCCCAGGTTCTGCCTTGGCAACAACATGGATTCAGGAACTGGAGCCCAGACTGAACCCAGGCACTCCGTGTAGGAGGAAGGTACCCCATCCTAAGTTCTACTTTAAACACCAGGTTCCCTCAGAGTTTTTCTCAATGAAGGTGGCTAGAGATAACTGCTCTGCTCCCTTACCTATTGTCTTTACTATTCTGTTTGGATTCAGTGTGTCCTGGCTTGTGTCACTGCTCTCAGTGTCCACATTCTCTTTAAGGTTATAAACTGAGAAAGTTGAGAACTCCATTCCATTGTCCCTTCTCAGTAGTATCTGGTTGTTGATAATAGTGCAAGTTCACTGACTATAAAGATCTTACAAAATACATCTAACAAAGTATCAACTATTAATATCAGCATAATAGAATATAATATTTACTTGAAAGCATTAGATCTGGCACAATATACAATGTTCTACAAAACCTACATATTAATTTATCTTTTCTTCACACAGACATACACATGTACATATCTGTGTATGGCATCTGACTTTGTATGATTGTTGGTATATGTCTATATCTCATGCTAATGACAGTGGAAAAAAGGCCAGTCTAGTACTTTTCATTCACTTAATAATTAAAAACTTCGTGACTTGATAGAAAAGTCTTTCAAATTAATTATTTAAGTCATACTTACAATAAATGGAAAAGCTACTTTTTCTTACGATCACTATTGAATTTACTCTTCTCTTTGCCATTTAGATTAATGTACTATAAAACATTTTTCATTTATACAATGCTTGATACTATACAGACTTTTCCTGAGAGCATGTTCAATTCTTGTTAGTAGTATTAACTCCAGATAATAGAATTTTTACCACCAAAGTCAGAAAAGGAAAACTTGTGCCTGCTAATATATTTCCTGTGCACTGAAAAGTAAATGTGGTTTTAAAGTAGCAACATAATGTGTCTTCGGGAATGTGTATACATTTTCAATTTGTTTTACTCTAACCCTCAAAATAAATAAATCTATGCTAGTCTACTGGCTTCAAAGCAACTTAACCTTAATTTTAAGACCATACTAAAAATATTGTCTGCACAACCTTCCCTAATCAAGTTTGAAAGAGACAGATGGGCCTGCTTTTTCCATGCACTATGTTTATAGCTACAATCTACATTTGCTCACATAACACATTAAAAAAAAATCAGCTAGAGAACTGAAATCAGAGAAAGCGATTCCAAATTCTAAGTATGTATCCTAAATCTAAAAAGGCAGCACATTGCTGCCTTTAAATCCCCCTTTAATAATGATCAAAATCGAATCCATTTTAGCAAAAGTAATAAAAGTGAAGAGACCTGTGTTTGAAAAGACAGAAATTCTGAAGATCATTTCTGTAAACGTTGCTAGGGTATCACGGGAGAAAATTCCTTGTAACTTATTTCCCTCCCTCTTGCCTTTTATAAATCTCTGTCTCTCTGAAGGTCATTTTGACTAGGCCACTAAGAAGACTAGATATAGTACTGAGATGTGGCAGGCATTCGTACCTACTGGTATGGACAGAATTAACCTTCCCAAATATTCACTGCTCCTTTCTGATGGAGATTTATATTTCCTCAAGCATTTCATTGTATTAGACCTGGCTGCAGAAGTTAATTTGGCTAACAAAATGCACACAAGCAACTTAAGTCACTTCAGCAGGGAGAATTTTAGAACCAGGTGTCTACTGTTATCTCCTGCCCCTTTGCCACAAGACAAGCAGTGTTCCCAAAAAACACTGCTCTGTTGATTAAGGTTCTAGAGTTTAAGTAACTTAGAGCAAAGTCCTCCAATCTGCAACGGATGCACAGTGGGAGAAGTGAACCTCTTATATACAAAGCCGCTGGGAGTGGTCACTTGTTACTTTGGCATAAAGTTAGCTACTCCTCACTAATGTATGTGATAACAAGCTGTACACTAGAATGAAGTGGATCGCTCTCACCTAGAAGGTGTGAAGGCAAAAATATGAAGCCAGACTATTATTGGAATTAGAGAAAGCATATGTAAAAGTACATGACACATATTCAATGGTAGGTAAATTATGAAGAACTCATGTTTGGGTGACTATTATGTGTGTATGTGTGCTGGGGTTGGAGATGCAAAAGGTAAAATTATTTGTAAGCCCATTTGTTAGTACAGGAACACCCACATTTTATCCTCAAAAGTCAGTATTTTTCACTTAACTTATAGTGGGCATTAAGATCAGTAGATAAGGTCATGAATTTCTAAAATCAGACAGATAGGTGGAAACTCCTACCTCTACCTCTTCCTAACTGTTCAACTTTCTGCAATTTAGTTTAAGCTGCAATTTCTTTGTCTGCAAAAAGTAGAACATGGAATCTAAGTCATAGAAATTTTGTGAAGACAATAGAAAATACATGATACAGGTCTTAGATAGCATATGACATACAGTGGCTGTTCAACCAATGCAAATCTTGTTACATTCCCTTTCAATAATGGATTGCTAAGTGTAAAGTTATCCAGAGGAAAAGGTCTAGTGGCACACCAAGTTAAGCCATCTTTGAGTCATATACACACCAATCAGAGTGCCAGTTGGAGTGCCAGCTTCTCCACTTCTGATCCAGCTTCCCACTAATGGGAAGGCAGCAGATAATAGTTCAAGTATTTGGGTCTCTGACACCCATATGGGAGACTCTAATAGAGTTTCAGGCTCCCGGCTTCAGCCTGGCCAAGCCCCAGCTATTGTGGGAATTTAGAGAGTGAGCCAGATGAAGATCTGTGTATGTGTGTCTCCCTCCTTCTGTCACTCACTCTGCTTTTCAAATAAATAAATAAATCTTAAAAAACAAAGCTATCCATAGTATAAAGCCATAGTGGCTTAAGGTTGGTTAAAGAATACAAGTTTCCAGGGGTTGGCATTGTGGCACAGCATATTAAGCCTCTCCTGCGGATGCTGGCATTCTATATTAGAGCACCTGTTTGAGTCCCTGCCACTCTGTATCCAATGTAGCTTCCTGCTAATGTGCCTAGATAGCAGCAGATGATGGCTCAATTCCTTTATTGCCAGCTACTTAGGTAGCAGATCTGTATATAGTTCCGGGCTCCTGGCTGGCGTCTGCCTGGCTCAGATCTAACTGTTGCAGCCATTTGGGGAAATAAACCAGTAGATGGATCTCTCCCCCTCCCTCCCTTCCTCCCTGTCTCTCTCTCGCTTTGCCTTTCAAATAAATTAATCATTTTTTAAAAAACAAGAGTACCAGTCTATGGTTTTGGATCTTACTTTGGGACAGAGGTGTTTCAGAGATTCTTGAAAGAAAAATACAGCTTTCATTTTAGGGCCCAAGAGGTCTGGAAGGAACCTTTTTGGAGGGATGCAGAGTTGGAAGGCCAGCAGCAGCAGCAGGGGACTGCCTGTCCCTTCTGTTGACAAAGACATCCTGGAAAGAATCCAGCCGGGGGTTGGTTGCTTCTTCCTGTTATATCTTATTCCTGAGATATGAGGTCCAGGGGAAGAAGAAAAGGAAGGTTTTATATGAGATAAACACAACCTAACAGAAGAGTTGCTATATATTGCTATGGTCATGACTGCACCTAAAATATAACTGTGTGAAAATGCTTACCCACTATGGCCCCAGCTTAAATGACAGGGCTGCCAGCTCTCAGTGGCACCCAATTTAATGCCTGGGTGAGAAAAGTCAGCAAGTTTCTAAGCTTCTGGATAATATGACAGAGTTCTGTGTTCTTTTCATTTCTTTTCTGAAAACATCTCTAACTTGGCCCTGGAGGGGCAAGTAGTTTTTGACATGGGCAGGTTTCTGGTTTCAGCTCATCACTTTTATTCATCATTTACACATGGCTTTTGACATTCAATCACAGTACAATGAAACAAAATCCTTGGACCTAAAACATTCTGATGCAACATTAGCTTGATAGCTCTAAGTTTTACAAAATGAATCCCCCCACCATTATTTAATCACAATGGGGGCTACAATTTATTCTCTAACAGTTTCCTGTAGAAATCTGTCCATCAAAATAAATTCCTTGTGCGCTTGACGTATCAGCTGTCAATTACTGACTTGTTTTTTGTTTCCTTTACCTGTTTCAGCCAAAGTCTGTTCCAATTTTTGAGACAAATGGTCTAGATGCACAAAGTCTATCAGTATCCTCTCCAAACAGTAAGATTCTGATATGAATGACATTCATCCAACATATCCAAGCACATTCTGACATATTAGGGATGAGCTCTGTAGGCCTGCAAAAAGTCCACTATAGCCTCTCTCACCTCTACCAATGTTTGAGATCACTACTCATGCTTTCCAGTGATTCAAATTGCTGATCACGTGTCTCACCCAACTTAAGGATATTATAATAGAAGGTAACTCTAGTCATACTTCTAGTCAACGAAGTACTGTTCAACTAGGTAATGATGGTTATTTACTCAGGGATGTCTACAGTTGGTTTCACGCCAATCGAGAGAAAATATTGGGGCTGGCATTGTGGCAAAGTGAGTAAAGCTGCTGTCTGTGACACCAGCATCCCATATGGGTGCTGGTTCATGCCTGGCTGCTCCACTTCCAATCCAGCTCCCTGCTAATGATGGCCCAAGTGTATGGATCCCTACCACCCAGGTGGGAGAACTGGATGAAGCTCTTTGTACCTCCAACCAGGCCCAGCACCCACCATTGCAGCAATCTAGAGAGCGAATCAGCAGATAGAAAATCTCCCTTTATCTCTGTGTCTTCCTCTCTCTCTCTTTGTAATTCAGACTTTCAAAATAAATAAATAAATCTCTTTGAAAAGAAAGGGTTGGGGTGGGCACTAGTAGTCGGTAAAGCCAATATCTGCAATGCTGCATCCAATATGGGTGCTGGTTGCTATCCCAGGTGCACTATTTCCATTCCATCCCCCTATTAATGGCCTGGGAAAGCAACCATGGGCCCTTGCAACCATGTGGGAGACCCAGATGAAATTACTGGCTCCTGGCTTTGGACTGGCACAGCTCCGGCCATTGTAGCCATTTGGTAAGTGAACCAGCAGATGGAAGATCTCTCTTTCTCTCTCTCTCTCCGAATCTCCTTCTCTCTGTCTGTATCTCTGCCTTAAGAAAGGAAGGAGGGAAGGAAGGAAGGGAGGAAGGAAGGAAGGAAGGAAGGAAGATGGGATTATTTAAACAAAGATTCTACAAATCCCTTAGGATTGCTTTAGAGGAGGCGGTGAACACTGGCTGCATCAGTCTCATCCCCCAATTTCTCAATGAGTGAATTACTAGGTTTTGCATCTGCAGAAGACTTGTGCATCCTCATCAGCAGGGAATCTGTCTTGGGACCAAGATCCAAGAAGTTTCTGTAATTCAGATGAGCTAGTTATCGAGGCACAAGAGATGAGGGATAAAATAACTTGTTTAGATCACAAAAAGAAACTGTGTTTTATGGCAAAATGTTCTACTTTAAAAATAGAATAATGGAATTTTACTCAATATTGATCAAAATCATTTAACTGTCTCAAAAACATATTAGCACAGCAATATGAATAAAATGGCATTTCTTTGTTAAGTCTGGTTGAGTTTTGGGGACAGTTTCAGCAAGAGTTTGGAAAGGAGGATAGGTTTTGAACATAGCTATTAAGTACGTGAAACACACATAGAGGTGGAGAGAGGTATCTTAAGGAGTTTTGCTGATGCTACTATCCAAATTACTGATTACCTTTCCCTGTCAAACTAGGATTTCTTCCAACCACTCTTTATGCAGGTCTTATGTCAAAAGCAAAGAAAAATGACCAAAACAAAACAAAAGAAAAGCAAACCCACCCAGTTTTATTGCTATATGTGGTCAATATAAGTATCACTCAAATTATTCACTTACAGCCTATTTTGACTGACCTCAATGCCAACTTCCTCCTGAAAGTTCCGGACCCTTTTCCTTCACAGCCTCTTCCTCATATACCTATGATTTCATTCAACACAGATCTATTGAGCACCTACTATGTGCCACACAATCTTTTAGCATGCTTGGGCTATACTGGTGTACAAAAATTCTTGTCCTCAATGGAAATTACCTTCTAGTTGTTAAGAATGGCGAGATGATAATGAATTAAGAATAATTTAATTATAACATAAATATTTACTTTTGTCACAACTCCTTGAAGCCACAGGACTGCTTCTGCTTGTTCACCTCTTGTGCACATAGTAGGGCCTCAATTAAGTATTTCTCTAATGACTCAATATGGAATTGAGTAATGACAACAAAAGCCAGACATTCTTAAAAGAGATTACTTGAGTCTTTATTCCTCAGTACTAATTTATGAACTAGCAGAGTAATTAGAGCAGTTGCATAGTAGAGCTTCTAATTTTATAGATCTAATTTTGGAAAGTTTTACAGTTGAGTTGTCAAACATATCCCATCTCAATGCTCACAATGCTTCTTTTTAGTCAGTGCCTATGAGTCTCATGCACTTTTTTTCAGTGAAGAATCTTCTCTTCTTGGTTTTTACTAAAGTTCTAAATACAAACAAACCTCCATTCTTAATCGGATTCAAATATCAGAATACTTTAAGACTTAGTAGTTCTTTAGATTCAGGGTGTTAGTGAAGTTTAATGGTTTAATATTCAAAGTAACTCAAGTAGTCTTAACTGTATGCCCAACTGCATATCTGTATTTGGTATCCACAGAACTACCTTTTCTTAGAATTTACTTTTAGTATAATGTAGAATACAGATATCCTCTTGAATGTTTTTTAAATACCTTTATTAGAATGATTGTGTTTGCAAACAAAAGTTATACATTCTCCACCTTATAAAAATTTATTTAGTGGCAGATTTGGGGTTGTGAACACATTCAGGAGTCACAATGTACTTCTGGACACCAGAACGTATCAGCCCAGTGGGCTGGCCACATCCTGTGTGGGATCTCCACTGTTACCCCTCTTCAGACTCCCTTTAGATATCCTCCTTGCTCTTTAGTTTACGTCCACTAGAGGGTGAGTGGGAGAGAGAAAGAAAACTCAGAAAGGACAGGTTCTCAGATCTGCTGAACACTTTGACGATGGAAATTAGTCTGAGGATCAATTTAGGATTCTCTATTCATATTCATCTTGCCTCTCATTGCCATGGATACATAAGTTGATTTTTATGAATATAGTATTTATAACAGCAAACTACAAGATGGCAGTGTTTTATTCTGAGTCTATTTTTGCAACTTGAAAAATAAATGCCATCCAGATAACTTAAAACAGCACTTTGAAAACACACTATGCTATCCCAATAAAAAGAAGTTCAGAATATGGAACATCAGATTTTTTCCTTCAGAACTTAGACCACTGTTAAATATGGAATTGGGTTCCATGAGCATTAGAAAATACATGAAGTTACACAGCTAGTTCTATTGATAATGTCCCAATAAGCTGACCAGTTTATATACTTTAAGCAACATAAACAGTGAAAATAGTGAGTGTCATTTAAGTTAAGGTTTGCTAGTTTTAGTCATTTTCAAAATCTTTCTGATTAGCACCTGTCTACATATTTTGGATTAATGATGTTAGAAAGGTGATCAAAATATTGAACTCCTATTGAAATGCTTGGAATATCTCATTATAGGTTCACATAAAGACCAGCCAAGTGAGTGAATCAAGATAGGGTGGTGGAAATCATGTGGGACATCTTAGATAATTTTTTTTTTTTGACAGGCAGAGTGGACAGTGAGAGAGAGACAGAGAGGAAGGTCTTCCTTTTTGCCTTTGGTTCACCCTCCAATGGCCGCCGCGGTAGCGCGCTGCGGCCGGCGCACCGCGCTGATCCGATGGCAGGAGCCAGGTGCTTCTCCTGGTCTCCCATGGGGTGCAGGGCCCAAGCACTTGGGCCATCCTCCACTGCACTCCCTAGCCACAGCAGAGAGCTGGCCTGGAAGAGGGGCAACCGGGACAGGATCAGTGCCCCGACCGGGACTAGAACCCGGTGTGCCGGCGCCGCAAGGCGGAGGATTAGCCTAGTGAGCCGCGGCGCCGGCCCATCTTAGATAATTTAAGTTCATGAGCTGGAAGCTGCACCTTCTTCACTCTGTGTTGCAATATTTACCTGTCAATCAGGGGACCCTTCCTCAGGAAGTACTTCCTCTTACCCAGGACATGAAGTTGGTACCACAAAAACACTTCCATTTTTCTAAAGTTCATAAAAAGCTAGGAAGAGTGGAAGCTTGCTCTCTCCTCCTTGTGGACTCAAGACAAGCAGAGAAGGGTATGATAATTCCCTTTTCTTTGGCCCATTCTCCCTTAATATAAAAACCCTAATAAGCCTGTATATTTTTCTCACTTTGTAAATAAAGTTTATCACACAGCATGCCATGTGTGGGCCTGTACTTAAGATTGTTCTGTAAGTAAAAGACAAGAGTCTGGACAATTAATTTGGGCCCAAGCTAGCCCCTAATAGAAATGCAATATTAGGGATAACAGGAGATACATCAACCTATTCACTGTACAAAAAAAGTATGTAAATTACAATCAATTTTAAAATTTAGAGTACATATAAAGCCAATTTGATAACGTGCTTTTCTAATACAAGTACTCAATAACCCAGAGATATGTATAGGGTTACTTACAAAAAGGAAAGGAAGGAAGGAACAAAGGAAAGAAGGGAGGAAGGAAAGAAGCAAGGGAGGAAGAAAGCAAAGAAGAGGGGGAAGAAGAATGAAGGGAAGGAAAGAAAAGAGGAAGGGAGGGAGGAAAGGAAATGTTTTGTATAGTCAGAAGTTGCTAATTAACAGGGATTAACTGTGCTTCTCTTTATCTCCAGTATACAAACACCTCCATACCCCACCTCCAACAGATATAAAGAGACTCAATAACAAAAACACTGCCACACAATTCCAGAATAGGAGTCAATGGCTGGCACTGGACTACTTTTTATCCTTGTACAATCTGCCTGTTTTCTTTAAAAAAAAAAAAAAAGGAAAAGGAAAAAAGACATTTTACAGCTACTATTTTTCTTTTTGTAAAATCACAGACACTCCCACGTAGAACGAGCTCAATTCCAGCCAAACTGTGTGTATTTTTAAATAAGGAAAACAGTCTTCCAGTTCTATGTTAGCAAAGTCACCTCTTACTGCCAGTGCTAATGCTAAACATGTAATAATACTTTATTGTCATGAGCAGGAATCTGCTTTGCTAATTAAATGCAGCTGTCAGTAATTACTACTTGTCAGTGTAATCTATTTTAGGGAGTTCTACTTTAAATGATAAAAGATGAGTCTGATACTGAGAGGGTGGGATAGGCAAGGTGACTGCTTACTTCCCCAGATCAAAAACTCACTTCTTCATGGCGGATGAATAACTTTATTATGACAATGTCTTAATAGGGCTATTCTGTATTTCTGTAGTGCATGAGCAATAAAGTTTGTAATTAAATGGCTTTTTCAATAACTGAAATCCACGTGCCATCCTTCTTAGTAACACTAACAAGGACCAGGACTTCCACAGTTACAAAATCATCCTGATAGTAACAGTTTGTAGCAGATGCTCAGTTGATAAGAAAAGAAAGAATGGTGAAGCCACTATACTCTCTACCATCAAATATTTAGTTCAGTAAGAATACACTTACTTGTCGGCAAACTTGATTAGATATAGAAGAGAATCGTTTTGAAGGGGACAGTGTTCTTTGCATACATTTTTCAGCTACTCAACCTGACATTCTCTGGGAACATGGTTAGACTTGAGTTTTGGTTTCTGAAATTAGCAAATGAAAAAAAAAATCATAGTGTTTGTCTGTAAAACTAATTTCTATTAACCGATTCTGAAATGAACCTGAAACTCTAATAGCTCTACATCTGCAGGCCTAAAAGCAATGTCAAGACAAGGATAATGGTAGCCTGATGGGCTCCACAGGAGAGGTGCTCGGGCTGCCACAGACACTGGCATTGTGTCTAGGGTCGAAAGGGAGCAGACCTTTTGCCCTCACTTCCCCTGACATTAAAAATGAATGTGGTGGCTGTGGGAAAGAGAAGCTGGAGTCCCAAGGAGTGAAGTGATGGGCTGTGGAAGGAGCAACGAAAAACAAAAAATGAGCAGAGCAGGAAGCATGAAGGAGGCCTGGCGCACACGCAACTTTACCCCACTGAGGCAGCAAGACACATCACACCCCTCGGAGTACCCTGACGGCCTCATCCTTCTTCCTCCACCATCTGCTTTATATCCAACACTGCAATAAGTCCTCATGTTACTGCATAATTAATTATCTCGTTATAGGTCCCAACAAATTTGGCAGCTACCCTTCTGAATACAGCACATAATTTAAATAGAATTAAGTTTTTTGTCCTTGGACACAGGGGAAAGTTTTTCTATGAAAAATAATGGGAAAAAAACTTAGAATCTCCTAAATGCATTTTAACACACAGTAGGCAAAAATTAATAACGTGCATTCTTTTTCCTGGTATTCCTCCTTTGGATAAAGAATGCATCATCCAGTAGGAATGACAAAATTGCCCCCTTTTCCATAGTATAAATTTTTACTCCATATATGAGGAAATTTGGAATATCCCAGGTACTTCTAAAAATCAGAACTTCAAGGTTATTAAAATTAAAAATTCAAAGTGATCTGAATTTCAATAGAAGGAAGAATACCTGGGGGCACGAAGAGGGGCAGCACTGTGGCATACTGGGACACCAGCATCCCACAGTGCGGTTGGCTGCTCCACTTCTGATCCAGCTCCCTGCTACTGGCCTGGGAAAAGCTGAGAAAGATGGTCCAAGTACTTGGGCCCCTGCCACCCATGTGTGAGACTTGGAAGAAGCTCCTGACCTCTGGCTTCAGTCCAATCCAGCCCTGGCCATTGTGGGCATCTAGGGAGTGAACCAGTAGATGGAAGATCTTTCCCTCTGTCTCTCCTACTTTCTGTGTAACTCTACCTTTCAGATAACTAAATAAATCTTCTTTTTTTAAAGATCTGTTTAGTTATCTGAAAGGCAGAGCTACAGAGAGACAGAGGAAGAGAGAGAGAGAGAGAGAGAGAGAGAGAGAGAGATCTTTTAACTGCTGATTCACTCCCTAAATGGCTGCAATGGCCAGAGCTAGACTGATCAGAAGCCAGGAGCCAGGAGCTTCTTCAGGGTCTCCCAAGTGGCTGCAGGAGCTCAATAATTTGGGCCATCTTCCACTGCTTTCCCAGGCCATAGCAGAGAGCTGGAGCGGAAGTGGAGCAGCTGGGACTGGAACGGGCACCCATATGGGAGGCTGGCACTGCAAGCGCCAGCTTTACCCGATACACCACAGCGCTGACCATATAAATAACTCTTTAAAAATAAAATTAAAAAAAAAAAAAGAGATGGGAAGAACATCTTTAACAACCACTGAACCTTTTAAAAACCAGCATTTATTGAGAGAGAAAAAACAAGTTGGACACAGATACTAGGTGGGGACTCTGAAAAACTTGCTGATTTTTGTGGGTTGCTATTACCTCTCCCACACTGCAGTGATTAAGCAAACAAGCAGTCATACTCTGAACTCATTCTGCTGCTGATGTGCTGGGGATACAGTAGGTGCTTAATGAACAGTGCTGCTATCACAATTTGGAGCTATTATGATGATACTGAGCTCCTGCAATGCTTCCCAGAATCCACTCCAGCTGGATGAAGTGAGTGCATGATGCGTGGTGGCCAAGTGTTGAGGCATCAGGGTCAACATTCCCAGCCCTCTGGTTTGGTGATGTGCAGCAAAGAGCACCTGCGGGCTCCCCAG
This sequence comes from Lepus europaeus, assembly GCF_033115175.1. Lineage (NCBI taxonomy): Eukaryota > Metazoa > Chordata > Mammalia > Lagomorpha > Leporidae > Lepus > Lepus europaeus. The sequence continues at coordinate 112,470,894 of NC_084829.1, forward strand.
GGCTCCCCATTCACCAAGATCCCCAGATCCCTTTTCTGCAACACACGCTCCTCCTAGATGAGGCAGCCTTCTTTCCTAACTAGGAGATAAGCACCCCCCCACACACACCCTTGATTCTGTCCTAAACTAAAAAATGAAGCCTTTCTTCTCAAGCCCACTTTAGGTATCCAGGGAGTCTTGCACAAGACACAAGTACTGTAACATGACCAGAATGTCTATGTCAGCCCTAGGCTGGTAAGGGAAGAAGGCACAAGCCCAGTCTCTGAGGACTGGTCTCCTTAGACAGCAGACTATATGTATGGATCTCATAAAAATTTCTCAGCATAATTACTAATATATCCCTATTTATTTTCAAAAGTCTCCCCATTTGGATGGTGAATTCTATGGCTACCTACCTACATCACATGTAAGTCTCTGATACAGCTTTCCAACATTTCAATATTCTGGAACATTTATTTAGGTAGGGAATCATCTTTAGGTCAGAAATGGCTGACTGTGCCTCCGATGTTATTAAGTCGCTGGACAGTTCACAGTTGCCAGGGAACAAATCTAGATTGTTTCTCAAGGCATCAGAAATGTTTGGAGGTTACTAAAGTCAGAAAAGATACCTGGGGTGTCAAAAAGTTCATGGAAAAGTGTAATTAAAAGATAATTTTGGTGCAAAAATATTTTAACTTTATCCAATTTTTTCATAATATGCATTTTCCATGAACGTTTTGAAGACTCTGTGTGTGTGTGTGTGTGTGTAGGAAAACAGTATTTAGGAAACAGGGTATATATATATATATATGTATATATATACACACACACACATATATGGTACTTGTTAGACAGAAAATAGTTAAAGATTCAGAAAAGTATAAGATTTCAAATTAAGTTTATAAATGTAAGCAGACAAGATTAACTTGGTTCTTTTTAATTGCTCTACAAGCAGAGAATATTAGGTAATTCTTTTATATACTTTGGAGGGTTTAAAATGTGATATTTAAGTTTTCATTTCAGAAATACTATACCATCACAAAATAAGTCAGCTAAAATGGCTATAGTTTATATACTATATTAAAATGTATAGTAACATTTTCAGAGAATAGTATATTATACTTCATATGTTTTGAAGGTAATACATATTTCACACACTGTACTTTTTAGTCTTACATATTTTAGTCTTACATATGCATAGTTACTTACTAGGCAATCATAACGCACATCTAAAAAGGCTTCCTTCTGAATGTTTGCTGCCTTAGTACTAGAATACTCTCCGGGGGCTGGTGTTGTGCAGAGAGCTAAGCTACCACCTGCAATCCCAGCATCCTATATGGCTGCTCCACTTCTGATCCAGCTTCCTGTTAATCTGCCTGGGAAAAGCAGTGGAAGAAGGCCTAAGTGCTTGGGCCCTTTCACTCACGTGGCAGACCCAGATGAAGCTCCTGGCTCCTGGCTTTGGCCTGGCACAGCCTTGTTCATTGCAGCCATTTAGGGAGTGAACCAGCAGATGGAAGATCTCTCTTGATCTCTCCCTCTCTCTCTTTCTCTCTCTAGGTAACTCTGCCTTTCAAATAAATAAATAAATAAATTGTCAAAAAAAGAGAAAACTATTTGTCGTGTGATTATCATATATTATTACTTAAACTTTTGGTCTGAGGTTTTCACAGCAGTCATGGTAAAATAATTTAACTTCATACTTACTTCAAATCTTAAAAAAAGATATATTTTTAGGTCATATCAGTATACTAGTCACTGGATAAATAAAAGTACCACTGTATCACAGAATGTTAAGCTATCGTTTGCAAGGCCAGCATTCCCTACTGGAGTGCCAGTTTCAGTTCTGGCTGCTCTGCTTTCCCTTGCTAGGGAGCCTGGGAAAGCAGCAGAAGATAGCCCAAGTGTTTGGACCCCTGCCACCCACATGGGAAACCTGGAAAGGGCTATGGACTCTGAGCTTTGGTCTGACCCAGCCTTGGCCACTGAGAGTATTTGGGAGTATCCAACAGAGGGAAGATCTCTCTCTCTCTCTCTCTCTCTCTCTCTCTTTCTCTGTTTCTCTGCCTCTTCCTCTCTCTGTCACTCTTTCAAGTAAATAAAATAAATTTTTTAAAGAGAAACCTCAGACTTGAGGATATCAGTAAGGAAGTCATGCACATACAGTGTCGCCAGTAGTCACTCCCTGTCCCCCCAGACTGCCCCTCCACTCGAATGCCTAATTTTCTTAAACACACACACACACACAAAATAAATAACTTCACATTACACAGAGAAATGAGCTTAAATAATATGAATATTAGATATACTTAAAATCTGAATAGAAAAATAATTTTAAAATGAGCCCATGAACTATTATGGGAGCTTTCTTGATGATGCAGGAAAAGAAAATAAAAACATGAGGAAAAGTTTCCTGGTTATCTATAGACAAGCAATAGAGAAGTGGAGACTTAAACCTACTCCCAAAAATTTAACAACTGATATATAGATGCTTACTCTTGACACTAGAACTACAAAGACGGAGGAAACTGGGTTTGAGACTAGAGGGGGAGGTAGCATTTTCCCAGTTCTAGCAGAATTAAACTCTCATCCTCACACAGTGCCCCCACTTAGCTTCTCCAACCATGTAGCACATTGACTGCTACCTGCTTCTTTACCAACCTGTCTTGCTGTTGGGCTTATAAGGGGCTAAATCACTGTGTCCTCAGCACCAGCACGCAGTCTGGCACACAGTAGTTATTTAATAAATTTATACAGCAATAAATTAAATAAGTCAGAGAGTGAAAGGCATAAAAATGTCAGGCAGAGGAAGGGACAAGGTGATTACTTTTCCAATAAAAATCTGTTTACTGGGGCAACCACTGAGCGCAGGTGCTAGGATGCTGCTTCAGACACCTGCATCCTATACTGGAATGCCTCAGTTCAACTTCCACTTCTGCTTCTGATCCAGCTTTGTGGCAATGCAAATGTTGCAGGCAGAGGCAATGCCTCGAAGACTTGGGTCCTCCCCATCCATAGTAGAGACCAGGATTGAGTTCCCGGCGCTTGGCTTTGGCCTGGTACAGGCCTACGGTTGGATAGAAGTTCTGTTTCTGTCTCTCTACCTTTCAAACAAATTTTCAAAGTAAACAAATTAAATTCTTTTTTCCATGTGTTTACTGCTTTCTACTTTCCAGATGCTTTGCTAGGCAAAAGAGATACAGGTACCAGAAGAGGCTGAGTGGAAAGTGTGTGTATAAATGTATAGGTGGCAGAAGCAGAGAATGATCTACACTATAACAGAGAAGCAGAAACTTGAGTGAGTGTGGGTGGGCTGCAAAGTAGGAGAGGGGTAAAAATTAGAGTGGTTGGGACCAACACTGTGGCACAGCAGGAAGCCCTAGCCTGAAGCACAGGCATCTCATATGGGTGCCGTTTTGAGTCCTGGCTTCTCCACTTCCAATCCAGCTCCCTGCTAGTATACTTGGGAAAGCAGCAGAAGATGGCCCAAGTCTTGGGCCCCTGCACTCATGTGGGAGACCCAGAAGAAGCTCCTGACTCCTGGCTATGGATTGGCTCAGCTCTAGCTATTACAGCCATTTGGGGAATGAGTCAGAGGATGGCACACCTCTCTCTCTTTCTCTCTGCCTCTCTCTAACTCTTTCAAATAAATAAAACAAAATGCAAGAAAAAAAAGAGTGCTGGTGATCAGCAAGCATCCAAGAGCAGACCACTTAGACACAGGGACCAGCGAGGATAAAGGCATGGAAATGTAAAGGAGAGTGGTCTGCTCCTGGTCTGGAGTTACCCAACTGCAGGGACCTCTTGTGGGACTTACAGGAGACAGGTCCTAGGCCAGGGCATTGCAGCAGTGAGGTTGGGATAGTTTGCACTTTATCCTGGAGCAAGAGATGCTGTAGTTTTTAAGGTAATAAAAAAAATTTTCCAAAGCACTGAGGCGGATGGAGACATGACATTAATATGAAGGCTGCTGTGATTTAGTGAGACCTTCTGACAGCACTGGGGCTGCTGAGACAGGAAGGTGTTCAGGAGGTGGGACTGTCATGGCTTGGTGACAGACTAGATGTGGGGGAGGAGGAGAAACGCAAGGCGATTTTAAGCTACCTGTATTTCTACTACCATCCTTATAACTAACAATTCTTGGTTCCTCTCTTTTCTCAGATGTCTGGGAAGATGATATTGTTAAAACAGAAAAATAACAAACTACTTGAGAAGAGGTAACATTAGGAAAGTAATGGTGTATCTCAAGTCCTTAATTGGTTTTGGTAGTATAAAGTTGGGAATCCCTTATTTAAAGCATTTGTAGAATTCAAAAACTTCAAAACTAAGTGCTGCTGTGGTAACCCTTGGCTGATCGTCATTCATTTCAGAGCAGACATGGTATTAAGAACATGATAAATACCTGATTAAGAGAAAATAATCCCACTTAGAGAAAATCAGGAAACAATAATTATAGCTAATACTTTTTACAAATTTAGGACAAGAAATGATATTCTTCACTTAAAACAGTCAGATAATAGGGGTAAGTGGGTACCTAGTATAGATTTGTACCTAGTATCGATCTGGAAACAGAGAAATACAATCCTATTTGAACAAAAACAAGATGAGAATAATTTTTCCCACCAGCTGCCCACCTGTCTGTGGGCCCATCAATCCCTCAACTCATGCACCCTGGAGCCCATCCTGTTCTCTGTCTCTGTCTGACCTTTTCCCCAGGCATCCCAGATTTGGGTGCCTCAGCTTCCCAGGTTCTGAGATATCCAAGACAGAATCTCTGTGTCTGCCCCAGTATGTCACCTGCCAATGACCATGAAAATAAGCATGAGAAGAACACACAACATAGCTCCTATCCCTGAAAAGCACTCAGTCATTCCTGGGCCTTCTCTGAATGGTCTCAGGAGGGATGAAGCCCTCAGATCTGTAGGAACCATGCAGCTCCCTGATGGCAAGCTTTTCTACTTCTCCACACTGTGAACTTGCAAAAGGCTCCTCTCTAGAGCCCTCTGGTCCTACACTGTTCATTCAGCCCAGAATCCATGTGGCGATTAGGAGCTCTGGCTTTTCAGATGGACCTGCATTGAGTTTCAGGCTCTGGGCTTCAGCCTGGCTCAAGTCTGGCTATTGTGTACGTTTGTGGAGTGAACCAGCAGATGAGAGCTCTGTCTCTCAAATCAATCCATAAATATACACATAAAAGGAAATTTTAAAGTAGACTCAACAGTTTGCTAAATTTAATATGGTATAAATCGTTGCTTTAGTTGCCATTGCATACACATATGAAAGTAATGTTATGTGACAAAGACACAAAATTAACCATTATTTCAATTAAATCCATTTTGTTTCTTAGGAAGAAGACATCAAGGCCGGCCCCGTGGCTCACTAGGCTAATCCTCCGCCTTGCGGCGCCGGCACACAGGGTTCTAGTCCTGGTCGGGGCACCGATCCTGTCCCGGTTGCCCCTCTTCCAGGCCAGCTCTCTGCTGTGGCCAGGGAGTGCAGTGGAGGATGGCCCAAGTCCTTGGGCCCTGCACCCCATGGGAGACCAGGAGAAGCACCTGGCTCCTGCCATCGGAACAGCGCGGTGCGCCAGCCGCAGCGCGCCTACTGCGGCGGCCACTGGAAGGTGAACCAACGGCAAAAAGGAAGACCTTTCTCTCTGTCTCCCTCTACTGTCCACTCTGCCTGTCAAAAAAAAAAAAAAAAAGGAAGAAGACATCAGAAAATAGGGCGGAATGAGATAGTAACTGGGGACTATGGCAACTGAGAAGACTGGCAGCACGGGGGTTAACTGTAGGTTCTGGAATCAGATGGTGTGTACCTGGGTCATGGCACCAACACTCAAGCTATGGTCATTTCTAAACCTCAGTAACCTCACACATAAAGCAAATCTTGTGACAGTTGTTTGCTTGATGTTTCATGTGGATGAAAAGCATACTCCTTGGTACACAGTAAATGCTAATTAAATGTTAGCTATCATTTATTACTTATTTATTAAGTAAGTGAATAGGTACATTCATTAGAGTTCCCTGGAGAAAAACTAGTTTCTAAACTTTATCAGTTAAAATGGGGTAGCAAGGTGGCAACCAGAATCAAATGAATTATTAAAAAACTAAATTGATCTTCTGTATATAAAGATAGTTGAAAATGAATCTTGATGTGAATGGGATGGGAGAGGGAGTGGGAGATGGGATGGTTGCAGGTGGGAGGGAGGTTATGAGTGGAAAAAGCTGCTATAATCCAAAAGTTGCACTTTGGAAATTTATATTTATTAAATAAAAGTTTTAAAAATTTTTTTTAAATCTAAGAATAAAATTACACTTTTAAAATCAAATTACAAAGTTTAATAATGTGAGTTAGGAAATAGATTTCCATTTTATACAATAAATTCTGTAAGCTTTAATATATTGATAAGTCAGGAAGAAATTTCTGTCCTAAAACTTCAACTCATATCAGATATAAAGATAAAGATAAATATTCCAATGCTTTTGACAACAACATCCATTCTTCACCATTTACTGTATGGAGAGACATCTTCTAAAGACTTGTGTGGACAAGTGCAGCAGGGCCTTGCAGGAAAAACGATGAAGGAGCTGCCCTAAAAGCCTCCTCTCAGTTTCTGTGCATGGCATAGGCCTTTAAATCCAGTAACACATTTTTCTAACCACAGTCTTAGAAGAGCACACTTCTTTCTGCATACATCTCCCTCTACAGAAGGGCCACAGAACCTATGCTTTATAATGAACAACTCACTCAAGCAGGCATGCTGTGATCACGCTACACTCACTATGTTTAACCATTTATGATGATGTTAGAGTAATGTTAAAGATGATGGTGATAACAATAACATCAATAACATTTTCTAATCCTTAACTCTTTGATACCATATGTCATATGTATATAGACCATGATATGAAAGCTTATGAACTGGTATTTCTGTAACCATTAACAGTTAGTATTGCTAGAATTAGAAAGGCAAAGTAATTTGCCCAAGATACCATAGCTGATGAGCGGTGGAAGACGTACTCCAGCCAGTTCTGTCTGACTCCAATAGTTATACTCCAATAAACACTTTATTTACAATGAAGCATGTCCAAAATTATTGAGATTTTTTTCATTGACTTGAGTTAGTTCTGGCAAAGAACATTATACTGACATTTTAATATGTTCCTAAACAATTCCCTAAACTACACTCAAATAGTAAGACTGTTAATATTTATGATACAATTGCTGCGCCACTTCATTAGAACTTTAAAGATTCTGTTACTTAATGTTAATTATGTCTTACATGCCTTTTAAAATAGATACAATTACAGGCATTTCTCTTTTGTCTACTTCTAAATTTAAACATTTTATTCAGTTCATTTTTTTGGGTTTCTTATATCATTCTTCTATCTCTTCTCACTCCACATCATAAAGGTTATAATTCCACAGGGTTTCATGCACAGTAATGTACTCAGATCATAATGACAAAGGAAAATGTCTATTTAATATTAAATTGAATCTTACAATTAGGCAGTTATAAAGGCATTTGAAGTTTCTTTACCTCTGGACTAGTACTTTGTAAAATGGTTAATTCCAGTTCATTCAATAAACATTAATGGGATGCCTACTGTGTGCAGGTGGATTTAAGCAGAATAAGTTCTCATTTCACATCATCTATAAAATTCATTCCTTTGAAGAGTACCATGCAGTAAAACATAATATTGACCTCTGTGCAAGAAGTTCACATTATAAGAATATTATGGGAAGCATAAAACATTCAGTATCAGATCTTCTGAGCTATTAAAACTACTTAAGTATGGCATCAGTTCTTAAAGTAACCTAATTTGAAAGTAGCTGAACCTTGGAAAATTATTGAGTCCATTAAAAACTACAATAATACAGTGCCCAAGTATTGCTTTAGTTCAGGTCATGTCAGTGCTTCATTACAATCACCTTCCTTATGATTTTCTTAAGAATTCACCTCAAGATGAAAAACTGTCACAAATCTTAGTTGCCAGAATGTATTTGCTTTACCAATCAACCTACTCACCACTAGGCCCCTTATTTAAGTAAATGTAAAAGAAATGATTCAAGAGCAGTAGCACAGCATCGTGCACTGTCATTTAGTAGCAGTAGAGTTTGAGCTATTTACTTATGTTTATGAAGCCTCACTTTTCTCATATTCTGACTGGGATAACAATAAACACCCTTACCTACTTATTTTCTCTCAGCAAAATGAAGGACAAAAGAGAAGAATTAAATGAGCTGGTGTTAGTAGAAGGGCAGGTGTTTGATCTAGTGCACAAGACACCCACCTCCCACATGGGAGTGCTTGGGTTTGATACCCACCTCCAAGTCCATTTCCTACTGCTGCTTACCCTGGGAAGCAGTGATAATCTTTGATGTAAATGGGTTCCTGCCACACATATGGGAGCCCTGGATTGAATTCCCAGCTTCTGACTTCAACCCAGCCTGGCTCTTGACATTAGGAGTAAATGAATCAGCAGACCAGAGTCTTCCCTCCTCTCTCCCCATCTTTCTCTCCTTCCCTTTCAAACAGATGAATAAAAATTTTTAAATTATTGTAAGTAATTTGAAGAGTTTAGACACATACTGGAGGTTATGTGTTTTTTAAAAAAGTTGTTGAAAAAGGTTTAGCACACTTCAAATTCTTAACATCAAACTAGTTGAGTATATCTAAATATATTCTAAAAATGATGCTGACTTCACAAACCCCATATACCAAAAGGGGACTGTTTCCCCAGTGTCCAATTATTAAATAAAACATAGATATATACACAAAAAGAAATAACTATATAAACATATTATAGATATATATAAAAGTGTGCTTGTGTATATATGTGTACATACACATACATTTGTGTGTGTACATACATATATGTAACTTACTCCCCTGACTGATGCCCAGTAAAGTAAAATGGTCTAAAATCAAACCAATTCCTCAACCATAACTTTGTTTCATAAGTTTTTCAAGAAGATGGAAAATAATCCATTGCATCAAATGGCAACTAACAGTAAGACACAATCATGGAATGTAAAGTGATTATTTAAAATTATGTTGATCTCCAGATATAATCTTTTTCTTTTGATAAGCTTAACAATTAAATGTCTTTGACAAATCAATAATTTTTAAATGTAGTCATCACTATTTCCTTTAATTGTATTTTTAATGTAAAAGTTAAAATAGCATCATGACTTTCAGAAACAAATACTGCTCATAGAGGAAGCAAAATTTGTCAACAATTAAATTGGATTCCAGAACAAAAGAAAAATAAAACTTTACACTTCAGCTGGTTTCAAAGAACTTGGAAAACTAAAATGCATGATTTTTCTAAACAGTAACAATTCCCTGCATAATGAAAAGCAGAATCTATTACTTTGGTTTTGAGCTCCCACCACCAAGAAAGGATAGAACGTAATTGACAATGAGTCTATGGCTGGAGTAACTGTTCCCAGAACTGACTTGTTTCCTCCTCTCAAACTATTCATCTTTATTTAAAACAATTCTACTACCAAACAATAGCTCCTTATGTACTTGCAATAATATGATGTGAAAACATTTGCACATTAAAAAAATATATCAAAATCATTCATATTATAACCAATAAAACACACAAGTATTCAGATAATTTCGATGACACAACTCTAGTCTTACTGCTCACATTCTATTCCCCCAGGTTTTCATTATTTCTAGCAAGAATTTTCTCTTCCAGTAGCTTGCTTTGCTAGTAAGTTATTTTATTCATGAATGAGGACCCCTACAGTAAAAGACCACCCTGTCAGACATGTCAAGACAATCAAAGAAAATTCTCCTTAACTAATATATCCATAAGACATTTCTCTTTTTCTAAAAAAAAAAAACCTGCATAACTATTTTGTTAACTTGCTCATTTACATGTAATTACATTTTTAAGAGTTTTTTTCTGAGATTACAAAAAAGATGAGAAAATTAAAGGAAAAATATTTATTGAGTTCTAAGAAGTTTAGTTTGCATTTTCAGTATAACAGGAATGTTTGCATTTACTCATAAATGAATACTAATGATATATTCAGATCTGGCACTACTCCACAAAAATAATATATAGAGAGCCAAAGATAAGAAATCATGTACAGTGCAGTTATATTACTCTATTCAAAGAGCAAGATGATGAGAGTCAACAGCATTAATTCTTTTAAGTTGAGTCATATCTAAATGACATGGCAGATTAAGAATAATGGTGGAATTTAGAGTAAACACAAAAGTTAACATTTTATATGATTTTTGAGTCAAAAGCTCTTTGTTGACCACCTATTTTGGGCAAGAAACCACTTCCCTAAGTAAGCCACTGCTCTAAAGTTCCATTCAGAGGAGTGAGCATCCTGCTGGCTGCCCCAACTCCTTCCTCATTTAAAATAACATTACAGCTCTGCTTCCTATATTGTGTGTTCATATGCTCAATACACACTTCTGAAGGACTGAAAACTCAGTAAGAAAGTTGGCCATTCAAAGACATCCGTGTGCGCCTGCAAATGTAAGCACAATGAGGTAAGCAAAATCAAAACACCGTGAGCAGACTCCTTGCAAAGATGTCAAAGGGAGCAACTTCAAAGATTAAAATTTAAAAATGAGTTCTGGCTTAACCTAGAAACCACGATCCCAGCACTTGCTGTAATACTCCACTGAATCCTGTGCACATAATTTCTCATGTAATCTGCTTAGGCATCGATTTGAAATATTACTTTACATGAGCAATGCTGCTCTCATATATTTTATTAATTGAGAAAAGAGTATTAAAAAAAAAAAAATCCAGAGTAACCTGGAAGAGGCCAGAGCAGTTTTCTTTTTCACTGTTAAAATACTGCCCTGGAGACAGTTACATTTAAGTAACAGTTTCCTTCACATCATTATGGTTTTTTTTTGCCTTATCTTCTTATGACTCCATCCGTTCACTAATGAATAACTTTATATTCTTGAAATACAGGCTACTGCTCACTTTAAGCAATGACCACTTGTAAACAAAACAAAGGGAGAAAGAAAGGAGGAAGGAAGGAAGGCGTGTTTTTATTTCTCCTTTTAAGAACTTCACTAGGAAAAAGTACCAAGGTTTCTTTCTAAAAGAGAAAAAGAGAGAGAGAGAGGAAGGAAATCATAAATGACATTTTCAAGATAATAATATTTGAGTTCAATTTGTAACCCCTTTTTATTATCTTGGCTTTAACTTTTTCTTAGAAAAGCAGCTGAATATACTTGAACTAAATTGTAATGTGAAAGCATCTGTCTAAAGCTCTAAAATATGCAGAAACTACTGAGCAAATCTTTCCAGAAGCACCCGCTTTTTATTACTGCTAGCAATGCAGTTTAGAAAGCAGCACATCGTAGTAAGGATGCCCACCCACTTTCGCTCCCCCCCCCACAGCCCAACCCTGCATGCTGTTTATCAGGCTAAGTTTACATAAATCACAGGAGAGTTACAGTGCAATTCAATGTATCCACGAAGTAATATGATATAAAGCACTTTGCAAATATTAAATCTCCCCTTAAGGGATCAATGTTTTCCATGAAGAAACCGGTATTCCGAGAGAAAGCGAAATGAAGGAGAGAGGGAGACACCCACCGGGTGAGGAGTGGGGAGACCACGCATCTGAGCAGCAGCACACCACCACCACCACCCAGGCTGGGGGCCCACGAAGGGACGCCTGAGAGCAGAGCCCACCGTGGTGAAGCGACTCCGGAGTTGTGGCGGTCAGCTGGCTGTGAACCTGGACCTTCCAGGTAAAGGCATCCACGTTAGTCTGGGCGCTCCTTCCCCACTACCCTGAACCAAAGTGGTGGCCCAAGTCCCAGGCGCAGGAGTCTGAGCGCCCCAGTCAGCAGCCCAGGCCACCTGGAAGACCTCTGAGTAATAACAATATAGCCGCCCCTCCACTGCATGCATCCCCGGAATGTGAGCGCGCGCGTGTGTTGGGGGTGGCTGCGAGGGGCTGCGCGGAGTGGTGCTGTGGCTGGTGGGGGGGGGGGGCGCGGGGGCCGCCCTGAGAGGGGCGGGGGTCGGCTCCGAAGCGAGGGCACCTGCCCCCCCCCACAGGAGCGCCAGCCACCTCCTGCCCCTGCCTCCGAACCCCCACCCCCACTCTCCCCAAGCCGCCCCCGCGCTCCAAGCGGCAGCCCTACAGTCACCCCGAGAAGCGGCCGAGCGCGAGCCCCCAAACTCTACCGAGCTCAGCGGACGCGTATTCCCGCTCCCCCAGAGAGCGCTGGAGGCTGAGAGCGAAGCGGACCGCCGGACAGACTGACTGACACGGACTCAATTTACCTGGGTAAGGGTCCGGTCGCGTCCCATCCCCTACTAGTTTAACCTGCGGCCCCGGCAAACATTTCAAAAGTCTCTCCCGGGCAGTTCCCAGGAGAACCGCACCCCTCAAAGTGCTTCTGGCTGGTCTCTCTCGGGTGTCTCCCCTCGGCGACCTCCCTCGTCCGGTTCCCCCCCGCCAGACCGGGGTGCCCCGGCCCCTCCCCCGCGCGAAGCGGGCAGCGCGCCCAGCTCACCGTGGTCCCCGGCGGCGGCGCGCTCCGGCGCCCAGGGCGCGGCGGCCGGCGTAGGGTCGCTCCGGGCCACGCGGCGGCTCCCGCGGTCCGGGCGGCAGTTGGCCCAGTAGTTTCGGACGCCGGGGCTTGGGCTCTGCGGAGGGCGAGTCGGCGTGAATGGGAGCCAGTGAGCCGGGCTGTGCGTGCGCGCGTGAGAGTAAGGCGGGCGGGCCCTCCACACGCAGGCGGCGGCGGCGGCGGCGGCGGCGGCCGCGGGGCTGGGGCGGGGAGCCGGAGGAGGCGGGCGAGAAGTAGTGGAGTTTAGGGTGCGTTTCCTGCACTTCCTCGAGAGGCTGGAGCCAGGTGCGGCAGGGCGCGCTCCCGCGGCGCGGGCACGGCACGGGCAACCGCTGGAGCCCGAGTCCGCGCAGTGCCGGGGACCGCAGCCGCTCTGCGGGTGGAGGTGCGCATCCTCCTTGCCCCACGAGGGCACCCGCGCAACCCCGAGCCCGCTCGCGGAAGGCGAGAGCCTCGGGCGTCCTCGGTGACAGTGCCTCGGGCAGCCTGCTCCCTCCGGATCCGCCCCAAAGAGCAACAGTCCGGGCGGGTTGGGCTCTTCCCTTCCTGCGTCCTCTGGCCGCTGGTGCCAGGCTGTGCGGGCGCCGCGCTCCCCGCGGCTGGCGCTGCCACGGCCGCCGCCCGGCCCCCGGCGCGCCCGAGCCGGCAGCTGCCTCCGGGAGACGTGCCCAGCTGTGTGCGCGTGTGTGTGTCTAAGCGAATCGCTTCCCCTCCATCACTCGGGCGCGCGGGAGGGACCGGTCCCCGGCGACCAGCTGCAGAGTGGCTGCCAGTCCACACCCTCCCGGCTCTCTCCCCACCCACCCCGCCCCTACTCCTCCTGGCCCTCCCCTCCTCTCCCTGCTCCTCCTCCAGCTGCCGCTCCTGAGCTCCCAAAGGCAGCCGAGAAACCGCAGCGAAAGGGAGGAGGAGAATCGCAGGTGTCTTAGGCGGAGAGATGGGCGCACACACTGGAGCGGCTTGCTGCAGGAGGAGGGCTGGGCCGTAGGCGGAGAAGGGGAATGGGGGTGAGGATTCACCCGGAGGAGGGCGTCCTGTGGGCGAGCCACCGCGCGTCCCGCCCAGGCGCAGTATCCGCGGGCAGACTGTCTGGTAGGGCTGCCGGGTGGGTGCGCAGGGCCCTGAGAATGACTTATGTCGCAGCTTGGCGAACCTGCCTAGGTGACCGTGGTAGTAGACACGGGGACATAGAGGTCGAAGGGCCCGAGACTTGCCTCCCGGGGTAAAGAGGGCCTGGTCTCGGAGCTTGGGACACACAAGGTGCCCAGAGAGCTTGTGCGTGGCTCCAGCGAGCCAGGTAGAAGGGCTGGAGGCCGCGAGTGTCGGGTGCTTCAGCGGCTGGTGCTCGGGGCTGCTGAGCTGCTGTGTGCATCGGGAGTCACAGGGGGCGATCACCGCCTCGCTGGGAAACGGAGCTCCGGGCTCAGCCTTCTTCCAGGTTGCTAATGCCAAAGCACAGACGCACACTCTACTTCCCAGTTCATGCTATGCCCCTCCTACCTTCTGCCCCCAGCAACACAGAGAGGCAGGGAACTGATTCCACCTGCTATTTACTGTGGCTTTTGCCTCACTGAAAGGATCTCAACTGGCCTAACTAGGCTGATTGAATGGCTTCTTCCCTCCCAACTCCATCTCACCCCACCCTCCCATGTGCATCTCTCCCAACCAAAATCACCCAGAAAACTATCTTTCTCGTTGGTAAAGTTTTCCTTTCCGGGGTTTCCTAAAATATAAAATGGTTTATTTTCTTCACTTTCTCTCCCCGCCCCCGCTCCTCCCGTGGAGGTATTTGGTCTCTTGCTGACAATCCTGTGATACCAATGCAACGCACACTAAAGTCCTTGGGTAAGAAGTCAGTGTTGTGGCTTTGGACCGCTTGTTTGTTTTCCAGTGACAGTCATAGAGTGCAAAGTCGAGTCAGCGTGGGGTCAGGGGAGAGGACTGGTCTATTTAATTAGAGGTCTGTTAGAATGATCGCCAGCAACAACACTAGAAAGAATCGCTGTGCTTTTTCCAGTATCCATTCCTTTTTATTATGGTAATTTCATTCTGTTAATTTAGTCAATCTGAAAATGAAAGGTCAGATGCAATTCACAATGAATGATATTTCTAGATCCTCATGCAAAAGCCAGTTTCACCTCCTCGCCTGGGTCCTCCTTCAGCATCACCTCAAAGGTCATGAGCTCACACCTCAAGCTGCACTGTTAAAATCTCAGGATATGGACTGAATGACGAAGCTGCTGAGTTCTAGAAACAGATAGCTTAAATGTAAGTAAACTTATTTACCAGCTACTCAGACAAAATCATAAGCTCAGCAGCAACAAACTATATTGTGTAATCTATTGAGCAGGAGAAAGGATGGCTGTTTGCCAGATCTGTGATCCATTAACCTCTTTAGCTCATTGTTGGCAACAATAGCACACAATCAGATTCTTATGTTTGAAAGACAACGGTTTCTTTTCCCCATCTCAAAATCACAATGCCACATTATAGTCTAAAAGAAACCTCAACAATAAAAGTAATAAGAAAGGAAGAAACATAATTTGCTTTTTTTTTCTTGTGCAAATGTTGCTGTTCTGTTTTTCTTCAGGGGAAAAAAGTGCTGATAAGCAAGGAAGTCCACAAAGGCTTGACAATAGATTCAAAGAATGCATCACTCTTTTCAATTAGTAAACTTTGTTTTAAGTGTTTATAATATCCTTTTGTTGATATCATTCTTTCTTTTGTACGGGGAGGAGGGGAAAGGTGGGCCTGATTTCTCCTAACTGTGTCTCACATCAGGTTGATGTCAGGCAGGAGAGGGATGCTCAGCAGCCGGTGCTTTCTCAGCAATCCTGCTTACTCCTCAGAGGATCTTGAGCTCTGTCACTATGACTTTGCCTCACTTCTACAGGATCGCACGTGGGGCTGGGAGCAGCTGCAGTCCCAGAAATTATGAAGTAGAACTCTGAAAAGGACTTTTCCCTGGCCTTGAGTTGGTGGATTAGATCAGAGAATATGAGCTTCTTTGACCCGCTTTTCAACTCCTACAAATGATCTGGCATTTCTGCTCTGTGATCAGCAGAGGTGGTTGTGGGGTGGGGGGACTCATACACTGTAGTAGAAACATTATGTTTTAAAATTTAACAACAACAAAAAAAGATGGCATGTCCAAAAAATATTTTTAAAATACAACTTTAAAAGTATCACCGATTTCACTGGTTTGGTTTACTCACTAAGGCTAAATAAAATGCACAGTAATGAAAACATATAGTAAACTAAAATGTTCATTTGGAAAAGAGTATTATTTTCCTGAACATCATCATACTCTCTTGCCTCATAAAGATGTAACCATTAAATATTATGCAGTTTCTGTTCCAAATGGAGGCTACCATTATTAGGAAATAGAGAGCAACTGACTTACTTTCCAAAACCTATTTTTTTTTATTTTAACCAGTCATTGATACTTAGATTTAGTTGGTTTAGCAAATATTCATTCCCCTCCCATGTGCCAAACATTGAAAATCAAAACCAGAAGATGAAACCTGTGACTTCAAGGAGGAAGGTGATTCACTAGTTATTGGTACTGGCCTGTTGGACCAGGGGCCCTTCCCTTACAAAGAAACAAGCCCCTGAATCCATATCTCTATACCCCATCCCTATAATTGAATGTCGATTGTGTGAAAAGTGTGAGTTTAGTGTTGTTTTATGCTCTATTTAGTCATGGGAGACTTAAAAGTTTAAAGCTATGCTGACTATAGGGGAAACATTTCTCATGGGATGTCAGAAACTGAAAATGATAATGAGGACTCCACCTCTCTCTAGTTTAGACCAGTGATGGCCAACAGAAGTTTAATATAAGGTACAAATTAGAACCACATATTTAATTTTAAGAATCTGGTAGCTTACTATAGAAGACTAACATTTAGCCAAGTGATTAAGGTGCTGGTTAAGGCTCCAGAATATAGTATCATAGTTCCTGGGTTCAATATTCAGCTCCAGCTCCTAACTATAGCTTTCTGATAATGCAGACCCCAGGAGGCAGCACAGATGGCTCAAGTAATTGGGTTTCTGACACCCATGTGGAAGAACTGAATTGAATTCTTGGTTCCTAATTTCAGTCTGGCCCAATTCAGGCTATTATGGGCATTTGCAGAGTGAACCACGGACTGGAGTACTGTCTCCCTCTCTGCTTTTCAAACAAATAAGAATTCATTTTATCTGTTTCTTATTCATCTTTTTTTTTCTTATTTGAAAAATACACACACACAAACACACACACACAAAGAGGGAGACCTCATCCCTGGCTCACTCCTAAATGCCGGAAATCATAAAGGCTTGGCCAGGTCAAAATCAGGAGCTGGGAGATCAATCCACAGCTCCCACTTAGGCGGCAGGAACCCAGCTACTTGATTCATCATTTGGTGCTTCCCATGGTGCATATTAACAGGGAGCTGGGATCAGGAGCAGATCGGGGATGTGAATCCCAGCACTCAAATTTGGGAAGCAGGCATCCCAAGTGGATGTTTTAATAGCTGTGCCAAGCACTCACCTCTGAAATTAATTTTAATAATATATTTTATTTAACTATATTGAAATTTCAGCATGTGATCAATATAAAATTATTAATAAAATATTTTTCATTTTTCATACTATGATAGCTAGGCTAGCTCCCCAAAGATGTCCACATTCTATTCTCTGGAACCTGTAAATGTGTTGCATCACATGGCAAAAGGGATTTTTGCAGATGTAATTAATGTTACAGACTTTAAAATGTAATCACGTGGGTTATTTTTTATTAGTTAAATAGTGTTTTTGTGTTAATCAATATAACTAGTTAAAATGAAAAGTTACATATCTTGATTAATGAAAAGTCAATGTTTTCATCTGGGGAATAAAAGCCTGTAGTGACACACATTGGAAATGCTTTTTAATCAATATCTTATGCAGAGAGCCATATACTTCAAGAATTACGTCAATTCTGATATCCAGACTTAAGCATGTGAACATATGATGACTTTGAAAGACACAAACCAAAGTATTCATCATAATTTACTATACTGCTAACATTAAATTACAGCTGCTTCAGAATATAACCCGACTGGTTTAAAGTAAATCTGTACCATTCCTGGGGAACACCTTCCGGTGAGTTACTTCTCTGTAAAAATGTTGTCCCACTTTTCATTTTAGCTTCAAATTTACCTCACTCAGGAAGTCACTACTTAGGGTCTTATCATGTTCCAAAGAGAGGGGAAAAAGATGTACCCACACTAAATATCAAAAAGTTCATGGGAAAGGAATTAAAAGGTATTATTTTAGTGTAAATTTTTTTTAAATCCATGTCTGAGGGATATTAAAAAATTCATGAATTTCTTTTTTTATGGCTAAGTAATATTCTGCCATGTATGTATACTACAAATGAAACCTGACATTTGTAAAGAATAGGATAGAACTTGAGATCATTAGGCTAAGTGAAATAAGCCAACTCAGAAAGACAAACATCATATTTTCTCTTATTTTGGGAAGTTAATACAGAGTATAAAAATCATATGGATGTCATATCACTTGGCAGATAGTTATAAACATTACTTCATTGAATCATACCATGTAAATAAGAATATACTCTTTCCCTGTGTTATAATCATTGTCTCTTAATGATATGTAATATCATTTTTGAAAATGTTTTTGAGAAAAAACAATTTTTCTCAATGTTTTTGAGGCAAAGTAGTATATATATAATTTCTACATTTGAGGTGAATATAGCAAAATGTTAAAAAAAAGTTGTTCAATTCTAAAATCAAAAAATAGTGATTATAAAGAAATAAGTTCATGGAAAATTTGTATTATGAAAATAATATGCATAGATAGAAAATTTTTTGCATGAAAATAAACATATTTTAATTCATTTTTCTATAAACTTTTCAAAATACCCCATGCTTATATATTTTGTTATATAAATATATATAAATCTGTTATGTCATACACCTCCATCACTAATACTACAAATTTTATATTATGCCATCTTCAAATAAAAATTGAAGCAATAGAAAAAATTCAGAGGCATCACAATGAGTTAATAGTTAAAATAAAGAAGTATACAGACCAATGCTTTATAAATACAATTTCTTTTTCATTGTTAAATACATAACTGTATTATTTTTACAGAGATGGGTGATACTTAGACGTCAATAAGCATACCTAGTATTTAAAGCTAAGCTTGTTCAGGTACACAGCTAAAATCAATCACAAGGTATGACCTACAAATGCTAGCGAGGGAAACTTTCAAAGTAAGTTCTGCAGGTATTAAACTTCATCTTATATAATGAAGTCAACATGTATACCTGGCAAAGTCAGAGCTTTTATGTTTTATATTTTATGTTTGTATTTATTCTTCATTTAATTTTTTCTTTATCAAAACATTATTTTAAAATTTTTAACAAAACATTGTTTTAATTTTACTGAAGTACAATTTACATAAATTAAATTAACAATACCTCAGTGAGGTTTTACATGTGTGTCCTTTTATAACCACTGCTCAGACCCAGCTATAGGACAATTCCAGTGCACTAGAACTTCCTCCAAGCTCACTGACCCTTTCCCACCACTTTGCTGACCTCTGTCACATTAACAGCCTTAATATGTTCATAGAAGTGAATAATATGGTAGTATTCATTTTTGGCTTTTTTCTGCATTTTTATATTTGTTCAAGCTGGTTGGCTATGGCTATTCATTCTTTTTAATTTTTAAAATGCTACTGAAATTAAAGATTAAAACAATAACAGAAGATGAAGATATTATGATTATAACCCTTCAGTCATTCAGTACTGCATATAGGATGTTAATGGTGAATGTTAACCACTGGCTTCATAAAGAGGTTTGAAACTGAGCAATAACTCTGGGATGATATTCATCATCCTCATGGACCTCTCCACTGTTATGGCACTGTCTTTCTTGTCTACCAGTTCTACCTGATCCATTTCACCAGTCTCTGCTACTTCTTTCATCTTTGCTCGTTTTTCCTACAAAGTTTATCAGGACAGAGAAAGCCATTTGCAGGAAAGTTTATCTTAAGTAAGTAAGTGATCCTTTTCAGATGGTCTAAAATAATGACCTGCCTTCATTTAACACACATGTGATATCACTTTGCTTGACAACTTGACCTAGGGATGAGAAATGATGACTCTGGTCCTGTTGTCAATAATAATTCCAAAATTGTATGTCCATCCATATGAACTGGTCTAGTTCTAATTGAATACAAACATCGGGGCCCTTCTGACCTAAAACTATGAAAACATCACCTGGCTCCAGTCCTAGCTCTTGGTCTCTTTCACCATAGAATGCTATTTCGTTTGGTCATTTTTCATGTCTTTTATAATATGAGCTTTCAGAATCTTCTTTTGACTTATCTTTCCTCTACTCTAGCTTTTCTATCTGTCTTTAGGATTGTTCCCCATAGTCCTGGTACTCCAAACACAGAGACAGTTAGCTGAACCATTTCAGGCTCTACCTGATAGATTCTTATTTGTATTCCAGTACCTCAGTGATTGTGACAACATTCTACTCCTTTTTTACCTCCTTGGCCTTCAGATTCATCACAGATCATATTCGTGTGTGGACTAGTTTTCTTGTTGCACCACTGTGGGAATCTTCTAAGGTGACAACTCGTGCACAACATTTTCCCTTCTCCTTTCTGCATCCTTCCTCCTTTTCCAAAAATCGTATCAAAGGTGTCCATGGGGATTCAAAACTACCACCTACTCTATCCTCTTTAATTGTTGGGTCTCTCCCTTTGCCATATAATTCTATTTTTCATCAAAAGACCACTTAATAAAATTGAGAAATCTTTTTAAAATTTTCTCCTTCATTTGGATTCTGGGTAGTACTTCAAGATGTTCCTATAAACATTTTTAAACTTTACCTGGGAGGTATTAGATTTCACCAAAAAAACATATTAACTGGTTTCTTTACTGTTTTCTTCATCCAGGGTGTGGGCCAAGACTAATATTGGGGAGCAGTAATGAGCTTGGGAAGCCACCACTGCTTTATATCTCACTAAACATTTTGGAAAATTCTCTTATATAAGTTCTTAAAAGGGGAGGATTTGAAGCTAGAAGGAAGAGATATGACAGCAGAAGATGCAGGGGAGACTGTGAGTATGAGTAGGATTCTATGTCTTTGCTGGTTTGAAGATGCGGGGAGGGTCTGTGACAAGGAATTCAGGTGGCCTGAAGGAGCCAAGAGAGGCTTCTGGCTCTCAGCGAGGAAGGAAACTAGACTTCTGCCCTAAAAACACAAAGAGCTAAATTCGATCATCAACCAAAATGACCTTGGAGGCTAATTTCTCTCTAGAGCCTCCAGAAAAAATGAACCCCAAAGACACCTTGGTTTTGAACTTAGGAGATTCCAAGTTAGAGGTCTCAACTGTGGCACCAAAACTGAGACTTCTGGCCTATAGAATTGTAAGATAATAAATTTGTCTATTTTCAAATGTTTGCTTATTTATTTGAAAGACAATATGACAGAGAAAGAGAGAGGGAAAGGGACTTGGGAGAGAGAGAGGAAGAGCTTTCATCTGCTGATTCACTCCCCAGATATTCACAATGACCGGGGCTTGGCCAGGCCAAAAACCAGAATCTGGGTCTCTATATGGGTGGCAGGAACCTGTATACTCGGGCAATCATATTCCCAGGTGCATATTAGCAGGAAGCTGAATCAGAAGTAGAGGTAGGACTTGAACCCAGGTATTCCGATGTGGAATGAAGGCATCCCAAGCAGTGGCTTAACTAGCTCTACCACAATGCTCATACCCGTGTGTTTTAATTCACTACATTTATGGTAATTTTTAGTGGGATCAATGGGAACCACATATACATACCAAGTCTTGGAATCTTACATGTGCACAATATCTAAATTTGGGCTGGTAATGTTTCAAATATTCAGAAGTTACAAGTTTTTAGTGGCTAAATTGGAGAATACAAATCTAGACCATGGGAAGTCAAGATGTCTAGGAAGTGTTTGGTTTGTAGGCTAATTAATCTCACTGTGTAGAGAGAAAAGAGGGACAAAGAAGGGAAGGATTTGGCAAATTCTTTTTCTATCCTGCCTTATGTGAATAGGGCAGTCTTGCCCATACAGACAATAGACTAAATATTGCAAACCAGACTTTCTAAATTTATTGGACTCTGATATTTTTTCTTTCATTACCTTCAGTCTATGAATACAGTCTATCTTTAAATTTTTTTTTTTTTGACAGGCAGAGTGGACAGTGAGAGAGAGAGACAGAGAGAAAGATCTTCCTTGTGCCGTTGGTTCACCCTCCAATGGCCGCCGCGGCTGGCGCGCTGCGGCCTGCACACCGCGCTGATCCGATGGCAGGAGCCAGGTGCTTCTCCTGGTCTCCCATGGGGTGCAGGACCCAAGGACTTGGGCCATCCTCCACTGCACTCCCTGGCCACAGCAGAGAGCTGGCCTGGAAGAGGGGCAACCGGGACAGAATCCGGTGCCCCAACCGGGACTAGAACCCGGTGTGCCGGCGCCGCAAGGCGGAGGATTAGCCTAGTGAGCCGCGGCGCCGGCACAGTCTATCTTTAATATTCCATTTTGTCTAAGATAACTTTTGGAGCAATCGGAAGAAGAGTTAGTTGTTATTCTCACTTGAATGCTTTATGCTTAAGAAGGAGCATCTGTGGTTCTCTTCCAGCATTGTGGGGTGGGGAAGGGGGTGTTAGAATAACCATAGAAGATCTCCAGGAGAAGTATTATGTAGGTTGATTTATGATTCACATGAAGGCTGTTACTCTTCACCAGAGATTTTGTCTTTCAATATCTACCTTCCGAGATTTATGTTTTATTTTTATTAAGAAGAGTAACATGTTTTGCAATTCTAATTATATTTCATATTAGGCTTTCAAAAACATCTTTTACAATCTTCCCTAGTACGTGAGAATGAGTAAGTTTGCCCTATAAAATTTAGTGCAGAAATCAACTATTGTAAACTCGGATCATTTTAGGATGGTTTTAGCAAACAGCTATCAGTCTGAACTGAACTTAAAGGAAAAATGGAACCTGGACCAGAAAGGAAAAGGGGGAGAGCTTTCCAGGCCGTGGTGACCAATGAGGGTAACAGGATGAAGATAGAAAAGTGAATGGTGAGTTGATAGGGTAACAGAAAGTCTCTTTCAGCTATAACAAAAAGATGCCGTAAGGAAAGCTTTAGTTGGTGTTAAACAGTGAAATGTCGGGAAGCTCTAGATCTGTACTGTTCAATATGGTGAGCAGTAGCCACATATGGCTATGAAATAGTAGAAATGTAGCTGATCAAATTAAAGGCATGCTATTAAATGCACACCAGATTTCAAAGACTTAGTGCAAAAATTCTATAAAATATTTCATTAGTAATTGTTAAAATGATAATATCTTGGAAACATTGCATTAAATAAAATGCACTAAAATTATTTTTACTTTTTAAACCTTTTATATTATGGCTACCAGAAGATTTTAAATTACATATATGGCTCACATTGTGTTTCTGTTGAACATTGATGTTTTAAACCAAGTGCTTCTCCTACTGTACAGCATTTATGAATCACCTGGGACTCTTGTTAAAGTGTTCCCAGATGTACTGCTCCAGCTGGTGCTTGGACCACACTTTGAATATCAGAATGATGATTCACAACATTGTCTGCAACATTGACCCGTTTAGGAACTTTTAACACCTCAGTGACCAGTATCCTGTACCTCAAGACAATTAAAGTAGAATCTTTGATGACGTGATTGGAGTACCAGTATTTGTTATAGCTCTAGGGGATTTTAACAAATAGCAAAATTGAGAACCACTATTTCAGATGTTCACATCAGAAAGATGTGAACTACTGTAAAGTTTATCATATGGAAAGTGGGTAGGAGCACCTAATTTTCACTAGTGAATATTCACTTAGTAGGTGAGTAATTCTACTCATGGTGATTTGTATCATCCTTCCTGCCTGCCTTCACAAAGCTTGGGAACCAGTTGCAGAGATAAGAAAACTACTTACATACCTTCAAAAGCACCATAGGATAGGTTCACCATGAGTGGTATAGATATTAAGGGTCATAGGACTCTAGAAAAAAAAATATGTAATTTTGAGTGGAATAATTAGATTTTCTTAGAAGAGATGATATACAAGATGATTTTCAACTAGGCAGGCATACAGGTTAAAACTGATCAGATTTGTGAACTGGAAGACCATGCCTTCATCACGCCCCTGTGTGACCTCATGCCCCTACCTGATGCCTTTGCCATGCCCCTGTGTGGCCTCATTCCCCTACCTGGCCACACCTGGGTGCCCACCAGCCAATCAGGTTAATTAACCACTCCCCTTTGGAAGTGGGTTAAAGCCGGGCCACAGTGTGGCCCGGCCTGCTCTTCTTCCTTGGCCTCTTGCCAGGACAGGGCTTGCTGTAGCCCTGCGCCTCCAGGGCGCATGGCCTTCCGCCATGTGCTCTAGGCTTCCTGGCCTAGATGCTCATCCATGTGGCTGGTTCCTGGTGCTTGGTATGAACCCCTATTCACCTCTCTCCCCTAAATAAAGCTCTCACTCTCCTATGCATCTTTCTTACTAAATAAAAGTTTAAAACGTACCATGCTGCCTCGTTTTTCTGTGCTGGTATTTAGAATTCTTCTCTAAATATTAGGCAAGAACCCTCTCGGGCTTATTAGTATTGGGGATTTAGTAATAAGCCTGTGGTGAAATCGTGAGGCACCCCAAATTCCGGTAGTACATGTGGCACCCTGGATAGCATTTCCAGGGAACTTTAAGGGCCACATTCCAGTGTAAAATTTAGGGGGTCTTGTCCGATTTCAATTTGATGCAATCATTATCAAACCTCAGGTTGCATGAGAATAATCTGGAGTGGCAAGGTAAGTCCACTGTTGTTACTCAGCGTTGCTAATGTCACCCCTGAAACACCAAAGTTCCTAGTGGGAGTCTTGATTGGCTGAGTCCAGGCCACGTGCAGAAGCCTCATTTACCCAAGAGCCATTGGTACAGCTTTTCACCAACATTGCAAACAAAAAGATTTTGCTCAAAAATAGTAGTTAATTGCAATGCCACTCAATCTACCTGGAAATATTCGGACCTACTTTTAACCCCCTCCAAAAGGGAAAAAAAAAGACCTGTCATGACACAGCAAAACCAAAGACAAATAAGCAAAACAATCCACCACAAGTAGAACTATTTCAAAAGTTGATATGTACAAACAGAAGCTTGATTTTAGACAAGAAGTAACACTGACTTTCAGGTTGCTAAGTTTGAGACTATAGTTTTAAATCAAATAGAGATGCTTTTGTAGTTAGTTCAGCCAAGCAAGGTTGCTTAGATGTCATCTCCTTCGAGGTAGAAATAGAAGACAAATGTGTGTACATCAGGGACAAAGTACAGAGAAAGGAGATATGGACAGATAATCAGTCCCAGATAACTCTCTGGGACCAAAAGAGAAGTCAAAGGAATGATGCATTACATATGAACAGGTATTAACTCCTATACAAGTTCATATTATTAGTTGAGTTAAGTGGTTGTTTTTATTGTACTACTTCTCAGACCTGATTTACTATATAATGATTTACATTATAAAGCTCTAATAACATTGTATATCCAAATATTATTTAACTCTGGGGATCTTTTAAAGAACTAGTGATATATTGAAGACATTTTGGGAAATAATGGGCTAGAAATTTCTAGAAACAAAAAAAGACCGAAAGACACTTAGGGAAATATTGGTGGGGGTAGGGAGAGAGCTAAACAGGGAACAATAGTCCCCAATCCAGACTATTCAAACAATTCAGATTCTTATTCCTTCATTATAATATGAAATGGCCTTAATAGTATGAAGTTAATACTACTGAATTCTGTTTTACCCCCAAAGCCCTAAATGCATAGTGCAAAAAATGAAAGAATAATAGAAAATTTCTTTAAATTTTTCAATATAGAGGTCACAGCAACCTCTAAGAGCACAGTTTCAGAATAATGGTAAAGTGGTTTTGAGGAGACACCCACCTGCCAATAATTTTTCAACTGATTCCTCAAGGACCTGTGGCAGAATGGTTTGTCTATCCCGTCATCTGTTTCTTTTTTTCTTCTCATAATACAAGGGTGACCATATAATTTATCATCCAAACTAGGACATTTAAGAAAGAAGAAAGGGGGAGCTATTAATAATTATGCCAGGACAACACATTCAAAACAGACTTTTGGGCAAATCAGTACTAGTGGTAATCCTAACAATAACTTGTGATTTCTAGCTATACACTTGACTGTTCGGTGAACTGCATTTCCCAGGCTCTTGAATTCACAGGGAACCCTGCCAATGAAATGGGACAAGATCACAGTTGTTAGTTTACTCTCTTCCCCTAGATTTTATTTGATGATGGCCAATGTAACCAGAGGTTATATCTCACTATGATTTTGATTTACATTTCTCTGATGATTGGTGTTGTTGAGCCTAATTTTTTTCATATATATGTGGGAGAGGCTTTTATTTTGTCCAAAGTAGGTCCTGGCATTTAAAGGGAAGATGGTAGAAGATGGTTGTAGGAACTATACAAGGAATGTAGCCTCAAATACCTCCTCTTTTTTCCTCCCTGAGCTCTGGAATGTTGTTATTCTAGTTAGTTAGAGCCTTAGCAACCATTTTGGATCCTGAGGCAATATGCTTAGGCATGTAGAACAGAAATAGAAAAGAAACTTCAGTCTCTGATGATCATGGAACAGCTTTTTCAGCCTGTCAGGAGTCAATAAGTATTTACCTATTTAACTATTCTGGCTGATTTTGGAATTCTCGCTTACTCTTGGTTAAAACCAATCCCAATAGGTAAGACCTTCTATCAGTGCTGTCCAAAATTAATAAATAATTAATAAAAATAATAATGTGAGTTTCAAATGCAAACCACACATGTATTTAAGATCTTCTAGTAGCCATTACAAAAAAATAAAAATAGGTAAGAATAATTTTAATAATATATTATTTAAACAAATATAATAGAATACTATCTTTTTAATATGTAGTCAACGTGACAAAATATTATAATTTTTCATGTTTTATTTCATGCTAACTCTTCAAAATACCACATGTGTTTTGTGCTTAAATCACATCTCAGTTTAGACTAAGCACATTTCAAGTGCTCAGTAGTCACATGTGGCTAGTGACTACCACATTAGAAAAGCACAACTTTTTTTTTTGGAAAGTGCAAGGTGTCTGGTGATAACAAATCTTCCCAGGCAGACGAATCAATTAATTCACAGGCTTTTATTGGGATTCCGCTCCCAGGCGAGGTTCCCGGGTCCCAACAGAGTGGGGGGCCAGGGAAGTCGTGCATCAGAGATTGGGAGGGCTCCTTTTATAGATACAGGGCATGGGGGTTAAAGGTTGAGGCAGGTCCTATCCTTATTGGTTGACCGTTAGGCACCTGTGGGGACCTTGACAAGGACTTTTCTTCCCTGGAAATACAGGTAGGGACTCTCCATTCCCAGAAGTATAGGCCTTCCCTCCTTGAGGATCCCAAAACTACCAGAAAACTTTTATTTAATGAATAAAAATTTCCTAGGTATAGCTTTAGGAATATAGTAGTTCTTCCCCCAATACGCATCCTTATCCCCACCTCCTGTCCCATCTCTTACTTCCTCTCCCATCCCATTCTTCATTAAGATTCATTTTTATTTATCTTTCTATACAGAAAAAGAACTCTATACTGAGTAAAGATTTCAACAGTTGGCACCCACACAGACACACAAAGTATAAAGTACTGTTTGATAACAAGTTTTACCATTAATTCTCATAGTACAGCTCATTAAGGACAGAAGTCCTACATGGAGAGTAACTGCACAGTGACCCCTGTTGTTGATTTAACAATTGACACTCTTATTTATGACGTCAGTGATCACCCAAGGCTCTTGTCATGAACTGCCAATGCTATGGAAGCCTTTTAAATTCACAAACTGTCAATATTTAGACAGGGCAATAAGCAAAGTAGAATTTCTCTCCTCCCTTCAGAGAAAAATGCCTCCTTTTTTGATGGCCCCTTTTTTCCACTGGAGTCTCACTCACAGAGAGCCTTCATGTAGGACTCTTTATTTTTTGCCACAGTGTCTTGGCTTTCCATGCCTGAAATGCTCTCATGGGCTTATCAGCCAGTCAAGAGTGACTTAAGTGCTGATTCTGAGGTCAGAGTGCTGTTTAGGGCACTTGTCATTCATGAGTCTGCTGTGTGGCCTGGGAAAGCACAATTTTATAACACAAATACTTTCTCTCACCTGTGTATTTTCTATATCTCATTTCTTGCTTCTCTTCATTAGGTAAACAGATAAAATTTGTATCTTATACAGATGAGCAAGACAATATAATAACAAAAGCTTCTCTCATTCTTACTTCCCAGAAGCTATTTTTCTATTGTTTTCCTTCCTTCACAATTCTGATGGAATTTGCAAAATCAGGTACTTATTTTGGACTAATACAGAATGAATTCCTTCAAGATACCAGTTGGTAATTCAGCTGCCTAGTAATTCTCAACCATCAGCAATCACATTTTTAGGATTATTTTCTAGCAAATTGAGCCTTTAGACATTAAGTATTATTAATATCAGGACCTAAACTTACTATATTTTGGCCATACATTGCTGCAAATAAATGATTAAATATTTTTTGCTGTTTTTGTTGCAAAAGGTTTGAGAAAATCTGAGGACTGGTGTTGTGGTGTAGTGGGTTAAAGTACCACTTATGATACCAGCATCCCATATCAGAGCTGTTGTTTCACTTCTGGCTACTCTGCTTCTAATCCAGGTCCCTGCTAATGTGCCTGAGAAAGTAGTGGAATATGGCCCAAGTACTCAGGCCCCTGTCACCCACATGAGAAATTCCGATGGAGTTTCTGGTTCCTGGCTTCTGCCTGGCGCCAGCCCTTGCTGTTGTGGCCATTTGGGGGAGGGAACCAACAGATGGAAGATCTCTTTCTGTCTGTCTGCCTTTCTCTCTGTCACTCTACCTTTCAAATGAATGAAAGTCTTTTAAAAAGAAAAGAAAATCACTCCTATTACAATCAAGTTAACTTGGCCACTTAGAAGATAAACCTAAACTGTGTACTCCCTGTGTCATTTGAATCCATAGAGGAAATGTCTTGTGTGTGAGTTGGAAAAGTCATTTCCAGTAGATGGGCTTCATAGCATACACCATAACTTTTGTTAGCCAGGGTCTAGTGTTCAAGCACTAGGATAGTTGTTGTTAGAAAAGAGAAAAGGGCAATAGACTGGGCATTCTGACTGTAGTTAGGAGGAGCCAAAGACACGAAGGTTACAGAAGATGAGCTGTGATTGATTAATTCACCAACAAGAGGGAAGTAATCTTCAGGCTTGATAGTGATGTACATAAAAGGTCAGTCTTCTCATGTAGAAGCCAAGAAGCTCTGATGGCATGACACGGGTCCAACAAGATAAGAAACCGGTAGAGAGAGGGGGAAAACAAGCAAAGGTGATTGCTCATATGTGGAGTGGAAGTGGTGGTAACAAAGACAGAAGCAGTAGTAAAGGAGGATCAGAAATGTCATCAGCTCTTGTGGACAACGAAGGTGAAGTCCAGAGTTAATATCAGTATAATCAGTGGAAGTCCGTATTAATTAATATGATGAATTAATATCAGTAATGTCAGTGGAAGTCAGAGTGCCATGTATAATTCAATCTTCACACACTTAATATTTCTGGAAAAAATATGCCAATTTGAATCATTTGTTTCTTTGCTAATTTATTTACTTGCCGTTGTCTGATCTGATTGTACTCTTTTGCCCTGAGTCCTTTTTTTTTTTTTTTACAGGCAGGGTGGATAGTGAGAGAGACAGAGAGAAAGGTCTTCCGTTTTGCCGTTGCTTCACCCTCCAATGGCAGCTGCATCCTGTGCATTGTGCTGATCCGAAGCCAGCAGCCAGGTGTTTCTCCTGGTCTCCCATGGGGTGCAGGGCCCAAGCACTTGGGCCATCCTCCACTACCTGCCCGGGCCATAGCAGAGAGCTGGCCTGGAAGAGGGGCAACCAGGATAGAATCTGGTGCCCCAACCAGGACTAGAACCTGGTGTGCCGGCGCCGCAAGGCAGAGGATTAGCCTGTTAAGCCACGGCGCCGGCCCTGAGTTCTTTCAATGACTTATATAAAGGTGGTGGGCACAGAAGGTGATGCTGACACACCTAGGACACACACCACAGAGCACAGGCCTAGAAAACCTGGAAGGAAGAGAAAGAAAAGACTATTACAAACATTTTAGTTATCCAGAAGTCACTTTGCTAGCCTCCTTAATTAAATATATTCCAGCTAAGAGCAAAGGAGGAAGCAAAAAGCACAACAGAAAATCCAAATAGATGATGCCAAGACCACACAGTAACCTTCATGCAATTTACTCAGTGAAAACTCCCCAGGCCCCAGAAGTGTGGCTCTGCTTTCCCTTCTCTTCACCGTGCCAGACAATGCTACTTCCCATGGGTCCTCGTTTCTGCAGAGCCACAGCTACTGCCTCACACGCCTCAACTCAGCACTCCAAGTAGCTACTACTGACCTGTCCAGGTTGGTATGCAGTTTGAAAACTCTTTCTCATCCTTTCCTAACATTGTTACTAAAACTATTTTTTTCTGACTTTTAAGCAAGTCTAGTAAACATGTGTAGTATTTTGATGGCTGTTTCAGACAAGACTAGGAAAAACACCTGGTGAAAAAGAACATGATACATAATCATCAAAGAGGTAACAGGTGACCTTGAGGAGAGGTAGAAAAATTGTAAAACTCTATTAACTTCGTCTGAAACCAGAAAGCAGGTGACCCATTTCAATAGCAGAGTAAGTATGTGTGATGTGTGTTATGGCAGGAAGAGAATGAACTTTGGAATAATAAAGGGGTAGGTCTTCTGTTGACAGCTGTGTGAACTTGGGCAGGTATTTGAGTTATCCGAGTCTCATTTTCCTCATTTCTTAAAATGGAGATAGTAAAATTACCCTCTTCATTCAGTTGTGAAGATTGAACATATGTGAAGCAACAGGCGTGTGGTAAGCACCATTTTCCTTCTTCCCTCCATCCTCAGTAATTTCAGGTTATTATTACATTTTATAACTTCAGATGGTGCTACCATAAGGGCACTGGGGCATAGAATTACATGGGAAACAGTATATGTCATCAGGGAAGTTAGAGTTATTTGGGGAAAAAACCATAGAACCGAAGTCAAATGGTAGCCTAAGGTGCAATGATAGAACAAGCACAAGGAATTGAGGCAGTTCTAATAACAGCCCAGGGGTCAACAATTTTAGGGGGAGAACATCACATGTTTGTAGTGATGATAATCCTGACTCATCAGGAAACATAAACTATGTTTAATAAATCATGTCTAAAGAGACAGGATATGAGTAATCCTTGCTTAGAAAATATTCCATTTAAAAATGATGAAAGCTAAAAAATAAATTTCCATGGCCTAGTTTAGTGGGAAATCTATTAATTTCTAGTGGAACACCTTGTTCACTGATGTGTCAAATAAGTGAGGCAAAAAAGGCAGATGAGAAAGGCAAAAAAAAAAAAAAAAAGTAGAGTAAGAAATATAGTAGTAACTGCGAAAGGAGTAATGGTCCTCCCAGATTGCTTCCTGATGAGCAGTCTTTCATAAATGTGTCCTCCCTGAAGTTTCATTTAATCTTCACAGCCACCCTGTCTAGGAGGCGGAATAGGTGTTCTCCATATGACTGATGATGAAGCTGAAAAGACAAAAGGCTATTACTTGCCCAAAGTCACACATTTAGTAAGTCATGCACCTGGACATTAGAACCAACTTTTCTGGCTGAGGCACAAAAATATAAAGAAAAGAAAGTGATTTTCATCAAATGCGTAGTCCTGAGGAATCTCATTTATAGACATAGAATTTTAAGACCAGTTAGTAAATATGCAATAAGAGAGAAAGGCACAAGAGTATTTTACATATATAGTAAGTGACAAACATGATGGCTTCATTGTAACTTTCTTGCCTTCTTCCCCACCTACATACTCTGTGTCTAGGAGGTGAAGAGAGAAACACAGCAAAGAAAGGGTGGAGAGGAGAAGAACAGAAAAGGTGATGAGAAAGAGAAGGTATGTGAGAGTGGGAGGTACAGGGGTAGGGAGATCTGAGTCATGAAGATCCATGCCTCTGGTAGATATAAAATTTAGAAATAACATATACCAGAAATGGCATACCACAAACTTATTCTCAGATTTCTTGTAACCACAACTGAAGTTTGAGAAGCACTAAATGTACAAGGGGTTTGGATGTTGTCCCTGCCACCAGCAAAGGAATTGAATGATTGGACACAACAGAAACCCTTGGCTGTGATCGCTGAGCCGGTGTCTAAGGCTAAAGCCCCATAATCTGTTGCTCTCTCTTCCTCAAGGGCATTGACTGGACCACGTATTTTTCCTCAGAACCTGATGATACTTTAGGATGTGAAAAAAGATAAAATACTGATCACGTTCCCTAGACTCTTTTAAGGAAATAACTTGTCAGTAGAGCACAGTGGCAAAGAGGGAGGGCTAGATTCCAGTCAGCAGCATCTTCTTCTCCTGGGTGGCCATGGCAGGCACTCAACCACTTGAA
The DNA here is from genome assembly GCF_033115175.1 of Lepus europaeus. Lineage (NCBI taxonomy): Eukaryota > Metazoa > Chordata > Mammalia > Lagomorpha > Leporidae > Lepus > Lepus europaeus. Next base: position 112,503,056 of record NC_084829.1, read on the forward strand.
GTGGCAGTTTGTCCTCTGCGTGGGCGTGAGCATGGGGCAAATTTTGCTGGTTATTGTGAATGTTCATGCAAAGCACCTAATATGGGAATTAGCTCATAGAAATTGCTCAGAAAATATTTGCTTTTAAAAAAAAATTATTTGTTTATTTGAAAGAGTTACAGAGAGAGGTAGAGCCAGAGGTAGAGAGGCCTTCCATTCAGATGGTTCACTCCCCAAATGATGGCCAGAGCTGAGCTCACCCGAAGCCAGGAGCCAGGAGCTTCTTCCCAGTCTTTCATGTGGGTGCAGAGGCCCAAGGACTTGGGCCATCTTCTACTGTTCCCACGTGGGTGTAGGGGCCCAGGGGTTGGGCCATCCTCTTCTGCTTTCCCTGTCCATAACAGAGAGCTAGATCGGAAGAGGAGCAGCCGGGACTCAAACCATATCCCATTTGGAATGCTGGTACTGCAGGCCAGGGCTTTAACCCTCTGTACCACAGTGCAAGCCCCACATGTTCACTTTTAAAATAATCTTTCTTCCTCTCAAAAATTAATATTATTTTCCTGTGTCATTAGATTGAGAGCTCTGAACTACATTTATCATTTTTAAAATGTGAAAAATAAGTCCAAATCAAAACCAGTTATTCATTATTTTCTGTTGTTCAACACAGACTTTTTTTTTTAAATAATAAGTGACAACAATTTGGTAGTTGAAATGCCTGCATTAAATGTTTTATGGTGGTGGGCATTTGGCCTGGTGGTTAACATACTGGTTAAGATGCCTGTGCCTTGTACTGGAGAGCCTGGGTTCAAAACCTGGCTCTAGCTCCTTATTCCAGTTTCCTGCCAACCCAGACTCTGGGAGGCAACGGTAATGGCTCAAGTAGTTGGGTTCTTGCCACTTACATGGGAGACAGGGATTACATTCCAGGTTATGGATTTCAGCCCTTGGGCCACTGTGGGCAATGATCCAGAGGGGCTTTCTCTCGCTGTATGTATCTCTCTCTCTCTCTCTCTCTGCTTCTCAAATTAAAAAAAAAAAGTTTTATGAGGCTATGGGCATTTGCAGACTTCTGTCACCTTGGGAAGGACTGCACCATGAATCAAGGGCTAGAAATTTGCTTTGTGTACATTTTTAGTTCTCTAAACAGTCTCCACAAAATCAAAAACAGCATAATTTTGTAACTCGATGTTTATGGTTATTTTTATATGTAGTCCCATAAGTGTGAAGCTTCAAAATCTCTTTCATTTAGAATACTGGAAGGAAAGTAGTGAGAAATCTGCCTGACAAAATATTTGAGAAGAAATGGAGTTTGAGTGATAGCAAAGAAAGCTAATATTTTAAACTAAGATACAAATGGATTTTAACAAGTAATAAGGCTTACTTTTTTTTAAAGACTTATTTATTATTTGAGAGTCAGAGTTACACAGAGAGAGGAGAGGCAGAGAGAGAGAGAGAGAGAGAGAGAGAGAGAGAGAGGTCTTCCATCTGATGGTTCACTCCCCAATTGGCTGCAACGGCCAAAGCTATGCTGATCCGAAGCCAGAGGGCAGGAGCTTCCTCTGGGTCTTCCACGCGGGTACAGGGTCCCAAGGGCTTGGGCCATCTTCTACTGCTTTCCCAGGCCAGAGAAGAGAGCTGGATGGGAAGTGGAGCAGCCGGGTCTTGAACCAGCGCCCATATGGGATGCCGGCACTTCAGGCCAGGGCGTTAACCTGCTGCACCACAGCGCCAGCCCCAAGGCTTAGTTTTTTTTTTTTTTTTTAAAAGGATACCTATGCTTCACAAAAGGCCTTGATTATTTTATACTACATTATATATGTAGCCATTTTGCTAACATAATAAATTTAATTACTAGATTTGTAAATGAATGACTTAAAAAACACCTGGATTTCCTTTGCTTATAAATAAGACTCTAAAGAATTGTTTGTAGAAAAGGTAACCTTTCTTAATCACATATAGTTCAGTTGGTTAACTTTACATGAGATTAGTGGAGTGTGGATTAATGGGATTTCATTGCATAATGCAACTTAGAGCAGTATACTCATAAAATAATCCAATTATCTTTTTATTCCATAGATTTCAAGCACCTAGGGCTTTGGTCTACTTTAGTTGTGTATTCTATCAAGGGAAGTCACCAGTGTGAGGTTGTTAACTCTTTCCAGGAAGCAACATTGAAGAGACATAGCTAAGCTATAGGTGACAGAAATGTCTCACTCAGGAGTTCCTGCTTTCCCAGTGTGAGTTCAGTGCCCAGGCACTAGAATCAGAAGGCTTGATTTCTTTTTTTTTTTCTCTCTCTCTTTTTTTTAAGATTTATTTATTTATTTATTTATTTATTTGAAAAGCGGAGTCACAGAGAGGCAAAGGCAGAGAAAGGTCTTCCATCCACTTGTTCACTCTCTATATGACTGTAACAGCCAGACCTGCACCCATCCCAGCCAGGAACCAGGAACTTCTTCTGGGTCTCCCAAATGATGTACGGCCCCAAGAACCTGGGCTGTTTTCTACTGCTTTCCCAGGCCACAGCAGACAGCTGCATTGAAAGTGGAGCAGCTGGGATGCGAAGTGGCACCCATAGGGGGATGCAGGCACTGCAGGCTGGAGCTTTAACCTGCTGCACCACAGTGCAGGCCCCTGGAAGGCTTGATTTCAACCTCTGCTTGTAGGTTTTGTAACACAGGGGTAGTTATGTTAGACCCCTTCTGTGTGAAATGGAGATGATCATAGAATTTTTCTCAAAGGGTTGCTGAAAGATTAACATTTAAAAATGCTCAGCACATGGTGAGCGCCCAACATCTGTCACTCCAGCTGACCTGCTATTAGTTTTTCCATCTTTAACCTCACAGCAACACATCAATCAAGTTCTAAACTTAGACTATTGATTTACCTGTACTTTTGCTTTTCCAGCTTATTTAGTAGCATTATGTATTATAACATTATTAAAACATCAGACCTAGTGGGGGACTTCTTTTTCCAAGTTATTCTTTGTATAAGTGCATTATAAATACATTAAAGATCTCTTAGAATAAAACATGTACTGAAGTTCAGTTATTGCATTGTTAGTATTTGGATTACTCTGATGAATCTATTTAGATTGCTAACCTCTTTTGTTACTGTTCCAAAGATTTTGGACACTTGAATTTAGAGTTCTTGGAGTGGCATTCTCCTACCCTGTTCTTTGTCAGCCATCACCAAATTGCTCAAGCCGCAAAGCATTCATTTCTCCTTGGTTCCAACTTTCCCTCACACCCCACATCTACCGTATCACAAGAGTTATGGACATTGCCTTTAAAACATGTCTTGACTCCATTTGTTTCTTTCTGTCTCTGTGGATATCACTCTTTCTCAAATGCCTCCACATCTCCTCTTACTGCAGTAGTCTCCTAAATGGTGTACTTGCTTTTCACTCGTGTTCTCTGAAATTCATTGCCCATGGAGCGCCCAGACTGATCCTGGTGAAATGTATATCTAACTATGATATTATTCTTTTTCTTTTTCTTTTCTTTTCTTTTTTTTTCTTGACAGGCAGAGTGGATAGTGAGAGAGAGAGAGAGTGAGAGAGAGAGAGAGAGAGAGAAGAGCCACAAAGCACAGGATGGGGCCTGAGCTCGATGTGGAAAGCATCCCAAAGGGTACACTAAGTACAGAAGAGCCTACTTTCAGTGCTGTAAGGTTCTTCAGTAAAATTCACCTAGATATTTGAGCCTGATTTATTGTCTCTTCAAGATCCTTAAAGTCTTTGCGTAAGTCATTCAACAGGTTTGTAAATGATTTTAAAAATGTGTTCAATGTAAAGTGGTTGAAAGAACATTTTATAGGAATACTTGTACATGATAATTTAAGCTACCAGAAATTACTTTATAAGCATCACCACACTAATCTCCCTAACCCCACTACATAGTCTGCTTCATGATGAAATAATGATATCATGAAATAGCACATTCAGAGTGCTTTTTTTTTTTTTTTTTTTTCTTGGCGAGCACAAAACTGTCAAATCTACACATGCCTATTAGACGATGTTGGCTCCACCACACTTTCTAGCATGGAGTCCTAATAGAAAGAGATGAATGTCCTTCTGAGGCTTAGAGTCTCTGGAAAATCACATTTGGTATCTTGCACATGGCTGACCTGTTCATGAAAAAGGTCAATGTACAAAAGGACTTTTTTCCACCTTTCCTAAATCAGCTCTGTTGGAAGGAATTGTGCTGCCATGGGAGAAGGTTTTAATCCCTTCACCCCATTCCACTTCCTGAGCTAGTTCTTCCACCGTGGTTGGGTGTGGAGTTTCAGACGATGAGCTGGAACACAGAAGCCTTCATCTACCGCTGGGAGGGCCATAGCTCTACATTCGGTAACCCAGCCTATTGCAGGTTATATCTATCTCCTTTAAACACTGGTGAAAACTGATAAGTTCAACTGTTTTTCTAATTTCTGCTTTAGTGTATCACCCTAATAGACTCAAAAAAGGTTATTTTATTATAACTTGAAATATTATTTTAAGATTTTGTCCTATTTGTCTTTAGAAATATTTTAATTGTCTCATATTTCAAACTAGTTCCATTTGTTGACTTTTTAATAATTGGTTATAGTTTGTCATGAAAATATCTTTTTATGGTTTCCAAATTTGAGTGGGGTACAGTTCTGAGGAACCCACTTAGAGGCAAGGCAAATTAGGGTTATAAAGGATGCCACTTTGATCTTAGTACTGTAAGACTCTACCAGTATTCACAATGTTCATTTCTAAAATGCAAGTAAAGAGTATGCTTTTAAAATAAAATTTTAAGTTTCAAAGTACCTAAGTTCTGGGTTGGACTACACTGAAAGACTGTCTCTTAGACACAGAATATCTCCCCTTAGAGCTGCTTTCTAATCTCCACTGTTTAGTGGATAACTTTATATGTTGAATCTAGGGTTTAATGACACAATCTTTCTTTCCAGATCAATTTAATATGTTAATAACATCCATCTGAGATAACTTGATTAATTATTTAATAAAATAATAAAATAACTCTTCCTAAAAAATCTCACTGCCCTATCTTTTGTTTTAAAGATTTGTTTTTATTTATTTGAAAGTCAGAGTTACAGAGAGGCAGAAGCAGAGAGAGAGAGAGAGAGAGAGAGAGAGAGAGAGAGAGAGATTGGTCTTCACCCTTTGGTTCACTCCCCAATTGGCTGCAATGGCAGGAGCTGAGCGGATCTGAAGCCAGGAGCAGGGAGCTTCTTCTTGGTTTGCCAAGTAGACGCAGGGGTCCAAGGACTTGGGCCATCCTCCACTGCTTTCCCAGGCCACAGCAGAGAGCTGGATCGGAAGTGGAGCAGCTGGGTCTTGAACCGGCGCTCACATGGGATGCTGGTACTGCAGGCGGTGGCCTCACCTGCTATGCCACAGCACTGGCCCCCCATTCACTTTTAAATTGTCAAAAAAGAAAAGTAGCTGGTGCTGCAGCTCAATAGGCTAATCCTCCGCCTGTGGCGCCGGCACACCGGGTTCTAGTCCCGGTTGGGGCGCCGAATTCTGTCCCGGTTGCCCCTCTTCCAGGCCAGCTCTCTGCTGTGGCCCGGGAGTGCAGTGGAGGATGGCCCAAGTGCTTGGGCCCTGCACCCCATGGGAGACCAGGAGAAGCACCTGGCTCCTGGCTTCGGATCAGCGTGGTACACCGGCCACAGCGGCCACTGTGGGGTGAACCAACGGCAAAGGAAGACCTTTCTGTTTGTCTCTCTCTCTCACTGTCCACTCTGCCTGCCAAAAAAAAAAAAAAAAAAAAAAAAGAGAGAGAGAGAGAGAAGAAAAGTAGCAACTACTCAGATGAAGCAGAGATTTACCCTCTGGTGTTTCTGGACTTTGTATTCTTTGTCACTGATGATTCAAATTTCTAGATTTTCTGATGTACATTGAGTTTTTATATAACATCTCATCCTGAGGAGATAAGTTCACACTGAAATAATCTCCCTTTCACATGAATAAGCACAGAAGAGCCTACCCCTTCAAAAAAGAGAAGTCAGGAGTCTTGAGACTATTATGTTATGTGTAATTATTTTCTGTTGGCTAAGGCATTTTAAAAGGCTTTAAATATATACTTACAGACTTTACATTTTAAGAAAGGTTTTATGTAGAACTCAAATATTTTGTTTAACATTTTTTTTAACTTTTATTTAATAAACATAAATTTCCAAAGTACAGCTTTTAGATTCCAGTGGCTCCCCCCCCCCATAACTTCCCTCCCACATGCAACCCTCCCATCTCCCACTCTCTCTCCCATTCCATTCATATCAAGATTCATTTTCAATCCTCTTTATATACAAAAGATCAATTTAGTATATATTAAGTAAAGATTTCAACCGTTTGCACCCACACAGAACACAAAGTGTAAAATATTGTTTTGAGTACTAGTTATAGCATTAATTCACATTGGACAGCACATTAAGGACAGAGATCCTACATGGGGAGTAAGTGCACAGTGACTCCTGTTGTTGACTTAACAAATTGACAAACTTGTTTATGGTGTCAGTAATCTCCCTAGGCTCTAGTCATGAGTTTCCAAGGCTATGGAAGCCTTTTGAGGTCGCCGACTTTGATCTTATTTAGACAAGGTCATAGTCAAAGTGGAAGTTCTCTCCTCCCTTCAGAGAAAGGTACCTCCTCCTTTGATGGCCCATTCTTTCCACTGGGATCTCACTCACAGAGATCTTTCATTTAGTTTTTTTTTTTTTTTCCAGAGTCTCTTGGCTTTCCATTCTTACAATACTCTCATGGGCTCTTCAGCCAGATCCGAATGCCTTAAGAGCTGATTCTGAGGCCAGAGTGCTGTTTAGGAATCTTCCATTCTATGAGTCTGCTGTGTATCCCGCTTCCCATGTTGGATTGTTCTCTCCCTTTTTGATTCTATCAGTTAGTATTAGCAGACACTAGTCTTGTTTATGTGATCCCTTTGACTCTTAAACCAATCATTATGATCAATTGTGAACTGAAACTGATCAATTTGACTGGTGAGATGGCATTGGTACATGCCACCTTGATGGGATTGAATTGGAATCCCCTGTCACGTTTCTAACTCTACTGTTTGGGGCAAGTCTGATTGAGCATGTCCCAAATTGTACATCTCCTCCCTCTCTTTTTCCCACTCTTATATTTAACAGGGAGGATCACTTTTCAGTTAAATTTAAACACCTAAGAATAATTGTGTGTTAATTACAGAGTTCAACCAATAGTATTAAGTAGGACAAAAAATACTAAAAGGGATAAAGTATTAAGTTGCTCATCAACAGTCAGGGCAAGGGCTGATCAAGTCACTGTTTCTCATTGTTTCCCTTTTACTTCAACAGGTTTCCTTTTTTGTGGTTAGTTGTCACCGATCAGGGAGAACATATGATATTTGTCCCTTTGGGACTGGCTTATTTCACAGAATGATGTGTTCCAGATTCCTCCATTTTGTTGCAAATGACCAGATTTCATTGTTTTTGACTGCTGTATAGTATTCTATAGAGTTCATGTCCCATAATTTCTTGATCCAGTCTACTGTTGATGGGCATTTGGGTTGATTCCAGGTCTTAGCTATTGTGATTTGAGCTGTAATAAACATTAAAGTGCAGGTGGCTTTTTTGTTTGCCAATTTAATTTCCTTTGGGTAAATTCCAAGGAGTGGGATGGCTGGGTTGAATGGTAGGGTTATATTCAGGTTTCTGAGGAATCTCCAGACTGACTTCCATAGTGGCTCTACCAGTTTGCATTCCCACCAACAGTGGGTTAGTGTCCCTTTTTCCCCACATCCTCTCCAGCATCTATTATTGGTAGATTTCTGAATGTAAGCCATTCTAACTGGGGTGAGGTGAAACCTCATTGTGGTTTTGATTTGTATTTCCTTGATTGCTAGTGATCTTGAGCATTTTTTCATGTCTCTGTTGGCCATTTGGATTTCCTCTTTTGAAAAATGTCTGTTGAGGTCTTTGGCCCATCTTTTAAGTGGGTTGTTTGTTTTGTTGTTGTGGAGTTTCTTGATCTCTTTGTAGATTCTGGTTATTAATCCTTTATCTGTTGCCTAATTTGTAAATATTTTTTCCCATTCCATTGGTTGCCTCTTCACTTTCCTGACTGTTTCTTTTGCAGTACACAAACTTCTCAGTTTGATGCAATCCCAAATGTTAATTTTGGCTTTGACTGCCTGTGCCTCCAGGGTTTTTTTCCAAGAAGTTCTTGCTTGTGCCTATATCTTACAGGGTTTCTCCAATGTTGTCTAATAATTTGATGGTGTCGCGTCATAGATTTAGATCTTTAATCCATGTTGAGTGGATTTAACATTGTTTAAGTTTCAGTGATTCATGTCAAAACAAAATTGCACATTAGCCAAATGCCAAAAAAACTTGACATTGGGATGAGTCAGATCTTGGCCATTTTGGCTCCAGGCTGCAAAGTGCTGTTAAATATTCAGCCTTATGCATGCCATTTCCCTACAGAGCACCCCATCTCAGCATTTAGACCATGAAGCTTAAGCAGAGTTTCAGAGGAAATATGGAGAATAATCCATTTCTATTAATTTATAATGGCTTGGCTGGTGCCATAGCTCAATAAGCTAATCTGCCTTGCGGCACCGGCACACCGGGTTCTATTCCCGGTCGGGGCGCTGGATTTTGTCTCGGTTGCCCCTCTTCCAGGCCAGCTCTCTGCTGTGGCCCAGGAGTGCAGTGGAGGATGGCCCAAGTGCTTGGGCCCTGCACCTCATGGGAGACCAGGAGAAGCACCTGGCTCCTGGCTTCGGATCAGTGCGGTGCGCTGGGCACGGCGGCCATTGGAGGGTGAACCAACAGTAAAGGAAGACCTTTCTCTCTCTGTCTCTCTCTCTCACTGTCCACTCTGCCTGTCCAAAAAAAAAAAAATTATAATGGCTGAATTGACATAATGAATGGTAACAAATAGGATTTTTTCATCCATACACCAGTTACCAATCTATTTTCAGTGGTTTCTGCTATAGTGTCAATAGTGGCAAGTTTAATAACACAATAGCTGGTGGAGGCATGTGGTGTGAATTTAATGCAGGCGAAAGGAGAGAGGCTACTGGACATCAACTTTGATACTGCAGAGGGGGATAGAATCTGTAGGAATACACATATGGAATGAGTCATCAGAGATTACAAAAGGCATATGGAAATTTACTTCTTGGACTAGTGTTTATTTATTGAGAAAACTTGATGAATTGAAATAAGAAACAACTACTGAAGATTACTCCTGAATTTTCCTCTGTCTCAGGAGTTAATCACATCTCTGAGTTTCTAACCATATGTGCAATGTTAATTTTTCAAGATGTCGTTAACATGACTTCGAGAAGTCCTGAAGGTTTGATTAAAGTATTTGGTAGGATATCATCAGTTAAAAGAGAAGAGCCAATTATAGCTTTATTGATTGGATAATAAAACTCTTTTGTGTAGAATCAACTTGACAAAATGTGGCTCCAAAATGTAATTATTATCAGTAGACAACCATTTAGAGTTACTTGATATCTATTTTATATATATGTATATATATATATATACATACACATATATCAATAAATCTATGTGGAGGTGGATAACAAGTACATAAAAGATTTTCCTCACAGACCACTCTTAATGTATTTTCTTTATCTTATTTGATTGATTATCAGCTAATTTGCTGTATAGTTTACCTCTAGGAAATAAAAGATTAATATTGATAATATAAAATAAGCCATCTTGCCAAGTGTTTTGATATTGAGAAAAGCAATTTGTTGTTTCTGAGCACTAATGGCATGCCTCATCTTAACTACATATTGATCTTTTCCTTACATACCGTTGGAATGAAGGTTTCTTATATGAATAACTGAACAAACATTTAGAGGTATATTCAGCAATCCCTTATCTTGAAGACTATCTAGCACACTAGTACTTAGATCTAAATAATGCTAAAAACAATAATTACAATAAAAATTGCCTTAACCAATAGGATGAATGTGTAAACCTGCAGATTAGAAAATCATGCTAAGAAATCACAACGACTGATATTCTAATGTTCATTTGGACTTTACAGTTGTTGAATAATGGTGTTTAAATTGAAACAAGAGGGAAGCCATACCTTTCTCAGAAAGTTACATGATTCACTGTGGGTTTTTAATTTTTAAATGTTTTATCTTTAACAGAAAACAGCACAGAATTGATTATTTTCCATTCTATAGTTCTGTTGTGATAACATTCAAGATTAATAGGTGCAGAATTATATTATCACTAGCTACTTACTGAAATGCAAAATGCTATATTTATGTCCTAGAAAAATAATATAAATCATTCTTCAGGTACTGGAATTAACTAATTAATTAAACATTTGTTGGATATTTGCTATGAGTCATGTACTTTGCAGAGGCTGAAAATATAAAAATGTCATATATAGTGCTGGATTTTTCTAATTTTTTTGGTGCTTGCAAAAAGACACCATGTCTTCATGGAGTTCATGGTGTTATTGGAGAGATAAGAAAACAACTGGAAAAGACGACCTTATGTAAGCAACCTGTAAAGAGTTTGGGGTAGATTATAAGGACAGGTAAACCTGGAAGGCAGAGGAAGCCAGTGTGCACTCAGTTAGGGAGGCAGTGCTGAGGGCAGCGATGACTATGGTCCTGATGAGATGAGATGCTTCAGCACCCAGAAATTGATGTATGTCTGAATACCGCAACTTTGAAGGTGTTTTCGTGTGTGACATCATAATATGAACAAAGAACCCAAGAAATACTACGAGTTTGGAGTCCACTACAAATCAATTCTATAATTAGTCCCTCTTTAACTTTGACTTTCACAGAGATCCTTCCTTCCACATCTACCTTAAACATATTAGGGAGGAAAAATTTCACAAAATTCGGAAAACTGTATTTCAGGAGGAGTGAGTAGTAATATCGTGTACACATAAAAAGCCTTATAATTCTGTGGTGAACTTAGAACAAAATTCTCCCAAAGAAACTTTAATTACATCATAGTTAAATGTTAACTTTTGTGTGTATATGTGAAGTGTCATTCTAAGACCACGATCTCACATACCTCAATGGAGTGGTTGGACAAATAGGAAAAAATTAGTAACCTGGGAAGCTAAGGTAATGATTAGTAATCCCTAATGAAGCGAGTCACTTCATGAAGAAAATAGAGTAAAATGAAATGATTAACAGCTGTAAATTTTTCTTCTTGTATCATGACAATATTTGGATTTTTCTTATAATTAGTACTCATATTCTTCTACATATTTTCCACAACTCCAACTTAATTCAATTATTTATTTTTCTTTTTTTTCCTCTTAATATTTTATTTATTTATTTGAAAGTCAGAGTTACAGGGAAGGAGAGACAGAAAGAGAGATCGAGAGTTGTTCCATATGTTGGTTCACTCTCCAGATGTTTGCAACAGCAAGGGAAGGGCCAGGACCGGGCCAGGCTGAAGACGGAAGCCAGGAGCATCTTCCAGGTCTCCAATGTGGGTAGCAGGGGTCCAAGCACTTGGGCCATTTTCTGCTGTTTTTCCCAGGCTTTTTGCAGGGAGCTGGATCAGAAGTGGAGCAGATGGGACACAGACTAGTGCCCATATGGGATGCCAGCATTGCAGGCAGCAGCTTTACTTGCTTTGCCACAATATTAGCTCCTCAATTAATTACTTTTCTTATAATTAAATAGCCAGGACTGGGCCAGGCTGAAGAAAAGTTATTTCCTTTAATATTCATGATTCACTAAGGCATTTTATGGCTTGCAAGAGTGGCAGCTTAATTGCATATCTTCTGTACATACAGAGGTCAGAAATAATTTTCTTCATGATATAGAATTAAAATCAATACTCTTACTTCCTTAAGAAAACAAACATAACATAATGTAAATGAGAAATGAGTAAATTATTAATAGAAGGGCATATCTAAAGTATAAAGCAAACTAAGCAAGGTCAACACAGAGAATTAAGTTTTAGGAAGTTGTGAGGAAGTGAGATTTATCACCATAGCTTTGTCTTCAGAAAGTCACTTTTATCTGAAGGATTTCAAGTCATGTTACAAACACCTTGCAAATGGGTCTTGTGACTAAGTGTCTGGTATTATATTCAGCTAGAAGATGAGGAACAAAGCAGTAGAGAATCTTGCTTGTCTGGGAGGTCTTGCCCGTAAGACTCGTGGTTACTCCCAGTGTTCTCATGAACATAATACTGGCGATCAAGCTGGAGGGAGTTCTGTAGGATGCTGTCAAGGTTGTTTAAACTTCCCCATTTTCACTTCGGCGCTTTTCTGTGTGCTCTCTGCTCAGGACTTAGGCAACTCTCACATGTCAGACTTATCACTTCCTTTCACCCTGTGCTTGCTATGTCTCCAGCTGTTGAAAATGTGACAAAACTATCTAGGTTAGTTGGAGAGGCCATTTTCTCCTTTGTTGTTAGACAACGGACTTACTAGCGATCACCTTTCTGGGTCCTTCCCTGATTTCTGATTTCACAGAGTCTTTGCTTTTACTTCATATTTCCCAAACTAAGAACAGATATTTCTATACACCTGGAAAAGTATTCCACCTAGAAAGAAGAAGGCTGTCAGACAGACTGACCCCTTTGAATGACAGACAGACGTGAAACCATCAGCCAGCTCAGAACCATTTTTCATGATAACTTTCTCTCCTTCTGCACATGTAATTTATTCACATTTGCAGGATTCTTTATCTTACGGTCAAATTATTACTTCCATACCAATTTATTCATTTATTTATTGACACAAAAAACCTTAGAACCTTAATTTTGATGTCAGTGATGGGAATATAGACATATGTGAAACAATCTTTTGCTTTAAAGTATTTATAGCTTAATAGGAAGGATTTACAAATATGAATAATACTGAATTAAAAATTACAGTGTATAATGAATATACATCTAAAATATTATGGAGCCATAGGGCAGGATGTGGTTAGGAGACAATGCTGTGTGGATCATTTTTTCAGCTGAGCGATAGCAAGTATTGCTTCCTTTTTCAACTTCTTGTGATCCTTTAATGGTTAGGTGATTTTCTTCGTGGACAAAAAGGAAATTCTTAATTAAGGTGGAGGTAAATAGGTGCTGTCTGAGTAATCATATGCTACCTGGGATCCCTCTTAGCTTTCAGCTGGGCATAACACTTTTTAAAAAGCCTCTACTGGTTGGAGAGTGAAGATAACATTAAAGCTAATCAACAGAGAGAGATTGTATGGCATCACTGTGCGTGGAATCATATATTTGATATTTTATTCTCAACCCCTATCGTGGAAAATGGTTATTGGACTTATGTACAGGTGTATGATATGTACATATATGTATATGTATATCAGTTTTATAATGTAGAATACATCACAAACATGACATCATTTGCAATATTATCTTTCAAGCAGATGTTTCTAAAGGAATGGCATTGTTTTTTTTTTTTTGACCATTAAAGATTAAACGGATATCTAGTAGAGAAGGTTGGACCTCAGGGCCTTCCTTACAGACTTACCTACTTACTTCCCAGTTCAGAACAGAGGGTCATTTGAGTGTAGGGCATTAATACTTCACCAAGAAAAGAGATTAAAACACCACAAAAAGGAAAGCCTTATTCAGAGACACACAGGCACAAAAGGTAGGAGATTATTTATCCCAATAGTGTATTCAACCACAAGGGAAAAAACAGGAACTAAAATGACACTCTTCTCCTCACATCTCTCCCATGAGGAATTCAGATGACTACCTCAGTCTTATGTAATGGACAGCAATTGTCTTCACACGGTTTTGCTTTGTTCCTAAGCCCTGGCAGATAATAATAATGTAGAATTCCTAAAGACTACCAACTTACTGTCTTCCTCAAAATTATCCTTCCAAAGATTGTATGAACTCCTGAATAGTTAAAGACCACCTTGCTTGATTCCTTTTAGTCATCATAATTTCCTACTCATTTCTAGTCACACTAATTCCTGTTCCACCCCCTAACACCTCACCTTTCTGATTCTGAATACTTTCCTTGTCCTTCCACTTTTGTGGAGGAAATTATTCTTCTTTTTCCCCTCATACCAAACCACATGACTTCAACTTTCTATGGTTCTGCAACTTGAGAGACAAAGTAAAAACTTTAAATACAGCACAAAGAATATGGAGGGATGGGACGGGGCAAAATTCTTGTTTTGCTTCAGTTACCAACTGGTAGCAGGAACTTAGAAACTTGTTCTACTTCCTGCACCTCAATTTCCTCATTTATTGATAACAAAGAAAAAATGAAATATGTAAATATTTAAGTGACTTTCTGGTTAAAACAGCAATATAGTTTGACAAATTTTTCTCAAAATGAATAGCATCAAGTTTCAACATGTAAAAAAATTATGACAAAGCTATTCTCACATCTGTATTTGTCAGTTATAACTGAAGTTTCATAGAGTTTATGGAAAAGTGCAATTAAAAGACAAGTTTGTTTTTGTACAAAAAACTTTGAAGTCCTGCATAGTTCTCTCATAATATGAATTTTCCACAAACTGAAAATCTCATACTTCTGCATTTACACACATTTAATGATATTTATTAAACACACACATATATATAAACGCACATATTTTCTAAAATTTATGCTATCAATTTACTTGTCATAACTGTTGCACTGTGTTATACTGTAATCTTTGTTATCAGTAGAACAATGAACCAAATGCCAGGGGATCTGCATTCTAGGCTTTTGGAAATGTCACACTGACTCAAGGGACTTCCCTTTGAAATATAAAGAAAAGAAACTGTGGGCCGGCGCCATGGCTTAACAGGCTAATCCTCCGCCTTGCGGCGCCAGCACACCGGGTTCTAGTCCCGGTTGGGGCGCCGGATTCTGTCCCGGTTGCCCCTCTTCCAGGCCAGCTCTCTGCTATGGCCCAGGAGTGCAGTGGAGGATGGCCCAAGTGCTTGGGCTCTGCACCTGCATGGGAGACCAGGAGAAGCACCTGGCTCCTAGCTTCGGATCAGCGAGATGCGGCGGCCATTGGAGGGTGAACCAACGGCAAAAAGGAAGATCTTTCTCTCTGTCCCTCTCTCTCTCTCACTATCCACTCTGCCTGTCCAAAAAAAAAAAAAAAAAAAAAAAAGAAACTGTGGAAATGTCTATAAGTATATGATGCTCTTTTTATGAAGATTTTATTTATTTATTTGAGAGGTAGAGTTACAGAGACACAGAGAGAAAGGTCTTCCATCTGCTGGTTCACTTCCCAAATGGCTACAACGGCTGGGGCTGAGCCTATCCAAAGCGAGGAGCCAGGAAGTTCTTCCGGGTCCCCTAGGTAGGTGTTACAATGCTGGCCCCAAATGAAGCTTGTTTTAATCAAGATAGGAGAGATTATGTTGTGCAGTAACAAATGAAACTTCAAATCTTTTGACTTAAAGCAACAGAAGTTTATCACTCATGAAAAGCCAGATTCTCCACTCTTTTCCATGCAGTGTCTCAGCACACTAGGCTGCTTGAATTTGGCTCCACCTTCACCATGGTGGAGCGTCCGTCTCCAGCCACACTGCCTCTACACACATTTCAAAGCCTTAACAGAATCATGGTGTTACCTACCTGCACTGTAGCTAGCTGGTATGTAGTCATCATTACGCTCTTGGAAGAGAGCTGTAAAATGAAGTATGATGGTCACTTAGCATCGTTTCTGCCATAATGGTATATTAGGATGGAGCAGGGAGTGCATCCAGTGGAAGAGTTTCTCCAGTTCCATCTTCAATATTTCAGGACTCAGAATATTTTTGTCACCCCACCCAGTGCTTTATAAAAGAGAAAGATTTTCTTATTTACTGATTGACATTTGAAGTTGTAGGTTGGTTCTTAAATTTTCACATGCTTAAGGCATTAGGAAGTCCCAAACTCCCAACTATTATCTGTGGAGTTTGATGGTGAGAAATGTGTGCGCCCTTCATCAAACACTTTTCTAGTGAGAAGAACTAACCGAGATTTACATGACACCTGTGCCCAAACAACAAGAGTTCTTGGGATAGCCACTGGAATCAGAAACAAACTTGGAAAATGAGAGGAAGAACAAAATATGAGTGTTTGCTAACAACTTCCACATGGATTTAGAAAGCTTTGGTGTCATGTGCCACTTTTTTTTTTTTTAAGGCAGAAAGAATAAGTCTTATGGAAGAGAGAGGGGGAAGAAAATTATTATGAAAAATTACATATAAGAGCATGGAAGTCAATTGAGACAGAGATTCAGAGTGGTACTAGTCCAAAGATATCAGTCTAGAAATTTCCTCTATCCAAGGAAAGGGAATTTTGTCTTGATTGAATGGCTCCCACGGAAGGGTCTGGGTGGTTTATGCAGTAAAGAAGATGATGACGGATAACAACCTTAGGTCAAAGCCTTTGGGATGGCAATGTGCGTAGAATGATTTTTCCAGGGAGAATTGCTTCTGCCCACTAATTGTGGTCATATATTTTATAGCTATGGGAATACCATGGCCACTAGTATAAATATCCCACTGCTTCAAGAAGCAGTGTTTATGACTGAATCAGCAAAAGCTGTAGCTGCATGGACTTTCCAGGGTGCTTCTGAAACTCTAGATAAAATCACGCATGGCATCTTCATTTTTACATCCAGTCATGTACTTTTCTACCACATATAGCATAATTTTTGATAATAATTGCAACTATTAATTCCATCTACCTTTTGACATTTCTCTAATTTTGAGACTTTGCTTTTCTATTTATTCTTTTATCTGGCTACTATATTTTCATTCAATATCATCAGTAAACACTTTTCCTGCCAACTCTTTTTTACAAAGATTTATTTATTTATTTGAAAAGCAGAGTTAGAGAGAGAGAAAGATAGAAAGATAGACAGAGATCTTCCATCCACTGATTTCCTCCCCAAATGGCTGCAATAGCCAGGGCTGGGCCATACTGAAGCCAGGAGCCAGGAGCCTCTATGGGTCTCCCACATGGGTACAGGGACCTAAGTGCTTGGGCCATCTTCTGCTGCTTTCCCAGGCACATTAGCATGGAGCTGGATCAGAAGTAGAGCAGCTGAGATTCAAACCATGTTCATATGGGATGTCAGAGTTGCAGGAGGTGGCTTTACCCATTATTCCACAACATGGCTCCCCAGCCACATCTTTAAATATTTTTTTTTAATTTTTTATTTATTTATTTATTTTTTACAGGCAGAGTGGATAGTGAGAGAGAGAGAGAGAGACAGAGAGAAAAGTCTTCCTTTTTGCCGTTGGTTCACCCTCCAATGGCTGCTGAGGCTGGCAGATCGCGCTGATCCGAAGCCAGGAGCCAGATGCTTCTCCCAGTCTACCATGCGGGTGCAGGGCCCAAGCACCTGGGCCATCCTCCACTGCACTCCCAGGCCATAGCAGAGAGCTGGCCTGGAAGAGGGGCAACCGGGACAGAATCCGGCGCCCCAACCGGGACTAGAACCCGGTGTGCCGGCGCCGCAAGGCGGAGGATTAGCCTGTTAAGCCACGGCGCCGGCCTACATCTTTAAATATTGACACTGGAATTTTACCACGGTTCTCCTTCAACATATTTTCTTTAAAGAATCTCACTCACTCTAGTGACATTTAGTTACCACCCAAACCTTTTAAATGACAAACTTGGATCAGTCTAACCACCCAATTTCACTGTGTCTATGCCAGGGTTACATGCACTGGAGAAAATAAGAGAAAGAAGCTTTTGGTGCCACTCCACATTAATGTCCTGGGCCACCTGTTTGCTAATAGACACTGTGCTCTGTTAATCTCAGCCATGACAATTTTAGATCCTCTCTTATACCTATTGACAGATGACCTCATATTTTACTTTACAAATTTGAGATAAAAACGACTGAACAGATTATCAAGAAAATGTGATTGGTCAGTGGCGTTAAATGTTGCACAGAGATCAAGTAGGAGAAGATTCAACAGTGAGTTTACAAATGAAGCCACCATTGGTTACTTGGTTAAGTGGTGGAAAATTACGTTGTAGTAAGTTAACAAAATTTACAGGAATCTTGGATTGGATCATGGTCTGGTTACAATGCAGAGAAGGAAAGGGATAGGGCATGGTTGGAGGGCCATGTGGGATTGAGAGGAGGTACTAAAAGATTAGAGAAAACCAACACACTTTAATCCTAATGGGGAAAGGGTCAGTAAAGGTAAGTCTCTGGAAACAATCGCTCTGCTTTGAAAACATTCTCCTCCTCAGTGTATTCTTGGTGTGAGAGGTAAGAAAGATGGTTTCTACATTTCTGGTTCAGGTGATTGGTTGAAGAGGAGTGTGCTAACTACTGAATTGTAGCAGCAACTGTTTCTCAGAGTATCTGTGGTGAAGAACCAGTTTTCCATTTTTAATGTTTTGTTTCTAAGCCCATGTTATGTCCAGTGGGTTAAACTGCTGCTTGTGACATCAGCATCCCATATCAGTGTGACAGTTCAAATCCTGGCTGCGTTGCTTCTAATCCAGCTCCTTGCCAATGTGCCTGGGAAGGCAGTGAATGATGACCATCGGATCCTTGACTCCAATGTGGAAGACCTGGATGGAGTTCCTGGTTCCTTGCTTTGGCCAGGTCCAGCCCTGGTTGTTGTAGCCACTTTGGGAGTGAACTGGTGGATGGATCTCCTTTTTTTCTATGTCTCTTCCTCTCTCTTTGTCTATCACTCTGCCTTTCAAATAAATACATAATAAATCTTCAAATAAAGGTTTTCTTTCATTGCATGTCTGTAAAATAAAATAAAAATAAATTACTAGAAATCATTCATAAGCATGCTTACGGATTTAGATATTGCAGTATTGCTGAACTACTATGAAAGTTCCTAAGTGTTCTCACTTTCTGTAGTTAATTCATCTTGAACCTATTCATGTAATTCCTGTCAATCACCAGTCCACTGTCAACATTTTCAATAGCACTGATCTAGAGAACATAAGGGATTAGCATTGTAAAGGATGGTGACACATTTCATTTTGTATGTGGTGAACTTGAAGCCCATCTTCTGGACATTCAGAGACATCCAATGAGTACTTAGGTATAGCACATTACGCATGCTTTAGACAAAGTTAAAGAACCCATAAAATAGCATTACATCAGTTAGTTGTAGAAATAAAAACTAAAATACAACATATCTGTATTATGGTAAACTGTCAAGTGAAGAAGAATATTTCAATACAGAAGGAGTTCCAAGAAAAAAATTCCAGGGGCTGGTGCTGTGTTGTAGCAGGTAAAGCTGCTGCCTCCAGTGCTGGCATCCCATATGGGCACTGGTTTGAGTCCTGGCTGCTCCACTTCTGATTCATCTCTCTGCTATGGTCTGGAAAAGCAGTAGAAGATGGCCCAAGTGCACTCTAGGCTCCTGGCTTCCGATCAGCCCAGCTCTGGCCGTTGCGACCATTTGGGGAGTGAACCAGCGGATGGAAGACCTCTCTCTCTCAATCTGCTTTTGTCTCTATAACTCTGCCTTTCAAATAAATAAATAAATCTTTAAAAAATAAATAAATTTTAAATATATATATACTATCACATGTAGTTGTAATGTCTAGAAGGAAATATCTCTATCAACAGTATTTAACAGTATTTGTCCTTGGAGAGGAAAGTAGGATTAGTGAAGAGTGTAATTTTTTAAAGTTAACTTCTGTATTGATTTTTTCCAAAATATTTTTTTACAAATTTATGTATTATTTAAGTCATTAAAAATAAGAATCATACAGTTTTCATATATAAGATTTTGTTTAAAATATATAGACACAGAAGAGAAATCAGTAGTTGTTATAGTTTAATTTTAAAGCATTTATGTAATTAAGGAAGAGAATTTAGCACAATAGATAAGAGCTCATTAGCATCATATAATCACTGAGCCAAGACCAACTGGACCATTTGCAAGCTTTGTGATCCTGGGTAAGTTTTTCTACTTCTCAGCCTCAGTTTTCTCGTCACTAAAATGGAGATCATTCAAAGAAAAGTATCCTGTGCTTTTGCAATGATTGGAATAATTACATGACATAATGTATGTAATATGTATTGCTCAGAGCTTAGCAAATATCTAAATTGATCAATGTTACATCCCTCGAGTATTTTACTGTTAGACTCTTTTTTTTTTTTTGACAGAGTGGACAGTGAGAGAGAGAGACAGAGAGAAAGGTCTTCCTTTTTCCATTGGTTCACCCCACAATGGCCACTGCAGCCGGAGCACTGTGGCCGGTGCAGCCGGTGCACCGCGCTGATCCGAAGCCAGGAGCCAGGTGCTTATCCCGGTCTCCCATGGGGTGCAGGGCCCAAGCACTTGGGCCATCCTCCACTGCCCTTGTGGGCCACAGCAGAGAGCTGGACTGGAAGAGGAGCAACTGGGACAGAATCTGGCTCCCCAACTGGGACTAGAACCTGGTGTGCCGGTGCTGCAGGTGGAGGATTAGCCTAGTGAGCCGTGGTGCTGGGCACTGTTAAATTCTTGAATTGTGAAGAATGATATACAATAAGAAATCAGGAAACAGTCAATTCTCCCCAAATCCCTCCCCTGAGTGTGCATTTAGATTATAATAATAAAGTGAGAGGGCTAGATTATTTTTCATTTGTTTTTGTAAGCAATGCTTATGAGGAGTAGATGACATGTGGGTCCTGGATAAGAACACAGAATTGAGTCTTCATTCTCAGTCTGTTAATATCACTGTGGGATTTTGGCTGCAGAACCTGTCTGAAAGTCAATGTGCTTATCTGAAAAATGGGGCTGATATCCATTTTCTCCTTGGGCACAGATATCATTTATGAAAAGGCCCTGCAGTGTAGCTACTTGATAAATAATTATATTAGTTGTCTTTTCCTTCTTAAAACAAATAGGCATTTTAACAGATCACTTTTTGCTCCAGAATTTTTTCTTTATATAAAACTTCATGATTAAGTAAAACACACACCTGTAAATGTGTCTTCTCTCCCCCTATCCTGGAAAGTCCCTCCAGAGTACTCAAACTGTGTAATCAATTAGGCAAATATTTTTATTCTATCACTTTAACTTGTTCAATGAAACTCCCTGAAATATTTTCTTATTGACCCCCTGTATTAAGAAAAGAATGATCTTGACAGAGGGAGTTTTAGAAGTCCTTTCTGAATGATAATGGGAGAAATATATGGTGTGTGGAGAGGTGAGGAGCATCCCACATAATGAATCACATGCAGAATGTACAACAGAGGATTCAATATTGTGCTCCTAAAACCTCAGTAGTGCTTACTGTAAGTGATATTTTTGTGGCCTTTCCTTCGTCCAGATATTTGTCATTCTGTAGTTGATTTAGAAAGAGATTCATGGAAAGTCATAATTATTTAAAGAAGGGAACAGGCAAAGTGTTCTTTTGCCATGTCTATAAATCTTTCCTTATACTCTGCGGAGAACTCTGCTCTGGCTGTCTGCTTTAACCATGTAACAGGCGTATATCATGATGTCAGGAGTTGTCAGACCCTCAGAATGCTCTATAATGTGAGATCAGAAGCAGAGACAATTTCATTGTAACAATTCTAACTACAAAATATAAATACCATTCAGCTGGCACATTGGCATAATGCCAACGATTTATTTTTTTCTGCTGTGATACTTGCTTGTTGAAAAATTTATATATGCAAAGTTAGACAAAGCTAGAATAAGAGAAATTTGGAAGGAAACATAAAAAGAGACATTAGTTATGTTTATTTTATTTGAAAGGCAAGGAGGGGGAGAGAGAGATGGGGATGGAGAGAGAGAGAAAGACAGAGATGGAGAGAGAGAGAGAGAGAGAGAGAGAGAGAGAGAAAGAAAGAAAATTCTTTCATCCCTGGTTCACATTCTCAAATGCCTGCAAGAAACAAGCCTAAGACAGGCCCAATTCTGAAGACAGAGACTCAATTTAGGTATTCCACATGAATGGTAGAGACTTAGCTACTTGAGCCATTACCTGCTGCCTCCCAGGGTCTGCATTAACAAGAAGCTGGGGTGGAGAGCAGAGCCGGGATTCGAACTTAGGCACTCCTATATAGGATGCAGGCATCCCAAGTGGCAGCTTAACTCCAGCGCCAAATTTCTGTTCTCAAAAAGAAAAATATTAAATAAAGATTACAATGAAACAGATGTTGCACACATTTCCAGTTATACTTTCATTGATTCTTTCCACAATACAAAAATATTACCAGAACAACAGAAAATAGTAAATATGAGAAACAAATCACTCAAACACAAGATTTAGAAATCTCATTGAGAACCTTGAGAGAATATTTCTTTCTCATGATGAATTTTCCAATTGGGGATATTTTGCTAATTCTTCAACTTTGTTCATCTGCCTCACTACAAACTATTATAGCTCCCCTAAGAGCTATTGTTTTTGAAATGGAAAAATTTTAATGCTTGCAATAAACTCAGATGTGAAGATTGAATTACAGATATTTTACTTTCCAGTGTGATTCCAAACTTCTCATCCATGTTTTTGTTATGTAATAAAATAGGGAATCAAACATTAAAAAAGGAAGACCTAGCTGCATTATTTTCTTCTGAGAAATAAATACATCAGTAAATGCACCATTGTACTTCCAGGTTGATCCCTGTCTGAAGACTTAACTTCTTGGTTAGTGATTCACAATCAACGTCCAGGTTTTCCCTTATGGTCAGTATTTTTTGATTGTCACTGAGAAAGGAGCTTCCAGAAATATATAGATGTGAATATAAATGTTGTACTCAGAAAGGAGATACTGTTCTCTTTTTCTCTTTTTCTGTGAATCCTCTCTCCTCTCTGGAAACCAAACATGCTCTGTTTAGGTTAGGGTGGAATCTCTCTCTCACTGGCATGGGCAAGCCCGAGCTTCATGTCTGAGTTATACGCCTGCTATCTGCCAATACAGCAGAGTTCACAGTCATGTGAAGGCACAGACAATGCATGTGTGTACTCTCCAGATACGAAGGCAAATCTTACTAAAAAATTATTTTGGACTTATTTATTTGAAAGGCAGAGTTAGAGGGGGGAGGGGGCAGCGAGAGAGAAAGAGAGAGAGAGAGAGAGGAGATTCTTTGATCTGCTGGTCTGCTGGTTCACTCCCCAAATGGCCCCAATGGCTGTGGCTGGGCAGGTGGAAGCCAGGAGCCAGGAGCTTCTTTCGGGTTTTCCATGTGGGTGAGGTGCCCAAGAACTTGGACCATCTCCTACTGCTTTCCCAGGTACATTAGCAGGGATTGGAAGTAGAGCAGCTAGGGTCTTGAATCAGTGCTCACATGGATTGCCTTTACTGCAGGCTGAGGCTTATCCCACTATGTTCCAATGCTGTCCCCAGCAAATCTTATTTTAAATGCCTGTAGAGCAATGAGATTTTAATATACAGGGAACACGTATTTTGGTTGGTAAGTGAAAACATTTTTTCATAAGGTAAAAAGCAGACTTTAAAATTAGGTTTTCCTTATTTGAATTTTTTGCCTAGCTTTCTCAAATCAGTGAGACCACTGTGTCTTGCTCTGTCCCCCCCTCCTTCTGGCCTCCATTGGCTTTTGAAATTATACTATTAGTGTACTTTGTTTATTTGTTATTTTCTGTGGTGCTGACAGCACTTTTTAGATTAGGGTAAAGAGTGAGGAAGGCATGGCAGATTTATTCTTCTCTATTACAGTTTGAACTTGTTCCAGGCTCATCCTAAGATCTCTTATTTTTGCACCTTGTCTACTCCCAGGCAATATCACCCTGCAAGGTGCTTTGACCATGTACATGCTTTGTTTGTTTTTGTCTCCAGCCCAGAGCTCTCCTATTAGATGCAGATCCCTATCTTCAAGACATTTTTAATTCTAACTAACCCAAATTGAACTTATTGTCATTTTCCCACTGTAAACAGAGCAAAATGAGACTTTTTTTTCTTACATTGCTGTTTAGAAGATACACAAGGCAGAAACCCGAGTCATCCTTGAAGTCTTGCTTTTTTTACCTGCCATTTCAAATGAATCCAGCACCAGGTCCTGCTGGGTTTAATTTCCAAACATCTTTCAAGCCAGCAATTTAACTCTAATTTCATTGCCTCAACCCTAGTTCAAGCTGCCATCATCTTTACCTGGAGAACTATAACAGCCCCTGAAAATCTCCAACTTCACTCCTGCATAATCTGGGTTGCACTATACCACTACACCACTGCTGTAATGATATTTTCCATAAAATGTAACTTCCCATGCTAGTCTCCTGTTTACAAAATTACATGATTTCTCATTTGTCTTAGACTAAAGAACCAAATATATAACATGGCCTTTCAGTTCTGCCTGGTATTCTCTCCTTCTCCCTAAGTGTCACATTTACTGTGGATCTGTCCCTCAGGGCTTCTCACCAGTGGGGCCTCTTCTAGTCCCTGGAACACAGGGCTTTGCTCATGCTCTTCTGACTTTATAGAAAAATCTCATCCCTTCTTTATTAAGACTCTCTCCTCACTGCCACATACACAGCACACTTTGATCTCCCACTTCTTGTTCAGATCTCACCAGGATCATCTCCTCCTCAAGAATATGGTCTTGCTTCATTCTGATCAGGCCAAATCCAGCCCTTACAGACTCTCAGCACCTTTCCGAACACCAATCACAGTTCTACATTAGCCCAAGTGGCTACTTGTGGGGCATCTTCCCTACTGTATGATAATAAGCTCCCTATGCACAGGCAGTGTATCTGGCTTTATTAGGTATTGTATCCCCAACCCTAAGCACAGTGATGGTACTTATGCTGGCTTTAGGGGCATTTCAGAGTTCTGCTTGTTTCTGCCAAAGTACAACATCATAGGAATTAACTGGTGATGCTGGTATTCTACTTTAATAGAAGCAACCTTCTGAGCATTCATCATGTATTTTGGTCTTTTGTATTTTTGTAAATTGGTGTATTATTCTGCAGAATAAGAGGTACTTTGTTTATGCGGACAGGAATGTGTTACTTTTATCCTTTGAATTATGCTTGTACCCAGATCAATTTTTCAGAGCAGCCCTAATGAATAGGTTGCACTATTCATTGTTCCTGTCGTGGTTCTCAAGATCATACTTTGTCATCAGCCATCTGCTTCCTAAGACAGGTCTCCCTGTTCTCTAAGAGTCTCAGCTCCATCTGGTAGAACTTCCTGAGTAATTTGGCCATTGTCAACCCAAACAATTTAGTTTTACCATCTTCCTTGGACTAATTCCAATTATCATATATTCCTCGCAAATTTTCAAACTCTCAGGTTTCACTATTTTCCCAGCCTTGCTGTGCCCCAGGTGTTAGGGATACCCTTTATCTCAGGTTCTAACCCTAGAGGAGGTATTTATCATGCCTCCATGGTTTTGGGAATAAAGGATAAGAGTTTGAAGCAAGTGTCACTAAAATACTAAGTTCCATAAAATAATGCATTTCATTTCCTTTTATCATTTGCTGTTGCCCTTTTAAAAATTTTGCCATTTTTGCTTTCTGACTATAACAACAGAAGAAAGGGTAAAATGACAACCTTTAATATCTTCAAATTGAAGCTTAAAACAAAAATGCTGCTATCCAAGAGAAAAACATTTTTTGGTACTTTTAATTGTTTTGGGGTAGATTTGGGTGTTTGGCCTAGTGGTTGGGATGACAGCATGGCACAGTAGAATAACTGGGGTCAATACCCAGCCCCACTGCCAATTCCAGCTTCCTGATAATGCAGACCCTGGGATACAGGTGGCTGAAACAGTTTGGTCCCTGCCACCCATATGGGAAACCTAGATTGAGTTTCTGGCTCCTGGCTTTGGGACCCAACTGGGATCATGTTAGGCATTTGAGGAGAGAACCTGTAGATAGGAATTCTCTCTTTCTCAAATAAATAAGTAAAAAAAAAAAATTGACATGTTGTGCCCACTATGTGTGGATTGCATTAAAGAGGTTGTTCCATTATGGATGGAATATGGCACATGCTCTGCAAAAGCCTTTTTGTGTGTATGGTTACTTAAAATCACATTTTTCACTGTATGTATCTTTCTCATTTGTGCCGAGATGAAAAATGAAGATTTAGCTATTGTTTTAAAAATTGAGAAATTAGTATATAATTAGCTGCTAGTGCTTCCAACAAGCAGCTCAAAGAACTTGCTATGAGCTGAACATGATCTCAGTATTTTAAAGGCTTTAAGATTTATGGGTTACAGTCTCTGCGCTCACTGGCATATTCCAAGCAGAGCATGAACAATAGTGAACACTTAGAGGAGAGTAATATAAAGTTAAATACATAAATATCAGACTGTTCAGGCTGCTATAGAAAAACATGGACTACATAGCTTATAAACAAAAGAAAGTTCTCTCGGTTCTGGAGATTAGAAGCCTGGGATTGAGGTAGCACTATAGTCAAGTTTTGGTAAGGGCTCCCTTCTTCATAGACAGTGTTTTCATGCTGGATTCTCACATGTGAGAGGAGTAGGGATCTGAGACCTCTTTTATGGAGCACTAATAACATTCATGAGGGATCCATACCAAAGACCTAATTGCCTTCCAAATATTCCACCTCCTAATACCTTCACCTTGAGGATTAGAGTAATGAATTTGAGGGAGACACAAACATTCTAATTGCAGCAATATGCGAAGCAATTTGAAATAAAAATGATTTTGAAATAATCTTCTCTAAATTCTTTTTTTCCTCAGAAACCTTTTGTTCAAGGTATACAAACTTCATGCATTTCATAAACACAACTTTAAGTGATTCTTTCCACTGTTTCCACCTTACCAACATTTTCACCAGCACTCCCACCATTCTTCCTCCTCCCTCTCTTATTCCCATTCCGGTTTTTTACTAAGATCTGTTTTTTTTTTTTTTTTTTTTTTGACAGGCAGAGTGGACAGTGAGAGAGAGAGAGAGAGACAGAGAGAAAGGTCTTCCTTTACCATTGGTTCACCCTCCAATGGCCGCTGCGGCCGGCGTACCACGCTGATCCGAAGCCAGGAGCCAGGTGCTTCTCCTGGTCTCCCATGCAGGTGCAGGGCCCAAGCACTTGGGCCATCCTCCACTGCCCTTGTGGGCCACAGCAGAGAGCTGGCCTGGAAGAGGGGCAACCGGGATAGAATCGGCACCCCGACCGGGACTAGAACCTGGTGTGCCGGCGCCGCAGGCGGAGGATTAGCCTAGTGAGCCGCGGCGCGGCCAAGATTTGTTTTTGATTACCTTCGTACACAGAAGATTAACACTATCCTAAGTAAAGATATCAACAAATAGTATGAAAAAATAATACTGTTCCTCAACAGTTTTTTTTTATTTTTCTTTCGATTTCTACTATGAACCACTGTTCATTCAGCAGTATGTTGTTCAGTCTACATGTGTTTACATATGTTCCAGAGATTCTTGAGTTGCTGATTTCCAGCTTCATTTAATTCTGATCAGAGAAGATGCATGGTAGGATCTCAATTTTTTTGAATTTGCTGAGACTTGCTTTATGGCTTAGTATGTGGTCTATCCTAGAGAAAGTTCCATACATGGTTGAGAAGAATGTGTATTCTGCATCTGTAGGATGGAAAGTTTTGTAGATAGCCATTAAGTCCATTTGGTCTACGGTGTCAATTAACTGTTGTTTCCTTGCTCATTTTCTGTCTGGTAGATCTGTCCACTGATGAAAGTGGGATATTGAAGTCCCCCATTACTACTATATTGGAGTCTGTGTCTCCCTTTAGATCCATCAACGTTTCTTTTTTTTTTTTTTAAGATTTATTTATTTATTTGAAAGTCAGAGTTACACAGAAAGAGGAGGAGAGGCAGAGAGAAAAAGAGAGAGAGAGAGAGAGAGTTTTTCCATTGCTGGTTCATCCCCAATTGGCTGCAATGGCCCGAGCTGTGACGATCTGAAGCCAGGAGCCAGGAGCTTCTTCCGGGTCTCCAACGTGGGTGCAGGGTCCCAAGGACTTGGGCCATCTCCTACTGCTTTCCCAGGTCATAGCAGAGAGCTATATTGGAAGTGGAGCAGCTGGAATTGAACTGGTACCCATATGGGATGCCAGCACTGCAGGCGGTGGTTTTACCCACTACGCCACAGCACCGGCCCCTCAACATTTCTTTTAAATAGTTTAGTGCCCTTTAATTAGGTGCATAGACATTTATTAGAGCCACATCTTCATGTTGAATTGATCCCTTAATCATTACAGTGTCCTTCTTTGTCTCTTTGAACAGTTTTTGTGTTAAAGTCTATTTTTTCTGATATCAGGATGGCTACAACAGCTCTATTTTTGGTTTCTGCTAGCATGGAATATCTTTTTCCATCCTTTCACTTTCAGTTTGCAAGTATCTTTGTTGGTGGAATATGTGTCTGTAGGCAGCAAATAGGTGGGTTTTCTTTTTTAATCCATTCAGCTTGTCTGTATCTTTTAACTGGAGAGTTGAGCCCACTTACTTTTTTTTTTTTTTTTTGACATGCAGAGTTAGTTAGACAGTGAGAGAGAGAAACAGAGAGAGAGAGAGTTAGACAGTAAGAGAGAGACAGAGAGAAATGTCTTCCTTCTGTTGGTTCACTCCCCTAATGGCCGCTAGGGCTGGCGCTGTGCCGATCCGAAGCCAGGAGCCAGGTGCTTCTCCTGGTCTCCCACACAGGCGCAGGGCCCAAGAACTTGGCCCATCCTCCACTGCACTCCCGGGCCACAGCAGAGAGCTAGACAGGAAGAGGAGTGACCGGGACAGAATCCGGTGCCCTTACCGGGACTAGAACCCGGGGTGCTGGGGCCGCAGGCGGAGGATTAACCTAGTGAGCCATGGCACCGGCCATGAGCCCACGTACTTTCAAGGTGACTATTGATAAGTGATGACTTGGCTCTGACATTTTTTCATAAATTTCCCTATTTACTTTGGATTTCTTTTGTACTTTTACTGGGAGATTTTCCGCCTTCACCTCCTTTCATAGTGATGATCATGTTTCTGTGTTTCTGTGTGTAGCACATCCTTACACATCTTTTATAAGGCTGGATGAGTGGTGATAAATCCTTTCAGTTTCTGAGTGTAATGGAAAGTCTTTATTTCATTCATAAATGAGAGCTTTGCATGGTACAGTATTCTGGGTTGACAGCTTTCTTCTCTTAAGACTTGGAATATATCTCGCCATTCTCTCCTAGCCTGTATGGTTTTTGATGAGAATTCAGCTATGAATCTAATTGGAGATCCTCTGAAAGCAATCTGATGTTTCTCTTCTGCACATTTTAGAATCTTTTCTTTGTGTTTTACTGTGGAGGGTTTGACTACAATGTGTCATGGTGAAGCATTTTTATGATCATGTCTATTAGGAGTTCTTTGTGCTTCCTGTACCTGTACATCCCTTTCTTTCTTCAAATTGGGGAAGTTTTCCATAATTGTTTCACTAAAAAGGCCTTCTAGTCCATTCTCTCTTTCCACACCTTCAGGAACTTGTAAGACCCAGATAGTATCCCATTTATTTCCAATGCTGTTTTTTAATTTCTTCTTCTCTCATTTTTTTTTTTTTTTTGGTCTGACTGGCTGTAAAATTTCCAGAAATTTGTCTTCTAACTTGGATATTCTTTCTTCTGCCTCACCAATTCTGTTAAGGCTTTCTATCTTATTTTTAATTTGTTTTATTGAATTCTTCATTTCCAATATTTTCTCAATTTCATGAGAAAAATTTTCTTTCATGTCATGTACATATTTCTTTAGTTCATGGATTTGCTTCTGATTACTCTATGTAATCCTGAAATCAACTTTCTGAATTCCATTTGCATTTCTTCAATATTTTCACTTTCACATTCTAGTATTGAACTGCTATAGTGTTCCTTTGGGGGCTACATGTTGCCTTTCTCATTCTTGTTTCTTGACTTGTTGCATTTGTTTTTAGACATTGTGGAGATACTTGTTTTTCATTTTCTTTCCCTGTGATGACTTTTATCTTTGGATTATGCCTATGTTTATTAGTGGAGTGTCTGCTCTTTCAGTGAATACCTTGAGACGTGTGCTGAGTGTGGCCAGGAAGCTCTGTTCAGTGCTCCAAGTTGTGAGGATTGTCCAAGATGACACTCAAATTGGGCCTGATAAATCTCTCTCTCTCTCTTTTTCTTTTTCTTTTTTTTTTTTTTAAATCAGAGGGGGGGCTTTTTCAGCTCTGTTGACGTAGTCTCACATGCATCCCCTCCCTTCCAAGGAGTCTAATGCCTGGGCACTAGCCCCAGTGGGTACAACATTCACCCACACTGCCACAAGAACCACACAAGGATCCGTGTAGTCCCTGGTGTGGGCACAGATCTCTCAGCAATGACCCTCACCAGGGAATCAGGGAGTCCTGAGCATGTGGAGCCGCCTACAGTGACTGCCCAAAGACCCAGCCACACCCTGAACCCTCCCATGCAGCCACAGCATTTTCACAGTCCCAGTACACAAGACTCCCACAATCATGAACACCCAGGCCCCTGTCAATTCTCTCAGCCAGATTCAGGCATCTCCTCTTGGCTGGTTGCTCGGTGTTTGGATACAAGCTGGCACAGCTGTTACGGGTG
Organism: Lepus europaeus; assembly: GCF_033115175.1. NCBI lineage: Eukaryota > Metazoa > Chordata > Mammalia > Lagomorpha > Leporidae > Lepus > Lepus europaeus. Next base: position 112,533,420 of record NC_084829.1, read on the forward strand.
CCCACCCACTCTAACCTGGTTACAGGACACTGGTGCCAAGTGGTCAGGGAGAGAGAAGCATGATCCCCCCCCCTTTTTTTTTCTAGGTTGGCAGGTATACTGGACCACCACAGGGCTCCAAACTAGACTCATGCCAGGCTCTTCCCACAGCTTTATTGCCAGTGGCTTGAGTTGCTGCAGTCTGTTCTCACCTCATTCTCCAAGGCTGATGCTGAGGCTCTCGGCTGCTGGGGTGCTGAGTTGTGCATGTCTACACCCTCCATGTAGGTCCACAGTGTCCCTTTAATTTGCATGGAGTTTTCTCTGCCGTTTTTCTCCCTAACTCTTTTCTGAGACTGCACTTTCTCCACTTTTTTTTTTTTTTTTACTATCTTCCCCTGGACTGGAGCAGTACACTCCCTCCCTATTCCACCATCTTGGTGCCTCTCCTAAATTCCTTTTAAAAACAATAAGGGCAGACATAAAGAAGTAGTGGGAGTTTCCCAAGGTTATCAGAACCAGATTTGGAACCTTGGTGTTGCTTCTTTTCATTTGCTGCACCTCATTTGCTATGTATAGAGAAAAAATCCTATTTTCTTATCTGTTACCATTGGGAAGAATCTTTCTAGGATTCCTCTTTTAAATCTCAGATTATTGGCATTCATGAAAACAAATTAAAAAGTAGACTGGAGATCAGCCCTGCACAAAGTCCTCTACAGAACTGGTCTGTGTCATCTAGGAGATTATTAGAAATGCAGAATCTCAGGATGCTCCCTAATATCCTGAATTAGAATCCACATAGCTCTAGAATCTTTATCTAGAATAGTTATCAAACTTTTAATGTGCATCAGAATCACGTGGGAGGCTTGTTACAGCACTGATTGCTGGGCCTGAGCTCTAGAGTTTTCACTTAGGGAACCTGTGGTGAAGCTAGAGAATTTTCAAATTCCCAAGTGTTGCTGATACTGCTGGCTTATGGGCAATACTTTAAAACCCACCGATCAAATCAATGATCCTCTGCTCTGATTGTGCATCAGAGTATCCTGGGCATATTTTCAAAAATATCTTGGCCTTGGCCATGTATCCTTATCATTGGTTTTGGGGCCCAGTGATTTTCTTGAAAGCTCTTTCACAACTCTGATAAACATGCAGGATCAAGAACATTCTCCAGATCAGAAAACACAGCATTTTTCTATTATTAGCATAATATCTCAAGGGATAACTCCCTTCCTAGAAATTCCAGGAGGTTGTCTTTTTTCATAGGAATTTCTATATGCATTCAGGCCAGCCATGAGGTGGTTAAGATTCAGTCTGAAATGGGATCCAACCTCAGATCTGCCACTTAGTGGCAGTACTGTATTTGCTAGGTGGAAATAGTAATTTTAATCACTATGGCCTGCTGTTGGGAGTATTTACTATCATGATTATATTAGGAACTCAATCTTTGATGGTTACTAATATATGGGTAGGTCACTGATTTTTCCACATGAGAGAAGAAACAAGTACACAATAGTATTTAAGTCATGTCATTATTTTTCCCAAATCTGAAAGATTTTGAATTGAGATCCAATATTACAACTATATTGAAATATTAGTGACAAATATAACTTATGAAGGGATTCAAACAAATACGTTTTGTTTTTAATACCCAGTTATCACTTCACCATCATTACTGAAGTCATAAGCACCCAAAGCATTGATAGCATTAGTAAGTTATGTTTTTTATAGTGATACAGATAGCTTAATATTGATAACTCTTGAGGATTATCTCTCTCTATGTAATGCTAAGGTCTACTGGTGAATTTGTCAATCAATTATTTTTGCTGTTTATGTTAAAATGAAATTTTATATATGGAAAACATTGTAATTTCTCTAATGTAGAGTTTTAAAGTGTGGAGAAAATATTGCCAGACCCTTTGTGATTAGCTAACAAGAATTCATCACTCTCACTCATATGCAAATATGGACCTCAAGGGTGTGAAAACTCAGAGAAGCTGCGGATTACACCTAGTCCAGCCTCCACATTTCACCGATGAGGAATCAAGATGACCCACCAAACATAAAATACCTCGCTTTCCCCCCAAAATAGCCTAAGAGCCATGTTTTCTTACACACACACTATTTTACTTATATCTTTTGCTGCTTCCTTATTTGAATTGACCAAGATTTGGTCACCTTTGAAAGACACTATTTTTGACTAAGGTAACAAGATGTTTTGTAGTAAGGAAGTCATCTCACTAAAGATGACCAGTATTGGACACAAGGAACATACTTCAAATTCCAATGATCATTACTATGGTTACCTGTAGTACCTACTAATTGCATGTGTGTGTGTGTATATATGTCTGTGTGTGTTCATGTGACTGGATTTGTATGTATCATTGGTCTGTGTATGTATGGGTCATTTGTACACATTGGAATGTTTGGGAATATGTGTGTGAATGAGTACAAATGGTAGAATGAGGGTCTGTATTCCATAACTCCTTGTGATATGTATTGTGTTCCTTAGCAAAGAGCTGCATCTTCACCAGCCCTTCTCAGTGTCTGAGCTAATTGAAAGCCTGCCACGTTTATGACTCCATTCTGTTCCAACAGAAAAACTTCCGACTTTACCTAGGGTATTTTTGGTACCAGAGATTCTTTAGTCACTTGTAGACTTAACACGTTTTAAAAATAAAATCTTTCTTTTCTGAGTGCTGCAACAGTCTCATTTGGTGTTAATGAAAAATTAACTTTGGAAGAAAGATGTACCAAAAAAAGAAATGTTGTGATACTAGCAGAATGACTTACTGAAGTCGTCTTGAATTGCATTAGATACTATTTTATTCTTGTCCAAATGTGAAAACATTAAGAAGCTTATTTTTACTCATTTAGATATAAAAACGACCAAAGGCAAGTGTTGGAAGGGTGTGCAGAACTCCCCCTGTACAACACTGAGTCTCCATCTCTTCCTTCTCCAAAACAAGGAGTAGAAGTTATTTTCCAGATGTTGTCCCTTTGGTTTGCTGTTCTCAAAGAATCAATATTTAACATGTAGGTTTGTTTAATTTCTGCATTTTGAACAGCCTAGGCAGCCAGACCTGCATGACACAGAATGTACTACTTGTTTTGATTGTAAAATGAAATATCTAGCATTGTATTCAACTCTTTTGGAACATTATATAAACTTATTTTTCTGGAAAAATTTTGAAAGGCAGAATACAGAATTCCTGATACTCCTGAAAGGCATATACTTACCTATGACTAAAATAATGCTTATAGACAGAATAGTTGTCCTTTTATAAAAACATGGCATCTGGAAATTTAAGGAAATATCCCCCAAATTCAATATATACAAATATCAATAACAACCTCGCTGACACAATTAAGTGGAATATTCATGTCAAAATGTTCCAAGAACAGAATAAAAAGTAAAATCTTTAACAAAATTGAAATTTTTTTAAGTGAGCACATTATCTGAGTTTATGATTCACATGAGTAATTAGCATGTTTCAGCTTATACAAATTCTATACTTAAACTCATACTCAATGCTTAGCTTCAAGAAAAAACCCATTATCTTTTTCTTTTTAAAAATTTATTTTATGTTTATATCATCAATTTATTTGAAATTTAATTTATGTATATTCACTGTTCAATTATTTAAGCATTAGTAACAACATTATTAAAGTTCATGAGGTGGACAGATGACAATATCATAGTAACTACTTGCCCACAGACACATAAACTATATGTTGCATTTATCTTCTTTAAGGGAATATGAAATTTCTATCTGGAAAAAAATGCATATTGAAGAAGTGGAGAAATACAAAATGTGGGACCAACAACTAAAAGATAACAAAGTAAATAAAAATAGAAAACAGGGGCCAGCATTGTGGCATAGCAGATTAAGCTGCCATCTTACCTCTGACTTTGGCCTGGCCCAGCTCTGGCTGTTGGGACCTTTTGGGGAATGAATCAGTGAGTGGAAGATCTCTCTCTATTTTTCTGTCTTTCCTTCCCTCTCTCTAACTCTGACTTTCAAATAAAATAAACTTAAAAATATATTTAAAAACAGAAAACAAGTGGAAAATAAACTCAAACATTTCTCCATAACTCCATTCCCACACTGAGGTAAACTGCTTATGTTTTCTGAAGGAAGTAATTTCTGACTTTAGCAACCACAGTCATAGAGAACTGCATGCTAGCAATAAAGGACAGTGATCCTTTTTTCCAGCTCATGGATTGGCAAACATTTTCTCAAAGGGACACAAACATTTTAGACTTTTGAGTCAAGAGGAAAAATGAAGGATATTATGTCAGTACTTACACAAACATTTTTGTGAAAAGCATTTTTAGTTTCTGGGTCACACAAAAAGAGGTGGGGGGCTAGATTAACCTTTATAATGAATTAGAGGCTGGTGCCATGGCTTAACAGGCTAATCCTCCACCTTGCGGCGCCGGCACACCAGGTTCTAGTCCCGGTCGGGGCGCCGGATTCTGTCCCAGTCGTTCCTCTTCCTGTCCAGCTCTCTGCTGTGGCTCGGCAGTGCAGTGGAGGATGGCTCAAGTGCTTGGGCCCTGCAGCCGCATGGGAGACCAGGAGAAGCACTTGGCTCCTGGCTTCGGATCAGCATGGTGCACCGGCTGCCGTGCTCCCGCCGCAGTGGCCATTGAGGGGTGAACCAATGGGAAAAAGGAAGACCTTTCTCTCTGTCTCTCTCTCTCACACTGTCCACTCTGCCTGTCAAAAAAAAAAAATAGAACAAACTCTTTAAAAAATTAGTTGTGATGTAGGCACTGTGACACAGTGGGTTAGACCTCATTTGAGATGCTTAAATCCCATATTGGAGCACTGTTTTGAGTCCTGGCTGCTGTACTTCCAACCCAGCTTCCTCATGAAGTGTTGTGGTAAGTAGTGGATGATGACTCAAGTGCTTGGTCTCTAGCTGCCCAGGTGTGGGACCTGGATGGAGTTCCAGGCTCCTGGCTTTGGCCTGTTGTGGGCATTTAGGAGATGAACCTGTATGTAGAGGAGCTCTCTCTGTATTTCTGTCTCTAGCTCTGCCTTTCAAGCAGATGACAAAATAAACATATTGAAAACTAAAAATGACTATATAGCATTATCTCCTGAACACCCCACTGCTACTTTTTTAAAAATTTATTTTTTCCCAAAGAAATCTTTTGTTAAGGAATACAAATTTCATAAGTACAACTTTAGGAATATAGTTATTTTTCCCACCATACCGTCCTCCCACCCATATTCCCACCCCTTCTCTTCCTCCCTCTCCCCTTCCTGGTCCCATTCTTCATTAAGATTCATTTTCAATTAACTTTATACACAGAAGACCAACTCCATACTAAGTAAAGAATTCATCAGGTTGCACACACACACATACACACAAACTATTTGAGAACAAGTTTTATAGTTAACTCTCATAATTCAACTCATTGAGGAGAGAGGTCTTGCATGCGAAGTTAGTGTACAGTGACTCCTGTTATTAATTAACTGCTAACACTCTTACGTATGATGTCAGTGAACACCCGAGGCTTTTGACATGAGCTGCTGAAGTTATGGAAGCCTTTTAAATCCACAAACTCGTCAGCATTTACTTTCCATTAAAGTTTTTATCTCTATATAAGAAAAGGATACATAGTATCCAACTTCAAGAAATTTTCCCCACTGGAAATCTACAGTGTTTTAACTCAGGATCAGTGAGGTACAAATCAAAAGATGAATGCAGAGCTAACAATAGTGACATTGTAAACAATAATGATTAGGAGATGACCAGAGAATTGGATTCAGTGTCAACACGCCAATCTTCAATATGAGATACCTTTAATGTTAAATTAATAGTTGATATAATTTTAAAAGTTTCAGAAGAGAAAACAAACATTTCATGTTTAATGTAAAACAGCATGAAGACATTATGTAAATATTGAGATACATGCTATTGGAAAAGAGAGCAATTTTTTTTTTAAGATTTATTTATTTTACTTGAAAGTCAGAGTTACACAGAGAGAGGGGAGGCAGAGAGAGGGAGAGAGGGAGAGAGGTCTTCCATCTGATGGTTCACTCCCCAATTGGCTGCAATGACCAGAGCTGTGCCGATCTGAAGCCAGGAACCAGAAGCTTCTTCTGGGTCTCCCGAGCAGGTGCAGGGGCCCAAGGACCTGGGCCGTCTTCTACTGCTATCCCATGCCATAGCAGAGAACTGGATGGGAAGTGGAGCAGCCGGGTCTTGAACTGGCGCCCATATGGGATGCCGGCGCTTCAGGCCAGGGTGTTAACCTGCTGCGCCACAGTGCAGGCCCCAAGAGAGCAAGATTTTACACGCAGAAATTTTTGGGCTCTGCATCAGCTAGGACAGTCTCTTCAAGACTGATTTATGGGAATCAAAGAAATTATGAGCCCACGTTTCTGTTTTTTTTTTTTTAAATCTTAGAAAGAATAGAATTTAGCAATATTTTCCCCCATTGGCATTTATGGAATTATGTAGTTTGTCTTAATCAAGGAAATGAGAAAAAACTCAATATTTTTTGTGTGAATCCATGTAGGTGGTGAAATATGTAAACAAGACTGGAAAAGTTGATACACAAGGAAAACACAGTCTTTTCAAGCATACTGGAAACTTTGTTAAGTTTTTGGTGGCATGTGATGAGCCAAGCTACTCAGATTTTTAAAAAGTCAGCTATCAACTCATGAACCAGTATCTGCAAGGTGCTGGCTTACACTGCAGTGCTATTTGGTGTGTGCTCAGGGAAGGGAGAGAGGTACCAACTTTTCTTTTAAGTAGCAAACCTCGGCGGGTGTTGTGGCATATTGTGTAAAGCTTCTGCTTGTGACATTAGCATCCCGAATGGGTGCCGATTTGAATACTGGCTGCACTCTTCCAATCAAGCTCTCTACTAATGCTCCTGGGAAAGCACCAGAGGATGGCCCAAATGTTTGGGCTCCTACACCCACAAGGGAGACTTAGAAGATGCTGCTGGCTCTCAGCTTCATCCTGGCCCAGCCCCAACTGTTGCAGCTATTTAGAGAGTGAACCAGTGGATGGAAGATATTTCTCTCTCTCTCTCTCTCTTTGTAACTCTGCCTTTCAAATAAATAAATCATTCTTTAAAAAGTAGCAAACAAGTAGAAAATATAAAAATGATCCTTCCTCTGGGTCTTCCTGCATGGATGCAGGGGCCCAAGGGCTTGGGCCATCTTGTACTGATTTCCCAGTTATATTACATTAGATGATGAATCAGAATGTTAACCGAGTAATGAGACAAGGACTACAATGAGAAAGAGAACAGTTTTTCATCTTAGATTCATGCCTTTCTTTTAGAAATGAGTAGCCATTCTGAAATGGTAGCAGGACTTTTTTTTTTTTTTCAAATTTAAACCAGCTCTGTGTAAATTCACAATAATATGAAAGTGAGACAAATTTGAAAACTGTTTGAAACAAACAAAAAGTAAAAAAAAAAAGCAAAACAAAACTAAAAGATGTTTGAGTGACTTGAGTGACACTTAGCTGTTTCAAGCAGAGATAAGAGACTGTAATGACAATGTGGAACACCTAGTACCTAATACTTTTCCATCAACTGCAGAGCCCAGAACATCTTATAGATGTGAGCACCTGAATTATAGGGTTGCTGATGTGTTCTAATATTATATGAGGGTACTTCAAAAAGTTCTTAGAAAATTTGCTTTATTTTTTAATTCAATTTTTTCATGAATTTTAAAATACCCTTGTGTGTGGTTGTTTGACACTGGTGAATATAGTGAGCTTCTAGAACTCCATTAAAGTAACTGTAGTTTCCTTCTCAAAAGAGAACATAATAGGGCCAGCGCTGCGGCTCAATAGGCTAATCCTCTGCCTGCGGTGCCAGCACACCGGGTTCTAGTCCCGGTCGGGGCACCGGATTCTGTCCTGGTTGCCCCTCTTCCAGGCCAGCTCTCTGCTGTGGCCCAGGAGTGCAGAGGAGGATGGCCCAAGTCCTTGGGCCCTGCACCCCATGGGAGACCAGGAGAAGCACCTGGCTCCTGCCTTCAGATCAGCGCGGTGCGCTGGTCGCAGCATGCTGGCCACGGTGGCCATTGGAGTGTGAACCAACGGCACAAGGAAGACCTTTCTTTCTGTCTCTCTCGCTGTCCGCTCTTCCTGTCAAAAAAAAAAAAAAAAAAAAGGAGAGAGAACATAATATAGATATTTTGCAAAGAAGATACACTACATAGTTGATTTGTATTTTGGTGAAGATTAATATTTGTGTCATTTTTGTTTTTTAAAGATTTATTTATTTGAAAGGCAGAATTACAGAGATGCAGAGAGAGAGAGAGAGAGACAAAGAGAGAGAAAGAAAGGTCTTTGATCCACTGGTTTCTGCAGCAGCCAGAGCTGGGTTGATCCAAAGCCAGGAGGCAGGAGCTTCTTCTGGGTCTCCCACATGGGTGCAGGGGCCCAAGGACTTGGGCTATCTTCTACTGCTTTCCCAGGCCATAGCAGAGAGCTGCACTGGGATGCCAGAACTGCAGCCGGCAGCTTTCCAGGCTCCGCCACAGTGCCACCCCAATATTTGTGTCATTTCAAGGTGAGAAAAAGTAACCAGGGAAGACAACTGTTAATGCAAAAGTGAAACAATTTTGGAAATATATAGAGACAGTTCAATGGTGAAGTTATTTTTGTTTCTAATGGGACCTGTACTTATTCTTTGTGTGTTGACTCATTCTTAGAAGAGCACTCATTGATTCCTCAACTGTTAAACTTACTTCATAATTAAATCACCTACATGATTTAATTGGGACAATTGTGGGTTGATCATACCTAAACAAAAATAGAGAGTTAACACTTACTTTATTATTTAAGAAGTGTATTCAAAAAAGAAATCTCACAATCTCATTTGGGTTAAATTTTCATCTGTTGTGAGCTTTGGTTTTAGTTATATTCTCTGGGAAGCTAACTCTGAGATTAAGATTTCATGCAGGATCTCTTTAGGATCAACGTCTAAAGAAAGGAATGGAAAATAAGAGAGAGAAAGAGGGAGAGAAAAATTTGAGGGAAATTGATGAGATGGGCCACGGCAAGAGAAGGGGATTCAGCAAGGTTGGATAGTGCCGGGGGCTGAATGATTGTATGCCCCTTCAAATTCATGTGCTGAAACCCCAATCCCAGTGTATTTGGAGGGAGGTCCTTAGGTTACAAGAATGGAGTCCTCATGAATGGGATTATTTCTCTAATAAGAGGCAAGTTCTCTTCATACTGTGTGAAGATCTCGGAAGCCAGAAGACTGTAATTTGGAAGAGTGTTCTTACCAGAACTGGACCACAACGATCATGGTAGCACAATTTCAGACTTCTGTCCCTTTAGAACTTTGAGAAATAAAAATCTATTGTTTATCAGCCATCCAGTCTGTGGTACTGTGTTGTGGCAGCCCAAACCAAGGTAGGAGAGAGGGAAGTTGTAGCTATGATGTTTTTTCATTCCTTCTTTCTCTTTTAAGATGGATTTATTTATTTGAAATTCAAAGTTACACAGCGAGAGAGGGAGAGGCAGAGAGAGAGAGAGAGAGAGAGAGAGAGAGAGGTCTTCCATCCTCTGGTTCACTCCCCATTAGGCAGCAATAGCTGGAGCTGCTCCTATTCGAAGCCAGGAGCCAGGAACTTCCTCTGGGTCTTCCCGCATGGATGCAGGGGCCCGAGGGCTTGGGCCATCTTGTACTGCTTTCCCAGGCCATAGCAGAGAGCTGGATCAGAAGAGGAGCAGCCAGGACTGGAACCGGCGCCCATATGGGATGCCGGCACTGCAAGGTGGCGGCTTTACCTGCTATGCCGGCCCCCATATACCATACTTTTTACACTGTATAACTCTGATGCTGCTGCCGCAAGAAGGAGTTTCACATTAGCACAGGCATCTTCCAAAGTGCAGTTTCTGGAAAAAGCTGGATAACAAAGGACAGTTCCTTTAGCAGCTGGGGAAGAAGTCCCAATGTTTTGAAGGGGAATAATGATGACTTGTCAAGAATCCACTACAGCATTAAAATGAGGCAGATTATTTTAATTACTTTTTTAAAAAAATTATTTATTTATTTGAGAGGCAGAGTGAGAGAGAGAGAGGGAGAGAGAGAGAGGGAGAGAGAGAGAGAAAGATCTTCCATCCACTGATTCATTTCACTTGGCCACAATGGCTGCAACTGGTCCTATCTGAAGCCAAGAGTCAGGAGCTTCATCCTGGCCTCGCATGTGGCTGCAGGGGCCCAAGTACTTGGGCCATGTTTTGCTGCTTTCCCAGGCACATTAGCAGGAAACTGGATTGGAAGTGGAGCAGCCAGGACTTGAACTGGTGCCCACATGTGATGCTGGTGCTACAGATGGTGGCTTTGCCCACTATGCCACAGTGCTGGCCCCAGATTATTTTAATTTATAAGCTGATTTACTCCAATTAAAATCAAATCTATGTTTTTTTTTTAAAGATTTGTTTATTTATTTATTTATTTTTGAGGGTTAATACATTAAAGTTTATTTTTTTTAACTTTTATTTAATGAATATAAATTTCCAAAGTACAGCTTATGGATTACAATGGCTCACCCCCCCCCCCATAACTTCCCTCCCACCCACAACCCTCCCATCTCCCGCTCCCTCTCCCCTTCCATTCACATCAAGATTCATTTTCAATTCTCTTTATATACAGAATATCAGTATATACTGTTTATTTATTTAAAAGGCAGAGGCAGAGAGAGAGAGGTCTTCCATCTGCTGGTTCACTCCCCATATGGCTACAATGACTGGAGTGCCCTGATCGGAAGCCAGGAGCTAAGAACTTCTTCTGGGTCTCCCACATGGGTGCAGGGGCCCAAAGACTTGGGCCATCTTCTGCATTCCCAAGCCATAGCAGAGAGCTGGATCAGAAGTGGAGCAGCCTGGACTTACCCCTAATGGTAGAGCTAGAAACGTGCCAGCGAATTCCAATTCAACCTCATCAAGGTGGCATGTACCAATGCCATCTTACTTGATAAAGTGACCAGTTTAAGTTCATAATTGATCAAAAAGATAGGATTAAGTGTCAAAGGGATTACATAAATAAGACCATTATCTGCAAGTAATAGAATTAAAAAGGAGAGAATGATCCTACATGGGAAGCAGGATACACAGCAGACTCATAGAATGGCAAAAGCCCTAAACAGCACTCTGGCCTCAGAATCAGCACTTAAGTCATTCGGATCTGGCTAAAAAGCCCATGAGAGTATTTTAGGCATGGAAAGCCAAGACATTGTGGCAAAAAAAAATGACCTAAATGAAAGTTCTCTGTGAGTGAGATCCCAGTGGAAAGAACAGGCCATCAAAGAAGGCAGTACCTTTCTTTGAAGGGAGGAGAGAACTTCCACTTTGAATATGGCCTTGTCTAAATAAGATTGGAGTTAGTGAACTCAAGAGGCTTCCATAGCCTTGGCAGCTCATGACAAGAGCTTCAGGTGATTACTGACGTCATAAATAAGAGTGTCAATTGTTAAATCAACAACGGGAATCACTATGCACCTGCTCTCCATGTAGGACCTCTGCCCTTAATAGTGTTGTACTATGAGAATTAACAGTAAAACTATTACTCAAACATTACTCTATAGTTTGTGTGTCTTTGGGGGTGTAGTCTGTTGAAATCTTTACTTAGTATATACTAAGTTGATCTTCTTTATATAAAGATAATAGAAAATGGATCATGATGAAGAATGGGATAGGAGAGGGAGTGGGAGATGGGATGGTTGTGGGTGCGAGGGAGGTTTTCGGGGGAAAAGCTGCTATAATTCAAAAGCTGTACTTTGGAAATTTATATTTATTAAATAAAAGTTGAAAAGAAAAAAAAAACGAAGTGGAGCAGCCATGACTTGAATCAGCACCTATATGGGATGCTGGCACTGCAGGCGGCAGCTTGACCCACTAGGTCACAGCACTGGCCCCAAATCTATGTTTTAGGTTATACCTTCTCTGAGAGTACTGAGCATCTCCTTTTCACTGTGAAGACTATGTATTTCAATCACAGTGAAAACCAGATAAATAATTCCAGCCCACTCTTTTCTAATCTTGGAAAGCATTTTTCTTGTGTTTCCTTTAATGCATTGGTTAAATCTGTAGCACAGGTTATTGATTTTGCATAATATCATTACAGAGATTATATCAAGAAGACACACTATGTAATAACGCTTAGAAGGCACTGTTATAATTTTAAGTACCTGGTGTAAACCAGCTATTCAGGACCAAGATATTTTTGTTTAACAGTGAAATGTGAGCAAAAATACATGCTAGCACATGCAGGAAGCATAAAATAGGATCCTAGACTGTATATTTATCTTGAAGTCACAAGTGCTAGGTATTTGGTAAAAATGGAATTTTATTTTACTTGAATTAAATAAGGAAAATTATTTAGTAGTTTAAGAAGCATTGAGGTATACAGGTACATGAATTCTCTATGGGGCCATGGAAGCTCAGTGACCTTCATCAAGTGACTGAAGGACACTAATTAATGGCCAAGTAAAGCCAAGGTGCTTTGTTGAAACTCCATTTGTGGCTATTGAGTGAACACTACTTCAACCCTATAATGTCTCCCTGAGCCATGAATGTATCAAAGATTTCCAGCCAATACTGTGATGAAAGCACAACTTTATTTTTTGAGTGATAAAACCATCAAGAAGTATAAGTTAGTATCAACAGAAAACAGACAGAATTTGGTATATCAACAAAAATACAAGAGTATGAATTAAATGAAGTCTTAAGAAAAATAATTTGATCTGGTAAACTGGGGGAAATGTTTCATCTTTCAGGTTCCTTAGAAACACTGGTGATATTCATGGCCTTCAAAATATGTTCATATGAGAATTATTAAAGTTTTACCTTTTATAGAATATTGGAAAGTTTTCCCTGATTCATATTTTCAATTAATATGTAATATACTGGCCTGTGAATTATAAGTTAATGACACCAACCATTTTTAAAAGGGGAGGTGATTTAGAGGGATCTTCCAGTAGTAGGGATGGGTAAACCAGAACTATAAACTATTATCCAATAAGTTGTGGAGTGCTTTATTGCCTTTTAAAAATGGCATGTTCCAAAAAGACTAGACAGCTTTGAATAGTAGCTTAAAGGTGAAACAGTAATATACTTTGTTGTTCCTTGAACTTGCTCTACATATTTTTTTTTTCCAGTTTGAGATAAGAAAATGCAGTTTTTGGTAAGGAATTGTAGAGTTGCGCTTTCCACTCATCTGCTTCTCGAATAGTCAGAGCATTCAGATAGACTTGCTCTCATTCCCTAGGCAGAAATAAAATTGCTGAACTTTTATAGCAAGATTGCCCTCTAACTAATACTTCTAGCCAAGATTGCAAGTTCCATAAATCTTGGTTAAAAGTGTGAACTGCTTCCCCACCAGCTGCTAGAATTCCATATGCTTAGTGGTAGCAAGAATTTTTAACCCAATATTTTCTTCATCTTTGTCTTTCATTATTTTACTTACTTTAAATATATAAACAGATAGGGCCAGCACTGTGTCATAGTGGGTGAAGCTACCACCTGCAGTGCCAAGATCCCATAAGGGCGCCAGCTTGAGCCCCAATTCAGCTCTCTGCTGTGGCCTGGGAAGGAAGTGGAAGACGGCACCCACGTGGGAGGCCTGGTGGAAGCTCCTGGCTCCTGGATTTGGATTGGTGCAGCTCCAGCCGTTGTGAACAAGCAGATGGAAGACATCTTTCTCTCTGTCTCTCTCTCTCTCTCTCCCTGCCTCTGCCTCTCTGTAGCTCTGCCTTTCAAATAAATAAAATGGATCTTCAAAGTAAATAAATAAATATATTTATATAAACAAATGTCAATGTGTAAGAGATAGAATTAGATTAGATTTTTTTAAAGATTTATTTATTTATTTGAAAGGCAGAGTTACACAGAGAAAGAGAGGCAGAGGGAGAGAGGTCTTCCATCTGCTAGTTTACTCCCCTGTTGCCTCAAAGGCCAGGGCTGCACCAATCCAAAGCCAGGAACCAGTAGCTTTTTCCCAGTCCCCTGCACGAGTGCAGGGGCCCAAGTACTTGGACCATCTTCTACTGCTTTCCCAGGCCATTAGCAGAGAGCTGGATAGGAAGTGGAGCAGCTGGGACTCGAACCCACGCCCATATGGGATGCTGGGACTACAGGCAGCAGCTTTCCCTGCTATGCCACAGCGCTGGCCCACTATTAGTTTTTAAAGATATTTTGAGTCAAATGGCTAATACAAAATATGATTTTTTATAACTATAAATGAATACTGAAACATTTTATAAATGAGTCCTGACTCTAGGCTGACTCTAGGCGTACAGAATGTATAGCTTCTTCTTTCCTACTTACTTTCACTTCTGTGTGAGTTAGGAATATTAAGAATTCTGGGATAAGGAATTGAAATTTCTATTTCTCCTTTATTTTCTAGTCTTTGATTAGCCTCAGGACTCAGAATCTAAGAAGCTGAGAAGAATCATTAGGTTTTCATTTGACTTGGACTGAAGAAAGAACCTAATTGTACTTTTTTTGCAAGACTTTAAATAAATAACATCTGCTGTCTTAGCCATGGATGATTTAATTTTTTAACACACGCTCCCAACCTTTAATTTTCTGCGAAGCAGCCATATCAATTATTAATTCGTCTATATTTCCTCAAAGCGACTCAGACTTAGGATCCTTCATAAATATTTAAGAGTACTGCTACAAAATAAACAAAAACTTTTACTTAACTTTTAATTGCAAGTTTGGAAACCAATGATCGTGAAAGCAACAAAAAGCAAGACCAACATGAATTTAAAAACCCATGAAGTGAAAATGCAGATGTTAAAACTACAGAGAGGGGCAGGCGCTGTGGCGCAATGGGTTGAAGCCCCAGCCTACAACACTGGCATCCCATATGGGTGCTGGTTCTAGTCCTGGTTGCTCCTCTTCCAGTCCAGCTCTCTGTTGTGGCCTTGGGAAGCAGTGGAGGATGGCCCGAATCCTTGGGCCCCTGCATCCATGTGGGAGACCTGGAGGAGGCTCCTGGATCCTGGCTCCTGGCTTCGGATCAGCTCAGTTCTGGCCGTTGCAGTCATTTGGGGAATGAACCAGCGAAATGGAAGACCTCTCTCTCTCTCTCTGGCTCTACCTATCTCTGTAACTCTTTCTTTCAAATAAATAAATAATTCTGTAGAAAGGCCAGACCATTACCTTGACCCGTGTTGTCTCAGTTTTACAACGTGAATCTCATTTACTGCTCATTTAAGTAATGGGGAAAGTGGACATGGCCAAACTTAACTCAGGCCTGCTCATGATAGCCTGTAACTTCTTACAGCTCACTTTCTCTTTTACTCTCTCACAAACACAGACACTCATGCATGCACATTGCCACATATGCTATAACTCTACCAATCATATTGATCAGATTACTAAAATCATAAATGTAAAGGTGCTTCAAAAAGTTCATGGGAAATGTAATTAAAAGATGTTTATTTTTGTGTAAAGAAGTTTTCATAATATTCATTTTCTATGAATTTTTTGAAGGCCCCATGTACATAAGTATGGGAAAATAGCCTTCATGCAACTAAAATAAATAAAATAATAGGAAACAACTCTAACTTTCCTTTCTTATTAGCAAGGCTTCTGAGATAGATGCTGTTACGGATTGAATCTTATCCCCCAAAAAGAAATGTTAATAATTTTGAATGTGATCAGGGCTTATTTGGAAACACAGTTTTGCAGACATAATCAAGTTAAGATGAGGTCATACAGCGTTATGAGCCCCAAAAGTCAATATGACAGATGTTTTTATAGGAAGAAGAGACAAGCCTAACAGAGACCACAGGAAAAGTGCTATTTGAAAATGGAGGCAGAGATTAGAGTCATATACCAGCAAACTAGAGAATGTCAAGGGTTGTTGCAGAAGGAGAAGTTGAGAAAGGCATAGTAAGATTCTTCCTGGAGCCAGCTCTATGGATTAAGCATCTACTTGCTATGCTGGCATCCCATGTGGGTGCCAGTTCAAGTCCCAGATCCACCTCCCTGCTAGTGTACCTGATAAAGCAGCAGAGGATGGGGCAAGTGCTTGGGCTCCTACACCCACATGGGAGACACAGTGGAGGCAGCTCCTGGCTCCTAGCTTTGGCCTGGCCCAGCCCTGAACCATTGCAGCCATTTGGTGAGTGAACCAGTAGATAGAAGATATCTCTTTCTCTCCCCCCCACCCTTCCCTTCTATCTCTGTAACTTTGCTTTTCAAATAAATAAATAAATAAGTACATCTTTTAAAAAATAAAAAAAAAGATTCTTCCTCAGAGACTTCAGAGGAAACACAGCCCTACTGACAGTTGGTTATCAAACTTTTAGCCTCCAGATTATGAGATAATCAATTTTCCCTGCTCTTAGCCACCCAGTTACGGGGCTTTGGTACAGCAGCCCTACAGAATTAATGCAAATTCTGTAAACATACCTGTTCTTTTGTCTTACTTGAAAAATACAAAGCATGCATACCATGCTTCAAGTATATTCATACGAACAGTTTCTCAAATAATTCCTGGGCAATTATCCATGTAATTACCATTCAGGTCAGTAAACAAGATATTGCTATATCCCTAGGTTTTCACACTCCTTCCCTGTCATAATCTAAACTGTTCCTCCATTGCCTGATTTTCATTGGGAGCTTTCCTTCATAGTTCTATCAAATTATATTGTAATCAATACAGTTTGCTTTTCCCACTGATAAACCCTTACAGCAAAGTTTACTTACATGAGTCCGCCTGATGAAATGCATTTTAAGCTCTGTTTAGGCAAATCCAAAATTATTAATTGATAAATACAAACTGAAACTGACACTCTAAAATCATATTTTAAGTAAGTATATACACTCAGTGGATTCAGGTATTGAACATTTGTTATTACTGGAGATATACTAGGTACATTTTATTTTTCAGGCATTTACTATACATGTGATAAAAATAATGGCAAGTGTTTAAAGCAAAATAATTGTTATGTACACATAAGGGTTTGAGATTAATATTATTCTTTGTAATATAAAGCACTTGATCAATACAATGGATTTTACCAAATTATGTATTAACTTGGTTGATATATATATATATATATATATATGCAAGAATGCATAGTCTTAGAGGTGCTACACACTTATTTTAACTTTTATTAAATGAATATAAATTTCCAATGTACAGCTTATGGATTGCAATGGCTTCCCCCTCCCATAACTTCCCTCCCACCCGCAACCCTCTCATCTCCCGCTCCCTCTCCCCTTCCATTCACATCAAGATTCATTTTCAATTCTCTTTATATACATAAGATCAGTTTAGTATGTATTAAGCAAAGATTTCAACAGTTTGCACCCACGTAGAAACACAAAGTGAAACATACTGCATACTGTTTGAGTACTAGTTATAGCATCAAATCAAAATGTGCAGCACATTAAGGACAGAGATCCCACAAGAGGAGCAAGTGCAGAGTGACTCCTGTTGTTGACCCAACAAATTGACACTCCAGTTTACGGTGCCAGTAACCATCCTAGGCTGTTGTCATGAGTTGCCAAGGCTATGGAAGCCTTTCAAGTTCGTCGACTCTGATCATATTTAGACAAGGTCATAAAAGACAGGGTGAGGATAGTAACCAATGATCCTAAGAGTGGCATTAACCAGGTCTGAACAATTATACAGCATTAAGTGGGGAAGAGGACCATCAGTACACACAGGTTGGGAGTAGAGCCATTGGTGGTAGAGAAGAGGTTATGATTACAAAGGAATGAGGCCCAAGTGCGCTAGAAGGGTCTAGAACAAAGGACAGAGTCATTATTAGAGGAGCTAAGAAAGGTGCTGTCTAAGCTACAATTAAGTTTTCTGATTGAGAGGCAAATAGAACCTGACAGAAGGGGCTTGATAATAATCTGTTGGGCTTCAGGCCTTGTAAGTTAAGAGGCCCAGACCTATCTATCTCTTCACATGGGGTACATCCTAAGGGAGGTGTGAACCTCCTAGGGGAAGGCACTCTGTTGACTTTCATTACTTGGCTGGCCTAGGAGGAGAGCTGGCCAGGTAAAGGCAGGTGGCATCTCTAACAAGAAATTTACAGTTCTGCCTGCAATGTTGCTGACCCTACTTGACCATCCCCTTAGCTGCAGTGGTCACTTTGGAAGTTGGGCTGAGTGAAGGGCTTTTCAGCTTAGAGCCAATAAGATCTGTGGCTCTGACCTGGGCATCCTTCGACTCCAGGGCAAGTCCATTTCCAGTGATCCAACTCTTGGCTGGCAGAGCTGCCAGGGCTCTTCACAAGCTGACTTCTGCTGAAGCCCAGGCTTACCACATTGAAAGCCACTGCAGTGGACTGGCCTGTTGGGTCTCCTTGAGGGAAGATCACTGTACAGATCAGCCATTAATAGGCCTGCCACCCATTGCTTTTGATGCCTAGCTTTCTTTTCCTCCTGGTTTGTGTAAAAGCAGACCAGAGGATGCAAGTCAAGGGAGTGCTCAAGTCCCATCTCTAATCTTCGGTGGCCTGAACTACAAGTCTATAGTCACAGGCATGTTCTGTAGTAGTTTTTCTAAAGTAGACAATGCCCATGAGGAAAATTATATTCTCACTTTAAAACTTTCTTTCCCTTTGGTATGAAAGGGAGGTTTTTTCTACCTACTGTTTACTTCGCTGATGGTGAAGTAGATCTGTGCTACACACTTTAATTTTTATAAAATCAATATATTTATCTAGGTGTGCCTGGTTACTAAACTTCTGCAATCTTGCATATGAATTTTTCTTGATGTCTCCGTGTATATACTACTAGTAGAAGACATGCAAATCTGTTTTGGATTTCTTTTTTTAAATATTTATCTTTGAAAGTCAGAGTTGTATATAGAGAGGGAAAGACACTCCCTAGATTGCCACAACATCCACAGTTGGGCCAGGCCAAAGCCAGAAGCCAGGAGCTTCTTCAGGGTCTCCCATGTGGTTGCAGGAGCCCAAGTAGTTAGATTATCTTCTGCTACCTTTTCTCAGGCCATTAATAGGGAGCTGGATCAGAAATGGAGCAGTTGGGACTTGAATGAGCATCCATATGGGATGCCGGCATTGTAGGCAGCAACTTTTTGGTATGCCACTATGCTGGCCAGTTAAGGGCTTTTATGTTCATTTTTCAACTTGAAATTTCCATACAACAATAATAGCATAAGTTCAAATTTAATACTCAGGATAGCACAGGCTTAGAGGCTGTGTGTCTTCTATTAGACCCCATCTGCATGCTACCCACCTCCTTCTCTTGTTGCTTAATTCTGATAGAAGTAAGCTTCCCTTATACATCTCCCAAACTGATGGCTGCTGTCAATGACATTTCCTCAGATTCAGCTTTCCCAGATTTCTGGATTTTTGTACTTTCTACCTTACACACATACAAGGTGATTCTCTTCCCATGTGTGTGGTCAACTTTGCAGGCTGATATAAAAGTCCATTTGACCTGCTCCGTTATCCAAATATGTGCTCTCTGTTCTGTAATCCATGGCTTAATTTATAGAAACTTTTGCTATTTATTTCAGGCTTTACAATATTTTAAATAATTTCGTATGCTTAAAACTTTCTGCATTTTTATTGCCAAAGGATTGATAAAGGAGGGCATGAGAGTATTGCATTGATTCTTAAATGTTAAATTAGTGTATTTAGGATTAAATTTCTTGGGGGGTGCCAGTACAAAACAAGTGATGACCTTGTCAGAGAAGGCTTTGCAGAGTAAACATCTGGTATAAGCACCAAAGAAGGATGGTATACAGCTGACAGATGTTTGAAGGCAGATGTAGGTGTGATTCTCCTGTGGGGAATTAGAAAACAATGCTAAGGGGCAAGCTTTGGTGGTGCGTGGGAAGGTAAGAAGCAGTAGAGGAAGAGGAATTGGTGAGACATAGTTGGAGCAGTCAGACAGAAAGGGAGAATACTCAGGAAACAGGTGTGATGAAACTGCAGGAGTAGGGGGGTGTAATTAAGGTTTGGGGTGAAGAACAGTGTTAAGGAGGGTAAATAGGAAAACTCACTGAGTTTAGTGACGGTTGTGAGCAGTCTTTTCCATGTCAGCTGATGGCAATCTGATCTAGCTGGTCAACCAAAAACTTGAGCCGCCCTTGAATTCATCAGGGAATTGTTTGCTTTCAAGGTATAGCTGTGAGTACATATCACTACTCAATTTTAAAATTGCAACCTGAATATTCCTTGCCACCCCCCACAATTGTATTAGTTTTTACCTTGCTCTATTATTATCCCATAGCCTTCTTAGCTCCAGTTTATTAGATAGCTTCCTCATATATTATAGTGATTGCTTATTGTCTGTCTGCTCTTGCTAGAATGTGAGTTTTATGAGGACAGTCATCTTTTTGCTGTGTTCCAAGAATTTAGGAGCATCAGTTTATGGCACACAGTAGTCACTCAGTGAATGAATGCTGAGTGAACAAATCATTGTTTTGTTGTACATTTAACTAAAAGTTTACTTGAGTTTATAGTTGGACTTGAATGTTTTAGGCATATAAATCATTTCAGTTCCACTATTAATTTAAGTAATACTTTAGTAAAATTTATCTAATCTGCAGTTTGAACAATGCTATACTCAATAATTAAGGCATCCATCACATCTTGGGAACTAACGTTAGAACAATGCACCAGAGATGGTCTTTACCCTATACCGTAATTAAAGGCTTTAGCCAAATTTGAACTATGAGATTGAAAATATTTACAGACCCTTATACACCATTTGGCATTTCGTCTATACAAGTCCTTCCCCAGCAAACAAAGAATTTTAAATTTATGAAAAAAAAGTTCACATATTTAAGGATTTATGGTATGTTTCTTGAGCAAATTTTATATAAACTTTCATAAGTATGTATATGATGGTACTTCAAAATGTTCTTAGAAAACTAAAATATAAGTTGCAAAAAACTTTGAAATCCATGCATATAAGCGGTCTTCAGTCCATAATAATATGCTTTATGAAAAACTATGCATGATTTAAAATTTTTTGCACCAAAATAAATTTCTCTTTTAATTCTATTTTCCATGGATTTTGAAATATCCATATATATTTAAAAATAAGGTTGTGACATGAGTTCACAGTTTTAAACTGATGGAAAATACAAATTGATTTCATTATGTCATTGCTTCATATAGAATCACTTTGTCAGAAGATATTTAAAATCTTTTATTTGGGGGACATGACTAACTGTAGTAAGAACTTACAGCTTATCTTGATTATGAGTTAATAACTGTCTTGTAATTCCTTCTTTCTCTTTTCTTCCTATCAATCACTTCTTTTTTATTTTTGCTCATTCTCCTCCAGCTCTTATCTTCTTTCCATTGTATAGTAAAGACTAGTCTAGAAAGGAGCAAATGATGTGATAGTGAACTAAGGTGCTTAACTTCTCTGGCAGAGTCCGCTGTACATTTTAGGTCACCACTGTTTTCTGCACAGAGTTCATATTTCTTCATTCATTATAATTGCATTGACCTCCTACCATGAGGTATAATTCTCAACTCTTTTAGATGCCTCTTTCTTGCACATTTAGAAATTAAGCCCATACCCAGTCTGTAATTGTCAGAGCTGACATCCATTTGCAGTTCCCTCACCTTTCAAATTACTTGCCTCTTGGGCTCCACAAACAGTTCATTTTCTTTTGCTTGACCAGTAGAGACCACAAAGGGCTGTAAAGAAGAACTTCAGCTCTTATGGGCTGCACCTGCTAAACTGACTGTGTATATTAACATCACACCTGGGAGGCAGAAACAAGTGAAAACAAGATTCAGAGCTCTAAGGATATCACTGATGATACAAACTAATAGACAGGAAAATCAACCCTGCTGAGCATGGTTAAAAGCAGGACTTACTCTTTACTTCTTTAGGTATAGAATCCAGAAAATATTAGTGTCTTATTTTCATTATCAGCTTTACTACCTTTTTAAATTTCTAAATTGAAAAATATTAAGAATGATTTTCAAATTTGAAAGGAAATATAGAATTCCTTTCTAAAGAGAAGCAAAGCCAGCGGCTCGGTGTAAAACTGGTCTGAGAAGCACAGGTGTCTTTGTCTCCCCTTCTCCCCTCTCCTTCTTTCTTTGCCCCCTTTTCCTTTCTCCTCCATTCATTTTTCTTTGTTTTCCTCTTCTATTTTTTTTCTTTAGAAAGAAATGTTTAAGCAAATGAAGCAAATTATGTTTCAATTTGATATTTGACATTTTGTACTTTTTATTTAATCTTTTCTTCATGAAAATTTTAAAGTGGATTTAGCTTGCAAATAAAGATTTAATTATATCATTTCTTGGTTTATAGTGAAAGTCATCCAAGTCATCAGATCTACGAAATATTCAGTTGCTTTCAATATAACTTTACTGCAGTGATAAACGGAGGTGCTAAAACCTATAGTTAACGTAACAGCTTATACAATTTAATTTCATTTTTAAATGAGAAATAAAAAGGAAATAAGACAGTGGATCTTGAATGTGGTAGTACAGTAAGAATATTCTTAAAACATTTATTTCAGAAAATAAACACAGAAGACATTTGTAAAATTTAATATAAGTACATGATAGTTTCCAAAATTATGCTATTTCTCTAAACATGATGATTATGTTATAGAAAGTGATCGTTCCATTATTGATTGAAAATTCTCTTATTTAATGCACATAGAATAATGTCAACAATTATTCTTTATCATACAATTTTTCCCTAATTTAAAAATACTGAACTTACCATCAAGGAATAAAAGGCCCATTTAAAAACTATGATTTATGAGAAAGAAAAGTTTAGCTTTTTTTGTTCTCAATGCCTTTTCTTCCTATCTTATTTTGCTGATAGTAAAACAGAAATAGCTCGGGCAGCTGAGGTTGAAAAACCCAATTTTTGGATTCCTTGTTTCACAAATCAAATTAGTCAGCAGAGGTGACTTCAGATCATACGGAAATCTCAACACTTCTCCACAAGTTACTTCTTAACTTAGACAGGGTCATGCTCTGTGTGAGGCAGCACACACCTATGTGTTCTAAATGGTTGTTTGAACTTGCTATCCTCTTTGTCAAATGAGAGGCAAAAAGAGTACCTGGTGAGATTGCCAGTCCTATAACTTGTCATGTGCAAATATTTGCTGATGAATTCAAAGAAAAGGTAGATACGACCTTTAACATGAAACTCTGATTGAAACCAAGTCAGAAACAAAAGCCATGTGGTAGCAACTGTATTCTTTTTGTCATCAGTGTCTATGCATGTCTGTTAAATATGTTAGTCCTCAAACCATTTACACTGTAGTCACCTGTATTATCTATCTTTTTTGATTGCTATGGTATTAACATTTCTTATTATACATTAATATATATTTAATAATATTATTTATTGTATCACACATTTCTTATATTAATATTTCATATTATATATGAAAATAATAAATTTTAAGTGATGAATATAAGCTATATAGAGCTGAAGGAAGTGCAAGCAAGTCTCAGGAACAGAAAACCTTTTAGGAGGATGTGTGATACAAAGGTGCGCAAAATAGAGTTTTTTAAAAAAAGTCACTTATATCTTCTTGCTTCATGTAGCTCTGTATTTATATTTTTCCTTTGTGACTTTATAAAAAATAGTGAGCCTACTTTTGATTTTCCAATTTAATTGTCCCTATAGGTTTTGCTAGCAAAATATAATCTTACAGAAGCAAAACTTCAGGCTTGTTTTAATTTCCTTTTATTCTCCCTCTGTGTAAATACAAGGCACAATCCATCAAATCATACAAAATGATTTCTTTTTTTCTGAACCTCATTATAGTACATTCACTAAATGGTAAATTTAACAACTATTGTTATTTCCACAGTATATTTTGTTAATTGAAGATTTTGCTGATTATATTTCCTTATCCACCCTTTAATTGTTTTGCTTACAAAATTCCAATTCACATTTTCTACTTGAAAATTATACTTATGACTAGGAATAAAGTGCTTCTTCTAGTCTGCTTGGAGATATGAACAATGTGTTTGACTGTGTTTCCTGGTTTTTCCAACTTGCCACACTATTAAAAAAATCAACTGTCTTCTTGAAATAACAAAATCGTGAGAAAACTAATCGCCGTTTAGTCTTTGTTCTGTAATCAACAGAAACAGTCAGGTAAAAACATTGTAAGTTTGTATAAGCATAATAGCACTTTGTCATTTTAAGCATGGACAAGTTGTGAGAAAAACATGATTTATCCAATCATGCAATTAACCTCTTATTGAGAGCCCTGCACTGTGGATACAAAGGCAATTTTTAAGTGCAAATGTTTGGGGACTTTGCCCTCAAGGAGTTTGTCAACTAGCAGAGCCTCAAAGATGTGCATAAACAATTACAAAACTAAATAAGTGATGTTAATGACAGGATACTGAGTTCTGCAGTGAATATGCTTCTTGATTGGATGTCAAGTGTCTGAAGATTGCAACATTCAGCATCATGTGAAGGTGGAGAATAAGACAGAAAAGCATCAGGGCATCCAGTTACAGAGAGCAGAGCACTCCTGGGATTTACTGCAAAGCTGTTGTTGCTGCTTGAGCTAGCATGCCTGCCTCGCTAACAGGGCCTCCTTCCAGGGCTCTGGAGTAAGCTTGTGTTTATAAGTTTGAGTGTTCTAATAGCACACCTTCTCAAATTGTATAAGCTTCATTTTTCAAACAAAATTGGGTCCAGTCCTGAGAATTCAAGTTCATTTTGAATGGAATGGAGGAATAGCTTGTTCACAATCCAGGTAGCCTCTTCTGGTTCCATTTTAGTGCAGTGCTGAGATGAGGCTAGTAGCTGACACTAGTAACTGAATTAAGAAAAATCCAAGTCACATTGTTTGTTGTACCCAAAGCAAATGTTGAAATACATTTGGTCAATTATTACTGTCCTCTGTGGCCTCCTGAGGAAGCAGGTGGGCAGGGTCGTAAAGCTAAGGGGGGAGGTAAATTTAGGTTATTTATAGCCTCGACTTTTTGCTGGTGTTAAGAGGGCAGCTAAGCACTAAACATCACATTTAGGTATTATTCATATTAAATCTTTAACACACACCATTCATTCATTCTTCTAATACTTTCTGAAATCTCATGTTATATTTATTCTCCTGATGCACAATTGTACTTATAGTATTTCAAGCTTCTCCATATTATTGATATGTGTAAGAATTTGCAGAGAATGTAGGAAAAGACAAAAAACGTGTGTTTCATTATTTAAAAGGAATTTATTCATTTGAAAGAGGGAGAGAGAGAGAGAGAGAGAGAGAGGAGTGAGAGAGACAGAGAGAATCTTCCATCCTCTGTTTCATTCCCCCCCCATGGCTGCAACAGTCAAATCTGGTTCAGGCTAAAGTTAGGACTAGGAACTCCATCCTGGTCTCCCATATGGGTGTCAAAGAACTCAGTGTTTTGATCATCTTCTATTGCCTTCCCAGGCGCATTAACAGGGAGCTGGATCAGACGTGAAATAGCTGACTCAAAACAGCACTCTAAAATGGGATACCAGTGTTGTAAGTGGCAGTATAACTAGCTACACTGCAAAGTCAGGCTCAACTTTCATTAACTCTGTTCTAAGAAGGATCTTGATTTCTTGCTTTAATTCTTTTAGCTCTTTTGTTATCAAGTGTTTGAGACACTGTTTATGTGTCTAGGTATAATGTCCAACTATTTCATTTTTCCATGTTTTGTCTCCATTAGTTGTGACACCTCTCTCTGTCCTTTCTTTTTTGTACATCACAATTCCTAGCCCCTCTTCAGTGTTTCTTAAGGAGCAGGACTTACTTCTTAACACTGAATAATAACTAAGAGCACAGAAAGGATGACTTTGCCCAAGTGTGAACCCTTCTGGTAACATTCTACTTTTTTCTAAATGAGATCGTCAGAGGAGGTGGCACAGTGGAGAATTGTACCTGTTAGGTTTCATGAGAAAGTTGTGGGTATTTGAAGCGCATTTTATATGAATCATTTAATATTTTGTACCTCAATACTATCTTTATATCTACTAATATAGTTGTTAGGTTCCTATCACAAAGCCAATTAGTTTCATGAACCCTGCTGGAAAACTCCACTACAATTTAGCTATTAACCTGAATTTTTTAGATCTGCTTGATTATTGTGATTATTTTATACTTTCTTGATCACCTCTTCTCCCTCCCCTCAATAACCAAATAGCCAGGTTAACTGACAGTTCACTGACCTGTTATCCTCCCCCACATCAATAAGGGAGAAAAATTGTCTATGGTTCCAGGAAACTATATCCTCAAATTACTTATAAAAACAGTTTGATCACAACCACTGTGGCTAGATGCTCAAATATGGAAATGGATTTTCTTTGCTTCTATTTATTCTGGATTCAGAGAGGCATTACTAAAATCCTTGTCCTTCAAAGTCCCCATCCTCACATCGATTCTAGAGCTATCTAGTGCTTTCTCTCTTCTTGCAGAAAACTGTTTTTAATTCTAAAACATGGAAAATTTGTCCTTAAATGACTCAGGAGAAATGCTGTGGCAGAGTTGTCTATTTTTAGGAAATCGGAAGAAACAGAGTTTTTCAAATCGCATTTCATCCATAAACTATTTAAAGAATCTAATTTTTATTTACAATAAAGGCCAAATTTCACTGAAAATCTTTAAGTTCTTGCTTTCCTTCTATTAAGGGCATTTATTCTCAGCCTCTGTGATGATGTTTATTGAGAGTCTGCACACAGAAAACAGGAGAGAGAGATTTTTAAAGATGAATTCTCACAGGTAGCTTGATTGTGAGTTTCTTGGTTGTAGAGTTTTTTTTAAACAATGTATATTTTTATTTATTAACTAGAAAAGCAGAACTAGACACATGCAAACACACAAACATACACACAGAACAAAGAGAGAGTGAGCGAGCCAATGAGCTCACATCCACTGGTTTGGTCTTCAAATGCCAGCAAGAGCCAGGGCTGAGCCAGGTGGAAGCCAGGAGGCTTGAACTCCATCTGAGTCTTCCATGTGGGTGGCAGAGACTCGATTATTTGAGCTGCTCCCTGCTGCCGACCGGATTGCACACTGGCAGGAAGCTGGATCTGAAGAGGCAGTGTTCTATCTTTTTTTTTTTTTAACTTTTATTTAATGAATATAAATTTCCAGTGTACAGCTTATGGATTACAATGGCTTCCCCCTCCCATAACTTCCCTCCCACCCGCTACCCTCCCCTCTCCCGCTCCCTCTCCCCTTCCATTTGCATCAAGATTCATTTTCAATTCTCTTTATATACAGAAGATCAATTTAGTATAAAGATTTCAACAGTTTGCACCCACATAGAAACACAAAGTGAAACATACTGTTGGAGTACTAGTTATAGCATTAAATCACAATGTACAGCACATTAAGGACAGAGATCCCACATGAGGAGCAACTGCACAGTGGCTCCTATTGTTGACCCAACAAATTGACACTCTAGTTTATGGCGCCAGTAACCATCCTAGGCTGTCGTCATGAGTTGCCAAGGCTATGGAAGCCTTCCAAGTTTACCGACTCTGATCATATTTAGACAAGGTCATAAAAGACAGAGTGAGGATAGTAACCAATGATCCTAAGAGTGGCATTTACCAGGTTTGAACTCCAATATGGGATAAGGGTGTCCCAAGAGGTGCCTTAACCTCTGCACCACAACTGCTGCCTCAAGGTAGAGTTCTAATGAAGTAAAAATTGATAATCTGCACATCTGTTAATGTACTGCTTTGATACAACTCACAATCTCATTATATTCCACCACATGTGCATCCATTACAGTCTGACCTCTCTCTCAAGGTTGTAACACACATGCATGCTTTCAGCTAATGTCACATGGGAGATCAGCTGTTTCTCACTGTGGTCCCCCATAGGCACCTTGTAGGGAGCATGTGTACTGCTCCACTTCAGGGTGGATTGGCTCATCATTACAAAACTCGCCTAAAATAGTGCCCAGACACTGCTTTAGGCAATCAAATAGTAGAAATTTCTACAGTTACAGGTGGAATATCTGAAGAATGGAATCAATATCTAGAAACAAGAATAGAAATTAAAATGGATTTTGGCTTAGATCATAACATAATGAGGTAACTCATTCCAAGGTTTTGAAATTATTAGCAGTTATTATGAATATACTGAAGAGAAGTAAAAAAAAAAAATCCACCTGGGGCTTTTATGTAGGTTTTTGTTCTGGAAAAAAAGTGAAAATAGCTAATTTACAATTTTTCCCTTCTTTTGTCAAAGAAATAAAGGCCTTCGTAGTTGAAGTACTGGTGACCTTTCACAGGAATTATTCAGGCAGCCATGCAGGGCTGTTCTAATGGGGATGGCGTGGTACAATCACGTCTGAAGAAGAGCCCTCTGGGCTGCAGGGTAACTAGCTTAATAGCTTTTCAAGAGGACAAATTTGATACAAAACTTTAAAATGCACTTTAGGTATTTAAGTATTAAGTGGGCAGGTAGGGGAGACTGCAGCAGATGCACTAGCGTGGATGAAGACATGTTGCAAATAGAAGCTGCTGTAACCTGCTACCCTCCCACCTGCTCAGACACTGCCCTGCTTCCCAGACAGTTTGGTTTATAACCGGCAACATTTTTGTCAATGCTGTAAACCCAGAGTACTCAGCATAAAGATACTTGACTTAGAAATACATCTGCTTTCTCTTTGCTTATATTCTCATTTTTGTCACCTTTGGCCCACTTTCCTTGTTAAAAATATACTTGAACATCAGCAGTAGAAAATTGAAAGATGACTTTCCCTGAAGCTTGAAAACTCGTTTTGCTCGCCCATTACCTTCTTTGGCAGCAGCCAGGAAGTAACAGGCTGAATGAAGAACATGGAAAGGTAGCTTTAGTAACTGTAGCTTTACTTTAAAATAATGTTTAAAGATATTTCCAAATTTTGATTTGAATATGTGAATTTGGGTGGATGTTAAAACATTGCACTTATCTTGATCCAGGAGTCAGAATCACCTGGGTTCCAATGGCACTTTGGTCTATTCCTTGCCAATCAATTTATCTTCTTCAGGTCTCAGCTAAACCCGCCTGGAACCTGGGAATCAAAATTCTATCTCAACTGGTTGTGATGTTTAAATTATATGTCCTAAATAAAATGTCTAGCCCAATATCTCTCTCACACAGTAAGTTCTCAACAGATGCTTTTTTAATTGAATAAACCAAAGATATTTTCTAGTTATTAATTATTTCATTAAGCACTGTGCTATCTTTGTATTGAACTTATTATTTCAGCTTTTATTTTAAGAGAAACACTGCTCCTGTCAGTCAGTATGAGCTGAGACTTACTAAAAAAAAAAAATGTTTGACTGATTTCCGATGTGTAGATGTGGAGGTGAAGTTGCATAAACCAATAAAGGATTCTAGAATCAGTTCAGAATCTTCCTACTCTTGGAGTGGAGTATTCTATGGGGGAAAGACGCAGATCAAAAGCCAGGCGAAGTTCAATATTGGAGGATAAGGTTTTTGGGAAGACATTAAAGTGGTAAAAGAAATAAATTCATATCTGGTTACAAATATCAGGTGCAGCCATGAAATTTACCAGTATTACTTTACCTCCAGAAGCAGTGGAAAAATATGATGATGGTTATTCATTCACTGAACATTTATATAGGAAGTGTTATCAAACACATGGCAAGAACTGCTGTTGACTGTCTCAAGCTAAGTGTGGGAGATACAAAGGAAAAGATACAGGTGAGCTCTGCCCAGAAGAAAGTCCAACTACATAGCTTTATAAGCTATAGATTCATATAGTTTTAAGCAAATTCACTATTCTCTTGGAAGCAACAAAAGAGGTATGGAGAGAGTTTCTTTATATCATTAAGAATAACCAGTTAGAGGGAGCAAGAATAAGGGTGGGAGGCAAGGTAAGGTGGGAAGTATCCACATATCCCTGTATCTGTATATAGGAAATACATGAAATTTATATTCCTTAAATAAAATTTATAAAAAAGAACAACCAATGAGAGTTGCTAGTTATTTTTAAAATGTAAATTGTTTTTATTACTTGTTACCAAAGCACGTAAAAGAGCTACAAAGATTCATACACACAATTGTGTAGGGTTGTAAAAAGATGGATGGCAAGGAGAGATGGTAGATAGGTCAGAAAGGCATGCTTTGACATTTGAATTATAAGTGTGTCATTGTAAAAATTAAGAGAAAATAAGAAATGAAGGAGGAGGGAGGATGAGAGTGAGGACGGAAAGAGAGTGGGGTGGAAAGTGTCATTCTTCTCTTAAATCTATGTATGAAATATATGAAATTTGTTCTCTTCATCTAAATGAAAGAATTATTAAAAAAGAAGAAGACAATATTGTGTTGTTCCTTCTGTGAGCTAAAGGTTCTAAAGCAACTACCTGGGTGTAATTAAAAAAAAATAGGCTGGTGTTAAGACATCTCAGTCTGATGTCAATTAGTGAATGTTACTTAGAATTTAAGTTAAAACTTCTGAATACATAGAGGGAGTGCAAATTTTTTTCCTTCAAATGTAGTCAGTATAGCAAATAACTCATAGACTATCTTATGAGAAATTGTCACTCATCAAGTTAAATAAATTCTTCATAAATTTAATCAGTAAATTGATTATACTTTTGACAAGATATATTATTATCTTTAAACATTAAATATTCGGTGAGGACTTGGTCTGTAGGTTAAGATGCTGGTTAAGATTCTCCTATCGCATATTTTAGTACCTGGTTTGAGTCACCGCTCTGGCTCCTGATTGTATATTTCTATTAACATGGACCCTGGGATGCAGCAGTGTTGGCTCAAGTAGTTGGGTCCTTGCGACCCACATGAGAGTTCTGTTCTGAGTTCCTGGATTCTGAATTTGGCCTTGGTCTAGCCCTGGCTGTTGAAGGCATTTGGGTAGTGAACCAATAGATGGGTGCTCTCTCCCACTCAAATAATAACAATAAAATAAAATAAAATATAAAATAAAATAGTACTGCGATTACGCCAAAATGAAACACTGACACTTTGTAAAGTACACAATATATAAAGGATGAGCTCATGGGTAAGCACAGAGGATCATGAAGCATTGTATGTGGTCATTTAGCCACACTTTGAGGATTAGAGCCTAGAAAAGACAGTTAGGAGACTAAGGATACAGGTATATCTGCTTCAGGACACAAGTAGCCTCTGTACTCAAGATGAGTGCCGTCATTAACATAACATCCCCCTTGATTCTCTAGAAAGCTTATTTGAATTTCCTCATGTCTTCCTTTCTCTTTGACCCCATAAACTCTTTTTTTTTAGATTTTCTTTTTTTTAATTTTATTTTTTTATATTTTATTTAATGAATATAAATTTCCAAAGTACAGCTTATGGTTTACAATGGCTCCCCCCCCCCCCCATAACTTCCCTCCCACCCGCAACCCTCCCCTTTCCCACTCGCTCTCCCCTTCCATTCACATCCAGATTCATTTTCAATTCTCTTTATATACAGAAAATCAGTTTAGTATATATAAAGATTTCAACAGTTTGCCCTCACATAGCAACACAAAGTGAAAAAATACTGTTGGAGTACTAGTTACAGCATTAAATAACAGTGTAAAGCACATTAAGGACAGAGATCCTACATAATTTTTTTTTTTAAAATTGATTAATTTTCTATGTAATTTACAATTTAACACCAAGGTTTTTTTTTCATTTTCAATTATCTTTATATACAGGAGATCGATTCAGTATATATTAAGTAAAGATTTCATCAGTTTGCACCCACACATAAACACAAAGTGTAAGGATACTGTTTCAGTACTAGCTACATCATTACTTCACATTGGACAACCCATTAAGGACAGATCCCACATGGGACGTAAGTACACAGTGACTCTTGATGTTGATTTAACAATTTAACACTCTTGTTTATGGCGTCAGTAATCTCCCTAGGCTCTAGTCATGAGTTGCCAAGGCTATGGAAGCCTTTTGAGTTCGCCAACTTTGATCTTATTCCGACAGGGTCATAGTCAAAGTGGAAGTTCTCTCCTCCCTTCAGAGAAAGGTACCTCCTACCTTGATGGCCCCATTCTTTCCACTGGGATCACACTCACTGAGATCCTTCATTTAGGTCTTCTTCTTCTTCTTCTTTTTTTTTTTCCAGAGTGTCTTGGCTTTCCATGCCTAAAATACTCTCATAGGCTCTTCAGCCAGATCCAATTGCCTTAAGGGCTGATTCTGAGGCCAGAGTGCTATTTAGGACATCTGCCATTCTATGAGTCTGTTGTGTCTCCCCCTTCCCATGTTGGATCCTTCTCTCCCTTTTTGGTTTTATCAGTTAGTATTAGCAGACATTAGTCTTGTTTGTGTGATCCATTTGACTCTTAGATCTATTAGTGTGATCAATTGTGAACTGAAATTGATCACCTGGACTAGTGAGATGGCATTGGTACATGCCACCTTGATGGGATCGTATTGGAATCCTCTGGCACATTTCTAACTCCATCATATGGGGCAAGTCCGACTGAGCATGTCCCAAACTGTACATCTCCTCCCTCTCTTTTTCCCACTCTTATATTTAACAGGGATCACTTTTCAGTTAAAATGTAAACACCAAAGAATAATTGTGTGTTAATTACAGAGTTCAAGTATTAGTACTAGAACAAAAAAAAATACTAAAATGGATAAAGTATTACATTGTACATCAACAGTCAGCACAAGAGTTGATCAAGTCACTGTTTCTCATAGTGTCCATTTCACTTCCACAGGTTTCCCCTTTGATTAATGGAACAGAATAGACCAATGGAACAGAACAGAAACACCAGAAATCAACCCAACATCTACAGAAAACTCATATTTGATCAAGGACCCAAAACCAATCCCTGGAGTAAGGACAGTCTATTCAATAAATGGTGCTGGGAAAACTGGATTTCCATGTGCAGAATCATGAAGCAAGATCCCTACCTTTCACCTTACACAAAAATTCACTCAACATGGATTAAAGACTTAAATCTATGACCTGACCTCATCAAATTATTAGAGAGCATTGGAGAAACCCTGTAAGATATAGGCACAGGTAAAGAGTTCTTGGAAAATACCCCAGGAGCACAGGCAGTCAAAGCCAAAATTAACTATTGGGTTTGCATCAAACTGAGAAGTTTCTGTACTGCAAAAGAAACAGTCAGGAAAGTGAAGAGGAAACCGACAGAATGGGAAAAAAGAATATTTGCAAACTATGCTACAGATAAAGGGTTGATAACCAGAATCTACAAAGAAATCAAGAAACTCCACAACATCAAAACAAACAACCCACTTAAGAGATGGGCCAAAAACCTCAACAGACATCTTTCCAAAGAGGAAATCCAAATGGCCAACAGAGACATGAAAAAATATTCAAGATCACTAGCAAATAGAGAAATGTAAATCAAAACCACAATGAGGTTTCACCTCACCCCGGTTAGAATGGCTCACATTCAGAAATCTACCAACAATAGATGCTGGAGAGGATATGGGGAAAAAGGGACACTAACCCACTGTTGGTGGGAATGCAAACTGGTTAAGCCACAGTGGGAGTCAGTCTGGAGATTCCTCAGAAACCTGAATAGAACCCTACCATTCAACCCAGCCATCCCACTCCTTGGAATTTACCCAAAGGAAATTAAATTGGCAAACAAAAAAGCCACCTGCACATTAATGTTTATTGCAGCTCAATTCACAATCGCTAAGACCTGGAACCAACCCAAATGCCCATCAACAGTAGACTGGATAAAGAAACTATGGGACATATACTCTATAGAATACTATACAGCAGTGAAAAACAATGAAACCCGGTCATTTGCAACAAGATGGAGCAATCTGGAAAACATCATGCTGAGTAAATTAAGCCAGTCCCAAAGAGACAAATAGCATTTGTTTTCCCTGATCAGTGACCCCATAAACTCTTATGCAGAATCATGGTGGTCATTTAGAAGTGGTTTATCAGTTGGCCAAGATCTTATCTTTCCTCTTGTAAAACTTTCTGAAATATTTTTAATAGCTTAATATTAAACATGTTAAAATTTCCAGAAATATCAGCCCAGAACACCCTTGTATTTCCAAATAGAGAGCCATTTGCTTCTACTCTCATTAGTGGTAGAACCTAAGAATAGCTAGAGAGAGCTAAAAAGGTAAATCCCCCTCCGAGGTGTATGTCTGTCTCTGGAATAAGTTAGGGAAATTTGTTCTAGATAAATCTTTCCTTCTAACCCAGACTCCACAGCTGATCTGAGGACTGAGTTACCAGGAACAAAAGAACTCTTTAGGTGTTCCCAGTTTAATCTTTTGATCATGCCTGACCTTTTTGAGAGTATTCAGAATATTGGGACTTTAAGTTGCTTAGAAAAGGGAGATAAAGTGATTGATATGCAAAGAGCATAAAATTAGACAGTATAGCTTAGTATGATGTATAGAAGAGTAAGGCAAAGGGTACCCAAATCTTAAATTATTAGCACGTGAGTGTGGGAGAGAAGCTAATCTTTGAGGCAGAGGTTGGGGTTCGTTTACTGGTGACACTGTGGCTGTCCCTTGGGGAGCTAGAGCTTCACACTACAGCCACGACTGCACTCTGGGCTGCATACTAAGAGGCCCTGATGTATAGGGCTTTTCTATTTCTTTACTATTATTATTATTTTAATTGCACATACTTATTGGTACAGTGTGATAATTTAATATATGTATGTAGAATATAATGGTAAAATCAGGATAGTACACATTTCCCTCTCTTTAAATATCAAAAATTTAATAAAACATAATATATCTATTTATGGAGCATAGTATGATATTTCAAATCACATATACAATATATTATCATCAAGTCAGGATAGTTAACATTTCCATCTCTTACCATTACTTTCTGTTTAAGCCTTTGAGTTCTTCTCTTAAGTGATTCATAAAAATATATGTTTTTGTGAACTGTTTATAGCAAAATAGATGGAACTGAGGGATATTATGCTGAGATAAGCCAGACACAGAAAGACAAATACTTCACATAGTGTCTAATATGTGGAAGCTGAGAAAGTAGATCTGAATGTACAGGAGTGATGATTAGTGGCTGGGAAGTACAGAGGAGATAGGGAGATCCAGGGAGGTTGGACAATATGATTTTCTATTTCTCATATCTAAGTTCCTCTGGAATTAATAACAGCAGAAGCCTCAGTTTCAAATTTTGTGTATTAACTCTAGCATCATAGACTTCAGGATTTCCTGAACCAGACTGGTAATATACCAGGAGTTGCTCCCTGATTTTCTGTGAAAGAGAGTTTAACAGTATCACAAAATCAGACTGTGAGTCAAAATATACATTATATCAAATTTTTGTATTTAAAGAACAAAGAGACGTGATTAATTAGGAGAAATTTATCAACACTTTTTTCCCCCAAGCTTTTCATTGAGTAGGAGGGTAGTTACTGAAAATGTTAATGGATAATTTGCAGCAAAAAAGAAAACAAACAGTTAAAACCAGAAAAAGGTATTTTAACATTATATTACATTACATTTTGAGTATTCATAAAGCCACACTCATGTACAGGGTTTTTCATGAACATAAATTTTTTTTAAGATTTATTTTATTTATTTGAAAGTCAGAGTTACACAGAGAGAGGAGAAGGAGAGAGAGAGAGAGAGAGAGAGAGAGAGAGAGAGAGAGGTCTTCTATCTGCTGGTTCATTCCCCAGTTGGCTTCAATGGCCAGAGCTGCACCAATCTGAAGCCAGGAGCCAGGAGCTTCTTCATGGTCTCCCACGTGGGTGCAGGACTTGAGCCATTTTCCAGTGCTTTCCCAGGCCATAGCAGAGAGCTGGAACAGAAGTGGAGCAGCCAGGACTGGAACTGGAACCCATATGGGATGCCGACACTGAAGGCAGCAGCTTTACCTGCTATGCCTCAGCGCTGGCCCCAAACATAAATTTTTATTTTTCTGGGTGAAAACCTAGAATTGGTCTTGCTGGGTCATATGGTAAATTGTACACTTGTATGCAAAATATTGCCTGTTTTCAAGAGGAACAATATATATTTGCATACCTACTAATAATGTAAAATTTTGTATTCACTTTACATTCTTGCTGGTACTTAGTGTTATCAGATAGTTTTAAGTTTTAGTCATTCTCATGGGTGCATTGTAGTATATAATTATGGCTTTGCTTTATTTGTCTCTTGTACAATTATGGCTTTGCTTTATTTGTCTCTTGTACATGTTCTTTGGTGTATCATCTCATCAGAACTTTTGCCCATTTTTATTGGTTTATTTTTTTGTTGACCCTTGAGGGCCCTGTAAATTCTGGATACAAGTTGTCAAATCACAAAATTTCTTCCAATCTGTAGCTTGTCTTTTCATTCTGTTAAAAGTGACTTTTATTGAGCAAAAGTTCAGTTGTATTTTAAATTCTCCTTTATTATTGCTTTATATTCTACCCTATATCTGAATAAGTCTTAAGCACCCCCAAATATTTGGTACAGATGACTGGTAGAGGGAGCCGGGTATACGAACCGTGTCTCCAGAAATAGATACTGTTTCTCATCATTGGAGAAGCAGCAGTCTTTAGCAGTCTCATTGATTGGAAAATACTATTGCAAGACAGTGACCAATGTAATATAAACTTAAAGAAAAACATTTTAAGAGCACCTTTTCTTTTCTGAAATCTACCCTGAGGATGCCAATGTATTAATCTTGAAATTGCTGTCACTTTTTAAAACTATTTTATAATGCAAAATTAATGTTTGTCAGCACCTTTTTAGGTCGCTCTTGAGATTAAATGTATGCAAAAAGGCCATTTTGTCAGATCTGCACAGGCAAGGCTAAGTGGGAGAATTGAAGCAATTATCTGAATAATTCAATAAAAATCCCTCTTTTATTTAATTATTCAAATAAATCCTTATTTTTTTTCTTTGCTCTGGCCTTGGAGATTTTTTTTTGTCATCTAATTTGCCTTTGAAAATTAGATGCCTCTACATGTCTTGTAGAGGTTTAAAATTTTTAATGTTTAAAAATTTAATTGAGATTCTGAAACTACAAGCTTTATAGCGGTGTTGAATCTGACTTAAAAATGCTTGAAGTAATCACATGTTTTCACACATGTAATTCTATCCCCTAAAGAAACTACCACTTGCTCCTAATTTCAGCTGCCAACATCTGCAATTAGAAACTGGCAAAACAATTATCCCAACAGCTGCTAGAAACATATAGTTTACAACAAAATGTCAAATGTATTTTTGGATGTTTAATTAAAAAAAAAAAAAAAACTTGTCCTCATTTTAGTTATCACCTAACCTTTCTCTCAATTAATTAATCATTATGTTGAAGAGTTTCCCAAAGTGATTGCATTCTATCAGTATTCACTACATTTATGCTTAGTGAAGAGATAACAGTACTACAAGGGACATTCTACTGCAAACATGAGCTTGAACTACACAACCATGCATATAGATGCACTCTGTAGTTCCCCCTAACTCTAAGAGTCCAAGGTTACAATCAAAAGAAGGATTCTCTAGATATATAGAAAAAACTTCTCATTCTCATTACTTATGGCCTTCAATTTAATTCAGCAAAGTTACAAATGCTTCTGTATTCTCTCCTACTGCAAGAATTATTCAAAATGCATTATATAAATCCAATTTCTAAACCTTTTTGTCAAGGCAACCTTCTTTCCTAAAATATTTCTGAAAGCAGTGTCATTTGAGCATACAGGCTAAAACAGGTGTATTATTTTGTGTACAAAATTGCAGGTGAGGAGAATTCACGATACTTTTCTGTTGGATGACTGGAGGAATAAAAAGGTTCTCTGAGATTCTCGGTGTAGATGACTTTCTAATATAGGAATTCTCTTTTAAAAATGGAACAGTGAATTGGGAAAATACATCAGATATTTTTATACATTAGTTTTCTAAATTCATCCAATTGCCATTTTCCACAATATAGACGATTACAGTAGACAGGATAACCTAATTATGTCTTTCTCTTTTAAAGATAATTGTGATTCCCAGAGAGCACCAGCACCCAGGAGTGCACGCGCAGGGCGTGCAGGTGGTCGGGCTTCGCCTTCTCCGCCTCCATGACACGCTCCTGCTCCTCCCTCCACAGCTTCTCCTCCTCGGCCTTCTTCTCCTCCTGCCTCTTGATCTCTTGCTCCTGCTCAAACCTGGTGCTCTCTGGGAAGCGCAAGGTACCTGAGACCTTCTTCATCGACCCTTTCACAGGCCACAGCTACAGCACCCAGGACGAGCACTTCCTGGGCATTGAGAGCCTCTGGAACCACAAGAACTACTGGATCAACATGCAGGACTGCTGGAACTACTGCAAGATGTGGCCAGAGCTGCGCCGATCCGAAGCCAGGAGCCAGAAGCTTCTTCTGGGTCTCCCATATAGGTGCAGAGGCCCAAGCATTTGCGCCATCTTCCACTGCTTTCCCAGGCCACAGCAGAGAGCTGGATTGGAAGAGGGGCAACCGAGACTAGAACCGGTGCCCATGTGGGATGCTGGTGCCACAGGCAGAGGATTAACCTACTGTGCACGGGGCCGGCCCAGCCCAGCCTGACTTCTAATCGCATCTGTTGCTTTCCTGTTTGTAATCACGCAGTGTACGTGCTCATGCCTGGCTCCTTTCGCTCCCGATCATGGAAAAAAAATATTAAAAAAAAAAAAGTATATATATATAAAAGATAATTGTATTTTATTTAAGAATCATCTGAACACATTTTCTCCAATACAATTTGACTTGCAAGCAGACAGAATTATATGGAGTCAAAGAGATACTATAGGAAAAAATTAAGATTATGGATTGTTCAAGAAGGATCTCAGCCCCATCTTCCAAAAAACCACAAACACACACACACACACACACACTTAGCCCAAGATATAAGTTTGCCAAACAGAAAGGCAGAAAGGGATCTCCAGAGTTTTTTTAAGTATATGAGAAATAAAACTTAGTAAACAAACAAGGTCTACAAGTCTGATAGTTGCAAATTTTAAATAAACATGATAATGAAATTTACATATATTCTTAAGTTACAGAGTTGATATGTTTTAAACTGCAACATTTAGTATGGGATTGTCTTAAAATGATGAATTACATATGTAATAAACATTGCTGGAGATTCCAAGATGGCGGAATAGGGAAAAGGGCATACTACTCTAGCTCTAGGCTAGGAGAAAACAGAAGAAAAAAAACAATAGTGGGGGAGGGGCGGTGCTGTGGAGCAGTGGGTGAACGCCCTGGCCTGAAGCGCTGGCATCCCATATGGGCACCGGTTCTAGTCCCGGCTGCTCCTCTTCTGATCCAACTCTCTACTATGGCCTGGGAAAGCAGTAGAAGATGGCCCAAATCGTTGGACCCCTGCACCCACATGAGAGACTCTGAAGAAGCTCCTGGCTCCTGGCTTCGGATCAGCCCAACTCCAGCTGTTGCGGCCATCTAGGGAGTGAACCAGCAGAATGGAGGACCTCTCTCTGTCTCTACCTCTCTTTGTAACTCTTTCAAATAAATAAAGTAAATCTAAATATATATATATATATATATATATGTATATATATATATATATATAGTGGAGGAAGTACATTCTCTGGGGAGAGATAGAGAAAAAACTGTAGTAGTGTAACATAGACCCAGTTGGATAAATAGAGAAATACTTATAGATACACATTAGTATAAGTTTGTATATATTACCTTGCACTGTTCTCTAAAAGACTCAGAACCAATGGCATTTAGTAATGATGAACACACCCATATTCCTATCTCTAAGAAAAGCAAATGACTTCTTGGAGAATTTGCTGATGTAGGACCCAGGTAGGGAAAACACAAGATAAGCCTAGGGTATCTTTTAGTACCAAAAGATAAGGAAATACTTGTATTCCCATGCTTATAGCAGCCCAACTTGCAATAACTAAGATATGGAATCAACCTAGATGCCCATCAACTGATGACTGGATACAGAAATTGTCATATATATATATATATGTCAAATATATATATATATATATACACACATATATACACACACACAATGGAATGCTACTCAACCATAAAAAAGAACAAAATCCTGTCTTTTGCAACAAAATGGATGCAACTGGGGACCATTATGCATATGTGTGGCCTTGGGACCCTGTCAGTAAGCAGGCCATCTGTCACCAAGTGATGCAGACAAGAGGGGCTCTCACAAGATGATACACCACACTATTTGAACACGCAGTCTCCAACACTGTAAGCTATACAAACCTGTTTTGTATATTAAGTTAGCGTGCCTCAGCTACTTCATTGTAGTAATGAAAAACAGACTAACGCATCCAGCATTTCAGTGTTTGGAAAAGGATATCAAGAAGCTCTCTTTTTTATTATTTGGTAAAGGCTAAATATAACCAGACTTTTCTATCTCAGGAATGAGAAGGGTGACAGACAATAACAAGACAACGAGAAGGGGCAGAGGAGGTGGGGAGAGAGAGGGAGAAGCAGAAATGTAGCGCCTGTGACAAACGCTAACTGGAAAAGGAAAAGATGATTAAGAATCTCATGGATAGCATGTCTCTGCAGATTACCTGCGACAGTATTCAAAACAAACTTCATAAAATGACTTAGAGCATTCATTATTTAGAGCATTCAAAAAATGCAAATGATATATTCACCATGAAATAGCAATCCCGCAACCTAGCCCATAAGGGGATACTGCCCTGAGATGAGTAAACATGAAAATGGAGATTGTAAGATAAGGTAAGGGTTTAAAAATGAGAAAGAAACAGGAGATTTTTACATTTAGATAGAAACACTAAAAAATAGAACTGATACTGCAGAAAATTGATATTAAAGTGGAATAAAAACTTAATCAGAACTTTCAGAACGCAGCAAGCAAGATAACAAGAAATCAAGACAGAAATGGGTAGATATGAAATCTAGAAATGGAGAGCCACATGTAGGTAACCATTAATGCTGAAGAGAAACTCAGAAGAATGGAAAGAAATTACACTGAATCAGTGAAAAATCTGAGCTGAAGAAAGGCATATGAGTACACGAAAAACTGGAACAATTTAAACCCACACTGCTACTGTGGATATTATTATGGCTTTGTTATTCCCAGAAACTTTCTGAGAGATCAAAGTTTCAAATAATTTTATTGGTCACTCCAGAATGTTCTCAAGAGACCCACCAACTCTTCAACAGAAATATTAAAGGAAAAGATGTATCCTAAGATACTGTTCCTATCTCCCAAATATATTAGGTAATTTGGGGGAAATTTGAACAGTCATATTCAGTGGTATTAAGTAATACTGCTAATTTCTTAGGAATGATGATGGTATTATGGTGTTTTTTCCAAGACACTT
Source organism: Lepus europaeus (assembly GCF_033115175.1). Lineage (NCBI taxonomy): Eukaryota > Metazoa > Chordata > Mammalia > Lagomorpha > Leporidae > Lepus > Lepus europaeus. Next base: position 112,574,636 of record NC_084829.1, read on the forward strand.
TGAACTTCTCCCCTCAAAATCTTCTAGCTGTGCCTACTGATTCTATACTGTTAAAGCCTGATCCTGATCTCCTTCCCCTCCTCACTAAAAGACTTACCGCAAGGTGGACTTAAAAATTTCATTAATTTCCTAACTTTGCTCTCTCCTTTCAGAGGTGCCAGCAATACTGTGGAGGTAGTGCTCTCTGCTACTGAGATAAGGAGTGGACTCAGCTCATCAGTTCAATTAGCAAGTCGATCTGGTAATATTTTGGGAAACCAGTATTCAACAGTTAATTGAAAATCTCATTGTATGCCATGATAAATGCAGTGAAAATCCATCTCCACTTGGTCACAGTATAAAAATAATAAACTGCACAGATTAAAATACCTCTAAGCAAATAAAAGTAATTTGCCTTCAAAGAAAGAAGATCTGGTTTGGTCTGTTTTGCTGTATAATGCAAAGTGGAAGTAAAAAAATACTGAGTTCATAAAAAAAAAACAAAACTCTGTAACCTAAGAATTTTATCTAATCATTCTGTCATTTAGGCAATAGAAAGATAATTTCATGTTTTATTAGGAAAATATATTTTCTGTCTACATTATTGAAAAATTATTAATGATACACTTCAATAGAATTTGAGATGAAGCATGAAGTGTCAAAAAGATTTTCACTAAAATCAGTTAAATAGACATTGAAATAATTCATCTTTATGAAATAATTAAAATTTAAGTTTCTTCTTTAAAGAAAAGATATCATGCAAAATAACTGCAATAATAATTTAATCTAAAATAATAGCCTATCTAAAATACATCAGATTAAATTAGTTGAGACTGAAAAACCTTTGCTGGAAACTGTTGTAAAGGAGTGATATGTAAAAAACTACATTTGCTTATATAAGTGAGACAGAATAAGTTTTCCCACTTGGAATTAGCATTTAAAAATATGTTCTAAAGCTTTTGTAAGGGGAAATACCATTAGAATGAAAAACAAGAAAAATACTTCAAAAACTTCTTGAGGAGAACATAAATGGAGGTGAACAGAGTTGAACCATATTGAAAATTGTTTTGTAGAGGCAAGCAGAGGCCACCTCTTAAAGGGCTATGCAAGTCATATTAATATGTTTGAACTCTACTGATGTAATATTTGTTTAAGGAAACTTTAAACAAGAATAGAGGGGAGGGTGTTGTTGCGCAGTCGGTTAACCTGCAATATGTCAGAATGCCTGGTTCAAGTTCTGGTTACCCTGCTTGCAATCCAACTTTGATCCAGCTTCCTGCTAATGTGTGTGGGAGGCAGTGGTTGATGGCCCAAATATCTGTGTTCCTGCCACCGGTGTGGCAGACCTGGATGAAATTCCTGGCCCCTGGCTTTGACCTGACCTAGCACTAGTGGTTGAAGATGAAAGAATAGAGGTAGTGTGACTAGTTAGAAGAGCACTTAAATAATCCAGTAGAGAAATCACGTTGTCCTGGATTAGGCTACTGACAATGTTGATAGAAAAGAGCAGAGGATTTTTTAAGGCATTAGAAGAAAGTAATAGATATGCTTTTTAAAAACTGATGTAATGGCAGGGTTGAGGGAGATGGAAGAATCAGGATTTCTGTTTTGATACCAGTAGATAATGGGTATTCAGAATTTGGGGGCAGGTGGGGAATGCAAACTTGAGATACAGGTGTGGGTCACCCACATGTACCTGAATTTGTTTTCCGCATGTTAAATGAACACTGTTTGTTACATACTGCTGGGCTACAATCACAACTTGATAGATAAGATAGACACAATTCATATCCTCATAGAATTTATATAACCCTGGAATTGAGGGTAACCTGAATGCAATGACCATTTTTCTCAGAAGTGGTAAAGCTGCATATTACAGTACAAAATCTGACCCCCAAAATATATATTAAGTACAGTTTTCAAAGTGATCCTTATTCATACTAAATTTAGATATCCACTACTTTATTAACTGAAACCATTTCTTTGGTGAGATCCCCAAAGTATATGTAGAGAGTGAAACGAGATACGGGCTGACCCAATATCAACATGCATCAGAATCTAGAGGAAGATCAGATCATCATAAATGAGACTCAGAGTTGATGGCCAAAAATATAGGAAGAAAACCAAAGTTTGTGTTGTGTTGTATAACTAAAAAAGGGAGTAGTTAATAAAGAAAACTTGCTTAGCATTTAAAAGACTACAACAGAGTAAGATAAGATCTGAAACATAGTAAGTGGATTTAGTGATTCCAGTGAGAACAAATTTTGCAATTTTAGAGTAGGTGAAGAAGGGAATATGCCAAGAGCCAGCAAAGCAGCCATGAAAACTGAGGGAAAGTGTAAAGATTGAGACAGGAGGAGAATGTGAGGGGGGATATTTTTAAAAAGAGAATTGAATATTACATGCAGATAAGAAAGAGAAATAGAAGATAAAATATAAGTGAAGACTGTTTAAAAATTTGCTTTTAAGATTTTTCAGGTTAGACTACAGGACACAGGATCCAATGAAGATCTAATAATATTGAAGAAAATCAATGACCATGGGCAGTGGAAAATAAAAAAACAGATATGGTTCTGTTTAGGTTATTTAAGTTATGCCTGAGCTCAAAGAAAAGGCATCTCTATCTTTGCCCATCTCTTTATAAACAGTACTTGTTGCTGTACTTGGCACACATCAAGTTCTTAATCAATATTTATTAAATGAATGAATGATTAAGGTAGAGGAAGTTATTGGCAGCTCAAGTCAAAATTAGTTAACAACTATTATGAGTAAACGTGGAGATAATGGTGTCAGAGGTTGATCATGGTTGGGGAGCATTGAAACTATTCCTGCAGGGAGAAGAAAAAGCGTAGTGTTGTAGGAGACAATAGCATCATAGCGGCATCTCTTAGGCAGAGGTTGATTTTTCCACCAGCTTCTGCAGTAAGATGAAGAAAGCAATTACGTTTGTCCACTTTTTCCAAGAAACTACTTGGCAATTAGGACAGGTCTTTGTTATCATTTTTTGCCTCAGGGATTTCCCAATTAAACTCACAATGTGCAGTACCATCTTGAGTTTAGAATAAATATTCCTCCCAGACACTTACCTCACCAAAGGGTGTTCTCTTTCATGGTTGACAATCACTGACTTATTCCATAACCCCTTTCTCCTGGTGATGGCTCTGCACTGGGTAACATAAACCTTGCCTCTGGTGTCCCTAAGGCCCCCATTGCTCCGCAATACCTTCCTAGTGGGACATAGTCCTCTGAACACATTCTGCCAGCATCCCACGTGTGTTTCCAACTTCTCTTCTCATCAATTGACTTTCAGTGCATTTTTATGACTTCCAGTGCAAGTAAAATCACATAAAGCAAAAGTCTTAATGATTTCTTTCTTTCTACTTGTGAAACCTCTTAATCCCAGTTGCATACTGTTTCCACCATTTATCCAGAAACAGGCACCAGTTCTTCAGGGTCAAGTTGTTTCTAGCTTATATGGAGCCTTTGTGCAAATTAGAAAAGGATGCTCTTTCTAAGCAGGACAGTTAGGAAAAATGTACCCCTGTGGGCCAATGCAGTGCAAGAAAAAATTTGAAAGAGCAGATGGTGTATTTGTGTTTAGAAAGAAGTGCTCTGTCTTTTGGGACGAGGCAACTTCAGGGCAGGGCAGCTATCCACAGTTAGCTAGTGGAACAGGCTGGGGCCTTTGTGCAAAGTGAGGGCCCTAATCATTCATAAACTGACACAAAGTTTTATATAGATCAAGGAGTAAAAAGCTAACAGCCATAATGCAGCCAACGAAAAGGTCATGTTCATATACTGAATTCAGGTCATTATTTAAATTAAAGGTAAAGACTATTTTGGTTTCCAGTCCATCCTTTATTTAAAACAATCACAACTTTTTTAATCATTGCTTGAATTACCAAGTTGAATGCTTTTGTTTATAATCGTGAGAGGAAAGGGAAAAGTCAAAATATCGCACAACTAAAAAAGCCCATTGTCCTGAATAATAAAACTGCCAGAGAAGGTAAATCGTGTGTCAGTGCATGGATTTATTTAAAGAAGATAAAAGACTTTGTTTCCTCAAACCCTCTGATGGAGACACTAAATCAAACCCCAAATCTGAAGTAGCAGATATTGGATGTCAGATGCATGGGTCACTCATTCATCTCCCCTTTTGCTTGATATAACTTGGCTCAGAACAAAAGAAAAAGAGTCTGCTGTAATTCAGATGCAAAGATGAAGTCTCAATCCTCCAGGCACTGACGGTGTGTCTGAGATAGCAGTCCCTGAAGTGTCTGTGCATGGCTCAAGAAACTTTATGATGAGGAGAAATGCGAAGGGGGGCAGTAAATGTGGCTAGATATAATATGATTTTTTTTCTCATTAATCTCTCATTTTCCCTTCCAGATGCAGGCAGGCCCAATGTCTGCAGAAGAATATTTTGAAAACATTATGAAAAATGACTCTATTCTTCAACTTTGCTTTTTTGAAATTGTTTCCATAAAGAAGGCTAAACAAATATTGTGATGAACCTTTTCATTCCAATGTTTTTGTTGATTCCAGGTTAATTAAGTGAAATCTTTTAAGACCTAAATCAGTGGATTTCTTTGGAGATTTACAAAAATTCAAATATAATATAATCTAAAATTTATAATTCCAGAATTGCATAAATCTCATGCTTACACTGTGGCCCCTCTTGATGGAGAGAAACAATTTAGACCTCCCAAACAGATATTCTTCTAGCAATACAAGACCAATTCAATTTCAACCACTTGAAAAATTTCTCAATTAAACTCTATTTTCTGAACACAAACGATTGCCCACCCTGGAATAGCTTCCTTCTTTGCAAAGCCTCTTCTGCAGGACTGCTGATAAGGAGCTGGCTGAACTGACAACATGGGTGAGCAAAAACATATACACTTAAGGAGTGATCCTGGCCTATACCTCTGTACTCAGGAACTTTGGATAATCCTTAGGTGTTTGTGTTTCTTTTAATTACATTGTTCATGCATTCATCACATATTTACCATACACTAAATTTAACATATACAAAATGACTAATTCACAAAATGAATTTTTAAATACAGAACTGGGAATAAAAAGTTAATGAAAACACTTATAAGTTAAGCAGGGACACTAGATTGAGTCAAATCTATCTTGTTCTTGAGGAGTATACAATATAGCTGGAAAACTGGATAAAGGATATAAATAATTATAATATAAAGAAGGTGACACAAGGCATTTAGGAGTACAAAGTGAGACGAGTTCAAAAGAAGGAGTCCTCACATTCTTTTGCAACTACAAAAATTTCTGTGAAGCTGTGGAATGTTAGATTGGCTTGAAAGCTGCATAGATTTTGACTGAAAAAATCTAACACATGTGAGCAATAATGTAATAAAGGCATTGAGAAGAAAAGGATGCTTTGTAAGTGTTATATTTTGGTTGAAGATTGGGGTTCACGTAAAAGAACATCAGGGATTAAGTCCACAGTTTTAACTTGGGAGCAGTGTGGACTAAATAGGAGTGAAGAAAGATGTACAGGGGAGGAGGATGTGGAGAGTGTGGTTGGTTCAGGGAGTAGTTACAATGACAGGCATAGACAGAGTCAAGAGGACTCCAGTTAAGGTAACAACTGGGGAAGAAAGAAGAGATGCATGTGAAAGCTTTTCTAAAGGGTGGCTTGCTCAAAGCTGGCAGACATTAAATGTGGGGATCAAAGGGAGAAGGGGACTCTGGGACTGAGTTTGGGCCCAGAGACCAAGAGAGCTGTGTTGTCACACAGCAGAGAGGAGGGATTGGCTGTGAAGGAAACATAGCACTTTTCTTTTGAGATTGTGTTAATTTCAATACTTGGTGGGCTAGGCAGGAGTAAAGATGTTTCTCGATCTGCTTATGAAGGGCATCATATTGCAGCTCTGGGTGTAAATCTGAGTTCCCTGTGCTCAATGATGAAAGTTTAGTTGAGAAAGTTGACTGCATTGCTGTAGGAGACAGACAATTAAGGGAAAGAGTGAAGACCAAAGGGAGTATCAGGAAATCAAACCATAATACTGCTGAGAAATTGGGGAGCAGAAGGCTGTTTTTGGTGCTTAGGTGGTGACTGGCAACTTGAAGATAACTTTTTTGTGTAATGCTGGGAGTGGAATCCAGAAGGCAACAGCCTAGGTGAAGAAGGATAATAAAAGAAAGACAGATATCACCATCTGACATGCAGCTTATTCTCTGTCTGGAACTGTAATATACTGTTAGGATGACCAGAGTTAGATTAGGGTGACCAACTATCCTTATTTGCCCAGTCAGTTCTATTTTAGCACTGACAGTTTGCATCCTGGGAAACACCCTTGTTTCTAACAAGACCTAGAGATGGGTGATTGACATCTCTGAGAAGTGGTTCTCTAATTTTGTAACATGAGATTAGTAATATCTGTAGTAGCCAACACACAAGATTGTTTTGATCAATGTGAAATAATATATATACATTAAAATACACTATGGAGTGTATTTTAAACATTAACAACACTATGTAAATGAATACAAATGTAGGCTTATTTCTATTAACTTTTTATTTTATGCAAGAAAGCATAATAAATAATTATTTGTTGAAATGTTCACTACAGTCTGCTCTTTTTTTGTCAATTAACATCTCAATGCCAGTGATCTGATATTAGCACTGAAATTAGTAATTAATTCTGTTTGTATGGCACCCAACACCCAAGAGCCTCTAGGCACCTAGCCAAATCCTTTTTTAAATATAGTCATTAAATGGAGGAAAAGAGCCAAGCAAATTCCTAAGCCAGCAAGTGAAAAAAAGAGCAACTGGAAACTGGAAAAGGAAAAAAAAAAAGAATGCAAAACAAGTATCAATTAAAATAATTTCATCCATTATCTAGGGACAGAAAGTACACCTCAGACTTAACAGAAAGTTCGTTGTGTAAAGTGAACTGCGATTCCACTGACTTCTGTACCAAAGAGCCTCTGAAGAGATTTTTTTTCCACAAACATCCAACTTTTTCTTTATTAAAAGCACAATTAGGCTCTTCACTTATCAAATTCTGACTTCTCAGCTGTAAGAGATCTTATTGATCACTTCCCCTCACCATCTTATTTGATATGCACTTTTTGTAGGAAAAACTCTGGGGAATGATTTATTAATGTATCTGGCTTGACTCAGTGAATTAAGGAGTCGAAAGATTTCAGAGTCGAGGCAAGGAAAGGCTTGGGATCTTTGCTTGGAGTCTGTAAATCCCTCTGCTTACACTGCAGTTCTCTCCTCCTTCTCAGGAAAAATCACAGTCTCTGGTCCTAGAGCATTTTGACTCAGTTTTATCTCCCAAAGTGTGTACTGATAAGATTTTGGCTTTCTTACGTTTAATCTTCTTGCCTATTCTCATTTTCCAATGCTTCTCTTGCTGCTTTTTTCTATTAATAGCTTTAAATATTTCTAGAAATGGTAGATGTGATATGATTCAGAAGGATACTATTCAATGACTTAATTTTTGTTTCTTCAAGAAATTCAGCACACTTGAGATTATCTTTCATTACCTTCTCAGACTGTCTTTGAAGATTTTCCTGGGAGTCATCTCATATTTAAAGTGTCTCCTTCATCTCATTTACCAAGAAACAAAAGAGTTTGGAGTATCTTCAAAAACAAGCTATTGGATAATTTGCAGAGAGATTATTTGTTTTACTAGTACTTTACTACTATACCAGTATGCTATTTTAAACTATGTACAAATGTATCGGTGAGCTATGGACAAATTCGACCTGGACAACTACTGATCTCTAGTGGTATTGATCAAATTATTATATTAATATATCAACATGTGATATTGTTAGCAAGAACATCTTGTTTAAAACAGTATCTGTTTAACGCATCAATAGCTTGTCACAGAACAAGTTTACGTCAGATTATGATCCAGATATTTATCACTTTCCCTTGTAGATCCTTATATTGTTAGCTGATACCGAGGTGCCTGTTGCTGAGAACAACTTAAAATCTTAGTGCTTTCAAAATACTTTCACTCAAATAAGGTAAAAACATGGAGGGCTCCTGTATGGGACTGAATACCAAAGCTTGAAAGTTGTGGCACCTGTGTCGTGGTTTGCAAGGATGTTTCCAGAGGACTAGGAGCCCTGACATGATGTTCTAAGATCCATGTTCACTTCTGATTCTAGCATCTATTAGTGGTTTGACTTTAGGTAAGAGATTAATCCTGCCATGTCCAAGTTCTCTTATCTACAAAACAGGAGAATATACAGATAAAAAAGATAAAAATATATTACAAATACTCATAAATTGTAAAATGATTCACAAACCTTTTGTATTAATACTTAGTTCATTTTTAGGTGCCTATTGCTCTTTGACAAATGATGCCAAGAACTTTGTAAAACAGACCCAAAATATCTTTACTTGTCATAAGTAGGCAAGTATAAGTAGAGTTGTACATATTTCTGTTAAATTTTATTTTTCAGAAGAGTACCTTAAATTCTACTATTTGGAAACAATTTTTCTTCTTGGTTTTCTGGGATAAAACATTTCAAATAAACTTCACAAATGAGGCACAAGTCTATCTTGTAATATTGGTTATAGATTCCTGAAATTGAATTGTATTTCACTCTTTTTTTTTTTTTTTGACAGGCAGAGTGGATAGTGAGAGAGAGAGACAGAGAGAAAGGTCTTCCTTTACCGTTGGTTCACCCTCCAATGGCCGCTGCGGCAGGTGCACCACGCTGATCCGAAGCCAAGAGCCAGGTGCTTCTCCTGGTCTCCCATGGGGTGCAGGGCCCAAGCACTTAGGCCATCCTCCACCGCCTTCCCGGGCCATAGCAGAGAGCTAGCCTGGAAGAGGGCAACCGGGACAGAATCCGGTGCCCCAACTGGGACTAGAACCCGGTGTGCTGGCGTCGCAAGGCGGAGGATTAGCCTATTGAGCCGCAGCGCCGGCTGTATTTCACTCTTAAAATTAGCTTTACAATTTCATAACTTTTTTTCTTTTGTAAGGAAAATTTGGTCAAAATCCAGCAGCATTGTTTATATGATATGATGTCAGTCAAAATTTGGTCCATAGGATTAGGATATTTTCTTTCTTCATGCAAACATAAATAAATGCAGTTATTTATAAAATTTTTCCAATAAATTTTTATTTGGGGACAAAATAGTAACTTTGAGGGCACTGAATGTATTTGAGAAAGATTTTTCTTTTTATATTTCTTAGAAAAATACCTCTATTCTTTGAGGATCATCTTTAGGCATTTATTACAATAATTTTATTAACTATAGTTAAAATACAAACTTAGATGATTTAGCATTTGATAAAATATAGTACCAAAATAGACTTATATATTTGTCTTAATATAAATATATATTCCTCCCACCAAAAATCCCTAGTTTCTTGCTATTTTCTTTTTTCCTCAAATCCCTATGAAGTTACTGATTTTTACAAATAAATTAGCTGTGCATAGCAATTTCTCTGTTTTAATCCTAGTTTCTGGCACAAAACTCCTTTAAAATATAAATTGCCCTGGGATCTTTGCTATTTGCTTTTCTATCAAAGACTCCTTTCTAAATCTACATCAATAATCATGCTGAGTTAAGCATACTGAGCTCAATTCATTGCCCAGAGAAAGAGGAAGAATTTAGTTGATTCTCTCTGGCTTTGACTTCACCAGAGGTACTAGTACCCAGGGTAGCTTCTAGACCACCAATGATGGGCAATATTGTTGCCTTTAATCACAATCTTCTGCTATTCTTCTTTTTGAATTTTTTTGAATCATTATTGAATGTGGTGGCAGATGGCATGTCTCTCAGTGAAATCAAAAGCATATGGCAAACTGTTTTCAATAGTGCATGCCACCTAAGTTGCAGTATTTATATTTCAAAAGAAAAAAATTTAGCTTCTGATACAAAATTTGCATGTAGTTATAATGAATATACAATTCCCAAACACCATACAGTTTGAATTTGTAAATGATTGCATGGAAATCCTCTCTTTTAGAAATGTAGAAACTGGCTTCTTATGGATGGATCAGGTCATCGTAAGAAAGAGGCCAAAAAGGAACTTTTAAAATTGTCACTTAATAGACTTTTACAAGCTGAATGAAGTTAGGAAAATTTCAAAAACGATATTATCTATTTAGGTTAAGAAAACACTGCATTCATTTTACATGTGGGTCTCTTACCATTCTGCAACTGTTTCTGTTCATTCAACTATATGCTAGCATCACAAGGAAGGATCTGACAATTTCCTAAAGTTATTTATTCTCTTCATTATGTCTTTACAAATAACTCATTTCAAAGTATTAGTGGTTATTAAGAACCAAAAGGACAGTGACAACAATAAAAGTCCTAAAAAACAACTTAGTTTTTCCTACTACACAATAAGCCTGCCCTCCCTGAAGACTAGATTCAGACTTAATATTACCTCACATCATCGTATCTCTCAGGAATTCGTAGTTTTTTGCAAGCAGAAAATCAGCACCATGCAAACAAGGACAGCTGCTATGATAGCAACCCTGTAATCATCCAGGCTGACCTCCCTGAGGAGTAGGAAGGGAGGGAGGGAGGGAGAAAACAACACCAGTGCTCAGAGAGACTTCCCATGTGAGAGGAGCTCAGCACCCAGGATCTTGGCTGTGTATGTGTCTTAATTCTATGGCAGCATTTTCTATTAAGTGAAAAGTGCAGTGTAATTTTATTTCTCTGCAGATACCTACTTTTTCTTTTAATGGAATCAATGTTTACTAACACATCTTAGGACTTTTGTCGAGTGCATCTCTGAATTCAAGCTGTTACATCATGACCAATTCCCATAACACAGATTGATAATCATCTTTTTCTCTGCTTCAAATTTGACACACTGACTAGAAACTATTAGATATGATAAACATCCTCTCTTTTCCTTATTATTCTAAGAGAATTTCACTACTAGATTTTTCATCTTTTTGAGCTGGTATGCTACCTTGTATACATTTATTTCTTATCAGATTCATTATATTTATCTTCATTCATCACACGTATGATTTTATAACTCCAACAAAGCAACTTAATGGAAATTATGTTGGATGTCACTTCTCCCAGTACTGCAATGTTGCTTTTCTGTACCTCCTCCCATTTGCTCTTTGTTGTACCATTTAGATATGCTACAGGGTTTGCAAAAAAACACCTTTACCTACAACGAAATGCTTGTTACTCAGAAACTTCTTAACTGATGGAAAGACCCAGGGTTCATTTTACACAGTATGATGCCTCTGGTGACTGGTTGCCACTGCTCATTTTTGGCAGATAAAGCATTGGAGTATTTTTTTCTATCAACCAGAATTACATTGACATTCTGTAGTATTATGATAAATTCTTATGTACAAGGAGTGTGTAGTTGTACATTTTAATAACTAAATGTAAAAAGGGCTATTTTGAGCCTGCTTAATATTCACATAGCATCATGGTTAAAAGCACATAATCTGGAGCCAATTACCTGTGTTAATTCATGACGTCTTTCACTTATCAGCTTTTTATTTTGGGCAAGTTACTTGATCTCTGTCCCTTAATTTTCTCAAGTGTAGAATGGGAATAGTAATAATATTTTCCCCACAGAGATATTGGAAATACTGAATGAACTAATGAATATAAAACACTCAGAATAATACCTATCACACAAGTAGAGCAAATATTATATAAAAGCTTTGCTTTTAAATACCTTATAAAAGGTGGAAAATATGGATCTATGCTTATAGACTATTGTTGTATTATGTGTTTTGTTGATCCTTTAATTCATCTGCCAATGGTCAATCCTCTCAACCTCTCTGATTCCTAATTTTTCCATTGTACAATGGGAATAGAGGGATTACATGGGCATCAGAGAGAAAGGATGTAAAACTACCATTCCAGTTTCTAGTACAAAGTAGGGAATCTATATTTGTAAATCTGTTAGTAGTTATTTCTACTGGTATTTGTCAAGCTCAATGCTCTCAAATGCAAAGAAAATTTATTTCAGAAACTGTATAAAATCATAAGAATTCTTTCTGTATTCATATTGCCATTGAAAGCAAACTTATGTGGGACATATTTTGTAAAATTTAGAAATACGGAACAACTGATTATTTCACCTCTCTATCAGTTTGTCCTGGCTGAGCATGGGGAAGCTCAGGCCAAATTTCTTAGCTCAAAAATCAAACTGGTGCCAAGGGAGCAATCATCCCTGATGTGGGCTAAGTGCAGTTAATGTTGATTCACATATGTTTTTTTTCCTAATTGAGATTATCTCATGGAAACTGCTGTGTTCCCAAGGTCAATGAGAACTTTGATCTTCTCCAGGTGCACCTGTTCTTAGGGTGGCAAGATTCAGTTGTTTTAGTGTTGAATTTCAAAGCTCCATTTGGAAGAAGAGACTAAAATTCACATGAATAAAATACTTGCTCTCAGTTAAAAAACTAAGGATGTTTTAAAGTGCAAATATAAAGTTTTATTAACATTGCTATGAAAACTTTTATCTAAATAGCAAAACAAAGGTAAATGTTGCATATCCATTATATGTTGGCTAACAATGTTATATATCCAAAAGCAAATGGGACAGGTTTTCTAAGGTGTTACATTTGGCATGTACATTTTGCCTGAACATTGACATTTAATACCCAAATGCTTACCGACATAAAAATATCTATCTTGTGCATTTTCCTTTAAAGAACTCTGTTTCTAGCATCGTTTTAAAAGTTTCTCTATGGAGAATGGTGCCGCGGCTCACTTAGCTAATCCTCCGCCTGCAGTGCTGGCACCCTGGGGTTCTAGTCCCGGTTGGGGCACCAGATTCTGTTCCGGTTGCTCCTCTTCCAGTCCAGCTCTTTGCTGTGGCCCAGGAGTGCAGTGGAGGATAGCCCAAGTGCTTGGGCCCTGCACCCCATGGGAGACCAGGAGGAAGCACCTGGCTCCTGGCCTCTGATCAGCGCAGCACGCAGGCCGCAGAGTGCTGGCCGTAGCGGCCATTAGAGGGAGTGAACCAACAGAAAGGAAGACCTTTCTCTCTGTCTCTCTCTCTCTCTCTCACTGTCTAACTCTGCCTGTCAAAAAAAAAGAAAGTTTCTCTATGGATAAACAGATGTGATTTTAATTGTCTTCTTAGTGGCTCATTTTAATAAACAACATGATTACATTTAGCCAAAATGAGTAAAATTTCAAAAAGAAGAAAATAATGAGTAAAACACAAAAATTTTCTTGAGCGTGTACATGTGTGTTGGTGTTCTATGTGTGTACCTTCATGAGTTGAAACTTCTAAAAATTTTAAAATATAAATTTTCAGTGTGGTGATCTGGCTTAGCAATGAAGACACCAGGTAGAAGGCCCACATTCCATATGGAAGAGTCTAGGTTCAAGTTCTGGCTCTGCTCCTGATTCCAGCTTCTTGTCAATGTGCACCCTGTGAGACATTCAGTGATGGCTCAAGTCATTGGGTCAGTGTTATCCACGTGGGAGACTTGGGTTGAGTTTCTAGATCCTGGCTTTGGTCTGGTCTGTCCCAGGCCATTGTGGGTATTTGAAATGTGAACTAGAGGATGATTGCTCTGTGTGTCTGTATCTGTGACTCACTGCCTCTTAAATTAAAAAAAATCATAAAATAAAAATGTTAACATGTACTAGCACTCTCTCTCCCTTAAGGAAAATTAAACAAAATATAAGACACAAAGCTTGATGTCTGCAACAACTAAAAAAATCATTTTCCTTACTTTCCTTTTTTTTTTTTTTTTTTGTATTCTGTTCTGTTTTCTTTTTAAAGGTGAATCCAAAGTGTTTTGGTTTACTAAGAAAGTCACAAAGGAGTCAAGAAGAAGATACTTTTCAAATTGTCCTGAACATTTATCTAGTGCTGGTAAAACAGCAAGAACGCTAGTCAATACTGTAATGAAAGCACATTAAGATGAGCTTATAAATTGATTCAATTTTGCAAGATATTCATGGTGACTTGATTCTGGGCTACCTATTCATGATGTTAAACATTATCACCTATGAAATAATAGAATAAAAAACTGGATAGTGTCTTATATTTGAGTGACTTTCCTTGAAGTATGGTCTGAACAACATTGCATCAGAATCCCCAGGTCCTCAGTCTCTAGCTATGACCTATGAAACCTGAGTGGCTGGGGTCTGGGTTCCAGCCAGAACCATATATGTTTAACAGAACCAAAGATAAATCTGGTGCATACTGAAGTTTGAGAAACAATGGTTTATTATCACCACATCTTCACCCCATTGATTTCCTAAACACAACTGAAAGCTATTTTTTAATCAGGGTGGAGACTCTGTCATAACTGATCTTGTAACTTGATATTCATCAGAATAACTTAGATTTCTAAAAATGTTTATACATGGGTCATCAATTGAGAGGGGTAGAAATACATCTCCATATCTTAATGTTTGAAATATAACATTTAAGAGTGAGCACTGTGGCACAGCAGGTTAACCACTGCTTGGGATGCCCACATCCCATATCTGCTGGTTCTAGTCACAGCTGCTTCTCTTCTGATCCAGCTCCATGCTAATTTGTCTGGGAGGCAGCAGGTGATGTTTCAAGTCCTTGAGATCCTTCCACCCACATGAGAGACCTGGATTGAGTCTCTGGCTCTTGGCTTTAGCCTGGCTCAACCCTAGATGTTGTGGGCATTTACAATAAACTGTTAGAAGGAAGAGCTTTCTCTCTGTGTCAATCTCTTTCTCTAAACCCCTCTGCCTTTCAAATCAATAAAAATAAGTAAATAAACAAATATTTTAAAAGAAATGGAATATTTACTAATTAAATACAAATGGCTTGTACTATCTAGCTACTTTTTCAGTCATGGTTAAGTTTCTAACTTATAATTTGCCTAGATGTTCCACAGGATCAAATTTTTGAGAAATTGCATATTTCCAAATAATGGTGCTGGGCAAAAAAGCATTTGAAATAATAATTTTTGCGTTATGGAGATTGGCCTGGAAAGACAAAAAACAATGGGGCATGATTCTGGGATGAAGCAATTTGTTAAACATAATGGTGTCCCAAACAATATCAAGTGATAAAGAGGGAAATGACTTACTCAATGGAAGCCTTAAGATTGAGAGGGTGCAAGGAGCTTAAAAGAAGTAAGATTGAGACAATGCAAGCAGCTTGAAAGCGATAGGCCAGTAAAAGTGCATTTCTCCCCCAGGGCACTGGTGGAAAAGGATTGTGTTCATTGCTACCAAGACCAGTAGGGAAGATGGATACCTTGAGGGAACAGGTACACTGTACCTGAGCTTATTCTAGAATTGCTGGTAGGTAAGAGATGAAATTATAACTAACAATGGTCATTAAAAGCCACCATTGTGACTGCATTATCAAATATTATTTATATCACAGTTTATTTAATTTTTCTTTTGTATCTGCCTTTTTGCTTTGTGGTATTTATTTATTTTTTAGTTTTTAATTGATGCAGTAATTGTGCATATATATGAGGTAGAAATATACATTTACTGCTGGGTTTTTAAAATAAGAAAATAGTATTTTAAGTAGCAATAACAAACTGCAGGAGTGTAAATTTGTGTTTTTCTTTTGAAGGGGCTCTAAATTTCAAAGCTCTTTTTCTTGGAACTTGTGTTGTGGCACAGCAGGTTAAGCTGCCACCTTGGACACGGACATCCAGTATTAGAGCACCAGTTTCAGCCCTGACTGCTCTGCTTCTGGTCCAGCTCCATGCTTATGCACCTGGGAAAGCAGCAGAAGATGGCCAAAGTACTTGGGTCCCTACCTACTATGTAGGAGACCTGAATGGAGTTACATTCCCTGGCCATTGTGTTCACACGGGAAGTGTGAACTCTTTCTGTTTCTCTCTTTAGTTCTTCCACCCCCCTTCCCTCTCCTTCTGTCACTCTGTCTTTCTAATAAAGATAAGTAAATCTTTAAAAAGTTTTTTTTTCCTGAGTTTTCCCAAATGTCACTTTGCGTTTTATTTCTAGATTAGTCTATAAGTCAAAATTGTTAGCAATTCTTAAAACAACTTGTAGATTACATGTCCCTGGGTACTGTTAATCTTTGAGCAATGTAGCTCTTAAATTTTGTGTTCTGTGGGATAAGTGTTGAGTTAAGTGAGCCAACTTAAACTAGATTAAAAGTTACTATTAAAAATAAGACTTTGTGGAGTTGTGGATTAGAAGCAAAGATAATCACCAGGTAGTGAACTGAGTAACCTTATTTGAAAATATGAGCAAAAGACTAAATATCTGTTTTTAGCTCCAGTTTTAGAATGATTTTCTTATTAACTTTTTCAGCTTTGGGAATATTTTATGACGCTAGTATTTATAAGACTGTCCTAGTGTAAGTTATAAATTGACGAGCAGTGATTCTGATTCAAGTGTAGTAAAGAAACATTTTTTCATATTTATTCAAATGGAGTGAAAACTGTACTACTTAGGGATATACATGCAGTCAAAAACAATATTGTGTGTATAAAATATTATACTGGAGGACAAAGGGTTGAAAAATGGTTCCAGAAATTTCTGTGGAGAAAAATACCTTAATTTTAATGTTCCTGTATAAACGTAGATTTATAGAATGTGAGAACATGTGAAGTAAATAGAGAGCTAGAAATTTTTATACAAGTGTGTAAATTCATTCTTGTAATGAGTCTAGTTGAGTTATGATTCATGTTTAGAATAGCAAAGAAAGGGGAATCTTTTTCAAAAGAAAGTAGAACTTCAAGGAAGAAATTTGTCTTCCCAAATACAGCTGTAATTATAATGGCTTTCCATCTTTTGGTCTCAATTTGAAAGTGAATATCATTTGGAAATTATCCTCTGTGTTCTAGTGAAAATGAGTAATCAGAAGTAGATATACTTCTTCACATAATCCAGTACCAGGCATTTTAGTATGATCTTTAGAAAACAAATAAGATCCAGTCATTTTTTATGCTGAAGTATTAAATTAAAATATTTTGGGTAATTTTATAAACTCTAAGTGAAGAGCATTTGGTCAGTGTACAGTCCAGAATACTTAGCTTACCTTTGATTTTTATTGAATTTTTCAAGATTTATTTATTTATTTGAAAAGCATAGTTAAGGGGTGGGGGGAGAGAGTAAGAGAGAAAAAGAGAAAGAGAGAGAGAGAGATCTTCCATCCTCTAGTTCACTCCCCAAATGGCTGCAATGGCCAGAGATAGGTTAATTGGAAGCCAGGATCCAGGAGCTTCTTCTGGGTTTTCCATGTGGGTGCAGGACCCAAGGATTTGGGCCATCTTTTGCTGCTTCTCCAGGCACTTTAGCAGGGAACTGAATTGGGAGTGCATTAGCTGGGACACAAACTGGCACCGACATGGGATGCCAGCACTGCAGATGGTGGCTTTATATGGTATGCCACAGCACCAGTCCCTTTATTGAATTTTCAAAACCCCAAATCTTGGGACTTATTTTTATTTATTTTTATAATTGATTTAACGGCAGAGAGACAGAGATCTGCAACCCACTGGTTCAGTCCATAAATGTCTGTAGCAGCCAAAACTGGAACAGGCTAAAGCCAGGAGACAAGAACTCAATCCAGGCTTCCTACATGAGTGGCAAAGATCCTGCTATATGGGTCGTCAGTCACCTACTACCTCCCTAGGTGAACATTAGCAGGCAACTGGAATCAGAACAGATTGGGGCTTAAATTCAGGCTCTCCAATACGGGATGAAGGCATTTCAAGCAGCATCTTTGCTTGCCTGCTGTCCCCCACGCCCAGGGTTCCATTTTGTGATATTTTTCATGGCTCCCTCTCTTTGTTTTAAATGTTACATACCTGTCTCTTCTTTGCAGACTGGGGCAACGACTTGTTAAGCTCCATTTTAATAAGTAAGATGGAAACCACACCAATTCACTCATTTGCATAGAGAAGTATAAGCAGAAACTTCATTCACACTTTTTAAATAGAAATAAGTAATCCCTGGGTGAGGGAACTTATTAGATCATTATAAGTCATCTGCATTTGTTACAGATGAAAATCACTTGCACATCTGACCCTTTTCTCCCACAATTTCTCTTCTTTTACTTTTACTCCAACACTTGTTTTGTTGGAAAGAAATATTATGTTGGAGGGGGAGTGCTTTCTCTTTTCTCTGTTTCTTCTTAAAGTAGGAATTGGCTCCTGGGTGCATCTGTTGTCCAGTGTACCCCATGTAGAATCACAGCTGTTCTTTCTCATTATTGGAGGAAAAAGACAAAAGGGTTGTGACATTGAGGGAATCAACAAGAGAAATTGCACTATTATTTTAATTACTTAGAGCTAGTGATTTGTACTGCAATTGTATATAAGATTTTTTTTATGAAGTTCAGAGTAATCATAGAAAAATACCAAGGAAGTAATTTTCAATAACCATAAAATTAACAAAAAGAGAAAATATTAGGCACATAAGCTAAGAGATAGGGATGAAGATGATTGGCATCATTTCTGAAGATGTCAATACAGTGGGAAGGTTATCGAAGCAAGAAATAAAAATGCAATACTGTTTCTACTAAATAAATAATATTATTAATTTTTTGTCACTTTTCATTACAAAAAATTTCATATGAATTCTTTCATTTAAATAGACTTTTAAATTGTAGCTTTTAAAATGTAATTTTATTAATAAGTAATCATTGCTTGGGCTTTGCATGTGCATTTATATAGAAATTGAAGATTCTAGTTAATTATATTATGTCATATAAAAATTAAAGTCAAATAAATTAATGTAACTTTTGGGCAGCTTATATGGATCAGTCATGACATATATCTAGATTTCACTAAGCCTCAACATATATATATATATATATATATGTATATGTATATATATGTATATATATATTGTTGAAATCTTTACCTAATATATACTAAACTTATCTTCTGTATATAAAGAAAATTGAAAATGAATCTTGATGTGAATGGAAGGGGAGAGGGAGCGGGAAAGGGGAGGGTTGCGGGTGGGAGGGAAGTTATGGGAGGGGGGAAGCCATTGTAACCCATAAGCTGTACTTTGGAAATTTATATTCATTAAATAAAAGTTTAATAAATGAAAAAAATATATATATATACATATAAACTATTTATTAGAAAGTCAGACTTACAGATAGGGAAAGACAAGAGAGAGAGATCTTTCATCTGCTGGTTGGTCATCAATGGCCAGGTCTGGGCCAGGCCAAAGCCAGATGCTTCTTCCACATCTCCCATGTGGGTAGCAGGGGCCCGAGCACTTGAATCATCTTCTGCTGCCTTCCCCCAGGCCATTAGCAGGGAGCTGGATCAGAAATGAAGCAGGTAAAACACGAATCAGTGCCAATATGGGATGCCAACATTGCAGGTGGTGGCTTTACTTGCTATGCCACAATGCTGGCCCCAAGCCTAAGCCTCAATATATTTTTACAGTTAATCTAGGCTAGATATAATTACCATAACAACATGAGAAAACGGATGTCTGAATTTGTGTGGTATTAAGGTGGTACTGTGTTAATCAATATGATTACCAGTATTGATTTAGTAGAAGATTTTTAGATTCAGAGTTCATACAACAACAAGATACCTTACTTAGGAAAATGTTTCATAACTTTAAAATATATATTTGTTATTGGAATATGAATACATTAGGTTTAATTGTCATGTTTTTAATTATAGAATAGTGAATGACTCTCAAAAACGTGTTGGAAGGCATTAGGAGTGTAGAATTGCATGCACTACCAGTTACTCTGTTTACCTTGTAAATATTTAATTAAACATTTCTGAGAGCCCTATATAGGCCAGGAAAGGAAGTACACATTCTAGTGAAAGAAGACAAATAAGCAGCTATAAATATTTCAGTTTGTGGTAAGTATTATGAAGAAAACTAGAGAAAGAAGGGGAGAAGAGTGATGAACAAGTGGTGGGGAAAGCTATCAGATCTGATCATTTCTTGAAAACAAAGATCTGGATAAAGTGGGAGTGTAGGGTATGTAACTATCTTGGACAAGAGTGCTCACTTTAAATAGCAGGTAAAATTTTCTTCTTGGTAGTTGTTAACAAATACTTGTAGTTTTCCAAAAATACATTTATTGAGCACCTTCTAAGTCCTGGGGACTGTGGTCATCAGAAAGATTCTGAGTAGGAAACAATCCTCGCCGTTAAGAAATTCACAGAGAAGCATGTAAAGAGGCAGTTACGACAGAAACACTGATTACCGTGATGGGGCGACACATGGGGCATTTAGGTGTGATTTCTACATTTGATCATGATCTTGTTTACACTGTTAATAATGATAAGACCCCCATCTCTAATTTGTCTTTTAGGAAGAATTAGTAATTACTATGGCCATATAATCAGAGAGACTGGAAGAAATTCTGCCTTTAATATCAGATTAGCCAGGACTTTCCCTGTTATATTATTAGAAATCCAACTCTGCTTTAAACAAAGTCAGGATTTATTGGTTTTTACAACTGGCGCATCCAAGGATTGGCACTAGCTTCAGCTGCATTCAGAAGATGTCATATGATTCAGTGTCTTTCCATCCCTCAGACTTGCTCTCCTTAACACTGGGTTTATTCTTCAGTAGACTATGTTTGTGTAGTCACAAAGAAGGCCACCAGCACCCTAGATAAACATGCCACAGCACTCACTCTCATACAAGCAGAAAGATCTTTCCCAACCCAGCACCCATAGCCATTGCCTGACTTCTGGTTCTGTAAGAATCACAGGGTCACTCCTAGACCAGTCTTTGGATTGGCTCTGTTCTGCTGGTGACTTACCTATATTTGTTAGGTTAGGGGAAAGCAGGACCACGTGTGAGCCAGCGTCCTCTACAGTGTGGAATAGAAAATAGAAAACCAGTTTTACTTCTAGAAGAAAGGAGGGAACACTGTGCTGCAAGGGGCAGAAATTTCTACTACAGATGGATTCTGAGACACTAGTCAAATCATGCCTGAGTCCCATTTTCATCATCCACAAGAATATCAACCTCTAATGTTAATTTTTGTAAGGCAGGTTGTATAACAAGACTAACCATATCAAGAAAATTGAATAATAAATAACTGTATCATTGTTTTCACCAATGATAGACAACCATGGTTTGTTGGAAATTTCAAATACTAGAATCCAAAGTATCAGAAAAGATAAAGGGGTATACTTCTCCCCACAAACTGCGACAGAGTGCTGGTATGCTCCACTGAATGGATCCTGAGCAGGGATACAGAATCCAACACCTGCTATGAGGAGCCTGTTACTTGCTAGATGTAACCCTGAATATAATTTCAGCCTAAACAATAGGAAGCTGTTTCTTTTGTCTACTTCTCAAACATACTGAAGATATGAATATTTATTTTGTTAGAATTGTACCTATGAAATACATGAAATCTATTTTCCTTTTATTAATAAAAAATACAAGAGAGAAAAGAGAAAATGGGAAGGGAATAGGAAGACAACATTTTTCTCATCCAACGCAATCTAGAAATGATTCTATCTGAAGTTGAGTGGAGATGTGTTGCCCCTCACCACATACAAAGTTGGGGTCACCATACAGAGCAGCCAGCAAGAGTCTGGCCAACATCAAGAGAGTAGAAGTAGTTTGGCTTATATGGCTAACATATGTGTGGGAGAACTGTAGCTATCTATCCCTGAGCTGCAGAGTAGGGCTGGTGAGCAATCCATGCCAGCCTGTGCTTTGAAGCTGGGGACTGACTTTTGCAATTTTCTTCTCTTGGAGTTTTCTATTTCTAACTTGTCTTCAAGCCATATGTTCAAGATTCTTCTGTTCACATAATTTTTCTTGACAGTGGCAACAATATCAGGGAGAATGATTAGCATGACTGAGTTGCCATTCAGAGTAGGGGTCCTTCTTCTGTGGCTGCCACTAATGACATGGTAGCTGTCATTTTCCAGATCTGATAAAAATAGGTAAAGGAAGATATCTGCTCTCATTAAAGAGAATGTCCTCTTTTTGCTAGTGTTTCAATTTATTCAATCCCTTTCACATGATAATTAAGGAAAGAAAAGTGAGAATGCTTTTTTAAAAGGACACATGTGAGATATGAGCTTCTAAGTTTCTTATTTTAAATATCTCTAAGGAATCTTGACGTTGACCTTACCGTTCAACATAAAATGGAATGATTTGACTTTCTTCATGTATGAGTGAGTACGTGTGCATGCACGTGTGTCTGTGTATGTGTGATGGTTTCTAAGAGATGAAACCCCTTTGCTGTGTGCTCATTGTTTATTGGAAACCAACTTACTAGGCAATAAAGGTGAAGTGTATTTATCTTTTCTGTGTTCTTCCATCAATTTCTTCTGATGATGATAAAGCTAATTTTCTGTTCATTACATTTTCTGAGTTCTTTCCACTTGCTCAGACTCACCTAAGACACATGCATTTCACAGACTTCTTTCTGCTGATCTGCTGTTGGACTTTCTCACTTATGTGTTGGAAGTTGAGTAGTGATCTGGATTAAAAGAGTTTTTTGAAAAATTTCTTTATTTATTTGAAAGGCAGGGTTAAGAGAGAAAGAGACAGAGAGAAAGAGATCTTCCATTTGCTGGTTCACTCCCCATATGAGTGCAATGGCAGGGACCAGGCCAGGCTGAAGCCTGGGGCCAGGAGTTTCTTCCAGGTCTCCCACATGAGTGGCTCAAGCCCTTGGGCCATCTTCTGCTACTTTCCCAGGCCATTAGCAGGGGGCTGGATTGGAATGTATCAGCTGGGACATGAACCAGCGCCCATATGGGATGCTGGCATTGCATGCTGCAACCTGCTACATCACAGTGCTGGCCCTGCAATTGGATTTATAAAGAAAGGAATGAGAAAGGAGAATACAGCTCTACTAATTCAAGGTTATGGACAATCCTCCCCCAACTAATTTCTGACTCTCGTAGAGGGCAAGGATTATATCTCTCAGTATGGTTTAATATGACCCCATTTGTATCTTTTTTTCTCCTCTGGATTTTTGGATTTTGGTAGAGTAAATTTTAGATGCATTTATCAATTAGTTTCCTCTAGAAGACTATGTTTTCCACAAGTTTAGACATTTCTGTCTATTATAATTATTGAAGGAGTTTCTAGTTTTGGTGCTTCTTTGATGAGTGAGACACATTGAATTTCTTTCTAAATAAATAAGAAAGCATAATTTATGAGAAAATCAACCTTTTTAAATGGTTGTCATTTCACTTTAGTTCTAGGCCACTAACACTGCAAGTGTCTATGTCTTTATGCTGCTTTCTTTTATTTGCGATTGTGAAATACATTTTACTGTTCAACATAGAATAATTTTAATATCTAATACATTTGAGAGTGGAAGTTATTATTTGTGCTAGAGCATTATTTGGAAAATAAAATTCTAATTTCTAACCCATGAGGGCTTGAATGAAAAAGGAAAATTTGAAAACTCACACAAGGAAAAAGATACATACAGATGTCTCCTATATTGTACCTGACTTCTGTAATCTGAAAAAGTTACAATCTATAATAAAATGATATTAATAATGGACTTTAAAAAATAATCTGATACTGTTCATTTATATTCTAAGATTTTATTTTTAGAGCAGTTTTTTATTCATAGCAAAGTTGAGAAGCATGTACAGAAATTTCCCTTATTTAGCCCAACTCCTATACATGCATAATTCCCTTATCAACATCTCTTATCACACTAGTAAATGTTCTGCAGTTAATGAATTTACATTAACACATGATGTCCAAAATCCATGGTTTACATTAGAGTTCACTATTGCTGTTGCACATACTATGGCTTTGTACATATATATATATATATATATATATATATATATAAAATGATGTGTATGCATTTGACATTATAGTGTTATACAGATTATTTTCACTGCTCTGACAATTCTCTCTGTTATGTTTATTCATCCATCCCTCCTATCAATGGGCAACTAGTGGTCTTTTTATGCCCTCCATCGTTTTGCCTTTTTCAGAATGTCATAAAGCTGGAGTCATAAGTGTGAAGCCTTTGCAGACTAGCTTTTTTTCACTTAGTAATACACATTTAGGTTTCCTCCATTCTTTTCATGGCTTGATAGCTCATTTCTTTTTAATACTAAAACATAGTCCATTGTCTTGACATAGCATAACTTATTTATCCATCTGTATGTTGAAGGTTATTTGAGTTGTGCTTGTCTATATTTTAACAATGTGATTTTTTAATCCTTATCAGAAACATTAGAACATGTCTAATACATATTTATGATACTACTGACACATAATATCCATTGGTAATCTGTATTGTTTATTTTATTTTTAAAAAATAAAATATGGCCAGCGCCGCGGCTCACTAGGCTAATCCTCTGCCTGCGGCGCTGGCATATCGGGTTCTAGTCCCGGTCGGGGTGCCCGATTCTGTCCCGGGTTGCCCCTCTTCCAGGCCAGCTCTCTGCTGTGGCCCGGGAGTGCAGTGGAGGATGGCCCAAGTGTTGGGCCCTGCACCCGCATGGGAGACCAGGAGAAGCACCTGGCTCCTGGCTTCGGATCAGCATGGTGCACCGGCCGCAGCGGCCATTGGAGGGTGAACAAACGGAAAAAAAAGGAAGACCTTTCTCTCTCTGTCTCTCTCTCTCACTGTCCACTCTGCCTGTCAAAAAAAAAAATAAAAAATAAAAAATAAAAAAATAAAATATGTGTATCAACTTCACTCCTTTGTGCCTTTCTTAGTTTTAGTTATGGAGTTATACTTAATATTACTAACATTTGAGTAGAATCTAAACAATATGAACTTATAGAAACCCAGAAACTTGGACATGAAAAAGGTTGATCAGAGAGATACACTGGTATGGTTTTCATGTGCTGTATAAATTTATTTTACTCTCTTTAAATTTATGCTGTTTTGTTCTTGACTTTTATTATCAGAATTGAGAGGCATAATAAAGAAATATAATTATATTTGTTAGTAAGTCATCTTACTTCTGGTGTCTGGGAAAAGGTAAGTTTAAAAATAGTATGAACTTATTTTTGAAAAAAAAATAACTTTGCTTTTATATCTGCAGACAAAGATTTGTTAAAATTGGTTGCCTTTGTGCAGTTAAGTTTATGAAGAATTTTCACTTACTATCTTAGTTATGAAAAAATTTTTAATCAAGATCATATATGTCTTCTGTAATCAGAAAGTGTGCAAACTGTAATAAAGATAACTTGAATTTGTACTATTTATAGTAATTTATTTTATTATCTATTTACATTATAAAATACTTTTTTTAAAAAAAATTTTGACAGGCAGAGTGGACAGTGAGAGAGAGACAGGGAGAAAGGTCTTCCTTTGCCGTTGGTTCACCCTCCAATGGCCGTTGTGGTAGGCGCAATGCGTCCGGCGCACCGCGCTGATCCGATGGCAGGAGCCAGGCGCTTATCCTGGTCTCCCATGGGGTGCAGGGCCCAAGGACTTGGGCCATCCTCCACTGCACTCCCTGGCCACAGCAGAGAGCTGGCCTGGAAGAGGGGCAACCGGGACAGGATCGGTGCCCCGACCGGGACTAGAACCCAGTGTGCCGGCACCGCAAGGCGGAGGATTAGCCTAGTGAGCCGCGGCGCCGGCCTATAAAATACTTTTATCTTTATCACCAACATGAAAATATATCGAGAATCTATAATAATGCCTGTAGACTAACTCTGATCCTGGCTTTTAAGTGGTTATCCTTGATTAATGTTATTTACTAATAATTGTTCTGGTATAAAATAAAATAAAATTAGATTCATGTTAGTATATAAAGCAGATATATGAAAACATGTCATAGAGTTGATGAGAATACTCCAAAATTCTCTACAATGCTCATGCCAAGGATCTCCAAGGCATTCATAAGTGAGATTCCAAAAAGCCACTACATCACCAGAGACAGGATGATGCACCAAGAGGAAGGGTGGTTCCAAGGTGGTGCTGGCTTGTAATTTTCTTGATGGAAATGGAATTCTAGCTTCTAGTTTGCTGGTAGAGGTCATCCCTTGGAAATCATTCATAGTCCATTAACACAGAGGGAGAGGGATAAAGAGAGTGATTGGGGTGACGTGATGTTTAACCAAATTCCAAGATAACTTTTAAAGACAAAGATATATTTTATTCAAAAAGGCATTTCTTACTCATTATTGCTCACTGTTAAGTAGTCCTACTTATCATGGATTAAAAGAGACAAGGCAATTTCCCACTGAATGTGGTTAAAATCAAAAGGTTGTAAGATGAGAATAATTTAGTGCCAAGGCACCCTGTTGCGTTTACTTCTGTGCTTGTCTATCGGTCTACAATATCATTTCAAATAGCCCAGTGCATCAGATATATAGAAACCATTAAAAGTTCAATACGCATATTTTTTAAGATCGTGACTGCCATTTTCTATCTGGCCAACTTCTGGGATCTGATTGGTCATTATGCTATTTCAGGGGAAGTTTCAGGAACTAATCAGAAGTATTATCAGCTATGACTTCTGCTGCAGCTGCACAGACAACTTAGCAATAATGACAAGTGTAAATTCAATATTTATTCTTTGTAAGGGTGTGCCTCATGCTTGGAAGATTAATGAAGAATTCCTGGTCCACTGTTTATTAAAGATACCACAATTCTATAGCATTTTAATTGTAAATCCGCTACTTGACATCCTAACTAATGGTTTCTGCTAAATTAATAAAAGCAACATATTAAGTTTAAATCCCAGATAAGGTAAAGATTGCCATTTTAATATCCCATCCATATCCTTTATCTTTCTACAGGGGCTTTCAGGCCAGTAGTTTTAATAACATGCATGAATGAAGATGCTCTTTTTTAACTCAAATGGTGGCGAAGAGTTTTTCCTTTATATTAGCAGGCAATCAATTCCAATAGCTTTTTAATGCTTTCTTAAAGAATCAATTTTAAAGCAGACGCTCTTCAGGGGACCCTCTTAAACTTCTTCACAGCCGGTCTCCTAATTTTCTATTACAATGCAATCTAAAGCAGCTACAAAAATAATGCAGATAATGTTTGCTGGGTAATGATTTCCAATTTCCCCATTCCATGTACCCTGTTATTAGGAGGATCATCTTGGTTGTGTAAATTAATTTTCAATTCACTTCAGGGAAACATTACAATGATTTATTCAGCACCAGTGTTGAAGAAAGTGTTGGGAGGATTTTAGCAATCTGAGAAACAAAATCAATTTGTTCTGATGATCATCATGTTAAAAGAAAAAAAAGAGAAGAGAAACAAAAGACTTCTTTGACTGTGTGTCTTGACTGTTGCATGCACACTAGCACCATGATCTGCTGTTAGGTTGTAACTCTGTAATACAAAGACTTAGGAAAAGAAGAGTGTTAGTGATCCAGCTCTACTTGGAGATTAAGTAGTGCAATAGCCAGGCATATTGCTCCATATGATATTTCAATTACTTAAGGACATGTTCAAGGCAAAATAGCCACTCATTCCTATTTCCATGGATGAGAGAAATAAACAAGTTACAATCAAGGAGGAATAATTTTCCTAAGTGCAATGTACATAGACAGTTTGATAAAATATGTTATAACAGAAACTATCATAGCAATATCTCATAAGTATAAGAAATATAACATTTTTATCATATATTATCTCATAAATATTTCATGGGATTGTATATAAACTATGGTCCTTATAATATTGCAGAACAACTCTCATTGTAAAGATTTTATCGACATTAACTTTAATCGCTTGTATGAATGTTGGCCACTGGGGTCAAATTTAACCATGTCCAGGTGTAAACACAAATTGCCACTCCCATTTGCTTCAACAGATCACTTACATCAACTACATTCAGCAAATACCATAAGCCTTGACACTGTGCTATTAGCTACACTGGGAGCTAGAGAGATAATGAACGACAAATGCAAACTGCTACAGAATGTTTGCTTAACGTTGTTAACATAAAACTGCAGCCCGTAACAACCTATGAGTAAGAAGTTCATGATGCTGTACAGGTAGCATTTAACCAGATCAAGATGGTCAGAGATTTCTCAAGGAAGCAGTGTTTGAGTTCCCGAAATCCAAAAAACGAGGATGAATAAGTGAAGGGCCAAGGAGATAGGGATACTATTTCAGGACAAAAGGCAATATCATATGAGGAAAGTTCAAAAGTTCATGAAAAGCAGAATTTAAAGAAACCTCTTTTTGGTACAAATATTTTGGAATTTATGCATAATTCTTTCATAATATGCTTTTCTTGTGAACTCTTTGAAGACTTCTCATGTTTGCATTTTGAGAAGAATCGCATGAGTATGTCATGGGAGAGGCAGAACAGATTCAAGGATTCAGACAGGAGGCTGTAGCCACAGTCCAAAGAAAGATGGATCACATCTGAGTGCATTTACTGTCCACTCAATCTAAACCTCTGCTCATCTGGCTGTAGGTGGCCATGCTGGACATTCCTTCTTGATTATGATGTAGCCAAACGTAAATGTGAAGGGAGTTTGGCTTATTTTGATTCTTCAGACTGATCACCCTTAGCATAAAAGTTGTGTGGACAAGTGGGAGCTGCTTTAAAATTCCTGAGCAGGGGAGGGTCACACACAGATACGGAAGTGTGAGTTTGACTTCTAAAAGTTGGTAATTTTTTGAGTGCTAAAGGCACTTCATTATTTTTGGGTACTTGAGAAAGTTTCTTTTTTCAGTAGAATATTTTTATCAGCAACACATAAGTGTATTCCGTTGGCCTGGCTGTGTTTCTGGGTCAGATCCCAGCTTGTCTCTCCAGTGGGAAGCAGTCTGTGGAAGTGAGTAAACATTCTTAACCTATCTACATGTAACCTGAATGTGCAGGACACCTGGCTCTGTCACTTACTTGCTCTCTGGCTCAGGAGGCTTGAGTCTTGGTATTCTCATCTGCTGGAAGAGAACACTCACTACCCCTTCATAGTAAGCTTGTGAGACACAGGTGAAGCTCCAAGCAGACTACCTGCCTTGAGGTAAACTGGCTACATATCTGTGCTCTTTATAATCCACAGTTATTTGTGTAGAGATAAGCTATCAGGAAAAGTAGATGTTTTGACACCTACTGGAAATGGTATTGGATCAAAGTACAGTTCTATAAGTGTCTAGTCTAAGTCAGAGTCAGATAGGGTTTTTTTTTTTTTTTTTTTTTTTTCTGACAGGCAGAGTGGATAGTGAGAGAGAGAGACAGAGAGAAAGGTCTTCCTCTTTGCCGTTGGTTCACCCTCCAATGGCCGCTGCGGCCAGCACATCTCGCTGATCCGAAGCCAGGAGCCAGGTGCTTCTCCTGGTCTCCCATGCAGGTGCAGGGCCCATGGACTTGGGCTATCCTCCACTGCCTTCCCGGGCCATAGCAGAGAGCTGGCCTGGAAGAGGGGCAACCGGGATAGAATCCGGCTCCCCGACCGGGACTAGAACCTGGTGTGCTGGTGCCGCAAGGCGGAGGATTAGACTGTTAAGCCACGGCGCCGGCCCAAGGTTTTTTTTTTTTTTCTTACTATTTGAGAAATACACACACAGATGAGAGAGAGAGAGAGAGAGAGAGAGAGAGAGAGAGAGAGAGAAAGAGAGAAAGAGAGAGAGAGAGAGAGCTCTCATCCAAAGCTGGGAGATAATTCAATCCAGGTGTCCTATGTTGATGGCAGAGATCTTGAGCCAGCACCTGCTACATCCCAAGGTTGACCTTGGCAGGAAGCTAAAGCCAGAAGCCAGAGCTGGGGCTTAAGCCCCATTAGTTCAATATGGGATACTGAGCATCTTAATCAGTAGGCCTGACTCCCACTCCTATCAAGCAGATTACAACAACACAGGCTTGAGTCCCATATATCCAGGAACTAGGGCAATCACAAATTAATTTACTGAAGATCTGCAATGAGGAAAATGGGTTCATTGCTGGGGAGCTAAGTGGCAATAGATTCCTCTGGTCAAGATGGACCTCTGTGGCAGTGGCTACCCAGGCTAGAGCCCATGGTTTCTGTTTCCCTTTTATAAACAGCTGCTTATAAGATATGCCCTCAGTAAGCTGTGATCTGTCGAGGGGACGGTAGTTTCTCGAGAGTATTTGGTAGGTTCCTTTCCTCAGCTTGGCATAGAAATAAAAAGCTGGGAAACAATTTGCAAAGAAGCGGAAACTTAATTTTGTGTTGCAAAGTGAAAGGGAAAGTATCTTGTCTGAAAGGAGCCCAGATGGAGCATTGGAATGGGATACTGGTTTTCAGGAAGTGCATGAGGTTTTTAGGGATTTACTGTCTTTTCATTGTGTCTTCCTATGGAGGTGCCCATTGGATGGGGGTTTTACATACTGTATGCTCATTGGCTTGGGGCCCATGAAGATAGGAGGGTCTCTTGGAGACAACCCAATTCATTTTAGGTGGGCTCAGCACCTACCCCTAGTTCTGGATAAGAAATTGCAAGTAGCTTGAAGATGTGGTCAAAACTACAGGCTCACACGTACAGAACAGGATGTTACAGTAGGGAGAGGTGCCAGCAGGTCTCAAAGCAAGGTTCTCAGCCACAGCTTATAGCCTGCTTGCACAAGACATTCTACCAAGGTCTGAGGGGCTTACAGACACCCGGTCCCACTGGATGGCCCCATAGCTCTCTTTTGTCACATCAGACTTGTCTCAGGTATTTGCAGGGCTACAAGCAGAGTTCAAGAGGAAAATGGATAGCTTAACACATGATACTGGATTCTATTCATTAGAAAGCTCAACATGTACCTGGACTACAGAGATCCTGAAAAAGTTCTGTTTCCTCCATTACAAAGGTACTTTGTCTGTTTGGTATTGTTTTTGGCATTGGATTATCAGTGGAGTTAATACATCCAGAAATCTAAGCACAGACAAATCGCATGTGCAGAAATGTAGAAGGTTGTATTATCTCTTTTAGTCTTACAGTCATAAAGTGTAGATAGGGATAGATGAAGCTATATATGGAATTTAAAGGTGGGTTAAAGGGAAACGGTATGGAATCCCGACTTGCTCTTTAGAATGACATCATTATTGATGTTCTCTCTATAGTGTAAACTTGCATGAAGAGCCAATCCATGTGCACAAGTATATTTCTACCACGTTGGACTGCTCAACACAAAGGGAAGATATTTGTAATGCATTAAATTTTATAAATGTTAAATGGTGTTGTGGCAGATAGAAAATTGTGTATTTGAAAACTGCATCTGTGAGAGTTAGTGGTATAGATTTTTTTAAATGCCAGCAATTTTTCCTAGAGCATTGCAAGATCAATTATCAAGGCTGTCAAAAGAGAAGAACCTATCATAATTTCAAAGGACATGCAAACTACATTTATCAATCTCCTGATTCTCTCTGTGTTTTAAGAATAAACTGACAGCTTGAGTCAGAGTAATCATATCTAAATATTCTGTGTGGGGGAGATATTACCTCCACTTACCTAATCTTTCAAATATATATAAAACTGAAACCTGTCTGCAGGTTTATTAATGTGTCATGTGAAAATATATATGCATGCTCTTTTCACATTTGTGTTGTTAAGTTTGGAGTGGCCTGATGTAAAAAATGCAATTTATATAGTAGCATCTGTAAAATTCACCGAGGAAGCTAAAAATCACCTCAAAAAGAAAGGCATTCTTCCTCCTGAGAAGCTGGAAATGAGGATGGATATTTCACTAAATATGGAAGATATGTGGGAGACCAAATGATTTAAAAAGTAGACAATGACATACTTGCAATTCTCTTTGAGAATACATGAGGTCAATTAAGGTAGAGAGAAATTCAACTTCCAGAGGTTAAAAACAGATTTGAAACTGAGGTCCACATGCTGCTCCATGGGAAAGAACTAGCCTACACTTTTTTTTTTTTTTTTTTTTTGACATGCAAAGTGGACAGAGAGACAGAGAGAAAGGTCTTCCTTTTCCGTTGGTTCACCCATCAATGGCTGCTGTGGCCGGTGCACCAGGCTGATCTGAAGCCAAAAGCCAGGTGATTCTCCTGGTCTCCCATACGGGTGCAGGACCCAAGCACTTGGGCCTCCACTGCCTTCCTGGGCCACAGCAGAGAGCTGGACTGGAAGAGGGGCACCCAGGACAGAACCCGGCACCCGGACCGGGACTAGAACCCGGTGTGCCAGCGCCGCAGGCAGAGGATTAGCCTAGTGAGCTGCGGCGCCGGCCTATCCTACACTTTTTAAGATATATTGTATGGTGAAAGTAATCAGTGGTTTTAAAATGTGATGGACATATGTTCAGAATTCCAGGTGTTGGTTTGACTCAAGCTGTTTCTCTTATAGGCAACACTTTTTTTTTTTTAAATTCAAAGATGGAATTGCAGAATTGCCATAGAATATATATATATACATACATATATTATATATATATATATATATATATATATTTAACAGGCAGAGTGGACAGTGAGAGAGAGAAAGACAGAGAGAAATGTTTTCCTTTTCCGTTGGTTCACCCTCCAATGGCCACTGCGGCCGGCGCACTGCGCTCATCTGAAGCCAGGAGCCAGGTGCTTCTCCTGGTCTCCCATGGGGTGCAGGGCCCAAGCACTTGGGCCATCCTCCACTGCCTTCCTGGGCCATAGCAGAGAGCTGGACAGGAAGAGGAGTGACTGGGACAGAATCCGATGCCCCGACCGGGACTAGAACCCAGTGTGCCAGTGCCGCAGGCAGAGGATTAGCCTATTGAGCCGCGGTGCTGGCCGCCATAGAATATTTTTAATATTATTCAATTAAAATGTTTATTTTTAAAACTAAATTATGGCTAACAAGTTTCCCAGGAAAAGATGGGAGGCTCAGCTAATAGGTAATATTAAAAACTTTTCATAACTAAACTAAAAATAATCTGAAATAATAATTATATAGATTTTATAGAAGACCAGTGTACTGCAGAACTGAATATTAAAGAGAGAGTGCAGCAGGAGGAAATAAAGCAATTAAGAATATAAGAGCCAGTCCTTGTCCTCTTTTTCTTTTTCCCTTTCTTTCTTTTCCTTTTTGTAGTTATAGTCTATTATCTTTCTAATCAAATATATAAAAAAGTAAAATTCAGAGCAAAAATTTATCAACTTTAGTTAATGAATAGATATGTTGGTTCTTTTTGAACAAATGTCATTGCATGGCATATCTGATGTTTTTTTTTTTCAAGTCATAACCAGTTTTATTGCAAAAGGACCTTGTACACCTTTACTTATCAATTCTACTATCTTAATAGCTACCCAACAAGTCATTAACATACAGAAAAATGATCATGAGGAGAAACAAATCTCACCCATCCCTTATTCATATTATCCACGTGACACTCCTGAGCAACAGTGCTCACTTCACTGAAGTCTGAGAACAATCACTTTTTGCATTCATCCTGAGTGAAAGATGGAATGATGTAAGTACAAATGTGACATATTATAAATAATTTTTTTTAAAAAGTTATAAATTAAATTAAAGCATTTACAGAATTTACTACAAAACATCATAAATTCTGCCTCCGCCTGAGCTCTCTCTCCCTGTATCTGAAGAGCCAACTGGATGCCTTCAGGAACATATATGATGTTAATAACTTTGTTGGCTCTATTAACAATACAGTTAATAATTCTGAGCTCTCTTTACAAATCATATATAGAATTAATCCCATGTATAATACCACAATGAACATCCTTGAACTTATTGTTTACCCTCTTATCTCACTTATTGATTTGAACATAATTCTGTTTTTTTAATATGTATATATGTACCATAGAATTAAACACATATAACCTAAATCTTAAGAATGAAAGATATACGTGCAAATAACTTATATAATAGTTTATATAATATACTACATATAATTTATAAATTTATATTATATTTATAAGTTATAACCCTATAAGGAATATAGTATTCCCAGTAAAAATCTCTGAAACATTGGGTAGATTAAGCTGTTTTCTCAAAGTCACACAGTTAGTAAATGGAGAAACCAGCATTTGAGCACAAGCCATCTGAATTAAGAGCCAATGCTCTAGACTATTATGCTATATTGTTTGCATATCTACCAAAATATATAGTATATGTATTGTATATCTATATATGAATATATAAATACCCACATTCAACATGAAATGGCTGGTTAACTAATAAGTTTGTATTACCTTGTCTGCTTGGCATTCTCAAGCCCCTCCTTGTCTTTTAAAGGTTTTTTATTTATTTGAAAGTCAGAGTTACGTACACACACATGCACACACACATACACACACAGAGAGAGAAAGAGAGACAGGGAGATGTTCCATCCACTGGCTCATTCCCCAGATGGCCACAACAGCCAGGATTTTTTTCCGGCTAAAGCCAGGATCCAGGAGCTTCTTCTAGGCCTCCCATGTGTGTGCAGGCTCCAAGTACTTGGACTGTCTTCCCCTGCTTTTTCCAGTCCATTAGCAGGGAGCTGAATCAGAAGTGGAGCAGCCAGTACACAAACTGGTGCCCATATGGGATGCCAGCATTGCCGGCATCGGCCTTACTCTCTATGCCACATTGCTGACCCCTCATTTTCTCTTTCTAAGGTCAATTCTGCAATATAGAAGGGAAGCTAGGAATCATATTTCTCAGAATCTATTTGTCTATGTTGCTTTGGCTTATAGTCTGGGTGAAATTGAAAGGTAGAAAGGGCATCAGTATTCTGGAGAAGCAGTTGCAGGCAGAGGCCTAAGCAGAAGTGAACTATCATGGAAGCTCCACAGCAAGCCCTGGAAAAGTCTGCTTTCCTACTGCAGGTGGAGACAGTTGCAAGCTTTCCAGAGAAGTTTGAGAAATGCAGAGGCTTACCTGGCTGTCACCATTTAGTCTAGCTACAAAGAGCTGGAATAGAACATCTTCCCACCTTGGTATACCTGGGTTCCATTCCTGGCTTTGGTCCCTGACTCAAACTTCTACTTATCCAGACCCTGAGAGGCAGTGGTAATGGTTTCTGCCACCCACATGGGAGACCTACATTGAATTTCCAGCTCCCGCTTCCAGCTTCAGCTTTGACTCAACCCTGGCAGACATTTGGAGAATAAGCAAGTAAATGGGAACTCTGCCTGTGTGTCTGTCTGTCTGTCTGTCTCTCTGTTTCTAAAGTAAATAAAATTTATATACAGAAAAAATAATCACTTGCCTCTGATTTTTTGCTGACAGAGGTATTGGTGGAAGCTCCTTAGACCTCCTTCCCAACAGATTTTTTTGGCCCTTTCTAAGTCCTCGCATATGTGTATTAAGCATTTCCCTTCGGGAGCAAAAAGAGTGGCTTTTCTTTTACTGACCATGGCCTCAGTCTGATGACATAGTGAAACCATGTAGCATAGCAGTTAAGAACACAGGCTTTTGAATGAGTTGTTTTGAGTCGAGCACAAACTGCAAAATTATTCCATGTGTCTAAGTCTAAATTTGCTTATTTTAAAATATAGTAATAAGATTATCTATTTAGGGTGTTCTGAATATTGAAAGGAATAATCCATGTAAAGGATTTAGCACAGTACTGGATATCAGCAGTTTTATTGTGAGTTAATTACAGTTTACTTAGAAACATTGTTCAAATTATCTCATGTCATTGTCCCCCTATATATATGAAAATTCAACATTATTTTATTTTACAATTTAACAAATATTTACTGAACATCGACTGTGTTCACAGGCAATCTCCAGGGCTTTACCTTGGAGTATCACAATGAATCAGTTATGAGTCCCCAAATCTCTTGAACTATAGGTTAAAAAATTTACCATGAGACAAAAAAAAACAAAAAAACAAAAAACAGATTTGATGTAGTTCATATATATAATTCTAAGAATACAGTGATAATTACTTTCTTTCTCCTTCCTCTTTTTCTCTTTCTTTCTCTCATTATTTTTTTTTTGAGATACAATATTTTTACTTTAAATTCTAGCCAAAGTCCTAATGTTTGACAAAGTAAAGAGGTCAAAAAATCAGAGAAAATGACCATGATCAACAGGAATATAGACAGAGGCTATAATCAATAATCAAACAAAAATATGTCCTTTTCACTCATATACAGTAAATTTTAAAATAATCACTGACCATTAAAACTATAGTAGTATATCACTCTTTTTTGTTTAAGATTTTTTATTTAATTTAATTTATTTATTTATTTATTTATTTTTATTATTTTTTTGGACAGGCAGAGTGGACAGTGAGAGAGAGACAGAGAGAAAGGTCTTCCTTTTGCCGTTGGTTCACACTCCAATGGCTGCCGCGGTTGGCGTGCTGCGGCCGGCGCACTGCGCTGATCCGATGGCAGGAGCCAGGTGCTTCTCCTGGTCTCCCATGGGGTGCAGGGCCCAAGCACTTGGGCCATCCTCCACTGCACTCCCTGGCCACAGCAGAGAGCTGGCCTGGAAGAGGGGCAACCGGGACAGGATCGGTGCCCCGACCGGGACTAGAACCCGGTGTGCCGGGGCCGCAAGGCGGAGGATTAGCCTATTGAGCCGCGGCGCCGGCCAAGATTTTGTT
The DNA here is from genome assembly GCF_033115175.1 of Lepus europaeus. NCBI lineage: Eukaryota > Metazoa > Chordata > Mammalia > Lagomorpha > Leporidae > Lepus > Lepus europaeus. The sequence continues at coordinate 112,610,939 of NC_084829.1, forward strand.
TTTATTTATTTGAAAGGCAGAGTTAGAGAGAGAGTGAGACAGAGAGATCTTTCATGCTTTGGTTCACTCCTTAAATGGCCATAATAGCCAGAGCTGGGCTGGTCCAAAGCCAGGAGCTAGGAGCTTCTTCCAGTTCTCCCACGTGGGTGCAGTGCCCGAGCACTTGGGCCATCCTCTGTGTTTTCACAGGTACATTAGTAGTGAGCTGGATCAGAAGTGGAGCAGCTGGGACTTGGACCAGCCTGCATTGTGGGTTGCCAGCATCCTAGAGTGGTTTTAGCTGCTACAACACAACACTGGCCCTAGTATATCATTCTTAACAATTTGCTTGACAAAGATACTAAACGAAGTTTGAGGAAACTTCATTTGCACCAAAACTGATACACACAGGGATTTCTTTTTAAAAAAAAATATTTTAGCTCTCACATATAAGGGAGAACATTATTTTTCTTTCTATTTCTGATTTACTACAATCAACATTATGTCTTCCAGTTCCATCCACTTTGATGTCAATTCATGGAATTTCATTATTTTTTATAGCTGAATAATATTTTCTATGTGTTTACCTGATGATGGGACACCTTGGTTGATTCTATATTTTGACTGTTGTGAGCAGTGCTGTTATAAACATGGTGGTGCATGTTTGATATAATGTGTTCATGTCCCAGTAGTGGGATTGCTGGATCATATGGCAAGACTACTTCCAGTTTTAAAGAAATCTCCATACTTTTTCCCACAGTGCATGCATTAGTTTACATTCCCAAGAATAGGGTATAAGAGTTCCCGTTTCTCCACATTCTTACCAGCAATTTTTATTTTCTGTCTTTTGGAAAATAGCCATTCTGACAGGGGTGAGGTGATATCACTTTGTGGTTTTGATTTACATTTCCTTATTGGCTAGTGATGTTGAACACCTTTTTGTATATATGGTAGCCACTTGTATTTCTTCTGAGAACTGTGTATTGAGGTCCTTTGCCTATTTCTTAACTGGATTGGTTGATTTGTTTTGTTGAGGTTTTTGAGTTGTTATATTTTGGATATTAATTCTTTGTTGTATAGGTAGTTTGCAAATATTTTTCCTGATTCTGTCAGTTGACTCTTCACTCTACTGCTTACTTCCTTTGATGTGAGAAGCTTCTGAATTTGGTATGATCCCATTTGTTTAGTTTTGCTTTTCTCTCCTGTGCTTTGAGGGTCTTATCTAAGAAGTCATCACCTAAACCAATGTCTTGAAGTACTTCCCCTACATATCCTTCCAGGAACTTCATAGTCTCAAGTCTTAAATTTAGATCTTTGAAAAATCTCTAGTTGATTTTTGTATATGGTGAGAGGTAGCGATATAATGTCACTCTTCTACATATATACATCCAGTTTTGCCAGCACCATTTATCAAAGAGATTATTTTTATTCCATTTTATGGTTGGGGCACTTTTGTCAAAAATGAGTTGACTGTATGTATGTTATTAATTCCTGGTCTATCTATCTATTCCACTGATCTATGTGTCAGGTTTATGACAGTACCATGCTTTTTTTGTACTGTAGCTTTGTGGTATGCTTTGAAGTCAGATATTGTGATGCCTCTAGCATGATGTTTTTGTTCAGGATAGCTTTGGTTATTCTTTGTGATTCTAAATAACTTTTATGATTGTGTTTTTACTTCTACAAAGAATATTATTAGTATTTTGAGATATATATATATATATATAGTTTGCTTTAGATAGTATAGATTTTTAATGATATTAATTCTTCAAGTCCATGAGTGAGGGACATCTTTCCAATTTTCTGTCATCCTTGATGATTTCAAAGGATGTCAGATCCTTGATGATTTCGTTCATCAATGTTTTATAATTTTCATTGTAGAGGTCTTTCACTTATTTGGCTAAGTTCATTTCTAAATATGTGATTTTTTTCTGAATCTAATTTCTATTTTGATTTCCCTTTCATATATTTCATCATTAATGTATGGAAAGGCTAGTTTTTTATGTTGATTCTATAACCTGCAACTTTGTTGAATAGTTTATCAGTTCTAGTGATTTTTTGATAGTGCTTAGGTTTTTCCATGTACAACATTATGTCATTTGCAAATGCGAATATTTTGACTCCTTTCCAATTTGATGCCCTTTATTTCTTTCCCCTTGCTCATTGCTCTTGCGAGTACTTCCAATACTATATTGAATAAGAATGGTGAAAACAGACATCCTTGTCTTGTTCTAGATCTGAAGGGAAATGCATTCAGCCTTTCCCCATTTAGTGTGATTTGGCTGCTTGTTTGCTAAAATAGCCTTTATAATTTTGATGTATACCTTAATTTTTTGAGAGTTTTTATCATGAAGGGATGATGAATCTTATCAAATGCTTTCTCTGCATCTTTTGAGATGAACATATGGTTCTTGTTCTTTATTCTGTTGGTGTGACTAATTATATTTATTAATTTGTTAATGTTGATTTTCCCTTCCATCTTTGGGATAAATCTCATTTGATTGCAACATGTGATCTGTGTAAAAGTGGCATTGGATTTGGTTTGCTAGTATTTTGTTGAGAAGCGTTGTCTCTGTTTATCAAAGATACAGGTCTGCAGTTTTCTTTTCATGTGTGTCTTTCTTCAGGTTTGGTATCAGAGTGATGCTGGTCTTATAAAAAGAGTTTATCAGAGTTTCATTCTGTCCAGTGTTTTTGAATAGTTTGAAAAGCACTGTAGTGAGTACCTTCTTAAATGTTTTCTAAATTCAGTTATCAAACCATCAGATCCTGGACTTTTCCTTGATGGGGAACTTTCAATTATTGTTCCAATCTTGTTGCTTATTTTGAGTCTGTTTTAGATTTTCTGTATGTTTTTAATATAATCATGGTTACTTACATGTATCCATAAATTTATACATTACTTCAAGGTTTCCCAATTTGCTGATATATAGTTGTTCATATTAGTTTCTCATAATTCTTTGTATTTCAGTGTTTCAGAAGTAATGACTCCCTTTTCATTTCTGATTTTATTTATTTGAATTTATTCTCTTTTTTTCCTTTTTAGTCTAGCCTAGGATTTGCCTATCTTCTAAAAAAATCAGTTTTTTACTTCATTGATCTTTTGAATTTTGTTTTAGTTTCAATTTCCTTTCTTTCTACCCTCTTGCTAACTTTGGGTTTGGTTTGCCCTTATTTTTCTAAGACTCCCTGATACATCATTAGATGATTTATTTGAGATCTTTATTTCTTTTAAAATTAAGTACTTTTCATACTCTAAATGCCCCTGTAAGAACTGCTTTTGCTGAATCCCACATGTTTGGATATGATATATTTTCATTTTCACTTATTTCAAGAATAATTTCCTTTTTTTATTTCTATTTTTTTAACTTTTATTTAATGAATATAAATTTCCAGTGTACAGCTTATGGATTACAATGGCTTCCCCCTCCCATAATTTCCCTCCCACCCGCAACCCTCCCCTCTCCCACTCCCTTTCCCCTTCCACTCACATCAAGATTCATTTTCAATTCTCTTTATATACAGAAGATCAATTTAGTATAAAGATTTCAACAGTTTGCACCCACATAGAAACACAAAGTGAAACATACTGTTGGAGTACTAGTTATAGCATTAAATCAAAATGTACAGCACATTAAGGACAGAGATCTCACATGAAGAGCAAGTGCACGGTGGCTCCTGTTGTTGACCAAACAAATTGACACTCTAGTTTATGGCGCCAGTAACCATCCTAGGCTGTCGTCATGAGTTGCCAAGGCTATGCTATGGAAGCCTTCCAAGTTTGCCGACTCTGATCATATTTAGACAAGGTCATAAAAGACAGAGTGAGGATAGTAACCAATGATCCTAAGAGTGGCATTTACCAGGTTTGAACAATTATACAGCATTAAGTGGGGAAGAGGACCATCAGTACACACAGGTTGGGAGTAGAGCCATTGGTGGTAGAGTAGAGGTTATGATTACAAAGGAATGAGGCCCAAGTGTGCTAGACAGGGTCTAGAACAAGGGACAGAGTCATTATTAGAAGAGCTAAGAAAGGTGCTGTCTAAGCTACAATTAAGTTTTCTGATTGAGAGGCAAATAGAACCTGACAGAAGGGGCTTGATAATAATCTGGTGGGCTTTAGGCCTTGTAAGTTAAGAGGCCCAGACCTATCTATCTCTTCACATGGGGTATATCCTAAGGGAGGTGTGAACCTCCTAGGGGAAGGCACTCTGTTGACTTATGGGTGGCAGGCCTATTAATGGCTGATCTGTACAGTGATCTGCCCTCAAGGAGACCCAACAGGCCAGTCCACTGCAGTGGCTTTCAATGTGGTAAGCCTGGGCTTCAGCAGAAGTCAGCTTGTGAAGAGCCCTGGCAGCTCTGCCAAGAGTTGGATCACTGGAAATGGACCTGCCCTGGAGTCGAAGGATGCCCAGGTCAGAGCCACAGATCTTATTGGCTCTAAGCTGAAAAGCCCTTCACTCAGCCCAACTTCCAAAGTGACCACTGCAGCTAAGGGGATGGTCAAGTAGGGTCAGCAACATTGCAGGCAGAACTGTAAATTTCTTGTGAGAGATGCCACCTGCCTTTACCTGGCCAGCTCTCCTCCCAGGCCAGCCAAGTAAGGAAAGTCAATAATTTCCTTTTTAATCGATTTATTTTTAATTTTGTAGGTTTTTCAGTAACAGGTTGCGTAATTCCATGTATTTGTACATGAATATTTTTCTTCCTGTTGCTGATTTCTAGTGTTATTTTTTGCGGTCAGAGAAGATACATGATATGATTTGAATATTTTTAAATTTATTGAGACTTGTTGTGTGGCCTAACATATGGTCTATTCTAGAGAATGTTCCATATGCTGATGAGAAGAATGTGCAATCTGTACTCTATGATGAAATGATCTATAAATGTCTGTTAGGTCAATTTGCTCAATAGTGTGGTTCAACTCCAGTATATATTTGTTAATTTCTTTCTGGATGATCTATGCATTGAAGACAGTAGGGTGTTGATGTCTGCTATTACTATTGGACTGGAATCTATCTAATTTTTTACATCTAATAATATTTGCTCTATATATCTAGTTTATCTTGTGTTGGGTACCTTATATATTTATGATTGTTCTATCTTCTTGCTGAATTGATCCTTTGATTAATATATAATGTCCTTTGACATTTTTTAAAGTTTTTGATTGAGAGTTTTTCTCATATGAGTATAGCTCTACTTGTTTTTGGTTTATACTTGCCTGGTATATCCTTTCCAGCCCTTCATTTCCAGTCTATGTCTATCTTTATTTGTGGAGTGTGGTTTTTGTAGGCAGCATATAGCTGGGTCTTGTTTTTTTCTTTCCCCAATTGACCAATCTAAGTCTTTTGGCTGGTGAACATAATCTACCTACATAAAAGATTAGTATTCATAGTTAAGAACTAACACCTTGTCATTTTGTTCATTGATTTTTGATTGTACCTTCTCTGTTAGTGAATTTGGTCCTGTCATGTGTTTTCATGATGTTTACTTCTAATGTAGAACTCCTTTCAGAATATCTTATAAGATTGGTATGGTGGTGGTGAATTCTGTTTGCTTGTCTTGGAAATACCTCACTTCTCCTTCACCTCCAAATGATATCTTTGCTGGATATAATATTCTTTATTGGAAGTATTTTTAAAGATATATTTATTTATTTGAAAGGCAGAGTTACAAGGGAGGAGAGAGAGACAGAGAAACTTCCATCTGCTGATTCACTCCCTAAATGGTCATAACAGCAGGGCTGGGCCAAGGACCCACATACTTGGGCCATCTTCTATTGCTTTCTCAGGTATATTAGCAGGGAGCTGGATTGGATGTGGAACAGCAGGGACATGAGCTGACACTCATATGGGATGCCTGTGTAACAGACAATGGCTTAACCCACTACACCTTAATGCCAAACCAGTTTTTTCTTTTGAGACCTTGAATATATACTCCCATTCTCTTTTGGCCTATAAGGTATCTGCTGAGAAGTCAGCTAATTTATATGTAACCTGACTTATATGTAGATCTGCTTATTTATATGTAACTTGACATTTTTACTTTCTTTAGGAGTCTTTTCTCATTCCTTGATTTTTGACAATTTGACTACATTATGCTTTGGAGGAGGTCTTTTTTTGGTTGAGTTGGCTTGGGGTCTTTTGAGTTTCCTGCATCTGTATGTCCATGTTCTTTCAAGACTTGGGAAGCTTTCAACTATTATTTTACTTAGTAGGTTCTCAATGCCTTTTTCATTCTCTCCTTTTTCGGGAATCCCTATAATATGAATATTCAGTTGCTTAATGGTATCCCATATTTTACATAGGCTTTCTTTATTTTTCTAAATTTTGATATCTTTATTTTTGTCTATGGGGTTATTTCAAAAATGTTGTCTTCCAGATCATTAATTCTTACCTTCACATAGTCAAGCTCTCAGTCATATTTTTTGTATCATTGATTAAATGTTTATATCCAAAATTTATGTTTGAGTCTTCCTGATGACTTCCATCTCTTTAGTGGATGATTCATTTCCTCATTTCTTTAAGCTGCCTATCTGTATTCTCTTGTATTACACCAAGTTGCCTTACAATCAGTATTTTGAATTCTACTTTGGTGTTTCATTGGTCTACTTCACACCAAGATTTATTTGTGGAGAAATGTTGTTTACTTTTGGAGGTTTCATGCTACCTTGCTTTTTCGTGTTTCCTTTGTCCCTGCTTTGAAGTCTGCACATCTGTTGTAATAGCCCCTTCTTTTTTATGGAGTAGGCTTTGGGGATGGTGGTAACCACCTGTCTGAAGAACAATGCAGCAAAGCACTCCAGATATTGCAAATGAGTGCAAATTACTCCAAAAGTTATAATACTAGGTAATCAACATTACCAGTTCCGCAAGGCACTGATGAAATTGCCCCAGTTCTCATGTTGCATGTGAGTGATGCTGGTGTTTGTGCCAGAGCTCCTGGCACCATGAGCTATGAGGTACCAAGGGGACTTTCTCAGGTCGAGTCTGGATTTTTTTTTTTTATGGGCTGTTACTGTTGATAGCCCCCGTAAATCCTGGTGAAGCTCCCTGGATTACCTAGAGGGAGTGAGCACAGTTCTGGGGATTATGCCCACAGTTGCAGGATGATAGGGATCTTCTCTCCACACTGTAAATTGTCCTGGCTCTGGTTCTGGTCGCTTGTGGTAGTTGAAGCATGATTGCAAGCTGTTGGCTGAGTCAGACTACAGTTCAGCTAGGACTCTGCCACATCCAATTTTTAAACAACTCTTATTTATTTATTTATTTATTTATTTATTTATTTATTACAGGCAGAGTTAGACTGTGTGAGAGAGAGAGAGAGACAGAGAGAAAGGTCTTCCTTTTGGCCTTTGTTCACCCTCCAATGGCCGCCGCGGCCAGCACAATGCGGCTGACACATCGTGCTGATCCGAAGCCAGGAGCAGGGGCTTCCCCTGCCACATCCAATTTATATCCAGGCTTTGGGAAAGTGTGGAAGGAAGAAAAACAATGTATTTTCTCTTTTCAGAGAAAAGTAGACACTCAGGCCCCAATCAGCTTCCAGGCTGGACTTGAAGTCAGTGGGGTACTGTGTAATTCTTCCTCAGTTAAAGATGCTGCTATTGGGGCACCATGGCAACTTCTTACCTTGTCTGGGGAAGATAGCATTTCCCAGGCAGCAGCCAGCCCAGCAGATGCAGTATTACCTGGCGGTGTGGCAGGCCATGTCGGCAGGTTTGCCCTATTTCCTCACTATCCCACACAGTCTCCATTCTGTTTTGTCACTTCTTCACTGAAAATTTCTGTCAGTCAACTCCTGGGAAAGTGTCATATCCTTTGTTTTCTATTATCTTTCCCTGGTTGGGGTCATTGTGGTTTCTCGCTATTCAGCCAGCTTGCATCCTTTCAACATTAAATTTAATTTCCAGAAGTTAAATAAAAACTAAAGTAATATGGTGAAATCTGTTGTGTTAAGAGTATTTTAATAAGTAAATGTTGTTTTTCTACAATATGAAATGAATATAAGCTTACTGTAAAAACTTAAAAATACAGAAGTATAGAATTAGTGAGGGATTTACTACCAATAACTACCATTAACAATTTTTTTTGTTAAGTTTCTACTTCTTCTTGTATGCATATGTATGTTTATAGACTTACCTTTTAAATTATGTTTTAAAATTTTATTTGACTGGCAGAGAAACAAAGAGAAAGACAGACAGAAGTCTTCATCTGTTCCTTTACTCTCTAAATGCCTGCAATAGCCGGGATTGGCCAGGCTAAAGCCAGAAGCCCAGAACTCAATCCAGAGAGCCCAAGTACTTAAATCATCACTTGTTGCCTTCTTGGATGCATATTAGGAGGATGCTGGAATCAGAAGCAGAGTCAGGATTCAAACCCAGGCATTCTTATAGGAGTCTTCTTGTATATGTCATCTTAACTGCTGGGCTAAATGCCTGCCCCTATTTGGATGTACTTAAATAAACGAATAAGAATATCAAATTATCTTTGCTTTTTCCATATTTTAACTTAACAATAAATAATAAAAAATTAATATGTCAAAAGTGTTTTGATATTTTAATGCCTACATGATATTCCATTGTATTATTCTGTCATAATTAATCTTCTATCAGTAAGCACTAGGATTATTTCCAATTTATCTGCATTGTAAGATTTCAGTTATCATGCCTACAACTTTGTGAAAATTACAATGTTTCCTAGAATAAATTCTTGCACATGCAATTTCTAGGTCAGATAGCATATTATATTTTCAGTTTTAGCTCATCTTGTCAAGTGTCCAACAGAAAGCTAGAATAAGTTTTTAATTCCAATAATAGAATATAGAAATGCTCATTTCTGCAACATCTTTATAAGCTTTTGTGTAGTTGGTGATTGAGGTATTATGTATACAATATCCATGGTCATGAAAAATTAAAGGTCCATATTCCGTTTATATCAAATGCTTATTTTCTTAAGTGTCTTTGATAAATGCTAGAAATTTCTGGTCAGCTGTTGGGGTCTTCCAACCAAATGAAAGTGACCTATGGAAATGTTGAGTATATAATAGATTTTTTATATTTTGTATGGTTTTATAGTTGCATGAATACATATTAAGTTGAAACACTTAGGTTCTATGCCATATACCAAGGAAGAAGTGGTTTTGATTTTCTAATCCAGCTCTACATGGAAACAAAATAAATAATTCAAACCTTGCAATTAAAATATGAAATTCTGAATAAGAGCAAAATCTTACTGCTTCTGTAAGTTGATTTAAAGTCATTCTAAAAGGCTGGAGGAGAAGAGCCATTACAAAAGCCTGTGTTTATTGATTGTTGGCAAACAAAATAAACAGGCTTTACTTTCTCAGGCCATTTTCATAAAAGCAACATGGCAGAGTAAGGTGATAATTTCCTCCTTGCTGGTCTAACAGAAAGCCTTTACTTCATCAGGAACTGCATCTAGTAATTTAATATAAATTAAAAGTATAACAAGGACCACAGTTGCTGTGGGCCATTTGAAATAGAAAATTAATTTGTCAAAAAACCAATTCTTTCCACTGTAATTTTAGCAATAATATTATGCACAGCCTAGGCTGGGATCCCTGATGTAAAATTATCTGTTTAAGAAATTAGAAGTAGATGGAATGAAAGTTTTTCTTATTGGTTTATTATTCAGACTTGATTTTGTTTGTTTACTTCTTTAACTGATTTTCTATACATTCAATTAGAACAAAAAAGTATCTAATAAACGAGCTCTGGGATTGGAAAGGATTTCCAGCACAATATTTCTAGCAGATTGGTATTAATTTGACTTTCTATCTCTCTACTAAAATTAGCTTGAAGATTGTAGATGTCAGGAGAGAAGACTATTAGAATAAGCATTGCAATCTTGTCAATGTTAATTTAGAACATTTTGCAAAAATTCAATCTAACTTACATGCTAACAACACATATTTTAAAAGACGATGTCTTTGTTGAATAGAAAAAGAAACAATGAAATCTGGTGTGCATAAACTCCTAAATAAAAATCATTTAAAGAAAATTTGCACACTCCATAATCTATAGGCAGTTATCCAGTGATTCTTCCATGTGGAGGTATAAAGACTAACCCTTTGCCTCAATAAAGAGCAACTCTCAAGGACCATCCATGCTCCAAAATTCATTTATTAAAACTGCACCACAGTTCAACTTCTCTTCCTAACATGTTTTACTTATCCTTCATAAGTATTGCTTTTGTACAAGAATTTCCCAGTAATGTGGCTGCACACAAATCTTAAGTCTCAAAGTCTCTTGGGAATATGATTTTAGAGACTCCATACTAAGACCCTTGCTGATGACAGATTGCTTTCTGAGCTCTGATGAGCCCTGTCTCTCTCTTTCCATGTAACATCAAGGCTGTTGGGTGAAATATCTTCAGTGGGATAATCACATTTTCCTCACTGTGAATCAGGGCTTTGAGTAGTCAATGTGAAACTAGCCAGGTCTCTTAAAAGCTGGTCCAGAAATGGCATTGTACTATCTACTATATGTATGTTTTTTGACAGGCAGAGTTAGAGAGAGAGAGAGAGAGAGAGAGAGACAGAGAGAAAGGTCTTCCTTTTCTGTTGGTTCACCCTCCAAATGGGCGCTACAGCCAGCATTCTGCAGCCAGCATATTGAGCTGATCTAAAGCCAGGAGCCAGTTGCTTCCTCCTGGTCTCCCTTGCGGGTGCAGGGCCCAAGCGCTTGAGCCATCCTCCATTGCTTTCCTGGGCCACAGCAGAGAGCTGGACTGGAAGAGGAGCAACCAGGAAAGAATCCAGTGCCCCAACCGGGACTAGAAACCGGGGTGCCGGCGCTGCAGGCAGAGGATTAGCCAAGTGAGCCACTTCCCCTGCCTACTATCTGTATTTTTTATTGATTGAAGCATTAAGCCAGCCAAAATTCAAGGGAAGAAGAGAGAAATGAGTGAAGCATGGTGGAATGTTCATCTATCTTTAGCTTCCTACAAGAACTGATTGTTAATAGTCTAGCTTCACAGGGAGAAAGATTTTTTTCCCCTTCCTTAACGAATGGAGTTCAGTGTACTAATAGTCAACTTGATACATTTTTTGTTTCAATGCAGAGAAATTAAGGCCTCATGGGCCACAGCTGAGCAGAGGGTCTGAAAAAGAGTGTAATGTGTGCAAAGAAGGTAAGTGGAGTATCTCTCTTCTCTATGGACTTGAAGAGGAACAGTCACAGAACTGCAGTTCCTGTGTAGTATAATATAATGCAGAAACCAGCTTGGTTTGAAATGAAGAACATGAGATACAAAGCAAGGTAGATTTAGTTTTGAGTTCTAGCTTTGCCACTGAAAGAATGTGTGACTGCTGATAAATGAAATTTAGGGCTACAATTTTCTACCTTCACACTGATGATACTGATGTTAAAGCCATGTTTTTTTTTTTTTTTAAGATTTATTTATTTATCTGAAAGGTAGAGATGCGTAGTAAGAAAGGGGGAGAGAAAGAGAGAGAACACTTCCATCCAGTAGTTCACTTCCCAAATGGCCAGAGCTGGGCTGATCCAAAGCCAGGAGCCAGGAGCTTTTTCTGCGTCTCCCACGTGGGTGCTGGGGCCCAAGCACGTGAGCCATCTTCTTCTGCCTTCCCAGGCACATTAGCAGGGAGGTTGATTGGAAATGGAACAGCCAGGACTTGAACTGGCACCCATGTGGGATGCTGGCACTGGAGGTGGAGGCTTAGCCTTCTATGGCACAGCGCTGTGGAGTTTGAAAGCCAAATACAATGGATTAAGATAGTGTCTAAAAGTATTTGTATAAATACAAATGGCACATAAAAATATTCAATACATAGAAAAATCGCAAAAACAAAATTCATAAGCCACAATATTGATATTAAGGAAAGCAAAACAAAACAAATTTTAATAAAGAGAGGGCATGATTTGGTGCAGTGGCTTAAGTCACCACTTGAGATGGCTGCATCACATATGGAAGACCCTGGTTCATGGTTATTCAGCTTCTGATCTAGCTTCCTGCTAATGCACTTCAGCAGAAGATGGCTGAAGTACTTGAATCCCTACCTCCTCTATGGGAGACCTGGATGGAATTCCAGGCTCCTGGCTTCAACCTTGCACAGTCCTGTTTCTTGTGGGCAACTGAGGAATGAATCCATGGATGGATGAGCTCACTCTCTGATTCTTGCTCTCTCTCTCTCTCTCTCTCTCTCTCCTTCAAATGAAAAAAGGAAAAGAAAGAAATAATTTTTTTTACAATGAGGGAACAGGTACTAGATGAAGGCACTCACAGCAGACACTCAACAAATGCTGCAGAATCTGAATTACCACGAAGATTTTAGGAAGAAAGTGAGTTGCATTTTAAGAGTATTGGTAAGGGATAGGGTAATGTGTGAATAATTAGAGAACATTTTTTGTTTCTTAGTGTAGTCAAAGACATGTGACTTGTTTCTACTAATCAAGTTCCTAACACTATTCAGGTGCAAATGCATAATTTTTTTAGGGAAAACTTAACTATTCACATTTTCTCAAAGCACTAGAAAGTCTCCCTTGGTTATCTCCCCCTATTATTTTTTCACTCTTTAACTTGGTTACAGACTCATTTGGTGGTAATGATCTAGACTTGTTGCTTTGCCTATGTTTTCTAATTTTTACTTATTTTATTGACTTCTTGACAGGGCATGGCTAGAGAAGAGGAAAACCCAATTCAAAGAAAGTGAATGTACCAATCCATCTCACCCATTAAGTATTGATAATTTGACATTACAGTTATACAAAAACAAGGAATTATTGTACCTCTATCAAAACCAGTCTGAAACAGAAGCAAGTCTGTTTTTCTTCCCCTGTGGTTAGCACTGTATGTCTAGACAAACAGGCAATTAAGTTCTTAAAATATTAACACAAATGAGGCTGAGACCAGGTGTGTTTTCTTACTGTTTCTTTCTTTTTTTTTTTTGACAGGCAGAGTGGACAGTGAGAGAGAGAGAGACAGAGAGAAAGGTCTTCCTTTTGCCGTTGGTTCACCCTCCAATGGCCGCCGCGGTTGGTGTGCTGCGGCCAGCGCACCGCGCTGATCCGATGGCAGGAGCCAGGTGCTTCTCCTGGTCTCCCATGGGGTGCAGGGCCCAAGCACTTGGGCCATCCTCCACTGCACTCCCTGGCCACAGCAGAGAGCTGGCCTGGAAGAGGGGCAACCGGGACAGGATCGGTGCCCCACCGGGACTAGAACCCGGTGTGCCGGCGCCGCAAGGCGGAGGATTAGCCTACTGAGCCGCGGCGCCGGCTTCTTACTGTTTCTACAACCGAAGATATTGAACTCACTGGAGTGGCTAAGCATTGTCTGCCTCTCCATGACAAACATGCACATTACTCTTAATGTTCACCTAAGTTTTCAGCAAGCTTTAGGAGAAAGGACTGCTGATTTGTAAGATAAAGAACTTGTTTTTCATGTCTCAATGTTGATAGGGTAGAAAGTAGAATTGTTCAGTGGAAAAGGTCAGAATGCTTTGATCACATGTCAGTTTCACACATTAACTACTCCCGTGACCTCAGAAAAGTCACCACCTTTTTATCTGAACTGAAATTAGTTTATCGCTAAAATGTGAGCGGTGCTAATTGTTGACCCACCCGCCTGATAGGGTTGTGTGGTACAAATGCAATTATTAAAGGGGAAGAGTGTTAAAGTGTAATATAAATCTTTTTTCCATTATTATTTCAACATCAATTTCATAAAATTTTATAGTACTGTGGTATCTGCACACACATAACCACAAGTATTTTGGTTATAATATTTTTAAAATTTATTTATTTACTTGAAAGTCAGTTATAAAGAGACAGGGCCACGACACCAAGGGTTAAGCCAAGCCAAAGCCAGGAGCAAGGCAATCCTCTGGGTCTCCCACATGGGTAGCAGGGGCCCAGGCACCTGGGCTGTCTCCCACTGCTTTCTCCAGGCCATTAGCAGGAAGATTGATAAGAAGTTCAGCTGGGGGCTGGCACTGAGGCATAGTAGGTTAAACCTCTGCCTTCGGTGATGGCATCCCATATGGGTTTGAGTCCCGGCTGCTCCACTGCTAATCCAGCATCCCTGCTAATGGCCTGGGAAAGCAGCAGAAGATGACTCAAATGCTTGGGCTCCTGCACCCATGTGGGAGACGTGGAAGAAGTTACTGGCTCTGGCTGTTGGGGCCATTTGGGGAGTGAACCAGTGGATGGAAGACCCCCCTCTCTCTCTTTCTGTAACTCTGCCTCTCAAGTAAATAAATAAATCTTAGAAAAAAAAGTGGAGCAGCGAGGACATTAACTGGCACCCTGTGGGTGCTATGCCAAAATTTTGGTGCCAGTTATAATGTTTTTTAAAAGTCAGCCAGAATACCTTAATGCTATGTTTGCAACAGGCAATGATTTATCTGTGTGATTTTATATTTTATATATAAATATAATTTATATAAATTAAATTGCATATAAACATGTATATCTTAAGTTTTATATTTATGATATGCAGGCAAAACTAAATTTTTAAAATTTAACTTTTCAAATCATGTGGAGGCTGTCTTCTCAATGTGTCATTTAGATTTTTTGTATTTTTTAAAAAGCTAGTTTTGATATTCATTATCTACTGTAGCTTCCTTACCCCTGGGTTTTATTGTATCATCTTTTCTGTGTAGCCTGTTAATGTAAAACAATTGATTATATAAGCTTGGTATATGTGTCTTCTTCAGATAACATTGTTTCATGATTTTTTTTTATTTTGATAAATGCAAGGTGATAGAGTTGGTGGAGAGTTGGGGAAGATAATATTTCAAGAAAGTTGAAGTTAATAAATATCAAATATCCTTTTTTTTTATGTGATCCCTTTGACTCTTTTTTTTTTAACTTTTATTTAATGAATATAAATTTCCAGTATACAGCTTATGGATTACAATGGCTTCCCCCTCCCATAACTTCCCTCCCACCCACAACCCTCCCCTCTCCCGCTCCCTCTCCCCTTCTATTTGCATCAAGATTCATTTTCAATTCTCTTTATATACAGAAGATCAGTTTAGTATAAAGATTTCAACAGTTTGCACCCACATAGAAACACAAAGTGAAACATACTGTTGGAGTACTAGTTATAGCATTAAATCAAAATGTACAGCACATTAAGGACAGAGATCCCACATGAGGAGCAAGTGCACAGTGGCTCCTGTTGTTGACCCAACAAATTGACACTTTAGTTTATGGCACCAGTAACCATCCTAGGCTGTCGTCATGAGTTGCCAAGGTTATGGAAGCCTTCCAAGTTTGCCGACTCTGATCATATTTAGACAAGGTCATAAAAGACAGAGTGAGGATAGGCTAATCCTCCGCCTTGCGGCGCAGGCACACTGGGTTCTAGTCCCGGTCGGGGCACCGATCCTGTCCCGGTTGCCCCTCTTCCAGGCCAGCTCTCTGCTGTGGCCAGGGAGTGCAGCGGAGGTTGGCCCAAGTGCTTGGGCCCTGCACCCCATGGGAGACCAGGAGAAGCACCTGGCTCCTGCCATCGGATCAGCGCGGTGCGCCGGCCGCAGCGCGCCTACCACGGCGGCCATTGGAGGGTGAACCAACAGCAAAAAAAAGGAAGACCTTTCTCTCTGTCTCTCTCTCTCACTATCCACTCTGCCTGTCAAAAAAAAAAAAAATCAAATATCCTAAGCATGAAACATCTAGGACTTTCGAAGAGAAATAACATTGGGGACTCATTCATGTAGATAGATCTTATGATCAAAGCAATTTTGATTGCATTATTTTAATTTCCTTCCTCAAATTTGCTCATTGACTTTGTCTATATCTTCACACCATTAACAAATTGGTTGATATTTCTGGTTATCTTCACAGTCAATTATGCATTGATCCAGCTGATTGACCATGGAACAATTTGATTTGATTGTTAAAAACAGCAGCAAATACTGGGTTGACTCTGTTGCAATTGTTAATTCAGCTGTATAGACAAGGTGTCAGAGAAAACTTTTGGAATATGTATAAAATGTCTCACATTTTCAAATGCCCACCCAAATAGTGAGCATGTGGTTAAATAAATATTATTTTGTATAATTCTTATTTTCAAAGATTTTACATTTAAAACTAAGTCAATTAGTTATGGAATTTAATTTAAGATGTTCTGAAACAACAACTAAATGTTTGCTTAACTTTATTCTTTGTAAAACAAGTGGCTATTACCATGGTGCTACATTAATAATGATTAGTAAATATTGCTGTCCTCAAACACTGAAGAGGATTTTGGATCTTGCAATTATGTTGTTCTTACTATCTTTGTTGATTTTTTTCTATTCTATATCATTATTAACATTTCCTCTTTCTGAATTAGTTCTATTGAAAATTAAAATAAATTTACTTTGAAATGGGAGTTATGCAGAATTAATCTCTAGTGACAAAGGCTGGATTGTTTACAAGTCTAAAACAATTATTATCTGACTCTTTAAAAAATATTTATTGACTGGTGTTTTTTTCTTTAATCTTGCTGTGAGAGTTCAAGGCTCTTTACTACTCCTAGTACTAGTCTTGTTTACATCCAACCCAAGATATCTGACCCTGCTTTAGATTGAGGTAATGAAATTCTTCTGAGACACTGGTAGGCTATGGCTCAAGGTACAGCTTTGAGTAAGATAAGCAAAGGTTTTTAAATTCCTGGGTTTCACAAATAGACTTTTGAGTTGGTCATCTTTTTATTTTTCTTTTTGTTTTGTCTTTCCCCTCCTTTTTTTGGTTTGGCTTTCCCCTTCTTATGTCAATGATTCATAGTCTTTTCTCTTGAGAAAATGTTTGCTTTTTTTAGAAAAAAAATCTTTTGACAAGTAATAATTGTGTGTATTTATGGGGTACAGTGTGTTGTTTTGATCTATCTATACCCTGTAGAATGGGTGGATCAAGCTTGTTAACATATTCATCTTTTTAACCTCAGAAAGCTAATTCTTACCCAGCAGTCCTAGAGTATGGGGATAGATGTACCTTACTCTCTAGGCCTTGAAGTGCTCTTTAATTACTTTGCTTTATTATATCATTAATGCAGGAAAATGATATATTGGCTAGATTGCATGTTTAGAGCAAGGGGGCAAAAGTAAAGAGCTGACACATTTTCATAAAGAATGGGCACACAAGAAATCTTATGAGTCACACTTGGTCCATTCTAGCTCATTGGAGCTTAGGAATCTGTTCACATTTTGAGGTCAAGCTCCAGTAATAATGGGTGTGTGTTTGTAGTCTTTTCCACTGGGCATCTTGTGGTGCCAGTAGCTTTTTGGACGAGGAATCGAGATTTCTTTCCAACTTTCTACTTCTCTGCCAAACCAATAATGACATCATCACATTACTGCTGTTATTACAGTTTCTAGTAACAAAAACATAAATGCAAATAGCTAACTATCATGAAATGTGTTAAGTGAGGCATTGCTTCACAAAGAAAGTAAGGTACATGGATACGCTGGGCAAATGGATGAGGAATGACACTTTGCAAGATTTCATCATGACACAACAATGTAAAATTTAAAACTTAGGAATTGTTCTTTACTAGAATTTTCCACTTGATATTTTCATGCCACAGTTGCCTGGAAAATTGAAATTGAAGAAAGGAAAATCAGAGATAAAAAGGGATTTCTGTATATAAAAATGTCAATAATAGTTGCTGCTTGAAAAAGTTTATTGTTGGGGCCCGCGCTGTGGCACAGTGGGTTAATGCCCTGGCTTGAAGCGCCGGCATTCCATATGGGTGCCGGTTTGAGACCTGGCTGCTCCACTTCTGATCCAGCTCTCTGCTATGGCCTGGGAAAGCAGTAGAAGATGGCCCAAGGCCCCTGCACCCATGTGCTGCCAGGAAGTAGCTCCTGGCTCCTGGATTCGGTTCTGCACAGCTCCGGCTGTTGTGGCCATCTGAGGAGTGAACCAGCAGATGGAAGACCTCGTTTTTTGTCACTACCTCTCTCTGTAACTCTGTCTTTCAAATAAATAAATCTTTTTCAAAAGAAAAAAAAAAGTTTATTGTTTTTTGGGATAGCATTGTGGCATAGTGGGTATAACTGCCGCCTGCAGTGCTGGCATCCTATGTAGGCACCCGTTCAAGTCCTGGCTGCTCCACTTCTGATCCAGCTCTCTGCCATGGCCTGGGAAAGCAGTAGAAGATGGCTCAACTCCTTGGGCCCCTGCACCCGTGTGGGAAGACCTGGAGGAAGCTCCTGGCTCCTGGCTCCTGGCTCCAGCCAGTGCAGCCAACTGAGGAGTGAACTAGCGGATGGAAGACTCTTACTCTGCCTTTTTTTCCCTCTCTGTGTAAGCCTGATTTTCAAATAAATAAATAAATCTTTAAAAGAAAGTTTATTGTTTTTGATGCATAACTAGAAATGAAAAGAATATGTTTTTCTTCTTTTTATACTTGATTTGCCACAGATTGATAGAGTAAACTCTTTGTTGTAATATTTTGGTAATTTTCTCTTATTATTTTCACATTAAGGACAGATCCCACATGGGACGTAAGTACACAGTGACTCTTGATGTTGATTTAACAATTTAACACTCTTGTTTATGGCATCAGTAATCTCCCTAGGCTCTAGTCATGGGTTGCCGAGGCTATGGAAGCCTTTAGGGTTCGCTGACTTCGATGTTATTCCGACAGGGTCATAGTCAAAGTGGAAGTTCTCTCCTCCCTTCAGAGAAAGGTACCTCCTTCTTTGATGGCCCCGTTCTTTCCACTGGGATCACACTCGCTGAGATCCTTCATTTAGGTCTTCTCCTTCTCCTTCTCCTTCTTCTTCTTGTTCTTTTTTTCCCAGAGTGTCTTGGCTTTCCATGCCTAAAATACTCTCATAGGCTCTTGAGCCAGATCCGAATGCCTTAAGGGCTGATTCTGAGGCCAGAGTGCTATTTAGGACATCTGCTATTCAATGAGTCTGTTGTGTCTCCCCCTTCCCATGTTGGATCCTTCTCTCCCTTTTTGGTTTTATCAGTTAATATTAGCAGACATTAGTCTTGTTTGTGTGATCCATTTGATTCTTAGATCTATCAGTGTGATCAATTGTAAACTGAAATTGATCACCTGGACTAGTGAGATGGCATTGGTACATGCCACCTTGATGGGATTGTATTGGAATCCCCTGGCATGATTCTAACTCCATCATTCGGGGCAAGTCCAATTTTGCATGTCCCCAATTGTAGATTTCCTCCCTCTCTTTTTCTCATTTTTATATTTAACCAGGATCCCTTTTCAGTTAAGATTTTAACACCTAAGAATAATTGTGTGTTAATTACAGAGTTCAAGCATTAGTACTAGAACAAAAAAAAATACTAAGATGGATAAAGTATTACATTGTACATCAACAGTCAGCACAAGATCTGATCAAGTCAGTGTTTCTCATAGTGTCCAATTCACTTCCACAGGTTTCCCCTTTGGTGCTCAGTTAGTTGTAACCGATCAGGGAGAACAAATGATATTTGTCTCTTTGGGACTGGCTTAATTCACTCAGCATAATGTTTTCTAGATTGCTCCATCTTGTTGCAAATGACCGGGTTTCATTGTTTTTGACTGCTGTATAGTATTCTAAAGAGTACATGTCCCATAGTTTCTTTATCCAGTCTACTGTTGATGGGCATTTGGGTTGGTTCCAGGTCTTAGCTATTGTGAATTGAGCTGCAATAAACATTAATGTACAGATGGCTTTTTTGTTTGCCAAATTAATTTCCTTTGGTTAAATTCCAAGGAGTGGGATGGCTGGGTTGAATGGTAGGGTTCTATTCAGGTTTCTGAGGAATCTCCAGACTGACTTCCACTGTGGCTTAACCAGTTTGCATTCCCACCAACAATGGGTTAGTGTCCCTTTTTCCCCACATCCTCTCCAGCATCTATTTTTGGTAGATTTCTGAATGTGAGCCATTCTCACCTGGGTGAGGTGAAACCTCGTTGTGGTTTTGATTTGCATTTCTCTGATGGCTAGTGATCCTGAACATTTTTTCATATGTCTGTTGTCCATTTTGATTTCCTCTTTGGAAAGATGTCTGTTGAGGTCTTTGGCCCATCTCTTAAGTGGGTTGTTGGTTTTGATGTTGTGGAGTTTCTTGATTTCTTTGTAGATTCTGGTTATCAACCCTTTATCTGTAGTATAGTTTGCAAATATTTTTTCCCATTCTGTGGGTTTCCTATTCACTTTCCTGATTGTTTCTTTTGCAGTACAGAAACTTCTCAGTTTGATGCAATCCCAATAGTTAATTTTGGCTTTGACTGCCTGTGCTCCTGGGGTATTTTACAAGAAGTCTTTGCCAGTGCCTATATCTTGCAGGGTTTCTCCAATGCTCTCTAGTAATTTGATGAGGTCAGGTCGTAGATTTAAGTCTTTAATCCATGTTGAGTGAATTTTTGTGTAAGGTGAAAGGTAGGGATCTTGCTTCATGATTCTGCACATGGAAATCCAGTTTTCCCAGCACCATTTATTGAATAGACTGTCCTTACTCCAGGGATTGTTTTGGATCCTTGATCAAAGAGTTTGCTGTAGATGTTCGTTGATTTCTGGTGTTTCTGTTCTGTTCCATTGGTCTATCCACCTGTTTCTGTACCAGTACCATGCTGTTTTGATAACTACTGCCCTGTAGTATGTCCTGAGATCTGGTATTGTGATGCCTCCGGCTTTGTTTTTGTTGTACAAGATTGCTTTGGCTATTCGAGGTCTCCTGTGTCTCAATATGAATTTCAGCATCATTTTTTTCCAGATCTGAGATGAATGCCTTTGGTATTTTGATTGGTATTGCATTGAATCTGTAAATTGCTTTTGGGAGAATGGACATTTTGATGATGTTGATTCTTCCAATCCATGAGCATGGAAGATTTTTCCATTTTTTGGTATCCTCTCCTATTTCTTTCTTTACGGTTTTGTAATTTTCATCGTAGAGATATTTAATGTCCTTGGTTAAGTTTATTCCAAGGTATTTGATTGTTTTTGTAGCTATTGTGAATGGGATTGATCTTAGAAGTTCTTCCTCAGCTGTGGCATTGCCTGTGTATACAAAGGCTACTGATTTTTGTGCATTGATTTTATATCCTGCTACTTTGCCAAACTATTCTATGAGTTCCAATAGTCTTTTAGTAGAGTTCTTTGGGTCCCCTAAATAAAGAATCATATCATCTGCAAAGAGGGATAGTTTGAGTTCTTCCTTCCCAATTTATATCCCTTTAATTTCTTTTTCTTGCCTAATAACTCTGGCTAAGACTTCCAGAACTATATTGAATAGCAGTGGTGAGAGTGGGCATCCCTGTCTGGTACCAGGTCTCAGTGGAAATGCTTCTAACTTTTCCCCATTCAATAGGATACTGGCCGTGGGTTTTTCATAAATTGCTTTGATTGTATTGAGGAATGTTCCTTCTATACCCAGTTTGCTTAGGGTTTTCATCATGAAAGGGTGTTGTATTTTATCAAATGCTTTCTCTGCGTCTATTGAGAGAATCATATGGTTTTTCTTCTACAGTCTGTTAATGTGGTGTATCACGTTGATTGTTTTGTGAACATTGAACCATCCCTGCATAGCAGGGATAAATCCCACTTGGTCTGGGTGGATGATCTTTCTGATGTTTGTTGCAATCTATTGGCCAGAATTTTATTGAGTATTTTTGCATCTATGTTCATCAGGGATATTGGTCTGTAATTCTCTTTCAATGCTGCATCTTTTTCCGGCTTAGGAATTAAGGTGATGCTGGCTTCATAGAAAGAATTTGGGAGGATTCCCTCTTTTTCGATTGCTCTGAATAGTTTGAGGAGAATTGGAGTTAATACTTCTTTAAATATCTGGTAGAATTCAGCCATGAATCCTTCTGGACTTGGGCTTTTCTTTGTTGGGAGGGCCTTTATTACTGTTTCAATTTCTGTGTCAGTTATGGGTCTGTTTAGGTTTTCTATGTCTTCCTGGTTCAATTTAGGTAGGTTGTATGTGTCCAGGAATCTATCCATTTCTGATAGATTTCCCTGTTTGCTGGCATACAAGTCCTTGTAGTAATTTCTGATGATTCTTTTTATTTCTGTGGTGTCTATTGTTACATTTCCTTTTTCATCTCTGATTATATTGATTTGGGTGTTTTCTCTTCTTTTTTTAGTTAGTTGGGCCAATGGGGTGTCAATTTTGTTTATTTTTTCAAGAAACCAGCTCCTTGTTTGGCTGATTTTTTTAATTTTTTTTTTGATTCAATCCTGTTGATTTCTTCTCTAATTTTAATTATTTCTCTTCTCCTACTAGCTTTGGGTCTGGTTTGCTGCTGATTTTCTAGATCCTTGAGATGAACTGAAAGCTCATTTATTTGGTGCCTCTCCAATTTCTTGATGTAGGCACCTATTGATATAAACTTTCCTCTTAACACTGCTTTTGCTGTATCCCATAGGTTTTGGTATGATGTGCTGTTATCCTCATTTACTTCCAGAAAATTTTTGATTTCTCTTTTAATTTCTTCTATGACCCATTGTTCATTCAGAAGCATGTTATTCAGTCTCCATGTGTTTGCACGTGCTCTAGGGATTCCCGAGTTGCTAATTTCCAACTTCATTCCTTTATGGTCTGAGAAGCTGCATGGTATGATTCCAATTCTTTTGAATTTGCTGAGGCTTGCTTTATGGCCTAGTATGTGGTCAATCCTAGAGAAGGTTCCATGTACTGCTGAGAAGAATGTAAATGCTTTCTGTGTAGGATTGAAAGTTCTGTAGATATCTGTTAGGCCCATTTGAGCTATAGTGTCATTTAAATCTACTGTCTCCTTGTTGATCTTCTGTCCTGTTGATCTGTTTATTTCTGAGAGTGGAGTATTGAAGTCCCCCAGTACTATTGTATTGGGGTCTAAGTCTCCCTTTAATTCCCTTAGCAAGTCTTTTTAATAAACCAGTGCCCTGTAATTAGGTGCATATACATTGATAATAATTATATCTTCCTGTTGAATGGATCCCTTAATCATTAAATAGTGCCCCTCTTTGTCTCTCCTGATAGTTTTTGTGGTAAAATTTATGTTATCTGATATTAAGATAGCTACGCCCGCTCTTTTTGCATTTCTGTTGGCATGGTATATCTTTTTCCAGCCTTTCACTTTCAGTCTGTGTGCATCTTTGTTAGAAAGATGTGTTTCTTGTAAGCAGCAAATAGATGGGTTTTATTCCTTAACCCAATCAGCCAACTGGTGTCTTTTAATTGGATTGTTCAGGCCTTTAACGTTTAATGTGACTATCGATAAGTAGTAACTTTGCCCTGCCATTTTGGGTTTCCTGTGATCTTTTGCTGTGAAGTTTCCTTCCATTACCTTCTTTCATATTGATGACCCTGTTTCTGTGTGTAACACATCTTTAAGTATCTTTTGCAGGGCTGGGCGAGTGGCAACAAATTCTTTCAATTTCTGTTTGCTGTGAAAGGTCTTTCTTTCACCTTCATACACAAATGAGAGCTTTACAGGATATAATATTCTGGGCTGGCAGTTTTTCTCTCTTAGTACTTGGGCTATATCTCGCCATTTCCTCCTCGCTTGTAGGGTTTCTGATGAGAAGTCTGCTGTGAGTCTAATTGGGGATCCTCTGAGAGTGGTCTGACGTTTCTCTCTTGCACATTTTAAGATCTTTTCTTTATGTTTCACTGTGGTGAGTTTGATTACAATGTGTTGTGGTGAGGATCTCTTTTGGTCATGTTTATTAGGGGTTCTATGAGCTTCCTGTATTAGGATGTCTCTGTCCTTCTCCAAACCTGGGACATTTTCTGCTAGTATCTCTCTGAAAAGGCCTTCTAATCCTTTCTCCTTCTCCATGCATTCAGGAACTCCTATGACCCGAATGCTAGGTTTTTTAATAGTATCCTGTAGATTACTGACAATATTTTTTAGATTTCTAATTTCCTCTTCTTTTCTTTGGTTTGCCTGTTTCCTTTCCTGTTCTCTGTCTTCTAAGTCTGACATTCTATCTTCTTCTTCACCCATTCTGTTTTTAAGGCTCTCTAATGTGTTTGTCATTTGATCTATTGAATTCTTCATTTCATTATGATTTCTCGTCACTATCACAGTTTCTTGTTCTACTAGTTGTTTCATTTCATTTTGATTCCTCCTTAATATTTCATTTTCACGAGAGAGATTTTCTATCTTGTCCATCAAGGATTTCTGTAGTTCAAGAATTTGTTTTTGAGAGCTTCTTAATGATCTTACCAATATTTTGAGATCTGCTTTTTGCATTTCTTCTATGTCATCATCTTCATAATCTTGAATTGGGGTGTCTTTTTCATTTGGGGGCATCATAGTGTCTTCCTTGCTCTTGTTACTTGGTTTCTACGTTTGTTTGGCATCTTGGAGGTGTTCTTTGTTTCCTTCACTGTGGTGTTTTATCTCATTATACTATGACTCTATAGTATGTGGACTGCCTGCTTTTGATGGATCCTTAGAGGCTTTGCTGGGTTTGGCCAAAGAGCTCTGTTTGGTTCTTCAGGGTTAAAAGTGAACCCAAAGTGACTCACCCAGATTGTTCTCTGGCTTGCTCTCTCTGTTTTTTTTTTTTTTTTTTTAGACTCAAGTGGGAAGAAATTTCACACAGCTCACAGGTTGCCTAGGTTAAGGAGTTTGTTTTACATATGTAAAATGGTGCCTACTCTTTCTAAGGTAAGTTGCGAGAGAGTCTAGTGACCCTGCTGGTTCCCCCTATTTATTCGCTTTTTTTTTCTCTCCTCCAGTCAGCCTGGTACACCCCCCCCCCCCCTTCTGACTTCAGACCATGCTCTAACCTTCCTAGCCAGTGTCTGGGGTTACCTCTCCTTCCAGTGCCGGGGCTCAAATTCTGCGGCTGGGCTTCTGTGGCTGGGCTGGCTGGGTTCCCCGCTCCTGCGGCTCCTCTCTCGTGGCTCCGGTCCCGCGGCGTGGCTCGGTGCGGCAGTGGGCCACCTTGCTCTCCCTGTAGGTCTTCTGTGTCACATTCACTAGATCCGGAAGAGTTTCCTCTGCAGTTTTTTTTTTCTGAGTCTCTTCCTGGGGGTACAGTAACTCCACTTTTGTTAAACTATCTTTTCCCAAACTGCTGGTGCACGCTCTCACTCTTCCGCCATCTTGGCTCCCTCCCATTTATTTTTGTTGTCCCTAGGGAGTACTTTAGTTCTACTGTTGCTCCATCCTTGCATTATTTCACTATTTTAATCATATTTGTTAATATGTCTGCCTTTTTATTAAGATTTATTTATTTATTTGAAAGACAGAGTGACAGAGAGAGGTAGAGACAGAGAGACAGGTCTTCCATCCATTGGTTCACTCCCCAGATGGCCATAATGGCTGGAGCGGTGCGGATCCGAAGCCAGGAGCCAGGAGCTTCCTCCAGGTCTCCCACATGAATGAGGGGCCCAAGGACTTGGGCCATCTTCTACTGCTTTCCCAGGCCATAGCAGAGAGCCAGATTGGAAGAAGAGCAGCTGGGACTAGAACTGGCGCTCATATGGGATGCCGGCACTTCAGGCCAGGGCTTTAACCCACTGTGCCACAGCACTGGCCCCTATATGTCTGCCTTTATTCTGCACTCTTTTTCTCTTCATTCCCTTGGTTCTTGTCTGGTTTTGAAGACATCAAACATAATATGCTAAACCTTTACTTTTCCTACTGTTTTTCCCTGCTCATTTTTTTTTAAAGTTTACTTATTCAATTGAAAGTCAGAGTTACAGAGAGATTCTTACATCTGCTGCTTTACTTACCAACTTGCTGCAATAGCCAGAGCAGAGCTAGGCTGATGCCAGGAGCCAGGAGCTTCTTGCAGATCTCCCACATGGGTTGCAGGGTTCCAAGTACTTGGGCCATCTACCACTGCTCCTCCAAGACCATTGCAGAGAGTAGAATACAAAGTGGATGCTGCTACTGCAGGCTATGGCTTTACCTGCTACGCATAATACTGGCTCCTGCTTGTCCATCTTATGCAGACAGAGATTCTCAAGCCCTAACATTTTTCAATAGATGGTTTCTTGGTTTCATGTCTAATCTGTTTCTCACCTAACTGCAGACAGTTTCCATTCTAGCTTTGTATTCAAAGGCAGATATATCGGTAAAGATCCTATGATTTTTTTCAATGATTAGTTCAGAAAAGCTGGATTAAGTCATCCTTTTCATGAAGAGCGACATCTCAGTGAATACTCCCTAATATAGAATCTGTTTCCCCCAAAGTTTAGGACAGACCAGGGGGGGTAAGAAAAGACTTTCATATACATGACTAGGATTTGTCCTTTTTATTCTGAATTTACAGTTATAGGTGTGTTCTAGAATGGGATTTGTCAATGATGGCATTTTAATATTTTGGGTCAGATAATTCTTTGTTGTGGGGACTATCCTGTGTGTTGTATCATGATTTGCTCTCGCTCTAGTGTCTAACCAGTAGACACAAGTGGTATCACTCCGTACCTAACTGTGTCAATTCAAAATATCTCCAGACTTTGCCAAACATTCCTGAGGAATGAGAGAAAAATGGTCTTTCCTTCTTCTAATTGAGAATTAATGCTATTGAATATAAGAACATATATTCATTTGTTCAGTAGCTACAGTGGATTGGCTTCTGGGCCTGCCAGGAATATCAACATCCACAGATACTCAAATGTTTTATAAAAAATATGTAGCATTGGGGGCCAACACTGCGATGCAGTAGGTTAATCCTCCACCTGCGGCACTGGCATGCCAGTTCTAGTCCTGGCTGCTCCTCTTCTCATCCAGCTCTCTGCTGTGTCCTGGGAAAGCAGTGAAAAATGGCTCAAGTCCTTGGGCCCCTGTACCCACTTGGGAAACCTGGAAGAAGCTCCTGGCTCCTGGCTTTGGATCGGCACAGCTCTGGCCGTTGGGGCCATTTGGGGAATGAAACAATGGAAGGAAGACATTTCTCTCTAAATCTCCCTCTAACTGTAACTCTACCTCTCAAATAAATAAAATAAGTATTAAAAAAAAGTATTGTATTTTCGTGCAACCTATGCATGTCCTACCACATAATTTATACCATTTCTATGTTAATTTTATTGTTTGATGCAATGTAAGTGCTGTATGACTAGTTGTTTTACTTTATTATTTAGAAAATAATGACAAAATTTATACATTTTCAGTTCACATAAATTTTTTTTCAAATATCTTCAATCTATTTGTGGTTAAAACTATGGATACAGAACCCATGGATATGGCTCACTATCTTTCCAAACCCATAATAAATGGTAAGTATTTTAGGAAAGTTTCTCCAAAAGTTTATTATACTTTCTGTCTGGGTTCTATTGTACTGTTTGTACTGTTGTCAATAATTTTCATGACTGCATAGGCATTTGGTTGAATATGCAAATGAATTGTATGATGAATTACTTTCTTGTTGCTATATTTTTTAATTCAGTATTCATCTGCCCAATAATCGTTGAGCACATAATATTTATAGTGCACTCTGCCAGTATGTGGAACAATAAGCTGAGTAAGGCATGTACCTCATCAATTCTTCTTTTAGAAATTTGTCTTAAGAACTGTACAAGTGACTGTCTTCTTTAAATTTCTTGCTCTTTCATATTCTGTCTTGCATACAAAATATTTTATTTGTTTTTAAAGTTTCTTGTGTACCATTGAATTCATTTTGACAAATACATGCATCACAGTCAAGATATAATATTTCCATCACTCCAAAACTCCATCATGCTTCTTTGTAGCCAACCTCTTTCCCTCATACCTGGATCCTGGCAGTCACTGACAGTTCACTGACAGTTTGATTAAACTTAAACTCTAGTTTGCCTTTCTATAATTTCATATGAATGAAATAATAAGCCTGGACTCATTTTTGCCTGTTTCTTTCGTGGAGGATAATGATTTTCAGGTCATGGGCATCATAGTGTGTGCTTTCATTGCTGGGTAGTAGCCTATTGTGTTAATGAAGCAATGAAGCATGGGTTCTGTCTATTCACTAGCTGATGGATGTTTGAATTGTTGTTGGATTCAATCTGGATTCTCCTACATGTTATCTAGATGCAGTATTTGTCAGTACCTTATAATGCCATTTACAAGTTTCCAGAGGAGAATAAAGTGCATGACATCCTTTAATTATTTGACAGTGAGTGCTGTTTCCTCTAAAGAATATTTTGAGATGATTAGTCTATGGCATAGTCTTTGGGAAATATTCATCTACATGTTTCTCTATCATCCAAGATTGGATGACTTTGATCTTAATATCTTCAACTCTGACATTTTACAGAGCTTCATTCCCAATATTCAATTCCACTTGTTTATCTCCAGACTGAAACCCTAGAAATAACTTCAAACTCAGTGCTTCTTCTAAGGTATCCCTCACTCCCAAAATAAAGTACAATGCCTGTCTTCTCTGTGTGCCTTTAATGCTGTTCTGTCTTAAGTCTATCTGGTGAAGGTTACTCATTTGTTAACATTCTATCTGTGGGAGACCAGGATTAGCACCTGGCTCCTGCCATCGGACCAGTGCGGTGCGCCGGCCGCAGCGCGCCTACTGCGGCGGCCATTGGAGGGTGAACCAACGGCAAAAAGGAAGACCTTTCTCTCTGTCTCTATCTCACTGTCCACTCTGCCTGTCAAAAAAAATAAAAAAATAAAAAAAAGACATTCTATCTGTCCTGTTAGACAATGAAATCTCAGATGCAGGGTCTAGGCCTCTTTGTTGCTCTTTTTTCCAGAATCTGAAATGGGATTAGTGTCCAAAAGATTTTTTTGAATTGAGTTTAAAGCACAAATACCCTGGAAAAATGTAATGCCATTGATATTTATTAAAAAAAATCTTTAGCTCATTTTTCCACATACTTAAATTGAGGTTTAGGGATGGATTTGATAGCTCTGGAAACTTTGTTTCCAAGACACTGCTGGCACTATCAGAATTATTAAATCATTCCAGTTTGTCTTTGGCAAATACAGTCCCCTTTTTTGTGTTTCTTCCTTTACTGTTAATACTCTACAATATCTCATTTGAAGTCTCTTATTTTAGTTTTTACTTTTTGCCAGTCTTAGGGGTTTCAGGTTGGCTTGGATCCAGTGTTATGATTAAACATTTGTTTCTTACAGAGGGAATTGATTCTTTTGTTCCATGTTGCTCAATTCAAGATTCAATCATGAGGGTATTTGGAAGGATGTATTGAAGTTTCATGTGTTCAGTGAGAACCTTACCTTACTAGATAATCATTGCTTTGTAAGAGTTCAAGAAACTAACAATTCCTTTCTCTTAATTAAAACTCCCTACCATATAGCACTTTTGATTAAACTCAAATTAGAATAAACATCAGGACTCCATTTTGGGGAGTCCACTGACTCTTGTCACAATTTATGGCTGGGTGGCTGGGTTGAGAAATGTCATTTCTCTCTCTCTCTCTCTCTCTCTCTCTTTCTTTCTCTCTTTCACTCTTATAGGTATGTTGCAGGTTCATTTATCTTTGAGTTCAAGTGCAGTGAGATACAGACAAAGACAATCTGCTGAGCATTAGGGGACAATATTAAGCAGGCATCTTGAGGAAACTGCAAGTATTTCTACCTTATCGGGATTTCTGATTCCAGGTCCTTTACTTGGGAACTTTTGAGCTATTTTGATGTCACTCATAAAATGTTTCATTTCTGAAATTGCTAGATTCCAGAGAAATCAGTAACCATTTTTTGGTATAATACATAAGAAGAAAACTGTAGATTAGATTCTGTTGATTGTAAAACTAAGTGCGTCAAATTTCTTTTCTGTTTTCAACCATGACTTCTCTTTTGTCAAGAAAAAGTGAATGTTCACTTTCTGTTCTTACAAGTCTGTGTGAAAAATATGAGGTCTCAGAGGATGTATCCTTGTAGGGCACACATGCCTACTTTAACTTCTTTGGTATGTTCTGTGTCTGCAACTAGCATCTCTCAAAGGTCATAAACCTCAACCAAAAATATTTATATAATACTCCCTTGGTTACATTGGATAGACATCTAAGTCACTACGCTGTATATGATAGGAGACATAATTTATCAAAGCAGGCCTTATCCACAATGTACTGAAGTGCTTTCCAAAGGGGTCTCCAACAGCACTAAATGTGCACAGAAATATAAGTTGTCTATTTACGTCTATTTATTGATTTATTTATATGAAAGGCAAATAGACAGAGACGAGATCTTCCACCTACTGGTTCACTCTCCAAATGCTACTGGTTCACTTCCCAAATGCCCATAGTCCTAATCCTAGCTGAAACCAGCAGGCTGGAAGTCAATCCAAATTTCCCATGTGAGTGGCAGGGTTCCAAGAACCTGAGCCATAATCTGCTGCCACTCAGTGTACACATTATCAGGAAGCTGTATTGGAAGTGAAGCAATGACCTGAATCCAGCCATTCTGATATGGATGCAGACATCCCTAGTGGTGTCTTCAACACTGCCAAATGCCTGCCCCATATTTATGTCTATTCAGAGAGGATAATGGAGGTGATGGTCTATGGAGGAATAAAGAATGCTACTGAGAAAGCAATGCGGACTTTCACTTCAATACTCATCATCTCTGATGAAGAAGTGAAAAACATAGGACTAATACTTTGTTCAAGTTGCAAAGATGATAACGTGTTATTTATGTCATGTATACTGTTTATTTGTTCGCTTATTCAAAATGCTTTCTTCCCTAGAGGCAAATTTCAGACATTTTGGAAAAGTTTTTGGACAGGAAAGGAAAAAAAAAGTATGAGTTAATGTATATAAAGCACTGAAAAACACATGCCAAAAAGTAGGAACTCCGTGTTTGCTATTATTTTTAATTAATTAGTTAATGAATTAATTTGAATGAGTAACAGAGAAAAGGAGGAAAGAGAGAATGAGAGACAGAGAGAGAAGAAGAGAGAGAGAAAGATCTTCCAACCACTGATTCACTCCCCCAAATGCCTAGAACAGCTAGAACTGGCACGGGGAGCCTGGAACTCCATTCAGGTTTCTCATGTCAGTGGCAGGGACCTGAGTACTTGGGTCATTATTCACTGCCTTCCCAGGTGCATTAGAGGGAAGCTAGATCAGAAGTAGAGTAGCTGGGCCTCAAGCCAGAACTCTGATACAGGATGCAGGCATCTGAAACAGCAACCTAACTTGCTGCACAACACCCACTCTTGTGTTTACTATTATTGTACCTAAAATTTCCACTGTCAATATAGTTAACATTAAATTGATATTGGTTATCTATTGCATGCAATAGGCTGTATCATAAGCCAAAAGATTCACAAATATGGCATACATAATACTTTTACACAAATGCTTTGCACATTAATTTTTATGAAATGCACAAAATGAAAATGAAGACTATAAAGCTGTCTGGTAAATGGCTGGGGAGTTCTTAAGGTAAGACAGCATCAGAAATTGAGGATAAGGAGAGGTCCTCATGGCCCCATGTTAGCGATAGATTGATTGGTTATATTGGAGGGATATTTTAGAGGGGGTGGTAATCATTTCAGGAAGGGGAAGAGGAAGAAATGGAAACAGAACTATACCAAATATTTATAGGCTGGCCGTACTGACATCCAGGCTAATATGAGATTAAAAAGGAATGCCAGAATCAGAGGTCTGGGCTTGATTCCATTTAGTCACTGAAATTTTCAGAGCATAGATAAGCCAGGTTGATATTTGTGTTTCAGGAGATTAATATGGAAATTAAATATAGAAATATTTTTTAGGGAGAGATACTGGTAGGTAATAGGTAAATAAGAATGTAGCAGTAGAAATGGAATGGAAAGATCAATGAGATGAACAATGACAAGAAAGAATCATCATGTTACATTGTGTTGATGAAACACAATTTTTTAACTAAGATTTTTATTTAATTATTTGAGAGGCAGAAAGATAAATTCCATCCACTGGCTCACTCCCTGAAACAGCCAGGGCCAAGATGAATCCAAGCCAAGAGCTAAAAACTCAATGCAGGTCTCCCACTGGGATGGTGGAAGGAACCCATCTACTTGAATCATCGCCTGTTTTTACATTGCAGGTTCTGCATTAGCAAAAGCAGAGCTGGGATTTGAATTCTGGCATTCTGATATAGAATGTGGTCAGCTTAAGTACTAGGTGAAATCAAACCCCATTACTATTTTTATTTACTTTGTGTACTGGAGTAAATCCCTTTATTTACAGAAAATTTGAATTTTTTAAGGGTTATGGTCAATTTTTCATAAACATTAATTTTGTTTCTGTGTTAAATTAATTAACTAAATAATTATAGATGGAAGAAATAGCAGTAATCAAGTGTTACTAGTTCAGTGTATATTTTGAAATCTGGTACTAGAACTTAGGCTTTAAATTAGGCTGACCGTGATTCATTTATAGTCTTTGCAGCTTACTTATGTGAATTTGGGCAAATTATATAATTTTTAAACTGCATATTTCTCATCTTAAAATGCTGATAAAACTTTCTTCATGCATTTACTATGAGGATGAAATAATGTATTTAAAATGCCCAGACATAGATATAGGTTGTAATAATTATGTAGTAAACGTTAAATACCATTGATGTCAGGAAAGTAAGGTAAAAAAAGTGGAAAGCTAACATCATTGACAAGATTATCTCAATGCCTGAAAAAATGCATTTAATTTTTCCAGCTTCAAGAACCTTATAATCTTTTTATTTTCCTACTATCTCACTGGTCTGTCCTTTAAAACTTTGATTTACTCCCTTTCTCTTTCAGCTCTTTTTATTGGTGTGATCTGGGGTTCAGTTCTTGGATCTCTACCTCGCATGACCCCCTTGGTGATTCCACCCACTCTTTTGACTTTAAATATCAATGTGCTGTTGACTTCTGTGATATTTCCAAAGATAGGTTGTCAGATTCTATGATAGTCTTTCTTTCAAGGGTTGAATTTAATTCCAATTAAGTGGTAGCTATTTTCTAATGACTAGAACATAACAAAATGATGAAATGTCTCTTTTCTTTTGAGATTAGCACTACTGTCTTGGGATCTCTCCCTTCCTCTCTCTCTCCCTCTTCATCAATTGCTCTACGTGAAGGTAGGCTAGGAGAAGTCCTAGAGTGAGGAACTGAGGCATTCTCTCGCTGGCCAGAAGAGTGAGTTTGTAAACACTGTCCGGCCTCAATCAGTCTTCTGGGACCATAGCCTTAGCAACAACATGGTCATGAGAAGTCCTGAGGTAGATTCACACAACTGAGCCATATCTCAATTTCTGATATTTAGAAACAACATGAGACAACACATATTTAGGTTTATTTTAAGATACTAAGATTTGGTATAATTCTTTCCACAGCAATAGGTAGCTAATGCAATTCCTGTGTTTGTAGCTCCATCCAGATGTCTCTTCTGAACCCAGACATGTGTAGCCGATTGTCCACCTGAATCTCTACTTAGAAGTATGATACACATCTTGGTTTTGACATGTTTAGAACCAAACACATGTTCTTTGTTCTCATTTTCCCCATACTCTATGCAAAAATTCCCATAATAGTTTCTAGAAAGTGCTAAGTTACTAAATCTTGGATAAATTCTTGATTTTTCTCATTTTTCACTTTTCCTTACACTGGAGTTAACTTATACTGGAGTGAATTTATACTTAAGTTCTTTTGGCTCTACTGGCAAAATATATTGTGAAGTGAACATGTTTCACCATCTACTGCTACCACCTGAATACAAGCCAATCTCACTTATTTCCTGGTTTATTACAAGAAATCCATTTTTGTCTCTCAGTTTTTATTCATCCCTCCTTAATTCACTTTAATCATATATTTTCCATACAGAGGGCAGGGTTATCCTCTGAAAGCTTATCCTTATCCTTTTAAAACATGAGTCAAATTTCCAGTACCAGTAATGATGGAGTTGCTTGTATTTTACTGGCCTACCTGCGATGGAAATTATAAGCCTTGGACAAAACATTTTTCATAAAGCTTTTTAAAGTCACTGGGGGACAATAAAAAATAGACACAGAAAGATTTGGCATTGAAAAAAGAGAACCCCCACACTGAGTGACAGCCATATTTACATTGAGAGCAATACCTTATCAACTTGTGTGGCAGTTGGATAAAATTAAGCAAAAGTCGTGGTTTTATTGATCTCTGATGTCAGAGAACAGAGTTAGGGGCTTACAGAATGACTAGAAATTAAATGGAGAAATTTCAGAAAGGAAGAAGTTAAAGACACAGGATCCCCCCAAACTTATGCTTAAACTCTCTTGAAATAGAAGAGTTCATTGGAAGTTAACACTTGAAGACTGGAAGCATAGATTTAAGCTATTGCCTCGTTGTTGGGTAGACAAAGTTTGGTGTTTGTGTCTTGCCAAGTGAGAGGGACTTGGTAAAAAACTCAGACTTTCCATTGTAAGTCATGACATTCCCCAAATTAAATGTAAGTACTATGTTCCCTGAATAACAGATATTCCTCAAGGCTAAGAACAAAGCCACAACAGATTTGGCCCAACAAAATATAAAGCTAAGCTTTCA
Source organism: Lepus europaeus (assembly GCF_033115175.1). Lineage (NCBI taxonomy): Eukaryota > Metazoa > Chordata > Mammalia > Lagomorpha > Leporidae > Lepus > Lepus europaeus. The sequence continues at coordinate 112,645,295 of NC_084829.1, forward strand.
AGAACTCAGTGTGACCAGTCAGTAATTTAATTGGCTCCCAGAAATAACAAATGAACAAGTAACCAATCAGCTAAACAAAAACACCACTTCTGGAAGATAATAGAATCCAGAGACTCTGTCCACAATACCAAGTATGCAACAAAATTTAATTTGATTTGTGAATATACAGGAAAATCTGAACCATTATCAAGCATAAGAGCAATCAGTATACCATGGAAATAAGTAGACAAGACATTAAAGTCAAGACTTTAAAGCATGTATCACAGGAACTTAATTTAAAAGATGTTAAAATGAATAAATATATGGGGAAATCAGTGCAGAGAAATTTATAAAAATCAAATAGAAGTTCCAGAAATGAAAAATTTAGTATTTGAATTTTTTAAGAAAAGTTTCCATGGATGGATTTAGCCGCAGATTGAAGTTGGCAGACCAAAAATTCTGGTAGACAGACTTACGGTCTTTCAAAGTTGCCTGTTCCCTGGAACCTGTGAATATTGAACTTCACAGGGAAAATGGAATTGTGCCAGTGAAATTAAGTTTATAAACTGTAAAACAGGGATTTTATTTATACTGGCTTGTCCAGGAAGGCTCAGAGTAATCACATGATGCTTGAAAGTAAAAGTTGGTCAGAAATGAGACAATGGCAGGAGATAGACAAAATATGAGCGTGAAAAAAATATGATTCACTGTTGCTGATTTTGAAGACAGAGGGAGGAGACTGCATCCCAAGGTATGCAAATAATTTTACCAGTTGATCCTCAGCAGAAAGACAGCAGAGAAACTGGGGCTTTGGTTTCAACACCATAATGAACTGAATTCTGACAACAACTTAAATGAACAAGGGAACAGTCTTACCCAGAGCTTCCAGAAAGGAACACAGCTTTGTTGACACTTCAATTTCACATCAGTAAAAATAGTGTCAAGTTTCTGACACAGGACACTGTAAAATATATGGGTTTAAGATTCTAAGTTTGTGGCAATTTGTTTTGGTGTCGATGGAAAATTAGTAGAAATGAGTCAGTAAACTTCAAAATAGATCGATATAAAAAGTCAGAAAATTATTTTCTTTAAATGTTGGACCTAAGTTCCCCAAGTTTGGTGAACAACATAAATGTATAGTTTCAAGAAGCTTATATAGTTCACAGAAAGAAGTACATTTACGCATATCATAGTTACTTATGTAAATGAAAAAATTATGTAAATGAAAAAATTATGTAAATGAAAAAAAGAAAGAAAATACTAAAAGAAAAAAATATTGAAAGCAACAAGAAAACAAAAGTCATGTATACAAGGGAACACTTAACGTTAACAGGGTGAATTATCATCTGAACATTGACTATCAGGAGACCTTGGAAGAACACTGCATTTCCATCACATGATAAATGAGCAATTATATACATGTATGGGGAAAGGTGAATCTGAACCTCACCTCACACTACATACAAAAATAAGATGTGGTATAGTTTTAAATTAATTAAGAACATAGCATAATAAACCTCTTAGAAGATATTTATAATGTTTTTGTGGCCTGGGCAGAGATCAAACTTTTTTAGAGGACAAATTTCATTAAACATAGAAGAAAGTAATCATAAATTGGGGATTATCAGAATTAAAAACTAGTCTCAATTTTTTTGCACTATAAGGAAAATAAGTCAAAACATGGCTTGGGAAAATATTCAAAATATATATATTTATACACACATATATGTGAATTCATACATATTCAGAATGCTTAAACTATTCCTTTAAATCCATGAAATAAAGACAAGTAATCTTTGAAGATAAAGAAAGGTAGAAAAGTATATTAGAAAGTGCTGAATACAAATGATCAAGGAAATTTCACTTGAAACTGTATTGCTAGGCTATCTAAATCAACCAAAATTTGTTTTCAAAACAGTGTTGACAAAGATATGTAGTAACTGGGACATATACATTGCTGGTAGCAGGATGTGGAACAGCTAATCTGGAAAATATTGCTAGTTTCTTAGAAAATTAAACATCTAATGATCATTTAACCATTCCACTTTTAGGTATTTGCATATGTCTGAAGGATAACTTGTATAAGAATGTTCACAGAAGTTTTACTTCTAAGTCCCCACCCCACTAAATCCCAGAAAGTATTCAAATATCCATCAATGGATTAAAATTCCAAATTATAGTATATTTGTATGGTGAAATGCCACTTAGAAATTTTAAAAATACCAATAGAAATAATAATATAAATTAATTTCAAAAAGATTATGTTAAATGAAAAAACTAACAAAAAAGAAACTACTCTTTAATACTCTTTATATGAAGTTCAAGAGCAGCAACATAGAGTGAAAGAAATAAGGAAACTAGTGTTTGTGAAGGTAGAGATGGACAACCAGGACATAAAAGAAATTTCTGGGAGACAGAACTGTTCTCTATTATATTATGGAGAAAGTTTATTTGAGTATTTATATTTATAATGACATTGAATTGTACACATCAACTTGCATTCAAGTGTAACATTTACCTTAATTCAGTCAATAATTATACAACAAAATAAATAAATAAAAAGGTCATATTGATTTATAATGCTATAACAGCTCCTCAAACATAATAAATAATAATTATCTTGACATTCCTCTGTGGCATATATATTGAAAAAATAAGGCAAATAAATCTTTTCTCCAATAAGATTTCAGAAAAACTTTTCACCTCTAATTATATGTGCCTATGCATTTGGTATCACTTGGAAGAAAGAAAAGGAGAGAGAAAAATTATGACAGCACTAATTGATAGTTTTTGGAGCAGAAGTGTCACAGGAAGGTACATAAAGGTCACTCACATATATCTTTCTTGATGGAAAGTTGAAACTGGGAAATTCATGCTTATGTTATTTGTTGCCTAATGGTAGAGTTTTCATTTCATATCTTTCAGTCAGAAAAGTAGCCAATATTAAATGATGTTTTCTAGATGAGTTCTCATGAGATGTTCGGATCCAGGTAATTCTCTTTCAGTTTTGCAGGTTACTCCAGTACATTGTATGTACTAAATTATAACCTTAAGTCCCTTAAATTCTTCCTCTCTCACTCCCTCACTCCCTTCTCATCACTCCTCCTTCCTTTCTTTCCCTCTCCCTCCCTCCCTTCCTCCCCCCTCCCTCCCTCTCCTTCTTTCCTTCCCCTCTTTCCCTTCTTTCTCCACCAACCATCTGTCAGGAGATATATTACAGTACTAGAAGAGTTAGAAATACATATTCTTACCAATAAGGAACTCCAGATGAATGGGCCAAGTATATATTTACATTGTAGTAGGAATTACTAATTTTTAAACCAGTTTCAGTTTTTTAGGCAACGTAAAAATGAATGTTGCTAAACATTATACTTAAACCGGTTTCAGTTTTTTAGGCAACGTAAAAATGAATGTTGCTAAACATTATACAATGTGCAGAACAGTCTCCCACTTCCTCTATGACAATGAATCATGTCTAAAGTGTCAATAGTATCAAGTATGAGAAACCCTGTGTTAGCATCATGTGACCAAGTTTGCTAGCATTTATGATTGTTTTTCTTCGGTCTCACTAAATCATTCTTTATTTTATTCTGTTTGTGAATTGTAGCATTTTTTAATGTTGAATATCTTATAGAGTCTTTTTTCATGCTCAATGAATATGTAGTTGATGGTACAAAAGATCACTGATATTTGAATAGTTCCTCAGTACATTTAAAGCTGTTTCACAACATGCTTCACAATGTTCTAATGATAGCAATAAACATGTATAAGTGAGAAGGCCATAGCTAAGAAAATCACAATAGTTTACATACCCAGAGACTTCATATTATAACTTTCTACTCTTAAAAAATGAAATTCCAGGTGCTGACAAATTTAGTACAAAGAAACTCAAAGGAGGATAGATCATTCCTTTGTCTTCATTAAGAATTATAACTCTTCTTCAAATGAAAAGAGATTAAAAATGAAATAAAAATTAATTATATTGTCTGTATTATTGACTGCAAATATTGCTATTTAAGGACATTAGGAGAATGAGCAAAATATAATCATAGATCATAAAAATGGACTAGGATATGATTTTGATAACAATCATGCAGATATACAAGATAATTTTCTTGGTTTGAGGTTTGTACACATTGAAGTAAATTGGGTGAGGGGCTGAGATGTTTGTAACCTGCTCTGAAATGATTTATATAAGAGAATAATAACATAAGTGTGGTAAAATGTTAATCACATGCAAAACTGAGCTGGTGGAATAAAGGATTTTTTGGTATTGTTTTTGAAGATTTTGTCCAAGTTTTTACCTTGTTTCATAATAATACTAAGATTTTTATAAAGGGAGAAGTATTAGTGTCTTCCAACTGCTGAGAAGACCCTGTGACAGGTATTTAGGTTACAAAGATGGATGATTTCAAGAAGTTTTACACCCTGTGTGAAAACAGCAAATTAAACAGGAATTATAAAGTAGTGTGACAAATCCTATAATCTAACAATCTACCATGCTTTCTCCTAAGCAAAGCTAGCTGTATCCTGTGTCCTCCTGAGCTATGATAGAGGACTGTGCACTTCAGTATGTTGCTTTAGGCCTTAGTCTTCCCTTTTACTTCTGGCCCATGCTTTACCTACGTGGCAACACATTAAACACATCCTTGGCCCATTGGCTTACTTTTCTTTTTTACTCAGTTTGTCCATTGTATTTGCTGAAAAAGAACCAGGATACACAGCATACACTTGAGTAGATTAGGACTGTAACTATGGGTTTTATTCTTCCCAATTTTCAATATCAACCAGATTATGATTTTTTGGATCCTGACACTTGGAATCTTTTTGTTCACATGAACAATTCCAGCATCTCATCCTAGTGTTTTCAATGCAGTAGTAAGAAGGAACAACTCAATGAAGATCGTATCTGAATTTCTGTCTACAGGAGAGAAAAAACAATTTAAAATCACTATGTACCAAGAGAGTTATTGGTGACAGTTGTGCAGTGGTAAAGGCAAAATATAAGTTGGCACTCACTGATCTAGTCTAAGGAAATAGATAAGTAAACTGTGTCCCAAGAAAGCCAACTCATTTTACTAAGATTACTTAACTATTAGGTCGAGCTTTATGATGGTGAGAAGGCTGCTCTTCATACTCCTACAGAGGGTCTTTCTAGCAGTTCATGGTTTTTGATTGCTACAGAAAGCAAGGGATTTTCTGGAAGCCTCTTCAGTGACATGTCCTCTGTTTAAAATCTTTTCACAGAGGCGAAGGCCTTCACATTGGGTCACAATCCTTGTTCAGTGCACAATTTCAGGAGACAGCGAATTTGCATATTCTACAAGAAATTAGAATCATCACATCCTATATTGAAAATATATATATATATATTAAAATCATACTCTTTTCAACTTTTTCATTTCCTAGATTTCTAGCATCATTATTCACAAATTATTTCTACCCCAAATTATTTTTTAAAAGATTTGATTTATGTATTTGAGAGGTAGAGTTACAGACAGAGGAAGAGACAGAGAGAAAGGTCTTCCATCTGCTGGTTCACTCCCTATATGGCTCCAACGACCAAAGCTGGGCCCATCTGAAGTCAGGAGCCAGGAGCTTCTTCCAGCTCTCCCATGTGGGTGCAGGGGCCCAAACACTTGGGCAATCTTCCACTGCTCTCCCAGGCCATAGCAGAGAGCTGGATCAGAAGAGGAGAAGCCAGGACATGAACTGGCATCCATATGGGATGCTGGCACCACAGGCAGAGGCTTAGCTTACTGCGCCACAGTGCTGGCCTCTATCTCAATTTCTTTATACTATCTTTACCCTTCAAAATCTCTTCAAGTTCCTTACTTTTTTCATTTTTTCTTTTTTTCCACAATTCTTTGAGTCTCTCATTGTCTTGCCAGTGGTGGCTTGCTACTGTCACACACTCTATATCCTACCTTTCTTCTTCCATAATGAGGGTTATCTGATGTACGCTTGTTCTCTTCTCTCCGTAGTTGATGTTATCAAAGTAATCCCTTGTTCCTACCTAACTTTAAACTTACAGGTTTAATCACTTATACAAGATACTTATTATAGTAAGTGTAGAAACAGAAACGTAAAACAAATAACATAAGAACAGGAGCTCTGTGAGTCCATTTTTCCTGAAATATTTCTGAATCTGTAGTTGATTTCATATGGTTAAAATCATATTTGAAATGTCCTCTTAGGTTGCTTATACATATTGGTTGGACTAACACAATGTAAGATAGTGTTCCAAAAGAAGTGGTGAGAATAAAAAATACACCTTTTGGCCCCAAAGTGACAGGATCTGGAACATGTGTCTAGGGAAATGGTAAAGAAACTTGATTATGTGGAAGGAAGACCAGAAGCACATAGCAATGAAACTCATCCTAGCAACAGTTTCACCCTGAATATGATGCCAGCATCCGCCTTAGCTGAATGGCATCTCACGTCTGTTATTCAGAAACCATCGCTGACTAATGCTGACTTGCATTGTCACATTTAATTTTGTTTTAAATGTTCAAATATTATTGAAAAAAGAAAAAAAAATGGAAAGGAAATAGTATTGAATGAAATTTTGCTATTTTGCTCTTATAGCTTTTTTTATTTCTGAATTCAACCCATTTTAAAGTTAATTAGCAGAGACGGCACTGTGGCATAGCAGGTAAAGCCACTGCCTGCAGTGCCGGCATCCCATATGAGTGCTGGTTCAAGTCCTGGCTGCTTCATTTCTGATCCAGCTCTCTACTATGGCCTGGGAAAGTAGTAGAAGATGGACCAAGTGCTTGGGCCCCTGCTCTTGCATGGGAGACCCGGAAGAAGCTCCTGGCTCCCGGCTTCAGATGGGCCCAGCTCTCTCTGTGTAACTCTGACTTTCAAATAATAAATAAATAAATCTTGAAAAAAATAAAGTTAATTAGCAAGAATTAATTTTTATCATTTAAGCAGGACAAATTTGATGTTTGATTGATTTACAAATACCGCACTCTTTCAGACTTACATGCTGTGCTTTGTTGGTCTCACTGCTGCATGCTATATTTCAAAACTAACCCTCTGTGATGGTGGAGGGTTTTTTGTTGCTATTTGTCTATCATATTTTCTTGACTAGGAAGTTGATGTAAATATATATATATATATATGCATACATATATTTATTTTATTGAAGATTATAAGTTACAAGATAAAGTTTGTCTTGTAAGACATGGTTTATTTAGTTTTTCTTTTTTTCTTTTTCTCATCAATATCCAACTAGACAACAAACATTTGAAATGAATAAATAGTGGAGAAAGAAAATAACAATAGATTTATATATACATTTCAAACATTATATACATATTCCCTTATGCATTGCTATAAGATTTTATGAAAACTTTTGCTTTAAGCGCATATATTTATTAGAATGTACTAATTAGATGTTCACTTTTAATGCTTCATTTTGTAAGAATTTTATTTTCATTGCATTCACTATGAAAAGCACATTTTCCTAAGTTATGTACTCTATCAGCAGGACCCAAAATGCCATAGGAAAGGAAGAAACTGCCGAGAAAAACATTGCATAATGGACACTTCAGCTGGTACATTCTTCAGTAAGTTATAGACTGAGATGACCAGGCATAGTGTGTTATTCATACCAATTTTAATTCTATTCACTTCAGCAAATAGTTTGTAATGGTCTAAAAATTTCTGAGACATTTGATTGAACTCTGCAGGGAATAAATAGGTGGATACACTTATCTTAAATGATTTAGTTAAGTTGAAGTTGGAGGAAGCAATAAAACTTGTCCATAAGTAACTATTATTACATGCAGTAGTGAGATAGGTTTTGTTAAAGAGTTATCACTACAGTGCTACAATCTGAACTCACACAGCAGATGCTATTCCTTTAGGGCCAAGCAGGGGGCTTATTAAACCTTTGTAGAGGAAAATATTTTTAAAAGGAAGTTTTAAAAGTAGAGTTAGGTGGCAAGGTATTAAAGGAGGGAAAAGTGTGAACCAATTGTAGTCTGATTATGGTTAAAGCTAATAGTGATGTGAAAGAGGGAAAAAGAAGTTCGAGTGTGTCAGCAGATCACATCAGAGTCTATGGATTTTTTTTTTTGTTTTTTCTCTCTAGGCATGATATAACAAGGAGTTACTAAAAACCTCTCTGCAATTTGGACCCAACATAACTATCAACTCTGACATTTTTTAGCTAACACAATGAGTAAAACCTTGCTAAATTCTAGAACTGAGGTTTGGGCACAGAATTCTAAGTGATAATACATGGCTAGGAAAAATAACACCATGAGAATAATATTTGGAGTGAACTAAAAAAAATGAAGTGAGGAACATTTTTCAATTTAGTTTTCGGTCCTAGCACAATCCTGATACCAAAACCTGAAATGGATGATGAGAAGGACAATAACAGGCCAATGTGTCTAGTAAATACTGACAAAGAAATTCTGAAAAAATAATAAAAGGATCCCAGTTACATATGAAATAAAAGATGACAAAGTGTGAGTTATTCGAGAAATGCAAGTTATTTAAAATTCAAAATCAATCAATATACCATCACATTAACAGAAAAAGTTATAAGCCCATATGATCATGTCAATAAATACAAAGAAATATTTCATAAAATCCAACACTTATTTATGGTAATAAAAGTACTTCCAGCAAACTAGAAATTGAAGGAAACAATCTGACAAAAAATATTCACAGTTCACAAGCTGATGTTTCAGACGTTTTGAGAGCATTTTTATGGCATATTGGTGGGTGGGGTTTGAAACCTGACTTAAAAAGAGACAAACCCCGCAGTCTAATTTTTTTTTTTTAAAACAAAAGCTTGACTAAAATGATAAAAAGAGAAAGTGGGTGAGAGATGTTTCTACAAGAATATTAGGAGAGAGGTTTTTGGATTTTATTAATTTGTGTTATTCTTAAAATGGGAGAAAACTGAACTATTTATTATCCCCTAAACAGAATAGCTTCCAAGCTTTGCACATTATAAATATTAGTCAATGGGCAGGATAGAGACATTCTCAAATGGTTAAGCCTTGAGGGGGCTGAACGTAGGGATTGTTTACAGAAGTGTGGGAAAGGATGTAGAAACAGAGGATGTTGAGGTACACATTAACGAACAATATTGTAAAGTAGCTAACTAATCTAGATCTGAAGTTATCACCAGAAACCAATAAGAGTTGCACCCAGGAGACTTATATTTTCTGACCCTGAGCTAGCTTTCTTTTTACCTTCCAGTATCTTGATCCCCAAAATTGACTGGTCCCAGTAGAAGCCGTAGGACAACAAAACCTAAGTAATGCAATCCCTAGAGATCATTCTTCCAGCCACAAATAATTGAGCAGAAAATGGGTCTGAAGAGGGCAACGAGTAATAACCAACATACACATGAATGCTTCTCTTTGTATCTGTAGTGCCCCTATTGGTTTTTTGTTTGGCAAGAATCCTGATTACCCTTCAAGTATCAACTAATGAGTACCATTCTAGTTGGACTGCCTTCATTCCATACTCCTCTGGTGCTTTGTATACAGCTCAATAAGCAAAACTACCACATTATATTTGTTGAAATTAGAGCAAGAAAACATTCATGTAGCACATAATGATCTCATATTGTCACCAGGGCAGCACCATGTCAGGGAGCCTTCATCACTAATGAAGGGTAAGTAACCTCTCAGCGAAAAGGTTCTTCTCCATTCAGATCTGGGATCATCCTGGCAGGAAGTTAATGACAGCAAAGGGTGGACCTGAGTTTGGTGCAGTCGGTGCTACATACAATGTTTCCACCAACAATGGACTGCATATGTGAATGACGGTGGCTCCATAAGATTATAATGGAGCTGAAAAATTCCTATTGCCTAGTGACATCATAGTTATCATAACCTCATATGGTAATTCATTATTTATGCTTTTATGGTGCTGCTGGTGTAAATAAACCTACTGTACTGCTAGTTATATAAAAACATAACAATTGCAATTATGTATACTATATATCATATTTTATTATGACAATAAATGATGCTATTGGTTTATGTATTTATTTTTAAAGATTTTATTTATTTATTTGAGAGGTAGAGTTACAGACAGTGAGAGGGAGAGACAGAGACAGGTCTTCCTTCCGTTGGTTTACTCCCTAAATGGCCGCAACGGCTGGAGCTACACCGATCCGAAGCCGGGAGCCAGGAGCTTCTTCCTGGTCTCCCACGTGGGTGCAGGGGCCCAAGCACTTGCGCCATCCTCCACTGCTTTCCCAGGCCACAGCAGAGAGCTGGACTGGAAGAGGAGCAGCCAGGACTAGAACCGGTGCCCATATGGGATGCCAGCGCCATAGGCAGAGGATTAACCTACTGTGCTGGCCCCTGGTTTATGTATTTATTATACTAATATTTTATCATATTTTAGAGTATCCTTCTTCTTATAAAGAGAAAAAAGTTTATTGTGAAGCAATATGCTGTTCAACTCAGGCAGCAGCTTCATATGACTACATCTCGTTTACTGTGTTTTTTGATTGCATCATTTTCTCTTGTGCTTTCTTTACTTTAATCTCCTATTATTTTGTTCACCATGATCTAAGGACCAACAAGCTATATCATATAGCCGAAACGTGCAGTTGGTTGTGCTATCTAGGCTTGTGTAAGCCCACTGTTATTTTCACACTATGATGATATCACTTAATGACATAATCTCAGAACTTGTCCTGTCATTAAGTCACGCATGATTGTAAATTAGACAGGTCTGTTTCTGTTGCAAATGATTGCGCTCAACATAGTCAAATCCCAATCAACCTGGTTCAAATAACAAAAGATAATGTGTTAGCTGATATACTGAGACTGTTTAAAGTAAATCTAGATTAAAAAATATAATCAATGAATATTGAGTTCATGCAATACCTTCAGGGTTTCTCTCAGCTTTACATGTTCTAACTTTTCTTATCACTTGTCTCCAGTTCTTCTACATTCTCTCTTTTTCTATTGTCTGCATTACATTTACATGGCCCTGTCTTAGCACACTCAGCTGAAAGAGATCTTCTGATGCGCATTTATCAATTTTGGGAAGGCCTTTTCCTGTGTATTAAACATTCATAGCTGAGTCAATTCCTTTGATAGGGAAATTAACCCCTGTATTTGGTCATGCTTGGGTTATACATCCACCATTAAGGAAGAGAAGTAGCAACTGTAAGATGCTAGAAAAATCATGGGTTTTCATAGGAAATTCGCTAAGTTCTCCGATAAATACCCATTAGAATTATTACTAAATTTCTTTACCAAGTATCTTTTCAAATTAAATACATTCTTCTTTTGAATAATTTTTATTTATTTGCTTTTTATTTGTATTCTAGCTTTTCCATAACTCTTCTTAGGAAATAAAAAGGGTGAGACTTATCACAAATATAATTATGACATTTCACCAATGGGAAAAAATGTTTCTACCCATTGTTAATTATGCATGGCTTATCTATGTTGCACCTCACCAATTGCATCACTCTCCTAAAGGCACAGAGTGCCTTCCTATTGAACATGGCGATATATTAATCTTCACTTTTTAAGGCATTCTCAACCTAGACATGCACCTGAAAACTCATGTTCCTTTTCTCCTCTGTCTACTAAATTGATAAACTTTTTGAGTCAACAAGACTTTGGCAAAAGTGGAGGACTCACTTCTCAGAAAAATGCACATGTAAATATAGCATGCTTTTTAAAAATATAAATTGGGAGGGGCTGGCAGTGTGGCGCAGTGGTGCAATGGGATAATGCCCTGGCCTGAAGCGCCGGCATCCCATATGGGCACCGGTTAGAGACCCGGCTGCTCCACTTTCAATCCAGCTCCCTGCTATGGCCTGGGAAAGCAGTAGAAGAAAGCCCAAGTCTTTGGGCCCCTGCACCCATGAGGGAGACCTGGAAGAAGCTCCTGGCTCTTGACTTCGTATATGCACAGCTCCAGCCGTTGCAGCCATCTGGGGAGTGAACCATCAGATGGAAGACCTCTCTCTCTCTCTCTCTCTCTCTCTCTCTGCCTCTCCTCTCTCTGTGTAACTCTGACTTTCAAATAAATAAATATAATAAATAAATAAATAAATCTTTAAAAAAATATAAATTGGGGATGGTCATGAATCTCTGGAACCTAACAGTATGTAGAGAGAGCAAGGTAGGGACTTGGATAGTTGGAGTCATAGCTAAAGAGTGTGTAGTTTCTTTTTATTTTTAAACTTTTTTTAAAAGCTTTTATTTAATAAATATAAATTTCCAAAGTACAGCTTATAGATTACAATGATTCCCCCCCCACCATAACTTCCCTCCCACCTGCAACCCTCCCCTTTCCCGCTCCCTCTCCCCTTCCATTCACAGCAAGATTCATTTTTGATTCTTTTTAAATACAGAAGATCAGTTTAGTATATATTCAGTAAAGATTTCAACAGTTTGCACTCACATAGCAACATAAAGTGAAACATACTGTTGGAGTACTAGTTATAGCATTAAATCACAATGTACAGCACATTAAGGACAGAGATCCTGCATGATATTTTAAAAAAATTGATTAATTTTCTATGCAATTTCCAATTTAAAACCAAGTTTTTTTTCATTTTCAATTATCTTTATATACAGAAGATCGATTCAGTATATACTAAGTAAAGATTTCATCAGTTTGCACCCACACAGAAACACATAGTGTAAAAATACCGTTTCAGTACTAGTTATAGCATTACTTCACATTGGACAACACATTAAGGACAGATCCCACATGAGACGTAGGTACACAGTGACTCCTGTTGCTGACTTAACAATTTGACACTCTTGTTTATGGAGTCAGTAATCTCCCTAGGCTCTAGCCATGAGTTGCCAAGACTATGGAAGCCTTTTGCTTTCGCCAGCTTTGATCTTATTCCGACAAGGTCATAGTCAAAGTGGAAGTTCTCTCCTCCCTTCAGAGAAAGGTACCTCCTTCTTTGATGGCCCCGTTCTTTCCACTGGGATCACACTCACAGAGATCTTTCATTTAGGTCTTCTTTTTTTTTTTTTTTTTCCAGAGTCTCTTGGCTTTCCATGCCTAGAATACTCTCATGGACTCTTCAGCCAGATCCGAATGCCTTAATGGCTGATTCTGAGGCCAGAGTGCTATTTAGGACATCTGCCATTCTATGAGTATACTGTGTATCCTGCTTCCCATGTTGGATCGTTCTCTCCCCTTTTGATTATATCTATTAGTAATTAGTATTAGCAGACACTATTCTTGTTTGTGTGATCCCTTTGACTCTTAGATCTATCAGTGTGGTCAATTGTGAACTGAAGTTGATCACTTGGACTAGTGAGATGGCATTGGTACATGCCACCTTGATGGGATTGTATTGGAATCCCCTGGCACATTTCTAACTCCACCATTTGGGGCAAGTCCGATTGAGCATGTCCCAAATTGTACATCTCCTCCCTCTCTTTTTCCCACTCTTAAATTTAACAGGGATCACTTTTCAATTAAAATTTAAACACCTAAGAATTATTGTGTGTTAATTACAAAGTTCAAACAGTAGTTTCTTTTGTATGTTTTATTCTGTGAGTCTTCTGAATGTTTTAACAAGAGACATCACTGTATTCAAATATTATTTATATAACTTCATCCATAAAGAGGAAATGGATTTTTAAAAAAGTTTTATTTATTTATTTGAGAGGTAGAGCTACAGAGAGACAGAATGAGAGACAGAGAAAGGTTTTGCATCTGCTGGTTTACTCTTCAAATGACCTCAATGGCCGGAGCTGTGCAGATCTGAAGCCAGGAGCCATGAGCTTCTTCCAGGTCTCCCTTGCAGGTAGAAGGGTGCAAGAGTTTGGGCCAACTTCTAGTGCTTTCTTGGGCTATAGTAGAGAGCTCGATCTAAAGAGGAGCAGCTGGGACATGGACTGGTGCCCAGAAAATGGATTTGAAGATATAGGAAAAGCAGGTGCAGAATAGAGACTAACAGAAATTTATAGGAATTAGGAAATAAGATTTTACAGCTGATTGTGAGTAGAGTGTAGGATAGGAGAATTCTAGGATGAATCTCAAATTTCCAAATGTACCGTGGAGTTACTAACTAGGAATAGCAATGTCAGAGGGGAAGCAGGAGATTGAGGGGAGCTCTGTCATAAATCTATGAAATTTAAGGTATACATGGGACTATTGCATACATAGCTTTGTGCATGATAACTATCTGGACTCTTCACGTTGAACAGTGGTTTCCAAATCTTGGTATGTGTCACAATCACTTAGAGTGCTTGTGGAACCAGATCACTGGGTCCCACTGTGTCCCCTCTGGATCCAGCAGGTCTAGAGAATAAATATTTTTATAATTTCCCAAGTAGCACTGATGTTGCTGGTCTGAAGACCTCATTGAGAAATGCTCTTGTAAGTGATCTCCATTGTTTTGGATTTCTGTTGAACCTGAGCTCTTCTTGCAATAATATCTCTTCAAACCCACTGAATCCCTTTGGGAAATTGACTCTGTTATTACCACCATCCTATTTTGGTTTGTTTGTATAAAAGCATTCTTATGACCTTTAAAATGGAGAAATCTCTCTCTGTAGAGAGAGTGAGGGCTACACACAAAGACAAGTTAGAAACAAGAAAGGGAAGGAATACAGAAAAGGGAAAAAAACATGGAAGGAGGGGCATGTTCTTTTAAACCCATACATTCCAGAAGCTAGCTTCAGTTCTTCCTTTTCCAGCTACCTGAGAAATACAATCCCCCTTTTTATAAGCTAACTACAATATATCTCAATCATTTTCAAATGAAAAAGCCCTGAGACATTTTTCTTTATGTGCTTAAAATATATTTTGAAGTTCTCGTTGTTACAAGTGGTATCCAGGTAATAAAGCAAATTGATGAAAATTCTCTCTTTAAAAAAACTAGTTATATTTAAATATTGCCAAACTATAATCAATATATTTAAATATTATTTGCATACTTTAATTTATGTTTTTATTGCTACAAATTTTGGTGTAGATCACAACTAGTGTAAGATATTTTATTGATTTGATTATGTTAAAATAAACATAAATCTAGTTAGAGACATAAATGTTGGTAGAATTAGCCATGGCATATGTGTTGGCATGGGTAGTGCTTAATAATTTCTGCTCTGGTGGTAATGCTCTTATTTTTATTGATTTAGAGGGAGACATTCAAGTCTCTATCTTGTATTTTACAAGCAACACTGATTAGCATGTACAGCTGTTCTTATTCTATTTTCCTGCAGTACAATGAAATTAATAGGAAGGAGACCACCTGAGGCACATTAATTAATAGTTAAGAGAAAAATTTTAACCTATTTGCCCTCTCTATTCTTCCAACTAGGCAGATAATAGGTTTCCATTAACAAAATTTAGTGTGTTGCAATCCTGTATGCAATGTGAATTACCTTCCTGTTGGGAGCCAAGAACTTAATGCAACATGCAAATCTCTCATCAGATATTGTTCTTGTTTTTTTCTTGAATTCTCTCCCTGTTATTCCTTTTGGTGTTTAGGGCTACGTTGAAGCACCTGGTTTTCTGTGAAAAGGGAAAAAAAAATTGGATATTAATGACCTGAAAATGTCCCCCCAGTCTATATGTCACTGACTGTAATATTGTAAATCTCCCTCTTTACTATTTATGGTCTCTTGAATGTGCTAGTGACAGCTTAAGAAGTAAGATGAATGTCCTATATTTGTCTTGTTCATATAGAATACTTCTAATACTAAAAAAAGTAGAATAGTACCATTTGATGAAGCCTGCTTGTCCAGCGACAAACAAGACCTTAATAATCTACTCTTACGGAATAAAAATAATAAATATAATTTCACATATACTCAAGCCGTTATTTTGAACAGGAGCTTTGGAAGAGTTATTTTATATCCACAGTTAAAAAAAAAACAAGAGGTAGGCATAAACCCTGAAGCTATTATTCTCTAGTAACTTTATTAAATTATAGATGTGTGAAGCTCTATCGTACCTATTTAATTTGTGTCCCTGGCTTCTTTTTAGGGTTAAAGACACATTGCACACATTTGAGTGATATAGCACAAACAGAAACCTTATTGCATTTGTTAGTTGAGCAGAAGCTGAACAGGATTTTCTCTTTATCTCTCTTTTTCTCTCTTTCTCTTCTTTCTCTCTTTCCCTCCCTCCCTCCCTCCCTCTCTCTCTCTCTCTCTTTCTTTCTTTCTTTCTTTCTTTCTTTTTTTCTTTGTTTCTTTCAAAAAAGTTTCCCACTGAGCTACCCTCATTTTATAGGATTTTAGCATTGCCCTCACCATATGTCTCATTGCATTATTATGAAAACACCCAACTTTTGAGGTTATCTTTGTTTCTAGTAAATAGATGCTAGTTGTATTTTTAAAATTTATCTATGACAAGTTAAATTTCCTATGGAAATTTATCCCAATGAGTGTATAACCATGTGTGATTCAAATAGAGAATACAACATGTGTAAAAGAGAAGAATGAGGGGGGTTGGTAAAAGACTGGAAAAGTAGATTGGAAGCAGAATATAAATTCTAAGCTAAAATGTTTGGAATTAATTCCAGTGCTGTGTGGAGGACCCCTTATAGTAGCTGGCTTGGGTCTCTGGGTATCATTGCAAACTCAAACTTAAGCCATATGTGAAGATGTTTTTTTCAACTTGTGCTGCCAGTGTGGTTACCAGACTTCATCCTTGATGTGAGAGGGGGAGCTGCCTCCCTTTCAGCTGAAAGATTATTTCATTTCAGCCTCAGTGTTTCTATTCAAAAAAATCCCTGCATCCATCCTTATGCCAGAATCCCTCCGGAATATGCAGAAATTGCTACTATAAGGCAACTTTTTCATACTATAGTCTTCCACAACTTTTTCTCATAAAAATAATGTATCAAAACAACATAATATGCCTTTTCAGCAAATGCAAAAATCACATGAAGAATATGTACGCCTCGTGAATAATAGTAGGGGTTTCTAGAGTCAGAATGCCTTGTTCCATTCTATGCTTTAATTATTACTTAATGTGTGACCTTGAGAAAATTATTTAACCTGGACCAGTACTTGCAAAATGAGGATGATGGATAGGCTTCTTAATAACATTTCAATATTCAATGAGTTTATGCTGAAAAATACCTACATAGCAATACATAGTACACAATAACAACTCATTACATACCCGAAATATTTCCTTTTTTTAAATTTATTTTTCTTTTAAATTGACACATAAAAAGAATAAAATTCAATATGTCTACACAATATGTTGTAATCAAATTAGGGTAATTTGCATTTGCATCTTATTTTTGTTTGGAGCCTTTAGAGTTCTCTCTTTTCATTCTCCATTAAATATATAATAGGCTATTGCAAACTATAATTCCTCAACTGTGCCATAGAATCTTTGACATATTCTTTCTATCTAATTATATTTTTGGTTCTCAGTATCCAACTTCTCTTGCATACTTTCTTTCATTCCCTCTCTCATACCCATTGTAGCTTCAAATACTGACTATTTTGCTCTCTTCTCTGAGATCAGTTTTTTTTTTTTAGCTTCATCATAATCAGTGATATCATACAATATCTGTCTTTCTCTGTCTGGATTACTTCAACTAAGATTGTTCCTGGATCTACCCATTTTACTACAAATGGCAAGGTTCCATTTCTTTTTTTTTTTAGATGAATGATATTCCCCATGTGTATATTTACCATATCCAGGAGTGGGAAACTTGGGTAATGCAGTAGATCTATTTCAGTATTTTGAGGATTCTGCATAATTTTCTCCTTAATGGCTGCACTAAACTACAGTCCCATGAACAGTGTATAAAGGTTGCTTATTCTCCACATTCTTGGTGCCATTTGTTGTTTTGTGTCTTTTTGATAATAGTCATTTTGATTGGGGTAAGATGATATCTCATTATGGTTTTGATTTGCATTTCCTTGATGACTAGTGATGTTGAGCATTTTTTATGAGAGGGGAATTCAAAAAGTTCATGGAAAATATAATTATAATGTTTATTTTGGTTCATTACAGATTTGAAATCTTGATTTTTGTGATGCCTCCATCTTTTTATTCAATGATTGTTTTTTATATTTGGGGTCTTTGTTTTGGTTTCATTTGATTTTAGGATTTTTTTTTATTTCTATAAAGTTGCCCTTGGTATTGGGATGGCATTGACATTCTAAATCACTTTGCATAGAATAAATATTTTGACAATATTAATTCTTCCAAACCATGTACAGGGAAATCTTTCCATTTTTCTTCTTGTTGCATTCATCAATTTCTTTGACAAATATTAAATAATTTTCTTTGTAGAGGTCATTTACTTCTTTGGTTAAATTTATTCACAGGTATTTTATTCCTTTTTTAGCTATTATGAATGAGATTGCGTTTTTGATTTCTTTCTCAGCAAGTTGTTATTCATGTTTATAAGTTTTACTGGTCTTTGAATGTTGACTATATCCTCAAACTTTAATGAATTTGTTTATCTCTTCCCATGGTGTTTTGGTGAGTCATATATTTCTTTTTTTATCAGAGATAGCTTTATTTTATTTACTTATTTGAAAAGCAGAGTGGCAGACATAGAGATAGAGATATATAGAGAGATATCTTCCATCCACTGGCTCACTCCCCAAATGGCCAAAACAGCCAGACCTAGGCCAGACTGATGCCAGGAGCCCAGCACTCCATCTGGGTTTCTCAAATGGATGGCAGGGACCCAAGTATCTGTGCTATAATCTGCTGCTTTCCCAGGCACATTAACAGGGAGTTGGATCAGAAGCAGAGCGGCTGGAACTTGAATCAGTGCTCCAATGTGGGATACCAGTGTTGCAAGTGGTGGCTTAACTCTTTGCATCACATTGGCCACTGATGTTTCTGTGTATACAATCATGGCACCTGTAAACACCCTGAAACAACTGAATTTACTTGTCAGTTCTAACTGTCTGTGGTGAGCCTTAGCTTTTTCTTTGTATTATCACATCACCTGCAAAAAGGGGAGATTTGAATTCTTCCCTAATTGTATGCTATTTATTTAATTATTATCTTGAGATTTCCAGTACTATACTGAATAAGAATGGTTAAAGTGGACATTCTTGAGGTCAGCATTGTGGTGTAGCAGGTGAAACTGCCACCTACTACACTGGCGTTCCATATGACTGCCATTTTGAGCCCTGGTGCCCCGCTTCTGATCCATCTCTCTGCTAATGACCTGGGAAAAGCAGCAGAAGATAGTCCAGGGGCTTGAGCCCCTGCCCCAACAAGGAAGCCCTAGAAGTTCCTGACTCCTGACTTTAGCCTGGCCCCGCCCTGACCATTGTCACCATCTGGGGAGTGAAACAGTGGATGGAAAAATCTTTTCTCTCTCTCTCTCTCTTTCTCTCTCTCTCTCTCTCTCTCCTCCCTCCCTCTCACTAGCTCTACCTCTCTCTGTAATTGCCATTCAATTATATAAATACATCTTATCAAAAACAGAAAGTGGAAATTTTGCCTTGAAATATTTCTACAGATTTTGAACTGATTATAACCTCAATCAGACAATGTTAAAAAGCAAGTTCTTTGTAGTCAAGCAAATGAGAATTTAAATCTTGGCTCTGCTATCATCAGCTATGTAAGTTAGGTTTCTTTGAGTCTGTCTCCTTATCATAAGTTTGCTCATAGGCAGATTTTGGCTCCAAGTAATAGAATATGCACTTTGAAATGGATTAACACATATGGAAAACTTCTTATTTCAAAGGTGTTCTATGGGGATGCAGGTACAATGTGTCCCATTGTGATTTTTTTGTTTAGATCTCCTTTCTATGTTAATTTGTATTCAGGGTGACTCTTACTATGGTCGCTGGGTAAAACTCTCCTTTTCTCAGCTGAAGAAAG
Organism: Lepus europaeus; assembly: GCF_033115175.1. Lineage (NCBI taxonomy): Eukaryota > Metazoa > Chordata > Mammalia > Lagomorpha > Leporidae > Lepus > Lepus europaeus. Next base: position 112,665,083 of record NC_084829.1, read on the forward strand.
AAAGATTCTTATCCAATAAAGAAATAAAACTTACTCTCTACAGAGTTTTTAGTCATTCTTAGGACACACAATTACCCTTAGACCAATAACTATAGCTAGAAAAACACCAACTATGATCAGTATAGAATAATTGCAATCCTCCTTTGGGAAGTTTGGTAGCAACCTAAATAAAATCATATCTATTTAAATGGAGAAATGGGGAAATGGATATTGCATGAACAACCAAATATATCAACCACTATTTATTTTGATTATTAAATGAGATAATGTAGAAAATATGTGGCATGTCATCCAGCTACTGCACCAACATGCTAACTCCTGTTTTTGTTCTGTTCAAAGTTTTTATTCATAAATGCTTATTAAACTAAACAGAGGATATGTCTGTCACTAGTGATGGTTAGTTGAAAAACTATGTGTCAGGGGGTGGGACATGGAGCAAGATATTTAAAATGAGTTAGAATACATTACGATGTTATAGTAGTTTAATACAAACTAATAAACCCCGGAGTCATGGTGATAAGAGTTGAAGTGGAAGATGATAATGAATGTGAAAATATTATGTAGCTAGAATTTATAAGATTAATGACTGATTAGTATCAGGATATGGTAGGGGAGGAAATAACGCCAAGTTTGCATCTGGTTGCAGGGGTCAGTGTCAATATCTTTAATGTAGAGTTAAGAAAAGATGGTTTGGGAGGAGTGGTGCTATTTTGAGTTCAAAGTTCTGGTAGAATATTCAAGGAGATAATTCATAAGATTCTTACCTCAGAGTAGAAGTCATACCCTTTTGGCTGTTCTCAGCCATTAGATTAGGTGAAGTTCCAGGAAGGATTATGTAACTCTCATATGAGAGGGTGGAGGAAAGGAATTTATACATTACATATGCAGATAGAAGCTATAGAGTGACCAAATACAAGGAGTACAATAACAGAGGACAAGGAATGAGTTATTTTAGAGGAAGGGGTATTTAACAGTGTTGAATGATGCTGATGTTTCACAGAATTCAAAAGCTCACAATAGACATAGGACTCTGTGATCGAGAGATCACAGCTACTGTTCAAAGAAAAATTTCACTAATGTCAGTAGTAAAAGTCAAGAAAAGACGGAGAAAGAATTATTCTTTCAAAACTTTGATGGCAAACGGAGAGGTAAGAAGAGCATGCAGGAGGGTCAAGGGACTTGTGGGTTTATTGAGATTCTAGGGGAACTGGATGTATTTTCTGGAGAAGAAGCAGTATCAGTGTAAGAGAAAAGAGTGAAGATGTAAGAAAGGAGGAGAAGAAATTATAAAACATTTATGGCTGGCGCCGCGGCTCACTAGGCTAATCCTCCGCCTGCGGCGCCGGCACCCCGGGTTCTAGTCCCAGTCAGGATGCCAGATTCTGTCCTGGTTGCTCCTCTTCCAGGCCAGCTCTCTGCTGTAGCCTGGGAGTGCAGTGGAGGATGACTCAGGTCCTTGGGCCCTGCACCCGCATGGGAGACCAGGAGGAAGCACCTGGCTCCTGGCTTCGGATCGATGCAGTGCGCCAGCCGCAACACGCTGGCTGTAGCAGCCACTTGTGGGGTGAATCAACAGAAAAAGGAAGACCTTTCTCTCTGTCTCTCTCTCACTGTCTAACTATGCCTGTCCAAAAAAAAAAAAAAAAAAAAAAAAAAGATGAGAAGAAATTATAAAACATCAATTTTTGATTACTGACTACATGGCAGGCACTGTCATCATTCATTTTTTTTTTTTTTTCAGAGGATGAGTCTGAGTTGTGGGATATTCTGTTTGCACAGAATCACACAACTCTAAAGGGGCAGATCCAGGTTTGGGTCTATGGTGATAGCAACACCATACTTCCTGCTAACCTAAGCTACTGGAGGACAGGTAGGTATTGTGGCCAGAGGTGCCAATGAGAAGAGGCACTTTTCGAAGGCGAAGAATGCTACTTTTTCAAATCCATACAAAGGAAGAGAGAGAAGGTGAAGGTGTAATAGAATTTGCGATGGAGGAAGCAATTGAGAAGTGCTTATGTATGGGAGAACTTAAACTTGTTCTTCAGAGCCTTATCTTCAGAACAGAAGCCAGGAGGATTCTCAACCTGATACAACCTGATATAATAGGAAAGTTTTCTAGTATATGGTTTGTACATAGTTTACTTGTTCATCTATGACACCAAATTTAACAGTTGTTATATAGGAAGTTTTTCCTTTAGTGAAGAATTGACTTGAACAACCCTTGTTTTGACTGTTGGGGAACATTTTTTTTCCATACTATTTGTTGAACTCTTTACTTAACATAGAATTAAACATAGGTGTATAAAGGCAATTGAAAATAAATCTCAGTAAAAAATAAGAATGGGAATAAGAAAGGTAGGAGTAAGAGGGGTGGGAGTATGGGTTGGAGGGTGGGCATGGTGGGAAGAAAGAGAGAGCCAGTTCTGTAGGAGACCAAGAACCAAGGATGATTTAGGACTCGAGTATGGATAGATGATGACTCAAGTTATAAATGCCTAGCTCCCACTCTCGGATGGTTTAGTACTAAGTAAATGGCTCCAACATCACTCCTCTTGAAGACATTGGTGAGTATTCACATAATAATACATGCAATGTATGAATAACTCCCATGGCAACAGCATACTCATAATTGTTAGAAGAATCAGCTTTAATTTTAATTCAGACGTTTAGTACCACCTTGAAATTCAAGAATATTAAATAATATATTGATAGCAAAAGTGGCTTTTCATGCTATACAAAGTCCTAGTTGAAATAGAAATATTTTCAGGAACATGGATAGACAAGTAGATTGTTAACTGAGCCATGCAAATTTTATAAAGTTTTTCTGAAGTGTTTACTCAAAAGTTAGTCAGTTGTAATGAAGATACAGCAAGACTGTACTTAATTGAATTTTTGATCACTCTCATTTTGAAAGGTCTTTAAATTGTTTCATGGGAGAAATTGTCTTATCTCTCAGAAGAATTGTATTTTCATGAGGACAGTGTTTGCGGCTCACCCAGAAATTCTTGAAAGTTTTAAGTAGACCATCATCCAAGGAGAATTCATCTCTTTGGGAGATCGTGGGTACCAGTAGGGATAAAAATCCAAGGCTGCCCAATTCATCACTGATAGGAAGAAGAGATGAACTTCTTTTAAGTGTGGGAGCCTGGTTGATAGCAAAAAAAAAAAAAAACAGTAGCAAAAGAAAGTACAAGGCTTAGGGGTTTATTCATGGTGAAGAGCTGCAGGAAAAATTCTTTTAGATGGTATTCTTGGAAGAGTGGAGATATGACCAGAGGCATAGGGTATTAATTCCCTGAAGTATTACACCCAGAATATCCTTGAATTATAGCTACCAAAAAATTTCTTTAAAAATTAGCTTTTATGGGAATGAAATAATTAAATTTTATGTGTAATTTAATCTAGGATAGCAGAAATATGCTGGATTTGGAGGAAGAAGGGCACTATTTGAAGCCTGCCTAACATGTAATCATCTTTTTCTCTCACATGAAAAAATGAGGCAATCATACTTTTTCTACCCTGTGGCATTACTTTGATGAACAAATAAGAATAATCTTCTACCAGTATGTGACAGTATTGTTGCAAACTGTTATATAGTTTGTTGTATAGTGTTTACAAAATATATAAAGTTTGTTGGCACAGTGCTATCTAAATAATAGTTCCAATTATTTTTGGAAGTTGTAATTTTAAAAGATTACTAACTCCCTTAGAAAATGAAGCAAGAGAGAGGATCCATGATGGCTGAATAACAGTGTCCTGCATCAGTATGTGTAGATGTCACCATGGTGGCTCTGAGAACACAGGCCTTGGGAGTACCCATCCACTGCAAAGTCACATCATCTCCACCAACTGCTGCAACTTGGATAATTACAATACTCATGGGTACCACTGAATCTAGAACAGCTGAAGAAATTACGTGAAGGAAGGCTATACTTCTGATATCACCTAGAATCAAAGCAAAAGTGACTACACTCCTGGCATCTAAATTTCACATTTCATCTAAATAAAAAAGTCTTTTCCAATGAAACCTTCTCTAAAGAAGTAATGTGCAGATATCACCATATAGACATAGGAAATATAAAGAAGCAAGGAATCACAACACCTTCAAAGGTTCATAATATTTTCCACCAACTAATCCTGATTAGAAGGAGATAAATGAAATTCATGAAAAAGGATTAAAAGTAATTATTCTAAGGAAACTCAAGAAAATACAGAAAGACAATTCAAAGAGAAAGAGAAAAACAATGCACAATATGAATGAGAAATCAACAGAGAACAAATTACCAAAAAATGGAAAAAATTAGCAAGCTTAGAGTTAAAACTTCAATTAATAAATTGATAAAGTAATACAATAACATGAGAGCTTCAACCACAGAATAGAGCAAGCAGAAAAAGAAATCATGATCTTGAAAACATGTATATTTAAATAATAAATCAAAGAAAAAGAAAGAAAACAAAATTCAAAAGAGTGAAGAAAGCCTCAAAGACATCTGCAACACCAATAAGCTAACACATATTTCCATTATGGGAATACCAGAAGGAGAAGAAAAGTAAAAGGCATTAGGGACCTATTTAATAAAATAATAGCTGAAAACCTTCTAAGTCTCAAAAGACATATGAACATCTCCATAGCAGAGGTAAAAAGAGACAAAAAATCATTATGCTGATCAAAAGATCAATTCTGCCACAAAATATAGTGATTATAAATATATATACACCAAACACCAGACTACATAAATGTGTAAATCAACTATTCTTAGGTCTAAAGAGAGATACTCGAATTCAATAACAGTAGGGAACTTTAAAACCTCATTATTATCAATGTAGAGATCATCCAGACAGAAAATCAGCAAAGATATTATGATTGCATCAGTATAAGGCAAATGGACCTAACATATTTATAGAACATTTCATCCCACAGTGACAAAATATACATTATTTTCTTTAGTACATAAAAAATTTTCCTGTATATACTATATTAGGCTACAAATCAAGACAATAAATCTTAAGAAATCCAAATTATATTATTATCTTCTCAGATTACAATGTAGTAAAAATGGAAATCAACAAGAACAACAAAAAATTTAAAAATACATGAAAATTGAGCAGCATGCTTTTGGAGGACCAATGAACATAGAAGAAATTAAAAAGGAAATTTAAAAAAAATGTTGAAACCAGTTACACTGAAAACACAAAATCTGTGGAATATGGAAAAACAATTTTGAGGGAAGTTCCTATTAATAAGTGCACACATCAAAAAACAGAAAGATGGCTAATAAACAATCTAATGATAATATACTTGAAAGGCTGTAAAAGAAAGCAAGACCAAACTGTACTGAAAATTTTTAGAAGGAAAGAAATAATAAAAATCAGGGCAGAAGTACATTAATTTGATAAAATATATGAAATATCAACAAAATTTAAAGCTGTTTTATTGCAAAGATAAACAATGTAGACAAACCTTTAGCCAGGTTAACAAAGAATAAAAAGAGAAAAAAACTCAATAAAATTAGAATGAAAAAGGAGAGATTATAACCGATACTACAGAAATACAAAGGATCATAGGAAACTACTATGAGCGACTTTAGGCTAACTGGAAAATTTTAAAGAAATGGATAAATTTGGGGTAGGCCAGTGCTGTGGTATAGCAGGAAAAGCGCTGCCTGCAGAGCCAGCATCCCATAAGGGCACTGGTTCAAGTCTCAGCTGCTCCACTTCCGATCCAGATCTCTACTAAGGCCTGGGAAAGCAATAGAAGATGACCCAAGTCCTTGGGCCCCTGCATCCATGTGGTAGATCTGGAAGAAGCTCCTGGCTCCTGGCTTCAGATCGGCACAGCTCTGGCTGTTGCAGCCAATTGGGGAGTGAACCAGGGGATGGAAGACCTCTCTCTCTCTCTTTCTCTGCCTCTCCTTCTCTCTGTGTAACTCTGACTTCCAAATAAATAAATAAATCTTTAAAAAATAAATTCTTCTAAATGTACAACTTACCAAATTAAGTCAAGAAGATACAGAAAATCTAAACAGATCAATAACAAGTAATGTGATTGAAGAAATAATTAAAGTTGTCCTATCAAGAAAAGTCCATGATCTATTGGGTTCACAAATGAATCTATAAAATTATTGAAGAGCAATTAATTCCAACATTTTCATAAGTATTTCAAAAAATTGAAAAGGATGGAATTCACCAAAATCTTTTTATTAGGTCAGCATTACTCTGATACCAAAACCAAACAAATAAACAACATAAAAGAAAACTACAGACAATATTCTTGATGAAAAAAGATACAAAAATTCTCAACAAACATTAGCAAGTCAAAATTAACAGCACATCAAAAACATCATACACCATGATCAAGTGAGATTTATTCTAGGAATGCAGGATCATTCAACAATCAAAAATAAAAAATGTAATAAATCACATCAGGAGAATGAATAAAAACAATAACCTCAACAGATATAGAAAAGGCATTTATTTACTTCTACTATCCTTCATGATAAAAACTGAACACATTTGTGGTAACCAGCTTGACTGTTAAGTAAGACACTTAAGCCCAAATAGACAACAATGGATGGAGTACTATCTATGTCACTCCTCTCCTGTTCCAAGATGCACGGCATGGAGAGAGACACATCTTGCTAGGGGTAGAGAAAAGGAATTACATTCCAGTGCCAGACACATTGTGATAATATTTAGAGTCAAACTGAAACCACTGTACCCCACCCCAAAAAACCCTGTCCCCTTACATGTGATGATTTGGAGCCTCCTTAACAGACGTTGACATCCACTCCCCAGTGCTAACAGAGAGCAGAACAAGACCATCATCTATCTCAGGTAGGCTGACACACACTCCTGGGATTAGATGTGAGACCTAGGTGTAACCAAGCCTGATGCCAGGTAGAGGAACCTAAGAGTTGTCTTTGTCATCTTTCTCCAGTCTTGGACAGATAGCAAAGAACCACAAGAATGTGGCTTGGGATTCATTACGGTGCTGCTAAAACCCAACACTGGGCAGATCAAGTGTCTGTGGACATGTTAGTCAAAGACCAGTGCCCTGGGGAGACACACTTGTTTTCATGTGTACTATTACTAGTCTTACATGGCGCTGATGTATATTCCCAAGACTTCACAGGTCCTTATGATTGTGAGACCCAGATGGAACTCACCTAATGCCTGCATCAGTAGCTAAGTGCTGACTCTATCACTCCTCCTACAATCTCGGGCAGACAACAAATTTAGCAGGTCCTAATAGTCACTGTCCCTAGGGCAGATGGAGCCTTTGTATGTGCTTCTGTGCCACAGAGTCCACGAAAAGTACAAAAAATAATGAAACTAAGAGTTGATTCTTTGGAAAGATAAACAAAATTGGTAAACTCTTAGACTAATTAAGAAAAATAGAGACAATATTCAAATACCTAAAATCAGAGATGAAAATAGAGACGATTATGAAAGATTGTTATTATGGATTATATTTCAAAACATTTCTTAACCTAGAAGAAATGGAAAAATTAATAAATGCATAAACCTTATCAAGATTGCATCATGAAGAAATGAAATACCTAAACAAATGCATAATGAATAGTTAGATAGTATAGATATAAAACTTTTCCAAAAACTTTACCAAAAAAGCCAAAGAACAGATGCTTTCCCTTCTAAATTCTACCAAAACCTTAAATAAGAATTAACACCAATTATTCTTAAATTATTTCAGGAAAAAGAAGAGGAAATTCCTCCAACTTCACTCTATGAAGTCAGTCTTACTTTGATACTAAAAACCAGACAGGGGCATAACAAAGAAAGCTACAGGCCGATATCCTTGATGAACATAGATATGAATATTCTCAACAAACTATCAGGCAACTGAACCTCAGCACATTAAAAAAACTATACTCTGAGATCAAGTAGAATTCATCCCACGGGTGTAAGGATGGTTCTACCTACACAGATTGGTAAATATGTTACATTGCATCAACAGAATGAAACCCAAATATCATATCCATATTAATAGACACCAAAAATGCATTTCATAAAACTCAACTTCCTTTCAGGACAACAACTCTTCACATGTTAGGTATAGAAGAACATATTTCAACATAATACAGGCCATATGAAACAAGCCAACAGTTAACATGGTACTGAAGGGGTAGAAACAGGATTCTCTTTAAGATCTGAAATAAGACAAAGATGTTCACTTTCACCACTTTTATTAAACATAGTACTGATAATCCTAGTCAGAGAAATTGGGTGAGAGTAAGAAATAAAGGGCATCCAAATAAGAACTATTTGCAGATGACATGATTTGATACGTGGAAAATCCCAGAGACTCCGCTGAAAAGCTGGTAGAACTCTTAAACAAATTCCACAAATTTGGCAGGATACAAAGTCAATGTGCAAAAATTGATAGCCTTGCTACATGCCAAGAGTTAATTATCTGAAAAAGAAAACAAGAAAGCAATCCCATTTCTGACAGCTACAATACTAGGAAAAAGGACAAGCATTTAGCACAGATGCACTTGGGTGCAAAATTCCATCTCAGAGTGCATGGGTTCAAGTTCTTCATTTCATTCTCAATTTTAGCTTCCTAATACACCATACCCTGGGAGGAAGGAAGTGATGGCTTAAGCAGTTGGGGCCTTTCCACCCACATGAGAAACCAAGACTGAATTCTCAGTGTTTACCTGGCCTAGTCAGGCTGTTGCAGGTTTGGAGGAGTGAACCAGAGAGAAAATTTCCTCTCCCTCTCTCTCTCTCTTCCTCTCTTTCCCTTCCTCCCTTTCTCTCTTTCTTTCATTCAAGTAATAAAATAAAATAAATAAATTGTTAAAATAAAATAATACTCAGTAATAAATATAATCCAAGAGGCAGTTGTTTTCTGCAAAGAAAATTGTGATTCATTGATGAGAAAAATTGAAGAGATCACAAAGAAAAGGAAAGACATCTGATGTTTGTGAAGTGGAAGAATAAGTATGGTATGGTTAAAATGTTAATATTATCCAAAGCAATTTATAGATACAAGGCAATCCCTATCAAAATACCAAGGATATTTTTCAGAGAACCAGAAAAAACAACCACTAAAATTTGTATGGAACTATGGAAGACCCCCAATAGCTAAAATAAATATTTAGCGAAAAAGAAAAAAAGCAGCAGGAATTACATTTCCAGACTTTAAAACATATTAAAAAGCTATAGTAATGAAAACAGGCTTGGTATTGGCATAAAAAGCCCATATACTGGTGGAAAAAAGAATCGAGACCTTAGAAGTAAATCTATACCTTTACAACTAATTGATCTTTGACAAAGTGCTAAGAACATGTATTGGAAAAACGGACAGTATTAAATAAATGATACTAGGAAAATTGGATATCATGTGAAGAAGAATGAAACCAAATGCCTATCTCTCAGATGTACAAAAATAAACTCAAAAGGAATTAAGAATCTAAATAGGAGACCCGAAACTTTGAAACTGTTCAAAGAAAGTATAGGGGAAATACTTCAGGATGTTGTAGCTGGAAGTTTTTACAAATTGGACTTCAAATTCTTAAGAAACGAAAGCAAAAATAGACATGTGCGATATTTAGTCAAACTAAAGAGCTTCTCAACAGCAAAGGAAACAACTGAAAGAGTGAAGAGACCATCTACAGAACTGGAGAAAATATTTCCAAATACATATGAGAAAGGGTTAATATCCAGAACAAATAAGAAAGAAAGACATACAGATGGTCAACAAATACATGAAAAAATGCTCAATATCACTAATAATCAAGGAAATTCACGTCAAAAGAATAATGAGATATTATCTCACTACCTTTAAGTTCTCTATTTTCAAACAAAAAAGATAAGTGTTAGCAAGGTTACGGAGGAAAGGAAACATTTGCACACTATTGGTGGAAATGTGAATTAGTACATCCATTGTGGAAAACAGCATGGTTGTTTCTCCAAAAACTAAAAATAGAACTGTTTATGATCCAGCAATCCCATGACCATGTATGCATCCAAATGAAATAAGATCAGTCTGTTGAGGAGCCATCTGCACTGCCCTGTTTATTGCAGCATTATTCACAAAGGTGGAGAATGGAAACAACCTAAACAACCCACTGATTAATAGATACAGAAAATGTGATATAGAAATACAATAAAAATACTACTTGGCAATAAAAAGAATGAAATCTTGTCATTTGCACAACATGGGTGGAATTGGAGGTCATTATGTTAAGTGAAATAAGCCAAGCACAGGAAGACAACTAATACAAAAGCCTCACTCAATTGTGGAGTCTATAAAATGGGTGCTCTCATAGAATCTAAAACTATACTGGCAGTTACAAGAATCTTGGTGGGAAGAAGGCACCTTCTGATTAATGGGTATAAAGATATAACTAGATAGGAAAAAGAAGTTCTATAGTTCTGTTGTACAGTAGGGTGACTATAGTGTCAATGTACTGTGTATTTCTCTATAAGAAAGAAAACAAAGTAGAGGGTAGGATTTTGGCTTTTCTTATCATAAAGAAATATTAAATATTTGAGGAGACCAGATATATTTACTCTGTTTGGGTATAACACAATGTATACATGTATTAGAACATCACATGGTACTGTGTAAATTTGGACAATTATATATGTCTATTTAAAAAATAATCAACTGATTTTTGACAAAGGTACCAAGTACAGACACAGCAGAGATAGTCTCTTTAATAAATGATGCTGGTAAAACCGGATAAGTAGAAAAATGTAACTAGGTCCCCAATGATGCAGAAGTCCCAGTGTTAGTACCTGATCATAGTCTGACCAGGTTCTTGTCCCACGCCAATAAAGATTGAAAGACATGGAAAGGAAGAAGTGAGGAAAAGCAGGTTTATTGATAAATGAAAAGGCAGAAATGACTATCAGCACCCAGAGGGGCTCCTAGAGGAGGAAGCCTTCTGGCTCACTTTAGTGCATAGGTTTATCTTGGTAAATGGGGACTTTTGATTGACTGGCTAAGATATCAATCCTGAAAGTCACATATCAGCAAGATATCATCTAATCATCAGGTTGATTAGCTGTTTTTGGCCAACATTTTTTTAAGCGAGTCTCAGAGTTCTGAGCAATGAGCCAAATACTTTTGTAGCCAGGAGATTTTTGAGCTCAGCTCCCATCTTTGCTCACATCTGTCTACTTCTCAGAAGCAAACTCCTTGTGGATCCACTTGCCTAATAACTTCTGCTGTCTAATCTCTGACTATGTCTGACCATATGCAAAAATCAACTCAAGGTGAATCAACGACCTAAATGTAAGACTTTAAACTGTCATCTTGCTAGAAGAAATAATAGAGGGAGCCCATCAAGATGTTGGTGTAGGCGAAGAAATTTGGAATGAGATCCCAGAATCAAAAACAAAAGAAGCAAAAGTAAAAAAGAAAGTTGTATTTTTATCAAACTAAAAAGTTTTTGCATAGCAAAGGATACAATGAATAGAGTGTAGATGCAAAGCAAAATGGGAGAAAATAAATTATTTATCTAGGAAAATAAGTTATTTATCTAGGAAAGGATTGATATCCAGAATATATAAGAACTGAAAAAGCTCAACAACAACAAAAACCCATTTTGATTAATAATTGAGCAAAGGATCTGATAAACATTTCTCAAAAAGCAATATATATATATATGATATACAAATCAAAACTCCAGTGTGTTATTTAAAAAAATACCATAATCAACAAGTCCTGCTAAAGATTTTGAAAAAGAGAACTCTGGCATATTGTTGGTGGGATTTTAAATAAACACAGTCACTATGAGAAAAAGGATTCAGAGTTCTTAAAATTTTAGAAATCAGACTGCAATAGAATCCAGCAATTCCACTACATGGCGTATATCCAGAAGAAATGAAATTGCTATACTAAAGAGATACTTGTACCAAGATGTCTAGTGAAATACTATTGATAATAGCCAAGATATGGAATCTATCATGGAATCAATCATAAATAGATGAATGGATAACAAAATGTGGTAAGTGTATCATTAGAATATTAGTCATAAAAAGAATGGAATCCTGTCATTTGCAGCAAAATAAATGAAAGTAGAGGACATCATATTAAGTGTAAAAAGCCAGACATGAAAAGATAAATATTGTGTATTCTCCCTCATATGTGAAAGCTAAAATCAATTTGAACATAGATTGTTATTATTAGATGCTTGGAGTGGTGAGGGGTAAAAAGGGAGGCTGGAAAACTGATAAATCTTTTGAGTACCTGCTGTCATGCAGCTCAACAGGGCTTAAGAGCGACATGTCAGAGCATGGGGAAGAAAGGAACACAAGGACACAAGACTGCCTTTATAATGAAAGATTTTATTGCTTACACACCAGGGGTTTTTATCACACTACTCATCAGCATGCTCATTAAATTCAATAAATTTATCAGTATCAATATACTTGTCAATTCATACTATCAGTATACTTAATAGTCCAATCTATAGCTTAACCACTACTTAACTTACTTACTAGAATAACACTTAACTATCAGAATAATACTATTTCCTTAATGACTATAGAACTACTGGAATCGATACCATTAATATCAATATCAATAATACTACTTGAGCTTATTCATTAATCCACAGATCACAGTGTACAGTGTTAAAGTAACCTAGAGGGCTATCTAATTATAATAGTATATGTACAGTAAAGCATATAACATTATTCTTAATCATAGAATCAAAGCACATTCCTTTATATTACACATGGCTAATATCAGTATAAATGCTGCATTTTCAAGGCTCATATCACAGTCACAAAAAAGAGTCAGTGTTCAAAGTCCAGAGCTCAACGTCTGGGCAGAGACGGATCCCAGATCAGTCACTTACAGGCAGGAAATTGTGGGATGGCTGTCACTCTGGGCAGTGGGGCAGAGTTCCCAGGCAGATAACACGGTGAGGAGTTGGAGAGGTCCCTGTAGTTGCCTTGTGTTGCTGAGCAAGGGGGCTAGCGAGCTGGCTATTCAGCTCCAAATGTGTGGAGACCCAGAAGTTCACACACACTGGGCCCTTTATTTGTTGTCGGCTTGTGCTGTGACAGATCCGTCTGTAACAGGCTGCCTCTTCAGCTCCAGATGTGTGGAGATCCAGAGGTTCACAGACCATGATCCTCGGGAGGATGAAGAGCAGTGCCAAAGGCTCTCCTTTTATCCTTGTCACTCTGAAGGGGGAGTCTCCAGTAGTGGTCCGGTGTCACCAATCAGTTGTGCTCCCTCTTGGAGTTTCCCGGGGTGCCATCAATCCAATACCTAGGACAGAGTGTCTCCAGCTCATTCTCGGGGTGCATTCAATCATCGTGCAAATAGGAAGGTAACTTGAAGTTATCTGATAACACATGTTATCAGACTACCCAGGGATGTCTGTTCAGTCTGATGAGGAGCATCTTTTTGGCAAGTGCTGAGCTTGACATAAGTGATGTCATCAGTCTCTGGCTTGACATGAGTGACTCCAGTTTTCTTTACTTTCACTTTGTGGATAGTGGTAGTTTTTTGTTTTTATTTATTTTTATTTGACAGGTAGAGTTACAGAGAGAGAGAGACAGAGAAAAAGGTCTTCCTTCTGTTGGTTCACCCCCAGAATGACTGCTGCGGCCGGCGCTGCACCTATCCGAAGCCAGGAGCCAGGTGCTTCTTCCTTGTCTCCCATGCGGGTTCAGGGGCCCAAGCACTTGGGCCATCCTTCACTGCCCTCCTGGGCCACAACAGAGAACTGAACTGGAAGAGGAGCAACCGGAACTAGAACCCGGCGCCCATATGGGATGCCGGTGCCGCAGGCTGAGGATTAACCAAGTGAGCCACAGCACTGGGTCGTAGTGGTAGTTTTTGACTCTAGGCTTCTCTGTGGAGTTTCCACAATTCACCTCCTTCACTGGTAATCGGTGATCTGTGACTCTATTTTCGGGACTCCTGTGGGATTCCCCACCATAACAAATGAGTGTTAAATTGGAGGAATAAGTTTCTGGTGTTATGTAGCACATTGGAGTGACTATGGTTCAAAATAAACTTTTGCATATTTTCTGAACAAAGAGAATTGAAGAAATCCAAAGCCTCAATCATAAAGTAATGACAACAAGAGGGAAATGATAATTACCCTGATTTTTTTTTTCAAATTTTATATGTTCTAAAACATCACAGTGTAGCCCATAAACATGTATAATTATTGTTAATTAAAGTTATTTTAATGTTTTTCTGAAAAATATATGAAGAAAAATAAATTATCAAATTATTCCTTGATTCGAAAAATTTTTACTGCTATCAATACATAAACATGCATGCAAAAATTCAAGATAATTTAAGGAGAAACAATGGACTTTGACAGTTTTGTCCTTGTAATATATAAAATACTATACATTTTCTGATATAAAAAAGAAAGTAAAAAGATATATATATATATTACAGAAAATTACTCATAAACAAATTACCAATAAATTACATAATGTTTTCATTCCTTTCCTTATTTTTATCTTTTTAAACCAGTGTCTCCTGATGGATGAAGAGGGTGGAGAGGAAGGAGTTTCCCCAGATCCCTGGAAGGTGGCCCACAGTGCACCAGGATCCAGGCATTGTTCATAATTTCCACCTTGGTGCTCAGTGCCCTCTACTTGATAATCAAATTGAGACTTATTTCCTCTGAATAAAGTTGGTTGATCTCCCTGCCTTTGCATTTATCATTCTTCTGCTTAGAGTGCTTTTCTCTTGGACTGATATTCCTTCTTTAAGACCTACTTAGGTATCTCCACAAAACATTTCCTAACAATTTTTAAATTTTCCTGCAACCTGTCTGTAATGCCCTCCTTTCTTGTGCTCATTTTTAGTTTCTCAAAGAATTTCTATCTCAGGAATGCTCTCCCTGTATCTATTTAGGGTCTCAGTGAGAGTTACTCAGGGACAGAAATTACTTCTGGCAAGCTTTTCGCCAGGATATCCAATCCAGGCAGAAGGGGGACTTTATCTTTAATTATTACTATGGTGTTAAAAACTAGAGAAATGCCTGGCACACAGTAGGTTCTCAGTAAGTGTTATTGAATAGTAATGGGTAAGAGATTGTACCTTAAACTCTTGACTAAAATGAAGATTTGCTATTTTAAGAATCTAGCATACTTCCAAATGGTGGTAAAAATAAATATACTATATTTAAGAGGAATTTTGGGCTACTTCATATTTTTGTCAAGAAAATAATATTAAAACTTATTGGGAGTAAAGACAGGTGATTTTACTGTATTAGGAATGATCACTATGCACTTTATTGTCATATGTCCAAAACTATAACCAGCTATGACAAGAGTTACATCCAGAATTTTTATTAGCAAAGTGAAGTAAAATAATAAAAAGGGAATCATCCTAGTAATTCAAATAAAATAATACTTTAGAAATATATTCCTAGAAAAATGGGCTTTGGTCCTGAAATATCATGGGTAATTTTTCAATTCCATTGGTGTTTGTAAATTGTGGACTTGGGATAATTAATAAAATAAATAGCATGTTTATTCTTTACAGACAAATGACTATGTGCTTTATTTGATTTGGAAAAATTTGTTTTCCAAACCAATTGCCCTGCACCACAGTGTTGACTACAGCACTGCTGCAGTGTTGATTTGAGTGTGAGTACCAACAAACTCTCTTATCAAGTGCTGGAAATTCAGTCAAATAGCACCTGCTGAGGCTCAAAGAGAAACTGCTAACCTGAAATTAATGCTTATGATTCTCTTCCAAGCAGGTAATTTCATTAACAAAATTAGATTTCTTGGAGGGGTAATTGACACAATCTGGTAATTCAGAGACTTGTCATTAAAAATTAGGCATATAAAGAAACAACATGAACTCAACTTCTGCCACCAATCTAGCAGCACAACATCTAAAGGAAAAATCTCACAGAGAAATATGTTGTAGAATAAATATCAAATTGGGATCCTCAGTGAGCATGCACTAATTTTTTTTTTTTACTTATTAGAAGAAAAAATGCTGATTAGTTTCCTCTCATTTATTTGTTTCAAAAACATAATTTTAGCTACAAAATATTCAAAACATTTTTAGTATTCTGTGGACATACAGTAATGTGGCCTTGTCTAACAGTAAAAGATCTTTTCCAACTTCCTTGAAGATTTAGTAACTCTAGAATACTAGAATGCTTTATAACCTACTTTTTAAACTTTTCTCATAATAGGAATTATATCTTTTCATATGAAATTCTTAAATATTATAGAAGATACATTCCAGGAGAGTCAAGTAGAACCAAAATCTTAACAATTTCATGAGGAGAAAAGTTAGTGCTTATTCTGTGTCTTCAGCTGTGTTTGTCCTGTAATCTTGGGGCCACTTCTCTATCTTCCCATCTTAACTCTGTCTAGCAAAAGTATCGCTGCTTCTTGGAAGACTGACCTTACTGTTCAGCCTGATTTACCCTTTCTCAACATCTTTTTGCATTTAATTCCCAATCTTCTGCATTTAATTCCTAATACAATAATCTGGCACCTAATTCCATGTTATTCCTTTTTTTAGATTACTTTTTCCCAGAAACCTTTTATTTAAGGAATACAAACTCCATGCCTTTCATAAATACTTTAAGAATATAGGGATTCGAAATAAGCTACCTTTTAGCATTTGGTATTTTATGAGTCCAGATTTTTTAGTCCTACTAAAAAGAGATCATAATCTTTGAAATTACCTGGACAAACAACACCCCAAATTAATGATACCGAAACAGGAAATCACTAAGCAAAGTGTGTAGCCAATTTGGTACCTTACTGACAATCACTTGACCATAAAGAAGATTCAGAAGCCAAGCTAACATACAGTATTGCTTACAATAGGAGTAAGCACTTCACATTCCACAGTCCAAAAGAAGATTGTCTGCTGTGGGGAAACACAAGTGGTTCTGATCCTTCAAATCAGAATTTGAACATTTCATACAAATCTGAATTTCCTGACAAAAACAGCTTTGTCCTTAATCTTTTCTTTGCAGAAGTTGAAGTTATATTGTGGCCTTTATAAATATAATAATTGTGCTGATTTGCTATCTCTACTTAGTACAGATTCTTATGAACTCAGACATCCTTCTAATTTTATAAAGTATCTTCTGAAGGGCTTCTTATTGTGTTATTTGATATACCAGTCGCAGTCTTCCTTCAAGTTTTTTTCTTTTTCTGGACATTTATAATTCTGGGTTATACTGGCATAAAAGTTAGTCAAACAAATAAACTTCGTTTAGCACCACAAATTGAGCCACTCATTGTGGAGGTCAGTCTGAAAATATACAAAGGATAATGCCTAATGAATTCTTTCTACAGACCTTTTTTTAATGCTAGGGATTCTGTTGAAAGAAAATACCATTTAAGGAGTTATTCTAATTTCTATTTTTTTTCTAATTTCTATAAATAAAAATTTACTATGTTGAAGATTATGTATAAATTTAGAAGGATAAGCAGGTTTCTAAAATAATAAAATAAAATTAAAGTAGAATAGAATATTGTCCCAACTAAGTCAATTATTTAAGTCTGTTGATTCTACCTTAGTCTGTTTTATGCTGCTACACCAAATGGCCCAATGGAATGGGGAAATTTATTAAAGACCAACCTTTGTTTTCTCACAGTTCTGGAAGTCAATATCTAGGTGCTGGTATGAGCAGTTGTCTGGTGAAGGCTGCATCCTCAGCATCCTCAGGAGGGGAATACTGCTGCATTATCACGTGATGGAAGGTGGAGGAGGAGGAGACCAAATGCTCAGTGAAGGCTCTTTTTTTTTCTTGACAGGTAGAGTGGACAGTGAGAGAGAGAGAGACAGAGAGAAAGGTCTTCCTTTGCTGTTGGTTCACCCTCCAATGGCCGCTGCGGCCAGCACGCTGTGGCCGGCGCACCGCGCTGATCCGATGGCAGGAGCCAGGTGCTTCTCCTGGTCTCCCATGGGGTGCAGGGCCCAAGCACTTGGGCCATCCTCCACTGCACTCCTGGGCCACAGCAGAGAGCTGGCCTGGAAGAGGGGCAACCGGGATAGAATCCGGTGCCCCGACTGGGACTAGAACCTGGTGTGCCAGCGCCACAAGGGGACCTTAATCCTCTCCATGAGAAATGGGCCTTCAACCTCATCAACTCTTAGAGACCCTCACCTCTTAATATTTTATCACACCAGAAATTTGGAAGGGATATATTCAAACTATAGCACTCTGCCCCGGCCTCACAAAATTCATGCTCTTCTCATAGGTGCAATACACTCATTCTATCCCAATGGTGCTTCAAATCATAATTTGTTCTAATAAGAATTCTGAAATTCACAGTCTCATGCAAATTAACTATGAATGAGACTAAAGTATGACTGGGAACCTTGTTTGAAATCAAACAGATGGTGTGCTTTCAAAATACAATGGTAGGACAGACATAGGATACACATTTCCATTCCAAAAGGGAGAATTAGGAAAGAAAAGAGAAGAGTAAACATTCTCAAATAAGTCCAGAAAACAACAGGGAAAACAACATTAGATTAGACATGAAAAAGGAAATGTAGTAACAGATATTACAGAAATAAAAATTAAGAGGAAAGAAATAATTAAAATTAAAGAGAAAAAAATTGAAACAAAAAACACACAAAAGATCAATGAAATGAATAGCTGGTTTTTTTTTTTTTTGAGAAATAAGCAATATTGGTATAGCATTGGCCCAACAAACCAAATAAAAAAAGGAGCCAAAACAATAAAATCAGAGATGAAGGGAAATGCTAACAACAGATACCAGAGAAATTAATAGAGTCATCAGGAATTATTACAAAGAGCTGTATGCCAACAAATAGGGAAACCTAGAGGAAATGGATAGATTCCTGGACACATACAACTTCCAAAATTGAGCCATGAAGTCTTGGGAAACCTTAATAGACCAATAAACAAGACAGAATTCAATCAGTAATAAAGATCCTCCCAACAACAAAAATCCCAGGACTGTATGGCTTCACTGCTGAATTCTACCAGACATTTAAAGAAGAACTAACTCCAATTCTTCTCAAGCAATTCAAAACAATTGAAAGCAAGGGAATCCCCCCAAATCCTTCTATAACCTGCAACACCTTAATTCCTAAACCAGGAAAAGATACAACAGAGAAAGAGAACGGTAGACCAATATTTCTGATGAACATAGATGCAAAAATCCTCAACAAAATAATTAAATCCAATGACACAGAAAGATTATTCATCCAGACCAAGTGAAATTTATCCCTGGTATGCAGGGATGGTTCAACATTCACAAATCAATAAAGTGATACATCACATTAACAAACTGAAGAACAAAAACAACGTGGTTATCTCAATAGATGCATAGAAAGCACTTGATAAAATACAGCATCTTTTCATGATGAAAACCTTAAGCAAATTGTGTACAGAAGGAACATTCCTCAACACAGTCAGGGCAATTTATGGGAATCTCATGGCCAGCATCCTGTTGAATGAGGAAAAGCTGAAAGCATTCCTCCTAAAATCTGGAACCAGACAAGGATGCCCACTCTCACTATTGCTATTTAATATAGTCCTGAAAGTTTTATCCAGAGGCATTTGGCAAGACAAGGAAACGAAAGGGTTACAAATTGGGAAGGAGGAAGTCAAACTATCTCTATTCTCAGATGACATAATTGTATATATAAGGGATTGAAACTCATAAAATACTTTCGTAAAATGGCAGGATATAACATCAACACACAAATGTCAATAGCCTTTGTATATAAAGACAATGCCATGGCTGAGAAAGAACTTCTAAGATCATTCCCATTCACAATAGCTACAAAAAGAATTAAATACCTTGGAACTAATTTAACCAAAGATGTCAAAGATCTCTACAATGGAAACTGCAAAACATTAAAGAAATAAATAGAAGGAGACATAAAAAATGGAAAAATCTTTTATGTTCATGGATTGGAAGAATCAATATAATCAAAATATCAATGCTACCAAAAGCAATTTATCAATGTGATATCAATCGAAATACCAACAACATTATTCTCAGTTCTAGCAAAAATGATGCTGAAATTTATTTGGAAACACAAAAGATCCCAAATAGCTAAAACAATCTTATACAACAGAAACAAGGCTGGAGGCATCACAATAGCAGATTTCAAGACATACTACAGGGCTGTTTTAATCAAAACAGCCTGGTTCTGCCACAAAACTGGACTTGTAGACCAATGGAACAGAATAGAAATTCCAGAAATTAATCCATGCAGCTACAGCCAACTTATCTTTGACAAAGTAGTTAAAATCAATCCCTGGAGCAAGGATAGCCTGTTCAACAAAAATGGTGCTGTGAAAACTGGATCTTTGCATGTGAAAGTATGAAGCAAGACCTCTACCTTATACCTTTAATAAAAATCCACTCAAAATTGATCAAGGACCTAAATCTATGACTCGATGCCATAAAATTACTAGAGACTATTAGGGAACCTCTGTAAGACACTGTCATAGGTAAAGACTTCTTGGAAAAGACCCCGGAGGTACAGGCAACCAAAGCCGAAATTGACAAATGAGATTACATCAAGCTAAGAAGGTTCTGACCACAAAAGAAACTCTCAGCAAAGTGAAGAGACAACAGAGAGAATGGGAGAAAACATTTCCAAACTACACAATTGATGAAGGGTTAATATCCAGAATCTATAAAGAGTTCAAGAAGTTCAACAACAATAAAACAGACAATCCATTTAAGAAATGGGTAAAGGACTTGAACAGGCATTTTTCAAGACAACGACAAATGCTGGTGAGGATACGGGTTAAAAGATACCTTAATTCATTGTTGGAAATGTAAATTGCTGCAGTCACTGTGTAAGACAGTATGGAGATACCTCAGAAATCTAAACATAGGAGAAGCCCTATCTCCATAGCTAGGGTATGCATAACCCTAGTAAGTTGTCTCTGCAGCAGCTTCGCCCCTGCATTAAGTATACACCTGGCTCTAAGTTTGTCCAAGACAAATGTTGAAATTTAAATGGAATTAGCCATCCATAGTTCTTGCATTCTGGTACCCTGTAGAATTAGCACTGGGTTTACATTGCCAAAGATTGTGCCTTCAGAGTAGTGGCATTAGCCACACTTGGGAAAGCTAAGATGAAGTTGGGAAAGGTTAAGAGTAGTACATAAGAATTACAGGAGCAGAGACCTGCAAAAGTGCTGAGATTTCATGGAGATGCTGGTTCCATCCTGAAAATTTGTTCCTTAGCTGTGTGAAGGATATGGCAGCCCTGAAAATATCTTAAATGCCGTTGAATTCATTTTTCCATTCTCTTGATAAGTTATCTGGATTCCCTCTATCAATGCCTGTGGCACCGGCATTCCATATGGGCACCGATTCTAATCCTGGCTGCTTCTCTTCCAATCCAGCTCTCTGCTGTGGCCTGGGAAAGCAGTAGAAGATGGCCCAAGTCCTTGGGCCCCTACAACCATATGGAGACCTGGAAGAAGCTCCTGGCTCCTGGCTTTGGATCTGCACAGCTCAGCTGTTGCAGCCATTTGGGGAGTGAACCAATGGAAGGAAGACCTTTCTCTGTCTCTCTCACTATCTGTAACTCTACCTCTCAAATAAAAAAAAAACTAAAACCTTTAAAAAATATTAATCCCTTTATCTTGGTCCTTGGCCACAATCTTTGTTTCTTTCCCTAAACACATTTTTATTATTGACATGATCAAGTAGGAGATTTTCCAAGTTTATATCTTCTATTTCTCTTTTAATTATAAATTTCATTTCCCTCTTCTTTTATTTTAGTATAAGCAGTTAAAGGAAGCCATAGAGCTTCTTAAACATTTTGCTGCTTAGAGATATCTTTCATTAATATTCTAGTTCATTACTCTTAAGTTCTGCTCCCTAAAAGTACTCACAGAGAAATAATTCAGCCAAGTTTATGGCCTCTTTGTACCAAAGATAACATTTCTTCCAGTGTCCAGAAAATTGTTCCTCATTTATTTCTATGCCCACATCAGTATGATCTTTACTGTCCATACCTGCACCAGCATTTTTGTCATGACCATTTAAGTAATTGGAAAGAATATTTAGGTTTTTATTGCAACTTTTATCTTTTTCTGAGACTTTACCAGAATAATCTATAATGCTCTATTTACAGCAGTACAGACTTTCTCCAGAATTCACTTCAAAGCTGTTCCAGTCTTTAACCCATTACCGAGTTCCAAAGCTATTCACTTTCTCAGATATTTGCTATAGTAGTATACATGTGCTAAGAAAGATAGAGTCTAGAAAATTCATGTTTCTTTGAATAGACCAATACATTCCCATGCAATCATCTGCTTCTAAACTGAAACAATCCTAGAGGACTTAACTCAACCTCATGTAATAGTCCATGGTGATGACTTGGGAAACCTGAACAGTCAAATCCACCTAATCTAGTCATTTATATGGAGAGCCTTCTTATGTTTCTTCCATAGCAGGTGGTTTTAAAAATATTTGTCTTATAACAGAACCTTATAGTAATGTAAGCAAAAAGAAGAAAGCATTTGTATATGAAAGACTTAACGCCTGGGGCAGACATGGTGATGCAGTGAATTAAGTCAGCACTTGAGGTACCCATATCCCATATCCAAATACTTGTTCAACTTCTGGCTCCTCTGCTTTTAATCTAGCTTCTTGCTAATGCATGCTGGGAAGCAGCAGTTGACAGCTTTAGTGCTTAGGCCTTTGCCACCCAAGTGAGATATCCAAATGAAGTTTAGGACTCCTGGCTTTGGCCTATCACAGCCCTGGCTATTGTGAGAATATGAGGACTGTCAATGGAAGATCTCTCTCCTCTCTTTTTCTCTCTCTCTCTTTCTCTTTGAAGTAAATAAAAATAAACATTAAAAAGACTAAATATTTGTAGTTAGTTTATTATTATAGCTAAAATATTAAAATGGAAGAGAATGATCTGTTTTGTGAAAGTGCAATACATAATAAATTTATGAAATTTGATGTTATTTTGACAGAGTGACAGCATTAATAAATTTCTACCCATTAATTTATGCCATTAAGTGCAGTGTGAATATCATCAGAATTAGTAGGTTATCATAGATTACATAGGTATTTATATCCATAGGAAACATGAAAATTATTTCATTGACACTACTTTTTGAATATTTTAATACGCACATATTATAATTACTTTTAACTATCAAAGAAAGCTGAAAGAAATTTGTGTTAATGCCCTTTACTTAAATAAATTAACCTGAGAAGGCTGACATCTTTTCTTTGAAAAATAAAGATAAACAGAACATCTTTCTAAAAGCATTGAGCTAATCACACATCTGGGGACTGTCAAATGTATCTAATTATTTTTAATATGACTCCTTTTGAAAATGAATCAATGAACCTCTGTGTTACCTAGTGGTTACTAGAAGGTTATGATTGCAGGGTGACCTAACCATAGTTTATATGTAGAAAAAATTCTGAATTTGCAAAAAAAAAAATCAATTAGAGATGAAAAAAGTTGTGAACAGACATCACAAGTATCTAAAGAAAATAGTTATCAAACAGTATTTTTTTTAAAGATTTATTTTATTTATTTGAAAGAGTTACAGAGAGGTAGAGACACAGAGAGAGAGGTTTTCCAATCGCTGATTCACTCCCCAGATGGCTGAAACTGCCAGAGCTGCACCAATCTTAAGACAGGAGTCAGGAGCTTCTTCTGGGTTTCGCATGTGAGTGCAGGTGCCCAAGGACCTGGACCATCTTCCACTGCTATCCTAGGCCATAGAAGAGATCTGGATTGGAAGTGGAGCAGCCGGGACTAGAACCGGTGCCCATATTGGATGCCGGGGCTTCAGGCCAAGGCTTTAACCCACTATGCCACGGTGCCGGCCTCAGGCAGTATTTTAAGATAGTAACCAGTAGAAATTCATGATTATGGAATTAACATTTTCAATATTAAGATAATTTAGTTGAAATGTGACAAGATTAGATAAAGAACAGAATTATTGTGTGATTAAAAAAGGAATCTTTGTTGTTTGAATAGTATTACTTAATTCTTTTTACAACGATTTTTGTTTTACTTTTTGAGATCACACCTATATAATAACATACAACTAAGATGTATGAGTATTCTTCTTCAGAAATAAACTCATTTTTACTCAAATTTATTAACTTAGTGTATATTATTTTTTTAAAGCCTGCTTTAAAGAATCCTGAGGAGGAATTAAGGCCTCTCACAAACTGATCCTAATTAGGGCACAGATCATTGGGATGTAGGATTCAGGGAAAAGCAACACCTGTCTTTGATTTTCTTTAACTTTTATCTGGGAAAGAACTCAGTCTAATCTCGGATTAGAACTACAGTGATATGAGCAAACCAGTTTAAATTGTGTCTAATTTATTTTCCTGGAAATAATATGTTTACACATACGATTCAAACAGTTCAAACAGAAATTGCTGGAGCCAACTCCTCCCTTTATATCCCTACTGTATTTGGAATCGGCTTCTTTATATAAATGAGCTTGTAGTTCTTTCGATGTCACCATCCCAAACTTTGTAAGCTTTAGAAGATTGGTGAGGTCAGTTGTTATTAATTGGCAATTGACTTCTTTCTGGAAGGGACCAGAGAAAACCACATACTCTTCACTCAAATTTAATCTTTACGACTATTAGTTCTTTAGAATATCACCATAAATATTGATATGGTGATTTTTTTCTGTAGCTACTCACAATTTTTGTTTTCTTTCTTTTGAAATTATAAATTTCTTTATGCATTAAATTCTATGATAGCTATAGACACAATAATGATTTCTGAGCAAGTATTTATCATGTACCAAATATATTACGGAATTTGTTTCTGGACTTCACAATATTTTTTTATAAAGTTTATTTTATTTCAATCATTTTACAGGTGAAAAAACAGAGGCTTGGAGAAATTTCTACTGCAGTGTTTTCCCTTTTCCTACTGAGACCTTTTACCTCTCTACAGATTTCCTCTAAGGTTATTGCTGTCATATTGAAATGTAGTAATCTGCCACAGTTTTCAAATTTTTCTAATATTCTCACATTTCTTTCATCATGATTTTGCCCCAAACATTTTAAATTTATTTCCTCTACTTCTCTGCTTCTCTCTACTTTTTGAATATATAGAGACAGATCTGTTCTTGTTTTTATTTTTTTAAAAATATAAATTAGTTTGTATTTATTTATTTATATCTATTTGAAAGGTAAAGAGATGGGGGAGAGAGAGACAGAGATCTTCTATCCACTGACTTACCCCTAAAAGCTCACAATAGAGCAGAGTGAACCCAAAAAAGGGAGTCTGGAACTCAGTCCGGATTTCCCACATGGGTGGCAGATACTCAACCACTTGAACTATCATCTTCTGCCTCCCTGGGTATGCCTCAGGGAAAGCTTGAACCCAGTCTCTCTGATATGGGATATGAGTATTTCAAAGGCAACTAAACTGCTGTATCAGTGTCCATTCCTCACATTTATTCTTCACAGTTCTTAAGAGTTAGAATTTACCTTTGTTGTCCTTGTCACTGTCAGAGCTTCTCTGTCACCTAATTTCAAAGACTTCCTAGACTGTTCAAAGAAAATTAAAAATTATTCAGCTTTCAGAATTGAATAGATTAATTCCCTAAATGAAAGGTGAAAGTGATGGATTTTCACAGTCATATTTATGTAGTTGTTTTTATAGTTATGCTTGCAAATAACCCCATGGATCATTCTATTTGCAATTTTCTTTTCTTACCTAAACTTACAAAACAATATGCAGCCTTAATGGATTACACATAATATTCTGCCAAAAACACTTTGGCAGATATCCTCATTTTCAGGCTCGGGGTCAGTGGGCTCTGCAGATTTTCCCCTCTGCTAGAATCTCTGGATCACATATGTACATAAGAGCCAATGGCCAAATATTGCCCTCTCCCTGCCATTGCTGCTAGAAGCATAGGCAATCAAAACCAAAATTGACAAATGGGATTACATTGAGCTGAGAAGCTTCTGTATTGCAAAGGAAATGATCAGCAAAGTGAAGAGGCAACAAATAGAATGGGGGAAAATATTTGTAAACTACACAACTGATAATGGGTCAATATCCAGGATCTATAAAGAAATTCAACAACAAAGTGAACAATCTAGATTCAAAGTGGGCAAAGGACTTGAACAGGCATTTTTCAAGACAGGAAATTCAAATGGCCAACAGACACTTGAAAAAATGCTTGGGATCACTAGCCATCAGGGAAATGAAAATGAAAACCACAATGAGGTGCCAGCGCTGTGGTGCAGTAGGTTAATCCTCTGCCTGAGGTGGTGTCATCCCATTTGGGCACCTTTTCTAGTCTACCTGCTCCGTTTCTGATACAGCTCTCTGCTATGGCTTGGGAAAGCAATAGAAGATGGCCTAAGCAATTGGGTCTCTGCACCTGCACGGGAGACTCAGAAGAAGTTCCTGGCTCTTGGCGCAGCTCCGATCATTGCGGCCATTTGCTTCAGAGTGGCCTAGCTCCGGCCATTGTGGCCATTTGGGTAATGAACCAACAAATAGAAGACTTATCTCCGTTTCTCCCTCTCCCTCTGTAACTGACCCTCAGATAAATAAATAAATCTTTAATAAAAGCGTTCTCAAAAAATGTGGAATCTAGTGATAAGATTGTTGAGAGTAATTTGAATTTCCTAAGTAGGGATTAATATGACCATATTTACTTCCACAAGGGTAATTATAAACACTGTTGAGAATGGATCAAGAGTGTTTGAAGGTAAAAAGACCAAGCAAGCCTAGTATAGGAGTCTGTGCAAGAAAGGAGCACCTTGACATGGAAATCAACAGTAGGGATGGAAAGGAAAGGATATCTGAAAGACATTAATAGTAGAATCTGATGTTAGATGAAGGTAAGGGAGAAAACTAAACTGTTAAGCAGTAGAATGCAGTTCTTGAGAAATTGGTTGGATAGTGGAACTTTTTCTAAACTTAGGGATAAAGAAATAGAAAGTACACGTGCACTGATGAACTAGAGAATTTTAAAGATGAACAGACTTTAGATACGTTGACGTTAAGTTACCTGTGAAGCATTAAAGGGGAAGTGCATAGGGAATGGTTGATACACAGATCTGGAACTCTTGAAAGAAAGCTGTACTATTTCTGAGAGTCACTCACAGCTGGATTAGTATTGAATTCATAAAGAGCTTTTCTTTCTTCTTTATCCCAACACTATAATGCCAAGAGATAGTTCTAGCTACTACATTTTTCTGTCAGATCCTCCTCCGACTCTAGTTCATACCTGCTCAGGGATTTAGGTTGTGCTATTGCATCTTTGGGAGCATTTTCTCTTCACCTTAGAATTACCAACTTTTTCTTTACCCAAAGCTCAACATAAAATCCACTTCTCCACAAAAGCACTTCCAGATGCAGACGAAGCAAGAAAGGTCTTGTAGAATTATCACATAACGTCCTTTCCATTGTCCACACATCGCTTGTCACAACTCACCACTTGTAAATGCATTTGTCAGTGAATTCTTTGGACATAATTACCCTAGTGCATAGAAGATTTTACAGGGAAAGGTCGCATCTGCCTTTCCACCAATTCTATGTCAGTTCTTATCACTCATTGGGCACAAAATAAATGTTTCTAGAGTGAATAAATGAAATATGCTTCACTGCTCCCTGTGTTCCACCAGTGGTGGTAACTTTTTTGTGGCTTCTTGAATATTTCAAGCAGGATACTGCCTCAGGCTCCTCACACTGCTGTTCCCTCTCCCTGGAACACTACTACTGAGATATTCACATGGTTTGCTCCCTGAATGGAGCAGACCCCTGCTCAAATATTCCCTGCCAACTTCAGGAGGAAGGGGATTTCTCTAATCTCTCTTCCTAAAATTATATCATTCCTAATTTGCTACTATCATAGAGTGTTTTATTTGTGTGCATATCACTTTTTGCTATTAGAGTATTTACATATTTATCTGCTTATCTCCTCTTTCCTCTTTCTCTAGGATTTAGCTCCACAAGAGCAGGGTCTCTGTTGTTCATAGCCTGATTCTAAGTCTGAATTATGAATTTAATGAAGCTGGACAAGGCCATGTGGATAAATTCATAATGAAATGCATTATTTTAAATATTGAAAAATTAATCATCCTTTTAAAACATTTGTTAGGAGTTGTATGATCTTAATTTTATGAAATTATAGAAGATTCCATAAAATTCAAAGATAATAGGTTTACAGAAAGTATATTTACACATGTTAAAAACCAACACACTCCAGATCTAATTAAGTTGTTATCAAGGAGTAGAAGATTTCTGTGAGTATAGACAATACTGTTGATGCAGTCTGGAAAAAGAAAATGGGGTGTACTGATACGGAATGTTAGTCATAAAAAGGAGAGAACTCTGGACACAACTGCAACCAAACAGATAGGAGTGGAGATCATTATGCTAAATAAAACAAGTCAGATGCAAAAAGGCAGATACTGGGGTGGGCATTTTGGCACAGCGAGTTAAGCCACCACTTGTGGTGCAACGCTCCACATTGAAGTGCTTGTTCAATTCCCAGTTACTCTGTGTGGAGAATCCCACAGGAATCTAAAAAAGAGTCACGGATCACCGTTTACCTGAAAAGGAGATGAACTGTGGAAACACAGTAAAACATTGAGTTAGGAAGTTACCACTAGCCACTAAAATAAAAGTAAAGTGGAGTTATAAGTCAGGAGCTGAGGCAATGCCTAACGGCTGTTAGGGAGACGCTCCTAATCATACCAAGCAGACATCTCTGGTCAGTCAGATAACAGCGTGCTAGGGACAATACCCTCCTACCCATGCTGACTGGACCGTTCAAACATAAGTAAGGCGGGAACAGTATTCACTGGACCATTCAAACATAAGTAAAACCCAATAAAAATCGCATGAGTTGTATGATGGCAAATTGGAGGACTGCCAAAAAATGAAGATGAAAGGGGAGCCCTGGCGTTGCTCTCCACCCTTTCAAGGATCATGGCCTGGTGTGTGTAAGCCACCGGGAGCGGAAGAAAGGAGCTGAGCCGAGCTATCACTGAGCTGTCGCTGAAGAGATCCTGACCTGTTCCTGACCTGTTCCTGACCTGTGATAGCCACAGCTCTCAGAGCTGCACCTGTTCCTGAGCATCCTTCGTCGCTGTTCCTGAGCGGCTTTAGCTGCATGAGCTGTCCCGTTCCGGTCTTGTTCTTGTCTAAGAAAAGTTGCTGTAACACTTTTGGCCTTACAGCCGGGCAAAGGGCCTGGTGTGTGTGAACCTCCGGATCTCCACACATCTGGAGCTGGAGAGGCAGCCTGCTACTCTGCATGGAGCAGGTAGCGGCACAAGCCAACCTGCAGAGCTGTCCCTGAGCTGTAACCCCACTGTCTCTGTTTGTGTGAGTGTGTGTGTGTGTGTGGCTCAGTGCGAGCGAACCTTGATCTCCTCACATGTGGAGTCCAAGAGCCAGCCCTCTAGCTTTTGCTACGTGGCACAAGGCGACGACAGGACCGAGAGGCCATCTGGAGCTGCTGTGTTGCTGCCGCTGTGTCTGACCAGTGGAGTTGCTGCCTCACCACCTTGCCTGGAGTCCTTATCAGCCTGCTGCCAGAGTTGACCTCTGAGCCGGACCAGGCCTTTCAGCAGGGGACCTCTCCAACTTCTCGCCTTGCCGTCCGCCTGGAACCTTGAGCCTACTGCCCAGAGTGATAACCTTCCCACGGCTTCCTGCCTGTAAGTGACTGTCCGAGTTGGGTCTCTGCTGAGACATTGAACTCTGGACACTGGACACTCCCTGCAGGAGAAACACATTCGTGACAGTGATGCGAGCCTAGATACATAGCAAACCAATGTTATGTATTGAGTCTTTTGCTGTGCTTGTATTGTTCATTATGATAGTACTTAAGATTATTTTAATAGTGTTTGTTGTGACTTGTGGTATAATAATATTGATATTGTTAAGATTGCGTAGATATATTAAGTAGTTAAGTGCTTAAGTTAAATAGTTAAGTAGTTAAATAGTTAAGTCACATTAAATAGTAGTGTTAAGTTTATTGATAAGTGTATTAAATAGTATAGATTGATAAGTATTTTGATACTGGAAAGTGCATTGACCCCAATGAGCATGCTGATGAGTAGTGTGATATAAGACCCCTGGTGTGTACACGGTGTGTGAACAATAAAATTGGAAAAGACAGTCTTGTGTCCGTGTGTTCCTTTCTTCCCCGTGACTGACAAGTTGTATGTCGCATTTGCTACTGTTGAGCTACGTGTCAGTAGGCGCTCATGACACTCTGCTTCACATTCAGCTTCCTGCTAATGTGCCTGGAGAGGCGCAGATTATGGCCCAAGTTCCTGTCACATGGGAGACCTGAATGGAATTCCTGGATCCTGGTATCAGCCTGTCCTAACCTTGGCTTTTGTGTGCATTTGTGCAGTGAACCAATAGCTGTATGATACCTCTCTCTCTCTCTCTCTCTTTCTCTCTGTCTTTTTCTGTATCCCTGTCTTTTTTTTAACCTTTATTTAATGAATATAAATATCCAAAGTACAGCTTATGGATTATAATGGCTTCCCTCCGCCATAACTTCTCTCCCACCCTCAACCCTCCCCTTTCCCGCTCCCTCTCCCCTTCCATTCACAGCAAGATTCATTTTCAATTCTCTTTATATACAGAAGATCAGTTTAGTAAATATTAAGTAAAGATTTCAACAGTTTGCCCCCACATAGTAACACAAAGTGAAAACTGTTGGAGTACTAGTTATAGCATTAAATCACATTGTACAGCACATTAAGGACAGAGATCCTACATGATATTTTTTAAAATTTGATTAATTTTCTATGCAATTTCCAATTTAAAACCAAGTTTGTTTTTTTTTTTTTTCATTTTCAGTTATCTTTATATACGGAAGATCAATTCAGTATATACTAAGTAAGGATTTCATCAGTTTGCACCCACACAGAAACACAAAGTGTAAAAATACTGTTTCAGTACTAGTTATAGCATTACTTCACATTGGACAACACATTAAGGACAGATCCCACATGAGACAAAAGTACACAGTGACTCCTGTTGTTGACTTAACAATTTGACACTCTTGTTTATGGCGTCAGTAATCTCCCTAGGCTCTAGTCATGAGTTGCCGAGGCTATGGAAGCCTTTAGGGTTCGCCAACTTTGATCTTATTCCGATAGGGTCATAGTCAAAGTGGAAGTTCTCTCCTCCCTTCAGAGAAAGGTACCTCCTTCTTTGATGGCCCCGTTCTTTCCACTGGAATCTCCCTTGCAGAGATTTTTCATTTAGGTCTTTTTTTTTTTTTTTTCCAGAGTGTCTTGGCTTTCCATGCCTAAAATACTCTCATGGGCTCTTGAGCCAGATCCGAATCCCTTAAGGGTTAATGTATCCCTGTCTTTCAAATAAATTAATAAATGATTTAAAAAAAAGAGAAAATAATTTTTCTCTCATATGTGAAACTTTATGTATTTGTATATATCATGTATAAAAATGTGTAGATGCCATATTACTTGGAAATATATATATATATATATATAAATTTGTCTTAACTAAATTTTATCCATTACACACTAATGTACACTTCTTTCCTCACTATGATATTTATTATAACATGTATTGTGATATTAATATATTCATCTTGGTTTTTGATAAAGATAATGATGTTGTATTGATACATACCTACATATACACATTTTATGGCTTGAATTTAGACCTCAAAACTTAGGAGAAGAGTTTATATATAGATTTCAAAGACCATGATATTGAAATTGTATAGCAGAATTCAGTAAAGTCTACTTGGATTGCTTCCCAGTATCCAGGAATCTGAAATATATCTGTTTTTAATCTCAGTTAACTGGAATGGCTAGTTGTCCATTTTATGTGCGTTCATATCTTTATAGCATCAGGATAATTTACAACAAAATATAAAATATTTAAGATAATCAAACACATACACGGATCCAGAAATTTGTTAACATTTAGTATTTAAAGATTTATTTATTTGTTTGAAAGTCTAGATTTACAGAGGGAGGAGAGAGATATACAGAGAGAGTCCAAGAGACAAAAAGAGACACAGAGAGAAAGAGAAGTCTTCCAACTGTTTTTCACTCTCCAAATGATCAAAACAGTTCGGGCTGTGCCAGGCTAAATCTAGGAGCCAGGAGTTTTTTCAGGGTCTCCCATGAGGGTGGCAGGGCCTGAGTACTTGGGCTGTAATCTGCTTCTTTTCTCAGGCCATTAGCATGGTGCTGGATCAGATGTGGAGTAGCTGGGACATGAACCAGTGCCCATAAAGGATGAGACATCACAAGTGATGGCCTTAGCTGCCATGTAGTATTTAAAATATGTGCAACATTTGAGAGGATTTTTTAAATTAGCAGGAAAGGTTGGATTTAAATTACATGCTTTCTCTTGAGTGTTTCTTCTACTTGACAAATGCATGGTTGTTTTAGGGTCATATATTCAAATTCTCAATCACATTTATACTGTAAACTTTATATTAAAATGCTATAGCTAAAAACAAATGATTACATTAATGCTGATTAATGTTTTACACAAGGAGATAATTAAAATTTGATAATTTATATGTTATGCTACTTATATAAAAGCACTGAAAATTCCAAACTCCTGTTGAGTCACTATACATTTCCATAAATTTTTTTCTTAATATTTTATCAGTTTTGGGTTTAAATAATCCAGTGTTATAAAAATAATTTTACATGATTTTTTCTTCCAAGTTGCAGGAATAACATCATGAATGTATATTTTGTCCTTTCTTAGAGAAGAATGGCAATCATTACTGGCAGTTTGGAAGGAACTGAACCACAACCTTCTCAATAATCAGATGACGCTGAAAATCCTTACATGAGTATGTTGGACTGGCTTACTGTGTTAGTCCACTAGCGCTGCCACAATAAGCACCACAGCCTGAATGGCTAAAATAAGATGAATTTGTTTCCTTACATTTCTGGAGTACAGAAGTTTAAAGCCAAATTGTTGGCAAGGGTGGTTTCCCATGAATGCAATTGTCCTTGTCATGTAGACACCGTCTTCCAGTGTCTTCACTTGATTTTCCATCTGTGTTTCCTTTTCTTACATTGACATCAGTCATATTGGATTAGGGACTACTCTTGTGACTAAGTTTTACCATAGTTACCTTTTTAGAGGCCACATTTTGAGGTTCTGTTGTGGAAGGGGCCCTTCTAATTAGATAGGACAAAAAAAACTTGCTAGCCGCAAAAACTGTAGGGCAGGAGTGGCTTTCTGAGAATGAGGGCGTGGAGGGGGCTTTCTGGGAAATACCACAATACAACTAGGTCAACTTAAGCAGGTGTACTCAGGTATGACTTGTGTGATGGTTGTATAAGTAGTGCTGTAGCTCTAAGATAGCCAATCAAAATTTGTATAACTGAATATGTATTAGAAAATTTAAAGTTGTTTCTGCTAGGGTAGATAAAACAATGACCTGGTTTGTTCAGGGCTCAGAATTTGGAGACAAAACTCTCTTCTGGGCCTGCCAGATAGAATAAAGGCTGTTTTCTTATCAAGAGCCTTGGTGGCCCACGTCTTTGTCGGAGATTCCCACTACAATGTAGTTAGAACTTTAACTTACATTTGAAGGTAGGGTACACAATTCAGTCCATAACACTTCATTTAGGGGAAAAATCTGTTAACTATTTGCATGTATTTCTCACATTTTAACAACTTTTTAAAGTTTTAATTGTGTATCATCACCACTAAACATATAATTTACCCTCAGTCATCTTTTATGAAGTTACACATCTTTATATGAAATGTCATTCTGTCCCTTGTTTCAACATTGTATCTTCCATGCCTAGAATGATGGCCGGCATCTATAAATGATGGCTCAATGTAAAATGATGACTGGCCCCATGAATATTATTTATTTACAGCTCACTTTCATACTTATTTTACAGTGTAACTCTGTTGTAACCCATCATTTTGGGACTTCTAAGTCTATTTCTACAAGAAAAAGAAGCTAAGGAAATATTAATTGTTAGAAACATTTATAGCTAACTTGCAAGACATTCATACTTCTTAATGGAGATTATAGTATTGCAAGTTTGTACTGATGCATTTTTATGAATAGAGTTTTTTTCTAAGCTGTTGGCAACAGCACAAAATACCATTTGTTGCTATTTTTTCAAATGATAAATTGAATTGTTACAAATTTTCATTAAGGTTATTATTAATATCTCCTATTATTGCAAGCTTCTAAGTATTTCATTTATAAAATCACTGGTGGTTCTTGACTTACATTTTATCAGAGTAGCTGGCTGGAAAGATAGAGCATTTGATAGTCCATAGAGATAAATGATGGCAGAGAAATGAATTCTGAATGTCTCTTGAAAAACCACAATTCTCTTCATTTACTTGAAACTCCAGGATAAACCACACTTCATCATCAACTGAACACTTTTTTGTTTATCCTTCTTGGTCTTCTGAGTAGAAAAAATAAGAATTTTATGTCTTTGGAAATCTCTGTTGAAACCATTTCCTTCTCTAAGATGGAAGACATACACACATAAACACACACATGCACTCACACAAATACACAAGCATGCACACACACCTTCTTAGTTTCCTTTTTTTTTTTTGCTCCTAAACCAGTAATCAGAATAATATCATGCTTTCATGCTTTCTAAGGTCTTTTTTTTTAAAAAATCTTATTAATAATAATATAATAACAATGGAGAATAATCTTGAGAAACCCACTTAGCTTAATCAATAATCAACTTATGTTCAAAATAATGATATATGTGTGTATGTATATATGTATACATATATGTATATATATAGTATGTGTATATATATATATATATGAAAGAAAGAGAGAGAGACATTTATTATAAGAATTTGAAACACATAATTATGGAAGAAAAAAGTCCTCTAATCTGTTGTCTGCGAGCCGAGCACCAGGGAATACCAGAGATATAAATTTTAGTCCAAGTCTAAGAACTGAAAACAAGAAACTCGATGATACACATTGCAGTCCACATGCATGAGAAGACTGATGTTGCAGCTCAAACAGCTTTCCAAATAAACTATCTAACAAAACCTGGAGCTAAGTCATAGGGAGAAAAAAGCACAGGTGAATTTGGTGACACAGGCAAATTCAGATCAGGGAGGAGTAATAAGGCTTCCCAGAATTTGTCTTGAGATGATTCAAAGAAAGAGGTAGCTATTCTGCGACAAGGAGGAAGGAGCAAGAGACATGACTAAATCTAAGAACATGGTATTTGAGAAATTCACAGAATGGGAGCATGTTGAGCAAAAAATAAAATAGGAAATCTCAGAAAAGAAAGCAAGGAGTCAGCAAGAACATGATACAGTAGGTTCTAATACTTTATGAAAGTACTCACTGTGCTGATCTGAATTCATTAAAGATTTTACTATAACCAAGACAAGGAAGTGATATGATCTGTGTTTAAATTTAGAATTCTCACACTGATAGATATAACCTGTGTAAAAGTAACTTAATTTTATAGAAATTGTTTAGTTTACTTGCTGCATATGAAAGAAATGAACATTTACACTACCGACAGCATAGAGTGAAATAGAAAATCCGTGTACGGACTTTATCTTTGCTTCCTAGCTGAAAAAGAAGTGCATATCGACATGAGGAGGGAGAAGACTAATGATGACATCGCTCATCTGGAGGAGAGAGAACATGTCATTCTTGAGTGCTTAAAGAAAAGAACATAAGGTTGCAAGAATAATAGGCTTGGAGGAAAATAATAGAGAGGTCCAGATAAAAATGAAAAAATTGAACAGGAAAAGCACTGAAACCAGAACAAAACCTCCAAGCTAGATGAAAAGATGTATTCCTGAAGGATGGATATGGAGCAGGAAGTAATTAGCTGATGTGAAAGTGCTGAAGCTGCCATTAATCAAGTCAAAGGAGAAAGCAACAAAAGCACTCTACCAATTCATATGGAATGTCAGTTTTTAATTTATTTTTTAATTCATTCTGCAACATGTGAAACAACCTAGTTAGAATAAACATGTTTGTTACAATAGTACAAGTTTCTCACAAACAAAAATATTCCTTCAGTGTGCTAAATGCATTACAAAATATTGAGCTCTCTCATAAGGATTCATATGTACTTTGTTGTGAAACGCTTAGTAAATAGTACTCCCCAAAGATTTGGTTCTGATGAGCAGCCATAAGTTTTGTGCTCATCTGAAACTAAGTTTTTTAGCCATTTCATTGGAAACAGAAAACAGAACAGTTTATGATGATACTGTCAATGACTTCTGATTTGATTCAATTAAGAATCCTCCAGGCCTTCTAAAGTCAATATGAATATAACAGCAGCTAAGCACGGTGGATATGAGTGTAGTGGGGTAATAAGTGAGTAGTCCCACTCGTTGTGTGGTCTGAAGGATCTAGAAAGGACCTAAATTCTTTCTTTTGCCCAGCTTGCTAATACTTAAAAATTTATCCTGACAAACACAATTGTTTTTGGAGAAGGGGGGTGGATGGACAGCTGGAGCTGGGCAAGGGACACCTAACCATGTGTTTTTCAAAATTCGCTGGCCTTTGTAAAATCTAAATATCCCTTTATGCGGTTGTGGCCTTCATTGGTTAACTCCCAAGTACCTAATCATCATGAGAACATGAAATTATAAAGCCATAAATAAATTTCAATATCCGTGTTCACCTACCTCAGTCCAGGCATTTTAGTCAAAATCATAGTTGCAGACTCAGAAGTAGTTCAGCTTGTATATATCCTTGTAGGTGCTTATTCTTAGTGATGGCAGCTTTGTGTGTCTGGGAGGAAGAAACATCAAGGGCCTTACTGCCTTAGGCTGCCTTAGGGACAAAAGGACAGAATGGGGGAAGGTGAAAAGTACTATAGAAGAAACATTTCACCTCCGTCTCAACTCGGTTAATGCCATTGGCCTGTGAACACAGAGGAGAAAAGGGTAATTTGGCATAAATATACTCTAGTTGTTAAATTATTTTCTCCCAAATAGATAGTATTCACAATCTTTAACTGGGCATGTTTTATACTTTTAAAGAGAAAATCTAAATTGGGAAGTTATTCTGACTTTGTAGGAGTGTCTCAAGCAATAAAGTTTCTCTGTTGCAGCACTGCAGAACTAAATAAAAGACTCAGAGAATGAAATTAGTATTTTCTCTGTATTTGCTTCTTCTCCAGCTGTGTTCCCTGATTAGAGAATGAGCATTTGGAACTCTTAGTCTCTGAATGACCCTTGAGTATATTCCAGTGACCAGGAAACCTGCAGTTTGTTCTTACCCTTTTCAAGTGCCATTTCAGTGCTTGGAAAACATTTCATCCGTCAGTGGTATCAATACTTCTCATGCTGTGAAAGTTGGCTGTCTTGGTTTCTTTCGCCAATAATGAGCATGCAGAGCTGACCCAAATTTTACTCAAGAACTACATAATACAAACTAATCACTATATAAAAAGAGCATTGAGTGGTTCTATAATAAATTTGGAGAGATTTACAAAGCAAAATGCACACTACATCAGCTTCTTAGTGATATCATTGTCAGGAAATAGTATATTATCTTTTCCTTTTTCCCATACTCCACAAATTTCTCTCTTAAAAAGTTTCAGAGATTAACATTAAAAATATAAACATCAGATATAGATACAAAAAAGCTCTTATTCAAAGAAACAGTTTCTTACACTTTGGTATATATCCTGACTTTTCCTTATTCTTGGGACTTCATAGAGAATTTATGCACACACACATACACACCACAAATAACTTGCACAAATAGGACCACACCATACATTTTATATGTGCATTTTGCCACAGCAATATCCCATGACATAGCATCCTGGAATTTTTTTAAAGATTTATTTATTATTTTATTTGAAAGGCAAAGTTACAGAGAGGCTGAAACAAAGAGAGAGAACGAGAGAGAGAGAGAGAGAGAGAGACAGAGAGAGAGAATCTTTCACCTGCTGGTTCACTCTCTAAATGGCTGCAATGGCCAGAGCTGGGCCAGTCTGAAGCCAGGAGCCAGGAGCTTCTTCTGGATCTCCCATGTAGTGCAGGGGCCCAAGGACTTGGGTCATTTTCATTGGCCATACCTGAGAGCTGGTTTGGAAGCGGAGGAGATGGGACTTGAACTGGGGCCCATAAAGGATGCCGACACTGCAGGTAGCTGCTTTAACTGCTATGCCACAATGCCGACCACCAGCATCCTGAAATTTAAAAAAGGAACCTACTATCCAACCTTCCTCAATCCAGTTCTCCACTCCCACTCCTTTCTGGTCTCTTCTATCTTCTTTATGAGAATCATCCTTTCAGATTCCACATAAGACTGAAACATGAATTTCTGTGTCTGGCTTATTTCACTTAAAATTTTGTCTTAAGTTCCATCCATGTTGCAAAAATCAGAATTTTAATTTTTTATGGCCAAATGATATTTCATGCTCTGATGTTCTATAGTACAGTAGGGTAACTATGATCTATGATAATTTATGATATAGTTCAAAATAACTACAAAAATCCAAAGATTCTTATTACATCCAAGGAAACTTCAAATTGTTCATGAAAAAAAAATAGAATTAAAAGATAAGTTAACTCTAGTTCCAAAATATTAAAATTCATCAAATCCATAAAATTTTTTTATAATATACATTTTCTGTGATGTTTTTGAAGTATTTTCATAGGGATTTCAAAATTTCTGTACTAACATAACTTTCTTATTAATTGATTTTCTATGAACTTTCTAAAGTGCCCTTGTAGAAATAGTAACATTTGCAAATCAGTCAATGTGATACATCACATTAACAAACTGAAGAACAAAAAACATGTGATTATCTAATCTAAATAGATGCTATAACTAGTACTCCAACAGTATTTTTTTCACTTTGTGTTGCTATATGGGGGCAAACTGTTGAAATCTTTACCTAATATATACTAAACTGATCTTCTGTATATAAAGAGAATTGAAAATGAATCTTGATGTGAATGGAAGGGAAGAGGGAGCGGGAAAGGGGAGGGTCGCGGGTGGGAGGGAAATTATGAGAGGGGGGAAGCCATTATAATCCATAAGCTGTACTTTGGGAATTTATATTCATTAAATAAAAGTTTAATAAATGAAAAAAAAAGAACTGAAAAAAAAAAGATTGTAATTGATATTAGTTTCACATATGGTTTAGGTCAGCTTGACCCTAGTAACCATGTGTTCCCCCTCCCCTCCTTGTGGTTTTTGCCTTCATAAACCCTGTTGTTTTGAGCTTTGGGGTTGAGATTTCTTTAGGGCATGAGCCTGCTCTCAGCCACAGCAATAAAGGACTGTCAAATGTTAAAAAAAAAAAAAAAGAAAAAGAAATCAAAGGGATAAAGGGAAAGAGGAAGTCAAACTACCCCTATTTGCAGATGACATGATTCTATATATGGGATCCAAAAGTTTCCACTAGGAGACTATTGAAACTCATAGAAGAGTTTGGTAAAGTAGCGGGATATAAAATCAATACACAAAAGTCAATAGCCTTTGTGCACACAGACAATGCCATGTCTGAGAAAGAATTTTTAAGATCAATCCCATTCACAATAGCTACAAAAAATCCAATACCTTGGAATATATTTAACCAAGGTTGTTAAAGAGCTCTATGATAAGACTTATAAAACATTAAAGAAAGAAATAGAAAATATGAATAAACCAAAAAATATTTCATATTTATGGATTCAAAGACTCAATATCATCAAAATGTGCATACTTCCAAAAGCAATTAACAGATTCAATTCAATGCCAATCAAAACACCAATGACATTCTTCTCAGACGTAGAAAATTCATATGAAATTCATATGGTAACACAGGAGACTCTGAATAGCTAAAGCAACCTTATACAACAAAGACCAAGATGGAGCCATCCAAATACCAGATTTTAAGACATAGCACAATGCAGTTATAATCAAAACAGCCTGGTACTAGTACAAAAACACTTGGATAGACTAATGGAACAGAATAGAAATGCAAGAAATCAGTCTAAGCATCTACAACCAACTTTTCTTTGACAAATGAGCTAAAAACAATCCCTTGAGAAAAGACAGTATATTCAACAAATGGTGCTGGGAAAAATGGATCTCCACATGCAGAAGTATGAAGCAAGACCCCTACCTTACATTTTACACAAAAGTCCACTCAAAATGGATTAAGAACCTAAATCTATGACCTTATACCATCAAATTATTAGAGAACATTACGGAAACCTTTGAAGACATTTGCATAGGCAGAGTTCTTGGAACGGACCCCAGAGACATAGGCAATCAAAGCCAAAATTGACAAATGGGATTCCATTAAATTGAGAAGCTTCTGTACCAGAAAGGAAACACTCTGGAAAGTGAAGAGCAACTGACAGAATGAGAGGAATTATTTGCATGCTATGCAACTGATAATAAATTAATAAACAGAATATATAACGAGATCAAGGAATTGAACAACAAAACAAACAAGCCAGTGAAGAAATGGGCAAAGGACTTAAACAGATCCTTTTCAAAAAGAGGAAATCCAAATGGCCAATAGACACATGATAAAATGCTCAGGATCATTAGCCATCAGGCAAATGCAAATCAAAACTACGATTAAGTTTTATCTCATCCCCATTAGAATGGCTTTCACACAGAAATCCACCAGCAACAGATGCTGGCAAGGATATGGGGATGAAGGTTCCCTAATCCACTGTTGGGAGGAATGTAAACTGGTAAAGCCACTATGGAAGACAGCATGGAGATACCTCCGAAATTTGAATAAAGACGAACAATATGACTCAGTAATCCCACTTCTGGGAATGTACCCAAGGGAATGAAATCAGGTATGAAAAAGTTATCTGCACTTCCATATTTATAGTAGCTCAAGTCACAATAGCTAAGACATGGAATCAACCCAAATGCTCATCAACTGAAGACTGGATAAAGAAATGGTATATGTACACCATTGAATACTGCTCAGTGGTTAAAAAAACAAAATCTAGCCATTTACAACAAAATGGATGAATCTGGAAAACATCATACTTAGTGAAATAACCCAGTCCCAAAGGGGCAAGTACCATATGTTCTCGCTGACTGGCGATAACTAACAGAGCACATAAAAGGCAATCTGTAGAAGTGAAATTGACTTTGAGAAGCAGGGACTTGAACAGCCCTTATCTTGACTGTTGAGGACAGTTTTTTTTTTCATACTATTTGTTGAACTCATTACTTAACATAGAGTATAAAATCAATTGAAAATAGATCTCAGTAAAAAATAAGTGGGAATAAGAGAGGCAGGAGGAAAAAGGGTGGGCTTTTAAGTGGTAAAGTAGGCATGGTGGGAAGAATAACACTATTTCAAAGTTGTAATTATGAAGTGCATGATGTTTGTAACTGTAAAGCTGTATAGTTTTGCATTTATTCCTGTGGACTTATTTCTATTTTTATTTAAAAAAAAGATTTTATCTATTTATTTGACAGGTAGAGTTATGGATAGTGAAAGGGAGAGACAGAGAGAAAGGTCTTCCTTCCATTGTTTCATCCCCAAATGGCCACAATGGCTTGAGCTGTGCTAATCTGAAGCCAGGAGCCAGGAGCTTCTTCCTGGTTTCCCATGCAGGTGCAGGGGCCCAAGCACTTGGGCCATCTTCTACTGCTTTCTCAGGAACCAGCAAGGAGCTGGATTGGAAGAGGAGCAGCCGGGACTAGAACCAGCACCCATTTGGATGCTGGCACTGTGGGTGGAGGATTAACCTACTGTGCCATGGCACTGGCCCCTTGGACTACTTCTAATGGTTAAATACTTGTTATGGTACCCCAAATCCCCTTAAGCTGGGTAGTTAAAATACCATCTTAAGTGTTAAAGTGATCATATGGATAGGACTAAGTGTCTGGTAATAATAATAGAACTAAAAAAGATTGAATGCTCCAACTCAGAGGCAGTCCACACAGTAGACTCATAGAGTGACAATTGCTTGGAGTAGCACTCTAACCTCAGAATCAGCCCTTAAGCCATTTGGATCTGGCTGAATAGTTCACAAGAGCATTTCAAGCATGGATGCCAAGTCACTGTGGCAAAAAATGTCCTACATGAAGGACCTCAGTGGGTGAGACCACAGTGGAAAGAAATGCTCATCAAAGAAGGAGGTACTTTTCTCTGAAGGAAGGAGAGAACATCCACTTTGCTTATGGCCTTGTCTAAATATTGATGGAATTTGTGGATTCGAACACCACTTTGTCTATGGCCTTGTCTAAATACTGATGGGGTTTGTGGATTCAAAAGGCTTCCATAGCCTAGGCAGCTCATATCAAGAGCCTCGGATGATCACTGACATCATACATAAGAGTGTTAGCTGTTAAATTAACAACAGGAGTCACCTTGCACTAACTTCCTATACAGTAACTCTGTCCTTAAAGACTTGTATTCTAATTATGTCTAAGTGCTCGCAAAAGATGTATCATTCTTGGGTGCTTCTTTAAACTTAGTTAAGTTTTTTTTTTAAAAAAAGTGAAATTAACTTCAAAATGCAATGACTTCAAACAGCCCTTATCTTGACTGTTGAGGAACAGATTTTTTTCTCTTTCATGCAAATTTTTTGCACTCTTTACTTAGTATAGAGTTGGTCTTCTGTGTATAAAGTTAATCAAAAATGGATCTTTGGATCTTAGTGGAGAATGAGACTAGAAATTGGAGAGGAAAGGAGGTAGTGGGGAGGGAGTGTAGGTGAAAGTGTGGCTATGGTGGGAAGAATCACTGTATTTCTAATGTTGTACCTATGAAATGTATGAAGTTTGTATTCCTTAAATAAAAGTTTTTTTGGAAAATAATTTAAAATTTATTTGAGACACACACATGCATGTGTAGAGAGGGAGAGGGAGAGAGAGAGGGAGAGGGAGAGGGAGAGGGAGAGGGAGAGGGAGAGGGAGAGCAAGCATTCCTGTCTATTGGTCTATTGGTTTACTCCCAAAATGCCTGCAATAGCTAGGGTAAGGACAATTCAAAGCCACAGTCGGGAACTTAATCATGTCTCCCATATGGATGGCAGAGACACAACTACTTGAGGCATCAAGGCGTCACTACTGTCTCCAAGGATCTGCGTTACTCAAGGGACTGGAATCAGGAGCAGGGCTGAGACTTGAACCTAGGCCCTACAGTATGGGATGTGGATATAGCAGGAAGGTCTTAATTGCTGTATTAAATGTCCACCCAGAAATGACACATCTTTGAGAAGATTGACCATTAATTACATTGTTTTGATAATTACATATTGTATACATGTATTGATTATTATTCCATATGCCATACATATGTAAAAGTAGCATGTCAATTAAAATAAATCTATGATATTTTTTATTTTTTTATTTTATTTTATTTTTTTATTTTATTTTATTTTTTTTTTGTCTTTCTTTTTTTTTTTTTTAATTAAACTTTTATTTAATGAATATAAATTTCCAAAGTATAGCTTATGGGTTACAATGGTTTCCCCCCTCCCATAACTTCCCTCCCGCCCGCAACCCTCCCCCCTCCCGCTCCCTCTCCCCTTCCATTCATGTAAAGATTCATTTTCAATTCTCTTTGTATACAGAAGATCAGTTTAGTATATACTAGGTAAAGATTTCAACATTTTGCCCATATAGCAACATCAAGTGAAAAAACTACCATTGGATTACTAATTATAGCATTAAATAGCAATGTACAGCACATTAAAGACAGAGATCCTACATATTTTTTTTTCAAAATAATTAATTTTCTATGTCATTTCCATTTTAACACCAGGTTGTTTTGTTTTTTTTTTTTTTCATTTCCAATTCTCTTTATATACAGAAGATCACTTCAGTATATAATTAGCAAAGACCTCATCAGTCTGCGCCCACACAGAAACACAAAGTATAAAAATACTGTTTCAGTACCAGTCCTAGCATCACTTGGCTTTAGACGACACATTAGGGACAGATCCCGCATGGGGTGTAAGTGCACAGTGACTCCTGTTGCTGACTTAACAATTTGACACTCCTGTTCATGGCGTCAGTAATCTCCCTGGGCTCTAGTCATGAGTTTCCAGGGCTATGGAAGCCTTTAGAGTTCACTGACTTTGATATTGTTCCGATAGGGTCATAGTCAAAGTGGAGGTTCTCTCCTCCCTTCGGAGAAGGGTACCTCCTTCTTTGAAGGCCCCGTTCTTTCCACTGGGATCTCACTCACAGAGATCATTCATTTAGGTCTTTTTTTTTTTTTCCATGATATCTTGGCTTTCCATGCCTGCTATACTCTCATGGGCTCTTCAGCCAGATCTGAATGCCTTGAGGGCTGATTCTGAGGCCGGAGTGCTGTCTAGGACATCTGCCATCCTATGAGTCTGCTGTGTATCCCACTTCCCATGTTGGATCTTTCTCTCCCTTTTTGATTCTATCAGTTAGTATTAGGAGATACTTGTCTTGTTTGTGTGATCTCTTTGACTCTTAGACCTATCGGAGCTATCAATTGTGAGCTGAAATTGATTACTTGGACTAGTGCGATGGCATTGGTACATGCCATCTTGATGGAATTGTGTTGGAATCCCCTGCACATTTCTGACTCCATCATTTACGGCCAGTCCGATTGAGCATGTTCCTAATTGTTCATTTCCTCCCTCTCTTTTTCCACTCTTAGATTTAA
This sequence comes from Lepus europaeus, assembly GCF_033115175.1. NCBI lineage: Eukaryota > Metazoa > Chordata > Mammalia > Lagomorpha > Leporidae > Lepus > Lepus europaeus. Next base: position 112,709,648 of record NC_084829.1, read on the forward strand.
CAGGGATCACTTTTCAGTTAAACTTTAAACACCTGAGAATAATTGTGTGTTAATTACTGAGTTCAACCAATAGTACTAGAACAACAACAACAACAACAAATACTAAAAAGGATAGAGTATTACATTGTACATCTAAAGTCAGGACAGGAGCTGATCAGTTCATTGTTGCTTATAGTGTCCATTTCACTTAACAGGTTTTCTCTTTGGCGCTCAGTTGTCACCGATCAGGGAAAACAAATGATATTTCTCTCTTTGGGACTGGCTCAATTCACTCAGCATGATGTTTTCCAGATTGCTCCATCTTGTTGCAAATGACTGGGTTTCATTGTTTCTTACTGCTGTATAGTATTCTATGGAGTACATGTCCCACAATTTCTTTATCCAGTCTACTGTTGATGGGCATTTGGGTTGGTTCCAGGTCTTAGCTATTGTGAATTGAGCTGCAATAAACATTAAGGTGCAGATGGCTTTTTTATTTGCCAAATTGAATTCCTTTGGGTAAATTCCAAGGAGTGGGATGGCTGGGTTGTATGGTAGGGTTATGTTCAGGTTTCTGAGGAATCTCCAGACAGACTTCCATAGTGGCTTAACCAGTTTGCATTCCCACCAACAGTGGGTTAGTGTCCCTTTTTCCCCACATCCTCTCCAGCATCTGTTGTTGGTAGATTTCTGAATGTGAGCTATTCTCACCGGGGTGAGATGGAACCTCATTGTGGTTTTGATTTGCATTTCTCTGATGGCTAGTGATCTTGAACATTTTTTCATGTGTCTGTTGGCCATTTGGATTTCCTCTTTCGAAAAATGTCTATTGAGGTCCTTGGCCCATCTCTTAAGTGGGTTGTTTGTTTTGTTGTTGTGGATTTTCTTGATTTCTTTGTAGATTCTGGTTATCAATCCTTTATCTGTAGTATAGTTTGCGAATATTTTTTCCCATTCTGTTGGTTGCCTCTTCACTTTCCTGACTGTTTCTTTCGAAGTACAGAAACTTCTCAATTTGATGCAATCCCAAATGTTAATTTTGGTTTTGACTGCCTGTGCTGTTGGAGTATTTTCCAGGAAGTCTTTGCCTGTGCCTATATCTTGCAGGGTTTCTCCAATGCTCTCTAATAATTTGATGGTTTCGGGTCGTAGATTTAAGTCTTTAATCCATGTTGAGTGAATTTTTGTGTAAGGTGATAGGTATGGGTCTTGCTTCAAGCTTCTGCATGTGGAAATCCAATTTTTCCAGCACCATTTATTGAATAGACTGTCCTTATTCCAGGGATTAGATTTGGATCTTTGGTCAAATATAAGTTGGCTGTAGATGTTTGGATTGATTTCTGGTGTTTCTATTCTGTTCCATTGGTCTATCCATCTGTTTCTGTACCAGTACCATGCTGTTTTGATAACAACTGCCCTGTAGTATGTCCTAAAATCAGGTATTGTGATGCCTCCGGCTTTGTTTTTGTTGTACAGGATTGCTTTGGCTATTCGAGGTCTTCTGTGTCTCCATATGAATTTCAGCATCATTTTTTCTAGATCTGAGAAGAAGCTCTTCGGGATCTTGATGGGTATTGCATTGAATGTATAAATTGCTTTTGGGAGGATAGACATTTTGATGATATTGATTCTTCCAATCCATGAGCATGGAAGATTTCTCCATTTTTTGGTATCCTCTTCTATTTCTTTCTGTAAGGTTTTGTAGTTTTCATCATAGAGATCTTTAACGTCCTTGGTTAAGTTTATTCCAAGGTATTTGATTGTTTTTGTAGCTATTGTGAATGGGATTGATTTTAGAAGTTCTTCCTCAGCCGTGGCATTGCCTGTGTATACAAAGGCTGTTGATTTTTGTGCATTGATTTTATATCCTGCTACTTTGCCAAACTCTTCGATGAGTTCCAGCAGTCTCTTAGTAGAGTTCTTTGGGTCCCCTAAATAAAGAATCATATCATCTGCAAAGAGGGATAGTTTGAGTTCGTCCTTCCCGATTTGTATCCCTTTAATTTCTTTTTCTTGCCTAATAGCTCTGGCCAAAACTTCCAGAACTATATTGAATAGCAGTGGTGAGAGAGGGCATCCCTGTCTGGTACCAGATTTCAGTGGAAATGCTTCCAACTTTTCCCCATTCAATAGGATGTTGGCCGTGGGTTTTTCATATATTGCTTTGATTGTATTAAGGAATGTTCCTTCCATACCCAGTTTGCTTAGAGTTTTCATCATGAAAGGGTGTTGTATTTTATCAAATGCTTTCTCTGCGTCTATTGAGAGAATCATATGGTTTTTCTTCTGCAGTCTGTTAATGTAGTGTATTACATTGATTGTTTTGCGAATGTTGAACCATCCCTGCATACCAGGGATGAATCCCACTTGGTCTGGGTGGATGATCTTTCTGATGTGTTGTTGCATTCTATTGGCCAGAATTTTATTGAGAATTTTTGCATCTATGTTCATCAGGGATATTGGTCTGTAATTTTCTTTCAATGTTGCGTCTCTTTCTGGCTTAGGAATTAAGGTGATGGTTGCGTCATAGAAAGAATTTGGGAGGATTCCCTCTTTTTCGATTGCTCTGAATAGTTTGAGAAGAATTGGAGTTAGTTCTTCTCTAAATGTCTGGTAGAACTCAGCAGTGAATCCGTCTGGCCCTGGGCTTTTCTTTGTTGGGAGGGCCTTTATTACTGTTTCAATTTCTGTGTCAGTTATTGGTCTGTTTAGGTTTTCTATGTCTTCCTGGCTCAATTTAGGGAGGTTGTATGTGTCCAAGAATCTGTCCATTTCTGATAGATTTCCCTGTTTGCTGGCATACAAGTCCTTGTAGTAATTTCTGATGATTCTTTTTATTTCTGTGGCGTCTGTTGTTACGTTTCCCATTTCATCTCTGATCCTATTGATTTGGGTCTTTTCTCTTCTTTTTTTAGTTAGTTGGGCCAATGGGGTGTCAATTTTGTTTATTTTTTCAAAAAACCAGCTCCTCGTTTGGCTGATTTTTTGTAATGTTTTTTTGGATTCAATCCTGTTGATTTCTTCTCTGATTTTAATTATTTCTCTTCTCCTACTGGGTTTGGGTTTGGTTTGCTGCAGATTTTCTAGATCCTTGAGATGGCTTGAAAGCTCATCTATTTGGTGCCTTTCCAATTTCTTGATGTAGGCACCTATTGATATAAACTTTCCTCTTAACACTGCTTTTGTTGTATCCCATAGGTTTTGGTATGTTGTGCTGTTATCCTCATTTACTTCCAGAAAATTTTTGATTTCTCTTTTAATTTCTTCTATGACCCATTGTTCATTCAGGAGCATGTTGTTCAATCTCCATGTGTTTGCACGTGCTCTAGGGATTCCTGAGTTGCCAATTTCCAATTTCATTCCTTTGTGGTCTGAGAAGCTGCATGGTATGATTCTAATTCTTTTGAATTTGCTGAGACTTGCTTTATGGCCTAGTATGTGGTCAATCCTAGAGAGGGTTCCATGTACTGCTGAGAAGAATGTAAAGTCCTTAGATGTAGGATGAAATGTTCTGTAGATGTCTGTTAGATCCATTTGGGCTATAGTGTCATTTAAATCTACTGTCTCCTTGTTGATCTTCTGTACTGTTGATCTGTCTATCTCTGAGAGTGGAGTATTGAAGTCCCCCAGTACTATTGTATTGGGGTCTAAGTCTCCCTTTAAGTCCCTTAACAAGTCTTTTAAATAAGCTGGTGCCCTGTAATTAGGTGCATATACGTTGAGAATCGTTATATCTTCCTGTTGAATGGATCCCTTAATCATTATATAGTGCCCCTCTTTGTCTCTCCTAACAGTTTTTGTGGTAAAGTTTATGTTGTCCGATATTAAGATGGCTACGCCCGCTCTCTTTTCATTTCTGTTGGCATGGTATATCTTTTTCCAGCCTTTCACTCTCAGCCTGTATGGATCATTGTTGGATAGATGGGTTTCTTGTAAGCAGCAAAAGGATGGGTTTTGTTCCTTAACCCAATCAGCCAATCGGTGTCTTTTAACTGGACAGTTCAAGCCGTTAACATTCAATGTGACTATTGAGAAGGAGTAACTTTGCCCTGCCATTTGCCAAAGATATTTTCTAATATCTGGTTTGAGATTCCTGTGATCTTTTGCTCTGAGGTTTCCTTCCTTTACTTTCTTTCATATTGGTGACCGTGTTTCTGTGTTTCTGTATGTAACACATCTTTAAGCATCGTTTGCAGGGCTGGACGAGTGGCGACAAATTCTTTCAATTTCTGTTTGCTGTGAAAGGTCTTAATTTCACCTTCATTCACAAATGAGAGCTTTGCAGGATATAATATTCTGGGCTGGCAGTTTTTCTCTCTTAGTACCTGGGCTATATCTCGCCATTCTCTCCTGGCTTGTAGGGTTTCTGATGAGAAATCAGCTGTAAGTCTAATTGGAGATCCTCTGAGAGTAATCTGGCGTTTCTCTCTTGCACATTTTAGGATCTTTTCTTTGTGTTTCACTGTGGTGAGTTTGATTACGACGTGTCGTGGTGAGGATCTCTTTTGATCATGTTTATTAGGGGTTCTCTGAGCTTCCTGTACTAGGATGTCTCTGTCCTTCTCCAAACCTGGGAAATTTTCTGCTAGTATCTCACTAAAAAGGCCTTCTAACCCTTTCTCCCTTTCCATGCCTTTAGGAACACCTAGAACCCGAATGTTGGGTTTTTTAATAGTATCCTGTAGATTCCTGACAGTATTTTTTAGATTTCTGATTTCTTCTTCTTTTCTTTGATTTGACTGTTTCCTTTCCTGTTCTCTGTCTTCTAATTCCGATATTCTCTCTTCTGCTTCATCCATTCTGTTTTTAAGGCTCTCTAATGTGTTTGCCATTTGATCTATTGAGTTCTTCATTTCATTGATGTTTTTTGCCAGTATCGCAGTTTCCTGTTCCACTAATTTTTTCATTTCATTTTGATTTCTCCTTAATATTTCATTTTCACGGGAGAGATTTTCTATCTTGTCCATTAAGGATTTCTGTAGTTCAAGAATTTGTTTTTGAGAACTTCTTAATGTTCTTATGAAATTTTTGCAATCTGCTTCGTGCATTTGCTCTAACTCTTTATCTTCATAATCTTGCATTGGCGTGTCTTGTTCACTTGGGGGCGTCATAGTGCTATCCTTATCTTTGGTACCTCCGCTTCTATGTTTCTTGCTTGGCATGTTAGAGATAATTTGTGGCGTTTTTGTTTTTGTTTTTGTTTTTTTTTTTTTCTCTCGTTATACTATGCCTCTAAGTGAGCTGTCTGTTTTGTTGGAGCCTTAGGGGCTGTGATGGGTGTGGCCAGAGAGCTATGCTTGTTTCTTGAGGTTTAAGGCTGTGTAAAGAGCGACTCTCCCAGAATACTTGCTCCTTGCTGGGATGCTCTCTCTCTCTCTCTCTTTTTTTTTTTTTCTTTTGACTCAGTTGGGAGTGGAGTTGAGGGTAGTTGAAATCTAGCCTCTGTGAGTATTCGTTTGATCTACCCCTGGGACCATACACAGAGTTTATGCAGCCCTCAATGTGTTCTCCAGTTTCGCTAAAGATACTGAGTTTGGCTGAGCTTTACATATGTAAAATCGCGGTGCTCTTTGTTTTGCTTGGTGAGTGAAGGGAGAGGCCTCTGTTCCCCCTCCCCCCAATGTCTCGGACTTCTCAGGTCTTTGTCTTACCGTCCTCCGTTCCCGCGCTGGCGAGATTCTGTGGCTCTGGCTCCGCTCCCGCAGCTGCCGCTCGGCTTGTCTCGGTTGGTTTTCCACGCGGTGGGTTCCCTGTAAGTCCTTCGTGTCTCATCCACTAGATCCGGAAGCGTTTCCTCTGCAGTTTTTTTTTCTTGAGTCTTTTCCTGAGGCTACAGTAGTTCCACTTTTATGAAAGTTTATTTTCCCAAACTAAGGCACACGTCCTCACTATCCGCCATCTTGGCTCCGCCCCCCAATCTATGATATTTTTAAAATGATTATGTGTCCCATGACATGTTGATGGATTCTTAGGCTGTGTTTCGATTTTTCACATTTGCCAGCCATATGATAATATTCCTTGGTATCTGTGCATTTTTAAACATATTTATTTATTTACTTGAGAGGAAGTAAGGGAGGGTACTCCCATCTGTTGTTTGGATTCTTAAGTGCCCATAATAGCAGAAGTAGGCCAGTTCTCTTATTTAGGTGGTGCGAACCCAGTTGGTTGGGCCATCCATTGTTGCTTTCCAAAGCCTGCATTATCAGGAGCTGGAGCCAGGAATTAAGTTCAGATGTTCCAAAATGGGACACATGGCATCTTCACCACCGGGCCAAATGCCTGCCAGACCCATTATCTATATATTTTAGTGTTGTTTTATCTTGATTATTAGTTTAATTTACTAATGAATGTCTTAAAGTACACCTCACTTGTGTCTTGTTTGCAGTAAACTGTTTCAGCACTTCAGCCACTCAGTAGAGTAGACTCCTTGGCATTTTAATCAATTTGCAGAATGCTCTTGCTGTACTTTACTTTCCATATTCACAGGCATTGTTGGGTACATATCCAAACTTGTCTACATTGAATAATCAAGGTAATAGCTGCAGTAAAAATTCAACCACAACCTCTGTAACAGGGATTCGGGGTTCTTATCTTGAGAAGATATGCAGATTTTACAAACCCGATTTAGTTCTGGTGAAAAAATGTCCTTTTAAAATTAGTTTCCTGGCCGGTGCCGCGACACACTAGGTTAATCCTCCGCCTTGCGGCGCCGGCACACCGGGTTCTAGTCCCGGTTGGGGCGTCAGATTCTGTCCCGGTTGCTCCTCTTCCAGTGCAGCTCTCTGCTGTGGCCAGGGAGTGCAGTGGAGGATGGCCCAGGTCCTTGGGCCCTGCACCCCATGGGAGACCAGGAGAAGCACCTGGCTCCTGCCTTTGCATCAGCGCGGTGCGCCGGCCACAGTGCGCTGGCCGTGGCGGCCTTGGAGGGTGAACCAACGGCAAAAAGGAAGACCTTTCTCTCTCTCTCTCTCACTGTCCACTCTGCCTGTCAAAAAAAAAATTAGTTTCCTTTGCCACATGTCTACTCAGTGACTGGACTGAAGATTCTTTCAGTCTTAACTTGTTAAATTAATCCACTCGTCTTTGGTTCCAATATAAATATTTTATAGCTTCAAAGCTCGAACCTTGACATTTCTATATTTGTATCATTTTTCTTATGAATCCCTCATAATTTCCTTTTTTACATTCTAATTATATTCCTACCCATTTCTGGGAATTCAGCTTAGATTATATCTCCCTCTTGAAATCTTCCCTATCCAGGCCCTTTGGATGCTCTCTTTGTAGCTGCACTGTTTTTACTAAAGTGTCCACCACCTTGGCTTGTACAAGTGCACACATACATACACACACATATACTGACACTACTGTCTTAGAGCAGTGACAAAAGAGTATGTTTTTGTTCTTTTCACTCCACCCATCCTTATCATCCACTGAATAAGGCATATACCCTTTTCTCAAACTGAACTGATTTGAGTATCCATTGAGAATTGGACACACACACACACACATACTCAAATCAAATGAGTTCTTTATTTAAAATTTTAACATAAAGAGAACAAATTTCATGTATTTCATAGACACAATTCTAAGAACATAATCATACTTCCCTCCTTTCTTCTCCCCCTCAATCTGTCCTGCTTCTATCCTCTCTTCTTTTTTACTTTAATTTTTGTAATAGCATAATTTCAATTTATATTATAATCACAGGTTTAATGTACCACTAGCCATAATGTTCAAAAGGTATAAATTAGAAAGACCATGGTCCATGGGCTTATAGATGAGGGCTAAAAACAATAATCAAATCATAATATGTCAATTTCATTCTTACACTTTTTTTTGTATTCTATATTAACTGCCAAATATCAGAGAAAACATTTGATATTTATCTTTTTTGGGACTGGTTTATTTCATTAAGCATAATGGTCTCCAGTTGCATCCATTTTTTTGCAAAAGACAGGATTTTATGGATGAATAGTATTCCATCATATATATAAAATTTTCTTTATCCAGTCATCAGATGATGGGAAACTGGGTTGATCCCATACCTTAGCTATTGTGAATTTGGCTACATTTCCCTAAATGTTAGCGACTATGAGCATTTTTTCAAGTGTCTGTTGTTGATTTGTATTCAGCCTTTGAAAAGTGCCTGTTCATGTCCTTTGCCCATTTATTAACTGGATTATTTGTTTTGTTGTTCATCTGAGAAGAATTTTTTTTGGTATTTTGTTTGGAACAGTATTGGATCTGTAAACTGCTTTGGAAACTATGGACATTTGATGATATTGATTCTTCCAATCCTTGAACATTTTTTGCGTCTTCTATTTCTTTCCTAATGTTTTGTGATTTTCATTAGAGAGACCTTTCACATCCTTGATTAAATTTATTTCAAGGTATTTAATTTTTCTGTTGCTATTGTGAATGGTACTGATCTTACAAGTTCTTTCTCAGCTATGGCTGAGAAATCAATGTTATTGATTTTTGTTGATTTTATAACCTACATCTTTGCCAAACTTTCCTACGAATTCTGATAGTCTCTTAGTGCAGATTTTTGGGTTCCCCTACTTGCCTTCTGCAAACAGAGATAATCCGACTTCTTCCTTTCCCTTTTTGTATCCCTTTGATTTCTTTTTCTTGCCTAATGGCTCTAGCTAAACTTCCAGAACTATATTGAATAGTATGGTGAAAATGTGAATCCTAGTTTGCTTCTGGACCTTAGTGGAAATGCTTCCTGCTTTTTCAGGTTCAATATGAGGCTGGCAGTGGGTTTGTGTGCAGAGATACATTCCTTCTATACCTGTTTTGCTTAAGATTTTTATCATGAAAGGATGTGGTATTTTATCAAGTGCTTTCTCTACATCTAATGAGATAATCATTTGAATTATATTTGTTAACTTGTTAATGTATCACATCAAATTAGACTCAGTGATTGAATCATGTTTTATGATTGCCATAGCAAAGGGTGAGAGGGGATAGAGAGAGAAATAGAGAACAAGGAAGAGGAGAAAGAGGAGGTGAAAGAGGAGAAAAGAGAGAAAAGCAAAGAAGAAAAGGGACATGTGGATGGTACCTACTTCTTTCTACATCCTCCCCACACATAGGGACTGCTTGGTCCCTCAGGGCTCTCAGTTTCTATCTCCTCCATGGACTTGCCTGCTTTGAATACATTAGGCCTTCTTACTTTCACCTGAGTTATTCTGAATTTCAAGAAGATTGGAAAGCTTTTGTTTACTGAAGCCAAGCCATCTGTATCTTGAAGGCAGTTTCTGACTTAAAGACGTTTTCCCAAATCCTTGTGAGTGGACACATTTTGCCTCTGTTCTCTGCAACTATTCTTTCTTTGTGTCCATGTTCAATCCTTTCTTGATTCTTTTCTTATGTTGTGGGACCCCTCTCTCCTCTTCTAAACTCCATTCTCAAAACACCCATATCTGCCCACAGTACCCCAATAAACTACTACCACTTGTATTGTTTTCCCCACACTCAGAATGTCCTGTAGTTGTGCCTTTTAGTAAACTTTCTGTCGTAACCAGCATTGTGAGTATGTTTGTTAATGTGTCCTGTTTTTTCTGTGCAGGTCCTAAGTCCCCTGGATAATGAAATCAGGTCTTACAATTCTCACATTCTTTTCCCCTAAGTTATAACACAAACCATTGATACAATAAGATATGTTTTATTAATTTGTTTTTATTTAATTAATATTTGTGACCTCTAGGCAGTTTCCCATGTTTCCAGCCATTTGCAGATTTATTTTATACCATGCTAATATCTATCTACCTTTGATTTGTTCTATGTTTAATGTATGTACTTAAATACAAGACCAGTAATGCAATCACACTTTTATTAACTAAGAGTGAAAACAGAAACAATATACTTAACAATACTCCAGAAACCATTCTGAAATATATATATGTATTATATACATATATATATATATATATATACGTAAATTTGTATTCAAACATACTAACACTTTGTGCTTCACAACAGACAAAAATTAGACTTAGTACTCCTATTTCAAAAATATGGAAACTGATGTATAAGAAAACTAAATAATTACCCAAATGTGGAGAAGGGGGGGCCAAGATGGTGGTATAGCAACAGGATGTTCTTAGTCACATGGGGCAAAATAGATAGTTAATAAGTAGAGGATATACAAGTTGGAGACAGAGCCATGAGAAATTCATGCAGAGAAGCCAGGGAGTCCAACAAAGACTGGGCAGTTCCATGCTGAGGGAGCAAAAAAGAAAGGGGAGTGGCAGAGGTACCATGCAGATGCCGAATGTGGATACTGGAACCCTTCCTCCCCCAGCAGACCAGGTGAGATGGAGCTGCGGAGAGCGGCAGATTGGGAAGCCTGGAAACTGAGTTTGAAATTTTAAGTGGGAAGAAAGAGAAGATATAGGGGGAGAAAAACAGAGAGGTTAGGCATACTCCTGTCCATCTATGTCTTCTTCCGCCCCCCAACCAGACGTGCAGCAGGCTGGGAGAAGCCATATTGATTGTTTACATTTTCCAGTGTAAGCAGGGGGCTACTACATTTGCCTCCTATGCCCAAAAGAATCCACTAAGAGACTACTGCAACTCATAGAAGAGTTTGATAAAACAGGAGGATATAAAATCAACTCAGAAAAAACAACAACCTTTGTAAACACAGGCAATGCCACAGCTGAGAAAGAAATTCTGAGATAAATCCAATTCACAATAGCTAAAAACAAAATCAAATATCTAGAAATAAATTTAACCAAGGATGTCAAAGCTCTCTATGATGAGATTTACAAAATTTTAAAGAAAGAAATAGAAGGGGACACAAAAAAAAAATGGTAAAAACTTCCATGTTCATGGATTGGAAGAATCAATATATCAAAATGTCCATTGTTCTGAAAGTAATTTACAAAATCAATGCAACCAAAATGCCAAAGACATTCTTCTCAGATATATAAAAAATGATGCTGAAATTAACATGGAAACACAGGATACCTTGAATAGCTAAAGCACTCTTATACGACAGAAACAAAGCAATAGATATCACAATATCAGATATGAAAACATACAAGGCAGTTATAATTGAAACAGACTGGTACTGGTACAAAAACAGATGGATAGATCAATGGAACAGAATGGAAATTGCCAGAAATCAATCCAAGCATCTACAACCAAATTATATTCAACAAAGAATCTTAAACCAATTCCTGGAGCAAAAACAGACTTGTCAACAAATGGTGCTGGGAAAATGGATTGCCACATGGTCTACAGACATATGAAAAAATGCTTAGGATCACTAGACATCAGGGAAATACAAATAAAAACCACAATGAGGTTTAATCTCACCCCAATTAGAATGGCTTTCATACAGAAATCAACATACAACAAATGCTGGTGAGGATGTGGGGAAAAGGTACCCTAATCCACTGCTGGTGGGAAGACAAACTGGTAAAACAAGTTGTGAAGACAATTTGGAGATATCTCAGAAATCTGAATATAGTCCTGCCATAAACTGAACCATCCCATTCCTGGGAATGTATCCAAGGGAAATGAAATCATCATATGAAAGAGTTATCTGCACCCCCATATTTATAGCAGCTCAATTCACAATAGCTAAGACATGGAATCAATCTAAATGCTCATCAACAGAAGACTGGAAAAAGAAATTACAGCATATGTACTCTATGGAATACTACATAGTGGTAAATAATGAAATCCAGTCCATTGCAACAAAATGGATGAGTCTGGAAAACATTATGTTTAGTGAAATAAGCCAGTCTCAAAGGGACAAATACCATATGTTTTCCCTGATCTGTGATAACTAACAGAGCACCTAAAAGTAAACCTGTAGAACTGAAATTGAGACTATGAGAAGCAATGACTTGAGCAGATCTTGTCTTGACTATTGAAGTACAGTTTATTATTTTATTTTATTCTTTTATTATTTTTTCTACTTAATACCATTGATTGAACTCTTCACTAAACATAGAATTAATCATAGGTGTATAAAATCAATTGAAAATAGATCCAAGAAAAAAAAATAAGAGTGGGAATAAGAGAGGGAGAAGCTATGTAGTTAAGCAGACATTCCCATGGACTTAGCCCTAAGGGTAAAGCTAAAATCTTGCCATGAAACTCAATCCCATTAAGCTGGGTGGTAATAACGCCATCTCACCTGTTAAAGTAATCATATTAAGTGTTTAATTTATCACATAGATACGATTAAGTGTTAAAAGGATCACAGAAATAAAACTAAGTGTCTGATACTAACAATAGATAGAATTAAAAAGCAGAAAATGTTCCAATATGACAAGCAGTCCACAAAGCAGACTCATAGAATGACAAACACCCTAAACAGCACTCTGATCTCAGAATAAGCTAAAATGTACTCTGGATTGGCTGCAAAGCCCATGAGGGCATTTCAGGCATGGAAAGCCAAGACACAGAAGCAAAACATAAAAAGTCCTACATGAAGGATCTCTGTGAGTGAGACCACAGTGGAAAGAAGGGATCATCAATGAAGGATGTACTTTTATCTGAAGGGAGATAGACCTTCTACTGTGCTTATGGCCCTGTCCAAATACTGATGGAGTTTGTGGACTCAAAAGATTTAATAGCCTTGGCAGCTCATGGCAAGAACCTTGGGTGATCACTGACATCATAAATAAGAGTGTAAATTGTTAAATCAACAACAGCAGTCACTGTGCACGTACTCCCCATATAGGACTTCTGTCCTTAGTGAGTTATACTATGAGAGTTAACTGTAAAACTTGTTCTCAAACAGTACTTTATATTTTGAGTGTTTGTGTTTGTTCGCAAATTGTTGAAATCTTTACTTAGTACAGAGTTGGTCTTCTGCATATAAAGTTAATTAAAAATGAAGAATGTGATGGGAGAGGTAGTAGGAGGTGGGATGGGAGTGGGGATAGGAGGGCGGGCATGGGGGAAGAACCACAATATTCCTAAAGTTGTACCTAGAAATTTACTTTCATTAAATAAAAGCTTAAAAAATCATTACCCCATTAAATATTGGCAGAAATAAGGTTCTTGACTCTGCATTCTGGCTTCAAATCTATGCATTTATGTATACATAAATTGCTTCTCAATTGACTGCTGACAATTTATGGACGTACTGAGTTTTTCTGATTTAATAGATTTACACCTTTGCCAAGGCATGAGTAAGCGGACTCAGTGGTGCAGGACTTCATGTAGTGTGATGAAGGATGCAAGACAACTTACACAGGTTTCTCTTAGATCTAACCAGAGAGGCAACATCTCTTTCTGCATACATCACAAATTCCCAAAAACAGAGAAAAGCTGTGGAGGAAATACCACTAAACCTCTAAATTAAAAAACAAGATACCTTGCAAATTGTTCCAGCCTATGAAACTACATTTAAAATGACCCATGTAGTGACTTCAAATATATACAGTTATGTTTTTATGTTACGTTTAATCATAACAAGGTACACAGAGCCATCTGTTTGATGGGCAGTTTCAAAGCAGAATGCTGAATTATGTATTTGGAGAGTAGAATTAAGCATTTTGTTAGTTGCTGATGGACATGTGTTGACTATGACACTGGACAAGACACACCTCCTACAACCCAATATCTCCTTTAAAATGAGCAGTTTGGGTTCAATAATCTTTAAGACCTTTCTAAAGAAGCCATCCTACATTCATCAGAAGTCAAAGATTCTGAAATGAAGGTGTCAAGTAGAAATGTTCACAATATATAGAGAAAATATTTAGCCCTTATTGGCAGAAATTTCCTGACTCTCCACCACCTCTTGGAGTGTCTTCAGGTCACAAAAAAAGTGCTTTTCAGGCAGTCAAAGCCAAAATTAACATTTGGGATTGCATCAAATTGAGAAGTTTCTGTACTTCAAAAGAAACAGTCAGGAAAGTGAATAGGAAGCCAACAGAATGGGAAAAAATAATTGAAAACTAGACAACAGACAAAGGATTAATAACCAGAATCTACAAAGAGATCAAGAAACTCCACAACAACAAAACAAACAACCCACTTAAGAGATGGGCCAAAGACCTCAACAGACATTTTTCAAAAGAGGAAATCCAAATGGCCAACAGGCACATGAAAAAATGTTCAGGATCACTAGCCATCAGAGAAATGCAAATCAAAACCACAATGAGGTTTCACCTCACCCCAGTTAGAATGGCTCACATTCAGAAATCCACCAACAACAGTTGCTGGAGAGGATGTGGGGAAAAAGGGACACTAACCCACTGTTGGTGGGAATGCAAACTGGTTAAGCCACACTGGAAGTCAGTCTGGAGATTCCTCAGAAACCTGAATATAACCCTACCATACAACCCAGCCATCCCACTCCTTGGAATTTACCCAAAGGAAATTAAATTGGCAAACAAAAAAGCTGTCTGCACCTTAATGTTTATTGTAGCTCAATTCACAATAGCTAAGACTTGGAATCAACCTAAATGCCCATCAACAGTAGACTGGATAAAGAAATTATGGGACATGTACTCTATAGAATACTATACAGCAGTCAAAAACAAGGAAATTTGGTTATTTGCAACAAAATGGAGGAATCTGGAACACATCATGCTGAGTGAATTAAGCCAGACCCAAAAGGGACAAATATCATATGTTCTCCCTGATCGGTGACAACTGACCGAGCACCAAAAAGGAAACCTGTTGAAGTGAAATGGACACTATGAGAAATGGTGACTTGATCAGCCCTTTCCCAGGCTGTTGATGAACAACTTAATACTTTATCCCTTTAGTATTTTTTTTGTCTGTTCTACTTAATACTATTGGTTGAACTCTGTAATTAATACACAATTATTCTTAAGTGTTGAAACTTAACTGAAAAGTGATCTCTGTTAAATATAAGAGTGGGAATAAGAGAGGGAAGAGATGTACAATTTGAAACATGCTCAAGCTGACTTGCCCCAAATGGTAGAATAAGAAACGTGCCAGGGGATTCCAATTCAATCCCATCAAGGTGGCATGTACCAATGCCATCTCACTAGTCCAAGTGATCAATTACTGTTCACAATTGATCATAATGGTAGGACTAAGAGCCAAAGGGATCATATAAACAAGACTAGTGTCTGCTAGTACTAACTGATAGAACCAAAAAGGGAGAGAACGATCCAGTATGGGAAGCGAGATGCACAGCAGACTCAGAATGGCAGATGTCCTAAACAGCACTCTGACCTCAGAATCAGCCCTTAAGGCATTCTGATCCAGCTAAAAAGCACATGAGAGTATTGTAGGCATGGAAAGCCAAGACACTCTGGGAAAAACAAATGAAATGACCTAAATGAAAGATCTCTGCGAGTGAGATCCCAGCAGAAAGAATGGGCCATCAAAGAAGGAGGTACCTTTCTCTGAAGGGAGGAGAGAACTTCCACTTTGACTATGATCTTGTCTAAATACGATCAGAGTCGGCGAACTCAAAAGGCCTCCGTAACCTTGGCAACTCATGACAAGAACCTCTGGTGATTACTGATGCTATAAACAAGAGTCTTAATTTGTTAACTCTTCAACAGGAGTCATTGTGCACTTACTCCTCATGTGGGATCTCTGTCTTTAATGTGCTGTACATTGTGATTTAATGCTATAACTAGTACTCATACAGTATTTTTCATTTTATGTTTCTGTGTGGGTGCAAACTGTTGAAAGCTTTACTTAATATATGCTAAATTGATCTTCTGTATATAAAGATAATTGAAAATGAATATTGTTGTGAACGGAAGGGAAGAGGGAGTGGGAGAGGGAAGGGTTGCGGGTGGGAGGGAAGTTATGGGGGAGAAAGCCATTGTAATCCGTAAGCTGTACTTTGGAAATTTATATTTATTAAATAAAAGTTAAAAAAAGCAAATGCCAGGAAAGATATTTGACCAAAGTTGGAAAATAAAGTGCTTTTCAAAAAAGCAAATAACTTCACCAACCACACGTTTCTCTTAAAATTAAATAATTTGATGGAAATATATGTTGTAGGTGCAAAAAAATTCAAGGTGATTTCTACAACAGTTGGAAATGACTGTTGTTTAAATTTGAATGAATGACCATGTTTTAAGTAAGGTGATTTCCAAGTTAGATTTTTGGGTCCATTATAAAAGTTGTTTGCAGAAATTATGTGCATTTAAATGGTAACATTGCATACTTCACTGAAACAAGATTGATGTTTCTCAACTAGGGGGTCAATTCTGATACCACAGAATCATTTGGAGAGGTTTTGGTTATTGTAACTGGGAGTGGGCTAGAGGAAGAGTGTGCAGCTGGCATGTGGTATAAAAATTAGTGCTAAACATTGCACCCAAGAATGCACATGACAGCCTCCACAGTAAAAAATTATCCAGCCCCAAATGTCAACAGTGCCATGGTTGACAAAGCAGAGACTAGACAGGGCATGGAAAAGGCCTTTGCTGAAGGAAAGATAATGACATGGAAGCCCTTACCTTGGTTCACGTGCAATCTCGTTCTGTAAAGTCAGAAACCTGTGTAATGGCAACTGAATGAGCTCAAAGAATATATTGCTAAGAAGCTTTTTAAACTAGCAAGATAATTTAGGTTTAATGAGCCCTACTATCTTCATAAATATCTCCTCAAAAACTTTCTTTCAAAAATATAAATTGAATATGAACTTTATCTCTTCAGAACATTTTAATAGATTGCTTTTTGGGAAAAAAAGTGAACACTTTTAATGGCCCACAGCCTCTGCCTGACCTGGTCCTGCCTTTTACTCCAAGCTTCTCTGAGGACTCTATGTGATGTAGCCTCACCCCTCTAGCCCATAAGCTGCTAAAATGCACAATTCTTTCTTCCTCAGCACCATCTACCTATTTTCTTCCTTTCTCCCTTTACTTAGCCCATTCCTTCTTAGTCACAGGACCTCTTTCTCCATCTATTTGCCCTCAGCTCTAATGTTAGCACCTTTGCAAATGTTTTACTGGAGCTCTCCCTGAATCCAAGTTAGGTTCTTTATATTATTCTGTATTTTACAGTACTACTCACCTTTCTCATTATAGATTTTTATATGTTTATATATTAATATTTGGCTTATTTTCATGGTTCTCTGATCCATAATGAGACAGAGTGGTGAGGAAAGTTTTTTTTTTAACTTAGCAAGTTATTTATTGCCTAATTTATTTGTACATATTTGTTGGAATGAAAGTTGAAAGAGTTATTTTTTATTGTGGCAAGAACAAATAATGTGAGATTATTCTCAACAGTTTTTAATGTATAGTACAATATTATTAACTATAAGTACAATGTTGTACAACAAACCTCAAGAATCTATTATTGTGTTGTAGCATCATCTCCTCTCCTCTCCTCTCCTCTCCTCTCCTCTCCTCTCCTCTCCTCTCCTCTGCTATCCTATCCTATCCTATCCTATCCTATCCTATCCTATCCTATCCTACCCTATCCTATCCTATCCCTGGGTGGTTTTCACAGCACTTTTCTCTAATCTCTAAATTAATGTCTGTACATAGTAAGTCCTGTCTAAATATTTATTGAATACAGAAGAAAGACTGGCATTGACTCTCAAAGAGGAAGATGATGCCTCAGCCCTTTTTCTCTCAGTCCCCCAGATAGAACAACAATACTCTCCAGACTCTAAGAGAGGATGTTTGTCTACATCCTCTAAGAGAGGATGCTTGTGTAATGAATAGATGCCCTTCATAGGACTCCATCTTTTCTCTGAGGCAGAAGATAAACAATTGTCTAAGAATTTTTTCAATGTTGTGGGCTGTAAGATAAGACCAATGCTTTTGATGTTGCCTTGACATACAACTTCCTCCAACTAGAGGTGCTGCTTCTGTCTAGAACAGTGAACGTGAAATGAGTAGGACAATTTCTCCTGAAGCATAGGATTAGATTAGCATTCTGACTAAAGTGTGAAGTTGCTACCTGTAATACTGTTTTATCATATGGGACCTGGTTCACATCCTGGCTGCTCCATTTATGATGCAGCTTCCTGCTAATGTGCTTGGGAAAGCAACAGAAGATGTCCTGCCATCCACGTAGGAGACCCAGATGAAGTGTCTGGCACTCAGCATCAACCCGGTCCAGCCCCAGCCATTGTGGCCATTTGGTGAGTGAAGCAGTGGAGGGAAGATCTCTCTCTCTCTCTCTCTCTTTCTCTCTAACTAGGCCATTCAAATAAATAACATATCTTTTTAAAAAATGATTAGAATATCAGAGCAACTTTACTTGAAGTATGGATTGGATTGAAGAAAAACTTTCTTAAAGGCAGGTGTTGTGGCACACCAGATTAAGCTGTCTTTGGTGCCACATGCATTCCATATAGGAATCAGTTCCCTTATGATGAGCCTCGCAAAGCAGCAGGTGATACCGCAAGTAAATGGGCCATGGTCACCCACATGGGAGACCATATGGGACTCCTGTCTCCTGGCTTTGGCTTGGCCCAGCCCAGACCATTGTGTTCATCAGGGCTATAAACCAAAAGAATGGAAGATCTCTCTCTCTCTCCCTCTCTCTCCCTCTCTCTCTTTCTATCTTCTTTCAAACAAAAAATAAATCTTCTAAAAAATTAAAAGAAAAGGAAAATTTCCTTAAATGTTGTAATACTTGACCTGATCTTTGGAAGGAAGATTCTTATGAGTACCAAAACCCATGTCAATTTAGGGTTTGAATTTCAAGGGATAAGGGAAAGATTGGACCCTCAAGAAATTGCCCCATCTATGCACTTCTATCTTGAGGCAAGCAGAGCTTTATTAACATTTACAAGTGAACTAAGATGGCTGGCATGAGGCTGATCTGATGGCTAGTAGATGGAGCTGCCTTTATCATGAGCACACAATCTATTTCAAAAAACTATAACTCACCTAGTACATTTAGTACACTTTTCTTTTGAGTAAGATGATAAAGCTGTCTTTTGCTTTTTACTTCTCTGAATGTTCAACCTACATTTTATGCTTTACTTATGCTGTAAAAGAACATTGTCTTGTTCTTTTTTCTAACTTTTATTTAATACATATTATTTAATAAATATAAATTTCCAAAGTACAACTTTTGGATTATAGTGGCTCTCCCCCCATAACCTCCCTCCTACCGGCAACCATCCCATCAGCTCCTTCTCCCATCCCATTCACATCAAGATTCATTTTCAATTATCTTTATATACAGAAGATCAATTTAGTATATATTAAGTAAAGATTTCAAGAGTTTGCATCCACACAGAAACACAAAGTGTAAAGTACTGTTTGAGTACTAGTTATACCGTGAATTCACATGGTACAACACTTTAAGGACAGAGATCCTACATGGAAAGTAAGTGCACAGTGACTCTTGTTGTTGACTTAACAATTGACACTCTTGTTTATGGCATCAGTAATCACCCGAGGCTCTTGTCATGAGTTGCCAAGGTTATGGAAGCCTTTTGAGTTTGGCAAGTACAATCTTATTAAGACAAAGTCATAGTCAAAGTGGAAGTTCTCTCCTCCCTTCAGAGAAAGGTACCTCTTTCTTTGATGGCCCATTCTTTCTGCTGGGATCTCACTCACAGAGATCTTTCATTTAGGTCATTTCATTTTTTTTTTTTTCCAGAGTGTCTTGGGTTTCCATGCTTTAAATACTCTCATGTGCTTTTTAGCTGGATCAGAATGCCTTAAGGGCTGATTCTGAGGCCAGAGTGCTGTTTAGGACATCTGCCATTCTGAGTCTGCTGTTTCCCGCTGTTTCCTGCTTCCCATGTTGGATCATTCTCTCCTTTTTAATTCTACCAGTTAGTATTTGCAGACACTAGTCTTGTTTATGTGATCCCTTTGACTCTTAATCTTATCACTGTGGTCAGTTATGAACTGAAACTGATCAGTTGGACTAGTGAGATGGCATTGGTACATGCCACCTTGATGGGATTGAATTGGAATCCCCTGGCACGTTTCTTATCCTACCATTTGGGGCAAGTCCAGTTGAGCATGTGCCGAACTGTACATCTCCTCCCTCTCTTATTCTCACTCTTATATTTAACAGGGATCACTTTTCAGTTAAAATTTAAACACCTAAGAATAATTGTTAGTTAATTAAAGGTTCAACCAATAGTATCAAGTAGAACAAAAAAAAGTACTAAAAGGGATAAAGTATTAAGTTGTTCCTCACCAGTCAGGACAAGGGCCGACCAAGTCACTCTTTCCCATAATGTCCATTTCACTTCAACAGGTTTCCTTTTAGGTGCTCGGTTAGTTGTCACCGAGAACATTGTCTTCTACCTATGGTTTATTTCAGGTGGAGATTATGTCTCTGTGTATAGATTAATGTTTTCAGTTTTTAATGGGTCAAAGTATCCTAAATGCAGTAAAATAATTTTTTATGAAGAAAAAATTCTTTTACAAATTTTGGTTCACATACAACTCAACTTAATAAAATAAACTAATTCAAAGATAAATAAAAATTTTTAGCATTATAGATTTTTTTCTTTTGAGGCCAGAGGTAAGATTTTCCTAATGTTTTCAACCTTCCAATCTGATAAATTAGAATTAGTCTTTTGAATCATAGTTGGTGAACTCAAGAGGCTTCCATATTCTTGGCAATTCATAACAAGAGCCTCAGGTTATTACTGATGCCATAAATAAGAGTGTCAATTGTTAAATCAACAATGGGAGTCACTGTGCACCTGCTCCCCATGTAGGATCCCCGCCGTTAATGTGTTGTACTGTGCGAATTCACGGTAAAACTACCACCCAAACAGTACTCTATACTTCGTGTGTCTGTGTGGGTGCATTTTGTTGAAATCTTTACTTAGTCTATACTAAGTTGATCTTCTGTATATAAAGATAATTGAAAATGAATCTTGAGGAAAATTGGGATGAGAGAGGGAGTAGAAGATGGAATGATTGTGGATGGGAGGCAGGTTATGGGGGGGAAGCCACTCTAATCCAAAAATTGTACTTTGGTAATTTATATTTATTAAATAAAAGTTGAAAAAAAAAAGAAATAGTCTTTTGAAGGACTGGCATTGTGGCACAGCAGTCTAAGCCATAATCTGTGTTGTCGACATCCTATGTGAGCACTGGTTTGAGTCCTGGTTGCTCCATTTCAGGTCTAGCTCCCTGTGAATATCCCTGGGATAGCAGAGCAGTGAAAGATGGTCAAAGTGCTTAGACCTCTGCCACTCACATGGGAAACCTGGGTGGATTTTTAGTCTCCTGGATTTGGCCTGGTTCTGTCTGCAGCTGTAGTGGTCATTTGAGAATTCACCAAGCAGAAGGACAATCTCTGTCTCTGTCTCCATTCGCTGTAACTATGCCTTTCAAATGAATAAAATAAATCTTCAGGGGCTGGCGCCATGGTGCAGTAGGTTAATCCTCCGCTGGTGGCGCTAGCATCCTATACTGGGGCCAATTTTAGTGGCTGCTTCTCTTCCAATCCAGCTTTCTGCTATGGCCTGGGAAGACAGTGGAGGATGGCTCAAGTGCTTGGGCCCCTGCACCCACGTGGGAGACCAGGATGATGCACCTGGCTCCTGGCTTTATTGCAGTCATTTGGGAAGTGAACCAATGGAAGGAAGACCTTTCTCTCTGTCTCTCCCTCTCAATGTCTATAACTCTACCTCTCAAATAAATAAATAAAATCTTTTCTAAAAAAATCTTCAAAAAACAGTCTTTTGAAATGAAAAAAATAGTCTATGGCTATACCACCCTGAAAACGCCCGATCTCATTGAAATGAAAAAATAAGCACTAATTTCAAGTTATTTTAAAATGTGAACCCTTAAAATTATTCTTTGTTTTGATTCAAATATTAAACACACAATGTTTTGAATATAGATCATGCGTTTTATGCATTATCACCTAGAGTATAGAAATAAATATGTCTGATTTTATGATGATATTTCCATTATTAGTAATGAGAAAGTTTCCTCAACAGTCTCATATTGCCTAATGAGATAAATACATGGGGAGTAATGTCACTGATCAACTAATTATTTAAAGCAAGACATAAATTAGTGACTTTCTATCACCAATACCATTATTTGGGTTGTCTTTAAAGAAAGAAAGACAGTTACAGAGAGAGAGGGAGAGACAGAGAGTCTTCCGTCCATTGGTTCACTCCCTGAGTGGTGCAATGGCCAGGGCTGAGCCAGGTTGAAGCCAGGAGACGGGAGCAGAGGGATGCAGAGGAGACCAAACACTTGGGCCATCTTCTGCTGCTTTTCCCAGGTCATCAGCACTGAGCTGGATCTGAAGTGAAGTAGCCAGGACTGGAACTGGCACCTGGCAGCTTAACCTGCTGTGCTACAACGCTGGTCCCCACCACAACGCAGACCCCCAGTATCATTATTTTTAACATTACGATTGTTACCATTGAAGCTTTATCAGCATTTCCACACAGTTTGCCTCTTCTTCTATCTCCTCTTTCTTTTCCAGTAAAAATCTGCCTATCAAGCGTTGGCAAGGGTACACCTTAATATCCATTTTAAAAGCAGTTACTAACATAAAGCACTACTTAACAAATTGATGTGTTCTGCTAAAGTTTTTAAAAAGACATCTTCCCTTAAATAACTAATCTATGAATGCTGTTCACTTCCTGCTGCTATATAGTCAGTACCACAAAGTCTGTGACTGAGAACAACACACATTTATTATTTCTCTATTTGTGGATCAGGAGTCCAGGCATGGATTAACTCTGTCTCTGCTCAGAGTCTCATAGATGGCAGTGCAGGTGCTGGTGGGGCTGTGATCTCATCAGAGGCTCAGGGTCCACTCCCAGGCTGATTTAGATTCTGGGCAGAGTCCAGTTCCTGGCAAGTGCAAAACAGGCCTTATTTTCTTTTTGATCTGCCAGGGGACTAGTTCCAGCTTAGAGATTGCCTACCACTTCTTGCCCTCTCAATTAGCCTCTCCGTAACAGGGTAGTTTTTATCTTCAAAGTCACCTAAAGAACCCCTAAGCACCAACTCTGTCTTTATGAAGATTACAGTTTTTTGTAATCATCATCGTAACTCATCTGACTTAATGCGAGTCACTAACTACCTGTGGCTACAGAGCAAGGAAGGGAATTCTTAATTCCCTTGGCTTTGAGTTACAAATTAATTAAATAATTCCAAAGTTTAAATAGATACACGTGGCTAGTGGTTGCCATATTGAATGGCACCAGTCTAGACTGTCATGAATTTTCAGTTATTAGTGTTGTCCAACACTACCTTGCCATTGACTCATAAATCAAGTCTGAGCAATTTCAGAATAATGATAAAATGGTGGAATAGATTAGGAAGAAACACTAATTCCCTCAATTTTTCAGTACATTTGATAAAGTTTGTTTGTCTAAGAAGAGAGGTTAGAAAGTAAAATTTCTTACTTTTTAAATCTTATTTTACATTCAAGTTAACCTTTCATCTGTAACAATTTGTCTGCCTTTAGAATGCTACAGCTTTATTCAGCTGGAAGAAATTTCCTCACACAGTTTTCTCCTCACACTGACTTGCCTTTTGCTTTGTTACATTTAATTATACCTCCCCTTAAGGCAGATGAGAGGGAAAACATCAAGTAAACATGTTCCACTTCGGAATTTCTTATTCCCCAAAAGGTGTAATTTGTAACTTAATAAACACAACCACATTGTGATTTAATTAACAAGTCATGGCAACAAACAAAATAGTAAATCTGTGATTTATTTTAATATGATGAAAATGGCAGATTTCTTTTAGATGAGAATTTGAAGTGAAGCAAAATCAAATTTAGCTCAGTATTTTATCTCTAGATATGCTGATGTGCTGTCACAAGAGCACACATTGTCTAT
This sequence comes from Lepus europaeus, assembly GCF_033115175.1. Lineage (NCBI taxonomy): Eukaryota > Metazoa > Chordata > Mammalia > Lagomorpha > Leporidae > Lepus > Lepus europaeus. Next base: position 112,733,355 of record NC_084829.1, read on the forward strand.
CTCCATGGAATGTACACCTATTTTTAGGGATGGAAATTTCCAGCATGCTAATATGTCTGAGCATCATTTCCAGATGCTTAGCTTCTCAGGAAGCAGACCACATGTTGAAACTGTATGGCAGTCATAACACAGAGATAACCATCTCTGTATTAGCAACAATATGCAAAGTGTAATCAAGCAATGCAATCAAACAAGCACACACCATATATGCGTGCATGTCTAGATACATATATTTTTGTATATGTGTATATATATATATATTTATAAAAGAAAATCCTTGAAGGACTTCTTTTTCACTGCAGGGGTAAAAGGAGGAGGGTGGCTGTACCATTTATGTTTTGTATATGGGTCACAACACTACAAAGAGAAGTGAAATGTCATGAGTGTGGATTTCTAGGAAAGAAGGCATCACAGAGACACTTTGGGCACTGGCTTTGGTAGAGTTAAAAATCTCAGTTCCAGTTGCCAACCAGAAGTACTGAAAGATTGAACAGAAACCCTGTAGAGTTCTATACTTCCCTGCTGCGGTTTGAACATGCTTTCTCCTCCAGGACATACAAGTTGAAATTTAATCCTCATTATGAGATACTAGGAGTTGGGTCCTTAATGAAGTGATTAATAGAATAATACATTAATGGGTTATTTGGAGACTGGGCCTGCTATAAAATCATTTTGACTAGATCCCCCTTACATTCTGTCTTGCCATGTGATACACTGTACTACCCTAGGGCTCTGCCAGCAAGAAGGTCATCACCAGTTGAATTTCCTTGTCCTGTGCCAGAACCCTGAACCAAAATAATCTCTCTTTTATTATTTACCCAGTCTGTGGTATAGCAGTATTAACAGCAGAAAATGGACTAAAATATTCTAATACACAATAGCCAAAAATCATTTTCACTTAACATTCTCTCTGTGCCTTGGTGCCTTATTTTTTTTTTTCCTTTCAAGCTACAAAATGGTAAACAAGGTTGGAGGATGTTAAAATGCAGTAGGATAATGATGCTATGGATTATCTTAATAATGATTCCTTTCTTTCTTGAAACCTTCTGCCACTCACATTAGGCGGTGAAGCTAAGAGTTGCTGTCATGAAAAACGAGTAAGGGAGGATGGATGTAGTTGAGAGCCAACTAACTGGGTTAGTAGAGGTTTTATTTAAACTTCCAGCAGACACAATGATCTGAAAGCAAGTTAAATAAAATTTGTAAGAATAAGGCACTTGAGAAAAAGTTATTTGTATATTTCACTTTGTGGAACTCCCAGAGGAAATACATGAGATGTATAGCGGGATTCTTGTACAGAGACAAGACACCAAGGTCTTTAAGCAGGAAGTAGTCTTTTATTATGTATGTTGGCATAAGGCCCAGGTGGAATTTTTTATCCAAAAGCTTAACCCCTGAAAAAGGACATTTCCTTATACTTATTTTTAGCTTCTTTGTCTCCCTTATATGGCTACATGCATACATTTGATTGGATATTCTAATGCTACATGGCAGCCACAGGAATTGATACAATACTACATATTTGCACATAGTTGCTTGTAATGTTTTTTACACATGCATACTGAGCTGTATGCTGTCTGGCAAGGGTTAACACCGTTGTTCTGTGTTAGCAAGCAGAAGCTGAAATGGTTACATACAAGCAGATAATAACCACAGTTGGAGCATTATAGGCAAGCAGGTAATGATCACATTCCATTTCTAGGGTAAGTTTTTTTGTTTGTTTTCTGTCTGACCTTGGGGGGTCCTCTACCACAATAGTACAGAGCAGATTTTTACTTTATCTTCAGGAGAGAAAGTGTCACTACATGTTCTTTCTGGAAGTGAGGAATTTAGGGAGGAATGGGAAAGAGAAGTATGGTATTCAGGTTTTGGTGCAGTCTGTGCTTTGCCCAGTCTGCTTCCTGGATCAGAGTTCCCATGAGAAAAGAAAATAGATGCCCTGACACTGCGAGGGATGAGAGAGGGTCCTACACAGACACAGGGCCTTCATTTATTTTTTCATTAATTTGCGATACATTGTGCTATTTGGGGTACCGTATATTCTTAATCAAAGTATATTAAAGAATGTATGAAGGAACAAACTGGAAAGAGTTAATCTAAAGAGCTTTTAAAAATATTTATTTATTTGAAAATCAGAGTTACAGAGAGTGAATGAGACACACCCACACTCACACCCACACCCACAGAGAGAGAGAAGAGAGGGAGAGCAAGAGAAATGTTCCATCCGCTGGTTAACTTCCCAGATGACTGAAACGCCAGGAGTTTCATCCATATTACTTTCACGTAAGTGGCAAAGGCCCAAACACTCGTGTTGTTGACTTCTGCCTTTCCTGGGCCATTAACAGGAAGCTGGATTAGAAGTAGAGCACCTGGGACATGAATGGGCTGCTGGCATTACAGGGGGCAGCTTTGCTTGCTCTGTAACAAAGCAACTTTTGAAGGATTTTCTCAAAGGGGTGGAAGATATGGACGAGTGTCTGAGAGAAATGAAATAGAGCTTTCCGAATTATGTGTTGTAAGTTTATTTTTAAAGATGGTCATAAGAATCTACATTTATTTACAATGACAAAAGTTGTATATACTTATCATATACAAATGGTGTTCTATTATATATATATATATGTATATATATATATAATTGAGTTGCTAAATTGAACTAAGTAATACATGCATTACCTCACATATTTTTGGTAGTAAGAACACTTAAAATTTACTCAGGGATACACAGCAGACTCATAAAATGGCAGATGTCCTAAATAGCACTCTGCCTCAGAATCAGCCCTTAAGGCATTCGGATCTATCTGAAGAGCCCATGAGAGTATTGTAGGCATGGAAAGCCAAGACACTCTGGGGAAAAAAAAAAAGAAGACCTAAATGAAAGATCTCTGTGAGTGAGATCCCAGTGGAAAGAACAGGGCCATCAAAGAAAGAGGTACCTTTCTCTGAAGGGAGGAGAGAAATTTCACTTTGACTATGACCCTGTTGGAATAAGATCGAAGTCGGTGAACCCTAAAGGCTTCCATAGCCTTGGCAACTCATGACTAGAGCCTAGGGAGATTACTGACACCATAAACAAGAGTGTCAAATTGTTAAGTCAGCAAAAGGAGTCACTGTGTACTTACATCTCATGTGGGATCTGTCCTTAATGTGTTGTCTAATGTGAAGTGATGCTATAACTAGTACTGAAACAGTATTTTTACACTTTGTGTTTCTGTGTGGGTGCAACTGATGAAATCTTTACTTAGTATATACTGAAGCGATCTTCTGTATATAAAGATAATTGAAAATGAAAAAAAAAACCTGGTGTTAAATTGGAAATTACATAGAAAATTAATTAATTTTTTAAAAATATCATGTCTTTAATGTGCTGTACACTGTTATTTAATGCTATAACTAGTACTCCAATAGTACTTTTTCACTTTGTGTTGCTATGTGGGGGCAAACTGTTGAAATCTTTACTTAATATTTACTAAACTGATCTTCTGTATATAAAGAGAATTGAAAATGAATCTTGATGTGAATGGAAGGGGAGAGGGAGCGGGAAAGGGGAGGGTTGCAGGTGGGAGGGAAGTTATGGGGGGTGAAGCCATTGTAATCCATAAGCTGTACTTTGGAAATTTATATTCATTAAATAAAAGTTAAAAAAAGTAAAATAAAATCTACTCAGGGGATTTTGAAGTATACAATAAATTTTTTAAAGCTTTATTTTATTGATTTGAAAGATTTACATAGAAAAAGGGAGGGAGAGAGATGAATCTTCTATCCACTGGTTAACTCCCCAGCTGTTTGCAGTACCCTGTGGTTGGGCCAGGCTGAAGCCAGGGAGCTGGAACTTCATAGAGGTCTCTCACATGGGTGACAGAGGTCCAATATTTCAGCCAGCTACTGCAGCATTCCCAGGCGCATTAGCACGGAAGTGGATCAAGGGTGGAAAGAACTGGGATTCAAACTGGCGTGCCAGCCTCATAGGTAGCTGATTAACTGTTCCACAGCACCAGGTCCCCATACATTGTTTTTAACTATATTCACCATGTGTTACAAAAGCTTATATAGCTTTCTTATATAGCTGAAATTTTGTTCCCATTGACAAATATTTCCCCAAATTTCTACCCTCTATCCCCATCCCCCCTGGCCCTGGCCCCTGGTAAATATCATTCTACTCTCTGCCTCTTTGAATTCAACCCTTACAGAATCCACAGATGAGTGACATCAACTGCATGCACGATCCAGTCAAGAGGTGAAAATTGCTCATGTAAGCAGAATAGAACAAGTCATGAGAACGTTTTTGAATAATGAAAGGGACAGGAGTGAAGAAATTGACTTTGGACACAGTATGAGCAATGCTGGAGTTATGGTTAGATGGGATGGTAGGATCAGAAAGGCAAATGGGGTATAGCATAATTTAAGGATTAGAACTGTATGAAAGTAATGCACTAAATTTAAATAAAGAATTCAGCAAAAAGGAAGTAGAAAGACCACTGTTCCACAGGCATATAGATGAGGGCTATAAACAAATATCAATTCTCAGGATGTCAATTCCTCTCATATACATTTTTGTACTCCACATATTAACTACAAATCAAAGAAAACATGTGATATTTGTCTTTTTGAGTCTAGCTTGTTTCACTAAGCATGATGGTCTCCATTTGCATCCGTTTTGTTGCAAAAGTCAAGATTTCATTTCTTTTTTATGACTGAGTAGTAATCCATCATGTATATGTACCATATTTTCTTTATCCAGTCATCAGTTGATATACATCTGGGTTGATTCCATATCTTGCCTACTGTGAAACGAGCTAATACAAAAGGAAAATACAACTAACTCTTTCACCTGCTGATTTCATTTTCTTTGGGTAAATTCCCAGGAGTGGAATGGTCATAGAGTGGATTTATATTAAAATTTTTGAGGAATCTCCATATTTGCTTCCATAATGGTTATACTAGTTTACATTACTCCCAACAGTGAATTAGGGTGCATTTTTCTCCACATCCTTGCAAGCATCTGTTATTTTTTTAATTTTTGGATGATAGCCATTCTAACTGGGGTGAGGTAAAATCTCATTGTTAACTCAAACTTCATATATTCCAACTTATATGAGAAGCAAATTAATTTGCTAGATCAGTTGTAACATTATAGTGGGGTTTACTAGTGAATTAATTACTGAGGAAAATAAATTTATTATAGTATCATCCTAAAAATCCCCAATTGTGACACTCAATATACATCTTTTTGGCTCAAATTAATATAATAATCATGTAGCTTTGAAAATGTTAAAGTTATATGTTCACATAAAAATCATTACTTAATAATCAGCAAAATAAATCTCACACAAAATAGGGATTTGAAAATTTGCTATTTAACATGCAAATGTCACATTATCTGCCATATGTTTTGGAAACATTTGAAGTGGATTCTGTATTACAATATAAACATAGTGAAGGGAAGGAGAATAACAGAAAGGTCTAAAAGATCAGAAAATACTAGTACTTACTAGCTTGAAGGCTGATGTGTGTCATAATACCTGTTCAGTTAAGAGTCTAGGTAAGGGGCTGGCACTGTGGGGAGCAGGTATAGCCATTGCCTGCAGTGCCGGCATCCCATATGGACGCTGGTTAGAGACCGGCTGCTGCACTTCCGATCCAGCTCTCTGTTATGACCTGGGAAAGCAGTAGAAGATGGCCCAAGTCCTTGGGCCCTTGCACCCATGTGGAAGACCTGGAAGAAGCTCCCGGCTCTGGATTTGCTCAGTTCTGGCCGTGTGCCCATTAAAGGAGTGAAGCAGCAGATGGAAAACCTCTTGCTGTCTTTCTCTTTTTCTCTTTCTGTCTCTCTCTCTTTCCAGCCCTCTATAGCTCTGCCTTTCAATAAAAAAATAAATAAATCTTTCAAAAAAAGACTCTAGGTAAGTAGAGTAGAGAGTTACTAGAGTAGATTCTGAAAGTACTAGGGCCAATGCCTTTGTTTTAAAACTCACTAGATTATAGTAACTACAAGAAGGGCTAGACAAAACTATTTAATACTTACATCTTAATAGTAGCTTTAGGTTAGTCATATATAATAGTACAGGTAAGCCATGTGAAAAATTGACTATGAAAATTTAGATGTAATGTTTTCTTAAGTTGTTATCTAATGGTTGAAACGGTTTGCTAAGTATTCATGTAATATTGCTATTGTCAGCAAGCGATCTAGGACTTGCTCCCTCATTTCTCTATTCTAAGCCCAACTTGTTCTTTCATTTCTCTATTCTCTTCAAGGTAGGAAACTAATTCTATTATGAAGGAATCTGTAGGACGTACAATTTAATCTTTAGACCTTATAAAAGAGATGGCTAACATTTTTCTGTAATAGCATAGCCAAAATAAGAACTTAAATAATAATCTCATAGCTAGATTCACTTCGCCATCAGCGAAGTACACAGTAGTAGAAAAAACCTCCCTTTCAGACCAAAGGGAAAGAAAGTTTTTAAGTGAGAATATAATTTTCCTCATGGGCATTGTCTACCTTAGAAAAACTACTACAGAACATGCCTGTGACTATAGACTTGTAGTTCAGGCCACCGAAGATTAGAGATGGGACATGGGCACTCCCTTGACTTGCATCCTCTGGTCTGCTTTAACACAAACCAGGAGGAAAAGAAAGCTGGGCATGAGAAGCAATGGGTGGCAGGCCTATTAATGGCTGATCTGTACAGTGATCTGCCCTCAAGGAGACCCAACAGGCCAGTCCTCTGCAGTGGCTTTCAAAGTGGTAAGCCTGGGCTTCAGCAGAAGTCAGCTTGTGAAGAGCCCTGGCAGCTCTGCCAAGAGTTGGATCACTGGAAATGGACCTGCCCTGGAGTCGAAGGATGCCCAGGTCAGAGCCACAGATCTTATTGGCTCTAAGCTGAAAAGCCCTTCAGTCAGCCCAACTTCCAAAGTGACCACTGCAGCTGAGGGGATGTTCAAGTAGGGTCAGCAACATTGCAGGCAGAACTGTAAATTCCTTGTTAGAGATGCCCCCTGCCTTTACCTGGCCAGCTCTCCTCCCAGGCCAGCCAAGTAATGAAAGTCAACAGAGTGCCTTCCCCTAGGAGGTTCACACCTCCCTTAGGATATACCCCATGTGAAGAGATAGATAGGTCTGGGCCTCTTAACTTACAAGGCCTAAAGCCCAACAGATTATTATCAAGCCCCTTCTGTGAGGTTCTATTTGCCTCTCAGTCAGAAAACTTCATTGTAGCTTAGACAGCACCTTTTTAGCTCCTCTAATAATGACTCTGTCCTTTGTTCTAGACCCTGTCTAGCACACTTGGGTCTCATTCCTTTGTAATCATAACCTCTACTCTACCACCAATGGCTCTACTCCCAACCTGTGTGTACTGATGGTCCTCTTCCCCACTTCATGCTGTATAATTGTTCAAACCTGGTAAATGCCACTCTTAGGGTCATTGGTTACTATCCTCACTCTGTCTTTTATGACCTTGTCTAAATATGATCAGAGTCGGCAAACTTGGAAGGCTTCCATAGCCTTGGCAACTCATGACGACAGCCTAGGATGGTTGCTGGCGCCATAAACTAGAGTGTCAATTTGTTGGGTCAACAACAGGAGCCACTGTGCACTTGCTCCTCATGTGGGATCTCTGTCCTTAATGTGCTGTACATTGTGATTTAATGCTATAACTAGTACTCCAACAGTATGTTTCACTTTGTGTTTCTATGTGGGTGCCAACTGTTGAAATCTTTATACAAAATTGATCTTCTGTATATAAAGAGAATTGAAAATGAATCTTGATGTGAATGGAATGGGAGAGGGAGCGGAAGAGGGGAGGGTTGTGGGTGGGAGGGAAGTTATGGGAGGGGGAAGCCATTGTAATCCATAAGCTGTACACTGGAAATTTATATTCATTAAATAAAAGTTAAAAAAAAAAAACAATTTAAAGATATGTGACATGTTTGGGGCCGGCACTGTGGTGCAGTGGGTTAATGCCCTGGTATGAAGCGCCGGCATCCCATATGGGTGCCGGTTAGAGACCTGGTTGCTCCTCTTCTGATCCAGCTCTCTGCTATGGCCTGGGAAAGCAGTGGAAGATGGCCCAAGTCCTTGGGCCCCTGTACCCATGTGGGAGACTGGGAAGAAGCTCCTGTCTCCCGGCTTCAGATCGGCGCAGCTCCGGCCGTTGCGGCCAATTGGGGAGTGAACCATCAGATGGAAGACTTCTCTCTCTCTCTCTTTCTGTGTAACTCTGACTTTCAAATAAATAAATAAATCTTTAAAAAGGTATGTTTATTATAAATCTCAAAACGTTTTTGAAAGAAGGTACAATGTAAACATAAAGATATTTAGTGGCATATGTTTTAATACTGAACAATGAGTTTTATTTCTCTTACGTTCTTTGTTTTCAAATTGCTTTTTAAGAATTTTCTCTAAAATGTCACATTGGGATATAAGTTGATTCTTAATCTATCTGCCTGCATACCTCAATACACAGAACACTATTCTACTCCTGGAGATGCCGTCCTGAGTAGAACAATGTGCCTGCTCTACAGGGCTGATTATCCAGCAGGATATGGACCAGCACACAGGTAGCAGCAGTCTACTGTGATGAGTTCTATGGCAGGGTTAATCATGAAGATACAATGGAAAGTCAAAGGAAGGAGGACTTCACCAAGACCTGGAAGGTTTATGGGAGGGTTCAATGCTTGGGATTCCTGTGTGGATTCTGAAGGATGAGCTACTGCTGAGGCCAATGGGGTGGAAGAGAGGAGGAAAGGCATCGGGAGCAGGGAGAGCAGCATGAGAGAATGCCCAGAGGTGAGACTGAGAGTGATATGCTGAGAGAAAGCTGAACGGTTCAATATGGAAGACTGGGCAATGAAGGAAATCAAGGTTGCTCTCGAAGAAACAGAAGGAATCAGGGGCTGGATCACCATGGCTACTTTATACTTTGGGTGTGGTGGACATACTAAGATACATTAACCAGTAGAATAACTTGGTAAGAATTTTGTTCTAAAAGGATTTTTTTTTTTTTGGCTAAATGAGAATAATCTATTAGAGAAAGATAAAGCTGGGTCAGTTAAGAAGGTGTGCTGTAGGGCTCAGCATTGTGGCTTACTTGGTGAGGCCCACTGCCTGTGACTGGCATCCCATTACTTGTGCTGGTTCAAGTCCTAGCTGCTCCTCTTCTAACCCAGCTCTCTGTTGGTGGCCTTGGAAGAAGCATCCATATGGTTTTCCACAGTGGCTGCACTAATTTGCATTCCTACCAACAGTTTATTTCTAATACTCACATAAATATGTTTTAAAATTAGATGAAAGTGCTATTGAGAAATGGTAGAATGAAAAGACCATTAAGAATTTAAATTGTGCTTTATCCAGTTCAATAACTTTATTAGTAAGTGCATTCTTCAGTAAATATACTCATTTAGTAAATATATAATTATTTATTTCATCTTAGAAATTGAAAACAGAAAAAGAATTGCTAAGAATTATAAAATTCTATTTATGGAGTGTTTAAAAGTTCTTTCTTTTTGTATAGTCAGAATCAAGTTTTTTCAAAAATATTTATTTACTTATTTTGAAAGTCAGAGTTACAGAGAGAGGGGAGAGACAGACATCTTCCATCCACTGATTCACTCCCTAAATGGCCACAACAGCCAATTCTGGACCAGTCCAAAGCCAGGAGCCAGGAGCTTCATCTGGGTCTCACATGGTTGGCAGGGATCCACGCACTTGGACTGTCTTCCATTGTTTTCCCCAGGCCATCAGCAGGGGAGTATGGGGAGGAGAGCCTATGCCCATATGGGATGCCATTATCACAGAGGGCAGCTTTACCCACTATGCTGCAATGCTGTCTCCAGAATAAAGTTTTAATAAGCTGTTTCTAATCATTGAAAACTAGCAGTAATATAATGTTAGATCACTTCAGTATAAACTTTTTTACATTTGTGCTAGTTTGCACTATCAGATGTTAATGAGTTATGTATGTGAAATGCTAAGCCTTATCCAGTGATGTTAATTTTCTACTTTAATGATACCAGGAATTATACTTTGGTTTTCCATGAAATTCAGGATCCTAACAGCATTTGTAACAGGGAGTGCCTTTGCTAAAATAGTTTTAATATTTCTTATTAAAAGCTAGGAATGCACAGGAGTTATTTTCCAGTTAGAGATATAAACCTTGATTTTTTAAGCTTTATTTTTTTTGTTCTGTTCTGGTAAATCAATTATAATCATCTTTTATAGCATAAAAGTGAATCATAAAATCACATTGAAGGTGAATTTAATGTTCATTTATGACCCAGTATAATTAAAATTTCAGAAATATTATTCTTTAAGTGCTCTGACATTTTTTCAAATGCTCATTTCTTTAAATGTTACAGCTCAGAGAAAGGAATGCGTCACTCTTGCAATAACATGCTATGAGCATGCTTTTCCCTTTTAAATTTCAATTCATAGAAAAATGCAGAATGTGTCAAACACAGCAGAAATTGTGAATTAATAAGGCCTGCAATTAAATCTTTTTTTTTGTGGCATAAATTGTGGCTATGCCTGAACAAAACAAGATGTCAGCATTGTGAAGGTCAAAGTTACTTGGCATCAAACAGACCAAATGCTTATTTGTTTATATACGTACTAGAAAAGTGCATCGTTATATAAATATTCTTGTAATCTGCAGAGTTTGGTACTGAGAATACCATTTGCTATTTAATTAAATGTTGAGGAGGCATTTATAGGTAGATATCAATATACAGCAGTTTTCTTTAATAGCATCTGGAATAACCTTTATTCTCATTTTCAATAATTCCTTGTACCACCAATCAATTGACAAAGAAGGAAGTTTGTCCATGAATGCATACCCTATGGCTTTGGCTTGACTTTGAAGTTTATAGTCCAAGTGAGATTATTCTAAAGACATTTTTCACTATATTTTGTGATTTTTTTCTCTATTTTTTATTTGCTTTTTTCTCAATCTACATATGCTGTGGGTTGTAGACAAAGTGTTCACTCTTGAACAGAAAAAATTCAATGTAGAGATGAAATCAAGGTACATTACTGCAAGCACATGGTGTTCCTTTGCAAAAACATCCTGCTATCTTCCCAGTGGTTTGTGTATAAAATGTAAACTCATTTCCTTTCCATCACCCAGCCTTTTCAGCTTAATTAAAATATTCACAAGAGCTAAAATGAGTAATTAGATGTTTCTTAGGTACGTATTGTGCTTCCTTTTTCGATTTCTCTTATGTTGTATCATCCAAAAGAAACAGCTTTTTGTGGGCCCTGATGAAAAAAATTTACATAAAATTTTCCCTGTCCAGTAGCAGAAATAGTTGCTTGTTACTACTCTAGAATCCAGAGAGAAATATGCAGAATGGACAGTTTAATAAAACCACTACCATTTTATATAAAGTGTGGTCCTATGCAGCTGGTTAGCTACATCAGATGACAAAGAACCTGCCAAGATATCTCTTGTTTTTCTGGCCGTAATTATTGTCTCTTTACTCACTGATATATCTTAGTGCTCTAGATCTTAAATAAATAGGAGAAAATACACACATTCATGTGTGCTTTTCCAGAAATATATCCCCAAGTCCTAGATGAATTATATCTTCTGATGAACTTTAAATCACTCAAGGTTGTCATGGAGCAGTAAAAGGAGAAGATTGATTTTATCTTTGGGAAGTTTTCACAAATTCTGGGGGAGTATTGCTATTGTGGTAATGCTTAAGGTTGAAGACTGAGGGGGATAGGAGGGGAAGAGAGGTTAAAGATGCTTGCTTTGCTTTCAAAGGTGTTCTTTCACAGTTTTTATAACCTGTGAAAGGTCATATAAACAAAGTTTTACATGAATTAAAGAAAATAATTTGTTCCAGAGGTAGAAGTAAATCACTAACACACTCACACTAAACTTGGGATTTTTTTTTCCATAAAGCACACCCTCCCATAAAGCTCGTCGGACTTCTCCATCCTAGATATGACTGTATCTGAACTTACATAGTAATTACTATGAGCTCTAGAGTCAGTCTAAATACCTCTGCAGCTTACATTTGTTACCTACAATATGAGGATAATAATAGCATGTATCACAATGGACATGTAGCCTAGTGACTAATCACTGGTTAAGATTCATATATGTTTCTGTGGATTCATTCTGGGAGGAGCGTGGTGGGGGCAAGAAGCATGGAGTCACCACACAGACCCTGGGAATCAAGTGAAAGCGAGCCAGAGGTGAGCAGCCCGAAGACTCATTTATTTCATTTGGTACAGCAACTTATATAGCCAAGGCAGCCAATCTGATCAAGGGGCGGTTTATGCCCTAACCAACCACAGCCTGTAGCCAGGCAGGCTCCTTTGCCATGTGGTTTCCAAAGCCATCCAATCACAACCTGTTGCCAGGCAGGCTCCTTTGCCACGTGGTTTCCAAAGCCATCCAATCACAGCCTGTTGCTAGGCAGGCTCCGTTGCCAGCAGCCTTTTTGGCATGGCCTTCTCATTCCACCACACATATATGTTACAGAATATATATATTGTATATCAGAGTTCTAGATAACCTATATCAGTTCAATATGCAGATATGGCTCTTGACCCCATTTCCTCCTAATTCATACATGGCTTAGTTAATTGGACTTCTGCCACCCACATGGGCGGCCTGGATTGATTTTCAATTCCCAGCTTCACCTGAGGCTTGTGGGCATTTAGTAAATGATTCAGCAGAAAGGAGCTCTCTCTGTGCTTCTCACATACATAAATAGAAAATTAGAAGAAGGTAATAGCACTCATTTGAATGTCCGATAAGAATTGAGAACTAAATGGCTAACATTTTATATGTAATTCACTGTTATATGTTATTATTATTTACTACTTAGTTCTAGTCTGCCTTATAACTAATATGTGGCTATCTAAAATTGTTTTTATTTTTAGATATTATATACACTCAAATAATTGATATATAATATATATGTTATATAAAATGAGGGTACTACCAAAAGTTCATGGAAATGCATACCATAGAAATAAATTTTTGCACTAAAATAAACTTACTTTTTAAAAAACATTATTTATTTAAATGGCAAGGAGAGAGACAGAGGCAAAGACAACCAGAGACAGAGGTCCTCTACCTGCTGGCTCACTCCCCAAATGCTGTCAACAGCCAGAAGCCCAAAATTCAGCTTTGGTCTTTCATGTTGGGTGGCAGGGACTAAAGCAATCACCTGTGGCCTGTCAGCATGCACACCAGCAAGAAGCTGGAATTTGTAGCAGAACCTAGACTTAAACCTAGGCATTCCAACTTGTGAATCAGGCATCCCAAGTAGCATCTCAACCACTGCTCCAAATGCTTATCCCAACCTTATCTTTAATTCCATCTTTCCATGAACATTTTGAAGTCCCCATAACTAAGTAAACATATAGTTAGTAAAGAGAACTTCCCTGATACAGTGCATCTTTCTCTTAGTGCATTAGTGCATTCCTCTTGCTTTTTTGTGACAAATTTAGATTTTTCTAACACTTTCATTGCATTTATATTCCTAGAATATTCCTAGAATCAGCACTGTGGCCGGCGCACCACACTGATCCGAAGGCAGGAGCCAGGTGCTTCTCCTGGTCTCCCATGGGGTGCAGGGCCCAAGAACTTAGGCCATTCTCCACTGCACTCCCGGGCCACAGCAGAGAGCTGGCCTGGAAGAGGGGCAACTGGGCAGAATCTGGCGCCCCGACTAGAACCCGGTGTGCCAGTGCCGCAAAGTGGAGGATTAGCCTATTGAGCTGCGGTGCCAGCCTAGAGTATTCATTTCTCTCAATAGCTTTTAACATTGTTGTTTGACTACAATCCATGTTTCATAAAAACATATTTCTGATAAAATCAAAACTAGATACACTCATGCACCAAGGCATTAATTAATTTAAGCAGTCTATTTCCATATTCTGGGATATTTATCTCTTTTCAGGTGCTGTGGTCACATTTAGCCATTTACTCTGTACATTGTAACCCCTTAGTGTATCAGCAATTTAAACTGCAGAATCATGTGCATAGTTAACATAATACTTTTCAATGATACACATGATCATACACAGGAAAATATATTTAACTTAACTGAATATCCTTTCATTCTTTGTAGATATTGGATGTAGTGTCTTTAGATAATTTAGTATAGCCATGTTTCAATATATGTATTATTATTCTTCCCTAACTGATTTATATGGTTAAAGCTAATCTCTACTACCAGATGGTACGTCCCTAGAGCACCAAGACCATTCTTATAATTATGCCCATCCACAGTGTCTGACATAAGTCATGTTTGTTGAATTGAATTGGGTAGTCAGTGGTTATTAAATAATCATTGATTGGTTGAATCCCTGTTCGGCAACTCTTCCTCCTCCTTTTGCTCGCTTAACTCTTGAAGGTGATTTACAGCCCTTTAGGATTGCCAGTCAGATCTGGGATGAAATGGGGGAGACATCAGTTGCATCAGAATAAAGAGAAAGTAGTAATAAGAAATTGTTCTTGAGATTGAGACTATGAGCAGACAAATTAGGTGGTCACTTTTGGGGTATGATTTGACATATTAAAATATTCATTTCAAGAAAGTCACCTCTCACCTACCTGCCATATTGTTAAGGATTCCCACTCACAGTCATTCTTCTGAGTAAAGACAATACAAATTTTGTTGATTATCTAACATGAAAGTAATTCCTTTTATAGTGATGATGCTTAAGAAAGGAGGATGCAAAATGGTCAACAGAACTACTCAGAACACCAAACAAACTGCTAGTTTCATAATTTTTCTTAGAAATACCTTATAATAATACAGTCTGTTTAATGTATGCTTTCTATATGCCAATTTACTTATTTTCTTTGTAGTATTAATGAACACCTACAATGTTGATGATATCTGTGTTACACATTAGGAAATTAAGACCTAGAAAAATTATTTACCCAACTACTAAACCATATTTATTCATGCCTAGAAATTTGAGCTTACATTTATGTAACTCTAAACTATAGTATGCCATGAAAGCCCTCCATGTCTGCCTTAACCTGGGCTCTTCTTGAACCACAGTGATTGATAATGTGGTGAGATAATTAGGCAGGAAGTTCTTGACTTTTGTCAATAAAACCATAATCTCATTGTCTGGCTCTGCATGGCTCCTGTATGCATAATAACAAGGCCTATTATTTTATCTCATTTCAGGAGTTCAAGATCTTCCTCAAGTCTATTTGAGGATACACACTTGTGCTTATGGATGAGGCCAGACAGTGACTGGTTTCTCAGGAGTAAGAAGACAGCTCATCCCCTTTCTTCACCCTCATTCTTGTGGTCATTGTCTTCTAAGAACATAATTTTTTCTCAAGGTGATTATCTTTCTTATCAATCCATTCTTTCCAGTACCAAAATACCAAGACAATTAGAAAAATTTGAAGACAACAGTTTTCCTGAAAGATTGCTGGGGATTGTAAGGACACTGACTGTATTACTTTACTATATAGTAAATATAATTTTTTTTTTATTTCATGTAGAGTCTTCATTGATTTAACAGAAATGAAAAATAATACAATTCAAAAACCATTAACTGAGATTTTAAATAAAAAAATTGAATACTATTATTAGTTTTCAAAGTCCCCATGTGACCCTTGTTTTAAAGAATATCTTCCTATCTGTCCATTTTGCTGAAGACTGGAGTTTGAACTCAATCTCCTTTCTTCTCTCCATCCCTCCTAATTTCAAGATCATAAGCCTTTGCTTCCTATTTTCTGAATAATCTTTTTACATACAAGGCCTTTGCTGGGAGCATATGAAAGGCAAGTAGGATGGATGCAGAGGGCTCAGTTTTCACAATAGAAACAGAGTAAGGAAAAGATGAGCCTCGCCTAGTGTTAGGGTGGTGATTGTCTTTGGGGAAGGGTCAATTGTCATTCTTTTCTTGGCCTCAACCATGTGCTGTCAACACTATCTGACTCAGTTTGCCTTCCTGTTGGCCCAGACTTGGGCTTTTCACCCAAGAGATTTTTTCATCTGAGGCTCAAGAATTGTTAGGAGGTATCCTTTTGCTCATTTATCTACTGTAGGTTTCTTCTGTGGTATACTCTGGATGAGAAAAACTTGGATTGAGTGAGGGCATGTATTTCAGACTTCCACTACATACACATGCTAAACACACTGCTCTGCTTTTCCATTCTATTTCCCTCATCCTGCACTACTTTTTGTTTATTTTATTCTAACTCTATTTTCCTTCCATTTTTACTTTCTTCCTTAGGAATATCATTCAATCTCACTGCTTTTAATACTATCTATTCATGAACTACTCTGAGACATGGTATCACCTACTTAAATCTTTTCATTGAATTCTAAACTATATCAGCCAGCTTAAAGGAATTTGGGGTCCTATGGCAAGTTGTTAAACTATACTCCTAGAAGTACTTCTGTAAGAATGTATGTAGGACTATACTGCTTTGCAGTTATGAACTTCATACATTTCACAATTACAACTTTAGGATTTTGGTAATTCTTCCCACTGACACTCCTACCCCCTTCCTCCTCCCTTTCTTATTCTCACTCTTATTCTTTACTAAGATCTATTTTCAATTAACTTTATGCATATATTATTAATTCTATGTTAAGTATACAGTTAAATAATTTGTATGAAAAATAAAAAGATAGGGAAAATATAAAGGCAAAGAAAGGAAAATACAATCAAAAGTATAGAATAAAAGGCTGTTCCTCAACAGTCAAGAGTAGGACTGCTTGAAGTTATTGCTTCTCAAAGTGTTGCTTACATTTCTACATGTTGCCTTTTAGGTACTCTATTAAGTATCACAGGTCAGGGAGAACATAGAGAATTTGTTCCTTTGGGACTGGCTTATATCACTAAATATGATGTAGGGATAGGATTAAGTGGTAAAATGACCATATAGATAGGACCAAGTGTTAAAGGGATCATATAAATAAGACTAAGAGTTTGGAAACAATAAAACACAGCATTAAAAAGGAGAGAAGACTCCAAGATCAGAAGCAGTCAATACAGCAGACTTATAGAATGACCACCACTTTAATTAGCAGTCCAATCTAAGATCAGCCCTTGAGACATCCCAGTCTGGCAGGAAAACCCGAGGGGAGCATTTTAGGTGTGGAAAGCCAAAACACTATGGCAAAAAATGTCATTCAGAAAGGACCTCTGTGGATGAGACCCCAGTGAAAATAAATGACCACCAAAAAAGGATATACTTTTCTCTGAAGGGAGGAGAGAACTTCCACTTTGCTTAGGGCCTTGTGGATTCAAAAGGCTTCCATAGCCAAGGTAGCTCACGTCAAGAGCCCTGGGTAATCACTGATGTCATACATAAGAGTGTTATTTGATAAATAAACAAGAGTCACTATGCACTAACTTCCCATGCAGGACCTCTGTCCTCAAAGTGTGGTATCATGAGACTTAATAGCAAAACTTGTTCTCAAGAATCACTTCCTTTTAGAGTATTACATGGAAGATAATACTATATCTCATAAGTTATAGTTATGCCTAAGAGCTCACAAAAGAGGTATCATCCTTGGGTTCCTATTTAAAGACAATTAAGTTCCTAAAATGAAAGAAGGAGGAGGAAGCAAGGGAAAAGAGGAAGGAGGAAAAAAAAGGAAAATCATCTTTGAGAAACAACGACAGAGCAGCTCTTGTCTAGACTGTTGAAGAACAGATTTCATAGATTTTTTAAAATTTAATTCTTTCCTTTTTTATTCTTTCTCTCTCTCTCTCTCTCTCTCTCTCTCTCTTTTTTTTTTTTTTTTTGATTTCTTGGACTAAACAGGAGAGAAAAGAGGAAGGGGGGGAGGATGGGTTGGAGGAAGGATATGGTGGGATGAATTACTATGTTCCTGTGTTGTATTTACAAGATACATACAAATTAAAAACTATATCAACATCCTACCAGGAATTTCTATCTTCAACATGAGCGGACATTTAAATTTTAATGTCTTCAAAACAGAACTGCTCTCTCTCACTGTCCACTCTGCCTGTCAAAGAAAAAAATTAAAAAAAAAAAAAACAAACAAAACAGAACTGTAAGACTGCTCCTGTCCTGAATTCACTGCTCTAGAGAGAATAGATTGGTCTCTCCGTTTGTACCATTGATTCCTTCATTAATTATTATACCAGCAGTTAAAATGATCCTATGCAAAGGTAAGCCAGTTCAGAATATTCTTTACTACTGATCCAAAATGACTTATCAACTTACTCTGACCATAATCTATATCATTACACTGTTGTACAAAGTTGTCCCTGATATGCATATTTCACTGCCTTCAACCTTTTTGACTATGTCCTCATAATTTAAGCCAATATATTTCTGGTCACCAAACAGTATAGATTTCTCCCACTCCAGTGAGCTATCTCATAGTCTCCTTTCCTGGATATTTGCATGACTTGCTTTATTTGCCTCCCCCAAGGCCTTTTTGACTTGTGGTGTAAGATTTCCCAGATCATCCTATATAAAATCACAAATTTTCATTCTTCCGCTACTTCCCCTACAATTCTAATTCTTCCTTTCTTCTTCCATTTTATTTATAGCACCTATAATCACTTTACTTATAAACTTTGGCTTACTTTTATTTTTTGCCTTCTTTCTTTAATCTCAGCTTTAAGAAAGCAGGATCTGTGTTAGCTTTGCTGACTACTCTAACTTCAGAGTCTTAAACTGTGTCAAGCATGTAGCAGACATTCAACCACTAGTTGCTTAAGGAATTAATAGCTATTTTGGATTATTTAGATGTTAGTGATCAGCTTAGATTTCATAGCTGAGGATAGTGAGGAAAAGGAGTTGGTATATGAAGGTCATTTACATCAACATGCAAGTGTTCTTAATAAACTTATTTACTTAAAAGAACTTGGTGAGGCATGGATTATTTAAAATTTTTTTAATATTTCAATGTCAATTACAAAGAATCTTTTAGAGCTAGTGTCTTTTTCTATACTATTGTTCTAAATTGGACATTTTTGTACCATGTTCTTCAGCATAATTCATAACATTGGGCAGAAACATCCCATTGCCTATTTGCTCTCATTCTGGAACTGCTTTAGAAATGAAGAGCATAAGAATTGTAAATGGGCTGAAGAACTTTAAATCTGGTGCTGATTTTCCACTATCTAATAATATTGCATGATTCTATGTTGTCAAAAATTGGTGACAAATGAATAGCAGTTTTATTGCTCAAAACTTCAATGTCTGATTTGACAAGGATTACTAGGTATGAGAAAAAATCTTGGTAAGGTTAGTAAAGAGATTATTAGGGGTATTTTTAAGTTGAAATCTTATAAACTCACTTTTTGAACTGTTTGCTCAAACTAATAGTAGGAAAAGATTCAAAGATATTGGTAAGTGTCTGAAAGATGAATTTCATGACTGAGGTTGCAGAAACAAAGATCTTAAAGATTTTTCCAATTTTGTAAATCTTGATCTGGTATTTGAGGCTTCATGAATTTTATCATCTTTCCATTTTTGTAGTCTACCTTGATGATATTTTCTTATCATTTGAAAAGAACATTTACAAAAATTTTCTGAAGGTTACACTATAAATCTATCCTTCTAATTACTCCATTTCATTTTTAGAACATCTGGACCATGAAAGAACTCCACACCCTTTTGCATTGTTTCAGTCCCTTGCAGAATTGCTTGTACAAAATAGCATTTTGGATTTATGCCGCCAGTTTGTGTAGAGGGACATTGTAAAAAATAGCCACAGGAAAGACACTGTCATACAAATTTATAATAATATCGTCAAGCACTTGCTCAACACATCCTATGAGAATCCCAGGAGAAATTTATTTCAGTGTTCTGTAATAGGAAAAACTAAGTTTCTTTTGAGAAAATGGTTTGTATTGTTTAATTAATACTGTGATACTGTGAATTGAATGATTAATAGTTCTCCCCCCTCTGCATTGGCCTTTATCGGGAACTTATCAAACAGGAGTTGGGTAGGAAAATAGAATCCATTCTATACTACCCAAATATGAAAAATTTTATTTTGGAGAATTAGAGATTTACACACTGCTGGGAAATCTGTGGGTTGTGAAGGTTGCCGTTATGCAAGAATTAAAATTACAGCAGAGGAGTGAGTGATTCTCAAAAACTCAAAAGAAAGTGTTGTAGATTTCACGTCTGCCTTTCCTTCCATAGAGTATGGCTTCTTTGTTTGCCTTTGCCTTCCTAACCCCCCAGAATTCTCCTTGGCCAAATAATATGGGCAATACAGGAATGGAATTTTGTGAAATAAATTTTCAACTTCTGTGCAATACAGAGAAGAGCTTAGAAAAGCTGATGGCAAAGACAAAGTAATAATAGAAATTAACAAAAAAGCCCAACAAATTTTGTTCACTTACTGTAACATAACAAGATCAAATAGTATACAGCATGTGTTCTGATTATGCACTTGAACTCAACGTGGTTCACTACCTCTGTTTATTTATTTTTCTTCTGCTGTATTGTAATTATTTTTGTGAACCATATTAACTCTGTTGGAAAAAACCATACACAGTTGTCCCTTGATTTCTAAAGGGCATTGGTTCCAGGACTCACCCTCAAGTACCAAAATCCATGGGTGCTCAAGCTCTTTATATAAAATGCTACAGCTTTAGCATATAATTTATGCACATTCCTCTACATATTTTAAATTATCTCTAGATTACTATAAAACCTAATGCAATGTAAATGCTATGAAAATAGTTGTTATATTGTATTTTTGGGGAATAATCACAAGGAAATATCTATACAGGTTCAATACAAACACAATTATTTTTAATTTTTTGAAATCTGTATTGGTGAGCTTTGCAGATGCAGAACTCATTAATACAGAAGCCACAGTTATGGGGTGGGGGCAACTATACTAATAAATAATTTGTTTGAAAAGCAAGTGAAAGAGAAGGAACTTTTGAGAAGTTCATTTCTCCAAAAAATCTAATATCCATTGAATATGAATAAAGATCTAAAGTAGGTGATAAAGTGCAGACATGTGGCATAGCAACTGAGATACTGCTCAAAATGCCTCATCTCATATCAGAGTTCCTGGGTTCCAGTCTTGGCTCTGCCCCTAATTATAAATTACCACTGTTCACACCCTGGAAGGCAGTAGGTGACAGCTCAAGAAGTTGTGTCTCTGTCACCCATGTAGGAGATCCAGACTGAGTTCCCTTTTCCCGGCTTTAATCTGTTCCAACCCCAGCTGGTTTGCACATTGGGGAGTGAACTGGTAGATAGGAGATCTCTGTATGTCTCTTATCACTGTAACTGCTTCTGCTTTCTCTTTCTTTCTTCCTGTATATATCTCAAAAAATTAAAAATAATAAGGAATAAATGATAATTATCAAACCAAGCAATTGCCATATCGTTCTCTGAAACAGCATCCATTATCTTTGAGAATTTTATCTTTGTTACTGCATTTCTATAAGATTTTCAAAATATGTATCTAAAAAATAGATAATAAGATATCCATATTTACCAAGTATAATTAAACAATTAATTCTTTATTATAACCAGATTGTTCATATATCTTTAAGTGGTCTTGATTTTAAAATTTGTGTGAATTTATTTTATGTATAAGCAAAATTTTTATAAATAAAACCTACATCTTTCTTAGCAGTCAATAATAAATCAATTATGTTTCATGCTAATTTGTGGATAGTTATTATGAATTAATGATTCAGTTACAGTGCAATATAGTAGTGCTTTCAGTGGCTCTCGGATGTACAATTCCTTAAACTTAGCTTAAATATTTTATTTGTTCTTTTAGATTTGCGTCTTTCCTGCATTGTTATCCTGATCCAATGTCTTATTTTACACAGAGTTGCCTAAAAGAGATCTCAAGGTGTCTTTCTTTTCTAGTAGAATAAGTATAATAGTTGGAGTATAATAGTTAATATTTCTTCATGCTTGAGAGCCTCCTTTTTCTTTCTTTTTTTCCTTTTAAGTTTAAGGCTATAGATCAAATCCTGAGGTTTCCAGAAGCTTGACCTCTGAATGAGTGGGCATTATTGCATGCATTTGATCTCTATAATAGGATTACAGAGTAATGAAATTTAGAGACTAAAAGAGACTGTGAAAGGTCACCTGGTCCACCACTTTCCCAAAGAGGCTACTTCCATTTAGAACTATATCTAAACCACTGCAGGCAAAGGGCAGTCTCTACTATTTTATAACCCTTCAAAGACAGAAATGATACACTCTGGTGGCAAGCCATTTTTATCTTCTATAATTCTCTAGGCCAGAAAATTCTGCTTTTCATTTAAGTTAAATTTCTCAAGAAAAATTTCAGCCCATGATTCAATCCCTGATGAGATGTGAAAGTAAAACTGGACTTCTGCAAAGATTTGAAAAAATTGGTTTTACTTTCCCTCTGTTTTACATTCATAGGACAAAAGTTGCATAATTTGTGTGTGTGTGTGTGTGTGTGTAGGGGGCAGGGAGAAACTGGAAGTCTTTTTAACTAGATTTCTTATAACATCAGTTCATGGATCAAATTAGTCACTAGAGCTGAACTAATTCTATATCTTTACCTGTTCTCCCTGAACTCCTAATTTCTATTTACAAGCGAGGCAGCTGTTTAGTATTAAGAGTGTAGTTTATAGCTAGGAGATAGGAGAAATGGGAGATAATGTACAAGAGACCACACGGGACTAGGAAGAAGCCCCATTATTACTCCTAGCATCTATGTACTCTGTCAGCTGAGCCAGTAACTTCCATTGTAAGATGGAGACTGAGACTGATATATGGTTCCTGTTTTTTTCTGGGGCATTTTTGAGGACTGAAAGAAAGATTGGGTGTATGAATTATTTGAAAATTATAGACCATACACCAACATATGGCAATGTCTACTTTCCCAAATCTTTACTCCTTCCTTGTGCAGTGGGTTATACAATCAGGAAAATCTGATTTGGATTATGGCTTTGCTACTGCCTAATTATGTGACATTAAGTAAGTAGAAATAATACATGCAAAGTGTCTAATATGTTGTTTCCCAACCAGTAGTTATTCAGTAACATTTTACTACTTTTCCTCACTTTGCATGGAATGAAGCACAAAGGTATTCACAGCCAATAAAGATGCTTCCTAGTCTAACTTATCTGTGTGCCATCTTCCACAGTCATCCCCCACCAATGCATTCTATGCTCCATCTACTCTGGCAGTTAGGCTAAATATGTGTGTTTGGATCTTTTTGTGCACTTTTTTCTTTCATTAATTATCTGATAAGTTTTTTTTTAAAGATTTATTTACTTATTTGAAGACAGTGTGTTAGAGAGAGAGAGAGTTGGAGAGAGAGAGAGAGAGAGAGAGAGAATCTTCCATCGCTGGTTCACTTCACAAATGTCCATAATAGCTGTAACTGGATCGATCCAAAGCCAGGAGCTAACAGCTTCTTCCAGGTGTCCCCCATGGGTGCAGGGGCCCAAGCACTTGGGCCATGTTCTGCCGTACTCCCAGGAACATTAGCAGGGATATGAATCAGAAACTGAGCAGCCAGGACTAGAACCGGCACCCAGATGGGATGTCAGCACCGCAGGTGGCATCTTTACCTGCTTTACCGCAGCACCAGCTCCTATCTGACGAGTTTTACTTACTCTTTTGGAGTATGTAGAGGTTCTAGCCTGAAAACCTATAGACCCGTTAAGTAACCTTCCAGTGGTAAAAGTTTAGGTGCATGGACTTTCCTGAGGTTGCTGTGACATTCAGAATGCTAGCAATTACTGTTTCAGTATTAGCTTCAGCTTCTTCACTTCAAAATGTCTTCACTTTTTAGTGAGGTACCTAACCATTGACTATCATATAATGGATAACATTGTCTAAAATATTTTGAAGCAAGCAACGATAACTATTACTTTCAGACTAAAATCAATCAATGTGTTTGAAAACAATTGGATTTCAGATCATTTACCAGTAGAAAAACCAGGCAAGGCTTCATGGCCCCAAGGAACCCAAGGAAAGTACAGGGACTATTACAAAAGAAAAATGGGGAAGTTAGAGGATTCAAGGTCATATTTTACATCCTTCTCTTTTTTAAATTTAATACTAAAAGTCAGTGGTCTTTACGCTGGGATATACATACCCTTGGAGGATCATAAACATTTTCTAATGGGTATAGGGACACTGAGGTTTTTTGAGGAAATTAATTTTCAAGTACTCCAATTTGCTATATATTCTCTTCTAAAACTGACTGCCTGTGAATAATTTCAAGGTCATACTGATTGAGTTTTCCAAACTTTCTTCCACTTTACAAAAGAAAGGAAACTATCTTACCTGTCCAGAATCATCTTATGGTACATTGCTTCCCTATATAAAATTTTGTAAGGTATAGTACAAAACTATCATTGAAAAATATGAATACAGAAAGTAAGAAAGGGAATAATTCTAAGTGCTTAGTAACAAACTCATTTGCAAGTGAATTTGGTGTCAACTCTTTGCTTTCAGCAGAATTCAAAGAAGTACAAATGAATTGACTGTGACAATTTTTAGTAGATAACTCAGTAGTCCAATTAATTGAGAAATATTATTATAAAAAAACTTCCATTTCCATTAAATTGTTTATATAAAAATGTGCTTATCTGTACAAAAATAAAAAACAGGAGTTGGATTGATGCTAAAACCTCTCATTTTTACAAACAAATAACATTATGCCATGATTATAATGCTAATTGAAAAATATGGGGCTGGTGCTGTGGTGCAGTGGGTTAAAGCCCTGGCTTGGAGCGCCAGCATCCCACATGGGTGCCGGTTCTAGTCCCAGCTACTCCTCTTCCAATCCAGCTCTCTGCTATGGCCTGGGAAAGCAGTGGAAGATGGCCCAAATTCTTGGGCCCCTGCACCTGTGTGGGAGACTCAGAAGAAGCTCCTGGTTCCTGCCTTTGGATTGGCGCAGCTCCGACCATTGTGGCCATCTGTGGAGTGAACCAGCAGATGGAAGACCCTCTCTCTGTCTCCACCTCTCTCTGTAACTCTGTCTTTCAAATGAATAAAATAAATCTTTTAAAAAAATATGAAATTTCCAAATACCTCATGAAGAAATACATTTTCAATGAAAGTTGCCACTTCACATTTATTTATTATCTATCAAGTATGCTTACATTATGTTGATTGATAGTATGTTAGTAAAATACTGAGAAAATATTTTTTCTTTTGTAACTTTTAGAGCTTTTGGTCCTCCATAAATAAGTAAGGATGAAATTGCATAAAACACTCGGGCGCATGTGTGTATGCATGCAACAGAGAGAGCAGGTATAATTGTTGGGAAGTATGATAACTTGAATAGCAATAAATATCTAGACAAAAAATAAACGCGGTATGAACTTTTGGGATAAGTATAATAAAAATAAAATAAGTATAGTAAAAATAAACATTTAAGGACCGTGAAAAGTGATAGTATATTTCTGACCATTAAGAGGAGACTTTTCATAAATTTGTTAATGGATAATGGTGGGTATCAAATTGCTATTAAAACATTTAAAGATGTGATGTCATATTTTAATATTTAATATTTACAGTATTCCTGAGGTTACATCCTTGACAAGTATCTTGTCAAGTAAATATTTTTCTATGAATTGAAAATATATGAGAGTTAGGGCCCACATTGTGGTGCAATGGGTTCAGCCACAGCCTAAAATGCCAGCATCTTATATGGGTTCTGGTTTGGGTTCCAGCCACTCCAATTCTGATCCAGGTCCCTGCTAATATGCCTGGGAAAGCAGCAAAAGGATTACCCAAGTCCTTGGGCCCCTGAACCTACATAGGAACCCAGATGGATTTCCAGGATCCTGGTTTTGGCCCTGCCCAGCCCTGGCCATTGCAACATTTGGGGAGTGAACCGGCAGATGGAAAATCGAGTTCTCTCTCTCTCTTGCTCTCACTCTTTCTTTTTCTCTCTCTGTTTCTTCCTTTCTCTATCTCTCTATAATTCTGCCCTCCAAATGAAAATAAATCTTAAAAAGTATCAGATTTGAAAAATTCTCCGAATTGATAATGAGCAAAAATATCTGAATACCTGTCCTTAGAGGTAGAGAGAGGTCAGAGTTTTCTCTCCCATATCAGTATCATCTGTTATGAAGGATGATGGTGTATTTGATGTCTTTTAATGAGGTTAATTTAAAATACTAGTCTTCCCAAGATTGGTTAGAAACAGAATAAATTCACAGTAAAATACATTGACTATTCTGAGAGATCTGGTGGATTCAGGGATGCCCATGGCTATTTAGAGCAACAGAACTGGGTCAAGAGAAAGAGGAAAGGATGGAGGGAGTGGATAGCACCAGAGGTAAACATCCTGTGCCTTGATTTTCCTGCTTATGTCTTTGTTAAGGGTTCTCCATGGGTGTGCTCGCAAGGGCTTTGACTTTGTTTCAGAAGATGCAGGGGATGTTCCTCAGGGAAAGGAGAGGGGCCCTGGGAACTCCAGACCTTATCTTCACATCACAGGGGAATCATCTCCGAGGAGGGAAATGAGGTAATAACCAGACAAACATAATTTGATGAGAGAAAGATTAGTTCACTTATTTCTCAATCATTTTCTTTCTTTTTAATCTATTTTTTTATTTATTTGAAAGGCAGAGTTACAGAGAGGCAGAGGCAGAGGCAGGCAGAGAAAGGTCTTCCATATGCTGGTTCACTCCTCAGTTGACTGCACAGCCGGAGATGTGCCTCTCCAAAGCCAGGAGCCGGGAGCTTCCTCCAGGTCTCCCACATGGGTGCAGGGGTTCATGCACTTGAGCCATCCTCCACTGTCTTCCCAAGCCATTCCAGAGAGCTGGATAGGAAGTGGAGGAGATGGGACAGGAACTGATGCCCATATGGGATGCAGGCACTGCAGGTGGAGGCCTCTCAATCATTCTCAGGGAATATTTTCTCCTAACTTCATTCCTTGATAATTAAGTCATGCTCAAGTATTCATTATTAAAAACATTCACTTCCTTTTGACTTACTTCCCCATATCCAACACTTCCCAGCACTGCACTGGTGGGATCTCGAGCTACTGGTATAATGCAATTGTTTTAAATAAATAAGGGGACAATGCTCTCATCAAATCCCTGACTGATTTCACCTGTGTCTGAAGTCATGCCATATTTACAAAGAGCAAAGCAATTGATATTCTTTCCTGTGTGCGAAAGGAAAGGCTAGAAGCACAAAATAATGATGTGCATATTTACAGGAAAGTAGTTGAGTATGTTTTATTATTTGTGATTTTTTATTTATTTATTTATTTTTTTGACAGGCAGAGTGGACAGTGAGAGAGATGGAGAGAAAGGTCTTCCTTTTTGCCGTTGGTTCACCCTCCAATGGCCGCCGCGGTAGGCGCGCTGCGGCCGGCGCACCGCGCTGTTCCGATGGCAGGAGCCAGGTGTTTATCCTGGTCTCCCATGGGGTGCAGGGCCCAAGCACTTGGGCCATCCTCCACTGCACTCCCTGGCCACAGCAGAGAGCTGGCCTGGAAGAGGGGCAACCGGGACAGGATCGGTGCCCCGACCGGGACTAGAACCCTGTGTGCCGGCGCCGCAAGGTGGAGGATTAGCCTACTGAGCCGCAGCACCGGCCTATTATTTGTGATTTAAACATGTGTTTGGAGGCACATGCTATCCTGGGAGCTTCCAGAGCTGAGTTCCTGGGTCATCTAGCATTGCCACCAAGCATCATGTGTCTTTCAAGAAATGCTGATCCCAACATCTTTGGTCCTCAGCTTCCACATTTATAGAATGAAAGATTGAGCCAGATCAGTCTTGTTTTTTTTTTTTCTCCTGAAACTTCATATATGACTCTCTATTCCTATAGTGATTCCATAAGTGAACAATGCTCCCCATATCACATTTATTTGCTGTATTCCTAAGAATGCTGAGTATACTCCTCTTTGAATTTTAAATACTCATGTATTTCTGCTACTCTTTGTGTTGGGTAGAAATCTCCTTAAGGAAATGGATGCATTTGAATTCAAATTTGAGTTCCACATGTCGCTACCATATTATAGGCTCTAAATTATTGGTTAGACTGACATGGAATTGTCTCCTTTTCTACTTATTACACTAATGATGCCAAGGCTCATTTTGTAAATGGATATTGAGTGATCTTGTTTCCATATAATGTTTTCTCTTTCATTCCTTTTCCCAAGTCCACATTGATCTAATTTAATGTTCTGCCTTTTTAGTTTAGGATTAAATTTTTCTCCATATCTGGCATTTCTGTTTAACCTCTCAAGACTATATCAAAGGGTCTGAATTCTGCTTTATTCTCTATTTATTTGATCATCTTTATGCTCTTGGCTCTCTTTTTAGTAATAATCCATTTTGTTCAGGGCTATGTTATAAATGTTGATGTTCAGTTCAGAGAGAGGTGGGGTTATGGATTATTAAAACCCATGTTCTACAAATTTACCCTTTTGTTTATGTAACACTTTGTTTAGTTCTAGAAAGACTATATTATATTCTAAAATAGTCACACACATACTTTCTATATATTTGCATATTTCCTATTCTTGCCGATTTCCTTGAAATGGATGCTTAAGGCTACAACAAAACATGTTCTCCTCTCTTATTCTCAGCAAAAAGGAGCTGAAATATAACACTGTGATATTTTAAAACATGGTAGAGAGCATTAATATAAGTTGAAAACCTAATAAAATCTGTTTTCAAACAGAGTATGGATTTTTCAATAGAATCAAGAGGAAATGTAATAATAAAAGGCTGAAAAGTAATAGCAGTGTAATAAATCCCCATCCCTTGTTCTCTGCAGAATCTTTTCTTAAAGCAGTATAGCAAAACTCTCAATTTTATAGGCACAATTGGATACTGAATTTACCCTCAGAAAGGTGTGGTCACCTCAGCGAACTCTACTTTGTTTCTTAACAAAACATAATTAGCAATATTTTTCCTGGACAGGGGTGCTGCCACTTGGCTGCCACAGGGCATATCTGAAGCCATATTCTCATTTATAGCTATTACCATACGGCTCTATTAACATGTGACTTTACCTGTCCTTTTCAGGGAGTGCAGTAACTATGGACTTGTAAACTCAAGGGGAAGTTGGTCACTTTTGGAGGACACATCCCCGAGGCTTGTGTGAGACTTAGGGGAGGTATCATAGAAGACAAGGTGTGTTGAGAATCTACTATGCGAAAGGCATAATACTTTGCTAAGGGATATTACCAGAATTCAAAACTTTGCATAAGTCACTCAAACACCAAATCTATCCTAAAAAATCACATATATCAGTGTTTAAAGTTTATACAGAGAAATTCTACTAATGATGGTTTATATCCACAATGTTAGTGGATTTATACACAAAACTGTTAATCCTCATAGCAATTGTATCTCTACATATTAAGTAGACTAAGGCACAGAGAATCTGGCTTACTAATTAATAGTATCTAGCTGGTGAGTGGTTTAACCTGGGTTTGCCCGAGGTCTACATGACCAAGGTCAATTGGATAGTATAGCATATGCTTAGAATTAGGCTCCCATGAGCTGAAAAAAAAAATTTTTTTTTAGATTTATTTACTTATTTGAAAGGCAGAGTGAAAGAGAAAGAATGACAGACACTCCGAGGGAGACAGAGAGATCGTCAATGTGCTGGTTTACTCCCTCAAAAATCTGCAACAGCCAGGACTAAGCCAGGCCTAAGCCAGAAGCAAGGCACTCCATATGGGTCTTCCACGTGGGTGACTAAAACCAAATACTTGGACCACCACCTATTCTCCTCCAGGTACACTAGCAGTAAGCTGGGTAAGAAGCATGGACTAGGCAGAACTTGAACCAGGCACTCTTATATGGGATAGAGATGTCCCAAGTGACAACTTAATCTGATGTGCCAAGACACCTACACCAACAACATTTTTGAAAAAATAAATGATTTGATAAGTTAACTAATGACCTCCAAACTGTGAATACTTGTCATAAATTCCCTGCTTATCCCCAAGTCCTAGTAATTTTTAATCATTGTGAGAATCACATTAAAGTATTAGTTAAATGTTCTTTCTATCTTGTTGAATAGAAGTTTATGCTTCACTTATTTATTAACCTCTCTAGAGTTTATTTCATTTAATAGGTAAGTTCTTCTCAGCCAATACTTCCTTATTTTCTTTAAATGTTTCTGTAATGTTAACAAAGATGTTCAGAAAATGGTTATTACAATGAATGCTTACCTTCCATGTTTACAGGCATTACTGCGGAGCACTAGTTGTCAGATCAAAGGAGCAGCACATCATATTACGTGTACTTAAGCTGGACCTATTCCCATTTGACTACACTAATTCTTCAAGTACACGGCAGTCAACCACATTCAGACATTTAACTATGACTATAAGAAGCAAGTAAGATTAAATATAACTTTTTACACACCACATATTTCTAAAATTAGAAGTTCCTAATGTCACACTTTGCCATTTCCAATGCTTCTATGGTTCTATGCTAGAATCTAGCACCACAGAGTTACCCACGTTCAGTTCATTGGCTGGTGTAGGAAAGAAAAATGAATCTAGAGGATGGCCTCTGAGGAGATAAACTCGCCTCTCACCCTTATGGGCACAGTGCCATCACTCTGCTTACCTTCCCTGAAACTTCACTTTGCTGCTGTGTTGGAAGTGCTCTCTCAAGTGAGGGATAGGCCACTCAAATGAACCCTGAAACTTCCTCTGCTTTGCCCAACCCACTGTCTTTTAGCATTGAATTGATTACCCAAATCATATATGGCCTCCAGATTGATGCTGAATAGAGTTTGCAGCTGAGACCCCTACTGCTATCAACTAGCAGCAGATAATGAACTTACTTGATACTGGCATCTCCTTGAACAATCCTAAGTTTACATAGTCCTTTAGGACTGTACACTGAATTCTGCTGAAGAAATCAGCAATAGGTATTAGGCCATTGCTCCTTACCCATTTCATCTTCCCTTGAGTCCAGCTTATTTACAATACTTTAGAATCTAATCCAAAGATTTCTAATCAAGAAATATCTGTGTGGTCACACTTTGAAGCATCCCTGCTGCTCTAAACACATAGCATTGAGAAATAAATAAAAACGAGAAGTAAAACAAACTTCATCCAGAACCAAACACAAAATGAAATGAAGCAAAACCAAAAACAAGTAGTGAATGGTGAGAGGGGCTGAAACTACTGCTTACTGAGTTTTGAGTTTTAAGCAGAATAGGTCTGGAATTTTGTTTCTCCAGGGAGGCAGATGCTAAATTAATAGCCATGAATCAGAATCTATTTCTTAAAACCAGTAGCTGGAGTGGAATTCTTCACATAAGAAAGGAAGCAGAAGACACAGTTCCCTTTCACTGCAGAGACAGGCTAATATAAAACCGTAATTTAAGGAGGCAGGAGGAGCTACATCAATCTATGAGGCTAGGAAGTGACCGAGCCACTTGCTGAGGTACTCGCTAGTTTGGAGATATATCCAACATAACCAAGATGCAGTAGCCCTGCAATGCCAGGAAACATCTTGTTTTAGGTTAGGGGTTCACATTTTCCCTCTGCCAGGTATCTCCTTCCTACCATCTCCATGTACCTGTAGTCTTACAAGGATGTGTGCAACGCTGTCCCCTCCTTAAAACACTCTTTGAAATTTTTACCAGACAAAAATGGAATGTCTTCCTAGTAATTTTTATGTGTCTCCCTCAGTGTGTATTTCTTTCTTTGTCACTTTCCTTTCAAATAGGTAAAAAAAATCTAAAAAAATTGTTGAAAATCTACCATAAAAACCAGAATATTTGGCTTATGTTCTATACCTTTAAAAAACCATCTTTGAGCTAACAATCCTAAGTAGTCCTTGTTAGTTGTATGTGAAACCACACCAAATCAGCCAGTTCACATTTATCCTAGCTGACAACAAATTTTCAGTGAATTCTTTCTGCAAATAAATGAATTCTACTACTGCCCCCAAACCACCTAGCAAAGTTCTATAAATTTACTACATACATACCTACATACATACATTTGTAGTTAATTCTTCCTTTATAGTATGTCTGCTATAAAATATTATCTCAGATCAGACATGTTGGAAAATATGAAAACCATTCTTTGCATATAAGTGGGAATAGAATAGCTTTCAGATTGGGTGTTACCTGGGATAGCCTCCTATTCCTTATCTCAATTGATTATTTAGAATTCCAATACTTGATGGCTTCACGGTGCCTAATATAGGTCATGGCCCACAAATGCAAATGTCAATGAGATTAGAAAAGTAATAAAAATGAATTAAATGAATTAGAGAAGCTGTGTCCATAGCAATGAGTAGTGTTGAGGATGTGATCATCTGAAAAGTTTACATTTTGCCCAATGGGATGTCTATCACTCATCACAACTGAATGTCCTCATAAAGGAAGTCTGGTTTACTATTTCTAGACCAGATCTTCTAATTTGTAAGAAAAGATATAAATCTGAATGTTATATATAATTTCCAGTTAAACATATGCTAAATATTTTTTAAAAAAATTATCTACAGCTGGTGCTGCACCAATCCGAAGCCAGGAGCCGGGTACTTCCTCCTGGTCTCCCATGCGGGTGTAGGGACCCAAGCACTTGAGCCATCCTCCGCTGCCCTCCCGGGCTACAGCAGAGAGCTGGACTGGAAGAGGAGCAACCAGGACTAGTACCCGGCACCCAAACCAGGATGAGAACCCGGGATGCCGGCACTGCAGGCAGAGGATTAGCCAAGTGAGCCGTGGCACCTGCCATGAGTTATCATTTTATGATCTCTCCTGTATATCTAAAGCTAAATAAAATGATCCACATTTTATCCTACTGGGTTTCACTATTTCAAAGTATAATGTCTACTTATAGTTGTAATCTACAATGTGAAACTTTTTTTCATTTTACTGTTACAGGCAAAATCAACTTTATAGTCATCTAAAAATAAAAATACTGATGTGTTTTAGAAACTGCTAGATATTTCTTATACATGAAAAAGGAAGAACTAATATTAAATGCCATTTTCTTTCCATCAATCATCACAGTTTCTAGGTGAATCAACTTTCAATATTTTAACAAGTTAACCAGAATTCTTTAACCAAATTAGGAAATAATCTTGGTGAAATGTTCCATGCAAACTCCTTACAAGATATATAATAGCATGTCAATTACCAGTGCAGAAACTTAATGAATGGAAGATGAGAACTAAAAATGACTGGATGCAGTTCTCCTAAGACCCAGAAATTATTCTTTTTTTTTTTAATTTTTTTTTTTTGAACAGGCAGAGAGGACAGTGAGAGAGAGAGACAGAGAGAAAGGTCTTCCTTTTGCCGTTGGTTCACCCTCCAATGGCCGCCGCGGTAGGTGCGCTGCGGGCGGCGCACTGCGCTGATCCGAAGCCAGGAGCCAGGTGCTTCTCCTGGTCTCCCATGGGGTGCAGGGACCAAGGACTTGGGCCATCCTCCACTGCACTCCCTGGCCACAGCAGAGAGCTGGCCTGGAAGAGGGGCATCCGGGACAGGATCGGTGCCCCAACCGGGACTAGAACCCGGTGTGCCTGCGCCGCAAGGAGGAGGATTAGCCTAGTGAGCCGCGGCGCCGGCTAGAAATTATTCTAAACTATGATATCTAACTTTATTGCTGCCTCTAATCTTTGTACTCACTACTGATTTCCTGTGACCTTGAGTAGGGCTGGCATATAATATTTGCTTTATTTTGTTAGTTGAGTGAATAAATGAATGAAATTAAATAAGAGGGAATTTAGAAAAGCAAATGTTGATAGTGTCATAAAATCAAACCCCATTCAGACCATCAGAAAGCATGGGCACAGGCATCTTAAAAGGAAAACTTGTATACCTAGAGACAAATATGGAAAGTTGTGTCAAGGAATACTGGGTGTCAATCTGAATGGGAGAATATCATGAGTGAACTCCAAAGCACATAATTAGAAATAATCAGAGATGATTGAGAATGTAAGTGTTTTTCCAATTCTTCCTTTAAAAAAAGTCTTAGATTATAGGTATGTTTCATAGGCTCTGACAAATGTGCCATGATTGGAATTACAGGAAACCTAAGTAATGAGTGCTGTACTGTGAGATCTTCAAAGTCATTGCTTTTACCCCTCCTTTAATGATTGCATTTGCCATTGACTGTGTGGTCAGAGAGAATTTCATAGTACCATAGAATTCATATCTTATTAATTAATCCTATTAAATGCATAAATTGGTCAAGCAAAATACCTAACAGCTTTAAAAAAATCACCTTTGGAAAAATAAAAAACATTGATTGAAGTCAGTGAATCCACTAGTAGTGTCTTATCTATAAACTGAACAATATATTCAACGACTTTTTAGATCAATGGAGTGACTGTATAAAGAGCCACGGGTAACAAGCAAACATAGTTGCCAATTTAATCATATCAATATCAATGTAGGAATGAAAAATGGGCCCTAAGTTCCCGATGAGTTTCCTTGTGAGCAGATTAATAAGTTAAACATGATTGTGATTCTTAGGTAGAAGGAGAATCAGCATTAGATAAGAGTAAATAACAGAGCCTGCTGGTCATCTGATAGTATTGCAAAAACGTGACTCTCTACTGAGACTCATGAATCAGATTGATTCATAAACAAAGCATTAATGTGCTTTCCCCCTCAGTGAATGCATATTATCATCAGACATTGTTTCTGGTTAGTGTACACATCTTCAATCTGATTCTACCTTTGTGTGTAGACACTGGTTATGATTTGGTCTAATGAAATTAGTTTACTTCTTATTTAGTGTAGCATTTTTTCATTTCATTAATGACCAAAATATACTCCAAGTTTTATACAGGTTTGTTTTTGTGATGGAGTGCACATGCAGCCCTGATTGCATCTTTATCTCTGTAAAGAAACCCTCTATTGTTGAAGGAACATTTGAGGATAGATGGGCATTCCCAGAAAAAGGGGACCAGACAGGAGCGACTGAAATAAGAAATGACTATACTAAGCCTGTCTGAGGACTCATGGCAGACGCAATACACTTTAGTAAGTGGATGCTGATGACGCTTCCCTCAGATTAAAAAGTGTGACAGTAGCTGAGCCACGTATATTTAAAGATTTTATTTATTTATTTGAGAGGTAGAATTACATACATAGAGAGGGAGAGACAGAAAGGTCTTCCATCCACTGGTTCACTCCCAAATGGCCACAATGGCTGGAGCTGGGCTAATCTGAAGCCAGGAGCCAGAAAATTCTTTCAGGTCTCCCACATGGGTGTAGGGGCCCAAGCACCTGGGCCAACTTCTGCTGCTTTCCTAGGCCACAGCAGAGCCAGATTGGAAGAGGAGCAGCCAGGACTAGAACCAGCGACCATATCTGATGCTGGCGCCACAGGCCAAAGTTTAGCCCACTACGCCACAGTGCAGACCCCTGAGTCAAATATTGTGATCAGTTAAACATCAATTCAGTTGTACTAAAAAGTGTATATGATATTCTGCTGCTTGTTATCCAACAGTTAGGCTGTAGGTGCAGCATAATAGGATGAGAAGAATATTGAATCCACAAAATTTTAAAAACTGAATTCTTTTAAAAGTTATTTTATCAACATATCATAATCATTCTCTTCGCTTCCAAACTCTCTATGAGCTAGAGTCAAAGTTTATATCCAGAGATCTACCAAAAACTTACTGAGTGTTCCAGTACCAATTATATTGTCATTTTTCCATGAACTTTTTTTGGCACTTTTGTCAAAAATCAGTTGATTGTAAGTAGGGTATGTTTCTGGTTTGATTTGGGTTATAATCTATACATTTTGTTGAAATATTATATTATACTACATAAAATGTCCAAGTGTTACATGTTAATACAATCTGTTTAATTAAGAATATTAAAAATAGTGTCAACAATATATTGTATTATATATCAGATTTACTTCTCACAGCTGATGTATAAGTCCTGCACTTTAAATCAATGTTTATGGAACTGAATACACTTGAGTAAATATAATGATTAGTGATGAACATTTGGCCCAGCAGCTAAGATGCTGATTGGGATGTCAGCACCTGAATCAGTCTGTAGCACAATTCGATTCCTGATTCCGCTCCTCATTCCGACTTCCTACCAACACAGGCTCTGGGAAACAAGAGGTGATGGCTCTAGCAGCCAGGTCCTGCTGCCCACCTGGGAGACCTGATGGGAATCTGTTGTTTCTGGCTTGAGCTTGGCCCAGCTTCAGTTGCTTGGCCACTGGTGGAGTGAACTAACAAAACTGAAATTTTTGTCACTCTAACTTTCAAATAAAAAAATCCAATTTTTTTAATTTTTAAGTTTAAAATAAAAAAATGATTAGCTTGATTATTTTACAACACTGAAAATGGAGGATATTTATTCTCATTTAAGATTGGGAAATTTTGACTTATTTTTCAATAAATTATATGTTTGGGGTTGGTGCTATTGTGTAGAGGGTAAAGCCCCTGCCTGCAGTGCCAGCATCCCATATGGGTGTTGGTTCAAGTCCTGGCTGTACCAGTTCTGATCCAGCTCTCTGTTATGGCCTGGAAAAGCAGTACAAGATGGCCCAAGACTTTGGGCCTCTGCACCCACGTGGGAAACCTGGAAGAAGCTCCTGGCTCCTGGCTTCGGATTAACACAGCTCCAGCTGTTGTGGCCTTCTGTGGAGTGAACCAGCTGATGGAAGACCTCTCTTTCTTTCTGTTTGCCTCTGTGTCCCTGTAACTCTACCTAACAAATAAATAAATAAATCTTTTAAAAAATTAATAAATTATATATTGAGCTTAATATATTTAATTTAAAAACACATATATTGTGTAAAAGTTCAGTATATGTTAAAAGTATGTAATGTGTGAGATAACAACGTGTGATTAAAATGGAATAAGCAGACTGAAACAAACAACTAATTTAATTAATCTCTGCAAAATTTTGAGACTGATTGGCATTGCTGCACAGCAAGTTAAGCTGCTGCTGGGGATGCCAGCATCCCATATTGGAGCATCCATGTGAGTTCTGTCCCATTTCTGATCTAGCTCCCTGCTAAGGCACCTGGGAAAGCAATGCCCTGCCTCCCACAAGCGAGACCAGAATGGAGTTCTGCACATCTGATTTTGGCCTGTCCCAGGCTTGGCGGTTGCATCATTTGGTAAGTGAACTAACAGATGGAAGATCTTTTTCTCTCTCTTTCTCCCCTCTCTGTCGCTCTGCCATATAAATAAATAAATATAAATAAATAAACCGCTGGCGCCGTGGCTTAACAGGCTAATCCTCCGCCTGTGGCGCCGGCACACCGGGTTCTAGTCCCGGTCGGGGCACCGATCCTGTCCCGGTTGCCCCTCTTCCAGGCCAGCTCTCTGCTGTGGCCAGGGAGTGCAGTGGAGGATGGCCCAAGTGCTTGGGCCCTGCACCCCATGGGAGACCAGGAGAAGCACCTGGCTCCTGCCATCGGATCAGCGCGGTGCGCAGGCCGCAGCGCGCCTACCGCGGTGGCCATTGGAGGGTGAACCAGCGGCAAAAAGGAAGACCTTTCTCTCTATCTCCCTCTACTGTCCACTCTGCCTGTCAAAAACAAACAAACAAACAAAAAAAAAAAAAAAACAAAACCAAATAAATAAATAAATAAATAAACCATTAACATTTTTTTATTTGGGAAAATCTTTCTAAGTTTTATAATCCAACACAGAGGCTTTAAACCCTTTTTTAGGGTTTAAAAAAACAAAATTAAATCATGAATAATTCATCTAGCTCATATAATAAATTTGGATACTTACATACAACACATTAATGTATTTTTTATTTATTTTTTTATTTGACAGGCAGAGTTAGACAGAGAGAGAGAAAGAGAGACAGAGACAAAGGTCTTCCTTCCGTTGGTTCACCCCCCAAATGGCTGCTATGGCTGGTGCGCTGAGACCGGCGTGCCACGCCAACCCGAAGCCAGGAGCCAGGTGCTTCTCCTGGTCTCCCATGCGGGTGCAGGGGCCCAAGGTCCTAGGCCATCCTCCACTGCCTTCTCCGGGCCACAGCAGAGAGCTGGATTGGAAGAGGAGCAACTGGTACTATAACCCTGCGCCCAAATGGGATGCCGGCGCTGCAGGCAGAGGATTAACCAAGTGAGCCATGGTGCCGGCCCCTACATTAATGTATTTTATTATAGTTTTTTTATGGCTTGACATATGTATGTATAAGCTGTTATATAGGCCAACACTGAGAATTATTAGGTGGTTGCATAACTAAGAAGTGTACTTTCTACATTTTGATGTAGTAATTGATTAAATAGCATTCATGAAGAAAACTCATTTTGGGGCTCACGTTGCCTTGCTGTGAGAACACTGTCCATAAATCATTTTTTCAAATTTCAAAACTGAGAAAATTTATTTCTAAATCCTGGCGGTTTCATCACCTAAGCTCTTTTCACCATGTGATTATTTAAGTGAGTAAACTTAATACCCTCCAAGTGCCAAGG
The DNA here is from genome assembly GCF_033115175.1 of Lepus europaeus. Taxonomy (NCBI): domain Eukaryota; kingdom Metazoa; phylum Chordata; class Mammalia; order Lagomorpha; family Leporidae; genus Lepus; species Lepus europaeus. The sequence goes on from NC_084829.1 coordinate 112,771,704, forward strand.
GTCTTTAGTTTCTTCGAGAAGCTTAGTTTTGAAGAGAGAGGAAGAAAATTGGTGAAATCCTAAATGGACTCAATACTTGGCTTTCATATTGCATGACAAATCTAATTGTCTACCAGTTATCCTGTTACTGAATAACATGAATGGCATCAATGTAAAATATGAGTATAATTAAATGATTTTTCCACAGTCATGTGTGTGCTTTGGTGTCTGTCAATGACTAATTGAGTTTATGTTGAAGTAAAGGAGGTCTGGGTAGTTTTATACATGTCCTGGAATTACCACACGAAAAATAATTCAACTGTGAGAAGACACAGAGAAATATTTTGCATTACCTTTTAGAACTGAGAAACTGCATTAATTTTCTTACATACTCAGATGTCAGATTTTACATAAATTTTCTGAATATAGTCATCACATTTTTATAAGAAAATTAAATAAATTAGCTAAATGTGTATCACACACAAAAGTGCTGTTAGTGAAGGCAAGCATGAAGAAAACAGCAAAATCTTATTTATAAAAATGCAACTCAGTTTCATTATAATGGGGTGTTTTGATTGTGTAAAGGATACTTTGAATCTAAGGGAAATGACTGGTTCTTTTATTTTTAAATTTTATTTGTTATTCAAGTTTTATGTATTTTATATAAACAGTTTTAGGTAAAACAACCCTTATAGCTTTATTCTTAATCATAGACTGGTTTAAAATTATTTAATTCATGTCAATTTATTTTCTCAGGCTATTTTCTTTGTATCTATGGTACTGACTAAAAAATGTAATTTGCATAAAAATCTAGGTAGCATGTATTCTGGAAATAGAAGTGCTTGCTCTGCTGAATTAACCTCTTTGCTATGGATAGGGAGGCTGCTATAATAGATTCAGAGTTAAACTATATGTCTAGGCTAAGGTCCTGAATGGGCTAATGTCCATTAACAATCAACAAATTAGTGAATTGCCTTTATTGAAATTTCTTTTCTCAACCTAATGGTTTGTTTAACTGATGGCTGATGTGACCATTAGGAGCTATTAGCATGTTAAGAGGGCATTAAATAAAGCCAACAGTTGGCCTTAAAAACAAAGGGAAAAACACAGTGCAATTTATTATTTTGCTAGGCTAAGCAAGCATGGTTTCAAGGCATTACTGCATTCTAACAATGCCAGTATTCATCTGCTGAATAAATATTCCATTGGGTTAAGAACAAAAGAATCAGCAAATCTAGGATCTACTGAACTTCTGATTGTTGAGGCATATTAGCTGATTTGTAAACATTATTTGAACTATACCTATACATTCACCTAAAATTTTATATTGTGTTGGAGTTCTTTCAAATATCATTATTGTGGATTAGGAAAATGCATATTGAAAGCTGATGTGGGAGAAATTATCTTAAAATGAAGTTAATTTCAAATATACCCCATTTAGTATCTGTTGAAGTAAAGGAGACCCAGAAGCATTTCATACAGTTAAATGTTCAACATTCTCATGTCAATTCTTTGCTATTTCATATATATTTAGCTTGCCATTCCTGTTTAATTTTAAATTTTAAACTTATTTTTACTTATTTGATGGGAGGGAGAAACAGAAAGGTAGAGAGAGGAGAGAGATTCCTTCCATTGTTCACTTTCCAAATGTCTGCAGTAGTTGGGGCTGGACCAGATAAAAGTTAGGAGCTGGCAAGTTAGTCCAGGTACCCCATGTGGGTAGCAGGAAGACAACTTCTAGAGCCATTTCATGCTGCCTCCCAGAATGTACTTTAGCATGTAGCTGAAATCGCAAGCAGAGCCAGGATGCAAACCAGGCACTCTTATTTTGGATGTGGGTGTGCCAAGAGGTGTCTTAACCACTACACTGAACACCCCAGTCTCTGCTATTGTTTTCATACCTGGAAAAGCAGACCTAGTAGTGCCATATAAAAGTTCTGGAAAGAGTCTCTTTCCATTGTCCTGTTTCAATTTCTTATTTAAATGCCTGCCAATTTTTGTAGTTGTTTTATTTCTACTAATAAATCAGAAAAGAATTAGGAGTTTTTAAATCTGTGTTTTGTGACTTCCAGAAGTAGATGGAGCTAATGGCATTTCTAATAGGCTCTCTGAATATTGCCTTAGAGTTGTGGTCCCATTATTCATCTGGATTTGAATTTTTATTGATTCGATACTTATTGATCATCACCATATGCCAGGCACTCTTCTAGGCACTAAAGTTATTTATTTAACTCAGCAGAAAGAAGATTCTCTCTAAAGAGCTTGTCAATCTCACATTCTAGGAGAGGGGGATAGATGACAGACAATGAACTGAAGTTAGAAGGATGTTAAAATATTCTAAGAGCTATAAACAAGAGAGCATAATGATGGAAGGGAGAAAGGGAGCATTCCCAATAGTGATTTTTTTTTCCCTTAAGGAGATCATGGTACTAGCACCAACATTTAAAGGAGATAAAAGAATTTATCTTTTTTGATAGAAGGAAGAACACTAGTGTAAGCACCTAATGCAGGGATGTGTTTGATATTTTCAATGAGGGAGAGGATATATATATAGGAAAAGAAGCCAGAGTGTCAATCAGGGAGGGCATTATAGTTCATTGTAAGAAATGCGGTTTTTACTTTAAGCGTGACTTCCCTCGTGTTTTAGGAGGATCAGTCAGATGCAATGCTAAGAGCATACTGCAAGAGGACAAAGGGTCCATTAAAGGAGGCCTGGTAAGAATTCAATTGCAGTGATCCCAGAGAAAGATAGAAGTGGCCTGCTTATGGAACAGGAGCTTAACAGAACATGAAAAGTAGTGAAAAGCAGTCTGATTCTGCATATTTTCAAAAGGTAGAACCAACAAAATTTGAACTGCATGTAGGGGAGAAATCAAAGATGGCTTGAAGTTTTCTGGCATAAGTGACTGAGAATTGAATTCATACCACCTGAATTGGGAAAAATAATGGTATAGATTTTTCATTTAATATGTTGTGGAGCTGACAGAGTTAGCAATAGAAATACAGGACAGAGTTAAATGTGTGTGTTTTTTAAAGCTTTTATTTAACAAATGAAAATTTTATAGGGACAACTTTAGGAATATAGTGGTTCTTCCCTGCATACCTGCCATCCCACCTCTACTCCTGTCCCACCTCCTACTCCCTCTCCCATCCCATTCTTCATTAAGATTCATTTTTAATTAGCTTTATACACAGAAGACCAACTCCAAACTAAGTAAAGACTCCAACCATTTGAACCCCTCCCCCCACACAAAATATAAAGTACTGTTTGAGAACGAGTTATTTATTTTTTTATTTACTTATTTTTGAAAGGCAGAGTGGACAGTGAGAGAGAGAGAGAGAGAGACAGAGAGAAAGGTCTTCCTTTACTGTTGGTTCACCCTCCAATGGCTGCTGCGGCGGGCGCACTGCGCTGATCCGAAGCCAGGAGCCAGGTGTTCCCCTGGTCTCCCATGTGGGTGCAGGGACCAAGCACTTGAGCCATCCTCCACTGCTCTCCCAGGCCACAGCAGAGAGCTGGCCTGGAAGAGGGGCAACCGGGACAGAATCTGGCACCCCAACCGGGACTAGAACCCGGTGTGCCAGCGCCACAGGTGGAGGATTAGCCTATTGAGTCGCAGTGCCGGCTGCGAACGAGTTTTACAATTAACTCTCATAGTATAACTCATTAAGGACAGAGGTCCTACTTGGGGAGTAGGTGTACAGTGACTTCTGTTGTTAATTTAACACCCAAGGCTCTTGGCATGAGCTGCCAAGGCTATAGAAGCCTTTTGAGTCCACAAACTCTGTCAGTATTTAGGCAGGGCCATAAGCAAAGTGGAAGGTCTCTCCTTCCTTCAGAGAAAACTGCATCTTTCTTTGATGGCCCTTTCTTTCCACTGAGGCCCCACTCACAGAGAACTTTCATATAGGACTCTTTTATTTTTTGTCTTTGTGTCTTGGCTTTCCATGCCTGAAATGCTCTCATGGGCTTATCAGCCAGTCCAGAGTGCCTTAAGGGCTGATTCTGAGGTCAGAGTGCTGTTTAGGGCATTTGTCATTCTATGAATCTGTTGTATGGACTGCTTTCCATGTTGGAATATTCTCTGGTTCTTAATTCTATCTATTGTTATTATCAGATATTTGTTGTTATTTATGTGATCTTTTAACACTTAATCTTATCTATATGATCAATTAAACACTGAATATGATCACTTTAACACGTGATATAGCATTATTACCACCCAGCTTAATGGGATTTGGAATACCATGGCAAGGTTTTAGATTTACCCTTACAGGTAAATCCATGGGAATGTGTATATAACAGCACAGCTCAACCCTCTCTTATTCCCACTCTTATATTTTTTCTTGGATCTATTTACAATTGACTTTATATGCCTATGATTAATTCTATGTTAAGTAAAGAGTTCAACCAATGGTATTAAGTAAAACAAAAATAATAATAACAATAAAAACCCCTGTTCTTTGACAGTCAGGACAAGGGCTGATCAAGTCATTGCTTTTCATAGTGTCAATTTCACTTCTACAAGTTTTCTTTTAGGTGCTCTGTTAGTAATCAGAGATCAGGGAGAACATACAGTATTTGTCCCTTTGGAACAGGCTTATTTCACTTAAGTATGATATTTTTCAGATTCATCAATTTTGTTGCAAATGACAGGCTTACTTTTTTTTTTTACTGCTATGTAGTATTCCATAGAGTACATATGCCATAATTTATTTTTCCAGTTTTCTGTTGGTGAGCGTTAAGAGTGAATCGATGTCTTAGCTATTGTGAATTGAGCTGCAATGAACATGGGGGTTCAGTAACTCTTTTATTTGCTGATTTCATTTCTCTTGAGTAAATTCCAATGAGTGGGATGACTGGGTCTATGGTAGGACTATATTCAGATTTCTGAGGTATCTCTAAACTGTTTTCCATAGTGGTTTTACCAGTTTGCCTCCCACCAACAATGGTTTAGGGTACCTTTTTCCCCACATCTTCTCCCGCATTTAGTTTGTTGATTTTTGTGTGAAAGCCATTCTAACTCAGGTGAGGTGATACCTCATTGTGGTTTTGATTTGCATTTCCCTAATGTCTAGTGACCCTGAGCATTTTTTCATGTGTCTGTAGGCCATTTGGATTTCCTCTTTTGAGAAATGTCTGTTTAAGTCCTTTGCTCATTTCTTGACTGGGTTGTTTTGTTTGTTGATTGTTTGGATCACTTTATGTATTCTGGTTATTAAGCCTTTAACAGTTGCATGGCTTGCAAATAATTTCTCTCAATCTGTTGGTTGCCTCCTCACTTTTCTGACTTTCTTTTGCAGTACAGAAGCTCCTTAATTTGATGTAATCACATTTGTTAATTTTGGCTTTTATTTAGTGCCTCTGGGTATTTTTCCAGGAACTCGTTGCCTGTGCCAATGTCTTGCAGTGTTTTCCCAATGCTCTCTAGTAATTGGATGGTATTAGGTTGCATATTTAGGTCTTTAATCCATTTTGAATGGATTTTTGTGTAAGGTGTAAGGTAGAGGTCCTATTTCATATTTCTGCATGTGGCAATCCATTTTCCCCAGCTCTGTTTAAGAGACTGTCCATGCACCAAGAAATAGTTTTAGCTCTTTGGTCAAATATAAGTTGTTTGTAGATGCTTGGATGATTTCTGGTGTTTCTATTCTGTTCCATTGGTCTACCCATCTGTTTCTGTACCAGTTCCAGGCTTTTCGATTATAACTGCCTTGTAGTATTTGTTCAAATATGATATTGTAATACCTTTGGCTTTGTTTTTGTTGTATAAGATTGCTTTGGCTTTTCAAGGTCTTTTGTGTTTCCAAATGAATTTCAGCATCATTTTTTCTAGATCTGAGAAATATCATAAGTATTTTAATTGGTATTGCATTGAATGTGTTTAGTAATTTCAGTAGGTGGACATTTTGATGATATTGATTTTTCTAATCCAAGAACATGAAAGTTTTTTCCATTTTTTTTTGTGTCTCCTTCTATTTCTTTCTTTAATGTTTTATAATTCTCAAAGTAGAGATCTTTGACATCCTTGGTTAAATTTATTCCAAGATATTTGGTTTTTTGTAGCTATTGAGAATGTGATTGATCCTAGAAATTCTTTCTCAGCTGTGTATTTTCTGTGTATATAAAAGCTGTTGTTTTTTGTGTTTTGATTTTATATCCTGCTATTTTAAGAAGCTCTTCTATGAGTTCCAGGAGTCTATTAGTGGAGTCTTTTGGGTCTCCCACACACAGAATCATATAATCTGCAAATAGGGATCATTTGAGTTCATCTTTATTGAGTTGAATGCCATCAGTTTCTTTTTTCTTCCTTGATGGCTCACGCTAATACATCCAGAATTATATTGAATAGCAATGGTAAGAGTGAGAATGCTTGTCTAGTTCTGGATTTCAGTGGGCATGCTTCCAACTTTTCCCCATTCAGTAGGATGCTGGCCATGGTTTTGACATAAATTGCCTTGATTGTGTTGAGGAATGTTCATTCTAAAACCAAATTTTCTTAGAGTTTTCATCATGAAAGGGTTATATTTTGTCAAATGTTTTCTCTGCATCTATTGAGATAACAATATGGCTTTTGTTCTTCATTTGTTAATGTTTCACATTGATTGAGTTGCAAATGTTGAATCATCCCTGCATACCAGGGATAAATCCCACATGGTTCAGGTGAATGATCTTTCCGATGTGTTGTTGGATTCAACTGGCCAGAATTTTGTTGAGGATTTTTGCATGTACGTTTATCAAGGAAATTGGTCTGTATTTCTCTTTCTCCGTTGCATCTTTTGTTGGGTTTAGGAATTAAGGTGATGCTGGCTTCATAGAAAGAATTTGGGAGGATTCCCTCCCTTTCAATTGTTTTGAATAATTTGAGAAGAATTAGAGTTAGTTCTTCTTTAAATGTCTGGTAGAATTCAGCAGTGAATCCATCAGGTCCTGGGCTTTTCTTTGTTGAGAGGGTCTTTATTTCTGATTCATTTTCTGTCTTGATTATGGTTCTGTTTAGGTTTTCTATGTCTTCATGATTCAATTTAGGCAGGTTGTATGTGTCCAGAAATCTATCCATTTCTTTTAGCCTTCCCAGTTTGTTGGCACAGCTCTTCTAGTAATTTCTAATGATTTTTTTAAATTTCTGTGCTGTCTGTTGTTACATTTTCTTTTTCATCTCTAATTTTATTGATTTGGGTCTTTTTCCCGTACTTGGATTTCTCTAGATTTGGGAAATTTTCTGTTATTATTTCATTAAGCAGTTCTTCTAATCCTTTCTTTCCATACCTTCTGAAATTTCTAGGATCCATATGTTTGATCATTTGATAGAATCTTGTAGAACTTCATTCCTGGTTTTTAATTTTCTAATTTCTTCTTCTTTATTTATTTTGACTGTATTATTTCCTGAAATTTGTCCTCTAGTCCTGATATTATTTCTTCTGTTTCACTATTCTATTATTAAGGTTTTCCATTGCACTTTTATTTGATCTATTGACTACTGAATTCTTCATTTCTAGTATTTCATTCTGACTTCTCTTTAATATCTCAGTTTCTTGGAAGTGCTTTTCTTTTAGATCATGAATTTGTTTCTGATTGCTTCTAAGTAGTCTGACGATTAATTTTCTTTCTTTCTTTCTTTTTTTTTTAACAGGCAGAGTGGACAGTGAGAAAGAGAGACAGAGAGAAAGGTCCTCCTTTTCCATTGGTTCACCCCCCAATGGTCGCTGTGGCTGGCATGCTGCGGCCAGCTCACCATGCTGATCGGAAGGCAGGAGCCAGGTGCTTATCCTGGTCTCCCATGGGGTGCAGGGCCCAAGGACTTGGGCCATCCTCCACTGCACTCCCAGGCCACAGCAGAGAGCTGGACCAGAAGAGGAGCAACTGGAACAGAATCTGGTGCCCCGACTGGGACTAGAACTCTGTGTGCCGGCGCCACAGGTGGAAGATTAACCTATTGAGCTGCGGTGCCGGCCTGATGATTAATTTTCTGAGTTCATTTTCTGACATATCCTTAATCTCTTCTTCAGTTTCTATAATTGAAGAATTGTAATGTTCCTTTAGGTGGCTTCCTTATTCTTATTTAGGCTTTTTGCTTTGTTTTTCAGTACTTCTTGTTGCTTTCCCCTCTACTTTGTTTCTTTGTGCTTGTGATGAGAGTTCCCTCTGCTATGAGCTGTTATGTGTCTGTGCATTGCAGGTGAAAGCACACAGCCCCACCTCATGGTGTTCTGCCTACTTCTAGATCTAGAGCTCTGGTGTGCACCTACTGGGGCTAGGCTCCCTTCTTACTGGTGCGTGAAACAAGCTAAAGTTTTTGATATTTAGGACTTCTCCTTTGTACAGCTTGCATGCTGGGGAGGAAATTACTGTGAAATGTTGTGATCCTTGTTCCTGGGTTGGGTGTGTTGTAAGGTGGCACCCACAACTGATGGGCATGTGCACAGGAGGCAAATGTGGTAGCCCCCTGCTTACATTCAAAAAGTAAACAATCAATATGTCTTCTCTCAACTAACTGCAGGTCTGGTTAGGAGGATGCGGGAGACATATATGGATGGGACATGCCCAACCTCTTTATTTTGTTCCCCTATACCTTTTCTTTCTTCCCACTTAGAACTTCAAGCACATTACACCAGGCCCCCTGACCTATTGCTATGCATTGCTTTGTGGAGCTGCAATTTCTCAAATTGTTTGCTGGTGGGAGGATGGAGCCAGTTTCCCTGTTCAGTATCTGTGTCACTCCTCCTCCATTTCCCTTTTTTTTGCTCCCTCAGTGTGGACCTGTCCAGTCTCTGTTGGACTCCTGAGCTTCTCTGTACAAATTTCTCATGGCTCTGTTGCCTGCTTGTATCCCTTCTACTTATTAACTGTCTATCTTGCGCCATGTGACATGGACCGTACCATTGCTATACTGCCATTTTGTGATTGTAAATGTGTGTTTAAATGTGAACTTAATCTGGCAACCTTGAAATGTTGATTTTTAAGTGTCTATTGGACAGCTAAATATGAATGTTACAAAGGAATTTGGATTTCTCAGTCTGAAGTGTCGGGCACAGCTGTAGACTGGCATTGTAGTTGTATGAATTGTAAATATGTAAATGGAATTTAAAATCATGAAACATGATTAATTCAACAAAATATGTGAGTATAAATAATAACAGAATATTGTAGTGTTCTTACAATGCGATTTGAGGCATTTCAACATTTACAAAAATTTGGAAGAAGGAGAGAAGCAATAAAGAAGACTGAAGATGAGAAACTAGAGTAGCAAAGAGAGAGAGTAAAAAAGAGAGAAGTATGTTAACAATCCAATGGATAAAGTATTTAAAGGAGTAGAGGGTGATGCATTGTTATATGTGCTGAATGAGTAGTCCGACACAGAGGGGATTGTTGACAACTTAATAAACAGATTAATTTCTGAAGCCTTGTGAAGCCATGTCCTTGATTACATAGGAGACAATAGCTTCACCTAGACTAAATGAAGAAATGAACTTTCATATCTGTCATGAAAGAAGAAAATACAGTGATGCATGCTGGTGGGGAGCAGATGAGAAGCTGGAGTTGGTGGAAGTTCTTTAATGATTACTTCAATTTTTTTTCAGTGAAGTAGGACTCTTCATGGTTGGGACTTGGAATTTAAAGCTAAAGAAGGTATAAGACATGTATGTAGGTTAGGATGTAACTAGACTGGCCAAGCCTGGTGTAGTTACCAGGAAGCATTACAATTCCTCTTAAATTGCCGGTGTGATTGAAATCTAACTTCTCAGCATGGTTTTGTGTTATTCATTGTACTTCTTCATTGAAATAAGGTATCAGAGCCTTTATGGTGAAAATTAAAGTTAGAATTTTCAAAAGTGAGCATGAACTACCAGGTTTTATGAAATTGGAGTGAGAGATTTGTAAATGTATGACAGTCCATTATTTTCAGGCACTAATATATACGAATTCTTAAAGAATATTTTTAATTGTAGAATAAAGCTATTAAAGATTAAATTATCTTCTTAGAATTATACCTATGAAAGACATGAAATCTGTTCTTTTTATATTAATAAACATTTTAAAAGGACAATATATATATAAAAGCTCTTTTAAAGGGTAGCTTTGTATATTTATTACACATGAAATCATAAAGGGCTTGTGAGTCTGAGCTCTAGACCCTCAGAAGGACACAGTGGTTCACTAGTTGTTGAAGTCTGCTTTCTTTTCTAAATGTAGTTAACTGGCACTCTAAGATGAATCCTGATTATCTTTCTTGAATCTCAATGATAATTACAAAAATATATTTTAGTTCTATACCAAATAAGTTGTGCACTTGGTGAGGTACAATTGTTAAGCATAGAGTTCTTAATCCTTTAATTTCTATTTACTGCTTTGATTTCTTCCAATAAGCTCAAGCTCTGAAAAATGCAAATAGCCTAAATTCCAAGATAGCAACCTGGCTATGTGATGCTGTAGTTCCCTGCTTCTTCAACTCTGTCAAAACTGTAACTTTGTATTTATTTATTTATTTAGTAAATATAAATTTCCAAAGTGCAGTTTATGGATTACAATGGCTTCCTCCCCCATAATTTCCCTCCCACTCGCACCCCTCCCATCTCCTGCTCCCTCTCCCATTCCATTCACATCAAGATTCATTTTCAATTCTCTTTATATACAGAAGATCAATTCAGTATATAATAAGTAAAGATTTCATCAGCTTGCACCCACACAGAAACACATAGTGTAAAAATACTGTTTCAGTACTAGTTATAGCATTACTTCACATTGGACAACACATTAAGGACAGAGATCCTACATGAGGTGTAAGTACATAGTGACTCCTGTTGTTGACTTAACAATTTGACACTCTTGTTTATGGTGTCAGTAATCTCCCTAGGCTCTAGCCATGAGTATCCAAGGCTGTGGAAGCCTTTTGAGTTCGCTGACTTTGATCTTATTTAGACAGGGTCATAGTCAAAGTGGAAGTTCTCTCCTCCCTTTAGAGAAAGGTACCTCCTTCTTTGATGGCCCGTTCTTTCCACTGGGATCTCACTCTCAGAGATCTTTCATTTAGGTCTTCTTTTTTTTTTTTTTTCCAGAGTGTCTTGGCTTTCCATGCCTAAAATACTCTCTTGGGCTCTTCAGACAGATCTGAATGCCTTAAGGGCTGATTCTGAGGCCAGAGTGCTATTTAGGACATCTGCCATTCTATTAGTTTGCTGTGTATCCTGCTTCCCATGTTGGATCATTCTCTCCCTTTATGATTCTATCAGTTAGTATTAGCAGACACTTGTCTTGTTTGTGTGAGCCCTTTGACTCTTAGGCCTATCAGTGTGATCAATTGTGAACTGAAGTTGATCACTTGGACTAGTGAGATGCATTGGTATATGACACCTTGATGGGATTGCATTGGAATCCCCTGGCATGTTTCTAACTCCACCATTTGGGGCAATCCGATTGAGCATGTCCCAAATTGTACATCTCCTCCCTTTCTTATTCCCACTCTTATATTTAACAGAGATCACTTTTCAGTTAAATTTAAACACTTAAGAATAATTGTGTGTTAATTACAGAGTTCTACTGATAGTATTAACTAGAACAAAAAATACTAAAATGGATAAATTATTACATTGTACATCAACAGTCAGGACAAGAGCTGATCAAGTCAACTTTTGATGATCTACATTACATTTTCTTGGGTGTGGTAAAACTTCTCCAAGAATAGCCTTTTCTGATAACAATCATGAAAAAAATGGCCATTTTAAATCTATTTCATTGGGAAAAATTTACTTCTGTTTTAGACTCTGAGATAATAATTATCTTTTCTTTAGTGCTATGACAGTTTTTGTAAAATCATTAACTGTTATTCAATAGTGAAAGCTGGAGCCTATGCTGTGGTGCAATGGGTTAAGCCATGGTCTATAGCCTCCATATGGGCACCTGTTTGAGTCTCAGTTGCTCCACTTCTGATCCAGCTCCTTGCTAGTGCACCTGGGGAAGCAGCAGAGGATGTCTCAAGTCCTTGTGTTAAGGGAAAATGCAGGAATTATTGTTACCTTGGTTCTTTGTCTCATGTGGAAGAAGAATTTCAAGCAGACAGCAGAGAGTATAAATCATATAGAATTTATGATAGAGAGAGAAAGAGACAGAGAGAGACAGAGAGAGAGGAAACTCATCCACTGGTTCACTCCCCAACTGGCCACAACAGCCAGGGCTAGGCCAGGTTGAAGCCAGGAGATAGAAAGTCCTTCCACATCTCCCACATGGGGCAGGAGCCCAAAACTTGAGCCATTTTCTGCTGCTTTTCTCAAGCCATTAGCAGGTAACTAGATTGGAAATGGAGCCACTAGGACACAAACTAGCTCCCATATGAGATGTCAGGGTTGCTGATGATGGCTTAACCTGCTATGCCACAATGATGGTGCCATATGGAATGTTTTTAAAATGGATTTTATTTAAAGCAGGATGAGAATGCGAAATGATGATGAAGGAGATATTCTCTTCAGGGTGGCAATCTTTTCTGTGATATGCTTTTGGTGTAATCCATATAAAGTTGAAAAAGAAATTGAGGGAGAAAAGTAGCATTCTGGAATTTGAAAAGTTTACTATATGCTATCAATATTTTATTTTAAAAAAGTTGGTGGTTTTTGTAAACTAATGAGAAATTAGTTTTCTGATATTAAATCCCTGATTGCATTATACCTTACCATTACAAAAGTTTTGTGGTGTACTGATTTCAGCATAGAGAGTAAAGAAAACATTACATAATGAAAACTGAATCTTTTTTTATTTATTTTTTTAATTTTTTTTATTTAGTGAATATAAATTTCCAAAGTACAGCTTATGGATTACAAAGGCTTCCCCACCCACAACTTCCCCCCCACCCACAACCCTCCCCTTTCCCACTCGCTCTCCCATTCCATTCCCATCAAGATTCATTTTCAATTCTCTTTATATACAGAAAATCAGTTTAGTATATATATATTTCAACAGTTTGTCCTCCCATAGCAACACAAAGTGAAAAAAATACTGTTGGAATACTAGTTATAGCATTAAATAACAGTGTACATAACATTAATGACTGAGATTCTGCAAGATAATTTTTTTAAGAAAAAGATTGATTATTTTTCTATGTAATTTCCAATTTAAAACCAAGGGTTTTTTTTTTTTATTTTCAATTATCTTTATATACAGAAGATCGCTTCAGTATATACTAAGTAAAGATTTCATCAGTTTGCACCCACACATAACCACAAAGTGTAAAAATACTGCTTCAGTACTAGTTATAGCATTACTTCACCTTTGACAACCTATTAAGGACAGATCCCACATGGGATGTAAGTACACAGTGACTCCTGATGTTGATTTAACAATTTGACACTCTTGTTTATGGCATCAGTAATCTCCCTAGGCTCTAGCCATGAGTTGCCGAGGCTATGGAAGCCTTTAGGGTTTGCGGACTTCGATCCTATTCCGACAAGGCCATAGTCAAAGTGGAAGTTCTCTCCTCCCTTCAGAGAAAGGTACCTCCTACTTTGATGGCCCCGTTCTTTCCACTGGGATCACACTCGCTGATTTCCTTCATTTAGGTCTTCTTCTTCTTCTTCATCTTTTTTTTTTCCCCCAGCGTCTTGGCTTTCCATGCCTAAAATACTCTCATAGGCTCTTCAGCCAGATCCAAAAGCCTTAAGGGCTGATTCTGAGGCCAGAGTGCTACTTAGGACATCTGTCATTCTATGAGTCTGCTGTGTCTCCCCCTTCCCATGTTGGATCCTTCTCTCCCTTTTTTTTTATCAGTTAGTATTAGCAGACATTAATCTTGTTTGTGTGATCCCTTTGACTCTTAGGCCTATCAGTGTGATCAGTTGTGAACTGAAATTGATCACCTGGGCTGGTGAGATGGCATTGGTACATGCCACCTTGATGGGATTGTGTCGGGATCCCCTGGAACTTTTCTAACTTCAACATTTGGGGCAAGTCCAACTGAGCATGCCCCCTAGAAAAATGAATCTTAATGAAGAATGGGATGGGAGAGGGAATAGGAGATAAGATAGTTTGTGGGTGGGGAGGTGGTTATGGGGGGAAAAACTGCTATAATCCAAAAGTTGTACTTCTGAAATTTATATTTATTAAATAAAAGTTTTCTAAAAAAAAATAGAAAGAAAACATATCTTCCTGTGGGTGACCCTGTGCCTGGCTGGGAGACTGCCTGCCTAGCCCATGCAAGAGGTTAAGAGGGCATGGCACACCATGCTTCCCGGCAAGGACCTTATGAACTGACTGCTGGCAGGCAGCAGGAACCCCAGACACATTTCCCCCACCCACACTTCCTGTTGAGGGGCCTTGTAGTTTCCAATCAGGTAAACAGCTCCTGGGTGTGGCCCAGACCCATAAGGATCACCTGGAAGGCTACACAGGCTACATGACCTTCAAGCTGATTGGAGAAGCATAGCAGTGCCAATATCTACTTTATCCTATAGAATTAGTGTTACCCTATTAGCTATATGCCCCCTCTGTCTGCCCTTTAAAAGGTATGATTGGTTGTTAATAAATGGACATGTTCACTGAAACTTTTTTCTGGTGCTTCTTGTTGAAGAACGCCATCGCTCTACCATCCTGGCAATGCGGGTCTTGCAGGACAAGTCTGCATCTTCTGAACCCAAATATCTAGTTCTATTATGCTTTTTAGAAAAACTCTGGTGAACATAGTTCATGGTGTTCAGAGACATTGCTATTAAGAATGGACAGTTAAGGGAGGAAAGTACAGACTAAAGCCAGATTGTAGGTTTGTGCCCTGGCTCTGTTTCTTACTTGATGTGTAGGAAGTGTGCAAATCACTTAAGTTCTCTGTGCTTCTTTTCTATTTGAAAAATGGTATATTAATACTGCATAAATCATAAACATAATATTTTTATGAGTGTTCACTAGTGGTTAGCATGATAATTGGCATACGTTGAAGATATTAGATACTATTTTTGGAAATATAAATTTTCAGGTATATGCAACTCCTTAATAAATTACGTACCATACAACATTAGGTAATAAAAAGAAGGTATATGATTAGATATGCTGCATGATTAAATTTACTTTTCAGATACGATTCAAACAACCCACACATAGAAAAATGTTTGCTAGAAAAATTATAGCTTAATAAAACTCACATTGAAGCCCAAATTAGTATTTTTTTTTTTGAGTGATAGATTCCATAATCACAACCCAAACACCCAACGTGAAAGTACAAAAAATGCATCCCGCTTCTTGCTTTTAAAAGTAGAGTTGTGATAACTCCATAACCATGTGCTCTTGCAGATGGAGGGCCTGGACTTAACTGGAGCAGGGCTTTCTTAGCAACTCAACACGTGCCTACTTCTTACAACAGGCTCAATTCTAACGTATGATGGATGCTCAGACCACTGGAGGCTAATCCAAAGTACAAATTTCAAATTGGAAGACCCCAATGGTCTAATGTATTTCTTGATCTACTTTTGCAAGTCTTGACAGTTTTTTCACCTTTTCTATTATTATCACAACAATGAACCCTTCTCTTTGAGCACAGCTGCTTGAATGTTCTAAAAGAAACTTGTCTCTATAAAATCATCTCTATATAGATCAGAAATATAAAAATACAGTTAGTTTCCTCATTGAAATCCTATTGTCCACGGGGATTGAAAATGTGAGCTGCAACACTAAATTTACAGTTGCTTTTGCAAGCAGATTCATTTATCATTAAACAACGTACATCCAGGATCACCCCCAGTTGTTTCTACAGCTCAGGATTGATTCACTGTTTTTATATTAACTTGCTGAATAAAACTAATGTTGAGATGAATGTTTATTATAAAAGAAAATTTCTTTGTTTAGGAGTAAAAGGAAAAGTACAGAATCAGTTACTATATTTTCTGTATTTTTAGTTGTTTTTTCTAAGTCTTATGAAAAAAATTTCACAATGTCGTTTTGCCAGTAAAGAAGCTATAAACTATTTTCTCAGTTAGGAAAGAGAATGATATCTGCACATCTATGTTGTGGTCAGACACTGGATATAGAATAAATGCTAACCTAATGTTAAGGGAAGTATTGTGGCTCAATTATCCAAAATACAGTGTAAGCACTTTTCATTTCCCCACTTCTCCATAAGTTGGCTACAAAAGGGGTGAGCATGAGTCTGTTTGTATTTGAGTTTTGTGTATAAAATAAAACTTCATAGGGGATATTTATCCATGGAAGCACCTGTGAAACAACAATCACGGTAGTAATTTATTTCACAACTTTCCGCAACATATTTTCCTTGAATGGTCATGTATTGCTAATTGTTAGTGTAATAATATTATTCTAGAAAAATTTGATTGCTATTTTTTATATTTACCTAGTAATCAAACTGTTGCAAATAAATTCATAATCAGTAAATTATATCTTGCAGGATCTACTTGTGTTGAGCCTTTTCCAAAATTATTCTAAAACATAGGTGATAATCAATGAAACAAATACTTTTAGCCACCTGTAGCATTTTTGCAATTTCCTTGGTATATGATCACACAGAAATAGGCAGTCTAATATTGGAGCAAAGTCAGGAAAACCAAAAGGCTGAGGTAGCCATGAAGCCAGGAGTGCTTGGTCATAGTGGGAGAGGAAAAGAGTTTTAGAGTCATGGTTAGACAGAAAAGCTGGATCTAGATTGAAAAAAATTTATGTGCTTTCATAAGAAGATGAGAAGAATTGATTAGCGTGATCACTCAAGCTTATATATAAGAAATTTTATGAAAGCATATTTGTAAGCATAATAATAATCTGTCTAGCAATGTGAGCCTTTTGCAGTGCTTCAAACAAGAAACAATGCAGGGCCAGACCTAGAGCAATGGAAAAGAAGGTAGAGAGAGAAGAAATGATTCAAATTTAACTGTCATCATTTCATTCCCTTGCCTTCAATCTCTTCAGAGCTTTCCTTGCCCTACTTCAATCAAGGAGTTGTATTAAAATATAATAGTTATGTTGTCCTTAGTGATGAAGATTGGGACTGAGTTATGTGTTGGTAGGCTGTTTCATCATTGTACAATATCATAGAGTGATATTTACTTACTGAAACCTACATAGCATACATGGGTTACGAGGGTTACGAGCCTGTTATTATGAGGGTTGTGATGAAGAAACTATATGAGGTCAAATCAAGAGCAAGATAAAATGATATAATCAAGAGATGAAAATACAATATGCATAAGATTGCTGCTTGTGTAACATGACACACTATTTTGCACTGATTTTATAAGTAGGAGTATACTCTAAAGTAATAATAAAAACAATGATATTGTAAATAATAAACCAAAAATAATTATCATTATCAAGAATTACAACATTTACATAAATGAATGTGCTATCGTATTATATGAATGCTAGTACAATAGACTTGTTTTCACCAGTATTATTATAAATATGTGGACAATACAATAGCTAGGATGTCACAAGGTGATAGGAATTTTTCAGCTCCATTATGATTTTGTAGCACATTGTTGAATACGTGGTCCAATATTGACCTCAGCATCATTAAATGGTGTAGTTCTCTCATTCACTGGAAATTTGACCAATAACTATCTGATGTTTAGGAGAGCAGTTCATGAAGATGGGGGAAGGTATATTTTCTGAAAACAAGAGTGACAGACTTGGTGGGAAAAGCTCCAAACATATCCAGTGATTCAAAGAAGAAATAATGATAAATGATCCTTATCCGAGTAATTAATAAAGATACTAAATAGGAAATAATGAGATTCTTGAATAAATCAATTTGACATGCCAATTCATAGCACCCCTCTTTTCTCTGAAGGATGACATAAACATTGCTCACTAGAATTCTCTGGCACAGCCAAGATAAGGTAAATCTTTTCTTTTTCCTGTTCTACTCACTTCAGACACTTGCCAAGTGGAACAAGACTAGAAATTTAGCTAAAATGCTACATTTTGCATCTTCACTATCTTCAATCCCCTTAGGGCAATCAGGAAAATTATAGCTTTTGACTTATCAGCCCCATTATTCTGTTATAAAAGGAAATTAGATTAGGCAGACAGGCTTATTTTTGGATTTTTTTTCAACTGCCAATGATTTCTTTAGGATCATATAAATTGATTTTTAAAAGATGTTTAAGAAAACTCCATGCATAATTCCATGCATAATTATAAAGTTCATAGTGTTCTTATTTTTCTATTTTACTTGGAAATAACTATATATTTTCTCAGACACCATATTCCTCTTCAGGGATAATTGAAATCTCCATTTCCACCTCTTTGGTTTCTCTCCATCCACCCCATCCCAACTCATCTGTTTTCATGTTGGCAATTGTCCTGGCAGTTGTCTTTGCATCATCAGGAGACTGCTCAGAGCATGCACACAGAACTCCTGCTAGTTTCCTCTCCCCCCTTGTGCAGAGCTTAAGCAGGGTGGTATCCACTGACAGAAATATAGGAAACAAAGCCCCCCACCCCAAACACATGCTCTTCTGTGTTGACCTGTGTGAGTGCCTGCCTAAAGGAAGCAGAAATTAGTAACACTCCCTTCTGAATATAGCTTTCTTGCTTGCAGTGCTTTTACATGCTCAATCACCCAGTGAATTTGTTCCCTTGATATAAGATTTCTGATTTCCAAATACACCTAATTATTAGAAAACTGGCCATGTATAGCCTCTTTTCTTATAGGAACCTGAATCTGATTTGTTAAATAAACTAAGCATAAACTGCTAAATGACCTCAGGTTAAATCATTAAAAAGAAAACACTTCTCAGAGAGTGTAAAATGGAGTACAGTTTATCAATGTAAACCTTTGGAATAAATGAGTTTAACCAGATCCACAGTTATCTTGGCTCAAATCTCTAAATCTCTGTCCACTTATGATTATAATAAAGTTGGTTTTGTTTTGTTTTGTTTTGTTTTTTTTTTTTTTGGACAGGCAGAGTGGACAGTGAGAGAGAGAGACAAAAAGAAAGGTCTTCCTTTTTGCCGTTAGTTCACCCTCCAATGGCCGCTGCGGCCAGCGCTTCTCGCTGATCCGAAGCCAGGAGCCAGGTGCTTCTCCTGGTCTCCCATGTGGGTGCAGGGCCCAAGGACTAGGGCCATCCTCTACTGTCTTCCCGGGCCATAGCAGAGAGCTGGCCTGAAAGAGGGGCAACCGGGATAGAATCCGGTGCCCCAACCGGGACTAGAACCCGGTGTGCCGGCGCCGCAAGGCGGAGGATTAGCCTGTTAAGCCACGGTGCCGGCCTGATTATAATAAAGTTTAAACATGCTAGGTTATAATTTGATGGCAATATGGCAAATAAATACAATTCTATGAGAAGAATGCCCTCAGAAATGGAAAGAAATATTTAGAAGCAATGGCTAAAGTAGTAATGGCAACTGAACAATCATTATGCATTAGTTCATAGCCAAATGTACCAGTTAAGTTAGAAACATAATCAAAAGCACTTTAGCCCTGGTCAAGAGAAGGTCCTATCCTGACCCTGTGTATCAGAGAACCATGAATTTCACAAACAGACAAAATCATTGAATGTATAGCATGTAGACCATCTGTCATTTGGGGTGGCACTGGTGACTCAGAACCATGCGTGCTTGCTATTGAAATTCATGTCACAGAGGACCAAAAAAATGAATGCTTCCACTTCTTTTGCCCCATTCTATTGAAATGAAAGGTGACAACATGACAATGACCAAATGCACACAAAATCATCTTCCATCAGTGCTCCCTGGCTTCTGTGTGAACAAGTTGAGAATGGACCAATAGAGTATCAGAGACAAATCTGAACAGAAGTAAATCTTTCCAACTAGTTATCTAGAAGCTGTTCATAGATTTGTGAGTGAGCTGAGTGAATACCAGAACTGCTCAACTGATCCCAGATCAAACTGTTAATGTTAAGAATGGTAGAATATCTATTTATTTAAGAATTTAATGACAATTTCACCTACTCTTGCTACAGTAAGGCTAGTTCTTGTTGAACATAATAAAACACATCTAATAACCTGAATGACTCAAGAAGTTTCTGTAATAAGGAATTAAAGCCACATAAAACCATAACTTCATGTAATTTTTCCATTTTTTTGAATTCAAGATGTGATTTTTCTGGTTGGGAATTTGGGGCTGAGTGCTTTCATCCCTCCTACTGCAGATTCATATGTTGGATTCTTAACTCCCAATATAATGGTTTTAAGGAGGTGGGACATCTGTGAAGTAACTAGGTTTATTATGAGGTCTTGAGTGTGGAACCCTCTGGATAGGAAGAAAGAGACATCAGAGCTTCCTTGCTGTGTTATGTGAAAATGCGTTGGGAACATGGGTGTTGTGAGCCAGGGAGAATGCTCTTATTGAGTACATTATCTACTGCTGCCTTGATCTTCAACTTCCCAGACTTTGGAGCTGTTGGAAGTCAATGTCAGAGGTTCAAACAACCCAGTTCATGGTATTTTAGTATAGCTTCCTGAGCTAAGACAAAAGAAAATAGAACTTATTTTACTTGAATGCTTTATTTCAATTTATATTTTACATATACTATATATATAAGGTATGTATAAATTTATAACTACATGGTAAACAATACTATCTGTATATACATATATACTACATACTCTGTACTTATAATATGTATGCATGTAGACCTCCATTTATATTCCACTAATGGAGTAAGTTCAACCTAATAAATTTGTTTAATAGATGTTATGGATTTTTTCCCTTTTTTGTTCACATAGACCACAAGGATTATATTTGTACAAATAAACTTCTTTTGTGCCTTGTTGTACTGTTTTTCATTTTATCCTTCTGTGTCACATGAAGTTCAATCATAGGAACATAATCACTGTGAACATTAGGTAAAAAAGAATTTATTTTATGGGGTAGGTGTTTGGCACAGTGGTTAAGCCACCAGTTGGAACACCCATGTACCATATTTGAGTGCCTGAGTTTGAGTCTTGGCTCTGCTCTCCATTCTACCTTCCTGATAATGTACAACCCTGGGAACCAGTGGATAATTTTTCAAGTACTTAAGTACCTGTCACCCATGTGAGTGACCTTCACTGAGTTCCTGGCTCCTGGCTTCCACCTGACCAAGACTGGGCAGCAGCATGCATTTCTGGAGTGAACCAGCAGATGGGTGATCTCTCAGTATCTTTCTTTCTTTCTTTTTTTCTCTTTCTACCCTTCAAATAAATTAATAAAATATTATGCAAAACAGGCCTTATGAAATTATCAGAGGATCTAGGAAGTAAAGATCTAAATGCAAACAGAAAAATACTCTAATTAATCCTGTTGTTGATGAATGTTTTATATCTTATAGGAAGCTTGTTTCATCTGAGTGTTGGAATAGATCTGGAATAGTAGTCTACGAAGGCTGTGGAGCCTTATGGCAGTTGCCTCTGTGGGTTCTACTAAAGGACTTTTGTTGACCTGGTTGGTGATATTCACTGGAATAAACAGGAAGGAGATATAGACATGGAACTTTACAATTAGGATACATTTAAACCTGTCAAACAAATTAAAATCATTTTCATCTTTTAGAACACACCAACTACCTCATTTTTACATCTCCTATCACTTGCAATTTCAGCTTTTTTGTGGTCAATACTACTGCCCACATTCTTTAGAGGGAGAAATTCTATGCAATTTAGTTTCATCTGTGCTATAATGACAAATAAATAAATATAAGTATATATATATATGCTATGTATGCATATATATGCTATGTTAACAAAAATAAATATAACTACATAAATATACATATTATAGAGGGTAAGAAAGTTATAAAAGGCGATGTTGAAATGCAGAAAAGTATGATTTTTTTTCCAAGAATACCATGTAAATGGTATGTTTCTTAGGACTTTTGTCTTTTCTTTTTTTTCAGATTTATTTATTTATTTGAAAGTACATTTTACCTGTTATTTAAAGGATAATATATCTGATGTTAATAAAGGAGTTTTCTTTGTCATCCTTTTACTTTACAATTTCTGTGTTTTTTTAAATATTTGTTTATTTTTATTTTTTGTTTTTATTATTTATTTTGAAATTCAAAGTTACAGAGATATTGGGATAGAAAGATAGTGATATCTATATATCTATATATATATAGATATATAGATATATAGATATATATCTTCCATACACTGGTGCACACCCCAGATGCCTGCAACAACCAGCACTGGGCCAGGCTGTTGCCAGGAGGCAGGAGCTTTGTTTGGATCTCTCACTGGGGTGTAGGGGTCCAAACACTTAGGCCATCTTCTATTGCTTTCCCCAGCCCATTAAGAGGGAGCTGGATTGGAGGTGGAACAGCCAGACCCGAACCAGTGCTCATATGGGATGCTAGCATTGTAAGAAGGCTTTACCTTCTATGCCACAATACCGGTCTGCAACATTCTGTGTTCTTAATATTTAGATATCATCTCTTATAAATGGTACATATTTAAGATTTAGTTAATCTAGCATGAAACTCTGTTTACTAATTAGAGTTTTTAGTCAGTTCATATTTAATGTAATTTTTCCTATGCTTATCATTGTGTCTTGAGTTTTCTTTGTATTCTCTTATATTTCTGCGTATTATTTTCCCTTCCATTATTTTATTCTTTCTTTAGTATTAACCATACTTTAAAATATGCTATTTCCCTAGTAGTTTTTAAATTTATTTAAAGAATATTTACTCTTTCTATTACTCTTAGACTATTTTTGTAATTTTGTGTTCCATCCTGAGAAAATATCACCCTCTGCCTAAACTCACATTTTAAAATTTCTGGTAAGGCAACATTTGCTTTTATAAAATCTACGTTATTCTTGATTTTATAAAAAAATATTTATTTGAAAGGTAGAGTGACAGAGAAAGAGAAGGAAAGGGAAAGGGCAAGGGAGGGGGGAGAGGAAGAGGGGGAAAGAGACAGAGAGAGAAAGACAGAGAGACAGAGAGAGAGAGAAAGAGAGAGAGGAGAAGAGAGAATTTTCCATTTTTTGTTTCACTCTCAAAATGCTCACAACCCACAACCCGCAACAGCTATGTGTGGACCAGGTTGAAGCAAAGAGAGCCTGGAGCTCTACCCAGGTCTCTCATGTGGATGGCAGAGACTCCAGTATCTGTACCATTGTCTCCTGCCTCTGAAGTGTATTAGCAGGAAGCAGGATCAGAAGCTGGGTAGCCAAGACTCTATCCCAGGCATTCTGATATGGTATGTGGGTATCCAAAGCAGCAATTTATTTCACTGAGGCCCAATGACTGCCCTTGTTTTCCCTTAATTAAAACAAAATTCCAACAAGCATAGAATTCTATGTGAGTAGTTGTTTTGCTTTCCCACACTTTAAACATAATTTCATTACCTTCTGGTTTGACTCTCTCTGCTGGGTAATTAGCTTTTAGTCCTCTTGCTCCTTTAAAAGTAATGTGTATTTTTTCTCTGCCATTGTAAAGACTTTGTCTTTTTCCCCAGCATTTTAATCGCTATTTCTGTGTATGTTTCATTTATATTTTTCTTTCTTTAGGATTGCTGAGATTTTTGAAAGCTTAGATAGAAGACTTTACCAATTGTGAAATTTTTTACCAATGGTCTTTTCAAATATCCCTTTGGTCCTGGTTTGTTCTCTCCTCTACTGATGGAATTACAGCTATATATACAAACTTGTCCTGAAGTCTATGTTGGCTTATGCGTTCCTTCTGATCTATTGTTTTATTTTTTTCTTTGTTTCAGATTATATACTTTTTATTAATCAAACTTCAATTCACTAATCCTGTATTCCATTTTATGGAGTCCGCTATTATTTCACCATAATGATTTATTGCAGACATTATAGACTTGACTTCTGAGTATTTGATGCCTTATATATTCAAATTTTTTACTAAAATTTTATTTATTAATTTTTTTCAATTTTTGTCATGTTTTCTTTAACATATTAATATAGTCATTTAAAATCTCTGCATACAAATATTTGGACCATTTATTTTTCTGTTTCAAATATATATATATATATATATATATATATAAATTTATTTTAGTCACATTTTCTCAGATTCATGTTTCCATTTTTTATTGTATGCCCAATTGTGTAAAAGATGATTTCTTTTAGAAATAAAATGTTCCTTTCTTAACACATGGCACATCACCCTCACCCCAACTTGTGTGAAGCACATAAAAGAAATGACTTCAATCAAACAAGACATTGAGTTGAGTCAGGACTGGGTTGCAGTCTTAGAAAGCCTCAATCCATCTCTGGTTTGACCCAGTTCATTTTGCAAAGCCTAGGACCCTTGAGAACTTTTCAAAACTCTGCTCCCAGTGCTCTGAAAGATTACAACGGGCATGGTCATGCCTTACAAAGGCAGAATGCCTGTTTATGCAATGTTCCCACAGCAACGTAATATTTTCAAGAATCTGATTTTATAATTTCTCAGATTTCATGCAGATGTTACAGCAAGCGCTCTGGGCTGCTGTGGCCTAATAAGCTTAAATTATTAATAATTAATAATCAGAAATGGAAGTACTTCTTGGAGATTCACTTCAGCATTAAATCAGCAGTAGGCCTACTTTGATTTCTTGTATTGATTAAAGTAATCACCTTTTTGCTCTTCACTATATCCCATGTTGCTTTTTTAAAATTTGGGACTCATTGAAGTGCATTATAATTTTGATTTTTGATTTTTCTTTTTTCCAAAGCTATCCTCATAGGTCAGGACCTACTGGTGAGGGATGGGTTCTTAAGTGATTACCATACATTTCTATGCAGAGAATAGGAATATTCTGAAAATAATTGCTAATCCCTTTAATGTGTAACTTAGTTACCTTAATTTTGATTAAAAAAAACTTGTTCTCCCTGTGTCAGATGTTTGTCACCCATTGTACTCATTCTGTCAATCATTACAGGAAGAATATCAAGGATCTTCTCTGAGGTAAGAACAGTGTAAATAAAGGGCAAGTCAATCAGGCTCCCATGCTGTTTTCGTCTGAACACCAGACATGTAACACACCAAGTCTGGTAGAAAGCCATCCTGAATTTAAGTTGAGACCATGAATTTGAAGGTAAAGATACACAAAGAAACCAAAGGAAAAGTTGCCAACAGAACCAGCAATTCCATGAAATCAAACGACACCTATATTGAAGAATTATATTTTGATATGGCAGCTGGAACCTTTCCTAAAGTCTGAAAAAT
Source organism: Lepus europaeus (assembly GCF_033115175.1). Classification (NCBI taxonomy): domain Eukaryota; kingdom Metazoa; phylum Chordata; class Mammalia; order Lagomorpha; family Leporidae; genus Lepus; species Lepus europaeus. The sequence goes on from NC_084829.1 coordinate 112,796,790, forward strand.
GATTAACGCATTCCCTGGGCTAGCTGTTAACTTAAGATCACAGTCAACAACTAAGAAAGGTGGGGCAATTTGAGGGAGGCAGGGATCCCATGCTGTGAGTGACTGTGGCTCTACTGATCCAAGATATAAAAAAAGAAAAAGTAAATGCAGAAGTTTACAGACATGAACACACGCAGTCCCTCCTGTGGACAGGGATGAGGGCAGTTGCCTATTATTGTTCGGAATCATTACCCCCCCCCCCCCTTTCCTTGGCCTCGCTCACAAGGCAGTGTAACACATTGAGACATCTTGTTTCATTTATACAACTGCATTGCTTTACAGATAATAAAATTCTGGCCTACTATCAGCTTACTTTGTCATTCCATTGCAAATTCTTTGCTTGGAGGAAGAAACTCTAGCAGTTACCACTCTTTATGGGCAGAAGAGTCTTGATAATAAGACATAATTTGAGAGGCACCAGAACTCTATAGCCTGAGGAATTATTCCCTCAACTTTGTGTCCACAAATACCTATTCCTTTGGAGCTAAGTCACGGTCTATAGGAGGACCAGGGCAAGGTCATGATGCTAATTCACATTTGCCAAGGTTTTCCTGTGTGTCAGACTAAAATATATCAACTTGCAAAATCTTCAAAATGATTCTAAGATATTGGTTCTACTACTGCTTACATTGTGCAGAAAATAAACTAAAAAAAATAGCAAAAAATGTCTGTAAAAAAGAATGAAATCCTCTCTTTTTAAAATATAATAGATGCAAATGGAGACCATTATGTTTAGTGAAATAAGCCAGTTCCCAAAAGACAAATATCTTATGTTTTCTCTGATATATAGTAGTTAACATAGAATACAAAAAAGTATAAGAATGAAACTGACATCTTGTGATTTGATTATTGTTTTTAGGCCCTGTCTATGCTCCCATGGAACAGTGGTCTTTAACTTTTTACTTATTGAACATTATGGTTAATGTGCATTAAGCCTGTGATTATAAAATAAATTGAAATTATGTTACTGCAAAAATCAAAGGAAAGTTAAAAGAAAGGACAGAAGGAGTGGGGATTGAGGGAGGGAGGGAAGTATGGCCGTCTTCTTAGAATTGTATCGATGAAACACATGAAATCTCTTTATATTAATAAAAACAAGGAAAACATGACTGCCTCCCACAGGATGTCCTAAGCTTCACAGGTAGTTATTGGCAGGTCAGGAGTTTGAAGCCAGGAAATATGGAATCCATGGTCTCCTGCCAGCTTCTGAATAAGTTGAAACTACTTCATAAGCACGGAGAAGTGAAGCCAGTTGGTGCTTACCCTTTAAGGACGGCGTTCTGGTGAAGGGACCACCAGCGGGAAGAAACAAGCAGCAGAGGAGTGGTTGCTTTCAGACAGACCAGGGCACTGACACCCTAGGCGTAGACTGGGTGCAGAGAGGATGGCAATGCAGCCTTGCAGTTTATCCTCTGGTTGGCATGAAGAAGGGAATGTAATCTGAACATCAGGCTGGAAGGAAAGACATTAAAATTATTGCACACAGCAGTCACTCCTGGTGCTTGTTAAAATGCAGATTCCCAGAATTTCTGACTCGTCTTGTACATCTGGAGGAGGCCCAGGACTTTGTGTTTTCAACAAGTGTAGCAAAGATCCAGTTAGTTTTCTGATTACACTTCAGGGAGAATGCTATATTAAGCCAAGATAACCATGCATTTTTATATTTTTCCAAAGATTTTCACAATTTTAAACTTACTTTTAACTGATGAATTGAAGATTTAAGGAAATGATTAGATTTTGAATATACCTTGTCGTGAATAGCCAGTGTTTTTGCCTTAGTGATAAGTGTACTAAGCCTAGTCCTTAAAAATAGTGAAACATTTTGTCCAATCTAATAATCCATGAAATGCCCTATGATTTTCCTGCATGCTTATATCAGTGCAAAAATACAAACCATAAACATAATAGCCCAACTTTTATGTTAATGAGATTCAAAATATATGTTAGTAACTAAAAGAAAGAGGGAGGGAAGAAAGGAGGGAGAGAGAGAGAGAGAGAGGGAGAGAGAGAGAGAGAGAGGGAGAGAGAGAAACCTTTCATCTGCTGGTTCACTTCTCAGATGGCTGCAACAGGCAGAGCTAGGCCAGGCCAAAGCCAGGAACCAGGATCTTCTTCCAGGTCTCCCACATGGGTAGCAGTAACCCAGATACTTGGGCTCTCTTTCACTGCTATTTCCAGTCCCTTAGCGAGGAGCTGGATTGAAAATGGAGCAGCTGGGAACTGAACTAGTGGCCAAATGGGATGCTGGTATCATAGTTGGTGGCTTAACCTGCTATACCACAATGCCAGCCCAATGTATTACATCTTAGTAAACTTATTGGAAAGTAAAATACTAATCTCGCCCACCAGACCTCATGGTTTAGAAACACAGCACACTTTGAAGAGTCAGTTGTTTAAGCTCAAGACAATGTGGCTCACTGGATGCTGTGGCTTGCTGCCATTGACCAGCATTATGAGAAAGTATCATGTGGAAAATGATCAGTCCAGGAAAAAATCAAAAACTCAAAATTCCATTTCATACTACCATACAGAAGAAAAACCACATCAGAACATTGGAAGTCGAGGACTCTCTCCAATATTTAAGTGAAAAGAATTAGGCTTTTCTAAGGAATACAATTACTTGTGCTATCACCAATGCCTCCCAGGTCTGCATTTGGAGGAAGCTGGATCAGGAACTATGACTGAAGCCTCAATGCTGGAATCTGGGACAAAGATATCTTAGCTACTAGGCTGAACACCCAGTCCCTTATTTCAGAATTTTAGAACTATTTTGTTCTAAAATTTTTATTACATTTACTTGATGCTATGGAAGTATATATGTAAAAATTTATAACTTGTAAGCTCTACCTAATAATATAATATATTTTAAGGCCAAATATTCAAATTTTCTTTGTCTGTTATTCACTCAGAGACACATCATTGGACATTGTTCTTTCAAAAAATTGCTCTAAAGTGACTACTTAAGGAATATTGTAAATTTTTTTTTTATTTTTATTTTTGACAGGCAGAGTGGACAGTGAGAGAGAGAGAGAGAGAAAGGTCTTCCTTTTGCCATTGGTTCACCCTCCAATGGCCGCCCCGGTAGCGCGCTGCAGCCGGCGCACCGCGCTGATCTGATGGCAGGAGCCAGGTGCTTCTCCTGGTCTCCCATGGGGTGCAGGGCCCAAGCACTTGGGCCATCCTCCACTGCACTCCCTGGCCACAGCAGAGAGCTGGCCTGGAAGAGGGGCAACCGGGACAGGATCGGTGCCCCGACCGGGACTAGAACCCGGTGTGCTGGCGCCGCAAGGCAGAGGATTAGCCTAGTGAGCCGCGGCGCCGGCCATATTGTAAATTTTTGATCATGCACACTTTCTCATGAGGCATGCAAACCTAAGTAGGTAGCATTTTAGCTCAAATGAGTCCTCTGTTCAGCTGAACGTGGCTAACCTGTTACATCCACCCACAGAAACATTGCAGCATCCTTTCCATCATCCCAAACTGGGGTCTCCATCGTATGTCAGTTCTGATGTTATTTCACCTGTTTGTTACATAACACATGTAAGGATATGTGACCACTGTGACAAATCCTTTCTTCCACTCAAACAGGACCATATGCCTGTAAACAAAGATACCCTTATTTTCTTTTCTTCTGAGATGTCTGCTTTCTTTCTTCCCCAGACTCACAATGATGAGTACACCCATCATCAGTGCATTTATTAAGCCTAATTTGAGGAGTGAAACAGCAATTGAGAGCTCTCTCTCTCTCTCTCTCTCTCTGCCTCTCAAATATGTAAGAACTTTAGAAAATAAACAGTTTTTATCAGTTATGAATGCAAACGTTTTTCCCTCTTTTGTTATGGTAAGTCTCAAAGGACAGATTTTTTAATTGAATAAAATTTTTCCCTTTAATTTGAAAGCACCTGCTTGGCAGTTTCTGAGAATATTTTTCTTTAAAACAAGTAATACTGCTCACATTTGAGAACCCCTACCCTCTGGCATTGTGAAATGGGAGCTGAATCCCTTGAAACTCAAAATCAGAAACAGAATATTGAGTTCAGGCATAAAGAGCTTAAGGTAGGGGGTGTGTATCTCTTACACTCTGTTCACATTCACAGGAGGGCCCTGACAGGATTGCAGTCCCTGGCTTATGAGTCTGATATATTCCACTGTTTCTCTTGGGAAGTAATAGAAGACATTTTCTCATAGAAAAAACACTATAAATTATAGATAGTTGTTATAGCTTTGTCAAAAGACATAATTATAGCAAATTTAATTGAAAGACCTTAATTGGTTTTTATCTATATTTCCATCTTTATTTTTTCCATAATTTTATGCTGAATCTTAACTGATACATATGTTGCATAGATTTATGGGGTATACATTATATTTCAATAAATGTATACAATGTTTAATATCAAAATTAGGATAAATGGGTTTGTGTTATGGCACAGTGGGTAAAGCCTCCACCTATGATGCCAGCATTCCCGATGAACACCAGTTCAAGTCCCAGCTACTCCATTTCCAATCCAGCTACCTGGGAAGGCACTGGAAGTGCTTGGGCTCTTACACCCACATGGAGACCAGGATAAAGTTCTTGGCTCCTGGCTTCAGCCTGGCCCAGCACCAGCTGTGGTGATCATGTTTTGGGAGTGAAGCAGTGGATGGAAGATCTTTCTCTCTCTCTAACTCAGCCTTCCAAATAAATAAAAATAAATCTTAAAAAATCAGAATAAACATATTTATATCCTTAAACACTTACATTTTTTATGCTGAAATCATTCAAAATTCTTTCTCCTAACTTTTATTGATTTGTTTTAAAACAGAATGTGCATTATCATTATCTACTGTAACCCTACTGTACAATAGAAAACCGGGGTATGTTGCTCCTATTTAACTTTAACTTAGTGCCTGTTGTCTAATCAACCTTTACTACTCACTGTTTTTTCCCTACTCTCTCCAGCTTCTGATAGTGACCATTCTACACTCAAATTCTGTGAGATCAACTATTTAGATTCCACATTTAAATGAGATCATGCATCACATTCCTTCTGTGCCTGGTTTATTTCACTTAGCACAGTGACCTCAGTTTCTATCCACATTGTTGAAAAATTTAAAAATTCACATATATTTTATAGCTTGGAAGTTATTCCATTGTATACACGTAGTATGTCTTTAATCCATTTTCAGACAATGCCTCATTCTATAGCATAGAATGTTCTATGAACTGAGCAGAAGAGTTCTACTGAACTGAGCAGAAGAGTTTGGTTTCATGAGTAGAGAAGTTTAAAGGGAAGCAGAAACAGCAAAAAAAAAAAAAAAAAAAAAAAGGATTATTTCACAGTTACTTTCCTTAAAAAATTAAAGCAGAGGGGACTTCCTTGTTATGCTTGATAAAACTGGCTCATTTGATTATTTGGCTATTATTTCTTCCACTTCATTTTTTTATTTTTGAAATTCAAATAATCAATTTAGTTTTGGCTTGGAGACATGGAACTTCAGCATCAGCAATTCCATTTTGGTTTAGTATGATGAACTTAGCATAGGAGCTCTGTTCAAACTACTACCCTCTACACAGTTTATCTATGGTCTGAAAGTGTCCTTCCAAAAACATATGTTGGAAAGTTTATTGCAAATGCAATTGTGATGGAAGATGGGAGCAACTGGGAGGTATTCAGCTCATGAAGGCTCCACTCTCATGAATGGATTAAATGCTGATTATAAAAGGGCTGGATTAGTTCAATCTCTTCTCCCTCCCTCTCTTGTGCTTTTTCACCTTCCATCTTCTAGCACAGGATGACACATAGGAAGGTTCTTGTAAGATCCTTGCTCCTGGACTTTGTAGCCTTTAAAATAGTGAGCCAAGGCATTTTAATTCATTTTCAATTACCCAGTCTCAGATATTCTGCTATGGCAGCACCAGACTAAGGAAAACAAACCATAGAAAATATATTACTAATGTATCACCAAACAAAAACAATGGTGAAGGCCACTAGCTTCTGAACATTTCTGGGGCAGTGATCTACTAAAACACCATAATAAAAACTATGGACTGTTTCTCCAGAAACACACAGACACACAGACACACACAGGAAGCCCCTAGTTAACAACAAACAAATGCAGATGTATCTTTGACAAAATAATGTAGAACTTGTCTAATTTCAGGTACAACTAGTGAGTACTCTGACAGTGTCTGCCCAGTGGTAGTAGCAGATTTATAATTGAGTTTTGGAGTACATAAACTTTAGGTATTTATTCACTTTTGTAAAAATCAGAAAAGAATATTTCAGCTTTGGATATACCCCACCCTCATATTTATTTTTAAATAAAAGCAACAAGACACCTGCCTTATACCTTATACAAAAGTCAACTCAAAAGAGATCAAAGATCTAAATTTATGACCTGATACCATCAAATTACTAGAGGATAATGTTGAGGGAACTCTGCAGAATATTGGCATTGGCAAGGACTTGTTGGGAAAGACCCCAGAAACACAGGAAAACACAGGAAACCAAAACCAAAATTGACAAATGAGATTACATCAAGCTAAGAAACTTTTGTACTGTAAAAGAAACATTCAACAAAGTTAGAGACAAGACAGAATGGGAGAAAATATTTACAAACTACATGATTGTTAAAAGATTAACATCCCGAATCTATAAAGAGCTCAAGAAATTCAACAACAAAACAACCCAGTTAAGAAATGGGCAAAGGACTCGAACAGGCATTTTTCAAAAGAATTCAAATAGCCAACAGACAAATGAAGAAAGAAATGGGCAAAGGACTCGAACAGGCATTTTTCAAAAGAATTCAAATAGCCAATAGACAAATGAAGAAATGTTCAAGATCACTAGCCATCAGGGAAATGCAAATCAAAACCACAATGAAATTTCACCTCTCCACAGTTAGAATGGCTCTCAAACAGTAATCAAGAAACAACAATGCTGGCAAGGATGAGGGGAAAAACATACCCTAATGTACTGCTGGTGATAATTCTTTACAGCCCTTGTCTCTATTGTTGGGAAACAGTGTTGTTTTTTTCCCTTCATAATATTTGTTGAACTCTACTTAGTGTATAGTTAATTTTATGACAATAAAGTAAATGAAAAATACTTTATCCCTTTTAGTATTATTTTTGTTCTAGTTAATACTATCAGTAGAACTCTGTAATTAACACATAATTATTCTTAGGTGTTTAAATATAACTGAAAAGTGATCTCTGTTAAATATAAGAGTGGGAATAAGAGAGGGAGGAGATGTACAATTTGGGACATGCTCAATCGGACTTGCCCCAAATGGTGGAGTTAGAAATGTGCCAGGGGATTCCAATTCAATCTCATCAAGGTTGCATGTACCAATGCCATCTCACTAGTCCAAGTGATCAATTTCAGTTCACAATTGATCATACTGATAGGTCTAACAGTCAAAGGGATCACATAAATAAGACTATTGTCTGCTAATACTAACTGATAGAATTAAAAAGGTAGAGAACAAACCAACATGGGAAGCAGGATACACAGCAGACTCATAGAATGACAGATGTCCTAAATAGCACTCTGGTCTCAGAATCAGCCCTTAAGGCATTCGGATCTGGCTGAAGAGCCCATGAGAGCATTTTAGGCATGGAAAGCCAAGAAACTCTGGCAAAAACAAACAAACAAACAAACAAAAAACCTAAATGAAAGATCCCTGCAAGTGAGATCCCAGTAGAAAGAACGGGCCATCAAAGAAGGAGGTACCTTTCTCAGAAGGGAGGAGGGAACTTTCACTTTGACTATGACCCTGTCTGAATAAGATCGAAGTCGGCGAATTCAAAAGGCTTCAATAGCCTTGGCAACTCATGACTAAAGCCTAGGGAGATTACTGACGCCATAAACGAGAGTGTCAATTTGTTAAGTCAACAACAGGAGTCACTCTGCACTTATTCCTCATGCAGGATCTCTGTCCTTAATGTGTTGTCCAATGTGAAGTAATGCTATAACTAGTACTGAAACAGTATTTTACTTTGTGTTTCTGTGTGGGTGCAAACTGATGAAATCTTTACTTAGTATATACTGAATCAATCTTCTGTATATAAAGATAATTGAAAATGAATCTTGATGTGAATGGAATGGGAGAGGGAGCGGGAGATGGGAGGGTTGTGGGTCAAAGGGAAGTTATGGGGGGGAAAAGCCATTGTAATCCATAAACTGTACTTTGGAAATTTATATTTACTAAATAAAAGTTTAAAAAAAAAGGAAAGTAGATCATTGTAAAAATTAAGAGAGAGAATAAGAGAGGAAGAAGGAGGCAGTGTGGGAGCATGGGCAGGATACAGGGTAGGGCGGAAAGTCTCACTATGTTCCTAAATCTGTATATATGAAATACATGAAATTTGTATACCTTAAACACAATTTAACCAGCAATCAAGAAATTTAACACTTATAATGAGATTTAACTCTATGCCTAAGGTTATATCCTACATTTCTTATTTACTCTTCACACCAGGCCTATGATGAAGCAGTATTGTTATTCCAATTTTATAGAAAGTAAATTGGATACTGAGATCCCAGTGGAAAGAACGGGGCCATCAAAGAAGGAGATACCCTTCTCCGAAGGGAGGAGAGAACCTCCACTTTGACTATGACCCTATCTGAATAAGACCAAAGTCAGTGAACTCTAAAGGCTTCCATAGCCCTGGCAACTCATGACTAGAGCCTAGGGAGATTACTGACGCCATGAACAGGAGTGTCAAATTGTTAAGTCAGCAACAGGAGTCACTGTGTACTTACACCCCATGCGGGATCTGTCCCTAATGTGTCGTCTAAAGCCAAGTGATGCTATGACTGGTACTGAAACAGTATTTTTATACTTTGCGTTTCTGTGTGGGCGCAGACTGATGAGGTCTTTGCTAATTATATACTGAAGTGATCTTCTGTATATAAAGAGAATTGGAAATGAAAAAAAAAAAAAACAACCTGGTGTTAAAATGGAAATGGCATAGAAAGTTAATTAAGTTGAAAAAAAATATATTATGTAGGATCTCTGTCTTTAATGTGCTGTACATTGCTATTTAATGCTATAATTAGTAATCCAATGGTAGTTTTTTCACTCGATGTTGCTATATGGGCAAAATGTTGAAACCTTTACCTAATATATACTAAATTGATCTTCTGTATACAAAGAGAATTGAAAATGAATCTTTACATGAATGGAAGGGGAAAGGGAGCGGGAGGGGGGAGGGTTGCGGGCGGGAGGGAAGTTATGGGAGGGGGGAAGCCATTGTAACCCACAAGCTATACTTTGGAAATTTATATTCATTAAATAAAAGTTTAATAAAAAAAAAAAATCAAAAACTCTCCCAAGGTACCACAACTAGTAAGTGGTATAATTGTGTTCAAAATTCAGCTGTTTGATTCCAGAGAGCTTTAGTAAAGTTATAAAAAAGAATTTGTTGAAAATATTTTTTAAGTAAGATACCTAGAGATAAATCAACAGGCATAAATGTTATTTCGTGTTTGCTAGTGCCAAACTACACATGTATAAAGAGACTATGACATTATTCAATGTCCCTCATTATTTTCAATGGTTGACTCAGGCAAGGCTGCTCAAAACTATTCATATATTTGTATTTTAGTTCTTACTAATTTTAATTTCTTTATATTCATAAAATTTTCATCCATAAAATATATATTAGGTTGTAGTGGTCTACAGTCTGCTCATTACACTGAATAACACCTGGAATTTATTCCTTCAAACTTTCTCTGATTTGTCACGCATTATCCGTATTCTCTCTATTTCCCCAACACTTTCCAGTATTTAGTCATCACTATCTGTGTTCAGATTCTTTCATTGAGCTTTCATATATGAGAGAGAAGATGCCATGTTTTTCTGCATTTAAATTATCTCACTTAACAAGATGTCTACTAGTTTCATTTATTTTGACACAAATGACTAGATTTCATTTTTTCTTGCTGAATAATGTTCCATTGTGTATACAAAACATATTTTCATTATTTGTTCATTTGATGATGGGCATATTGATTGATTCTATATCTTGGCTTTGTGAATATTACTTCAATAAGCAAGGTAGAGTATTGTATCTCTTTGATACAATGATTTCATGTCTTTGTATGTATACCCCAATGTAGCATTGCTGGATTATATGATAATTCTATTCCTAGTTTCTAAAATCTCCATACTGTTTTCCAATGGCTTGACAAATTTACATTTCCACCAAAAGTATGTGAGTTCCCCTTTCACCATATTCCCACCAGCATTTATTATTTCCTGTGTTTTTTGTAATAGCTATTATAACAGGTAAGAGAGATCTTCCATCTTTCCATCTACTGGTCCACTTTCCAAACACATAACTGGTTGGGCAGGTCCAGGCTGAAGCCAGGAGCCTAAAACATTCTTCAGATTTCCCACAGATGTGGCAAGGTCCAAGCATTTGAACCACCATCTGCTGCCTCACAGATGCATTAGTAGGAAGCTGGATTGGAAGCAGCTTAGTGGAAATTGACTGGCAATTGCATATGGCATGCAAGGATCTGTAGAGGTGGCTTAACCATCTGCAATACAACCCTACAACTCCCACCTGCTTGCCACTATTTTTTTTTAAAACGTTGATTTTACATTCTATGATCTCACTGAATCAGTTTATCAGTTCTTGCAACTTGGTGGAGCACTTAGGTTTTTCCATCAACAAAATCACATCTTTTGCAAACATGGATATTTTGATTTTGACCTTTCCAATCTAGATGCCATTTATTTCTTTCACATCCTTTATGCACCTGCTAATACATTTTTTATTTTTTTTTGACCAGCAGAGTTAAACAATGAGAGAGAGACAGAGAGAAAGGTCTTCCTTTCGTCGGTTCACCTCCCAAATCGCTGCTATGACTGGCACGCTGTGAAGCCAGGAGCCAGGGGCTTCCTTCTGGTCTCCCATTTGGGTACAGGGGCCCAAGCACTTGGGCCATTCTCCACTGCCTTCCTGGGCCACAGCAGAGAGTTGGACTGGAAGAGGAGCAATTGGGACTAGAACCCGGTGCCCATATGGGATGCTAGCGCTGCAGGCGGAGGATTAACCAAGTGAGCCACGGCGCCAGCCCTTGCACAGTGAATCTTTTACCAATCCTCCACTTTCAGTCTATTTGTATCCTTACCTGTGACATGTTTATTGTGGGAAGAACATAGTTATGTAAATTTTTAATCCAGTTAGTCAATCTTTATGTTTGGGGAAAATAATATATTCATATTCAAGATTAATATTGATAAATAAAATCTAATTACTATCCTTTGTTGTTTGCTTATTCATTTTTGGTATGTTTCTTTCTCTCTCATTATTTATTTTTGTGTTGTGTTATCTTTCTGTCATAATGAGGTTAGCCTCTCCTTTTTTTCTTTTGTGTTTCTACTCTTAGTGAATTTTGTACTATTGTGTCTTTTCACGATGGTTATTTTGACTTATCTACTTTTAATATGGGAGGTCCCTCAGGTCTGGTGGTGATGAATTTTCTGTTTTTGCTATGTTCTTTCTCCATCATTTCTAAAGGATAGCTTCATTGGATACACTATTATTGGTTGGATGCATTTTCGTCTTTCAGAAACTTAAATACACAATCTGGTCTTTTCTGGTCTGTTGGGTTTCTCCTAAGACTACTACGTTTTGGGGCAGGTGCCGTGGCTCACTTGGTTAAACCTTCGCCTGTGGCGCCGACATCCCATATGGGCACTGGGTTCTAGTCCCAGTTGTTCCTCTTCCAGTCCAGTTCTCTGCTGTGGCCCAGGAAGGCAGTGGAGGATGGCCCAAGTGCTTGGGCTCCTGCACCCGCATGGGAGACCAGGAGGAAGCACCTGGCTCCTGACTTCAGATCAGAGTATCTCTGGCTGTAGGGGCCATTTGGGGGGTGAACCAACAGAAGGAAGACCTTTCTCTCTCTGTCTCTCTCTCTCTCTCTCACTGTCTAACTCTATCTATCAAATAAAAAATAAATTAATAAATTAAAAAAATACTACATATACTACATTTCATCTAATAGGTTTACCTTTATTTGTAATTTGGTACTTTTTTGCATTGCCCTGAGACTTCTTCTTTGTCTTTCATTTTTGACATTTTGTTATTATATGCCCTGAAGAAAGTCTTTTATTATTATTATTGTTTGGTTATAGTTCTTTGCACTTCCTGTATCTTGAAGTCTCTTGCAAGAGTTAGCGAGTTTTCAATGATTATTTCATTAAATAGTTTCTTAATACCTTTTTCCTTCTTGTCTCCTTCAGTCATTCCTATAATATGAGTTTTCATTCACTTAATGGCATTGATATGTGTCATAGGCTTTCTATGTTTTAAAAGAATTATTTTATTTTTATTTTTGTCTACTGGGTTATTTCAAAGGCCTAGTCTTCAAAATCAGAAATTCTTTTTTCTGCTTTGTCTCTTGTACCTCTCAATTGAATTTTTTATTTCACTGATTAAAGTTTTGGCTCTAAAGTTTCTGCTCAATTCTTTCTAATTGCTTACATTTGGGGAATTTCTCATTCATATCATCATATTGTTTTGAATTATCTATCTAAAGAACTATTTTGCTCTTTTGGAGGTATCAGTTTAATTTCTTCTTTATGTATCCTGTTTCCCTACACATTTGGTGTAACAGTTCCTTCTTTATGCTATAGCTTCCAATGGAAACGTCTTCTTTTGTTCATAAGGAGTTAAGATGTCAATAGCCAGTTGCTTTGGCTCCAGGTGAGTGCAGAAGAGTAACCTCTGCGTGATTTCTTCAGCTGCAATCAGTGTTAGCAGTGTCTATAAATCGCAAATTCCCTAGTCTGCAACAATTTATGGAGTTAGTACTACGGCATTGAGAAGGACGTGGGCTTCCAAAGGTGTGTGTCTTCATCTCCCAGAGTGTTGGGTGTCAACCACACCAGATTTCTGATGATAGTAACACCAATCTTAGTGCCATGGGCACAGGTGTCCCTGAGACTATTAGAACAAATGTCAAATGCCCAGGACTACAAAATAAAGTATACACAGGTCACTTGGAGTGAACTGTGCTGACTGTAGAAGACAGCTCAGCTGCAGATCTCAGAAGGTACTTTACTAAAGTCCCACATAGAGATCACTGGACATTAGTAGAAGTAGGCTTGGAGCAGACGAATTCAGATCCAGTCTTCTAGAGACTCTGGGGGATCACAAGTGTACCTGGTATCCAAATCAGGGTAAACATATCTACCGCCTCAAATATTTATCCAAGGCCAGAAAAGCTGCAAACTACTTTGGCACTCTTCTCTTCAACTAGATCTTAATTTTTAGAATTTTATTTATTTGAGAGCTAGAGTTACAGATGGAGAGAGAGAGAGAGTGAGAAAGGTCTTCCATCCACTGAATCACTCCCAAAATAATTATAATGGCTGGAGCTGAGCTGATCTGAAGCCAGGAACCAGGAGCTTCTTTTTGGTCTCCCATGTGGGTGCCGGGGCCCAAACACTTGGGCCATCTTCTACTGCTTTCTCAGGCCATTACCAGGGAGGTGGAGCAGAAGAGGAGCAGCTGGGACACCAACCAATGCCCAGATGGGATGCAAGTGTGGCAGCCAGAGGCTTATCCTACCACACCACAGCACTAGCCCCTTCAACTAGATCTTTACTGCTTAAAACAAGAACCAGAATGATCAATCTTTACCTCTCATCAATATGGCTGATTTGAGCTCTGTGTCAGGCTGGAAACATTAGTCTTCAGCATTGGTTGGCTTTTTAAGCTTTAGTAGGAAGTGAGTCTTCAATATAAAGTTGTATCATTTCTTAGCTGTGCAAACTTGGGAAAGTAGTTTAAGTCTTTAAGCCTCCTTTTTTTTCTAGGGCAAATAGGGAATAATACTTCTATTGTGAAGTATAAGTAAATATAATGATTTCAGTCAGTTATAACAAATATAACAAAGTCAATAACATAATAATAATTATTGTTTGAATAAATTCATACTGACTTTGAGTGATTTATATTTCCTTTCCTTCCAGTGGTATAAGCATTTAAAATAGAGATGGCTTCTTAACTTTAATTTTGTTCTGAGAACATGTCTGGCTTTAAATTCTGGATAAAATATGTAAAAATCTCAGTGTTTTGGTAAAAATGATTGAGCACAGAATAATCATATGAAACAACTTGCAATGGTGCAATTTCAACAACTCAAACAGTTCAAAGTTGTACCTTTTTTTCTTAATTTGTAAAATGAAGTCTCTTTTAGCTGGTTTCTGATAATACTGATATCAACCAAGCCAAGGCAATGAAGTTGCATGGATGCTTTATCTTTCATTAGGCCTGCTATCTGAGAACTAAATGTGATCTACATAATCTTTATAACTTGCTTTAAATTTCATTTCCCTGCAAATTTCTCTAGATTGATAAGAACATATGTCTAATAGTAAAGGTTTTAAGACATTTAGATCTGAGCTCTCTAAAATAATGCCATAACATTTTTACAGTTATAGGCAATTGGTTTATTCTTTTTCTTTTTTTTTTATTAAACTTTTATTTAATGAATATAAATTTCCAAATTCTTTTTCTGCATCATTAGCTGTTATGGGTAAACTAAATACTCTGGGTAAAGGTAAATTTTATTTTTCAAAATTGTCAATCCATTAATTTATCCCTTCATTCAGTTTCTACCAACACTGGCAAGTACTGAGGATACAGATATGTGTAACATCTTAAGAAACTCATGGGACTGGTCATTTCGTAGGTGGAAGATGCTGTTAATGTCCCATCATATTCCTCACTTGCAGAAGGCAAGCAACTGGGAAAATGGTCCATTAAGTTAACACTAACATCTGTATTCTGAGGATACCTTCTGCCCCTGACCACTCCTGTCCTTAGGTTGTAGGAATTCAGCCATCACCCAAAAATAGATGGAAAACCTGCAGATAAAGTCCCCATTTTCCTAACTCCTAGGATAGGACAATTTTGAGCTGCATTTACACTATTACTCATCAAAGCTTGGGAAGCAATGCACCAGGGGTGGCAAAACTGATAATGCATAATTGTTCTTGGAGGGTGACTTTATTCCCTTCTCTGTCTGGAAGTTTACTGAGAAATCACTTCCCAAATGTAATACTTAAGTCCTGATTCTCCTATAAGGAACTCTTTCTAATGAAATTCAAGCTAAGATAGTATATAACAGACATAAAACCTTCAACTTATTAGTTTATCTAATCTTTAGAAACAGTATAATAAAATGACTTTTTCTTCATTTTGAAGATTAAAAAAAATTTTAAAGAAAGCAAAGCCTTAGACTGGCCAATAAAATAATCCAAGGGCAATGCAATAGATCATTTTATACCTAAGTTTTTTCTAGATATTTTTGGCTCCAAGATTTCCTATCTTTTTGATGTCTTGATAAATATGAATAATAATGATAGAAAATCTACAGAATAGTAACTATAAATTGAAATCTACAGCCATTCAAGACCAGCATTGTGGCAGAGCGTTAAGATGCTGCTTGGGATGCCAATATCTCATATAGAAGTGTGTTGAGTAAGAGTTCTGCCTCAGCCTCTACTGCCAATCCAGCTCCCTGCCAATGTGCCATGAAGGCTGCTGCTGATGGAATTCATACATTATAATCTGTCACCTACATGGTAGACCTGGCTGGAGTTCCTGGCTCTTGGTTTCATGTTGACATGGCCTGACTGATGCAGGCCTTTGAGGAATGAACCAGCAGAAGAAAAAACAACCCCCCTCCCACCGCATCTGAAATAGCAAAGAAAATGTCTTTCTCTTTCTCTCTTCCAGTTTTTCAAATAAAAAATCGATCTCTTAATATTGGATTTAACATTTGTCACCTGCTTTAAAGGATAATTTCGAATGTTTGTGTTTTTATATTTCGCAAATCTTCTTCACTGCCCCTGATTCAACGTTTGATTGGGTTTTCTTCCTATGTTTGTCAGAATCCACCCTCCCAATAACAGCCAAGTATTTGAATTTGGCGTCATCATATTTTGTGTGTCATAGAACTCTTCTACTAAAAATGACCACAGTCTGTCCCCCTCCTTAGAACTTCAAATTTTATTAATAACTCCACATTTTAAGACTGTTTTGGAATATTGTAGCCTTTTTGCTGGGTTCACATGAGAATTTATCTCTTTGCCTAGATTATGCTTATCCTTTTATTTTTTTCTCCATGTTTACTGCATTGATTTCCAAACCAAACTCTGTTCCATGGACAAAAGAAACCATGAAAATTAGTTAAGGAAAGAGATTTCCCTCAGTAACTAATTTTGAATCATATACTTGCAAACAATTTAAATTGTTGTTTTTAAAAGATATGCCACGGCTAAGAATTCCAGGAAGTCACAAATGTGATTACATTATGCATTACCATTAATGAATTGCCATTAATAGGCATCATTTATCAACCTCCAGTTTAACTTGTGCAATATCTTTTGGAGGAAACAAGCATAAATTATATATGAATCATGTGTTTCTCCCCAAAATTCAGCATATATTTGTAATATTATATTAGTGCTTATTGATAAATGATTTCTACAATTAATGAGTCTCTACTGGAGTATTTTTGCTCTATATTTTATCCATGTTATGAATCATTATTGATTTTCATCAATATTTTAAAAACAGCTTTAATCAAATAAATATGAGAAATAGAAATATATAAGAATAAGGTCCAAATTCTCAGCACAGCATACAGGCTTTTCCCCAGCTATCTCTTAGTCCCTTTCTCTGATCATCTCTTTGACAGTACTTTCTTAGAAATGTTTCTTGAGCACCTGTCAGTTCTTGGTGCATTTTCTAGCAATATTTTCTTTGTATAGAATGCTCTCCCTATCATTCTCATTTGATGGCATTAAAAATCTCAGTCCAGATAGGAATTGCTCCTGATAGCCTCCTTTTCTGTGCAGGGCAATACATGTTACATATTATACAAATATGTATGTTTAATGTATGTATTTTAAAAGACTCAATTGCTTCCTTAGCTATGGTATGCTTATTAAATTTATAAGAGGTGTATGTAATAATTATTTTCAGCTCTTCTTCTAGATCTGATACAAATTAGAAATGACAGTGTTGTGATTATTTTTTACTTGACCAGGAGCAAGGAGATACTGTTTGCTCATTATCAAAAATTTTATATAAAAGGCTGGTGCCGTGGCTCAACAGGCTAATCCTCCGCCTCGCAGCGCCGGCACTCCGGGTTCTAGTCCCGGTCGAGGGGCCGGATTCTGTCCCAGTTGCCCCTCTTCCAGGCCAGCTCTCTGCTGTGGCCAGGGAGTACAGTGGAGGATGGCCCAAGTGCTTGGGCCCTGCACCCGCATGGGAGACCAGGATAAGCACCTGGCTCCTGCCTTCGGATAAAAAAAAAAAAAAAAAACACCAAAAATTTTATATAAGGATATATACATGTGTACATATATATATATATATATATATATATATATATATAAAATACATCTCCAATCTTAGATTTTCTGAGAAATTTAATGTTTTCAAAGTTATCCATGTAGGGACCAGAACTAGGGCAAGTGGGTTAAGCCACCGTCAGCAGTGCTGACATCCCATGTGGGTGCTGGTTCAAGTCATGGCTGTTCTACTTCTGATCCAGCTCCCTGCTAATGCTCCTGGGAAGGCAACAGAAGATGGCTCAAATGCTTGGGCCCCTGCACCGATGTGGGAAACCAGGATGAAGCTCCTGACACCTGGATTTGGCCTGGCCCAGCTGCAGACATTGCAACATTTGGGGGTGAACCAGCAGATGAAAGATCCCTCTCTCTCTGTGTGTGTGTGTGTCTCCTCTCTCTCTCTTTTTCTCTGTAACTCTGTATTTCAAATGAATAAATAAAAAATATTTTTAAAAATTATCCATGTAAATAAAATCTCAGAACTTTTCATCCAAATATCTTAAAATTTTATACTGAAGGACTTCTCAGTCAGCCTGCACTTAAAAAAAAAAGATTATGTATTTTGAAAGTCAGAGTTATATAGAGAGAGGGAGAGACACAAAGCTGTAAGACCAGGACTGGCCAGGTCAAAGTCAGGAGCCAGGAGCTTCATTCATGAGTGTAGAGTCCCACACAAGTGCACCATATTTTGTTGCTTTTCCCAGGCCATCAGCAGGGAACTGGTTAGGAAAAGGAACAGAACATGAACCCATGCCCCTATGGGTTGCTAGCATTGCAGATGGTGGCTTAACTCACTAAGACACGGCACTGGTCCCCGTATGTACTTTTTAAACTTATCTGAACACCAAAATTCTCCAAAGTAAGTTTTGTATAAGGCCTTGAAAATGTTCTATATAAGAAGTGGGCCATCCTGACAAAACATATGGAAATCCATGTGCCTATTAAAAAGCTTTGAAATGTCCATTAGTGAAGAAAGTTACATTAATTTCCCTTATTTTCACAAATTCTTTGACTTTTAAAAATGTTTTATGTAGTATCTAGAATATCACTTTAAATAGTAGTTTGAATTACATGATGATATTGGTTAACAATGGTTAATCCTTTCTGATAAAATGGGATGCAATGTTTCATTCCATTAGCCATTGTAAACAAAGTGCTAGATGAAATGTCTACTACAGCTTGGATACCTTTCATTAAAATGGCAAAGGCAGAGGAGAATGGGCCAGTATGTCAAGGTTCAATATAAGACCAACGTGGGGGGCCCATGCTGTGGTGTAGCAGGTTAAGCTGCCACCTGTGGTGCATGCATCTCATATAACCATCAGTTCTAGTCCTGGATGCTCTTCTTCTGATCCAGCTCCCTCCTGGTGGCCTGGGAAAGCAGCAGAATATAGTCCAAGTGCTTGGGTTCCTGCATCCGTGTGGGAGACCTGGCTTTTGGCTTCAGATTGGCCCAGCTCTGGCCTTTATGGCCATTTGGGGATTGAACTAGTAGATGGAAGATTCTCTCTCTCTCTCTCTCTCTCTCTCTCTCTCTCTCTCTCTCATTCTGCTTTTCAAATAAGTAAATAAATCTTTTTTAAAAAATAATAAATCTTTCTTTTTAAAGATCACTGGAATTAGAAAAAGACCAACCTGAATTAGGAAACTAGAATTGGAAAATTATTCAATATGAACCAGGCATGACAGGAATTGGAAAATGTTAAATAAGCTCCCTTTACAGATGAAAGGCTCTGCTTCCCAGTATGAAGGCATGATGGATCAAGGTTTGTAAAAGTCTGAAGTAGGCATCAGAACCCTTGAACCCTTGTTTCACTCCATACTGAAGTATATGCTTTCCCCAAAATTTGATAAATATTGGCCATTGGAGAGAAAATGTGCCTCTTTTTTTCAATTAGTATTTTTTATTGCATCACTTTGCACATAATAGGCACCCTTACAATAGTTGCAGAATTCAAGAAAATAACTTTTTAGAGTAAAAGAGTGCTCACAGGGTCTGTGTTCTTGTACAGCAGGTTAAGCTGCTGCCTGCAACACCAGCATCTCATATGGGCATTGGATGCGCTACTTCAGATCCAGCTCTCTGCTTATGCACCAGGGATAGGAGAGGAGGATGGCCAGAGTGCATGAGACCCTGCCACACAGGCAAGAGATCTAGATGAGGTTCCAGACTCCTGACTTCAGCCTGGCCCAGTCCTGGCCATTGCAGCCATTTGGGGACTGCACCAGCAGATGGAAGATTTCTCTCTCTTCTCTCTCTCTCTCTCTCTCTCTCTCTCTTTCTCTGTCTCTCCCTCTCTGTAACTCTGTGTTTCAAATAAATAATTAAAACTTTAAAGAAAAAAAGATGGATTTCATACACAATAAAAGTAAACTATATTGATATATGATGTTTTAATAGAAGCACCTCAGAATATTTTCTTCAATTTTACTTGATTTTAACAAGGATGTATTTATGCATGTTTGTTTCTTCTTGAAATGTATGTGTGAGGCTGAATGGAAGGCCAATGAAAGGATATTATATACTATGGACCTTGCAATGATGTAAAATTTATTAATAATGGTGACTCCTCTATGGTTCTTTCTCATACTTAAGGCAATCCTTACTCCTTCCTGTGGAGAAACCACTGTGTGAATAACAAAACGGCTTTTTGATGGTTATGATGAACCCAAAACATACATTGTTTCTTTAGAGGAAGGAGCCTCTAATGTTCTTTAATTGACGAGAGTGTTAGAAGAATAGAAAATTATGATCTCTGTCTCAGGTAGCCTGGAGTTCTTTCCCAATCAATTCCTTATTCAAACATAAAATGCACTTCTTATGACCCCCTCCTCTCTCCTCAGCTTCTTGCTTTGGGCAAGGCCAATGAGCTTTTGAAGTTCTCTAGCTTAGCTGGTTTTTAATCTTCCTTTTAAAAACATCATTTGCAGCTGGAAATCTGATATCGTTTAAACCTCTGAGTTATAGTATGCTGAAAAACCAAGGTTTATAAATGCATAGTAAAGACATAATGCAGTAATCAAAGTAATAAAGTAGCATTATGAGGAGTGGTTGACGTGCGTGCTTGGAACCATTTTTTCAAGTATTAAATACTCACTCTAAATTATGTCCAGATCAAACACGCTTTAAAAATAGAAAAGAGCTAAAGGTCACATTATGAAATGTCTACAAATTATACTTCTTTTGTGAGCTTCACTGACCAGAAGTACATTTGAAAAAATGACTAAAAAAATCAGTTAAAACCTTGAATGGAGTATTTCCTATCATGATACAATTACGCTTTATATTATTTTGCAATTCAGATACACTTTTTAATTTTTGTCCCATATTTTGATTTTTCCAAATATTCCCCTTGAGATCTAGTCCCAGAGAGTATAGAGAGACCTAGAAACAACTGAACTAGATGTTCCTTTTAAGATATCTACAAACAAGGCATTCTTTAATGCAACATCAAATAAAAAGTGTCTCTGATGTTAAACAAAACATATTGAAAAACTTGTTCCTTCATGAATTCTATTTTGATTAGAATTGTGTTAATCATAGTCAACAACTAAAGCCCTAACTACTGAATGTCATGATTGGAAATGGCCCATCTTATGCTCCCAGAATACAAAGTTTTTAAACTACGGAAAAGAACTTTGCTTTTTGAGACCTGCTCTTACTTTTACAGTGAACACTGGGTGTACCATTTGGGCTTGTCACCGGGCAGAAACCCAAGTAGAATAATGCCCTAAGAACATTTGTTCTTAATGAAAGCAATTTGTTATGAGCTGAGGGGAAAGTGTCCTTTGTCCTTCTGCCAAAACAGCCTTGCTCTGTGTGTGTTGAGGTCATTCAGATTAATGGGGATACTACAAGATGCTCTAAGACAAAGGCATTAGTGGAAAGATGCACAGCATTTTTCTAAAACAATGCCAAAATACCAGTAAACATGTGTATCATGTTTTCAGACATCTACTATGAAAACTGCTTACAGTTCATTATTCTTAATTGTGATTTCCTATATGGTGTCCATATGGCACCATTATTCATTTCATGAAATATTTTTTTGAAGAATGTCGTTTTTAGGGTCATGAAAAAAACTGTGCTTGAGTGGAAATAACATTCACAGGGCTACACAATGTATAATTTATTGTCAGTCTTTTTTCCAAGTTTTATGATCAGAATACAATATTCCATTTTATATGTAATAAGTTCTTAATGTTAAGACCAGTTAGTGAGAAAAAACTATAATCATTCATGAAGACTGGGAGGTGGAAAAAGTGAATAATACAATAGTAATAAAGATAATGAGGAAACCCATGGGCAGATCACATGAAATACTGCTTTAGTGAGGATGTTCAAGTGTTCAAAAGAAATGTGTTCAAAAAGATATCACCTGAGCGGGTTATTTATTTATTTTTTTCAGTGAGCTTTTTGTACTTTTCAGTAACTTCAGATTGACAGCTCAATATAGAAAGATTTTTTTATCTTTCTCACATTTCTTTCTTATGGACTGCACCTGTTAAATGTTTATTTCAAATATTTTATCTTTATTTTCAATACAATTGTAAAATTTCCCGGTATATCCCCTTGAAAAGATTCTATAATGTGGGAAAGAATAACACGCTTATCTAATTTGCCATTAAAAGACAAATAAAGAGAGAGGCTCTATTGCGATTTTATCCAGTCTGGACCCGATGACAGGGGTTTATGAGAAATAACAAGTGTTTCACCACTACGGAGATTTCAGGGACCGCATGTGCGTCTTAGATGAGTCTGCTCAGCAGCAACGCTTATCCTGTTGTTTTTGTCACTCCATCCATGAAAGTTTAGTTTTTCCCCTTGAGAATTTTTGAGACAGTGGTGGGTTCAGTTATTCATGCAAGTGATAGCTAGTTCTTATCTTAGAGTATTTATACTGCATTATTAAGAAATTTTATTTGTTAGAACATTTTTCCTCTTCCATTAATTGTTGCTGGGAATTTGGGTGATACATGAGCAAAGTCATAATATAATCTTTAAGTGGAAATTCTAGTTGATATATTAAGTACTTACTATATTTCCTTTACTTTAAAATATTTCAGTAACTATTATTTTGTTACCGTAAGTGGGTGTGATGCTGCATTAAAGTTTTGGGTGACTGGAACAGAGAGATGGCTTCTGTGTTACTATCACAGAATTACAAGTCAACAAAATGTGTATTTCAATAATTTTCTACCAGAAGCATCACGGAAGGTAAGTTGGGAATTCATCATTTTCAGGCTTGTGGCTCTTTAATTACAGGTCTCCTTGGTGAGGCTATTCACTTGGGTATCAATTAGGATCCACAGTGATGCCTACTGGCTGATGACTACAAATCCATGCAAACAAGTATTGAGATGACCATCTCAAAGTTGTCATAAACAGAAATGGCAGCTGGTCACACTGAAACTGTTATCAATCAGAAATTAGCTGGCCTCATATTAGATGAAGTATGGTGTGATATAAAAGATTAAATCAAAGGAAGACGATTTGATTAGCACTTTTTCATCTACAAGAGAGGCAGAAAAGTGCTACCTCACCAGTTTTGTTTAAGAGTAATTAAAAACTGAAGTGAAATTTTAAATGTTTAACAAAGGCTTTATAGTAACAATAACAATAATAATGATGTACGCCAGCTAAAAAGATAATTGTACAGATAATTGAAGATGTACTTCCTTGGCTGTCAGTGTTTATACAAAGAGGTACAAAAATGTTGCTAAAATTCCATTAACATCTGTAAAGTACAAATTAATTTATATATTTATGCTGAATCTAAGGATTAGCATACATTTGTATAAGAATTAAATTATAAGATAAGCTAATAATGGATAACAGCCCTGTATTTTTTTGTTTAAATTTGAGCTATATTATTGAATAGTTTTGTTCATGGACTAAGAACTCATATTCCTAAAAGCTTTAGATAGAATAGCTAAACACATATAGTATAAAAATCTCACTTAAGCAATGGCAGTAAAAAGAAGCTTAACACATATAAATAAAGGCATTTTGGTCCTGGATTCCTGGGTGCCTGGACTGACAGACACTAAGCTACAATATTCTGTAAATATTCTGTTGCCTGATATAGACATAATTGTTCTCTGATTTTCAAATATTGATTGGATGAATTAATTATTGCCTTGCTGCTATTTGGTTGCATTATTAAAGACAAAATGAAACAGGGACACTAGTAACCCAATCAATTAAATTTTAATTTATAACTTCCCTTTCCTTCCTCCATTTTACCCTCTTCCACCTTCTGTCCTACATCTATTTTGTTGCTCCATCTCATTATACAAAAGACTTTAGCTGACTATAATATTAATTTACTTAGATGAAACACCAGTGTCACACCAGTATCATGCCTCTTTGAAAATATAAATATGGTTTTGTTTATGCTGATGATTTTCAAATCTGACTTTAAAATTGTTGCTCATATTTCATGTGTATCTGACACAGTTTAAGGTGCTGAACTCTAAAAGGGGTGTGGGTGAACATGAGCTAGGAAAAATTTTCTACATGGAGTTTGAAGAACTATTCATTTTCTCTGTTGCCTGTGGTTTCTGTAGAATTCTAATGTGGTCTGCAATGAAAGACTGACAACATATACTTGGCTCAGTGGTGCTACTTTATGGCAACTGATTTTGTGAGGGTGGTCCAAACTGGATTCTTCCCCTGTACTCATGTATGTTAAGGAAAACTTCTCCTTACCAAGTGTGTCAAATAATACAGTCACAAGGGCCAGGCTTTCTGATAATGACAATCCTATGTGTTTTCTGCCCTTTGGGGTGAAAAAAATCAGAAACTGGGAGGACACTGGTGTCAGTTTTCTCATGAATTGCTTTTCAAAAGCTGATGCAGAAAAGGATTCTAATCCTGAGACTGCTGTCATGGCCTAGAGGGTTAAGCCGCAGCCTGCAATGCCGGCATCCCATATAGGTGCTGATTTGTGTCCCATCTGCTCCACTTGCAATCCAGCTCCATGCTAATGGCCTGGGTAAAGCAGAGGAAGATGGCACAAGTGCTTGGGCCCCTGCCACCCACGTGGGAGACCTGGATGAAGCTCCTGAATCCTGGCTTCACCCTGATACAGCCCTGGCTATTGTGACCATTTGGGGCTTAATCCTCTCTCTCTCTCTCTCTCTCCCTCAACCCTCTCCCTCTATCTGTTACTCTGACTTGCAAATAAATAAATCTTTTAAAAGGATGATAATTCAACAGCAAGAATCAAAACAAGAACAAAGGATGATAATTCATGAGCAAGAAAAAAAAACACAAACCATAAGAATATGGTTATTTCCAGACTATAAAGAAAAATAAAAGAAAGGAAAAAAATCTACATCATCTGGGTTTGATTCAAGTTTGATTTTATTCTCCACATACTTTTGCAATGTTGAATTTACCTTAAGCATACTTATGTTTTATGTTTATACTTTTACTGGATTTCTAACTGACTAATTAATGAGTCACAGAGTTTATGGTAACATTTTACTAGAGTTGGAAAGGGACTTTAGAGCATATTATTCAAAATCTATTTAAGTTTCTTTTTAACAACTAAGCTTATTCCCTTCTTTTAAATCATCCTTATTCCCAACTGGAATTTCACTAGAAATAGAGTCTAATCATCTTTGATTCCCCTAGGAGCTAAAAAGCTGCCGCAATATGGAAAAGTTTAAGATACAACTCTATTATTTCTACAATAAGCATAATTTCACTAGGTTGTTATATAAAACTGTTATTGAAGAGCTATTGAGTCATTGGATTTTGAAATACAGAAAATTTTACAAGAGTTGGCATATTAACAGATACATGAAATGTTGAATTTATAGGATATTTTTAGAAAAAAATTAAAAATAACAATGTTCATTCTAACAATTTGCAGTTCGTACTCTAGTATAACATTATTATCAATTATTTGCTTAATAAAGAATTCATGACTAAATTAGTTATTCTGCATGGCTTTTATTGAAAATTATTATCATTAGTCAATTAAAAATAATTACCAGTAGGCTTGCGCCACGGCTCAATAGGCTAATCCTCCGCCTAGCGGCACCAGCACACCGGGTTCTAGTCCTGGTCAGGGCGCTGGATTCTGTCCTGGTTGCCCCTCTTCCAGGCCAGCTCTCTGCTGTGGCTTGGGAGTGCAGTGGAGGATGGCCCAAGTCCTTGGACCCTGCACCCGCATGGGAGACCAGGAGAAGCACCTGGTTCCTGGCTTCGGATCAGCGCAGTGCACCGACCGCAGTGGCCATTGGAGGGTGAACCAATGGCAAAAGGAAGGAAGACCTTTCTCTCTCTCTCTCTTTCTCTCTCTCTCTCACTGTCTGCTCTGCCTGTCAAAAAAAAAAAATTAACTGCTATGTGAATAGTTTATTTATATTGGGACTTTTTACTTTCCATTTTAATATATTTTATATATGCAAATATCTTTGGTTAATTTGTAGCTGTATACATGAATAAGACTGAATAAAGAAATTCTGGGACATATACTCTATGGAATACTACACAGCAGTAAAAAATGAAATAAAATGGAGGAAATAAAATGCAATAAAATGGAGGAATCTGGAAACATTATGCTGAGTGAAATAGGCCAGTCTAAAAGGAACAGATATCATATGTTCTCCCTGATCTGTGAAAATCAACTGAGCACCTGGCGCCGGCACCCCAGGTTCTAGTCCCGATTGGGGCGCCGGATTCTGTCCCAGTTTCTCCTCTTCCAGTCCAGCTCTCTGATGTGGCCCAAGAGGGCAGTGGAGGATGGCCCAAGTCTTGGGCCCTGCACCTGCATGGGAGACCAGGAGGAAGCACCTGGCTTCCTGTGCTCTGGCCGCAGCGTGCTAGCCGTGGCGGTCATTTGGGGGGTGAACCAATGGAAAAGGAGGACCTTTGTCTCTGTCTCTCTCTCTCTCACTGTTTAACTCTGCCTGTCAAAAACAAAAAACAAACAAACAATCAAAGAAGTGAAACTGACACTATAAGAAGCAATGACTTGATCAACCCTTGTTCTGACTGACAAGAAAGAGCTTACTGTTTTATTCTTTTTAGTTTTTTCTTTTTCCACTTAATATCCTTAGTTGAACTCTTTACTTAACACAAAATTATTCTTAGTTGTTTAAATCCAAATGAAAATTGATCCTTGTTAAATATAAGAGTGGGAATAAGAGAGGGAGGAGATGTACAGTTTGGCACATGTTCCCTTGGACTTACCCCAAGGGTAAAGCTAAAAACTTGCCATGGGATTCCAAATTCCATTAAGTTGTCAGGTTCCCATGCCATCTCACCAGTTAAAGTGATCAGTTTCAGTTCATAACTGATAATAAAGATAGGATTAAGTGTCAAAGGAATCACATAAATAAGGCCAAGTGTCTGCTAATAATATTTGATAGAATTAAAAAGGAGAGAATGATTCAACATGGGAAGCAGGCCACACAGCAGACTCATAGAATGACAATTGCCCTAAACAGCACTCTGGCTTCAATATCAGCCCTTAAGGCAATCAGATCTGGCTAAAAAGCCCATGAGAGCATTTCAGGCATGGAAAGCCAAGACACTATGAGAAAAAATTACCTACCTGAAAGATCTCTGTGAGTGAGATCCCTGTGGAAAGAAGGGGCCATCAAGAAGGAGGCATCTTTCTTTGAAGGGAGGAGAGATCTTCCACCCTTCCACTTTGATTATGGCCCTGTCTAAATAATGTTGGAGTTTGTGGACTCAAGAGGCTTCCATAGCCTTGGCAGCTCATGACAAGAGCCTCGGGTGATCACTGATGTCATAAATAAGAGTGTCAGTTGTTAAATCAATAACAGGAGTCACTGTGCACTTGCTCCCCATGTAGGACCTCTGTCTTTAATGTGTTGTATTATGAGAATTAATGGTAAAACTAATCTTCAAACAGTACTTTATACTTTGTTTGTCTGTTTGGGTGCAAACTGTTGAAATCTTTACTTAGTATAGAGTTGATCTTCTGTATATAAAGATAATTAAAAATGAATCTTAATGAAGAACGGATGGGAGAGGGAGTAGGAGGTGGGACAGTTTGGGGTGGGAGAGTGGGTATGTCGGAAAGAACTGCTATAATCCAAAAGTTGTAGTTATGAAATTTATATATATATATTTTATTTATTTGACAGGTAGAGTTAGACAGTGAGAGAGAGACAGAGAGAAAGGTCTTCCTTCCATTGGTTCACTCCCCAAATGGCCACTATGGCCGTGCTGTGCCAATCCAAAGCCAGGAGCCAGGTGCTTCTTCCTGGTCTCCTATGTGGGTGCAGGGGCACAAGACTTGGGCCATCCTCCACTGCCTTCCCAGGCCACAACAGAGAGCTGGACTGGAAGAGGAGCAACAGGTTCTAGAACCTGGTGGGATACTGCTGCCACAGGCAGAGGATTAACCAAGTGAGCCATGCCACCGGTCCCATGAAATTTATATTTGTTAAATAAAAGCTTTCTATAAAAATGTTTGTATATATTATCTATTAAAAGCAAGAGATGTAAAATATTATGGTACAAATTTTCTGATTTCACAGTTTTACTATTGGTTAGGTTTACCAAAGTATTAATCTATGTTACTAGCCAAGTACCTATGCATTGAAATTTAGGAAATTATACAACATGAGACTTTTTTAGCATGAAATTAAAACACTATGATTAATATAGAGGTTTTAAAATATGTCACAAGTAGGAAAATTTAAGTTTCATTTCCATATTTTATATCTTTTTCAGTTTTCACCATTCACTTGTAAAGAAAAAAAATAAAAGCTACCCACAAACTAGCTGACCGATTTTCAAATTGTTTCATTGTTAACTCTAAAATTTCCTGCATGTTATTCATTTCCTAAAATCATGCAAATTAAATGACCTGGATATGAGAAGACAACTCAGCATTTTAAAAGCCTGTTATTCCACCGAACTAAGAATCCATAGCTATATGATTTCAAAAGCATGGTTTTGGGAGAGTTGGAGGAGAGGGTTGTACTAGAAACTGCATGGAAGAGACAATAGATGTTTTGGAGGTATATTATACAAGACTGGGAAACCAACTGAACGAATGGAGTGATAGCTGCTCAGCTCTGTAATACATAAAGGCCCAGGAAATTATAATAGCAAACACTTAAGACAGTTTTTACAATGTGTTATATATATTAATTCATCTAAACCATAAAATTCTTTATCAATGGATTTTATTAATACCCATTTCAAAGTAAAAACAAAAGAATACAACAAAGGCAATAAAAATACAAAAATTTTTGTATCAAATTATTCATCTATTAAGTGGCAGGGCTGAGCTTTATAAATTGGAAGTGTAGCTACAGAGTTCGTGGTCTTATGTATCTTAATATTAGGCTACGTTGTATTTCTTTCAGTATATAATTTTTCCTAATAATAATCAAAAACAAATGCATGAAATCCATGCAGGACATGACAGAAAATCTCTCTCGTGAAAATGAAATCTTAAGGAGGAATCAAAATGAAATGAGGAATTTAATAGAATGTGAAATTGAGATATCGACAAAATGAAATGAAGAATTCAATAGGACAAATAAAACACACAGTTGAGATCCTTAAAAACAAAATCAGTGAGGCAGAAGAGAGAATATCAAACTTAGAAGACAGAGCACAGGAATGTATAAAGTCAAACCAAAGAAAAGAAGAGGAAATTAGAAATCTAAAAAATATTGTTGGGAATCTATAGGATGCTATTAAAAAACCCAACATTCGGATCTAGGAGTTTCAGAAGGCATGGAGAGAGAGAAAAGATTAGAAGGTCTTTTTAGTGAGATGCTAGCAGAAAACTTCCCGGGTCTGGAGAAGGAAAGAAACATCCAAGTACAGGAAGCACACAGAAATCCCAATAAACATGACCAGAAGAGATGCTTGCCAGGGAGGATATGTACAGTTCAGCACATGTTCAATTGGACTTACCCATAATGGTAGAGCTAGAAACGTGCCAGGGGATTAAAATTCAATCCTATCAAGGTGGCAAGTACCAATGCCATCTTACTAGTGAAAGTGATCAGTTTCAGTTCATAATTGATCATAATTAAGATAAAAAGACTAGTGTCTGCTAGTACTAACTGATAGAATTAAAAAGGAGAGAATGATCCATCATGGAAAGCAGGATACACAGCAGACTCAGAATGGCAGATGTCCTAAACTGCACTCTGGCTCAGAATCAGCCCTTAAGGCATTTGGATCCAGCTAAAAAGCCCATGAAAATTTCTCAGGCATGGAAAGTCAAGACACTGTGGCAAAACAAATTGATCTAAATGAAAGACTTCTGTGAGTCAGATCCCAGTGGAAAGAATGGGACTTCAAAGATGGAGGTACCTTTCTCTGAAGGGAGGAGAGAACTTCCACTTTGACTATGGCTTTGTCTAAATAAGATTGGAGTTTGTGACTCAAGAGGCTTCCACAGCCTTGGCAGCTCATTACAAGAGACTCGTATGATTACTGACGCCATAAACAAGAGTGTCAACAACATGAATCACTGTGCACTTACTCCCCATTTAGGATCTCTGTAGTTAATGCATTGTACTATGTGAATTAATGGTATAACTAGTACTCAAACAGTACTTCACACTTTGTGTTTCTGTGTGGGTGCAAACTGTTGAAATCTTTACTTAGTATATACTAAATTGATCTTCTGTATAAAAAGATCATTGAAAAATGAATCTTGATGAAGAATGGGTTGGGAGAGGGAGTGGGAGATGGGATGGTTGTGGGTGGAAGGGAGGTTATGGGGGAAAAGCCTCTATAATCCAAAAGTTGTACTTTGGAAATTTATATTTATTAAATAAAAGTTGAAAATAAATAAAAAAGAAATATTTATTATGGAAACAGTATGCATGATTGCAAAATCTTTTGAACCAGAAAACTTATCTTTTTATTCTGTTCCTTATATAAGCACATATAGAGAAGTCTAAATTTCAGTGTATATTCGTATTTTAAGTGAACAAACTAAACATATTTATCAGCTAATTCTCAAAATAACATTGTAAATCAGGGATTATAAGTCTCAAATGAGGTTGGGGAAACCCAGGCTTGGATAGATTAAGAATAAGACCTAAAATGTAATGGTAAATAAAACAAAGAAGCAGGTATTCAATGTCTGATCTATTCTACACAGTAGTGTGTGTGTGTAACATATGTGCTGCAGATAAGCTCACTATTTTTGAACAATGTAGGAAATATAACTTTTGTATAAATAAATCCAATTTCTATTTTGAGGCCATGTTCTTCAGTAGCAGAAATGCAATCTTGGTTTTATATCCTTTCTCTTAAAATTCCACTTGTTAGGGAGCTTGCTTAGGAACATAGTCAGGAAGGGACATTTCATCCTTAATATTATATATCTATGAATGTATCTATGATGTATTTTATGCAGACCATCATATTTGCCATACAGCTAGATTTTTTTTCAGAAGAAAAGGGGTTACTGGAAAAGAAAAGGGGTTACTGGAAATAATTATGCTAAAAACATGAAATATAAGACAGAACTACTTAAGATAAACCACATGTATGTTCACCATGTATATTCCTTTCTGATGGGTTTCATCTGGTCTGACAACTCTCTGCAATACTTCTGTACCATGCCAGGTTACACTGAAGGATGTGGAGAAAGAGTATATATTCCCAGGTATCAGTCAATGGAGGCATTGCCAAGGATAACATGGTGACCATGTTGTGCGGTAAGCTTCAAAACCCATTGCTTTGATCCTGTGTACCATCATTTTCCCTTGTTCTACCATTGTGCTCTGTATTGCTTGCTTTGGAACAACACCCAGCTGTGGGAATCTTTGTGAGGCTGCTCATATTTCTTCAGTCCACATGGATGTCTTCATTGCTAGGATTTTGTCATTTTCTCCAGGCTGTCTACAAAGAAAGTCTCTCTCTCTTTTTTTTTAATCCAGAAATCTGTGGATTTATGAAAGCAGTAATATGGAGGTAAGGAGAGGCAAAAAGAATTCAAACCCTACTGGCTTTTATTTTGGTTATATCCTATTTCTTTCTTTTCTTTTCTTTTTTTTTTTTTTTTGACAGGCAGAGTGGACAGTGAGAGAGAGAGAGACAGAGAGAAAGGTCTTCCTTTGCCGTTGGTTCACCCTCCAATGGCCGCTGCGGCTGGCGCGCTGCGGCCGGCACACTGCGCTGATCTGATGGCAGGAGCCAGGTGCTTATCCTGGTCTCCCATGCGGGTGCAGGGCCCAAGCACTTGGGCCATCCTCCACTGCACTCCCGGGCCACAGCAGAGAGCTGGCCTGGAAGAGGGGCAACCGGGACAGAATCCAGTGCCCCGACCGGGACTAGAACCCGGTGTGCCGGCGCTGCAAGGCGGAGGATTAGTCTAGTGAGCCGCAGTGCCGGCCGGTTATATCCTATTTCTATTGTGTATGCTGTGAGCATTTCAGTCACACCGTGATTCTTGGGCTCTTTCCATCTCGCAGCACCACTGTTTTCTAGTGTCTCTTCTAGAGAAAAGACTGAGCATGAAGCTTAGTGAAATCAAACCTAGTTGTAGTGTACATCACTTCTATCCACTTAAACTGGAACTGAGACATGTCAGTCAAGGCCTAAGAGTGAAAGTACCAGCATTGCTGGCCAGTTTGCCCCTGCAAAGTCCATCTTCTCTGCCATCAGAGGATTTAGAAGGCACTAGGATTAGGAATATATTCTCTTAATCTTATACACTCAAATATTTTGTCTATACTAAAACTCATTTTATTATTGTTCTACGAGTTTTATGTTTTTGAACGTAAAGCCAGAAACATACTTATTTTTTCCTTTGTTTTCCATTCTACCATGTACCTCTCCTAAGGTATGGATTGAGCTATTTGAAGGGTGTGTTTTATAGGTGTAGTGAGGGAAGATAATAAAGGCAGAGAAGAACAAGTAAAAAGTGTTAGTATTCTTAAAGAATTGTCTTAAGATGTGATTTGCAGCTAGGGTTACAGTACTGTGAGGCTGTCCAATCCCACATTGCACATGTGAATGCAACATTGTTTCCTTTCTCAAGGTCGCAGCAATTACCCAGGGATTGTAAAGACATTATGAGGGTCTTCAGGGGCTCTCATGCTACCCTGATATCCTGGCAGACACTCAGGAGTGGTTGGACATAGCCATGCCATGTTCAATATGAAATCTGGCTAAATCCCTCTCTCCCATCAATAAGTTTTACCCATTCTGCTTCGCAAGTAGAAATAACCCATTACATTGTTTCTGTATAATGGCAGTAAATAAAATTTTCAAGTACAGTGAAAATCAATTTCTCATTGAAGATGAAGGTGAATAGTTACAGGTGGACTTTTACCCAAGCATACACACCATAGGTCAGGAAATAAATAATCAGGACTCTCTTAGGTAGGTGCCAGCACAGAGTAGAGCATCCTCAATGGTAGATACTATGATCACAGAAAAAACAAAAGGGTGATGGATCCTGGTATGAGCAGTAGACACACAATAGTTCTTGACCCAGAGTTTTGGAGCAGCAGCATGTAGAGACTGATGTTTTAAGGAGCAGGAGCATTTTAACCTTAACCCTAACCCTAATCTTTTCACCTTGCATCATACTGAGACTCAGGAAGATATAATCTCCTAGGCATTCTGTGGCTACTAAGGATTCTTTGTCCTCTGAAGAAGTTCTGTCCTAAGTTGTAATCAAGCACACTGGAAAACACAGAGACTCTGGTACCCACAGCAGTATTCAGGCACAAATATCTGGGATTGCCTAACACCTGTGTTTTTCCTTGGCAGTCCTCAGACTTCTTTGGTTTCCTGCCACTGCTGGGGAGACTGAGCTGCCCAGCATCCCCGACGTGCCTCAATGGGCAAAGCACAGAGCATCTTCAGTCTGATGTGCAGTACTGCCAACTTGGCCAGTTCACCCAGGGCCCTCTCTGCTCTGAAATGTCATCAGCTTAAGAGATACTACTGTTTCAGGTATCCATTGTCTCTATTAATTGCAGATTAAAACACATTTTGGAGGCTTAAAACTTCCTCTTTCCAGGTTGCATAGCCAGTCCACGAAATCTGGGTCAACAAGTGTTCTATGTACACTCCCTATGAGCTTGATAGGCCCTATTTTTGCTTTTTTGTTCTCATGAAGTCTCCTGGTGGAGATCTGCTCTTCTCACCCGGTACTCCCTTTCTAAGAGATGCTACCCTCAGAGAATCCACATTGCTTCTTTCCTGACCTCTGATGTGTTATACTTGAGTAAAATTCAGCCCAACTATTTTGCCTGTGATAAGAAATTGATCTGAAATGTATTAGAAATTTTCGTTATCATCATTGTGTAGAAACAATGTAAAGGGTTATTCATATTTGCAAGGTTGAATTTATAAAGCTTTTGATTGAAACATTTTGATTGAAATTAATACTATGTGTTCTTAAACATTTGTGTAAGACCAAAATAGTAAGAATGTGAGAATAATATCCAACTTTGTCCTCTTTTTCCACTCACATTCATATGCTTGTGAGTCTCTGATTCATTGTGAATTCTCATGCTCAGAAATAATAGAAAGAAGTTTGTTTTATTTCATTTTGAAGGTAATTTTGCCCAAAATGAATGAGAGTGCTATTTTTTTGAGGGGAAGGGGCTGATATTTGAGAATTAACTATTTCCCTTAGTAGTTCTAACCACATCAGCTCCATGTATGTTGAGCTCCCTATAATAGTTCTTGGTGTTTGCAAATCGGCCAAGTAAACAAGCTCCAGTTTTCCAGTACAAAGCACCAGTAGGAGAACCACGGAAACAAACATCTGTTTTGAAGTTCTGAACAATTTCTCATACTGAAATGGGGCTGTATTTAAAAAAAAAAAAAAAACTACTTTACTGGAATAGAAGCTTATGAATCAGAAGTTCAAAGGATAACTAGTCATCTGATTTAATTTAGTGTGTCAGTATTGAAACTATCTGAAGGAGGTCCCCTCTCTTCTCCAGAAAAGATCACACTACTTTTGATACCAGTCATGTTGTAGCAAATTCCTTGCACCTTCTCCCTTCATCCCCCACAATCATGACCCCTATTCCAGTGTTGCTCTTTTGGGTGGAGTTTGGGAACAAAACATCACACAGCATAAGTCCGTAGATACTTTGCCACCTTGATAGGTAAGAACCTGGAAAAATAAACACATTTCTATCTCTCTCAATACATATTACTAACAATAGGTATTTGAAACCAGACTTTGAAGCAGTGATATCACTGAGTATTTAAGACATGTTCTCCATGTTTAATTCATTCATGGTATGTTATAACAGTTTTCCATGCAGTTTCACTAAAATTACAATGTTCGGAAATATTTTACTATTTTCACATTCCTCTACAGCCTTTATATTGTGCATGTATGATGATCTAATTTATTCATTTCTATGGACTTAATGATCATCCTATTGATCCATGTAATTAGCCAAACTGTTCAGGTAATAAATTGATACACAAATGTTTATATTGTTGTTTCCAGATAGAAGCCCCAAATATGAGGGAGAGTATTATGTTGGTGGGTATTTTATTTCACAATTTCTCATGGGTTGGCTAGGCATCAGCTACCATTGTTAACAGGAAAAGTCTGCTCATGCATTCCTGTCATGCTAAAAGGTGGCCATATTGCCAGAGTATGACACTGATCTCAGAGGCCCACACTTTGGCAATTCTTGCAGAAGCATGTGGCAGCAGAAGTGGTTTCTCACTTTACTGGTTTCTCACATTCTCTTTGCCTTGGAGCTTGCTCTTACCTCTTCATTTCCCCTTAGCTGCTCCCAATCTTGACACCCAGACTGAAGATTTTTCCTCTAACAGAGAGGCACTGGCTGGGTCTGAACACTTCGGTACTGGACTTCCCAGAGTCTAATGCATCTAACTGACTAGTAAATGACCTTCGGGGACACAACCAATTCCTGTGAAGGGGACAACTTGTCACGAGATAATTGCTTCTTCTTTTATTTTGAAGGGTAGAAAAAGGATCAGCAACATGAACAACTGTGCTGTGAGAGTTCTATGCCTGTTTTCCACCATATAAATTAAGATGATTGAATTGTAGAAGCACATTTTTGAGACAAGATGGCTTTTAGAGACTTTCAGGTCCAACTTTCAAAATTGAGTTAATAATAATAATGATTTCAGGTTTTTAAAATAATCAAACTGAGGGAAATCATAATTTTATTTGTTAGGTGCTCTCCCACAGTCCTTGAATTATTTCACAGCAAGACCAAAACATCCTTTAAAATATAACCAGGATTTTAAGGATCATAAAACACACTAAGATAACTCAATATATGCTTGATGAAGAGTTCATAATTCTTGATGGTAGTTAGTATGATTTTAAGTTTTAAATATTATTTTATAATTCCTGAAGACAAAAACAGGACAAGATCACAGAACTTCAATTTTAGTGCACATTCTTTTCATGGCCGTAGTCTCCAAAACTTTATGTATATGGATTATAGGGAATATAATATCCCAGTACTTCAAATTGAGGAATGTACAATTATGTGCTTGTACATCTTAAATTATCATTATATTGTATTGGAATATGTTCTTTGGTATTTGTTTTAACCATTTGTTTGTTGGTATGTTTATCAAAAGTGAACTTGAATTTAGATATTCCCAAGGATTTTCTTTTTTTAAAATTTTTTTAACTTTTATTTAATGAATATAAATTTACAATGTACAGTTTATGGATTACAATGGCTTCCCCCTCCCATAACTTCCCTCCCACCTGCAACCCTCCCCTCTCCCACTCTCTCTTCCCTTCCATTCACATCAAGATTCATTTTCAATTCTCTTTATATACAGAAGATCAATTTAGTATATATTAAGTAAAGATTTCAACAGTTTGCACCCACATAGAAACACAAAGTGAAACATACTGTTTGAGCACTAATTATAGCATCAGATCACAATGAACAGCTCATTAAGGACAGAGATCCTACATGAGGAGTAAGTGCACAGTGACTCCTGTTGTTGACCCAACAAATTGACACTCTAGTTTATGGTGCCAGTAACCACCCTAGGCTGTCGTCATGAGTTGCCAAGGCTATGGAAGCCTTCCAAGTTCGCTGACTCTGATCATATTTAGACAAGGTCATAAAAGACAGGTTGAGGATTGTAACCAATGATCCTAAGAGTGGCATTAACCAGGTTTGAACAATTAGACAGCATTAAGTGGGGAAGAGGACCATCAGTACACACAGGTTGGGAGTAGAGCCATTGGTGGTAGAGTAGAGGTTATGATTACAAAGGAATGAGGCCCAAGTGCGCTAGACAGGGTCTAGAACAAAGGACAGAGTCATTATTAGAGGAGCTAAGAAAGGTGCTGTCTAAGCTACAATTAAGTTTTCTGATTGAGAGGCAAATAGAACCTGACAGAAGGGGCATGATAATAATCTGTTGGGCTTTAGGCCTTTTGAGTTAAGAGGCCCAGACCTATCTATCTCTTCACATGGGGTACATCCTAAGGGAGGTGTGAACCTCCTAGGGGAAGGCACTCTGTTGACTTCCATGACTTAGCTGGCCTTGGAGGAGAGCTGGCCAGGTAAAGGCAGGGGGCATCTCTAACAAGAAATTTACAGTTCTGCCTGCAATGTTGCTGACCCTGCTTGGCCGTCCCCTCAGCTGCAGTGGTCGCTTTGGAAGTTGGGCTGAGTGAAGGGCTTTTCAGCTTAGAGCCAATAAGATCTGTGGCTCTGACCTGGGCATCCTTCGACTCCAGGGCAGGTCCATTTCCAGTGATCCAACTCTTGGCAGAGCTGCCAGGGCTCTTCACAAGCTGACTTCTGCTGAAGCCCAGGCTTACCACATTGAAAGCCACTGCAGTGGACTGGCCTGTTGGGTCTCCTTGAGGGCAGATCACTGTACAGATCAGCCATTAATAGGCCTTCCACCCATTGCTTCTGATGCCGAGCTTTCTTTTCCTCCTGGTTTGTGTTAAAGCAGACCAGAGGATGCAAGTCAAGGGAGTGCCCGTTTCCCACCTCTAATCTTCGGTGGCCTGAACTACAAGTCTATAGTCACAGGCATGTTTAGTAGTAGTTTTTCTAAGGTAGACAATGCCCATGAGGACAATTATATTCTCACTTAAAAACTTTCTTTCCCTTTGGTCTGAAAGGGAGGTTTTTTCTATTTACTGTTTACTTCGCTGATGGCGAAGTAAATCTAGCTATGAGATTATAATTTAAGCTTTTATTTTGGCTATGCTATTACAGAAAAATGTTAGCCATCTCTTTTATAAGGTCTAAAGATTAAATTGTGCATCCTACAGATTCCTTCATATTAGAATTAGTTTCCTACCTTGAAGAGAATAGAGAAATGAAAGAATAAGTTGGGCTTAGAATAGAGAAATGAGGGAGCAAGTCCTAGATCGCTTGCTGACAATAGCAATATCACATGAATACTTAGCAAACAGTTTCAACCATTAGATAACAACTTAAGAAAACATTTACCAGAAGGTCCAATGCCTTCCATAAATTTTAAGAATCATGTATTTGGAAACACCTCTTAAATATCTAACATGGTATAGTTTGTTTAGCCAGTAAACTTAAGCACAACCATCTAAAATGTTTTTAGTTTCTTTCTACCAACAAGTTTAAAACATATGATACAGAGATTCAGGTCACACGACTTAAAAATGTATCTTTGATTAATTTTAGCTGCTTAAGTTTATGGACAATCTTATCTATAAGCCAATTAAAATAAAACTCTTAATAAAATTTCCCCATGTGGACATACAATATGTACACACATATAATATAGCATAATAGACCAATATAGCAATTTTAATAATAGCTTTTAAAATCTTTAACTCTTTTTGTAGATTGCCAATTGATTTGAATTGCTTTTTGTTTTTAGTAACCTCAGTTAACCATACTTTCTCTCCGTTGGTACTGATAATACATTATTGGCTTCATCTGTTTACAGATCCATCCCAAAGTACTGAATACAATAGAAGTGGCTGGAAAAAGTCCATAGGAACCTATAGGAGGACAGCTAAACACAGAATCAACAACGCTTTAGTTTTATGAGCAGAAAATCATATATAACTGTGGATGACAAAAGACTTTAAGTTGCCATGTTTAAAATTATAAACTCATCAGCCAACAAGAGGCACTTGCTTACTTCACAATATTTTTATTAAGAGCTATGGGTTATTTAAATATGTGCTGATTTTCAAAGATTTGAATAATCACCTTGTAACAATGATCAAATTTGGTCTATGTTATGACATGATTTTAAGGAATCTTATTTCAACCAGATATTTTGGATTTTGAGCCTTCTTGGCATTCTTGACAGGCATTCAAAAAATCAAAGTTTCAAACAATCTGGACTCTAAAATTTCCAGTAAATCTCGGACTTTGGTTTTTCCAGTTTGGGCCCAACTGAAAAAATTGAAGGACCTATGTCTCTCATCTTATAGAGACACCAACTAATCATGCTATTTGGATTATATTAGAAGGACTGTCAAGATGTGACGTGGTACTAAATTTTAAGTTTCTATAATGGAAAATGCTATTAATACAAATGTTTGAGAATTAAAAAGTCTAATGATCTTGTGTTACTAGACATGATAGTTATCTTAATGAGAAAGCCCCAGAGGCCTAAAGGGTTAAATACTTGTAAAATCCTACAGGTGCTTTCAAAAATACTGTGAAGTAACCAAGGATTTTCATGTAGAAATAAGGTATTTTAAAAGCTCCACATCATTTAATGTATTTTAACCAGGTTTATTTTTCTGAAGATGAAGCTACATTAGTTTCCATCATGTTAAAAATATATAAATTCTCATAGGAATGGAATAGATGATGATACAACAGATCACTAAAGCATCTACAGCCAAGGGGCAGTGCTTAGTCCTCCAGTCTCTGCGTCTATGGCTTCTGCATTGCAAACTAAACTACAAAAAGTTCAATCGTAGTAGACCAGATTTTATAAGGTTTGCCAGGTATTATTAGGATATCTTTTCAAACCACTCTTTCTTCCTATTGGCCTATAGCATTCCCAACTTATTGGAGGTAAATGAGCAATTAAAAATAAATATTTTACTGACACCATTATTTTAGCACCACAATAAGTTAATTAATTCAGCCCAGAAACAGAAGAAATTTAACTGATCTTTGAAAGATATTTGTTTTTTAACAGTGACTGTCCTCACTAACAGATACCAATGAGTATAATATGACGTTATTAGGTACCCCTCTGGCATACTTATTGAGAGCAAGATGTTCTCTTTATAGATATATGAAAGTAATTTAGTGCTTATGAGATATGTTCTTTTCACTTGCACTATAAAAAAAAGAGAAATGAGCACTCAATATATTGTGCGAAGCAACAGAGGAATTTCTATAAACACACAGCTTCAGAGAATAATATTGAAACAAAATGAATTTTTCATCTACTGACTTGTTTTCTGCTGTGATATGCAAAATAATGGTCTTTCAATGATGTTCTCATTCTAATTTCGGGAACTTGTGAACATGTACCTGACATGGCAAACCAGGCTTTGCAGGCATGATTAAACTAAGATATTGAGATGGGTTTACTTTCCTGAATTGTACAGTTGGGACTAATTTAAACATGTTGGGTTTTAGGACCCACTGGAATCCCTTCTGGGAATATTGTGAGAAGGAAATGTAACTATGGAAGAATGGTCAGAAAGATGTAACATTAGCAGCTTTGAAGATGGAAGAAGGGGGCGACAAACTATAGAATGTGTAGGGGCAGATTTTGTGACATAGTGAATTGAGTCACCTCCTGGGATGTCTGTATGCCATGTCACAGAGTGCTTGATTTACGTCACTGCTAGTCTGCATTTCCAATTCAGCCTCTAGCTAAGGCACTCTGGGAAGGCAGTGGATGATGGTCCGTTTGCCAGGGTCCATGCCGCCCATGTGGGAGACATGGGTGGAATTTTCGGCTTCTGTTCCCTGACTTTGGCCTTGCCTATCCCTGTTTCTTGAGGGCATCTGGATAGTGAACTAGCAGATGGAAGATTCTCTCTCTTTATTGGTCCTCTCCCTCTCTCTGACACTCTGATTTTCAAGTAAATAAAATCTGTTTTTTAAAAAAGTGAAATGTGGGCAGACTTTGGAAGGTAATCAAACAAAGGAAATACTTCTTTCCCTGGAGCATGCTGAAGGGAATGAAATCTGCTGACACGTTGATTTTACTCCAGGGAGATCCAAATTGGATATCTGCCACACAAACGAATGAATAAGACAATAAATATATGATGTTTAAAGAGCCGGAATTTTTAGTGATTTATCAGAGAAGTAAGAAAAAAGTAGCAAACTGTTCGAGTTTCTATCCCCTTTATTATCTAATTAGCTATTTGACCTCAGAATATGCATAGTCTAATACCTTATGCTAGTTCATCTTTTACTCCTTCTTAGATAGTAATAAT
Source organism: Lepus europaeus (assembly GCF_033115175.1). Classification (NCBI taxonomy): domain Eukaryota; kingdom Metazoa; phylum Chordata; class Mammalia; order Lagomorpha; family Leporidae; genus Lepus; species Lepus europaeus. The sequence continues at coordinate 112,837,589 of NC_084829.1, forward strand.
AAATAGTTCTAAATTTTATATATTTCAACAGGATCACAGCTTGTGCCAAATTGTTTCCATTATTTTCTATGACCTTTATATTCCTAAAATTTGAAAGGTTCCCATTTAACTTTTTTAACTAAAATCAGTTTACTAGTTTTGACTGATTATAAAAATGAATTAATTTTATTTGGACTCAGTAACTTCTGTCCATTTCACTTTATATCTCTCCTAACCCAAAGATTTTAGCTTTTCCTGAATCAGCAACTAGTATGAAAAAAACGAAAACCTATATTGCTAGTAGATAGTACACAATTACATATTTTCTGCCTCTTCTCTAATTTATGTAAACACATGTTGCATGGAAATAATCATAATAGTGAAATGCAAACAGAATTTTTGAAGAAACCATTGTATTCCCACATAGGTAAATTTTCTAGTCTTGTCTAAAATCTATAATCTTGACAAGACTTTTTCTAGTCTTGTCCATTGAAATAGCATTCAGCAAAATAAAATAGGTTATATATGTCCTCAGAGGGTGAAGAAAAGATAGAAAAATCTCAGGAGCCAGCAATCACAATACATGTCTCCCATGTGGTGTCAGAGACCCAATTTCTTTTGTCATCACTTGTTGCTTCTTCTTTCTCAGTAAGTAAATTGCTAATGAATTTGGCAATTTCCATAAAAAATATCTGGAATTTTTGGAGGAGTGTTGCATTGAAATAAAGATCAGTTTTGGCATTGAATCTTCTACTATATTAGTATATAATATCTATTTAAGTATTAATTAATTATTCTTTGCAGTATCAAATTTTTAATGTATAGACCATTGTTTTGATAAAGAAATTACCAATGTGTTCTCTCCTTAAAGAATTCATCAGTTTCTGGAATTTGATTAATTCAGGTTCTTTATGACCTCAGTAATCTGACAGGTTTAAGATTTAAAAAAAAAATTAAAATGTAATATTGAAGCTTATTTGGCTTGTTCTCATTTAGTATGCAAGTAACATTCTTTCTAACTGGAATCAGAAATATAAAATGGACATGCTGCTTTTAAGTCAATGTAGTTGCCAATAGTCAATGCAGAAATGCGTTGAGTTCTTTAGTGGCGTGGAGTTGTTCATACAGCAGAAAGCAACTTCTTTGATCTCATACTTTACTTCTGTTTTTGATTTACCTGCTACAGATTTACAGTGGTGATAAGATCACCTAAATGTGAAAAAAACAGTTCTTTGAGCACCAACATAAATTTTCAGTTTTAGTCGCAGGAATAAATAGGCTTAGTATTCCATATGCTTGTATAAGAGAGATGCTAAGATTTTTTTTCCTTAGCTGGCTGATGGGTGTTAGCCTGGTCAAGGTTTATGTTTCAGAGGTGTCTATTAAACTATCTTGCAGTGCTTTCAATTATTAATTTCCCTGGGTATACAATTTTGAGTGAGTGGACTTGTGTTTTGATTAGAAAAGCTAGTGTGATTGTAAGGTTCTGAACTTCGAAGTCTCTGAACATCCAATTAGTAATTATCTCCTACCACTCAGAAGTAGGTTTCTAAGTCTCTTACTCATCTTTCTGTGCTCGATCATTTGTACAGTGTAGTTGTTAAAAGCTGATCTCAGAGACCTGGGACATATTTGGATACAAATGAGAACTTATAATAGTGTTCAAACATGATGTGCACTTAACAAATGTTGCTGTTGTTATTTTACAAAGCTTATTGAGCACTTTCTAATGGCTAGGCAGTGTCCTAAGCAATTTATAAGCATTATCTCACTTAAGAATCCACCAAATCTTGTGAGATCAGTATTTGCATTATCAGGTCTATTCTGCTGTTGAGGAAACTCAGAAGTCAGAGAGGTTGTATTGCCTAATCTGTAAAGTGAAGCCAGGATCCAGAGCCACACTCTTAATGATTATTATTGTTTAATTTGAAAGTCAAACGAAGAATGAGAGAAAGAGAGAGAGATAGAGATACACACACACACACCAAGAATTCTCAACTGCTGGTTCACTTCCCAAATGCCTGCAATAGCTGGAACTGGGCTGACAATGAAGTCAGGAGCCAGCAATTGCAATACATGTCTCCCATGTGGTGTCAGGGACCCAGTTTCTTTTGTCATCACTTGTTGCTTCTCAGAGTTTGCATCAGCAGTAAACTGGAATTGGGAGCTGTAGTGAGGACTCAAACAAAGGCACTTTTATGTGGGATGCCGGTGTCCTAACCACTAGGCCAAGAGCCTCATCCCTGGCACAACTTTTTTTTTTTAAACATTGTTTATTTATTTGAAAGGCAGAGTTACAGAGAGGCAGAGAGAGAGAGAGAGAGAGAGAGAGAGAGAGGTCTTCCATTAGCTGGCTCACATCCCAGATGGCCACAACAGCTGGAGCTAGGCAGATCCAAAGCCAGGAGCCAGGAGCTTCTTCTGAGTCTCCCACACAGGTGCAGGGTCCCAAGGTCTGGGGCCATCTTATAGTGCTTTCTCAGGCCATAGCAGAAAGCAGGATCAGAAGATGGAGCAGCGCCCATATGGGATGCCGGCACAGCGGACGGCTTTATCAGCTATACCACGACGCCGGCCCTGGTACCATACTCTTAACCACTAGCTTGATAAGTCCCTTTTTTAGTGGTGTTTCCCATGAAACATACTCTAAAATTCAACTGCATTAAATATTGCAGGGATTCCATTTCTCAGTAGAGAAAATTCTTAGATATCCAGAGCTCTTGGTGTTATAACTGCATACTAGCTAGGCTCAACAGTAAACTTAGAATATTCCCACCAAGGACTCCGGGAATACACCTGGAGATACTCAGTGCCAAGTAACTCACAGTCATGAATTTATGCTAAATAATTCCAAATTCATTACAGTTCTCCCTAAGTGGTATCCATGGGAAACCGATCTCCTGCAGAGACAAAAATCCAACAATTTATCTATATAAAGCGATGTGATATTTGCATATAACCTATGCATACCCTATTGTATACTTTAAATCATTTCCAGATTATACTGCTTAAAGTAATTGAATTTTATGTTAATCATTATTATACTGTTTTAATTAGGGAATAATGGCAAGGAACAGGTCTATATCTGTTCATAACAGTTTTTTTTTTTAATCTGTAGTTAGTTGAATCTGTAGATGGAGAACCTACAGATAAAAAGAACCAGGGCCAGTATTGTGGCAAAATGGGTTGATCCGGCACTTGCAGTGCTGGTATCCCATATGGGTTTCGGTTCGAGTCCAGCCTGCTCCACCTCTGATCCAGCTTCCTGCTAATGAATCTGGAAAAGCAGTGGACGATGGCACAGGTGCTTGGGTCCCTGAACCCCTGTGGGAAACCCAGATGGAACCCCTGGCTCCTGGCTTCTTGGCTGTTGTAGCCATTTGGGGAGTGGATCAGAGGATGGCAGATCGTCCTCTCTCTCTGTCTCTCCCCCTGTGTCTCTCTGTAACTATGCCTTTCAGATGAATAAAATAAATCTTAAAAAAAGAGGAATGACCTATTATCCCTTTGGAGCAACAGTAGAAAATTATATTATGTCCTTTTTTACAGTTGAAGAAATTGAAATTTTTGTTAGGGTCAAATACTTGCCTAAGGTGATGGAATTTGTAAGAAATAAAACCAGAAATGACTCCCTGGATTGCCTGACTCCAAAGGTCATATTTTCAGTGACTTCATAGGAGTTGAACAGCAGCCTTACTTTTCCAAAGATTTAGGACTATCACTGCCAAAACTATTGTAGACCTAGAGAAACCATAATGCTGGATTACCTTGCAAATATGACTGCTGTTTCCTTAGAAGACAGACAAAATTGTCAAATAAAGATCCTAAGGTTGGAAGGATAGGAGTATAGAAAATGATTGCTCTGTATAGTTTCACAATATGATAACATGGAAGAAGTTGTAAGAACATCATGATCTTCTTGGACCCTTAACACCTTCAATGACCATACCTTTCTTCTTGCTGCTGCTAAATGAAATCAGAATACTCTAGAAGATTGAAGAAAGCCTGTAAATGCTAGCAAATATAAGGGGGAAAGCTATAAGAGGCAACAAATTCCATTAGTTTCTAATTATCTATGGTATGAAGACTTTCATTTCTATTTTACAAATAATTTTACTTCTAAACTAGGATACAATACTCAAATTATATTGCAGGGGGAATTTTACCTTTCTAATGCAGAACAAACAGCTGTGCTCTGGTAGTAGGACTGTAAGAAATCCCAACGTGTTTTAAAGGGATCAGTAAATAGACCACAGGTGAAAGTTAGGAAAGGGGCTTTTATTTGACACTCTGAAAATTGTAAGAGGAATCTTACCTGGTTACTGACTTATTGAGGCCATCAAGGAAACAGCAGTTGCTGAAGGAAGTTATTTATGTAGACAACAGGTAGGCACTGAAACAGGTTTTCAAGTGCAGAGTATGAGGAAGGAAAGCAAATGAAGGGTCACAATGCTCAGAAATAGAACTCTAAGTAGAGCTTTGATCTCACTACCAGAATGAGAGAGAAGGGGACTGTGAATTATTCCAGCTGATTTGCAACCAAAATCCCTCATAAGTGAGTATCTGGGTCATAACACAAGGTAAACTACAAAGACTGAGTTATAAGACGAAGGGAATTTAGAATGGTTATTTCAAGAGGAAGATTAAGAGTGCCGCATATGATCTTGAAGCAACTGTAATTTATTCCAAATATTCCCTTAGGAGGAAGGCTCCAGGTCATCGAAGGAACACCTCATGACTATATGGGGAAATAGGTCTGCATGATGCAAGAGGAGGACTATGGGAATCTTAAAGATGTTCTGCTCGGATCCTCATTCCAGAAAGCAGTTACTCTTCAGCTTCAAAGTGTGCAATTTGCTGACAAGTAAAGAGCCAGCTTGGGAATCAAATCATGAAATGTTGGGGCACCACTTTCTGGGATGTAAATTTTTTTTAACTTTTATTTAATGAATATAAATTTCCAAAGTACTGCTTATGGATTACAATGGCTTCCTCCCATAACCTCCTTCCCACCCGCAACACTCCCCTTTCCCGCTCCCTCTCCCATTCCATTCACATCAAGATTCATTTTCAATTCTCTTTATACATAGAAGATTAGCTTAGCATATATTAAGTAAAGATTTCAACAGTTTGCACCCACACAGAAACACAAACTGTAAAGTACTGTTTCAGTACTAGTTATAGCATTAAATCACAATGTACAGTGCATTAAGGTCAGAGATACCACATGAGGAGTGAGTGCACAGTGACTCCTGTTGTTGACTTAACAAATTGACACTCTTGTTTATGGCATCAGTAATCACCCTAGGCTCCTGTCATGAGTTGCCAAGGCCAAGGAAGCCCTTTGAGTTCACCAACTCCGATCATATTCAGACAAGGCCATAGTCAGAGTGGAAGTTCCCTCCTCCCTTCAGAGAAAGGTACCTCCTTCTTTGATGACCTGTCTTTCCACTGGGATCTCACTCATGGAGATCTTTCATTTAGGTCATTTTTTTTTTTGCCAGAGTGTCTTGGCTTTCCATGCCTGATATACTCTCATGGGCTTTTCAGGCAGATCCACATGCCTTAAGGACTGATCTGAGGCCAGAATGCTGATTAGGACATCTGCCATTCTATGAGTCTGCTGTGTATCTCGCTTCCCATATTGGACCGTTCTCTCCCTTTTTTATTCTATCAGTATTTTCAGACACTAGTCTTGTTTATGTGATCCCTTTGGCTCTTAGTCGTGTCATTATGATCAATTCTGAACAGAAATTGATCACTTGGACTAGTGAGATGGCATTGGTACATGCCACCTTGATGGGATTGGATTGAAATACCGTTTGGGGCAAGTCAACTTGAGCATGTCCCAAATTGCACATCTCTACCCTCTCTTACTCCCACTCTTATATTTAACAACGATCAATTTTCAGTTAAGTTTCAACATTTAAAAATAACTGTGTAATGATTACAGTATTCAAACAAAAGTATTAAGTAGAAGAAACAAACAAAAATACTAAGAAGGATAACATATTCAGTTGTTCGTCAACAGTTAGGGCAACGGCTGATCAGGTCACCATTTCTCGTAGTGTTCATTTCACTTCAACAGGTTTCCTTTTTGGTGCTCGGTTAGTTGTCACCGATCAGGGAGAACATATGATATTTGTCCCTTTGGGACTGGCATATTTCACTCAGCATGATGTGTTCCAGATTCCTCCATTTTGTTGTAAATGACCGGATTTCACTTTTTGACTGCTGTATAGTATTCTATAGAGTACATGTCCCATAATATCTTTATCCAGTCTACTGTTGATGATCATTTAGGTTGATTCCAGGTCTTAGCTATTGTGAATTGAGCAGCAATAAACATTAAGGTGCAGACAGCTTTTTTTGTTTACGAATTTAATTTCCTTTGGGTAAATTCCAAGGAGTGGGATGGCTGGGTTGTATGGTAGGGTTCTATTCAGGTTTCTGAGGAATCTCCAGACTGACTTCCATAGTGGCTTAACCAGTTTGCATTCCCACCAACAGTGGGTTAGTGTCCCTTTTTCCCCACATCCTCTCCAGCATCTGCTGTTGGTAGATTTCTGAATGTGAGCCATTCTCACCGGGGTGAGGTGAAACCTCATTGTGGTTTTGATTTGCATTTCCCTGATTGCTAGTGATCTTGAACATTGTTCATGTGTCTGTGGCCATTTGGATTTCCTCTTTTGAAATATGTCTATTGAGGTCTTTGGCCCATCTCTTAAGTGGGTTGTTTGTTTTGATGTTGTGGAGTTTCTTGATTTCTTTGTAGATTCTGGTTATCAACCCTTTATCTATTGCATAGTTTGCAAATATTTTTTCCCATTCTGTTGGTTGCCTCTTCATTTCCTGACTGTTTCTTTTGAAGTACAGAAACTACTCAATTTGATGCAATCCCAAATGTTAATTTTGGTTTTGACTGCCTGTGCTCCGGGGGTCTTTTCCAAGAAGTCTTTGCCGGTACCTATATCTTGCAGGGTTTCTCCAATGCTCTCTAATACTTTGATGGTGTCAGGTCATAGATTTAAGTCTTTAATCCACGTTGAGTGAATTTTTGTGTAAGGTGAAAGGTAGGGGTCTTGCTTCATGATTCTGCATGTGGAAATCCAATTTTCCCAGCACCATTTATTGAATAGACTGTCCTAATTCCAGGGACTGATTTTGGATCCTTGATCAAATATAAGTTGGCTGTAGATGTTTGAATTGATTTCTGGTGTTTCTATTCTGTTCCATTGGTCTATCCACCTGTTTCTGTTCCAGTACCATGCTGTTTTGATAACAACTGTGGTGTAGTATGTCCTGAAATCTGGTATTGTGATGCCTTCGGCTTTGTTTTTGTTGTACAAGATTGCTTTGGTTATTTGAGGTCTTCTGTGTCTCCATATGAATTTCAGCATCATTTTTTCCAGATCTGAGAAGAAGGTCTTTGGTATCTTGATTGGTATTGCATTGAATGTATAAATTGCTTTTGGGAGAATGGACATTTTGATGATATTGATTCTTCCAACCCATGAGCATGGAAGATTTTTCCATTTTTTGGTATCCTATTTCTTTCTTTAAGGTTTTGTAGTTTTCATCGTAGAGATCTTTAATGTCCTTGGTTAGGTTTATTCCAAGGTATTTGATTGTTTTTGTGTCTATTGTGAATAGGATTGATCTTAGAAGTTCTTCCTCAGCCGTGGCATTGCCTGTGTATACAAAGGCTGTTGATTTTTGTGCATTGATTTTATATCCTGCTACTTTTCCAAACTCTTCTATGAGTTCCAATAGTTTCTTAGTAGAGTTCTTTGGGTCCCCTAAATACAGAATCATATCATCTGCAAAGAGAGATAATTTGACTTCTTCCTTCCCAATTTGTATCCATTTTTTAATTTCTTTTTCTTGCCTAATAGCTCTGGCTAAGACTTCCAGAACTATATTGAATAGCAGGGTTAGAGTGGGCATCCCTGTCTTGTACCAGATCTCAGTGGAAATGCTTCCAACTTTTCCCCATTCACTAGGATGTAGGCCATGGGTTTTTCATAAATTGACTGATTGTATTGAGGAATATTCCTTCCATACCCAGTTTGCTTAGAGTTTTCATCATGAAAGGGTGTTGTATTTTCTCAAATGCTTTCTCTGCATCTATTGAGAGAATCATATGGTTTTTCTTCTGCAGTTTGTTAATATGGTGTGTCACGTTGATTGTTTTGTGAATGTTGAACCATCCCTGCATACCAGGGATAAATCCCACTTGGTCTGGGTGGATGATCTTTCTGATGTTTGTTGCAATCTATTGGCCAGAATTTTATTGAGGATTTTTGCATCTATGTTCATCAGGGATATTGGTCTGTAATTCTCTTTCAATGCTGCATCTTTTTCCGGCTTAGGGATTAAGGTGATGCTGGCTTCATAAAAAGAATTTGGGAGGATTCCCTCTTTTTCGATTGTTCTGAATAGTTTGAGAAGAAATGGAGTTAGTTCTTCTCTAAATGTCTGGTAGAATTCAGCAGTGAATCCATCTGGTCCTGGGCTTTTCTTTGTTGGGAGGGCCTTTATTACTGTTTCAATTTCTGTGTCAGTTATTGGTCTGTTTAGGTTTTCTATGTCTTCCTGGTTCAATTTAGTTAGGTTGGATGTGTTCAGGAATCTATCCATTTCTGATAGGTTTCCCTGTTTGTTGGCATACAAGTCCTTGTAGCAATTTCCGATGATTCTTTTTATTTCTGTGGTGTCTGTTGTTACGTTTCCTTTTTCATCTCTGATCGTATTGATTTGGGTCTTTTCTCTTTTTTTTAGTTAGTTGGGCCAATGGGGTATCAATTTTGTTTATTTTTTCAAGAAACAAGCTCCTCGTTTGGCTGATTTTTTGTAATTTTTTTGGATTCAATCCTGTTGATTTCTTTTCTGATTTTAATTATTTCTATTTTCCTACTAGATTTGGGTCTGCTTTGCTGCAGATTTTCTAGATCCTTGAAATGAATTGAAAGCTCATCTATTTGGTGCCTTTCCAGTTTCTTGATGCAGGCAAATATTGATATAAACTTTCCTCTTAACACTGCTTTTGCTGTATCCCATAAATTTTGGTATGTTGTGCTGTTATCCTCATTTACTTCCAGAAAATTTTTGATTTCTCTTTTAATTTCTTCTATGACCCATTGTTCATTCAGGAGCATGTTGTTCAATCTCCATGTGTTTGCATATGCTCTAGGGATTCCTGAGTTGCTAATTTCCAACTTCATTGCTTTATGGTCTGAGAAGCTGCATGGTATGATTCTAATTCTTTTGAATTTGCTGAGACTTATTTTATGGCCCAGTATGTGGTCAATCCTAGAGAAGGTTCCATGTACTGCTGAGAAGAATGTAAAGTCTTTAGATGTAGGATGAAATGTTCTGTAGATATCTGTTAGATCCATTGGGCTATAGTGTCATTTAAATCTACTGTCTCCTTGTTGATCTTCTGTCCTGTTGATCTCTCTATTTCTGAGAGTGGAGTATTGAAGTCCCCCAGTACTATTGCATTGGGGTCTAAGTCTCCCTTTAAGTCCCTTAACAAATCTTTCAAATAAACCAGTGCCCTGTAATTCGGTGCATATACATTGATAATCATTATATCTTCCTGTTGAATTGATCCCTTAATCATTATATAGTGCCCCTCTTTGTCTCTCTTAACAGTTTTTGTGGTAAAGGTTATGTTGTCTGATATTAAGATGGCTACGCCTGCTCTTTTTTCATTTCTGTTGGCATGGTATATCTTTTTCCAGCATTTCACTTTCAGTCTGCATGCATCATTGTTGGATAGATGTGTTTCTTGTAAGCAGCAAATAGATGGATTTTGTTTTTTTTATCCATTCAGCCAGTCTGTGTCTTTTCACTGGAGAGTTGTGGTCATTTGCATTCATTGTGACTATTGATAAGTAGTGTCTTTGTCCTGCCATTTTCCCAAAGAACTTTCTAATATATACCTTGAACTTCCTGTGATGTTTTGCTGTGAGGTTTCCTTCCTTTACCTTCTTTCATGTTGGTGACCATGTTTCTGCGTTTCTGTGTATAACACATCTTTAAGCATCTTTTGCAGGGCTGGACGAGTGGGGACAAATTCTTTCAATTTCTGTTTGCTGTGAAAGGTCTTTATTTCACCTTCATTCACAAATGAGAGCTTTGCAGGATATAATATTCTGGGCTGGCAGTTTTTCTCTCTTAGTTCTTGGGCTATATCTCGCCATTCCCTCCTAGCTTGTAGGGTTTCTGATGAGAAGTTGGCTGTGTGTCTGATTGGAGATCCTCTGAGAGTAATCTGACGTTTCTCTCTTGCACATTTTAGAATATTTTCTTTATGTTTCACTGCGGTGAGTTTAATTACAACATGTCGTGGTGAGGATCTCTTTTGGACATATTTATTAGGGGTTCTCTGAGCTTCCTGTACTAGGATGTCTCTGTCCTTCTCCAAACCTGGAAAGTTTTCTGCTAGTATCTCACTAAAAAGGCATTCTAATCCTTTCTCCCTCTCCATGTCTTCAGGAACTCCTAGAACCCGAATGTTGGGTTTTTATTATAGTATCCTGAAGATTCCCGACAATATTTTTTAGATTTCTAATTTCCTCTTCTTTGCTTTGGTTTTACTGTATATTTTCCTGTTCTCTGCCTTTAAGTCCGATATTCTCTCTTCTGCTTCACCCATTTTGTTTTTAAGGCTCTCTAATATGTTTGTCATTTGATCTGTTGAATTCTTCATTTCATTATGATTTCTCATCACTATCACAGTTTCATGTTCTACTAGTTGTTTCATTTCATTTTGATTCCTCCTTAATATTTCATTTTCACGAGAGAGATTTTCTATCTTGTCCACTAAGGATTTCTGTTTTTCAAGAATTTGTTTTTGAGAACTTCTTAATGTTCTTATCAATTTTTTGAGATGTGCTTCTTGCATTTCTTCGATCTCATCATCTTCATAATCTTGAATTGGGGTGTCTATTTCATTTGGGGGTGTCATAGTGTCTTCCTTCTTCTTGTTATCTCAGTTTTTCTGTTTGGCATATTGGAAATATTCTTTGGTTTCTTCGGTGTGGTGTTTTTTTCTCGTTATACTGTAACTCTAGATTAAGTGGACAGTCTGCTTTTGATGGATTCTTAGAGGCTGTGATGGGTGTGGTCGGAGAACTCTCTTTGGTTCTTCAGGGTTAAGGGTGTGCCAAAGGTGACTCACCCAGATTGTTTTCTCTCTCTCTCTCTCTCTCTCTCTCTTTTTTTACTCAGTTGGGAAGTAATTCCACACAGCTGAGTGGAATTAAAATCTGGCTCCTGTGGTTATTCCTCTGCTTACCCCTGGGACCACACAAAGAGTTTATGCAGCCCTCATTGTGGTCTCAAATTTCTCTGAGGTCTCTCACCAGGTTGCCCAGGTTACCAAATTTGTGTACTCGGTGAGGTGAGTTTCTGCTTGGCTAATGTTGGGCATCACTTTACATACGTAAAATGGCGCCTGCTCTTTGTCTTGCTCAGCTTTGTAAGGTGAGTGAAAAAAAAAGCTAATGTCCGTGCCAGTTCTCCTTATTTATTCATTTTTTTCTCTCCTCCAGTCAGCCTAGTGAACTTTCCCCAGTGGGGCTTCAGACCTCCTTCTCTGTAGGCTCTTTCTGCCTTTCCCCACCAATGTCTCAGGTTACCGGGGGTTTTTGTCTCACCTCCCCTTCCAGTGCTGGCGTGCAGACTCTGTGGCTTGGCTTCTGCGGTGGCTTGGCTCCTGCGGCTGGGCTTCCACATGGTGGGCGACCTTGCTCTCCCTGTAGGTCCTCCGTGTCACATCCACTAGATCCGGAAGAGTTTCCTCTGCAATTTTTTTCTGAGCCTTTTCCTGAGGTTACAGTAACTCCACTTTTATTAAACTATCTTTTCCCAGACTATCAGTGCGCGCCCTCACTATTACGCCATCTTGGCTCCTGGAATTGGGATGTAAAATTAAACCTTGAAGCAATAAAGTGTGTTGCACTGTGTCCTCAATAGTAGAATAAGTTCTAAAATAGGAGACAGAAGTTGGAGTGCTCTTGGTTATCATGACTCTTATGAAAATTCTCAGGTAGTTTATGCTTCTTCCCAAAATTCTTTTTTTACATATTAAATTATTTATTTGAAAGTCAGAATTACACACAGAGAGAAGGAGAGGCAGAGAAAGAGAGGTCTTCTATTTACTGGTTCACTCTTCAATTGGCCACAATGGCTGTAGCTGCGCCTGTCCGAAGCAAGGATCCAAGAGCCTCCTCTGGGTCTCCAACGTGGGTGCAGGGGCCCAAAGACCTAGGCCATTTTCCACTGCTTTCCCAGGCCATAGCAGAGAGCTCGATTGGAAGTGGAGCAGCCAAGACTTGAACCGGCGCCTATATGGGATGACGGCACTGCAGGCGGTGGCTTTACTGGCTATGCCACAGCACTGGCCCCTCTTCCCACAATTCTAATCTCTTTGGTTTATAGATTCTTGTTTCCTGGGGGAAAATGCTTCAAAATTGGACACAAAGAGATTCATTAATTAAGCTATGACTTTTGCTTGTACTTTTACATTTGTATATGAAGAAATAAGCAGGAAATGGCAGCAGCTATCCTGGCAGGTTCATCAGGACATTGTAGGGATGCTGTCACATAATTTGGGCATAGAGAGATATACATGGCAACTAGGTGATCTCCAAGAGATTTTCTATGCACTTCCCTGTTCAATGTTGATAACCAAGAATAAGTACATAAACCATGCCATGAGAAGTTATGGCCAGAGATAAATATTTGCATCATCTTACCTCAATACATCATGATGGCTGGACCAACAGGGATGCTAGCTGAGAGCAAGTATAATTCAGAATGGGTAGTGAAGCTAAGAAATGATGAATATTAACTGTGACCTTCAGAGCAGCTACAAAGTGTCTCCTAATTAGTCTTCCATTTATAACTTTCTCCATGAAAATAAATCAATCAGAATCCTGGGAAAACTGTGTTCCAGATGAAGTGGATTTAGAGTAAGTGATTCCAGAAAGCTCAAAAGGTGAGCTGTAGAGAATGCTGTGGCATGCAGTACCGATGTTCTCTTTAGTACCAAAGACAGAGCTTCCAAGCCCAACCTCTGGCAGTTCAGGTTGCTGAGGTCTCAGACCTGCGGTCTGTTTTAGGAATGTCATTTGGGCAAAGGAAGCTTCCTCGATCCAAATTACTACTCTTATAATGAAGAGGTGGTAAAGAGGAACAAAAAGATGTATCACCAGCACTGCTTTGCCTCATTCTCTTCCAGTCAACAATACGTGGTAAATTATATCCCCCAACTTATCGGGGCTGCATACCTCCTTTTATATTATTCTATTTTTATAGGAATGATTGCTTTATTTTTGAATTAGGGAGCAACAATAAAAATTGAAAGAGATTCATTTTGCAACTAAAAATTTGTCAGAAATAGAACATGAATTATAATTGAGAGCTGGGACTAGGGTGAGATGAATGAGTGAGGCAGTATTTAAGTAGGTGTCTAGAAAATGCAGTTATTACAGTGAGTGATATTTAATATTGTACTAAGTAATGTCACCACAAAAATGCTGAGTGTGTGATCCAGTACATCTGTTATTTTAAAGACCTTATGTTGCACATTATAAATAAATATATTTTTGTCAATTTAAAAATAAATAAGTTTAACATAAAAATAATGAACTACATCAATTATGAAAGAAAAGTCAAACTTTTAATAAAGATGATTACTCTTGTGTTTTTTTATTTTGGTGTGTGGATGCCTTGTTTAGGCAAAGTAGTAATGGTATCAATATGTCTCATTGACATTTTGGAAGAGTTTATTTTGTAAGCTCAGTAGGATGCTTTCAGAAGCTAAAAAGGGGATTCATTTGTGGAGTGAATCTGTGATGTGCACAACATAACCCAACACCTAAAGATCTCCTTATTGAGGTTGGGGAAAATTTTTCAGAAGATTTTAGAATAAATTTCTATTTTAGAAGGACATTGAACTGTGTGAATTCTTCCTATTTTTGAATTGCTTGGAATCTGTAATCATGGCACAATCCTTTTGTTTATATTAAAAATACTTTAAAAATTTAAAATTAAAACATATTGCTATTTTAATATACAGACATTTCCCCATGAAAAGAATATATTCTTAAGTTAAAGTCATTCAGAATAATGAATTCCATAATCTACTTTTATTGGAATACTAATCTAATCCAGAAGTTTGAGGAGGCAACAGAAAATAATATAATAAGTAAATCTAAGACCAGATGTAGCTTTATTTTATGGATTCTACTTTAATAAATGAAAACCAGAATCAAACAATTTAACTGATGCACGTAAATCAGTGAAAATGCTCTGCTTCAAGTAAGACAGCTTTCACAAAATTCTGAAAATATGATTTCAACATCCATTATACAAAAATAAAGAAATCCAATTAAAATAATGCTGTGCTGACAAAATTTGTGTTTTAATTGTCCATGAAACTAATGACATTTCAGATTATTAAACCTAAAAGAGGTTCAGGAAAATCCAATTTATTTTAATTCTTAAGGTCATCCTTTATCCTCTTTGTAATTCTTCTCATATTGTGCACTGAATGAAAGTATATTTTTCTTTTTTCCTATCCTTTTATTTATTTAGTTTCTGGTCTTCACGCTATATAATTATTTTATGCACAAAATTGACTATTTAAGTACACAATATATCTTCATAGAAATATTTAACATTTTAACTTTTTCAAACTGTGTGATGTATTTACTGAATTATCTTTTTATTTGATCAGAAAATTATAATAAACAAAACAAAATAAAAATAATTTGTAGTAATGAGCCCTATGAAGCCTGAAATATAATAAAATGTTCTTAAGCTGAAATAGAATAAATTTTATTTTTCTTTTTGTCAAAGAGAAGTAATAACAAGATATTTTGGTAACTAATTTAAATTGGTTTTTCTTATTTGAAGGTAAGGAGACAGGCAGAAAATAATCTCCAATTTGCTGTTTCTCTCCCAGATGCCTGTGACAACCAGGGCTGAATCATGCTGAAGGTACACTTTCCAGATGTCTCCAAGATGTAGTGCTGGACCAGGTTGAAAGCAAGAGCCAGGAACTCCATCCGGGTCTCCTATATTATTGGCAGGAGCCCAAATACTTGGCTCATCCTCCACTGCCTTCTTAGAAACATTAGCTTTGATTAATATTTTCTAGGGTAGGTGGACCAATTTTCATTCCTAGTAATAGTGAGAAATAGAGCTTAATGTAACAGACCTTTTAGGGCATCGAGCCTGATTCTTGAACTACTCAGTTGACATTTTGTAGGTGAAAATTGGTATTGGGCAAGATGGTGCTGAGAAAGAAGTCCCTGTGATAGCAATTTGAACCAAAGCCACCTTAACGAGAGTTAAGAAAGCCAGTAATGATAGAACAACATAGAAACATCAGAAACCATTGGAGGGAAAAGATACTCACTGCCTCAGCTGCAGGTGCCAGTAGTTGCAACCCCTACCTGTCTTGCACCTGGAAGGAATGTCATCTTTCCAGGAAAATAAGAAGAAGGGACCAATATCCTGGGCAGCAATATGGACCAGCAGCTCTGGCTATGAGAGAATTACACAGTCTTCACTAAACTTAAGTCTAGCATAGGAAAACATTCCTGCATTCTAGCAGGGCAGACCAAGCCACACAGATCTATCTGAGCCAAAAAAGGCAGAAGCAGCCTTGCAACCCAGGTTAATTCTGCTCTGGACAGTGGGTATGGGGATGCGCCTTCTGAGATAGAAAACCTGATAAGATTTTGAAAAGAAGGTCAGTCCAATCAGAACTGTGCACCACGCTCGTCCCCGCAGCCTCCTATTCCTTGACCACTTGAACTCTGTTCTGACTCAGGAGATAACTGTGAACTCAGTGAACCTTGAGACTGTCAGTTCTTGGTGTTGCACGTGGAGCTGAGACAGTTGTGAGTTGTGACTGGGTTCCCATGCATTCGCCTGGCCTGATTTCAGACACTCAGAGTTCCCTGTACCACAGTGGGTGGATCTCTCAGAGCAGTCTGGAGATACACTGCAGAAGGGGTTGGTGCTCTAGATGGTGTGTGCATCTGGGCGGGTGAGGTGTGCTGACACTGAGCTCAGACTAGGCTATGAATCAGCTGGTTCACCATGGCACACAAAAGGGATGACTGAATACATTAGCTTGCCCCAACATTCTCTTCCCTTACTGATTATAGCCAGAGGTGGTCCATCTTATGTATCATTCTATATTCTTGCTCTACTCACAAATGATGGCCAGAGATCCCTGGCCCCACCCAGCACATAAGTGCAACTCAAGTGTAAGCCTTAAGCACTCCACTGAACCAGAGGCACATTTCCAGGAGTAAAGTTTTTGATTAAAATCAAACAAACAAACTTTCATCCTGCAGAGGAGATAGTAACAAGAGATCCTCAGGTGCACAAAATCAACATAGAAACACAAGAAATATGAACAAGCAAGGCAATATGACTCCCCAAGAGGAACACAATAAGACATTAATATTGAGCAGTGAAGAAGGAGAGATTGATGAAATGCCTGAAAAGGAATTCAAAAGAATGATTGTAAGGTTACTCAGGTACACAGAGAAACAGTTAAATGAAACAGGGAAATCAGTACCTGACATGAACAAGAAATTCTGCAAAGAGACAGAAACATTGACTAACAACCAAAGCGAAATACTAGAAATCAAGTTTTCAATAAGTCAAATAAAAATACAATGGAAAGACTTAATGACAGATTTGGTAAGGCAGAAGAAAGAATGATTTAGAAGACAGGTCCCTAGAAATAGCTTAGGCAGAAAAAAAGAGGAAAAAATTACAAAAATTTAAAGCAATGTTTAGGACATTTGGGATACTATCAAATGACAAAATATATGAGTGTTAGGAGATCCTGACAGTATGGAAAAAAAGAATCATTTAGAAAACCTATTTAGTGAAATAATAGTAGAGAATTTCCTCAATTTGGAGACAGATATGGGCATCCAAATACACTATGCACACAGAACCCCAAATTGTCATGCTCAGAAGATGTCGTCACCATGGCATGTCATAATCAAACTTCAAAAGTAAAGTGTGGCCGGCGCTGCGACTCAATAGGCTAATCCTCCGCCTTGTGGTGCCGGCACTCCAGGTTCTAGTCCCTGTGAGGGTGCCGGATTCTGTCCCGGTTGCCCCTTTTCCAGGCCAGCTCTCTGCTATGGCCAGGGAGTGCAGTGGAGGATGACCCAAGTGCTTTGGCCCTGCACCCCATGGGAAACTAGGATAAGCACCTGGCTCCTGCCTTTGGATCAGCGTGGTGCGCCGGCCACAGTGCGCCGGCCGTGGCAGCCATTGGAGGGTAAACCAAGGGCAAAAAGGAAGACCTTTCTCTCTGTCTCTCTCTCTCACTGTCCACTCTGCCTTTTCAAAAAAAAAAAAAAAAGTAAAGTGTAAGAATACCTCTTAATATGCAAGAGGAGAAATGACAGATCATTGTTAAAGGATTTTCCATCCAACTGACAGGTTTCTCAACAGAAACCCTATAGGCTAGGAGAGAGTGGAAAGATATAGTGCAAGTCTTAAAACAAACAAAAAAAAAAATTCTGCTATCCACATTAATAAATGAAGGTGAAATAAAAATCTTCCAAGACAACAAAAAATTAAAAGAATTTGTCACTACTCAGGCATCCTTTAAAATAATGCTTTAGGACATACTATATATAGCAACAAAGAAAGACTATCAGCATCACAAGAAAAGCAAAGACAGAAAACCTCCTAGGAAAAAAAAGAAACTAAATTAGAAACAAATAATAGGAATACTTACAGAAAAATTGTATCAGTCATTTTTAACCAATAATAAGCTAGTCATAATAACCTTGAATGCAAATGGACTTAATATTCCAATTAAAAGATTGAGACTGAGAGAAATTACAGATGGCAGAATATGGAAGGAGCTTACTGCTTTTGGCTAGGGGAAGATGGTTAAAAAAAAAGGAAAGAGTGTAATCTCAGGGAAGAGATAGGGAAAAAACTGCAGTGGAAAGTCCATGGAAGGAAGAGGGATGATGTGGCTCTATGTGGAGATTGTGGACACACAGCATGGGCACAGATACAACACAGGGCACCTGTAGCTGAGAGCCTCAGCACCAGCATTGGAGAGTGAGGTGAGACCACACTGGAGTAGCCCAAGCCACTGGTGTTAGAGCTGTGGGGAGAGCCAGGCATGAGTCTGGCCTGGAGCCCTGTGGGGGACAGGATACCTGCCAACCCAAGGGGAAAAAATGTGAATGTTTTCTCTCCCTGTTCCCCAGACAATGGTGTCCTGCACTGGCTGAGACAGGGCAGACGTCATTTTATACATATGGAAGTAACAGTTGTGCCTGCTTGTATCCGCGTGCCCAGCAATCAGCTGAGGGGAGATCCTGGAGTGTGGCTGGTCAGATTGATGGGGGATGGGTACTCTCATAAAACTGTGGAGTGCCCCCAGTCTTCCAGTAGATCACAGGCTCTGGAGCTCAAGCTGCCTTGGTGGAGCACACACAGGCAGCTGGCTCTGGGAGTGTCTCTGCCTCTCTGTGGATAAGATGGACTGTCAAGTTGCAGTGGATCCTCAGTGCCCTGTTACTGTGGGAGCCTTATATGCTGGGACTGTAGATCTACAGGCTCAGGGCTCCATGACTGCTTGGGGTAGATCATTGCAATGGGATCTGTTCTCACACTGAGGATTATACAATCCTTTCTGTAGCTCTTGAGGCAGTGTAGATGAATATTGCACCCAATGGAGCTAACGCATGGGCATTGATCACCTGGGAAGAGAGGTGAGGATGAGACTACAATAAAGGAACTGATCAAATCCTCCTCTCTGATTAAAAAAGAGGAAGATCTACCATACCCAACTTGGGTGTCATCTTGGATTCTCTCTTCCACCCTGGAACACTGAACAGAGGTCCCTGGCCACACAAAGCACACGCCTCTGGAAACTCATTGAAAGAGCAGACACTCTACTAAGCCACAGAGGCACAATCCAAAGATAAAAGCCATGGGAGGAAAACAAACGAAGAAGTATCCCTGCAAATGCTTCAAGATAAATGCAGAAATTCAAGAAATAAGAATAAGGAAGAAAACATGACACCCCCACACAAAAACACTTCAATACTAGAACGTGAAGATGAAGAGATTGATGAAATGCCAGCAATGGAATTCAAAAGATTAATCATAGGATTACTTGGAAGCAATCAGAAGCAAGTCCAGGAATGAAAGAAATCCATATATGACATGACTGAAAATTTTCCCATGAAATTGAGATTTTAAAAATAAATCAATTTAGCTGGTACCACAGCTCAATAGGCTAATCCTCCACCTGTGGCGCTGGCACACGGGGTTCTAGTCCTGGTTGGGGCGCCGGATTCTGTCTCAGTTGTTTCTCTTCCTGTCCAGCTCTCTGCTGTAGCCCAGGAGTGCAGTGGAGGATGGCCCAAGTCCTTGGGCCCTGCACCCTCATGGGAGACCAGGAAAAAGCACCTGGCTCCTGGCTTTGGATCAGTGCAGTGTGCCGGCCACAGCGGCCATTGAGGGGGGTGAACCAATGGAAAAGGAAGACCTTTCTCTCTGTCTCTCTCTCTCACTATCTACTCTGCCTTTCTAAAAAAAATAAATTTGAAATATTAGAAATGAAGAATTCAATAGATAAAGTAAAAATGCAGTGGAAAACCTTAACAACAGACTCAGTGAGGCAGAAGAAAGAATATCTGAGTTAGAAGATAAATCTCTGTAAATTTCAGTCAGATAAAAAAAGACAGTAGAATTAAAAACAGTGTTGGAGATGTATGTGATACTATCAAATGACCCAACATACGGGTCTTAAGAGTTCTTGAAGATGTGGAGAGATATAATGGATTAGAAGGCCTATTTAGCAAAATAATTGCATAAAACTTTCCCAATTCAGATAAAGAAAGAGATGGTCAAGTACAGGAAGCACAAAGAACTCCTAATAGACATGACCAGTAGATTTTCAACACAACACATTTTTGTCAAACTTTCCATGTAAAACATGAAGAAAACTTTTAAAAATGTGCACAAGAGAATCACCACATAACTTTCAGAGGATCTCCAATTAGACTCACAGCTGACAATTCATCAGAAACCCTATAGGCTAGGAATGAATGGTGAGATATAGTACAAGCAAAAAGAGAAAAAAATCCTGTCAACCCAAAATACTGTACCCTGAAAAGCTCCATTTATGAATGAAGGTGAAATAAAGACCTTCCAAAACAAAAAGAAATTAAGAGTTTGTCACCATTCATGCAGCCTTACAAAAGATGTTTCAGGATGTGCTACACACAGAAACATGTCTTCACATTCATAAGAATGTGAAGACAGAAAACCTCCTAGTAAAAGTACAAAGGAAGTCCAAGGTAAACAATAGGAATATTTATGAAAAAATGTCAGAGTCAAGTTGTTACTTATCAATAGTCACCTTGAGTGTAAATGGCCTCAACTTTCCGGTTAAAAGATACAGACTGGCTGAATTGATTAGAAAACAAGACCCATCTATTTGCTGCCTATTTGAAACACATCTCACCAACAAATATCCCTCAGACTATAAGTGAAAGAATGGAAAAAGATATTCCACACTAATGGAAAACAACAAAGAGCTGGTGTAGCCATGCTAATATCAGACAAAATAGACTTTAATACAAAAACTATTAAAAGAGAAAAAGAAGGGCAGTAGGTAATGAGTAAGTGATGAATTCAACAGGAAGATGTGACTATAATGATGTATGTGCACTTAAGCACAGGGTGCTTGGTTATTTAAAGAAATTGTAATAGATCTAAAGGTAGATATGGACTCCAGTACAATAGTCATGAGGGACTCCAACATCCCACTTTTGACAATGGACAGATCAAAAGATAGAAAATCAGCAAAGAAACAACAAATATTATCAACACTACAGATCAAAAGGACTTACCTGAAATCTACAGCATACACATCCTTCTGTGCAGTGCATGGAAATTTCTCCAGGATAGACCACAAGCAAGTCAATAGAGCAAGTCTCAGTAAATTAAAGAAAAATCAAAATCACACCATGCATCTTCTCCAACAACAATGGAATGAAGCTGAAAATCAACAAATGAAGAACCTTTAGAACATTTGCAAAAACCTGGAGGCTGGACATGCTCCTGAATGAACAGTGTGTCATAGATGAAACCAAAAGAGAAATAAAAAAAAATTCTCTAAATAAATGAAGACAACAATACAACATATCAAAACTTATGGAATACAGCAAAAGCAAGGTTAAGAGGATAGTTTTTAGCAATTGATATCTACATCAAGCAATTGGAAAGGCACCAAATAAATGAGTAATCAATGCATCACAAGGACCTAGAAAAACAACAAAGCAAACCCCAAATTATTAGGAAGAAAAATTAATCAAAATCAGAAAAGAAATAAACAAAATTGAAACAAAAATACAAGAGATCAGGTAAATGAAGAAACATTTTTTTGGAAAAATAAATAAAATTGATAAACAAAATAAACAAAACTGACCCAACTAACCAAAAAAAGAGGAAAAAGATTCAAATCAAGAAAATCAGAGATTAAAAGGAAATGTAACAGATACCAAAGAAATAAGAAGAATAATAAGGAAATCCTACAAAGAGCTGTATGCCAACAAAACTAGAAGAAATGGATAGATTACTGGACATATAACCTACTAACATTGAGCCATAAAGGCATAGAAAACTTAAATAGACTAATAACAATGACATAGATTGAATCAGTAATAAAGACCCTCCTGAAAAAAGAAAATCCCAGGACCAAATGGCTTTACTGCTGAATTACACCAGATGTTTAAAATTATTCTCAAGCTATTCAAAGTAGTTCAAAACAAGGCAATCCTCCCAAATCCCCCCCCCTTTTTTTTTGACTGGCAGAGTTAGACGGTGAGAGAGAGAAAGAGACAAAAGGAAAGGTCTTCCTTCCGTTGGTTCACCCCCAAAATGACCACCACGGCTGGCATGCTGTGCAGATCCAAAGCCAGGAGCCAGATGCTTCCTCCTGGTCTCCCATGTGGGTGCAGGGTCCAAGCACTTGGGCCATCCTCCACTGCCCTCTTGGGCCACAGCAGAGAGCTGGACTGGAAGAGGAGCAACTGAGACAGAACTGGTGCCCCAACCAGGACTTGAACCCGGATTACCGGCACCACAGGCAGAGGATTAGCCTAGTGAGCCGTAGAACTGGCCCAAATTCCTTCTATGAAGCCAGCATTCCTCAACCTGAAAAAGATATAACAAAAAAATAGAACTATAGACCAACTTCCCTGATGAATGTAGACACAAAAATTATCAACAAAATAATAGCCAATCCAGGCCAACAATACATCAGAGAGATCATTTACCTGGACCAAGTGGGATTGGTCCAACATTTACCTGGTATGCAGGGTTGTCCAACATTCACAAATCAATAAATGTGATATACCATTTTGATAAGCTGACAAATAAAAAAATATGATTAGCTCAATAAGTGCAGAGAAAGCATTTGATAAAATGCAACATCATTTCATGATGAAAGCCTTCATAAATTTAGTATAGAAGGAGCATTCCTCCACACAATTGAGGCAATTTATGACAAATCCACAACCACCATTTTACTGAATGGGGAATATTTGGATGCATTTCTACTAATGATGCCTACTTTCACCACTGCTATTCAATAATTTTTCTGGAAGTTTTAGCAAGAATCATTAGGTAAGAAAAAAGAAATCAAGGTATATAAATTGGAAAGGAGGATATCAAGTTATTTGTATTTATAGATAACATAATTCTATATATAGGGGAACCAAGAGACTCCACTAAGAGACTATTGGTAAAGTGGCACAATATAATATTAACACAAAAAAAACAAATATTAACTCTTTTTAAAGTTTTATTTATTCATTGGAAAGGCAGAGTTACAGAGAGGCAGTGGGAGAGAGAGAGAGAGAGAGAGAGAGAGAGAGAGAGAGAGAGAGAGAGAGAGAGATCTTTCATTTGCTGGTTCATGCTCCAAATATCCACAACTGTCAAAACTGGGCCAATATGAAGCCAAGCCAAGAGCTGCTTCTGGGTTTCCCACATGAGTGCAGGGGCCCAAGGACTTGAATCATCTTCTCCTTCTTTCCCAGGCAATAGGAGAAAGCTGAATCTAAAGGTGGGGTGGGTGGAGCAGGGACTCAAACTGATACCCAAATGGGATGTCAGCCCTGCTGATAGCAGCTTTACCCACTTCACCACAGCCCTGGCCACAGAAATATCAACTCTTTTCCCTCATTGTCACTGTCTTTCACTTTAGCATTCTGGAATTTCTTTTGGTGTACAGATTGAAAAAAAATCAATTTTTAAAAAGTAACATGTTGTTGAATGACAGTAATACATTTTCATTATGTTTAAAAGTTCAAATTAAAGAAAATATTAAAAATAAAGATAATATCCCTTTTCACTTCTCACTGCTTGTAGTTACCGTGCTTATCATTAACCCTATTAACAAATATTTATTAAGTCATCCTTTGTTGTATTCCTTTTAGATTGTTAGTCATTTGGAAATATTTGAGATCTTGTATTCATCATCTGCTTTTGCAAAATACATCTCGGGGCACTGCCTTCACAGGACTTTTCTTGCTGTGTACGGAGTAGAGAAGACTGAAAAGTAAATACATGCAAAACAGGGTTATTTCAGGGAGTTAGAATGTTAAGAGGAGGGGAAAACATGCTAATTGGATAATATGCATCTCAGAGGGATTATGAGGCAAGAAATTTCATTTTTCGCTTCTTAGTTTCCATTTTTCATTTTATACAAAGATCTTTCTGAGGATGGGGCATTTAAACTTAAGACATAAATGAAGAGGCATAAGCTATGGAAGTCTAGAGGAAAAAGAAGAAAGGAAATAGAAAGGAAGAAAAAAAAATGAAACCAAGTTATGGGCTAATCTGGAGACTATCCCATGAACTGCTTCTAAAATCTATATGTGTTTGGGGGGCAATAGCACAATATTTTAACCTGTGCAACATTTGAATGTATTGTGAGTGTATGTGGTTGCCAATATGAGATTTGAAGGATGTTGGACTTGTGTCCAAATTCCTATTTTGCTCTTTATTAAATATCTGACTTTGAACAACTTAATTTTTTCTCAGAAAAAAAGAATTAGAAAAAAATTAGAAAATAAATAAATGTTAGATTTATTTATTTATGTATTTGAAAGTCAAAATTACACAGTCACACACACACTCCTACAAAAATGCACAGAAAGAAAAATAGATCTTACATCTGCTGGTTCACTGCCCAGATGACTGCAATGGCCAAGGCTGGGTCTGGCTGATGCCAGGAGTCAAAACTCAGCTTAGTGCATCCATGTAGGTAGTAGGGACTCCATTTAACCAATCAGGGCTCATATTAGCAGGAAGCTAAATCATGAGTAGAGCTGGGACTTGAATCCAGGCACTCCAATATAGGAAGTAGCACTTCAAGTGGCATATTATTCATTGCCCCAAATACTCACCCTGGCAGCTTATCATTCCTTGAGAGCTTAATAAATAATTTAGGAATATATGTAAAACAATCTGACTTTGCAGAATATTATGCAAGAAATATTTTGATTTATTTTTAGATTCATTTTAATTATTTCTTACTTTTGTTTATTTCTAAAGAAATTTTGGTATCACTATCTTTATACAATATTGTTCATTTAAGTCATCAAATGGACTACCTCAGAATTGTAGTGTACTCCAATAACTGTTTTGTTCCTCCACAGTCTAACTTTCTTTATTTGTGTTTCTCTTTTGCTTTTCTTGACTTGCTTTGTGTCTGTTAAGCACCACAATCCAGGTGGTCTATTCCTCGTCTCATACTGTAGGAGGCTGAAAGTCCAAATTAAAGATGCTGCCAGGGTCAACTCCTTCTGAGGACTATGAGAGAAGAATCTGTTGCAGATCCTTGCCTCTTGGGTTGGTGATGCTCATCTTCATGGGCACACAACGTTTTTTCATTTGGCTCTATGTTTGTGTTTGTGTTTCTATCTCCAGATTCCTCCTTTGTAAAAGGACATCATCCACATTGGACCACGGTCTACCCTACTCCAGCATGCCCCCATCTAAATTAATTATATCTGCAACAACCCTATTTCCAAATAAGTTCACATTCTGAGGTCTTGGGTGTTAGGATAATTAAATACAAAATTTGAGAGGGGATACAATTAAACACATAATACCATTATGCTATTAAAATCCTCAAATATTTTTGCATAAATGTAATTTGCTTTATCATTTTGACTGTTTTACTCTGGTTTATAATTATTTAATTCTTTCATATTGCCCCTTGAAACTTCATTTTGTTATCTTTCTGAATTTTTCATATTTCCTCTTGTTTAATGAGTAAAGACATTGCCCTAAAGAGGGTTTTCTCTATGTACAGCTGTTGCTATATCTTCTACATTTTCATTGTTTATATTAAATAATTTACTACTGCATATTTGCTCACCCATTTGAAAAATCTTTACTAAAGGGAGTTGTTTACCAATTTCAAAATTGAATTTTAGAATTTCTAAAATGGTTGGCAAGACGTAAAAGTACCAGGAACATTCAGTAAGCTGATTTCCAATTATCTTAGTAAATTACCTTCATCCTTCACCATAGTCCATGTATTTGTCATCTACCTTGCAGGCTGAGAAATTCATTTTAAGTTTTAAACTTGAGAGTGTTATCATCTCTAATATGAAACTCCCATCTAACCTAATTATGACATTTTCTTGATAAAACCAGAGGAGAAAATAAGGTCATATGCACTTTAATGACAGGGATAGCTGCTGAGGAATGCATCTTGAGGTGATTTCATCATGGGTGACAATGATTGCTATGACATCACTGGGCCATATAATCTGATGGGATCACCACTGTACATGCAATTCGTTGTTGATGAAAAGACCATTTTAAGGAGCATGTCAGTACTCTTATGTTAATCTCTATCTGCTTTTGGAAAACTCACAAATTTGTGACCAATCCATTTTCTACAGAGGAAGATTAAGTCATGTTCAAAAGTTGTTTTGTTTTTTTTTTTTTAATTAGATAAATATCTTGGGTACTACATTAAGATTTGCACAAATATATTATAGTAGAACAGCCAAGATGTCGGAATAGGGAGGGAGCACACCGATGGTCCGGGAAGGGAAGGTTCAAAGAGGGGTGAGAATTTGTAGTTTTGGGGAAAGGGAAGCTCTTCCGAAACTGGGGAGACAGGGTAGACCTGCGAGGAGGACGCGGATGCCTGAAGAGCAGGACACCAGCAGGAGTGTGTACGCACCAGCGCTAGAAGTCAAGGTGAGACAGGACGCTCGCCCAGCACCTCTGTAACAGCAGCCGCTGCCCCTCACCCAACCCACCCTGGGACGGACACTGAGACACGCACAACTGAGTGGGGGAGGAAATAGAAAATGGAACAGAGTGAGTAGCGCCTGTGGAAAGAGTGCGCGATTCAGGGGGTCTAATTGAGGGATGAAACAATCCAGGATCCCTCCCCCAAATCAGAGCTGCAGCAGGTGGGAAGCAGCCATCTTGTTTGTTTACATTTGGGCTTAAAGGAGAACTGCCTCTGCCTCCACACTGACCTTCGGGGGCGGAGCCCAAAGGTGGAGTGGAGCGACATGACACTCCTTGCATAGGGGTGGGCAGCAAGGGAGGGCAGCTCAAAGCCCTGACACCAGTCTACTCAAGTTACCAGAAAAAAAAAAAAAATTGAATAGTGCCCGCGGGAAGAGGGCTGGATCCAGGGGGACAAGAGATCCCAGGATCCTTAGGAGCCGCCCAACCCACAATCAGAGCTGCAGCCATCTTGTTTGTTTACATTTGGGCTTAAAGGAGGCTGGCCTCTGCTCCGAAGGAGGAAGCAGCAGGGGCAGAGTCCAAAGGTGGTCTGGAGCTATTTGACGTTCCTCATGCAGGAGGTGCAGTGAGAGAGAGTGGCTGACCAACGAACCCCAGGGCGAACATAGGAACAAAGAAACCGCCCCCCCCAGGGGTGGAGATCGGCACCTCAATACCCTGACACCAGCCCACTCAAGTTACAAAAAATAAATACTCCTAAGAATAATTGTGTGTTAATTATTGAGTTCAACCAATAGTACTAGAACAACAACAACAACAACAAATACTAAAAAGGATAAAGTATTACATTGTACATCTAAAGTCAGGACAGGAGCTGATCAGTTCATTGTTGCTTATAGTGTCCATTTCACTTCAACAGGTTTCCCCTTTGGCGCTCAGTTGTCACCGATCAGGGAAAACAAATGATATTTTTCTCTTTGGGACTGGCTTAATTCACTCAGCATGATGTTTTCCCAGATTGCTCCATCTTGTTGCAAATGACTGGGTTTCATTGTTTCTTACTGCTGTATAGTATTCTATGGAGTACATGTCCCATAATTTCTTTATCCAGTCTACTGTTGATGGGCATTTGGGTTGGTTCCAGGTCTTAGCTATTGTGAATTGAGCTGCAATAAACATTAATGTGCAGATGGCTTTTTTATTTGCCAAATTAATTTCCTTTGGGTAAATTCCAAGGAGTGGGATGGCTGGGTTGTATGGTAGGGTTATGTTCAGGTTTCTGAGGAATCTCCAGACAGACTTCCATACTGAAAAGTGATCCCTGTTAAATCTAAGAGTGGAAAAAGAGAGGGAGGAGATGAACAATTTGGAACATGCTCAATCGGACTGGCCGCAAATGGTGGAGTTAGAAATGTGCCAGGGGATTCCAACACAATCCCATCAAGGTGGCATGTACCAATGCCATCGCACTAGTCCAAGTGATCAATTTCAGCTCACAATTGATAGCTCTGATAGGTCTAAGAGTCAAAGAGTTCACACAAACAAGACAAGTATCTGCTAATACTAACTGATAGAATCAAAAAGGGAGAGAAAGATCCAACATGGGAAGTGGGATACACAGCAGACTCATAGAATGGCAGATGTCCTAAACAACACTCTGGCCTCAGAATCAGCCCTCAAGGCATTCAGATCTGGCTGAAGAGCCCATGAGAGTATAGCAGGCATGGAAAGCCAAGATATCATGGAAAAAAAAAAAAGACCTAAATGAATGATCTCTGTGAGTGAGATCCCAGTGGAAAGAATGGGGCCATCAAAGAAGGAGGTACCCTTCTCCGAAGGGAGGAGAGAACTTCCACTTTGACTATAACCCTATCGGAATAAGATCAAAGTCAGCGAACTCTAAAGGCTTCCATAGCTCTGGCAACTCATGACTAGAGCCTAGGGAGATTACTGACGCCATGAACAGGAGTGTCAAATTGTTAAATCAGCAACAGGAGTCACTGTGTACTTACACCCCATGTGGGATCTGTCCCTAATGTGTCGTCTAAAGCGAAGTGATGCTATAACTAGTACTGAAACAGTATTTTTATACTTTGCGTTTCTGTGTGGGCACAAACTGATGAGGTCTTTACTAATTACATACTGAAGTGATCTTCTGTATATAAAGAGAATTGGAAATGAAAAAAAACAACCTGGTGTTAAAATGGAAATGGCATAGAAAATTAATTAATTTGAAAAAAAAATTATGTAGGTTCTCTGTCTTTAATGTGCTGTACATTGCTATTTAATGCTATAATTAGTAATCCAATGTAGTTTTTTCACTTGATGTTGCTATATGGGCAAAATGTTGAAATCTTTACCTAATATATACTAAACTGATCTTCTGTATACAAAGAGAATTGAAAATGAATCTTTACATGAATGGAAGGGGAAAGGGAGTGGGAAAGGGGAGGGCTGCGGGCGGGAGGGAAGTTATGGGAGGGGGGAAGCCATTGTAACCCATAAGCTATACTTTGGAAATTTATATTCATTAAATAAAAGTTTAATAAAAAATAAATAAATAAATAAATAAATAAATAAGTAAAAAATAAACAAACAAACTCTAGAAGGCAGAGCAGCCTGCTTACACTGGATATTGGTACAGAGTCATAGCAGCCCATAGCAGAGGGAAATCAACCTGACAAACCACCCAGATGGAATGCCAAAAAACAAAACAAAAACCCACAATAAGAATATAGAAGAACATATAAACTCGCCAATGGAGCAGGCTAAACCAACCATAACAGATGAAAAAGAACAAGAATTTGAAACCATGCCAGAAAAAGAATTCAGAAAATTAATAATCAGATTACTTAGAAATAATGAGAAACAGTGTTGAGAGCTGAACAAAAAACAAGCCCAAGGATTAGAGATCCTAAAGAGAAGCCAGAATGAAATACTGGAAATGAAAAACTCAATTGACCATATAAAAAACACCGTGGAATCCCTCAGAAATCAAACAGATGAAATAGAAGACCGAATATCAGAATTCAAAGACAAACTTCCAGAAATAATACAGTCAGTTCAAACGCAGGAAGAAGAAATTAAAAAATTAAAAAAGATCGTCGGAGACCTACAAGATTCAATCAAATGGTGTAATGTTCGGATAATAGGAGTCCCTGAGGGGGTGGAAAGAGAGAATGGATTGGAAGGTGTTTTCAATGAAATAATATCAGAAAACTTCAAACATAGGCAGCTGGATAACAACAGGCAAATTCAACAAATAGCCAGGACTCCGAACAGGGTAGACCAAAAGAGAAATTCACCGCGACACATTGTGGCAACACTCAGCTCAGTGACACACAAAGAACAAATCCTAAAATGTGCCAGAGAAAAACGACAAATCACATTCAGGGGTAAGTTAATCCGACTCACCCCAGACTTCTCATCGCAAACACTACAGGCAAGGAGACAATGGCATGATATATTTCAAGTTTTAAAAGACAAACAATGCCAACCTAGAATACTATACCCTGCAAAGCTATCATTTATGAATGAAGGGGAAATAAAGAACTTCCAAGACAAACAGAAACTGAAAGAATTTGTATGCATGTGTCCAACCCTACAACACTTGCTCAAAGACGTGCTGCACACAGAAATACAAAAACAAGAACTTCGCTCAAAAAAAAAGCGAATGTAGAATAACCTACAAACAAAGTTCAAAATACATAAACAGCTCATTTAGGAAACATGAATGGGAAAAGACAGTACTTAACAGTAATCACACTGAATGTGAGTGGTCTTAATTCTACCACCTAAAGACATAGACTAGCTGATTGGATCAAGAAAGAGAATCCATCTATATGCTGCCTTCAGGAGACACACCTTATCAGCAAAGATGCACGCCGACTGAAAGTGAAAGGATGGAAAAAGATACTCCAAGCTAACGGAAATCAAAAAAGAGCTGGTGTGGCCATCCTGATATCAGACAAAATAGACTTTAACATAAAAACTACTAAAAGAGACAGAGAAGGGCACTCTATAATGATTAAATGATCTATCCAACCATTACTTTTATAAATGTATACACACCTAATTACAGGGTGCCTGGCTACCTGAAAGAATTACTAAAGGATTTAAAGGGAGATATAGATTCAAATACAATAGTAACAGGGGACTTCAACACCCCACTCTCACCAATGGACAGATCAACCAGACAGAAATTCAACAAGGAAACAACAGAGTTAATTGACGCTATAGACCAAATAGACCTAATAGATATCTTCTGAACCTTCCACCCCACAGCCACAGAGTTCACGTATTTCTCCCCAGTACTTGGAATGTTCTCTAGGATTGACCATAACTAAGCCATAAAGGGAGCCTCAACAAATTCAAAAAAATTGAAACTATACCATGCAGCTTCTCAGACCATAGCGCAGTGAAACTCGAAATCAACAACCCAAGAATCTCTACATCACATGCAAATATATGGAGAATGGACAACATGATCCTAAACGAACAGTGGGTCATGGAAGAAATTAAAAGAGAAATCAAAAGATTTCTAGAAACAAATGAAAATGATAACACAACCTATCAAAACCTGTGGGACAAAGCAAAAGCAGTGCTAAGAGGAAAGTTTATAGCAATTGGTGCCTACATCAAGAAGCTGGAAAGGAACCAAACAAATGAACTCTCCATGCACCTCAAGGATTTAGAAAAACAGCAACAAATCAAGACCAAATCCAGCAGGAGGAAAGAAATACTAAAGATCAGAGAAGAAATAAACAGAATTGAAATCAAAAAAACAATACAAAAGGTCAACAAAATCAGGAGCTGGTTCTTTGAAAAAATAAACAAAATCGACACACCATTGGCCCAACTAACCAAAAAAAGGAGAGAGAAGACCCAAATCTGTAAAATCAAAGATAATAATGGAAATGTAACAACAGACACAACAGAAATAAAAAGAATCATCAGGCCGGCGCCGCGGCTCAGTAGGCTAATCCTCCGCCTTGCGGTGCTGGCACACCGGATTCTAGTCCCGGTCGGGGCACCGATCCTGTCCCAGTTGCCCCTCTTCCAGGCCAGCTCTCTGCTGTGGCCAGGGAGTGCAGTGGAGGATGGCCCAAGTTCTTGGGTCCTACACCCCATGGGAGTCCAGGAGAAGCATCTGGCTCCTGCCATCAGAACAGCGCGGTGCGCCAGCCGCAGCACGCCTACCGCGGCGGCCATTGGAGGGTGAACCAACGGCAAAAAGGAAGACCTTTCTCTCTGTCTCCCTCTACTGTCCACTCTGCCTGTCCCAAAAAAAAAAAAAAAAAGAATCATCAGAAACCACTACAAAGAGATGTATGCTAACAAATTGGGGAACCTGGAAGAAATGGATAGATTCCTGGACACATACAACCTTCCTAAACTGAGCCGTGAAGATATAGAAAATTTAAACAGACCCATAACCATGGAAGAAATTGAATCAGTAATAAACGCACTACCGAAAAAGAAGAGCCCAGGACCAGATGGCTTCACCGCCGAATTTTACCAGACAATTAGAGAACAACTAACCCCAGTTCTTCTCAAGTTATTCAAAACAATTGGAAGGGAGGGAATCCTGCCAAATTCTTTCTACGAAGCCAATATCACCTTAATTCCTAAGCCCAGAAAAGACACAACAGAGAAAGTAAACTACAGACCTATCTCTCTGATGAACATAGATGCAAAAATACTGAACAAAATTCTGGCAAACCGAATCCAACTGCACATCAGAAAGATCATTCACCTGGACCAAGTGGGATTTATCCCTGGTATGCAGGGATGGTTCAATATTCTAAAGTCAATCAATGTAATACATCACATTAATAAATTGAGAAATAAAAATCATATGATTATCTCAATAGATGCAGAGAAAGCATTTGATAAAATACAACATCCTTTCATGATGAAAACCCTAAGCAAATTGGGGTTAGAAGGAATATTCCTCAACACAGTTAAGGCAGTCTATGATAAACCAATGGCCAGCATCATACTGAATGGGGAAAAGTTGGAGGCATTTCCATTGAAAACTGGCACCAGACAGGGATGCCCACTCTCACCATTGCTATTCAATATAGTCCTAGAAGTGTTAGCCAGGGCCATGAGGCAAGAAAAAGAAATTAAAGGGATACAAATGGGAAAGGAGGAAGTTAAACTATCCCTATTTGCAGATGACATGCTACTACATATAGGGGACCCGATAAACTCCTATAAGAGACTATTGGAACTCATAGCAGAGTTTGGTAAAGTAGCAGGATACAAAGTCACCACTCAGAAATCAACAGCCTTTGTATACACAGATAATGCCAGGGCCGAGGAAGAACTTATAAGATCAATCTCATTCACGATAGCCACAAAAACAATAAAGTACCTTGGAATAAATTTAACCAAGGATGTCAAAGACCTCTATGATGAAAATTACAAAACACTAAAGAAAGAAATCGAAGATGACACAAAAGAATGGAAAAACCTGCCATGCTCATGGATTGGAAGAATCAACATTATCAAAATGTCCATTCTCCCAAAAGCAATTTACAAGTTCAATACAATACCAATCATTCTTCAAAGACCTAGAAAAAACGACGCTGAAATTCATATGGAGAAACAGGAGACCGAGAATAGCTAAAGCAATCCTTTACAATAAAAACAAGGCCAGGGGCATCACAATTCCAGACTTCAAGACTACAGGGCAGTTACAATCAAAACAGCCTGGTACTGGTACAAAAACAGATGGATAGACCAATGGAATAGAATAGAAACACGGGAGACCAATCCAAACATCTATAACCAACTCATATTCGACAAAGGACCTAAAACCAACCCCTGGAACAAGGACAGCCTCTTCAACAAATGATGCTGGGAAAACTGGATGTCCACATGTCAAAGTATGAAGCAAGACCCCTACCTTACACCTTATACAAAAATTCACTCAACATGGATCAAAGAACTAAAGATGCACCACGACACCATGAAACGAATTGAGAGCATAGGGGAAACCCTTCAAGATATTGGAACAGGCGAAGAATTCCTGGAGAAGACCCCAGAGGCACTGGTAATCAAAAATAAAATAAACAAATGGGATTACCTCAAATTGAAGAGTTTCTTTACAGCAAAGGAAACAGTCAAGAAAGGGAAGAGGCAACCAACAGAATGGGAGACGTTATTTGCAAACTACACAACAGATAAAGGATTAACAACTACAATCTATAAAATGATCAAAAAGCACCACAAAATCAAAACAAACAACCCAATAAAAAATGGGCCACAGACCTTACCAGACATTTTTCAAAAGAGGAAATCCAAATGGCCAACAGACACATGAAAAAATGCTAAGGATCCCTAGCCATCAGGGAAATGCAGATCAAAACCACAATGAGGTTTCACCTCACTCTGGTTAGATTGGCTTACATACAAAAATCAACCAACAACAGATGCTGGCGAGGATGTGGGAAAAAAGGGACACTAATCCACTGTTGGTGGGAATGCAAACTGGTAAAGCCACTATGGAAGACAGTTTGGAGAGTCCTCAGAAACCTGAATATAGCACTACCACAGGACCCAGACATCCCACTCCTTGGAATTTACCCAAATGGAATTAAAGGGGAGAAAAAAAGAGCCATTTGCACCTCAATATTTATTGCAGCTCAATTCACAATTGCTAAGACATGGAATCAACCTAAATGTCCATCAACGGATGACTGGATAAAGAAACTATGGGATATGTACTCTATGGAATATTATACAGCAGTAAAAAACAATGAAATCTGGGCATTTACAACAAAATGGAGGAAGCTGGAAAACATCATGCTGAGTGAAATAAGCCAGTCCCAAAGGGACAAATATCATATGTTCTCCCTGATCAATGGCAACTAAACGAGCATCTAAAATGATACCCATTGACATGAAATGGACACTATGAGAGACAATGACATGATCAGCCCTTGTCTAGACTGTTGAGGAATAACTTACTATTTCATTCCTTTTAGTATTTTTTTAAACTTTTATTTAATGAATATAAATTTCCAAAGTATAGCTTATGGATTACAATGGCTTTCCCCTCCCCACAACTTCCCTCCCACCCGCAACCCTCCGCTTTCCCACTCCCTCTCCCCTTCCATTCACATCAAGATTCATTTTCAATTCTCTTTATATACAGAAGATCAGTTTAGTATATATTAAGTAAGGGTTTCAACAGTTTGCACCCACATAGCAACGCAAAGTGAAAAATACTGTTTGAGTACTAATTATAGGATTAAATCAAAATGTACAGCACATTAAGGACAGAGATCCTACATGATATTTTTAAAAAATTGATTAACTTTCTATGCAATGTCCAATTTAAAAAAACAAGTTTTGTTTTTTCATTTTCAATTATCTTTATATACAGAAGATCAATTCAGTATATACTAAGTAAAGATTTCATCAGTTTGCACCCACACAGAAACACAAAGTGTAAAAATACTGTTTCAGTACTAGTTATAGCATTACTTCACATTGGACAACACATTAAGGACAGATCCTACATGAGAAGTAAGTACACAGTGACTCCTGTTGCTGGCTTAACAATTTGACACTCTTGTTTATGGCATCAGTAATCTCCCTAGGCTCTAGTCATGAGTTGCCAAGGATATGGAAGCCTTTAGGGTTCACCAACTTTGATCTTATTCCAACAAGGTCATAGTCAAAGTGGAAGTTCTCTCTTCCCTTCAGAGAAAGGTACCTCCTTCTTTGATGGCCCTGTTCTTTCCACTGGGATCTCACTCGCAGAGACCTTTCATTTAGGTCTTCTTTCTTTCTTTTAGTATTTTTGTTGTTATTGTTGTTGTTGCTCTGTTCTACACAAGACCACTGATTGAACTCCATAATCAATGCACAATCATTCTTAGGCGTTTAATATTAACAGAAAAGTGATCGCTGTTAAACATAGGAGTGGGAATAAGATAGGGAGGAGATATATAGGTTGGCACATGCTCACTCGGACTTACCTACAATGGTGGAACTAGAAATGTGCTAGGGGATTTCAACTCAATCTTACCAAGGAGGCAGGTACCAATGCCAGCACACTTGGTAAAGTGATAAGTATAAATACACAACCGATCAAAAAGAGAGGGTATGTGTTGAAGAGATTTCACAAATAAGACCAGTGTAAGCAAATAATGAAGGATAGAATTAAAAGGGAGAGAGTGATCCTGCGGGGGAAGCAGGACACACAGTAGACTATAGAATGGCAAATGCCCAAAACAGCACTCCTGCCTCAGAATCAACCCTTGGGACATTCGGATCTGGCTAAAAGGTCCATGAGAGTCTCACAGGCATGGAAAGCCATGACACGGTGGCAAAAAACAATCTAAATGAAAGATCCTGGTGAACAAGACCCCAGCAGAAGGAACAGGCCATCAAGGAGAGAGGTACCTTTCTTTGAAGGGAGGAAGGAACCTCCACTGTGATACGGCCTTGACTAAAAAAGTTCAGAGTTGGTGAACTCAAGGGGCTTCCATAGCCTAGACAGCTCATAGCAAGAGTCTTGGGTGATTGCTGACGTCATAAATAAGAGTGCCAATTGTTAAATCAACAACGGGAGTCACTGGGTTCATGCTCCCCACGTAGGATCTCTGTCCTTAATGTGTTTGACTATGAAACTTAAAAACACTACTAGTCGAACAATACCCTATACCTTGTGTGGTTGTGTGAGTGCAGCCTGTTGAAATCCTTGCTTAGTGTATACTAAGTTGATCTTCAGTATATGAAGGTAATTGAAAATGAAACTCGATGAAGGGCGGCATGGGAGAGAGAGTGGGAGAGGGAGGGCGAAGGGAGGGAGGGAGGTTGGGGGGAAGCCACAACAATACAAAAGTTGCACTTTGTAAATTCAAGTTTATTAAATAAAAAAAAAACTATATAACAAACAAAAAAGAACTTAATTCTTTACGCTTTTAGTATTTTTTATGTTCTACTTAAAACTATTGGTTGAACTCTGTAATTAATACACAATTATTCTTAGGTGTTTAATTAATGCTATAACTAGTACTCAAATAGTATTTTTCACTTTGTGTTTCTGTGTGGGTGCAAACTGTTGAAATCTTTACTTAATATATACTAAATTGATCTTCTGTATATAAAGATGATTGAAAATTAATCTTGATGTGAATGGAAGAGGCGAGGCGGTGGGAGAGGGGAGTGTTGTGGGTGGGAGCAAAGTTATGGGGGGGGGAAGCTATTGTAATCCATAAGCTATACTTTGGAAATTTATGTTCATTAAATAAAATTTTAAAAAAATATATTACAGTAGAATATTGTTTCCGGCAGGACAATGATGTTCTGGTGGAATTTTGGTTGAGGTTCCTTCTCTTCTTAAAGGGTACATATTGCTGTTTTACCTCAGTTCTGGGGTCATATGGACTAATGAATGCCCTGTTTAGCTATGTTAATGTATTCATTCATGTTAAAATCAGTTCTTGCCAACCGGAAATGACTCTGGGTCTGTTTAAGTAAACTTTCCAATGCAAATTGTTTTTTCTTTTAAGGGAAAGGGTTTATTGGGGAAAACTCAGTAGACCGGAGGGAAGGGGTGAAGAAAGAAAAAGAGAGAAGGAGACTGTAAGAGAGAGAGACAGAGAGACAGAGAGGAGAGAGAAGAGAGACGATAGGAGGAGAGGAGCCAAGAGAGAGAGCCAAGAGAGCATGTGTTCAGGAACAGGCCCTTTTAAAACTTTGCCCAAGGGTGGGCAGGGAAGCGGGAGCAGCGAATCCCATTAGGATGCAGGTGAAGTTTGACAACAGAGGTTGGGCCATGTGGCAAACTTGCAGTGGAACCTGGGTATAGAATGTAAATCAAGGTACAGATCATGCCATAGATAAGACTGCCGCCGGTTTCCTAACATTCTCCCCTTTTGTTTTTTATAAAGCAGGATTTGTATATTTTTTATGCATTTTTTATATTTATTTAATGAATATAAATTTCCAAAGTACAGCTTATGGGTTACAATGGCTTCCCCCAACCCATAACTTCCCTCCCACCCACAACCCTCCCCTTTCCCACTCCCTCTCCCATTCCATTCACATCAAGAGTCATTTTCAATTCTCTTTATATACAGAAGATCAATTTAGTATATATTAAGTAAAGATTTCAACAGTTTGCATCCACACAGAAACACAAAGTATGAAGTACTGTTTGAGTACTAGTTATAGCATTAAATAAAAATGTACAGCACATTAAGGACAGAGATCCTACATGAGGAGTAAGTGCACAGTGAATTGATCACAATGATAGGACTAAGAGTCAAAGGGATCACATAAACAAGACTAGTGTCTGAAAATACTAACCGATAGAATAAAAAAAAAAAAAAAAAAGGAAGAGAACTATCCAACATGGGAAGCGGGATACACAGCAGACTCATAGAATGGCGGATGTCCTAAACAGCACTCTGTCCTCAGAATCAGCCCTTAGGCATTTGGATCCGGCTGAAAAGCCATTGAGTATTTCAGGCATGGAAAGCCAAGACACTCTGGGAAAAAAAAAAAAAAAAACCAAAAAACCCTAAATGAAAGATCTCTGCGAGTGAGATCCCAGTGGAAAGAACAGGTCATCAAAGGAGGAGGTACCTTTCTCTGAAGGGAGGAGGAAAAACAAAACACAAAGCAAACTTCCACTTTGACTATGACCTTGTTTTTAAAATGAGGACTACAGTGTTCTTTTCATTCATTCAAGTTATTAAATGCTAATTTAATCAACTCACCTCTGTGCTCTGTGCTTAAATACATAGAATTGTAAACATGAAAAGGAGAGTTTCTTTACCTTCTTGGACTTTCAAACTAGAAGACAAAATTCTATCTGATCATAAAAATGCATACATAAATATACACTTAATTTACCTTTG
Source organism: Lepus europaeus (assembly GCF_033115175.1). Lineage (NCBI taxonomy): Eukaryota > Metazoa > Chordata > Mammalia > Lagomorpha > Leporidae > Lepus > Lepus europaeus. Next base: position 112,875,775 of record NC_084829.1, read on the forward strand.
CAATAAGCGTACAATAAGAATGGATAAATGCAAGTACAATTTACCAATTCAGAAGAGTCATCCCTAGAAAATATATAGTTGACTGTAATAAGGTAAGAATTTCACTAGTGGAAGAAAGAGGATTGAACACAACAGAGAAAAGGGATTCCAGTGGTGAACAGCTTTCGGCTGAAACCACAAAACAGAAAAACAAAACCCAAAGCAAAAATTATAGAACAACTCGTAAAAGAAAGAGTTGCAGGGAAGGAAACAAATATTTTCCAGGGACTTCTAGTTCATGTGAGGCAGTATAGTTCTTTTTTTATGATAAGGTAGTCACTGATGTACTTAGAGAATATTTTTTAGATTAATCTGACTATTGTACTGTTACAAGGGACTGGGAGAAGATATAGGAAGTTCTACTATTATTGCAGTAAGATAGAAGCTTGATCTATAGTGGCAGCCATGACCATGCTGAAAAATAGTTGTGTTAGAGATACATGGATTAGGTAGAACTTACAAGACCTGTTATTTGATTAGATGTTTGGGTGAACAAGAAAGACTTGCCAAAGATAACTCACAGATGTTTGGCATGAGAAACTTAAAAGCTCAATAAATCTTGCCTATTTTTAGCTGATTGCATAGTAGTTACAAGAAAAATGAGGACATATAATAAATCACCTCTACCCATACACCCATATCATGTAATTTGAAAGAATAAAAGATAAAACAAGCATACACATGAAGAAATCTAAACATTAAGTCAACAAACCAAAATTACTCTTTTTTCCTAGGTCATTTTATAAATCATAGTTTCCAAAACTATTTAGTGGAAGACTTGGATTATGGTGTCACTGACTGTAATCAGGGTGAATTTAGTCAAAACAAAGTGGCTTCACCTCTTGCAGATTCAGATTCCTTAACCATAAGGAAAAAAAAACGAGTTCCTGTCTGTGCATTATTACAAAACCTACCATCCTCAAACTGAACCAACAGTATGGAAATGTCACCAGTGGACACAGTTGTGTTCTTGCAGCAGTCACTGTCTGCCTCATAATTTGCACATTTGTAAGCCATTTCATCACCTAGAAGGAAGTAATAGTGGGATGGTGCTTGAAAGCAAGCCTAACTTTAAAATATGTTGTAACATTCTATTTAGAAAGCACTTACACATTTTACATGCAAAATATACTATTTAAATCATTTAATATAATTTGTCCAAATTTTTACTATAGCTTCCCATCTGTTTATGTTCTTCAATTATGAGACCATTGGTTTATAGATATTGAGATACTATATGTTAAGTAGATAAATAATCATATACAGTAAATCACCAGTTACAATGTTTCTTAAAATCTGTCATGACTTCCACTCAATTTGCTGCTATGATGGAACAGGAAGTACTTTCACATTTCCAAAATCACTGCATACCCTTTCCTTTTGCTCTGTTGTGGAGGCTCACTTTTGTTTCCGTCTCATTCACTCTTGTTCACTTCTTAAAATATTGCTAGATCTTTCTTGCCTCAGGACTGTGTGTAAGCTTCTCTTCCTCTCTGAGAAAACTCTACCCATTGTCTTCTCTTTGCTGCTTCTTCCCAGATATCTCGGTCTGAACATCACCTTTTTGATGGATGCCCTTGACTTTTTTTTTTTTTTTATTAAATCAGGTCCTCTCCTGTTAATTTCTTTTATAGAATCCTGGTAGTTTCTTTCATTGAATTCATTTTAGCTAATAATTTATGTATGCTTACCTTTTCAATTTTATCCACCAGCGATCATAACTGGTGTATTTATCGTTATGTTTCTAATGCTTACCATAGTGCTTGACACAATGTCTGGTGTATCTTAGACCCTCAAAACTCTTTGTTAGTTGCATTAACAAATAAATGATGTCCTTACATTGCTCCACATCACATAAACTGTGGAATCTGAGCTCTGAACTTTATCTGACTTCAGAGAGTACAACATTTGAATTATCTAAGCTTAACCTCAACGGATCTTGAGTCTCACATAAGATGATTCAAAAACATCTTTAAAAACTGAGAAAGCATAATGAAGAAAATATCCCTGAGGCAAAGTTTCAAAAAAAAAAAAGAATCTCTTTATCACAAGTAGCTCATCTTACCACATTTTAAACATTTTCCCATTTTTAAAAATGCTGAGCAAAATGCCACCACGTTATTCACACATATATATGTGACAGGTTTAAGTTATTTTTGTCTAGGTGTAAATTTAATTTAAAAGTCAGATATATCCAAGAGTCATTTTGCTGTTTACTTAAGAAAGGCTTTCAAAATTATATATATTTCATGTATTAATTTGTTCAAACTGAAGACACTTTTAAATACAGAGATTGTCATCTCCCACAAAATTGTGTGCAATTATTTGCATTTCATTATTTGAAATCTATCCAGGTTGTCAAAAAAAAAAGGAGTGAAACAGGTACTGAGATTGAGGATTAGAATACCTTCTAAGTGATGTATCTATGCTTTAAAGATACAATAAGCCTTATACAGTAGTTTATCTTGGATAGGGGGAATTGTATGATGTTGGAAGAATTTCACCATAGTCTTTTAAATAAATCGCTTTCCAGACTTTGACTCAGATGTGAGAAACTTCATTTTGAGCCTAAGGGGAATTTTTACAATTACTTCTTTCCAGTATTCTACAAGTAATTTTGCTTCCTTTATCCACACTGGTGTAACTGCAAAAAGAATTTTTCTTCTTCCTATTCTGCCATTGTATGCTGATTTAATATATCTTCTTAGTAATTACCTATATTTAACCTCATTTTTCTTTCCCTTCTTGCTTTAGTAAAGACCTCGATCTGAGCAAATTTTGTATTCTTTATTAGTATCAATCATTATATACAGCAAATAAAAATCCTTGGATCTTTATAAGTTGATGCTAAATGTACATTATTTTCCCATCAATTTTGGATACCAAACCTCTGCACTTCCATTAGGGGGGAAGTGCAGCACTTGATAGTCACCGGAGACAATGTCAGGCAAATACATTTATGCTCTGCCAACTTATTCTGGGATTGTTCATAATGCCTTCCATATTTTTCACCTTTTTGATAATTTATTCTAAAGTACATATGCAAACAGTGCTATAACCTTTGAAGTAGGAAATCTGTCTCTAGGTAATATTCCAATCCTGTCAGAGTCATCCAGCTAAGTGATATTGATGGGACTTTAATGATAGAAATTAATTACAAGGTTGACTTGTTTCTCACTATTGTGTGCCACTGTGTTGTCACATTGCTTTCAGCTTCAGTGCTCCCTGCCACTTGTCTCTCAAGTAAGTTCTGCTTGTAATTGAAGTGTGTGCATGTTTATCTCAGTTTGAACATATGTGTGTGGGGGAGAGAGAGTTCTATTCTGCTAGTCCCAGCTTGTGACGACTGTTCAACTCTTTAGATCACTTTTATTTGCCAACGTCTGTTACTTCAAGGAAGCATTTCATTGAAAGAGATATTTAAACTACTGAAAGCAGGTATTCTATAACTTTTGGTAGGCATTCATTAAACACAGTAAACCTAATATAATTTGTGTTAATTTTTAAAATATTACATTTATAGTATATTAAAATGGATCTACATTAAAGTACACAATATTGCTATAATTGATCTGTGGTCAGCAAAAAAGGTATTATAACACATTAGCTCTTAAAATGCAGAATATTGAATTATTCACAAGCAGGTTGGAGGGTTAAGAATGAACGAGAAAAGAAGGAAGATATAGATGCTGTAACAACATCTTGACAAAATGTTATAGGCCAATAAACCGAGTAGAAAATAATTGAAATCCAGGTGATGCCTTTTTACTGTAAACCAAGAAAGACAGAATCAGTGGAGAACAAAGTGGCAAAGAATCTTAGAGAACCTAAAATAAAAGAGATAGAAAGATGATAGGTAGGTAGATAGATATATAGACTATCAGATAGATATATAAAGTGGCTTTGATTATGATCCATGGTAAGAAATACATTTTACATCATAACCCAGTGTGTTCATGTGAACAGACTCATACACATATGCAAGTACACATAACATGTTTCAAAATAAATAATTACATCTATTATTTTTAAAATTAGTGGACTTCATTGTAGAGCAGTTTCAGGTGCCCAGCAACACTGACCAGGTAGCATGGAGAACTCCCAGTTATGCTGTCACTACACAGGTTTCAACCTTCCCAATTTCAACACTTTACTTCCCAGTGGTACATTTGTTATTATTAATGAACCCACAAGGATATAACAGTATTACTCAAACTCCAAAGTTTATATGAGAGATTAATTTGCATTGTATATTCTATGCATTTTTACAAATGGGTAGTACACTAATCTATTGTAGTATTTTACAGACTGGATTTGTTATACTAAAAATCCTCTGAACTCTGCCTACCCCTCCCTCCCTCCCCATTAACTCCTGATAAACACTATTCTCATTGTTTTGTCCACATTTTTTTTCTTTTCCAATACTATATTGTAGAAATCAGGCTATATGATGTCATTTTGGATTAACTTCTCATTAATTTTTAGCAATGAATAATATTCCACTGTACATCTAGCCAGATCCATGTGGTAGGAATATGCTTAGTTTTGTATTAAACTATCAAAGTATATTCCCGTGTAGCTGGACCATTTTGCTTTCCCACTGGCAATGAATGGGAGTTCTTGTTGGTCAACATCCTTGCTAGAATTTGATGGTGTTAGAGTTTAATATTTTTGGCATTCTATCAAATATGTAGTGGTACCACATTATTTTAATTTGCAACTCCCTAATGATATATTAAGTTGAACATCTTTTTATATTCATATTTGCCATCTTATATTTTCTCTTGTGAGGTGTAAGTGGGATCTTTTCCTCATTTTTTTAGAAACTTCTATTTAATGAGTACAAATTTCATAAGTACAACTTTGGGAATATAGTGATTCTTCCCCCTATACCCACCCTCCCACCTCCACCCCCATCCCAATTCCTCTTTCCGCTCCTATCCCATTCTTCATTAAGGTTCATTTATAATTAACTTTATATACAGAAGACCAACGCTTACAAGTAAAGATTTCAGCAATTTGCACCCACCCCTCCACGCAAAATATAAAGAACTGTTTGAGAACAAATTTTACAATTAATTCTCATAGTACAACTCATTAAGGGAAGAAGTCCTGCATGGAGAGTAACGCACAGTGACTCCTGTTGTTAATTTAACAATTAACACTGTTATGTATGATGTCAGTGATCACCCGAGGCTCTTGACATGGGCTGCCAAGGTTATGAAAGCATTTAGAGTCCACAATCTCTTTCAGTATTTAGACAGGGCCATAAGCAAAGTGGAAGTTCTCTCCTCCCTTCAGAGAAAAGTACATCCTTCTTTGATGGTCCCTTCTTTCCTCTAGGGTCTCACTCACAGTGATCTTTCATCTTTCATATAGGACCCTTTTTTCTTTTTCTTTTTTTTTTTTTTTTTTTGCCCCAGTGTCTTGGCTTTCCATGCCTGAAATGCTCTCATGGGCTTATCAGCCAGTCCAGAATGCCATAAGGGCTGATTCTGAGGTCAGAGTGCTGTTTAGGGCATTTGTCATTCTATGAGTCTGCTGTGTGGAATGCTTCCCATGTTGGAACATTTGCTACATTTTAATTCTATCTATTGTTATTACCAGAGACTTGTTCTTATGATCTCTTTAACACTTAATCCTATTTATATGATCAATTAAACACTTAATATGATCACTTTCACATTATTACCATCCAGCTTAATGGGATCTGGAATCCCATGGTAAGTTTTTAGCCTTACCCTTAGAAGTAAGTCCCCAGGAATGTATGCAGAACTATACTGCTCCCCACCTCTTATTCTCACTCATATTTTTCTGGGATCTATTTTCAATTAACTTTATACACATATGAATAATTCTATGTTAAGGAAAGATTTCAACCAATGATATTAAGAAGGAAAAAATAAAAATAAAAACCTGTTCCTTAACAATCAAGACAAGGACTGTTCAAGTGATTGCTTCTAATAGTGTTAATTTCATTTCTACATGTTTCCTTTTAGGTGCTATGTTAGTTATCACAGATCAGGGAGAACATATGGTATTTAACTCTTTGGGACTGACTTATTTCATTAAGTATTATGTTTTCTAGATTCATCCATTTTGTTGCAAATAACAGGATTTCATTTTATTTACCACTTTGTAATATTCATATTTTCCATCTTTATATTTTCTCGGGTGAGGTGCCTATATGGACTTTTCTTCATTTTTGTTTCTAAAGTATTTGTTTATTATTTGAAAGGCAGAGTTACAGGGAGGCAGAGGCAGAGAGAGAGAGAGAGAGAGAGAGAGAGAGAGAGGGTGGGAGAGAGAGAGAGAGAGAAAGGTCATCTATCTGCTGGCTGTCTTCCCAAATGGCTGCAATGGTTGGAGCTGGGCCAATCTGAAGCCAGAAGGTGAGAGCTTCTTCTGGATCCCCCATGTGGGTACAGGGACCCAAGGACCTGCTCCATCCTCCATTGTTTTCCCAGTCCATAGCAGAGAGCTGGATCTGAAGTGGAGCAGCCAGGACTGGAACTGGAACCCATATGGGATGCCAGCATTGAAAGCGATGGCTTTATCCTGTATGCCACAGTGCCAGCTCTTTTCCTTATGTCTAATGTAGGTTCATTTTGTCATTGTTCAGTTTAATGATTTCTTTGTATATATTGTATACAAGTCTTTTATCAGATGTGTCTTTTGCAAATGTTTTCACTTAATCTGTGGCTTATCATCTCATTTTTTTGACATCATCTTTGAAAATGTCAAAAGACAAATTTTTACTTAAAAGTGACTTAATGATTAATGTTTAGTAGCTTTTAAATTTAAGGAAGTTCAGCTTGTAAATTATTTACTTCATGAGTAGTGCTTCTTGATGTATCTAAAAAAGCCACTGCCATAGCCAACAATATCTGAGTTTTACTATAGTATAGTCAAGAAGTTTTATATTTTGCATTTTACGTTTGTGCCTGTGATTAATTTTGACTTAGCTTTTGAGAAGTTGTAAATTCTGTGTCTAGATCCACTTTTTAAACATGTGGATATTTATCGTCCCAGTCTTGTAGGAAAGACTATCTTTGTTTTGCTTCACTGTATTGCCTTTGCTCCTTTACCAAAGATCAGCTAATTAGATTTGTGTGGGTGTGTTTCTAAGCTCTATATTTTGTTCCATTCAGTATTTATTCTTTCACCAATATTATACTTTCATGATAAATGTAGGTTTATGGTATTTCTAGGAGTAGGGTAATGTCATTCCTTTGATTTTGTTCTCCTTGAATATTGCATAGAGTAATCTGGTCTTTTGCCTTTAATAAAAACTTTAGAATCAGTTTATAAAAACCTACCTGAAAACTCATTGGGATTTTTAACTGGATTGACTTGAATGTATAGATCAAACTGGGAGTAAATGACATCTTCACAGTATCATTATAATGGATCTCTTCCTATATTTATTATACAATTTATATCTTTCATCAACATTGTAGTTTTCCTCAGATAGATCTTGTACATATTTCTTTAGAATTATGCTTACCTATTTCATTCTGGGGGTACTAATATAAATGGTAATGTGCTTTAATTCCAAATCCATTTACTAATTGCTGGATTATATGAAATTAATTGCTTTTTTATTTGATCTTGCATCCTACTATCTTGCTAGGAAGCTTCTAGGTTCTCAGCACCAGGATTGATGTTGGCTATGAGATTTTTGCAGACATTCTCTATTAAACTGAAGAAGTTCCCTTCAATCCCTAGTTTGCTGAGAGCTCTTATCATGAATGGGTTTTGAATTTTGTCAAATGATTTTTCTGAATCTATTGATACGATCATGTGATTTTCCTTTTGTTAGCTTGTTGTGATATTTTGACTTAACAGCTATCCAGATATTAAACCAGGCTCACATATCTGGGATAAATCCTACTTGGTCATGATGTATATTTGTTGTATTTTATTGGTTAATATTTTAAGAAATTTTGCATCTTTGTCAATGACCAATATTGGTCAGTAGTTTATCTTTGATATTTTTGTCTCATTTTGGTATTAAGTTAAGAAGGAATTATTCTGCTTTTTTCTTCTGGAAGGGATCACAGAAAATTGGCATAATTTCTCCCTTAAATATTTGGTAAAATTCACCAATAAACCTACCTGAGTCTGATGCTTTCTGATTTGGAAGTTTATTCATTTTTGATTCAATTCTGTAAATATAAATAGGACTCTTCAATTTGCTTATTTTTATTTTGTACATTTTTTCCAATTTTTTCTTTCAAAGATTGGTGCATTATTTCTAGATTGCAAAGTGCAAAAATAAAGTTCTTCCTAAAATTTCCTTATTATCTTTTCAATGTCCATGGATCATATGCAAATATTCTTATATTTTTTATATTAACACTTCATGTCTTTGAACTTTTTTATGTAGCTCAGATGAAAATTTATTGGTTTTATTGACTTCTGAACATGTCAGCTTTTTCATTTTGTTGACTTTCTCTGTTGATTTCCTATATTCAATTTGATTGGTTTTTCCTTTATTTTTAAATTTTCTTTTGTTCTACTTAATTTGTGTTTAAGTTCCCTTTTCTCTTCAAGTTTCCTAGTGTGGAACCCAACATGGTTGATTTGCAACTTTTCTTTTCCAAGATATGAATTCAGTGCTATAAATTTCTACTTGACATTTAAGGTTATTGCTGTCATTAATTTTTACCAGATTTTTAAACTTTTATTTAGTAAATATAAATTTCCAAAGTACAGCTTGTGGATTACAATGGCTTTTTCTCCCTCCCCCATAACTTCCCTCCCACTCGCAACCCTCCCAATTATCTTTATATATATCAATTATCTTTATATACAAAAGATCAATTTAGTATGTATTAAGTAAAGATTTCAACAGTGAAATTTTTACCATAATTTATCATATTTGTTACTATTTTCTATTTGTTACCCATTTCCTTAATTCTCATTTTAGTCTTATATTACTCTATCTTTTGTAGCTTTAACTGAACATTTTATGGATTTAATTTTCTTTTATTCTTTTTTCTTAGATACCTGTTTCATTTAAGGCCTACAAACATCATGAATTTCAGATATATAGATCCTGAAACACAGTGATACTTCCCATTCTATCCTCCCTCTCACCCACAACCCCACCCTTCCTCCCCCTTCATCACTGATTCTTTCTTAATTTTTACAATTATCTACTTTAGTTGATTTTATACACATAAGATTAACACCACACTAAGTAAAGAGTTCAAAAAATAGTATGAAGAAAATAATACTGTTCCTCAACAATAGAGACAAGGGCTATTAAACAATCATCAGATATCAAAATGTTAATTTCAGTCCTATATATTATATTTTTGGTACTCTATTACTTACCCCAGATCTTTTTGGGACTGGTTTATTTCACTACGTATAATGGTTTCCAGTTGTATCCATTTTGTTGCAAAGTACATTCTTTTGTATTGTTGAGTGGTATTCCATAGTGTTTATATACCATAATTTCTTTTTTTAAAATTTATTTGACAGGTAGAGTTATAGACAGTGAGAGAGAGAGAGAAACAGAGAGAAAGGTCTTCCATCCATTGCTTTACTCCCCAATTGGCTGCTACAGCCAGTGCTGCACCGATCCTAAGCCAGGAGCCAGGTGCTTCTTCTTGGTCTCCCATACAGGTACAGGGTCCAAGCACCTGGGCCATCCTCCAGTGCCCTCCCAGGCCACAGCAGAGAGCTGGACTCAAAGAGGAGCAACTGGGACTAGAACCTGGCGCCCATATGGGATGCCAGAGCTGCAGGTAGAGGATTAACCAGGTGAGCTACAGCACCGACCCCCATAATTTCTTTATTCAGTCATCAGCTGATAGACACCTAGGTTGATTCCATATCTTAGCTAATGTGAATTGACTGCAATAAACAGATAACTCTTTCATATGCTGATTTCATTTCCCTTGGGTAAATTCCCAGAAGTAGGATTGCTGGGTCTTATGGTATATAGTGTATTTATTTACAATTTTCTGAGGGATCCCCATTCTGTGTTACACAGTGGCTATACTAGTTGACATTTGTACCATCAGTGGATTAGGATAGGTTAGGGTACGCTTTCCCCACATCCCTGCCAGCATTTATTGTTTGTTTATTTCTCTGTGAGTGCCATTTTAGCTGGGGTGAAGTGAAACCTCATTGCAGTTTTGATTTGCATTTCCTTGATGCCTAGTGATTTTGAATACTTTTTCATGTGTCTGTTGGCCATCTTTTGAAAAATGCCTGTTCAAGTCATTTGTCCATTTTCTAACTGGATTGTTTGTTTAGTTGTTGTTGATTTTCTTGAGCTCTTCATAGATTCTGGATATTTATCCTTTGTAAGTTTCATCATTTGCAAATATTTTCTCCTGTTCTGTTGATACCTGTTCACTTTACTATTTCCTTTGCAGTGCAGAAGCTTCTTAACTTTATGTAATCCCATTTGTCAATTTTGGCTTTGATTGCCTTGCTTCTGGGGTATTTTCCAAGAAGTTTTTGCCTATGACAATGTCTTGTATTTTTTCCTCATTGGTCTCCTCTAGTAATTTGATGATGTCAGGTTATAGATTTAGATCATAATCCATTTTGATTTGATTTTGTATGAGGTATAAGATAGGGGATTGTTTCATACTTCTGCACTTGGAGATCCAATTTTCCCATCATAATTTCTTAAAGAGTGTATTTTCTCCAGGGATCGATTTCAGCTCCTTCATCAAAGAACAGTTGGTTGTAGATATGTGGATTGATTTCTGGAATTTCTGTTTTGTTCCATTGGTCTACGTGTTTATTTTTGTGCCATTGCTAGACTCTTTTGATCCTAACTGCCCTGTTTTATGTCTTCAATCTTGTATGATGCTGCCTCTGGCTTTGTTTTTGTTATGTAAGATTTATTTAGATATTAGAGTCTCCTGTGTTTCCATATGAATTTAGCATAATTTATTCTAAATCTGAGAATGTTGGTATTTTGATTGGGATCACACTAATTCTGCAAATTGCTTTCAGTAATGTGTCAATATGATAGTAATTTTTCTAATACACAAAAATAATAGACTTTTCCATTTTTTTTGTTTTCTTACATTTATTCTTTAATGTTTTAATTTTCATCTTCTTGAAGGTGTGGAAAAAGAGCATGGATTACAATGCATATTCAGTGAAATAATTACAGAAAAACTCCTTAATTTGGAGAAAGAAAGGGATGTCCAAGTACATGAGGCACATAGAATTCCTAATAGATATGACCAGAAAAGATCTTCACCATGACACAGTGTAGTCAAACTTTCAAGAGCAAAACATAAAGAAAAGTTACTAAAGTGTGCATGAGATAAATGCCAGCTTACTTTCAGACACTCTTCAATCACATTTTCAGCTGATTTCTCATTGGAATATCTACAGGCTAGAAGAAAATGGAGAGACATACTCCAAATTTCAAAAGCTGTAAACTCAGAATACTTTATCTTGGAAAGCTCTCATTTATGAATGAATGTGAGATAAAGACCTTCCATAATAAACAGAAATTGAAGGAATTCATTATGACTTGTACAGACTTACCAAAGATACTAAGGACCAGAGAAAGCTAGGCATCATTATGAAAGAATGTGAAAGCAGAAATTCTCCCAGTAAAAATACAAAAGAAATTCAAAGCAAACAATAGGAATATGAAAAATGGCAGGGTAGTCATTAGCTATCAATAATAAACTTGAATATAAATGACCTAAATTTTTCAATTGAAAGATATGGACTAGCTAAATAGATTAAAAATCAAGACCCTTTCTTTTTGCTGCTTACAAGAAACAAAGCTCAACAACAAAGATACAGGCAGACTGAAAGTGAATTGATGGAAAATGATACTACATGCTAATGGAAAGCAAAAAAAAAAAAATAACAGGTGTAGCATTCCTAATCTCAGACAAAATAGAATTTAACACAAAAGTATTAAAAGAGACAAAGAAGGGCACCATGTAACCATGTAATGAGTACATGATCAATTCAATAGGAAGATGTGACTATACTAAATGTATACATAACCACTGTCAAGGTGCCAAATAAAATATGCATGTGAGATGGCACAGTGACCTGCAGGAAATCAAGATGTGTTTGCATCTTACACTTGTGTTTTGTAGAGTTCAATCATCTCTCTGTTATGATTTACTCTTAATCATGACATGAACATGCACCTATTTAGGGAAGAATGTAAATACAGAAGCAAAAAAATAAAACAAAGAATAATTGATCTAAAGATAGACATAGACTCCAATACAGGAATAATGGGGGATTTCAATATTTCAATTTCATCAATGGACAGATCAACTAGACAGAAAATAAGCCAAGAGACAACAGAGCTAATCTGCATTATGATCCAAGTGGACCTAACTAATATCTACAAAAACTTTCATCCCACAGTTGCAGAATTAATTCTTTGCATCAGTGCATGGAACTTTCTCTAGGGTAGACCATATGCTAGGCCACAAAGCAAAATCAGCAAATTAAAAAAAAATTGAAATCATACAATGCATCTTTTTTCACAACAATAGAATTAAGCTGGAAATTAACAACTCAAGAATCTCTAGAGCATATGCAAACATAGAGACTGAACAATATGCTCCTGGATGAACAGTGAGTCATAGAAGAAATTAAAAGAGAAATCAAAAAGTTTCTGGAAATGAATGAAGATGATAATACAACATATCAAAACTTGTGGGATACAGCAAAAACAATGTTAAGAGGGAAGTTTTTAGCAATTTAGTGCCTACATCAAGAAATTGGAAAGGCACCAATGTATGTGCTTTCATTGCATCTCAAGGATCTAAAAAAACAGCAACAAACCAAAACCAAAATTATTAGGAAAGAAACAATTAAAAAGAGGGAATAAATAAACTAAATTGAAAAGAAAGCAAAAAATCCAAAGATCAGTGAAATGAAGAGCTGGTTTTTTTTTTATCAAATAAACAAAAATGATACATCATTGGTCTACCTAACCAAAAAACAAAAGAGGCAGCAGCCTCAAATTAATATAAAAACAAAAATGATACATCATTGGTCTACCTAACCAAAAAACAAAAGAGGCAGCAGCCTCAAATTAATATAATCAGAGATGAAAAAAGAAAATGTAACAACAGATGCTGCAGAAATAGAGAATCATCAGGAATTACTACAAAGAGCTATTTGCTATCAAGTTGGAAATTGTAGAAGAAATGGATAAATTCCTAGACACACCCAATCTTCCAAAATTAATTCATGAAGATAGAGAACCTAAACAGATCAATAACCAAGACAGAGATTGAATCAGTAATGAAGACACTCTCAGCAAAGAAAAACTAGGACCAGATGGCTTCATTGCTGAACTCTAACAAACTTTTAAAGAACTAACTCCAATTCAGAACAATTGAAAGTCTGGGGATCCTCATAAATATAAGGCCAGCATCACCTTAATTTCTAAATTGAAAAAAAACTCAATAGAGAAAGAAAACCATAGACCAATATCCCTGATGCATATAGATACAAAAATCCTTAACAAAATATTAGCTAGTAGAATCCAACAACACATCAGAAAGATAATTCAGCTATACCAACTGGGATTTATCCCTGGTATGCAGGGATTGTTCAACATTTACAAGTCAATAAATGTCACATATCACATGAACAATCTGAGGAACAAAATCCATATGATAATCTCAATAAATGCAGAGAAAGCACTTGATAAAATACAACATACTTTCATGATGATAACCTTGTGCAAATTGGGTGTCAAAGGAACATTCCTTGACACAATCAAGGCAATTTATGACAAACCCAGAGCCAGCATCTTATTGAACAGAGAACTGTTGAAAGCATTTCCACTAATATCTGGTGCCAGATAAGGATGTCCACTTTCACCGTTTCTTTTCAATATAGTCCTGGAAATTTTAGCCAGAGCCATTAGGCAAGAAAAATAGATCAAAGGGATACAGACTGAAAGGGAGGAAGTCAACTTATCCATATTTGCAGATGACATGATTCTATATATACAGAAACCAAAAGACTCCACTAAGACTATTAGAGCTCATAAAATAGTTTGGCAAAGTGGCAGGATATAAAATTAACACACAAAAGTCAGTAGTCTTCATATATATGGATAATGCCAGGCTGAGAAAGAACTTCCCATTCTTAATCGCTACAGAAAGAAACTTAAATGCCTAGGATTACTTTTAACCAAGGAGATGAAAGATCTATACAATGAAAATTATCTGTTTAATTTTCTCAAATGTCTTTTTTTTCTTAATGTCATTAGTGATTGTTCTAAAGTTTGTGATGCAAATTGACAACTAATCCAATTTCACTTTCAAGTAGCACTAATCTGCCTCATAAACAATGAAATCACATTAACGCAACAGTATCTCCCTAGTTCTTCCTCTGCCCCTTGCATCATTTCTGTTATTAATTTCGCTTATAATTAAATACATGTAGTAATATCTATATACATAAGCATGTACATTTTACTGTCATTATTTTAAGCAAACTGTTTTTATTTAGAAGAATAAAGGTTAAGAAAAACAATTTTCTTTTATTTATTCTTTGATGCTCTTCCTTTCTTTATGGACCTCCAAGCTTCTGTCCTAAATATAATTCTACTTCCCTTTAAAAAAAATTCTTTTAATGTTTTCTGCAAGTCTTTGGGCAACACATTCTCTCAACTTCTGTTTGTGTGAAAAAGTCTTTATTCCTCCATTACTTTTGTAATTTTGACAAAATTACAAGATACAGAGTTCTGGCTTAGTGGATTGTTTTTCTCTCAAAACATTACATACTTCATCCCAGTTGCTTCCTTTCTGGTATGGCTTCTGACAAGTCAGGTGTAATACTTGTCTTTGCCCCACTGTAGGTAAGTAAGAGGTGTTTCCCACTGGCTTTTTTTAAGATTTCTTTTTCCTTATCTGGTATTTTCTTAAGTTTGGGTACAATATGCCTATGCATATTTATTTGTTTGTTCTTTTTTTTTATCCTGCTTGGTGTTCTCTGATCGTCTGTGAAGTGTGGTTTTATATCTAATGTTAATTTGGGGAAATTCTCAATCCTTATTGCTTCAAATATTGCTTACATCTCTTTTCCTCTTTCTGGGATTTCCTTTTTTTAGTAAAAATTTTTTTATTTGAAAGGCTGAGTGACAGAAAGCAAGATAAGGGATGGGGGTGGGGGGCAAACCTTCCATCTGCTGATTCATTTACCATACTGCTACCACTGCTGAGGTTGGACCAGGCCAAAGCCAGAAGCCTTGAACTTCATCTGGTTCTCCTACCTGGGTTGCAGATGCTCATTTATTCTCTTCAGAGAGTATCTTTTACCTTTTTGTAAATATGGTAATTTTTGATGAAAAGTGGGTAGAATGTACTGAGTGTAAGAAGCAGCAGCCTATAGGCATTTAATGACAAACTGGTGAAGAGTGGGAAGGAGTGAAAGCACTCTGCCCTTCTAGGATTGGTGAGCCTTTCAGGAATTTTTCTACTGCCTCTGAGTTTATTCTCCACTTTGTAGGACAAAAGACATGGAGGGATCTGGAATTCTGTATTTCCCTTTCCCTAAGTGAAAGGCTGTAAGGGGGCTGGAGCTGGAGTTGGGCACTTCCCTTCTGCAGGAGGAAGGCTAGAGCCAGCTGGATGTGGAAACTTCCGCTCTCCTAGGTCATTAGGCTCTGATAGGACCCCAGGTTGGTTTCTCCTGAGGGTTGGCCTTCTTAAGAACAGAATACCCTGTTCCTTCTCTGACAGTTCATTGCTGGGAGCATGAGGTTTTTTTCAGTTATTTACTATGAGCACTTGGTAGGGTTTGGAGAGATAAACCTCACAAAAGTGTGAGGATTTCCCTAAGACTGGGTGCACCTGGTGATTTGTTACTTAGAATAGTCCACATTGAGCTCCAACAATTTGTTCATTGCAGTTCAACTTTCCTGCCTCAGCACTATTCCCATAGAAGTTTCTGCCCCGGGAAGAGGTGAATTTCTGTATCTGCCTGTTTGCTGCTCCGATTTTGAGGCAGTGATTTACTCAATCTCCTTCCGTCTCAGGCAGATAAAAGAAGAGTTGCCAATAATTGGGTTTACTGAGCTTTTAAGCTGTTAGGATGGAGTGGTAGCTTCTGAGCTCCTTACATGCGAAACTGCCCTAGTTTTTCTAATTTATTCTGTTGATGCTAACAATTTGAAAAATTCAAACTAACATTTATCTTCACAGTTTACAAATGGGGAAACTTTTTTTAACAGCATATTTTATTTATTTATTTTTTATACTTAAGTACATTTATTGGTATATATATACTATTAAGTACATTTTAAAATTATCTGTGTTACAATTCAGCTCTCCCACTTACTATTTATGTCACCTCCATAATTCATTTTCTTTTTCTAACTTTTATTTAATAAATATAAATTTCCAAAGTACAGCTTATGGATTATAGTGGCTCCCCCCCCATAACTTCCTTCTCACCCGCAACCCTCCCATCTCCCACTCTTTCTCCCATTTCATTCACATCAAGATTCATTTTCAATTCTCTTTATATACAGAAGATTAGCTTAGCATATATTAAGTAAAGATTTCAACAGTTTGCATAGACACAGAAACACAAAGTGTAAAGTACTGTTTGAGTATTGGTTATAGGATTAATTTATATTGTACAACACATTAAGGACAGAGATCCTACATGGGGAGTAAGTGCACAGTGATTCCTGTTGTTGACTTAACAATTGACACTCTTGTTTATGGTGTCAATAATCACCCTAGGCTCTTGTCATGAGTTGCCAAGGCTATGGAAGCCTGTTGAGTTTACCAACTCCGATCTTATTTAGACAAGGTCATAGTCTAAGTGGAAGTTCTCTCCTCCCTTCAGAGAAAGGTACCTCCTTCTTTGATGGCCCCTTCTTTCTGGGATCTCATTCACAGAGATCTTTCATTTAGGTTTTTTTTTTTTTTCACTTTGTGTCATTTTCCCAAGGACAAATAGTGTGCTACTTGCAGACATCTGAACTCCCAGGGCCCTATATTTATTATTTTGGTACCTGGAAAAGAATCCAGGATTGAATTCTTTAAAAATCCAGATGTAAAGGTCCCACACTGTGACACAGTAGGTTAATCTTCCACCTGCGGTTCTGGCATCCCATATGGGCACTGGTTCGAGTCCCGGCTGCTCCTCTTCCAATCCAGTTCTCTGCTGTGGCCTGGGAAAGCAGTGGAAGATGGCCCAAGTTCTTGGGCCCCGGCACCTGTGTAGGAGACCTGGAGGAAGCTCCTGGCTTCTGACTTCAGATTGGCGCAGCTCTGGCCGTTGCGGCCACTGGGTGGTGAACCAGCAGATGGAAGACCTCTCTCTCTCTCTCTCTCTCTCTCTCTGTAACTCTACCTCTCAAATAAACAAATAAAATCTTTTAAAAAAATCCAGATTTGGAGCTGGCTTTTCTACTTTCAAATTTGCAAAAATACCTGAAGTTGTTACGAGACACAGGCAGGCCTTTAGTGTAGCAGTCAACAGATCAGATCTGATTCCCACATCCCACATCCGAATACCTGGCTTCAGCTCCTGGCTGCAGTTCTGAAGTCCAACTTCCTTCTGTAGCTCAAGTAATTGGTTCCTGCCACCTATGTGAGAGAACTGGATGGATTTCCCAGCTCCTGCTGTCGTCCTCCTCCAGCCCTGGCTATTGCGGGTATTTGGGATGTAAACCATGGAATGGAAGTGCGCTTTCTCTTTTTCTCTCTCTCCTTCTCCCTGCCTCTCAAATAAATGAATAAATAAAAAGAAAAAAAATTGAAAAGAACTGAGTAACAGCAATTTTTTATAAAATGTGTTATGTGATCTCAAACAGCTCATTTAACCTGTTTCTTACTGTACAGGTATCCACATCCCCACCTTGCCTAATCACAGCAGCCATCAAAGAGTTTATCTGTGTGTTCTATGATTTATGATGATAAGGGTTTTTTAAAAATTATTTATTTATTTATTTGAGAGGTAGAGTTACAGAGAGAAGGAGAGCAGAGAGAGAGGTCCTCCATCCTCTGGTTCACTCCTCAGCCAACCACAATGGCTGGGGCTGACCAATCTGAAGCCAGGAGCCAGGAGCTTCTTCTGGATTTCCCACATGAGTGGTCATGCACTTGGATCATCCTCTACTGCCCTCCTAGGCCATATCAGAGAGCTGGATCAGAAGCAGAGCAGCTGGGAGTTGAACTGATGCCCATAGGTGATGCAGGCACTGGTCTCTATGATGGCATGGTTTATGCTTTGCTAACTACATGTAATATTACTAGTTCAAGATACATACCCTTCTAACATCTTTGGTTGCTATAATTCAGTTTTCCTATTAATAGATTAATGTTCTGTCATTAAATTTGCTATAAATATCTGATATTATCATATAATCAATAATATTTTATAGATGTGAGAAAAATCTGTGAAGGTCATTATCTCATTGACTCAACACTAGGTATATAAAATATGCAGGCTATTTCTTATTGCTCCTTAATTATTGGTCATCTTGTCCAAGTTCTCATATCTCATACACATAGAGCTGGGGCTAAACCAAGCCTTCTCTGTGCTAAACTAGTGTTTATTATGTGATGTAGATGAAGAATGGATGTTAAGACAGCAAACTTGGAGACGCTTGGAGTTCAGTTCTATATTACAGTGAATCTCCCCTGACTGGTGGTATAATACAGGTGATTTTGCCATTTTAAACATCTTATGGCACCTCCTCAATTAATAGATTACTTTTCTATATATGACATTAGCTGAAAAATAAACAGCTTTGCTCTGACCCTTAAATATCTAGGGTCAAATTGTTTTTTACATGGAAAGCACATCACTTTTTATGGGTTAACATAAGTTTTCAATAAGATTCGCTTATTGATTATCAGAGAAATTTTTTCATTGATTTTAAGAGACATTGACCAATTGAGTAAATCAGTAAATTGATTTGGGGCACATTGACAATTTGAGTCAATTATCCCATGTTAATATCAATAGTATCAAAGTAAAAGTTTCTGAATTCCACAGGTTGGAGCTTAACTCACATCTGGTTTACTTCCACTTCTTACTTCCCACTTATTGATTGTGAGAGTCAGCTTTGCATTCACCATGACAGCTGCTATGCAAAGTTCTGGGGCTTTGAGAGAGCAGCAATAAAAGCAGAAGAGGAGCTGATACAATACAAGCCCAGGACTGTGTTTCTAGGCAGGGAATCTTTATCAGATCTTGAGGTCCCATTATATTGACCAACTCTCTCAATGTGTCTTCCCTGAGAGATTTCCCTGGATATGGGACTTTCTGGCCTAAAATTGGAAAAGTTCCAGGAAAACGTGGATTACTAGCCATCCTATATCCTAACCTTAAAGACAGATGTCTAAAATAGTTAGGAATATTTCATTTGACTTTGTTACAGTCCTGATATTTCAAAAATTCAATATTAGGGAAAATAAATAGGCTAACATAACTGAAGAACTTAAGGCGTTAAAATGAATTTATTCAAATTTATGTTTGGCCCCTAAATGTTATCTACTATAAGTTCAAAAGAAGTGGGACTTTTGTATAACTCATATAGAGGTATAAAAATCAAAATATTTTGGGTAATCAAGTACTTATACTTTAAATGAGGGAGGATATCCTTACCTGTCTTTCAAATGGAGAACTATGGGGCTGTATGGGTGAATGTAGCAGGAAAAATCACTAGAGGTGAGAGAAAGAGTAAGCAATAGCGTAAAACAGAAGTAGTGCTATGTTTAAAGATAAACATAACCTCGTTTGAAAAGTTTCTACAGTCAATATCCACCTTTAGTCAGTTAGGAAACCTTCGATAGGTATCACAGGTACCACTCCTATTGTGTTTCTAGCCTACTTTTCCCACTCTTTTATTTACTCTACAAATCCTAACTGCTAAGACATTGCTCCAAGTTTAGTAGCTTGTGTGTCAGTCAGTGTTTAAGCCTCTGAGGTTAGCAGTGCATAAGCAGACACAAAGTCCTTCCCTCGTAGAGTGTGTACTCTAGGGTGATGTGGGGATACAGGCAATCTGTATGTCATGTTGGCAACATTTGTAGCACATTAGAAGTTAGAAGTGCTTTAGAGGAAAGACACAATAGGGACAGAGCGTAGGACACAACACTGCAGCATGTTTTTGAAGATATTGCAGAGGAGAAGAAATTTAGTAACAAGCAAAAAAAGTATTCTTTTGAAATCAGTATGTACTAGCTGGGTATTATTTTTGGAGATATAATTTTTGTACATCCAGCAAATAGGTGCAACGAAAAATTTTTCTTCTAAATCAATAAATAATAAAACAGTTGGATACAGTTAAAAAAGGTTGACAGGAAAAGAATCAAATTTCTCAATGCTTGTAAGACTATATTACTACCACTTTATTTCATTTTTCTTTGCTTGGAATGAACCAGAGAAATACCAGAATCTTCACCGTGTCTATACCCTCAGGCACTGTATTTCATAAAGAAACCTCTATGAGTAAGCCAAAGCACAGCACATAAACTAGGGTTTCTCTTGACACAATTTATCTCATACTTTTGTTTCAGCAGAAACTAGACATTCTTCAAGCCATGTTAGAGAAACTTGCAGCCTGAGGCATTAAATTGCGTTGGACATAAAAGTCCTTATTCAAAAATAACACATTTAAATATTCTGCTGTAGTTGCATGAAATTTACTTATCAAAGAGGTGAATAGGTCTTACATCACTAACTCCCGATTTTCTTACACCTCATAAGCCACTGACAAACACAGTATTTTAAATGTGAAAGCCAGCATTTTTGTGTTTCAGATATGTAGCCCTATAATAATATCATCCTTTCAAAGTAAGAAAGTGTTTCATTGAGTAGAAGAGGCACTCCAGGATACTTCTTTGCAGTTAAAGTACATTTTTATTTTGCTAAATTTAATAGATGCTGATATTTACCATAGTTTTCATGGCATAAAAGCACCTGTTATCTGAAACAAAAACACCATTTTAAAAATACATAGAGGTTATTTAATGCTATAACTAGTACTCCAACAGTATTTTTTTCACTTTGTGTTGCTATATGGGGACAAACTGTTGAAATCTTTACTTAATATATACTAAACTGATCTTCTGTATATAAAGAGAATTGAAAATGAATCTTGATGTGAAAGGAAGGGGAGAGGGAGCGGGAAAGGGGAGGGTTGCGGGTGGGAGGGAAGTTATGGGAGGGGGGAAGCCATTGTAATCCATAAGCTGTACTTTGGAAATTTATATTCATTAAATAAAAGTTTAATAAGTGGAAAAAAAATACATAGAGGGCCTGGTGCTGTGGCATAGTGAGTAGGGCTGCTGCCTGCAGTGCCAGCATCCCATATGGGTACAGGTTCAAGTCCCGGCTGCTCCACTTCTGACCCAGCTCTCTGCTATGTCCTAGGAAAGCAGTGGATGATGTCCAGATCCTTGGGCTCCTGCACCCATGTGAGAGACCTGGAGGAAGCTCCTAGCTCCTCACTTCAGATCTACGCAGCTCTGGCCATTGTGGCCATTTGGGGAGTGAACCAGTGGAGGGAAGACCGCTGCCTCTGCCTCTCTGTAACTCTGCATTTCAAATAAATAGATAAAAATATCTTTTTCTAAAAACTAACAAACAAACAAACAAAAAAAAATGGAATAGTTACTTTTCCTGACTAATTTTGGCTACTGATGCTCTTGAGTGGCTGACACTGGTATGAAAGCAGTTGTGAAATATAACACAAATGCATGTGATGTAAATTGTAAGACAGTTTTAAATTAGCTTTTTATATGGAATAATACTAATGATTGATTATTTTGCAATTTGCAGGTAAAGTGCCTTGATTTTGAAAACTTCTTATTTCTTGAAAAGAGCAGAAACTTCTCAAGAAATAGATACTTGGGCCTCTTTCCTCATGAACATTAATCAGAAGTTCTGTCTATTGAATTCTCTACATCAAAGTTTGTTAAGCTGAAAGCTTCAGAACACTTGGGTGTAAAAGTCTGTAGGTTGAGCTTTTTACATTATTTGGTGGTTTTATTGTCATTTGGAGCTGACTGAATTGTGTCAGAGAGACCTGGGCTCGGGTTGCTTAAGCTTGAGTTTTTATTGCAGAACAAAATTGCTTAGTAAAATTATTATATCGGCATAACTGTTAATTCTCTTTAAAAAGTGTTGACTTGATGAAGTTGCTTTGCCCAACTCTCAATCTTGACTCTTAGCTAATAAGATAATTAAAAGAAGAAGTGTAAGCTCAAGAAAGCTAAATAACTAAAATAAATTTATTTTATGATCAAAAATTATCTCCTAGCTTAATGACTTTTTCTTTCAAAAATGAGGCAGAGGAGCTGTTGCAAATCCATGGACCTCACTGCATTCATGCCTCAGTAGCCCTTTACCATGATTACCTCAAAGTGGCTACATTTGGGTATTTGCAAAGATGGTGCCATGTACTCATGTAGCAAAAATATATTAACTTTTGTGTGTCAATCTACATAATACGTTTATATACTTTTTTTCTGGAGTAATACCTGGTTTTCTATGAGCCACTCCTGGCCTAGAATAATTAGAAAAAAACTTAGAAGAAAAACAATAAAAACACAGGAAGATGAGATGAGAGAGAGAGAGTGAGACAGAGAGGGAGAGAGAGAGGAACAGAATTTCCATCCACTGATTCACTCCTCAGATGCCTCCAATGGTTCCTTGACTGGGGTTGAAGCTGGGATTGAGAACCCTATCCAGGTCTTCCACAAGGGTGGAAGAGATTCAATTACTTGAGCCATCACGGCTGCATCTCTGGCTTCAGGAATTGAACCCAATATTAGAATATTGGAGGTGAGTATCTTAACCAGTAAGCAAAACACCCAAACTGAGATTAAACATCTTTGACTGGAAATAAATAACTGTTCATCAGGAAGTAGTAAGTGAACTTGCATACCGAGTCAAAATTTTAAATGTGATACCTGCCTCACTGTGAGGTATGCTTGGCTAAATATCAAGAAGAGAAAAAACAGTCCAATGTCCAGCATTCACTCATTCTTGAAATACTTCTCAATAACCCAGTATGTGCTTACAAATGGCAGAAAATTCATCCTTTTTCTTAAAGAGCTTATGATTAAGTCAGCAAATTACATTAACATGCATGTCTGTGTGTGCATGTGAATGGACAGACACATATATTATACATGCATACACATACCATACAGAAGCATATGATGTTATATAATATCAAATACAAAATTTTTTAATATGCATTACATAAATTCAAAATATGAATACAATTATAGGGGGTCATATCTACACAATAAGATATTTGAACTTTCCATGAATGTGGATTTTAGGAAGCATATAAAGAGAAAATTTTTTCAAAGGCTTTCTAAAATTTTTTAAAGATTTATTTTTATTTATTTAAAAGAGTTACAGAGAGAGGCAGAGACAGAGGGAGAGAGAGAGAGAGAGAGAGAGAGAGATCTTCCATCTACTGGTTCACTCTCCAAATGGCTGCAATGGCAGGAGATGGACCAATCTGAAGCCAGGAGCCTGAGCTTCTGGGTCTCCCAAGTGGGTGCAGGAGCCCAAGGACTTGGGCCATTTTCAACTGCTTTTCCAGGCAATAGCAGAGAGCTGGATCAGAAGAGGAGCCGCCAGGACTGGAACCAGCGCCCATATGGGATGCTGATGCTTCAGGTAGGGGCTTCAACCCTCTCTGCCACAGTGCCCCTAAAATACTTTTAAAAGTAATCTAAGAAAGATAAGGGGGATACTTTAATGGGTAAAACATTAAAAATCAAAACAAGCAGACAAGAGAACAGTATTAGAGATGGAAAGCAATGATAGCCTAGTGGCAACATCTAGATGGCTGGATACTTGTGCATTCGTAGTGGCTGATTGAAGACAACATGGGGTATGTGAGAAGGCACAGTCAGTAGAGGAAGTGCTTGTGAGGAAGAGGCAACACTTCAGACTCAATGTATATAGATACCTCTACCAGGCTGTTCTTAGAATGCACAGGTATTTAATGATGATTGTATATGCAAGTATGTGCTTTTTTGATTAGGGAGGGAGAATAAATGGGGACTATCAAAAATCACAAGTATTTTTCTGACTTTATTTTTTGTCTTTTTTATTTAAGGTATACTAACTTTGTGCATTTCATATATACAGATTAATAACATAGTGATTCTTCTCACCACACCCTCTCTCCCACTCACACTCCTACCTTTCTTCCCCCTCCCTCTCTTATCATTATTATTTTTTTACAATGAACTATTTTCAGTTAACTTTATATTCATGAAATTAACCCTATTCTAAGTACAGAGTTCAACAAGTAGTATGAAGGAAAAAAAAAAAAAACACTCAACAGTTGAGATAATGGCTGTTTAAAATAATTACATCTCAAAGTGTCAATTTCACTTCTATAGATTACTTTTTTTTTTTTTTTACAGGAAGAGTTAGACAGTGAGAGAGAGAGAGAGAGAGACAGAGAGAAAGGTCTTCCCTCCGTTGGTTCACCCCCCAAATGGCTACTACGGCCGGCGCACTATGCTGATCTGAAGCCAGGAGCCAGGTGCTTCCTCCTGGTCTCCCATGCAAGTGCAGGGCCCAAGGACTTGGGCCATCCTCCACTGCACTCGTGGGACACAGCAGAGAGCTGGACTGGAGGAGGGGCAACCGGGACAGAATCCGTCGCCCCAACCAGGACTAGAACCCGGTGTGCCCACGCCGCAGGTGGAGGATTAGCCTAGTGAGCCGCAGTGCCGGTCCTCTATAGATTACTTTTTAGGTACTCTGCTAGTTACCACTAATCAGGGAAAACATATTGGATTTGTCTTTTTGGTTATTTCACTTTCTGGCTTATTTCACTAAATATAATGGTTTTTATTTGCATCCATTTTGTTGCAAATGACAGGATTTCACTTTTTTTTTTTTTTTTACCACTATGTAGTACAGTCTTCAGTTGATGGAAATCTGGGTTGACTCAATATCTTATCTATTATGAATTGTGCTGCAAACAAATAAGTATACTGGAATTATTTACTAGCTATAACTATTAAATTCTAATTGAATCAATTTTCATAGCATTATTATCTTATTATATTCATGTTCCTATGACATTGTAGAAATATAAAGAAGTAAGAAGTCCAGGGTCCATATATGTTCAAAATCCATATTTACTAGCAGAATGAATAATTAGTTTATCCATCCTTGTTTCTCCAACTATTTAATGAATATTTTATTGAAAATATTGCAGATATTACTAACATTAGAAAATTTATTTCAAACTTTAAGGAAGAAACTTTTCTCAGCATGGGTAAGTACCTGTAGTTCATTGGCTAATTTTATGTTTTAATGTTAAATTTTTTCATATAAGCCTTGACTTTTCTCACAGTTACACCAATTTTAGCAAAAAAAGAAAAATAATAGTTGTGAGTTTTTTTTAGTTAGAAGATTTTAGGAGTGGCAACAGTTTATAATTACCTGTCTCTGCCAAGTGATATCCACAGAGTTAGGTAGAGGGAAACCAGAGATGGTGGGAAAACATTAAAAGTGGGTTGAGGGACAAGTGGTACACTGGGTTAAGCATCTGCTTAGGATGTTTGCATCACATATTGGAGTGCCTGGGTTGGAGAGCTGACTACTCTATGCTACCAATCAATGCATTTGGGAGTAAGCAGTTGATGTCCCAAGTACTTAGATTCTTGAGACCCAGGTGGAAGAGACCTGAATGAAATTCCTGGCTCCTTGATTCAGCCTGGCCTAGCCCTTGGCTGTTGCAATCATTTGGGCAGTAAATCAGCAAATGGAAGATTCTCTCTCTCTCTCTGTCTCTCTTTCTCTCTCTCTCTCTCTCTCCCTCTCTCTCTCTCTCCTTCTCCTCTCCCCCTACCTTTCTCTCTGTAACTCTTTAAATAAGTAAACCAAACTTTTAAAGAAAGGGTTGAATAAGAGAAAAAGAGTCAAATATATGATATAAAGTCAACAATGAAGATAAAAGGAGACTTGTGTGTGGAGTACAAGCAAGATTGTTGGAAAAGGATGATTGACAGTGAAGAACTGAAGTTTGGGATATGGCATAGTGTGACATTCGGCTCCCAATAAACAAAAGAATGACACATGACAAATGGAATATCTTGAAAATTCAGATTGATGAAATATTTTGCTGTAATTAAAAACAAAAAATGACATCTTTATTTCTTTCTTTGTGAATTGTTGAACTGTTGAAACATAATTTTTAAACCCAAGTCAATAAAGAGTTTTAAGCAATATATGCAATAAAAAGGGATGAATGGCTTTTATATTGAAAATATAAGCAACAAATAAATATATTTACATTTAGTATTAACATATAGACAATGGTCAAATATGCTGTCATTAACATT
This sequence comes from Lepus europaeus, assembly GCF_033115175.1. Lineage (NCBI taxonomy): Eukaryota > Metazoa > Chordata > Mammalia > Lagomorpha > Leporidae > Lepus > Lepus europaeus. Next base: position 112,902,153 of record NC_084829.1, read on the forward strand.
ATGCTTACCAACAGAACAAATATAATTGTGGAAAATATTAAAAATATAAAGAAAAACATTTGTGTATCTCAAATCAGACAGAAATCAATTGGTATGTCCAGAAGTTACTTGATGATTTCTCATCCATATGAGAATAACTAACGAAAGATGGGATACATTTTAGTTCTTCTTTTGATAGAGGTATTCACAATTACAGTATATAGTAGAGAACTCAGGAAGTTTAAAATATCAATATGAGTAGTAGATGAAGAAGAGAAAATAGTTTACAAATTTTAGAAAACAGTTTTATATTTAAAATATTTAGTCGCCTGTTATCCTTACATCAACACAGCACAACACATAACATGTAAATGCATCTCAGAATAAGCACAACACTGAATCATCTATCACTAGAGTTCATAGAGACCAACAGCATTGTGTCACCAGTTGTGACTAAATCAAAATGGCTACGTGGAACAACTAACCTCGAGGTACCTAGAATATCACTGTGGCTAGAAAAGAATATTTTCTCAGTCACCGTGGTTAGTACTTATCTAATGTTCACCATTGAAGGGAAATTGAAGATTATTATGCTCTATTTTACCATATTGGTAAATATTGACATTCAGTGTATTGTATATGTTATATGTTTTATATTATTTATTTTTGTACAGGATATTGGATAAATAATTCTTGATTATGTTTGTTCATTATTAAGAGTGCTGAATACTGTTTTACCATATACTATCCCAAATATATAAGGCATGGCTTTTATGCAGATTTAAATAATGTATAAATATACCAGAAAAGAGAAAAAGAGGAAGGCAGGGAAGGGAGGGAGGGAAAAAGGGAAGAAGGGAGGGAAGGAGAGAGAGAGAGAGGGAGAGAGATAATTTCACTAGGATACTCTCTGATTATTAAAGTACAGATTCCTTGGGTGGTCAGAATAGCGGGTAGGAGATCCACTGCCACATGCTCCCTGAGTGTGCTGCATTTCATACAGACAGTAGAATTTCTGAAGAGAAAGTGGAATCTATGAAGCAAGCTTACTAGGAGAGGTGGATTTTTAATGCAAGTCCTGATATGACCTTTATTTGGAGTCTCTGGTGGTTTTACCAGCTCATTTTTTTTTTTTGCCTTTGCTATCTACATACTTTCATTGTTTCTAAATGGTGTTGCTTATTAAATGTTTTTTGTATATGTTATCATTTTGCTTTAGCATTATGCCAACCTTGACAAGCTCAAAGATGCTTGAAGTTAGATCCCTGAGGAACAACAGTAGGCTGTTACAATCAGAAAAAAGGTAGATCAGGAGAATCTTTTGTGACTTAGTAAAATTTGATTAAAATCTTTCCTTAGCCATCCATATTGCTTATGTAAATGAGAATATCTTCTCCTTATATGTAACTTTATACATCTGGTATATGCAGTAGAAAATCAGACTGTTTTCTTTTATTAAAGAGACTTTTATGGTCATGATAGGCTTTTGATGAAGTTTTATTATTTATTCAAAAGTTACAATAATTAGTGAGATGTCAGTATAGTAAAATATATTTATCTGTGACTAATGTAGTCTTTAAAGATTGCTCATGTGATGTACTCAGAAAATTGCAATAATTTTGTCTAGTCTGAAAATTTAGCTTCAACTTGCAGGCATGTAGAGATAAAACAGTGGAAAGGGGCTGAGGCTTTATTTGCTTATATTGATATACACAAGAGGCTTCAAAAATTTCACAGTAAATGCACATTATCTTTTAATTTCATTTTCCACAGTGTTTTGAAATACCCTTATATATTGCAGGATACAGTAGCTTTGCATATTTGAAAGCAAACACCTCATGGCAAGTGGTTTGGGGATGGAATATCAGGAAATTTTATAGCTTTGCTATGCCTAAAATATTTAATTTGATCAGAACATTCACAAAGCACAAACAATGTTCACAGATCCAGAGCAAGAGAAGGATTGTAGTTCAATATGACATTGTCCTGGGAGGCAAGCAGGCTGATCTGATAATTCATGCTGTGTGCTTTTAAAACAATAGAAATACATTTTTCTATTCCTGGGGATGATTCAAATCCAACAACAAAAATGATATGTCCTTCACTTTTCATGTAAGTCATCCTCGACATAAATATATATATTAAAAAGGAATCATGTCCTAGAAAATTGTTTTACTAGGCATTGTCTCAAAGTGTAGCAGTAAATTGTGTATAGTATTATACGTATATACTAAGAATTATTCTTACTATTGAAAACATTTAGGTTCAGGAACCAACCGAATTGTAGAAACATATTTAATTAATACCCTTAGGGAACTGCATCTTTGGTTTGTTTTCTTGTCAGACTGTTCCGCTCCCTCTACCCCAATCTAAAAAAGTTCTATTTCCTGAACTTTAAAAAAATATTAGTGGAAATTTCTGAAAATACCATTCATATAATCCAAATTTGAAAATAGCACTACATCTCTGAAGTTACCTTAAATTGTCAGGTTTTGTTGTTGCTTATTATCTATTACACCTTATTGAAATAAAATGATGAGTGATAATGCTATACTGCAGTTTCTTTACCTTTTGTCTTATTCTACATTTTGTTATGTTTGCATAATATATAGTATTATCTCATTATTTCACTTTATTTTTTACTTACCTGTCTCCTTCTCTGGTCTATAAGATCCTAAACAGCCAAGAAACTGAGTAAGGTTGTCCAGGTTCAATGTTTTTAGTATCCGTAATCATGGCGGTGGATAACATAGGGGTTAATGTTATGAGACCAAATCAAAAAGACTTGTCCAAACTAAGTCTCAATGTATTGCCTGACATTCAAATTATAAGATAAAAAAAAAAAGCTTTTCATTCTGATGATACTTATTTTAAGAAAGGTAGCCCCTTAAGTGCATATCTTTTTCATGTGTTTGTTCAATTACACTAATGGTTCTATAAGATATTCAATAATCAAGCAAAAACTTTATTATTCTGGACATTAGATGTTGTGCTCTATAATTTTCCTTTAGAGTTAACAGAGACAGGAATTCCTTCATATGATGGTTTTATTCTCCATGTAGTCGTAGACTGCAAATTACTTCTGTCACCCATATTTTGTGAACCTTGTTGTTATCTGTTTACAGCCAATGATTTCTATACTGTTGTTCAAGTATATCAGCATCAGATGATTTTTAATATGATATGTGAGAACTTATTATTTAAATCTCACAAAGGATAATTTCAAAACAACAAATACCGATAAGGGTAGTTATCCCAGAAATGGTACAATCAATATGAATTTGCAGAAAATAAGCTATTAGTACGTTGTAGTGCAGATAGAGGATAAAAATCTTGGAGAGGGGGGTGAAAGTGCAAACATAAGTAAAGCCATCCACTAAAACATTGTAGGCCTGTGATTTTATAAGCAAAACAAAGTGTCATTAAAAAGTATTTAATGGATGCAGTACTTGTGGCATTACAAGTTATATTTTATACTGTATATATAAAACTTTTATCTCAAATATTTCAAAACTGAAAAGATTAAAAAAGCAAAATTGCTTCTGATCACATATGTTTATTAGAGACAGCTGGTTACAGAAAACTTGGATGATTCAAACTTATCTAAATTTTTCAAGTAGTTAAGCACAGGTGAGAATTGATGAAAGCTTAATGTTTGACTTTATTTATTTTCACATTTTATTTATTTATTTGAGAGGTGCAGTTACAGAGGAGAGACAGAGAAAAAATTCTTCCATCTGCTGGTTCAGTTCCTAAATGGCCACAATGGCCAGATTTAAGCCGATCCAAAGCCAAGAGCCAGGATCTTCTTTCAGGTCTCCCACTGAGATGCAGAGCTCCAAGCACTTAGAGCATCTTTCACTGCTTTCCCAGGCCATCAGCAGGAAGCTGGATCATTAGAAGAGCACTCAGGACATGAACTGGCGCTCCTATGGGATGTTGGCACTGTAGGCGGAGGCTTACCTTCCTATGTTTTGTTTTGTTTGTTAAAGATTTTATTTATTTATTATTTTTATTTATTTATTTGAAAGGCAGAAATACAGAGAGGAAGAGGCAGAGAGAGAGAGAGAGAGAGAGAGAGAGAGAGAGGTTTTTCAGTCACTGGTTCACTCCCCAGGTGGCCACAATGGCCAGAGCTGTGCCGATCTGAAGCCAGGAGTTTCTTCTAGGTCTCCCACGTGAGTGCAGGGGCCAAGGACTTGGGCCAAAGTGTACTGCTTTCCCAGGCCTTAGCAGAAAGCTGGATTGGAAGTGGAGCAGCAGGAACTCGAACAGGTGCCCATATGGGATTCCAGCATTGTAGGCGGTGGCTTTACCCACTATGCCACAGCGCCAGCATTTGTTACAACTGTCATAACAAAGAATCATAGACTCAGGATATTAAGCAACAAAAATTCTTTTCTCACAGTTCTGAAGTTCAAAAGTTCAAGATCAAGGTGTTGGGAGGACTTGTTCCTCCTTGCCTTCAAAGGAGCATCTGTCTGTATCTTCACATGGCCCTCCCTCTCCACTACTTTAAAGACGTTACTCTATATACAGTAACGCTATGAGGTATTGGAGAATAGAATTTTGGCATATCTTTTTGGAAGAGAGGCACAATTTCTCATAGTAACAATATTTAGTGATCATTTACGTATTATGTAATTTGTCACAGTAACTCCATTTGATAAATGCAATTTTGAGTATAGTTTTACTAAAGGAAAATAAGGCTTAAAAAGGATACTTATTATAATTAGTACAATATGACTAACAAATGGAAAAACTACATCATTTACCCAAGTAGCCTGATTCCAAAATACTTAGTTCTACAGCAAAATTAGCTCTTTGATTCAACACATAATCAACTTCGACAGGCAATCAATGAAGCAACATACAAACTAGCGTTTTGATTATGAGATTAAATACCTTTTAAATTCAATCTTCCAAAGTATATTTTCCAAATTTAATAGATTAAGTACAAAAATAGTATCTAAAAATAATAAATATCTATTGAAATATTCTTAATTATGAATTATTGGATCTGGCATTAGGGAGCAGCAGGTTAAACTACTGCTGTTGATGTGCCAAATTGAGTGCTGGCTGCTCTATTTCCGATTCAGCTCCCTGATGATGTGCCTGGGACACTTATCTCAAGGAACTGAGTTCACAAATCATTTCCATGTACAATTCAGTTTCTCCTTCACTCTCGTAATAAATACTATTGCCTTTTTTCCTGAGACAGAATTCAAAGATTTTATTTTCCTGATATATGAGGGAAGTAGCCTTAATATTGTTCTCATTGCCCTTTACTGTAACAAAAATACATTAGAAAGAGTAATTTAAAAACAATGCGACTTCGCTGTTCACAGTCTGGTGGCTTGGAAGTTCAAGACGACGATGGATATTTCAGGAGGACTTCCTGCATCATAGGTTTTACCTTGTGGCTGTGTCCTCATATTGTAAAAGGAGGATGCAATCTCCCCTAAGCCTCTTTATAAGAATATTAATCCAATTCATTAGGTCAGAACCCTCATGGCTTGATCACCTCCCCAAAGCTCCTCCTGAACAATCCTTGTCTTGACTGTTGAGAAAGGGTGGTTTGTTGTTGTTGTTGTTGTTGTTCGTACTATTTGTAGAACTCTCTACTTATTGTGGGGTTAATCTTAAGAGTATAAAGTTAACTAAACATAGATCTTTTTTAAAAAATGTGAATGGGAATAGGAGAGGGAGCAGGAAGAAGGGTGGGAGTGCCGGTGTGAGAGAGGGTAGAGTTGGACGAATCACTATGTTCCTAATTTTGTATATATGAAATGCATGACTTTTGTATACCTTAAACAAAAGGTTTCTAGGTGAAAAAAAAACACAAAAACAATCATGACAGTAGGGCCTAGGTGTGCATGAAGTTGGAAGAACATAGATATTGAAACCATAGTTTCATTCTGGTGATATCTTAGACAGAAATGAGGGTCATGTTATTGGAACTGGAAGAAAGGAAAGTTTGTTATGAGGTGGCAAATAAAGTGCCTCAAGTGTGTTCATATCCTGGTATTTTATGGAAGGTAGAACTCAGGAGCAATAAATTTGGATATTTAGCTGAGGATATTTCTAAACAAAGCTCTGAATGAAGGGCTTGTATTTCTTCTGATTGATTATACTGGAAAGTGAATGAAGACAAATGCATTGCAAATGGAGTTGTTAAGCAAAAAAGAAGCATAAATTAAAGATGTGTAAAGGTGTAAGGGTGTCCATATATTAAAATATGTGAAAGTATTTAGAAGGTAACACTAAGGATGCCTATTTGATGAGGAGAGTAGTCTCGGTGTGAAGTACAGACTTAACTATCTCAACAAAAACAAGAGTAGAGCTGAAATTATAGTAACAGAAACACTGCCAACTGGGATTTACAAGCACAGAGAAAATAGGACAAAATGTAGAAAGAGTATTGGACAGTTTACTTCCCATGGGATCAGGAGAAACAACCATTTAGCTGTGGACACACCATTCTTCAAGATGGATGAAAAAGGATCTGGAGGGTGATTTACACATCATGGGAACTACCAAACCCACCACAAGCTCAGAGAGCATGAACCTAGGGCTAGGGATATTTCTACTTCAGTTTCAAAAATGGAACCAGCACTTGGAGCTGCCCAGATCAATGGACACAGAACTCTCCTGAGGCAGAAATCAAAAGGCAGGATGGTACTCCAGGGAGTCCTGGGTATACTGCTCCCCAGTTAATCTGGAGAGAGTAAATCAAGAAAAAATGGGTTAAAAAGCTAAATGTAAATCTGAAACTTTGAAACTATTAAATGAAATCAAAAGGAACATGCTACAGAACATTTGAATGGGCATGGATTTTCTGGATCAAACCCCCAAAACACAAGAAACAATAAAGACCATACAAGTTAGATTTTATTAAATTAAGAAGCTTTAGCCCAGCAAAGGAAATGATTAACAGAATGAAGATTTAGGATCTATACATTGGAAAAGAGTTAATATCCAGAATGTATAAAGAACTCAAGGGGCCAGCACTGTGGTGTATCTGGTAAAGCTGCAGCCTGTAGTGCTGGCATCCCATATGGGCGCAGTTCCAGTCCTGGCTGCTCTGCTTCCCATCCAGCTCTCTGCTATGGCCTTGGAAAGGAGTAGAAGATGGCCCAAGTCCTTTTATCCCTGCACCCACATGGGAGACCTGGAAGAAGCTCCTGGCTCCTGGCTACAGATTGGCACAGCTCCAGCCGTTGTCGCCATCCGGGGAGTGAATCAGTGGATGGAGACTCTCTCTCTCTCTCTCTCTCTAATCAGTGGATGGAGACTCTCTCTCTCTCTCTCTCTCTCTCTCTCTCTCTGCCTCTGCCTCTCTTTAACTCTGCCTTTCCAAGAAATAAATAAATCTGTAAAAACAAAACGAACAAACAAAAAAACCTCAAACTCAAAAAATCAAGCAATCCAAGTATCCAATTAAAAATAAGCAATATGTGGCCAGCGCAGGGGCTCAACAGGCTAATCCTCCGCCTAGCAGCGCCGGCACACCGGGTTCTAGTCCCAGTCAGGGTGGCGGATTCTGTCCCGGTTGCCCCTCTTCCAGGCCAGCTCTCTGCTATGGCCCGGGAGTGCAGTGGAGGATGGCCCTAGTGCTTGGGCCCTGCACCCCATGGGACACCAGGAGAAGCACCTGGCTCCTGCCATCGGATCAGCGCAGTGCGCCGGCCGCAGCACACCGGCTGTGGCGGCCATTGGAGAGTGAACCAATGGCAAAGGAAGACCTTTCTCTCTGTCTCTCTCTCTCTCTCACTGTCCACTCTGTCAAAAAAAAAAAAAACATAAGCAATATGTCTAAATAGACATTTCTCAAAGGAAGACATACAAATGGGCAATAGATCCATGAAAAAATGATCAACAGCACTAATTAGCAGAGAAATTCAAATCAAAAGCACAATGAAATGTCACCTCACTCTGGTTAGATTGGCTATTATTAAAAAGACAAATATAGAAAGTGTTGATGTGAATATGGAGAAAAGAGAACTCTTGCTCACTGTTAGTAGGAATATAAGTTAGTATAGCCATTTTGCAAAACAGTATGGAGGTTCCTCAAAAAACTAAAAACAGAAAAACTACATGATTCAGAAATCCCATTCCTGGCCCATTCCTAGGTATAAATCTAAGTTAAATGAAGTTCCTTTGTTGATGAGACATTTGTACACTTACACTTACTGCACCACAATGGACAATAGCCAGGAAACAGAAACAACCTAAGCATACAATAACTGAGAATGGATAACAAAAATGAAGTACATGTATACAATGGAACACTATTCACACACACACACACACACACTCACACAAACACAAAACAAAAATGATACAAATAAACAAAAACAAAACCCCAAGAGATCTTTGGCCACAACGTGGATGGAACTGGGGGTCCTCATGTTAAGTTAAATAAGGCAAGCACAGAAAGACAAGTATCCCAGGATGTCATGCAAATGTGCATTCTATAAAATAGATTATATCATATAAGTTAAAAGTATAATGGTGACTACCAGAGGCTGGAGTAGGAAGTCGGAAGGGAGGGAATGATGAGGTTCATTGCTGGGTACTAAAGTAGAGCTAAGAGGAGTAAGAAATTCTAAGATTCTATTGCGCAGTAGGGTGACTATATATGGTTAGTGTACCATAAATTTCTCCATAACAGAAACTAGAAGATAGGATCTTAGATGTATCTATTATGAAGAAATGTTAGATGCTTGGAACTTACACAATGTATATATGTAATCAAACATCACAAAGCACTCTGTAAATATGTAAATTTTATGTCTATTAAAGATAAAATATAACATTTCCCAACTGTATTTACCTAGGAAAATGAAAAAGCACAATTGATTAATCAGTCACAATTCTTTATATTCACACTCATGCTCACATTAATGAAAATCAGTAAAATAAGTAGAAGGAAAAGAGTCTATTTCTGAAGAGGTAAACGACACATTTATCTGAAAATACTTTTCTTGCAAGAGGATATTGTATTCAATTTTTCTGTTTTTGTCATTAATAAATCACAAATATCTAAAATAGTGAATATATCTTTAAAATTGATTTCCTGATGGCTGCCATGTCCCAAAGATTATTAAAATGCTCACCAAACGTGTAAATAGTATATTTGATTTGTTTCAAGAGTAATGATTTTATAAGCCAGAATTGGAAAGTGAAATATAAAACAATATGGTAGGCATCATGGGGAGTGATTGGAGACAATCATTTAATCTTTCATTTCCCATAATCTAACCTGTACTACAGTCATGTTTTATGATTAACTATGGGTCTCATGGTGTGCCCTTAACAAATCCTTGAAAAATTAATAAAGAAGCCATATCAAATTTCCTAGAATGTAGTGATAGAAGAAACCATATAGATACAAAATCAGATTAGTTGAGTACCTTAGGCAGTACTCCAGAGTGTTTCTCACAGGTGGAATAGCTCTTTTCTGCTTTGATGTAACTCTGCTTTGACTTCAGTCCAAGGAGTTTCCTTAGTACAGAGTCCAATAAGAAAAAACAGTATTTTATAAAGAACATGAAAGTCTATAGGTCAATATTGAGGTTCTGATAAATATTAATTAAGGAATTCAGTTAATTATAAAACTAACATTAATAGAATGAATAAATGATTGCTATAACGGTCAAGACCATAAAGTAATTGAATTTCTCCTTTACAGACTATGAACGCTGGATCATGTAGACAGTCTTCAGTGAGTATTCTCTGACTCTTCAGTCTTTCTTTTCCAACAGGCTTTGTTCTTGAGCCACTTATGCACCCCTTGGTCCCATCTCATTCAGGATAAGAGAGGACTAGAGCTAGTTTAGAGGCAAACAGAACAGTTGAGCCAAAAAGACATCTTCCATGAACCACATCTATTGTTCTTGTTTTTGTCTCCCCAAAGTACAAAATCTCTTAGCTAACAGCTTATAGCTTAATTTTGCATCCCAGATTCCTATCCAAACTTTTAGTTCTGTATCAATTAGCCTCTAAATTTTCCAGTTGGGTTTCTTTCCCTCTTGCACTGACCTCAGTGCTATGCATCAAACTGGTCAGCTTACTATTGCAATCTTTTCTGACACTGGTTTCTATTATTATTATTTCTATTATAACAGAACTTCAATGGTTTGGTGTCTTGATAGGTCTGTATTGCTTGGTATTAAAGAATAAAAGAAAATCATGTTCATAGTCTAGATTTGCAGTTAAAGCAATAGTATTCCTCTGTGTTGAAATGCAAGGAAAATAAACATTTCTGGTTTAGGTTTTTTTTTTTTCTTTGCTAATTAGGAAGAAGCTCATTTAGAAAGATAATTGTCTTTTTGTCTTGGGATTCTGTTATACTGGATGACTGCCTAAATGCTAATATAGAAGAAGTAGACCAGAGGGGGCAGGAGTTTGAGGATGGATATTGGATTGATTCTGAGTTAATAGTAGAGCACTGTTTTCTTTAAGAAACAGTAGAATTAAAAGCTCTAAAAGTATTGCAATTTGAAATAATGAAGAAATTTTAGCATTAAATACTGAATGCCAATGCTCTTAAGAATAGTGACCAGTTCTCTATTTTTACTATTGAAAAATTTGGAGAAAAATTAAGAACAAATAAACTTAAAAAATAGAAATAGATTGAAAAAGTTAAAATAAGAAAAAATAATAGAACACAGAAAATAGTCCCATAGAGTAGGAATTTAGTGTATCAACAATTCATTTACTGTAAAATGTATTTGACACCTACCAGGTGCTGGGTGCACATGTGGGAGGGATTAAATCAGAATGAATTCTTTCTCTAACAAAAGTCATGACTTAGCAAACTAGTGAATGAATTTGTAAGTAGGGAAAGCACTACTTTCAGATGGTTGATCAAGTGTTCATTTTGCTGCCACAAGGCAAAATAATTCCAAGGTGATCATCAGCTAACTGTATAAGAGTGAAAACAGCTAAAATTTATAACTAGACCTTAGATGTAATGTTGATAGAACAGGATGGACAAGCCTAACATCTAGGGAGGTGAACTAAAGCATAATTAATTATTCTTTTTCCTGTATGATTTTGAAGTGATATTCTCTGGGGTAAATGAACAATGTGAGAACTTGGTATATTGTGACAACACTGTGGACCTTTGCTCCTATTTATTAGGTCTAAAGTCAAATTACATTGTCTGTGGTCTAAAGTATGTTTGATCTTATATGAAAGCTAGAATGTCTTAGTTGAAAGCAATTAGTTAGCGGGAACCAATGATTCACAATAATTTTTTTTGCAACTGAGATACAAAAAACACATTAGGTGTGGCAATATATAACAGAAATTCTTATTCCATAGACAGTACAAATTTGTGCATTGCTTTTAGTGTAACATTAATCCCCTCTACCTCTCACTTCTCTAAACTAAAAAAAGAAAATGGGGAAAATATGTATCTGATGTTTCCAACACTGTAATTTTGAATTTTGTAACCACTTTCATGATGAGGTCTGAAGACGAAGGAAGTTTTTATTATTGTGTTTCTTTTTATCATTTCCAACATAAACCATTATAAAAATCAAATAACTCTTTAGCCTCAACTAAGGCTTTGTATCTATCAATTTCCTTAAAATAATTTTATGATTTAGGATTTTACAGTACATATGAACAGAAAATAACATGAAATTATAGACTTCACTTCAATAGTAAATATCTCTCCACCAATTTTTTTTTTTCTTGACAGGCAGAGTGGACAGTAGAGAGAGAGACAGAGAGAAAGGTCTTCCTTTTTGCCGTTGGTTCAACCTCCAATGGCCGCCGCGGTAGGCACGCTGCGGCCGGCGCACCACACTGTTCCGATGGTAGGAGCCAGGTGCTTCTCCTGGTCTCCCATGGGGTGCAGGGCCCAAGAACTTGGGCCATCCTCCACTGCACTCCCTGGCCACAGCAGAGAGCTGGCCTGGAAGAGGGGCAACCGGGACAGGATCAGTGCCCCGACCGGGACTAGAACCCGGTCTGCCGGCGCCACGGGCGGAGGATTAGCCTAGTGAGCCGCGGCGCCGGCCTCCACCAATTTTTTCTATGTACAAGCTTTCCTTTTTTTTAAATGGTAAGAAGAAAGCAATAACTGGTTGCTAAACATGTCATGGAAGTTTCAGGAACAATTAATTTGGTAGCAGAAGAATATAGAATACATACATTTTTACTTCTTTTTTTTTTTTATCTATTCGGAAATATGAGAGAGCAGGAGAGAGGGTGAGGGCTGTCAGATTGTTAACAGTTCTGTTAGCTTACTTACCACATATGACCCACTGTTTTTGATAAGTCATTTTCAGTTAATTGCTAATTTGCCTCTAAATTATTTAGTGGTTTTGATTTTGATTCTGCAACACCTAGAGGCAATGATCTGTACTAGAAACTAACAGCCTGTAAAAACTTGATTTTAATAACAGTCTTGCTCTGGGAAGTTAAGTAATGAAAATCTTATAACTATAAATGTTAGGGAGGAGGAATGATATTCAAGAAGTATGTAAGACCTCTGAGTGTGGAATTTATTAAATGTGAACTAGTTCTAGATGAAAGCTGTCTGGGTATTTTTAATCCTAAATCTAACCATCAGTTGATGAAAATAGTATTTTCCAAAAGGCAACAAGAGAAAAGTGCTGTGACACAAGGGGTTAAGTTGCTGCTTGTGATGCCAACATCCCATATGAGCTCCAGTTCAAGTCCTAGCTGCACCACTTCCAGTCCAGCTCCCTGCTAATGCACATGAGAAAGCAGCAGAAGATGGTCCAAGTACTTGGGCCCCTAGCCTCTAGTACTTGGTGGAGTCCCAGAGTCTCTGGATTTAGCCTGACCCAACCCTGGCTGTTGTGGCCATTTGGGGAATGATCCAAGAGATGGAAGATTTTATCTGTGTTTTCCTTTCTTTCATTTTACCCTTCAGACAAATAAATAAATATTTTCAAAAGGAAACAAAACCCTAGGAGAGTTATACATAATTAGAAAAATACCATACACATAATTTAAATGAAAATAAGCTATTATTAGCTGCTTTTCTGTAAAGGTAGTACTTATCTATGAGGGAGAACTCTAGGTACATAAATGCTAGGCTCCAGATCAGAATGAACCTGGTGGAGTTGGTGTTGTGGCACAGCAGGTTAAGCTGCTGCCTGCAATACCACATCGGTTATGAGCAGCATTCAAGTCCTTGCTGCTCTATTTCCAGTCCACCCCCTTGTAATGTGCCTGGGAATGCTGCTGAAAATGGTCATGTACTTGGGCCCTGGTCATCCATGTGGGAGACCTAGAGAGAGTTCCAGTCTCCTGACTTTATCTTGGCCCAGCCCCAGATGTTTCTGCTGTTTGGAGAGTGCACAGCCAATGGAAGACCTCTTTCTTTCTGCCTCACCATCTCGCTCTCTGAAACTCTGCCTGTCAAATAAATAAATACATCTCTAAAAAAATAAACCTGGTTCATGTATATTCAATAAAATTTCTTTTAAAAAATAGTTCAATTTAATAGCATGATATATGTGAAATAATTATGAGCTAATAATTAATAAATGGATATTATGTGCCATGCTCTGTTCTTCGTACCATACAAGTAAATTCATTTAAGTCTCACAAAACATTATTGGTAGGTACTACTGTTATTTGTATTTGATAGAGGAAGAAACTGCAGCCATGATAGCCTATGTGCCAGAGCTGGCAATCCTATGCACCATCTTCTATCTATTTATATACATATGCATGAACCTATGAGGAAAACAATACCAAAGGGCCAGCACTGTGGTGTAGCAGGTAAAGCTGCCGCCTGCAGTGCCAGCATCCCAGATAGGTCCCGGTTTGAGACCTGGCTGCTCCATTTCCAATCCAGTTCTCTGCCATGGCCTGGGAAAGCAACAGAAGATGGCCCAAGTGCTTGGGCCCCTGCACCAGCATGTGAGACCAAGAAGAAGCTCCTGGCTCCTGGCTTCAGATCTGTCCAGCTCCAGCCTTTGTGGCCACTTGGGGAGCGAACCAGTGGATGGAAGATTTACTTCTCTCTCTCAGCCTTTGTCTCTGCCTCTCTGTAACTCTACATTTCAAATAAATAAATGTTTAAAAAATAAAAAAATTACTAAATGTTAATGAACTAAAAGTAACCTAACTCAAGATATTTAATATAAGAGTCGCAGATTATAGGAAGAAAATATAATTTCTTTTTGGACAGGCAGAGTTAGACAGTGAGAGAGAGAGAAAAACAGAGAAAGATCTTCCTTTTTCTGTTGGTTCATCCCCCAAATGGCTGCTACGGCTGGAGCTATGCTGATCCAAAGCCAGGACCAGGTGCTTCCTCCTGGTCTCCCATGTGGGCGCAGGGCCCAAGGACTTGGGCCATCCTCTCACTGCCTTCCCGGGCCACAGCAGAGAGCTGGACTGGAAGAGGAGCAACTGGGACGGAATCTGGTGCCCCAATCAGACTAGAACCTGGGGTGCTGGAGCCGCATGCAGAGGATTAGCCAAAAATATAATTTTTTAAAGATTTATTTTATTTATTTGAAAATAAGAGTTACTGAGAGAGGTAGAGACAGAGAGAGAGGTCTCCCATCTGCTGGTTCACTCCCCAGATGGTCACAACGGCCAGAGCTGCGCCAATCTGAAGCCAGGAGCCAGGAACTTCCTCCGGGTCTCCCACATGGGTGCAGGGGCCTAAGGACTTGGGCCATCTTCCACTGCTATCCCAGGCCATAGCAAAGAGCTGGATTGGAAGTGGAGCAGCCGACACTAGAACCGGCGCCCATATGGGATGCCAACGCTTCAGGCCAGGGCATTAACCCGCTGTACCACAGCGCCAGCACCAGAAAATATAACATTAATAGCAATGTTATAATCTAAGAGCAGGAACTGCAACATAGAGCTCAAAACTCGAAACTAGGAAAAGTTTACTTTTTTCTTCTTTGTTTCTCTTGAGTATTTTAATTCAATGCTTTGTTCTGAGGGTAGAATCAGAAAATGATTCAACCTCCCTGGTTTTCACCTTATGTGCTACTGCTTTACACACATGTGGCAATTTTGAAAATACGATGTTTTTTGATATTCCTAATTTGTTCCTAGTTATAAATGCATTACTTTGCTTTGCTTTGTGTTTGGAGATATACCTGTCATAGGAAATCTATATTACTTAACTGATTCAGCAGATTGGTGAATGCCAGGGGAATAAGAATAAGATGGTAGGAAGAATACAGAAACCATCTTTGGGAAGACAAGTCAGGTAACTAGGTAATTACTACATGATTTGTTAGGTCTAAAATGCAGTAGCATCTTTCAGGGGGACAAAGGAGGCAATAAGTAAGGAAATGAGATGAACTTTAGAGAAATAATTCATTTCACAGTCTGGAGAATGAGCTGAAATAGAAATGGTGTTGAGATACAGAAGTCAGTTAGGAGATACAAATAATAACAAAGGAAAGAGGTGTGAGTGATTAGGATAACATCACTGACAGAGGAGCTATTTGAATTTTTAGAATTCTATGTGGTAGTCAAATTTAGAAAGTCATTGAATACTGTGGAGTATTAATATCTCAGATGGGAAAACGGCAAGTTACAGGGAAGCAGTATTTTCATAGAAAAATTTTTACCTATTGAGATTGAGATAGCATAGGGTATCCAAGGATAAGACTTATGGATATATATTTGTTCTAGTGAAACCCTAAAGGGAAAGGGTCATCCTAAAAGGATAAGAGATGAACAATGATTGGTTCCTAAGAAGCAACAACCCATAAGGAAATGGGTAAACCAAAAGGCTTCAAATTTATTGAGGAGCATCCAAGAAAACTAGAAGAAAATCATGGATGTTAATGTGTAAACTACAAAATTAGTCCAAAAAAAAAAGTAGAAGAAAGTACTAGAATTAAGAGTTCTTGAGGTTCAAATTAGAATAACAACAAAAGCAACATCAAAAAATAATGAAATTACACCTTTTCCTTGTTTGGCCAGTATTTTCAAAATAAAATATTTATACATGACATACTATATAAATATTGCTTATAAGCAATCGTGTAACTTAAATAAAGGAATCACTGATGGTCGGCGCTGTGGCTCACTAGGCTAATCCTCCACCTGTGGCACCGGCATTCCGGGTTCTAGTCCCCGTCGGGACGCCAGATTCTGTCCCGGTTGCTCCTCTTCCAATCCAGCTCTCTGCTGTAACCCGGGAGGGCAGTGGAGGATGGGCCAAGTCCTTGGGCCCTGCATCCGCATGGGAGACCAGGAGGAGGCACCTGGCTCCTGGCTTCGGATCAGCATGGTGTGCCGGCTGCAGTGCGCCGGCCGCAGCGGCCATTGGGGGGTGAACCAACGGAAAAAAGGAAGACCTTTCTCTCTGTCTCTCTCTCTCACTGTCCACTCTGCCTGTCAAAAAAAAAAAAAAAAAGGAATCACTGATATACTTTTTTAGATGTATTTTTATTTATTTGAAAGGCAGAGTTACAGAGAGAGGAAAGACACACACACACACACAGAGAAAGAAATATATATATATATATATATATATATAGAGAGAGAGAGAGAGAGAGAGAGAGAGAGAGAGATCTTCCATCTACTTGTTCACTCTCCCAAATAGCTGCAATGTCTGAGGTTAGGCCAAGCCAAAGCCAGGAGCCTAGAGCTTCTTCTGGGTTTCCACAAGAAGGAATTTTAATATGAGAAACAGGTAAAAGTCAGCAGAGAAGCAAGATTTATGTGCACACCTAGCAAAGCATGCACTCAAGAAAGTTTGGGGCCATCTCTTTATATGAACTGCAGGCCTAGTGGATGGTGCCTTGGATGGAGTTTGATGGGATATTCACATTGGGTGTAGTTGTGGGTGCAGTGAGTACTCAATAATCCCTTGCCATTTCTTACTGAAAACTTCAAAGTGTCATGGGGTCACTTGCATGATGGAGTAGGTTGTCAGTTGTTGTAATTTTATTATGATGAACTTTTCATGAGTTAAAGGTCATCATAAGGATGCAGCCAGCAACCATGTCAGTTATTTTTGGCAGCTTTTCCACTGCATGGAAATGGGAATTTTGTTGGTGCCACTGGAGCTACAGCCCAAGTGGGACTGCAAGGAAGGACTAGATATCTCAACTTCTTCTAGGTAACTATCTACATCATTATTAAACCCTCAAACAAGACTTCTGTTCCTCAATGTTTATGTGAGGTTGATAGAGGAAGATACATTTTATGTAACTATGCTGTGTCAGGGTATCATCCTTGTCAAGCCAGGGAAGTGAATTCCCTTGCTAACTTATCTGAAGTTTCATCGTCAGTCATGAGTAATAGCTGGGGTCCCTGTATGACTATCATTTTTACATGAATTTGTAAAAGTCTAAAAGAAATCAATGTAACCATTAGAATGTGGATACATAGGCTGGAAAGGAGCAAGAATAAGAACCATGTCAGAGGAACCAGAGGAACCTTTTGCTGTTTCCTAGCTGGCAGAAGCCAAGGGACTTCCCTTCCCCAAATCATGGAGCCTCTTGTCTTGATCATATGTCTTTTTGATATCATCTGCCAAAAGCCCAATGTTGTTAAAATAATTGTATCAGATTTTGTTAATCACTGTACATATTCCACCTTGCTCTGCCACTAAGCCATCTAGGGCTTGTCTACTGTCTACGACCACTTTAGCTAGGGATTATAAAGGGGCCCAGTAGGCTTTCCAGATGGAGACATTAAATGTCCCTTAGTCTCCAGAAGAAACAGTCTTTATTGCAATTCCACCCATGGTTGATCATCCCCTGGGTTGTCTTTGAGGTCGTAGGACATTGGTTATAGGAACTGATATTATGAAGCTACTGTCTGGATTGCTGTTTCCCATATTGAAGTCCCCTTTCCTCTTCAGATTTGTTTCTATTATAAAGCATCTTTATGGAAAGTTAGTGCCCCATTGTCAGTTTCTTGAGTCTCTACCATATATCCAAAGCTGACTGCAGTAACTGGTACAAAGCAAGACTTGTACTTCAGGTGTTCTGGGTTTGGATATTCTCTGTTAGTATATATATTTTAGGGCCTCCACTTACTATCCCTAGGATAATACTTCCTAATGTTGTATTTCCTCCCCAGTTTTATCATAATTTATGAATCTTACAATTAATTTTTTCAACCCAACCACTAAGCAGGAAACCATATGGTCTTATCACTCTGAGTCCTCATGACTTTCTTAGTAGTTCAAATTGGGATCTGCTTGTGGGACTGCTATAGCTCCCACAACATATTGTTTGGGCTATTGAGCCACCAGAGAGTCAATATGGACTTATGCTTTGGCTGGGATTTGCTATTTTTCTTCAGGGATGCAACAAGTGGACAGGACAATGTGCAGGTCACCCAAAGTCAAGTTAGGAGATAGAGTCAGGGTCTGAAATTCCTCAGTAAATTTGATAGGGTCTTCCTAATACCTTCCTAGCTTTTGTTTGAAGTAGTTTGAAGTCATTTTTGGAAAAAAGGACACATATACTAATCGTCCCAGCATCTCTGTTGGCCACTTCTCACAAGGAACAAATGTTACTTGTAGAATATGGTAGCAGGCCCCATGATTAATTTCAGCTGAGATGCCCTCTAGGATAGGAGGAAATGTCACATTGTGGGGTGGAGTCAATGTGCTAAAAGGAGGTACAAAAAATCAGACTTGGAAGATAATGGGAACCCAATGGTTCATGGAGATAGTTATGATGAGATAAGCTAAATTTGAGGTGATTAAACCACTAAATAATGAGTCACACAACATATAAATCTGCTCTTCTGAATTTGGCTTCTCTAAGAAGGTATGGGAGTAACAGAGTCTATGGTTTCCCTTAGGGGTGAACAGTGCCAAGAAGGTCTGAACATAAAAAATTTCTAATGATTTTTGATATCTGTTTCAGAATAGGTCAAGTTGGAAGATAGTTTTAAAGCTGAAGGTCCCATTTGGCAGTCAGGTTTCCTTATTTTCTAACTTAAATTATGACCAGTGTTGCAAAAGAAAATTTGCTTTTTCTTGTTTAGAATATCTAGTCTAAAGGTATCCCAATTTTTAAGACGTCAACTCAGGGGTGAGTTCATGGGAATGGTTGGGAGCCTTTTCATGACTTAGGAAGGAAAGGAAAAGAATTGGTTCTGTGAGAGCCCTGTCAGTGGACCAAGTAGAATCTGGCTTCCCAGGTTCTTGATCAAGGTCTTCAACACTCCAGGCATCTTCAGAGACCTCCTTGTGGATTGTTCTGGACCTGATATCCCAGATCTCGAGTATGATCTGTGGCACCCAAGTTTCTTTAGACCCCTTCATTTTACCTCTGTGTCTAGCCCCTGAAGCTATCCAGGGTGATGCAGTGGGGAGCTACTGTGGTGTATGGGGTTGTATTAGGGAGGTTTTTAGGCCTCATTTTTTTTAACATTTAAGCAAGGTAGTAGCAAGCATGGCATATCAGATCCATCCTGTATTGGTTTGATATGACTGTAAATAGAATTTAGGAATTATTAATTGAACGAAGGGTAAAGCATTTTTCATTCACAGAATATCATGATAGGTTTGAATGAAGCATTCTTTAGTGCCTATCAGTCATGTTCTAAGGCCACATTCAGACCTCCTTTTTTTTTTTTTTTTTTTTTTTGGATAGGCAGAGTGGACAGTAAGAGAGAGATACAGAAAGAAAAGACCCTTTTTTTCCGTTGGTTCACCCTCCAATGGCCGCTGCACACTGCGGCCGGCGCACCACGCTGATCAGAAGCCAGGAGCCAGATGCTTCTCCTGGTCTCCCATGTGGGTGCAGGGCCCAAGGACCTGGGTCATCCTCCACTGCACTCCTGGGCCACAGTAGAGAGCTGGACTGGAAGAGGAGCAACCGGCACAGAATCTGGCGCCCCGATGGGGACTAGAACCTGGGGTGCCAGCGCTGCAGGTGGAGGATTAGCCTATTGAGCCGTGGCACTGGCAGACCTCTTATTCTAGGAGTAGGCATGAATATCAGGGCTGAAAACCTAAAAGAAATATAGGGGAAAACAGAACCTGAGAGTCAGTGGTGGTCAGGAGTCAGAGTCCCATAGGAGTTGGAGTCAGGCACATGAAAGTAGCCATATCACAATGGATTTTTCACAAATACAGTAAGCATTTTCATGGGTCAGATGATAACCCAACCTAATTACCATCAAGAAGCAGAGACATACTGCATTGGGACCATACCTCATTGGTAAGAGTCATAAAATATGCCAAGGGTTGCTCGCAAAGGAGCAAAGAGCCTGAAGCAAAAGAGATTAGACAATGCAGAATGTCCATGACCAGATGGTAATAGTAAAAAAGGATACTCTCTGGGTATTGCATGGCTTGAGAGCAAGTCCCAGCCACTCTTCATGAAGGGCCCATGGATGTCTAAAGTACAGATTGTTAAGTTAATGTCAGTAGAGAAGCAAGATCATTTGCAGATAAAATAAAATTACACACTCATGCTGGAGTGTGGTTATGCTCAATAGGGGCTGCATTCATGCTGCTGGCCAGGCCTTTATGTGAACTAGAGGCATATGGAGTGGTATCTGTGACCGAGTTTAATTAAATATTTGTAAGGGACAGAGTTTGAAGCAGGACTCGAGCACTACTTATTTCACTGTCTTTGGAAAATTCAGACATGCTCTGGTATTAACAGCACTATGGGAGTAGTTGTGTCAGTCGTAGTAATTTTCTGATAAAATCTTAAATGAGTTAAAAGTCATCAATCTCATTAACAATAGTTACAAAAAATTAAGTACCTTGAAATAAATTTAACCAAGGATGTCAAAAACCTCTACAATGAAAATTAGAAAACATTAAATAAAGAAATATAAGAAGACATTATAAATGGAAAAATCTTCGTGTTCATGTATTGGAAGAATCAATATCATCAAAATCTCCATACTACTGAAAGCAATATACAGACTCAATGTGATCCCAATTGAAATACCAAGGACACTCCTCTCAGATCTAGAGAAATGTTGCTAAAATTTATATGGAAATGTAAGCGACCCTAAGTAGCTAAAGCAATCAAACAATAAAAACAAAGCTGAAGGCATCACAATACAAGACATATTACAGTGCAGTTATAATCAAAACATCCTGGTACTGGTACAAAAAACAACTGTAGACCAATGCAAGAGAATAGAAACTCCAGAAATCAATCTATGCATCAACAACCAACTTATCTTTGAGAAAGGGGATAAAATCAGTCCCTGGAGCAAGGTCATTCTCCTTAACAAATGGTGCTGGGAAAACTGGATTGCCACATGCAGAAGTAGGAAACTAGACCCCTACCTTACACCTTACACAAAAATCCACTTAGAATGTGTTTAAGACCTAAATCTATGACACGATATCATCAAATAGAGAGCATTGGAGAAACTCTGCAAGACATTGTCATATGCAGAGACTCCTTTGAAAAGACTCAGAAATAGGCAACCAAAGCCAAAATTGACAAATGGGATTACATCAAGCTAAGAAGCTTTTGCACTGCAAAAGAAACACTCAGAAAAGTGAAGAGATAACAGATAGAATAGTTAGAATAGATAGAATAGCTAGAAGAGATAGAATAACAGATAGAAGGATTAACATCCAGAATCTATAAAGAGCTCAAGAAATTCAACCAACAACAAAACAAACAATCGAGTTGAGAAATGAGCAAAGGACTTGAACAGGCATTTTTCAAAAGAGGAAATTCAAATAGCCAATAGACACTTGAAAAAAGTTGGTCAGGATCACTAGCCATCAGGGAAATGCAAATCAAAACCACAATGAGGTTTCACCTATTCCAGTTAGAATGGCTCTCATACAGAAAGCAACAACCAACAAATGCTGGCGAGGATATGGGGAACAAGATACCCTAGTCCACCATTGGTGGCAACATGATCTGGTTCAGCCACTGTGGAAAACAGTATGGAGATACCTCAGAAAGCTGAATATAGACCAGCCATACGATCCAGCTGTACTGCTCATGGGAATTTATCCTAACCAAATGAAATCAGCATATGAAAGAATTACCTGTACCCCCATGTTCAATGCAGAACAATTAACAGCAGCTAAGATATGGAATCAACCCAGCAGTCCATCAGCTGCTGACTGGATGAAGAAATTGTGATAAATATGCACTATAGAGTAGGACTCAGCTGTGAAAAAAATGAAATCCTGTGTTTTTCAACAAAAATGGATGCAACTGGAAGCCATTATACTTACTGAAATAAGCCAGTCGCAAAAAGCCAGATATAATGTTTTCCCAGATCTGAGATAATTAATAGAGTACATAACATGTAATGTATTGGAGTAGAATGGATATTTTGTGATTCAATGATTGTTTACACCCCTTGTCTCTTCTGTTGAGGAACATTGTTTTTTTTTTTTTTTTTTTTTTTCATATTATTTGTTGAACTCTTTTATTTAATCTAGGGTTAATTGTATGATAACTAAGTAAATTTTAAGTATATCTTTGTAAAAATTAAGAGTTGGGGGGCTGGCGCCATGGCTCACTTGGTTAATCCTCCACCTGCGGTACCAGCATCCCATATGGGCACCAGGTTCTAGTCCTGGTTGTTCCTCTTCCAGTCCAGCTCTCTGCTGTGGCCCGGGAAGGCAGTGGAGGATGGCCTAAGTGCTTGGGCACTTGCACCCTCGTGGGAGACCAGGAGGAGGCACCTGGCTCTTGGCTTCGGATCAGCGTAGCTCCGGCTGTAGCAGCCATTTTGGGGGTGAACCAAGGAAAGGAAGACCTTTCTCTCTGTCTCTCTCTCTCTCTGTCTCTCTCTCTGTCTCTCTCTCTCTCTCTCTTTCACTCTCTGTCAAATAAATAAATAAAAATAATAAAAAAAATTAAGAGTGGGAATTGGAGAGGGAGGGTGAAGAAAGGTTGAAGTGTGGGTGGGATGGAGGGTAGGGTAGGCAGTATTACTATGTTCCTAAATCTGTATTTATGAAATAAATGGAAAATAAAATGTGTATACTTAAATAAAATTAAATAGTAAGAAATTGCAGAAGCCACAATTTTCTGCTGCATGGGAAGTGGAGGTGTGTGTGTGTGGTACAGGTGGTACTGCAGCCCAGTTGGGGCATCAGGGAGATGCTGAAAACCTCAGCTCTTCTTTGCTAGATACTTTCCTGCCTATGTAACAAATGAAAACTCAATGAGGCACAGTTGGATTCTGCATGTTCTTGAGATGTCTTTATTTATATAACTGTTGTTGCATCTATACAGCCTGTTTGCTACTCTTCTGAATAAGGAATGTGTTAATATGTTAAAAGGATGGTCATAGGAGGCCTATATATAAGTTTCAAAATAGGAGTTGTTTTGGCCCACAAAGATGGAGAAATCTGTCTTCAAGATAGTGTTGCTATTTGCTTCATAAGTTGACACTTCAGAATTTACACATGGATTGTTATGAGACAGGTTAAGATAAATCTACCCCCTCTTAGAGACAAGCTGGCTCATGGCATGTTGACATGTGAAGGCCAAATCCTGTACCAAGAGGTATTTACTGCAGTGAAAACTTCCAAGGCTGATCACATTATAAAGGTGTACAAGGCACTCTTCTCTGCTGACCCACGACTTTCATACATACTTTAGTTTTTAAAGTTATAGAGTGACCTCAAAGGGTAAAACATTATCTTTTATTGGAAAGCAATTTCACTAGCTATTTAACCCAACTACATTTCTGTCAATAATTCTAACACCATAAACTTTTCATTTCTTCAGTACTGAGTTAATAGGTGCAACTTTTTATTGAAATTATATAAAAAAAGATTTTCTGCTAAAAATAGCTTCAGGGCAGGTGTTGTGGCACAGTGATTAAAATGCCATTTGGGATATCCACATACGATATTGGAGTGCATGAGTTCTAGTCCCACTTCAATTCCAATGCAGTTTCCTGTTGATGTGCACCCTGGGAGGTACCAGTGATAGTGCAAGTATTTAGGTCCCTGCCAAACATGTGTGAGACTTGGATGAAGTCCTAGGTTCCTGATTTCAGGCTGGCTCAGACACAGATGTTTATGAGCATTTGGGGAATTTACCAAATGGTATAAGTTCTCACTTTCTTAGTCTTTCTTTGTCACTCTGCTTTTCAAATAAATAAATAGAACTTAAAAAATAGACTTGAAGTTAGATGGTGTCTTCTAATTATTTGAAGATAAACCTTCTCTTGGGGCTGGTGCCGTGGCTCACTTGGTTAATCCTCCACCTGTGGCACCAGCATTCCATTTGGGTGCCAGGTTCTAGTCCCGGTTGCTCCTCTTTCAGTCCAGCTCTCTGCTGTGGCCCTGGAGGGCAGTGGAAAATGGCCCAAGTGCTTGGGCCCTGCACCCACATGCGAGACCAGGAGGAAGCACCTGGCTCCTGGCTTCAGATCGGCATAGCTCCAGCCGTAGCGGTCATTTGGGGGGTGAACCAACGGAAGGAAGACATTTCTCTCTGTTTCTCTCTCTCACTGTTTATATCTCAAACAAACAAACAAACAAACAAAAAAACCAAAAAACCTTCTCTTTCCCATGGAATCAGTGGTCTTTTTGTTTTCCTTCCTTCTTTTCCTCCCTCTCTCTCTCTCTCTCTCTCTCCCTCTCTCTCTCATTTCACTGTGACTTGTAACCATTAACCCTGACAATTTATCTTGAGTGTTTGAGCCACTTGTTGTAAGAGAGATCCAGCACGGTGTTATAAAAAGATTGAGGAATAAAAACAAATCCATAATTCTCATTGAAAAATAATTCATATATATCTTGGGCACTACTAAATGTGGAATAATTGATATAACTATGTGCATCATAGTATGAGGGTATCTCAAGAAGTTCAAGATAGTGGCCAGCCTATTTTTAGAAAGCTTTTATTTAATAAATATAAATTTCATAGGTACAGCTTAGAAATATAGTGGTTCTTCCCCCCAATATTTGCCCTCCCATCCCCACTCCTGTTCCACCTCCTACTCCATTCTCACATCTCATTCTTCATTAAGATTCACTGTTTTTTTTTTTTTTTTGGACAGGCAGAGTGGACAGTGAGAGAAAGAGAGAGACAGAGAGAGGTCTTCCTTTTTTCCATTGGTTCACCCCCTAATGGCCGCTAATTTTCTTTATATACAGAAGATCAACTCTATACTAAGTAAAGATTTCAACGGTTTGCACCCACACAGACGCACAAAGTATAAAGTGCTGTTTGAAGATAAGTTTTACCGTTAATTCTCATAGTATAACGCATTAAGGGCAGAGGTCCTACATGGGGAGCAAGTGCCCAGTGACTCCTGATGTTGAGTTAACAAATTGACACTCTTATTTATGACATCAGTGATCACCCGAGGCTTTTGTCATGAGCTGCCAAGTCTATGGGAGCCTTTTGAGTCCACAAACACCATCAGTATTTAGACAGGGCTATAATCAAAGTAGAAGTTCTCTCCTCCATTTAGAGAAAGGTACCTCCTTCTTTGATGGAGGGGTCAACATTTTTAATAGGTAAAGCCATTGCCTGCAACACTGGCATCCCAAATGGACTCTGGTTTGAGACATGGCTGCTCCACTTTCAATCTAGCTTGTTTATGTGCCTGGAAAAGCAGCTAAAATTGTCCAAATCCTTGGGATACTGGGCCCACATGGAGCCCATGCAGAAGTTCTTGGCTCCTGGCTTTGATCTGGCCCAGCCTTGGCAGTTACAGCCATTTAAGGAGTGAACCAGCAAATGGAAGATCTCTCTCTCTCTCTCTCTCTTTCTCTCTCTCTCTGTCTGTTTGTGTCTTTCCCTCTATTTCTGTAACTCTGCCTTTCATATAAATAAAATAAATCATTTTATAAAATAAGTTTATTATAAAATGGTATTAAAATAATTTTGGTATAATTTATTTTGGTATAATTTCTAAATCCATGCATCGTTGTTTTCACATACACATTTTCCATGAACTTTTTGAAGACCTTGCCTAACAACAGTGCTCTGTTCACCACAGGGTAGTAATCCTGATAACAGTTCTCCCAATAATCTCTCATGTTGGAATTTATTATGAGAAGATGAAAATTTATAATTTAAAGTAGTATTACAACATAATTAAGAATAAAATCATTTTCAACTTTCCCTAATGACATGCCTAGTCTCAAAACACACTCAAATGTCACTGAAGAACCTAATATATCTGAATTTGCCAAGGTCCCAAGATCTTAACAAATTATCTTGAAGTCACATTTGAATGAGTGAACAGCTGGATTATGCTAGTATTCAAATCAAATGAGTTTGCTAGAATTTTTCTTGGCTTTTAAACCATTTTTCTTTCCTCTCACCCATAGTTATTTTACAGCTTTTCTGAAGCCTCCTCTTTTCCATGGTTTGAATTTAGAACATTTATATAATACCTTTCTCATAGAGAATCTTAATCAAACATGTGAAGAATGTTCATTTATTTGTTTTTAAGCATTTATTTATTTGAAAGCTAGAAAGAGAGAGTAAGTGCCCCCATGAATGCATCACTCCCCAAATATTTGCAACAGCTGAAATTTGACCTGTCCAAAGTTGGGATCTGGGAACTCAATCCAGGTCTTTCATGTGGGTGGCATGGACTAAAGGACATTAGCTATCACTTGCTGTTTCCCAGGATTCATTAGCAGGTAGTTAGCAACAGAGCAGAGACTGGCAACCAAGCCTTCTGGAGTCCTGTGCAGTAATCTTAACCTCTGTGACAAATGCCTGTCCCCAAAGTTCTTTCATTACAGATAGAAGTAAAAGCATGTTTTCATCTCTGCTCCTGGTGAATTAAAATTTCAGTCTAAAGACACATGAGAATTTACATGGATAGACTCTAAAAATAAGTTTTTTATTCTAATTCCCTTGACCACATCAAGATATTTGAATATTATTCTTTGGCTTTTTGTTCATGAACTTCAAATATATTTGGAAACTGATAGAATGGATTATTGATATGTATTGTGTGAACTGAAATTTAGATTACCCTGAACTTTTATTTTTTTTAAATGGAGGTGCTAGTATAAGTTACAGAAAAATATCTGTGAATCTAAAGCAATATTATATATATTTATATTATATGAAGGCAAACACAATATAATCAACATAATCCTGTAAAATACCTAATTAAAGAGGTAATTTAGAAAAGGCTTCCTGTAATAAACCCACAGTACCCTGTAAGGGTCTCATACTTTACCCTTAATTTTATTATGTAGATGCTATGATATACACAAATTAGCTAATAATGGAATTTCTTTGATTCATTTTAGATAAATCTATATGTTTTTCAATGGGACCTCAGCAAAGCACCATTATTACTTTATTTAATACTACTTTTGCCTACTTGAGCTTAACAAACAAATCTAATGGTACGAAAGAATTTAATTTCAGAGCTGAATGATAATTTGTTAGGCACTGTTAATTCACATAATTCAAAGTTAATTATGTTTGCAATATTATGAGTGTGGTAATTTTGTTCTGTTGAGCTATGGTTTTTATGAAATTTTATATTCTGATTAAGCAAATCCGATTGACAAGAATATATCACAAATTGTATATTTACAGGCAATGTTTTGTGTGTACATGTGTGTGTCTAATCAGAATCATATTTTAGACTAATTCAGTCATACTTGGTAGACTGTGTCGCTTTCAAGAAGGCTTGTATAGCATTCCTCAGTGTATGTTCTTTTCCACTGGAAGTGGTTATTTCTCCATTATAAAGTGAGCAAGATCAGCATTAGCCTCTTTTCTAGAACAATGTGAATAATAATATGTATATATCTTAAATTCGGTAGTCACAGATTTTAGGGTGAGGTCTTCTTTTGACATAACACAAAATAAACCAATAAAATGAAATATTGGAGACCAATATTTGTTATTGAAAATTCAGTAGTGTCAACTTCACATATGAAGGACAGCACCATCTGGGTTTCAAAAATATTTAATGTGGTGGTATTCAGGATAAAGATAATTAAAATATTAATATTTTCTGTTTACTTAAAGGAATACAATGCAATTTATTCCCCAGTTTTAGTTGGGGTTAATTAAGTTACAATTTGATCCATGTCACAAGTTACATATATCATATTTCCATCAAGCTGAAGCTGTGTAAGATTTCTTGTTCATAAAACACAATATTCAGGGACCAATCTGTCAGTACCTTGCAGTGTTTTACAAAAATATCTACATTTTTCCTTACAGATGTCAAAATGGTATACCATTATTTGCAGGTTTTTTTTTTTAAAGATGTACATTCATACTATGAAGTTGTTAAAAAAAACTGTTGCAAATAAACTATAATATATATATAAATATAAAGAAAAATACATTGCAAAAGTATGTAGGATTTTTGTGTTTTTTTTGTTTTTTTTTTAATTTTTTTCTTTTTTTATTTTTGACAGGCAGAGTGGACAGTGAAAGAGAGAGAGAGACAGAGAGAAAGGTCTTCCTTTTTTGCCGTTGGTTCACCCTCCAATGGCTGCCGCAGCCGGCGCACTGCGGCCGGCGCACCGCGCTAATCCGGTGGCAGGAGCCAGGTGCCTCTCCTGGTCTCCCATGGGGTGCAGGGCTCAAGCACCTGGGCCATCCTCCAGTGCACTCCCTGGCCACAGCAGAGAGCTGGCCTGGAAGAGGGGCAACTGGGACAGAATCCGGCGCCCCAACCGGGACTAGAACCCGGTGTGCCGGCGCCGCTAGGCGGAGGATTAGCCTATTGAGCCGCGGCGCCGGCCAGGATTTTTGTTTTGTTTTATAGTGTTCTATAAAGTACAGACAAATCCTAAGTGAGGGAAACACTATTCCCTATGACAACCAGTGAATCACTACAGCTTTAACATCGCAGTGCTTCAAGGAAGCTGGACACTGGTTTCCTCAGAAAGAGAATGGAAGAGGAACATCCCATTCAGATTTTTTTTCCATAAGTATGTTTTCTTCAGGAATGGTTGCTGATGTCAAGTCTCCATTAAGTATATTTCTTGAACAGTGAACAGGTATATCAGACTGTGTCCAAGTAGTTTCTTCTAGTCACTAGGAGGGTGGGTGAAGTGTAGACACTGGTCCTTTTATACAGTGGCTACTTTTTGAACTTCAAGAACCAGGGTAGCTGGCAGAATGTTTCTCCATTTGAACAGGAGAAAGTGACACAGGAGAAACTGAAGGTAATGAATGGACTAGTTGAAAGGTCTCATGTTTAAACTTGGCATTGGCTATTGTCACAGATTCCTTGAGTGTTGTGATCAGTGTGTGCCACTTAGCACTAAGAACAGAGGAGTTTTCACTCCTATTCTTCATGCTGGGAGATGAGTGATTTCTTATTGTCAACACTCTTGGATGGTATGAACTTGGTGCATTAAGATGTCACAGAACAGGGGAATTTCAGACATTTGGGTTTTCAGGGATTCACTGATTTCATTTACTTCTTTTTTCTGTTTTAGTTCCAGTGTCAAACCTGTTTTGGAGCTCTGGGAGCAGCCAGCTCCCTCTGTCTTTCAGGGGCATTCACCGCTTCCATGTAGAAATGCTGCTGTCTTGGAATGATTAACTCCATTCTTGTATTGTCTGCTGAGTGGATTTTCTTCCCCCACAAACTGCCAACTTTACATCTTTCCTTTGCTACTTTTGTAAACATCATCTTTAGGATCTTAGTAGGATAAGATCCCTTTATCTAAAACAAACCAAGGAGACTGCTAACCTGTGAGATAATTGGTCTACATGGGGTAGGTACACAGCCTGGGGCAGCCTCTGTGATCCCTTCTTAGGATGCCCTCAGCCCTCACTATTCCTATTCCAGGAAGCTGGAATAGGAGCAGAGCTGGGACTCAAATCCAGGCACTCCGATATTGCAAGATAGTGCCCAGAGCAGAGACTTAACAAAAGGCCCACCCTAGGCAAATGTTAAATAGCAATGCTGTCTCATGATAATGTTCATTCTGGGAGGCAGCCCTGCTACAGTACTTGGGTTTTTGACATTAAGAAACTCAGATGAAATTTCAGGTCCATGGGTTCCTGGCTTCATCCTGATCCATCCCCCAGTGTTGCAGGCATTTAGGGGAGTATAACAGTCAATGAAATCTCTCTCTGTGTGTGTGTTTAATAAAAGTAAATTAATTAATTAAAATTAAGAGTAATAACGATGGAAACTAATACTTTTGGTAAGCCATAGACAGTGACATAAGGGACACTGTCTCAGTTTTCAGAAAACATTGGGGGCAGCCTAACATATCAATTAGATAACCCTATCACAAAAGTTTGGAAATTTGTTGACATATCACCAGGTTTAAGTGAGCAAAGACATTTTTTAAAAGATCTTTTAAATTCAGAATAGTTTTAAATTTACAAAACAAAAATCATAGAGCTGTGCAGAGTTCCCATATACCCCACATAGAACTTTCCCTATTATTAACATCTTATATTAATATATTTGTCACAATCCATAAACCGTACTCTATGTCCCCTATTTTCTTTTCTGTGTTTTTTAAAGATTTATTTATTTTATTTGAAAAGGCAAGAGTTACAGAGAGGGAGAGGGTGAAAGAGATCTTTCATCCACTGGTTCATTCCCCAAATGGCCACAATGGCTGGAGCTAGGCCAGAGTGAAGCCAGGAGCTCAGAGCTTCTTCCAGGTCTGCCATGTGGGTGGAGGGGACCAAGGACGTGGGTCATCGTCATCTTCTTCTGCTTTCCCAGGCTCGTTGGCAAGGAGCTGGATCTGAAGCGTAGCAACTGGGAATCAAGGGAACTGGGATGCTGGAGCTGCAGGTGGCAGCTTACTGCTATGCCACCATGCTGGCCTCCCCTATTTTCCTTAATCCTAACTCCCACTATGTCTCCTCCCATTCATATTGAGAGAGTTCTTTGATTTTTTTTTTGCTTTGTTTTGTTTTGTTTTTACTATCAATGTGTGAGAGAGCATATATTTGTCTCTCTGAGTCTGATATAGTTCACTTAAAATGATGTCATTTGTAGCAAAATATACAACAAATGGAACAAAGCTACTTCATGATGTGTTAAATATGAGAAATAAGTGAAACATAA
This sequence comes from Lepus europaeus, assembly GCF_033115175.1. NCBI lineage: Eukaryota > Metazoa > Chordata > Mammalia > Lagomorpha > Leporidae > Lepus > Lepus europaeus. The sequence goes on from NC_084829.1 coordinate 112,933,080, forward strand.
AGAACACGTCCTAGACAGTAAGTTTACTATAGGTCCAAAATTTTGCATATTATTACCTTGATCCTTTAATGGAATTCAGAGAATGGCTTATAAATTGCAGGTTAATTCTTCAACTCTCTTTATTAAATCAGAGAACCATTTATGAAGAGAACAGGCAATTTTTGAAGCAGTTGGGCCCCTTCATTGATTTCATTGCAATTATTAAAACTCTGAATACTGCCGGCACCACGGCTCAATAGGCTAATCCTCCACCTATTGCGGTGCCGGCACACAGGGTTCTAGTCCTGGTCGGGGTGCTGGATTCTGTCCCAGTTGCCCATCTTCCAGGCCAGCTCTCTGCTGTGGTCCGGGAGTGCAGTGGAGGATGGCCCAAGTGCTTGGGCCCTGCACTCACATGGGAGACCAGGAGAAGCACCTGGCTCCTGGCTTCGGATCAGCACGGTGCGCTGGCCACAGTGCGCCAGCTGCAACGGCCATTGGATGGTGAACCAACGGTAAAGGAAGACCTTTCTCTCTGTCTCTCTCTCTCATTGTCCACTCTGCCTGTAAAACAAAACAAAACAAAACAAAACAAAAACAAAACAAAACAAAACAAACAAAAAAAAAAACCTCTGAATACCTAGGTGTCCCATGTCACAGCTGCAATAAGTTAACAACTTTTGTAAATGTTACTTTTAGCTGAATGATGAAAACAGTTATTTTTACTTCAAGGAATCTCATCAACAAAATACAATAAAATTCAGTTACACACTTTCTTTTTATAAACTGTGAACCACTCTAATATTATGTTAAAAATTTAATGTGTTGTGCCTAGTGCTGTGGCACAGTAGGCTAAGCCTCCAGCATCCCAATAGGTGCCAATTTATGTCCCAGCTGCTCCTCTTCTGATCCAGCTCTCTATTATGGCCTGGGAAAACTGTAGAAGATGGCGGCAAGTCCTTGGGCCCCTGCACCTATGTAGGAGACCCAGAAGAAGCTCTTGGCTTCTGGCTTGTGATCAGCTCAGCTATGGCTGTTTCAGCCAATTGGTGAGTGAACCAGCAGATGCGAGACCTCTCTCTCTGTCTCCCTCTCTCTGTCTGTAATTCTACCTCTCAAATACATAAAATCTTTTTAAAGATGCAATGTGTTTATTAAAATTAGTTGGTTTTGTTTTTTTCTATGAATGCTCACTTTTTCCTGTTTGTCTTAACAAAGGACAAAACAAATCTGCTTCATAAAAAAATTAACACTTTTCTTGATGAAATGTTATTCTTATTATTTTTTTTTTTAATTTTTGACAAGCAGAGTGGACAGTGAGAGAGAGACAGAGAGAAAGGTCTTCCTTTGCCGTTGGTTCACCCTCCAATGGACACCACGGCTGGCGTGCTGCGGCCGGCGTACCACGCTGATCTGATGGCAGGAGCCAGGTGCTTCTCCTGGTCTCCCAGTGGGTGCAAGGTCCAAGGACTTGGGCCATCCTCCACTGCACTCCCTGGCCACAGCAGAGAGCTGGCCTGGAAGAGGGGCAACTGGGATAGAATCCGGCGCCCCGACCAGGACTAGAACCTGCTGTGCCGGCGCCGCTAGGCGGAGGATTAGCCTATTGAGCCATGGTGCCAGCCAAAATGTTATTCTTTATTTTGGTTTATTATCTGAGGATTTGCCTGCTATTCATTAGATCTAGAAAACTGCATTCTGGGTTTTAATTTGGATATTTTCCACATTTGTTAAATTGCTTGAATGTTAGAGAAAGATGTTCAAGTAAGACTTTGGTAATTGAAAAATATCTACAGAAGAACAAGTTCACTTGTGAGTCCTACATTCCTGAAGTCCTAAATTCTTGGAGCCCCAGACAGACACCCCTCCCCAAGACAATTGGCCTCATCTCCTTGACCTTGATTGTCTTGGTCATAAAACATAGGGCTTCTGCACTACACAGAAACAGCCAGTGGGCCCAATACTGAGTTCTTGGACCTGTTTCCACTAATAAGCCTTATACTTTGCTGCAGAAAGCATGCTGCAGTGGTCTAATTTTTCTATTTGAAAGGGTAAATTCTCCAGTTCATGATCAAATGCAATTCCTTATAAAATATCACATCTCTCCTAGTTGTCTTTTGGAATAAAAATGAAGATTCTGTTAAGTATTTAAAAGATATCCATGAGTGGCTGCTGCTGAGAAAGGATGTTGAAGATAATAAAAATTCAAATACGAATTAGTAAAGTAAGAGTACTTTGGATAAAAAGAACTATTATCTGAACTATAGGATGAGGGATGTGAAATGGACCTTGCTATTTAATTCAACTTAGGCTTTTGCAGATTTCAAACCAAAATATCCTTACTGGTTGACTTGCAAAACTAACTACACAGCTAGGTAGCTAGAGCAAGGCCTTGAATTTCCATGGTTCTTAATTCATTTCTGTGTCTTCCTGTAGTATCTGAATCCCTTTTCTCCATGAAATTATGGTACTTAATGTACTACTTAATGTACAAAATAATTTGCTTTGGACAATACATTAAGCTTGACATCATTTTATAGAAATGAAATGACAGTTTCTAATGGACTGAAAATGTCTCAGTCATCAATCTACTTATACAAACCAGGCAGTGTATATACACACCAGAAGAATGGTTAGACCATGGTTGCCAGATTTTTCTAGGGGTCCTACTTGTAAAAACAAGTTGTATTTTCCAGTGATTTGCTTAGAGTTAGAAATCTTAGGGTCAGTAGTGAGAATTACTTAATCAACAAAGAAATTTTGGGGAGTTGGGTATTTGGCCTAGCAGGTAAGCTGTGAGTTTGGATGTCTGCATCCCATATCAGGGTGTCTGGGTTTAAACCTTGGCTCTGCTCTCAGTTCCAGTTTCCTGTTGATGTGCACCCTTGAAGGCAGCTGGTGATGGTTCAGATAGTTGGTTCCCTGATGTGCAAGTAGAAGACCTGAATTGAGTTCAGAGCTCTTGGCTTCACTGTGGGTGAGCCGGAAGCTTTGTTGTCATTTGGAGGGTGCACCAATGAAAAAGAACTCTCTGTCCTTCTGCCTCTCAAATATGTAAATACATAAATAATTTAAATATATTTTTGGTTGATTTGATTCTTTTTTTTCAACTTTTATTTAATAAATATAAATTTTCAAAGTACTACTTTTGGATTATAGCAGCTTTTCCCCCTACAACCTCCCTCCACCCACAACCATTCCATCTCCCACTCCCTTTCCCATCCCATTCTTCATCAAGATTCATTTTCAATTATCTTTAAATACAGAAGATGAACTTAGTATATACTAAGTAAAGGTTTCAACAGACTGCATCCACACAGACACACAAAGTATAGAGTACTATTTGAGTAGCAGTTTTACTGTAATTCACATAATGGTAGAGCTAGAAACATGCCAGGGGATCCCAAATTAATCCCATCAAGGTGGCATGTACCAGTGCATTCTTACTAATGAAAGTGATCAGCTTAAGTTCATAATTGATCATAATGATAGGATTAAGTGTCAAAGGGATCACATAAACAAGACTAGTATCTGCTAATAATAACTGAGAGAATTAAAAAGGAGAGAATGCTCCAACATGGGAAGCAGAATACACAGAAGACTCAGAATGGCAAAAGCCCTAAGAAGCGCTCTGGCCTCAGAATCAGCCCTTATGTCATTCAGATCTGGATAAAAAGCCCATGAAAATTTCTCAGGCATGGAAAGCCAAGACACTGTGGAAAAAAAAATGATCTAAATGAAAGATCTCTGTGAGTGAGATCCCAGTGGAAAGAATGGGCCACCAAAGAAGGAGGTACCTTTCTCTAAAGGGAGGAGAGAACTTCCACTTTGACTATGGCCTTGTCTAAATAAGATTGGAGTTTGTGAACTCAAGAGGCTTCCATAGCATCGGCAGCTCATGACAAGAGCCTCGGGTGATTACTGATGCCATAAACAAGAGTGTCAATTGTTAAATCAACAACAGGAGTCACTATGCACTTACTCCCCATGTAGGATCTCTGTCCTTAATGTGTTGTACTATGTGAATTAACCGTAAATAGATTTTTTAACCAAAACAACATCTGAACATTTAAAAACCAGGAGATTTTTTAAGCCCCTAAAATGCATCTTCCATAAATACAGATCTATATTGTCATTTATTACCAATATTTTTGCAATAATAACAGTAAATATATTTATAATATATTAAAGCATTTTGCATATCATGTAGGAAATCATGCACACATGATTTTCCTTTTAAGAAAATTGCATGACTTTCTCAATGAAGGTATGACTTGGAGCGTTCTCTTTTTTTTCTTAAGATTTATTTTATTTATTTGAAAGACAGAATTACAAAGAGAGGTAGAAACAAAGAGAGAGGACTTCCATCCGCTGCTTCACTCCCCAAATGGCCACAACAGCTGGAGCTGCACCCATCCGAAGCCAGGAGCCAGGACTTTCTCCGGGTCTCCCTCGTGGGTGCAGGGGCCCAATGACTTGGGCCATCTTCTACTGCTTTCCCAGGCCATAGCAGAGAGCTGGATCTGAAGAGGAGCAGCTGAAACTAGAACCGGCACCCATATGGGATGCCAATGCTTCAGGCCAGTGCTTTAACCTGCTGCGCCACAGTGCCGGCCTCATGGAGTGTTCTCTTCAAATTAACACGTCCCATGAAAATGGCTACTGGAAAGTAAACTATAAATCTTATTTACTTTATTTGTTTGCCTTATTTAGATCTTGTCCTGGGTCTCCATCAAGCAAGTCTAACCTGATCAGCCAGCTGGTCATAATTAAGTTCTACTTCACCATTGGCATGGCAGATGGTAGCTGTTACCCAAGTCATCCATAATGAAAACAACAAGGAAGGCAAAAGCCCTACTAAATCAATTATAAAATCAATTTATTTTACTGTATTTTTCTTCAGAGGAGAAAAGAAGTTCAGCTGAAAAAAAAAAACAAGAACTTATTTCTAAAATTAAATATTTAGAGAAAATTCACCCTTATAAACTGACATTTTTGGTGTATGCCTGAAATTAGAATTTATCTTTGCTGTCAAGATAGCAGGATAAATAGAAAAATACTTTTAATCCTGCTCTTTTGATGAGAAAAAGATAAAGTGTTACTTTAGGGATATAGATGCAAAATCAGAAGAGTTAATTATCTCTTTGAAGTTTTCCACACCTGCAGTGGGCTTTCTTGAATATGTTTATTACTACTATTTAAAAGTTTTATATTTTCATTTTATTTATTTCTTAGGCAAGAGGGAGAGGGAGGAGAGAGGGGGGAGGGGGAGAAGGTGAGAGAGAGAGGGAGAGAGGGAGAGAGGGAGAGAGGGAGAGAGGGAGAGAGGGGGAGGAGAGAGAGAGAGAGAGAGAGAGAAACTCTATCCACTGGTTCAGTTTCCAAATACCCGCAGTGGGCTTTCTTGGATATGTTTATTACTACTATTTAAAAGTTTTATTTTTTCATTTTATTTATTTCTTAGGCAAGGGAGAGAGTGAGGAGAGAGGGAGGAGAGAGAGAGGAGAGAGAGAGAGAGGAGAGAGAGAGACTCTATCCACTGGTTCAGTTTCCAAATACCCACAACAGCGCAACAGCCAGGGCTGCTCTAGAATGAAGCTGAGAGCTAGGAGATTCATCGAAAACTCTCACTTGAGTGGCAGTGATCCAGCTATTTGAGTCATCACCTGCTGCCTACATGGTTTGCATTCCAGGAAGAATCATGAGTAGACCCAGATCTAGGCACTTCAATATGGGATGCAAATGTCCCAAGTGGCTTCTTCTTTTTTTTTTTTTTTTCCTTTTTTTTTTTTTACTTTTATTTAATGAATATAAATTTCCAGTGTACAGCTTATGGATTACAATGGCTTCCCCCCCCCAACAACCTCCCTCCCACCCGCAACCCTCCCCCCTCCCGCTCCCTCTCCCCTTCCATTCACATCAAGATTCATTTTCAATTCTCTTTATATACAGAAGATCAATTTAGTATAAAGATTTCAACAGTTTGCACCCACATAGCAACACAAAGTGAAACATACTGTTTGAGTACTAGTTATAGCATTAAATCACAATGTACAGCACATTAAGGACAGAGATCCCACATGAGGAGCAAGTGCACAGTGGCTCCTGTTGTTGACCCAACAAATTGACACTCTAGTTTATGGCGCCAGTAACCATCCTAGGCTGTCGTCATGAGTTGCCAAGGCTATGGAAGCCTTCCAAGTTCACCGACTCTGATCATATTTAGACAAGGTCATAAAAGACAGAGTGAGGATAGTAACCAATGATCCTAAGAGTGGCATTTACCAGGTTTGAACAATTATACAGCATTAAGTGGGGAAGAGGACCATCAGTACACACAGGTTGGGAGTAGAGCCATTGGTGGTAGAGTAGGTAGAGTAGAGGTTATGATTACAAAGGAATGAGGCCCAAGTGCACTAGACAGGGTCTAGAACAAAGGACAGAGTCATTATTAGAGGAGCTAAGAAAGGTGCTGTCTAAGCTACAATTAAGTTTTCTGATTGAGAGGCAAATAGAACCTGACAGAAGGGGCTTGATAATAATCTGGTGGGCTTTAGGCCTTGTAAATTCAGAGGCCCAGACCTATCTATCTCTTCACATGGGGTATATCCTAAGGGAGGTGTGAACCTCCTAGGGGAAGGCACTCTGTTGACTTTCATTACTTGGCTGGCCTGGGAGGAGAGCTGGCCAGGTAAAGCCCAACTTGTTCTTTCATTTCTCTATTCTCTTCAAGGTAGGAAACTAATTCTATTATGAAGGAATCTGTAGGATGCACAATTTAATCTTTAGACCTTATAAAAGAGATGGCTAACATTTTTCTGCAATAGCATAGCCAAAATAAGAACTCAAATAATAATCTCATAGCTAGATTCACTTCGCCATCAGCGAAGTATACAGTAAGTAGAAAAAACCTCCCTTTCAGACCAAAGGGAAAGAAAGTTTGAAAGTGAGAATATAATTTTCCTCATGGGCATTGTCTACCTTAGAAAAACTACTACAGAACATGCCTGTGACTATAGACTTGTAGTTCAGGCCACCGAAGATTAGAGATGGGAAACGGGCACTCCCTTGACTTGCATCCTCTGGTCTGCTTTAACACAAACCAGGAGGAAAAGAAAGCTCGGCATCAGAAGCAATGGGTGGCAGGCCTATTAATGGCTGATCTGTACAGTGATCTGCCCTCAAGGAGACCCAACAGGCCAGTCCACTGCAGTGGCTTTCAATGTGGTAAGCCTGGGCTTCAGCAGAAGTCAGCTTGTGAAGAGCCCTGGCAGCTCTGCCAAGAGTGGGATCACTGGTAATGGACCTGCCCTGGAGTCGAAGGATGCCCAGGTCAGAGCCACAGATCTTATTGGCTCCAAGCTGAAAAGCCCTTCACTCAGCCCAACTTCCAAAGTGACCACTGCAGCTGAGGGGATGGTCAAGTAGGGTCAGCAACATTGCAGGCAGAACTGTAAATTTCTTGTTAGAGATGCCACCTGCCTTTACCAAGTGGCTTCTTAACCACTACACCAAACACTTGCCCCACTGCCACTACTATTATGATTGATTATTAAGTTACATAAGTGTAGTATATAGCATCCCACCAGAGACCTATTAAGATTCAACTTGTCAGAACTTTAATCACAGAGATTGAAAAAAGGCCACAGGCATCCAAAAATCAAGGAACAAAACAATCATTTAAGGATGTTTTAATCCTAGGTGGCATTAGTTAGCATTGGCATTATGCAGGGTGAAGATTGCTTATTTGCCTTCATGATACAAATGCCACACTTTGGAGCGCGTTACTCCATCATGGACCAATTAGGCAGCAGCTGGAATCAGTGGAGACTGTTTACAGAGAAGCTCAGTATGTCTATTGAAGCCATGCTTCTCCAAGAACTCCAGCATAACAGCTTCCTCAGAGAAAAATCCTTCTCTCCTAGTCTGACCAGTTGTTTAAAGCTGTAGTGCAATTTCCCCCTGCAGTACAATTACAGAATCTCATACTGAATGCTTCTGACTTTGTAGTAACAGCAGCAGCAGCCTCAGCAGTTAGAGAGTAGCCTGAAATTTGAGACCGGGAAATGTTTTTCTAGCAATGGGTGATAATGGATAATAAAGAGTGGCTTTAGATTATATGTGACTGCTTGGGATCAATATTCTAATATGCTGATTAGCATTGATGCTGCTTTTATTGACAGAAGGAGCAGCACTGTTGTGTCACTATCAGCACGAACAGCAGACTGCAGAGGTGTAAAACTGATTAAGGATATTCAAGGGTCTCAAATCTCCCTGAAATTCATACTTCAACATGCATTGGAAACATGTGAAAGACCCAGACGTTGTAAATTTTATTAAAATCCTACACATGGGTAACTCTCTAGTTAGTGATGAATTAGAAACAGTGGATTAACTTATGTTAGGCTGCAACAGAATATCTTTACTGAACTTTAAAATTTTTGCCTTTTTGTTTTGCCAATATACCTTGAGCTTTTAAGTTTTTCAGTGTGTCTAAAGTTTAGTAAGCTATGACTTTTTAATTTTTTCTATTTTTCTATTTATATGAGTGTCTCCAAAATTTTGAAAATTTCATAGAAAATGTGTGTTATGAATAAAATATGCATGGATTTCAAAAAATATTTTGCAGTAAAATAAAAATCTTAGAATCTCACTCATCTCATGACATTTTAGAAGTACTTCATACTTACAAAACCACATTAGAAATCTGATAACACTGATAAAGAACAATTTTTTTGAAAAACATTGATGAATTTTAACAATTTGATTTACTTACTATATTATATTACACAATAAAATTGAATGTAATGTAGTTCCTTGCCCAATAGGGGTACTTTTCCTAGTACTAAATCAGTTACTACTAGATCCATGCACTGATCAATATATGTTCTATTTTGGCTTAATTCTTTAATTCGTTGGGTACCAGCAAATCAGAGCATACAATTTTCAGCAAAAATAGATGTCTCTGGATAATCAGAATACTGTGGAATAACGCCGAAAAACAAGAAAGCCAGGTCCTTAAACAGTTGAATACATACCTTCTATTTTCTTGACTTGTTTCTTCTCTTCTATCTTTTACTGTTTAATTCACTTTGCCTTCACCAACTGATTCTTACTTCTCTCTTTTTAAAATCATTTTGAAATAAAATGTGTAGTGAAAACAACATGAGGAGTGAGATTCCAAGCCCATAAAAGCTGTTCAAGAAAATGACTGGTGTATCAGAAGCTGGAAGGGTTTGGGGAGATTCTGGTAGGAAGGCTCTACCTGGGTGAGGTGTTTGAGGTCTGGGTGCTGGCATGATCTTTGCTACAAAATAACCCATCAGATTTCTAGTGACTTTGATCAGACCTAATGCTACGATGCCATTCAATGCTTGCAGAAAATTGAGGATACTGTGTCAGCAATGCACCTGCTATTGTTTTTACCTCTGTGTGACTGCTTAACCTGTAAATAGGATAGAGTCCACAAAATAGTGAAGTGCATTTTAGGTTGGTAGATAGGCTGAGATATGCTGTATGTGGTCACTTATTATCGTGCCTGACAGAAACTACATTGTGGAAATGGGATTGGAGATTTTGATATTACTGTTAACAAACGAAAGAGCAAATCTTGTGTTTACTTATAAAAATAGAAAATACTCTTTTTTGATTTATTTTAATGATTTACTTATAAGGTAGATTGAAAGGGAGAAAGTGGGAGAGACAGAGAGATATTCCATCTGCTTGTTCAACTCCCTAAATGCCTACAATTGTCAGGGCTGGGTAGGCGGAAGTATGAGCCTGAAATTCCATCTTGTCTCTCACATGGGTGGTAGGGGCCTGAGTACTTGGAAAATCCTTCTGATGCCTTCCCAGGCACATTAGCAGGGAGTTGGACTAGAAGTGTTCAACCAGGACTCAAATCAGTGCCCTGATATGGCATGTTGGCATCTTAGGTGGTAGCTTAACCAACTGCACCACAAGCTTTGTTCCATACCTGTTACTTTTAAATTTCCTCGCAACCCACCTCACTCAGGTATTTTCAGTCTCTGCAGATTTGCCTTTTTTGAAAATTTCATTTATTTATTATATTTTTTTATTTTTAAAATTTTATTTAAGGTCTACAAAAGGTATTCATTTCATATATACACATTTAAGAACGTAGTGATTCTCCCCACCCTAACTTCCCTCCCACCCACAGTCTCACCCTTCTTTCTCCTCTTTCTCCTATTCCCACTCTTAATTTTTTAAAAGCATTTTATTTATTTATTTGAGAGGTAGAGTTACAGGCGGTGAGAAGAAGAGACATAGAGAAAGATCTTCCAGCCTCTGGTTGAGCCCCCAAATGGCCGCTATGGCTGGAGCCAGGCCAATCTGAAGCCAGGATCCAGGAACCTCTTCTGGGTCTCCCACGAGGGTGCAGGGGCCCAAGTGGTTGGGCCATCATCCTCTGCTTTTCCAAGCCATACCAGAGAGCTGGATTGGAAGAGGAGCAGCCAGGACTAGAACCAGTGCCCATATGAGATTCCAGGGCCTCAGGGTGAGGATTAACCGATTAACATACCATGCCACCATGCCAGCATCCCCACTCTTAATCTTTACAAAGGTCTATTTTTAGTTTCATTTATACTCATAAGATTAACCCTACAGTAGGTAAAGAGAACAACAAATAGTATGAAAAGAAAAAAAAACAAAAACTGTTCCTCAATAGTAGAGACAAGGGCTGTTAAACAACCATCAAATCTCAAAATGTCAATATCACTCCTATACATTACATTTTATATACTTTACTAGTTACCACAGGTCAGGGAAAACATATGATATTTGTCTTTTTGGGACCAGGTTATTTCATTAAGTTTATTGTTTTTCAGTTGCATCCATTCTGTTGCAAATAACAGGATTTCATTTTTTTTTTTTTTTGCTGATGAGTGTGTATATGCCATAATTTCTTTATCCTATCATCAGCTGATGAAAATCTAGGTATCTAGGTTGCTTCCATAACTTAGTCATCCTGAACTGAGATGCATTAAACATAAGGGTACAGATAATTCTTTCATATGCTGATTCCATTTCCCTTGGGTAAATTCCCAGGAGTCAGATGTCTGGGTCATATGCTATATCTATTTTCAGCTTTATGGGTATCGCCATACTGTCTTCCATGATGGCTAAACTAGTTTATATTCCCACCAGCAGTGGATTAGGGTACGCTTTTCCTCTCATCCTTGACAGCATTTATTGTTTGTTGATTTTTATATGAGAGCCATTTTAACTGGGTTGAGATGAAACCTCATTGTGGTTTTGACTTGCATTTCCCTGATGGCTAGTGATCCTGACCATTTTTTACTGTGACTGTTGGTTATTTGAATTGCCTCTTTTGAAAAATTCCTATTCAAGTCCTCTGCCAATTTCTTGACTGGATTGTTTGGTCTTGTTGTTATTGAGTTTCTTGAGCTCTTAATAGATCTGGATACGAAACCTTCATCAGTTTCATAATTTGCAAATATTTTCTCCCATTCTGTCAGTTGCTTGCTTATTTTGCTGAATGTTTCTTTTGTAGTACAGAAGCTTCTCAGCCTGATGCAATCCCATTTGCTGAATTGTGCTTGATTGCCTGTACTTCAGAGGTCTTTTCCAGGAAGTATGCTAATGTCTTGTAGAGTTTCCACAATGTCAGGAATGAGAAAGAATTGCTAAGATCAGTCCCATTCACAAAAACTGCAAAAAGGATTAAATATCTTGTAATACATTTAACCAAGGATGTCAAAGACCTATATGATTCATCATCAATTGAAAAATTTCCAATTCATGGATTTTAAAATTTCACATTATCAAAATGTTCATACTACCGAGAGCAATTTACAGATTCAATGTGATCTCAATCAAAATGACAATGTCATTCTTCTCAGATCTAGAAAAAATGATGCTACAAAAGAGCTAAAATAATCGTATATAGCAAAAACAAAACCAGGGGCATCACAATATCAGATTTCAACATATGCTACAAAGCAGTTATTATCAAATCTTCCTGGTACTGTCAAAAAAACAGACATGTTGACAAATGGAATGGAATACAAACTCCAGAAATCAATCCATGCATCTACAATCAACTTTGACGAAGGAGCTAAAAATCAATCCTTGGAGAAAGGGACAGTCTTTCCAACAAATGGTGCTGGGAAATTGGGTCTCTGCATGCAGAGAAGCAAGACCCCTACCTTACACCTTACCCAAAAATCCACTCAAAATAGATTAAAAAATACCCCATTTTGAATGTGGAAATAAGGTTTCAAGAAATCAGTATACGTGTTGCTAGATAGGAGCATGGAATTTTGGAATCTAAAAATCACTTAATAGATGGACAATTGCTGTTCTGTGTTTTATTTATTATTATTATTTTTTTTTTTTTTTACAGGCAGAGTGGACAGTGAGAGAGAGAGACAGAGAGAAAGGTCTTCCTTTGCTGTTGGTTCACCCACTAATGGCCGCCACGGCCGGCGCGCTGTGTCCGGCGTACTGCGCTGATCCGAAGCCAGGAGCCAGGTGCTTCTCCTGGTCTCCCATGGGGTGCAGGGCCCAAGCACTTGGGCCATCCTCCACTGCAGTCCCGGGCCACAGCAGAGAGCTGGCCTGGAAGAGGGGCAGCCGGGACAGAATCTGGCGCCCTGACCGGGACTAGAACCCGCTGTGCTGGCGCCGCTAGGTGGAGGATTAGCCTGTTGAGCCACAGCTCCGGCCTGTTCTGTGTTTTATTTCACAGTTCAAGGAAATACAAACCCGATTAATTATGAACCCATAGTGTTTCCCCAATATTTTCAATTCATTCTAAGTCTCTGAGTTTTCAGTTTATGAAATCTGAAAATTAAAGTGATACTAGTACTAGCAATCACTTCATAAGGTCTTTGAGGGATTAAATGAATTAATATGTTTATAGCATCCAGAACTTTGTTGAACACTTTGTTTGAAAAGTGAGAGCAGTTATTATTCTGACCTACATGTCTAAAATCTTACCAAAAGAGGAATTTATATAACTGATTTATTTAAGAAAAGCCCTTAATGCAAATAGTATTGTAGAAAAAATACTATAAAATCAGACAACAAAAAATGAGAGTAAATTCCTGTTTCTTGGGTTGTAAACATGTTCCAGAAAGCCTTCAACAAAAGTAGTATTTGAATAGCATTTTCAGTTATAAATGAAAGTTTGCCAAGTAGACAGAGGCAGATTGATTTTCAATGCAGGACATCTAACATTCCTTTGTGTTTAGAAGGGGTCTGGATATTTGCTTCATATTTCCTAGATTAGTGTTTCTCAGTCTTCATTTGTATGCATATCATCTAAGGACCTTGCAAAATTTGCTGATTCTGACTTACTAGGTGTGAGTCCAGAACTGAGATTTTACATTCTTCTCAGGCTCCCAGGTTACATAGAACATACTTTGAGTATTAAGACACTAGCTGACTATTTTCTCTGGAGTCTTAGTATAATCTTTAGATAGCTGTTGACCTATTTTATAAGGATTATGTATTCCTAAAGTTAAAGTACAAAAAAGAAAAGGAAGCACGATGTCACTACTCATTCAGGTCTTGACATGAACACTTTAATGATCTCTGGTTGACTTTATTTTGACAGTTGTTAGCTTAGGATTCATGGATGAAGTTAAGTTGTCTGTGAGGCTCTCAAATTTTGACACAACTTTGTGTGTCTGTGAGTTTCATATTTTTTTCATGGAAAAAAATATATATCTTTCATCTGTTTCCTGTGATATTCTTCCTCTACATGATTCATATCAGTGGACCTTACGCTATCCTATTCTTAGTCATTTCAACACGTGGCTTTTTTGTAGGATTCTTTCTAACTTATTATAGCATTTTCTAGACTGGGATTTAGAAATGACCTCTCTAAAGTTGCTCTGGAGATTCAGTGGGATATACAAACATTAAATCCAGGAATTTAATGTTAGCTCAGGAATTCAATCTCTGAATTTCTTCCATGTGACTGGAACCTACTCCTGGCTAAGTCAGGATTTATTATTAATAAGATGATTATTGTATCTGGTGAATAACAAAACTGGGTGAAGAGCAATGAACTAAAGTTAGAAAGAATTAATGGATCTAGCTCCAACAGATTATGAAGGTTGGCTGGGGACATAGTCTTAGCACATTAATGTAACAGTGGGGATAGCTATAGAAGCCTGGGTACTATACTAGATAAATGTGGGCATCTTTAAGTCCTCACAAGTGAGAGAGATCCTACAACTTGTTTAAACAAGAATTTAGATGAGAATTTTAGTTGAGAGTCTCTTAATAGTTGTTATGTTTCACTGAGATCACAAAAACCTGTATGACATTGGCAAGGAAGTGCTTATAACGCCAGTGATGTCTTACTTCTTTGAAGAGCACACTTATAATACAGGGGGTTCATAACATACTTCATGGCAGTCTCTTTGATAGACACCATAAACAGAGTTTGAGTGAGCAAGAGCAAGAGCCTTCTCACAGTATTAACTCTCATTTCTAAAGACTGAAAATTTGCAATCCAAGCAGCGAAGCTGAAGGTCTCTAATATCCTTAACCTAACCTGGGCCAATACATGCACATTAGCTTTGCTTGGGTACATGATAAGCAGAAGCAGACAATGCCAGGACTGGCAGGTGGTTTTTGTTTGGAACCAGCAGCTGGAGGGAGAATTATGTCTTAATCTAGGACAGCAATTCTGGCAAGAGCTGGGTGGCTTATCAGGGTTCTAGTCAAGTCAAATGACCTAAGTTCTGGTGAAATGCTTTCATGTCAACTGAGAAAATCCAAGCACAAATTCTGAATCAGGATGAATATCTGGTCATACATACTTTATTAACAGGTCAGAAACCAGAAAGCCTTCAATTTAGTGAGCATTCAAATGGATGTTGGCTTGCCCCAGATCCACAGGATTTTGAAAAGAAGGCAGTAGGTGGATCTGGACCTCAAGCACTGAGGGGCTAGAGCTGCTGACATGTGACCAGGCTTGGTTAGGACTGGTCTGAACCTAAGGTAGATCTGACTGTGCTAGGTGAAGAGCTTCAATACCTGTATTTAGTCAGAACAAAGACAAAACACCTGCCTAGAAGTAACACTTCTACAAATGGATTTAAACGTGTATTCAGTATGTAATATATATTCACAGTCTCTGAGTTGAATTCTGATAGCAATTATGGAATCCCTAATTTATTCTGACTTATTCATCATGTATTCACTTGAGAAGAGTTTCCAATAGGAACCTCAAGCAGGTCCTAGAATGAGAGGAGTGTGTCTTGAGATATCTGGGTTCATGTTAGATTGAATTCATATTAATGCATTCAGTAAGGTTGAGGGTGACTTGCTAATTTTGATGAGGGAAGCACAGAGTATGGCATGAAACATTCAGCAGATCAGTAATAGTTATTTTTTTAAAGATTATTTATTGTTACTGCTTTGTTCTAAGATATTGATAATAAAATATCTAACAAGGCAGTAAGACAAGTGGTCAGGCATTCTATGTGGACAGAGAAGATTCACATTTATGAGCAAATAAATATTATGACTCGAAGTTGCAAAAATGTTATAAAGGAAATATACACACATGGTATTGGGCTGTTAAATTTTAATTGAGGCTCATATTCTATAAATACAGTGGTGAAGGGAGGACTCCTGGTGGCATAACCCAGAGCAAATGATGGCTCCTCATTTTGGCTTTCCTTGTTCTTCTATGGAATTAACCTTGTCAATGGGCAGATTTGGGTCAGAAAAGGACCCAGATCTAGGCCAGGTGACCAGGAAGAAAACAAAGTTCTATTCTTACAAAGAGACAGACTATAGTAATGGGATGAAAACTGAGGTTGGACACTTGAACAATAGTTCAGCTCTTTGGATTAGTTCTAAATATAAATAAAGATGGGAACAATTTCCCTTGTGGCAATGAGGGACCAGTAGCTCATCCTCTCAGTCAGTGAAGGCTGGTGAGGGGAAGCAGAGCAGCAGAAAGAGAGCAGGTGGTGGCTACAGAGGGATCAGAAGTTTCAGGCCAAGAGAATGTGCCCAGGACATGTTCACCCTCCCTCCTCATATGATATAATTGAAAAGACTGAGAGGCATATTATTCAGTAGGGCCTTCCAAAAGTGGCTGGCACAAGTAAAATTAATACAAATACAAAAATATAGAAACTCATAATGTAAATATGTCTCTGCATTTATCCAAATGTTCCTGGACAGTTATTTAAAACTATTCTGATTAATAAAATTCAGCCATACAAACAAGCTTAAGAGAAAATAATAGTTTGTCTTTGATGATTGTAATTAACAGAGTAAGCCCATAAAGAGAAGTGAAATCATTTTATCAAATTATAGTTTTCTTTTGTTTTACAAAAGAAAAAATAAACTCTCCTACAACTTCTCTCTGCATGCAGAACTTCTAAAGTCTAAGAGAAATGACAGGCATTTTAAGACTAAAGTTTGATTAGAAATGTGATAAGATAGAGGTGGTTCTGAACAATGGAGAGACTTTGAACGTACTCCCTCTGAACTCCGAAAATAGAAATGCAAATCTGAGGCTGTGGCTGAAAGATTCAAAGAAGTTGAACAAACTTAAAGTAAAAATCATATTTCAGATTAGGCAATTGTGAGGTAAAATAAAGAATGAAAATTACATATAAGATAAAAAAGTCAGAAAAAAGGAAAAAGAGCAGAAACGTTAAAAGCAGAAGAAAATGATAGTGAGAAAGTGACATAGCAAAGACTTTTTTAACCTTTTACTTGGCTCAGATAGTTCCTTCTGACTTATCACTGAGGGTGGAGCCAGACAGATTGAGCTCCATTTTTCTTTTTTCTTTTTCTTTCTTTCTTTTCTTTCTTTCTTTCTTTCTTTTTTTTTTTTTTTTTTTTTTTTTGACAGACAGAGCGGACAGTGAGAGAGAGAGACAGAGAGAAAGGTCTTCCTTTGCCGTTGGTTCACCCTCCAATGGCCGCCGTGGCTGGCGCGCTGCGGCCGGCGCACCACGCTGATCCGATGGCAGGAGCCAGGTGCTTCTCCTGGTCTCCCATGGGGTACAGGACCCAAGTACTTGGGCCATCCTCCACTGCACTCCCTGGCCACAGCAGAGAGCTGGCCTGGAAGAGGGGCAACCAGGACAGAATCCGGCGCCCCGACTGGGACTAGAACCCGGTGTGCCGGCGCCGCAAGGCGGAGGATTAGCCTATTGAGCCGCTGCGCCGGCCTGGGCTCCATTTTTCTAACTACTCTTTCCAGCAGTTCAGTTCTCCAACACTTCATTCATTTTTCCTCTGCTTCAAGGTTTTATTTTTGACTCATCCTGATTGGATATATGGTTGTCCTCTGTCTAGAGGGTTCAGAGCATAATATATGGCTTAGGCTGCCAGACAACCATGCCATGAGACTAAAAACTAAAATGACCCCATACTTCTCTAGTATTTCATATTCTCTAGTATTTAACATACTTTGAAATTGATCTAATTTCGTATCCAAATGGCACCATTGTAGTAGAGAATCACTATGATGAGCCTACAAAAGTTTAAGTCCAAATGGCCTCAGCTTCATTAACCTGGTATCTCCAACTCTGATTATTTGCCTTGCTTTCTGATTTCTGCTGCCTCTAAAGAAGTGGTATGTGGGAATCTTAAGTTTTAATGTGATGAATTTTAAAAATACTCTGAAACAGATATTTTCAAAAGATTAGTAAAATGATAGGGTACATCATATATTTCAACTAGAATAAACTGAGGAGAAATATAAAGATAATTCGGTTTGCAGAAAAGTTCCACTGTAATCATTATATCAGTACAAAAATTAGACTTACTCTTTTTATTTTCTTAATTCCAAAAAGAAGTGCCCAAGAATTGAAGCAAAAAAACCATGGTAATTTTAGTGAAAATATTGTTCTAAGCATCATTCTTTTGTCTTCAGGAATAAAAATGTAGGCACAAGGCATGCTCAATGGAATTGTAACAGTTCTGGAAAAATGGCTAGTGTTTCATATTAAGAAGTAGATGTCTGAATGACTGCAAATACCATCTTGTTGCTTTTTATTAGGATTTAATAAAACTGGATCTGGTAAAAGGAATGATTAACAACCAATGATAAAGTAATGGGAAGGCACTTGAGTGAAGCTAAGAAACCCATCTCTTATTAAAAGTGTAGGGACTAGGGGTTTGACTTAGTGGTTAAGATGTTACTTAAGATGCCTGCAAAGCATATTGAGTTGTCTGGATACCAGTCCAGGCTCTGTTCCTGATTCCAGCTTGCTGGTAATATAGATTGTGTAAGGCAGTAGGTGCTGGCTCAAGTATTTGGGTCCCTGACACCCATGTGGGAGTCCTGGATTGAGCCCTGGCTTAGCCCTGGCGATTGTGGGCATTTGGTGAGTAAACCAGTGGATGGAAGCTCTCTTTTTATCTGTCTCTCTCTGTCTTTCTCTCTCTGCCTCTCAGAAGCATAAACACATAGTCAAAAAATAGAGTAAAACATAATGACATATATCCTATAAGAAAATTAGATTAAATGTTATGTTCTTTTTCAAATAATATGTGATTAGCAATGTTTGAGACAGAAACTCAACACTGAAATAAGACTGACAGGCAACCTGCCACCCTAATCCTGGAGGAGTTCTCTGTAATTACAAGAACAATGACTTCTTGATGTATGCAGAAGTCAGTTTTTGGATACCCTCAGTGACCAGCAGCCACTCATACTTAACAGATATTTGTAGAATGAGTGGATTTAATGAAAAGATGCAGACTAAGATGAAAAAGAACCAAGAAGGTACTTTACCCCTGACAAATTAGCAAAATCCATCATACTTCTTCAAGTATTCCTTTCCCTCTTATCCAGCAATTCTACTTTAGGAATCTATTATAAGGAAACAACCAGAAGCAGATAGATTTATGTGAAATATGGTCATAACAGCAGTACTCATATTATTTAAACATTAGAATATTAGATTACATATAAATGTTCAAAAATCTGAGATTAATTAGCTGATTACAAATCAGTATATGAGTATGCTACTGAAGGCTAAAATCCTCATTTTCTACTAAATGCAAAAAATTAATGGCTATCCACATTTAATGATAATTAAAGAAACAAGTGGCTTTCCTACTTCTATACAAAGATTACAAAGACACATACCAACATATCAGCAACATATATTTTCCAGATTTTAGGATATTGGAAATTGCTTTGGTCATTTATTTACATTTTGACAATTAGTTTGTGTTACTTTTTTATTTGGAAATAGTGGGGGTATTAATTTTAAGAAACTGTCCTGTATTTCTTGATCACATCAGATCAATACATAATGTAAAGTGGCAATTTGATATGGTTTGATCATCAAGTGTTTACTATGTGGGAAGCACCAGGTGCGGAGTTGCAGAAGTTACTGAGGTACTTTCATAGAAAGTCTGGTGCAGAAAACTTGCTACCTAGCTAGAAGAGTATAAGAGTTTCTTTAATGTATGCAGCATTATACGATGTACTCAATGCCCTAGGCTGGTACATGGGATATTGAAGAATCTGAGCTGCTGTTTGAGGAATAGCTTCAAAAATGCTGAGGCTGAAATGAGGAAGATAGCCTACAAAGAAATAAGCATTCCAGGTAGGTCATGCAGTACAAGTAAATATGAGCACCAAATGTTCAATAAAAAAAAAAAGTAAGGCCAAACTGAGTAAGACAGAGGCGGGATGTTGAGGATGTTGAGGCAGGTCAGTTGCATTCAATCTGAGAATAAAGCAAAGTAGTAAATAAGTCAATTATTTCAATTATGCAATAATGAAGGTAGATGAAAGAATTATAAAAACAGGATCTACTCATTGATGAAATGGAAGTTATAAATAATCACTATCAAGTGGTTGCTGGGAACAAATACAATCATCAAGACACAAAAAATGGGCAGGCTAAAGAAACAGAACATAAATGAGTAAGGCAAACACATAAAGTAATGTGCTGTCGATTAAGGAGTACAAAATTCCAAGAGTAGAGTTATTTAACTCATTCTGAAAGCTTACCAGGACCACATTGCCCATCTAACCATAGAAACTGTGGCTGAAGGAAACACTGTATTGGATTATGGTAGAATTCAACCCTGTGCTGTATGAACTGTGTTGCTATCTGCTGTGAAACAAGGCCCTGAGGATTTTACCTAAAAATACTAAATTTCTTAAGGAGTTTCAAGAATTTTTCTTTAAAGAGAATAAACTACAATTTTGTTCTCAAGAACTCCAATAATGCATAGTGATAAATGAAAGGGGACAAATTTAAAAAGAAAAACAGAAGCATCTTGGAAAAAATTGTAGGGATATATTATTGGGATTATTGAGAAAGGAGAGGCCACTTTTTTGTTTTTGCTCAAATGAATTAAATTAAACTATAATTTATCTTTATGCGGGGTGTTCCAAAGAAAACAGGACTTGTAACAAAATGTGTGGACAAAACGTGTAATTGTTACAGAAAAGGCCAAAAACGCAGTGCCACAGGAATCGGAGAGCTGCTGTGGGCTGACTCTGGTTTCGTAGTGACTGTGCCGCTCTTACACTAGTTAGTTCCAGAGGTCTAGGGAAATTGAAATCTGGATCAATGTTGCCATCTGCCCAGGCTTAGCTTTGGCAAGCTGTTAACTTATTGCCTCAGGTCATACATTGATTCCCAGATTAAAGGATTAAAATGTGGATGTAAATACTCTGATCCAGTTACCAGCATGGCAAAGTGAAGGAAGTAAGTCTCCAACTCTTAATTTAATTACGCCTTCTATTCAGGACATGTGTCCATTGGGTTGCCATGCCATGTGTAGTGAGCATTCCTAAAGAATCTGATGAAGTCAGGTACTATGCAGAAATCAGCCTTATGAAGAAAATTAAGTTCACTGAACTTTTTTTTTTGAAAACATTCTTTTGGGACTGACTGAGACACAATCAATAAAGTTCAGAAAGATGACTTTGGAAGAGCAATGAGCAAAAAAGTTTCTGAGGAGAAAGCCTGCAAATTATGTAATAACAAATAATTTAAAAGATACCAATAAAGTTAAGCAGGAGGATAAAATGCCCCACTTCCTGACAAAATAAATAAATAAATAAATAAAGTCAGTAAAAAGTAAATAACTAAATAAAATAATAGTAGAATGCAGGACTTATGTAAAGAGCTATTTTATTTCTCTTGGCTTTCCTTCCTACAGGAAAGGCAACATAATTTCTGGACGTACTAAAATACATGTGAGTCTATTTGTGATCACTAATAACAGTAATCGGTGAGGATAAGATGGCCATTGATGTCAGGAGTAACTGATGTTATATCTGCAAGGATAAGGAGTGTGCCTAAAGAAATATTGTTATTGAACTCCTGGGAATAACTTGTTAATGAGTGTGTGAGTTAAACTACAAGTTTATTACCTGGTACAATTTTAGGGAGAGCATTTCTGCTAATAGCACTCATTCAAACTTCTTTGAAAACATTATTAAAGAACTGCACCACCTCTGCAAAGTGACACATTTATAGACGTTAAACATGCATGACCTTATTAGCTTAGGCAGTAAGATGTTGGCTAGAGTGAGAACTGGGGTGAGATTTAGAAGAGAATCTCTGCCAATCCTCTCATTTTACAAATGAGGGAGCTGAGCTCAGTCAGGCTGTCACTTGCCTGAGGTCATATCATTAAGTGGTGCTAGAACTTGGACCAGAATCCTGGTCTCCAGGGAAATCGAATTGACAGATCTTCTGACATTGGATAGACTTCCTGGATGGCTCTTTACCTGTTCCCTAACACAAGTCCAAGTAACATATGCTTTGACTACAGGCACAACATGCAAGAGACTACTGATATGAAACAAACAGGTATGAGAGAATGAGAGTGTAAAAAGTGATTGAAAGGGAGCAAGCGTTTTTAAATTTTTTTCTTTACTAAATTTAGCAGCTTAATATTAAAGACTGAGTTGTTTATTATATATTTGGTTTATAACAAATCTTCTTTAAAGTATTCAGAATGTGGCGGTGAGCTAATGGAATACTTTTCATCATCACCAGCATCTTCATCATCACACCATCACCATTTATTGAGAACTAATAACATCCTGGCAGTGTGTTACACGTTGTAAAGACTACATCTTCAGATTTTGATGATGGATGCATTACTTAAGGAGTATATAAATATTAAGTAATGGAGTTAAGATACTAATTGATGGGTTTTTTTGTCCACAAATCTATATTCTAATACTTAATTACATTAGCACATGTATGTCTGTCTCACTAAATATAAATATAAATATTAAAAAGTTGCATAATGTGCTGTTCAGCTTTTGTACATTCAGGTAAATATTTTAATAATGAGCAGCACTATAAGACATTTCTTATCTTCTTTACTACCCCCTACAGTACTTCATGTGAAATGTATACCACACAACTGGGAAATATAATGTAATGAGTGATGGAGAAGCTCCTGGAAGCAGTTATAAGAGAGATGGGCAGAGGAAAAGTGTCCCAAAATAGAAAAATATGCTTTCCAACTGGTCTCCTACAAGTTATACTCACCTTGGGTTTAGAACCAGCTAGTTTATGAATATGATTAATAAGTTTCAGAATTAGATTTTCTGGGCTTTTAGAAAAAATATTTCAGGCCAGCGCAGTGGCTCAATAGGCTAATCCTCCGCCTAGCGGTGCCAGCACACTGGGTTCTAGTCCCGGACGGGGCGCTGGATTCTGTCCTGGTTGCCCCTCTTCCAGGCCAGCTCTCTGCTATGGCCTGGGAGTGCAGTGGAGGATGGTCCAAGTGCTTGGGCCCTGCACTCCATGGGAGACCAGGATAAGCACCTGGCTCCTGCCTTCGGATCAGCATGGTGCGCCGGCCGCGGTGGCCATTGGAGGGTGAACCAACAGAAAAGGAAAACCTTTCTCTCTGTCTCTCTCTCACTATCCACTCTGCCTGTCAAAAAAAAAAAAAAAGAAAAAGAAAAAGAAAAAATATTTCAGAAATGAGTAGGCTTAGGCTTTGAACCATGTTGTAGGATCTGGAACATGGATATCATAAGCAGCAACTTAAGTGCTGCACAAAAGGTGCTGGTTAAAATATTATAACCACTGTTGCTCATAAAGTTTGCCTTAGAGAGTGTTAATGAGATGTTGTAGATGCCCCATACATGCTACATTCATAAGTTTCAACTGCACATTTTTCAAGTGTTTTATATATATATATATATATATATATATATATATATATATATGAGAACCACACAGGAGATGGAGTTTGGGGGTGGGGTGGGGCAGAGAGAGAGAGAGAGAGAGAGAGAGAATATCCACTGATTCACTCCTCAAATGCCCACTGTGGAATGGCCAGGGCCAAAACCAGGAGCTGGGAACTCAACTGAGAGCTACCATGTGGGCAGCAAACTACTTGAGTCATCACAGTTTCTTCTTAGCATCTGCATAAGTAGGAAGCTGGAACCAGAGCCAGGTATTGAATTCAGATACTCCAAAGTGGGATACAGGTGTTTTAGACAGCATCTTAACCACCGCACTAAATGTCTGCTCTCAGGTGTTCAAGCATTTTAATGAACCAATGAACTGCTAAGTTTTAATGAGGTCTCCTCCTAAAGAATGTAGACTTCCCCTCTCAGATGTGACTTGATTTCTTAGATATTATCATTTTTCAAACAGAGGTGTCTTGAATATCTACCCTGAAAGGACACGGAAATCTAAGAAGTCATGGCCCATGATCATGGTGCCTTCAATATAAGAGAAAAGACAGATACTGAACAAATACTAATATACCTATGATTGTAAGCTGTGTTAAATGTTATAAAGAAATAGCAGTGCACTGAGTGATAAGGTGGTACCTGGAAACAAAGTTCCAAAAGAAGTAGGCAGAAAAGAAAGGTCAACTTGCAGGCTTCTTGCTAGATCCGCTTTCCCTAAAATTGAAGGACTTGTCCTTCCATGAAGGATGGCGGAAATGCACATACCCCATAAGAGAGAGTTGAGCTAAAACAGAAATAAGCTTGGTTCAGCCTGAAAGAAAGAAAACGTCTTGGAAACTAGTCATAATTAGTCCCACTGTTCATATAGGCTGGCTATCTAAAGCACTGAAAATCAGAAAGCATGAAATTTGACAAGATAGCAAAACAGAAATCTCAAGACTTTGGAAACGAGTGATGATGAAGAGAAGCTACACTATCATGATGCATCATTGTGAGGATTCTCGTGATCTATTTGTTGTTGATAAAACCCCGCTATATTCTCATTAGCAGAAGACAGTTTTTAAAAAAGAAGGGATGAGGGCTGGCGCCACGGCTCAATAGGCTAATCCTCCGCCTGCGGCGCCAGCACACCGGGTTCTAGTCCCGGTCGGGGCGCCAAATTCTGTCCAGGTCACTTCTCTTCCAGTCCAGCTCTCTGCTGTGGCCCAGGAGTGCAGTGGAGGATGGCCCAAGTGCTTGGGCCCTGCACCTGCATGGGAGACCAGGAGAAGCACCTGGCTCCTGGCTTCGGATCAGCGCGGTGCGCCGGCTGCAGCGGACATTGGAGGGTGAACTAACAGAAAAGGAAGACCTTTCTCTCTGTCTCTCTCTCTCTCACTGTCCACTCTGCCTTTCAAAAAAAAAAAAGGGGGGTGGGTGGGGCCGGCGATGTGGCACAGCGGGTTAACGCCCTGGCCTGAAGCGCCGGCATCCCGTATGGGTGCCGGTTCAAGACCCAGCTGCTCCACTTCCAATCCAGCTTTCTGCTATGGCCTGGGATAGCAGTAGAAGATGGCCCAACACCTCAGGCCCCTGCACCTGCGTGGGAGACCTGGAGGAAGCTCCTGGCTCCTGGCTTTGGATCGACACAGCTCTGGTCATTGCAGCCAATTTGGGAGTAAACCAGCAGATGGAAGACCTCTTTCTCTCTTTCTGCCTCTCTCTGTGTGAAACTCTGACATTCAAATAAATAAATAAATCTTTCAAAAAAAAAAAAAGAGAAAGGGGCTGGGGAAAATATAATGTTTATAAAATTCATGCTTTGTCCACACTGCACGCCTGTCCCTTCAACTGATAACTGTTCTTATATTTGAGGAAACATGAATGTTGACAGATGGCAGCAAAAACTTTATGTACCACTGTATTTCTGGGATATCCACCAATAAAACACTATTTAGTTATTATTCTTGAAGTTCAAGCCTGATGGTGTTGTACCAACTAGCAATGCTTGTGAAAATGGATTTTGGATAGAAGCTTGAGATTACTGCTTTAACAATTCCTGGTTCTCTTCCAGAAAGGGTAACTTTGGTTAATTTTCCATCTCTGCATAGGAGGAGGAATCATTACAGGTCAGAACTTACAAATGTTATAAAATGAAAAAAAAAAACCTTAAGGTCACTGTACCTATAATTAGGACAGGGACTATGGACCCAGAATTACTTACCTGTAGACCATTCATTCATTGAAACTTGTCTCCTGCACTCAATCAATATTTATTAAACATTAGTATGTTTAGGCACTTTTGTTGTTAGGGATTAAATATAAAATTAAAATCACTATGATCATCAAGAGCTTCAAAGAGCAAAGAGGAAAAGTGGCCAAATAAATAGAAACATAATTAGAAAAGAAATTAGAAAGAAAAATTGTGCCTGACAGAGTTATGAAGCAAGGAAATCTTTATTAAAGACTGTTGCAATAGGGGAGAGAGATTGAACTAAATTCTCCTAAAATAATAGCCAGGAGAGTTTTTAAGCTCTAGGGTGAACTACTGGAAAAGTACAAGAGGATGTTACTGAGGAAGATAAGATAGTCAGTGTAATTAGGCCATCTGTGTTTGCTAATTAGTGCTCATGGAAGTTAGGTCTCTACCTTCCCACAGAGATTAGGACATAGGGGCACTATCTTTCTTGATAATGTAATTTCAATATGATGGCTTCTAGGTCCTTGAGAAAGGTGTTCCTGAAAAGACTGGAAGAAGATTTGTATCTCAAGGAGGGGAGAAGAATTTACATTCTGAGTATGCTAAAGTAAGCACTCTAGGGACAGGTGTTGGTCTAACAACTCAACACACGGCCATTGGAAGCCTGATTTTGCTACCTGCCTCTGACTCCTGTTTCTAGCTTTCTGTGAATGCGGATCGTGAGAGTGATGGCTCAAGTTGAGTTCCTGCCACCCAGGTGGCAGACACAGATTGAGTTCTGGGCTATCAGCTTTGGTCCAACCCAGTGTCGGCGTTGCACATATTTGGGGAATGAATAAACTGATATGAGCTTGGTCTCTCTCTCTCTCTCCCTATCCCACTGTGTCTTTTTATGTTGATATGTTTCTCTGTCTCTTAATAAACAACTTAAAATTAAAAATGACAAAGTAAATACGCTGAAAAGAATTTGGTAGCCTAAATTGGAGAATGAATAAAAAAAAAAGTAAAGACACCTGTCTTAAATTCAATCAACTTAAGGGGGACCATTATGGTCACCTTGGTCAATACAGAATAAACAATCAAATTATGGAATATTTATATTAGGGAACACACAGAGAAATAAGTATTAAATTGCATTAGCGGGACAAGTTAAATTGACCCACGAAGTCATTTTTTAAAATTTTATTTTCATATTTTCATTCTATTAGAAAAGTAGAAGCACAAACACGCATACAAACATGAAGAGAGAGAGAGAGAGAGAGAGAGAGAGAGAGAGAGAGCTTTTATCTTCCAGTTCATTCCCCACATGCCCACAATAACAAGCGCTGGGCAGGTTGAAGGTAGGTACCTACAACTCAGTGCACATGTCCCATGTGGGTGGCAGCACCAATTACTTGAACCATCATATGCTGCCTCCCGGGATGTGCATCAGCAGGAAGTTGGATCAGAAGCAGAGGAACTGGGATTTGAACCAGATACTCCAGTATGTGAGGCAGGCATCCCAGTGGCATCTTAAACATTGCACCAAACATCTGCTCTGCCACAAGGCCATTTAGAATTTAATGTTAGAGCCAAGATGGGGCAATCAGAAGAGTACTGGACTCTGTATTGTTCAGGATTTTAACCTTCTCTGTTGCTTATTGTACCAGTATGACATGGGATCAGTCACAGTCTATTTGATATCCTATTTTTATCTTTGATGTGGAAATGATTATCTAACTCATAGTATTGCTGTGAATTGCAAATGCAATTAGATTTACATTTATATAGCATAACAGCAAATAAATACAACACAGAATTGTTAACATTAATGGCCAAGCCCCTGGAAAACTGAAAACAGAAAGTCAAGTATTTCAAAAAGTTCTAAACTTAGAGTTTCACAAATACATTTTTTCATTTTTTTGAATAACTAATAAATTATCTTTCCATATAAACCACCCCTCCTCAAAATCCTCATTTGAAAATGTATCACTTTATTTTATTAACCAATCATAATTTGCATACCAAAATATTTGAAAAACAGTGTGAAAGAAACAACTTTTCATATTTATATTCAGATTTTTCCATCAAGAGAGTAATATAACATGCTCAAGTCTACTATACCTTAGGAACACAAAAATGGTTTTCTGTTAAAAAAAAATCTACCAACAAAATATATTCAATCAGTATGTCAGAGAGAATGGCACTAGTTATAAAAGATTCAGAAAGGTAATTTTATAGTATATAACAACCAATTCTTCTTTAAAAATTGAAGATAGGAATAAGAAGACAGTCACCTTTAAAATAAAGGCTATTGAAGTCAACAGAAAACATCATACTTAACCTTGAAACACCAAAGGCTTTTCCATTAAAATCAGAAACAAGACTTGGAGGCACTGGCATTATAGTTAACATTGCTCTGGGAGTAGGAACCAATCAACTGCAGCAATCAGCAGTTATAAGTTAGTTTTGCTAAAAAAAAAAGAGGAAATATGATTTATAGAATTATTTGATAAAACAAATATATATTAAGAAATTCTATGGAAGATAAATTGGAAATATTAAAATTTTATTAGGTAATTGTGCTACAAATAAATATCAAAACCATAGAGGTTTATTTTATAGTCAAATATAGTTGTAGAACTAATCTTCAACATTATATCTTGAATAGTCTAATTAAATTATAAAAAAGATACACAGAGTCTTTATGAAAACAATTGCAATTTAATGATGAGGATACAATTAAGTAACTAAAAGTGATATAATGTGTTCTTAAATGAGAAATTAAGTACTATAAAAATAAACCAAATGACTATTTTTATATTTATCTGTTGATACGATGTGATTCTAGAAAGAATGATGGGAAAATTATACTTAGCAAAATACTTAAAAATACTAAAGTAATTATCAAGTACAATTATAAAAAAGCCTGTTATTAAAATTACAGCCATACATAATTGAGTAAAGGAAAAATGCAGATTATTTCACCCTTTCTTTCTCCAATTCCACACTTTTTCCAAAGTGTCCAAGCAGAGAAGCTGGAGATATCCAAAGAAAGGCTATTCCACTACAAATTACAGTGTGTTATTAATATGCAGACAATACTTAAAATAATATATTCCTGGCACAAGAAGTGCCAGGATAGTTTAAAAGTATTGACTGTGACCAATGTGGTAAGGGAAAAGTAATTGAATTACTCAGTGCCTCTGGGATTGCTGGTTCTTGGTGAGCACAGCACCCTGATTGAATCAGAGTGAGTTCACTACGTGGTGCTGAACAGTTGCTCGAGAACAAAAATAAAGTTAGAGTCTTTTTATACACTATGCACCATATTATTTCAGAGGGACCAAATAATGAAATATAGGAAAACATAACTCTAACAACCAGATAGAATACAGATAAAGATGGCTTAAGGATGAAAAACATTCTCAGCATAAAAATAACTGAAGAAATGGCACAGACTAAATATGGATTCATAAAACTTTGCTAGTAAAAATTAGAAGAAATAAATGGGAAGAAATAAATATTCAGAACATGTAAATTAAATTTAGTAGTATCATCCAATCATATGTAGATGAGATAATTAAGAGATACATATTATTGAGATATATATTATTAAGAGATATATGTTATTGTTTTAGGATTTATTTTATTTATTTGAAAGACAGACTTTCAGAGAGAGGTAGAGACAGAGAGAGAGAGAGAGAGAGAGAGAGAGAGGTCTTGCATTTGCTGGTTCACTCCCCAGATGGCTACAATGGCTATAGCTGAGCTGATCCGAATTCAGGAGCCAGGAGCTTCTTCCAGACCTCCCACATGGGTGTAGGGGCCCAAGGACTTGGGCCATCTTCTACTGCTTTCCCAGGCCATAGCAGAGAGCTGGATCAGAAGAGGAGCAGCCGGGACTCGACTGGCACCCAGATGGGAGGCCGGCGCTTCGGGCCAGGGCTTTACCTCCCTACGGCACAGTGCCAGCCCCAAGATATATGTTATTGAAATCAGTTTTAAAATGTAATTGCTTTAAAATTTACTGTGTGTGGGTGAAATAGTCATTTATCCACTCAATTGTTATTTTTAGACATTGTCTATATTCCTACTAACCTAAAGTCTTTTTGCTTTTTATTTGTTAAACTTCCTATTTGATATTAAGCCTTTACTGTAATGTATTTTTTTAAAAGTTATCTCAAAAACTATGAGTCTGCTGTGTATCCCACTTCCCATGCTGGATCCTTCTCTCCCTTTTTGATTCTATCAGTTAGTATTAGCAGACACTTGTCTTGTTTGTGTGATCCCTTTGACTCTTAGACCTATCAAAGCCATCAATTGTGAACTGGAATTGATCACTTGGACTAGTGAGATGGCATTGGTACATGCCACCTTGATGGGATTGTATTGGAATCCCCTGGCACATTTCTAACTCCACCATTTGGGGCAAGTCCGATTGAGCATGTCCCAAATTGTACATCTCCTCCCTTTTTCCACTCTTTTTTTTTCATTTATTAAACTTTTATTTAATGAATATAAATTTCCAAAGTACAGCTTATGGATTACAATGTCTTCCCCCCTCCCATAACTTCCCTCCCACCCGCAACCCTCCCCTTTCCCGCTCCCTGTCCCCTTCCATTCACATCAAAATTCATTTTCAATTCTCTTTATATACAGAAAATCAGTTTACTATATATTAAGTAAAGATTTCAACAGTTTGCCCCCATATGTGTTGTCTAATGTGCAGTAATGCTATAACTAGTACTGAAACAGTATTTTTTTGTGTGTTTCTGTGTGGGTGCAAACTGATGAAATCTTTACTAATTATATACTGAATCGATCTTCTGTATATAAAGATAACTGGAAATGAAAAAAAAAAACCTGGTGTTAATTGGAAATGGCATAGAAAATTAATTAATTTTTAAAAAAATATTATGTAGGATCTCTGTCTTTAATGTGCTGTACACTGTTATTTAATGCTATAACTAGTACTCCAACAGTATTTTTTTCACTTTGTCTTTTTCCACTCTTAAATTTAACAGGGATCACTTTTCAGTTAAAATTTAAACACCTAAGAATAATTGTGTGTTAATTACAGAGTTCAACCACTAGTACTAGAACAACAACAACAACAACAAATACTAAAAAGGATAAAGTATTACATTGTACATGTAGAGTCAGGACAAGAGCTGATCAGGTCTTTGTTTCTTATAGTGTCCATTTCACTTCAACAGGTTTCCCCTTTGGTGCTCAGTTGTCACCGATCAGGGAAAACAAATGATACTAACTGATAGAATCAAAAAGGGAGAGAAGGATCCAGCATGGGAAGAGGGATACACAGCAGACTCATAGAATGGCAGATGTCCTAAACAACACTCTGGCCTCAGAATCAGCCCTTAAGGCATTCGGATCTGGCTGAAGAGCCCATGAGAGTATTGTAGGCATGGAAAGCAAGATACCATGGAAAAGAAAAAAAAAAAAAAAAGTAGACCTAAATGAAAGATCTCTGTGAGTGAGATCCCAGTGGAAAGAACGGGGCCATCAAAGAAGGAGGTACCTTTCTCTGAAGGGAGGAGAGAACTTCCACTTTGACTATGACCCTATCGGAATAAGATCAAAGTCAGCGAACTCTAAAGGCTTCCATAGCCCTGGCAACTCATGACTAGAGCCTAGGGAGATTACTGACGCCATGAACAGGAGTGTCAAATTGTTAAGTCAGCAACAGGAGTCACTGTGTACTTACATCCCATGTGGGATCTGTCCTTAATGTGTTGTCTAATGTGCAGTGATGCTATAACTAGTACTGAAACAGTATTTTTACACTTTGTGTTTCTGTGTGGGTACAAACTGATGAGATCTTTACTAATTATATACTGAATCGATCTTCTGTATATAAAGATAATTGGAAATGAAAAAAAAAACACCTCGTGTTAAATTGGAAATGGCATAGAAAATTAATTAATTTTTAAAAAAATATTATATAGGATCTCTGTCTTTAATGTGCTGTACACTCTTATTTAATGCTATAACTAGTACTCAACCAGTATTTTTTTTTCACTTTGTGTTGCTATATAGGGGCAAACTGTTGAAATCTTTACCTAATATATACTAAACTGATCTTCTGTATATAAAGAGAATTGAAAATGAATCATGATGTGATTGGAAGGGGAGAGGGAGCGAGAAAGGGGAGGGTTGCAGGTGGGAGGGAAGTTATGGGAGGGGGGAAGACATTGTAACCCATAAGCTGTACTTTGGAAATTTATATTCATTAAATAAAAGTTTAATAAATAAAAAAAAATTATCTCAAAAACTGAAAAAAAAGGTGTGTAAGGAGTGTGGGAACAAGAGAGGAGGAAGATAGGAGAGGGGAAAGAAGGGAATATTGTTATGCTCTTAGAATTGTAGAATCACATTGAATTTGTTAAAAACTTATTAAAATTAAAATTAAAAAATAATATAAAAATTAAAGCATCAGATGAAAATTCAGAAAAATATAGAGAGTAAATTCAATATATATAAAAGCAAGATGTAAAATATGTTTCTTAAGGATTTGTAAGGAATATAAACAATAATAAATAGGACACTATGTCACTTCCCGTATCAGTGACAGGCAAGAAACATACTGTCAGGTGCAAGTAAGACTATAGTGAAATGGGAGCTTCTGTTGTACACTGGTAGCTCAGGCATAAGAACTATATAGACTTTCTAGAACATTAGTTGGAAAATTATATCAAGAATTTTATAGAAGCCTTTGGGTGAGGAATTCCATGTAGAAGAATTTTTGAAAATACAGATTTTAGCTCAGATGTAGCATAAATATCCACAAATAAGAGAAAGGCTGTATATATTACAGTACATATATAGGATAGAGCATTCCAAAGAATGTTAACTCACATTTTTAGTGAGTGTTTAATGGGTAGCAAATGTTCATCAAACAACAAATGAATAAAATTAAGCAGAATGAAAGAAAGTACATATTATAAGAACACAATTTCATGTTAAGAGAAAGTATTCTTTCAATACACTGAAATATTTATCTTAACTGAATAGTGGCTTTATTTTATTCTGTTTTACTCTGAAGTTTCTAAATTTCTAAAAAATTATAACTAGGTTATTTTTATACTCAGAAAAAGTGCTATCAAAATATAAATAGTGGTCACATCAAGTCATAGCCCGTTAAACCCCTGCCTAAGACACAGGGGTCTTAGGTCGAGTCTCTCATGCTCTGCCTGGGAAAGCAGTGGAAACAGTCCATGTGCTGGGGCCCCTGCAACCATATGGGAGACCCAGATGAAACTCCTGATTCCTGGCTTTGGCTTTCCTAGTCCAGGCCTTTGAGACCATTTGGAGAGTGAACCAGTAATGCAAAATCTCTCTCTCTCTCTCTCTCTCTCTCTCACTCTCTCTCTCTCTCTCTCTTTTTCCCTGTGTCTTTCAAATATTGAAAACATCCTTAAAATATGTATAGAATGGCATAAATGATCTACTATCAGCTTGAGGTTTATTTACAAAATGTTTTTGTCATATTGAACCACAATCTTACCATCTCTCAAACGTTGAGCAGATATTATATAGGTAATGACAATTACTTCTATAAATGTAACCCAACCTTAATTCTAATACTAAAAATATTGCTCTATAAGGGGCAAAGCAGATTGCATTTTTCCAAAATGTATAAAAAGTATTTTCCATAGTACCAGAGATTCTGAAAAATTATGTGTAGAATAGTCCTAATATTTTAGACTGCATGAAGAAAAGTAATGTACGTTTATATTAGACACTGCAAGACAATGAAAATTGGCACTTTGCATCAGATACCTATTGTTTTCTACTTCATCCACCTTCATTTTTTTACATTTTATTTTTAAAAATTTATTGTATTAATTTGAAAGAGTGACAGAAAAGGGTAGAGACAGAGAAAGAGATCTGAGGCCGGCTCTGTGGCTTAACGGGTAAAGCTGCTGCCTGCAGTGCTACCATTGCATATGAGTGCTGGTTCGAGTCCCGGCTGCTCCACTTCCAATCCAGGTGTTTGCCATGGCCTGGCAAAGCAGTAGAAGATGGCCCATGTCCTTGGGCCACTGCACCCACATAAGAGACCCGGAAGAAGCTCTTGTCTCCTGGCTCCTGGCTTCAGATTGGCACAGCTCCAGCTTTTGTGGCCAATTTGGGAGCGAACCAGTGGATGGAAGACCTCTCTCTCTCTCTCTCTCTCTCTCTCTCTCTGCCTCTCCTCTCTCTGTAACTCTGACTTTTAAGTAAATAAGTAAAAAAAGAAGCCCTTCTGTCATTTCCTGTTTGCCTGTAACTGGGTTAACAAACAGGGCATAAAGTAACAGCCAGACTGGACAGCACTGCCACAGGACTCAGAGGGAACTCCCAATTTAAAAAAAAAAAAAAAAAAAAAAAAAAAAAGGATCTTCTATCTACTAGTTCACTCTTCACTTTCCAAATGGTCACAATGGCAGGGACTCCAGAATCCAGGAGTCTGGAACCCCTCCTGAAGTGGCAGGGGGCCAAGTACTTGGACCATCTTCTGCTGCTTTTTCAGGAGGATTAGCAAGACCCTGGATAGGAAACCCAGCAGCCTAGCACTCCGAGGTGGGATGCCTGCAAAGCAAGTGGTGGCTTACCCTGTTGTGACATAAGGCTGGCCTCCATCTTCATTTATTTAACAAATATTTATGGAGACTTAAGTAAAAAATTACATGATCAGAAGTGATAAATTGAAGTATTAGAAAGAGAGGCAGTTATTGTGGTGCGACAAGTTAAGTCATTACTTTGGATGCCTGCATCTAATACCAGAGTTCCTGGTTTCTGTGCTTCTACTACTTCTGTGTCCAGCTCCCTGCGAATGCCTGGATGGAATTCTTGGCTCCGGATTTCCACCTGACCCAGTCCTGGCTATGGAGATAGTCAAGCAGCATTTAGGGAGTGAAGAAACTTCAAATAAATAAATACGTTTTTTTAAAAAAATAAAATGTTAAAAAGATAGGATGACATTTTTCCTGGAACTAGCTGAGTTCTAGAGCCTTTATTTACTGAGAAAAAGAACATAACTAGTTTATTCCTTGAAATTGTTTCAGTGAAATTCTCTATCCCTTTTACATTCCTACATTTATTTCCCTTCATTTTTGTGTTAATGTTCGGCCTCATCTATTTCCTTCGTTAATTAGCCCTTCAGTCAATTTGATAATTCCCTACAGGGTACACTAGCCTGTTCTAAGCATAGTGGCCACTTATTAAATAAGTGAAATTAATTCCATGTTTCTCTCATATCCAAAATTATTGCTTGAACTGGTGTATTCAATTTTAGATTACTTTTTCTCTAGTGACAGATAATGCCTTTGCAGGTATTGTCTATTTAATACCCAGCATGCTTAAGACTCAGTGACTTCTAAATATCTAGCTATAAAATTAAACTGCTGAATATTTAATATGGTTTAAATATTAATGTTCTTAGAGGGCAGGAATATATAAAAATGGAATTCATATTTTATTCCTTTAGATAATGGTAGTGAAACAATAATCATTGCATCTCTTGAGCATATAGATGAATAGTTAGCATTGGAGGGCAAAACTAAGGGAATTTCCATCAGAATTGGCTGGAGGTCTCAGTTGTTGGTTGTGATATCGATATCACTTCTATATTAATGTATTTGTTAGGTTTCATAAATTAAATAACTCACGGTCATTTGCTTAATAAGAAATTAGACACTGTTACAGGATGAAGTCAAATTTTAAAGTTGTCTATTTTTTGTAAATATTTGTGGAAATTAAGAAGATAATGAGGTGGCATAAAAATATTAACAGAACAAGACCAGAGACATAGTGCATTACTTAACTGTGCTAAAAATAAGTGCGTGTTCCCAGAGTGGAAGAAATTTTGCCTCCCTTGCTGAAATATACGGAGAGGACAGAAGCATGAGGAATTATGGCTGAAGCACTCTTTTGATAAATCAGTAGTTTCTTAATCAGGGCAAGTGCTAAGGAATACAAAAACCAATCCACAGAAGCACAGGTTTTCTTTTATTTCCTAAAAGGAAATAAAAGTAAACCTATGCTGATTTTTGAGAAAAGAATTCTTACTATTTCCCTCTAGTTCATTATGTCATATTTTCCCATCTCATGAAGAATCCATGAGATATCCTGAAGGAAGAATAGAGGTTGCACAACACCAAAAAGAGGTTTGCTTTCAGCATTTTACAATGTATTATGGTGTACATGTGCCTAGTATTATGGATCATGTTATCTAATTCTGACTACACTAAAGTGCTGCAAATTAGCATGCAATCAAAATGAATCATGCAGTATAATGCTGGATTTACGATGATGTCCGTAAATACAAACAACAACCCTGTTCCCCAGCACCTTTAGTATAATTTTACTCATAAGCACACATCCATCAGAAGTTCATAATCCTATTCACCGAAAGATTTGTGCTAGGATTTTTATACCAGCACTATTTTTAATACCCCAAACTTGAAGTATAGCAAATGTCTTTGTGTTGTAAAATGGATAAATACACTATGGCGTATTCATGAGATGGGATATTGTACAGAATTGAGAATGACAAAGCTTTACTCAACAACATTGATGAATCTGAGGAACATAATGTTAATGTAAAGAAACAATAGATAAAAGAGAACATGATGAATGATTAAAAAAGTGAATGGAAAATAAAGCAAAATTCAAAACAACCTGTACTATGTGAATTTTCATGAATGAGAAGCTAGGGAGTACTGTAGGTCTTCTGGAGTTCTGATAATATTTAAGATGCTGATTTCAGTGCTGGCTCATGTGAGCATATCCAATTTTGGAAATTCATCAAGATGTAAACTTAAACACACTTTTCATTCTATCATGTTTGCTTTAATTAAAAATATTAAAAGCTTACATGGTTGTGATTGAATACAAGGATTGAGAAAATCTGTAGTAGTTGATATTTGTAAATATACAAGAAAGCTCACTGGAAAGCCTGCCAAGCAATGTATGGTGCCAAGCTGAAGTTGGAGATTTGGAATTTATTTTGGCTAAATGTACACAGCTGTGTAGCTGTTTCCATTCTCATTTCAGCAACTCTGCTACAGGAGTGAGGAAATCGATTGTTACAGATCCAGATTGGAGAGGTTTTTTTGTTTGTTTAAACAAATAAGTTAGATGTTAAGGGGACAAGGAAATTGATATTAACAGAAGATTCATGTTAGTGGTCTAGATTGGATAGGAAGGATTATAGAATTTGTTCATAGATTGAGGAGTAAGGAGATAAGGAGTTAGAAGTTTCATAGTTTTGAATTATAATTGTAGTGGGAGTAAATAAGTGAGGAAGTTGAGGTTATGTGATCGTGCAAATGGGAATTTACAACCAAAAACGTCAGATACATAGCAAGTCTGGATGATTACAAAATCCAGTATAAAGTTATGGGATTGAGGACCAGGGGCAGGGTGGACGTGAAGATTTTCAGAGTTGAAAAGCTCAAGAAACGCTGAAACAGGTCTACTGTATGATGTTGAACTTATCCAGAATGCAGAGACGAATTTGAGAAGAGAGGCATCTCAGACTACTGAAAAGAACATGAGTAAAGGGGCTGGTGCTATGGTGTAGTGGGTAAAGCTGCTGCCTGCAGTGCCAGCATCACATATGGGCTCCAGTTCATATCCTGGCTGCTCCGCTCTCAATCCAGCTCCCTGCTCTGTACCTGGGAAGATGGGTCAAGTCCTTGGGCTCCTGTACACAGTGGGAGACCCAGAAGAAGCTTCTGTCTCCTGGCTTCAGATTGGTCCAGCTCTGGCAATTGTAGCCATTTGGGGAGTACAAAAGCAGATGGAAAATCTCTCTCTCTCTTTCTCCCTCTTTCCCCCTCTCTCTCTGCCTCTGCCTCTCTGTAACTCTGCTTTTCAAATAAAGAAATAAATCTTAAAAAATTAAAAAAGGAATCAGGCATCATTATCATGGATCATTACTACTCTAAGGATAGTTTAGTGTTCTCTGACTTCTTTTAAAAAAAATAAATTTACAGAAATGACATGAAGGCTCATGCAGGACTCTAGACTGTGGAGCCACATGGTATGATTGGAAAGGAGGTAGGATGTACAAGTGAAGATTGACAAATAAGAGTCATAAAGTTCTAGACCTAGGGATGGGGCAGAGCTTGTGACCAGCAAAATGCTGGCACCCCTGCTCAGACACAAATTTCCTTTTACGGCGATTGACAGTCTCCATTTCAGACCGCTAAGGAAGGGCCAGTTTTCAACAAAAACAAGAACTGGAGGCAATATCTGAGAATCCGTGAGTCAAGGAGATGGCCTGTCCTTCAGTGTTCCAATAGAATGTTATTAAAAATTCACTATGATGACTCTAGAGAAATTCTAGGCTAAGTTTAGAGGAGAAAAACTCAGTTCCTAGGACATATGTTATATACCTTCTTTTAAAATCGTTATGGTTTCTGGTGACTAGGAAGGCTTATCCTCTCTCAAAAGAAACCGGAGAAGGCCGGCGCCGTGGCTTAACAGGCTAATCCTCCGCCTTGTGGCGCCGGCACACCGGGTTCTAGTCCCGGTTGGGGTGCTGGATTCTATCCTGGTTGCCCCTCTTCCAGGCCAGCTCTCTGCTATGGCCCGGGAAGGCAGTGGAGGATGGCCCAAGTGCTTGGGCCCTGCACCCCATGGGAGACCAGGAGAAGCACCTGGCTCCTGGCTTTGGATCAGCGAGATGCGCCGGCCGCAGCAGCCATCGGAGGGTGAACCAAGGGCAAAAAGGAAGACCTTTCTCTCTGTCTCTCTCTCACTATCCACTCTGCCTGTCAAAAAAAAAAAAAAAAGAAAAGAAACCGGAGAACACTAAACTCTCCTTAGAGTAGTAATGATCCATGATAATGATTCCTGATTCCTTTTTTATTTTTAAAGATTTATTTTTTTATTTGAAAGGCAGAGTTACAAAGAGGCAGAGGCGAAAGAGAGAGATCACCTGCTGGTTAGCTCCCCAGATGGCTGCAATGGCCAGAGCTGCACTGCTCTGAAGGCAGGACAAGAAGCTTCCTCAGAGTCTCCCATGTGGGTGCAGGGGCCCAAGGACTTGGGCCATCTTCTACTGCTTTCCCAGGCCATAGCAGAGAGCTGGCTCAGAAGTGGAGCAGCAGGGACTTGGCACCAAAATGGGATGCTGGTACTGCAGCCTGTGGCTTTACATGATATGTGCAGCACCAGCCCCTAGTGATGGACTTCTTTTTTCTCCTTTTTTCTTTTTTTTCTATTTTTTCTTTTAAAGCTTTTATTTAATAAATGCATTCTTCATAGGTACAACTTTAGGAATATAGTGGTTGTTTCCCCCATACCCACCCTCTCACCCCAACTCCCATCTCACCTCCTACTCCTTCTACCATCCCCTTCTTCATTGTGCTTCATTTTTAGTTTAAATTTATATACAGAAGACCAAGTCTATGCCAAATACAGATTTCAACAGTTTGCACCCACACACACACACACACACACACAACATATAAAGTACAGTTTGAGAACAAGTTTTGTAGTTAATTCTCATAGTACAACTCATTAAGGACAGAGGTCCTGCATGGGGAGTAAGTGCACAGTGACTTCTGCTGTTCCTTTGACAATTAACACTCTTATTTTTGAGATGGTGGCTGGTAACAATAATGTAGCCTTCCTTAAGGTTGGAGCAAAATGTATACAGGGACTCTATTCTGAGGTGGGAAGAAGCTCTTAGAAGGAAAAATGAACTGATTCGGAGAGAAAGATATGCAAAATGAGAGCAAGTAAATGAGGTAGAAGCCAGGTTACCCCTATAGTAACAAGTAGTCCCTGTTTCTCCTGAAGGAGTGGTGTGCTTGGTCCAGAGCTTTCCCCTGACAACACTCATGCGATCCCAGCCTATTATCCTCTTTACAGGCCTTGACCAGTAGCTAGGAAGTAAAAGAGTTTGAGCACTCATTGCTTTTCCAAAGTCAGAATGCTCCAAGTTGAGCTTGGAAGTTTGTGTTAAGATCTCACACTCTATGCAGGGGCTGGATTTTCTGAATAACCAGGATCATTGCTCTTTTATTAGTTTGTGGTGCTAATGCCCCACAGCAAGACATCTGGACAGATCCAGTTGTCCTGTAGCAAACACCTGGAATCCCAAGACAAAAAAAGATGAGGGGAAAAATGGGTCTGAAAGATTCAAAGCAACGTCTTAAAGAGACTTACAAAGACAGAAAGCCAATAAGCATTTGAACTTGAGAGTGAAGATACTTGGGACACTTGTAAAGGGTCCAATAGAAACCTTTCTAGAACTGTTTATGTGTGCATGTGTATGTATAAAACAGATAACAAGAACACTGACAAATGGCTGACATATGAAGCTTAAAATGAACATGACAATCAACACCCTTGGAAAAAACATTGACTATTTTCTCTAATCTAAAAAACCCCACTGATTTTATTCATCTAGATTTCAGATATCTGGTTATATTCAAATTACATAATAAAGGCACCACAAATAAGAGATTTGGATTTTTCAAGAAAGTGTAAGAGGATGAAGGGGTACATTCCTAAATGTGAGAAAACACTGTGGTCTTAGTTCTCTCTTGAGAAAAGCTCTGCCCTGTAAGTTCACTGAAGCTACTTGCATGAGAAACAAGACTCGCCTGCAGCATGCAGGAAAAACGCCTCCTTGTTCCTAGCTCCCCTTTAAGCTCCAGCCTGTGCTCTGTCCCTTTCTGCCTTGTGGGAGTGAAGTTATCAGTAAATAAAAACATAAGAATATGAAAGCACTTCATCAATTTGAAGTATTTAATGAGATGTTCCAGGGTGCTATATCATGCTGGGGATGCTGGATCAACTCCTCTTAATTTTAACAGCCTAATTTATAATCTGTTAACAGTTTTTCAGGGTATCTGTTATGATCATTGTGAACCACAATATTAATTAACACATGCCTGAATTTTTAAATTTGATGCTATATGTCTAATTCTTAAAAATAATTATTATATTTGATCTGTGGCATCTGTGGATGTTTTATTTCTCATGCAATAAATATCATGTAATTGTTTATCTTTGCTGCTTTCAACATCTACACAGCATTCATCTCTCTAATGTCTAAAAATTAAGTGTGGCATTGTATTTTGTATGTGCAAGGAGTTCAGCTATGATTAAGTGGAGAAACTAGAAAATAGTCCCCTGGAAAAACCACTAACAAAGCATTATTTGCCTTTTCAGTGTGGAAAATAAATGCTGCATTTTATTCCTTTCCATCATCACCCTTAGAATTGCATCTGTGTGCAGTAGCACCAAGAATAATGCAAGGTCATTTCTAAATTGTTTACTTTTCTTTGCTTTGTTCACCTTTTCTCTTAGGGAAGGAAGTTATATGACTACATTGTGACCCAAATGTCTCCAATATGGCCAGAAGTTCTCCTTTAATTACTCAAGTAGACAGATAAAAATAGCAGATGCACAAAAGTTTATGGTTTCCATAAATGCATTCATTGTGGCAATTATCCATTGCATCTGAAGGTTATGTGCTTTTTAAGGCTAGCATTTCCTAAGTCAGAGGCAAAATGGAATCAACGAAAAGTTAATTTCAAACAGAAACTGAAGAATATCTGTCTTTACCAACATTTTAAGAAACTAT
The DNA here is from genome assembly GCF_033115175.1 of Lepus europaeus. Classification (NCBI taxonomy): domain Eukaryota; kingdom Metazoa; phylum Chordata; class Mammalia; order Lagomorpha; family Leporidae; genus Lepus; species Lepus europaeus. The sequence goes on from NC_084829.1 coordinate 112,974,006, forward strand.
ACAAAATAATTGTATTTTTCACTCTCTGGGATTTCCTTCCCTTGCTTTGACATGTAGATAATGGATCTTTCCATTATGTAGAACACAAACTCAGAATTCATATTCTACCCTGTAAGTGTGGACCTTGAAAGCCCTTCCTAACAGAAACCTGGGTCTAAGTAAGTTTTTATCTTAATTAACTGGTGTAATCTGCTTTTGAAAACAAAATTCATCCTTTCATTTACATTTTAATTACAGGAGGTACAGAATGTCAAGTTTTAATTGGCTCAGGAGAACTAACTATGCACAAAATGCCTCATGCTAAATGGGAAAGTTGTCTTTGCAGGAAGCAGCTGGTCCTCAGTTAAGATTAGGGTCACCGTAAATGGAGAAGCTTTAGCCCCCTTTCAGATCCTCCAATATCTCAAAATCAATACAGAAAAGCACCATAGATGCCCTGATCTTACAAAAGAGTGTCACAGATGATTTCTCCTGAGTAGCTGTAATACGCTTCAGCTACTAGTTACTGTTTCTGCACAGTTACAGTACCTAGAAGGCCATAAGCTGCTAATGTTGATTTGATAAATCCAGTAGCATTATTAGAAATCTGTGCTGAATAGTGGATGAATGAAATGTCCCTCAAATTCACCTAAATCCTTGTGATTCCAAGGAGTTCCAAATCTTCTTAAGTATTTGTTATGTAAACAATATTGTTAAGCCAAAAACATGCTGAGGGCCTTTATATTTCAGATGTAAATGCTCAACTTACTTCCCCCTCTGGTTCTCAGTTCTCCATCCTTTTTCCCTTTATATTCATTATTCTTAATAGCCAGTGGCTTTTTCAGAGCTTACTGAAGTGAATCCATCTTTTCACCAGGCTCTGACAGATAGGAAGGCTTAAAAAAATGCAAAATCTTCAGGATAAGACATCTGAGGAAAATATATTGGGGATTTCTTTTTGAATGCCTTTTCCAGCATGAAGGGCCCAGAGTAAAACATTTCAAGTACGCACTGGGAGTATACATACATTCAACCAAAGACAGCTCACCTCCCCTTTGCTCTGAGAGGGCTTCACTAAAAGCTTTTTTAGTGGGAAACCAGCATGAGATTCTCACACAAACACACTGTTTTAGCGTGTGACTTGAAATTTAGCTTGTATGCTGCCAACACTAAACTTTTGAAGTATTTACTTGATGTCAAATTAGAGAAGATCATTTATTTTTAATGATCTTTAGAAAAGTGTCCATTTATTTTTAATGCTCTATATTACTTTGGAAGACTAAATTGAAGTTAAGTGCTATTTCCCTTAATTCAATCCCTTTTCGACCTGTATCTTTTTTATATCAAAAGCTTTCAGTGACGTCACAAAGAACCCCTTATGTTGAAATAAAATTCAGGGAAATGGGAAGCAATGCTATAATGTCAGGGCAGATTTTTCCCAAACTTGAAATCTTTTCCCTTCTCCCACACATTTCCAGATGGAGTTTCATCTTGATAGACTTCTCTGATAACATTTGATTACTGTCTGTCAATTCTTATAATAGCATATAATATTTATTTGATTTAGGGACTAACAGGAGATTTTTGAAATAGATCTGTCACTGGGACAGTCTCTTCATATCAGTGGATATCATTGCTTAACAAGAAGTTCAGTGGCAACTCCTACTCACTGTAGGAATACAGCATTGAGATATTACTCTTCAAATACATTAAGAGAAAAAGGAAAAGCCAAATTATGAATTATACATCTACACTTGGTCTATGGCTTGAGCTTAGCATGACCACCAGGGGGAGCAAGTTACTGGTCAAAGTTTCATGATTTTAGTAGAAAACCTGATTTAGAGAGTAAACTGACACCCCATTTGGGGAAAAAAAGAAGAAGAAAAGAAAGAAAGCAAAAACAATATGATTCAAAGTTGCAGTAACTCCTAGCTCTCTAACCTAGTATCTTATTGAAATCAAATCACTTCACTTCAGTATCTAGAATAAGTGGCCATGCCAATTCCACCACAGTTCTTTGTAATTTTTCCCCTGGGAAGTTCATCTTCCTTGTCTACATATCTACATACTGATCTACATATTGTAATCTATGTACATCCATTTGGAAAATGTAAATAACTCCACAAATCTCATGATATAACACCCACTTGATCCATATAATTATAGACATAAAAAACTATCCTATAGTAGAGAGAGCTTGCTAAATTGGCAGGCGATATACATATTAGGTTAGATAGATGGTTAAAGGAAGATTTTTATAAATATGTGTTATGTAAATAATATAGAAGACAGAGCTCTCAAAGGGTTTACACTCAAATTAAGAAGAAATAACTTATCTAAAGGAAACAGAATGACTTCTAAGCAATGTGACCAAGCACTCTTCTGCATATGAGATTATTCAAGAAGTACTTCATGGAACACGAAAGTTTATTCATAAAGAATTTTATTAACTACCTAAAAATTCACAGGTCACACTTAGCTACATAAGTTGAACAGAAAAAAAAATTGAGGGAAACAAGTCTGGAAGAGTCATTATGAATATTTCACAATGATATCAAACAGAATAAAATATATTTTATTTACCATGAACTGGTTATTGATTTCATACTTCATATATAAACCTAAACAAAATTAGCATAACCCCATTCTTCCAGGTCTAAGGAGAAAGGAAATCATATAGTACATAATTACTCTAAAATAAAGTGTTATAAGAAAGCATGATTTACATTGAGGAAGTATAAAAGCATTTTAACAAAGTAATTAGGGAAGGCTTCACAGAGGACATTGCAATACAGATAGATACTGAGAATTATCCAAGTGAGTCATGGGAAGGGAGACTGGGATGAAAGAAGAACAATTCATTTAGAGAGAATTGCACTTTTGAGAATTATTCTTCAGAGAGGAGATCTTGATGTACTGAGGAAATTAGAGATGTCTGATCTGTTTGAAGTGGGTGATGAAGGAATGCAAGTCAGTGGAGGTGAAGGTGGGGAGAATTGTGGCATAACATGAGTCTGAAAAGTATGAACAGACCATGTTGCAGATAGACTACAATAGAGCATTGGATGGTTTTGTGCAGGAAAATGGCATGGTCTAGATTATGCTTTGAGGAGAACACGTTTGCTTACATGAGGATAGAACTAGAGTGAAAATAAAAGGGAAAGAAGTAGGCCAGCTAGAAGTCCTTTGTGGTAATGCTACTAAGAGACAATCATGGATGAAATTATAGTGATGAGAGTGAAAATGAAGAGAATCACACACACAAAATAATAATAATATGCATGTATTTTGTGGATAGGGAAAGTAGAACAAAGAGGACTTGGTTGATGAATGAGAGAAATGATAAGGCTATGGGATTCCCTTTACTCATACATCAACAACTGGGAAAGAAACTAGAACTGCAGAAGATTAGTAATTGCTCTTTTCAAATGTTTGGATGCTTAAAAGGTTAAAATACATGTGAGCAATCCACACTGATGTCCATGATTCTAAATTCCTCATATAATTTACCTCTACTCTTATATATGTATGTGTGTGTGAAATAAGTAATGCAATTGGACTGCATATATGGAAAGTATTGATCATCAGATGCCCATTGAAGGTATGGAAATTAGCAATATAATCAAGGTTAGAGTGAAAACAGGTACTAACAACAATGTTGCAAAGCATCATGACCAGATATTTGAAATAAATGAAAAATGTACTATGAGGGAAGTTGACTGGTGAAATTAACCACCACAGATAATTTTTATAGCTTCCAAGACAGAGGAGAATGTTTTACAGAAAATACAGCTATTTGATTAAATCAACTGCTTTTCAATACATTCTTTCTCCTATAATTATTTGTGGCCAGAAAATTCAGATATATTCTGAAAATGTCTTCAGACTCCTCCAAAGAGAGGTTTATTTAACTATACAGGAATTTCACTTGGCTTGGAATTAATTCAGTCAGCTGGTGAGTCAACCCTTAACTTTTTTTTTTTTTTTTAAACTTTGGACATAAAAGCTAATATCATTTGAAAAGGGTTTTCTGTAGGCTAAGCTAGCTTTCTACTTGTGCTGCTACTGACATTACAAGCAAGAATGTGAAAAACAACATTGAGATGCGTTGTGTGAAACGCCTTGGGTTTAGATCCAATTTACTGATACCTTATAACTAATCTCCTATACAGTACATTTTCAAAGATTGGGAGCCCTCTGGCCTGGTTATCATTGATATTGAAATAGAAAATAACTAGAGTAGACAAGCTCTGCTATGCATAAAGAGAATAGAGAACTGAAGAAGACATTGCATTTTAAAATATACATACAAGCCTAGAAACAATTTAAATTCTTTTGTCACATTTTTTAAACATCATTTTCAGCTTGTATTTATTAAATGTTAAAATTCCCTTTTAAAAGCAGTATATGAATCATAAACATACTGAAAATTAGAAGATAGACATGCATTTCTCACATTAATTTTCCTGAAGATTTTTCTGTATTCATAATTTTTTGGTAGCACTAAAGACTATTATAATTTGCCATTCTTCTTTAAGATTATCATCATATAAATTCTTTCTTATTATGGAATGCCTGGTATACACTAAAGACATTTATTAAAATATTAATAAATAATAAATTATAGACATGCATGCTACAATTCTCTAAAAGCATTATTGTTAAATTTTAACATTTAATCAATATACCATATTTATAAAGTCATTTACATATTATCTAGCATTTAGGTAGTTTCTAGCATTTTCTTTTATAAATAATATAATGAGGAATCTCAAATGTAAAATGTTTTCTGCTTCTGAGATTATTTTCTCAGATATATTTACAAAAGGGGGAATACTTGGTCAAAGATATAACCTATAAAAAGAAAAATATTCAATTTACTTTACAGAATTCTTATATAGAGGAATGGAAAATGCTTATATTATAAAATTTAAGGCTTTCCAATCATAAGATACTTTATTATATAAAATGGGTAATGATTGATATGAGAAAATATTTGCAGGGAGGCAAAAAGTAACAGAAAAATTGAAATACATAGTAAAGTGCTATCTTTCTGATATTTCTCAAAAATCTTTTACAGCCCCAATATTCATCTCCTGAAAAAATTTCTGTGGTTTTGAACTGTGAGTAAACAAACATCACAAAATTTTGTAAAATACTCAAATATCAGATTTCTTACTTTTGACTCTACTTATGTTTTGGGTTACACAAACTGCAGCTTCCTTGCACACAGAAACTCAATAGTTATTTGTGTTGAAAAGAGGAGAGAGACTAACAAGGGAGTGTGGAAGCACACTTTAATATAATTGATTGGCTTGGACTGAAAGGATACATATAATTTGGATTTACTTCACCAAGAGTTCACTAGAAAAATAAAACTGTTGTGGACACCTATATTGTTCTTTCTTTATCTATATTCATGACAGGATATTGTTTAAGGAGAAATTAAATGCTAATATAACTAGTGATGCATCCTTTGGGCCCCAAATAGATGTGCATAACATTGGAAAAGTGCTGTCTTAGGAATTTATGACATAAAACACATGCAAGTATCAATCTGAGTGCATTAATAAGTTGGTAAAATTGTTGATAGAGTTGGAGAAACAATTTAAGAGCAGACACTAAAACTTGTCAAAAGAGGATGCAAATAAGAAAAATACCTGGGCTGGCGCCGTAGCTCAACAGGCTAATCCTCCGCCTAGCGGCGCCAGCACACCAGGTTCTAGTCCCGGTCGGGGTGCCAGATTCTGTCCCGGTTGCCCCTCTTCCAGGCAAGCTCTCTGCTGTGGCCCAGGAGTGCAGTGGAGGATGGCCTAAGTGCTTGGGCCCTGCCCCCATGGGAGACCAGGAGAAGAACCTGGCTCCTGGCTTCGGATCAGCACGGTGCGCCGGCAGCAATGTGCCGGCTGTGGCGGCCATTGGAGGGTGAACCAATGGCAAAAAGGAAGACCTTTCTCTCTGTCTCTCTCTCACTGTCTGCTCTACCTGTTTATATATATATATATATATATATATATATACACACACACCCATCATCAGCTATTGTAACAATAGTTAGGAATAGCTGGGACTGACCTCAGTTCATGCCAGGTAAAGTCTCCTATGCCCTTGTTCCTCAATAGGCCCAAAGGATATATATGACTTTTTTTCCTATTAAATAGTTTTCTTCTGTATTTCCTAAGACCATTATCTCCATGAGTCTGATGCTCCAATTTCCTATTACCTCAGATAATCCTCATATTTTATGAGTATCTCTCTCTAGAAAATAAAAGACAATGAAATGCAACAATTAAGTGCAGGGAAATTGCAAAGATTTCAGGAACTAAATTACTGGACTGCAGAGGTTGCTATTATTAGATAATGCTGTGAGCTTCCTCTTATCTCACTTTCTGCTTTAAAAAAGATGAATGTAGGATAGGAACAAATATCATTTGTTAGAAACCGAGGAAGTACAGAAAGACAAAAATTTTATAAAGTACTCGAATTGGTCCTCAAAATTTGCTGTGGAATGATCAGAAGCATCCTTGAAAAGTTTCTGGCAATGTTGTCCATGGACTGGCGGATCAGCATCATCTGTGGGTGTGTGAGACCTGTGGATTTCAAGGCCTCATCCCAGACCTGCTGAACCTGCATTTTATAAGAGACCCAGGTGACTCCTATGTGTGTTAAAATTCAAGTCGTGTACTATTATTACATTTATATGAAATATCCAGAAAAGGTAAATGACAAAGATAAATAAGAGAAAGATTAGTGATTGCCTGGGGCAGGGAATGGGAATAAAGAATAATAGTATGGAGATGTGAGGGACCTTACTTGGGTAACAGAAATTCTCAAAAACTGGTTTATTGTTATGATGGTGTATGTTAAAAATTTTTCTAAAAATCATTTAATTGTAAAAACTATGTGAATTATCTGATATGTAAAATATACCTCAGTAAAGTTGAATAAAAATGTGTTCGGAAAATGCAGATTCCTCGGTCCTGGCCCTTTGTGTATATGTAGTTTTCTTGTGGACTTCCAATTAAGAAACATCGATCTAACGATCTAACATAAATAGAAATGGCCCAACCCCCCAAGCCCACCTCAATCATCATTTCAACCTGACTACTTCTCTTTCTTTACATGTCTTGAATAATTCAGTACCTGCAGCTGCTCTACACTGTTTGTTTAATTGCTGTGTAATATCTCATAGTGCGCTGGTCCTCTTTCATTATTTCCATAGTGATGGGGATTTCATTTTCAGCATTGCAAACAATGTTAGGGTTGTAATTTTTACACATCCCTTTATGCACATGTGGATGTATTTCTTTAAAATAAGTACACAGGGGTAGAAATTGATTCTAACTGTATGAATATTTAAAATTGTAATAAATAGTGCTGAAATGTCTCCAAAAAAACTGAACCAATTTACCCTAAACTGTTGCAGTATGAAAGTAACAGTATTCTCAAAGAAAATGATTAATTTATGTGATCAGTATTTTTCATTTTGCCCAAGCACAGAAAAATTGTTTGCTATTTATATTTGTATTTTTTAATTTAAATTTTAAAATTTCTTTAAATGATTATATGTTTAATATTTTCATTTTTTGAGTGGCTTATGGATTTTCCCTGATTATTGTCTTTTGGATTATACTAAAAGTTTTCAAAAAGTTTCCAGAAAATGCAAATTATGAAAAAAAATCTATGCATGGATTTCAAAATTGTGCCAAAATAAACATCTTAATTACATGTTTTTACATACCTTTTGATGTTCCTTTGTATATAATTTCTATATATTAATATAAACTATTGTGGCAAACTAATGTCATGTTTCTTTGAAGAACTAATACTGAAATATAGTATTTTATTTGCATTTTAATCATATTTATGATGTGTTTTACAATTCTAATTTTAAAATGTTTATATAATTATGTTTGCCAATCTTATGGATAATTCATTTCCAAATATGTTTGTGTATCCTAATGACAGTTATTAATTACCCATTTTCCTATTAAATATGAATTGATGACTTTTCAAAAGTATATCCCTCTGTGTACCAGGCTCCATTTGTGATATCTTCATTATGTTCTGAAATTTGTGCTTGTTCTTCTCTCAGTTCAAACAGTTTCCAACACTGCTGTTTGATGATGTATTTCAACGGCCTTAGTGGCTGGTGCTCTGTCACCACTCTTCTGAAATTTCTTCCAGGGTATTCAAATAATTCCAAAATGCTTTACAAAAATAAGCAAGTGGTTCACTTTCTGTTCTAGACTTTCTTCTATTATTTTCTATTTTACAAAAACATACCCTTACTTTTAATGGGAATACATTGCATTATTACACATACTTCGCATTGCAGTTTGTGCAAATTTAAATTATGCTATATGAAGAACAGAACATGTTTTTAGCAAATTTTATAAGCCGGATCCTTTAGCTGTAGATATTCTCTAAATAATGAAGGAAGGGACTGGCAAACAAAATGAAGGAAATCTACCCTAAATTCTTGATATCTCAAATATGTTATCCCATGATTTTCCCAAATCACTTAGATGCTTTCATGAAAAAATATGGAAGAATACCCACACTATTTAGAATAAGAGGTTTCTTTTTTTTCTTTCTTTTTTTTTTTTTGTTTAGTTAATTAAAACTTTCTGTGTCTGGATAGAGTGTGGCCCCTATATATATGGGACAATGCTGTAGCGCAGTGGGTTAACACCCTGGCCTGAAGCGTTGGCATCCCATATGGGCACTGGTTCTAGTCCCAGCTGATCCTCTTCCGATCCAGCTCTCTGCTATGGCCTGGGGTAGCAGTAGAAGACAGCCCAAGTCCTTGGGCTCCTGCACCCATGTGGGAGACCCGGAAGAAGCTCCTGGCTCCTGGCTTCTGATAGGCACAGATCTGGTTGCTGTGGCCTTTGGGAGTGAATCATCGGATGGAAGAACTCTCTCTCCCTCTCTCTCTGCCTCTCCTCTCTCTTTGTGTAACTCTGACTTTCAAGTAAAAATAAATAAATTCTTGAAAAATACATATATATATATATATATACAAACAGATATACATATGTGTGTGCATATTTATATCTCTCTGCAGAGAATAAAAAATGACAATTGGGGAGGAACATAGTTAAGTGAATTTATATAAGCAGGGTTATTTTGTTTTTTTTTTTTTTCACTTTTAACAAATTGCCTCACTTTTATTCAGTTGAGCCATCGTTACAAATAGAACTTAACAGAAACACTCCAAAGTTCCCTCCCTTCACTTCTTATTGAGCAGGCTGAGTAAATGTAATCCGGCGCCGGCGCCTTTGGAAAGCCTTTAAATTCCATCTGTTTGGTTCCAGCATATGTGGCCCATTATAGACAAACAACACAGTCATCTTTTCAGAATAAGGAAGATTTTGCAGGAGCTTTGGTGTAATAAAGAAGTATTGAGATGTATTTTCTTTACAGGCAGTATTTACAACCATTTCAAACACTCTCTGTTCATTGATGGGGTCCATCCCCTGATTGATTTCATCGACAACTCTGAAGGGACACCTGTTCAGCTCCTGAAGCGCCATCAAGTATAACATAGTAGAAACACTTCTTTCACCTCCACTTTGATGATGAGGAGTTAATTCATGCAGTTGAGTACTGCTGCGAAATTTCACTCTAATTCGAATTCCGTATTTATCACAGTCTTCCTCATTTTCTGTATGGAGATCCACTTCACCAGCACACTGCATGGAACTAAAAAAATTACTGAATTTTTCATTAATTTTTTCTACTAGTTCTTTTAAAGGATTAAGCCACCTTTCTTTTACCTGTGAAATGTTTTCCCTATATTTATCTAGTTCAATCCTCTTTCCCTTTAGTTCCTTAGTTAACTGCTCTATTTCTTCTTCTCTTTTTGTGTATTCTTCAACCACTGTAGGATTCAGTCCTGTGAAGCAGGAAGCTCTTGATCTTTCTTCAGTTAATAATGCATCAATTTCATCCAATGTGTTTGGAAGATCTTGGAAAGCAGGGTTATTTTGAATCTCTTTTTCTTACTCTACCCATGCTTTTTCCAGTATCATTCACATGATCACCTTACTCTTTCCACTAGTTACATGTTGATACTGTCCAGAGTTCAATCCTTATTCCTTTTATCTCATTGTGAGTTTGATAATCTGGGGTCTTTAGGGGGTAGTAATAGAAGAGAGTGGAAAGGCTGTGTTTACCAGGATGCTGCCTGGTAAGAACTGGGACAAATTAGAGAGGGCATGCCCCACAGAAGGATGCTCAATTGTAGACATTTAAAAATATATACCCTGGGGCCACTTTCTAGCAAAGTGGGTAAAGCAGCTGCCTGTGATACTTGCATCCCATATGAGTGCCAGTTCATGTCCTGGCTGCCCGACTTCTGATCCAGCTCCTGGCTAATGGCCTGGGAAAAGCAGTGGTAGATGACCCAAGTTCTTGGGCCCCCGCTACCCATATGGGAGATCTGGAACAAGCTCCTGGCTCCTGGCCTCAGCCTGGCCTAGACCCTGCCTTCGGGGTCATCTTCCAAATGATGAAAGGTCTCTCTCTCTCTGCCTGTGTTTCCCTTTCTATAACTTGACTTTCAAATAAATCTTTAAAAACAAAAATAAAAAAAAAAACTAAATATATTATTGATTCAAAAAGTCATCTACCTGACAATATTTGAGCCTTGATTCTCCTGTTTACTTACTGGCTTGTCTGGATTCATCCTTTATGTATTAATTACTTCCAAATTTACATCACTAATCCAGTTCTCTCTTCTTAGTTTCTAATCACAATGTTCAAATCTATAAGGGATATTTCTAACTACCTATCAGAATTCATTTCCTTCCTGTATGACGTTACTCCTTTCCATTTATGTCCCATTTGCTTCTAGATTCACAAAATTCAAAGTATTAGAAACCAGAATTTTGGAAGGTAATCACAACTCTCTCTACTTTGTCCTTTATCTCCAAATGAAATGTGAGGCAAATAAAAGCACCGCCATAATTTGATAAAGTCTGTTTTCTCTACTCTCAACTCATTCTCTTGGATCAGTTTAGTTCTGCCTGATTGAAACAACTTCCCAATTTCATCCCCAACACTCTAGCATCACATTTGAGCTTGCTTAAAAGAATTTTTACTGGAGCTGGCATTGTGGCATAGTGGGCTAAGCCTCCTTTTGAGGCACCAGCATCTCATATGGGTTCATGTCCCAGCTTCTCCTCTTCCAATCCAACTCTCTCCTATGGCATGGGAAAACAATGGAAGATTTCCCAAGTCCTTGGGGCCCTGCACCCATGTGTGAGATGCTTAGAAAGATCCTGGCTCCTGGCTTTGATTCAGCAGAGCTCCGGCTGCTGCGGGATATGTGGAGTGAAACAGCAGATGGAAGACCTCTGTCTGTCTCTCCTTCTCTCTGTCTGTAACTGTACCTCTCGAAAAAAAAAAGGTTTCCTACTTTTATGATCTTTCTTTTTTTAAACTTTTATTTAATGAATATAAATTTCCAAAGTACAGTTTATGGATTACAATGGCTCCCCCCCCCCCCATAACTTCCCTCCCACCCTCAAGCCTCCCCTCTCCTATTCCCTCTCCCCTTCCGTTCACATCAAGATTCATTTTCAATTATCTTTATATACAGAAGATCAATTTAGCATATACTAAGTAAAACTTTCAACAGTTTGCACCCACACAGAAACACAAAGTGTAAAGTACTGTTTGAGTACTAGTTATAGCATTAATTCACAATGTAAAACATAAAGGACAGATATCCTACATGAGGAGTAAGTGCACAGTGACTCCTCTTGTTGACTTAACGAATTGACACTCTTGTTTATGGCATCAATAATCACCATAGGCTCTTGTCAGGAGTTGCCAAGGCTATGGAAGCATTTTGAGTTTGCTGACTCTGATCTTATTTAAACGAGGTCATAGTCAAAGTGGAAGTTCTCACCTCCCTTCAGAGAAAGGTACCTCCTTCTTTGATGGCCTGTACTTTCCACTAGGATCTCACTCTCAGAAAACTTTCATTTAGGTCTTTTTTTTTTTTTGCCAGAGTATCTTGCTTTCCATGCCTAAAATACTCTCATGGGCTCTTCAGCCAGATCCGAATGCCTTAAGGGCTGATTATGAGGCCAGAGTGTTGTTTAGGGCAGCTGCCATTCTATGAGTCTGCTGTGTATCCCGCTTCCCATGTTGGATCGTTCTTTCCTTCTTAATTCTATCAGATAGTATTAGCAAACACTAGTCTTGTTTATGTAATCTCTTTGACTCTCAGACCTATCATTATGATCAATTGTGAGCTGAAATTGATCACTTGGACTAGTGAGATGGCAATGGCACATGCCACCATGATGGGATTGAATTGGAAGACCCTGGCACGTTTCTAACTCTACCGTTTGGGCCAAGTCAGATTGAGCATGTCCCAAATTGCACATCTCTACCCTCTCTTATTCACACTCTTATATTTAACAGAGATCACTTTTCAGTTAAATTTAAACACCTAAGAATGATTGTATGTTAATTACAGAGTTCAACCAATAGTATTAACTAGAACAACAACAAAAAAATACTAAAGGGATAAAGTATTAAGTTCTTCATCAACAGTCAGGAGAAGGGCTGATCAATTCACTGTTTCTCCTAGTATCCATTTCACTTCAACAGGTTTCCTTTTTGGTGTTCGGTCAGTTGTCACCGATCAGGGAGAATATATGATATTTGTCGCTTTGGGACTGGTTTACTTCACTCAGCATGTTGTGTTCCAGATTCCTCCATTTTGTTGTAAATGACCGGATTTCATTGTTTTTGACTGCTGTATAGTATTCTATAGAGTACATGTACCATAATTTCTTTATGCAGTCATCTGTTGATGGGCATTTAGGTTGATTCCAGGTCTTAGCTATTGTGAATTGAGTGCAATAAATGTTGAGGTGCAGACAGCTTTTTTGTTTGCCAATTTAATTTCCTTTGGGTAAATTCCAAGGAGTGGGATGGCTGGGTTGTATGGTAGCGTTATATTCAGGTTTCTGAGGAATCTCCAGACTGACTTCCATAGTGGCTTAACCAGTTTGCGTTCCCACCAACAGTGGGTTAGTGTCCCTTTCTCCCCACATCCTCTCCAGCATCTATTGTTGGTAGATTTCTGAATGTGAGCCATTCTTACTGGGGTGAGGTGAAACCTCATTGAGATTTTTATTTGCATTTCCCTGATGGCTACTGATCTTGAACATTTTTTCATGTGCCTGTTGACCATTTGGATTTCCTCTTTTGAAAAAAGTCTATTGAGATCCTTGGCCCATCTCTTGAGTGGGTTGTTTGTTTTGTTGTTGTGGAGTTTCTTGATCACTTTGTAGATTCTGGTTGTTAAACCTTTATCTGTTACATAGTTTTCGAATATTTTTTCCCATTCTGTAGGTTTCCTCTTCACTTTCATTACTGTTTTTTGCCATACAGAAACTTCTCAATTTGATGCAATCCCGATTGTTAATTTTGGCTTTGACTGCCTGTACTTCCGGGGTCCTTTCCAAGAAGTCTTTGCCAGTTCTATATCTTGCAGGGTTTCTCCAATGTTCTCTAATAATTTGATGGTGTTAGGTTGTAGATTTAGAACTTTAATCCATGTTGAGTGGATTTTTGTGTAAGGTGTAAGGTAGGGGTCCTGCTTCATGCTTTTGCATGTAGAAACCTAGTTTTCCCAGCACAATTTATTGAATAGACTGTCCTTGCTCCAGGAATTGGTTTTAGCTTCTTGATCAAATATAAGTTGGCTGTAGATGTTTGGATTGATTTCTGGTGTTTCTATTCTGTTCCATTGGTCTATCCATCTGTTTCTGTACCAGTACCATGCTGTTTTGATAACAATTGCCCTGTAGTATGTCCTGAAATCTGGTATTGTGATGCCTCCAGGTTTGTTTTTGTTGTACAAGATTGCTTTAGCTATTCGAGGTCTCCTGTGTCTCCATATGAATTTCAGCATCATTGTTTCCAGATCTGAGAAGAAGGTCTTAGGTATCTTGATTGGTATTGTATTGAATGTATAAATTGCTTTTGGGAGAATGGACATTTTGATGATATTGATTCTTCCAATCCATGAGCATGGAAGATTTTTCCATTTTTTGGTATCCTCTTCTATCTCTTTCTTTACGATTTTGTAATTCTCATCATAGAGATCTTTATCGTCCTTGGTTAAGTTTATGCCAAGATATTTGATTGTTTTTGTGTCTATTGTGAATAGGATTGATCTTAAAAGTTCTTTCTCAGCCATGGCATTGCCTGTTTATACAAAGGCTATTGATTTTTGGCATTGATTTTATATCCTGCTACTTTGCCAAACTCTTCTATGAGTTCCAATAGTCTCTTAGTAGAGTTCTTTGGATCCCCTAAACAAAGAATCATATCATGTGCAAAGAGGGATAGTTTGACTTCTTCCTTCCCGATTTGTATCCCTTTAATTTCTTTTTCTTGCCTAATGGCTCTGGCTAAAACTTCTAGAACTATATTGAATAGCAGTGGTGAGAGTGGGCATCCCTGTCTGGTATCAGAGCTCAGTGGAAATGCTTCCAACTTTTCCCCATTCAATAGGTTGCTGGCCATGGGTTTTTCATAAATTGCCTTGATTGTATTGAGGAATGTCCCTTCTATACCCAGTTTGCTTAGAGTCTTCATCATGAAAGGGTGTTGTATTTTATCGAATGCTTTCTCTGCATCTATTGAGATAATCATATGGTTTTTTCTTCTGCAGTCTGTTAATGTGATGTATCACATTGATTGATTTGCGAACATTGAACCATCCCTGCATACCAGGGATAAATCCCACTTGGTCTGGGTGGATGATCTTTCTGATGTGTTGTTGCATTCTATTGGCCAGAATGTTATGGAGGATTTTTGTATCTATGTTCATCAGGGATATTGGTCTCTAATTTTATTTCGATGCTGCAACTTTTTTTCTGGCTTAGGGATTAAGGTGATGCTGGCTTCATAGAAAAATTTGGGAGGGTTCCCTCTCTTTTGATTGTTCTGAATAGTGTGAGAAGAATTGGAGTTAGTTCTTCTCTAAATGTCTTGTAGAATTCAGCAGTGAATCAATCTGGTCCTGGGCTTTTCTTTGTTGGGAGGGTCTTTATTACTGATTCAATTTCTGATTTGATTTTGGGTCTGTTTAGGTTTTCTATGTCTTCCTGGTTCAATTTAGTTAGGATGCACGTGTCTAGGAATCTATCCATTTCTGATAGGTTTCCCTGTTTGCTGGCATACAAGTCCTTGTAGTAACTTCTGATGATTCTTTTTATTTCTGTGGTGTCTGTTGTTGCATTTCCTTTTTCATCTCTGATTTTATTGATTTGGGTCTTTTCTTTTTTTAGTTAGTTGGGCCAATGGGGTGTCGATTTTGTTTATTTTTTCAAAAAAACAGCTCCGCTTGGCTGAATTTTTTGTAATTTTTTTGGATTCAACCTGTTTATTTCTTCTCTGTTTTTAATTATTTCTCTTCTACTAGATTTGGGTCTGGTTTGCTGCAGTGAGTCTAATTGGAGATCCTCTGAGAGTAATCTAACGTTTCTCTCTTGCACATTTTAGAATCTTTTTTTTCTTATGTTTCACTGTGGTGAGTTTGATTACAACATGTCATGGTGAGGATCTCTTTTGGTCATGTTTATTGGGGTTCTGTGAGCTTCCTGTACTAGAATATCTCTATCCTTCTCCAAACCCGGGAAGTTTTCTGCTAGTATATCACTAAAAAGGCCTTCTAATCCTTTCTCTCTCTCCATGCCTTCTGGAATTCCTAGAACCTTAATGTTGGTTTTTTAATAATATCCTCTAGATTCCTGACAATATTTTTCAGATTTCTGATTTCCTCTTCTTTTCTTTGGTTTGACTGTATACTTTCTTGTGCTCTAAGTCTGATATTTTCTCTTCTGCTTCACACATTCCAATTTTAAGGCTCTCTAATGTGTTTGTCATTTGATCCATTGAATTTTTCAATTAATTATGATTTCTCCTCACTATCACAATTTCATGTTCTACTAGTTTCATTTTGATTCCTCCTTAAGATCTCATTTTCATGAGAGAGGTTTTCTATCCTGTCCAGTAAGGATTTCTGTAGCTCAAGAATTTGTTTTTGAAAACTTCTAGATGTTCTTATCATAACTTTTTTGAAATCCGTATCTTGCATTTCTTCTATCTCATCATCTTCATAATCTTGAATTGGGGTGTCTAGTTGACTTGGGAATATCATAATGTCTTCCTTGTTCTTGTTTCCTCAGTTTCTACATTTGTTGCTTGACAATGTGGAGATATTCTTTGGCTTCTTTTTTTTTTTTCCCCTCGCTGTGGTGGGTTTTCTCGGTATACTATGTCCCTAGATTAAGTGGACTGTCTGCTTTTGATGGATCTTAGAGGCTTGTGATGGGTGTGGCCAGCGAGCTTGTTTGGTTCTTCAGGATTAAGGGTGTGCCAAAGGTGACACACCCAGGTTAGGCGTGGTAAATCTCTCTCTCTCTCTTTTTATTCAGAAGGGAAGTAAATCTGCACAGCTGAGCAGAGTTGAAGGCAGTACTGAACTCTGAGCTCTGGCCCCTGTGAATATAATATTTGTCTGCTGTGTCCCAAGGACCACACAAAGGATTTGTGCAGTCTTCAGTGTAAGCTCAAATTCCCCTGTACTACCCCACTGGGTTGCCAAGGTTACTGAGATTGTGGTGTCTTGTAGAGTACTCACTTCTCTGGTGTTCCATGAGTCCTCTCACACACTCTAGGTCTTTTTTTTTTCACAGTCTCAGTTCATTAATTCTACACATTCCCTAGGTCCTAACCTCCTGTTATTTTTCCCCACCAGAGTCAGATTTTTCTGCTGGGCTAATGGCGAGCACAGCTTTTACATATGTCCAAAATTGCGCCTGCTCTTTGTTTGGTCGCCTTTGTAAGGTGAGTGGAGAGAGAGACTCATGTTTGTACAGGTCCCTTTTATTTATTTATTTATCCTCTCCTCAAGTTAGCCTGGTGAACTTTCCCCAGTGGGGCTTCAAGCCTCTTTCCCTCTAGGCTCTTCCTGCCGCTTCCCTGCCAGTGTCTTGGGCTACTGTGGTTTCGCCTCACCTCCCTTTCCAGCGCTGGTGCATAGATTCTGCGGCTGGAGTCCTGAGCCATGGGCACCCATGTCCTGCACATAGGTCCACCTTGTCCCACTAGTTCTGGAAGAGTTTCTTCTGCAGATTTTTCCTTAATTTTTCCCTGAAACTACAGTATCTCCACTTTTATTAAACTATCTTTTCCTGGACTATCAGTGTGCTCCCTCCATATTCCACCATCTTGGAGGACTCCCCTACTTTTATGATCTGACAAGGAGGCATTTTCTGTTGAAGGCCTTGCTGGCTGACCTGATCAGGTTCTTAAAGTTCTTGGTCCTATTGCCTTCTTTGAATCCTTCTTTCTCATCATTTACCTTTGCCATCTTCCTATGCTACCTTCTCTAGCTGTGATTAGCAACCTGCAAGTAATGAGCTGTGATACACACTCTGTTGATGATAGTCCTTTGACTCTGTAGTGATTTTCCCTACCTCTCCTTGGTTTTCACATGGATAATACCTATTTTTTAAAGATTATTTATTTATTTATTTGACAGGTAGAGTTACAGTCAGTGAGAGGGAGAGAGACAGAGAGAAAGGTCTTCCAATGGACAACACCTATTAACACTACATAGCTTGGCCCAGAACAATCATTCTAGCAAGCTTATAGCTTCTTACATTTATTCCTATTATAGCATTGTACTACATGCATTTTTAATCTTTTTACTTAATTCTCTCCTTTTGACCATCTGCAAAGTAGAGAGTTGATTTTGCTAATTTTTGACATCTACAACAAGTACTTGGTACAAAATTGATATTAATCAATGCTAGCTTTAATGCATGGCTACATCAATTAATGAATAAATGATGAGGTAGAATAGTCAGTAACTTACAACTTGAAGCTTGGAAATATGGTTTAATAGGAAAGAAAGGTAACACTGAAGGTGCCAGACTTTATGGACTCTTTCATAGAAGAAGTATTAGACATATTTGATATATGAAAAAATTGGAAAATAATAAAAATACTGGTAGAGAAAAATTCAAATAAAATCAAAACTTTTGTTAATGTTATTAAAACACAGTATATGCAAACTGTCATTAATTTTTCCAAAATATTGGAAAAAATTAAATCTGATTTAAAACCTATTTCAGGATATATTTAATGCCTGTGGACTTGAGCTTTCTAGTAAATAGTTCACTCAATATTTTGTTATGAAAAAATAATTGGTTTCAGATAACCTCTACAGGTGTGAAGATTTGCCAAAGTGTATTCAATATGTTATAAAGGTGTCATTGAACACTTTGATAGTGTCAGTGTTGTAATGCTATATTGATTACTTTTTGGTTTTTTCAGTTCACACTATATTTTCTGGTTAACTATTTTTATGGAATTATTTAGCCAGATTATTTTTGTAAACTGCATTATGATTGCATCTTATTGTTCAGTATTCTAATTGAATGTAATGTTTTAGATACCCTAGTTTTGTCAAAATAAAAAAAATTAACATAGTTTTAGGGAAATTGAATACTTTTGAACTGAAATCTCTAGTTTCAGTCTATAGAGATTAGTATAACACTTTTATAATCCCTGAGTTAGTTGCTTGGAAGTAATTTTTTCAGGTCATAAGTCAAGAGAAATAATATTGCAAAATTCTGAAATTATCTAAACATTCAAAAATTTTGGACAAAATTATCTTTGAATTTCTTTTTTTTTAAATTTTTTTAACTTTTATTTAATGAATATAAATTTCCAGTATACAGCTTATGGATTACAATGGCTTCCCCTTCCCATAACTTCCCTCCCACCCGCAACCCTCCCCTCTCCCGCTCCCTCTCCCCTTCCATTCACATCAAGATTCATTTTCAATTCTATTTATATACAGAAGATCAATTTAGTATAAATACTTCAACAGTTTGCACCCACATAGAAACACAAAGTGAAACATACTGTTTGAGTACTAGTTATAGCATTAAATCAAAATGTACAGTACATCAAGGACAGAGATCCCACATCAGGAGCAAGCGCACAGTGGCTCCTGTTGTTGACCCAACAAATTGACACTCTAGTTTGTGGCGCCAGTAACCACCCTACGCTGTCGTCATGAGTTGCCAAGGCTATGGAAGCCTTCCAAGTTCCCCGACTCTGATCATATTTAGACCAGGTCATAAAAGACAGGGTGAGGATAGTAACCAATGATCCTAAGAGTGGCCTTAACCAGGTCTGAACAATTATACAGCATTAAGTGGGGAAGAGGACCATCAGTACACACAGGTTGGGAGTAGAGACATTGGTGGTAGAGTAGAGGTTATGATTACAAAGGAATGAGGCTCAAGTGCACTAGACAGGGTCTAGAACAAAGGACAGAGTCATTATTAGAGGAGCTAAGAAAGGTGCTGTCTAAGCTACAAGTAATTTTTCTGATTGAGAGGCAAATAGAACCTGATAGAAGGGGCTTGATAATAATCTGTTGGGTTTTAGGCCTTGTAAGTTAAGAGGCCCAGACCTATCTATCTCTTTACATGGGGTTCTTTTAGGCAGACATATTTGAATATTATCCATTAAGATATGCAGACAATTTAAGAACTAAAAATATGAAATGAAATTCTAAAATTGGAAGGTGAAATATGAATTAAAGAAAATTTTAAAAACTGGTCAGGTGAAAATCTTACTTTTAAGAAAGAAACTTTTGCTTTAAATTCAATTTACATTCAGAACATGTGAAAAATTCTAGCACTGTTGTCTTAGGGTTATGAGTTCATAGTCAAGCTATTTGATATTATAATTTAACCTGTTCTAATATGAGGGAATAAAGTCCAAGGCTAACTGTAATTACAGGCTACAGAAGGGAACAAAAAACCCAGAGAATGTTGCACCTGCAGTTTGGCCTATAAACCTAATACTTTGGATGAGAGTCTCTCAATAATGATTATAGAGAATCAAATTTGTATAATTCTCATTGCTTTAAGATTAGTAAGGAAAAGATTGAATGACAGGTGTATCTGGAAGGCATTCACAGCAAATACCATGCAATTACGTCCTTCTCTACAAATTTCAAAGGACCATGGGAAAAAGTAGATAATTCTTGTGTCAGAACCAATTAACATCTAAACATGATTTGTGCTTTTTAACATTTTTCTTTCTGCTTAGATAACGCAAGTATGCTGTAAGTGCTAATGTTTTTCTCTCAAGTTTAATTGTGCTCTTTCTTTCCATCTCCTGATCTCTCTCTCTCTCTCTCTGGTTCTCTCTCTTGATCTCTCTCACACTCTCCATCTCTCTCTTTTCCTTCAATGCTCCTTCCATGCGGTCTATCAGGTTTCCCCAAATAAACGTTTTCCTTTAAGAAAGAAAGAAAGAAAGAAAGAAAGAAAGAAAGAAAGAAAGAAAGAAATGTTTAATTGTACAAGAGTCACTGTAAAACATTAAAAAATATCAGCAGGCCACTTTTTTCAAAGTAAATGCACATTTAAGATATAATTATATAAATAATTATATTAATTAAACTTAAATATTATTAACTGCATACATATTATCTGTATTTTATTTTTATGCCTATGCCTATTTAATAATAAAATTTAGAAAATATATAGTACTAGCCTTTACTCTCATTTAAAAAAAGCCAGTTATTCAAGCATTTAAGTTTGAATGACAGTTGAAAATTATTTTAGTCAGAGATGGTAGGAACAATTGAAAGTACAACATATCTCATACACTTATTGAAATACCATTAATAAAAAAGATTAAAAATTACTGAGGTAAGAGATGACTGACAATAATATGTAACATATATGTAAGGAAGGACAGATACAAATAAGTATATCACTGATTTTTTTCCTCAAGCTTTAAAAATAGGTATTTACAAAGAAGAAAGGATTGAAGGGCTTGCAAACTGTAGATATCAAATTTATATCATTTATTTCAGGAAAATAATCTTTAATAATATGAAATTATGCAAATGAAGAAATCATGGCCACTTTTAACTTAAATACGCTTAAAGTTTTAGTTCTATTTTTATAAGATGTATAGACAAAAGAAAATACTGACTTCTGTGACAGGCTAATGGCATAAAATAAACTCATCTTTCCTTAAATTATTCTCAAAGAAAGCTTAAGAAATAGTAATACACATTTACCTTAACATAAGGAAAAAACAGTTTAACAGTATTTAGAATTCCATTCTACTTAGGACCTGGGTTTCAGTGTGGTACAAGAAGGGCTACATGGCAAAGCTGACTGGTCATGTATCCTCTGGACGACCATCTATGAAAGATGGGTTTCTCTGCTCAATCTTCTTACTCAACACCTATCTAGATTTAGTATGCAGACAATTTTTAATGTATAAATTTTCAGATATAGTTGGCTTAGAGGTGATATTTGTTTTGAAAACTAAAACTTGTTTCAAAGTGATAGACATATTGAAAAATAACTGGAGCACAATGTGAATTTTCCAATTACATATGTTCAATTTCCTCCACTAGAAACACTAGGTGAATGGCTAAAAAAAGACTCAGGTGAATGGGCCTGAGTATAAATATACCACACACACACACATTTACATGTCAATTATTTACAAGTTACCTTTCTTCATCACCTGTACCAGAAAGTCTCAGATACATCCAATGTTAAACTTTCTCTCCTTCATATAATCCTGGTTCAGGATGTCACAGTGACTCCCAAGGTGCAAATTGTCTTACATTCATTGCTATAAGTAAATTATAAGTAAACAAGTATATTTCAAGTTAAAGTGACATTTATTTTTTATGTAATTTTTTAACTTTCATTTAATAAATACAAATTTCAAAAGTACAGCTTTTGGATTATTGTGGCTTTTCCTCTGATAGCATCCCTCCCACCTGCAACCATCCCACCTCCCACTCCCTCTCGTATCCCAATCTTCATCAAGATTCATTTTTAATTATCTTTATGTACAGAAAATCAACTTAGTATATATTAAGTAAAGATTTCAACAGATACTCACACAGATACACAAAGTATAAAGTATCATTTGAGTACTAGGTTTACCTTTAATTTGCATAGTACAACACATTAAGGACAGAGATCCTACATGGGGAGATCAGGGAGAACATATGATATTTTCCCTTTGGGACTGGCTTGTTTCACTCAGCATGATGTTTTCCAGATTCCTATATTTTGTTGCAAGTGACCTGATTTCATTTTTTTTACTGCTGTATAGTATTCTAAAGAGTAAATATCCCATAATTTCTTTAGCCAGTCTGTTGATGGGCATTTAGGTTGATTCATGTCTTAGCTATTGTGAATTGAGCTGCAATAAACATCGAGGTACAGACAGCTCTTTTATTTGCCAATTTAATTTCCTTTGGGTAAATTCCAAGGAGTGGGAAGGCTGGATTATGTGGTAGGACTATATTCAGGTTTTTGAGGAATCTCCAAACCAGGGAAAAATACCACTTGCTCTGGGTGGATGATCATTCTGATGTGTTGTTGAATTTTATTGGCCAGAATTTTATTGAGGATTTTTGTGTCTATGTTCATCAGGGAAATTGGTCTGTAATTATCTTTCTCTGCTTCATCTTTTTCAAATTTAGTAATTAAGGTGATACTGGCTTCATAGAACTCCTAGATACCGAATGTTGAGTTTTTTAATAGCATCCTGTAGATTCCCAACAATATTTTTTAGATTTTTAATTTCCTCTTCTTTTTTTTTTTTTTTGGTTTGACTGTATACTTTCCAGTGCTCTGTCTTCTAAATCTGATATTCTCTCTTCTGCTTCACTGATTCTGTTTTTAAGGCTCTCAGTTGTGTTTTTTATATGTTCTATTGAATTTTTCATTTCAATTTGATTTCTCTTCAATATCTCAATTTCATATTCTATTCAATTCCTCATTTTATTTTGATTCCACCTTAAAATTTCATTTTCATGAGAGAGATTTTCTTTCATGTCCTGCATGGATTTCAGTAGTTCATGCATTTGTTTTTGATTACTTCTAAATCGCCTTATCATAAATTTTTTGAACTTCATTTCTTGCATTTTTTCTATCTCATAGTCTTCATAATCTTGTATTGAAGTGTCATGTTCTTTTGGGAACATCATGTTGTCTTCCTTGTTCTTGTTTCCTTGATTGTTGCATTTGTCTTTCGATCTTGTGGAGATATTCTTTGGTTTCTTCTCCACCCCCCCTCCCCACCCCTGGCAGCTTTTCTTGTTATACTATGACCCTAGATAAATGGACTGTCTGCTTTCAGTGAAATTCTTGAGGCTTGTGGTGGGTGTGGCTAGAAAGCTCTGTTCAGTTCTTCAGGGTTAAGGGTGTACCCTGGTGATGGTATGGTAAATCCTCTCTCTCTTTTACAATCAGAAGGGAAGTAATTCTGCTCAGCTGAGCTCTTCTCCTCTATGGCGATCAGTGCCTGAGCGCTAGCCCCAGTGTGAATAATATTTGTCTACTCTGTCCCAAGGACCACACAAAGGATCTGTGCAGTCCTCAGAGTAAGCTCAGATCCCCCTGCAATGCCTCTCACTGGGTAGCCAGGGGTGCTGGAGCTTATAGCATCTCACACTGAGACTATTCATGTCTCAGCCACACCATGAGTTCTCCCACACACCCTCAGTCACTAGGTTGTAGTCTCCTGTTATTACTCCCCACCAGAGTTAAGTTTTTCTGCTTGGCTGATTGCTGAACACAACCCCAAGCTTGTGCAACTGTTATGTATCCTAAAATGATGCCTGCTCTATTGGTTCGTACATCTTTGTAAGATGAGTGGAGAGAAAAAATTGTGTCCATACTGTCCCTTTTATTTTTTCTCTCTTCTAGTTAGGCTGGTGTACTTTCCCCCATGGGGCATCAAGCCTCGTTCCCTCTAGGCTCTTCCTGTCACTTTTCCTCCAGTGTCTTGGGCTACTACAGTTTCGTCTCACCTCTCTTTCCAGCGCTGGTGCAGAGGCTCTCCTCAGTAGTTTGGAGGTAACAGTTCAGGGTTGGTTAGCCCCACAGTCCATAATCTGTGGAGTCGCATCTCTGCTCTCAGACACCATAATCTGACCATTCTTTCTGTAAAAGTGATTTATTTCTTAATGAATCAACTGATTTAAAAATATTCTACTTGGGACTAGCGCTGTAGCATAGCAGGTAAATCTGCCATCTGCAGTGCTGACATCCCAAATGGGCACCAGTTCCAGTCCCAGCTGCTCCACTTCTGATACAGCTCCCTGCTAATGCACCTGGGTCCCTGCACCCACATGAGAGACCCAGATGTAGCCCTGGCTCCTGGGTTTGGATTGGCTCAGCTCCAGCTGTTGTGGCTATTTAGAGAGTGAACCAGTAGATGAAAGATCTCTCTCTCTTTCTCTCTTTCCCTCTCTCTCTGTAACTCTGCCTTTCAAATAAAATAAATAAATGTTTAAAATATATATATATATATATACTACTTAATATTATAGCATTATACAGCAACTATCTTAAATATGTTTGAAAAGCTAAAGGACTAATAGAATTAGATTATCATGTCACTAAATATAATTTATCAATAATATATATATCAATTATTGCATAAAGAGCCAAATATAAATCCATATTTATAAAATAAAATATATATCTTTTAACTTTTGAGATAAAATAACTGAGATGAGAAAGGTACTACATAGATACAAAAGCAGCTTTGAATTGGTTGAAAAGAATCAGCAAGCTAGGAGATAGCGCAATTGAGATTATTCTGCCTATGAAAATGAGTATGGTGAATTAAGACACAGGTATCTATGGACACTACCAACTATGCAAAATGTGCATAATGCAAATTCCAGCAGCATGAGAAAAAAAGAGGTAGCATAAGAAATATTTCAAGTAACAATGGCTGAAAACTTCCCAAATTTCATTTTAAAAATTTCTGTGCACACTCAGGATTCTCCACAAACTCCAAGTAGTGTAATATTAAGGAGATCCATATATAGATGTATCATAGTCAAACTGGTGAAAGGCAAAGACAGAAAATGTTGAGAATGAGACGAAAGAGAAACAGCACATATATGTTATCTTCAATAAGATGAAAAGCCAATTAGTCATCAAAAACTTACAGGTAGAAATTCAAAGTGGAGAAAGAAAAGATTATCAGATAATCTTTCAAAACTAACTTCAGGAAAGGAGAAACACAAGCTATCTGTCACTAAAGAAAAGGAGAATCTGTTGCCAGTAAAGATGGCATTTAAGAAACACCATAGGAGTTTTCAAGCTCAAATGAAAGGACAGTAGATATAACATAAATCTGCATGAAAAAGAACATCAGTGAGATTAGCTCTATAGGTAAACGCAAATCTATTTCGTTGCAGTTATTTTAATATCCTATTTTATATGAAAACTGTTCAAAGCAATAATTATAAAACTATATTGACTAGGTTATACTGCATGAAGATATAATTTATATGGTCAAATTATCAAAAAGAGGAGAAAAGAAAATTATATTGCAGTAAAGTTTTTATACACTTCTGAAATTCAATTATCATCTCAAAGTAGATTGATTAAAGTGTTACTTATAATCCCAAGGCAAGAAGTTACAGAATAACTCAAAGAGCAGAAAAAACAGCATAGGAATTGAAATTGTATACTAAGAATAACTACTTAAATTTAAAACTGATGGAGGATTACAGTAGAAGTGGCATAAAATATATACGAAACACAAAGCAAAATGATAAATGTAAATCATGCTCCATCATTAATAACAATGAATGTACAAACATTTAAAAGAAAAGTCAAGATTTGGGGGCCAGAGCAGTGGTGTAGCAGGGAAAGCCGCATCCTGCAGTGCCGGCTTTCCATATGGGTGCTGGTTTGAATCCCAGCTTTTCCTCTTCTGATCCAGCTCTCTGCTATAGCCTGGGAAAGCAGTAGAAGATGCCCCAAGTCCTTGAGCCTCTGCACCCACGTGGGAGACCTGGAAGAAGTTCTTAGCTTTGGATGAGCCCAGCTCTGGCCCTTGTGGCAATTTGGGGAGTGAACCAGCAAATAGAAGACCACCACACCCCCACCCGCCTCTGCTTCTCTGTAACTCTGCCTTTCAAATAAATGTATAAATATTAAAAAAAAAAAGATTTGGCAGATTCTATTTACAAATAGTCCAACAATTTGCTGTCTATAAGTAATATGCTGAGATGTAAAGATAAAAATCTGTTTTAGTTTAAAGGACAGAAAAAGATATGACAAGCAAATTGTGCAAGAAAACAGTTGGTTTGCCTATTTTATAAAGACAAATTAGGTTTTATGTAACAAATGTATACTTGAGACTAAGAATGATGTTTAATGTGATAAAGGAACAAGCCATCAGAAATATACAAATTATAAATATATGCACCTGACAATAGAGCTCCAAAATGTGTTAACACAAAATGATGGAATTAAGTTTGGAGATTTCAAGATCTCACTTTTAGCAATGGACAGGACAATGAGGCAAAAGATCAATAATCTGACAATAAAGTAAGCCAACCAGACCTGACAGACATCTATAAAATACTCCACCAAGCTAGAGTAGATTAATCATGGAATATTCTCCAGGATTAAGCAGAATGTCAGAATGTTTATGTTAGGCCATAAAACAATTGCTAAAAGAAAAAAAAATACTTCCTTTCCAGGTTGAAATAGAACAAATAAAACTGTATCATTCACAAATGCAATGATAGTGTGTATGGGAATTCTTAAAAAATCAACAAAAAGATATACTCTTAGAACTAATTAAGAAGTGTAGCAATGTTGCAGGATGCAAGCTCAATATATGGATATCAATTTTCTTTGTATTGCTACAGCAATAAAAATGAAATCTGAAAATGAAATAAAGAAATAATTTCATTTTTAAAACTTCAAAAAGAATAAAACCTTAGGAATAAATTTAACAAAAGACTTCAATCCTTCAACACTGAAAATTATAATATATATAAAAAATTTAAAATTTATAAATGAAATATGTAATAGATAATGTAATAGTAAATATATAAATTAAATATAATACATAATCAATATTATAAATTTAAAATATTTTAAATTATAAAACAAAAATATTAAAAATTTAAAGAACTAAAGAAATGGAATATAGTCCATGTTGTATTAGATTCCTATTCTGCTATAACAAATTACCACAAACTCAGTGACTTAAAATAATGAAAATAGTATTTTACTGTTCAGAAAGTCATGCATCTAAAATATGTTGGTAGATTAATCTTCCTTCTGAAGGCTCTATATAAGAAACAAAGTTTTTACTTTTTCCCCAGAACTTTCACCTCATCTTCTCTAACTCTTGTCTTCCTCATCCCTTTATATGTACCCTTGGGATTCTTAATTTATTCACACCTATAAAGTTCCTGTTGTCATGGAAGGTAACATATTCACAAGGCCCTGGAATTAGAACATTGATATTTCTAAAGTGCCATTTTCTCTACCATGAATTTATACATTAGAGGAATTAAGGGTCCGGCACTTTGGCTTAGCTGATAAAGCCATTGCCTGCAAGGTCGGCATCCCATATGGGTGCCGGTTCAACTCTGGCTGCTCCACTTCTGATCCAACCCTCTGCCTGGGAAAGTAGTGGAAGATGGCCCAAGTCCTTGGGCGCCTGCACCCACATAGGAGACCTAGAAGAAGCTCCTGGTTCCTGGTTTCAGATTGGCTGAGTCCTGCCAGTGAGGCCATTTGGGGAGTGAACCAGCAGATGGAGGACCTCTCTTCCTCTCTGTGCCTTTGCCTCTCTGTGATTTTGGCTTCAAATAAATAAATAAATAAATCTCTAAAAAGAGAGAGAGGGAGAGAAAAAAGAAAAAAAAAAAAAGAAACCAAGTTTTCCGATTCTAGTGTCTGGGCACTGAAATCACACTGGGAAATCAGGAACTCCTGAGTGAGACATTTCTGTCACCTACAGCTTAACTATCTCTTCAACGTTGCTGCCTGGAAAGAGTTAAGAACCTCACACTGGTGACATTCCCTTAATAGAATATGCAACTAAAGTAGACCAAAGCCCTAGGTGCTTGAAATCTATGGGATAAAAAGATAATTGGATTGTTTATTTTATGAGTATACTGCTCTAAGTTGCTTTATGCAATGAAATCCCATTAATCCACACTCCACTAATCTCATACAAAGTTAACCAACTGAACTATATGTAATTAAGAAAGGTAACCTTTTCTACAAACAATTCTTTCGAGTCTTATTTATAAGCAAAACAAATCCAGGTGTTTTTTTAAAGTCATCCATTTATGAATCTAGAAATTAAATTTACTATGTTAGCAAGATGGCTAAGTCTGTAACTGCCTTTCAAATAAATAAATACATCTTTAAAAAAAACAATTAACATTGCTAAAATGACAATATTCTTAAAATTTATATACATACCAATTTTCCCCCATCAAAATGTAAATATTTATCAATTCCCCAGTTGCCTTTTTGTAGAAATTAACAAATTAATTTTACAATAAAACTTATAAGGAAATGGAGAGGTACTGGTTTAACTAAAACAATCTTGGAAAGAACAAAATTTGAGGACTAACATTTCCCAATTTCAAATTTTATTAAAGAGTTACAATAAAAAAAAAAAAAGACCGTGTGGTACAGGCATAATGACAACTTTAAGATCAATGAAATAGAACCTAGAGTACAAAAACCAACCCTCTTTACGGTTGTTTAATCAGCAACAACTTTTTATGGAAAGCAAGAGATCATGGCCAATATGCTATTGAGACATATTGATACAAAAAGGATTTGTTGACCTGAAATTAAACTTTGAGTATCTTGTATGTTATCTGAAATCCCTACCTATTGTTGATGTATTAAAAAAAAAAAATGTAAGCAATCAGTTGTGAAGAGTTTTGTATCACCACAGTTAATTTAGTAAAATTTTGAAAGAAATGTATATAACAGATATTTATAAAAGAATTTTCAGCTTCACGAAATGGGTAATACTCAGGAGTAATACTCTGCTGTGAATCTCATGTGTCTACTTCTAGCATGACCCAAACTTCCAAGGACATCATGGGAATAGGGCAGTTTTAAATGAAATCCATTCTTCATTCTTACGTGGCCCATACCAATGACACACTGTGCACGTTTACCCTCTATGCAGACCTCCCATAATGTTTTTGGATAGTGTTGAATAGTATGCAGATGATTTGACATTTAGTGGGTAGAAAAATTTATAGACACATTTTGCATTATATATAGCCTTAAGGCATATTGCATCATACTTCATCCAGAGGGTTTTTTTTTTTTTTTTTTTTTGCTTTAATTGCAAGTGACTCATCTTTAAGTTCATTGCATGCAAGGGAGTTATTGTTTTGCTAATTATTAGAACTATTTACCATGGACAATATGAAAATTGCCTTTTTTGTTTTATCTTGGGAATATTGGGGAATGGCTGTTACAGCAAGATTCACATTGACCTACTGACTTTCTTAACCCTCTAATATTTTCCTACTTATTGAACAATTAAAATATCAAAATCTAAACAGCTTGTATTTGTCTAGGCACAAAGAAAGCTGTTTGAACTTTATTGGATTAATAATAAGATAATCCCTTTTGGCTGTTTTTGCTTTGGGATTCAATTTTCTTACTGGAATGTAGGGAAAGATGCATGGATCCATTTCACAATGTGCCGTTTTGTATTTTAAAAATTGATGTCATTCATATGTTTAGAATTTTTAAAGCACCAAAGTATAATTCAATGTTATTAAGTGTTCATAACTTAATGCTTCTCTGTCATTTCCATCTATGTGACTTGAACTAAGTTTATCATAAGTTTAGAACAGTAAACCTATATACAGTAGTTATCAAATCTATCACATACCCAATGCGCTTATTTGAGTTCTGCTACTTAAAAGTTTTCTTCATGAAATATCTTTATGAACAAAATTGATTAACACGTACTAAGAAACTCCCATTGGGAAACACATATCTAGCCCTGCTATTTCACTCAAAGCTGGTTGTAATAGTCACTATTTTATTTGTTAGTAATGCCACATTCTTTTT
Organism: Lepus europaeus; assembly: GCF_033115175.1. NCBI lineage: Eukaryota > Metazoa > Chordata > Mammalia > Lagomorpha > Leporidae > Lepus > Lepus europaeus. The sequence continues at coordinate 113,003,987 of NC_084829.1, forward strand.
TTTTAAATTTATTTGACAGGTAGAGTTATAGACAGTGAGAGAGAGAGAGAGAGAGAGAGAGAGAGAGAGAGAGAAAGGTCTTCCTTCTGTTGGTTCACTCCTCTAGTGAGTGATGCCACATTCTTTATTTTCCTCAAGGTAAAACCATTATGCTATTACACTTACTAAGACTGAAAGTCTGGATCTTACCATCAAACTCTGTCCCTTGATGATTCCTCCCCTTTCCTTCTGGTCAGTTTTGTGGAATACACACATAATAAGGAATACAAATATTTTCTTTCAGTAAGAGTAGCATAAGAATCCTATTCCCTACTAGGTGCTTATTCAAGTGGTACATTAGTCATTGTTTGTATTTGAGACTAACTATTAACAGGATTAAGACATATAGTATATCATCAAGAAATGTCCAGCATAAAAGTTAGTCAATGTAAACAGCCTTCATGCTGTGAGGTCTGCCAACTGGGAAATTTTCCAACCTGATTTAAATGTTTATTCAACACTGCCTGCAACGGTGAGGCATCACAAAATAGACCTTCTGTTTTGAAGTTTAGTTTCTGTTATCACTTACGCCAAATGTTTTGCTTTAATTCTAACTTACCAAGTTCACTTCTATTATTAATTGTTTTCTCATATATGTGAATTTTGTTTTGGAGCCCCAGAGCAAGAATAAAGTTACACAGTTTCTTTATAATGTGTCTCCCACTGCTTTTGAGTTCTTTTTTTTTTTTTTTTTTTTTTTTTTAGGTTATCTAGACCTTACATTGGTCTCCTGTCTAAACACCTTTGTGTACTGAAACTGAAAACTATGAGCAGATTTCAGAAGGTGATGATCTAACTTGTAACTGCTTTGAGTCAGAACATGGTTGCCTTCCAGCCTCACCAATGCCTTTCTGTTACGACAATCATTAGAGATTTTTTTTTACTCAAAATATTCAATGTTTTTAACATTAAAAATATTTTTTCTTTCATCCTAAAGATAAAAAATAATAAAATAATTTTTAAAAAGCCAATAGCCTGTTGTTAGTTCTCTTTGCCATTCAGTATTTTTCTATATCAAATTATCACAAAACTTAGTAGCTTAAAAGATATAAAAATGATATCATATCATTTCCAAGGATCAAGAATACCAGAGTGGCTTATCTAGTGTAGTCAGGGTATTGGCAGAGGCTGTTGTCCTATGAACACTTGATGAAGATGTAGAATACGCATCTGGAAGACTCACTCCCATGGCTGTTGAATACAGGCTTCATTTTTTAGTTCACCACTGGGGGCAGGGGACTCAATTCTTTCCCATGTAAGTCCTCCAAAGTACGCTCATGGCAATTACTCCCAGAGCAAGAGATCTGAGAAAGAAAACAGAAATCATCCACAATGTCTGTTTGTGACCTAGGCTCAGAAATGACATTCACTATTTTTTATTTTATTAGTAATAATACACCAAGAAAGTGTTTAAATGTAGCTGATGCAAAGAGAGAAATTAGGCTTCACTTTGAGAATGGAAAAGTGTTACGGAGTTTGTGGGTATATTTTAAAACCACTGCACTTCTAATACTTGAGCTACTACACTGGACTTTTAGTTGAGTTCATTCACCTGAAGATTTTTATTTCTCTAGCCCGGTTGTTTGAGAGTAGACAAATTATCTCCTAATAATTGCTTTTCTCATTTTATTTCCCTGCTCAAGAACTTAGAAACATTTTCCTGAATGCCTGCATCAAGTTGGTTATATATTTCCAATGTTGCTTATAAGCTTCCAAGAGATTGTGACATAGAACATAAACTGACTCTTGTCATAAAATCCTATTTTCCATTATAGCATTCCAGACTCCAAACAAAAAAAAAATTTCACAGAATGCTGCAAAAAGCAAACTCTTGTTACTTCAATATCATGCCTTTCCTGCCTTTCCTATTACTCTACCCACATCTTCCCATTCTTCTAGGTGTATCTCAAATCATATTCTCCACAATGCTTCAGTTATTATTTTCTCACTGACCTCAATCACCACCTCTCTTCTCTGAATTTGCACTGTAGTTGCCATGAGTGCTATTTTTTTCTAGTGCAGAAACCATTCTTATATATTTCAGCCTATGGTTGTGTTATTCCTTCAAGATGAATCATAAACTTCTTACAGAGAGGAACCATTTTAAATCTTTTTGGTTTCCAATGAGCCTTGCATTTTTGGGATATATAAGTTACTCAAAATTTTTTTTTGTTTCTCTTGATTGTGAGATTAAGCAGTGCTTTTGATATACTTTATGTAAGGAAATATAAAAATAAGAAAAGATAATTACACCATTTCCCTGTATGTGTTACTTTTCTTTTCTTTGCTTAGTATAAAAATGTAAGATGTTGAGCCAAAGGTTATCTCATGATTCCAGATGTAGCCTAACATTGGGAAAGAATTCATGGCAGTAAATGCTTTATTTATGAGCATGAAATTTGCATCATTTGTATATTTTATTTTTGATAAAAACAAAGTAACATTTGGTCTCAGTTTTCTTAAAATACAGTTATTAACATAAAAGAGATATAAGGAATATATTAATACTTTCATCTGCTTTGGAGTCTTTAAAAATGTAGAATGATATAATGTCTAAAGTGCATTAATTCCATTCTCTTATCCAAAAAGGGAATTTTTTCTCAGCAAAATATCTCAGTGTCATTCTCAGAAATTCTTTTTTTAACTTTTATTTAATAAATATAAATTTTCAAAGTACTGCTTACGGATTACAGTGGCTTCCCTCCCCCCCATAACTTCCCTCCCACCTGCAACCCTCCCATCTCTGGCTCCCATTCCATTCACATTAAGATTCATTTTTCAATTCTCTTTATATACAGAAGATCAATTTAGTATATATTAAGTAAAGATTTCAACAGTTTGCACCCACACAGAAACAGAAATTCTTTAAAAGGATCAGTTGTTCGTCCTGTTGTTTCTCAGAAAAAAAATCAATTAAACACTATATACTATATTTTAATTGTTCTTTTCCAAAATATTTAAATGTTCTGCCTCCTTTATACGTGGTAATTTTAGAAAACAATTTTGACATAATCTTGATTTCATAAACCTTTTTTATAGTGGAACATTTCAAGTATACATAACAATGATGAAAAGAATATAATGACGCTCCATCTCCCTACCATCACTACAAGTAAGTCTCAACAATCAACAAAAATTTTGCTAAACTTGTTTCATCCTTACATGGTCCCCACTCACTGAAGACATTAGGATCAATTTTTACAATAGACTTCCTTTGTTGACCCAAGTAGTTTGTTGGGTTTCCCAAAGATTCATTTACCTATATATACCTACTTGAAGGCAGAGGAGAGCGAGAGCGAGAGCGAGAGCGAGAGCGAGAGAGAGAGAGATTCTTTCCCCAAATGCCCACAATAGCCAGAGAATACAGGCATCTCAAATGACAACTTAACCCTGTGCTCCACAATACCTCCCCAGAATTACAGACTTTAAAAAAGATGGGTCTTCTCTCTCCTGTGTCTGTAGGAAACGGTATATAAGAAGTGATAGCATTGTGCCTTAACCTCCTTATCTTCAGGGGAAGATAGAAAATCTTGGATAGCTTCCATTTCTACTTTCCCTTGGGTCAAATATCTGGTTTTTCAATGTTGGAAAGAGAGTCTAGATTTCCTGTCCTCTTATTTTTACTTCCTATTTCCTCTGGTCACCAGATTTAGAAAACTTCTCTAATAGGAAGTGGTCTTGGAAACACAAAGAGAAGACATCACTGAGGTCAATTTTCTGTAGCTGCCTAAGCTCCGCACTCAAGCCCCCTCTTTTAATCCATGGCTTTAAAAATTAAGACAAATGAAATGTTTTGTTCTCCACATTTCTGACCTGTTTTCCTCTTTTTGGTAATATTTTTCCCATTAACTCAATTAATTATTTTGTTTGTTATACATTTGTGTCATTTTGAAATAATAATTATGCATACCTACATTAAGTTTTTTTAAAATTTTTTATTTATTTATTTATTTTTGACAGGCAGAGTGGATAGTGAGAGAGAGAGACAGAGAGAAAGGTCTGCCTTTACCGTTGGTTCACCCTCCAATGGCCGCTGCAGCCGGCGCATCTCGCTGATCTGAAGCCAGGAGCCAGGTGCTTCTCCTGGTCTCCCATGCAGGTGCAGGGCCCAAGGACTTGGACCATCCTCCACTGCCTTCCCGGGCCATAGCAGAGAGCTGGCCTGGAAGAGGGGCAACCGGGATAGAATCCGGTGCCCCAACCAGGACTAGAACCCAGTGTGCCGGTGCCGCAAGGTGGAGGATTAGCCTGTTAAGCCATGGTGCCGGCCACATTAAGGTTTTATACTTGTTATTTTTCCCTCAATTCTATCAGCTCACATCTCTAGAATAATGAATATGATCATGTCTTTCCTGTGGTTCTAACTTCACTTTTATGACTTGATTAAAAATGGTGGTGGAGGAGTAGGTGTCAGGTAAGGTGCTGGTTGCTTTGTCTGCTTTCCACACCAGAATGCCTGGTTTTGACTGTTGGCTCTGGTTAATGATTCCATCTTTCTAGTACTGCAGACTCTGGGAGGTAGTGGTGATGATTGAAGTAGTTGGGATCCTGCCACCCACATGGGAAGTCTAGATTGAATTCCCAGCTCCAAATCTAGTTTTAGACTTTCCAGGCAATTGTGGAGTGAACCAGTCGATGGGAGCTCTTTCTCCCTAACCTTGATGTTTCTCTGCCTCTCAAATGATTAATCAGTAAATTTTAAAAGGTGTATTACATTCACACACATACATATAAGGTAGTGCTATATTTCATATTATAACTGAAGTGTTGTTTGAATAAATTCAGCATTTTTTTAATAGCCTTTCCCACATGCTTCAGTATTTAAATTTAGTGAATTATATTACTAAACTAATATCACTGTTCTTCTAGCATGTAATCTATTTTTAAATTACATATAATTTGCTCACTGCATTGATGAAATAGCTTTTCTAATGTATATTTTTGCTATTATATTAACATTTGTAAATAATATCTTAGCTAGTTGTAATGCATTTTTAAGTTTGTTAGATATATTGTTATATTTAACAAAACATTATCTTGTAGTATATCCTGGGTATTGTTCTAAGCACTTCATAAATAATAACTTACTTAATCATCATGGTAAACCTATGAGGAAAATCCTATTGCTCCATTTTGGAAATTATAAAACAGAAGCACAAAAGTTAAGTACCTCAGGTAAAGCAGGTTTATGATAGATTTTGAATTTAGACCATTCATAAATGAAGCAGAAACAGCAAAGAGATTTTTTTATTTCCTTTCTGCATACATTTGGCAGACTTAATCAGTTGAATGCTTGCTGTAGGAGATAATAGTTTTGTGACAATTTTATGAAGGCAATGAGCATATTTGCATTTTCATGGGAAAAATGCTATTTTATTCTCCTCCTGCCTTTGGACATCAGACAACAGATTTTTCAGACATTAGAATTTGGGACCCATACCAGCAGCCCTCTGGGAGCTCAAGGGCCGAGACTGAAAATTGCACCTTTTACTTTCCTGATTTTGAGATTCTGGACTTGGCCTGAACCCTGCTACCACTGCAGATTCTCTTCAATTGTAGATATCCACTTGTGATACTACTCCCATCTGTGGTTATGTCAAGCAATTTTCCTAATAATCTCCCCTGTTTACTGTAAATATCCTATTTATCTCTCCGAGGAATCCTATAATATAATAATTATTTTATTCCTTATCCTTTGTTTATCTTTATATTGTTATTTTTTAAAGATTTATTTATTTGAGAAGGCAGAGTTACACAGAGAGAGGGAGAGGCAGAGAGAATCTTCTATCCACTGGTTCATTCCACAAATAGCCACAATGGCTGGAGCTGAGCCAATCTGAGGCCAGGAACCAGAGCTTCTTCCAGGTCTCTCATGTGGGTCAGGAGCCCAAGCACTTAGGCCATCTTCCACTGCTTTCCCAGGCCATTTACAGGGAGCTGGGTTGGAAGAGGAGCAGCCTGGACACGAACTGGTGCCCATATGAGATGCTGGTGCTGAAGGTGGAGGCTCAACCTACTATGCCACAGCACCAGCCTCAATATAGTCTCATTTTTATCTATTCTGAGCTTTCATTTTTACTTTTTGACTAGATTAGATTATCATTTATCTGGCAGGTAATAGCTCTGAGCTCTGATTTTTCTGGATATCTCTTTATAGAGGGTCTTATAATATTCTCTCTTATTTTGAAGGATTTTACTCTCTTTACATCCTGTTCAAATGAAACGTTAATCCTGCTTGGCAATTCATTTTGAAATCCTTTTTCCATAATTGAGATATTAGGAAGTCTGAAATTCCAAAACTTTCAAGGTTTATTTTGTAGGATATTGGGAGAAATACTCCAAGGACAGGAGGAAATTGAGTTTGGCAGAGTGAATTCCTTTTCTGTAGGTCTTAGATTATACAGTGGCTATGCAGATGGCTTCCATGTATGTGGATTTACATATTATTGATAATCAAGGCTAAAATTGTTTTTTAAAATTTTAAAAAGATTTATTTTATTTATTTGAAAGGCATGCTTACAGAGAAAAAGAGGGAGAGACTGAGAGAGGTCTTCCACCTACTGGTTCACTCCTCAAATGGCTGCAATAGCAAGAGCTGAGCCAAGCTGAATAAAGGGGCCAAGAGCTTCTTCTAGGTCTCCCCTGTGGGTGCAAGGGCCAAAGAATTTGGGCCATTTTCCACTGCTTTCCCATGTGCATTAACAGGGAGCTGGATTGGAAGTAGAGCATCAGGGATTCAAATGTGCCCATGTGGGATGAGGGAGCTGCTGTTGGCGGCTTAATCTTCTAAGCTGCAAACTGGCCTCAAGGCCAACCATTTAAAAACTGTTCATTTTGTTGGACTTAATCCTCTGCATGCATCACAAGTTTAGTCACACAGCACAGAAGTGTCCACCAAATTTCTTTGTATCCTCAGATTTTTTTTTTTTTTTGACAGGCAGAGTGGACAGTGAGAGAGAGAGACAGAGAGAAAGGTCTTCCTTTGCCATTGGTTCACCCCCCAATGGCCGCTGCGGCTGGCGCACCATGCTGATCCAAAGCCAGGAGCCAGGTGCCTCTCCTGGTCTCCCATGTGGGTGCAGGGCCCAAGTACTTGGGCCATCCTCCACTGCACTCCCGGGCCATAGCAGAGAGCTGACCTGGAAGAGGGGCAACCGGGACAGAATCCGGCACCCCACCAGGATTAGAACCTGGGGTGCCAGCGCCGCAGGCGGAGGATTAGCCTATTGAGCCGTGGCGCCGGCCTATATCTTCAGATTTTAACAAGTGTCTAATCACATTATGAAAGTGTGAGTAAGCTTGTTCAGACCACATAAAACAGAACTGCTTAACATTTGTTGTATGAGGTAGTCCACATATTTCCCTGAAATGCCTGTTCCGAGCCTGTGCAAGTCAGTGTCAGAGCCTATGAACTCAAAATCCCTTCCGGCTTTACTACCCTGCCCCGGAAGAGAGCCAGGCCATGTTCATCTTCTGGGGGACCTTAGGAACGGCTTGTATTCTGGAACCTACAATCTTTTCCTCATCTTTCCTTAGTAGCTTCAGCTTCTGACACACCAGAGCAAGATGCTTTTTCGTGTAAAATGCCTCCTACCTGTACCCCAGGCCAACAAAAGATATGTACATTATGAAAACATTAACATTCATGACACTACTCTGTACCATGAAGACATAAAATAAATTTATTTAATCATCATCATAATCCAGTAGAATTGCTACTCCTATTTTCACCTTATTTTGCGAATGAGAAAACTGACTCGGAGTTTTAAACAACCCAGAGTGACACAGCTAGAAAATGGTAACTCCAGGGTTCATGTGTACTTGCCAAACTCTTGAGTCTCTGCTAATGATCACTGTGTTCTGTCTCCAGTGATAGCAAATCAGAGAGAGTACTTTTACATTGGGCATACTGAAACATTGTTTAGTATCCATCCTAAAATGCAGTATCTTTTCAGTGGATTATGTAGTCTATTCACATTTAATGCTATTGTAAACATTTAGATTAGCATCTTCCATTTGCTTTTTGTTTTCTGTTTTACACCATTTCCCACTGCATTCCTCTTCTATTTTCTTTTTCAGTAAGTGAATATTTTCTTTTTTTTTTTGACAGGCATTGTGGACAGTGAGAAAGAGAGAGACAGAGAGAAAGCTCTTCCTTTGCCATTGGTTCACCCTCCAATGGCCGCCGCGGGGAGCCAGGTGCCTCTCCTGGTCTCCCATGCAGGTGCAGGGCCCAAGCACTTGGGCCACAGCAGAGAGCTGGCCTGGAAGAGGGGCAACTGGGAAAGAATCCGGCGCCCCGACTGGGACTAGAACCCAGTGTGCCAGAGCTACAGGCGGAGGATTAGCCTGTTGAGCCGCGGCACAGGCTGAGAATATTTTTTAATATAAAATTTTAATTTCTTATTTTTTCATTCTTTTTGGAATTTATTTTCTTAGGTGTTGCCCTATAACTTAACATGTATTATTAGAGTATAATTTAGATTGGTAGTAAGTTAATTTCAGTTTTATATGAATATATATATATATGTATATAAAGAGAGGGGAGGCTATATTCCCTTGTTCCTGTTTTATGTTATTATTATGCTTTTATAATTATCATTATTATCATATGTAAATATTAAAAAGGGAAAATTCATTATTGCAATTATTAATTTTGATATTTCCATGCCTATTGAAAAGTTAAGAAAAGAATAAAGAACAAGTATATATATGTAAAGTTTATTATATATTATTTACTTTTTTAATGCTACTTTCTTACTCAAACTCAATATTGCTTCATTCCACCTCCTTTGTGTTGTATTGTCAAATGTATTACATTTCTACATATGTCAAAAATATCATTGTGTACTTATTGTTTTGTACAGTTGCTTTTCCTACCAGTTAAGTGAAGAAAGACTGACTAAGAACATATATTTATTCTCCCATATATAATTATACAGTTATATTTACTGTTGCTCTTTATTTTCTTGTTTGTGCATGCAGGTGTGGGTTCAAATTACCATCTGAGGTCACTTGATTTAAGTGACTTAAGAAACTCCGTAGTATTTCTTTGTTTCTTAGTATTTCTTATTTCTGATAGCAACAAATTCTGTCATTTTTATCTGTGAATGTATATATTCTGGATTAATTTTTGAAAGACAGGTTTGCTGGATATTAGGTTCCTGTGGGATGAAATTTTTTTCTCAGTGTTTTGAATATGTCAGGTCATTGATTCTAACCTCTATTGTTTTTGTTAGGAAATTAGTCATTAATCTTATTGGTTTGTTTGTGATGACTCATTTTTCTGTTCCTGTTTTCTGGATTATGTCTTTGCATTTGATGTTCAGCATTTTTATGACGATGGTTTTTGGTGTGGAGCTCCTTCTGTTTATCCTACAGAATTTGTAGAGTATTTTAGATGAATAGGGGAATGTGTTAACTCATGCAGAGATTATTTTTTTTCATCTCAATTTGGGAAATTTCCAGACATTATTTCTTCAGATGTACTTTATACTTCCTTTCTCATATCCACCTTTATATAAGATGTTTCATACATTTAATGTTTCATATGTTTATACTAAGGACTTATTAATGTCCTATATTATTCTGCTCCTTTGTCTCCATTTTATGTCAATTTTTAGATTTCATAGCCTCCATTGAACTATCATCAAGTTATCTGATTCTTTTTCTTCAGGTTAAAATCTCCTATTGAGTCCCTCTAGTAAACATTCATTTCAATTATTATAATAAGGCCATGATTTCCATTTGATTCTTCTGATTTTTAAATAATTTATAATTTTATGAGCCAATTATAATTGAAAATATATTATCATCACAGCTTTAATTCTTTAAACATGTGATTCTTTCATTTTTTAGACAGTGTAATAGGTGCTCTGAAGTCCTTTTCTGTTAAATCAGATATCTGGCCCCTTTCACAGGTAGTTTGTTTTGCCTTCCACCACCACCATCTCCTTCCACCCCTCTATGTGTAGGTCACATTCTCCTCTTCCTTTGCATGACCCACAGTATTTTTGTTGTTGTTTAGAACTGTACATTTTAGGCAGTATATTTTAGCATCTTGGATACTGGCTCTCCTCCTATTCTCAGGACATTTTTGTTGTTTTTGATTATTTGTTTAATGACCCACTAGACTCTCCTCATGAAATTTGTTTCCCCCATGTGAAGTCTTTTGTATTGATTATCATAAAGTGCAGCTATGGGTATTTACAGTCACAATGGGATAAAAATGGTTTAGTAATTTCCTTTGGCTATTTTTTCCAAATTACTCTTTGGAATAATTTGCTTCTTGGTATAATGTCAAATGTAGACATTAGTTTACGCATGGTTATAGAAGAAGAAAAGATAATATCTTACAATAGATATTCCAAAAATTTTTAAAAATCTAGTTCAGAACAGTAATTTTAAAAAAAAATCCATCTAGTTCAATCATTTGTGCCTAACAAAAAAGACATCTTCATCCTCTTTGAATTATTACAGAATCTATATCTTTGTGTTTGTCACCTATACCATTTTTACCAGTTTCATAGGATTTCAGAAACAAATAAATGGATATGCAAATTTTTCATCACATAAATGGTACATAAATAAAATTAAAGCTAACTATTTATAACTTCAAGCGTCTAATATGTAGGTGCTCTTCCATAAGTGTAACAAGCCAATCGCACAACTACTACTTGGACGAGAAAGTAACTCAGATATTCACTTGTGACAGATTAACTATGTGTGTGTACGTGATCCCCTCATCTCACTGTAAACATTATGGTTTGCATGACCCTTTAGATTGCATACTGAATTTATAAGCTAAACAAAACAAAGGAGAAAAATTAATAGAAGCCCCACATTCGAAGTTAACACTCCATCTACCTTCTCTCAAACTCTGAGTTCAACTAAGAGAATTTAAATTCACTGGGACTTTAGAACTCAGGAATTAATCATAATAATAAAAATAATAATACATGCTCTGAATGAGTCAATCCGTTTTAGCTGAGGGTTTATCACTGCTCAAAATTGGATTTTTCTTTGCACATACACTTTAATGTAATCCAGTGTTTGAAAAAGGACTATTTAGTATTTATGGAACTCAGTCAAGTTCATCATCTATCTGCCTCCATCAATTGCTCCAGTCTGATTCACCTTGAGTCAGGCATCCTCTAAGGATGGTAACCATGCCTAAGCTCATCGTTAATCCCAGTTTTGAGGATTTGGAATGTGGCCTTTGTTGGGTTAATAGGCCTCTACTTTGTCCCTTGCTCCTGTGACCCAGTAGTTACCATTTGTACTTCTCTGTAGTAGCCAGCTTAGTTTGCAAGGTGATTTCTCTTTTTGGGCCCTGGCATGCTCTTATCATTTTCATCCCTGAATTGAGTGTTCTAACCCTGGTCCCTAACCACTGGGTGAAAATCTGCCAACTCCAGAAACTTTGACATTGACTTCACCGTGGGGAACTTCTGTGATCCTGCCACCTCCAGATTCTGTATTTTAACTTGAAGTGCCAGTGATCCTGGAGTCCCACGTGCAGCAGATCTGCACAGACTGACCAGAGACCACAGTCTACTTAATCTGTCAGAACTTGGGACTGAGTCAGTGCCTAGTCCTTTTCCTGCCTCAATAGGCAAATCTAAGACCAGGTCAAGACTCTCTAGCAATGTGTTCCTGTTGGAAATAAAAAGAAAATATCACCCATATTCTTTAATTTTAAAATAAAAATGTATTCGGTGCATGCTGTTTTGTTAACTATTAATGATGGAAAAGTTGCGGAAAATCTGAGGAAAATCCTATAACCCATGTTTTCCCTAAAGGAATATTCAAAAGAGGTGGTAGATTAAACAAGCTAAATATAAGGAGACAAAAAATGTCTTTATGATGTCAGGTGCAGATTCTGTGAATGTCTGAAACTTGAAGAGATCTTCCTTTTTTTTTTTTTTATAAAAAAGGTTTATTTATTTTACTTAAAAGTCATAGTTACAGAGAGAGAGAAAGAGAGAAATCTTCTGGCAACTGGTTTACTACACAGATGGCCGCAATGGTCAGGGCTGGGCCAGGCCAAAACCAGGAACGAGGAACTTCAACAAGGTCTTCCACGTGAGAGGCACTGATCCAGTCACTTAGGCCACCTTCTGCTGCTTTTTCCAGGCCATTAGCCCAGAACATGAATGAATCTGGAGTAGCCAGGACCTCGACAGGTGCTCATATAGGATGCTGCATTACAAGCAGCAGCTTTACCCTTTAGGCCACAATGCTGGCCCAAAGAAATTTTTCTTCACTTCCCAATATGATGCTGTTATGTGACATTTTAGCAATGAAAATTTCCTATAAGACAATGAGCTGGGAGAATAAGACTGAACATGATATAGAGAAAGATACATTGAGAATATTTTGACTATTTTGTATGGAGAGGTGCACTGAAGATCAGAGTGCATCAAAGAACAACACTTAACATCAGTTTAGGGGCCCAGCGCTGTGGCGCCAGCATCCTATATGGGCACCAGTTCTAATCTCGGCTGCTCCTCTTCCAATCAAGCTCTCTGCTATGGCCTGGAAAAGCAGTAGAAGATGGCACAAGTGCTTGAGCCCCTGCACCTACATGGGAGACCCAGAAGAAGCTCCTGGCTCCTGGCTTCGGATTGGCGCAGCTCCAGCTGTTGTAGCCATTTCGGGAGTGAACCAATGGAAGGAAGACTTTTCTCTCTGTCTCTCCCTCTCACTGTCTGTAACTCTACCTCTCAAATAAATAAATAAATAAAATTAAAAAAAAAAAAACATGAGCTTAGGATGTAGCAATGTAGATGTCATGCTAAGTGTTGACAATATCAATAGAATGGATGAGAAGAAATTTCATAATGAATTACATACAAGTGGTTAATAAACTAGCATGAACAACATATGTTCATTCTGCATATATATTTTTTAAGAAACAGAAAATATTTTCCACAATAAGCATAGCTGATTCTGGTATTTGTACAATACAAAAACTGCTGATTATTGAATGAGAGAGACATAAAGATAATTTAGTATTTATAATATTAAATACTTTCACACACTTTTGTCAATGTTGGAATTGTGAAGGAGTCATGTTTCAGTGAGTGAATTAATGCCACCAGCCTGAGTCACTGCTGGGAGCAGTGTGGTTCTTACCACATCGCAGCACATGTAGAACAAAGTCAGGAACCAGCCACACTACATGCCACGCGTCTCTTATGAGGTAGTGTCTTTGAATTTGTAATTTGTCCCCGAGATGTAACAAGAAAGTTTGCAGTCTGAACAGAAAATTTTTTTCTGGTTACTTGGATGTCAACTCCTGTATTCATAATGTATAATGGTAATTTATGTCTTACTAGTGTCTGTTAATAAAAATGAAGATAGGATGGCAAAAACTTCACACAGTTATGTGGGTTCTTGTCAAAATAGAAAATACAACCAAAGCTTCTGACTGCCATTCACATGATTAGAATGACATAATAGCCTTCTAGTAGCACATCTGGGAAGTTGTTTTCAAGCCTGGATGGTCTGCATTCATTGTAGGATAAAGTTTGACAAGAAACTTTAAGTGCATTCTTTTTCTTGGACAAGAAAGAGCAAGGCAGAGAAAACCTATTTTGAGTCTGAAAATGTGTAATTGCCTCAGATACCTTGATATGATATTTAACTTTTTCAAACCTAATCTACTTGTTCAATGTGTTTCTAACAATTCCCTGGTTCTCATGCTGCATGGTACCTTATGCAATCTTGAAACCTCTTATTTACAAATTGTGGGCCTCCATGTTGGGTAGATTTCAGCTGTGCTAAAATATGACACTGATTGGAATAAATTGATAACAATTCTTTCCTGCTGAGTGCCTTTGAGATTGGAGGCATAAAATACACAGTCTGTCTTCAGAATTCAATGCCTGACCTGGTGGGGTATCTGTTTCCAGTGATGCTGCTTGTGCAGGTGGATTCTCCCTGGTCCATCTGTTCTGGATAGAATATGTCACAACCACTTTTCTTCCAGCCTATTTTCCTATGTTTCAGGACACATAAACATTACAGTTCTTTGGTCAATTTGTCTGTTTCATTTCCTCTTTTATTTAATTTTCCTTTACTGAAAAAACATTTACCCTATGAGTATTTAGTTACACGTTTAATTTTTTAAATCACAGAATCTATTCTAAATGAATTCTTCCTGTTTAAAAAAATAGCAACAAAACCTTCCCTCCCAGTTTTTTTTGTTCTTGGTGTATCTCCATGATGTAAAATCATTTACATGAAAGTTTTTTGAACATTTAAACATTGGAAAATTGTTCTTTGAACAACTTTAAGACACCAAGTGATATTCTACAACTAATCTATGGAATGATCAGACAAAGCTTTAAAAAGTCAGAATTATATCATGTATTTTAATTTCTTATAATTGCATATCTTACATATCTTACGCAGTGATCAAAGGTAAATCAACACATGTCCCAGGAATTAAAATATGTTCATGATTAAAAATGGACTTTTTAGTAACCATTTCAACGTTTGCTTCCTCTGGCCAAATTTGACTGTATCTGTTGAACTTCTCCCCTGAGGACTAAATTATTCATTGATTTGCAGAAATTAAAAGTATTTTAATGGATATGGGCTTTAAAAAGTACATACAGAATGACCATTTTCTCATTATTTTTGTCAGTCTTAATCTAAGTCTTTATCACTCTGTTCATTTCTCGTTATTTTGTTTTTAATAACTCATTTGGCTAATCTTAAAGTGTTGTTCTTATTGTAAAAATAACCGATTCCATCAGGTAACAAATGATGCTCAATTCATTTGTGCTTCTGTAAAATCAAAGGATCATATTATAAAAATTGCTACCAAGTAACAATTATGCTTCCTTGAGCAAAGCATTTTGAGGAGATGTATGTTATTTGGAGTCTGTTTTTTTAGCCATTGATAAATAAGCTTACCAATAATAGAACAATTTTTGTTTGCTTTTATCCCTGAGAATAAAGTAAAATTCATTCTTATAAATATGAAAAATGAAAGATAGTTAATAGAAATTCATTCACTGAAAGGATGGAGAAATGAGTCTTTTTTGGTGGTTTTTCCCCATAAGAGATGAGGCCTGTCTTTACAATGTGACAAAAATCCCAAACTGGTACATAATTTCTTATCCAGAATTCTTGGGATCAGAAGTGTTTTAAAATTCAGAATATTTCAGATTTTGCCAAGAATATCATATATGCTGCAACATCCTGGGAGAAGCCAAGAGCAACATCTTATAATCAAACACATGAATATCTTCATGGTAGAAATATTTTATGTATATATGATAAACCAGTATTGCAGACTGCCTTTATTAATTCATATCAGGTGTGCCTCCAAATAATTTAGCTGAGAAAAAAAGGAAACAATAACTTTTCAACATTTAGGGCTTTAAAAAAAAGGTTCTATAATTATAAATAAAGTGTATATATATATATATATATATATATATTACAACACAACTGTGCACAATTAAAGTGTTCTCCCTGGTTGCAGTCATGTGTGAACTGTCTGCTCTGTGGTCTTTTTTGTAAAGATATTTTTCTTCTTTCCAACTTTATACCCAAAGTTACCTGATCTATACTTAAGGAAATAGATTCAGAATTCATTGGTGCATGAATATTTCTTTGGCTGATAGTTTACCTAATTAAATCTGGGTGAGAGACAGACATTTGGTGCAATGGTTAAGATGCTTCTACAGATGCACACATCTCACATTGGATGTCTGTGCCTGGATTTGAGTCCTAGCTCCACTTCACATCCCAGCTCCCCGTTAATGCCTGAGAGGCAACAGGTGATCACCCAAGTACTTAAGCCACTGCTATTCATGTGCAAGACCCAGATTGAGTTCATGGTTCATGGTATCATCCTAAAACAACTCCAGCTTTTGATCTTTCTGTGTGTCTGTCTGTATGTCTTTATCTCTATGTCTCTCTGCCTTACAAATAAACAAATAAACCGATGGAATCGCTCATTTTTACAATGAGTGCAAAGTTCAGCACAAGCGATCTAGGACTTGCTCCCTCATTTCTCTATTCTAAGCCCAACTTGTTCTTTCATTTCTCTATTCTCCTCAAGGTAGGAAACTAATTCTATTATGAAGGAATTTGTAGGATGCACAATTTAATCTTTAGACCTTATAAAAGAGATGGCTAACATTTTTCTGTAATAGCATAGCCAAAATAAGAACTTAAATTATAATCTCATAGCTAGATTTACTTCGCCATCAGCGAAGTAAACAGTAAATAGAAAAAACCTTCCTTTCAGACCAAAGGGAAAGAAAGTTTTAAAGTGAGAATATAATTTTCCTCATGGGCATTGTCTACCTTAGAAAAACTACTACAGAACATGCCTGTGACTATAGACTTGTAGTTCAGGCCACCGAAGATTAGAGATGGGACTTGGGCACTCCCTTGACTTGCATCCTCTGGTCTGCTTGAACACAAACCAGGAGGAAAAGAAAGCTAGGCATCAGAAGCAATGGGTGGCAGGCCTATTAATGGCTGATCTGTACAGTGATCTGCCCTCAAGGAGACCCAACAGGCCAGTCCACTGCAGTGGCTTTCAATGTGGTAAGCCTGGGCTTCAGCAGAAGTCAGCTTGTGAAGAGCCCCGGCAGCTCTGCCAAGAGTTGGATCACTGGAAATGGACCTGCCCTGGAGTCGAAGGATGCCCAGGTCAGAGCCACAGGTCTTATTGGCTCTAAGCTGAAAAGCCCTTCAGTCAGCCCAACTTCCAAAGTGACCACTGCCGCTGAGGGGATGGCCAAGCAGGGTCAGCAACATTGAAGGCAGAACTGTAAATTTCTTGTTAGAGATGCCACCTGCCTTTACCTGGCCAGCTCTCCTTCCAGGCCAGCCAAGTAATGAAAGTCAACAGAGTGCCTTCCCCTAGGAGGTTCACACCTCCCTTAGGATATAACCCACGTGAAGAGATAGATAAGTCTGGGCCTCTTAACTTACAAGGCCTAAAGCCCACCAGATTATTATCAAGCCCCTTCTGTCAGGTTCTATTTGCCTCTCAATCAGAAAACTTAATTGTAGCTTAGACAGCACCTTTCTTAGCTCCTCTAATAATGACTCTGTCTTTTGTTCTAGATCCTGTCTAGCACACTTGGGCCTCATTCCTTCATAATCATAACCTCTACTCTACCACCAATGGCTCTACTCCCAACCTGTGTGTACTGATGGTCCTCTTCCCCACTTAATGCTGTATAATTGTTCAGACCTGGTTAAGGCCACTCTTAGGATCATTGGTTACTATCCTCACTCTGTCTTTTATGACCTTGTCTAAATATGATCAGAGTTGGTGAACTTGGAAGGCTTCCATAGCCTTGGCAACTCATGACGAGAGCCTAGGGTGGTTACTGGCGCCATAAACTAGAGTGTCAATTTGTTGGGTTTTAAATGAGTGAGTAGATTATAAGAAAAATTATGTTAGCGTACTTCAGAAATTTGTGGAAAAATGCAATAAAATATGCTATTTGCGACAAATTTAAAAATATATATATTCAGATTATATATTTTCATGAACTTTTGGAAGACTGTTCTGGTCCATGGATTTCAAAAACTTTGCACCAACATAAAATTATATCTTAATTCCATTTTGTATTAACTTTTTAAGGTACTTTTATATGAGATTACAAGCTAAATGACTGAAGCTACTTTCTGAGTAAGACATTCCATTTTTTCACTGTCTGGGCTCAGTTAACATTTGAATCTAATTACTTTGTCAAGTAGTACAAACTTTTTGGTTAAAATATGTTGAGATTTTATAACTTTCTCTCGATGGTTTCAACCATGATACCGTCTATTTGTAAATGATAAGGACTGATACCATGATTTCCTGTAGTGTGAAAATATTGTCCAGTGCAGTCTGATCCAGGTTGAATACCATTTTGTATCTAACATAGGGTTACTTATTTTTTTTCTATCTTTATAATACACCTGGACATTGAAATGTATCTTGTGGTCCCCTGATATTCCATTTATCTTTCTACTTCCCATCCTACATTTCATAGAGTAAAGGTAATCAAAATATGATTTTCTCCTCTATCAAGAAAAGGGGTTTATTTCCCATCTTTAAATCCAGAATAGTCTTATAATTGCTTTAACCATTGCACCAGTAGAAGTAATTCTGTAATGGTCAAAGGGTTAAGGCTTTAAAAACATGGTATTTCTGCTTCCTCCAAGATAGAACATTTGCTCATGCTAGGGTATGTATGGTAAGGAGGATGGCTCAGGTGTCCCAGCATTGAGTTGAGCCTCCAGATGACTCCAGCTCCAGCCTCCAGACCTCAACCTCATAAGAGATCCCAAGTGAGATCAATGGAAAGACTGCCCAGTTTAATCCAGCTAACTCAGAAAAATGACAGAAAAAAGATTGTTTTTTAAAGCTTTTAAGTTTATAGTGACATTTTAATATAGATAATCATTTGTTTAACAAACGATTCTAATTCTGCATGTCTTCCTCATAGTATTAGAGCCTAAGAGGCTGGATAGGGGAAAGGTCAATTTTCTCACTCACCTGTAACTGCAGTGATCCTCTTTTGGTTAATTTTTATGTGAGTTCCATGGAAGTTCTCACATGAGGATGTTCACCATGTTCCAATGTGCTCTTATCTTCTATCAGTGAGAAACACTGGAAATACACCATGTAACATACCTTGTACCCAGAATCTTACTTGGCAAGAAATTCAAGCTCTACTATTTTTTTTTTAATGAATATAAATTTCCAGTGTACAGCTTATGGATTACAATGGATTCCCCCTCCCATAACTTCCCTCCCACCCGCAACCCTCCCCTCTCCCGCTCCCTCTCCCCTTCCATTCACATCAACATTCAATTTCAATTCTTTTTATATACAGAAGATCAATTTAGTATAAAGATTTCAACAGTTTGCACCCACATAGAAACACAAAGTGAAACATACTGCTTGAGTAATAGTTATAGCATTAAATCACAATGTACAGCACATTAAGGACAGAGATCCCACATGAGGAACAAGTGCACAGTGGCTCCTGTTGTTGACCCAACAAATTGACACTCTAGTTTATGGCGCCAGTAACCATCCTAGGCTGTCGTCATGAGTTCCCAAGGCTATGGAAGCCTTACAAGTTTGCCAACTCTGCTCATATTTAGACAAGGTCATAAAAGACAGAGTGAGGATAGTAACCAATGATCCTAAGAGTGGCCTTAACCAGGTCTGAACAATTATACAGCATTAAGTGGGGAAGAGGACCATCAGTACACACAGGTTGGGAGTAGAGCCATTGGTGGTAGAGTAGAGGTTATGATTACAAAGGAATGAGGCCCAAGTGCACTAGACAGGGCCTAGAACAAAGGACAGTCATTATTAGAGGAGCTAAGAAAGGTGCTGTCTAAGCTACAAGTAAGTTTTCTGACTGAGAGGCAAATAGAACCTGATAGAAGGGGCTTGATAACAATCTGGTGGGCTTTAGGCCTTGTAAGTTAAGAGGCCCAGACCTATCTCTTCAAATGGGGTATATCCTAAGGGAGGTGTAAACCTCCTAGGGGAAGGCACTCTGTTGACTTTCATTACTTGGCTGGGCTGGGAGGAGAGCTGGCCAGGTAAAGGCAGGTGGCATCTCTAACAAGAAATTGACAGTTCTGCCTGCAATGTTGCTGACCCTACTTGACCATCCCCTCAGCTGCAGTGGTCACTTTGGAAGTTGGGCTGACTGAAGGGCTTTTCAGCTTAGAGCCACTAAGATCTGTGGCTCTGACCTGGGCATCCTTCGACTCCAGGGCAGGTCCATTTCCAGTGATCCAACTCTTGGCAGAGCTGCCAGGGCTCTTCATAAGCTGACTTCTGCTGAAGCCCAGGCTTACCACATTGAAAGCCACTGCAGTGGACTGGCCTGTTGGGTCTCCTTGAGGGCAGATCACTGTACAGATCAGCCATTAATAGGCCTGCCACCCATTGCTTCTGATGCCTAGCTTTCTTTTCCTCCTGGTTTGTGTTCAAGCAGACCAGAGGATGCAAGTCAAGGGAGTGCCCAAGTCCCATCTCTAATCTTCGGTGGCCTGAACTACAAGTCTATAGTCACAGGCATGTTCTGTAGTAGTTTTTCTAAGGTAGACAATGCCCATGAGGAAAATTATATTCTCACTTTAAAACTTTCTTTCCCTTTGGTCTGAAAGGGAGGTTTTTTCTACTTACTGTATACTTCGCTGATGGCGAAGTGAATCTAGCTATGAGATTATTATTTAAGTTCTTATTTTGGCTATGCTATTACAGAAAAATGTTAGCCATCTCTTTTATAAGGTCTAAAGATTAAATTGTGCATCCTACAGATTCCTTCATAATAGAATTAGTTGCCTACCTTGAAGAGAATAGAGAAATGAAAGAACAAGTTGGGCTTAGAATAGAGAAATGAGGGAGCAAGTCCTAGATCGCTTGCTGACAATAGCAATATCACATGAATACTTAGCAAACCGTTTCAACCATTAGATAACAACTTAAGAAAACATTCACCAGAAGGTCCAATGCCTTCTATAAATTTTAAGAATCATGTATTTGGAAACACCTCTTAAATATCTAACATGGTGTAGTTTGTTTAACCAGTAAACTTAAGCACAACTATCTAAAATGTTTTTAGTTTCTTTCTACCAACAAGTCTAAAACATATGATACACAGATTCAGGTCACACAAATTAAAATGTATCTTTGATTGATTTTAGCAGCTTAAATTTATGGACAATCTTATCAATAAGCCATTTAAAATAGAACTCTTAATAAAATTTCCCCATGTGGACATACAATATGTACACACTTATAACATAGCATAATAGACCAATATAGCAATTTTAATAATAGCTTTTAAAATCTTTAACTCTTTTTGTAGATTGCCAATTGATTTGAATTGCTTTTTGTTTTTAGTAACCTCAGTTAACCATACTTTCTCTCAGTTGGTACTGTTAATACATTATTGGCTTCATCTGTTTACAGAGCCATCACAAAGTATTGAATACAATAAAAGTGGCTGGAAAAAGTCCATAGGAACCTATAGGAGGACAGCTAAACACAGAACCAACAACACTTTAGTTTTATGAGCAGATCATCATATATAACTATGGATGACAAAAGACTTTAAGTCGCCATGTTTAAAATTATAAACTCATCAACCAACAAGAGGCACTTGCTTACTTCACAGTATTTTTGAAAGCACCTGTAGGATTTTACAAGTATTTAACCCTTTAGGCCTCTGGGGCTTTCTCATTAAGATAACTATCATATCTAGTAACACAAGATCATTAGACTTTTTAATTCTCAAACATTTGTATTAATAGCATTTTCCATTATAGAAACTTAAAGTCTGGTACCACATCACATCTTGACAGTACTTCTAATATAATCCAAATAGACTGATTAGTTGGTGTCTCTATAAGATGAGAGACATAGGTCCTTCGATTTTTTCAGTTGGGCCCAAACTGGAAAAACCAAAGTCCAGGATTTACTGGAAATTTCAAAAAATCAAAGTTTCAAACAATCTGGTCTCTAAAATTTCTACTCTTTTTCTTTAGAGTCCCTGGAACAAGAAGACTCACTCATGTTGCCATGGCAAAGAGTAGAAATATAAAGAAAACCACAGTTGCTCTCCTTCATCTTCTTGTTCTCTTTGCAGGTACTTTGTTCCTGCTTAGATGGACAATAGAGAGAGAAGCAAATCTGATGTACAAATCTATATCCAACCAAAAATTGAGATACTATTCTCCCCTTCTTATCAGAATTCCCCATTCTCGATGAGTGGTTTCATTGAAGAAAAATGTGCTTGGTTTGTTTAAGAGAGGAAAGTCAAGGAAGGGAGGTCCTGAGTTGGCAAATCCAAAACACTGAACAACTATTCCAGTTAGCTTTAGTTTTGAGTGGAGTTGTGCTGTGTGGTAGATGTATGGGGCAACAAAACCATTCTACTAGTTTTGAAAAAGTCCCAAGGAAGTATCTGGTAATTCTAGTATGTGGCAGTACCCAGCACCTGTTGTCCTTTGCTTTTGGAATGCAAGAATAATTTTGAGACCAAAATAGAAATCCTATACCACCTCTTGTTTGTCATAAATATCTGTTATACTTGCTCTTGTTTTCACATAAGAAAACAGAGTATTACTGAAGAAAACTTTAAAAAATATATGTATATAAATCAGAAAAAAATCTTGCTAGCATCTTTCTCAGTTGGAGACATTAATTCTTACATATTGTTTGACTTATTTTCCATTTTTCTTCTATGTATATTCAATATAAATCATTCATACAAC
This sequence comes from Lepus europaeus, assembly GCF_033115175.1. Classification (NCBI taxonomy): domain Eukaryota; kingdom Metazoa; phylum Chordata; class Mammalia; order Lagomorpha; family Leporidae; genus Lepus; species Lepus europaeus. Next base: position 113,026,304 of record NC_084829.1, read on the forward strand.
TATTTTTGAACATTATCTTTTATATTTACCATTGTATCATACATTTTCCTTATGCATACTTTGCTGACATTTTAATACCCAATAGTCATGGTAGAGGGAAAAATACATTAACCACATACTTGTTAACAATTATTTGTTCAATTCATATTCACCTGAGATCCTATAATAAAAAAATTCATTCTCAGTTTGCTCCTAGATAGACACAAACAATTCTGATGCTTCGTAATTTTGTTGTAAGCATACAAGTTATTGTACTCCTTTTGTTACAATAATAATCACAATATCCAGCACCTATAGTGTGCTATTTGTTCTATAAAACATAGAGAAATAGCCCCTGGTGGGCTGATTATTCAGGCAATATAAAACAATCCAAGAGCTGACAGATAGTCAATATTTTGCCAGGAAGCAGTGAGAAAAATGTCAATGTTCTCAATTTGTTTTTTGACTGGGGTAATATCTGCAGAGCTTGAGAAGAGCTCACAGTAAGGCCTGATGCGGATTATGAGCATAAAGGATAAATGCCCCTTGGTAACGACTGCTTCAGTATGAGAAGGGAACAAACTAACACAAATAAAATTAGGGTAGTCACTAAGTAAGCATTAATGTATTAACTCCTCATTTTGTCATTCATTTTGTTATGGTGGTGATGGGGAAGCCTCTGCTCTTGAGGTTTATTAATGCAGTTATGAAGAATGACAAACTGTACCATTACAAAATGTAGCACTGACTTAAGATGTGAGATGTTATTTTTTTCTCCAAGATGATATTTTAACTTTCTGTTGAGTGCCTGGCAATATGGCACCCTAGGCTGTACAATGCATGTTCATGAAATTGTGGCCTGTGATTATTAAGGAAAGCCATGGCCAGAGAAGTTTCATAAAGGAAGCTGCATATGATATAGGTTTGATAGAGTAAGAGATGCTTGACAAGTAAAGAGGTGAACAGTTGGTACTGGCACATCATGACAGCGTGAGGCAGGTGGGACTCAGAATATTGTAGTTTGCCTCTGCAGCTCCTGCAGGGAACTGGGAGATAGCTCAGACTGGAACAGTAGTTTATCAGATATTGTTCTTACCCATAAGTACCTATTCCCTGGTCACCAGGAAGTAGGACTTGATATGGCTCTAAGAGAGGAAGAGTTACAAGAGCTGATTAGTAAAGAAAGGCTAGGAGAAGAAGAAGGCAGTGAAGACATATGGAGGTAAGGAAGAGGACCTGGGAAGGGAGTGGAGCAAGGGTCAGGATCATGACAGGCTGCTGACCTATCAGAGTAAGCCAACTGATATTCTGGGAGTTGAGTACTTAGACTTGGGATTATGCAATGCAAATGAATACATAGAAATTTAATGTCCTAAAAAACCAGTATGGGAACGACAGAAGGTGATAGGGGAAGCATTCCCCAGTGTATCCTGTATGTCCCAAGCAAGGTCCTATAAGTGCAGCTCTCAAATCCAACCCGTAGCCCTTTCTACTCCCAACTCCACAGAATCTTCTCTGCAGGGAACTCCAAGTAGTAACCTTCTGTCTGAACAACATAAAGTGTGTGTTTTTGAACTTGTCTGCTAAGCACCTATACACAACTGAGTGGGCTGCTCCTTGCATTTGACAGGAGATGGTCTGGGAGGAGCCACCCAGAGCATAAAAAGTCATCAGAAAACTTATTTTTTCATATCTTCCATTTCTTCAAGTAGTAATACAGTTTGAGTCTTAAGATCTCTTCTTTGCATATCACTAGGAGAATGTTAGAAGTGCATGGGTGCTGGCCTGAGTTTGTGTTGAAGGGTTTTATCTAGCACATTGGTTCACAGCCAGGGACAATTTTCTCCCTGGGAAACTTTTGGCAATGTTCCTAGACATTATTTGGTTACCACACTGGGCATTTATCTAGTGATTAGAGACCAAGGATGCTGCAAAACATCCAATGCATAGGGCAGCCTCCCACAGAAAAGCAAATAACTGGCTTTACAAGTTAATGGGAGTCCTCATCTCCCATGTGGGTGGCAGTAACCATACCATTCTCTCCCCTATCTCTCAAGGTGTCCATTACAAGGAAGCTGGAATGAAAAGCAGAGCCAAGAGTCAAATCAGGGAATAAATGTTTCAAGCAGTTTCTTAACCATTATGCCAATGCCAACCTCTGACTTTGTGTTTTTACAGAAGTTACACAGGATATTGGAACAGCAGCCAGTACTTGGAATCTCAACTCATTCAGCGTCCTTCCTCCAAACACCCGGGAAGAGATTTCAGGCTCCTGTTTGCTGTCCTGCCCAGAGACTGATCATTGCCACCTTCTGCCCTAGTGGGGCCTGGGACAGACTCAGAGAAGACAGAGAGGGTGTGCTGCATCACCAGGTGGGATCAGGGCACCTATGAGAGTCTGCACTTGCCCTGTGAGTATGCTTATACCTGAAAGAATGTATCTTTGAATAGAAAATCAAAAAGCACCAAAGACAGGTTAAGAGAGAAAGATGGTAGAGAAAAGAAAAAAGTTCCCCCCCGCCATTGGTATTGAAACAAATAGCATTACTTTTTTAAAAAGATTATTTATTTATTTGAAAGTCAGAGTTACACAGAGAGAAGAGAGAAAGAGAGAGAGGTCTTCCATCCAATGGTTCACTCCCCAATTGGCCGCAACTGTTGGAGCTGAGCCGATCCAAAACCAGGAGTTAGGAGCTTCCTCCAGGTTTCCGACACGGGTGCAGGGGCATAAGGATTTAGACCATCTTACACTGCTTTCCTGGGCCATAGCAGAGAGCTGGGTCAGAAGTGAAGCAGCAGGGTCTAAAACCGGCATCCATATGGGATGCCGGCGCTACAGGCCAGGGTGTTAACCCGCTGCACGACAGTGCCGGCCCTGGCATTACATTTTAATTTTGTACTGAGTCTCCTGGATTGTTTGGATGGCCAGGAGATGCTCCTATGTTTTGAAGATTCTTGATAGTTAAGCAAGTTCTCCTCAATGAAAAGATTAGCTCTCGGATCTGGTACTCCTCTTGGGGAGAGTATATAGTCCTAGCTATGTTCTTTAACACTGTTTCAGAACTCTTGTGTCAGGGTTCTGTCTATTTACTTGCTAGGAAGGTTTTCTTTTATTATATAATAAATATAATAGTAATAATAATCCCAAAAGCTTGGTGCACATGTCTTCTGACACAAAGGTCAGTCACTGATTTTTAGTTGTTTATTTTTCTTAAAGCAAAATAAGGTTTTCAGACACGTTTTGTTCTTTTTTCTTATTTTGAGGTTCAACAACAATGAAAAGAAGAACTCATATTTGTTTTTGGAAATGTTTATCATTATTATTATTATTATTTTATTTATTTATTTCTATTAGAAACTGGTGAGAGAGAGAGAAAAGAGAAAGATCTGTCCACTGGCTCACATCCCAAATGACTGCAAAAACCAGAGCGTGGCCAGGCTAAAGTTGGGAGCCTGGAACTCCTACCAAGTCATTCATGTGAGTGGCAGGGACTCAACCCTTTGAGCCATCATCTGCTCCCTTCTCAGGTACATATTATCAGGAAGCTGGAATTGAAAGTGGGCCAGGATTCAAACCTGGGCAGTCTGACCTGGGTCATGGGCATCCCAAACAAGTGATTAACTAACTGGACCCCAAGTCCCTTCCCCAAAACTCATATTTCATAGTAACCAAAAAAATCTCAATGTTATTCAGTTTTCAGCTTATTGATATGAATGAGAGTTAGGACTTAAAATCTGATACTGAAAATGTGTATTAGTGATAATTTAGTATTAGCAATATCATTTTGCTGTTATTTTAAATGTACATACTCATTTGGCTTTATTTTCTTCTTGCCTGTTGGCTTATTTTGTTATAAAATTTTTGTTTTGGATATTAAACATATTTTGATCTGACTGAAAAATGAGTGAACAATTATTTGAATAGAGTAAAATCACTTATTTTGTTAAAATATTGCACTATAGAAGATCATTTCTGGGGATGGCATTGTGGCCTAATGAGTCAAGCCCTACCTGCAGTCCTGGCATCCCATATGGGCACCTGTTCGATTCCCGGCTGCTCAGCTTCCAGCTCCCTGTTAATATACCTGGGAAAGCAGCAGGGAATGGATGAAGTGCTTGGCCCTTACAGTCATGTGGGAGACCTAAAAGAAGCTCCTGAGTACTGGTTTTGGTCTGGCCCAGCCCCAGCCATTGAGGCCATTTGGGGAGTGAAACCGGCTAATGGAAGACCTCTCCCTTTCTGTCTTTCTGTCTCTCAGTAACTCTGTCTTTCAAATAAATTTTAAAAAAATATTTATATAAAAAAGAAATTTATCCCTGATTTTTGTGAAGAACTTCCATTTCTTTTGGTTTTTAGTCCCCCGGAGGGAGAGGAATATAAACTTGTAGGTACAGAATTGGAGCCTGTTTTCTATGGGAGCTGTGTGTTCGATGACAGCTCAACTTTAGTTTCCGGGGAAGTTTGTCAAAACCTGTGTGGTTTGTGTCTGTATTACAGGGACTGTCAAGCATCCCAACTATATATCTTTGTCTTTCCACAATTTTCTGTACATCCAGTAGAATGAGCAAATGTGGGTTAGTGGCAGGAAGTTCTGGCTGCAGCTCATGTGTTTTTGGTGAAAGCTCTAGAAGCTTATTTTTCTCTAATGTGCTGTGATTTTTATCATTATTCAGTAAAGTAAAATGGAAGCTACTGCATAAGTGTCTTTTTTCCCAAAGGCTACATTAGTACATTTTTTCTAAATTGAAGAATTAAACTCATTTGAGGAATTGCTTGAAATTTCTAGGGAAAAAAAAAACAAAAAACAAAAAACAAAACTTTCCTAAAAAAAGCCTTAGCTTGCAATAGGAAAAAAAAGAGCAGATGTCAAAATTCTATTCCAAATGGATTGCTGTTGCTGTAATTTACTATTCTGCATAATAAACATTAAATTCATTGTGAGGAAGTAAGACTGATTGTTTTCCAGGATAATATAAGTTTGAAATGTTTTGCAACTTTAAGGTAATGTTCTAGTGTTATTATATGTGAAGCCAGAATTGGTGTCCCTTGGTATAAGGAGCCTGATACACATTGGAGACAGCGTAAATGTTGAGTTAGCTACTTGGTGACATCTTCTGCCTACAGACAAAATGTATCATTCTTGTTTATTTTTAAGATGTTCCTTTTCATAGTTGGGCTCTTGGCTGGTTAAGAAGACAGATGAGTGACCTGCAGTAATACACATTGATTAGGTGACAGGCTGTATTCTGAACTGTAGCTAGGGCCATGGCCTGCGGAAGTTTCCATCGTTGGCAGCAGTGTTGCCTGTACAGTGTGGACACAGTAATGGTTTCCCACAAATTAAACCACTTTGTCTTCTGCATTGCAGGCCAGTGGGTTATGTTGACCCTGGGCACTTCCGAATAATCAGCATCTGTGTAATGCAACTTTTCAAGCTTGGTTTCCTTTCCTGCTTTCCTTTAATTCGAATAAAAACTTCCTTGTGTCTTCATGGTTGGGGTTGTGGATTCTAAGGAAAACAAGACATCATTCTTTGTAAATAGAACTATTTATCACTATTATGTATATCATTGAGATAATTATTTGGAAAATGCTCTCCTCAGTTTTTATTCAGAAGAGAAAATTGCAGGGAAAATGTTCTAATGTGTATTTTTAATTTGAGTACAGATGCCTGGTAAATAAAGATATTAATAGTTATGAATTAAAGGTATGAATATCTTTTAGGAGGGGGTCTGTTAGAAACCAGGTATGCGTGGTTTCTGGATCAGTTTTACAAGGCAGTGTTCTAATGCTGAGTTGGGGTGGGCTAAAAATAGTGAGAACTAGGAAAGTTTTGAAAGTTAAAGCCTTCCATGTCAAGCTTGCTAATGAGATTTAATAAACTGATTAACAGGTTCATGTATCAGGCAGGTGTCTGTCCTAATGGTTAAGATGCAGGTTGGGAAACTGGTATTCCATATCAGAGTGTGACTGGAGGCAGCAGATTAATGGCTCCAGTACTGAGTCCCTGCCACCCTGTGGGAGAACTGTAGTGGATTTAAATGAAGTGCTTAATAATATACATGATTATTGCTTACTGGTAAGGTTCTAGATATTATGAATCTAAGGTATTTGTGGTAAGTATTTTAATTTTAGTTTTATATTGCTTTAAAGGTTTCTAAAATGGAAAAGCGTTTTGCAAATATCAGTTAATAAATGTCTAACAAAATTAAAAAGATTGTGTGAAATCTATGAAATCCACAGGTCCAATAAATTTTAATATATATCCTTTTAAGATTTTAAACATTTTATTTTATATGTTTTATATTTAGCTCTGTAACATAGAATACCTAAAATTAATTTTATTATAATTCAGGAAAACAGAACCTAATTTTGTCATTATAATGTAGCAGCTGTGAAAGAATATATTTATCTAACTAAAAGTTGATACAGCACAATAAAACAAAAACAACAACTAAAGAGCTAGTGGTAAGCATTTAGCTACTAAGACTGATATAAATTGAGAAAATTGGTTAGGGATTGGAAAATATGTTATATAGTCTTTAAATATGCATGCATATATAGCATATAAATATACTATATTTATTTATAGTTAGAAAAGAGAAAGTGCGAAAAAGGATATAAACATGCTTATTTCAGCTTTTATAACTTTTGTTTAAAATATATAATTCAAATAAGAATACTGCATAGAAATATAAAAATACTTAAAGAAACAAAGAAACTAATCAAACGGTGGGTCTTTAAAATCAGAAAAGTTGGAAATCAGAATAGTTCTTCTTTTAATTTTTTTTTTGACAGGCAGAGTGGACAGTGAGAGAGAGAGAGACAGAGAGAAAGGTCTTCCTTCCATTGGTTCACCCCCCAAATGGCTGCTATGGCCAGCACTGCAACAATTCGAAGCCTGGAGCCAGGTGCTTCTCCTGGTCTCCCATGCGGGTGCAGGGGCCCAAGCACCTGGGCCATCCTCCACTGCACTCCTGGGCCACAGCAGAGAGCTGCACTTGAAGAGGAGCAACCTGGACTAGACCCCGGTACCCATATGGGATGCCAATGCCACAGGGCAGGATTAACCAAGTGAGTCACAGCACTGGCCCTGGAAATTGGAATATTTCAACCTCATCATTGCTTATAGTAAGGATTCAATAGATATGCTCAACAGTTAAGTGACTGTGCATTACATAATGCTGTATTTATAATATCAGAAACTGGAATGAAAAGTAAATGCTGTAAAATTAATATAAATGAGCTGGTGCCATAGCTCACTAGGCTAATCCTCCACCTGCGGCGCCGGCACACCGGGTTCTAGTCCTGGTCGGGGCACCGGGATTCTGTCCCGGTTGCCCCTTTTGCCAGCTCTCTGCTGTGGCCAGGGAGTGCAGTGGAGGATGGCCCAAGTGCTTGGGCCCTGCACTGCATGGGAGACCAGGAGAAGCACCTGGCTCCTGCCTTAGGATCAGTGTGGTGCGCCGGCCGCAGCGCGCTGGCCCCAGCGGCCATTGGAGGGTGAACCAATGGCAAAGGAAGCCCTTTCTCTCTGTCTCCCTCTCTCACTGTCCACTCTGCCTGTCAAAAAAATTAATATAAATGATATCAAAATGAAATAAAGGAAAGAAAATAAATTCAATAATCCCAGATAATAGGAAATAATTGAAGTTCGACACAAGTGTCATATAGATAAACTGTTAACAAATTAACTTCATCTCCAGAAATAAAAACATAATGATTATCAAAGCAAACTTTATTTGCAAAATATTTTAAAATGTGATCATGTATCTATGGACAAAGGTTTTCCATGGACTAATGAATAACGAACAAATGCAGCTGAAAAGTAAAGAGTAGTTGTAAAATTAAATTAGACAAGATACATTTCAGAAAGAAGGCAAGAAATGAGACAAGAGTGCCATTTAAAATGACAATGGGATGACCTAAAACAATATCATAGCATCAACAGTCAATAAAGTAAAGGCTCCAAAAATATAAGAAAAATAGAAATACACTAGGAAACATAGGTTTTATTAGAACTCATTCATGATGTGGCATTTCAACTGGTCCAAAAGTGGATAAGTGTGAACATAAATAACTAAGGTGGCTCTAATTGACTATACTGGTTCGTATTCTTCTGAAAAATGGAACGTCATTTGTAAGTACTTATGGAAGATATGAAGATTAACTCATCTCCAGTTAGAATATTAATGTTCTAGTATATTTACAAATTCCCAATAATAAAATTTTACAAAATTCTTAACTTAAGAAAATGTAGTAATACTGATCTAATTATTTAACTGCCATTAGCACTTAAAAATCCTTAATATATAATTAAGTTTCATTGAAAACAATTATATTAGCAATATAAAAAGCTGGACTATAAATTCTTTTCATACTTTTTGGCCTGAATCTTATGGACTTATTAACTTACACTCATCTACTTGTCTTTTTTTTTCTTTTCTTTTTTCTTTTTTTTTTTTTTTTAGAAAAAAGAGTTATTTATTTATTTGAAAGAGTTGCAGAGAGAGGCGCAAGAGAGAGAGGTCCCCCAAGCAGTGGTTCACTCCCCAGATGGCCGCAACAATTGGAGATGCACCTATCTGAAGCCAGGAACCAGGAGCTTCTTCAGGTCTCCCATATAGGTACAGGGGCCCAAGGTCTTGGGCCATCCTCCACTACTTTCCCAGGCCGTGGCAGAGAGCTGGATTGTATGCTTATCTAAGTGTGTAATATGCCCAATTCCTCTTTAGAGTGCCTGTGTTCCATTGCCCACTCTGCTCCTGATCCATCTCCCTGCCAATGCAAACTCTTGAACTAAAGAATACCATCGATGATGGCTCAAGTGGTTGAATCCTGGTCATTCATATGGGACACCCAGTCTGGTCCAGGCCCAGCCCCCATCCTGGCCCAGTTTTGGCATAATACTAGATTTTGTGGTCATTTAGGGAGTTCATTAGCAAATGGGAGCTCTTTATGTCCACCTCTCTGCCTCTCAAAACATGAAAAACAATATTTGGAAGAGCTATTTCCCCTTTTCTAGTCTTCTGTTTCTCTGTATATTCATAAATAAGTAAGCAATTAATTACATACTCCAAAATATTAGTAGTGGTTATCTTTGGGTAATGGAATTCATTAAAAGTTTGTGTTTTTCTGTTATACATTTTCATTTCTGTACTTATGACCCATGATTTTTTTAACTTTTATTTAATAAATATAAACTTCCAAAGTACAACCCTTAGACCACAGCAGCTCTTTCCCCTGCAACCTCCCCACCACCTGTAACACTCCCATCTCCCGCTCCCTCTCCCATCCTACTCACATCAAGATTCATTTTCAATTATCTTTATATACAGAAGATTAATTTAGTATATACTAAGTAAAGACTTCAATAGTTTGCACCCACATAAAAACACAAAGTATAAAGTACTGTTTGAGTACTAGTTATACCGCTAATTCACATAGTACAACATATTAAGGACAGAGATCCTACATGGGGAGTAAGTGCACAGTGATTACTGTTGTTTATTTAACAATTGATACTCTTATTTATGGCATAAGTAATCACTGAGGCTCTTGTCATGAGTTGCCAAGGCTATGGAAGCCTTTTGAGTTTGCCAACTCCGATCTTATTTAGACCAGGTCATAGTCAAAGTGGAAGTTCTCTCCTCCATTCAGAGAAAGGTACCTCCTTCTTTGATGGCCAGTTCTGTCCACTGGGATCTCATCTCACTCATAGAGATCTTTCATTTAGGTTTTTTTTTTTTGTTTTGTTTTGTTTTTTTTGCCGGAGTGTCTTGGCTTTCCATGCCTGAAATACTCTCTTGGGCTTTGTAGCCAGATCTGAATGCCCTAAGGGCTGATTCTGAGGCCAGAGTGCTGTTTAGGACACCATGATTTTTTTTTTTTTTTAATAAGGAGAGAAATAGACAAGTTGACTGAACAGACATTTCTAACTTAAAGAAATACTTTTTCATATATGTTATTATATATGAAAAGAAAAAGTCAATTTTTAAAATTTTCCACTTTTGTACTTTATATTTTTATGTGGTGAAATATGTTATGGTGTATCATCTATAAATGCTGAGGAAAAAATACTCTTTTTTTTTATTTTGTTTAAATTTGCTGGAGCAAAACTGTTTTGAAAAGTGCTTTTAATGAAAGTTTTTTTAAGAATTGATGGAAATAGTCAGCATGAAGCTACTGGAATTCAGAGAGGACAACCTGACAAAGCTAACAGGAATGCCAATGAAACAGGTTCTGATATGTAACGATTCAAAAAGGGATGGGTTATAGGATCAATTAATCAATGTTCTCTAAATTAATTATAATACCAACTTAAAATTTACTAAGTATGTATGAAACAAGAGTTACTGAGAAAAACAAACATTCTGAGATATTCAGCACATTTCGACTTTGGGGACACTGACTACTGAGGAAAGTAAATCTAGGGGCCAGCGCTGTGGTGTAGCCGATAAAGCCACCACCTACAGTGCCGGCATCCCATATAGGCTCCGGTTCAAGTCCTGGCTGCTCCACTTCCAATCCAGTTCTCTGCTATGGCCTGGAAAAGTAATGGCAGATGGCTCAAGTCCTTGGGCTCCTGCACCCACGTGGGAAGACCCAGAGGAAGCTGTTGAAGCCAATTGCAGAGTTAACCAGTGGATGGAAGACCTCTCTCTATCTCTGCCTCTCCTCTCTCTGTAAAACTCTGCTTTTCAAATAAATAAATATTTTTTTTAAAAAAGAAAGTAAATCTAAGCATTTGTTTTTAAAATTTTGGTTTGAATTTTGGTTAGAAAATTTATAAATTGGAGTAGTAATTCTATTAATTAGAAAATAATTTTACATCTTATTATACTTCTTTTAAGTTTTTTCTTTTATCTTTCAAAAATATCATTTTTATTTAATTAACAATAAGGAACTTGCTATTATATATGTAATGAGATACAAAATATGTAATATATTTAACATGGCTGAATTAACATTACTGTAAATATTTACCTTTTGATAACTCCCCTTTATATTATACTTAACTTTTTTTTTTTTGCTATTTGAAATAGAGTATTTTTCTCAAGAGGGGGTTGGAATTCATAAAAATTTTTTTTTTAAATTAAACATTTATTTAATGAATATAAATTTCCAAAGTACAGCTTATGGGTTACAATGGCTTCCCCCTCCCAAAATTTCCCTCCCACCCGCAACCCTCCCCTTTCCCGTTCCCTCTCCCCTTCCAATCACATCATGATTCATTTTCAATTCTCTTTATATACAGAAGATCAGTTTAGTATATATTAGGTAACGAATTCAACAGTTTCCAACCATATAGCATCACATAGTGAAAAAAAAATACTGTTGGAGTACTAGTTATAGCATTAAATAAGAGTGTACAGCACATTAAAGACAGAGATCCTACATAATATTTTTTTAAAAAAATAGTTAATTTTCTATGCCATTTCTAATTTAACACCAGGGTTTTTTTTTTTTTTTTTCATTTCCAATTATCTTTATATACAGAAGATCGATTCAGTATATAATTAGTAAAGATTACATCAGTTTGCACCCACGCAGAAACACAAAGTGTAAAAATACTGTTTCAGTACTAGTTATAGCATCACTGCACATTAGATAACACATTAAGGACAGATCCCACATGGGATGTAAGTACACAGTGACTCCTGTTGCTGACTTAACAATTTGACACTCCTGTTCATGGCGTCAGTAATCTCCCTAGGCTCTAGTCATGAGTTGCCAGGGCTATGGAAGCCTTTAGAGTTCGCTGACTTTGATCTTATTCCGATAGGGTCATAGTCAAAGTGGAAGTTCTCTCCTCCCTTCAGAGAAAGGTACTTCCTTCTTTGATGGCCCCGTTCTTTCCACTGGGATCTCACTCACAGAGATCTTTCATTTAGGTCTTCTTCTTTTTTTTTTTCTTTTCCATTGTGTCTTGGCTTTCCATGCCTACAATACTCTCATGGGCTCTTTAGCCAGATCCGAATGCCTTAAGGGCTGATTCTGAGGGCAGAGTGCTCTTTAGGACATCTGCCATTCTATGGGTCTGCTGTGTATCCCATTTCCCATGTTGGATCTTTCTCTCCCTTTTTGATTCTATCAGTTAGTATTAGCAGACACTTGTCTTGTTTGTGTGATCCCTTTGATTCTTAGACCTACCAGAGCCATCGGTTGTGAACTGAAATTAATCACTTGGACTAGTGAGATGGCATTGGTACATGCCACCTTGATGGGATTGTATTGGAATCCCCTGGTACATTTCTAACTCCATCATTTGCAGCAAGTCTGATTGTGCATGTCCCAAATTGTACATCTCCTCCCTCTCTTATTCCCACTCTTATATTTAACAGGGATCACTTTTCAGTTAAAATTTAAACACTTAAGGATAATTGTGCGTTAATTACTGAGTTCAAACAATAGTACTAGAACAACAACAACAACAATAACAACAAATACTAAAAAGGATAAAGTATTACATTGTACATCTAGAGCCAGGAAAAGAGCTGATCAGGTCATAGTTTCTTATATTGTCCATTTCACTTCCACAGGTTTCCCCTTTGGTGCTCAGTTGTCGCCGATCAGGGAAAACAAATGATATTTGTCTCTTTGGGACTGGCTTAATTCACTCAGCATGATGTTTTCCAGATCCCTCCATCTTGTTGCAAATGACTGGGTTTCATTGTTTCTTACTGCTGTATAGTATTCTATGGAGTACATGTCCCATAATTTCTTTATCCAGTTTACTGTTGATGGGCATTTGGGTTGGTTCCAGGTCTTACCTATTGTGAATTGAGCTGCAATAAACATTAATGTGCAGATGGCTTTTTTATTTGCCAAATTAATTTCCTTTGGGTAAATTCCAAGGAGTGGGATGGCTGGGTTGAATGGTAGGGTTCTATTCAGGTTTCTGAGGAATCACCAGACTGACTTCCATAGTGGCTTAACCAGTTTGCATTCCCACCAACAGTGGGTTAGTGTCCCTTTTTCCCCACATCCTCTCCAGCATCTGTTGTTGGTTGATTTCTGAATGTGAGCCATTCTCACCGGGGTGAGGTGAAACCTCATTGTGGTTTTGATTTGCATTTCTCTGATGGCTAGTGATCTTGAACATTTTTTCATGTGTCTGTTGGCCATCTGGATTTCCTCTTTTGAAAAATGTCTATTGAGGTCCTTGGCCCATCTCTTAAGTGGGTTGTTTGTTCTGTTGTTGTGGATTTTCTTGATTTCTTTGTAGATTCTGGTTATCAACCCTTTATCTGTAGTATAGTTTGCAAATATTTTTTCCCATTCTGTCGGTTGACTCTTCACTTTCCTGACTGTTTCTTTTGAAGTACAGAAACTTCTCAATCTGATGCAATCCCAAATGTTAATTTTGGTTTTGACTGCCTGTGCTCCTGGGGTCTTTTCCAAGAAGGCTTTGCCTGTGCCTATATCCTGCGGGGTTTCTCCAATGCTCTCTAATAATTTGATGGTTTCGGTTCATAGATTTAAGTCTTTAATCCATGTTGAGTGAATTTTTGTGTAAGGTGAAAGGTAGGGGTCTTGCTTCAAGCTTCTGCACGTGGAAATCCAATTTTCCCAGCACCATTTATTGAATAGGCTGTCCTTATTCCAGGGATTAGTTTTGAATCTTTGATCAAATATAAGTTGGCTGTAGATGTTTGGATTGATTTCTGGTGTTTCTATTCTGTTCCATTGGTCTATCCTTCTGTTTCTGTACCAGTACCATGCTGTTTTGATAACAACTGCCGTGTAGTATGCCCTGAAATCTGGTATTGTGATGCCTCCGGGCTTTGTTTTTGTTGTATAAGATTGCTTTGGCTATTCGAGGTCTTCTGTGTCTCCATATGAATTTCAGCATCATTTTTTCCAGATCTGAGAAGAAGGTCTTTGGTATCTTGATTGGTATTGCATTGAATGTATAAATTGATTTTGGGAGAATAGACATTTTGATGATATTGATTCTTCCAATCCATGAGCATGGAAGATTTCTCCATTTTTTGGTATCCTCTTCTATTTCTTTCTGTAAGGTTTTGTAGTTTTCATCGTAGAGATCTTTAACATCCTTGGTTAAGTTTATTCCAAGGTATTTGATTGTTTTTGTAGCTATTGTGAATGGGATTGATCTTAGAAGTTCTTCCTCAGCCGTGGCATTGCCTGTGTATACAAAGGCTGTTGATTTTTGTGGATTGATTTTATATCCTGCTACTTTGCCAAACTCTTCGATGAGTTCCAGCAGTCTCTTAGTAGAGTTCTTTGGGTCCCCTAAATAAAGAATCATATCATCTGCAAAGAGGGATAGTTTGAGTTCGTCCTTCCTGATTTGTATCCCTTTAATTTCTTTTTCTTGCCTAATAGCTCTGGCCAAAACTTCCAGAACTATATTGAAGAGCAGTGGTGAGAGTGGGCATCCCTGTCTGGTACCAGATCTCAGCGGAAATGCTTCCAACTTTTCCCCATTCAATAGGATGTTGGCCGTGGGTTTTTCATATATTGCTTTGATTGTATTGAGGAATGTTCCTTCCATACCCAGTTTGCTTAGAGTTTTCATCATGAAAGGGTGTTGTATTTTATCGAATGCTTTCTCTGCATCTATTGAGAGAATCATATGGATTTTCTTCTGCAGTCTGTTAATGTAGTGTATTACGTTGATTGTTTTGCGAATGTTGAACCATCCCTGCATACCAGGGACAAATCCCACTTGGTCTGGGTGGATGATCTTTCTGATGTGTTGTTTCATTCTATTGGCCAGACTTTTATAGAGTATTTTTGCATCTATGTTCATCAGGGATATTGGTCTGTAATTCTCTTTCAATGCTGCATCTTTTTCTGGCTTAGGAATTAATGTGATGCTGGCTTCATAGAAAGAATTTGGGAGGATTCCCTCTTTTTCGATTGCTCTGAATAGTTTGAGAAGAATTGGAGTTAGTTCCTCTCTAAATGTCTGGTAGAACTCAGCAGTGAATCCATCTGGTCCTGGGCTTTTCTTTGTTGGGAGGGCCTTTATTACTGTTTCAATTTCTGTGTCAGTTATGGGTCTGTTTAGGTTTTCTATGTCTTCCTGGCTCAATTTAGGTAGGTTGTATGTGTCCAAGAATCTGTCCATTTCTGATAGATTTCCCTGTTTGCTGGCATACAAGTCCTTGAAGTAATTTCTGATGATTCTTTTTATTTCTGTGGTGTCTGTTGTTACGTTTCCCTTTTCATCTCTGATCCTATTGATTTGGGTCTTTTCTCTTCTTTTTTTAGTTAGTTGGGCCAATGGGGTGTCAATTTGGTTTATTTTTTCAAAAAACCAGCTCCTTGTT
Organism: Lepus europaeus; assembly: GCF_033115175.1. Lineage (NCBI taxonomy): Eukaryota > Metazoa > Chordata > Mammalia > Lagomorpha > Leporidae > Lepus > Lepus europaeus. Next base: position 113,041,586 of record NC_084829.1, read on the forward strand.
TGGCTGATTTTTTGTAATGTTTTTTTTGGATTCAATCCTGTTGATTTCTTCTTTGATTTTAATTATTTCTCTTCTCCTACTGGGTTTGGGTTTGGTTTGCTGCAGATTTTCTAGATCTTTGAGATGACTTGAAAGCTCATCTATTTGGTGCCTTTCCAATTTCTTGATGTAGGCACCTATTGATATAAACTTTCCTCTTAACACTGCTTTTGTTGTATCCCATAGGTTTTGGTATGTTGTGCTGTTATCCTCATTTACTTCCAGAAAATTTTTGATTTCTCTTTTAATTTCTTCTATGACCCATTGTTCATTCAGGAGCATGTTGTTCAACCTCCATGTGTTTGCACGTGCTCTAGGGATTCCCGAGTTGCCAATTTCCAATTTCATTCCTTTGTGGTCTGAGAAGCTGCATGGTATGATTCTAATTCTTTTGAATTTGCTGAGACTTGCTTTATGGCCTAGTATGTGGTCAATCCTAGAGAAGGTTCCATGTACTGCTGAGAAGAATGTAAAGTCCTTAGATGTAGGATGAAATGTTCTGTAGATATCTGTTAGATCCATTTGGGCTATAGTGTCATTTAAATCTACTGTCTCCTTGTTGATCTTCTGTCCTGTTGATCTGTCTATCTCTGAGAGTGGAGTATTGAAGTCCCCCAGTACTATTGTATTGGGGTCTAAGTCTCCCTTTAAGTCCCTTAACAAGTCTTTTAAATAAGCTGGTGCCCTGTAATTAGGTGCATATACGTTGATAATCGTTATATCTTCTCGTTGAATGGATCCCTTAATCATTATATAGTGCCCCTCTTTGTCTCTCCTAACAGTTTTTGTGGTAAAGTTTATGTTGTCCGATATTAAGATGGCTACGCCTGCTCTTTTTTAATTTCTGTTGGCATGGTATATCTTTTTCCAGCCTTTCACTTTCATCCTGTATGGATCATTATTGGAAAGATGAGTTTCTTGTAAGCAGCAAAAAGATGGGTTTTGTTCTTTAACCCAATCAGCCAATCGGTGTCTTTTAACTGGACAGTTCAAGCCATTAACATTCAATGTGACTATTGAGAAGGAGTAACTTTGTCCTGTCATTTGCCAAAGATTTTTTCTAATGTATGGTTTGAGACTCCTGTGATCTTTTGCTGTGAGGTTTCCTTCCTTTATCTTCTTTCATATTGGTTACCGTGTTTCTGTGTTTCTGTGTGTAACACATCTTTAAGCATCTTTTGCAGGGCAGGACGAGTGGCGACAAATTCTTTCAGTTTCTGTTTGCTGTGAAAGGTCTTTATTTCACCTTCATTCACAAATGAGAGCTTTGCAGGATATAATATTCTGGGCTGGCAGTTTTTCTCTCTTAGTACCTGGGCTATATCTCGCCATTCTCTCCTAGCTTGTAGGGTTTCTGATGAGAAGTCAGCTGTGAGTCTAATTGGAGATCCTCTGAGAGTAATCTGGCGTTTCTCTCTTGCACATTTTAGGATCTTTTCTTTGTGTTTCACTGTGGTGAGTTTGATCACGACGTGTCGTGGTGAGGATCTCTTTTGTTCATGTTTATTAGGGGTTCTATAAGCTTGCTGTACTAGGATGTCTCTGTCCTTCTCCAAACCTGGGAAATTTTCTGCTATCATCTCACTAAAAAGGCCTTCTAATCCTTTCTCTCTCTCCATGCCTTCAGGAACTCCTAGAACCCGAATGTTGGGTTTTTTAATAGTATCCTGTAGATTCCTGACAGTATTTTTTAGATTTCTGATTTCTTCTTCTTTTCTTTGATTTGACTGTTTCCTTTCCTGTTCTCTGTCTTCTAATTCCGATATTCTCTCTTCCGCTTCACCCATTCTGTTTTTAAGGCTTTCTAATGCGTTTGTCATTTGATCTATTGAGTTCTTCATTTCATTGTGTTTTTTTGTCACTATCACAGTTTCATGTTCTACTAGTTGTTTCATTTCATTTTGATTCCTCCTTAATATTTCATTTTCACGAGAGAGATTTTCTATCTTGTCCATTAAGGATTTCTGTAGTTTGAGAATTTGTTTTTGAGAACTTCTTAATGTTCTTATCAATTTTTTGAGATCTGCTTCTTGCATTTCCTCTATCTCTTCATCTTCATAATCTTGCATTGGCATGTCTTGTTCATTTGGAGGCATCATAGTGTCTTCCTTGCTCTTGTTACCTCGGCTTCTATGTTGTTTGGCATGTTGGAGATAATTTTTTTTTTTTGCTGTGGTGTTTTTTTCTTGTTATACTATGCCTCTAAGTGGGCTGTCTCCTTTGATGGATCCTTAGGGGCTGTGATGGGTGTGGCCAGAGAGCTCTGCTTGATTCTTCAGGTTTAAGGCTGTGCAAAAAGCGAATCACCCAGATTGTTCACTCCCTTGCTCCTTACTGGATTGCTCTCTCTCTCTCTCTTTTTTTTTTTTTTTTGACTCAGTTGGGAAGTAATCCCGAATGGCTGAGTGAAATTGAGGGTAGTTGAAATCTGGCCTCTGTGAGTATTCCTTTGATCTACTCCTGGGACCACACAAAGAGTTTATGCAGCCCTCAAGGCGTTCTCAAGATTCACCAAATTCCGAAGTTACTGAGTTTGTGGCTGCGCTTTAAATATGTAAAATGGCGCTCTTTGTTTTGCTCCTTGAGTGAGAAGAGAGGCCTCTGCTTCCCCCCCCCCCCCAATGTCTTGGGTTTCTGCTGTCTTTATGTTACCTCCCTCCGGTTCCCGCGCTGGCGAGAGACTGCAGCTCCTCTCCCGCGGTTGAGTTTCCATGCGGTGGGCTGCCTGCAGGTCCTCTGTGTCACATCCACTAGATCCGGAAGCATTTCCTCTGCAGCTTTTTTCTTGAGTCTTTTCCTGAGGCTACAGTAATTCCACTTTTATGAAACTTTATTTTCCCAAACTACGGCGCACGTCCTCACTATCCGCCATTTGGCTCCACCCCTGGAATTCATAAATTATTTACCTCTCTATATATCCACATTTCATTGATACATAGATGCTACTTTAGCTTGTATCCTTTTTTCTGTCTTTCTCTCAGTGATCTATTGATGTTATTCTACCACCTTGTGAGTTCCTATGTTATGGAGAAGTTCACAAATGTTCAATGACTGGGTTTTTTTCTTTTCTTTCTTTTTTTTTTTTTTCCAGTAAGTAAGCAGTTCTTTAGGACCGGGAAAATGTTTCTCCTGTCTTTACTAGATTATACCATGGCATAGATCTTTTCTCATCAGTTGTGTCCAGAATATATTAAGCCTATCTGCAATTTTATGGACATATTTTTTCTCTATTGGCTAAATTACTCCTGGTATTCCTTATAATTGCTTTCTGGAACTATTATCCCCACATTTAATTTCCCAAATTAAATTGTCATATCTTTTTTTTTTAATTTTTTGACAGGCAGAGTGGACAGAGAGAGAGAGAGACAAAGAGAAAGGTCTTCCTTTTGCCATTGGCTCACCCTCTAATGGCCACTACGGCCGGCATGCTGTGGCCAGCATACCGCACTGATCCGAAGGCAGGAGCCAGGTGCTTCTCCTGGTCTCCCATGGGGTGCAGGGCCCAAGCACTTGGACCATCCTCCACTGCATTCCCGGACCACAGCAGAGAGCTGGCCTGGAAGAGGGGCAACCGGGACAGAATCCTGCGCCCCGATAGGGACTAGAACCCGGCGCCCTGACAGGGACTAGAACCCGGTGTGCTGGTGCCGCAAGGTGGAGGATTAGCCTATTGAGCCACGGCGCCGGCCAATTTCCATATCTTTCACTGTATCTGCTATTTTACCACATCATTAACTTGGTGTTTAGTAATAGTATACTCTTTATTTATTTTACTTTATCTGAAAAATTATGGGCATTTTTAGAGTTCAAAAAGTCTTTATTTGGTGCTGTCCTTGAATCTTTTTGATACTCCTGCTGATTCCAGACTTTGATTTCTTTTCCATGTAAAAGTTGATTCTGACTGCACTGCTCGATCTTTCCCTTTCTGCTTGAACTTTGGAACATCTTTTAAAAATATTGCTCGTGGTTTCTAGCTTCTGGGACATACCATCTAAGCAGAGCTGTGGTGGCTACCCTCTATTTCATAGACTGATCCTGTAGCAAGAGGAACCATCTAACCTCCGAAGCAATTACCACAAGAAAACCTTTCTGTTACCTAATCTCTTTATATTTTCCCAAGTTCAGGTGTAGAGAAAATCCCAATCACTTTCTTTAGCTACTGAGGTAAGGTTCATTGGGTAACAATGTGACTTGGGATAGTCCATTGTTCTTGAAGACTCAACACTTGTACTTTACTGTCTAAAAAGTTCTCATTTGATTCTGCAGGAGGGAATTCCTCTACTACCTCCCTCTCATTCCAGGTTCTATGGAGCTCAGATCTGACTTGCATGCCCTGTTGTGCACAACCAGTAACAGCAGCTGTGGAGACAGATACAATAGGAGAGTTACCAATTGCAGTGGCTGAGAAAAACATTCCAAAACCCCCTCTTCTATTTGTGGTTCAGTTCTTTATCTTTGAATTACCATGTGTCACCTGTAGTGTTGAACCTGTCTAAAACATCTGCGTGCCAAAGCATGGGTCCTCTCAAGTTTAAATTGGAAGCTACCTACAGGGACTGGAGATTTGCCAAGAATGAAACTTCTGCATTGTGGAAACCAGATGGATTCTGGGAGCAACAACAAAATGAATTATATCAAGTCTGCACTTATAATACACTTTTTTAAAATTATGGTATTTGTTTAGTTGAGCTCTTCATTTTCCCTTGAGTGAAAACTTGAAAATATATATTGCTCTTTCTAGGTGAAACACATACCATGTGTTCAGATAACCTTGAGTTGCTCTACTTAGGGTAGTAGTAGGAATAAATGTTTAGAATTCTTGATCTTAGCCGGAGCTGCCATAGCTCAATAGGCTAATCCTCCGCCTTCGGTGCCGGCACACCGGGTTCTATTCCTGGTCGGGGCACCGGATTCTGTCTCAGTTACCCCTCTTCCAGTCCAGCTCTCTGCTGTGGCCCGGGAGTGCAGTGGAGGATGGCCCAAATGCTTGAGTCCCTGCACCCACTTGGGAGACCGGGAGGGAGCACCCAGCTCCTGGCTTCGGATCAGCACAGCGCTGGCCATGGCGGCCCTTAGGGGAGTGAACCAACGGAAGGAAGACCTTTCACTCTGTGTTTCTTTCTCACTGTCTAACTCTGCCTGTCAAAAAAAAATAATATAGCATATGAATTTTGCATTTTCAACTTTTTATGTGAATTGGGGAAATACACACAACTGCTAATCTGCATATCCACTAAGTTCCCTAAATTCACGTTTCTAGTATCATTTGGAGCTGAGAGTGGTTTGGTCTGAACAGGTGGCTTAGCTGGAGTAGTTACTTTGTAGGCCAGCTCACAAAAGTTCAACAAACTCATATAAGGAGTTTCCTTCTGTAAAATATAACTGTGTGAGGTAAGAATTACAGCACAGAGCACAGCTTTTAATCTCACAGAACATTCAACTGGGTTGGAGAAAAACAACCTACACATAAAGATAGCACTAACCATCTAAGTACCCAATGAGACACATTTTGAAATTGTGTCTTGTGGTTTAAGTGGAGAGAGCAATGTGGATCACAGATTTCCGTTAAGCTTTGAGAGAAGGCATACGTTGAAACCAGCCCTTCAATAATGGGTGGTATATAGCAGGAATGGTGGTGGTTATAGGTGAGTGAAGAAAAAGACATCATCGAGACGGCTTTAGGAGTGCGTTCGTAGGCCACGCTCTGTTACAGTGTAATTGCAGAGCAGAAAAAGACCAATACTTCTCTCCCCTCATGAACTGAATCATGGGGGTCTGCCTGCTCCATGCATGTTTGTTTCTATACTCATTTGTGTCAGGAAGAACCACTATCTGAAATCAGGCACCGACCCTTAGAAGCTCTGCACTAGACCTGAGCACAGAATTGAATTTGGGCATAGCCCTAAGCTAACTTTCAGTTGCCCTACAAACCTGTTACTTCAGAGACCAGATGCCTCCTTTTCAGGAGTGGCAGAAGATGTGCCTTGTAGTTTGATCTGACCTTGCATTAGCTAGCAGTCACTTTTGTGTTAAGATATGTTGCTATATTCACAGATTTACTTATTTGTTACGAATTCTGAGAATCTGTACTGCTCTGTCTAGGTGCCATTAGTTCATTGAAATAGTTTATTTCATGACAATGAGAACTCCTCCTCTTCAAAGTCAATGCAGCCATTCTGTGATGCATGTGATAATTTATCTTCTCAGGAACATTTTCTTCATGTGTTTTCATATTGCATTCTTAATAATCCCAACCAGATGGACTTCTGCCTCCTTCTCTAAATAGCAATTCTCTAAAGTTTGCTTATCCTGATTTTTTTTAACATTTATGATGAACTCTTTAATGAGCAGTAGCAAAGGGATCCCGGAGTTCAGCTTGTTAATTAGCATTACAGCTTCTGGCTAGTGTTAGGTCGAAAATAATTGATTTATATTTCTATGCTATACCATACACATATTGTTTCACAAAGGTATTTAGTAATTTCAGACCAAAAAGGCTTTTCCAAAAAACGCCCCTCTGGATTGAATTTGCTTATCAATCAAGTCAGGAAGGTAGGTGTATACATTTTATTCACTTGAAAGATTAAGAGGATTGTTCCTATCTTAACCTTAGCTTCTTATTATGGAATTTGAAAATGTAATAACATACAGGATGTTCTTTATGATTCTGAGTGTCTTTAAAATGTGAATTTAAATGTAAGTAGATTATAAATCATACAAGTATGCTATGTGTTATGACACTGTTAAATATTAGCAAAAAGTGTTTGGTTATAGTTTTAAATTTATCAGTGAGGTTACTTATTGTCATAGAACTACTAAAATTTTTACTAACTTAGTGTAATTGAAAGAATGACCAGATTATATTATTAGAATAAAATAATAGAATAAAGAAGACTTGGATTCTATTAACTAATTTTTAAATTGATAGTTTTAATTAAATTGTTAATTTTGCCTCTGATGATGCAAATTTTGGTAAGTCATGTCTACACTATTATCTATAAAATGATGTCATCAGTCTCTAATCTCTAAGATAATATGTACCTCTAAAATCGCATGCATTGAAGTTTCTTCTTCCCATTCCTTTTCCTCTATAAAAGAATTTCCACTGACTCTAATAAGCATGTGATGTGTTCTCATTTTCCCTTTTCAATCTATCAGACCAGAACATATTCAATACTATCACTTACATTTTTAAATGCATTCTGTACCAGCATATTGTTCTCTTGATATTTCTATGTCAATATACATTTTCCCCTACTTGAATAATAACAGCCTTTGTCAACATATACCAGAATTTCTGATTATATTTGATTATATGTACATGTAGTATTTTTCATTCACCTTTGTGAATAAGCCATGCTTAAACTTTGAAGAATTTGTCAGTTGCTTTAGGGCCTATGAGATTCTGGATATTGTAATCAGATACTGTGTCTTCTCCTTTGTACTCTATTCTTTACTGTAGGCTAAGCATCAATACATGATCATCAACATATAATCAGGATCAACTTTGATGAAAAAATCCATGGGATATTTTAGCCATGATATGGGGAGATAAAGGGGGCAGAAATAATATATTTCAGAATTGTTGTCTCTAGAGCACCTACAGGAATTAAACAGGATATAAGATGGGAAATAATATTTCAAATCCTACATTTTGGTAAAACAACTCAACAGGATAAACCTAGAATTATAGAGAACATTTTTAAAAAACATAAGTATAACAATAAACATTATGACTTATCCTCAAAATAAACTACATTAACATAAGTAGAATATTTTGAAGTTAGTAAGGAATATTCTTACTTGTGGTATTTGGAAAACTATATATTCTTCACATATTCTTGTTTGATTCTTAAATTTAATAAATACAAAGTTAAAGTTTAGTATAAAATCATAGATAAAGGAGAAGTTCCCAACCCTGGATGCCCTTCAAAAGTATCTCTGAAGATACTAACTTGGTATAGTTGAACACTTCCACAGAGATTTTACTAGTAAGTTAGGGGTAAATACCACAGAATGGAATTAACTTTATGCTGATACACAGCCAGGATTATGAACCACTAGTACAGTGGGAAGACTTGATTTTCCCAAAAAAACAGATATACAAAATGATTAGCTTGGCCTCACATAATAACACTAATTATAAGAATCTCCAAATATTGAATAATTATAATGAGTTTACTGGTTTATTAATACTAATATATTAATCCTTATAATAATCCTCGATTTTAATGATGGAGTTTCAAGGATAGAAAATAATTTTCTGCTAACAGAAACAAGTGGCTTCCTTGATTTCTGAGATCCTTCTGTCATTTCTATTATTGTATTATATCACTGAAAAGCTACTAGTAAATGAACTAACATTGTGAAAGGGAATTGTGGTTCTAGCACACATTGACAGAAAGGAAGAAGTGGAACCCTCTGCTCATAGGCCAGAAAGAGCATTTGTCATGGAAAGGGTGATGATCACAGCCACAGTACTGTGGTGCAACCAGCTTACTGAAGGCAAAGTTAAGGATTTCCAAGCAGCAGAAGGCACTACCTCATCATTATAGTAGATGTCTCATTTGGAAGAAAGAAAATATAAAAGGAAATTTTTGTTTTGTTTTGCCCATATTGGGTACCAGTCTGTAAACTACAATCATTATCCATTTTAAGACATCCAGTTTTTCCTAAGAACCTAGGCTTTGCACTGAAGCTATAGGAGATGAGTGACTCTAGTCCATCTTCTTTTTTTGGTCTCATAATTATCTAGCCGTACTTCACTAGTACTAAGAATTCTATTTCTCATTTTATTGTCAACATTATTAAAGATATTCTCTCTGTTTTGTTGTATGTGTATGTGAGTGTGTACACTCCTATGTACATGCTCACACACCATGCTTCACACCTTCCTCTAACTTGAGGATTCACTCTGAATTTCTTTGTAATCTGTTGTAGCTATGAAATCAGTTTTTAAAATAGCATTTCAGGTGAAGAGACTTATCCTGAGATGAAGATAATCCCCACATGTAGCAATACAGCATTGTTCAAATCAGTAACAAATTACCTTGGTGGAAACCAGGCAGAAGCAAAGGTGATGGTGCTGCTCTCAGAGCCAGAATGGGACTTGTAAGCGCGGGTGGGTTATCAGAGTAGTTCTGAACCACATTCAGTCAGTCAGGACAGGACAGGACAGGACAGCCTTAGAAAGGTGCTGCTTCAGTGTGGGTGGCTGGTTAGCTTGGTTTAATTTATTTCAGGACTAGTAAAGAAACAGGTGTGACCAGTTTTGCACAGTGGTTAACATATAACTTGGAATAACTGTAGCCTGTGTTGCAGCACCTGCAGTGGAGTCTTGGATACACTTCTGACTATAACTTCCTGCTAATGTGAGGCATGTGGGAGCAGCAGGTTATTGCTTATGGGGTTGAGTCCCTGCTACTATATGGGAGACTTAGATTGAATTCCAAATTCTGGCCTGTGGCTTGTCCCTGGCTATTGTGGACAACTAAGGAGCGAAATAGCAGATGAAACATTCACACTCTCTCTCTCTACCTCTGTGTGTGTGTGTGTGTGTCTTTATCTTCTCTCTCTTCTTTTCAAACATAAATGAATAAACATTTTTTAAATAAGAAGGAAGAGCTTTTGGAGGTTTCTTATACACTTATTCAACATTTTAATGGGTATTAGCCTAATACAGACATGGTGAACTTGCCAGACCAAGAAATTATACATTCCAACATGAGCTAACAGATAGAGGACTTTTAACTGCAATTTTGAGTTTTCCACTTGTATATATGATGCAAGAAATAAAAGTTACAGAGAAGATATAAAATGCATATAGTAATATTCCCTTTCTCAAAAATAGTTTTGTTCTCAGTTACTGTTTTGGGAATTTTTTTTTTAATTTCAGAAATTCCATCACAATACTTAATTTTATTTACTTTTTAATAAGTTAATTGCATTTGGAAAAATGTACTTTAAGAAAGTGAAACATTTATGATCAATAAATATAGCCAGAATGATGGAAAGTTATTTTGGAAAAAGAAATACTAAAAATTATTTTGGAGAAATGAATGTGTATAAAATCAGCATAGATATCTATATGTGTATCTTTTCAAGTATCAAAAAAAATTCTTGTAAACCTAGCATTCTAGAGGTATTTGCAGGAAGCTCTTGATAAAATTAAAATTAATGTATCAAGATACACCAGATGGAAACATTTATTGCTTCAGCACTTAAAATGTAAGATTTATGATTCCGAAAATGCTTTAAAGCCAATAAATAGACTTATTCATTGTGTGCAGGTTGCTAGGTTGATGCTGGGAGTCACTAAAAGATTCTAATGAAAGGGCCTTGATTATGACTTCCACAAGCTTAGTGACTTTTGTGGCAAACTCAATTCATATTTGAATGCAGTGTTTTCCTCAATAAATTCACGTCATTATGAATATAGAAGCCGTAGAAATGATGATTGATTCTTCTCTTGTGCACAATGTGCTATTGATTTTTCTTTGTCAGCATAAATTAACTTTCCCTTTTAACTTCCCAAGACAAAACAAACCAACCCATCTTCTTTTTTCACTGGTGTCATATTAAAATGATGTATATTCACTGGCAGCTCTTTTCTTTACATATTGCAGTAACAATTTCATTTAAAACCCACAAGTTACCAATAAAAGTATTTAAATAATTTAAGTTGGTGGCCAGTGCAAGTTTGTTATGTTGGGAATACTGGGGAAGAAAAATGGGAAGAATGGTAATGGGTATCTAAATTATGTGAGTGGGTTTGTGTATTCAAATGTAAAGAGGAAAAATATTAAGGCATAGTGAAGTTCTGAATACCTCATAATATGAAGGTTGTGCTTTAGTGGGTTTGGAAATTGGTTTAGAGAATATTAAGGCAAAAAATCAATAGAGATGGATTGTTTTATATAGAGATCTAGCATGTTATTGCTTAAAGGGCTGCTCAGATCGTGTTTCCAACTTTTAAACAGAGTGTCACTATGTTATTGAAATGTAAAGTGCATTCAGAAAATTCAGCATCCTATCATTGAGAGGTCTTATTTTTCTTAGACTTCTTATAGGTAAAATTTAATGGTTTGTTAGGTTTATAAATTTTTATCCTTACAAATGTGCACCTTTGTTTTTTTTTTTTTTTTTTTTTTTTTTTTTTTTTTTTTTTTTGACAGGCAGAGTGGACAGTGAGAGAGAGAGACAGAGAGAAAGGTCTTCCTTTTGCCGTTGGTTCACCCTCCAATGGCCGCCGCGGTAGCGCGCTGCGGCCGGCGCACCGCGCTGTTCCGATGGCAGGAGCCAGGTGCTTCTCCTGGTCTCCCATGGGGTGCAGGACCCAAGGACTTGGGCCATCCTCCACTGCACTCCCTAGCCACAGCAGAGAGCTGGCCTGGAAGAGGGGCAACCGGGACAGGATCGGTGCCCCGACCGGGACTAGAACCCGGTGTGCCGGCGCCGCAAGGCGGAGGATTAGCCTAGTGAGCCGCGGCGCCGGCCCTTTTTTTTTTTTTTTTTTTTTTGACAGGCAGAGTGGATAGAGAGAGAGACAGAGAGATAGATCTTCCTTTTTGCTGTTGGTTCACCCTCCAATGGCCGCTGCGGCCGGCGCATCATGCTGATCCGAAGCCAGGAGCCAGGTGCTTCTCCTGGTCTCCCATGTGGGTGCAGGGCCCAAGGACTTGGGCCATCCTCCACTGCCTTCCCGGGCCATAGCAGAGAGCTGGCCTGGAAGAGGGGCAACCGGGATAGAATCCGGCGCCCCAACCGGGACTAGAACCCGGTGTGCCAGTGCCGCAAGGCAGAGGATTAGCCTGTTAAGCCACGGCGCTGGCCACAAATGTGTACCTTTGAAACATTTAACTCAAGGGGATAGTTTCCATCTGTTGTCTAGTGGTACTGCATCATCAAACACCAAGTATTAACATTTCTAGAATAAGAATGAAAATAATAGTATTTTCAGGATGACCCCATTGTGCACTTCTAGCGGCCCAGCTAACAGTATAACCCATGTGAACTATCATTCCTAGAGTTGTCTGGTATATAATGTTTTATAGTAGCCCTGATTGTTTTTATAGGAGATGATGATTTTCAATAGATTTATAAATATTTACAAAATAAGATTTTAGTATTTGTTTGTCATAATGCATATTTCAATTTATATATATCGGTATGACATATTTATTTATTTATTTTCATTGGTGGAACTTTTTTTTTAAAGATTTATTTATTTATTTGAAAGTCTGAGTTACACACAGAGAGGAGAGGCAGAGAGAGAGAGAGGTCTTCCATCCACTGGTTCACTTCCCAGTTGGCTGCTACGGCCAGAGATGTGACGATCTGAAGCCAGGAGCCAGGAGCTTCCTCCAGATCTCCCTCGCAGGTACAGGGGCCCAGGGACTTGGACCATCTTCCACTGCTTTCCCAGGCCATAGCAGAGAGCTGGATCGGAAGTGGAGCAGCCAGGTCTTGAACTGGCGCACATATGGGATGCTGGCACTGCAGGCGGCAGCTTTACCCACTACACCACAGCGCTGGCCTAGAACTTTTATTTTTGAGGCAATATGTTGCTATGTATAAAATATAAAACAGTTGGAATAAATTTCAGTAGCCTTTTGTGACAGAAGATTAATCCTTCCTCTCCATCTCCCCCTCCTCATTAGCATGGTCCCAAAACAGTGTGATTCTTCGGGGCACACTGCTATAAAGATCATTCCTGCTGTTGAGCTCCTCTATTTTTTCTGTCCTTCCTCCAGCATCTGATGCATTCTCAGATGTCTTTCAGTGAGCTCTTTTACAGTGTATTTTATACTTGCCAACAACAATCCAAACAGAATAAATGGATAATATTCATCTACTATTTCAAACTGTTTTATGATATATATATATATATAATAAAATTTTATATATATAAAATTTCCAACACCCACACAAAGTTGAAATATTTCTGTAGGGATATTGTGTGAGTTTAGTAGAATTAACAAGACATGTAGCAGCTTGAACACATGTTGCTTGTTGGCATTTCTCTTTGTTTGATATACTGGTATTCCATGAAGAATTTTGGGGTGCTCATGATATACATGTTAACTTTTTCTTTCATAAAGGACAATGATGGACCTGTGCTGTGTTGTAGTGGGCTAAGCCTCTGCAGCACCAGATTCCCATATGGCTGACAGTTCAAATCTCGGCTGCTCCACTTCTGAGCCACCTCTCTGCTGTGGCCTGGGAAAGCAGTAGAAGATGGCCGAAGGGCTCCTGCCTCGACGTGGGAGACCCTGGAAGAAGCTCCTGGCTCCTGGCTTCAGATCAGATCAGCTCTGGCCATTGCAGCCATTTGGGTAGTGAATCAGCAGATGGGAAAGTTCTTTCTCTCTGCCTCTGCCTCTCTGTAATTCTGCCTTTCAAATAAATAGATAAATCTTTAATAACAATGATAAAAAAATTTGTTGCTTTTACATCTGATGTCTAAGAAATAGCCTTTGTATTTACTAAAAGAATCTGAGTAAAATTCAAAATAACTATTATTCTTGGAATTTACCCAAAGGAAATTAAATTGGCAAACAAAAAAGCTGTCTGCACATTAATGTTTATTGTAGCTCAATTCACAATAGCTAAGACCTGGAACAAACCCAAATGCCCATCAACAGTAGACTGGATCAAGAAATTATGGGACATGTACTCTATAGAATACTATACAGCAGTCAAAAACAATGAAACCCGGTCATTTGCAACAAGATGGAGGAATCTGGAAAACATCATGCTGAGTGAAATAAGCCAGTCCCAAAGGGACAAATATCATATGTTCTCCATGATCGGCGACAACTAACTGAGCACCAAAGGGGAAACCTGTTGAAATGAATTGGACACTATGAGAAACAGTGACTTGATCAGCTCTTGTCCTGATTGTCGATGTACAATGCAATACTTTATCCATTATAGTATTTTTTTGTTCTAGTACTATTGTTTGAACTCTGTAATTAACACACAATTATTCTTAGGTGTTTAAATTTTAACTGAAAAGTGATCCCTGTTAAATATAAGAGTGGGGAAAAGAGAGGGAGGAGATGTACAATTTGGGACATACTCAATCAGACTTGCCCCAAGTGGTGGAGTTAGAAACGTGCCAGGGGATTCCAATACAATCCCCTCAAGGTGTCATGTACCAATGACATCTCACTAGTCCGAGTGATCAACTTCAGTTCACAATTGATCACTCTGATAGGTCTAAGAGTCAAAGGGATCACACAAACAAGACTAGTGTCTGCTAATACTAACTGATAGAATCAAAAAGGAAGAGAACGATCCAACATGGGAAGCGGAATACACAGCAGACTCATAGAATGGCAGATGTCCTAAAGAGCACTCTGGCCTCAGAATCAGCCCTTAAGGCATTTGGATCTGGCTCAAGAGCCCATGAGAGTATTGTAGGCATTTAAAGCCAAGGCACCCTGGAAAAAAAAAAAAAAAGAAGACCTAAATGAAAGATCTCTGCAATGAGATCCCAGTGGAAAGAACGGGACCATCAAAGAAGGAGGTAGCTTTCTCTGAAGGGAGGAGAGAACTTCCACTTTGACTATGATCCTGTCGGAATAAGATAGAAGTCATCGAACCCTAAAGGCTTCCATAGCCTTGGCAACTCATGACTAGAGCCTAGGGAGATTACTGACGCCATAAACAAGAGTGTCAAATTGTTAAGTCAACAACAGGAGTCACTGTGTACTTACTTCTCATGTGGGATCTGTCCTTAATGTGTTTTCCAATATGAAGTAATGCTATAATTAGTAATGAAACAGTATTTTTACACTATGTGTTTCTGTGTGGGTGCAAACTGATGAAATCTTTACTTAGTATATACTGAATCGATCTTCTTTATATAAAGATAATTGAAAATGAAAAATAAACTTGGTTTTTTTAGATTGGAAATTGCATAGAAAATTAATCAATTTTTTAAAAATATTATATAGGATCTCTGTCCTTAATGTGCTGCGCATTGTGATTCAATGCTATAACTAGTACTCCAACAGTATTTTTCACTTTGTGTTGCTATGTGGGTGCAAACTGTTGAAATCTTTACTTAATATATACTAAACTGATCTTCTGTATATAAAGAGAATTGAAAATGAATCTTGATGTGAATGGAAGGGGAGAGGGAGTGGGAAAGGGGAGGGTTGTGGGTGGGAGGGAAGTTATGGGGTGGGGGAAGCCATTGTAATCCATAAGCTGTACCTTGGAAATTTACATTCATTAAATAAAAGTTTAAAAAAAAAGAAATATCTAAGAATGCGCAAGGAGGTTGCTCGGTAAAAAAAATAAATAAATAAAATATAAGAAAAGCACTTTTTAAAAATCATAAATGTCAAATAAGGTCATTAAAAATTTCATTTAATTATAAAGAAATTTAAATTCATATGCTACCTGTAATGCCTTCAAGTATTGTCATTAAAGATGTTTGGTTGTTTTAATATTCTTAAAAATTATTTACATTTAATCATAATTATATCAAAATACAACTACATGTGCATTATATTTTTCCCAAAGAAGTCATTTATTTAGTTAGTATAAATTTCATAAGTATAACTTTAGGAATATAGTGATTCCTCCCATCATACCTGCCCTCCCACCCCATCTCCTCCCTCTCCCATTCCCAATCCATTCTCCATTAAAAGAAAAAAAAAAAAACTGTTCTGTGACAGTCAAGACAAGGGTTTTTCAAGTCATTGCTTCTCAAAATGTAAATTTCACTTCTACAGATTTCCTTTTAGGTGTTCTATTAGATATCACAGATCAGAAAGAACATATGGTATTTATCCCTTTGGGACTGGCTTATTTCACTAACTATGATGTTTTCCAGATTCATCCATTTTGTTGCAAATGACTGAATTTCATGTTTTGTTTTGTTTTGTTTTGTTTTACTGCTGTGTATGATTCCATAGAGTCCATATCCCATACTTTCTTTCTCTAGTTTTCAGTTAATAGGCATGTGGGTGGATTCCATGTCTTAGCAATTGTGAATTGAGTTACAATAAACATGGGGGTGCAGATAACACTTTTATTTGCTGCTTTCATTTCCCTTGGGTAAATTCCCAGGAATGGGATGGCTAGGTCATATGGTAGGTTTATATTCAAATTTCTGAGGTGTCTCCAAACTGATTTCCATTGTCGTTTTACCAGTTTAGGATTAGGATACCTTTTCCCACATTCTTGCCAGCATCTGTTGTTAGCTGATTTCTGTATGTAAGCCATTCTAACCAGGGTGAGGTGAAACCTCATTGTGGTTTTGATTTGCATTTCCCTGATAGCTAGTGATGCTGACCATTTTTTCACGTGTCTGTTGACCATTTGTATTTCCTCTTTTGAAAAATGTCTGTTTAATTCCTCGGCCCATTTCTTTACTGGGTTGTTTGTTTTATTCTTATTGACTTTCTTGATCTCTATATATTTTATCAATTTTATAATTTGCATCTTAACTTTTCTGAGTGTTTATTTTGCAGTACAGAAGCTTCTAAATTTTATGTAATTCCTATTTGTTCATTTTGGCTTTCATTGCCTGTGCCTCTGGGGTCTTTTCCAAGAACTCTGCCTGTGCCAAGGTCTTGTAGGGTTTCTTCAATGTTCTCTAGTAATTTGATGGTATCAAGTCATATATTTAGATCTTTAACCCATTTTGAATGTAATTTTTGTGTAAGGTGTAAGGTAGGGGTTCTGCTTCATACTCTTGCATGTGGAAATCCAGTTTTCCCCGCACCATTTGTTGAATAGACTATCCTTGCTCCAGGAATTGGTTTTATCTCCTTGGTCAAATATAAGTTGGTTGTAGATGCTTGGATTGATTTCTGACATTTCTATTCATTTCCATTGGTCTATCCATCTGTTTTTGTACCAGTACCAGGCTGTTTTGATTATAACTGCCTTGTGGTATGTCTTGAAATCTGATATTGTGATGCTGCCAGCTTTTATTTTGTTATATAAGATTGCTTAAGTTGTTCGAGGTCTCCTGAGTTTCCATATGTATTTCAGCATCATTTGTCTAGATCTGAGAAGAATGTCTTTGGTATTTTGACTGGTATCACATTGAATCTGTAAATTGCTTTTGGAAGAATGGACATTTTGATGATATTCATTTTTCCAGTGCATGAACATGTAAGATTTCTCCATTTTTTGGAATCTTCTTCTACTTCTTTCTTTAATGTTTTGTAATTTTCATAATAGAGAACTTTGACATCCTTGGTTAAATGTATTCCAAGGTATTTGATTTTTTTTTTTTTTGTAGCTATTGTGAATGGGATAGATCTTAGACGTTCTTTTTCAGCCATGGCATTGTCTCTTAATACAAAGGCTGTTGATTTTTGTGTATTGATTTTATATCCTGCTACTTTATAAACTCTTCTTTGAGTTCTAATAGTCTCTTGGTGGATTCTTTTGGATTCCCTAAATAAAGAATCATGTCATCTGCAAATAGGGGCAGTATGACTCCCTCATTCCAAATTTGAACCCCTTTGATTTCTTTTTGTTGTCTAATGGCTCTGGCTAAAACTTCTAGGACTATATTGAACAGCAATGGTGAGTGTAGGCATCCTTGTTTGGTTCTGGATCTCAGTGGGAATGCTTCCAACGTTTCCCCCTTCAATAGGATGCTGTAGGTTAATTGTCATAAATGTCCTTGATTATGTTGAGGAATTTTCTTTCTATACCCATTTTGTATAGAGTTTTCATCATGAAAAGTCGCTGTATTTTTATCAGATGCTTTCTCTACATCTATTGAGATAATCACACAAGGTTAATTAGATGTATCACATTGATTGATCTGCAAATTTTGAGACATCCCTGCATACCAGGAATAAATCCCAATTGGTCTGGATGAATGATCTTTCTGATGTGTTGTTGGATTCAATTGGCCAAAATTTTGTTGAGAATTTTTTTGTCTTTGTTCATCAGGGAAATTGGTCTATAGTTCTTTTTCTCTGTTGTATCTTTTTTCAGGAATTAAGGTGATGCTGCTTTCATATAAAGAATTTGGGAGGATTCTCTCCCTTTCCATTATTTTGAATAACTTGAGAAGCAGTTAGTTCTTTAAATGGCTAGTAGAATTCAGCACTGAACCCATTGGTTCCTGGGCTTTTCTTTTTTGGGAGGATCTTGATCACTGATTCAATTTCCTTATGGTAATGGGTTGGTTTATGTTTTCTATGTCTTCATGGCTCAATTAAATATGTTTATGTTTATGTGTCCAGGAATCTATCCATTTTATTCTAAGTTTCCCAGTGTGTTGGCATAGAGCTCTTTGTGTTAATTTCTGATGATTATTTTTTTTCTGCAGTGTCTCTTGTTACATTTCCTTTTTCATCTCTAATTTTTTTTATTTGCATCTTCTCTCCCCTTTTTTTGGTTAGTTGGGCCAATGGTGTGTCTATTTTGTTTATTTTTTCAAAAAATAAGCTCTTTGTTTTACCGACATTTTGTATTTTTGTTTTCAATTTTGTTGATTCCTTCTAAAATTATAAATTTAATAATTTTTCTTCTCCTATTAGTTTTGGGCTTGGTTTGCTGTTGTTTTTCTAAATCCTTGAGATGCACTGATAGCTCATTTATTTGGTGCCTTTCCAATTTCATGAGGTAGGCATCAATTGCTACAAACTTTCATTGTAACACTGCTTTTGTTGTATCCCATAAGTTTGATATATTGTATCGTCATCTTCATTTGTTTCCAGAATTTTTTTTATTTCTCTTTTGATTTCTTCTGTGACCCAGTGTTCATTCAGGAACATGTTGTTCATTCTCCATGTGTTTGCATATGTTCTAGAGATTCCTGAGTTGCTGATTTCCTGCTTCTTTGTGTTGTGATGCAAGAAGGTGCATGGTATGATTTTGATTTTTTTGAACTTTCTGAGACTTGTTTTATGGCCTTCATGTGATCAATCCTAGAGGTGCACAGGTGAAAAGAATGTGTATTCTGCAACTGTAGGATGTAAGTTCTTTAGGTATCTATTAAGTCCATTTGGTCTATAGTGTTAATTAACTGCTGTTTCCTTGTTGATTTTCTTCCGGTTGATCTGTTCATTGCTGAAAGTGGGGTACTGAAATCCCCCATTACTATTTTATTTGAGTCTATGTCTCCCTTTAGGTCCCTTAATATTTCTTTTAAATAGCCCCAGTGCCCTGTAAATAGATGCATTAACGTTATAATAGTCACATCTTCCTGTTGAATTGATCCCTTAATCATTACATAGTGTCCTTCTTTGTCCTGTTTAACAGTTTTTGTGTTTAAAGTCTATTTTGTCTGATATTAGTATGACTTATAAAATACATCATTTAACTGGACTTTTTTTTTCTGTGTTTTAAGATTTATTTATTTTTATTTGAAATGCAGAGTTACACAGAGAGAGAAGGAAAGGCAGAGGGAGAGAGAGAGAGAGGTCTTCCATCCACTGGTTCACTCCCCAGTTGGCCGCAATAGCCAGAGTCGTGGCAATCTGAAGCCAGGAGCCAAGAGCCAGGAGCTTCTTCTAGGTCTCCTAAGTGGGTGCAGGGGCCCAAGGACTTGGACCATCTTTTACTGCTTTCCCAGGCCATAGCAGAGAGCTGGAGCAGCTGGGACTCAATCCGGTGCCTATATGGAATGCCAGCACTGCAGGCAGCGGCTTTACCCACTACACCACAGCATCAGCTCCTTAACATGACTTATTTCAAATTTAATCAATTCCCAATTGCTTTGAATCCTCCTAGATTTCTAAAACTTTCTAATTTCTGATCTGGGCTGACCTACCTATCTTTTTTGTTTGTCAGCTATTGTTCTTGAAAGCTTTGTATCCTAACCCGAACTATTTCTGTGAGTTCCTGATGAGGCAGATCCCTTAAGCTAAATTTCAGAACTTTCATCACTGCAGTTTTCCTGAGAGTGCCACTTCATCTTGAGTTCCCTTTAATGTCAATTTCCTCTTTTCTACACAAAGAACAGAGATGTCATTCACATCTTTCACTCCTGTCTTCTTCCATAATTACTGTGAAGGTCCTAGATCTGTAGATGGCATGCACCCTGGCCAAATTCCTATGTCCCTTGACTTTCACTTTTTTTTTTTTTTTTTTTTTTGCCAGGCAGAGTGGACAGTGAGATAGACAGAGAGAAAGGGCTTCCTAGGCCAGCGCCGCGGCTCACTAGGCTAATCCTCCGCCTTGCGGCGCCAGCACACCAGGTTCTAGTCCCGGTCGTGGCACCGGATTCTGTCCCGGTTGCCCCTCTTCCAGGCCAGCTCTCTGCTGTGGCCAGGAGTGCAGTGGAGGATGGCCCAAGTGCTTGGGTCCTGCACCCCATGGGAGACCAGGATAAGCCCCTGGCTCCTGCCATCGGATCAGCGCGGTGCGCCGGCCACAGCGCGCCAACCGCGGCGGCCATTGGAGGGTGAACCGACGGCAAAGGAAGACCTTTCTTTCTTTCTTTCTTTCTTTTTTTTTGACAGGCAGAGTGGACAGTGAGAGAGAGAGACAGAGAGAAAGGTCTTCCTTTGCCGTTGGTTCACCCTCCAATGGCCGCCGCGGTTGGCGCGCTGTGGCCGGCGCACCGCGCTGATCCGATGGCAGGAGCCAGGGGCTTATCCTGGTCTCCCATGGGGTGCAGGACCCAAGCACTTGGGCCATCCTCCACTGCACTCCTGGCCACAGCAGAGAGCTGGCCTGGAAGAGGGGCAACTGGGACAGAATCCGGTGTCCCGACCAGGACTAGAACCCGGTGTGCTGGCACCACAGGCGGAGGATTACTCTATTGAGCCATGGCGCCGCCCAGACTTTCACTTCTAATACAAGTCTTGATTTCAAGTTTGACCACAGAGTTGTGTTTTTATTGATGTCCCAACTCTAAAATGTAATCCCACACATGGAATGCACCTGACACTGAGGTGCTTCAGGTCAGATGACATCTTTGGAGCTGTCAGCTATAACAAAGAGAGTTAGGCAAGCATAAAAGTGGCGGTGTCCTGATAATGAGGTAGGTTGAAATCCCCAAGGGAAGGGAAAATTAGAACAAGCAGTCCTGTAAACATCTAATGTAGATTTTCCTGTGACTTTATTAAAAGACTATGTCAAACTTGCTTAATTTTTTTAAAGATGTATTTTACTTATTTGAAAAGCACTCTTGCAGTATAGACACAGAGATAGATGATAGAGATAGAGAGATAGAGAGAGAGAGAGTTTCCATCTGCTGGTTCATTCTCCCACTTACAGGAAAGGCCTTGGCTGAAGTCAGGAACCTGGAACTGCATCCAGGTCTCGCATGTGGGAAACTAGAGCCCATGTACTTGGATCCAACTGTAAGAAAGTTATCTTCCACTACTTTCGCACACTTGAATTTGAAGTGGATAATCTGGGACTCACACTCATTTGGGATTCTAGCTTCGCAGGCCATGGCTTAACCCACTGCATCACAATGCCAATCTCAAACTTGGTTTAATTTTTAATTTGTTTTCTTCTGTATTTATGGCAATTAATTTTGTCCTGTTGATGTTACGGTATTACATGAATAGCTAATGATAGATGCTGAGTGAGGAAATTTCTGTCCCCTGAACATCAATGTTTTGTCTTATTATCTTGTTCAACACAATGTCTGTGGTAGATCCCAACAACTCCTATGAACTAATCCAAACTTGAATTTCTCAAAGCAGAACGTCTTGCACAAAGTTCTCCTAATTTTAGACACATATCACAATATTCATTTGCTTTTCTAAATCTCACATTAACCAGCCATGTAACCTATACATTCCATTTTATTATGATGTTTCCTCTCACTGTCATTTCCAATCCCATCCCCTACAGATAGCTTACTTATCTGTTGAATGCAATATTGCAATAGTTTATCAAATGTGGGCCTCATCCCTTCCTGTGTACTTCCTCTTCACCTTATATATTGAGAAATATTTTACTCGCACAAAAATAACCAAATTGACCTCTACTTTAATCCCTTGGTCAATATTCTTTGCGTGAAGGCTAAGAGTTAAAATTCCTTAAGTCCACCACAATTTCACCCTTAATTATCTTTCCTGACTTGCCTGTTGCTTTAACTTAGTTTATAACCTTCATTCTATCTATACTTGAAGCAAATAATTGTGACACTTAAAATGTCTTTTGCTGTACGGCTTCTCTTTTCCTGAGAAAGATTGTTGCTTTACCAATAAGTGCTACAACATAATGTGTCAATATAATGATAGAGAACATTATCTCAGATAAAGATGACATTGTATTATCTGCATTTTTACTGTTTAAGAGACTGAGACAAAGGGAGATTAAATAATTTGTCCAAGGTTAAAACTTGAAAGTATGTCAGAGCTGATGTATGTAAAATACAAATTATTTTGCTACTAAAAGCAAAATACATTCTTAATGCTAAAAGACTGGCCTATGTTAATTTGGTGCCAGGATGTTAAGAATTTAAAAATGAACATTTAGCTCCCAAATAAAATTAATAAACTGAATATAAACCAAAAGCAAATAATGATCAAAGCAAGTCTTCTTATTATTTATGTATTTCCTTGGGTCTTAATATTTGGCTTAGAGACTGACATACTTTGTGGTTTAATTTAAAATGAATAGAATAATAAATAGACTTTGTCAGATAGATAGTGAATGATAACAGTAGTATGTGACAGAGTGTAGAGACACAACTTTGATAAAGAAACAATAAAGAGTTATTGTTTCAATAATCTTTATCAGAACAGAAGCTTCAATGAGAGGATATTGCATACCATACATCACAATCCTAAAAAGGAGTATTCCAACTAAAATAGCTACATAGTTCTGGAACAATGTCAGATACTAGAAGATTCTTTTTTGTCATATGGAAAAGGTAAGAGTATGTCTCTCATATAAAGAATGATGAAATGGTATTACTTCTGTCTTACCAAGGGAATAGGCAAATCATGGTTCATTTTTAGCTAAGTTATATTGGCTATTATTTCACATTTTTTGAGAAAGGAAAATGTGATAATTATGTTTCCTGATTCTAATACACAGTTTCTTTGAACACAGTGAAAAAAAAAAATCTTGTGTAAGGGATATTTGAAAAGGATATTAAATATTTTATGAGGATATTATCATTCTCTAGCATTCATGGTGTTTTCCTGGAACTTATTATAGTATAAAAAAGTTTTCTTTTTGTTTTTGACAGCACATTAAATTGTACCTTTCAAGTTTTTTTAATAAATGCAAATAGCACCTTTATAAGAAGACAATCTATTCTTGTTGTGTCTATGCATTCTTAGGATGTAAAGGATCACCACAATACACTTGACAGAATTAAACAGATAGAAGTATGAATTTTTTTTTTTTATTGATTACTGCTATGCACAGGCCTTGCAGTCTTCTGGTCTCATATGCAATGCCCTCTTTTCAAGTCAATACATAACTCCATCTACTTTCTTCTGTAAAATGGTCAATGTGTTGTTGAGTAGACTCTTAGTTTTGAAGCTAAAGAGGCAATACAGAATTTCAATTGGAATTCTTTTGACTGGAGGGTTGGGTGATTAAGCTGGTCACTTGTGGAAATATATTGATTTCATGATATATTTTCAGGAAACCAATTTTTCTTTTCTGAAACACAGTGTCATCATGTCCTATTTAGAATTTCTTCTCTTCCCAGAGGGCATGGCTCAGCTTTCAACAACTGAAATGAAGATGCAATATTGGAAAAATGGAATATTATATTCAACCATATAAATGTTGACAGAGAATCTACACACATAAATTTGTGTTTCTCTTGATTTTTAAACGCATCTAAAGTTAGCATTTTTCAGCTTATTATGCATTACACATGCTACCTGGAAAAGTAGTCTATAATATATTAAATTATTTAATTAAAGTCAACACATAGAAATGTGTGAAATATTTAGCTTTTTACTTGACTTAGAACATTGCTTATATTTTAGATTATCCTTTTTTCCCCAGATTTCTTTGCCATATACAAGAAAATTTAGAAAATACTTTTTAAAACATGACATGAATAGTGTTGTCATTGAATACTTACTTTTGGAAGAAATTAACCTTTATTCAGTACATATTATATACCATGCACTTTTTTAAAAAATTTATTTGACAGATAGAGTTATAGACAGTGAGAGAGAGAGACCGAGAGAAAGGTCTTCCTTCCATTGGTTCACCCACCAAATGGCTGCCACGGCTGGTGCGCTGCGCTGATCTGAAGCCAGGAGCCAGGTGTTTCCTCCTGGTCTCCTATGTGGGGGCCCAAGGCCTTGAGCCATCCTCCACTGCCCTCCTGGGCCACAGCAGAGAGCTGGACTGGAAGAGGAACAGCCGGGATTTTAACCCAGCGCCCATATGGGATGCCGGCGCCACAGGTGGAGAATTAACCAAGTGAGCCACTGCGCTGGCCCCACCATGCACTTTCAAATATTATATTTCATGTAAGTGATCACAAGAATTTTTTGAGGTGAAAATTTTTACTCATTTGCAGATGAGATAAATGAGACTCAGAAATGTCTCCTATCACAAGTTATCCAACTAATACATAATATAACTAATTGAACTCAGTTTTTTAAATTTAAAGATCAGTTTTTATTTCAGATGTCACAGTATGTCAGAATAGATAGTCTTATCTCCAAGCAATTGGCCATGATTTAGAAAATTTGAGAATTTAAAGAGGAAGCTAGAAAAAAATTGCTCAGATGATGATAGTTATCAATACATTAAATCATTGTACTTACATTAATACAATATAAATTTTTATGCCTTCAGTATTTGTTCCATGGGTGTTTTGTGCTCATTATTTTTTTTAAAAAAAAATTCCTGTAAGATTTTCTTAATATTAGCAACATTTTAACAAAATAAGAGGGATAGTTTTTAGCAATTCCTTACCCAATCTAATTCCCTTCTTAATCTTCATTTAATGGAGGTTAGACATTTGAATATTTAATATCTCAGCTTCCTCTTCAGCAACCAGTAGCCTAATGACACACTTACTATCAGTGAGATATATAAAGAAATCTCTATATAAGGTGTCCTTTTCTCTTTCTCTTGTTAGGAAAAATAGATTTCAAACCTGGAATCAAACAGTCATTCTCAGACCACATAAAAATTGCTCACCCAAAACAGGGTCTGTAATCTTGAGATTTCCTGGAACACAGTTTCTGTTGCTGGGGTTACCAGTTACTGGGTTGTTATGGCATAAAATAATAGCCCATTCACTTTTTGAGACTGTACTTACATGACTTTCTGTTATGTTCAGTGTAACAGTTCTAATGGATATAAAAGTATATTTTAATGACATAAAGCCAGTTTGAACTAAATTAGAATAAAAATAAGGCTTTAAAAACTGAGTACATGGTGAGGCCAGAATCAGCTGGCTAAAATACAATTTTCTCACCTTCATTTTCTCCTTTTGCTAATCAATGCCTCTATTGCCTCCAATTTACATTTCACTAAGTTGCATAATGGACTTGGCAACCATGAAAATTAGTTCAGTGTTGAGTTATTGAAGCTAGTATTAAGATTATTACCCAAAATAGTTGCCATGAAGATGTATTTTTGCTTCGTATAGGATATGAATTTGATCCAGTGTTTGCAGTACACAAAAGAAATTGGGAAATAGAAGGAGTGGCCACATTCTCAGAACCCAAATGAAGAAAATGAAATGATCATTTAGGGAAAGGGCAACTATTCTTGCTGCTGATACCAGATCCACTGTGTGTAATAATAAAGGGTACATACTAAGAGTATGAAACCACTTACTCAAGAATGTCCCTTTATGCACTGAATTATCTGGAGGTGTTTTTTATTACCTTTATGAGAGTTTGACATCACTGAACTTCTATTAAACTATTAGCTAGTGTATGCTTAGTAGGACGGATCAGTAAGAATCAAACAATGGAGGACAAAAAAGCAAAGGCAGGTAGGAATATATTATCTGCAGGTTCTTCAGAAAATCCTTTACATGTATTGCCTCATTTGACTTAGTCTTGCCGTGCATCCACGAAGCACCTTTCCCTTTTGGTTTCTGAGTCCAGTGAGGGAAGGGAATGCATATACCTTTAAGTAGAAAGTCTAGCCTGCATTTAAGGAACATTTAATGAGATCAGATGTTAGTTCGAATCAAATCAGCAAAGTCCCTCCTGTGAGCTGGTCAGTTTGGTGAAGTGCAGAATGTGGTAATTGTTTCTTGCTTGTTTCAACTTCCTGTCCTAGCTCCATTGAGGTGAAGAGGTGAAGTTGCTGGTCTCCCACTGAATCAAAGCAGCAGTCAGGCTTAGAATCAAGTGCACCTGCCTTGGTCTTTGTCTGAGCATCCTTTTCTCTCTCTAGCTTTCCTAATTTTTACCTCTTTTACTACCCTCCTCATCACCCTCCCCCTCATAATTTTTCTCTTCCCTTTCTGTATAATCATGTTTTGTTCATACTATGTTATCTTCCTCCATGCTAAATATGCGTAAAATTCAGATATGGATACATTATTTCTTTGTTATCTCTATAATTTGTGTTATTTAACATCATTAGAAAATAAATGGGCAATAGAACAGATTTTTCTGTATAGGAAAAATGACTAATAGGAGACAAGATTGTGGACCTGGTTACATGCTTGCCTGCAAATTTCTCAATTATAGGTTTTTTTCTAAAGGTAATCCTGTTTTTGAATTGGGTTTTTTTAAGGTAATCCTATCAAATATTATATAAGAACTTAGTTAAATATTAAACAAAAAGCAATGATTTGATGTTTTTCAGAAAGATGCAGGACATCAGCTTTAAAGCATACAAATATGGTTCTCTATTTTGACAAAGTCTAGGTTAATCATTCAGTATTTTCTAGGATGGAAGTATATAGATATTTTTTACCATTTTCATCTCTCCTTCACAAATTGCAAAAAGATGGGAGGGTCACGGTTCATCTAGCAGTTTTCCTTCCCATTATAGCAATTTTAAGGCAAATGAAAAGTAAGACTAGACAAGCTGATAGAGCCCTTTTGAATGCCCTCTTTGCTTTTAAAATGCAATCTCAGATTTAAAACACAATGCCAGAGCTTCATAAAAACAACCGGACCAAATGTTTGGAGACATTTTCAACACCAAATTAGATGACAATGCCTATTAATAATAGTCTGATGGCTTATGGTATAGGATATGATTTTTATTAGATGAAGTCATGGAGTAAAAAGAGAGCTAAAATCTAATGATATGCCTGTGAATTTATTTGATAGATAAACAATGACAGTGAAATGGTGTCTGTACAAAGGAATTCAGTTCCCATTTGCTAGGTATCTAAATAAGCAATGAACTCCATGTATGTTTCTCCCCTCCCTTGCCAACCTAAAGGAGTGGTAGAGTGGAGATCTAGCTGAAAGAGCATATTTGGAAAGTTAAAATTAAAATTGTTATTTGTTTTTACTATGAGAAAGTTATAAGAGGATTTTTATTTGATTAGAAATTATCAGAATAATTAAAGTGAATTCCTTTTATGTTTAATCAATATTAAATAGAATTGAGGTTTTAGGGAGTAGTAAACCATTTTGAAACAAAAAAATATGATCCCATAAATGCAATATATAGTATGAGGACTCCTTCCTCCTCAAAATGTTAAGAATGATTACATTACAATGGAGAGTCCAGGTTAACTTTTTTACCTTAACTGCCAATTAACGATGCTTGTCTTTATTCTTCCCATGTGCCTACTGGTATTTTTATATCTTCTAATCCACAGCAATTCTAGAACTGAAATTGCTTTTTATTCTTAATTGTTCCTTTCACAATTTTATATTAATACTATTTTGAAAGATATGTCTTTCATGAAATTTTTAGAAGACAAGGTCAGAGAGTTTATAATGGAAGGGAAATAAAAAGAATGTCCAAATAAAAATAAATGGAAGAAAGCCAAAGAGAGGGAGAGAAAGAAACAGAGCAAGAGAGAGTCTTCTATCCTCTAGTTCATTTGCCAAATTCAGACAGCCAGGACTGAGCCAGGCGAAAGCTGGGAGCCTAAAACTCCTTCTGGATCTGTCGCATGGGTGAGAGGCATCAAAGTATCTGAGCCATAACCTGATTCCTCTCAGGGTGTGCACTGGCAGAAAATTGGATCAGAAGCAGAATAGCTGAAACTCAAACCAGCACTCCAACATGAGATGCTGAGTCAAATACCCACTCTGAAACTTGATTGTCAGCCTTGTCAGCACATAAAGAAGCCTTTGACTATAATGTAAGTTAAAAATATGTTAAATCAAAATTTAAAAACAATTTAAAATTTTAAAAAAGGAATTGGGTCTGAATGAATAAGTTTTCACTACAAAATTTAAAAAAAACAGATTCTAATAATTAGTATATTTTATTAATCTCTTTACAAATATGTTTTCCTGAGAAAATTCAAAAATATGACTTTCTATGAAAAGCAATTGATTGGGGGCTTTAAAGAATAAAACCACTGGGATCAGCATCATGGCATAGGAGGTTAAGCCACCACCTGTGATGCCGGCATCCCAATATGGGCAATGATTCAATCCTCTATTGCTCCACTTTTGGGTCCAGCCCCCGCTAATAAGCCTGAGAAATCAGCAGATGATAGCCCAAGTGTTTGGGCCTACGCACCCATGTGGGAGTCCCAGATGAAGCTCCTGGCTCCTGACTTCAGCCTGGCCCGGCCCTAGTGGTTGTGGCCATTTGGGAAGTGAACCAGTGAATGGAAGTTCTCTCTTTCTGTCTCTCCTTCTCTTTCTCTCTTTCTGTAACTCTGACTTTCAAGTAAATAAATAAACCTTTAAAAAGGAATAACACTAATTAAAATCACAAGAAATGTATAAAACACAGATTTCATATAATATGCGAGAAGCTAGTCATGCAATGAGTACATGAAACTATTAGGCTCTGCAAACTCAGGTGTCCATCTGGTCATGATGCTTAGTAAACTTTTTTGCTGGTTCAAATGGGATGCAGAAAATGCAATTTGGTACTAATTTTAAGAATTTTGTTTGGGGCCGGCACCGTGGCTCACTTGGTTAATCCTCCGCCTGTGGCACCGGCATCCTATATGGGCACTGGTTCTAGTCCCGGCTGCTCCTCTTCCAGTCCAGCTCTCTGCTATGGCCTGGGAAGGCAGAAAAGGATGGCCCAAGTGTTTGGGCCCCCGTACCCGCATGGGAGACCAGGAAGAAGCACCTGGCTCCTGGCTTCGGATCAGCGCAATGCCGGCCGTAGCAGTCATTTGGGGGATGTACCAACGGAAGGAAGACCTTTGTCTCTCTCTCACTATCTATAACTCTACTTGTCAAGTAAATAAAAAAAAATTTAAAAAAAAAAGAATTTTGTTTAACGTATCACTATTTGTTGTGGACTCAGTTATCCAGAGAAATCATGATTCTTTACAATGATTTCATTCATGTTTTATGAAACATCAATTTTTGTACTTATATCTTCTAAATCTCAGATTTTCCAGTTCTCTGTGTTAAATGTAACACTTAACTTTTGATTTTCAATTATGAAATCAAAACAATCTGGGTAGGAAGTGCCTTTGGAATGCTTTTAGTCTAGTCTTGGTTTTTGTTACACTCCTGTCAAGGTGATACACACTTCATCTTTTAGTTGATTGGGAAATCTATCCTATCTTTGGCTTCACAGACTGATACAGCAAAAGTTTATTTATTTTCAACTTAACATTAAGTTTCATATAATATTTTACACACAAAATCTATTTTTACATCTTTGGAACATAGAAAATACATTTGACCTCTGTTCAATACAATAACCGTTCAAGTAGCTGAAAATTATAACTCTCAACTGAACTTTCCTGTTCCAATTTCCAATTTTATGAATGTTTATATTTTAGATTAAATTTTCTGTATCTATAAAAATGTTGCTCAAACTCCAGTGAGAATTACATACACCTGTATATCAACTTGAGAATTAACATCCTAAATATCCCGGGTATTTTTTAAAGATCTATTTATTTGAAAGGCAGAGGGACAGACAGAGAGGGAGAGGGAAAGCAAAAGTAATCTTCCATCTTCTGGTTCACTCCCCAGATGGCTGCAACATCCATCGCTGGGCCAGGTGGAAGTCTGTCTGGGTATCTCATGAGGGTGGGGATGCTCAGTACTGGAACCTTCACCTCTTGCTTCCTGGATACATTAGCAGAAAGTTGGATCATAAGTAGAGCACACAGGACTCTGGTCAACATTCTGAAGTGGGATTCAGACGTCCTATCTGGATGCTTAATCCACTGTACCACTCTACCACAATGGCCTTCCCTATTTGACTATCTTATTGTGAGCATACATATTTTTTTGTTTATTTAGACTTTGATTTTTATCAAATTTTTGCAGTTTTCTTCATACAAATTTTGTACATATATTGTTAATTTTTTTTTTTTTTTTTTACAGGCAGAGTGGATAGTGAGAGAGAGAGACAGAGAGAAAGGTCTTCCTTTTTGCCGTTGGTTCACCCTCCAATGGCCGCCGCGGCCAGTGCGCTGCGGCCGGCGCACCGCGCTGATCCGATGGCAGGAGCCAGGTGCCTATCCTGGTCTCCCATGGGGTGCAGGGCCCAAGCACTTGGGCCATCCTCCACTGCACTCCTGGGCCACAGCAGAGAGCTGGCCTGGAAGAGGGGCAACCGGGACAGGATCGGTGCCCCGACCGGGACTAGAACCCGGTGTGCCGGCGCCGCAAGGCGGAGGATTAGCCTAGTGAGCCGCGGCGCCGGCCGTATATATTGTTAAATTTAAACCAAAGTATTTCATTTTTAAATGATTGTATGCTGTGCTTTTCATTTCAATATATATGTATTGATTATATTATATTAAATGGTAGCTAAGGTTATATGGTTTTGCAGCTTTAGTAAGGTGCAATTGACAAATAGAAATTATATATTTAAAATGTTTAGCACATCTTGATTTTTTTATACACTATAAAATTATTATCATAATCAAATAAACATTTCCTTCACTTCCCAGGCACCTTTTTGTATGTGTGGTCAAGATTTTAAAATCCATTCCCATAACAGTTCTCAAGTATATTGTACAACATTTTTTTAAAAGATTTATTTTAAATATTTGAAAGAGAGAGTTACAGAGAGAGGTAGAAACACAGAGAGAGAGATGGAGGTCTTCCATCTTCTGGTTCGTTTCCCAAATGGCCACAAAGGCCATAGCTGGGCCTATCTGAATCCAGGGTCCAGGAGCTTCTTCCTGGTCTCCCATGTACGTGTGGGAGCACATTCACTTGGATCATCCTACTCTGCAGAGAGTTGGATCAGAAGTGGAGCAGCCGGGACTTGAACTGGCACCCATATGGGATGTTGGCACTGAAGGCTGGG
This sequence comes from Lepus europaeus, assembly GCF_033115175.1. Lineage (NCBI taxonomy): Eukaryota > Metazoa > Chordata > Mammalia > Lagomorpha > Leporidae > Lepus > Lepus europaeus. The sequence goes on from NC_084829.1 coordinate 113,072,906, forward strand.
GCTTTAACCCACTGTGCCATAGCCCCTGTACAACATTTTTAACTGTAGTTGCCATGCTATACATTAAATGTCCAGAACTCATTTGATAAACATTTCCCCATAAATCCATCACCCAAATCCTGGCCACCACCATGGTTTTTCTGAATATTCAGGTAATTTACAAATAGTGAGCATTTTATTTCATTCTTTCTTAATTGTATCATTTCCATTTCTAAATACTTGTTACCTTGATTAAAACCTGTAGCTTGACATTGAACGAGACAGAAGACAATAAACACTTGACTTATTCCTGTTTGTAATGAAAAAATATTAATTCTTCCATGATAATAGTAACTCTAGGTAAATAATGTTAACTCCAGAGTGTTTTTTTTAGACACTTTTATCAATTGAGGAAGTTCTGCTGTTTTGTAACACACCCATCAAATTCCATCATGAGATATTGATAAATCTTAAAAAATTGATAAAGATTACCCAGTTGGTAAATGAAATAAAAAGATTTTAAATCCAACTGAAAAAAATTCCCAAACTCATGGTAAAGGGTGGAAAGCTAGATGATCCACTGTTGAACCACAGTAATAATTTTTGTGGAATAACAGAGAACAGTGCATATATTGGTGATTGATGTCAGGTAATGTATTTCTCACAATGAAGTATGAGAATATATGAAACTGTAACCTAGGCTTCATTGTGATAAATACTTTATATATACTATATCAATTAGTCATCACTTTTTAAAAAATTTTCTTTATTTATTTGAAAGAGTTACAATGGTAGAGAGGGAGGGAGAGAGAGAGAGAGAGAGAGAGAGAGAGAGAGAGGTCTTCCATCTACTGGCACAGTCCCCAAATGGCTGAAAAGGATGGGGCTGGGCCGATCCAAAGCTAGGAGCCAGGAGCTTTTTCTGGGTCTCCCACTTGGGTGCAGGGACCCAAGGACTTGGGCCATCTTCCACTGCTTTCCCATGCCATTGCAGAGAGCTGGGTCGGAAGGGGAGCAGAAAGGACTCAAACTGGCGCCCATATGGGATGCCAGCATTGCAGGCTGGGACTTTAATCTGCTGCACCACAGCACCAGTCCCAGAAATATTATTCTTAATGTCAGGTTAGTCCAGGTATCAAAAGTGATATCTGTGAGCATTTTAGACACATACACACACACATGCATACACAACAAGCTGCAATGTTGTGTGTATTCCTACAAATTTTTCATTAAATTTTGGTATTTATTTGCTCTAGTAATGAAGACAAGAAAAATTAAAATGTACCACTTATTATATAAATTTAAATAATATTAATTTCCTTAAAAACTGTATTGGAAAAATCCTTTAGAATATTGACTGAAATTTCCATATTAAAAATATTTATTTTTATTGATTTTGATGGCATAGTGTGAGAGAAGAGAGAGGAAGAGAGAGACTGACACACACACAAACACAGAGACACTGTACATCCACTGGTTCTCTTCCTAAATGCCTACAGCAGCTAGGGCTGGGCCAAGCTGAAGTCAGGGGCCAGGAACTCCCACAGTGTCTCGCCTGTGTGTGTTATGGACCAAGGTACTTGAGCCATAATCTGCTGCTTTCTAAGGTGCACATTTATAGGAAAACAGATTATAAGTGCAAGCAGAACCCAGTTCCAGACACTTAGATATAAGCTACTGGCTTCCCAAGCAGTGGCTTAACCCTCTGCACCACAACACTCACCCCTGAGCGTGCCATATGAAACTGAAGAAATTTAGAGCATGATTCTGCAGTCTAGTGATTAACTGGATCTAATTTACAGCCTACCAGAGTCATTATTTCATAATTATCCTGAATTTGTACAATCATAATTTATCATCACAAAGCAATTTCTTGCCAAATCAACACAAATATTGCTGGCTATTCTGGAACTGAATATTGGACTCACGACTTTGATGACTGAATACATCAATATCTTCAAAGCAGAGTTGGAAATTTTTGGATGGGAGCAGAAACACTCTAATTCTGAAATTTTAATAATGTTAGCTTTTATTTTAAAACCTTTGCAAGCTTTTATGCTCATTTATATTTGTTTTCTAAATACAGCCTGTGACATCTTGTAAAGTTAACATTCTTTCTATTTTTTAACCTTTGAGAGACAGAGAATGAGAAAGAGAGAGTCAGAGACAGATTGTTCTTACCAACCAATTTAGTCCCCAAACACCTGCAAGAGACAAAGCCAGAAGAGCCCAAACCTTGTCTCCTATGTGGGTGGCAGCTACCCAGCTACTTGATCCATTACAGTTACCTTTCAGGTTGCATTACAGAAGCTGGAATCATTAACTGGAGTGGGAATTAAAGCAAGGCACTCCAATATAGGCCACTGGCATCATTTACAGCAATGCAATTGTGCCAACAAAAGGATTACTGACTCTGGAAAATGACCAAAATGCTAGGCATTTACCTAATTCATGTCCTGTTCTATCCATTTTTTTTCACAACTTGTTCTGTGTAGTTTATGTTTCTCTGTTTTCCAAGTACACAGAAGGAAATATACTTCATCTTCCTGTTCACATGTTACCTCAGTCCAAATAGAAGTTTCTTGAAGAGGACTCTGATTGAAGTTTTTGGGTTAGATTCCACTGTGTCGAAGCCAAAAGGTTGGAAGATACTGTGGTGTGTTCTTTGCTGCTACTCTTTTTTAAATTTTAAAATTTTTTTAAAAAATTTTTTGACAGGCAGAGTTAGAGAGAGAGACAGAAAGGTCTTCCTTTTCCGTTGGTTCACCCCACCAAATGGCCACCATGGCTGGCACACTGTGGCCGGCGATCTGAAGCCAGGAGCCAGGTGCTTCCTCCTGGTCTCCCATGTGGGTGCAAGGCCAAAGCACTTGGGCCATCCTCCACTGCCTCCCCGGGCCACAGCAGAGAGGTGGACTGGAAGAGGAGCTACCAGGACAGAATCCGGCGTCACAATCAGGACTAGAACTCTGTGTGCCAGCGCCGCAGGCGGAGGAATAGCCAAGTGAGCCGCGGCGCTGGCCTGCTACTACTCTTGTAAGGGCAGTAAATGCCGTGCTTTTGATTTAGCCAGACCCTGTATTCAATTCCATTTGCATTAGTGGATTTCTGGATACCCATCCTCTATATATCCATTAACTAAAATCTACTGCAGGCCTAAACTTAGGCTATCTAGAATTGACCTCTAGGACCTCCTCTTAGCATTTGCTTAATGATGTAAACCAGCAAGGCTCATGTGATTTATGTGAACACTGGTATTTGGAATAACAAATGTGTTATTGTGCTTCATTCACTATCTCATTCTTTCTGATTTAAATCTTATCTACTTCTGTATGAGATTGTACTATTTTATGAACATGGTTCTCCACTACTACGAATATGTATATGGAATCACTATTTTGTTTTGGAAGAGTGTTTATCATTGCATGATTTATTCATGTTGCCAATTTTCTAATCTAAATTGGATTTGCCAGGAACTATAATATCTCAGACCTTTTCCCAGTGTGCTGGATTATTATACCACATCAAGTACAATTAAGACTAATTCCTTTCGCAGATATTCAGAATATCCTAATTCTATTTTGGCTAAAAGGCCTTGGAGGAAAGGATATATTTGCTGCACTGAATTTGAATACAAGAGTAAACTGTTGAATAAAATGGTGGTACATAATTAAATCTTTTCCATATATGTGGTCCGGAAGTAACCTTTCTCTGATCACTAGTAGATAATAGGCAAAATGAGAAAGGGGCTTGGTTAAATGAGGGTATGGAGTTTTCCCTCGATGTTATTCTGTACTCAAGTGTAATCAAATACAGAATTTAGATGCTCTAACTCTGTGATGTGCAATGTGGGGAGTATGGTGTGCTTGCAGGGAGTATGGGATTCTCTAGGAATAATTCTGAAAAAAACATTAAGATTCTTTATGGAGCAGATAGGGAAAGCCTTTTATTCCTGACCTCTAATCCATTCATTTACTTTTAGATTTTAGGTTCTTCTTTAGCACCTTATTCCCCACCAGAGCTCTAAGCTTTGCCAGCTACCACATGGTACACTAATGGCAAAAGCACTGAGTCAGAAACTGGCAGTGCATATTTGTATGTCTAAGAACATGGTATTATCAAATTATAACTCTTTACCTTAACAACTAAATTGCCAGTTTAACCATTTGACACTTTTAAGTCCATTCATGCTACCAGGAATTTTATTTTAAAATAATAGCAGTAAATTTAAATAGAACTAGAGATACAGGAAAATTCCGCATGCATGGACTCCCCTGTGCTTTCTGTATTTGCCTGTTATAAAGGTAGGATTGTAGTGACTACTGAGAAAGCAGTGAAAGATCTTTTGCTTAACACATGAATTACATTGTAAATATTCGGATCCAGAGGTGTGATGAGGTTTTCTGTGTGTTTTAGTCAACAGCAGCCTTGGAAAGGCTTCTGTTTTATTACAAATTTATGGTTAAAAATAAGATATGATTCAGAAATTCCTTTGGAGAAAAACTATTCTGTTTTTACTCAGGATGCTTATGTGCTACATAAGCTTGTGTCAATTAGCCATTATTTTCAAGAGGATTTATTTAGTACTTTATAATTTAGCATCATAATTCATATGCTATAAAGTTAGAACAAGTTTCCTTTGTTTCCCATTTTATTAGTAGTATTAATAATTGATATTGAACTTTTTGTGACTTACTTTTAGCAGCTATTCAGTATATAATGTGCCATATATTGAGTTGGTTAGCAAAATAAATCATTATTTTAAAATCTAAGCATTTAATTTTAAGTTTGTAATGTTATATTCAGGTTTGTACAAGTTAGAACCAATTTAGGAATTATCTACAAATAGATTTAATAGAGAATTAAGCTTCATGTGTTATGTACTTAACAATAAATATAAAATAAAAGAAATTGACACTTGCATATGTCCCCCTAACTACATATTAGACATAGTTACACAAAATATTTCTTCATAGATGTAATTTACTGTGTAAGATCAATGATTAGAATGTGGAAGCTTGGCAAATAAGTGACTTTAATTAATAATGGATAATAATGATAACAACAATAATAAATTTTCTTTCACATGGGCATTCCCAGAGGTACATGGAAGTCTAAGAAAAAATAAGAATACTTTTACTGTGGGTTCTACAATATTCTTTGTTCATACACACTTTGAAAGAAACAAAAGCAAGTAACACCATTTTGTGTATGGGAAGAACAGTGTGCTTACTTGGCAGAAAATTTTAAATATCTGCACTTGCACTAATAAATAATCCATTCATGCACAAATAATATCAGGATGGCTGAAATAGCTTTAATTAATTTGCAAGATGACAGTGACTTTACCTTTTGTTCTGCTATACAATAAAAAGAATAGGCACACTGTTTTTAATGCATGTTAAATATGTGCTTTCTGCTTTACCTTAATTCTTAAATATGATGCTTGCCTTTTCCACTAGCTATTCATTTTTTAAATACCTCTGCTTTAATTCACAGAAATACATGGATTTACATTTACACAGAAGCAACTTTTTCTCTGATTGGAAATATTTTAAGCTTTTTTAAACAAATAATTCACTTATTATGGAGAATTCAGAATTGAAAATAACCTAAAAGGAAAGATATTTGTTCATCTAAAGCTACATCTACTAAAAAAAATTTACATGTATTTCCAGATAACTTTCCAAGAACTTTGTTCATTTTTAAACATCACATTTTGTTTTATATTTGTGTTATAAATTGGATACATTTGTTAGAAAAAACTTCACAATATTCTGAGACACTGATGGTGGTAATTACCTCTTAAATCACATATTATAATTCAATATTATATATATTTTCATTTAGTGATCATTTTGCTGAAAATTTATTCTGACTTATTTATAAAGAGCCTACTTTATGTTTACTTCATATGGTGTTATCAGTAGCTTTACACAGAGTGTAAAATACTGAGTAAAATTAGTTTTACTTGTTAGCAGGATACAAGGCATTATTGTTGTTTAAAGGTAGTTGGTGAGAGAATATTTCTTTTAATTTTTCCATTAATTTCATCAATTTTCAGAGTTTGTGTTTCTTGGAATTTGAGCCTTTTATAGTTTGAGATCTGAATATGTTGAGTAAAATGGAGAAGTCCTAAATAAGAAAACAAAAAAAATTAAGAAATATAATAATGAGTTTTAATGCAGTTTTTCATTCATTATATATGCATTCATTTATTAAAGAACTATTGCTAATATCCCTACAACATGTAAATGCTGGAAATGAATTTGTCAATAAGACAAGCATATTTTCTACAGAGTCAAAACTTTAGGAAGGGATCAGACACGTGAATTTAAAGTTGTAACAGTATGTGGAAGGGAATGAAGGGAGTCACTTATCCAGATACAAGTAGGTTAAGGGAAGTCCTAGACGGAGAGACTGTATGGATGGTCAGAAAAAAACTCAAAATAGGCTGGCGCCATGGCTCAATAGGCTACTCCTTTGCCTGCGGCACCGGCACCCCAGATTCTCGTCCTGGTCAGGGCGCCGGATTCTGTCCCAGTTGCCTCTCTTCCAGTTCAGCTCTCTGCTGTGTCCTGGGAGGGCAGTGGAGGATGGCCCAAGTGCTTGGGTCCTGCACCCGCATGGGAGACCAGGAGGAAGCACTGGCTCCTGGCTTCGGATCGTGGGCCGCAGTGTGTGGCCATGTTGGCCATTTGGGGGGTAAACCAACAGAAGGAAGACCATGCGGCCATGGTGGCCATTTGGGGGGTAAACCAACAGAAGGAAGACCGGAAGACCTTTCTCTCTCTCTCTCTCTTTCTCTCTCACTAACTCTGCCTGTCCAAAAAAAAAAAAAAAAAAAAAAGAAAAAAGAAAAAGAAAAAGAAAGAAAAAAAAAACAAGAACAAAAACAAAAACACTCAAAATCATGGAAAAGAAAGCATGTGTTAGGGAGACAACATCAAGTATGGAGACTCAAACAACAAAGGGTTAGCCTACAGAAGCATGCCATCTGTGTAGAATAAGTGGAGCACTAAGTGTGAAATGGTGAGTGGTCATTATTTGATAGGCGTTCCAGATCTGGGCCAGATAACATGGGAGCTTATATATATCCTTATAACAAGGATGTGGACTTAATCCAAGAATCAATAAAGTTCTATTCAGAGGGCTTTAAAGGCAGTGTCATAATCAGATTAGCATGTTATAACAGTGACATAAGATTCAACACGGAAGAAAGATTGGAGTGGAAAAACATTAGAACTATTATGTTGATTCGTAACAGTGTAGAAAAAGGTAACTGAATGTTATTTTGGCATTAAAATAGAGATGTGTAAGGTGGGAGTTAAGATGCCCATTAGTATGCCCTCATCCTACAGCATAGTACCTGGTTCAGTTCCTGGATCTAGATTGACTTTCTACTAATGCAGACCCTGAAGGGCAGTGGTGATAGCCCAAGATATTGGGTCCCTACCAACCATGTTGGAGATCTGCATTGCATTCCTGGCTCCTGGTTTTGATACCCCAGTTTGGGAAATGAAATAGTCAATAAGAGGTTTCCCATCTGTTTTACTTTGTGTGTCTCCCCTAAAAAATAAAAATAAAAAAATAAATAAATCGATAAACACTGAGGAAAGTTATGATTCTAGATCATAGCCAGTCCTTCATATGGTGCCCAGCATAGATACTGATATGTTTTATGTAAAATCCTCAAAGGGAAAAGAACAGAAATTTGCATGAAGTTTCATTAGTATATTCACAACATCTCATTTTACTGAAATAGCTATTTAAATTCAGAAAATATTTGTCAAAGAAAACTTTGAGATCTAAAGGATATGTTGACAAGCTATACCAGTAAGGACTCCATCAGGAAGAGTTAATTCATGCAAAGATTAGCTGAAAAAATTTAGTAAAACAAGGAGTTTTACTCAGCAGTGAGCATGAGAAAGGAATAGGAAAATCACCACAACTCTAAGCCAGAAGAGGCAAAAGCTGAAGCTGTGGAAGAGGGGCTACTCAATAGGATCTGTGCTAAAAAGGAATGCACCCTGCTAGATCCTGAACCAGGCAAGTGCCCTGGGGATTCCATGAAGGCTAGGAATCTATCCTCTCTCTTTCCGTTTCTTCTGCTTTTCTCTAGGACCTCCCATTGTTTGAAATCTGTTAGAAGCTACATGGCAAAAGGGCCAGGGTGATGTATTTCATATAGATTGGTTTCCTGAGCCTCAGAGGTCACGAGGGAAATAAATGGGGGAAAGATCATAGAGCATCAACCAGCAAGCAAAGAAATATCTACAAAACACAAACCACATATTCGTTTTCAAAGTTTTCTTTAGCATATTTAAAATGGCTTCAAGCCCTCAGACTAGAAAACAATCTCATAACAATATATAGTATGGATTAATATGTGAGCACTTTGATGCTACTTTATGTGAACAAGCTTCCCTAGTTGAAAATTTGCAGCAATTTTTCAATTTGATATTATAACAGCAGTGTGAACAGTATCTTATAATTAATAAAGTGCTATACATAGGTACTTTTAGTACTCAAAGCTCTGAGAAGCAAATATGTGAAGAGTGCTTAAAAGTTTCACTGAAAAATATGATTAAATATTATTTATTTTGGTGCAATTTTTTTTAAATTTATGTATAGGTTTCAAAAAAAATGAGTACCAAAATAAACTTATCTTTTAATTCCATTTTAGTGAGCTTTTTATTTTCATATTTGTTCTATTTTAAAGTTGAGAATATTTGATAGTGAGATTAAATAACTCTTTCCAAATCACCTGGGCTTAAACTTCTACAGTTATTTTATTTCAACAACCTCAACTATCCTAACACATGTCTTCATATCAAAAGAAAATTGACATGGAAGTGAAATAAAGGTAATTTCAAAACTTGCTTCACCTGATGTTAGAGTTCATAGGACTCTATTAGATTGGAAATCACTGGGTTGTAGTTATAAAGTAATTTATGTGAAAATCATAGATTCATCAACTACCACTTAATGTAATGATAAATATTAATTAAAAACCTTAACCTTTATCAACCAAGTTTTCTCACTCCAGTAACATAAATGATAAAATTTTCACATAAGAGTTACTTTAAGAATACAAGGCATAACACATGAAAGTGCCTAAAATAATATCTTCTCAATATTTATTAAATCTCCCCATGTCCTTTTTCATTGCAAGTATATGCAACATTACATTCTAAGGAATTACTTGTATCAGGCTCAATGTGTTATGACATTTGGCTAATTATGGACAGGAAGAGCTAATAAAATTAATCCTTATGCTTAAAAGGTATCTTATACTTTAGAGCCAATTTCTTCTTTCCAGTAACATAAAACAAACACCAACAAGGCCAGCAGATTCCAAATTATGTTCCTGGTTTTGGAAGCATCAGGAAATGTTACCATCTAAGCTTCAAGATTTCCTGAATTCTGGTTCCTGAAACAGCTGAAGTGACAATTGTCTTTCACTCAAACTCCATGAAGGAAAAATGTAAATTGGTATCATGATATTAATGTCTCAATGTCAATAAGTGTATAAGCTTATTTTATTACTATGCAATAGCATTTTAATCAGTTATATTATAATAGAACAAGGAAGACAAAGATGCCAATTATTGTAAATATAAAAAAGCATTACCCTGCATGCAATAAGATCATGAGTAAGAAAATTTGCATTCCCTTTTCCTTTTGCTTCTATTTGTTCATGTTTTCCATCAGTTGCATTGAGATCAATATTCACAGAGCTTGTAATGTAATTGGAAGAATCATTATCTAATAGGAGAATTGGCTTAGGTTGCAAGAAGAGAATAATAGAAGACTAATGAATGATCTCAATTGTCATCAAACATCTACAATGCTCGGAATGCATATTGTAGCATAAACTCTAAAAATAGATGTAAGAAATAATGAAGCGCATGCAATGTACAAGTATTTTATCCTTTCAGTGGATCTTTTGAAGACCCTTAAAAGTATTAGAGGAGTATTAAAGGAGCATTATTTACCACCTTTTTATTACCATTATCATTTTTAGTCTATCTTTGTTTGGAAACAAAATACAGAAGAGAATACCTTCAATTTGGTTTACATTTGCATTGTGTTCAGTTAAAGCCAAATAGTTCGCATATGACTGACTCTTTAGTAACCACATTGAAACACTTTTTGTTGGGTACCAAAGATAAGTGATGCACTAGTGAAGCCAATTTGTGGGATATAAAATGAACTAAGAAGCACACACATACACACACACATAAAGCAAGAATGAGTGTGAGAGACTTTTAATATAAAGGAAAGCAAAATAGGATGGTCATGTTAGGAAAAGAGATTGTCTATAGAAAGATGGATGAGTTACTCTTTTTAGTGGAGGTATGATTTGCAAGAGTCTCTTAACATATAGTTATGGGAACAATGGTCACACTTCCCTATTCACTGGAACAGATCCAGCATAATTATAGCATTCTCTTTTACTCTCAAATTTGTCCTTGCCTACACCAAAAATTTTATTGCAGCCTATGTAATAGATAATATTTTAAAATGTGTTCCTTCTCAGTGTTCAAACTGCTGCACTTATTAAACAAATAAGTGTATTCTTTCTATTTTTCTGGCTAATATCATAACAGTTTATAACAGTTAAAAATTTTAAAATGAAATCATGGGAAATATGAATAATATTCCATACATTATCCTGCATACATGAATTTTAAAATATTTTCTTTTCTTTCAATTAGGATAAAGAGAAAAATTAGTTTTCACATTGTGGATTTTAGACTGCTAAGAACAAGCTCTATGTAAAGCAATTATCATATTTTTTGTGAACAGAATTATAACTAAAATGAACACTCCATAAGTGTGATGCATACCAGCTATTATCTGTAAAATTGGAAAGGTACCTTTGTGTGAAGATTAAATGTATGACTACAGTTCAAAATACTTGGGATAGTTGTGTGTGACCTTGGGTCATAATTTTCCTTCTCTAAATTTAAGTCTCCTCATCTCTGGAATGACAGGGTTAAAACAGATGATAGTAAAGGTCTTTCCCAGCCTTAATAGGCCATTTGAAATTCAAATAGGTTAATATAAATTTTACTTTTGGTAGTAAAACTTTCCTGAAGTAATTGCTTAAAATAATTGAGGAAGAAAGGGTGAAAGTCTTCAAAGAAAGTATGGAAATATGTCTCAAGAATATAATAAAAGAGGCTGAAACTAGTGGAAACAGTTTCTTATTAGCACATATTTAATATAAATTAATAATACTTATTACTTTATTCTTAAACATGAAATTACATTAGATTACTTGAGTAGCCTATTGAAACATTCTAAAATCCACTTCTACATATTCTGAATACAATTATCATGCTATAAAGCAAATTCTGATTTTTTGTTTCTTAAATTATAAGTTCAAAATATTCTATCGCCTTGCACTGTATTATCCCAGAAAGAAACCCTTAGCCAAGGATATATGCGCACAGGGGTTTATTAAGGTTATGCTTCCAGGAGAAACCTTAGGAAGGTGGGGCGGTGGGAAGCATGGTGGAGAAGGAGACCTCCAAGTAAGAATGTAATTTAAATTGATGTTCTAGACTTACCCTAACCCACAGGGAGTTCCAGAATACAGCTGAGAATTTTCTCTGCCCAAGATATGGGCTTTTGTACCTCTGAAACGAGATAGTGCTTGGTTTTATGTCAGTGATTGGGCATGGGTCAAAGTGAGGATAGAAGAGATTATAAATTCCCATGCATTTCCACTTTTCCAACTAGCAAGACAGCTCTGGTTCCCAAGAGTGATCCTAAGAAGACATTTTATTGATTTATTTTTAAATGTTTATTTATTTATTTTCATCTACTTCAAAGGCAGAGTGAGAGAGAGATATATTTTCAAACAGCAGTTTCACTACTCATGTGCCCCCAAAAGGGGGCTTGGGTAAGACTAACACCATCTGGATCTCCCCTTTAGATGGCAAGGATCCAGGCACTTTAGCTGAAGTCCTCATCTGCTTCCCCAGATGTATAAGTAGGAAAACATATCGGAAGCACAGATGCCGGGACTTGAATCAGCACACCAGTATGGAACGTGTGCACTCCAATCTCCAGCCCTATCTGGGCTGTCATGATTCCTGTCCCTGAGAAGTCATTTTCGGTGATAGGTTTTAGAAAAAAGCAGACAGAAGCTGGTAGAGGAGGTGCAGTACCCACAAAGAGGAGTGAAAAGTGTTAGGACACCAAGAATGCCCATCACACCTACTCACTTCTCAGACTTGTTTTGTATTCAAACTGACATGAGAAAACACATGTGCTCTACCTCCTTCTGAGCCTGATAATGCATAATAGGAAATTATGTGTTCTAAGTAGCGAGCAGGAAAGAAACTACTCTTTTTACAAATAAATTCGATGATTTTTTTTTCATAGCTTCCATCTAGAAGAACCCATAGGAAATACATAAATATGATGATAATATTTTTTCTTTTTTTATTCATATAAAGTGAACAAATTTCATGTATTTTGTATATACAATTTTAAGAGCATAATGATATTCCCTTCCCTACCTTCTCACTCTTCCTTCTCCTTTTCTTATTTTCCTTTAATTTTTACAATGACATACTTTCAATTGACTTTAATCACAAGTTTAATCCTCCACTAAATTAAGAATTGGGTTATTTAACTATGTGCTTATTTTCAAAGACTTGAATAATCACCTTGTAACAATGATCGGATTTGGTCTATGTTATGTCATGATTTTAAGGAATCTTATTTCAACCAGATATTTTGGATTTTGATATTGGTCTATTATGCTATGTTATATGTGCGTACATATTGTATGTCCACATGGGGAAATTTTATTAAGAGTCTTATTTTAAATGGCTTTTAGATAAGATTGTCCATAAATTTAAGCTGCTAAAATCAATCAAAGATACATTTTAATTTGTATGACCTGAATCTGTGTATCATATGTTTTAAACTTGTTGGTAGAAAGAAACTAAAAACATTTTATATGGTTGTGCTTAAGTTTACTGGTTAAACAAACTACACCATGTTAGATATTTAAGACGTGTTTTCAAATACATGATTCTTAAAATTTATTAAGTTCTTATCTAAGGGTTGAAACGGTTTGCTAAGTATTCATGTAATATTGCTATTGTCAGCAAGTGATCTAGGACTTGCTCCCTCATTTCTCTATTCTAAGCCCAACTTGTTCTTTCACTTCTCTATTCTCTTCAAGGTAGGGAACTAATTCTATTATGAAGGAATCTGTGGGACGCACAATTTAATCTTTAGACCTTATAAGAGATGGCTGACATTTTTCTGTAATAGCATAGCCAAAATAAGAACTTAACTAATAATCTCATAGCTAGATTCACATCGCCATCAGCGAAGTATACAGTAAGTAGAAAAAAAAAACCTCCCTTTCAGACAAAAGGGAAAGAAAGTTTTAAAGTGAGAATATAATTTTCCTCATGGGCATTGTCTACCTTAGAAAAACTACTACAGAACATGCCTGTGACTATAGACTTGTAGTTCAGGCCACCGAAGATTAGAGATGGGAAACGGGCACTCCCTTGACTTGCATCCTCTGGTCTGCTTTAACACAAACCAGGAGGAAAAGAAAGCTAGGCATCAGAAGCAATGGGTGGCAGGCCTATTAATGGCTGATCTGTACAGTGATCTGCCCTCAAGGAGACCCAACAGGCCAGTCCACTGCAGTGGCTTTCAAAGTGGTAAGCCTGGGCTTCAGCAGAAGTCAGCTTGTGAAGAGCCCTGGCAGCTCTGCCAAGAGTTGGATCACTGGAAATGGACCTGCCCTGGAATCGAAGGATGCCCAGGTCAGAGCCACAGATCTTATTGGCTCCAAGCTGAAAAGCCCTTCACTCAGCCCAACTTCCAAAGTGACCACTGCCGCTGAGGGGATGGTCAAGTAGGGTCAGCAACATTGCAGGCAGAACTGTAAATTTCTTGCTAGAGATGCCAGCTGCCTTTACCTGGCCAGCTCTCCTCCCAGGCCAGCCAAGTAATGAAAGTCAACAGAGTGCCTTCCCCTAGGAGGTTCACACCTCCCTTAGGATATACCCCATGTGAAGAGATAGATAGGTCTGGGCCTCTTAACTTACAAGGCCTAAAACCCAACAGATTATTATCAAGCCCCTTCTATCAGGTTCTATTTGCCTCTCAATCAGAAAACTTAATTGTAGCTTAGACAGCACCTTTCTTAGCTCCTTTAATAATAACTCTGTCCTTTGTTCTAGACCCTGTCTAGTGCACTTGAGCCTCATTCCTTTGTAATCATAACCTCTACTCTACCACCAATGGCTCTACTCCCAACCTGTGTGTACTGATGGTCCTCTTCCCCACTTAATGCTGTATAATTGTTCAGACCCGGTTAAGGCCACTCTTAGGATCATTGGTTACTATCCTCACCCTGTCTTTTATGACCTTGTCTAAATATGATCAGAGTCGGGGAACTTGGAAGGCTTCCATAGCCTTGGCAACTCATGACGACAGCCTAGGGTGGTTACTGGCGCCATAAACTAGAGTGTCAATTTGTTGGGTCAACAACAGGAGCCACTGTGCGCTTGCTCCTGATGTGGGATCTCTGTCCTTGATGTACTGTACATTTTGATTTAACGCTATAACTAGTACTCAAACAGTATGTTTCACTTTGTGTTTCTATGTGGGTGCAAACTGTTGAAGTATTTATACTAAATTGATCTTCTGTATATAAATAGAATTGAAAATGAATCTTGATGTGAATGGAAGGGGAGAGGGAGCGGGAGAGGGGAGGGTTGCGGGTGGGAGGGAAGTTATGGGAAGGGGAAGCCATTGTAATCCGTAAGCTGTATACTGGAAATTTATATTCATTAAATAAAAGTTAAAAAAAAAAGAAATAGTAGGTCTAAGAATCAAAGTGATCACACAAACAAGGCAAGTGTCTGCTAATACTAACTGATAGAATCAAAAAGGGAGAGAAAGATCCAACATGGGAAATGGGATACACAGCAGACCCATAGAATGGCAGATATCCTAAACAACACTCTGGCCTCAGAATCAGCCCTTAAGGCATTCGGATCTGGCGGAAGAGCCCATGAGAGTATTGTAGGCATGGAAAGCCAAGACACCATAGAAAAGAAAAAAAAAAAAAAAAAGAAGAAGACCTAAATGAAAGATCTCTGTGAGTGAGATCCCAGTGGAAAGAACGGGGCCATCAAAGAAGGAAGTACCTTTCTCTGAAGGGAGGAGAGAACTTCCACTTTGACTATGACCCTATCGGAATAAGATCAAAGTCAGCGAACTCTAAAGGCTTCCATAGCCCTGGCAACTCATGACTAGAGCCTAGGCAGATTACTGACGCCAAGAACAGGAGTTTCAAATTGTTAAGTCAGCAACAGGAGTCACTGTGTACTTACATCCCATGTGGGATCTGTCCTTAATGTGTTATCTAATGTGCAGTGATGCTATAACTAGTACTGAAACAGTATTTTTACACTTTGTGTTTCTGCGTGGGTACAAACTGATGTGATCTTTACTAATTATATACTGAATCGATCTTCTGTATATAAAGATAATTGGAAATAAAAAAAGAAACCCTGGTGTTAAATTGGAAATGGCATAGAAAATTAATTAATTTTTTTAAAAAAAATATTATGTAGGATCTCTGTCTTTAATGTGCTGTACACTCTTATTTAATGCTATAACTAGTACTCCAACAGTATTTTTTTTTCACTATGTGTTGCAATATGGGGGCAAACTGTTGAAATCATTACCTAATATATACTAAACTGATCTTCTGTATATAAAGAGAATTGAAAATGAATCATGATGTGATTGGAAGGGGAGAGGGAGCGGGAAACGGGAGGGTTGTGGGTGGGAGGGAAGTTTTGGGAGGGGGAAGCCATTGTAACCCATAAGCTGTACTATGGAAATTTATATTCATTAAATAAAATTTAAAAAAAAAAGAAATAGTAAGTAGGGGCTGGCGCCGTGGTCCACTTGGTTAATCCTCCACCTGTGGCGCCAGCATCCCATATGGGTGCCGGGTTCTTGTCTGGTTGCTCCTCTTCCAGTCCAGCTCTCTGCTCTGGTCAGGGAGGGCAGTGGAAGATAGCCCAAGTGCTTGGGCCCCTGCACCCGCATCAGAGACCAGGAGAAGCACCTGGCTCCTGGCTTCGAATTGGCACAGCGCCGGCCGTTGCGGCCATTTGGGGCGTGAGCCAACAGAAGGAGGACCTTTCTCTCTGTCTCTCTCTCTCACTGTCTCTAACTCTATCTGTAAAAAAAGAAAGAAAGAAAGAAAGAAAGAAAGAAAGAAAGAAAGAAAGAAAGAAAGAAAGAAAGAAAGAAAGAAATAGTAAGTAGAAAAACCACTGTCCCTCAAAATTATAGAAAAGGGCTATAAACAATGAAAGAAAATTTTTACAAAAATTTGTTCTTTGTTCCAAAATGGTATCCACTAGCAGCCATGAGGTAGAAAAGCTAGTTGCTAAAACAATTACAAAAGTGGGTGCACACACTACAAATGTCCTAACAATGACAAATAATTGTCAACATATTGTGATAAACTGAGGAATTTTCTTTTTTTTTTTTTCTTAAAGAATCATTTTTTGGGGCCTGCACTGTGGCTTAGTGGGTTAAGCTGCTGCCTGCAGTGTTGGCATCCCATATGGGTACCTGGTTCAAGTCCTGGCTGCTCCACTTCCAATCCAGCTCTCTGCTATGGCCTGGGAAAGCAGTAGAAGATGGCCCAAGTCCTTGGACCCCTGCACCTGCATGGAAAAACATGGAGGAAGTTCCTGGCTCCTGGCTTAGCTCTGGGTATTGCATTAATTGGGGAGTGAACCAGCAGACGGAAGGCCACTCTCTCTCTCTCTCTCTGCCTTTCCTTCTCTCTCTGTGTAACCCTGACTTTCAAATAAATAAATGAAACCAGGGGACAGGAGCCTCCTCTAGGTCTCCCACATGGTTGCAGGGACCCAGGGACTTGGACCATCCTCCGCTGCTTTCCCAGGTACATTAGCAGGGAGCTTTATTGGAGTGGAGCAACCAGGACTCAAATAAGCACCCGTATGGGATGTTGGCACTGCAGGCAGAAGCTTAACCTTATATACCAAAACGTCAGCCCCACTGAGGAATTTTCTATAACTAAACAGCACAAGAGAATGAGCTTGAAAACCTAAATTGATGGGTTTTAAGGTCTATGTCTAAAAATTTAGTTGAGGCATTATGCCTTCTTGTTCTTAAAATTAAGATCTATATCAATGGAAAGAAAAACCAACTATTAGTCTTCTATGTGTGTTTCATTTATTCAGGCAAAGTGCTGACCTTTCTACAAATTTGCTCTTATGTTCCGTCAAAATCTGTGACATCTTGGAGGAAATACTCCGTAAAAGACAAGAGTAATTGGTGGTGACTCATTCCATCGTGGGAGTGTGATAATAACTAAACCTACCCACCACTTGCTTTCATCTATGTGATATGCCCCAGGTTATAAGATTTACCTGTACCTGTTCATATAATTCACACAATGGTACCAAAAAGGAGACAATTAGAAAATAAATTACGTGTGGTCAGGAAATTTGTTAAAAGCTATAAAGTAGAAAGTGAGTGAATGGAGATTCTAAAGTCTTCCTGGATTCTCATTACACTATGCTAATTGTAGTTAGGGCAATCAGGATTAGCTTTGCTCTAATGCATAATAAACATTTTGGTAGTGCCCTACCTAATCAGAGAAATTTTAATACAAAGATAGGAGACTACCCAGAAGTCTGAAAGAGCTGTCTAAAATTAATGTATCTTTCTAACAAAGTGGATCCGTTTCAAAATCTAGATTCTCAATGCCTTTTTGCAGTTAGCCATCTCAGAGATTATCACTATTGAGTTCAATAGTATGTTTGTACATAGTCTGTTAGAAAAGGGTCTATGGATATAGCTTTCATCTTTCTCGCATAATCAAACACAAACATGGAATTATAAATTAATGTCATAAAACAATGGTAAGAAAATATTTTTGAAGATTCAGATATACCTGAAAAGTATTTCTACTAATAACTGAAAGGAAATTATAAAATCCTGCCTGACACTTTTTAAAAATTTTTTAAAATTTTTTTTTGACAGAGTGGACAGTGAGAGAGAGAGACAGAGAGAAAGGTCTTCCTTTGCCATTGGTTCACCCTCCAATGGCACCGCACTGATCCGAAAGCAGGAGCCAGGTGCTTCTCCTGGTCTCCCACGGGGTGCAGGGCCCAAGCACTTGGGCCTCCTCCTCTGCACTCCAGGGCCACAGCAGAGAGCTGGCCTGGAAGAGGTGCAACTGGGACTGAATCCGGCGAACCCGGTGTGCTGGTGCCACAAGGTGGAGGATTAGCCTATTGAGCCGTGGCGCCGCTGCCTGACACTTTTAACAAGAAATGAGAAAAAATGAGAACTATAAGGCAGAAACAAAGCCCATATGGGAAAAACACATAAAGATATAAAGCCCACATAATTTTGTAAAAGGAGAGATAATAGTAACATAGAAATATTTCCAGGAAAGAACGGGACCATCAAAGAAGGAGGTACCTTTCTCTGAAGGGCAGAGAGAACTTCCACTTTGACTATGACCCTGTTGGAATAAGATCGAAGTCAGTGAACTCAAAAGGCTTCCATAGCCTTGGCAACTCAATGACTAGAGCCTAGGGAGATTACTGAAGCCATAAACAAGAATGTCAAATTATTAAGTCCACAACAGGCGTCACTGTGTACTTACTCCTCATGTGGGATCTGTCCTTAATGTGAAATGTGAAAAAATGCTATAACTAGTACTGAAACAGTATTTTACACTTTGTGTTTCTGTGTGGGTGCAAACTGATGAAATCTTTACTTAATATATACTAAATCAATCTTCTGTATATAAAGAGAATTGAAAATGAATCTTGATGTGAATGGAATGGAAGAGGGAGTGGAAGATGGGAGGGGTGCGAGTGGGAGGGAAGTTATGGGGGGGAAAGCCATTGTAATCCATAAACTGAAATTTGGAAATTTATATTTACTAAATAAAAGTTTAAAGAAAAAGAAATATTTCCAGGAAAACTAAAAAAGCAATAGCAGAATTGACAACAACAAATTATGTTAGTGTCATAGAAAAAAATACAAGTCATGCTTTCAGAATGTGCAAGAAAAAATGAGATTAAGACAATGACAGAAAATATGAAATGCATGGAATAAACAGCAGAAATTTTATCTATGAGTCATCAGTGTTCTTGAACATAATACCAAAATAATCATAAAAGCAGTGTACTGAATTGATCTTCTGTATAAAAAGATAATTGGAAATGAAAAAAAAAAACCTGGTGTTAAATTGGAATGGCATAGAAAATTAATTAATTTTTTTAAAAAAATATTATGTAGGATCTCTGTCTTTAATGTGCTGTACACTCTTATTTAATGCTATAACTAGTACTCTAACAGTATTTTTTTTTTTCACTTTGTGTTGCTATATGGGGGGAAAACTGTTGAAATCTTTACCTAATATATACTAAACTGATCTTCTGTATATAAAGAGAATTGAAAATGAATCATGATGTGATTGGAAGGGGAGAGGGAGCGGGAAAGGGGAGGGTTGTGGGTGGGAGGGAAGCTTTGGGAGGGGGAAGCCATTGTAACCCTTAAGCTGTACTATGGAAATTTATATTCATTAAATAAAAGTTTAATTAAAAAAAAGAATATGAAAAAAATGATTTATTTGTCATCCATTATTGAACTCAGGATACAAATAAAGTAACATTGTTACCAGAAAAAGACTTGAGAAGTGATCTATATCTAGCAAATTTATTAAACAGTTTTTTTTAAGATTTTTTAAAAATTTATTTGAAAGTCAGAGACAGGGAGTGACAGGGACTTGGCCCAATAAAGCCAATAGCTAGGAGCTCCATCCATGTCTCTCACATGGGTATAGGGACCCAAGGACTTGGTCATCCTCTGCTGCTTTCCCAGGTACAACAGCAAGGAGCTGCATTGAAAGAGAAGCAACCAGCACCTGAAAAGGAGGTCCAATGTAGTGCAGGTTTGTAGCATCCATTTAACCTGTTACAATGCAGCAAGGGCTCATGAAAGACTTTCAATTTTTTCTTTTCTTTTTGACAGGCAGAGTTAGACAGTGAGAGAGAGAGAGAGACAAAGGTCTTTCTTCCGTTAGTTCACCCCTCAGATGGCTGTTACGGCTGGCGTGCTGCACTGATCCAAAGCCAGGAGCCAGGTGCTTCCTCCCGGTCTCCCATGCGGGTGCAGGGCCCAAGCACTTGGGCCATCCTCCACTGCCTTCCGGGCTACAGCAGAGAGCTGGACTGGAAGAGGAGCGACCGAGACAGAATCCGGCGTCCCAACTGGGACCTGAACCAGGAGTGCTGGCGCCACCGGTGGAGGATTAGCTAAGTGATCCGCTGCGCCAGCCTACAATTATGTTTACGTATAACAAATTATTAACTATGCACACAGACTTGTTTTTGAAGTGTTTGAATAGAAGCACACTAATTATTAATGTTTTCCTTGAGTGTAAAACCATGTTTGACAATGCCTTGTTTTCATTCTATTTTTTTAAGATTTTCCATAATAATCATGTATACTTTAAATTATAAAATTAACCTCACATTCAAAACAAAACAAAACAAAAGAAAAAAACTCAAGGATCCAAAATGCTTTTTTTTTTTTTTTTTTTTTTTTTTTTGACAGGCAGAGTGGATAGTGAGAGAGAGACAGAGAGAAAGGTCTTCCTTTTGCCGTTGGTTCACCCTCCAATGGCCGCCGCGGTAGGCGCGCTGCAGCCGGCGCACCACGCTGATCCAATGGCAGGAGCCAGGTGCTTCTCCTGGTCTCCCATGGGCTGCAGGGCCCAAGCACTTGGGCCATCCTCCACTGCACTCCCTGGCCACAGCAGAGAGCTGGCCTGGAAGAGGGGCAACCAGGAAAATGCTTTTTTTTTAAGTATCATTGTATTTATGGCTGTTTGCTTAAATAATTTTGGTGAAGCTGGTGTCCTTTTCTTGTGTTCACCCAGTGCGATGGATATACATCTGGCTTTCTGCAGTAAGCAAGAAACTAAGATTATCACCTTAAGATTCTTGTCTCCTATCAATAATATCAATAATAATATCAATAATATCAATCCAGGTAGCACCAAGAATGGATTTACAATATTTTTTTAAGATTTGTTTTATTTATATGAAAGGCAGAGTTATAGATAGAGTAGAGGTAGAGAGAGAGAGAGGGAGAGAGTCTGTCTTTCATCAGCCAATTCATTCCTTCCTAAATAGCAGCAATGGCCAGGACTAGGCTGGACTGAAGTCTGGATCCAAGAGCTTCTTCCAGATCTCTCAGGTGGGTGCAGGGGCCCAAACATCTGGGCCATCTTGTCCTGCATTCCAGGTGTTTAAGCAGCCAGCTGGATTGGAAGTGGAGATCAGGGATTCGACCTGGTTCCCACATGGGATCCTGGCATTGTAGGTGGTGGCTTTACAAGTTAGGCTACAACATGATCCCAACTTAGAAGATTTAAGCTAGTTTATTGGTTTTAAGAGAGGGAGATTTTCATCGGGTGTCTGGGTATATCTGACATAATCACATGGATTTTTGAAGAACACAAGAGGGTGGCAGAAAAAGAAGGCAGACATTGATGAAAATGGGAAGAAACAGGATAATGAAATAGAATTTTGTACCTTTTTGTGGCTTTAAGCTAGAGAGGGCCAAAAGTGAAATTACATGGGTGGTTTCTACAATATGAGAGCAACATTTAGAAAGCAAACAAAGATCTCATTCCTACAGTGGCATGAAAGCAAGCTCCACAAAATAACCTGTTTGAGTACAGAAGCATTTATCTCCAATAGTATCCAAACTGCTCGACATCTTGACTTGAGCATTGCAAGTTTCTAGGTACAGAGCACAGTCACAGATTTCTAGTCTACAGACCCTGAGATAATAAATGGTTCCTTTTGTAAGTCCATAAATATGTGCTAATATATTAAAGCACCAACAGAATATTAATACAGGTTCCTATTCTGATATTAAGTCTCTGTAGGAGCTTGTAGTCTTATGCTTTATTCAGTTCCTTTCCTAAATCTTTTATTTATAGTAGCTTTTCATGGGACTTGCTAAAGAATTTAAGAACAGTTTGATAAAATAAGACATGTTGAAATTTTTAATTTTTTTATAGAATTATTTTATTTATTTTGAAAGAGGAGTTACAGAGAGAAGCAGAACTGGGTGGGGGGGTGTGTCTTCCATTCCACTAGTTCACTCCTCAAATGATTGCAACAGCCAGAGCTGAGCTGATCCAAAGCCAGGAGCCAGGAGATTCTTCTAGGTTTCCTACGCAGGTGCAGGGGCCCAAGGACTTGGGCCATCTTCTACTGCTTTCCCAGGCCATAGCAGAGAGCTGGATTGGAAGAGGAGCAGCTGGGACTCAAACCGGTGCCTATATAGGATGCTGGTGCTGCAGGCTGGGGCTTAAACCCACTGTGCCATAGTGCTGGCCCTGAAATTTTTAAATTTTTAATAATTTTTATTTTATATGAAATGGAGACAGAGAAAGAAACAGAGAGGGAGAAAGCTTCCATTTGCTGGTTCACTCCCCCAAATACCCGCCATGGCCAACACTAGGCCAGGTCAAAGCCAGGAGCCTGGAATTCAATCTGAGTATCTCAAGTAGGTGACGAGGACCTATGTACTGGAGCCATCACCTGCTGCCCCCTAGAGAGTGCATTAGCAGGAAACTGGAATCAGAATTAGATCTGAGGGCGCATAGTGGGTAAAACCATGGCCTGGAACGCCAGCAACCCATATGGGCACCAGCTGTTTGAGTCCCAGCTGTTCCACTTATGATCCACCTCCCTGCTAATGGCCTGGAAAAGCAGCAGAAGATGGTCCAAGTTCTCCGGCCCCTGTCACCCACAATTGGAGACCTGTAAAAAGCCCCTGGCTCTTGGCTTTGGTCTGGCCCAAACTCAGCATGGCGGCCATCTGGGGCTTGAACCAGCAGATGGAAGGTTGATCTCTCTCTCTCTGTCTCTCCCTCTCTCTGTAACTCTTTCAGATAAATAAAAAATTGGATCTGGGATATGAACCCAAACATTTTAATATGGAATGTTGGTATACAACAGATGTGATTAGCTGTTGTACCAAATGCCATTTCCAAAAGACAAATTTAAATAAGCATGTTTGTTTACCTAAATTGATGACTTTTACTGGAAAAATCGAGTATGTTATAGAATTTTGGAACATTTGGGACAACAAATGTTTAATCATTTCTTAATATTATATTTACACTACCTTGCATAGTCAATATTAATTATTTTGGATGTTTTACTTGGAACAGACGACCTGGTTTACCTGATCTTTTGTATCTGAAATTCTTTAATTCCCTAGAAAGTGACATTTTAATTGTTGTGAGAATATCAATATATAGTACAGATGCACAAACTTGTTGAAAAGCAACAGGTGCTAAATACAGTGTTTATTCTAGCAGTTTAAGAGCTCAGAACACGCATCAGAGTAACTTGGTTTCACTCCCAGCTTCAGCTCCTGACTCCAGCTGACTGCTAACAGAGCAGGCTCTGGGAAGTAGCAGTGATAGCCCAAAAAAATTGAGTCCCAGTCAAATTGGACACTTGTATTGTGTTTCCTGCTTCCAGTTTCAGCCTATACCAATCCCTGCTGTGGCAGGCATTTGGAGAGTAAACCATTTAGGAGTGCTCTCTCTGTGTGTGTGTGTGTGCATGTGTATGTTTGTCTCTCAAAGAAGTAGACAAGATTTTAAATAAAAAAGCAATAATGTATTAGTATATTAATATTCTCATTGCATATCTTTTCCTCCAAAAACTCACATCTAGATAACTCTTAAAAAATTAGCAATATATTTAGAATGTTGTTTTACAGGCACAGAACTTTATGTGTTGTGAAAATGAATGCAAGGCTAGAAAAGTACAAGATGAAATAAATAGGTCCCATGAGGAAATGTTTATATTCTTGGATTTATGGATGCTATGTTTTCCAGTCTTGCAAACTAATTCACTGATTAGTGCTGCCAGTTGCATTCCTTTAATCCATTCAAATGTGGCTGCCTGCAAAAACATAATGACTAGATTCAGGCTAAAGTAATTGTTGAATTCATTTCATGTTTATTGAAAATATTAAGCGGCAATATTAGAATTGGACAGAATTATCACTTGCTTCAGGAGTTTTTCAGCAAATTATCAATTGCTTCACAAGATTTTCACAAGCGCAAAAGTTCTCATTGTGTCAATTGTCAGTGTGTGGCTAACTAGGCTAAACCTATTTCAGGTTTCTATTTTAAAGTCCATATTTCCAGTTAGTAATTGGTTTTGAGTATAACTATAAAGTTTATTATCTAAAGAATTATAACACAAAAAAATTTAATTATTCCTCCAAATTACTTAAAAACTGTATGCTAACTAAATGATTAGGAAGACTCCCAGTTCACTCTGTTGTGTGATTCTATCACTTGACTAAGAAAGGGAATGGAGCCTCCACAGAAAACTTTGATATCAGTGACTGCTCTCACACTTCATGCTTTTACTCACTTTACCTGGCTTTGTTCCCATACCTGACCTGGGTCTTGAATCAGATTTGAAGATCTGAATGATAGAAGCTGATTGTAAAGAATCAACATTAAAATACATAAAAAACAGTTGAGTGCAAGGTGCTGCTTTCAGTAAATTACTGATGAGGGGATGCATATTTAATTGCAATTTCAACTACTTTACTTAAGAGACCCTGGAGTATATGGTCAAGACTAAGGAATATTTGTCAAGAGATGGCAATGCGGCAGCCCTCCTGTGAATGAAAGGATGGAGATTTTAAAGCTTCATGCTGGGACTGAGCAGATTCACAATTGCGAAGCATAATTCTGGGTGGAAGATAACTGATGAGATTTGAGTTTATCAGAATCTCATTGCTATTCCATCATTTTGAGCTTGACCATAAAGAAATAATGACCAGGGCAACTGAAGCACTATACCGTACTGAGAATTAAACAAACATTGCAATATTAAAAAATTATGCAGTTCCTGCATATGTCAATATTTGGCAAAAACAAAACAGAGAATGAAGAGGAAGAAAACAAGTCATTAGGTGCATTTTCTAAGTATTCTGAAACTGAGGTACTTAATCAAACTATTCAGATTTCTTATTCACATCCCTGATAAGAAAGTCAACACCTTTAGGAGCTTCTAAAATAGACAAAAATAATTTTACATATATACTGTCATTTTCTGGATCTGTTTTGTAAATCTCATGACAAATTTTTCTTAGTGTTTCTCTCTAATAATAGTGTTTGTCATAGCCATGAGCACCTAAGTTCTAAATCATGAAACTTAAAATAATTTGGCCCTCTTTGCTGAGTTAACATAGGATTATTACCTCACTTAGATATTCCTTGTACTTTGTTTTGTCACCAGATAAAATTAGAGGATGTTTTCATTGTTGCCAATGTTATATGCAGAGATAAATAGTTCTTTTTCTAAGATATTCTAGGCATTTTCTTCTTGGATAAGACCCCAGAAGTACAGCTCTTTTCAAATATATAAGAAGTCTTTTACTTAAGGTTACTTGACTTGTACAAATATTAATATTTTCTTGAACAGAATGCTGTGAATACTTAATTATACACTTTTTACCCATGTCTTGCTCAAGCTCTGTAGAGGTAGAATGGAATTTATTAATGAGTTAATTTAATTGTGCAGGTTTCGTTTTTACTTGGATGAAGTTGGTATTATTATTATTACTTTTTAATTTGAATGTGAAATAATACATGATAGTTGCTGCTGCATTGTATATAGCAATATATAAAACAATAGTAGAAAAGAACAGTTAAAAATACTTTCCAAATTATCTTTGAAACATATAAATTTACAATATTTATGCAATGGTGAAAAAAACTGATCAACTGATTTCATATATTTTCTGTTCTTTGTCTAATGATCATTAAATCTGTTTTTTTTACTATTTTTAAAAGTAGGCACATAATTGAATATTTAGACTTTATTTATTTATTTATTTGAAAGGCAGAGTTATGACCTTGTCTAAATAAGATCGAAGTAGGAGAACCCAAAAGACTTCCATAGCCTTGGCAACTCACGACTAGAGCCTAGGGAGATTACTGAAGCCATAAACAAGAGTGTCAAATTGTTAAGTCAACAACAGGAGTCACTGTGCACTTACTCCTCATATAGGATCTCTGTCCTTAATGTGTTGTCCAAAATGAATTAATGCTATAACTAGTACTGAAACAATATTTTACACTTTATGTTTTGTGTGGGTGCAAACTGATGAAATCTTTACTTAATATATACTAAATCAATCTTCTGTATATAAAGAGAATTGAAAATGAATCTTGATGTGAATGGAATGGGAGAGGGAGTGGGAATTGGGAGGGGTGCAAGTGGGAGGGAAGTTATGGGGGGGAAGCCATTGTAATCCATAAACTGTACTTTGGAAATTTATATTTACTAAATAAAAGTTTATATCTTTTGTGAAAAAAAAAAAGAAAGGCAGTTATGGAAAGAAGGAGAGAGAGGTAGAGAGGAGAGAGAGAGAATGACATTTTCCATCTGCTGATTCACTCCCCAAATGGCCTCAATGGCTGCTGCTGGGCCAAGCCAAAACCAAGAGCCAGGAGCCAGGAGCCATATTTTTGTGTGAATATATGCCTATATTTATCTAGGTTAAAATTATAGAAGTGTTGTCAATGATAGGTTTTACTGTATTCTCATATTTGGATTTTAAGAAAACTTTCTGTTTTAAGAAAACCTTTCTGTTTTTCATGGTGTTTGTATCATTTTGTATTCTCATGAATGAATGATTCAGGTTATCCGATGCCAGGCACAATGATATGAGTTGCAGACATCCCAGTTGGTGCTTGCCCTGACTGCATTTTAGAGCCACCCTGAACTTGTGCCTGAGAAAAGCATATATCTGAGGTGTAGACAAATAAAAGTTGTTAGGACTTACAAAAACACAATGCAAAAGGAGTAACTCTGATCAGGGAAACCCATCACTTGGAATATATAGTTTGCTGTGACCAAAAGTTATAAGTTATTTCAAATAGATGTACATGACAAGGAAAACAGATGAATAATTGTTGGACCATTCTTTTAAAGGACACTTTTGCGGGTTAAAAAATGGACTAGGAAGTTTTAGAAAGCAATAAAGAAGGCAAAGTGTTGCCATTATTTTTACTACACAAATATTAACGTCATTAATACTATTATTTATTTAGTACAGGGTATACATTTTCTTTTTTTAACTTTTATTTAGTAAATATAAATTTCCAAAGTACAGTTTATGGATTACAATTCCTTTTCCACCCCATAACTTCCCTCCCACCCTCAACCCTCCCATCTTCCGTTCCCTCTCCCATTCCATTTGCATCAAGATTCATTTTTAATTATCTTTATATACAGAAGATCAATTTAGTATACATTTTCATTAAATATATGAGTTTGAATCCTACTTTCTGTATAAATTGATTTCTTCTTAAATTCTATTTTTCTGTTAAGTTTCTCTGACAGAGTATTGGATTATTTCTCTGTATTTTCTTAAAGTTGAGTTTTCTTAACATATGCATTTGGAATTCTATATCAGAAAGTACAGATATCTGTGGCCAATTGGTCTCTGGCACATTATTTTGTTTATTGGATACGGTCGTAGCTCCTAGACTATTACTGATTCTTGTTGGTGCATTGAAGACTTGGATACTTAGTCCTGTCTTCATAATTTGGCTTTGTTTTTAATGTCATCTCACATATCATAGGCAATTTGTTTATTTTTTTCTCAACCTGTGGACAATTTCATTATCTCAGCACTAGATGGCAGCCAATATGGAGGTTTGCCATGATTTGTTGTGGGTGTATTCTTGCATTATCAGCACTAGAGGATATCCTATATCAGATTTTCCCTAACTCTTTATTTCCCGTGGTATTCAGAATGAAATGGGGAAGTTTCTATAAAGGGAAAGCACAGAGTTGCAACCTCTGATAAGTAGGATGCATCACCCACAGTCACTGGCCTGTGGTTAAGCACCACAAAATTCTGCTTGGCTCAGCATAGGGGGTCAGCTCTATGAGGTTCCAATGGAATGACTTGGCCCCCAGCTCTCTTTACTTTCCCCAACAAATAATTACTCTCTCCATGGTCTGCCACCAGAGGCTGGATAGGTATATTGTAGCAGTCATGTGATCACCAGTGCCACAACAACCAGAGCTCACAATTTGCCAAATCTGTATAGTGTAGGGGTAGAGCCTAAACCTATGCCATTGTGGGCTGCCTGCTTTTGAGGAAGACTTGGGGACTGAGATGACTCACTGCAACCAGTCACAGGTGATACTGGCTTGGATATAAGTTCTGTTGACCAGGGCTGTGCATCACCACCTGGCTTTAGAGTGGGTCCAGAGGTTCCATATTCTGGCAGCTAGTGTGGGGTTTTACCAGTCCCACAACGAATTACAAGACACAGTCCTGTGCTCAGTTTCCTGCTCTATTCCATAGCAGCTGGAGTCTTGCTCCCTGCTTTCTTCCCAAGGTTGAGGAGGTGGGATGAAGGCAATCCCTCAGTTACTCTGGTTGACAGTAAACTGGGTTACACCTGGTCTCACAGGTACAAAGAACTGTACAAGTCTTAACCATAGTGCGTGGTGATAAAGAACAAAACATGACTACATCCCAAGGTACAAGTGTGCCTAATGGTGGAAAAGTTGTGAAGTTACCATGTATAGGCAATGCCTTGGGAAAAGAGTCTTCTGGTTCAATTTGGTGCTAGATCTCACCACTGTGGGACTGGCACTGAGCTCCGAGATGAAGCCTTTGCGCACGTTCTTGCCCCATTCCCCAGTGGCCGGGTTTTTCTCATTATCTGCCTATTTTTGCAATGGATTGTGGGAGCAATTCTTTGGCAATCCAAGCTGTTGCTAAGCAAGGTCATAACTATTTCATAGTCACCAGACTCTACGAGTCTCAGAGGTGCATGCCAAGCCTGCAGGTGACTGATGTGGTCCAGGCCAAAGCACAAGTCTCTCCCACTACAGGTTTCTGGTCCATGCCAAAGCAGATACAGAGGCACCATCTGCAAATGCTGTCTTAAAGATAGGGACCTTTGGGCTGTATCAGGAACAGAGAAATCCTTTATCGGGTCCAATGCAAAATTCTATGCTCACTTTCCTGCCTTACTTCTTAGCAACTGGAGTCTTTTTGTTGTCTGCCAAAGTTGGCAGAGTTGGTGTAGGTTATGTTGGGAAGGGTCCAGAAGCTCCATCTGCAGGAATGCCTGATGGTTGAGGCCACAAGGCCCTATCTGACACTGTTTCACTGTTGCAGGCCAAGTACTGGGTCTCACATCTGCAGTCTGAACTTAATTCCATCTCCCTCTTGAAGTGGGTGGCATCTTTCTCCACACAGTACTAATTGGGGTTGGAAAACTTTCTTTCCTGCCATTTGTAATGTATCTTTTATTATCCTTACTATACTAAAGGCAGGGACTGTGGTCTCTTTCCTGGTTCCTCAGATATTTTGAAGGGGATTTGGTAGGAGAATAGCTGTCCAAAAAGAAGTCTGTGGGAGACAGTGCTTCAGCATCTTGGTCCATTTCTGCATAGTGTCCCGAGAAACAAAGTTGAATATGGATTTTTAATTTATCTGATTAAATATACCTTTAAAGTCACATGTTTTTCTCTATGTGCTGTTTCATCTACACCCCATGTATTTTAGAATATTATTTAAAATTTTATTAAGTTCAAAACGTTAAAAAATTCACATTTGGATTTTCACCATCATTCAATAGATTTTCTCAAAATGCAGCATTTAGTATTCAAGCAGTTTTGAATTCAAACATACTTGTGTCTGATGTTCATATTAACTTTGTTGTAATCAGAGAATATACTTCAAATATTTTCATTTTTGAAATATGTATCATATTTTAGCATATTTTCAGTTTCACCATGCTTTTTGATACCTTGAAAATAATAAATTATTTCATAGTCAGGTGTAGTATTTTTATAATGTGTTTTTGTTACATTATAAATAATGACATGTTTACTTTCAAATGATATTACAAAGAACCTTATTTCATGAAAAAAATATATGCTTGGTTTAGCTACATGAATTTGAAGCTGAAAAATACCGCAGATCCAAAGGTTGACTTTTTAAGTGTGAAGCTTAAATTGATTCAATTTCTTTTTTAAAGGAATTTGTTATTACATTGGATTCTCAGTGCCACAACAAATGCATGATAATCACAACATGATTCTCATCAATTCTTATGTTAATGTGATATTAATACAAAGTGAATAGATTCCATGTAATTCCTTTATACAATTCTGAGTACATGATTTCCTTTCTTCATCCCTCTCTCCCCGTATCCTTTATTACTTTATTCTTTGTTTCTTTTTTAATTTTTAGATAACATATTTTCAATTTATGCTATATTAAAGGCATAATGCTCCACAAAAGAGCTCTGTGGTGCAGTGGATTGAGCTGGCATCTGCTGCTGGCATCCCATATGAGCACCAAATCATAGGTGAAAAACAATGATGGCGGGGCCAGCACTGTGGCTCAGTGGGTTAAAGCCAGGGCCTATCAAAGAAGGATGTACTTTTCTCTGAAGGGAGGAGAGAACTTCCACTTTGCTTATGGCCCTGTCCAAATACTGATGGAGTCTGTGGTCACAAAAGGATTCCATAGCCTTGGCAGCTCATGGCAAGAGCCTCAGGTGATCACTGACCTCATAAATAAATGCTGTTAAATTAACAACAGGAGTCACTGTGCGCTTTCTCCCCATGTAGAACCTCTGTCCTTAGTGAATTGTACTATGAGAATTAATTGCAAAAGTTGTTCTCAAACTGTACTTTGTATGTTGTATGTGTGTATGGGTGCAAACTGTTGAAATCTGTACTTGGCATAGAGTTGGTTCTCGGTATATAAAGCTAAACTAAAAATGAACCATAATAAAGAAGGGGATGAGAGCGGGAGCAGGAGGTGGGATGGGAGTTCGGGTGGGAGGGCAGGTATGGGGGAAAGAACCACTATAATCCTAAAGTTGTACCTATGAAAAAATACACTCATTAAATAAAAGCTTTAAAAAAAAAGCCAAGGCCTGCAGCACCAGCATCCCATATGCCATACATATGGATGCCAGTTCGAGTCCCTGGTGTTCCACTTCCAATCCAGATCCCTGCTAATATTCCCCGGGGAAAGCAGCAGAGCATGGTCCAAGTCATTGGGCCCCTGCACTCATATGGCAGGCCAGGATGAAACACCAGCTCCTGGTTTCAGCCTGGTCCAAACCTATCCATTGCAGTCTTTTGGGAGTGGACCCATGTCTTTGTCATTCTCTCTCTGTCTCTTTCTATATAACTCTGACCTTCAAGTGAATAAGTAAATTTTTAAAAAGCAGAAGTAAGCCGGCACCACAGCTATATAGATGGATCTTGTATTTTAATCATTCAGTCAGTCTATATCTTTTGATTGGATAATTAATCCATTTACAATCATGATTATTAATAATAAGTAATGATTTGGTCCTGTAATTTTTTTCATAAATATTCCTACTGTTTGAATTTCATTTGTTCTTTTAGTAGAAGATTGTCTGCTTTCACATTCTTTCATGGTGCTGATATCTTTCTCTGTTTCTATATGTTGTACGTCCTTAAGTATCATTTGTAAGACTGGCCAGGTGGTGAAAAATTCTTTCCATTTTTCCTTGTCCTGGAATGTCTTTATTTCACCTTCATTTCTGAGTGAGAGTTTTTCTGGGTAAAGTGTTCTAGGTTAGCATTTTTTGTTTTCTTTTAAGACTTGAATTGTATCTCTTCATTCCCTCCTGGCCTGTAGGATTTCTGTTGAGGAATCTGCTGTTGAGCTAATGGGAAATACTTCAAAGGCTGAAAATTTGACTGCAATTTTTCATGTTGAGGATTTTCCCAAGAATGTCTATTTGTTGTATTTGATGTTCATATCTTGCTCCAAATTGGTGAAATTTTCTGTGATTATTTCACTAAGTTTTATAAACCATTAATTTTTCTTTCATGAACTCCTGAGACTCATACATTTGTTCGTTAATGGCATCCTATAGATTCCAAAAACTGTTTTCAGTCTTTCTATTTTTTTAATCTTACTGAGTTATTTCAGAAGACTGTTTCTAGATTAGAAATGCTATTGTCTGCTTCACCAAGACTATTGTTAAGGCTTTTCACTGTGCTTTCTTATTTGACTTATTAACTACTTCGCTTCTAATATTTCTGTCTGATTTTTCCTCAACATGTGTATCTCTTTGCAGAATTTCTCAACCTTGCCATGTACAGATTGGCTTATTGCATGCAACTGTTTCCCTGTGTTCTTGAGTATCCTTACAATCATTATTTTGAATTCTTCTTCAGGTATTTCATCAATCTCCCCTTCTTCACATTCTAATATTAAAGTATTATTATTTTCTGTTTGGAGAAGACATGTTGCCTTCCTCATTCCAGTTTTTTGTGTTCCCTCATTGATTTTTATGCATCTGGGAATCACTTGTTATCTCCCCCTTTTTTATTGAAAGTTTTATTCTTGGAAATGTGACTCCCTGGGTTAGTAGAGTGCCTGAGACTTGCACTGGATTTACAGGGTTGTGTTCTGGGTGGGGACAGGGAGGTCTGACCACCGTGAGTGAGAGTACAGAGCGACACCAGCGTTGGGCATGGTATAGTACACCTGGCTACAGTCAGTAGGGAGAAGGGATATTAGAACTGGCTAGCATGCTCACATTTCCATTCATTCTCCAGCAAATTCGTGGCCTAGAGTGATCTCATGGTGCCTGCAAACCCCATCCACCCAGGCATGCACACTATAAGGAACATTGGTCCATTTCATAGTGTGTTCCCTGAGCCCGCCACAAGATTTGCCCCCAGTGCACTGGAAACTCTGTTCCTGTAGCCAGACTGTATCAGTGCACTGGAACACAGAGACAACCCATGTGCTTCTGAGTTCTATGGCCTATGCTCCAAATTCTCCCAGTCAGAGCGTTTAGGAGATCCACTCTATTTCCTGGGAGCTGCCCCTTCCTTAGTGCAAGCTGCCTGCTGTTCCCAGAGTCAGCAGAGAAATCAGCTGCCCCTGAATCTCAGCAAATTGGGACTGGCAATTTGGTGAGGGAAGGCGAGAGAAGAATTGTGTTTGCCTTTCATGGAGTAAAGTAGAAGCTCAGCTACCTCCCCCACCCCAGTTCCCCAGGCTGGACTCAAAACCAGTGAGGATCTTGGAACTCTCCCTCACTCAGAGCCACCAGTGGCATGGGCTACAGCAACCTCGTCTTACCATAGCTGGGAAATGACATTTCCCAGCCAGGTGCCAGTTGTGAATATATTGGAGTCACTGGCAGCAGCATATGATCAGTGGCTGTGTGTCTGTCCTGTCTACTCACTGCTCCATGGAGTCTCTGTTCTGTTCTGTCCATTCTGGACTGAAAATTTCTCCAAATGAATCCCCTGGGAACATGGTCCTTCCTTTGTTTTTAGGTTTCTGTCAGTGGTTGAAGTCAGTGTGACTTCTTATTCAGCCATCTTGATTTCATTTCTTACAATGAAATCCTCCCTCTTTATCTTAAAGTTTTCTAAGAACTTAATATAAATCATTACATCATTTACCAAGGCTATGTTAGAGCTGAGAAAATGAGATTATAGGTTGAACTCTTTTAGAAAAGGCTATTTTTGAGGATAGATCCAAATAAGTCATTCATTTCTCAAAAACGAGGGGGAAATTTACAAAAAAATCTAAAAAAATAGAAACTGACCTTCTGTCCTTCCATCAATATTGATAGCTCACAAATCTAGCTGATGGGGTACAGAATTGAAATGATGATAATACATATTTATCTTTATTATGCAGTTGCAAAAACAAGTGGAATTAAATACATCAAAACCTCATTTCAGGAGTAGGACCTTGCTCTCTTCTATTTGATCGTTGACTAAATTCTGAAAGCATATTCGTGGTGAATTTAGAGCTTTCCATTATCTCCCATTAAATATTCTGCATGTTAAAGGCAATTCAATCTCATGTGATCACTTTCTCTGGAGAATTCCCAACGTGTCAACTTTTCATGCCATTATTTTCTAGTCTTTCTTTTCTTTTCCCTAACTTATTTTCTCTCCTGCCACACTAGCCTCTCATATATCTGACCCTTTCTTCTTTGGTACTCAGTGAAATGGAGCATGTTTATGCTTCCCTGTGGAATGTTCTTCCCTGCCCCACAGTCAACTATAATCTATTGCTACATTATATGAATTCCATTATTTTTCCACTGTGTTAACTTTGAGTGCCTTAAGCTGAGTTTTTGTACCATGGGACCAAATGAGCTAGAGTTTGTGAAAGTGAACTTATCATCAAAGCTATATTATCTATAATTCAATACATTGGTTATTCATTCAGGTGGCTGTGAGATTTCCCAGGGAGTTTCACAAGTTATGGCATTTTAATGAAACCCATCACATCTAATATTCAATGGAGAATAAACTACATGCTATTTGAAACAATCAGTGATGACAAACACTGGAAGAATGAGACACTCTAAAATGAATAAAAATTAAATGAACTTTTTTCCTCTTTGCTTCATTCTGATCTCTTTGGACTCTATTGTATTTACCTGAATTTAAACAAGGCTTCATGTTCTCATAATTGATGATATTTTGCACCTATTTTGGCAGAGTCCATTTGTAGGTCTTATAATTAAATTTAAGGTAAGACAAATAATGGTTAACTAAAATCCTGGTGTTAGCCATAAAATCAAGATCCAAAACTGTACTTATTTATGAAAAAAATCAAACCAAGAAAATGGAACTCATAGAAAGCTATAGGAAAGTCTCATTGTTTTCTTCTCAGTGGTACCTCTTTTCCTGGCTTGTAACCATATATCCCAAATACAATGTATCATAGAGCTTTACAGATTATCATGATTAATTTCAAAGTTCCATTCTTTGGGGTTTACTGATGAAGTATATTGACTCTACAATGTCAGTAATAAAATCAAGACTCAGTCATCACTACTGCCATTTTGTATTTCTCTGTATGTGTAAGTTAATGATGATTACTTGAAGTATAGAGCAGAAATTTAATCTTCCCTTAAAATTAAAGTATATATGACTAAAAAACTCATACAGATAACTTGTCATGATCAAGCTAGAACATGCATAAAGAGAGTTTAGTTCTATTGTACAATCCTATTTAACTTAAAGTCAAAGTCTTTACTAAGTTAGCTTAAAATCTGTCAGGAAAGTATCCTATCAATATCGTAGTCAAAGTATTCTGAATCCTTAAAAAAAAACCCTATCTCCTTCCAGTTTCTTTTCCCAGTTACCTCTTCCTTTACTGCTTTCCTTTCTGTTTTTTACTTCTCCTCCACTCTAATTAGATTAGGCTATCAGAATTAGCAGTAAGTTGCTTTTTGTGGTAAGAGATAAAAATTGTAGGCAGAATAAATTAATTCCCTTCATGGAAGAGTTTTTGCAGACGATCTATTATACGCATATGATGTCAGAACAGAATATGGAGGAGCATAAGAATGAGTAAGATGAAGTTGATTCAACTTTGGTATGATTTAGTTAGGTGAAAATATTTAATGCTATGTAATTTTTTTCTCATTTTTCAAAGCAGAGATAATCCCTGCTTCACTGGGCAGAAAGAAATGTCAGAAAAGATATTCCATGCAAAAATTGTAAAATGTTTTTGTTATTGTCTTAGTCCATCTGTGCTACTATAACAGAATATTTGAGGCTGGATAATTTTTAGGAACAGACATTTATTTTCTTATGGTTCTGGAGGGTAGAAAGTACAAGGCCAAGGTGCCAAGAGTTCAGTTGTCTGGTGTTGGCAGTATCTTCAGGAAGGGAGGAATGCTGTGTCCTCACACAGCAGAACAGCAGAAGGTCAAGCTGGTATCAGTGTGTATGAATTCTCTCCAAAGGACTTTAGTCCCATTCATGAGGTAGCAGCTCTCAAGGCCCCATCATCTGTAAAAGCACCACTTCTTTATATGATCAAATTAGCAACACCTCACTTTGGGGGATCACATTCAAATCATAGCAATTATCATTACTGATAACTTGTCACAAAAATATTAAAAGCACCAACGGAAAGAAAGGAAATAATTGAAAGTTAGCTTATTAATTTGTGAATAAGTGATATAATAAAAATATTGCAAATTAATGATCACTAGTACAATGCTGCTGACAAAGTGTGTGGATATATGAGTATATATTATTTAATATATGTGTATAGGAACATATATGTATGTATATATTTAAACAATATTCAAGTATGATAATAAGTGATATAAAATTATATTTCCAACTTAAAAATTTTGGAGTGTAACCTTGTGCCTTGAGTCTTGTTTTCTCTGGTAGGGTACCCAATTTTGGTAGATGCACAAACATGACTAAAAATAATTTGCAACAAATTTTCTGGAGAAATAGGGCAGGCTGTTCTCACCTGAAAGAAAGGTGAGTTGCATTGCCTTGTGAGTAGGCATGTGTTGAAGCATCATTTCCACAGCTCTGTCACATATTAGTTGTTTGAAATTGACAAGTTATTTAAGTTTTGAGAACCCCAATTTCTGCACCTGTAGATTACTGATTAAAAATAACAATTTTATTAAGATTGTTATATAGGCTAAATGAGTCAATAAGCATATAGCACTTAGAATAATCCTTATGAATCAGTAAATGCTCAGTATGTGTTAATTATTGCCACTTTCATGATTTTCAGCCTGTCTTCAACAGTAAATTTTATTTTATCATCTTGCCTCTTCCTTGTACAGTGCTCTTATTTTTCATTTGTCTTTCTCTTTCCATGTCTTCCATCACTGAAAGCAGATGATATCTTGATCATACTTGTTGAAAAATGTGTCTCCACTACTCCACCAGGCTAGGGTGAAATGAACTATTTAATAGGAATGATGGAATTGAATGTATATAAGCTAATGTCAGGGCGTCTCATTGATAGTGTCAGATGTATGTTTATAGAATCCTTCCATTTGAAATGTCTTCCTAGTCTGAATTAACAACAGTATGTGGTGGTCATAATCCTGTACCTCATAAATAGTTTGGCATGTGTTGTAGGATTGCCTAGATATTCCAGACAAATATAATTTGTGGCATGCACAGTTACTCTTTCTGTAACAATACCAATATATAACTTCCGGACACTTCCAATACCCTCTTCCTTTTCACTTATTCTTCTCAAAGCATGAATTACTTTGTAGCTTATTACATATTTCACTTACTGATTTAAAACTTAAACTTTTTTCTTTTTCCATTACAATGTATTTTCTATGCAAATGATGACTTTTGAGTGTTATCTCCACTAATGTATTCCCAGAATCTAGCAAAGTGTCCAGGGCATAACAGATATCTCAGATTATACATGTCTCAAAGAAATTAATGAAAAAAAGTTTATTTTTCACAATATCCACATGTTGCTTTATGGCATATTGGAGTCTAAATTATTGATTCACTTAATTAATACTGAACGTTTCCTATTGTGTGTCTTACTAATACCTCAAGCTCAATATGCCCCAAAATGAACTCTATGTTTTCCCTCTGAAATTTACACCAGGAGTCTGCAATGTGGTATACATGGTAAAGTTGTTGCATATGGTTTTGGCATCCTGTAGGGTGTTGGTTCATGTCTCAGCTGCTCTACCTCCAATCCAGCTCCTTGCAAATGGCCTGAAAAAAAGCAGCAGAAGATGGCCAAGTGTTTGGGCCCCTACCATCCAAATGGGAGACCAAGTTGAAGCTCCTGGCTCCTGATTTTGTCAAGGCTCAGTGTGGGCCATTATGTCCATCTGGGGAATGAACTAGTGGATGAAAGATTTGTGTCTTTCCCACCCCCCACCTCCATCTTGTAATTGTCACTTACAAAATAGGTAAATAGATCTTCAGAAAAAAAAAGAAACTTAACTTCACTCGCATTTTACAAGTCTGTGTTAATCTGAAGCTATTCTTCCAGTTGCTTAGATGAAAACTCTAGAGCCATTGTTGACTCCTTTCTTCTCAATTATATTTCTCACCCAAAATCAAATGCTTCCAATTCTTCTTTCAAAATATTTCCAGAATTTAAATATCACCTGCTTTGCTACCATACTAGTGTTTGGCTTCCTCTCTTGTCTGTATAATTGTAAACCACTCCAACTGGATTCCCTGATTTCACCCTTGTCCCTGGATGCAATAAGGTGTGAGATCAATCTATTTTAAGCAGAACAAAATGTTAACAAGGATTTACAACATCTACCTCATTTTATCTGCTACTACTGCACTCATCACTCATGCCACTCTCAGCTATATTGGACTCTTAAGATCTTACCAAGCATATTTCCGCTGCAGGGATGTTGTCTTTCCACTGGCATGGAAGGCTCTTTTTCAGATTGGATGGAGAAAGCATATATTCAATGACTTTTAGGCAATATATCCTATTTGAAAAGTTGAACAGAAATTCTCTTTATTTATTTTTATAGCCTTGCAAGAATAACTTATTTAAATGTTAGTTAGCCAAGATATTGAGGTCCTAAAATTGCACTACACAAACTGTAAATGATAATACAGAAAATGGTTCAAATTGTCAAACATGTCATTTATAATATATATATATATATATATATATATATATATATATATATATATTGACTTGGCATTATTCCTGGAGCTGTGTTTCTTACATCTGACATGGCTTCATTTTGCCAGTTCTTAAATGTACACACTAATCCCTCTGCTTTGTTTTCCTATTATATCTAATCAACTTTTGGCCACTAGCTGCCAAAAATTAGAACTTAATGACTATTACCTGTAGTTATTTGCCAAAGAAAATCAGTATCTATAGAATATGATGTTTTACTACTTTTCAAATAGACAGACTTAAGATCACAATGTCTGTGAGAGCTTTATGATGGCAGTGCAGTGTATTTTTGAGGATGGCATTTAAGAATACATTGCATTTGAAAGAGTAACTATGCAAGCCACAAATTATATTTACTAGCTGTGCAACACATGCAAGTTTTAAAATTTCTGTCATTTCTCAATCTATAAGATGGTGATAATATTTACTTCCCCATAGAGCCTTTATAAAGATTAGGTGTAATTTAAAAAACATAATGATCTAACTAGGGTGCAGGCTTATATAATAGCATACTAAGGATATGATATTTGCTGTTTGTTACTGCCTTCTTCTTTTTCTTGAAAGGGAGACACATCTTAGATGTCTATGCTCTCTGATGAAATCTGTGGTGGCTCTCCACAAATAATTGCATTTAAGCACATACAAATAAGAGTTTGAATCAATTTCTTCAGATTTGCAGAGGCCATTGAAGCCCATCCATGGATCACTAGGTTGTTCAGTTGTATCTGATTATAAATTCTTGCTTCAAGTGGTAATTTATAATCAAATATATGAAAATATACTATATATATATGTATAGTCTAAACATATTAATTAAAAGACTGAGATTATCATACTGAATTTTAGAAAAACAAAATCCAACTACATGCTATTTAAAGGAAACTCATTTTAAAACTCAAAACATTGATTGGTTAAAATGAAAAGGATGTGAAAAATTAGGCCATCTATATGTAAAAGGCCTAAGTCAGTAATCTAAGTTTACTCAAATCTGTACATTCCCAACAGAAGCATGTTTTCATGATTGGCCATTGATTGACTCCTGGGAACCAAGCTCTTGGTGTATTTTATTTGATAACGGCAATTTAGTAAGTCTGAGGCCGTTTATCGTACTGTGATGATTTGACCTGACCATTTATGCTAACTATGTGATTTATGATGAACATCTGTTTTTTTTTCTCTGAGGATCTAGATCTTAAAAAGCCACATTGTGGGACTGGTGTTGTTGCATAGTGTAGTAAACCATCACCTGTGATGCCAGCATCCTATTATATGTGCACCAGTTGGAGACCCGGCTGCTCCACTTCTGACCAAGCTCCCTGTTAATGTGCCTGGGAAAGTACTGAAAGATGGCCTAAGTTCCTTGGTTCCTGCACCCATGTCAGAGATCTGGAAAGCTCTGGGCTCCTGACTTCAGCCTGACCCACCCCTGTCCATTGTGGCTAGCTGGGGTGTGAACCAGCAGATGGAATATCTGTCTCTCTGTCTCTCTCTGTCTCTCTCTCTCCTTCTCTCTCTCTTTCTCTCTCTCTTTCTCTCTATAACTCTGCTTTTCACACAATAAAAAAAAGATAAATCATTTTAAAACAGAAACCAAGTAATGTAAATGCTGCATGCCCATAAGACAGATCCTTGATAAAACACTGGCCAACAATGTTTGGATAAATTTCCCTTTTTGCACATGTTGTCATACATGATTGTGGAGGAATTAAGTGTATTAAGTGCAAATCTATTGGTAAGGGACCCTGAGAAGCTTGGATCTTGTTTCTTCTGACCTTCATCTTATCTGTCCTTTCACATCACTGACTTTATGTACATACTTGCACTGTAATAAACAACAACCATGAGTATAAGAGCTTCTGAGCTTTGTGCATACATCTGGTGAGCTACTGAGCCTAAGGGGAGTCTTGTGGACTCATAATACACAGTGCAAGCATTATACAAAATAAAAATGGATTAAACATAGTGGACTCCATAACAATGAATATTATTTGGATTAAAAGGATCTTTACATAATGAAAAAGGGAAAATTACCTAATACATGACTATTTTAGATATGTTCAGACCTAACATCTGAGTTTCAAATTAACTGAAGTAAAAGACGTAGAAACAAAATAAAAATAGACAAAACTATCATTATAGAGATTTTCATACTATTCTTCTAGTTAAAGGATTTAAAGATAATAAACCAAAATCTACTTTATTTCCATGTGGTATTATGAAGATTGGAATTTAAAGCTAAAAACAAATCTAAAAAGCTGCAGCAACTTATATTTAATATTATAAACACTGAACAAAGAAATAAGACCTAAATGAACCAAGATTATATTGTGTTCCTGAGTAAAAGACTCAACACTGTAAAAATATCCATTCATGTCAATTCTATCTACACAATCAATACAATCACTGTGGAAATTAATATAAAATAAGTGGCAGAAAAGAACAGAGAAGAACAATTTGAAATACACTTTGGACTATTGATAGCTTACTATAAAACTAATATTTAAGACACTATGAAAGTTGTGAAAGCATAGACGTATAGATTAGTGAAATAGAACAGAAGGGTTATAAGTACACTCACACAAATATAGTCAATATTTGATAAATATTAGTTGAAATAACCAATCAAGAAATGATAGTA
Source organism: Lepus europaeus (assembly GCF_033115175.1). Lineage (NCBI taxonomy): Eukaryota > Metazoa > Chordata > Mammalia > Lagomorpha > Leporidae > Lepus > Lepus europaeus. The sequence continues at coordinate 113,114,181 of NC_084829.1, forward strand.
TATTTAGCAAAAGTTACTAGACATATGTATATCCAAAAGTTACAAAAAATAAAATTCAAATGAACAAATCTAAAGATAAAACATAAATATATGAAAATTTAGAAGGAATTTAGGTACAAGTCTCTATGGTAGCATAAGGTAAATTATTTTAAAATGCTGGGGCAATCATTTGGTGCAGTGGTTAAGACGCTGGTTGGCATACCTCCTCACATGTGAGAATGTCTGGTTTGAATCCTGGCTCCAGTTCCAATTCCAGCTTCCTGTTAATGTGTGCACTGAGAGGCGGCAGTGATGACTCAAGTATTTGGGTCCCTGCCGAGGACTGGTGACACTTGGATTGAGTTCCAGGTTCTTGGTTTTGCCTCTCTTCACCCTGAGCTGTTGGGAATATTTTAGAGGTAAACAAGAGAATGATTATACACATATACACACACAGATACACACACATAATATTAGTCAACTATAAAAAAGAAAGCAATTCTACTATTTGCTTCAAAATGGATGGCACATAACATAATGTTAAGTGAAATAAGCTGGACCAGAAAGACAAATACTGCAGGTTTTCCCTTATATATGGAAGCTAAAATTAAAAAAAAGAAAAAGTCCAAAAACAAAAGAAAAAAACAAAAAAAGAAGTATATGTATGTATCAGTATTGCTGCTAATATAATTTTATCAAACTTTGTTTTATATCTTTATCAAAGCAATTGTTATACTACTACGATTTTAGTGATCTGTGATTATTTTAAAATTTACTATATATGAGTGAAATAATCATCTTTCCATTATATTATTGTTTCTAGACTATATATATATATAGATATATATGACTTTTTTCTTGTTGATCTCTTTATTAAGTAGAAATTAGGCCCTTGGCTGTAATGTTAATTGAAAATATGTTAGGGGCATGCACTGTGGCATAGTTGGCTAAGCCTCTGTCTGTGGCACCAGCATCCCATATGACCGGTGGTTCACGTCCTGACAGCTCCTTTGCCAATCCAACTCTCTGCTATGGCTTGGGAAAGCAGTAGGAGATGGCCCATGTGCTTGTGCCCTTGCATCCACATGGGAGCCCCAGAAGAAGCTCCTGGCTCTTGGCTCCTGGCTTCAGATCAGCCCAGCTCTGGCCATTGCAGCCATCTGGGCAGTAAACCAGCTGATGGGAGACCTTTCTGTCTGTGTCTCCTTCTCTCTGTAACTCTGCCTCTCAAATAAATAAATATAATCTTTAAAAATATGTTATATCCCCTTCTCTGTCTCTCACTTTCCACTCTGCCTGTCAAAAAATATGTTATATCAAAAGCTAAAAAAGATAGAAAGAAAGGAATGAAGAAAGAAAAGAGAAAGGGAGAGAGAGGGAGGGAGAGGGAGAGCTGAAGGGAATACCATTACAGTTTTAGGATTGTATTTATGAACTGCATTGGCTGAAACAATTATCTTTGTATTAATACAACATTATCATGAAAAAACAAATTATCAGGAACAATTATCACAATGTGGGTAAGATACAGTCACATGTATGATATGATGAAGTTAAGCAATATTTTTGATATACCAAATGATATGATACCTACATAATTTTTATAATCTATGTATTAACCTCCACAAATAGGGGAAAAATGGGAGCCTAGGTACCTTTCTCATACGCTTATTTCACTTGCTTTGGACATATTCTCAGGAACAAAATAGTTGGGTCAAATGCTAGGTATATTTTCAGTTTTCTGAGGAATCTCCACACTGTTTTCCATAATGCTTGTACCAATTTTCATTCCCACTAACAATGTATTTGGGTTCCATTTCTCCACATCCTCATTAGAATCTTTTTTTTTAATTTTGGAGTGATAACCATTTTAGCTATAAGTATTACCTCATTATACTTTTATTGGCATTTACCTGATGGCTAATGATCTTGACTATTTTTTAATGTGTCTGTTGACCATTTGTATTCTTCTTTTGAAAACTATGTCCCACTTATAGTTCCAGTTTTTAAAAATGACCAGTGAGACTTTTAACAAAACAATTTTGCTATGGGAAAGCCAATAATAGGAGAAAAAAAGTTTAATCACCAACTTGGGGTAATTTTCAAATGAAATTTCCAATAAAGATCACATTAAGAATGCATAAAATGGACAACACAACTAAAGGAGTGTGGAAAAACTCAATAGACAAGTAGCCAAAGAAGATATTTGAATGGTCAATACACACTTGAAAAGATGCTCAAAACTGCCTTAAGTTAAATGTAAATTAAAAGCACAACAAGCTACTACTACATACCTATTAAAATGACAGAACCAAAGCAACTTATCAAACAAAACAAAACTCTGATATTACCAAAAGCTGGCAAGGATGCCAACCAACTGAAATACATTCATTGGCAGTATGAATATGAAATTATAGTTATTTAGAAAGACAAAGAAATTTATGAAGTTAAACAAAGCTCACCATATATTTCAGAAACCCTAATCTTTGATATTAATCCAAATAAATAAAAACTTATCCTCTTACAAATGTTTAAACATCAATGTTTGTAAAAGCATTATTCAGTATCACCTAAAACTGGAACTAAGATGTCCTTTGAGGTATTTTAATAATTAACTTTTTAAAACTTCAGTTTAATTTAAATTAATGCTTAAACATTTATTTATTGACTTGAAAGGCAGAGCTACAAAAGACAGACAGACAAAGAAAGAGAGATCTTCCACCTGTTGCTTCACTCCCCAGATGGCCCCAATGGCCAGGGCAGTGTCAGCCAAATTCCAGGAGCCAGAAGCTTCTTCCAGGTCTCCCACATGGGTTTCAAGGTCTGAAAAACTTGGGCCATCTCCTATTGCTTTTTCCAGGCCATTAGCAGGCAGCTGTATCAGAAGTGGAGCAGTCAGGTCATGAACTGGCACTCCTTTGAATGCTGACATCTCAGGCAGGGGTTTTAATCTCTATACCACAACTCCGGCCCCATGAGTAATTAACTTTGAAACACTCACAGGATATAACAATTACATCATCAATAAAAAAGAATTTGCAACCAACCCATGCAACAATATGGATGCATTTTAAATATATTTTGCTAAGTAGAAGAAATCAAAACTAATAGTTATACTATATGATTCCATTTTATGACATTTTGGAAAAGGCAGAATTTTAAGGGTGACAGACACCAGTGCTTTTCAATAATTGGATCACTACACAGCTTTAGTACAAAAGGGCAGCACAAAGAAATTTTGCCTATAATAAAATGTGGCATTTTTTGTTGTTGTTGTTGAACATAGATTATTGTTTGTCAAGTCCCACAGACCTGGATATCCATGAGAAATTTCAAGTTTTAGTGTTTGCAAATTTTTTAAAAAATCAACCAAGATACTGAGAGAACTAAAGACAGAATTTAGATTGTGACCATGAGTCTAACTGGGTTATAAATAAATGACATTAACATACTAAAGTAAATGGAAAAAAAAAACAAATCTAATAACTTAGAAAAACATCATTTTCACTGCATATTATAAGGATAATGAGAAAATGAATGCATATACTTGTGTAAATAAAATAAATGTGGGGGTTTTCAAAAAGTTTGTTGAGAATTAATGTTATGAGAAAACTAAGCATTGACCATTGCTACTGTATATCACTGTTTGTAGAATTTCTGGCTCAAGTCCCAAGTCCCAGCTGCTTCACTTCTTGCTAATGTAACTGGGATGGCAGGTTCAGATGTTCCAAGAGTTTGAGTCCTGCTACCCATGTCAAAAACCAGGGTGGAGTTCCTGGCTGCTGGCTTCAGCCAAGCCAGCCTCAGCTGTTACAACAATTTAGGAGTGAGGCTGTGAATAGAAGACTAGTGTCTCTCTCTCCTTCTCTCTCTCTCTCTCTCTTTCTCTCTCCCTCTCTCTCTCTTCTCTCTCTACCTCTAAAATAAAAATAGATATATGTATTTTAAGAAATTAAAAATTAAAAATCTTAGATCTGTTTTGAGAAGATTTTATGTCGTCAAGATTTTCTGAGATGTTCAAGAAGTAAACTTTCATTTTCTTTTTAATATTTATCTTTTTTGATTAGCTTAATAACCCTCAGAAATGCCTGTTGGAGAAATCACATAAGTCAATTATCTTCATGGTCTTTCATTTGTTCTGTTTTAAATGTGTTTTGTTATCATATATTTTTCTAATGTTATACTTGGAGTGTAGAACATTTGCCCAATACCTTCTAATAAAACTGATGTGGGAGAAGTGGGGTTTAATTTTTATTAATCCAGGTCCTTGCCTTTTACTTAAAAAAAAAAAAAACATTATAAGCACAGGCACACATATGGTGCAGAGAGTTGATATAGGTAGGGAGATAAAATTAAATCAATTAGACTCATGAGCTGGAAGACCACGCCTTCTAACCTCACCTGTACGCCCACCTGACAATCAGACTATGTAACTACTCCCCTATTGAAAATGGGTAAAATGCCTTGCTCTCTGCTTTCCTACTCACACTGTGCTACCTGTGGCTGAACCTAACTGCATGCTTTGCTCCACATGGCTCTCGGCCTGCTCTCTGCTGCTATGGATCCAATTTATGCTTCTAGACTCCTTTCTCCCCTAAATAAAGCCCTCACTTTCCTGTATGTTTTCTCACTGAATAAATGCTAAAAACCTTACCATGTCATCTGTTTTATTCAAGCTGATATTCAGAATTCTTATCTGAATAGACAGCAAGGACTCTCAATATTAATATTAAAATTATTAATGAAACTAGTCAATATTAGAGTGATAAAGTTTATTTAGAAGGTAAAAAAACAAACATACACTCATATGTGGGCATAGTTAGATTGGACGAGGGAGGGAGATGCAGGAAGAGAAAAAGAGATAGATGGTACTCTCAGCATCTCTCATCCTTGTCTCCTATGGAAGAGAGTGAGCACCTTCTAGCACCTCCTTTTATGAGGTAATGTGGTCACCTAGAAAGTTTATAACACCTCCACAAAATTCCACATGGAGATTAACATACATATTTACATAGTGATCCTTCCTCAGTTCCCGGATCAAAATAAGGCATCCTGGGAAAATGTGTGCTCTGATTGACAAATAGAATAGAATTACATGGGCAGGACCTTGTGGTTTGTAACCTCCATCTCAGCTAGCTAACTTATATCAATACCAAAATGAGTATTAAAAAGAGGAAAAGGACAGCTATCTTATTTTCTACTTTGGGATGTAATTAAGTGAATTCTGATTGATAATGTATGTGCTGAATTTAGGCCATCCTTTGAATCAATTTTCTCATCTGTAAAATGAGAGAGTGAATTCTGTAGAAAATCGCTGTAGTCCTTTTAGTCTTTAGTGATCTTTGAAACATTACATGGGAATGCTTTTGGAAGAGGTTATGCTGATTTATGTTTTTTTAATTTACTTGACATATCATTTTGAATAATTCCAAATTATTCTGAGTCAAGGAGATATCTTCATCAGATGGTTGAGCCAATTGTATTTAGCTTCCCTGCTTGCGTTATTGGTCTCATGCGTTCAGACATATTTTGTTTATCATCAATGATGACGCTACCATTTTCCAGCATACTGTACTCATGCAATTACTTCAAGGACATATTCTGGATTCAGCCTAACTTGGCTTCCTGATTTATATGCCCTCTGGAAAATTCTGGAATAGAATTTTAACCCTCACTATTTAAAAACAATAATCCTTTAGAGTGTACAACTACTTTCAATAATGAAGAAATATCTTTTTCAAACATACTTTTCAAAGGAGAAGGAATAAAATGGATATGTTAAACAATTCTATGTGTTCCTATATCCAAAATATTTTTCTAGGGAGAAACAGTTACATATTTATGACATAAATAAGAATTGATTTTTTAAATGATTCCTGTAATGTCCCAGCTGAAAAATTAATTTTGAATATGAAAAAGTAATTAACCAGCAACAGAAAAACTATGAATGGTTTTCTTCTTGAGTTGGCTAGAAGGACATAAAATGAAATGACAGGGTTTAGTATGTATAAGTCCTAAAATCACATGTGGTAGGCCAAGTGATTAAAAGTTCCCTATATGATGTCTAAATTTGCATTCAGTTGCTGCCTTTTACTAGTTTTGATGCTGGGCAAATTCCTCAACATTTCTAAATTGTAGGCTTCCTCTTTTGTAGGTAGGTGAGTAAAATTCTTGGCCCAAGGAACTCTTGTAAGAATTGGGTGAGTTCTTTGACTTCAAAGCCTTTAGCATAATCTTGGCACATGGGGAACTAATCAATATTTATTACTGTGGCAGGAGGGATGCCGATGTTTATGCTAAGTAATGGGCAGTTACCAAACTATTTATAAAATGATTAACTTTGAGTTTATGGTTGTTGTTCTTTTGGAAAAGTGGTATCCTGTCACTGTGTCATCTTTTTCAAAATTTGAATAACAACTATGTCAAGTAATTTAACCTATTGAAATAATTCAAATTGAAGGGCAACAAAAAAGGAACATGAAAGATATGACCTTTTTTTCTCTATTTTTCTTCATATTAATATTAGTTACATGATTTAAAAAAGCTCATTTGCTTAATAAGCTAGTGAATAGAGATGTTGTATTTTCACAAAAACTTATTATAATAGCTCACAAGATAATAATAGATATAAGTACATCCAATTTAACTTTTATCTTTAATTTAAAGATAGTAAGTGCTCTACTTTCACATTTTATTCTAAAGTTTATATCTACCATTTCCCTATATAAGTTATTTAAATTTAGATATGTTCTGTGATGGTAAAGCTGAGACATTTTTTAACTATTAAACTAATCACTAAGGCATTATTACATAAACTCTTTTCATTCTGAAGTTAAAACTAGTATTTCTGCAATAGGAATATGCTCTAGCTCTCTCTCTCTCTCTCTCTCTCTCTCTCTTTCTCTCTCTCTGTGTGTGTGTGTGTGTGTGTGTGAGAGAGAGAGAGAGAGAGAAAGAGAGATCCTGTTTGTGGTAAACAAAAACGATATATATATTATTAATTTTTACTCAGAAAATATCTCTAAAACAGATGATCCCAGTGAAAGCAAGTGCAGTTCTAATGTTCTTGGTACATCTGGGCCCCTATTACCATCTCAGTCACCCAGGACAGCTGTTGAGGGAATGTGTGGTGTTTACTAGGCACTGGTTACCTCGATTCCAGAAGCACAACTTCTAAATCATATACTTCATTACTTAGATTACTGGAATTGTGCCTCACTCTTGCTTTTCAGTCATATTGATAGCCATCTGTTTGCATTTGAGATTTGATTCTGTCTCCATGGGTTTATTGTTTGTGGCAAAAAGGTGACTTCCATGCTTAGAAACTTCAGGGATCAATCTCGAGAGTTTGAAATGTTTGCTTAAACCTTGCTTGCTTAATCAGGCTTTTAGCTGATTGCTCCACAGTTCAATGTTTGCTTTATGCAGTTCCAGAGGGTACAGTTATGAAGCACTCTATGAATTGCTACTGAAACGTACATTGTTATCCAATGTTCTATTTGGTCATATTTCCATATCTGCATTGGAACACAGTAGGAAATCTTTAAGGCATTTTTCTCCAAATCACCAAGAACTTAAGAAAACCATGATCTTCTAACAGAAATTTCAAAAGAAATTCATCAAAGATGTTTGAGAATTATAGTTTGTTTTGTTTTATAGCTTCACCTATGTCGTAACTTTAAAATTCACTAACAGTCATTTGAAGTACTTGCTGATGTGTCTATGAGAAAGATTAAAACATGGTGAAATAGTCAACAAATCAATCACAGGTTAAATATATGTGATGATCACATTTATGAAAAGTAGTCTAAAATTTATTTGAAAGCTCTAATCGACACTCTAATTTCTCATGTGTAACAAAGAGCAAGATAATGAATCCAGGAATATAGTACATAACTATTTGAAATCACCTATTCATATATGTGGATTAAAGTTGATTAAAGAATTAATCTCTAGTATTAATTAAATATTAAAATTAAAAATTACAGGGCCGGTGCTGCGGCATAGTAGATTAGACCTCCAACTGTGGCACCTGCATCCCATATGGACTCCCATTAAAGTTCAAGCTGCTCCACTTCTGATCCAGCTCCTTGCTGATAGCCTGGGAAAACATCAGAAGATGGCCAAAGTGTGCCCATGCACCTATGTGAAGATCCAAAGGCAGCCCTTGCCTACAGGCTTCAGAACCCAGCTCTGGCCACTGTAACCATTTGGGGAATGAACGAATGGATGGAAGATCTCTCTCTGTGTCTACCCATCTCTCTGTTTGTAACTTTTCCTCTCAAATAAATAAATCTCTAAAAAAATTAAAAATTCAATTATATGTAATTTACATATGTCCAAAGTATATGGAGATTATTATTATATCATTTCATTTTAGTCAGTAATTTTTCTCTCACTAGGTTATGTGTTTCATGAAGGAAAGGACTGTTGTCTAATGCTTCCATTGCTGTATCTACAGTACCCCAAACAATGGCTGGCGCATATTACGTACTCAACAAATTACTGTTCCATGACTGAATGATTTAGTGTTTAAAGTCCACAAAGTTTTTGCAGTGATCAGACACAGTTAGTAAATTATTATTTAAAAATACCAGACTTCATAGAATTCATAGTCTAAGTGAATTTTCTTTTAAAGGTGATATACATATAAAATATAATATAAATCATGGTGACAAGAATAAGTATGGTTCATTAATACTTGGGCACTGTTAAAAAGTTAGTTTCCTCAAGGTAGCAGAAAAATTTTTCTCCAAGAATTTTCATACCAGCCCTGTAATCCCATTTATTTGTTAACAAATCCTCTTTCTAAGAAAGCTGTTAGCATCCTTTGAGTATAAACATTGATCAAGAGGTACAAATTTTGTTTCTGAATGTTAAAACATACCATTTGATAATGTGGAAGCAATTAATATGCTTCCTGTGTAGAGTTAATTCAAAATTATTGTTCCTGCCCTAAGGTACCCAGATATGAGAAAGAGCAGGTAATGGGGTTTTGTGATAAATAGAATTAAAAGACTTTTATTTGATGTTTGAACTAGAGATTAAGCTATTAAAACACGCATGTTCCGTACTGCTATGTCTGGATTCTTTCCTGTCTTGCTCCCAACTCCATCTTCCTAATGATATAGAGCTTATGAAGTAGTCGGTGGTGACTTAAGTAGTTAGTTTATTGTCACCCACAGAGGAAACCTGGATTTAGTTTCTGGCTCCTGGTGATGCTTAGTTTAGGTCTGTCTAAGCTGGAACCCACTGCAAGGTCCAATATGTAATTCTAACCTGTTACTTGTCAATCAAAATAATCCCTTTCCTGGGATGCACCTGATTCATCTGGGACCTATAGGGGGGATGACATGAAAATATGGGATATTGTCATTGTTTTAATGAACTGTGAGTACTTTAAAATTTACTGTAGATTAATCAAATGGTTATTTTTCCATTCAATTATTACCTATAGCCATTGTCTATATTCCCACTGAACTAGGCTGTTATTGCTTTTTACTTGTTAAATGTTTTATTGTGTGAAGTATTAAGCCTTTTTACTGTGATGTAGTTTTAAAATATGTTATCTGAAAAACTAAAAAAAAAAAAAAGAAAAGAAAGAAAAGGTGAAGGAAAGAAGGAAGGAAATATCATGTTCTTAGGATTGTACTTGCTAATCACATTGAAACAATTGAAATAAAAATAAAAGGACTGAGAGCCCATTCTGAAATCAGACCAGCATTTTTATGGACATGAGTATGAGTCCCCCATTTCTTCTCCCTTCTCCCTCTTCTTGGAAAATCTGGGTGGGAGATTTTTGGATGTGGAATTCCCTTATAAAAATCCCTTCAGAAAATACTGGCTATCAGAGTTTTATCCATTGGAGGGGAAAATGACTCCTGCAGTCCATTTGGGCCAGCTGGATCACTCCCTCAGTTCAATGAATTCCTTTTGATAGAGAACAGGCAAGGACACCCTGGGCCAGGGGATACAGGGGAGAGGCTGGGTCCTGCTTTAAGGACTTGCTTCCTCATTCCATTGCACATAAACTGATTTTCTTTAAAATGTTTCCTTTTCTTTAGCTTCCCTTACATACATGGGATAATAGCTACCCAGCTGCCTCAACATTAAGAACTGTGGAGGAACCACAAAATTCCCAGGTGGTTTCATGCCTATAGAGGCACCATCCCACACCTCATAAAAGAGGTCCACACCAGGGGGTACTCTTACTCTTTATCCTGGGACCAGGTTGGAGGTACTGTCACAGGTGCCCTTTCTCCCCTTCTCCATTCCTTCTCCCTTAAGGCAACTCTCTGGCCAACACAAGATGGGTATTTCTCCATGTGGGGTGACTCACACTCAAAGGTGAATGTAAATCTCTCTGTCACTGTTAAATAAGTCCTGTTTCTGTTTGTAAACTTTATAGATGTCTCCAATCAGAGTGCTTGTCTTTCTGAGACAAGGACTTGGGAAAAACCTAATATGTATTGCCCATATCATACTGGTGAGCCAGCCAGAAGTTTTTATAGGTCAGACTGTGATGACAGAAGCAGCAGAAGCTGAGAGAATTTCAATCTTTCTCAAGCTACACATGGATCCTAGCTGCTTATAGAAATTCTAAAATCTCTCTCCCCCATCACTCTCTCTATTCAGTGTTTCAGGGGGGCCTCTTAAAATGCAAATCTGGATGCTTTGGTTTTTAATGCTGATGGCTGCAGAGTGACAGCAGTAGGCTTGCTAGGGTTGAAGCAGAGGTGATGAAAATTCAGAGAGAGAATACCAGCTCTTGGCTATCTGCCTACAGCACAAAAGGCCCACAGTTTGGCTGCAGTGTGCATCTGGAGTTAGTATCTACTGTGAGAGACTGGCTGTTAGCACTGTGCCATCATGCACAGATTCCGTGTGCCTGATCCATTTTTCACTTCAGGTTTTGACTCAGGGTTCTTCCACGTTCAAATTTTTATGGCTTGCTAATTCCACTCCTTTGCTTGACAGGAAGGAGGAGGAGAAAAAAATGATTCTGGGGCTTGGTTACTCTGCCTAGTATCAGGTGGCAGGACCTCCAACTCTGGTGGAGGTTCCATATCTGGCCACGGAGGCTAGGACACTCCATCGTGGCAGAAGATGGGCAGACTGCCCATGCATCTGGACATAGGCCAGTTGCGATCCTTCACCACCTGACATGTTAACAACATTGCAGATTTTCAGTTCAGTGCTGCTACTGCTCTGTGGCATAGACTCCAGTTAGGGGGTTCAATAGCCCCTAGCATTCAAGGGCCATAGGTACAGATGTGCAAGTCTCCCAAAACATTTGTGGGATTGGAACTTCAGGGTTCAAGCTTCAGACACATAGTATCAGTCATATCCCTTAGGATGGCCATTTGTATTTCTGCTTCCTTTTCCACTTGCTAACTGGATTGGTTGGTTTCTTACTGGGTTTTTGAGTTGCTGAAATATTCTGGATGTTAATCCCTTGTTTGGGAGGTAACTTGAAAATATGTTCACCCATTCTGTTGTCTGTACTTCACTCTATTATTTCTTAAGCTGTATGGAAGCTTGTGAATTTGATCCCATTTGTCTAGTTTTCTTTTACTACCTGTGCTTTGGAGGTCTTCTCCAAGAAATCATCATTTATACTAATGTCTTAGATATTTCCCTTATATTTCTTTCAAGCAATTTATTAGTCTCAGTTTTTAAATTTAGGTCTTCAATCAACCTCAATTAGAATTTTGTATATTCTGAGAGATAGGTCTCTAATTTTATTCTTCAAATATATTCATCCTGCTTTGAGGATACCTTTTATAGATGAGATTATCACTTCTCCAATGTTTTGCCTGTGCTTATTTTTGTGGATTACTTTTTTTTTTAATTTCTATTTTGTGCCAGTTTTTATGCCAGTTACCATGTTGTCTTAATTACCATGGATTTGTAGTATGCTTTGTGATATTTCCAGCTTGATTTATTTTTGCTCAGGATGACTTTGGCTGTTCTGGGTCTTTTGTAGTTCCATATGCATTTTAGGACTTTTTCCCAATTCTTCAAAGAATGTCATTGGTATTTTGAGAGGGCTTGCATTGAATCACTGAATTTCTTCAGGCAGTATAGAAATTTTAATGTTAATTCTTCCAACACATGAGCGGAGAACATCTTTCCATTTTTTTGTGTCCTTGATTACATTTTTCATCATTTAAAAAGAAAATAAACTTTGGGCCGGCACTGTGGCAAAGTGGGTAAAGCCACTGCCTGCAATGCTGGCATCCCGTATGGGCACAGATTCAAGTCCCCGTTGTTCCACTTCTTATCCAGCTCCCTGCTAATGTACCTGGGAAAGCAGCAGAGGATGGTCCAAGTCCTTGGGTTCCTGCACACTTGTGGGAGACCCAGAAGAAGCTCCTGGCTCCTGGCTTTGGATTGGCTGAGATCCAGCCATTGTGGCCATTTGGGGAGCAAACCAGCAGATGGAAGACCTCTCTGCCTTTGCCTGCAGTTTTGCTTTCAAATAAATTAATTAATTAAAAATAAATAAATAACCTTCATTATAGGGATATTATACTTCTTTGCTTAAGTTTATTCCTAAGTACTTGATATTGTGTGGCTATTGTGAGTAGGATTTCTTTCTTAATTTCGCGTTCAATTAGTCATCATTAGCCTATAACAAAGCTACTATTTTCATATGTGTATTTTGTAAACTGCAACTTTACTGAATTGGCTTTTCAGTTCTAACAGCTTTTCGGTGTGGTGTTTAGGTTTTTTCATGTACAACACCATGTCATCTGCGAATATGGATATTTTGTCTTCCTTCTTCCCTATTCTGATGCCCTTCATTTCTTTACCCTCCCTAAATGTCTGATAATATTTCCAGTAATATACTAACTAACACTGGTGAAAGTGGTCATCCTTGTCTTGTACCAGATCTGCTATAAAAATGAAAGAAATTCTAACATTCGTATCAAAATGGACACAACTGGAGGATGTCATGTTGAGTGAAATAAATCAGACACTGAAAGACACCACATGCTGTGCCTTACATGTGGGAGCTAAAATGAAAAAAGAAAAAAATCAAAGCAAAAAATGAGAATAAAGCCTATGTGGATCAGTATTGCTGCAAATATAATTATGTTAAACTTTCTTTTTATATCTTTGTCAAACCAATGGTTAAGAGTGATATAGTACTATAGAGTCAGTGATCTACAACTATCTTAAAGTTTACTGCATGTGTGTGAAATGGATATTTTTCCCATTATTGTATATAAGCCTTATCTATTTTCCTGCTTCCCTGTGGTTCTTTCACTATTTATTTTTCTATTCTTTATTTAATGGAACATTTAGTCTTTGATTACAATGTAAATTAAAAGCATGTTATCTTAATTTTTTATTTTTTTTCAACTTTTATTTACTAAATATAAATTTCCAAAGTACAACTTTTGAATTGCAGTGGCTTCCCCACCCCCATAACCTGCCTCCCACCTGCAACCATCCCATCTCCCACTCCCTCTCCCATCCCATTCACATCAAGATTCATTTTCAATTATCTTTATATACAGAAGATCAACTTAGTATATACTAAGTAAAGATTTCAACAGACTGCACCCACACAGACACACAAAGTATAGAGTACTGTTTGAGTAGTAGTTTTACTGTTAATTCGTATAGTACAATACATTAAAGACAGAGATCCTACATAGGGAGTAGGTGCACAGTGACTCCTGTTGTTGATTTAACAATTGACACTCTTATTTATGATGTCAGTAATCACCTGAGGCTCTTGTCATGAACTGCAAGGATATGGAAGCCTCTTGAGTTCACAAACTCTGATCTTATTCCGATAGGGTCATAGTCAAAGTGGAAGTTCTCTCCTCCCTTCAGAGAAAGGTACCTCCTTCTTTGAGGGCCCCGTTCTTTCCGCTGTGATCTCACTCACAGAGATCTTTCATTTAGTGTTTTTTTGTTGTTGTTTTTGTTGTTTTGTTTTGTTTTGTTTTGCTACAGTGTCTTGCCTTTCCATGCCTGAAACTCTCCGGGCTCTTCATCCAGATCTGAATGCCTTAAGGGATGATTCTGAAGCCAGAGTGCTGTTTAGTACATTCTATGAGTCTGCTGTGTATCCCACTTCCCATGTTGGACCTTTCTCTCCTTTTCAATTCTATCAATTATTACTTGCAATCACTGCTCTTATTTATGTAATTACTTGACACTTAATCCTATCTTTTTGATCAATTATGAACTTAAACTGATCACTTTAACAAGTAAGATGGCATTGGTATATGCTACCTTGATGGGATTGAATTGCAATCCCTTGGCATGTTTCTAGCTCTATCCTTAGGGGTAAGTCCGACTGAGCATGTGCCGAACTGTACATCTCCTCCCTCTCTTATTCCCATTCTTATATTTAACAGGGATCACTTTTCAGTTAAATGTAAACACCTAAGAATAATTTTGTGTTAATTAAAGAGTTCAACCAATGGTATTAAGTAGAACAAAAAAAATACTAAAAGGAATAAAATAGTAAGTTGTTCCTTGACAGTCAGGACAAGGGCTGATCAAGTATTGTTTCTCATTTCACTTCAACAGGTTTCCTTTTAGGTGCTCAGTTAGTTGTCACCAATCAGGGAGAACATATGATATTTGGGACTGGCTTATTTCACTCAGCATGATGTTTTTCAGATTCCTCCATTTTTACAAAGTTAGAAAGGATTCCAAGAGAGATGAATAGAGAAAAGATGTGCTGATTTGACCAGAGGAAGATAACAGAAAAATTGAGCAAGTGCATTTCCAGGGGAGAGTTGGAGAAGTTTGTAGAGGTAATTCTACAGAAAGAAGAGAAACGTATGGACCAGCATGGGCAATACACATAGCGGTGAGTGGGGATACCACCTTTGACTCTTTCAGCTGGAGAATGGAAGAAAAACTAGTTTCTGAGAGTGAGATGAGAACAGATTACAGTAGCCCATGTCACTGGTGTTATTGAATGAGGGAGAATCTTGCAGACCACATTGACATTTAGTCTGGCCAAGATTCACAGCAACAGACAGGGCATCCACTTAATAGTGTGGAAAAAAAAATCACATTTCTTTCTCTGCATCCCCCTACAAAGGTAATTTGTGGCCAGCAGGGAAATGCACCATCTAAACACCAGTAGAGGCTGAGGTGGCTCTTGTATATGCATGACCAAGAGATTTTACCAGAGGGAAAAATGTGCTGCTTCACTGATTTTTAGTCTTACCTGGAGGGTTGGCAAGGTGCTGGACACCCACATAGGACTGTGAGGTACTCCTATTTCCCCACGCACCTGAGCACAGGTTTTGGGACTCAAATGTCTAAGGCAAAATACTCACAAGCAGCTGGTTCTGGGAATGCCTCTGCTGTTTCTGTGGATGTGGCAGGCTGTGGGACTCAATGTCAATTCCCTGCACATTGTGGGGGAAAGTTATGTGCTACAACTGTGAGTATTCTGTGACTGCACAATAGAAGTGTGGAGTGCGTCTGCATTTCTGTGCAATCACTATATCTGACTTCAGAGACTCAGAGTTCCCTGATTATCTGGGGAGGGTGATTGCAGAGGGTTCTCTTCTCACACTGAGAACTGCACAGATCCTTTTGGTGGCTCATGCCTGTATGTGAGGTGGTGGTAACTTTTGTGGGCTAACCCTGGGCATTGATCACCTTGGAAGAAAGGATTATGCTGTGATTATGCTAGCAAATGTGGTCCTATGCTCCACGTTGCTAATAATAAGGAAGATCAACAGTGCCCAACTTTGTGTCACCTTGGATTCTCACCCCACCCTTGAACACTGACCATAGCTCCTTGGCATCACCAAGCACATGCATGCCCTTTGATACTCAGTGAAGGAGCAGACACTCCATTAAGCCAGAGTCATAGTTCAAAGAAAAACCTAACAGTGGAGAAAACCAAGAAGTACTTCAACAAATGCCAAAAATAAATGCAGAAATGCAAGGAACAAGAACAAAGAGGGAATATGGTTAACCAAAGGGAACCAAAGACACTTAAATGCTATAGTATGAGGAAGAGATTGATGAAATGCTTGAAAATGAATTCCAAAGTTTGGTCATGTGATTAGAACACAAAAAACAAATTCAGGAGATAAAGAAAACCATGCATGATATGGATTAAAAAATTTACTTTGAGATAGAGATATTATAGAGAAATCAAACTGCATATTAGAAATAAAGAATTTAATATGTCAAAGAGGAAATCTTGAGAAAAGCCTCAAAACAGACTTTGTTAGGCAGAAAAAAGAACATCCAATCTAGAAGAAAAATCCTTGGAAATATCTCAATCAGATAAAAAAAAAATTTAAAAATAGAGTGAAAAAAGTTTTTGAGACTTATGGAATACTATGAAACTACCAAATTTATATTTCTTAGAAGTTCCTAAAGGTATAGAAAGATAGAATGGATTAGAAGGCCTGTTCAGCTAAATAATAGAAAAGTTCCCTAATATTGGAAAAAAGTGACATCCAAATACCAGAAGCACAGAGAACTCTGAATAGACAAGATGAGAAAAGCTCTTCATCATGACATATTATAATCCAATTTTCAATATTAAAACATAAAGAAAATATTATAAAATGTGCATGACAGAAATGCCAGATTACCATCAAAGGATCCCCAATTAGACTAACTACTGAGTTCTCATGAGAAACCTGACAGGATGGGAGAGAATGGAGAGACAAAGTACAAGTCCTAAAAGAAATAAACTGTCAACACAGAATAATGAAACTAGAAAACTTCTTATTTATAATGAAGATGAAATAAAGACCTTCCAAAGAAAACAAAAATTGAAAGAATTTGTCACCACTTGTCCACTTACAAATGATGCTTAAGGATGTAATACACATAGAAACACTGAATAATAGTCATCATTATGAAAGAATGTAAAGGCAGCTAATCTTCTAGTTAAAGTAAAAGGAAATCCAAATCAAACACTAGGAATATTTATAGAAAAATGGCATGGTGAAGAAATAACTTATCAATAATAACCTTGAATGTAAATGACCTAAAATTTCCAATTAAAAGATACAAACTGGCTGAATGGATTAAAAACAAACCCATCTATTTTCTACCTGCAAGAAACACATCTCAGCAATAAGAAATGCATACAGAAGTGAAAGGATGGAAAAGATATTTTATGTTAACAGAAAGAAAAAATGAGTAGGTGTAGCCATCCTAGTAGCAAAAAAAAATAGATTTTAACACAAAAACTTATAAAAGAGACAAAAAAGACAGTATGTACTTACTAAGAGATCAGTTCAACAGGAAGATGTGACTACCATAATTGCATATGCACTCAATGCCAGGGCACCTGGCTTTTTAGAACAAATGTTACTGGTTCTAAAGGGATATATAGATTTGAATACAATAGCAATGGGGGACTTCAATGTCATCAATGAACAAATAAGTTAGAGAAAAAAATCAATAAAGAAATAGAGATAATCTACACCATGAACCCATTAAACCTAATTGATATCTGTGGGGTTTTCAAATGAGGAGACAGGAAACAGGAGCTGTTTATTCTAAGAGCACACCTCTGGATAGCTATGTGTTCCCATCTTAATTTGGATGGTACCAGCAAGTCTACAAGCCAGCAGGCATGTAGGCAAGGTTATACATCAATTTAAAGATTTGGGAAAAGAAATTCAGTCTGGTGGTCTAAGATAGTGATTAGATTTGTATTGTAAACCTTCAGAGACAGGCCCATTATGGCACTCCTGCAAATTTACAATTTCCCTAAAATATTCCAGGTACCACTTAATGTCCATTATCTCCCTGCAGCTCCTGCTGCCACATTCTTTTGGGGGTGAGTGTGCCTATCCAGGGCCTGTTTTGGAGTGAACAAAAACTGCAGCTGTGCCTTTAATTTCCGGGGGGTGTGCCCCCTGAGAGACACTTATGCAGCATTTCTACAGATATTGACAGGACATTTCATCCACAGTTGCAGAATACACATTCTTTTTAAGAATGCATGGATATACCATATGCAGGCCATAAAGCAAGTCTAGGTAAATAAAAAATTGAAATCATACCATGTATCTTTTCTGACCATAATTAGTGAGGCTCAAAATTAACAGCAAACTCTAGAGAATATGCAAATACATGGAGACTAAACAGTACACTCCTGAATTAACCGTGGGCCATCAAAGATCTAAAAGGATAAGTCAAAAAATTCCTGGAAATGAATAAAGATGACAACAAAACATATCAAAGCTTTCAGACACAGCAAAAGCAGTGTTGAGATGGAAGTTATAGCTATTAGTGGCCACATTAAATCAATGATGTATCGGTATATCTCAAGGACCTAGAAAAACAAGAACAAACCAAACCGTAAGTTACTATGAGGAAAGAAATAATTAAACTTAGAGATGAGATAAACAAAATTGAAACTAAAAAAAAAGATTCAAAAATGAAGAGTTGGTTTTCTGAAAAAAATAAGCAAAATTGATATACCACTGGCACAAATAACCAAAAAAAGGGGGAAAACACCCAAATAAATAAAATCAGAGATGAAAAAAATGAGATGTAAAAACAGATACGAAAGGAATAAAAAGAATCATCAGGAATTACTACAAATAGCTAAATGCCACCAAATTGGAAAATCTAGAAGAGATGTATAGATTTCTGGATACATACAATCTACCAAAATTTAATCATGAAATCATAGAAAACTAAACAGATCAATAAACAAGATGGAGATTGTATCAGCAATAAAGACCCTCACAACAAAGAAAAACCCAGGACTGGATGGCTTCACTGCTGAATTCTACCAGACTTTTAACAAAGAACTTTGTTAAAAGAACTTCTTTTCAAACTATTCAAAACAACTGAAAGGGAGGGGATTCTCCCAAACTCCTTCTGCGAAGCCAGAATCACCTTAATTGCAAAATCAGAAAAAGATACAAGGAAAGAGAACTATTAACCAATATTCCTAATAAACAGATACAAAAATCCTCAACAAAATACTAGCTAATCAAATCCATCAGAAAGATCAAAAACACATCAGAAAGATCATTCACCTGGACCAAGTGGGATTTATCCCTGGTATGCAGGGCAGGGATGGTTAAACATACACAAATCAATAAATGTGACAAATCATGTTAAAAATGATTAATAAACACATATTATTACCTCAATAGATGCAGATACAGCATTTGATAAAATACAACATCCTTTCATGATTAAACCTTTCAAATTGGGTAGAGAAGGAATATTCCTTAACATAATGAAGGCAACATCATACTGAATGGAGGAATAGTTGGAAACATTTTGACTAAAATACAGAACCAGACAAGGATGCCCACTCTCACCATTGCTATTGAATATAGTACTGGAAGTTTTTGCCAAAGCAAACAGGTGAGAAAAAATAATTAAATGGATACAAATTGGAAAGGAAGAAGGCAAATTATCCGTGTTTGAAGGTGACATGATTCTATACACAGGGGAACCAAAACACCCCACTAGGACACTATTGGAACTCAAAATGGGGTTTGGTGAAGTTGCAAGATAAGTATCACACAAAAACCAATAGCCTTAGTACACACAGACAAATCCATTGCTTAAAAGAACTTGTAAAGTTAGTCCCACGGCCTGGTGCTGTGATACTGGCATCTCAAATGGGCGTTTGTTCATGTCCTGGCTGCTCCTTTTCCAATCCGGCTTTCTGCTTATGGGCTGGGAATGTAGCGAAAGATGGCCCAAGTGTTTAAGTGTTTGTGTTCCTGCATCCATTTTGGGTATACGGATGAAGCTCCTGGAAGCTGGCTTCTGATCGGCTCAGCACTGGTCATTACAGCCATTTGGGGAGGGAACTAGTAGACAGAAAATCTTTCTCTCTGTCCATCTCTCTGTCTATAACTCTGCCTCTCAAATAAATAGATTAAATCTTTTTTTTTAAAAAAAGTCCAATTCATAATAGCTACAAAAAGCTTAACTATCTTATAAAAGATTTAACCAGTGACGTGAAAGATCTCTACAATAAAAATTACATAACATTACAGAAATAAAAACGCACCAAAAAATGGCACAATTTCCTATGTTTGTGGATTCGAAGAATTACTATCATCAAAATGGCCATACTATCAAAAATAATGAATAAATTCAACACAATTCCAATCAAAATAGCCATACTATTCTTCTCTGATCTAGAAAAAAAGATACTAAAATTCATATGGAAACAAAAGAGACCCCTTATAGCTAAAGCAAAGGTAAACATTTGTGTATCTTATGTCCCTATTATGATGTCTGCCCTTATGTTGTACTCATCCCTTCTTTTTTACTAAGTAGATTTTATTGTAAAAGTTTATGGTTTAGCTAGAATTCAGTGTATCACTTGGTTTGTTGCTTTGGCTTTGATTCTAAGTGAAACCAGGAGTGTAGTTTCTGAGTGATTTGTTTTAATCAATGTAATTTGTTTCTATAAGTGACATAGTAGACTAATCTGCTGCAGTTCATAGAGATAAAAGTGTTGCTTTGAGATGAATAAGAGTTTCCTTCGGTGTGTATCTTTGGTCTACAGAGAATTCAGTTATCAGTCTTCCTCATGAATCTGATAGCCTGGGTCTTGTTCTTGGTGCTGAGGGAGGTAGGGTGGCTGCTCCCTTGTCCAACTGGCAAGCCTTGAGTGATACCAGTGCTTGTTGCATGAATTTCTATGGCTCTAGGGCTGTGCGATATGAGTGGACCCTTCCTCGGGTCCTTCTATAAAAGTCCAACTGGTGCTGTGGTTTTTAATACCAAAACCCCCAGTCCTAATTGTGAACTGGACCTTGTCCCACTACCACAGAGTTACTACAAGGTGTAGAGGGGATTTAACTCTAGATGGAATGAGCCCAGAGAGGTGGAATGCAGGTTCTTCCCTATGTCAATAGAGTAGATTCTAGTAGCAACAAGGAATTTAGAATGAATTGTTACAGTCCTGTTTTTGCAGGGTATATAGGAGTCATTACCCAAATCTCCAAGGATGGGGACAGACTTTTTTGTGGGTTGCTTCTGCTGCTAGCCCCAGAAGCTAAGGTGAATCCTCCTTGCTCACATGAAGTATATGAGCATGCCTCTGGGGTTAATACTCAAACACTCTTACAGCTGTAGGACACAGGGGATCTGTCCTTTGCCCCACATGTTGCCTTGACTCTGTTTATGATGCTGCTAGAGACTTATGCTGCTGAATATGGTACTCTGAGGGTATGGGAGAGGAGAAGGGAGAAAGGTAGTTTCCCTACTCCAAACCTGGCAGTTGCTCAGACCCTATTCAGCTCTCCAGGCTGAAGTAAATGTCAGTGGGTGACCATGGACTTTCCTCTCAGCTAAAACTTTGAGTGGGCATGCGACAATTTCTTCCTACTCTGTTGTGGGAAGATGGCAGCTCACATCTGGCAGTCGGCTGTTTCATACAGCTGGCTGCAGCAGCTTCACTGTCTTCTTTCCTCTTGTCTCACAGAGCCATTTTTTTCCTTCACTTCTTCACTGAAAAAGTCTGTCAGTCAGACTCGGGGAAACATAATCCTTCCTATGTTCTTTTCATATTCCAGAGCAGCCTAAGTTAGTATGGCTCTACCCTATTCAGCCATCTTGGATCTCGCTATAGAAGTTCTTAATAATTGAAAGATACCAGACTGCCTCTGAAGGTATTTGTTTTATTTGTTATTCAAATTGGTAAAATAAATATATGAACACAAGAGAAGTACACATACTCAAAATAAAGCTACTGACATGCTGAAACAATTCTGAGAATTCATGGAAATACAAAGATGCTTCACAAATTCTGTTAGAATCTCTGGTGGTTGTTTAAAAAGAATCTTCTAGTACTATTGGTTGAACTCAGTAATTAACACACAATTATTCTTAGGTGTTTAAATTTTAACTGAAAAGTGATCCCTGTTAAATCTAAGAGTGGAAAAAGAGAGGGAGGAGATGAAGAGCTATGGGTTATTTAACTATGTGCTTATTTTCAAAGACTTGAATAATCACCTTGTAACAATGATCAGATTTGGTCTATGTTATGTCATGATTTTAAGGAATCTTATTTCAACCAGATATTTTGGATTTTGATATTGGTCTATTATGCTATGTTATATGTGCGTACATATTGTATGTCCACATGGGGAAATTTTATTAAGAGTTTTATTTTAAATGGCTTTTAGATAAGATTGTCCATAAATTTAAGCTGCTAAAATCAATCAAAGATACATTTTAATTTGTATGACCTGAATCTGTGTATCATATGTTTTAAACTTGTTGGTAGAAAGAAACTAAAAACATTTTATATGGTTGTGCTTAAGTTTACTGGTTAAACAAACTACACCATGTTAGATATTTAAGACGTGTTTTCAAAAACATGATTATTAAAATTTATAGAAGGCATTGGACCTTCCGGTAAATGTTTTATTAAGTTCTTATCTAAGGGTTGAAACGGTTTGCTAAGTATTCATGTAATATTGCTATTGTCAGCAAGTGATCTAGGACTTGCTCCCTCATCTCTCTATTCTAAGCCCAACTTGTTCTTTCACTTCTCTATTCTCTTCAAGGTAGGGAACTAATTCTATTATGAAGGAATCTGTAGGATGCACAATTTAATCTTTAGACCTTATAAGAGATGGCTAACATTTTTCTGTAATAGCATAGCCAAAATAAGAACTTAACTAATAATCTCATAGCTAGATTCACATCGCCATCAGCGAAGTATACAGTAAGTAGAAAAAAAAACCTCCCTTTCAGACCAAAGGGAAAGAAAGTTTTAAAGTGAGAATATAATTTTCCTCATGGGCATTGTCTACCTTAGAAAAACTACTACAAAACATGCCTGTGACTATAGACTTGTAGTTCAGGCCACCAAAGATTAGAGATGGGACACGGGCACTCCCTTGACTTGCATCGTCTGGTCTGCTTTAACACAAACCAGGAGGAAAAGAAAGCTAGGCATCAGAAGCAATGGGTGGCAGGCCTATTAATGGCTGATCTGTACAGTGATCTGCGCTCAAGGAGACCCAACAGGCCAGTCCACTGCAGTGGCTTTCAATGTGGTAAGCCTGGGCTTCAGCAGAAGTCAGCTTGTGAAGAGCCCTGGCAGCTCTGCCAAGAGTTGGATCACTGGAAATGGACCTGCCCTGGAATCGAAGGATGCCCAGGTCAGAGCCACAGATCTTATTGGCTCCAAGCTGAAAAGCCCTTCACTCAGCCCAACTTCCAAAGTGACCACTGCAGTTGAGGGGACAGCCAAGTAGGGTCAGCAACATTGCAGGCAGAACTGTAAATTTCTTGTTAGAGATGCCCCCTGCCTTGACCTGGCCAGCTCTCCTCCCAGGCCATCCAAGTAATGAAAGTCAACAGAGTGCCTTCCTCTAGGAGGTTCACACCTCCCTTAGGATATACCCCATGTGAAGAGATAGATAGGTCTGGGCCTCTTAACTTACAAGGCCTAAAGCCCACCAGATTATTATCAAGCCCCTTCTATTAGGTTCTATTTGCCTCTCAATCAGAAAACTTAATTGTAGCTTAGACAGCACCTTTCTTAGCTCCTCTAATAATGACTCTGTCCTTTGTTCTAGACCCTGTCTAGTGCACTTGGGCCTCATTCCTTTGTAATCATAACCTCTACTCTACCACCAATGGCTCTACTCCCAACCTGTGTGTACTGATGGTCCTCTTCCCCACTTAATGCTGTATAATTGTTCAGACCTGGTTAAGGCCACTCTTAGGATCATTGGTTACTATCCTCACTCTGTCTTTTATGACCTTGTCTAAATATGATCAGAGTCGGCAAACTTGGAAGGCTTCCATAGCCTTGGCAACTCATGACGACAGCCTAGGGTGGTTTCTGGCGCCATAAACTAGAGTGTCAATTTGTTGGGTCAACAACAGGAGCCACTGTGCGCTTGCTCCTGATGTGGGATCTCTGTCCTTAATGTACTGTACATTTTGATTTAATGCTATAACTAGTACTCAAACAGTATGTTTCACTTTGTGTTTCTATGTGGGTGCAAACTGTTGAAGTATTTATACTAAATTGATCTTCTGTATATAAATAGAATTGAAAATGAATCTTGATGTGAATGGAAAGGGAGAGGGAGCGGGAGAGGGGAGGGTTGCGGGTGGGAGGGTAATTATGGGAAGGGGAAGCCATTATAATCCATAAGCTGTATACTGGAAATTTATATTCATTAAATAAAAGTTAAAAAAAAATAAAAAATAAAAAAAAAGAATCTTCATGTAGTAATTCTATTTTTCAACATTTCATAGAGGAAAAGTTACCTTTTGAGTAGAAAAGTGGTCTAGATTGGAGAAGAGCATATTAATATCTGAAATTTTTTAAAAATATGTGTTAAAGTAGGTATTAATTATTCTAA
This sequence comes from Lepus europaeus, assembly GCF_033115175.1. Lineage (NCBI taxonomy): Eukaryota > Metazoa > Chordata > Mammalia > Lagomorpha > Leporidae > Lepus > Lepus europaeus. The sequence goes on from NC_084829.1 coordinate 113,138,498, forward strand.
ATCTTTGATTCTTCGTTAGATAATGATGACGGGAATGAATGGATGACAAGGGATGTTTGAACCAGCAACACCCAGGTAAAAATTCTTACCAAAGAGTTTTCACTTGATGAGAGACAAATTGGAGAAACCATAAACTGGAGGAAGTGTGTCTCTATGCTTTATACCGTTGCCTCACAACTCTCTTTCAAGATTCATCTCTCTCACCACCAGTTCATTTCTGTCTTAATGTGGAAATGACTTCAGGCATTTTTAAGCAGATCTAAGAGTTCCGTGAAAATTTCTCTTCTTATGGTCTCCCGAGTGCAACAGCTGAGAAAGTTTCAATCTCTTTCATTCAGGCAGCAGGAGAACTCTGCAGACACACATCCTTCAGTCTCTAGCCCACAATAGATTAATACATCTCTGAAGAATTACTTTACATTTGACATGGAACCAAGCTCCCCCTACCAAGGATAAAACTGTGTCTGCATATTTACACTCAAATTTTTACAAAGATTTTAATATGTGATGGTACTGGTTTAGATGACAAATGATTTCACGTGTTCTAATTGAGCTTTGTATATACTTCGTGCACCACATTGATTTAGGGTGACCAATACAAATTTTTGATGGTGACCAATGTTTGTCTACTAAATGTGAGTCAGAAATTCATCATGTAAGTCTGTATTCTCTAGTATTTTAACAATTAAAATGTGGTCTTTTGAACAGCATGAGCTGTTGATTGTTGAAAATGCAGAATCTCATCTTCACCTTACCCCAAGTGATGATTTGTGTGTGTGTGTGTGTGTGTTAAAGTTAAAGATGCTCTGTTTCAGACAGGACTTCTATAATCACTTACAACAAATGACCAGTCTATTTCTTCCATGTCATCCTGACTCATCTACTGGGAATTGTTGCTTTTGAAAAATACCACAAAAATAAATGGCAAAATATCAAAAATTGTGTTGTAAAATATCCTACTTTTCTTACATATGTTCACTATATTTAGCTAGGGGACTTTAATTTCCATCTTTCATAGATCTATATGAATAAATATGCACAAGTATAATCATTTGATAAAATAAACATTAAAATACTTAATATAATAAGATAATGAATAATAGAGTCAAATTTATATAACAACATTATTTATAGAGTGTTTCTATGTGTCAAGAATTCATTGTACTACCTATTTACAAAAATATTTGACCCTCACAATTTTTAAAAATAGATTCTGTTCACACATACATTTTAAGCTAAGCAGTCTAAGGTATAGTTTAAACACCTTTTCTTAAGATGTATAAACTGGTGGATTGTACAGAATTGCTTTCTTCCCTAATGCCATAATAGTATGTTCCAAAAGGGGAGAAAGACTTGAAGAAAACATTAACATTGTAGTGCGCTTTAAATTCCCAATGTTAAGAATCAAGTAAACAGAATTTGGCTTCATGAATTCATTCAGCCCTCATTCTAGGCTCATTTTAGTTATTGTCCATGTAATCCATCTGATTGCAGGGAATTTGTTCTGCAGAAATAAAATTGCTGATTTGGCAGGGAAAGGGGAGTTGCAGAGTGAGTGCTGTAGCAAAGATAGTCATTAATTGTTAGAATAAACACTATAATTTATTACTCAAACAACATTAATTTTTATCTTGAGACTTTACAATGATATTATTGCCAAAAAGAGTTGCCTAGAGAGAATAAATATATGAAAAAGGGAATATGAGGAGAAAATATACAATTGGGGAAGGAAACTGTTTGATTAAATATGTATGTTCTCAGCCAAGAATGGAATGAAAATCTTTAACAGAGTCAATATTTGGCATATTTCTGTGTTAGCATTGGGCTGAAATGGGTTTCTATTATGTTCAAAGTGGGAATCAGGTTGAATTATTTTAAGTAACTTATTCCAACAACATTTGAGAGGAGTTGCTGTGTAGTGTTATGCAGGTTGGGTTCTTCGCGATGCCTGTTCTTTAGTGGCATGGCTCAGTGTCACCTTCACTAAGACCTTCGAATGAGCTAATGTTCCTAATGGACCATTTCCACACTCAGCCACAGTCCTGATAAAAGGTTTGATGGAAGCTGAGACTGTTGATCTAGTTTCTCAGGACTACTGCTGAGTCACAATGCAATGGATCACTGTCACCAAGGTGTATTTTTACATATCATGAAATTTATTTTCTTTGTAGGAAAGTAAGTTGACAGAACATATCCTATCCACTTTGCAGATGGCATATTGAAAATAAGTAGAATGTATACAGACCAACATTTCTTTCAAAAATAAGCTGGGGCAGGTGTTTGATTCTACTTGGCATGCCCACATCCCATCTCAAAGTACTAAGATTGGAGTCCTGCCTCCACTCCTGATTCTAGCTTCTTACTAACACAGAATGAAAGGCAGCATGTGATGGCTCAAGTAGTTTATTCCCTGCCATGCATGTGAAAGATTCCAACTGATATTCTGGCTCCTGGCTACAGGCTGATCCAGGCCAAGCTGTGGCAGGCATTTGGAGAGAGGAGGGGAGAAAAAGAGAGGGAGAGAGAGAGAGAGAGAGGGCAAAAGAGAGAGACAGACAGACAAAGGAAGAGGGAGAGAGAGGGAGAGAGGGAGAGAGGGGGAGAGGGAGAGAGTGAGTACTTTCATATACTGGTTTGTTAAACAAACGTCCACAATAGCTGGGATGCTGTGACTGATCCAGGGCCAAAGCTAGGAGCTGGATACACAATCTAACTTTCCCACGCAGACGTTAAGATCCCAATGATCTGAATCATCACCACTGCCTCTGAGAGTCTACATGGACAGGTAGCTGGAGTCAGAATCCCAAGCTGTGGGTCGAACCCACGTACTCAGCCAATAGGCTGAACATCTGCTCTTGTTCTGTGAATTTTTCTAATAAGACCATTATTTTGGTTCATGACAGCTCTACTCTGGTGACCTCACAAAGGTTCCATCTCCTAATATAAACACACTGGGGCTAGAATTTTGACAATGATTTTGGCAAGGAAGCACAAACATTCAGAACATATAAATGTCTTCTGTTTAAAACATGTTTTTTTTTTTTTTTTTCAAATACTACAGCAGATTCAGGCTATTTGCTTCTCCATACAATGGCATCACTGTTTTGAGATCTCTTTTATGGTTCTTTCGCATCCATGTATGGTAAGTCAGTACTTGAGGGTATATCTTTGAAATGAAAGTAATGAAATGAAAGTAATGAAATACAGGTTGTCACAAATCAGAGCCATGAGATACCACAATATTATAAAATATTTAAGGTATATTTTAAAAAGCAGTGCTGCAGGTGCCACAAAGAACTATGGTTCACAACTAGGAAACCTAACTTCTATTTCAGAAAAGAAGAAATTAGGAACTTATGGTACTAAATCATGCAGATTATTCTGAGCAATGGAAATAGCACTAATTCCACTACTAAGTAGTGATATGCTTTAACATATGGCATTTCAAATCTCTGGACCTTAAATTATCTACTTAGCACAAAATGGATATTGGGTTGGAAGAAATCTACGATTTCAAGTTCTAAAATGCTGATTCCAGTTCTGAAGTTTTCTCCTCTTTGCAACAGTACATAATGAAAACTACTTAAAAGCAAATGATGTTTTTTAAAGATGTATTTATTTATTTGAAAGGCAGTGTTACAGAGACTCAGAGACAGAGAGAGAAAGAGATGTCTTCCATGTACCGGCTCACTCCCCAGATGGGCAGAAAGGTCAGAAATGGGATTCTGGTACTGCAGCTCCTGGCTTTACCTGCTACACCACTACACCACAAGGCCAGCCCCCAAATGTTATTTTTAGTAAAAAAAACACTCATGCTAGAAATGTAAGCATACATTTTTGTGAAAGTATAACCAAACAATCATGAATAAACATATTTTTAAATCATAAATTGGAATAAATATAAGCAAGTTGTCTATCCTGTTACATTTTTACAGTGGTCTTTCAAAGAAATGGCTAGATTGCAATTTTTGTCTAGAATTTAACAGTAAATAAATAATTGAGTCTGTTAATTATTTAAAAAACAAAATATTGTTTCCTTCCACTGGACCACAACTTTAAAAAGAAACAAATATGGCTTGCAAAATGTATTCTCAACTAGTCAGTACAAAAATGATATAAAAAGTGATTAAATATATACATATTTCCTTCTGTTTCAATTATGATTTGCCTTAATGTCACATCTATGAGAGCTGTGGCCATCTGCCTTCATTGGATAGGATCTACAATACCCAGTTACAATGATTAGCTACATTTTACTGTTGTATGATTGATAATGCTTTCATCATTATACTGATATTGGGTGGAGATTATTCATCCAATCTGAGAGAGGCAAAAAAGTTAAGCGATTTTATACATTTTCTCAACTAGACTATAAATAATGTAATAAATGATGCCAAACATAATATAAATTTTTTAGCAAAACCTTAAATCTTCACCTTCTACTTTCACGTCCTTGGTATAAACTCTACATTTCTTTGGCTTTAAAATCTATTTATGTCTAAATAATAATAGTAACAACCAACTCCATGACTTAATAGGGTGAAGATGTTCTTGCCCATGGATAACCAGAGTCATTTGGAATTGATCCTGCATGAGAATTATCAGGGTAACATGAGATGCACCATAATGGCCATGAGATAAAATGACTTGTGACTCTGTTCTTATAGAGCAAAATTGATATACAGATCTGAACTCCCAGCCAGGAACTATTGTGTTACATGGTAACAAGAATAAGTGTCCATAAGGAACAGGGAGATGAGTCTGCTTCATACCTCTGTGATAAAACATTATATGCCAAAATATCTGTTAAAAATGTGAAGTATAAGCCGGCGCGGGGCTCACTAAGCTAATCCTCCACCTGCAGCGCCAGCACTCCGGATTCTAGTTCTGGTTGGGGCGCCAGTTCTGTCCCGGTTGCTCCTCTTCCAGTCCAGCTCTCTGCTGTAGCCCGAGAAGGCAGTGAAGGATGGCCCAGGTGTTTGGGCCCCTGCACCCGCATGGGAGACCAGGAGGAAGCACCTGGCTCCTGGCTTCGGATCAGCACAGCGTGCTGGCTATAGAGGCTATTTGGAGGGTGAACCAACAGAAGGAAGACCTTTCTCTCTGTCTCTCTCTCTCACTACCTAACTCTGCCTGTCAAAAAAAAAAATGTGAATTATATTTCTACCAATTACACACATATTCTTCTTTTTCCAAGTTTATGTTCATCAGAGTCTATTTTAGAAGCAAAAATCTTGATGATAATTTAATCAAATGAATTAATTGAAATTTAAGACACATTTTTTAAACTTGAAAACAGTTTAAACTTGATCCTAAATTTATCAAATTCATAAATTCATAATTTATTAGAATTCATTCTGATTATATACTAATTTATGTATTAAGTGAGGAGCATCAACGCTACTTGGTACAGTCACCAGTTTAAATTTTTCAAAAACACTTTCTTCCTGAGAAATTGTTTATATAAAGAAGTGCAAAGGACACAACAGAGATAGAGAAGAGACAATGGAATGGAATAAGATATTTGCTAGTTATGCTTATGAAAATGAGCTAATGTCCAGAATTTAAAAGCAACCCAACCATCTCAATAGAAAGATCCCAGTGGAAAGAACGGGGCCATCAAAGAAGGAGATACCTTTCTCTGAAGGGAGGAGAGAACTTCCACTTTGACTATGACCCTATCGGAATAAGATCAAAGTCAGCGAACTCTAAAGGCTTCCATAGCCCTGGCAACTCATGACTAGAGCCTAGGGAGATTACTGACGCCATGAACAGGAGTGTCAAATTGTTAAGTCAGCAACGGGAGTCACTGTGTACTTACATCCCATGTGGGATCTGTCCTTAATGTGTTATCTAATGTGCAGTGATGCTATCACTAGTACTGAAACAGTATTTTTACACTTTGTGTTTCTGCATGGGTACAAACTGAGGTGATCTTTACTAATTATATACTGAATCGATCTTCTGTATATAAAGATAATTGGAAATGAAAAAAAAAAAAAAACCCTGGTGTTAAATTGGAAATGGCATAGAAAATTAATTAATTTTTTAAAAAAATATTATGTAGGATCTCTGTCTTTAATGTGCTGTACACTATTATTTAATGCTATAACTAGTACTCCAACAGTATTTTTTTTTCACTATGTATTGCTATATGGCGGCAAACTGTTGAAATCTTTACTTAATATATGCTAAATTGATCTTCTGTATATAAAGAGAATTGAAAATGAATCTTGATGTGATTGGAAGGGGAGAGGGAGCGGGAAAGGGGAGGGTTGTGGGTGGCAGGGAAGTTTTGGGAGGGGGAAGCCATTGTAACCCATAAGCTGTACTTTGGAAATTTATATTCATTAAATAAAAGTTTAATTAAAAAAAAAAGAAAAAGTGTCCAATTAAAAAGTGAACCAAAAAATTAAAAGAATATGCACCCACAGTTAAGAGTTATAGGGGAAAAATGCTCAATAGCACTGAGCTATAATCAAAAGAACAACAACAAAAAAAAACCAACAAGTGCTAGTGCGCTTAGTATGTGGAGAAAGGGAAATCTTATACAATGTTGTTGAGAATGTAAATCAGAATTATTATGGAAAATAGTATACCAGCGGCTTATTTCATCTTTTTGAGAAACTGGGATTGGCTTCTATTATCAAAATTCTCACAATGTATCCCAGTAATACAGTGTGAGGCTTATCATAAAATAACATTGTATTTCTCATAGTTGTGTGGCTATTTATCAATTCACAAAGATGGCAAACTGCACCTTCTAATTGAGACCAGAAAACTGGCCTTGAGTATTTATTTTTTATTCAAATTTGGTGTTTCAAAACAAACCATGCAAACATTCACTTCCAGCTTCAATACCACCAATAACACAAAACAATTATGGTAGGAGTTTGAGAGAATGTCTGTCTTTCATAATTTGCAAACCATAAGAAAGAACACCTGAAATCACAACTTCTGTGCACAATTCCAGTATTCTCTCTATTCATTCTTAAAAGCCAGCTAGACAGAGATGATAATTTAGTATATACGGTACCATAATTTTTAATTTTGAGGCAGGAAGATTGAATCCCATTTGTACTTTAATTATTTCCAAGATATGCCTCCTAATACGTAAAATTAAGTTAAGGTAGTTGTGTAGATGAAATGAATCAATATTCTCAAGTAGTTGCTACACAATGGAAGCATTATTTTTATTAAGATGTAAATTACTAATACCATTTATTATTACTTGGTTAATGTAAGGTTCAGTATAATATAGTGGACAGACTACTGTCCCAGAAGCTGAGATAAATAACTGTCTGGGAGGTACCCTACAAAACAGGGTACATGAGTATATTTTGCATAGAATACAAGTTTCAAGATAAATAACCCCAGATAAAGAACCCTATGTTTTCTTATCTCTAGAGGACATAAGTTGAAGCAAAGGAAAATAATTTAATGCTATTCAGAATATAAACTTTTATGCTAATTTATAATATCTGGTTGCTGGAAACTAATTTAATATATGAACATTGTTTTTCTTGAGGAGCCATCATTATAATCATTATGAATATTTAGAAGGTAGCATTGGCAAGTTTTCCAAAACAGGCAGCATAAGAAATCAGAGTTCGGAAAATTGTTTGCCCATTAGCTTCCTTTCTAAAAATGACTGCTAAAATCATGGAGGAAAACAGCTTATCAAATTCATGTATTAGCACAATTTCTTTTTTTAAAAAATATATTTATTTATTTGTAAAAGTTACACAGAGAGAGGAGAGGCAGAGAAAGAGAAAGAGAGAGAGAGAGAGAGAGAGAGAGAGAGAGAGGTCTTCCATCTGATAATTCACTCCCCAGATGGCTGCAATGGCTAGAGCTGTGCCAATCTGAAGCCCAGAGCCAGCAGCTTCTTCCCGGTCTCCGACATGGGTGCAGGGACCCAAGGACTTGGGCCATCCTCCACCACTTTCCCGGGCCACAGCAGAGAGCTGGACAGGAAGTGGAGCAGCCCAGTCTAGAACCAGCGCCCACATGGGATGCTGGTGCTTCAGGCCAGGGTGTTAACCCACTGTGACACAGCGCCAGCCCCAAGCACAATTTCTTATGGAAATTTTTGTAGTAAATTTGTTAGCAATAAAATCTTCAGACAGAAAAAACAAATTACTTAGAAACAATAGAACCTGTAACATTGAATGAAATCTTTAATTTATTACATTAGATTTCTATGATACCTTAGTATATTACAATGCATTTTTTCTTATTCTTATTTTAGCCATAATTTTTTTTAATTTGAAACATAGAGTTACAAAGAGAAAGAGAGAGAAAGAAAAGTCTTCCATCTGCTGGTTCACTCCCCAGATGGCTGCAACATACAGGACTGAGCCAGGCTGAAGTCAGAAACCAGGGGCTTCACCCAGTTCTCCCTTGCGGAGGGAGGGCAATCCTCCAATGCTCTCCGAGGCACATTAGCACTGAGCTAGATAGGAAGTGGGGCATTCAAGACTAAAACTGGCCCCCATATAGGATGCTGGTTCTGCAGGCCCTGGCTTTAACTCATTGATACACAGTGCCAGCCCCACCTTCATTGTTTTTAATCCATGAATCACGAGATACATGTTGAAAGAGTAAGGTGATTGGGGATGATGCTGGGGCATAGTAGGTTAAGCATCTATCTGCAGTGCCAGCAACCCATATAGGCACCAGTTTGAGTCTCAGCTGTTCCATTTCCTATCCAGCTACCTTCTGATGGCTGGGCAAGAGTCAAACATGTACCAAGTGCTTGAGCCCTGCACCTGTGTGGGAGACCTGGAGGAACCTGGCTTTGGAACTCCAGGCTTTGGATTAACTCAGCTCAGCTCCAGCCATTGAGGCTATCTGGAGAGTGAACCAGCAGATAGAAGCAGAATATATTCTGACCCTCCACAGAGGAAGAGAGAAGAAGGAAATCAAATTTGGGAAAGGAGGAGAGAGATAATTAGGTATCTTGATTCTCTGGTCATCAGTATTTAAAGAAGAAGTAGGTTTAAGAAACTGAGAATACAATGAGCAGAACAGAGGTAGTGTTATCAAGGACTCTTTCTGGGCTTTTGGCAAAGCTTTGTAAAGAGGAACAGAGGAAAAAGAGTGCAGATGACCAGGACAAAGGAGATCTTCAATTTTGGGTGTCTGTCCTAGTGTATTCTTGTTGCTACTAAAAATACCTTAGATTGGGTAATTTAGAAGTGATAGAAACGCATTTCATACAGTTCTACAGAGAGGAAATCCAAGACAGTATCACCAGCAGATTTGATATCTATTGAGGATCCATTCCATGAGGGCATTTTGGTGTTGCATAGTTATGTGATAGAAGTGTAGAAAGACAAAGGAGTCAAACAGAATGATAAATACTTTTATGAGGACACTATTCTCATTCATGAGTGCAGAGATGTCTGGACCTAATCATCTGGCAAATATTCTACTTTTTCATACTATTGCATTGAGAAAGACCCATTCGACATGAATTTTATAGGAACACACTCAAGCCAAATCACAGCTGGTTTAAGCAGCCCTTAAAGTCTATGTGTGAATTCTGAGCTAAGAGCCAGTAGGTCTGCTATAGAAGTTGAGTAAACTCCAATAAAAGAAGGGAGAGATATAGACTAAATTAACTACAAACAATGTCTTCACTAAATGGTGCTGAGAAAATTGGATTTACACATATAGAAGTATGAAACAAGACTTGTACCTTAGACCTTATTAAATATCAACCCACAACGGATAAAGAACCTAAATATACAACCTGATACCACAATATTTCTAGATGAAAACATCAGGGAAATCTGCAAGACGTTGGAATAGACAAACATTTCTTGAAAAGACCCCAGAAGCATCAGCAATCAAAGCAAAAATAAACAAACGGCATTACACCAAGCTAAGAAGCTGCTGCACTACAAGAGAAACACTCAAATAAGTGAAGTACAACCGACAGAATATGAGAAAATATTTGCTGAGTATGCAACTGATAAAGGATTAATATTCAGGATCCATAAAAAGCTCAAGAAACCCAACAATAAAACAATCAATTTAAGAAATGAGCAAAGGACATAAATAGGCATTGTTCAAAAGATTAAATGTAAATGGCCAACAGACACATTAAAAAATGCTCAAGATCACTAGCCCATCAGGGAAATGCAAATCAAAACCACAATGAGGTTTCATCTCACCCCAATTAGAATGGCCATAATCCAAAAGTAAAAATTAGGATGCTGGGGAAAAGCACCCTAACACACTGCTGGTAAGAATGTAATCTATTACAACCTTTATGGTAGATAATATAGAGATTTCTCAGACATCTCAAAAAAGATTTACCATATTTCTCAGCTATTGCACTCTTGGGAATTTTCCAAAATGAAATGTAATCAACATATGAAAGAGTTGTTTGAACCCTCATGTTTATTTCTGCTCAATTTACAGGAGCTAAAATATGGAATCAATCCAGATGTCCATCAACTGATGACTGGATAAAGAAAATGTGATATAAATGCTATGGAATAGTACTCAGACATAAAAAAAAACACAAGGAAATCCTGCCCTTTGCAAAAAAATGAATGCAGATGCAGACCATTTTGCTTAGTGAAATAAACCAGTCACCAAAAAGACAAATATATATTTTCTCTGATATGTGGTAATTAATATAGAATACACAAATGTACAGGTATGAAATGGACATTTTGTGATTTGATTGTTGATATTAGCTCTGTTTATATTCCTGTGGAACTGTGGTTTTTCTACCTTTTACATGTTGAATACTACGGCTAGAGGTGCATCAAGCCTGTGATTCTATAGTGGGTTGAAATTATATTTTTGTAAAAAATAATAAAAAGAAGAAATGAAGGAAGTAACAGTAAGAATAGTGGGAGTGAAGGCAGTATAGTTATCTTCTTAGTATTGTACCCATGAAATACATGAACTCTCTTTTCTTTATATTAATTAAAATTAATAAAAAATAATAATAGCTAGTATTTATTGAACACTTAATCAGTTGTCAAGCATGGTAAAATCATGATAGGCTTTTCTCATTTAACCATAACAACAATTACATGATTATAACCCTCATTTTATAGATAATGAAACTAAAACAGTGAAGTTAACTGTTTTTTTTTAAATTAAACTTTTATTTAATGAATATAAATTTCCAAAGTTCAGCTTATGGGTTACAATGGCTTCCCCCTCCCAAAACTTCCCTGCCACCCGCAACCCTCCCCTTTCCCGCTCCCTCTCCCCTTCCAATCACATCAAGATTCATTTTCAATTCTCTTTATATACAGAAGATCAGTTTAGTATATATTAGGTAATGATTTCAACAGTTTGCCGCCATATAGCAACACATAGTGAAAAAAAAATACTGTTGGAGTACTAGTTATAGCATTAAATAAGAGTGTACATCACATTAAAGACAGAGATCCTACATAATATTTTTTTAAAAAATTAATTAATTTTCTATGCCATTTCCAATTTAACACCAGGGTTTTTTTTTTTTTTTTTTCATTTCCAATTATCTTTATATACAGAAGATCAATTCAGTATATAATTAGTAAAGATCACCTCAGTTTGTACCCACGCAGAAACACAAAGTGTAAAAATACTGTTTCAGTACTAGTGATAGCATCACTGCACATTAGATAACACATTAAGGACAGATCCCACATGGGATGTGAGTACACAGTGACTCCTGTTGCTGACTTAACAATTTGACACTCCTGTTCATGGCATCAGTAATCTCCCTAGGCTCTAGTCATGAGTTGCACATCAGAAAGATCATCCACCCAGACCAAGTGGGATTTATCCCTGGTATGCAGGGATGGTTCAACGTTCACAAAACAATCAATGTGATACACCACATTAACAGACTGCAGAAGAAATACCATATGATTCTCTCAATAGATACAGAGAAAGCATTTGATAAAATACAACACCCTTTCATGATGAAAACTCTAAGCAAACTGGGTATGGAAGGAACATTCCTCAATACAATCAAAGCAATATATGAAAAACCCACGGCCAACATCCTATTGAATGGGGAAAAGTTGGAAGCATTTCCGCTGAGATCTGGTACCAGACAGGGATGCCCACTCTCACCACTGCTCTTCAATATAGTTCTGGAAGTTTTAGCCAGAGCTATTAGGCAAGAAAAAGAAATTAAAGGGATACAAATCGGGAAGGAAGAACTCAAACTATCCCTCTTTGCAGATGATATGATTCTTTATTTAGGGGACCCAAAGAACTCTACTAAGAGACTACTGGAACTCATCGAAGAGTTTGGCAAAGTAGCAGGATATAAAATCAATCCACAAAAATCAACAGCCTTTGTATACACAGGCAATGCCACGGCTGAGGAACAACTTCTAAGATCAATCCCATTCACAATAGCTACAAAAACAATCAAATACCTTGGAATAAACTTAACCAAGGATGTTAAAGATCTCTACGATGAAAACTATAAAACCTTAAAGAAAGAAATAGAAGAGGATACCAAAAAATGGAGAAATCTTCCATGCTCATGGATTGGAAGAATCAATATCATCAAAATGTCTATTCTCCCAAAAGCAATTTATACATTCAATGCAATACCAATCAAGATACCAAAGACATTCTTCTCAGATCTGGAAAAAATGATGCTGAAATTCATATGGAGACGCAGAAGACCTTGAATAGCCAAAGCAATCTTGTACAACAAAAACAAAGCCGGAGGCATCACAATACCAGATTTCAGGACATACTACACGGCAGTTGTTATCAAAACAGCATGGTACTGGTACAGAAACAGAAGGATAGACCAATGGAACAGAATAGAAACACCAGAAATCAATCCAAACATCTACAGCCAACTTATATTTGATCAAAGATTCAAAACTAATCCCTGGAATAAGGACAGCCTATTCAATAAATGGTGCTGGGAAAATTGGATTTCCACGTGCAGAAGCTTGAAGCAAGACCCCTACCTTTCACCTTACACAAAAATTCACTCAACATGGATTAAAGACTTAAATCTATGAACCGAAACCATCAAATTATTAGAGAGCATTGGAGAAACCCTGCAAGATATAGGTACAGGCAAAGACTTCTTGGAAAATACTCCAGCAGCACAGGCAGTCAAAACCAAAATTAACATTTGGGATTGCATCAGATTGAGAAGTTTCTGTACTTCAAAAGAAACAGTCAGGAAAGTAAAGAGGCAACCGACAGAATGGGAAAAAATATTTGCAAACTATACTACAGATAAAGGGTTGATAACCAGAATCTACAAAGAAATCAAGAAAATCCACAACAGCAGAACAAATAACCCACTTAAGAGAATGGCCAAGGACCTCAATAGACATTTTTCAAAAGAGGAAATCCAAATGGCAAACAGACCCATGAAAAAATGTTTAAGATCACTAGCCATCAGAGAAATGCAAATCAAAACCACAATGAGGTTTCACCTCACCCTGGTGAGAATGGCTCACATTCAGAAATCTACCAACAACAGATGCTGGAGAGGATGTGGGGAAAAAGGGACACTAACCCACTGTTGGTGGGAATGCAAACTGGTTAAGCCACTATGGAAGTCAGTCTGGAGATTCCTCAGAAACCTGAACATAACCCTACCATACAACCCAGCCATCCCACTCCTTGGAATTTACCCAAAGGAAATTAATTTGGTTAATAAAAAAGCCATCTGCACATTAATGTTTATTGCAGCTCAATTCACAATAGCTAAGACCTGGAACCAACCCAAATGCCCATGAACAGTAGACTGGATAAAGAAATTATGGGACATGTACTCTATAGAATACTATACAGCAGTAAGAAACAATGAAACCCGGTCATTTGCAACAAGATGGAGCAATCTGGAAAACATCATGCTGGGTGAATTAAGCCAGTCCCGAAGTTAACTGTTTTTACCCAGGTAGCACAAAAAAAGAAATACGTCTGTAAGACTGCCCTCCATTTATTTCAGTGACATAATCTTATTGCTAATGGAAGTTCTTAAAGTTCAAACCATTGCTCTCCTTTGGTGAGAAACCGTACTGTACCCCTGCTTTCAGACAGCTCTGGTAATCTTTTCTCCTCTTTTATTTCAATTTTCTCAGTAATAGCCTGCTATCTCTTCAGTTCTAAGAGGGAAAATGTAAGGATCCACTTGACTTTTTCTAGGGTTGTGGGCATTCTCTTGATTTTTTCCCACTGAATATTATGACTTGTAAAAGGGATGGGTGGCTCTAGCGTCTGTGGATACTAGTTAGATAGTAGTTACATAGGCAGCCCATCTTGACAAATATAGAAATTGGAACTTGGAGTAGGAAAGAGAATTAATTATGTATAAATGGCTTTGCACTGAAAGGCTAAAAAAATTGAACAAGGTAGTTGGCTCATATACATTAAAAATGTCAACACTTCTGTTTAATTCATCATTTGTGAAAATTATAAGGCATCTCATGTTTATTCAGCTTATGTTGGTCAAGGGAAAATGCTTGGGAATAATATGCATTGTTTTTACTGGATTCAGTTAGCATAAAGTTACAAGAAAAAGGTAAGTAGAAAAATAATAATTTGATGGATATGATTCAAGAATGTTCAGAAACTTGATTTCCTAAGATTTGGGAAAGACCACTTCTATACATAAGTAAGAGTGGAGGAGGATCTAATAAACTCTTAGTGATAAAGACACTGTATGACTTCTTTGAAAAAACTGACTTAATCTGTTGGCTAAGATCATTTAAACAGAGCATTGTTTCCATATGAGTTTAGTAGCCACTACATAGCTGAAAAAATTTTAAGAAAAAATATGAGTATAGAACTAAGTCTAAGGAAATAACAACCTAGTGCAGAAATGATGCAGAACTGCTTTCTGAAAGTAAATGTATCAGAGAAATTTATGAACATTTGGAAGGATTTGAATTGGTATGGATAAAATTAAATCTTAATTTTAAACTGCCTTGGGATTTTAATGGAGTCTTAAAAGAACCCTGGACCAATGAGATTTCTTTAAACCACTAATGGATGAGGGGAACATCTCATAGTGTAATTCTTGAGTAAAATGGAAGAGATATGTTACACAGAGAAAAGAATCATGGCCAATTCAAGGAACCATCCCACGTCCAGAGTAGAAGTCTTACAATGTCTAACCACTGGACTTTCAAAATTGCAGTGTGTTAATTGCTTGGAATTTTTTTTCTCCTTGGCAAAGGTCCTTTGCCTGACCACTTTAGCTCATAGACTGTTGAGCCAGAATCACATCCAGACCAGATTGGACACTGCACATGAAACTGAGGACTTTGTCACGGGAACATTTGCTCATTGGGGATGAGTGTCATCCTTATTTTGAAGAATAACAGAGCAACCATTTGTTGAAGTGTACAGTTTGTAGCAATCAAATATGAGTTTTGCAAACTGATTTCCTTTTCTTTCTTAATACACAACTAAACCAAATCACATTTCCCATCTCACTTGTCACTACATTTTGGCCATGTGACTGAACTCTGACCATTAAAAGTTGAATGGAAGTCCCATTGTTATCTCTAGTCCTTACCATAAGACTATCCCATATATAATTATTCATCTCTCTCCTCTGCTGACCTTCTTGAACTGTAACATGAACAAACAAAACTTTTAAGGTATGAAGTAACACAGATTTAGAAGTTCTTTATTATATTACACTCTTCCTGTGTTATTAAAAAAGTGATCTTTAAAAAACATGGTGTAGCCCTAACTTTCATAAATCTTAAAAATTGTTACTTATTAAATATCAAACTCTTTAAAAATTCTAAGGTTAATGTGTCAATAACATTTAAAATTAATGCACACAAAGAGAATGGGAAAAAGTTATTGGGTTTAGACCCAATGGAAACTATGCCAGAAATAGAATGATATTTTTAATACTTTTAAAACAATATAGAATAAATTCAGATCATTTTTCCCAGAGGTCAATATTAAAAGCAATGAGTAGAATGAGTAGACTTAACAATGACCTAAATAACTTTAAGTGAAAAGATGCTTGTTAAGACTTTTCCCAATGAGACAGTCAACTAAATGTGAATAGCCATGTTTTAGTAGAGACATCTCAAAAGCGTTTTCAATTCTGTTTTGTAACTCCGGTTTCAAACGATTTATACAAATTTGAAGAAAAATTAGACAATTCCTGAATATATATATATTTTTTACATTTTGTCAACAGAAGAGATATATCAAAGAAGGAAATATTAAATTCTCAGAAGATACTATGAAGGAACATGTCCCAATATGGATTGAGAGAGAAAATTACCAGACACATGCAAAAAAAATTTTAAATTTGCTTCAAATTATAGAATCTGAAAGTATAACTAAGAGTAAATTATCTTCTGATATAATAGTGTTTTTAAAAGAACGTTCATTGCCCATTCTTAAAAATTTCAAAACAATAGTTTTCCTCAAAATCAAATATAAAATTTATTTCCATATTAATGGAACTAGAGTGGTCTGTCTTAAAGTGTTTATTTTCATTAATAAACGAAGTTGCATGATGTATGTCAGCCATGTGCATTTGACTTTTTATTGCCGCAGAAGGTTTGCACTCAAATTTTATTTTTTTAATTTGTTTGATGTTTGGATATTCCTAGAAGGACTGAAATAATTATTTTATTGGAGCTAACAAAGCTGCACAAATTCAGAATGTTCTGAGTAAAAATCCTCAAAACTGTGCTTTTCTGACAATGACCTGCAATATTCTCTGGATATCTGATGTTCTGAGTGAAGGGTTTAATGAACCCCTAATTACTGAAATACATACTTCTACATTTATAAATAAACCCTGATAATTTATTGTTGAGAACTGATTCTTCATTGGCATCTTAATTTACATACTTCTGAGTTATTTTTTAAAATGCCCAAAATTACTGCACTTTGTAATTATTTTCACTTGTGCTTATTGGCATGCATTACCTCTGCATTAGATAAACCCATACATGAAGGAAGGATTGATAGTTCCAAATCATTTAATACACAGTCACAAAAAAAATATGCTTTCACTTCTTAGGATATAATGACCCACCAGAAAAAGGGAAATTGCAATGAACACAGGCCTGAGATGAGACTGTTTTCTCAAGTAAGGTTTCCTGATAGAGGTCTAAAAATATGATAATGAAATAGTTTTTATTATAAACAATATGCCAAATATGTTACATAACATAGGATACTTATCTGTAACTGTTGATATGCAAAAGACAAAACCTGGTGGTTGTCTCATTTTCTGGTTTGAAAAATGGAAAAGGTAACAAAAAGGATTGAAACATGAAGCAGAACACAATGGTAACTACCTAAGTTACAAAGCAACTGATCTCCAATGACTATTCATTTTTCTAAGAAACAACGAGCAACTGAAGAAAACAAATTGAACTGATGTAAACTAGTGTAAGTGGAAAAAGAGACAATTTGTCCTATAGAATTTTTTAGGACATTTGTGAAAACTGTCTACAGCCTTAGCTAACATTATTGCAATAGTTGAATATTGATTATTGTAGAGCAAAAATACTAGCTAAGAATTATGAATGTAATATTCTGAGATGAAAATAAGGCTATACATTACTAAGCAATCTATTTATATTGCTGATTTAATGACCGCTGTCATTATTTATACTCTTCTCCTAAAGGTGAGCCTCCTTTAACACAAAGTTGAAAATTATCTTTGCTGCTTATTGTGAGAAATAATTCCAACTCTTACCTATAAAAATGGACTTCAGAGGTACCAGAAAAAATTAGTCTTTGGAGTTACACTCTTGTCTCTCTTTCCATTTAAACCAATACTTCATGCTGGGGAACAAAACAAATATTACAATAAGTAATTACTGTAATATGACTGTTGTGTTTTTTTTTTTTTAACCTGGGACTGATTTTATTTATATAACTCCAAACTAATGTTATCCTAAGTTTGTGCAGTATATTAATCTTTGGATTGTTATTATTTTTATACTTGTAAACACAAAATAAAAATTCTTGATGAATACAGAAAAATTCAGTTAGTGACTTCTAAATGACTAATGAATTGTGATGGAAAGACATGGTAGAAATAACACTTAGGGGAAATATCTTGAAGAAGAATATAAGTAAAGATGAAAAAAGGAGGAAATAGATCAAATGAAAGATTTTAAATAATAGTAAAATAAGTTTATAAAAAGCAGTTCAAGTGTGATTGAAGTGTTATTTAAATCTATAGATGCAAAATATATCACCCAATACACAATATAATCATTACTTGAACTGTTCTAAGTGGGACAATTTCTACCTACTCCTTGTAAACACCAAAATAAATTCTAAATAGGAAAATTAATATTAAATGTGAAGAATCTATTGAATAACCAGAAAAAAATAATGGGTAAATTTTGCTTTAATAGTAGCAGGACAAGAAAAACCAGTTTAAGTAAGGCTCATAAAACAAAAGTTATGAAAGGAAGAGAAATTTGGCTACTGACTAATTCAGTATTTCTCCAAGATGGAAGATTCCACAAACACGATCCCAAAGATACATAACAAATATATATATATATATATATATATATATATATATATATATATATATACATACAAAGGATCAATCTGCATTTTGTAAATTATTCTTATGCTCAGTAAGAATGAAGCTTAGAGCTCAATATAAAAAATGGACAAACAGAATAAAGAGGAATTTTCAGCTTTTAATTTATTACTTATTTAAGTGATGTTTTCCAATAGTTAATATATTCACAGGCACCAAAATTAAAGTAATACCAGATGATGAACATTGAAATAGTCGTCCTATTCCTGTAAGCACATCCATACCAGATTCCCAATCCCTTGGAGAAAACAGTTTTGATTGCTTTTTAAAATGCATCTGTTTGGTGTTTATTCATGCAGACATAGGAAAATGAAAACATAGTTTTATTTCCTCTCCCCTTACACAGAACATAATATATCATATCCATTCTTTGGCACCACAATTATTTCTGGTGTAATTTTTTTTCCTTTTTGTACATAAAGAGCATTCTCATTTTTTATAATTCTGTACATATTCCACTATATGGATATGCAATAGTTCATTTTAGTAATTGTTATATCGATGGACCATTGGCTTCTTTTCAATAGTTTGCTACTATAAACAGGAGGACTATGAAGAATGATGTACAGAGCTCATTTTCTATATTTATTGATATATATGTGAGACGAATTTCTCAAAGTGAGATTCCTTAGTCAAAGAGTAAATGCAATTACATATTTGGAAGATATTGTAAAATTTCTCTTCATTAAAGGTTGAACTATTTCACAGTCTTGCAGCAATGTACCTTTTTATTCAAAGCCTGCAAATAGAGCAGATTGCCAAATGCTTAGCTTTTGGGCAGTCTGGAGCTATATATACTCACACACACATACATATATGTAATTGTTCTTAATATAAATGAAAGTAATGTTATACATCTCTTTTTTTCCTCAGAATCCTTTTATTTAAGGTAAAAAAAAAACAATATATTTCATAAATACAACTTTAGGGATTCTTCCCACTGTACCCGCCCTCTCACCTGCACTCTCACCCTTCTTCCTCTTCCCTCTCATATTTCCATTATTATTTTTTACTAAGATCTATTTTATAATTAACTTTATACACATAAGATTAACTCTATAATAAGTAAAGAGTTCAACAAATAGTATGAAAAAAACTCTTCTTCAACAGTCAAGACAAAGGCCATTAAAACTCATCGCATATCAAAGTGTCAGTTTCACTTCTATAGATTACATTTTAGGTGCTCTATTATGTACAAAAGATCAGAGAGAACATATTCTTTTTGTCCTTTTGGGACTGGCTTATATCACTAAGTATGATGTTTTCCAGATTCACCCATTTTGTTGCAAATGACAGAAATTCATTATTCTTTTCCACTGTCTTTAGTATTCCATAGAGTACGTATCCCATAATTTCTTTACCCAGTTTTCAGTTGACAGACATTGAGTTAATTTTGTATTTTAGCAATTGCGAATTGAGCTGCAATAAACATGAGTGTACACATAACTCTTGCATATGCTGATTTCATTTCCCTTGAGTAAATCCCCAGGAGTGAGATGGCTGGGACATATAGTAGTCCTATATTCAGATTTCTGAGGTATCTCCATACTGTCTTCCACAGTGGTTGTACTAGTTTACAGTCCAACTAATAGTGTACTGTACCTTTTCCCCCACATCCTCACCAGCAATTTTTGTTTGTTGATTTCTGTATGAAACCCATTCTAAAGGGGGTGAGTGAAACCTCATTGTGGTTTTTATTTGCCTTTCTCTGACAGCTAGTGATCCTGAGCATTTTTTTATTTGTCTGTTGGCCATTTGGCTTTCCACTTTTGAAAAATGCCTGTTTAAGTCCTTTGCCCATTTCTTAATTGGGTTGTTTATTTTGTTGTTGTTGAGTTTTTGAGCTCTATATATTCTGGTTAATTATTCTTTGTCAGTTGCCTCTTCACTTTTGCTGAGTGCTTCTGTTGCAGTGTAGAACCTTCTCAATTTGATATAATTTCATTTGTCAATTTTGGCTTTGATTGCCTGTGCCTTTGGGTTCTTTTCTTTCTTTTAAGATTTATTTATTTATTTGAAAAGCAGAGTTACTGGGGGCAAAGAGGGGAGAGAGAAAGAAAGAGAGAGAAAGAGAGAGAGAGAGAGAGAGAGAAAGGTCTTCCATCTGCTGGTTCACTCCCTAAATGGCCACAAAGGCTGTAGCTGAGCTGATCCAATGACAGGAGCCTGAAGCTTCCTCCAGGTTTCCCACAGGGGTGCAGGGGCCCATTGATTTGTGCCATATTCTACTGTTTTCCAGGCCATTGCAGTGAGCTGATCAGAAATGAAGTAGCTAGGATGCCATCACTGCAGGAATATGCCACATACTTGCTATGCCACAGCATCAGCCCCTTGGGGCTTTTCTAAGAATTATTTTCCTATACCAATGCTTTTCAGGGTTCCTCCAATGTTCTCTTATAATTTGATAATTTTGGGTCATAGATTCACTTATTTTATCCATTTCATTGGATTTTTGTGTAAGGTGTAAAGTAGGGGTCCTGCTTCATACTTCCGTGTATGGAAATCCAGTTTTCCCCTCACAGTTTGTGGAAAAGACTATCCTTGCTCCATGGATTAATTTAGCTTGTTTATCAAAGATAAATCCATTGTAGATACATGGAATTGCTATTATTTTCCATTGGTCTAGTCATCTAATTTTGAACTAGTACCAGGCTATTTGGATTATAACTGCCCTGTAGTATGTCTTGCAATCTGGTATTGTGATGCTTCAAACTTTATGTTTTGTAAGATAACTTTAGCTATTTGGGATCTTCTGTGTTCCCTATGGATTTCAGCATTGTTTTGTCTATATCTCAGAAGAATGTCCTTGGTATTTTGATTGATATTACATTGAACCTGTAAATTTGCTTTTGTTAGTATGGATGTTTTGATGACATTGATTTTTCCAATCCTTGAACATGGAAGATTTTTCAAATTTTGTGTCTTCTTCTATTTCTTTCTTTAATATCTTGTGATTGTTATCATAGAGATTTTTGATGTCTTTGTTTAAATTTATTCTAAGTGTTTGATTTTTTTTTGTAGCTTTTGTGAATGGGATTGATTTTAAAAGTTCTTTCTCAGCCATGCATTGTCTATATATACAAAGGTTATTGATTTTTGGGTGTTGATTTTATATCCTGCCACTTTACCAAGCTCTTCTATGAGTTCCAATAGTCTCGAAGTGGAGTCTACTGGATCTACGGTACATAGAATCATGTCTTCTGCAAATAGGTGTAGTCCGACTTCCTCTTTTTTGGTTTCAATTTTGTTTATTTCTCTTCTAATTTTAGTTATTTCTTTTCTCCTAATTTTGGGTTTGGTTTTCTGTTTTGTTTTTTTGTTTGTTTGTTTGTTTGTTTTTTGTTTTTAGGTCTTTGAGATGCATTGATGGCTCATTTATTTGGTGTTTTTGCAATTTCTTCATGTAGGCACCAATTACTGCAACCACTCCACTAAATACTGCTTTTATTAGTATTCTGAGTTGACAGATTTTTTTCTCTTAAGAATAAGGCTATGTCTCATCATTCTCTCCTAGCCTGTATGGTTTCTGATGAGAATTCAGCTGAGAGTTTAATTGGAAATCCTATGAAAGTAATCCGGTATTTCTCTCACGCACATGTTAGAATCTTTTCTTAGTGTTTTGTTGTTGTTTTGTGTGTGTGTGTGTGTGTGTGTAGAGTTTAACTACAATGTTTCCTGGAAAGGATCTTTTCTGTTTATGTCTGTTAGAAGTCCTATCTGCTTCTCCTACTTGGATGTTCCTTTCTTTCTCCAAATTAGGAAAGATTTCTGTAATTATTTCACTAAAAAAAAGCCTTCTAATCTATTTTCTATTTCCACATCTTAAGGAACTCCTAATAACAATATAACCATATGATGGGTAGTTGGATAATATCCCATAAATCTCCAACACTTTTTTTAGTTTTCTAATTTCTTTCTTTCTTTCTCTCTCTCTCTCTCTCACTCTCTCTCTCTCTCTTTTTTTTTTTTTTTTTGGACTGACTGTAAAATTTCCAGAGATTTGTCTTCTAACTCACCAACTCATATATTCTTTCTTCCTTCACCAAGTCTGTTGTTAAGGTTTTCTATCACATTTTTTAATTTGATACTGAATTCTTCATTTCATTTTTTTTTTTTTTTGGACAGGTAGAGAGATATACAGTGAGAGAGAGAGAGACAGAGAGAAAGGTCTTCCTTCCATTGGTTCACTCCCCAAATGGCCACCACAGCCGGTGCTGCACCGATCTGAAGCCAGGAGCCAGGTGCTTTTTCCTGATCTCCCATGTGTGTGCAGGAGCCCAAGCACTTGGGCCATTCTCCACTGCCCTCCTGGGCCACAGCAGAGAGCTGGACTGGAAGAGGAGCAACTAGAACTAGAACCCAGAGCCCATATGGGATGCTGGCGCTGCAGGCAGAGGATTAACCAAGTGAGCCATGGCACCGGCCCCAAATTCTTGATTTCTAATATTTCATTTTGTTTCTCTTTATAATCTCAATTTCATTAGAAAAATTTTCATTCATGTCATTCATGTCATGCATGGGTTTATTTAATTCATGGATTTTCTTATGATCTCCTCTAAGTAATTCTATGATCAATTTTTATGATCTTTTTTTTTTTTTTTGACAGGCAGAGTGGACAGTGAGAGAGAGAGACAGAGAGAAAGGTCTTCCTTTGCCATTGGTTCACCCTCCAATGGCCGCCGTGGCTGGTGCGCTGTGGCCGTTGCACCGCGCTGATCCGATGGCAGGAGCCAGGTGCCTATCCTGGTCTCCCATGGGGTGCAGGGCCCAAGCACTTGGGCCATCCTCCACTGCACTCCCTGGCCACAGTTGTGCCGGTGCCGCAAGGCGGAGGATTAGCCTAGTGAGCCGCGGCGCCGGCCATATGATCAATTTTTTAAGTTCAATTCCCAGCATTTCTTCAATCTATTCATCTTCCTATTCTAATATTGAACTATTGTTGTATTCCTTTGGGGACATCATGTTGTCTTCCTTGTTCTTGTTTCTTGAATTACTGTATTTATTTTTAGGTATTTATGGAGATACTTGTTTGTCAGTTTTTGGTCTTTATTTCCCCTGTGATGGCTTTTTTCTTAGGGCTATGCTTCTGTGGCTTAGTGGAGTGTTTGCTGTTTCAGTGAATACCCATATTCTTGTACAGGATGTGTCTGTGGAGTTCTTTTCAGTGTTCTAAGATGACAGGTGTATCCAAAGTGACACCCAAGTTGGGTATGACAAATCTCTTTCTCTCTCTCTCTCTCTCTCTCTCTCTGTGTGTGTGTGTGTGTGTGTGTGTCTCTTATCAGAGGGGAAATATAATCAGCTCTGTTGGCATGGTCACTTCCTCTCCTCCAAGGAGAAATTTCTAGGCCCTAGGCCCAGTGGGTTCAATATTAATCCACTCTGCCACAAGAACCACACAAATGATCTCTTTAGTCCTCTGTGTGAGCATGGATTACATGACAATGACCCCCACCATGGAATCAGGGAGCCCTGAGTGTGTGGAGCTCCCACAATGACTGCACAAGGACCCAGCCACACACTGAACCCTCCCATGCAGGCATCATGTTTT
This sequence comes from Lepus europaeus, assembly GCF_033115175.1. Lineage (NCBI taxonomy): Eukaryota > Metazoa > Chordata > Mammalia > Lagomorpha > Leporidae > Lepus > Lepus europaeus. Next base: position 113,162,611 of record NC_084829.1, read on the forward strand.
CACAGTTCCAGCACACAAGGCGCCCAGAGTCACAAGCACCCAGTCCCCTGTCAATTTCCTCTGTCAGAATCAGGTGTCTCCACTGGTCTGGTTGCTGGGCACATGGACACAAGTTGGGGCAGCTGTTATGTGTGTCCACAATGGTGCCCACCCCTCTCAGCTAGTTACAGGACACTGGTGTGGGGTGATTGGAGAGATATAAATATGCCCCTATTTTTTTTTTTTTTTTTTTTTTTTTACAGGCAGAGTGGACAGTGAGAGAGAGACAGAGAGAAAGGTCTTCCTTTTGCCATTGGTTCACCCTCCAATGGCCGCCGCGGTAGGCGCACCGCGCTGATCCGATGGCAGGAGCCAGGTGCTTATCCTGGTCTCCCATGGGGTGCAGGGCCCAAGCACTTGGGCCATCCTCCACTGCACTCCCTGGCCACAGCAGAGAGCTGGCCTGGAAGAGGGGCAACCGGGACAGGATCGGTGCCCCGACCGGGACTAGAACCCGGTGTGCCGGCGCCGCAAGGCAGAGGATTAGCCTAGTGAGCCGCGGCGCCGGCCCCCCATTTTTTTTTCTCTAGATTGCTAGGTCCACTGCCCCCCACAGGGCTCCAAGCTGGATTCACGCTGGGCTTTTCCCACAGCTTTATTGCCAGTGACTTGGGCTGCTGCAATCTGGTCTCACCACAATCGCCAAAGCTTGTGCTGAGGCTCTCAGCTGCGCCGGCCCCCCATTTTTTTTTCTCTAGATTGCTAGGTCCACTGCCCCCCACAGGGCTCCAAGCTGGATTCACGCTGGGCTTTTCCCACAGCTTTATTGCCAGTGACTTGGGCTGCTGCAATCTGGTCTCACCACAATCGCCAAAGCTTGTGCTGAGGCTCTCAGCTGCTGGGGTCCTGAGGTATGTGTGTCCACACCCTGCACACTGATCCACAGTGTCCCTCTAATGTACAAGGAGTTTCCGCTGCAGTTTTCTCCCTCACTCTTCCCTGCACTCTGTACTTTTTATTAAGCTTTCTTTCCCTAGAATAAAACTATAAGCGCCTTCCCTATTCCACCATCTTGGAATCCTCTCTCATACATATTCTCATATTCCACCATCACTTTAGTTTATTTTGACTCTGTATCTATGAATGTGTACTTGATATTTGTTTTGTTTGTTTCATGGACATTAAGATGATTTTAATTTCTATGAACAGTAATTAAAGTCTTGATTTTTCTTCAATTGTTCCTAGATAATTTTTTCATGACTCCTAATACAAAGTCAAAAGAACCTTCCAGCTGGCGCCATGGCTCACTAGCCTAATCCTCTGCCTGCGGCGCCGGCACTCCAGGTTCTAGTCCCGGTTGGGGCACTGGATTCTGTCCCGGTTGCCCCTCTTCCAGGCCAGCTCTCTGCTGTGGCCCAGGAAGGCAGTGGAGGATGGCCCAAGTGCTTGGGCCCTGCACCTTCTTGGGAGATTAGGAGGAAGCACCTGGCTCCCTGCTTCGAATTGACGCATTACACTGACTGTAGTGGCCATTTTGGGGGTGAACCAACGGAAGGAAGACCTTTCTCTCTGTCTATCTCTCTCTCACTGTCTAACTCTGCCTGTCACAAAAAAAAGAACCTTCCAGTTTCAAAGTCATAAAATAATTCCCTATTTTCTTCACTGTTTGAGAATTTTCTCTTCTCCAATATTTTAATTATTGCAAGTTTTGTTGTCTATTCTTTGGTTTGGTATGTGATTTGGATTCACTTTTATCTTCTTTTAAATGGTTAGTCTAACCCTATTAGATATTTTCACATTTGCCATGACTGATTTACAAAACAAAGTGTTTTTAAGCAACAAATTGATGTGCTACCTTGACCAGACCTTCAAATATACATTAAAACAAAAATAGTTTTTTTTGCATAAAAAACCTGGTGATGACTGTCATTATTGTCTGAGGCATCAACAGGTACTTTCATACACAGCTTATGAAGTGGTGTGACTGGCTGGAGAGTAATATGTCAATGGTCACCAAACAATTTGTATGCATTTATACCTAGATACAGTAACTCTACTTCCAGAATAAAGGAAGTCACATGTGTTTGCAAATGGTAGCTTTTAAGTCAGTTAAGATCCCCTCAACACCATGCAGCTAGCCTTTGAAAAAAGAATGAAGTGTATATACATACATCTATATAAAATTAATTCTAAGGAACATTAAATGGTAAAAAAATTCACATTATGTGTATATATCATGCTGAAATTTACATAACTGAAAATACATTTACATGACAAGAGCCTACAGTGATTACTGACACCATAAACATGACTGTTTATGTCACTGTGCACTTACCCCCCATGTAGGATCTCTGTCCTTAATGTGCTGTACTATGTGAATCAATGGTATAACTAGTACTCAAACATTACTTTACACTTTATGTTTCTGTGTGGGTGCAAACTGTTGAAATCTTTACTTAATATATGCTAAATTGATCTTCTGTATATAAAGATAATTGAAAATGAATCTTGATGTGAATGGAATGGGAGAGGGAGTGGGAGATGGGATGGTTGCAGGTGGGAGGGAAGTTATGGGGGGTGGCACTGTAATCCAAAAGCTGTACTTTGGAAATTTATATTTATTAAATAAAAGTTAAAAATACATTTACAACCATAATGGTTTAAATTGCATAAAATTTGTAGGATTACAAACAAATATAACTAACCACATATCTATCTACTTACCTACATACGTACATGTCCACTTATCCATACATAAATTCATCCTATATTTACTCCTACACATGTTTGTATACACATGTAGGCTATTTATGAAAAATGAAAAACAAACTAGTTACCATTGCTTATCTCTGATAATACTGTAGAATTTGGCTCTACATAAGCCATAGGTATAATATATTTTTCAAATAGACTTTTTACTCCAAAGTTTTAAATTATAGAAAAAATACAAACATACTATTGAGAATTCCCACATGATCTCCACAGTTATCTCCATTATTATCTTTCTGACATAATATGTTATATTTTTCATAATTAATTAACCAATATTAGTGCATTACAGTTAACCGAAGTTCATACTTTATTGAAATTTCTTTATTTTTTTCCTAATTCTTTTTTATTTCAAGATTCCATTCAGGATGAAACAATACACTTAGCTGTAATTTTTCCTTAGGCTCATGTTGGGTATGAGAGTTTCTTACACTTTGCTTGATCTTAATGGTTTTGTGGCGTATTGGTCAGTTACATCATAGGATGTTTTTTTCATTTCAGTTTTCTGATAATTTTCTCGTGATTCACCTGGGACTTTGTTTGGAGGAGAAGATCCCAGATATATATTTCCACTGTTATCCCACCCCCATCAATCATATATATTATTCCCTTGAAATCAATTTGGATCATTTGGCTGAGTAGTTTTTGATATGTTTTTCTGTTGTTAATTTACTCCCTTCCTCCCACATTCTGCCCCACTTTCAAGTGAAGATCTTTGGAATTAAACCGCATTGCTCAGACTGCTGATGAGAAATGAAGATATATACACTACCTTATTGAGGGTGGATTATATACACAAATTATTTGAAATTCTTGTGCACAGATTTATCTAATCTGCCTTGATTGTTTATTTATTCAGTCATTTATTTATATCTGAATAGACATATTTACTTTAGATTTTCTGTTGTAACATAATACTATTTTATTTCTTTTGCTTCTCAGTTGTTTCAGCTTTGGTCACTAGGAATTCTTTCAGTTTTCTCTTGTGCCTAACATAACCCATATTCTAGTCAGCTTCGGTTGCTGGACAAATTACCATAGACGGTGGGTTTCTAACAGCAGGCATTTATTTGTTTCTGGAGACTAGAATTTCAAACTAAAGGTGTCTTCAATGTCCAGGGAGGGAGCTCTTCCAGGTTTCACAATTCCATCTTTTTATTCTAACCCCCATGGCTCAAAGAGATGAGAGTTCCCTAAGTTTCCTTTTATCAAGCACCAAATCTCATTCATGAGGACTCTAGCCTCTTGACCTAATTGCTTCCTCAAAGCGCTACTTAATATCAGTACACTGAGCATTAGAATGTCAACACATGAATCTGGGTTAGACAAAAACACTTAGTCCAATGAATCTGAAAGTATTTTAGCTTGTTCAATACTTTCTTACTTTCTCTCTCTACAAGAAGTTACAGGCTCATCTTGTGTATTTTTTACCTCCAGTCTAGAATAAATTATTTCTCCAAGGAGCAATGATTCTTTTTTACTGGAAATTGATGTTAGAAATTAATATCTGAGTATGTGGTTTTTATGACTGTGTTTGGCTTCCAGGAGTTCTCGTATGTATGAATTTTTCTATATGTACAAAACTGTACCTAAATCAAGTCAAACACATGTATGGCTAACCACAGAAAACTCAACAAAAATATGTTGAAAGTCACTTTAATAGTGATATAGGTGGATGATCGCTAAATTTAAAACTTCACATTAAAACAGCAGTGCAATGATAATGTCACCTCCCATTGTGTGAGATATGGTCACAGGCAGGATTTCCTATTACTTAAATCTCAGTATTGAATATTTTCTCTTAGATAACTCATGGGAAGTAGGATACAGGAACATAATTCAAACTTTTATGCTTCCATTTGGGACTTTGACTTTAAGGGAATGATTCAAAGACTCAAATTCATTTGGTATATTGACTATTGAAGCATGAGCCACAGTGATGACCTAAAGGCGAGCCTGATCTAAGCTGTCATTAATGCAGTAATATAATATTCCTGGGTATAACACTGGTTCCTACCCATTATGCCACTCTACTAAGCTGGCATTCCTGTAAAGTTTGTAGGCTTTGAAGTATCATTTTGAAGATCAGAATCTGAAGGGTCCCAAAGCAAAGAAATTATACATGTTTAAGCATATGGAAATTCTGTGGCCAGCATTCTAGTATACTGGTAAAGGTACTGCCTACAAGGAAGGTATCCCATATGCCTGATTCAAGTTTCAGCTGCTACACTTCTAATCTCGCTCCCTGATAATGGCCTGGGAAAAACAGTGAAAGGTGGTCTAAGTATTTGGACCCCTGCCAACTATGTGGGACACTAGGAAGAAGCTCCTGGCTCTTCGCTTCGGCTTGACCTAACCCTGGCCATTGTAATCCTCTGAGGAGTGAATAAATGGATGGAAGATCTCTCTCTCTCTCTGTCTCTCCTTCTATCCCTACAACTCTGAGTTTTAAAGAAGAGTGGAAATGCTAATTATCCTGACTTAATCATTACACATTGCATATAAACGTTGGTTTATTACACTATCTATTTATAGGTATAATTGTTATATGTGAATAAAGATTTTCAAAAATGTAAGAAAGAACAGACTTAATTTCAACCCATTATTTCCATTTCTACTATTATTTCTTTATTGTTACATGCAAATAAAAATCAATGACAAATAAAAAACAACCTTCCAACACAAAGAAGGGAAGAGAAAGATATCATTTTTAGATGAAGGAAAAACTAAAATTCATAATATTTCTGAGATCATGCAACAATGTTACCAGAATTGATTAATATATATATATATATATATATATATATATATATGTCACATTTACCAAAAAAAAAAAAATCAATTCACTGAAAAGCACAGCTTGTTACATAGTATCTTTATTTGCTATAGGAAGTTAGAAAGCAAGTTAAGTATGACACTGAATTGCTTTCAGAGAGAAGAAAGAATATGGAGCTGCAACGATAGAAGCTAGATAATTGGCAGATAAACCATATTCCGAAAATATCAACATAGAATTTCATTAGCAATACTGGAAATTGATGCGTAGCCTACATTTTTTGGGGGAAATTTTCAAAATCAAATTCAAGGGGTAGTAAGTAAAATGAATAGTCCATTGTTTTTTATATAAAAATCTAAAGAAATCAGGATCTTTATGTAATTGAAAACAAACACAGCTTAGTAATCTACAAGAAATGTATTTTTGCTTTCAATTTATCTTTCAAATGCATGAATATGTGGAAATTCTGCCCAACCCTATCCTGTTCCTCTCCTTCTCTGTCTTTATTTACAGAATTCTTCACACAGTTGTTCCTTTTCTCTATACTTCTTTTTTGGTAATTAAATTCTTCCATTTTTAGTCCTGGTAGGATCCAATGGTTCCGGTGGCCATTGTGTCTCAACGTTTTTCAGTAGTAATGTCAAGTTCTGCTGAAAAAGAAAACATAGCGTCCAGCTCTAAAGCAGCTCTGTTGGACTCAGTGATCTCCTACAGTGAGAAAAATCAGTGCATCTGGACACTGCTCAGTTCTTCTATTATACCACAGACTTAGTAAAGCTGGGTGCACAATTAGCTGCCCATAGAAGGAATTTACATTACTATTTGTTGAAACAGTATGAGTATTCAAGAAAAGAAAGTGTGTGCGCACACACACATGCTGCACTTGAAATTCTTCCCTCTTTGGATCTGCAGTGGCAAAATCAGTTAATGCGCAGTACGTATAAGAAATTTGTCCCTTTCTCCTTTCTTTTTTATTTTTATTAATATAAAGAGAACAAATTTCATGTATTTCATAGGTACAGCTCTAAGAAGATAACCATACTTCTCTCTTTCCCTCTCTCCCTCTCAACTCCCCTTTTTCCCTCCCTTTCTTTTTCATCAGCTTTTTGCAAAGACATAATTCTAATCCACTGCATAATCACAATCTTAATTCATCACTAACCATAATATTCAGCAAGTAAAAAGTAGAAAGACCACAGTCCTCAGCAAAGGATGCTTCAGTGAAGTTTTTCTTTTCCCTGAGCACACGTGGGCCTTTTAATTTTTGCCCAGCACAACTGTGAGTGATGTTTGCAAACAAGAAGTGGCACAAAATGTAGAAATATCACTTATAGTATTTACAAAATATAAATAATTGATTAGGTGATTGCTCCATATAAAAACTGATAAATGCCAATTAGTCATTTTAGACTCTTCAGAATGTAAAATTTAAGATGTCATATAAAATTAAGTGCATGTAGAAAGGAATGTAAAAATGGCATATAATTGTGATTGCATTGATATACTTCCTATGTTTATTGAGTTTCTATCAAGTATTCTGTGAAGTGCCTGGAAGTTCTTTTACACTATTTTTGCTTAGGTTGCTTTTTGATGGAAGGAATTCTTTGCAAAAATGTTGTTTATTCATAGTAATGCAAATGATTTCTTCTCATTTGTGATCTGTTATTTTTACTCCCTATGTGATGTCTTTTAATGAAATGGAGTTTTTAATTTTAATATATTCACATGCATTTATCCTGACTTTATCATTTCTAAAATTGGTTTCTTGCTTAAGAAATCTTTCCTTATGAATTATTTTCATTTATTATCTCCTAAATGTTTTATATAATTTCTTTAACATTGATGAACTCAAAAAATGGATTGAGTTTCTCTATCTAGTGTATATCTGTTAGAACCTATTAAGTCACTGAGACTTGAATGAACCTGTTAGGCCCCTCAGGCCTAAAACCCCTAAACCTGATAAAACAGGACTCAGATAATCAGATAAAGCTTAGTAAAAGTCTATTGCTCAGGAAAACCCATCAGTTGAACATGCCAAATTGCTGAGACAAGACAGTGTAGAACTCGGACTTTACCATATCACCCTTCTGCCACAGGACCATGCTGAAAAACAATATAAATAGGCTGCCATCCGTTGCCAGTGGGGCTGAACATTCACTTTTAGACTTTTTCACCCTAAAATCCTAAAACGTAATAGCAATGTAATGTGCTTTACTAGACATCAAATGTTGTAAAGTTCTATTGAATACAAGATATGAGTGTAAGGACAGAGAAATAGATGAAAGAAATATAACATGGGATCTAGAAATAGACCACACTTAAATGATGAATGTATTTATAACCTAAGTGGTATTATGTGTCTGTAGAAATAATGGGAATTTTAATAATAGCGAGATAAATTTGTTATTTGGAAAAATGAACATGGGTAGTGTTAGGTTTAAGGATTTTAGGGTTCAAAGAAGTGCAGAGATGAGACTAAAGCAGAAAAAATTTTTCATAGAAAGGACCAAATAGAGGCAGCTTCAGATAGGAGTGTAGGCCAGCCAGAGACAGGCAGGGATGCTGAAAGTGAGCACTCAGTCCCACAGGCAATGGAAGGCAGTCTATGTTGTTTTTTGGGATGGATCCTGTTGCAGATGGGATGGTTGGTAAAGTCCCTTTTTTACAATGTCTTGTCTCAGTGATTTGTAATGTTCAGGTGAGGGACAAATCTATGCTCAGTTTTATCAGATTCGAGGATTTTTAGGTCTCAGTGCCCTAGCAGGATCAATCATTCCAAAAACCAATTGATTCCTTTTCAAGATCTAAGGGCACTTGATAAACATTTTTTCTTGGCTATTATTTGACCTTATGTAGCTATGTTGATTTTAGAAAAATGTTTATCAAGTTCCACAAAATGTAAAACAAAACAAGACAGCTCAAGCAAAAAACTACCTTGAGCTAGATAATAGTTATTTTAATGTTTCTAGGCTGTATGATCCCTATTTAGCTATTCAATTCAGTTACTGTGTGAAGAAACAGTCATAGATAATCCATGAATGAATGGATATATCTGTGTTCCAAAAACTCACACAACTTAATTTGCAACAATAAGTTGTGGGCTAGATTTGGCCCAAAGGTTATTGTCTGCAGATTCTGCTCTATGTATAGTATTCCCACATAGGCTTGAAACCCTAATGAAATATTGCTTAGTGATTTTTCTTTTTTTTAAATTTTTATTAATATAAAAAGAACCAATTTCATTTGTTTTGTAGATACAGATCTTTTTTTTTTATTTTAAGACTTATTTTATTTAATTGAAAGGTAGAGTTCAGAGAGAAAGAGAGAGAGGGCGAGACACAGAAAGAGAGACCCATATCAAAGAAGGATGTAGTCTTCTCTGAAAGGAGGAGAGAACATCTGCTTTGCTTATGGCCGTATCCAAATACCAATGGAGTCTATGGTCACAAAAGGTTTCCATAGCCTTGGCATCCCATGACAAGAACCTCAGGTGATCACTTACATAATAAATAAGAGTGTTAATTGTTTTTCTATTTTTTAAAAGATTTTATTTATTTATTTATTTGAGAGGTAGAGTTACAAACATTGAGAGGGAGGGACAGAGAGAAAGGTCTTCCGCCCGTTGGTTCACTCCCCAAATGGCTGCAACTGCGGGAACTGTGCCAATCCAAAGCCAGCGTCCAGGTGTTTCTTCCCAGTCTCCCATGTGGGTGCAGGGGCCCGAGGACTTGGGCCATCTTCCACTGCTTTCCCAGGCCACACCAAAGAGCTGAATTGGAAGAGGAGCAGCTGGAGATGGAACCGGCACCCATATGGGATGCCAGCGCTGCAGGCAAAGGATTAACCTACTGGGCCATGGCACCGGCCCCAAGAGTATTAATTTTTAAAAGAACAACAGAAGTCACTGTGCACTTACTCCCCATATAGAACCTCCATCCCTAATGAGTTGTACTATGAGAATCGACTGCAAATTTTCTTCCCAAACTGTGCTCTATTTATGTTGTGTGTGTGTGTGGGTGCAAACTGTTGAAGTCTGTGCTTAGCATGGAGTTGGACCTCTGTATATAAAGTCAAACTAAAAATGAAACATAATGAAGAAGGAGATGGGAGAGAGAGAGGGAGGTAGGATGGGAGTTGGGAGGGAAGGGTGGGTATGGCGGAAAGAACCACTGTATTCCTAAAGCTGTACCTATGAAAAACGGCATTCATTAAATAAAAACTTAAAAAAAAAAAAAAGAAAAAGAAAAAGAAAGAGAGACCCAGAAGTTCACTCCACAATTGGCCACAACAGCCAGGATTAGGTCAGACTGAAGCCAAGAGCCAGAAAGTTCTTCTGGATCTCCCATGTGGGTGCAGGAGTTCAAACTCACTGCTTTTCCCAGGTGCATTAGCAGGTAGCTGGATCAGAGGTGGAGCATCCAGCCCTTGAAGAACTGCATATTTGGGAAGCCAACATCTCAGCTAACAGCTTTAACTGTTACATCACAATCCTGCTTCCCATAGATACAGTTCTAAGAAGATATCCATGGTTCTCCCCCTCTCACCTCCCTCTGCAAATTTACTTCCTTCCCTCTCTTCTTTCTTTTTCAATAATTTTTGCAAAGACATAATTTTAATCACTCTATTATCACAGGCTTAATTCACCACTATCAAAAATATGTTCAACAAATAAAAAGTAGGAAGACCACAATTCCACAGGAGTATAAAGTAGGGCTAAAAATGACAATCGTATCACTAGATACTGATTTCATTTCTATATTTTTGTATTCCATATTAACTGCTACATATCAGAGAAAGCATATAATTGCCTTTTTGGAACTGTCTTATGTCACTAGCTTCTTTATGGCTGTGTAGTAATCCTTAATGTATATATACACACACATATATATATGTACACATACATATATGTATGTACTCATATATATATATATATATATATTTCTTTATCCTGTCACCAGTTGATGGACATATGAGTAAATTACATATATTAGCTATCATGAATTAGCTGCAATAAACATGGGGTTCAGATAATTGCTTTGGGTGCAGATTTTATTTTGCTTGGGTAAATTCTCAGGAGTGGGATGGTTGGGAAATATGGTAAATCTATTTTCCAGTTACTGAGGAATCTCCATACTGTCTTTCGTAATAGTTGTACTAGTTTACATTCCTACAGTGTTTTAGGGTATGTTTTCCAAGAAATATTGCCCACTTTTATTGCTTTTTAATTTTTGGATGATAGCTATTCTAACTTGGGTGATAGAATCCTCATTATGGTTTTTATTTTCATTTCACTGATGGCTAATGATTCTGAGCATTTTTCATGTGTCTGTTGGTTATTTGAATTTCATCCATTGAAAGATTCTTATTCATATCTTTTGCCCATTTCTTAACTGGAATGTTTGTTTTCTTGTTGTTGAGTTTCTTGAGCTCTTTATAGATCCTGGAAATTAATACTTTATTAGATGCCTAGTTTTCAAATATTTTCTTCAATTCTCATTTAAATCTATTGACTTTATTTTTCAGATTGATAATATTAGTATACCTATGATCAAAAACATTTTCTTTGCTGTGTAATGTTTTATTAAATGATGGTATACCTTTCTAATAGAAGGGCATCATATCAACTGTATTAATTCTCCAAATACTAACACATAATTTTTGTTCCCACTTCTATCTGTGCTATTGGTCTTCAAATTTCTAAAGTAGAAGCCACATTTTGCCTTGTAACCAATATTCTAAAGACTTGAAACATACATTCAGATGATTATTTTTAACATATTAAAAGTCCTATGGCACATCACAAAGAATGCTAGAATCCTGAGGAAGTTTAGAGATGAAGATAAATATCAGGTTACTCTACTGTGGTCTATGTCACTAAGTAAAAATGTACAAGTCTTTTGCAGTAACTGTGCAGTTCTTTTATTCTTGGAGATTGGGCTGACTTTAACTTAGTGATTCCTTTGTCAACTATGTTCTTTGAGATAATGGACAATTCTGTTCTCAATTCGTTTGTAAAGTTTTTCAAAAGTATTAATCTGACTCAGAAGTGTTAGAGGATTCTGGTATACTGATTGAGGTTCCTTTGGAGGAAGCACAGGTATATGACAGAAATTTTCAATAATCAAATGGTTTTTTGTAGAGAAGCATACAGGAGGAATCATACACTGAAAATGTAGGGCACAGAAAGTGGCTCTTTCACATTGAATGCATAGTGGCACTTAGGGAGACACTCAGAAGAAAGCATGCATACCTTCTGCCTCAGTGAAAAGAGACCATCAAGTCTTTTTTATCCCCTTATCACAGGCAATTTCTCAACTGAATGCGTCTGTGGAGAGATTGTTAAATGAAAGAATGAGGTACCACAGTGACAGACAATCATTAGTAATAAGTCTTATTTTGTTCCTGTGAAACATGGCTGAGGTAATTATTTGCCAATTCCCCTTACGTTTGGTTCAGAGCTAGGGACCATTCTCTTATTAGTTCTACTTTCTTACCTGCCAAGTCTTTTATATTAGAAGTTTTTTGCTCCATCAGTGTCAAACATTTTCAGACTGGCTTTGGTAAAGATTTGTCAACATGCTTTCTATTTTCTCACCCATTTAATCATGATCTCAGTGTAAAGTTCTTCCAGTTTTCAGGCTGATTATATATACTACACTTAGCAAGAGTAACAGTTACAAGACTAAGGGTTATAACAGTTATATCTGGAGCCATGTGGTTATTTGTGTGTGATGGCAGTAGTCAGTTTACCTACACATCAATAAATCCTTCTATTTTGGTCTATTTGAGGTACAATTTTATCTTCAGACTTCAGCCAATTAGATTTTGTCTCCAACCAATGTCATGGCTGGATCTGAGCTCTAATGTTATTAGTTAACAGTTCTTAATACAAAAGTACATGTTGATGGAACAAGGACGCAAACCCCAGCCGTTTTAGCTCCTTGCGTGAAAGACCAAATTCCCTCAGGGACTCCTTTAACCCTTCATTCTTTCAAAAACCATCTCAAATCCAGCCCACAAAAACTCTATACAGGCTGGCTCAGCTCTGCCAGCTGCCCTCACTTTGGGACCCTTAGCCCTAAGCTATATAAGACTCAGACTGCTGGAAGGCTGTTATCTCTGCCATGTGCTCCCTCTGTGTGCACGCCGCCAGTTAGCCACCTCTGCACATTCATTTTCCCTTAACTAAATTCATTTTGGCTGTGGATTTGATCCTGTCTCCTTTCTGTTCTGCCCTCTTTGCTTTACACATGTGAAGCACACAGCTGGGTCAGTGACCCACCCCAAATTTCAAATGAATATATTATAGAGGGTTTTTTTTTTAATTTTATTTTATGACATGAAAGACTATACTAAAAAAAAAAAAACATATATATTGACATTTTGGTTTTTTTAAATTTTTGAAGCAGCATAGTTTCATTTGTTTAAGCAGTTAGGTAGATATTAGCTTATGTGTAACAGGGGCCAAATAAAATAAATGTACGTGCAATGGAATGAGGAAGCAAGTCGAGGAAGCAAGTCCTGAAAGCAGCACCCAGCCTCTCCTCTGTCTCCTCTGGCCCAAGGTGTCCTTGCTATCGTCTATCAAAAGGAATTTACTGAATTGAGGGAGTGATCCAGCTGGCCCTACTGAACTGAAGGAATCATTTTCTTCTCCAATAGACAAGAAACCAGTTGGCCATTATTGTCTGGAGGGATTTGTTTAGGGAAATTCCACATCCAAAAATCCCCTACCCAGATTTTCCCAGAAGAGGGAGGAGGGGAGAAGAAATGGGGGACTCATACTCCTGTTTACAAAAACCCCAGTCTGAATGCAAAACGGGATCTCAGTTCTTTACTGAGATGTCTGCCTGGTCTATCAGGTGTAGAAATGTCTGTCATTAGCCAGGGCTGTGGCACAGTAGGTTAAGCCTCCGTCTTCAGTGCTGGCATCCCATATGGGTGTCAGTTTGAGTCCCAGCTGCTCCACTTCTGATCCAGCTCTCTGTTTGTGGCCTGGGAAAGCAGTGGAAGATGGGACAAGTGCTTGGATCCCTGTACCAGTGTGCAAGACCCAGAAGATTTTGGCTCCTAGCTTCAGATTGGCACATCTCCAGCTTTTGCAGCCATTTGGGAAATGAATCAGAAGACAGAAGAACTCTTACTCTGTCTCTCCTTCTCTCTGTCTGTAACTCTGCCTCTTAAATAAATAAAGAAATCTTGCCGGCACCTTGGCTCAACAGGCTAATCCTCCGCCTTGCTACGCTGGCACACTGGGTTCTAGTCCTGGTCGGGATGCAGGATTCTGTCCCAGTTGCCCCTCTTCCAGGCCAGCTCTCTGCTATGGCCCGGGAGTGCAGTGGAGGATGGCCCAAGTGCTTGGGCCCTGCACCCCATGGGAGACCAGGATAAGCACCTGGCTCCTGCCTTCAGATCAACATGGTGTGCCAGCCACAGTGCGCTGGCCACGGTGGCCATTGGAGGGTGAACCAATGGCAAAGGAAGACCTTTCTCTCTGTCTCTCTCTCTCTCTCACTGTCCACTCTGCCTGTCAAAATAAAATAAAATAAAAAAATAAAGAAATAAAAGAAAGAAATCTTTAAAAAAGATATCTTAAAAATAGAAATTTCTGTGTCTTCACTTTTTCCAATAAAATGTGATAAAATCGCCTTCTCCTCTTTTCCTCATTGGTCACCTTCTTCATCCTGGATAGATCAAGCTCTTGGGGTTTAAATCCAAGGGAGAGACTTTACATTCTACTAAAAGGCTTATTGCTGCAGGAAATAAAGAATAAGGCTTTTGGCCGGCGCCACGGCTCAATAGGCTAATCCTCCGCCTGCGGCGCCAGCACACTGGGTTCTAGTCCCAGTTAGGGCACCAGATTCTGTCCTGATTTCCCCTCTTCCAGGCCAGCTCTCTGCTATGGCCCAGGAGTGCAGTGGAGGATGGCCCAAGTCCTTGGGCCCTGCACCCGCATGGGAGACCAGGAGAAACACCTGGCTCCTGGCTTCGGGTCAGTGCCATGCGCCGGCTGCAGCATGCTCGCCGCAGTGGCCATTTGGAGGGTGAACCAATGGCAAAGGAAGAGCTTTCTCTCTGTCTCTCTCTTTCTCACTGTCCACTCTGCCTGTCAAAAAATAAAATAAAAATAAAAAAAGAATAAATCTTTCAACAAACAAAAAGCCACATGATCATAGTTCAGCAGGAACACAGGTAAGGGACATAAACAACAATGAAATGAAGAGATGTCAACTTCGTCAATATGCAGTAAACTTTAGATAGTCACAGATCATCAAATTTATAGCAGTATATAGCCCAACAGTTTCCAAAGTTTGACAAAACATTATATTTGTAATAAAACTCGTACACACAAGCATGTGTTTCCTTTTTTTGTTTTTTATTTTTTTGCTTTTCTTAAGTTTTAGTTTAGAATTTTATTCATTTCCTTTTTCAACTTTTATTTAACTTTATGCTTTCTGAAAATTACTCTGCTTTCTGCCTTGTTCCTTCTTCTAACATATGCAAGTTTACTTACTGCATATAATGTTGATTTGTAACTTTTATCCCTAGATCTTTCATTGTATATCTTTACTTTTTAATATACTCTACTTTCCCTCATTCTAAGATACATTTCTTGTATAAGGGCCAATATAAAAAAAAAATAAATTCCCATCTCAATGAAATTGGAAAGCATTCACAATTGTCAAGTAAAAGCAGAACACTTATCTATACTAAACTGGCTCTTTAAGTTTTTTCACAGTCCCTTTACCTTCTTGTCACTGTGTGTGGGATCAAGCCTTTTCAATCTACTCAGAATAACTGACTTGGCCAAGAACAGACAGCATCCTCAGGTGTCCCCAGAGATGTTGCCCCCTGCAATGCATGATTTTCTGCCAAGAAGTGACTAAATGAATTAAATCTGGAAATGATCTGCTGCCACATTTGATACACTTCCACACTTCGCCTTCATATAACAAAATATATATATATATATATATATATATATATATATATATATATATATACTTTGAGGAATTAGAAGTGAGGTAGGACCTGAACCTAGGCACTCCAGTGGGGAAGGTAGGCATCCCAAAGTGGAGACAACCACCTCACCAAACAGCTATCCCTCATATTTCTTTATTTTTACTTTTGATTGCTGTGATTAATTTATCCTTGATTCTGCCTTTAACCTAGATGGTAGTTTTTCTTATTTCCTCTTTACCTGTAGTGGAAGGAAACCAAATCCATAGTATGTGATCTCATCTCTCTAATTTTAACTTACTAGAGCAAAGTCGGACAGCTCACTTAAAAAGATGGCCTTTTGCAAGGCATTGCAGCTTTACGACTCAGAAAAGATTGTGAGGGACTTCTATGACAAGCTTGTTTGCAAACTGGGGAGTAATAGTTCATACTCAAAAGAGGAGAGATGAAAGAGCTCTGATGTTTTTATTTTTTCAGTTCCACAGTTCACTTCTACATCCCTTTCAACAATTTTTTGTTTATATATATAAGGTGAACAAATTTCATGTATGCAGATTTAAGAGATAGTGATCATTTCCACCCTACCATTCTTCCTACCCATGCTCTCCAACCCCCTTCCTTTATTATTCTTTCTTTTAATTTTTAAAATGACCTACTTTCACTTTATTTTATAATTATAAGCTTACCACTCCACTAAATAAAGTATTCAACAAATAGAAGAAAAAAATAAAAGCACTGCTCCTCAACAGTAGAGGCAAGGGCTGTAAACAACAGTCAAACCTCAAATGTCAATTTCACTCATATACATTTTCCTGATACGCTATTAGCTACCCCAGATCAGGGAAACCATGGCATTTCTCTTTTTTGGGAATGGCTTATTTCACTAAGTATAATGGTTACCATTTGCATTCATTCTGTTATGAAAGACAGATTTCATTCTTTTGGCAGATAATTCTGACACCAGACTGTCTTCTCACTTTGTGACCAGGCAAGAGACTTGAATTTTCATTATCTCAGTTTCATCATGTATAATAAGGAGATGATACAGGCCAACAGTGGCACAGCAGGCTAAGTCACCTCTTGTGATGCTGTCCTCCCATATCAGAATGCCAGTTCAAGCTCTGGCTGCTCTGTTTCTGATACATCTTCCTGATAGTGGGCCTGAGAAGGCAGGGAATGATGGTCCAAGTGCTTGAGCCACTGTTATCCACATGGGAGACCTCAAAGGCGTTTCTTGCTTCTGGTTTCATCCTGGCCCAGCCCTGGCTGTTAGAGCCATCTGGAGAGTCAACCAATGGATAAAAGATTCTCTCTCTCTCTCTCTCTCTCTCTCTCTCTCTCTCTCTAAATTCCCCAACCACCATCTTTGTTTCTCCCATTCTCTGATATCCTACCTTTCAAAAAATAAATATTTTAAAAATAGGAGATGATAGAGGTCGGCTCTTTGGCACAGCGGGTTAAAGCCCTGGCCTGAAGCGCCGGCATCACAAATGGGCGCCGGTTCTAGTCCCGGCTGCTCCTCTTCCCATCCAGCTCTCTGCTATGGCCTGGAAAAGCAGTAGAAGATGGCCCAAGTCCTTAGGCCCCTGCACCCATTGAGAGACCCGAAGGAAGCTCCTGGCTTCGGATCGGTGCAGCTCCGGCCGTTGCGGCCAATTGAGGAGTGAACCAGCAGATGGAAGACCTCTCTCTCTCTCTCTCTCTCTCTCTCTCTTTCTGCCTCTCCTCTCTGTGTAATTCTGACTTTCAAATAAATAAATAAATCTTCAAAAAAAAATAGGAGATGATAATGGTATTGTTCACAGTAATACTATATATTACTATAAAAGTTATAGTGTATAAAGTACAAGGTTATTGTGAAAATATTATTAAACTAGCTAATAAGAGGTAACATGTTTATAACATATTCTGGCATATAGTCAGAAGTTGATAAATGTGAGCTGATACTATGGCTCTTCCCATTGAATTTCATAAGATAACTCTTTTTAAAAAAAATTATTTGAGAGGCAGAATTATAGACAGAGGGAGAGACAGAGAGAAAGATAACTTTCAATCGTTATAAACTCCCTCCTTTAATTTCTGGTGTTAGTTCCTATTACAAAAAAAAAATTTCTTAAATGGTGCTCTCCAGAAAGTTTCATCTTAGCATTAATGCTTCTGCTTAAAGGGGTTTTATTGGAGACAGCCTGGCTTGGTGGAAAAAAATTATCTTTGGCAAAATACTTTTTGCATTCCCTTTTCCTTTTTGTTGAATGCAGGTATTAATAACTGTTGTGCAAGATTGCTTTAAGATTAAATAGTTTAAAATGCCTTCCATTTAGCACATTGTGAATAAGCATCTATTATCTATAATGATGTTATTATATTATTATTTCTGTAGATTCTCATTCTTTTTGTATTTATTATAAGTTGGTTAACTCACTTTCTTGTAGAATAATTTGCCTGCATTTTGAATTATTTCGTAGGAATTGAGACAGGGTTTTGATTTGGGGGAGCTCTTCAGCTAATAACTTTATGTCTCCAAATAAAAATTAGAATAAAAAGTATTAAGTAATTTTATTCACTAATACTATCAATGTTTGATACTTTTGCCAATTTTCCAAAATTTGCAGTTCAAGTAGGACTTCATATCGATAATTACATCATCATTTTTATAGTGCCAACTCTTAATACATTTCCACTTTAATGTGTAGTACATGTTAGCAATTGTTCTTAAAAATCTAAAATTCAAAGTTTCTAGAAGAGTTTGAATTTGATAATATAATAAGCAGTAAATTGAGGAAATAGTTTCCATTTTCTCTACATATATTGCATTCTGCTCTTTAATATACCACATTTCTCATACTAGTCATCCTTCTGGTTGTATATTTGCATTCAAGATTGCATTGTTTTATTTGATACCAAGGTTCCTTATGGATTAATGCACGCTATTTCATTACTTATTGATAACATCTTTACACAATTTTTAAAAGCACAATTTGTCAGAAGCTCTTGTTCCCACTCTCAGAAATCAATGTGTCCATGAATAACTCCTCTCTAAAGTCCACAAAGGAGATATTTTAAGAATTGACAAGTACAAACTGTTCATATGCATAAAATGATGATAAAAGCTTTTTTGATATTAAGAAATATACAGTGGATGGTGTCTAAGGCGCCTGTGTCCTTTTTTTTTTTTTTTTTCCTTTTTTCTGACGATAGAGTTAGACAGTGAGAGAGAGAGACAGAGAGAAAGATCTTCCTTCCGTTGGTTCACCCCCCAAATGGCCACCACTGCTGGTGCGCCGCGCTGATCCGAAGCCAGGAGCCAGGTGCTTCCTCCTGGTCTCCCATGCGGGTGCAGGGACCAAGCACCTGGGCCATTCTCCACTGCCCTCCTGGGCCACAGCAGAGAGCTGGACTGGAAGAGGAGCACCCAGGACAAAACCAGTGCCCCAACTAAGACTAGACCCCAGGGTGCCGGCGCCACAGGCGGAGGATTAGCCCAGTGAGCCGCGGCACTGGCCAATGACATACTTTCTTTTCTTTTTTTTTTTTTTTTCTTTTTTTTTTTGACAGGCAGAGTGGACAGTGAGAGAGAGAGAGAGAGAGACAGAAAGGTCTTCCTTTACCATGGGTCCGGCACACCGCACTGATCAGAAGCCAGGAGCCAGGTGCTTATCCTGGTCTCCCATGGGGTGCAGGGCCCAAGCACTTGAACCATCCTCCACTGCACTCCCGGGCCACAGCAGAGAACTGGACTGGAAGAGGAGCAACCGGGATAGAATCCGGCTCCCGGACCGGGACTAGAACCCAGTGTTCTGGCACTGCAGGCAGAGGATTAGCCTATTGAGCCGCGGCGCTGGCAACATACTTTCAATTTACTCTATAATCACAAGATTAACCCGCCACTAAATAAAGAATTCAATAGTAGAAAATGACTGTTCCTCAAAAGCACTGTAAACAATAATCAAATCACAAAATGTCAATTTCACCTATGTATATTACATGTTTTGTACTCTATTATTTACCACACATCAGGGAAAACATGACATTTGTCTTTTGTGTGCCGGTTTATTTTACTAAGCATAATAGTCTCTAGTTGCATCCATTTTGCTGTGAAAGACAAGATTTCATTTGTTTTTACATCTGAATCGTATTCCATCACACACACACACACACACACATATATATACATATACACACACACACACAACAAGTTCTTTATCCAGTCATTAGTTGATGAACATCTGGATTGATTACATATCTTAGCTGTCATGAATTGAGCTGTAGTGCACATGGGGATACACACAACCTTTTAAAATATTGATTTCATTTTATTTGGGCAAATTGCTAGGAATGAAATGGCTGGACCATACAGTAGATCTATTTTCAGGTTTTTGGAGGAACCTCCATATTGTCTTCCATTAAGAGTTGTACTAGTTTACATTCCCACCAACAGTATATTAGGGTACATTTTCCCCCAAATCCTTACCAGCATTTATTACTTTTCATTTTTTGGATGATATCCATTCCTATTGGGATGAGGTAAAACCTCATTGTGGTTTTTATTTGCATTTGCCCAATGGGTTAGTTATCCTGAACATCTCTTCATGTTTGTTGGCTATTAGTTTTTCATCTTTTGCAAAATGCCTTTTCATATCCTTATCTCATTTCTTACCTGGGTTATTTTGTGGTTGAATTTCTTGAGTTCCTTATATATTCTGAATATTAATTCTTTGTCTGATGTATAATTTGAAAATATTTTCTGCCTATCAGTCATTTATCTCTTATTTTGTTGAGTGTTTCCTTTGCTGTTGAAGAAGTTTCTTAGCTTGATATAATTCTAATTGTCTGTTTTTACCTTTTGCCTCTACTTCTGAGATCTTATCTAAGTCCTTTCTTAAGCCAATTTCTTGCAGTGTTTCCCCTGTTTTCCTCTAATAATTTGAGGGGCTCAGGTCTTAGATTTAGATCACTGAACCATTGTGGGTTAATGTTTGCATAAGGTTTAAGATAGGAATCTTGCTCCATAATTCTGCATGAAGAAATCCAACTTTCTAAGCACCCTTTGTTGAAATGACTGTCCTTTTGCCAAAGGGTGATTGTAGTTCTTTTTCAAAGATTAGTTGGCTGTAAATGCATGGATTAATTTCTGTGGTCTTCAGGCTGTTTCATTGGTCAATGTGTCTATTCTTGTACCAGTACCAAGCTATTTTTTTTCTGTAAGTGCCATGTAATATGTCTTAAAATTTGGTAGTGTAATGCTCCCAGCTTTATTTTTATTGTTTAGGATTGATTTAGCTATATAAAAAGCCTATAGAAACTAGAAAATTTACTAGCAGAATATAAATCACCTTAGGGAAAAAGGCTAAAGTAACAAAGCAGATGAATCATTGTTTGTATCTAAAAAAAGGCACTGATCTACAGGAAGATCCCAGAAGATTTCCTATTGAAGCCCACCTTTAAAAAATATTTTAACCTGTGAAATCACAAAAAAGATGAAATGCACGTAAATTCATTTTAGAAAACTGAATATGATAATATCAAGAGTTGCTTAAGAAAGGAAAAATTCAGAATCTCCAATAAATTAATATCATTCATTAACATGGATAGAAATGTATAAACAAATATTAGTGAATGGAATCCAAAAGGTTGTTAACTGAATAGTTCATAATTACAAAGGAATTTTACTGGAATAAAATATACCAGTGTTGCAATTATATTCAAATATTAATTTAATTCATTATTGTTCATATAAAATATTATCTCATAAAGTCCCTCCCTACCATCTTGAACACACCTCTCATCAAGCCTCACTCACCAACTGTAACCTAATTTTATTACCTTGAGGACTTTGCACTAGCAACTTTAGCTGCCTGAAATACCAATTAAGGGCCAAATTTTGGTTCAGTGATCAGGATATTCTTGAAAAGCCTGCATCTGAGCTCAGGGTCCATGGGTTCATGTCCTGGCTCCATTTCCAATTCTATCTCCCTGATAATGCAAATTCTAGGAGGCAGCAGATGATAGCTCAAGTTCTTGGGACCCTTCCACCCAAACTGGAGACACCTGGCTTTGGACAGGCCCAATCCTGGCTATTGTCAGAACTTGGGTAGTGAACTTATGGATAGAAGTTCTCTATCATTCTCTCTCTCCCTCTCTCTCTCTCTTTGTATGTATGTATGTATGTATGTATATATATATATATATATCTCCCCATCTTCTGGCTATCTGCTTTAAAATGAAAATAAATATACCAATTAGCCATGAAGTTCATTAATAGTCTTTCCACCATTTGCATAACAGTGACAAGTCATTCCAAAATATTTGTACAAAATTTTTCTATGATAACTGTTATAAAGTTTGTAGAAAATGGAATTTTACTAAAATTTAATTTCGTGCAATAATACTGAAAGTTCACACAAACTTCTCATAAAACACTTTTCATGAACTTGAAGACTTCTTATAGACATGGAATTTAAACAATGTTTGTAGTAAACATTTTGCTTTTGTCTTTTTATTTTCCAAGAATATTTTCAGGTATTCTTACACATACATATTTAAAAAATCATTATTTAATATCCCTACTCTTATGTATTTGCAAACTATCTGCTCTCCTGGATTTAAAAAAATATATTCAAAAGTTCGAAAGAGAAGAAGGAGAAAGAGGAGAAGTGAAAAAAGGAGGATTAAGGAAAGGGAAGGGGAAAGGGAGAGAGGGTGCTCCCTTCTGCTTGTTCACTTCCCACAAGCACTCAACAGCTGGGGCTGGGCCAGGTTAAAATTCAGAGCTGGGAACACAATCCAGTATCCTGGGTGGTAGAGAACCAACTACTTCAACTGTCAGCTGGTGCTTCCAAGAGTGTGCAATAGCAGGAATTCAGAACCAGAGGCAAGAAGGGATTTGAATCCAGTACGTTCATATGAAATGCAAGCGTTATAAGTGTTATCTTGAAACTACACCAAGTACTTGCCTCCACTGGATATTTTTCCTAATGAAAATGTCAACAGTAAGAGTTCAATAAATATTAACTTAATGAAAAATTACATAAAGAAATTCATAGAGAAAAATACATCCAAATCAACACATGATAAAAAAGAATTTGATACAATTCAGCAGCTATTATAATAAATGCATTTAAATCAAAGGAAGTTGCATTAAGACTATAAAAGCTATCATCACTCAATAACAAGTGAGATTTTAAGGTTAAAATTTAAATGTTATATTCAGTAACATAGAAGTCAGCATCAGCACTATCAGTCAAATTTTTTATTTTGAAGCTTCAGGTAGTATAATAAGGAAATAATCAAGACAAATTAAGATAAAGCAATACTATGCTCCTTTTCATTTGCAAATATATGGTTGCACTACTAGAAATGAAAGATAATTTATTAAAACTTTATTAAAATTAATAAGACTATGAAAAATGGCTGTAAACCAGAGTAAAATATGAAAATCAATAGGCTTCTACTTTGCTGCAATAATCAGACACAGGAAAAGGAAAATAATATCCCAGTGACAATTATGCCAAAAGGTATAAAATGTTAATAAAGTTCTAAATAGCTTTGAACTATAAAACATTACTAAAAATCATAAAAAATGTGAATTAATGAAGAAGAGATATATTCTGTTACTGGATGTGAAGATTTGACTTCATAAAATAAAAACAATTTCCGTAGACATTCTTTAGTCATTTTTAATGAAATATAATAGTAAATATACGTAGCAAAACGGACACACTTTTAATTATGTACATGAATTTGGGAAAATGTATGCCTTCATATAAATTCTACTGAATTTGAAATTAAGAGCATCTTTATTAGTTTACAGAGTTCTCTCATACCCCTTGTGTTGGGAATGTACCCTCCATCCCACAGGTAACCTCAGAAAACCACTGATTTTTATTTCTGTTTGAGTATGTTGGCCTTTTAGAATTTCATATAAAGGGAATAATAGAGTATGTATCTCTTTTGTCTGGCTTATTTAGCTCAACATTTTTTATTAACATTTGCACACATGAAATAGCAATAGTTGTATCAGTTTATTCCTTCTCTCACCATAAATATATACATATCTTCCTTGGAGAAATGTCTAGTAAATCTTTTGACAATTGGATTGTCTTCTTATTACTGATTTCTAAACATTATTTATACTTGATAAAAATCTATTATCACATATATAATTTGCAGATATTGTGCTCTTTTTATTGATCTTCTTTCCATATTCTTTTTGTGTTTGAAGTACAACAGCTTCATTTTTATTTGATTCATGGATTATTCATTTTAAATTTATAGAAATACTTGTACAGGTAATTTTTGTGTATTGCACTTTAATCCTGCAACCTCTATTATAGGTATTGTAAATCTTCAGGCATTGTTATCACTACATTTAAAAAAATTTATTTTTTATTGTCATTCCTTATGAGCTTTTAATTTTTTCCTTATATTCTCCCCTTTCACAAGGAATATTTATTTTAGTATTCTATTTAATTTCCAAATGTTTAAAACTATATCATTTTTATCATTGATTTGTAAGTTATTTCTGTTAGAATAGGAGACTATTTTGTGGAATAATTTAATTTTTAATTGATTAAAATAATTTTATGATTTAGATTTTGAGCAATCTTGGTAAATATTTTGTATTCATTTAAACATAATATGTATTCTGCAGTAATTTATCACAGTATCTAATAAATTTTCGTGAAAGGAAGAAGAGTGATAATTTTTCAGATTTTTTTGTTTTTTATATTCTGAGTTTTTCCATAATTTTTTGGTAATTACTGAGAGAGGGGTAGTAAGATGTCCTCCCTATGGAGGGATTTTTAATATTATTTTTATTTGTAAATGTCTCCACCAAAATTGAAGCTCAATTAAGTGTAAACACATTTTCTATTTATACATATGTCCATGAATTGCCACATTCATTAAGAAATCCTTGTCTTTATCTTTTGTCTTAAAATCTGTTTTATTCATAATCTCTGTATTATTATGAAAGTCTTCTTTTTATAAATAAATACCTTTTTCTAGTATATTATGAGATTATAAATAAAACTGTTTCTCTGTAGACAATGTGTAGTTGAGTGAAAAATATTATCTTAGCTTTTGAATTTCTGCCTTTGTTATTTATTTTTCTATAAACGGCATTTGAAGGTTATTTTCATTGCATAAGGTGTTTTATAGAATATTTTCTTTTCTCATTTTGAAGGTGTCATTTTTATATGAGCTTCCATTTTTTTCTAATGCAAAATCACAGTGTTTTTAAATCATTGTTCACTATAAGCAATATGCCTTTTTCTCTGTTTGCTTTCAATATTCTTCCTGTATCTTTGGTTTTCAGCAGTTTACCTATGACCTTATGGACCCACATGTTTACATAGCATTAGCAATTTTATGGATATATAAATTAATATTTCATGTATTTATAATGTTGGCTTTAGTTTTTTAAAATATTTTTCTGCTCTATTTTCATTCACTTTTACCTCTGGGACATAGATTATGATGTGTGTTATTATAATTATTTATATATGAAGCCATCTTCATATATGATGTGCTCTTATTAGTATATACAACTCTAATATATAATCATAAGCCATTTAGCTTTCCTGATCTTGTTTATTGTAAATCCCTAAGCCAATAGTGAGAAATCTGACTCTCATCCTTTTATGCTACTATTTAATCATTTATATCCAGTATGCATATACAGCACTATCAAAATAACCCATAACTTTATCAGAA
This sequence comes from Lepus europaeus, assembly GCF_033115175.1. NCBI lineage: Eukaryota > Metazoa > Chordata > Mammalia > Lagomorpha > Leporidae > Lepus > Lepus europaeus. Next base: position 113,187,809 of record NC_084829.1, read on the forward strand.
CTTTATCAAATACAGTGTAGTGTTTCTGTGCAGTTCTTTTAGCTTCAGTCTTGTAATGTTCCACTTATTTTCAGTTACCAGGTTTGGTACTATTTTCTTCTCTGAAATTTACAGTGAGGCTGTTTCAGATACATGTCACCTGTTTAGATTCTCCTGCCACAGTCTACATTCCTTCCAAGAACTACACAATCTCTTTAATTATTTTTAATTTGCATATACCTAGGCTCATTTTCTGTGTTCTAAGATTGTAATCATTTTCAAAGTGATTACCACAGAAACAGAGAAAGATAACCAGCATCATGAAAGAATGTGAAGGCATTCTAACTGAGGTGAAGTGAAACTTTCAATGTGGTATTATTCTGCTTTTCCTTGGTGACCAGTGATGTTGAACATTTCTTCATGTGTTAGTTGGCCATTTGTATTTCATCATTTGAAGTCTGCCTGTTCATGTCCTTTGCCCATTTCTGAACTGGATTGTTTGTTTTGTTGTTGCTGAGTTTCCTGAGCTCTTTATAGATGCTGGATATTAAACCTTTGTCAGATGTAAGTTTGCGGATTTTGACATTCTGTTGGTGGGTTCTTTACTTTGCGGTACAGAAGCTTCTCAGTTTGATGTAATCCTATTTGTCTATTTTTGCCTTTATTGCCTGTGTTTCTAAGGTCTTTTCCAAGAAGTCTTTGCCTTTGTCAACATCTTATGGAGTTTCCCAAACGTTTTTCTCTAGTAGTTTGATGGTATCAATTCCTAGATTTAGATCCTTGATCATTTAGAGGTGATTTTCCAAAGTATGTAAAGTAGGTGTCTTGTTTCATATTTCTGTAGGCAGACATCCAATTTTCTAAGCAGTATTTGTTGAAGAGACTGTCCTTTCTCGAGGGAGTGATTTTAGCTCACTTTTCAAAGATTAGTTGGTACTAGATGTGTGGATCTATTTCTGGGATTTCAATTCTGTTCCATTGGTCTACACATCTGTTTTTGTACTGGTACCAGGCTGTTTTGATTGTAATCACCCTGTAGTATGTCTTGAAATCTGATATTGTTATGCCCCCAGCTTTGTTTTTGTTGCTTAAGATTGCTTTAGCTCTTCGAGGTCTCTTGTGCTTCCATATAAACTTTAGCATTGTTTTTTCTACATCTAAGAAGAATGTCTTTGTTGTTTTTATTGGAATTGCATTGAATCTGTAAATTACATTTGGTAATATGTTCACTTTGATGATATTAATTCTTCCAATAAATGAAATGGAATAATTTTCCCTTTCTGTCTCTTCTATTTCTTTTTTAAAATATTTATTTATTAATTAAAAGTCAGAGTTACACACAGAGAGAAGAGAGGCAAAGAGAAAGAGGTCTTCTACCCACTGGTTCACTCCTCAATTTGCCACAACGGCCGGAGTCGTGTCAGTCTGAAGCCAGGAGCCAGCAGCTTCTTTTGGGTCTCCCATGTAGGTTCAGGGACCCAAGGTCTTGTGCCATCTTGTACTGCTTTCCCAGGCCATAGCAGAGAGCTAGATCGGAAGTGGAGCAGCTAGGACTCGAACCAGCACCCATATGGGATGCTAGCACTGCAGATGGCAGCTTTACCCTCTACACCACAGCAGCAGACCCTCTTCTATTTCTATACTTAATATTTGGTAATTTTCATTGTAGAAATTTTTCGCTTCCTTGGTTGAATTTATTCCAAGATAGTTTATTTTGTGTAGCTATTGTGATATATATCAATTGCATATAAAAATGCTGTTGATTTTTGTGTGTTGATTTTATAACTGCACATTTGCCAAATTCTTTTATAAGTTCCAACAGACTCTTAGTGAAGTCTTTTGGTTCCAATGTATGTCAAATTATCGAGAATAAATCCACTTTGTATATCTTTGATTTCTTTTTCTTGCTTAATGGCTCTGTGTAAAATGTCCAGAATTATATTGAATAGCAGTGCTGCATGTAAGCATCCTTGTCTGGTTCTGGATCTTAGTGGAAATACTTCTAGCTTTTCCCCATTCAATATAGTGCTTGTTGTGGGTTTGTCATATATTGCCTTGATTGTACTGAGATATGTTCCTTCTATTCCTAATTTACTTAAGGTTTTTATTATGAAAGGATATTGTGTTTTATCAAATCTTTTCTCTGCATCTATTGTGATAATCATGTGGTTTTCATTCATCAATTTGTTTTGTGTTAACCTGTTATTAGGTGAACTGTCTTTGTGGAACATGAGAGTGGCTTCAAATTCCTATATTATTTTTGTCTTTGTCCCTCTTCTTTCTTTGAATTTCCTTTCGGACCCCTTTATAAATGATGTAAATGCTTTTCAGATCAGTTAGCTGTAATGTACTGTGTAATAGAGACTCCTGATATAAGGGTAAGGTAGTGAACAGGAAACATTCTGGAATAAAATAATTAAACCTAAGTTCTTTACTGTGACTTCTATCTGGGCTATGACCTCCTCAAACACTTATAACCCCTAGGTAGTATGAAAAACTGTAAGAAGGAATTAGATAACTGCTATTCTTTCTGGTCAGATAAGGCTCTAGTAAACTAGTTCAATCAACACAGTAGTCCTATGTTATGGAGAAGTCTCCAGGATTATTTAAAAACAGCCAAATTTCTCCTCCTCCTTGGTCTTTTACTTTGGGAATCTATTAATGAAGGTGAAATCTTTCAAAATAAGGGAACTTCCTATATCTGCAGTCCCTTGGCCATTTTTATTCTCATACTCTTAGTCTACACTCAGCCTCCAGCAACTCGTAAAAATTACCATTTAAATGGTGCTTTATGTTTATGCCACCAGCAGCTTCTTCAAGAAAGCTCAGCTCAGATGTGATTCTCTGTATGTCCATGTCTCTCCAGGTTTCAGTGTTGAAATCATCTGGCAGGCTCAATTCTCTAACAGAGTCCAAAATGCTGAGCTTTTTTCCTTCAAAAATGGGAGAGATTGTTTCTGAGAGTTTTCCATGGTCAAGTTGACCTGAAAGTATACTTTAGTAGTTGGTCATCAAATCTAAACTTGAATAAATTGTTCAACTTTGATTATTCTGTATGGCTTTTTTTTCTCAGTGACTAAAATTTACCTAGGACTTTCTATGTTGTTCAGTAATATTTGGTTGTGCACTTTACATTGTTAATACTAAGATAAAGAAATTCTGGATATTTAGTCTTTTTTTTTTTTGTTCATCTTGTTTAATAAAATTCACATTTCTTTCACATGGGTTTGAATATGATTTTTCTCCTGGACTCATGTAGGACTTTAAACACCAAAGTCATAAGTTAACAACACTAGGAGTGTGGAAACTTACTCCAATTATGGGTTTAAGAGGTGGGAGGTCTTTAGATCATTGGCGGTGTGCACTTGGAAAGCAGGTGTCTTGAGACAGTTGGCTATACAGACCGAATTGGGCCCAGCCTTTCTCTCTGCCTTGTTTGTCATGCTATCCTTCTGCAGTGTGTCCTCTGTCATGGCCATCCACCTGCTTTCATGAGAGGCCAAATCAATGAGGCTGCTTGAACTTTTACTTGAACTTCCAAAACTCTAAGCCAAAGGAAGCTCTCTTTTCTTCATATGCTCCGGGTATTTCATTACAGCAAAGAAAATCTGACTAAAACAATCCTGAATTCATTTAAGCTTGTTTACTGCAGATCTGTGCCATCAGCTGCAAGATGTGCCTGCAGTCTTTCTAATTGGTTATTACCTTACACCTATGTTTCCTGCCACTTAGGGTTTGTTCAAACTCTTTTTTTAATAATAAACTTTGCTTTAGGACATTTCTTTTAAGGACAGGATTTCTGGTAGTTTATTTTGATGATCAGTGTACTAGGAGTTTTTAGCTTCTAAAACATGACTGAACCAGGGCTCCGATATTCCTTTGCGCTGCTCATCTCCTAGAATTTCTAATTTGTTCACAATCTTATAGCAGCAACACCCCGTTCATTTTGGAAGTGGCTAGTCTCTTGCCAAGGATTAATGAAAAAAAAATCTGCCTTGTAAATTAATTTCTTTCTCATCAGCATTCTGTCCTGCAGATTCCAAGTGCTTCCAGTACTTTGCACTTCAGTCTCTGTCTCCTCAGAGAAGTGTGACTTCCAGTTTAATCTTTGATTCTTGGGCACAGAACCAAGAACTGCCTATAGTGATCCTTCTCCTAAATGGAAAAAAAAATAGATGTCCATAAGCTAATCTTGAATAAATAAGCCATGGCACAAATGTATTGAAATGAGAAATAATTATGACAAAATCATAAGTAGAAAATGCAAGACATAGAATTAGCCAAATATAATGTCATCAGAGTTAAATAATCTTTCCCTCTTTCTAATATATGTGTAAATATATGAATATATAATATATTCATATACAAACATGTATATGAGTATATATATATACATACATTTATATGCAAGTAGAGATATTTGCTGAATGACATAACACAAAGTAATAGATTTTTTTCTTTTGTATAGATTCTTTTGTAAGAATATGTGTGATCTGTGACTGGGTAGGCAAATATTTTTCAATGAAATAATGAAGTCCATTCTTTGGTAATGCAAACAAAGAATTTATCTCAGGGTGATGCAATATTAACAGTGAAGATGAGTTTTATGTATTAGTAAGCGAACTAAGAACACAATCAAAAACTAGGAGTGCCCTGGGAAAATCTAAGATGTCTGCTTCCTTATCTTAGTTAATGAGGACAAAGTTTTGTACAAGTATTTGCTTGTACTCATCTTTTTTCCTAATATTGATGCTATGGAAGCCACTCATTAATTTTCAAAAGTTATATTATGTATTGAAATGATTTTTGTCACTTTCTATAATTTTAATATTTGTGCAAGATATAACCCTTTATTCATCTTTTAGCCTTTATGATTTTTGCTTTTAAGTTTCTTACCTTTTTAAGTCTAACATTATACCTATTGATAAAGTTATGATCTTTTAATCATACAGGAAACCTCAATTGTTCAGATCAACAGATATTTGGGCAAAAATAGATGAAAAAAATACTTCAGAGTCAAGTTGTGCACATACTATGTGCCTTTCCAACTGCAATTATTTTTATATGAGAGCAATCAGTATACTTTCAACAAGGCATAAAAGAGCTTTATTTTGACAAATAAAATCATTGTGCCTCCAAGCAGCTGGGAAAAAAAGTTCAAAATATTAAAATTTTAAAGACATCTGCTGATGTAATCTGTTGTCATATGATTTGGAAAGTTATCAGGTAAGAGATATTTAAAAATTGCATATTCATATATAAGAATGATAGAGAAGAGAGAGACCATTATTAATTCAGGTGAGTATTAGGATAGACAGGCCTCTAAGCAGGAAAATTTTAGTATGGCTAAAAACATTTTCTATATAATGTATTTTTTTATTTGAGAAAGAGAGAGAGAGAGAGGAAAGAAAGGGGGAGAACACTCCCATAAACTAGTTCACTTCCAAATGCCTGAGATAGCCAAGCCTGGGACAGTCCAACATCAGGATACAGGAATTGAATCCAAGTTTCCAAATCTCCTGTGTAGGTAATGAGAACCAAACTACGTGGTCCCTCACTTGCTGCCTCCTATAGTGCACACTGGAAGGAAACTAGAAGCTGGAGGACAGCCGGACTCAACCCCATGCATTTCCGTAGGAAGTGTGAGTGTCCCAAGTGGTGTCAACTGCAAGGCCAAATGTGCTCCTGCCCATATCCACTTTGTTTTGTTTTGTTTTTGTTTTTAAAAATGAAGGCTAGCTAGAATGGTGGATTTGGCTAGGATATTAATATATGTGTTGAATGTGGGTAAAGGAAAGGTAGTCAATGTTAACCTCATGTATTGCTTTTTTTTACATGCCCCAGGAAAGTTGCTAAATGTTTTAGAAACCAAATTTGGCTTAATTCTCACAACAATCTTGCCAATTAGGAATTACCTCTAGTCTACAGAGATTTTTATTAAATGATTTGTTTCAGCTCACATATTTAGTGCTCTAGTAGTAGCATCAAGATTGAAATAAGAATGATTTGGTTCAATCCTCCCTCTCGTAGCACATAGGCAAATCAGATTAAGTAGTAGAGCAATGTAACTACAGAATTTACCCTTTTAGTTTTCTTTACTGAGACCCAGATACTTCTCTTTTATTTTATGCATTTTTTAATTCAAAGGTCATGATTACGTTTTTCCTTAAACATTTTTTCTCCTTTTATTTTACTTGAAAGAAATAGACACCAAGTACACCTTTAGAATGAGAATATTGTATACTTTTATATTCTAATATCTACTATGTCAAGTCACATAAATTACTTTTTATTAAGTTTATTCTGTATGCCTGTGTGCTAATACATAGATTAACCTAAGAATAATGTATTCACTTTCTATTTTTTTAAAGGAAGTGCCCTTTTTAAAAAGATTTGATTTATTTATCTGAAAGACAGAACTACAGAGAGAGGGGGCTTCCATCCGCTGCTTCCCCCCGCCAAAATGGCCCCAATGGCCAGAGCTGAGCTCATGTTAGCCAGGAGTCAGGAGCTTCTTTCGTGTCTCCCATGTGGGTGCAGGGCCCCAAGAACTTGAACTATCCTCTGCTGTTTTCCCAGGTGCATTAGTAGAGCACTGGCTTGGAAGTGAAGCAGCTAGGACCTGAGCAAGTGCCCATATGGGATGCTGGCACTGCAGCCAGGGCTTTAACACACTGCCCCACAGCACCACCACCCCACATTCTATTTTTAAAGTAATTTCTTCCTATCACTAGCACATTGTTTACCAGTTATTGAAGTTTCTGAAGGAGAGTTAAGGGAAATCAACAAACCAAGCTATCAGTCAATGGATGCCTGAATAACATAGGCAGAATTCCAAAGCACAGTGCTTTCTCTAAGGGGTGTGAAGAGATTATAGACTTAAATAACATTGCAGCATACAAGGACAAATTAGAGTAATTTGAAATAAAAATCCATTATGTTAAATAATTATTTTTATATTCACTACTCTCACTGGAGCTTTTCTATGTAATAATCAGCAACTGAGATAATATTCAAAAATTATGAAATATATTTAGCAAATATTCAGGGTCCAAGGTAAACTCGCCATCAGCTTTGAATCTTGAACCTGCAAAAACAAAATAAGCATGGGATTTCATCAGAGCATATAGACTGTTTTGATCTTACCATATAGATACACAGAAAAATGAAGAAATATGAGATTTGAATCTCCAAACAAGGCATCTGATAGAAAATGACTGTTGTTGCTTTGTAAATATGGCATCGTTTCTTTTGTCTGAGCCATTTTCTACACTATGTCCTCCTATTTGAAGATTACGCAATCAGAAAAATTCAGTTATCCTGGGTACAGGATATATCTCAAAATATTTAAACTGTCTGTGCTTATAAACATAGTGATGTAATAAAAACAATAGCTGCCATAATGACTGACAGAAAGCTACATGTCAGAAGACTAGATGAGCAATCCTTCATAGTTATGAATCGCTACAATGTTTTACTGAGTTCCACAGCTTATCAAAATCATTGGACTAACATTTAGAGGTTTACACAAAATAAAGACAAACACGTGATAACAGTATAATAAAGCAGAAGTTCAACTTGTGAAAAGATAAAGTAGAAATGAGCTTATTTTGTTGGTTTGGAATTCTGATAATATCTTCGTGAATTTTCATCATATATAATCTTTGTAATGTGTTAAATAGATTAATTCAAAGGGAGCTAGGATTAATAAATCTTTCTGTCTGAAAAATTTATGATAAGTGGCACAAAAATTAAGCAAAGCAGGAAAAACACAGCAGGTTATCACAGTAAACAAAAGTTTCATAAATACATGTAAGTCTAAGTGTATGTATAGGTATGTATGTATATTAAGCATATAGACATACTTTGGCTATGACTATTTTTATGGCTCTCAAAAATCAAAATTCTGGAAAGTTACTGTCATTAGATTCTTGCCTTGTCATATTTTACAGCTCCACTGCCAAAGTATATTCCACCGTATCCCATGCATAGCTTTTCATGTGCCCAGTGCCTTGCATCATTGCCCTTCTGCATGTCTTGACTATTCCAATCAATTCCAGCATTCAGGATGAAGCACCAGTATCTCTGCCTATGACCTCAAAGCCACAATTCAAGAGAAACATATAGTTTCCACAGAACAATTGTATTACATTAACATGTTTTCATTTAATTATTTTTTAAACTAGAAGGAAGAAGTTATTAGATCAGATTTAAGTAAATTGCCTGCCAGTTAGTAATATTATAATGTGTTACGCTTTTAAACAAAAGGAGGCCAGTGACATGGCTCACTTGGCTAATCCTCCGCCTGCGATGCCAGCATTCCATATAGGCGCTGGTTCTAGTCCTGCCTGCTCCTCTTCCAGTCTGGCTTTCTGCTGTGTCCCGGGAGGGCAGTGGAGGATGGCCCAAGTGCTTGGGCCCTGCACCCGCATGGGAGACCAGGAGGAAGCACCTGGCTACTGACTTCTGAACAGCGCAGCGCATCTGCCGTAGTGGCCATTTGGGGAATGAATCAACGGAAGGAAGACATTTCTCTCTGTCTCTCTCTCACTGTCTAAACTTGCCTATGGAAAAAAAAAAAAAAGGTTTTAAACAAAAGGAAACATTTGCATAATAAATTCATTGAGTTTTCTTTCAAAATATTTAGTGACTCCCTCTGTTGTACCAATAAACTTTAGGCACCTAAACTAAAACTTACATTGACTCCCTCAGTTGATTTTCAATGAAATTTTCAACATTCATACCTTTCTGATCTTTTCAATGTACTCTAAAAACATTGAATTGAAGAATAGAAATCTGGCTTTTCAAATTTTCTTTTTATATATATTTATTTATTTAAAAATATTCAAGGTAAGCAAGTTTCATGTACTTCGTGTATACAGATTTGGGAACATAGTGATGCTTTCCACCCTTCCCTCCCACCCACATTCCACCCTTCTTCCTCCTTCCTCTCTTATTCCTTTTCTTAATTTTTACAATAATCTACTTTCAGTTACTTGCATATAATTGATACCAATATTCCCTACACCTCTTGGGGAAAAGTTGAGGAAGTAATGTTGAATTTCGGCAGTTGTCCTTGTATCTGATATAAATCAGGAGAAATTTTTGTGAAAATCAGAAAGTGAAACTTATCTTGCTTGTGGGAAACTGAGGGCTGGCAATGTTCAAGGCAAACTATGATACAATGATTATCAACTATTTTAAAATGCTGGGTATTGTATAAATATTTGTTCATTTTGTAGGAAAAAAGTTTTAGAATAAAATTTTAATAGCCTTTCCATTCACTGATATTTTTAACAATTATCATTGTAAATTTTGTAAATAATACAAGAGCTAAGAAAATTCAATATCCAAAAATGTTGGTTGTATCATATCCTATTGTCTAAAATTTCTGTTGTATCAATTCCCAGAAATCTATGACAATAAGTGAAATAATTTATATTTTTCATTTAATTAGAAAATGTGTATTCTGACCAGTGACAAAACATAGAAAGTGAAACTTCATCTAGAGAAAAAATCCAAAATGTCTGGAAAGCCCACAAGTGACTGAGCTGGACTATAAAAAATTTACTAGAAGTATGGAAACGTATACGGGGAGAGTCTTTCCTGCTGAGCTGGGTTAATAGGTTCAGATAAGCCCATGGTCTAAGTAGGTTCTTCACTACTTAGCTTTTTCCTTCAAGGACCCCTCTAGGTGTATCTGCAGTGACAGCAGTTTTAGGAGTTTAACCACACAGTGCCTTTTGATCTCATTTCAGCTGCTGTGATTAAACAGACACACATCACTTGCTGTGCCATAGTCAAAGAGTCTTGTGGTTCACCTTTGCTGAATTAGTACCCACTGAGCACTGCAAATATTTAAAATGTCAATCCATTTGATAATGTCAGAGAAAGCTGAAAATACCACAAAATGGCACCAAGGAAGCATTCAGTGCAGACAAAAGAACATTTAACATCTCTCTCCTTCAAGGAGAAATGAGTTAAATGAAACAGTAAACCTCTGAGGATGTCACTAAGGTCAGCAAATTTAAGAACCCTAAATGCAACATGGGCTTATAATTTACTGTTTTGTATGTTCTGTTTAAAAAAAAAAAAAACACTCTATCGCTGATCTTAATACCACTGCTGTTCTTGGAGAATTAATTTATATTGACACAAGATTAGGACATTTTCACCACAAAATCTATCTGGTATCATTCTTTAGGCAAGCTTTGGATACTTTACTAAAGATCCAGACATAAATGAAAACTTCGAATTTCAAGTGACATCTTTATTTCACTAACAAGTATTTAATTCCAAAATGTAATAAAGTAGGACAGCATACTGGTGTTAAGTTTAGAAATATCAGCAAAACCACAGTAGTCTCATGATCTTTCCATAATCTCCTGGTACTAAACTCAAGTCCAAAATGAAACAATGCTGTGAATATATTTCAGTTTTGTTTAGATTGTTAATAATGTACAATGAGTAGCATTTCAAGATTTTTAGTTTCTTGTATTCACATATGTAGGAATTATGTTGGAGAGCTAATTGTCGCACCAATATGTCCATTGATTGTATTTATGAATCAGGACACATTCTGTGGTAAGAGTTCACAGTCAGTAGTCAGCTCTGCTCCTTGAGGATTTTTGGGTCCAGGGATGTAGGTCTCACATTTTCCCAGAGGAATTCTGTGGCCATTGGATTCACCCTCACTCTTGCCTGAGGCATGAGAAAGAGCTTTGACATTCTCTTCAACTGTGAGATGGAAGTTGCATATATCCTTCACTTCACATTCTACTGATGTGAGCTCAGTCACATGTTCCACTTAGCTAAAAGTCTTAGAAATGCAGACTAGCATCTACAAAAGTTCAAGACAAAAATTTTTCTCCAAGACATATTTTCCCCCATTTTTACATTTTAGAGTGAGTCTAATCTTGTTAATACAGATGGAAAGTATGACACTTTTAACTAAAAAATAGCAAATACAAAGAAAAAAATGTGAACACAAAAGTCAAAAATATTCTAATACTGATAAATATAAAATTCATGCATAAAATATTCAGATAATATTACTATAGCTGCTATATTTCTCTCAGTTTTCAAGGGCAAAATACTATCTTCTTGAATGCAGTTTTGCAAAAACAAGTTTGTTTTTATGTTTTTGTTTTTGTCATTAGATGCTGCCAATTTTCCAATATAATTAAGTGTAATAGAAAGATTCAAACTTAACTTGAAATACAGTTAATATTTAGTGCTCATAAAAATTAAAATTATTTGTAACTCATTTGAAAGTTAAAGCTTATGAACAGCCCTTAATTTCCATTTCTTGCTTTATTTTCACTTTATTTATTTGTGGAGTTAAGTCCCCACCCTTAACAGCAACCTAGTCTGGCCATTTATTTAAATTGCTGTAAAGTGATATCATGAGAATTCACTCATCTTAGAAAATCAGTAATGGGAAATACATTTTATGCTTGATTGAAAATTTGCCAAGCGTGTTTTCATTCTATTATACACAACTATTCTTCTATCAAACTAATGCTTCTATCAAACACTTTCTTATCCTTGAATGTTGCTTATATGCCTTCCCTCACTATAGATAATTATCACATATCTTTCAAACCGTCCATGAGCCATGCTTTTAAAATATAATTGCTTTATTTTGAAAAGAATAATCTAATTTGATTAAGTGTACTACAATTAAAATAGTAAGAGTGGAGACATTATTTAGAAACCAAACTCTCTCATAACTCATGTGGAATGCTATTTCAAGTGCAATGCTGAGCTGATCACTATTATCCTTCCCAAATGAATCAGTCCCTGTGACTCATTAATCATTTTCACCATGTTTCTTGAAGTTCCCCAATTTGGATTCATCACGTACTTGTTTTCTAATGTCTTACACCTAACTGACATTTACTTCAGGTGGAATTTAACAATACAATAGTCACATACTGTTACACTTTTCAAATTAATAATTGTAAATTTTATCTGGAATTTTTATCAGGTGGATTTCTACTATGCATAATTTCTTTAGTATAATAAAATATTTCTTATTTCAGAATCTTTATTCTCCTAGTATAATACCTTTAATTAATTCGTATTTTTATTTTATTCAGTTAATATTTCTTTGAGTTTACTAAGTACTGGATTTTCCATGATGATCACAAAGAAACATAGAATATGGTATTGGATTTTAGAGTTTTGCAGGAAAGACCAATGTTAATGAACAAACCAAATACTTGTAATGAAAACTGAAAATTACTGTATGTTTTCCAAAATTACAATAAGGAAAATTGTCATGGTCAGCGATATGCTCCTGGAAGATGCATAGCTAAGCTGTGATCCAGGGAAGTGCTGGAAATGGCTACATAAAAGCCAAGGTTGAGATAGGTATCAGAAGTAACAGTTTGTGTGAGAAAGAAGTATAGATTCAGGGCCAGTGTTGCTGTGTAATGGGTTAAGCTTTTGCCTGCTATACCAGCATTCCAAATGGGTGCAAGTTCTAGTCCCAGCTGCTCCACTTCTGATACAGCTCCCTGCTAATGTGCCTGGGAAGGCAGTGGAACATAATTCAAGTACTTGGGCTCCTGTCACCCACATGGGAGATCTGGTTGAAGCTCATGGCTCCTAACTTCGGCCTCCTCCAGTCCTGGCCATTGCAAATATTTTGGGTAGTAAAACAGTAATGGAAGGCCTCTCTTTCTCTCTCTCTCTCTCCCCCTCTCTCTCTTTCTATCCCTCACCACCCTCCCTCCCTTTCTCTCTCTCTTCCTGTCTTTGTAACTCTGCCTTTCAAATAAATAAATAAATCTCTTAAAAAAAAAAAAGAATGTATGGGTTCATCCAGAAACATTACATATAGATCAGACTTCCGGCAATACAGAGAGAGGAAAAGCATGATGTGAAGAAAGATGGGGGGAAAGGGGGGCTGGCGCTCTGGCATAACGGGTAAAGCTACAATCTGAAGCACCGGCATCCCATATGGGCTCCGGTTCAAGTCCCAGCTGCTCCACTTCCAATCGGGCTCTCTGCTATGGTCTGGGAAAGCAGTAGAAGATGGCCCAAGCCCTTAGACTCCCTTCAGCCACATGGGAGATCTAAAAGAAGCTCCTGACTCCTGGCTTCCGGTCAGCACAGCTCTGGCTGGTGTGGCCAGTTGGGGAGTGAACAGTGGATGGAAGACTTCTCTTTCTCTTTCTCTCTCTCTCCCTCTCTCTCTCTGCCTGTCTTCTCTCTGTGTAAATTTGACTTTCAAATAAATTAATAAATCTTAAAAAAAGGAAGGTTGGAGAGAAAGAGAGGGGTAGAGTATGTAAGTGGGAAGGAGGGGATATCATTATATTCTTGGAATTATATCTATGAATTACATTGAATACATGATAATAATAATAGTAATGATAAAGATTGGAGCAGGACAATGGCAATATGTTTATGAAGCTGAGACACATCAATTTTTTTAATTACGTCCAGTATGTGGATGATATGACCAGCTTTATGTTTTTGAAAAAAAAATTGCTCAGTCTGTTCCATGGAGATTCAACTGAGAATGTCACTAGATGCTACATAAAGTGATATTTGGAGGCTATTACTGTGACTTATATGACAAATTGTTGTAGTTTGGACCATGGTGGTAGAGAGAAGAATGGATTCACTGTAGAATTACTTAGGAAAGTCAGGAATTCTCTGTGTAATTCACATGGGTAAACAGATTAAGAAAGATGTTGAGGATAGTGCTTTGATTTCTGGTTGACATAAATAAACAGATTTGCTACTGTTGTCTGAACTGGAATGTGCTCAGTACCAAGTTGCAGGGGGAAATACAATACATGCACTATTAAATTCACTATTGGAAAGTTTGAGTTGCATTTCTCTGCATAACTCTTGGGATATGCAGAACTGTCACATATTTTGTAGGACAGATAGGACTGATGCTCAGGGGAGAAGTATACACTGTATGTAAAAGTGTGAACTCCCAGCACAAAGGTAAAACATTATGTCACAGACACAGTGCATGTGTGTAGGTATAAAATATAAGGTGGAAAGTAAAGAGATACAAGGAAAATATTTGAAGAACTTACAACTTTCAAAGACATAGTAGAGAAGAGTAAGCCTTCAGAAGAGCAAGAGCAATCCATAGAAAGAAATACAGCAAATGTTAAGACATTGTTATGTCATATAAACAAAAGCAATGAAGTTTTCAGCGACGAAGGCAATGGCTAACAGTGTTACATGTTAAATTCATGTAAAATAAATACTGAGAAGTTTCTGCTAGACTTACTGACATTGTAGTCACAGGTCAGGTTAGAATGGAGTGAGAGATGCAAATCAAACTGTTAGGGTCAATGATTCATTGATAGTTGACAAAATGGAGAGAGCAAACATAAATCTTTCTTTAAAGAAGTTGGCTGTGCAAAAGCAAAATTAGATCTAACAGCAGCTAGAAAAACTAGTATATTTAATATTCTTGCTAATGCTTTTGTTGATATATTTAAAAATGCTTAAAAATGAAGCACTTGATTATGTTCAAAGATTTTTGGAAAGAAAACATGGATTGAATAAACTGAGAGGTAGGATAATCAATAGTAGAGAAAAAAGATGTGAGGGTTTGGTTTGTAAAGCATAAGTAGAAAGAGACAGCCTTACTTTGTCATCAGGAATGGAGAAGGTACTGGCGAGATTAAGGCAATGGATAGCCTGAATAGTACAGGTAATTTTAGGAGGTTGGTGTTCTGATGGCTTCCACTTTCTCTGTCAGATAGAGGTTGTCCTGTCAGTAAGAAATATGCATAGAGTGAAATATTTTAAAAAGTGTTTGCAAAAAGCAATAGAGTACAGTACCTGAAAATAATGCAATTAGAGCAATTTTAATAGGTTTCTTACTAGAAAGCATCTGCTTCATTAAATCCTAATTTTATAAGTTAATTAATAGGAAGAAAAACACATAAATGTGTTTCCCTTTTTAGTTACTCATTTGTGAGTGACAATAAAGGTTATAGAAAATGAATAAAAGGCTAAGCACTCTTAAGGTTCTTAAAAATCTGATTGACATTTAGAATGAGAAACTCTCTTTTGTCAATATGTACTTTCATTTGACTAGCATGCTATTTCAACTACTTTCAGACATCATTTGTACCATAAAATATTTTTTCAAGAAATTTTTAACTTAACTACTGAAAACTGGATGTTTATGAATTTTCTTTTCTTTTTTTTTTTTTTTTTTGATTTATTTATTTGAAAGGTGGAGTTAAAGAGAGAGAGAGAGAGGAAGAGACCAAGAAAGAAAAAGATCCACCCTCCTCTGCTTCATTCCCTAAATTTCCTCAATGGTCAGTGCTGGCTGTGGGATCAGAGTCTCCCAGAGAAGGGAGAAGGGCCCAAGCTCTTCGGCCATCATCTGATGCTTTCCTAGGTGCATTATCAGGGAGCTGGATTGAGTGGAGCAGTAGGGACATGAACTGGCAAAATATTTTTCACAGGCAGCAGCTAAACTCTATGCCACAATGCTGACCTCATTTAGGAAGTCACTGTAGTCATTAAATGATAAGAATTATACATTGCATCAGAATGTTTCCAGATTATTCACCAGGATGCCATATTCTGAAAATAATTTTTTAAAAATTTTTGCATTTGAAAAAAAAAGTTTAAAAATATTTGGCACAAAATATTTTAAAAGAAAAATACACTTTTGTATTACAAATAACACAATGTTGAAACATTTAGAGGTTGGCATAAAATTAAAATTTTAAAAAATTTTAATGAGCATTGTTCTTGTCAAATTATACTATGTACAACAGAATTAGTTTCTCTAAATGTTGTACCCAGAATTTAATAAAGTCTCTAACTCTTTTCCCAAACATATGAGTTAGCACATTCATAGCACTTCTCTCACTCTTTTTAATATTATTACCATTTGACTTCCTGTAGGGCAAGTAAATATCAAAAGTTGATAACTGTGAGATGATATATCAAAAACAAGGCAGTGAAGCTATGTTCCATATTACTCAAACTGCAACACTTTTGAAATACTACTGAATTCCACACAAACCAGTTTCTTTGTTTTTATACAAGTGGAAGTTTCCTACATGTGCACAGATAGATTATAAAATCAGATTTACATTTGATCTTAACCAAAAGCTGAGAAGCAATCAAATTACAGATTTATAGCAATTTTCAAACTTCTTTATAATTTCTGGTACAATTGAGGGTCTGACACAATTTAATCACTAATGGTTCCTATGTACAGCAGAATTTCTTGACATGGAGGTGATGTGAGATTAGCAGAAAAAAGGAAATATATAGTTTGGTGACATATAATAATGAAAAAGTTATAGGTGGTTAATAGGGACAAGTTAGGCAGTTTTTTAAAAAATGCTCACTCCACATAAAAAAATAAATTCTCAAGTGAACACAATCTTGCTCCAACCAATCACTAGTTTTCTATGTTTGCTTCTGGGGTAGAAATCTGGCTCATTTCCTGGAGTGTATTTCCATCAGTGGGTACACAGATGAAAGAGAAAGAAGCAGAGACACAGATGTCAATCACTTCAGTTATATTCTGTTACAGTATCAAAGAAGTGCATTCATTTTAAAAATATCTTAACAGTGCAAATGTCCATCAGTGGTAGAATGCATAAACAGATTATGCTGCATAAATAGAATGGAATGCTTTTCACCCATAAAAAGGATGAACTATTTGGTAATTGGTATAATGTGTATGAATCTTGAAAAAGCATCACTGAATTGTTCACTTTAAAATGTTTAATTTGGGGCAGACATTGTGACACATCGGATTGCCCACTTGGGATGCCCACATCACACATCAGGAGGTTGTTCCTCCATTTTCAATCCAGCTTCCTGCTGGTAGGTCCTGGCAGCCAAGCTGTGCTTGGGCCCCCTGCCACCGACGTGGGAGACCAGGCTTCTGACTTCTGCTTGGCTTAGCCTTGACTGTTGCAGGAATCTGGGAAGTAAACAAGTCAATGGAAGATCTCTCTGTGTCTCTCTCTCTCCCTCTCTGTCCCTTCACTGTCACTCCACTGGCCCCATCCCTCAGTGTCACTTTGCCTCTCAATTAGATGAAAATAAATGAAAATTTAAAAAGTACTTTCTAAAAAAATTCAAATGTTTAATTTGACAAGCTAATTTCACTTCAATGTTTATTTTAAAGACTTTGATATGCTATATTATAAAGGCAAATATAAATAACTTAAGAAACGTTGATATAGGGCCTGCATTGTGGGTAAAGTGGGTAAAGCCACTGCTTGTGATGCCAACATCCCATATGGGCACTGGTTCAAGTCTTGGCTGCTCCACTTCCTTCCAGCTCCCTACTAATGCACCTGGGGAAGCAGTGGAAGATGGCCCAAGTCCTTGGGCCCCTGCTTCCACATGGGAGAGCTGGAAGAAGCTCATCGTTCCTGGCTTCCATCTGGCCCAGCCCTGTCCATTGCAGCCATTTGGGGAGCAAACTGGTGGATGGAAGCTCTCTCTTTCTATGTGTCCCCCTCTCTCTCCCTTTTTCTCTCTCTGTAACTCTGACTTTTAAATAGCCAGATATTTACTTAAAATAAATAACAAATAAATCTTTAACAAATAAATAGACACTGGTGTAGTTTTAATTACTTGAGCCATCTTCTGCTGTTTGCTCAGATATGTTAATAGGAAGCTGGATCAAAGTGAAGCAGCCAGGACTCAAACCAGTGCCCATTTGGGTTGCCAGTGCTTCAGCCAGCAGCTTAACCTATGGTGCCACACAAGCACTGGTGCAATTGAAAGCCAATATTTACTAGTTAAAATGTTAATTCTTTTCATTCAATATTTATGTTATTTCACTGAATTATCCCAAGAATCCTGTCATGTGGGTGCTATTATTCTCTTTTCTCATTTTGAGAAATTTAAATTCACAAATTTGAAATACTTGTTCAAAATCATGCAGTTTGTGAATGGAAAGCTGAGTTTCTTTTTTCTTATTACAAAGTCCACATTCTTGGGGCCAGTGTTGCGGCACATGTTAAGCTGCTGTTCGGATGCCCACACCCCATATCAGAGTCTCTGGGACTGAGTCTTGCCTCTGCTTCCGAGTCAGCTTCCTGCTAATGTGCACCACGGGAGAAAGCAGATGAAGACTCAGACACCTGGCTCCCTGTCTCCTTTGTGGCAGACCTGGATGGAGTTCTTAGCTCTTGGCATCAGTCTAGCTCGTCCCTCAAAGTCATTTGGTAGTGAATCAGAGAATAAAGCTTTCTCTTGCTCTCTCTCTTTCAAATACATAAATAATTAAAAAAATATTCTTGCCATCATATCTCTCTATCCTTTAGCAAACATTTGTGGACTTTCAATTACACATCTTTTCCTTAGCACTCTGTTATGAACTGTAATGTGAACAACTCGTTCTGTATCTGAATAGAAGGAAAGTTGGGAGGAGTCAAGGAAGGATATTCAGGAAGGAATGAAAAGGCAGGGAATAAAGAAAACACAAATATGAATATGCATGGAAGCAACATGTACAATCCCAATTTTCATTCCCAATTTGAACATGTAAAAGTATGAGAACTGTGTGAAAGGCTGAAAGAAATGAAACATGTTTTCATTTAATAAAAGAACTGGGAGGAGTGCAAGTGGGAGGGAAGTTATGGGGGGGGGGGGAGCCATTGTAATCCATAAACTGTACTTTGGGAATTTATATTTAGTAAATAAAAGTTAAAAAAAAAAGAACTGACAGAATAGCAAAAACAAACAAACAAATCAGCTATATATCTAAATTTACAAAGTTGGAGACCAGGGGCCGGCATCCCATATGGGCACCAGTTCTAGTCCTGGTTGTTCTAGTTCTGATCCAGCTCATTGCTAATGTGCCTGGGAAAGCAGCAGACAATGGCTCAAGTACATGGACTCCTGAACCCATCTGGGAGACCTAGAAGAAGCTCTTTGCCAACCCTGGCCGTTGCAGCCATTTGGGGAGTGAACCAGCAGATGGAAGATTCTCTCTCTCTCTCTCTCTCTCTCTCTCTTTCTCTCCCTCTCTCTCTGTCTCTGTCTTTGTCTCTCTACCTCTGCATCTCCCTCTTTCAAATTAACAAATAAATATGTTAGAATTAATTAATTAAAAATTTACAAAATTGGACACTACTGAAATGAAAATAATTAAATCACTTTAATGATGCAAGAAACATAAAAAGTTTTCTAAGAAAAATGATAAAACAGAAAACCACCTAAAGATGTAGTATAAATCTAAAGAGTCAGTATTTTAAAGATCATGATTTGTTCTCAACTAATCTTATGAAACTCATGACATTCCATAAAAATTTCAACAGTTGTTTTTACAAAACTTTATTTTATCTTAAAATGTATAATTAATGTATGTACTATTTAATGGATAAGTATTTGATTATATATTTCTATAATGTATTATATATGTTTAATAATAATCAAATTAATTTTCTTACAAAGAAAAATGATATTGCATTGTCAGTTATGAAGACTTTTTCTCAAAAAAAAGTTATCAAAACTTTTTATAACTTTAGCTATTAAAATAGTGGGGTACTGGCCCAGAGATAGTCAATAAACCATTGTAATAATGTAACAGGAAAAAGAAGAAATAGGATTTCTTTTTTTTTTTTATTTACAGGCAGAGTGGACTGTGAAAGAGAGAGACAGGGAGAAAGGTCTTCCTTTACTGTTGGTTTGCCCTCCAATGGCTGCTGTGGCCAGTGCGCTGCAGCCAGTGCACCGCACTGATCTGAAGCCAGGAGCCAGGTGCTTCTCCTGGTCTCCCATGTGGGTGCAGGGCCCAAGCACTTGGGCCATCCTCCACTGCACTCCCTGGCCACAGCAGAGAGCTGGCCTGGAAGAGGGGCAACCGGGACAGAATCCGACGCCCCGACCGGGACTAGAACCCGGTGTGCTGGCTCCGCAGGCAGAGGGTTAGCCTAGTGAGCCGCGGCGCTGGCCAGGATTTCTCTATCACTGTATATTCATTAGTAAATTTCAGAGGAATTGAAGGTTTAAGCATTAAAATCAAAGATATATGATGTTAAGTTATTGAAAAATTTTATTATATAATGATGTTAGGAAAAATTTTATTATATAATGATGCACAACCTTTAAAGAAAAAACTCATTAAGTTTGGCGTCATTCAACTGAATATTAAGCAAAAATAACACACCGAAAGTTGAAAGACTCTATACTAAGAGTAAAATATTTGCAAATTATATAACCAGTAAAAGACTTGTTTTTGGAATATATGAATAATTCTACTACACAGGAATTAAAGGGAAAAATGAAAGAAAAATGAAAATGAGAACAAACAATAGTGCATAGAATTAGGACTTGAATGCATATTTAATATAAGAAAAATGCTGAACTTTTATGCCACTAAATTAAAACAAAAACCGAGAGCCATGTTACACTGTCTGGTTTGCAATACTAGTGTCTGATATCAATATTAAAATAAGATGTGGTAAATGGAGAGATATTCCTAGTGGAAATGTAACCACTGTAGAGAACTATTTGGAAACATTTAATAGAACTGATGAATGTATATTCTATTACCCACTTCCTATGTATCAAAACCAAAAAAAAAAATCTACCATAAATATTCACAATGACACTTGTAGAAGAACACTCTTATTGAACTGCATTAATAGAATAAACATACAAACCGAGCTCAATTGGGGACATTGATAAAGAAAATCATGCTGTATTTACATTACTACTAAAATTTCTTTATTATATATTCTGAAATGAAACAGCACAAAATAATCAAAGTGATAAATATAAAAAAGCACACTATTTTATTTCTTAAGAAGGTTATTGGGTACATGATTGTCCATCTCGGTGTTTTTAGAATGCATACATAAGGAGAGAAGGCAAATTTTAAGATGATGTGAATTTTGTAACATCAAAATAATAGTTACTTCTGGTGCTGAGATATTAATTTACTTAGAAGTACAGGTGAGCCTTCCACGATGTTCAATATATGCTTTTATTTTTAATATGGATGGTAGCACACAGATGTGTTTATGTAAAAATTCTGAGATGCTTTTATACATATTGATGAGAGGAGCAGTATCAAAAGTTATAAGAAGGGGTGGGCATTTTACTCTACAATTGAGCTGTCTCTTGAGACACCTGCAACTCATTTTAGTGTGCATGGGTTCTAGTTCTAGTTTCGCTCCCAAGTCCAGTTTCCAGATAATGGTAGGCAGCACATCTTAGCTTAGGTTGTTGTGTCCCTACCACCCCTGTAAGGAAACTTGGATTGAGTTTCAGGCTCCTAGCTTGGGCTTGCAGAGTAAACAGATGGATGGGAGATCTTTCTCTCCCTCCCTCCCTCCCCCCTCCCTCCCTCCCTCCCTCCCTCCCTTAGTTAAAAAACAAGGCTTTTAATCACTTGCTGTATTTAGGCAAGTTTGAAATGAAAGCAATACAAAACAGAATCTTTCAAAATTCTGGAGATGAGGACACAAAGAAAGAGAAATGAGGCCAGTTAAGCCATCCATTTCTCACAATTTATCTCTGATCATTTTGTCTGTTTTTATTGAAAAATCTTCGTAATCCTGTGCATCTGCATATTACTAATTCCTTAGAAAATCTCTTCTTAATGATTTCAAATTATTCCTTATTAATTATCTTTGAGAAGGAGATGGGGGATGGGAATGGGGAGAGAGAGAGAGAGAGAGAGGGAAAAAATTGAATACTTTCTACTAATTCACTTTCCACAACAGCCAGAGCTAGGCAAGGTCAAAGCTAGGAACTTAATCTGGGAGGGCGACAGAGACCCAAGTATCTGAGTTATCTTCTGCTACCCACAGCGATATGCATGGACACGACAATGGAATTGAGCACAGAGCCAGGACTAGAACACAGCAATTCCAGTATGCTTACCCCAAATTATTCCATTTAAATAGTAATCTCTCCTAAATCAGAAATGTCTGCCATGTTAAAATATTTTGAATTGTCAGGCATTTCATTCTGTGTCCTCTATTGGACCTTCCTAGTATAAAGAATCTAATAAATCTTTTTTTAAAATTTTTTTAAATTTTTTTTTTAAATTTTTTGACAGGCAGAGTGGACAGTGAGAGAGAGAGACAGAGAGAAAGGTCTTCCTTTGCCATTGGTTCACCCTCCAAGAATCTAATTAACTAAATAATTTTGAATTGAATTTTGGATGTGTTTTCACACCTGCAGAATTGTTCTCTCTATAAGCGTAAGAAAAATAATTGGGTTGATTACCAATATAGATGGATATCTTTTCTAGATTCCTGTCTAGTGTTTTAATGTGCATTTTAAGCACATCAGAAAGGGGTACATTTACATCCTATAAACCAGAACATCACTTGATCCAAGGATTAGAAAATTATTCTTTTTCGCAGGGGCCGCGGCTCACTAGGCTAATCCTCTGCCTTGCGGCGCCAGCACACCAGGTTCTAGTCCCGGTCGGGGCACCGGTCCTCTCCCGGATGCCCCTCTTCCAGGCCAGCTCTCTGCTGTGGCCAGGGAGTGCAGTGGAGGATGGCCCAAGAGCTTGGGCCCTGTACCCACATGGGAGACCAGGATAAGCACCTGGCTCCTGCCATCAGATCAGCACGGTGCGCCGGCCGCAGCGCACCAACCGCGGAGGCCATTGGAGGGTGAACCAACAGCAAAAGGAAGACCTTTCTCTCTGTCTCTCTCTCTCCCTGTCCACTCTGCCTGTCAAAAAAAAAAAAAAAAAAGAAGAATATTATTCTTTTTTAAAAAAAATTATTTATTTTTATTTCTTTGAAATAAACAGAAACGTAGAGATAAAAAACAGACAGAAATAGAGGTCATTCATTTGCTGGTTCACAACCTAAAAGTCCACCACAATTGGCCTGGGACACACTGAAGGCAGAAACTCAAAACTCAGTCCAGGTCTTCCATGAGAGTGGCAGCATCCCAACTACAGGAGACATCACCTGCTGTCTTTGAGGCTGTGCATTTGTAGGGTACCTGGAATCAAAAGCAGGACAAGGTCTTGACCCCAGGCACTCTGATATAGGATGTAGATATCCCAAGCGGGATGTACATAATGTTATGTGGCTTTAGGAAACTGCTGCACCAAAGATCAATATCAAAACTGTAATTTCACATTTCCTAAAGGCACATAACATTATGTACATTTTCAAAACATCCAGTATGCAAAATGTCTTCACAAAATTCATAGAAAATGCATATTATGAAAACCGATGCATGGGTCCTAATATTTTTCACCAAAATAAATTTATTTGTATATCTATGTCGGAGGCCACCCGACAAACCACACGGAGACACGCAGCACTCAGTCAATTTATCACCACGTTTATTGCCTCATCGCGTTCCAAGCCAAAGTAGGGGGCCCGGCGATGAGGGACTGGAGGCAGTCTCCCTAAGGAAACCCTTCAGTCTCCAGCCCCGAGCACACAGAAAGACAAGGTTATATACCCCAGACCCCATACAGATAACATTCATTGTGTGCAATCACGCATAGCACAGGAACAGAGCAAGTTTACAAAGTAGCAATGATCAGGGTACAAGCTCTGCAGATAGTGCAAAGAACATCATAAACCTTCATCAAAAGTCACATCCTGCCTGCAAAAATATGGGACGAAAAGTCTTGGAAACAGGATTAGATAAGGGACAGCCTCAGCCTGCTGCATCTCATGTCGGGCCAGGGCCACTGGCCCCGACATATCTATATCCTACTTTTTTATATTTTATTTATTTATTTGACAGGTAGAGTTACAGACAGTGAGAGAGACAGACAGAAAGTTATTTCTTCCGTTGGTTTACTCCCCAAATGGCTGCTCCTGCCGGTGTTGCACTGATCCGAAGTCAGGAGCCAGGTGCTTCTCCCAGGTCTCCCAAGTGGGTACAGGAGCCCAAGCACTGGGCCATCCTCCACTGCCCTCCCAGGCCACAACAGAGAGCTGGACTGGAAGAAGAGTAACTGGGACTAGAACCAGCGCCGATATGGGATGCCAGCGCCACAGGTGGATGATTAACCTACTGAGCCATAGCTCCGGCCCTATATCCTACTATTTTAAGACTCTTTATGTATTATGTAAGACTATATATTATGTTCTCTATAGTCTGGTGATCACTTACTAAATGATTACTGTGTAAAAATGTACTTTGTTGAATTCTTGATTTATATTTTGTTTCTAAAAAAAACTAAATAAAATGTAATGAAAATGTTCTAAATACAGACAAAATTGTAAATGTAAACAAAAACATGAAAGCAACTTCGAATTAATTTATAATTGCACTTGATGAAATGAGGAATTCTCTAAACAAAGGCATGGGCATTTGCAGGGAGTGCAGAACAAGTTTGTTATCCCTCAGGGAGGACACAGCATTTGATTTACTTTTCCATGATACATTACCTTTCAGAAGCTTTTCTTTCACATAAGTAATCACCTGCAGGGCAGAAAGAACATCTCATGCAAGATGGCAAAGAAGAAAATGGTAAAAATACAGGTTAGAGAAAAATAGGTACAATTATTAAATGTTAATCAAAAAAATTTAAATTTTTAAGAGATGAAAATGCTAACTAGGAGTAGAAGATTATAAGAAAAAAAAAGTTTTTCCTTGCTTGAGGTAGGATATTTCCTTAAGAAAAACATCAGAGAGTATATGATTATATTCCATGCTTTCTCCTGCTGTACTAGTTTTAAATCATAGAGTAAAATATCTGTTTAATAAAAACTAAACAGCAGTTAGACACAATTTCTTAGGCATTGTAGCTATGTTCTAAATTTGAAAGTCCAGTAATTAAACATTTAGAAATGTAACAGGAAAAATGATGTTATAACTATACCTTGTATCAAAAATAAAATAGTAGATAATATTATTTTCCTTAAATATCCACTTTCACTGCTTTATGTGAATAATACGGAGGCCAAGAAGTCTTCATAATGAAATTTCTCCCAATCAGGGAAGCTACAACTTCATCTGTTCAACCCTTATATTTTTTTCAGAACTTGATGTCAGTTTGAATATGACTATAATATTTGAAATTTGAAGGCTGCTCCTATTTTCTAAAGTGGGAAAGAGCACAATCAAATAATAAGATTTGGCAAATTGAATTCATTTTCTTGTACATTTTTATATCTAATGGAAGTCTTTATATTAATTATATTCTTATCTCTCACAGTCTCTAAGTCCTACATAGAGGTAATAGTGATGGGAATACTAGAAAGATATTTTA
The DNA here is from genome assembly GCF_033115175.1 of Lepus europaeus. Classification (NCBI taxonomy): domain Eukaryota; kingdom Metazoa; phylum Chordata; class Mammalia; order Lagomorpha; family Leporidae; genus Lepus; species Lepus europaeus. The sequence goes on from NC_084829.1 coordinate 113,212,980, forward strand.
TGTTTAAAAATAATTTATATATATTGAAGTTGTACTTCAGTGGCCCTTGATAATGTAGGCACCTTTCAATCCTGGGTTTCTTCAACCAAGCTTAATTCAATTTTTGGCAATCTATCAGCAAATTATGTCTTTATCCTTGAATTTCATATTTCATATACACATTAAATTGTACTTTAAACATATCATCTTGTGATGCTTGGAGCACATTCCATCTGCTACTACTAGAAATATAACTAGTATCTTCAGTCTATGGATAAGACATGCATCCAAGAGAATTTATTTTTAACTACTTGAGATTAGATTTGACTTTCCTTTTGGCAGCAACTATTGAAAAGACATTATTTTATATTTCCTTAATGCTTCAGTGTCTTTGTTCATAAAACTAATTTATCTTTTTCATTACATTCTCAAAGTTTTCTTTTAATGATCAATGATATAATTTACTTCACACTGAAGTAATAATTTTTTACTTTTACTTCTCATGAATATGTCTACTCCTTATGAACATATAGTAGCCATTTTGTGGTAATTAAGAAATTTTCAGAGTTCCCTGTGTTGCCCAACTGAAAAACATTTCCTGATATTTGAAGCCACCTCCTCTTAGAAAATTATGTACGATTTTTCTTCAATAAATGAATCAGATAAGGCTCTCCAGAGAAAAACAGAACCTATGGGAGATATTGGTTAGAATTTTTCCTGTGAAACTCATGTTGAAATATAATCCCTAAATGCATTGGAATGTATTGATTTGTTGACAATGTTTGGAGGTGGGGCTTTGAAAAGTACTTGAGATAACTTCATCATCATCAGAATGGGATTTCCCTGATGCACCTGGTGGCTATATAAGAAGAGAGATTTGAAATGACACATACTTTCTCTGTCTCAGCATGTGATGCCTTCCAATATGTTGTAAAGCATCAGGAAAGCCTGATCAGAGGCCAGCACATTTATACTGAACTCCCTAGCCTCCAAAATCATGAGCTAAATAGAACTCGCTAAGTTATCCAGAATATGGTATTCAGTGTGCAGTCTAAAACCGTACACACACACATCTATATATCTATAGATATTGATATTGATATAGATGTAGATATAGATAGATAGATAGATAGATAGATAGATAATACATGAATATGGAGGCTGCCAGGCCCCAGGAGAAGCAGAATGAGTCAGTCAGCTTCAGATGATATGTTTCCAAAACAAGTCCAAAAGCCTCAGACTCAGAAAAACAAACTGTTGATTCCTAGTTCAAAAGCCAGCTGACTGGCCACTATTTCAGTTTGAGTCAAAGGCAGGAAAAAAGTGATTTTCCAGTTCAAAGGCAGTCAAACAAATGCCTTTCCCCCTTGAGGGAGGAAAGTCAGACTTTTTGATATCTTTGAGACTTCAACTGATTGGGTGAAGCCCACCTATCTTATGGAAGACAATTTATTGTCTACTCACTGAAATGTTAAAGTAGACAAAAATCCTCTTCACAGCAAAATCTAGACTGTGCGTGGCCAATTATCAGATTACTCCACATTTCAGTACTGTGATCTCAATATCTGTAACCATTTTCCTTCCCCAACCCCCAAAATTCATATGTTAAAACCTGATAATAAGTATGATGGAGTTAGGTGGTAGGATTTTTTTATTAGATTGCGAGTGCTGAACACACATGGATAGGAACGTTGCCATCATAAAAAAAGTCCCCAGAGACTCATGTATTTCCCTCACCATGTGAGGATGCAGTGAGCAGTCACCATATACCTACCAGAGTGTGAGTCTTCATCAGACTGAATCTGCCAGCATCAGGATTCATGGTCTTGGACTTCCATCCTCCAGAACTGAGTTAAATAAATTTCTATTATTGGTAATCACCTTGTTTATAATAGTTTGTTAAAGCTCCTTGAAAAGACTTAGACTGTCAGTCCACACACAAAGTTAACCATCACAATGAGTCTAAAAAAGAAAACTCCCGTTGAGTTTTTTTACCATCTGCTACTCAACAACTATGATAGTTTTTTAGTCTAATCTACTGACTTGTGACTATGAATAAACTTTGCTTTATAAAATTTGTTAATACTTATTTAATTCAAATATAAAATAATTCAACTTTTGGGAACCTATAATATTTTCTGGACTATCACTAAGGAACCAGATATTTTACTTTTATCTCTGTGTAGAGGTAGATAACACAGGGCAAAGGGCTATGGAGAAGATAGGTAAAAAACTGTTTTGTAGCACAATATTTGGTGACAAGTATGTTCAGGCTGTGTTCAGTGAATGAATAAATGAAAGACTAAAAATCAAATCACAAGATAATAAAACAAATATTTATGACAATTTCTACTTTATATTCTTTTTTGTACTTATTTTAAAAATTTTTATTAATATAAACAGAACAGATTGCATGTATTTCATAGAAACAACTTTAGGAAGATAATCATTCGGTTTTCCCTCTCTCTTTCTTTACGGCATGGTAGGTACAGCCTCTGCCTGCCACACAGGCATTCCATATGGGCACTGGTTCGAGGCCCAGAGCCTCCTCTTCTGATCCATTCCCCTGCAAATGCTCTTGGGAAAAGCAGTGGACAATGGCCCAAGTGCTTGGGCCCCTACACCCATGTGGGAGACTTGAAGCAAGTTCCTGATTCCTTGCTTCAGCCTGACCCAGCCCTGATGGCTGCAGCCATTTGGGGAGTGAACCAGAAGATCTCGCGCTTGCTCTCTCTCTCTCTCTCTCTAACTCTGCTTTTTCAAATAAGTAAATAAATCTTTAAGAATATATATATTTCCTATATTTGAAATAACATAATTTAACTTACTTTATAATCACAGGTTTAATGAACCACTAACCATAAGGTTCAAGAACTAAAAAGTAAAAAGACCACCATTCTATAGAAATATAAACAAAGACTATAAAAATAATCAAATCATGTCGGTTTCATTCTTATACATTTTTCCTTTTTTCTGTGATTTATTACTTAAAAACACTTTGAAGAAGTTAGATACATGAGATGAAAGAGTTGAGTAACATTATAAAAATTTAACACCAAAATGGTGACTAAGAGAGAGCAAATGACAATTAAGGATTTCATTCAGAAAGCAATGACTATAAATCCTGTCAATCAGAGCCAACACTGTAATGCAGCAGGCTATCTATAGCTTGCAGAGCAGACGTCCCATATCACCGTGCCAGCTTGAGACTTCGTTGCTACATTTCAGATCCAGCTTCCTGCTAATGTACCTGTCAAGGCATCAAAAGCAGGTCAAGGCATCAAAAGCTGGGCCCCTGTCAGCCATGTGGGAAACTCTGGTGGACTTACTGACTCCCAGCTTCAGCCTGGTCCAAACCTGACTACTGCAGCCCTTTGGGGAGTGAACCAGAAGATGGAAGATATCTATGTGTTTGCGTCTGGGTGTATGTGTGGGGGAATGAGTCTCCCTCTTTCTCTGTTTCTCTGCCTTTTAAATATATGAACAAGTATATAAAAATGTTTAAATGCTGATAGCCATGAAATCTACCTATTCCTAGAAGACTGAATTAATATATTCATACGTGAAAGTTTTCCAAATTAATTCATCTCATGAAGTTCAGTTCTCTGAAAAATACTAATTCCTGCTATTAATTTAAAAAACTATGTACATATACTAGTATGTTCATAAGAATCTTACATGTCATTAATGTTGTATAAAATTATCTTTTCTACAGAATACATCTAAGACATGCTTTTAGCATGCTTCCCGAAGTCATTATTCAAGCCTGTCTAAGTTCTTAATTGTAATAATATTTCACAGAAACATTTGCAATGAAAAGAAAGAACTTCCATCAAAAATGCAAAATACTTAATATAAACTGAGTGTTAGTAAAAAAAGAGAGAGCGTATAGAATATTAAGTAGTTTAAAATTCCCACTCAGAATTTAAATTGTAAAGAGGGTGGCTTAAGGCTGCAAGGACAAAATACTGACACGAAAGAATGGAAAATACACGTCATTTTTCCTTTACCTATTCCAATTGCTCATTGGAGATTTGAATAAGCTTCTTAATTAAAAATATTTATTTATTTTATTTGAAGGGCAGATACAGACATCTCACATCTGCTGTTCCACTCCCCAGTTGCTCACAATTGCCAGAGCTGGACCAGTTGAAGAAGGAACTGAGAACTCAATGTGGATCGCAGGTACTAACAATTTAAACCATCACCTACTGCCTCCCAGGGTGTGCATTAGCAGGAAGCTGGAAATAGTAGTAGAGCCATGAATAATTAAGGTAATCTTATATGGAATGTAGGTCTCAAGCAGCATCTTGACAGCTACATCAAATGTCTGCTCCTGAGTAAACTTTTAAATAGCACATGAAATGCAACATAATTGTCACTATTACATCTACAGCCACTGTGGGATATGTACAGTTTGGGACATGCTCAATCTGACTTGCCCCAAACAGTAGAGTTAGAAACATACCAGGGGATTCCAATTCAATCTCATCCAGGTGGTATGTACCAATGCCATCTCACTAGTCCAAGTGATCAATTTCTGTTCACAATTGATCATAATAATAGGACTAAGAGTCAAAGGGATCACATAAATAAGACTAGTGTATGCAAATACTAACCAATAGAATAAAAAAGGGAGAGAATAATCCAACATGGGAAGCGAGATACACAGCAGACTCATAGAATGGCGGATGTCCTAAACAGCAATTAAGGCATTAGGATCTGGCTGAAAAGCCCGTGAGAGTATTTCAGGCATGGAAAGCCAAGACACTCTGGCAAAAAAAAAAAAAAAAAAAAAAAAAAAGAAAGAAAAGAAAAGAAAAGAAAAAATGACCTAAAGGAAAGATCTCTGTGAGTGTGATCCCAGTGGAAAGAACAGGTCATCAAAGAAGAAAGAGGTACCTTTCTGTGAAGGGAGCAGAGAACTTCCACTTTGACTACGACCTTGTCTAAATATGATCAGTTGGCGAACTCAAAAGGCCATGTGGGTAGTGAACCAGAGGACAGAAGATGGATCTAAGTCTGTCTCTATCTCTCTTTGTAACTCTTTCAAAATAAATAAATAAATCTTTAAAAAATAAATTGCCGAAGAGTGACTAGAGCAGCTTTATTTCCATAGCCTATACTTTTCAGCTTTAACAAACTGTTTCCCCATGCTCAAATCTTCATGGAATTCTCTTCAAATTAGTTGCAACCTAAATTGAAATGTAATTAATTGGTTTTGTTTTTAATAGAACTACAGCACCTACATCTCTGAGCTAAAACCTGTTTTAAAGACTAGCTTGTGGGGCCAGTGCTGTGTTGCAGCGGGTTAAAGCCTTGGCCTGAGGCGCCCACATCCCATATGGGTGCTGGTTCTAGTACTGGCTGCTCCTCTTCCAATCTGGCTCTCTGCTGTGGGAAAGCAGTGAAGGATGGCCTAAGTCCTTGGGCCCCTGCACCTGTGTGGGAGACCTAGAGCAATCTCCTGGCTCCTCCTGGTTTTGGATCGGCTCAGCTCTGGCCGTTGGTGGCCATCTGGGGAGTGAACCAGCGGATGGAAGACCTCTCTCTCTGTGTGTCTCTTGCCTCTCTGTAACTCTGTCTTTCAAATAAATAAAATAATCTTTTAAAAAAAAAGACTAGTTTGTTACTACACAGGGAATAGATGGCTCACTATGTATCTGAGGCATGTAGTAGTGGCTTTATGTTATGATTAAATTAATGCATAAATCAACTAATTGACTAAAATAAACAGATTAGAACACAGACAAAAATAGAAAAAAAAATCTTCTTTTGGGTTGCTTTCTACATTTAACTTGGAACTCTTATTTATTTCACTGAAATCATATGGAATACTTGTACTTTACTCTCTAACATTGCCTTTATATAGTGCTCTGTAAACCTTCCCTTTCCTCTTAATGACACTTTAAAGAGATCCATAATTTTGTACTTACTATCAGATTAAAAAATCCAGTCCTAATCAGTTATACATTCTCATCTTTGATCTCTTTCTCACAAATCCTCTTCCTCCTCTTGTCATGCCTCACCTAGGATCCAGGATCTGGTACGTGCTCTGCCCCCACTTGCCCTGAGAAAGAACACATGTCTGACACTGCAGTTCCCTATTTTGGGATGGAGATAGGGAATTACAGAGGCAAAAGTGGTTGTGTTGTAATCAGTTACTTATTGGTGATGGAGAGACATTGCTAATTCCAGGAAAGACAGGTTTGCTTTTCTTCTTCCTAACAGCCTCTCTTAATGTAATGGTTTGCACATAGGTGACACTAATGATTTTCATAGGGACAGTATGGTAGCTTCTGGCATTACAGAGGATCTCCTTGGGCAGAGTCAGTCTGTCATCCTCAATCTTGCCCAGTAGACCTTGCTTCCAGGCCCCATTCTGAGTAGCAAAAATTTCCTTCTTTTGGTCACATTTATGACATTCTTTTACCTTTATGTTCCATCATATTACGGAATCTCAGAAACCATAACTCTGCTTCCAGCATTCCAAGTGCCACTGAAAATAGAGGAAGTTGTGAGATTTTTATTCTTGTAAGCATACAATGTCGCTCCTTGTCTAGCTGATAGCGACAAACATCAGCAAGTTTCTCAGTACCAGAATTTTGCAAGTAACAAACAACAACAAATGACCACATCTATGTAACCAGAATCAAATTGCAGAAGCAGTCATGTTTTCTAAGGAGTATCTTCATGACACTTTACTTTGATATTAATACCAGAATGAGGTTTCTTCATTTCTATGCAGCAGGTTTCCAAGCAGGAAATGAGAATTCTTTTTCCCATCCTTCAAGACCCTCTCTTAGAGTCTTCTGTCACCACACATAGGTGATTTAAAGTGGCTAGAATATTTCATCCTCACTGACGTAAGGGACCATTGCAACACTTTCATCACTAAGCATAATTGAAATTACCTTTAATTTCTTGAAGTTTCTGCCTGTAGAGATAAAAGTTTATGTATCAATGGAGTGTGGGTGATGGCTGGGCTTGCAAAGACATTTTCTGTCTGCATCTTAAAATAACTCAAAGTTATCTAACCACATAATTTTCCCTTTTCTTCAAAATGTCAAAATCACGAAGTTTCTTTTTATTTTAACTTTTGGTGTAAATATCTGTTCAACAGAATAAGTCAACTTGAAATAACATTACATAGAATAACTTGAATTATAAAAAAAACTTTATGAAGAGATTGACAATCTGTAAGATAGACTGGGTGAGTTTATCTGATCATCAGATATAAGTCTTCTGGCCTGCCTGACAGGTATAATCTATGGGGAAATGGATACACAAGTAATCACAGCTCCATGACAGAAGTTCTACACACATTCAACTCCTTCCCTTCGCTTTGTCAGCAAGCTATAAGCAACATTTAAACCTTTTTTTCCACAAATATATCTTTCCTTGTAGATTTCCCTGACCAACAACAATAAATTTCCTTGTAGTTCTTTAGTTATTTTGTTGATATTTCTCATTTTTTCTGATCATTATTTGGACTGTCTGTGTAGCCTTTTGGTTAATTTGTTTTCCACCGATTTAGTAGGGAATGAATGTCCTCTCCATAAATAACTACTATGTGATAAGGTTGTTGTAATCCTATTAAACAAACAAGGTTGGCTTCTCAGAGTGAGCCTGCAGAGAAGTGTCAATCAACAACACAAAGAGAAGAAAAGAATTGCATGCAATGAAGCCCTGCTCACATTATTGGCGACCCTTATACACCAAGACTAAGCAAGTTAACTCATATTTCTTATATAATTAAGTGCTTATAAGCAACAATTTTCTACTTATGGCTCACAAATTTACTTTCCAATAAACTTATTCTTAAAATCTAAAATTTACTAAAAGTACTATCAGGAAAAGATGATACACATTTTCCCATTATCATTTTGCAAGCACTTGCTTTATCAAGGTCTAAAAATAGGTCCACTATTGGAAATAATAGAAAATTAATTTTTAGTGCTATCTGACAAATAGATAAAATGGAGCTTCATTTATATTTCTTATAAATATAGGTTTATATTTCACAAATGTACTAAGACACAGAGGAAACTGTTGTTGTATTCAGTTTAAATAGGAATTTAGTCCATGAATCTGTTTAGTCTCCACCTACATAGGAAGACACAATGATTTAATTACTGTGGCTTAGTGATCACTTTCTGTTTAAGAATCTCAAAGGAAAGAAAGAATGGGTCACAAACGAAACGAAATAATTGCAGTAGAACCCACCCACTAGCTAGGTAAACGGGCAATATGGACAAATTAGTTATACTCCTTTCCCCCTAGACTTTAATAAATAAATAAAAAACTTAGAAAGGTTAGTTGTATTTATTTCTCCCTTTGTTTATCTAAAATTATCTCTACTTCTTTACTCCACTTTCCTTAATAATTTCTAACATAGTAATCAGAAATACAATGCTAGACAGCATGGACTCCTTTCAACCAATAGTTAATCTCTATTACTCAGGGATTAGAAGGCAAAAAAACGATCATCCATATCAGTGATTTCAAAGGAAGATAGCTGCTGAACCATGCAGGACTGTGTAAGGGGGGAAAATGAGTACCTAGCTGTTTTACAATTAAAATATTATTGCAATTACATTACAATCCTTTACTGCTAAAGGGAGCAGGAGATCACAGAGAATTTACATTTTTAAAAGCATTATATTTTAAGGAAACATGAGATATTTAACATCAACTACTTTCATTTGATGAAACATGCAAAGAGAATCTCCAGTATTCTGGAATAAAAGAATTCATGCAATTTTTTGTTGGCAGTTAATTTTATGAAATCCATACCCATGTTTAAAAAACAGTCGTCATTTGAAATTCTAAGCTTGTAAATAGACATATATTTTAAAAGTGTTTACATAGAGTCAAAATTTGGGGATCAATATTGTAATATTGTATTTAGATCTCAAAATATCTTTAAAACTTCCCTTGCAATCCTTTTGAATATGAAAAAGCTTTTTTATGTGGATAATTATTTATTTGCTTATGTATTTTAGTTCTCTTAAAGCAATATGCTTATAATTTAGCAAGTATTCTTAAAAATGCATTAGTTTGTGCATTTCCTTACTTTGACTCTCTCCAACAACAACAACAAAAAAATGAACAATCTAATATAATCATAATGCAAATGTCTGGGTTTTCTTAGTGAATCATTGCTTTTCTTTACATGCATGAGTGCAATTTCTAAGGCTTGGGGTGCTATGTTTTGGCAGCCATTGCACCTCTGACAATCACATGCAGTGCCTATGGCTTTCATGTATTCTTAGTATATTGTAATAGAACATTTCAGCTGGACCAGAAAAAAAGAAATTTGAAGAAATTGGGGGAAACTTCCCTCACAGCATCGACATTTACATAGAAGTCAAAAGAATAGACAGAACCACTGTGGCACTCTGCCAACCTAGAGAGCACATTCTGTAGTTTTTCCTTGCTCAATACCTCTTTCCCAAGTCCATGTACAAAAAACATGAAAGTCATTCAAGTGGTAAATTACTGCTCCTGGAAAGAAGACTGGTTTGATCACTATACAAATGAGGTTAGGAGTCAGAGACAGAATGCTTTTGAAAGGAATTTCTTCATGTTTAATCAACACACTCACCCCTGTGGTTGTAGAGCACATTCATTTTCTGCCCCGTGCAGCTCAGAAATTCCTTCTGTTTTGTATCACCTTAGATGACATTTCAACGACTTTATTTGATTTTTAATATTCTAGTATTATTTTTATTTTTATATGACATGAACAAATTTCATGTTTTTCATATTACACAGACTTAGGAGTATAGTGATAATTTCCACCTTACCCTCCATCCTGACCACACTCCTATCCACCTCCTTATTTCTTTCTTATTCTTTCTATTAATTTGATATTTGGAACACTGACAAGTTTGCGTGTTCATTTTAGAAAACAAAGAAGACCTAGCAAAAATAATTTAAGTTTTTTCTGATGAGGATGTTGGTGTTGCTTTTTCTTAATTAATTAATTAATTAATTTTATTTTATTTAAGGTATACAAATTTCAGCATTTGATATATATACAAATTTAGGAACATACTGATACTTCCCACTGCACTCTCCCTTCCTTCTGAACTGCTACCCTTCTTCCTCCTTTCTCTTCTATTACCATTGTTAATTTTTAAGAAAGTCACTAAGTGTAACTAACAGACACACCCAAAGCCAGTAAAGTTAAAGACTTAAACATTAGTATGTAATAATTCTAAATATTTTAAAATTTAAACCTTAATTTTGGAAAAACTTCAAGAAAACAAAAAAAGTTAAATTACAAAATAATCTCACTTTACAGAGAAAATATATATATATATATATAATTGAGAATATTTATCATTAAAACTGGATACATATGAATGCAACCATATGAGGTTTAGTGACTTTTTCCAATGATATTAAGTATATAATAAGATCATTTTTATAAATATGCAATATTTTTAAGTTTATTGTTTTGTAAGGCCACAACAAAACACTCCAAACACTGGAGTTAAAGGAAAAGCTAATTGTCTAGTGGAGGAAATCAGACAGGCTGGAAGAAGAGAGCAAGAGAGGGGAAAAAGGGAGAGGGATTGAGAGAGAAGGGTCAAGAGAGGGAGAGAAAGCACATGTGTGGGGAAGCAGTCCTGTTATACTCTTGCAGCAGGTAGGGAAGTGGGAGCAATGAATCCTGGTAGGGTGGGGTGGAGTTGATGTTTGTGGTTGGGCCATTTGGTCACCTGACTTCCCACAGGCCAGGCTGGGCTTAGGATGGAATCTTACCAGGCAAGATGGCGATGGGGCAAGAAACTAAAATGGCATCAGAGGCTTAGTAGTGCCACAGATAAGATGGTACCATTTTGCTAACACTTCATTGTGTTTTTTTATAAAGCAAGCGTCGTATATGATTATATCGGCCCCAGAAGTCCAGGGTGGCTGGAGGAACAATGATCTGTCTTTTAGAGCTGCTTCCTGCTGACATGGGGTGACGAGTTACTCTCTGCTGGCATGGGGGCAATGTCTAAAGTCATGATCTCCTGGGTGGGGAGCCGAGTATATCCCTGCGGCAGCATTTGGTTGACTGCCTGGTTGGTGAAGGTCTTGGTTGGTTCCATTATCGTCTCCTGTAAACACTTAAACAGATAAGGTAATATAAAAGCCAGTGTGAGACTAGAAGTCAATGGTCCTGGGAATGGCATTGACCAATTAATGAGAAGATTTCTTACAGGAGAGGAAATGTGTGAAGACTGACGGATGTGGTTTTACCTGGCCTGATTGGTTAATATAATGGCAACACTGTTAAGGTCAGTTTATTCTGTAGTAGCACGCTTGTTAGTGAGGTGATATGGCTTTGGAGACCTCAGATGGCGTCAGCTGAGGTTTCAAATGACCTAATGACCTCCTCTTGTAACTGTTGTTTTTGGAGTCAGTTGGTCAAGATAACATTGTGGCCCAAAGCTGTTCCTGAGATTATAATGATGAGAGGGAGGCTGTGAATCTAAATCCAGCCAAAACAGGGAGACAGGATACTTATTTCTTACAGGTAGAGGGGTTCGTCTGTATAAAAATTCTGAACAATCGTACAACATTAAATGGAGGAGAGGGCCATTAATACACATGGGTAGAGAGTAGAGCCGTTGATGTAACAGTAGAGGGAATGAAGCCCCAAGTGGGCTAGACAGGGTCTAGAACAAAGGACAGACTCATTATTAGAGGACCTAATAAGAGTGCTGTCTAAACCATGAGCAAATTTTCTCATTGAGAGGCAAGTAGAAACTGACAGCAAGGGCTCGATTAATTAGTTGGGCTTTAAGGACTTGCCAGTTATGAGACTCAGACTTATCTATCTCTTCATATGGGATACATCAAAAGGGAGGTGTGAATCTCCTTGGGGAAGGCACCCTGTTCACTTCCGTTACCTAAAGGCCTAGGAGGAGAGCTGACCATGTAAAGGCAGGTGGCATCTCTAACAGGAAAGGTACAGTTCTGCCTGAAACGTTGCTGACCTTACTTGGTCCTCTGCTTAGCAGTGGTGATTAATTTGGAACATGGGCAGAATAAAGTGCTTTTCAGCTTACAGCCAGCAAGGCCTGCAGCTCTGACTTGCAGACCTTTGACTCCAGAGCAGTTCCATTTCCAGTGTCCCAAGTCTTGGCTGGCAGAGCTGCCAGGGCTCTTCATAAGCTGACTTCTCCTGAAGCTCTGGCCTTCCACCTTGCAAACCAATGCAGTGGACTGGCCTATTGGGTCTCCTTGATAGCAAATCACTGTGTAGAGCAGCCGTTAATTGGCCTGCCACCTCTGTTTATGTTGCTTCTGCTGCCTAGCCTTCTCTTCCTCTTGTTTTTTTTTTTGTTTTTTTTTTTGTTTTTTTTTTTTTTTTTTTTTTTTTTTTTTTTTTTAAAGCAGACCAGTGGAAACCTTTAAAAGGACGCAAGTCAAGGGGGTGCTCCATCCCTAATCTTTGGAGACCTAAACTAGAAACCAGTAGTCACAGGCATGTTCTGATAGTTGTTTTCTGTGAAGTAGATAATGCCCATGAGGAAAGCTGCCCATGAGGAAAGCTTTGTCTTCACGTAAAACTTTTTCTCCCTTTGTTTGGTCTGAAAGGAAGATTTTGCCTGTTTACTGTGCTCTTGGTGAAGTAAATCTAGTCATAAAATCATAATTTAAGCTCTCATTTTGGCTATGCTGTTATTACAGAAAAATGTTAGCCATCCCTTTTATAAGATCTAAAGATCAAACTGTACATCTCAGAGAGTCCTTCAGTATGGAGTAAGTTTCCCATCTAGAAGAAAATACAGAGATGGGGGAACAAGTGAGGTTTCCAGATCGCTTACTGTCAATAACTTAGTATCAAATGAAAACTTAACCTAACAACTTATGAAAACACTTACCAGAAGGTCCAATGATGTCTATAAATTTCAAGACAAGAATATATTTTTTTGGAAACATCTCTTAAATATCTAACACAGTGTAACTTGTTCGACCAGCAAAAATCAATTTACCAGCAAAATTAAGTACAAACATGACAATGACAAACATTTTTAGTTTTTTTCTACCAACTAGTTTAAAACATTTGATACAGATATTTAGGTCACACAAACCAGAAATGTACCTTGCATTAATTTAGCAATTTAAATTGATGAGCGATCTTTATCTATAATCCAATTAAAAAAGACTTCTTAATAAATTTTCCCAAGTAGACATACAATATGTATACACTTATCATATAGCATGCAAGATAGAAAACAAAGCAGTTTCAGTAATAATTTATTACAATCTTTTAACTGTTTTTTAAATTGCCCTTTGATTTGAATTACTTTCTACTCTTAGTAACCTCAATAAACCATACTTTTGCTCAGTAGTAGTCTCTTATTGGCTTCATCTTCTTACAGAGCTATCACAAAATAATGATACAATAGAAGTCACTGGAAAAAATCCTACAGAAACTATAGGATGACACATTTAAACACAGAATAAACAATGTTTTAGATTTCATGAGCAGAAAATCTGATTTTTAGTGTTTGGAGAATAAAAACTGTGGATGACAAAAGACTTTAAACAGCCATGGTTAAAATTATAAACTCATTAATCAACAAGAGGCACTTATTTACTTACTTACGCCACACATTATTTTTGAAAGCACCTGTAGGATTTTATAAAATATCCCTATTAGGCCTCTGGGCCTTTCTCACTAAGATAACCATCACGTCTGGTAACAAAAGATCATTAGACTTTTTAACTATTGGACATACCGTATCGGTAGCATTTTACATTATCATAACATAAAATTTAGCACTACTTCACATCTTGACAGTACCTATAATATAATACAAATAGCTTTATTGGTTAGTGTCTCTACAAAATGAGAGACATATATTCTGTGATATTTCCAAGGGCCCTACTGGAAATATCAAAGTCCAAAGAATTTGGAACTTCAATTTTTTGAATACTTGTCAAGGATACCAAGGAGATTTAAGATATTTGATTGAAATAGGATCTCTTAACAACATAACAGAATATAGACCAGATTTGATCATTGATACAAAGTGATTACTCAAATGTTTTAGAATGAATATATATTCAAAAAAATACTAACTCCTTTAAACCTCAGTTGTTCCTAAACAATAGAGAACACAATAAATTAACAGAACACCAAATCTGTTTCTTTGGTCATTTTGAGAATCGTAAGTAAAAACTTAAATTAGCACATGGAATCATCCCATAACTTCGAAAATTTTAAAAGAGTCAGAACTAGGGAAGAGAAAATAGCTTACTGGAGCTGGCTACAAAACTGACAGAGTCACCAATTAAACAAAACCGTAAGAGGAGATGCTATAGTTTTTAAACAGATTTTTAAGGCTATTTTTAAATATTTACTAAATTATATGTATTTCAAAAACCTCATTGTTTTAACAGAGGATCAGGTTCTAATTCTATGTCAAAGAAACACAGATTAATAAAATTGTATCAGAAAATTTCTTCCTTCCATAACATTCTGTGACTTCCTTATCAAGAACACCTTTTGATACCTGTAACCTTTCCCATCTGCTGATTGCATTGATTTACATTTTGAAATAACTTTTAAAAATCTCCAAATTAAGACAACATGTTCTAAATAAGAAAACACATTGGATTTTAACCTTAGTTACTTTCAAGTGGTATTGAATTATTTTCATATGGACAATTTATGAAAACATGTTAGTAAATTCAAATAGTTTTTCTATAGAATATAAGGTGTTAAGAGTACCAATGTTTACATTTAGACCCATTTATCTCATTTGCCTTTACTCAGTTTACATTTAGCAATCACATCTGGATGACTGAAGATGCTGATATTATATCATATCTCAATCTGAATTAAGGCCAAGATTACATTTACATGGAATTCTACTTCTTTTTATAAGACTCTGGCTGTAAATCAGTGACATTAAACCAGAGACTGCAAAATCCACCTTAGGGGCTATAAAGAGTACTGATTACCCATTGCTATATCATCAGAAAACTGTTAAAACAAACTGCAACATAAGTTTGGCAAGTTACAAAGCAATTTTTTAAAGGTAGTGATCTTGCTATATTCAAAAAAGAGAAATTCCTTTACACCCAACGTTCAGTTACAGTTGAACCAAATTTTCTTGCACAAGACTGTTATTTACCACAGACATCTTTTTAAGATTTTAATTGAATTTCAGTCTAGTTTTCCACTGGAGATTGTTTACCATTATGTTAGTTTTAATGGGGGAGGGCACCCATCAAAGTAGATGGACACCACTCTGGTTGGAGAGAAAGATTTTTTAAAATTTTTATTTAATAAATATAAATTTCCAAGTTATAGCTTTTGGATTACAGTGGATACCCCCCCCCATAACTTCCCTCCTACCCACAACCCTCCCATCTCCCGCTCCCTCTCCCATTCCATCCACATCAAGATTCATTTTCAATTATCTTTATATACAGAAGATCAATTTAGTATCTATTAAGTAAAGATTTCAACAGTTTGCACCCACACAGAAACACAAAGTGTAAAGTACTGTTTGAGTACTAGTTATAGCATTAATTCACATTGTACAACACATTAAGGACAGAGATCCTACATGGGGAGTAAGTGCACAGTAAAACAGCTCAAATTCTTGAGGGGAGAGCATGGTCAATGGCAGAGCCTAGATCCAAGTCACAGCACCAATGTAAGGCCACCACAAAACACACCAAACTCCGAGTTAAAGGAAAGCATTATCACCAGGTGCGGGAAACCCAACAGTCCGTAGATGGTGAGAGAGGGCAAAAAAGGAGAGGGGACGTTTTGGCTGTGAGTTTGTATCCTGTCTCTTTTCTGTTCTCCTCCCCTTTATCTCATTAAATCTTGTGTACTTGCTTACCAATACTCTGTCTCACATTTGAAATTCTTTACTTATAGGAATACAAGAACCTCAATTCAGGTCATATCCACAAGCAATTGAACTCAAATGCATTAAAACAATATGCCAGAGAGCTTTTAAAGCTGAAATGAGCTAGTGAAGCTGTTCTGGAGGATTGTCTGGAATGGAATTTGGTCAAGGTAACTAAGTCATTTGTGTTCCTAAGTTGATGGGCTCCTAGATTCTCAATGAGACTAAAAGTAGGGTCCTGTCTTTGTTGGTGATTATATTTCAAAGGGGTGATAAAGACATTCCTAGGCTGATAAAATTCAGGAAGCTAAAGATTTGCATCTCAAAATGCCAAACAAAAAATTTACAATTAAGTATTCTAAGAAAGTGGGAAGTCAAGAGGCCAAGAAGAATCTGCTAAATGTTTAGTCTAGCTGAGGGAAACTTATAATCTGTCTTGGTTTGCAACCATGTATTTGTGATATTGTATACATTATTTGCATGTGTTCCTTATAATCCATTTGTTACATTGAGAGTGTGTGTTTGGGGTGAACGTAGACATGCATGCTGCTAGGAAAAAGTAGACAGTCAAAACTAGTACAGCTCAAAGCCAATAAATTATCAGAAACTACAGAGATTTAAAAATGATATAAATTTGGTTCATTCCCCAAATGCCCAGTATCGCCATAACTGGATGAGGCGGAAGTGAGGAGCCAGGAACTCCATTTGTGTCTCCCACTTGAATGGCAGGAGCACACACATTGCTGTCCTCCTCGACACATCAGCAGGAATCTGGATTGGAAGCAGAGCAGCTTGGATTTTGCCTGGTGTTTCAGTATGGCATGCCAGCATTGCAAACTGCATGCTTAATCTGCTATGCCACAACACTAGCGCCTAATCTTGGTTCTTCACTGCTTCTCTCTAATTTCAATTTCTGCATTTTCTTTTTAATGACATCAGGAGTTATTTTGTTGCATCCACCCATCAGCTAAAATAGAATGTTGCAAAAATCAGTGACAGTCACACATGAATTATATTGAAAATGAGAGGCCGGCGCCGTGGCTCAACAGTCTAATCCTCCACCTTGCGGCGCCGGCACACTGGGTTCTAGTCCCAGTCAGGGCACTGGATTCTGTCCCGGTTGCCCCTCTTCCAGGCCAGCTCTCTGCTATGGCCCGGGAGTGCAGTGGAGGATGGCCCAAGTGCTTGGGCCCTGCACCCGCATGGGAGACCAGGATAAGCACCTGGCTCCTGCCATCGGATCAGCATGGTGCGCCGGCCGCAGCGGCCATTGGAGGGTGAACCAAAGGCAAAGGAAGACCTTTCTCTCTCTCTCTCTCTCTCTCTCTCTCTCTCACTGTCCACTCTGCCTGTCAAAAATAAAAAAAATAAATAAAAAAGAAAAAAAGAAAAGAAAATAGAAGCAAATGAGAGACAAATGAGAGGCAAGGTAACCGATCAGGACCAGCTACTGATCAGGACCCACATTCCTTGCCAGAGTGAGGCCCCCAACAGCGAGTTACAAAGCTTTTTATAGTATTCTGTCCACTAGGGCTCACAATTTCGAACTGGACCCCTGGTATAAAGAAAACCAGAATATGATTGTAAGATAACAGTTAACAATAACAAACCCAATAACAGATCCAAGATATGGTTGTAAGACAACAGTGAAGGACACCTTTCAGTCAACCTAGTTCCTGGGAATTTGGGCCCACATAGTTTCACAAGGTACACCCTTAGTTGTTAGCAAGCAAAGCTAATATGTACAGAAGCAAGAGATTTGCAATTAGCTTTTAACCAAACTCACTCCATTTTAATTCTGATTCTACAATTTACACATGGTAGGGTTTCAAAAAGAGACTGTAACTACAGTAAGATTTGAATATTTTTTAAATAATATGAAGAAAAGCAATAAACAATAAAAATATTTTGGTTATCTACAGAATTTGTGTTTTATAATATTTTGGTTTTATTGCTGCCTTCCCTTTAAACTATTTTAATAACAAATCTTAAATTTGTAATGCAAGAAGCATAATGATACAGCTATAATAATCCCAAAATCATTTTCACATTTCCCTCAATAGGGGGTTGTAATTTCACACAGTCATATAAATTAGAACTGGCTATAGGCCTAGCAAGGAGAAGAAAGATACAAGTAGGAAAATTTACACTGAGAACTACTAAATGTCCTAGTAGCATTTCAAACCCAATCCCCTACAGCAAATAATCTTTTACTGGCTTCTAGTACTTTCTTACTAGAATATCTACATAACACTTTAGGTATGCAATGGATTTATTGAAATTTATTCATTTAACTCTGAAAAAAGAGGTGAAGAAATTGACGTATACATAGGGCTTACTATAATTTATACATATGTGTCACCTGCTATTTCCTATGACTTTGTGTAACTACATATGCATCATTCTGTAAAGGGTGAATAAAATATAACCATATCTTGAATGCATAATGACAGTATTCTCATAATCCAGTCTCTGCTTCTCCTCATTAGTTTCAATCAATGTTCACTTGAACTGTCAATTCTGATTATTCAACTACCATGATTGCCATGATTGAAACTCTCTAGAATTCTCTCATTGCCTTTAGGTAGAGTTCATCTTCTTACCAAGGATGACAAGACCTAGGACAATAGAGACTCCAAATTAGTCTTCATCTCATGCCACTAACTTCATAATCTATAGTTCCTCCCTTTCAGACTTTTCAGAATTTTTAATCAGTTCCTCAAGGCTGGCCTGCTCTTTCTTCTCTTTTGGATTTTGTATCCAATTCAGAGTAGTGGGCACAGACATGATTCACAAAAACATTAGGTGTGAATATTAAGAACATACCCAGAAGGGACAGAATGTCAGATTCTTAGTCCAAGGTCTGCCTTTAAATGCTACACAAACAAATTACATTTCCCTTTTTTTTTTAACTTTTTTTTTTTGACAGGCAGAGTGGATAGTGAGAGAGAGAGACAGAGAGAAAGGTCTTCCTTTTTGCCATTGGTTCACCCTCCAATGGCCACTGCGGCCGGCGCATCTCGCTGATCCGAAGCCAGGAGCCAGGTGCCCATCCTTGTCTCCCATGCGGGTGCAGGGCCCAAGCACTTGGGCCATCCTCCACTGCCTTCCCGGGCCATAGCAGAGAGCTGGCCTGGAAGAGGGGCAACCGGGACAGAATCCAGTGCCCTGACTGGGACTAGAACCCAGTGTGCCGGCGCCGCAAGGTGGAGGATTAGCCTGTTAAGCCCTGCGCCGGCCACATTTCCCTTTAGCTGCCATTTTTCTACATGTATACACCAAACTAACAAAAGTATTTTACCTCATAGACTTACTGTCCGCTGTAAGAAAGTGCATGTAAAGCACTAGGAACAATAATTGGTACATATTCAGTGTTTAGTAAATGACGGCTATTATCATAAGCAGCATGATTTGACAGAAAAAGACATTGAAAAGTTCTCATTTGACCATAGATAAGACTGGAAGGAAGTATGATTTTACCAACATTTTATGGAAAATATAATTAAAATATAAGTTTACTCATAAAGGATTTTCAAAAATTCTTGAAATATATATTGTGCAAATCTTATTCATCCATTTCAAAACTTTTCCAACAAAATAAACATTTTAAATTTCATATTTACATAACTTTGAACAGTAATCATATATTATGGGAAAAAGATAATATATCTGAAAACTCGGAGTTATCCTTGTGCTTAATTTACTGTAAAACTTAATAACTAGAGATATAACTCTATAAGCCTCATCAACATGACTGTTTCGAATAAATTTTAGAATCAGTATTCTGCAATTGACAGGGGAAGTATATTTTAGGATGGGGCTATGGGTAATCAGATGTTTAAGAAACATTTTTAAAAATTAAAAGATCAGTTGTTCTCTGAAGCTCCTGATGCTCTTTTTTGTCAAACATGAAAATCCACAGTGCTGCCTGTAGAGTGATCTTCACAAGCACTGACACTTTAATCCAATACCTATCTTTATCTTTCTTATACACACATTAGTCTAGGCTCCTATCTAAGTCATTCTTCATAGTAACAGCTAATCTCATTTCCTCATGCCTGTCACTGAATCATGTTAAATATCTCTCTAAGAATAATTACCTCACAGCTAAATTTCCCTGGCTTTCTGGTTACAAAACATATAAAAAGGAAAAAGAAGTTTTCATCCTTTTCACTGAGAGTATCTCCTGGTATCGCTATTTTCATATTCTTCAGAAGAGCATACATGTGATTTGGACATAATTAAGCCATCAAATGTATTCAATCATGTCTTTTAAGATATTTAAGCTATTGTATCCAAATGACCTTACTGGGGAACTTTGAAATGTCAACTCTTCTCAGTAACTTTCTCAAATGTTTCTATCGTCTCCACCCCATGTATATGAACCTAGTTTCCTCACTCTCAGTCTTTTCTGTCTCTGTGTATTTTTCTTGTTCCCATCCTTTCTCTCTTTTTGTCTCTCTCAAAGAAAGGCAACAGAAAAGTAACTTTAATATCCTGAGTTACATGTGAGCTGCCTGATTAATGTGCTTGTGAATTCTTAATAAGTGCGTGTGCATATTCATAGTGATGTTTATTAATTCATAAAGCAGCTGCTCAAAGGCAGCTATTGCAGAGAGCCTCTCCCACAGAAGCCTCTTGGCAGCCATCAGGCCTTTTCCCTGCCTGACTGTTTAGAGAAGCGCACAGCCTCAGCCTCAACCAACAGCCATTTATCTGTCCTGGGAAAGGAATCCCTCCTGCCAGCGGGAAGCCAAAGGAACTAGTGTTCAGGTCAAATCCCTCAATGTGTGGAAGATGAAATAAAAGACTTAATGAGACTAGTAAAGTCCACAGCTCATTTCAATTATTTTTAATTGTTTTCAGATGCTGCCCGGCATGCTTCATTTATTTCTGCAATAAACAGAGCATGCAGCATGGTGGTGGGTCTCGCTGGAGACCCTAAGGAAACATCCCACAGGAGATGATGCAAAGTTGTAAGAGCTTTGCGTGTATTAGAACACTACCAAGCAGAGAAGATGCGAATCCCAGGAGTGGGAAGAGCCAATGACCATGTCTCATCTACCTAGAGACTCACAGGAATCCTCCATTTTAATTTTTTACTACTACTCCTGAAGTTAAAAATCAATGAATACACGGGAAACAAACTCAAACTAACTGAAAGACTCTATACTAAGTTCCTGACTCATGAATTATTTCATTCCTACTTACAAGGAAGAAAGTCTAACCACAGCCTACAAGTGTTGGAAATCCCAGTGTACACAAAGGTACAGAACCTTTCGTAATGGGCAGAGTATTTGCTTTACCAAATGAGACACCCAATGCCCTGACCTGAAACATAGGCAGACATTTCTAAACTTTCTCAGAGTTAATTTTGTTAAAAGCTGTTGTTGGGCACCCTTGAGGAGAGCTCCATTCAGAAAATTAAACATTTGATTTTTATGTCCGAAGTATCACATCATTATAGCTGGAAAATCAAGACAGAGTTTGGAGGGATCAATTGAATGGTATACTTCTGGTAACATTTAAATGTTTTACAGCAATTTTTGAACATAATATGGTAGTATTGGACTATAGTTGAAAAGCCTACATTCCATTCTCAATGATTCTAACTCCAAGTAGGCAAAAACAATAGTAAAGACTGTTAAAGATGAAGCTGTCCGATTCCCACCACCAGACTTTCTGATTTGTAGTATCTGTATTTGTAGCTTAGATCTATCAGTTTTTAAGTTTTACAGGCAATTCTGAAGTTTAGACATATTTGATACTCCTCTAACTCACGAATTCATTGGTTTATATTATGTTATACCACCCAAAACCCATTTTCTCACAAAAGAGAAAAACGTACAAGGATACTCCAAAACATTTGTGAAAAAAGGAATTAGAAGATAAACTTGTTCGGTGTAAATTTTTTGCAGTCTATGCATACAACAGATCTTCAAATAGCTTATGAAAAATATTTTTCATAAAATGTCTATGACTTTTTAAATATTTTGCTCCAAGATAGAGGTAACTTTTAATGACATTTTCCATAAACCTTCTGAAATATCTTCATAAGCATGTGTGTATCTGTGTGTATGAATAATATACAACAATTAGAAATAAATATATTAAAGGTGCAAGTTTGACAAATTGTTTATTAGCATTGGGCTCTCCTGCTACCTGGGCACTCCTGCTGCCCTGATAGCCCATGTAGATGTCCTGCAGTAGAATCCAAGTACCAGTACAATATCTGCCTCTGAAACTGTGTCTCGTGGCTTTCCTGTCAATCCCATGCCACCTTTGTTTCCTGATACTTGTACTTTCTTAATTTTTACAAATATCAAAAGTAATATATGTTCAATTAATTATCAAAGGAACAAACATGAAAGCATAAATTACCTGTGATTTTACAAGTCAAAAGTATTTATCCATGCATTGTCTTGTTCTCCATTATATTTAGATTGCTTTAGCCATATCAATTTAAACAAGTTTACACATAAGGACTACTCAATCTAATTGTTGAGCTTTTATTCTAGAATCAAATTAAAAAGGACAAATTCTTAAATGTATATAAAAATTGATGAGAGGAAATGTTTTTACTTCATTTTTCTTTTATGAAATTTTTCAAATATTCTTGAGAGAGACAGATTGATTTTCTATCTGCTGGTCCACTCACAGAATGCTTGCAAAAGTGAGGCTGGGTAAGGGCAAATTCAGGATGCCAAAACTCAAATTAGGTTCCCTTACGGATAGTAAGAACTGAAATACTTGGGCCATCATTTTTTTTTTTTCATATTAGGTGCATTAGAAGGAAGCAAGATTAGAATCAGAGGCAGAACTTGATCACAGGAACTCTGATATGGGGATGTGGGTGTCACAGGCAGCAGCCTAACTTGCTACCACACAACATCCACCTCAGCACATGTTAATTAAAGGTTAACATCCTCAGGCATGCTGATTTTTACAACAGCATTTGTATAGCTTAGGTAGATACAAAGTAAGTGTCATCATGGCCCTTGTCTTTTATCTATGACCCTTCAAACAATTTCAGTAGAATTATTAATAAACCTTGGGAAACTTTAAGAGAAAATTCCCTGTATAGTGGTTAAGGAGAAAGGGATATTGCTTTATTAGGAAAATTTTTACTTATTTGTTTAATTGTTTGATGATTATTTTTGTTTGTGTATATTTATTATAGCAGAGGCCTGGGTTAGCTTTCTAAGAACAGAAAATAGAATAAAACTAAGAGGGAGGAGTGAGAAGTATGTAAGTGATAGAAAAAAAAATGATGACACAAAGTATGTGGAATTTCAAAAACTTTATGGAAATATATATAGTCTTTTTAATAAATAGTATATAGGGGTTTTTATTACATATGTACATTGTGTTATGTGTGGAATAAATACATTTATGTTTCTGAGCATTTGAGATTTCTCTATGTTAAAAATATTCAAAATCCTAATTTGTAGTTTTATAGAAAATTATACTATACATTAGTCACTCTACTGTGCAACAGAACCCTAGAGATTTTACTGCTATCTTGTTATGGCATCATAAATCAACTTCCCTCCCTACTTTCCTCTCCAACTTTTGATTTTTTATTTCTAAGAGATCAGCTATTATCTTGGACTCCAAGTATGAGTGAGGTCATGAGATTTGTCTTTTAGTGATTGGCTTATCTCATTTAAAGTTGCCCCAAATGATAATATTTAATATTTTATTTTGTGGCTCAGCCAAATTTCATTGTGTCTATGTACTCCAATTTTCTTTAGCCACTCAACAGTTGATGGACACTTAGGTTGTTTACACTTCCTGGTTATTATGAATACTACCCCTGGATATATATCCAGGAGTTGGATTACTGGATTATAGTGTAGTTCTACTTTGAGTTTTCTAAGGACCTTCATAATTTTCTGTACAAGAGCTATACTAATTTACATTCCTATCAACAGCGTGCAAGGGTTCCCTTTTCTCCACATTCTTGACAGTGCTTTCTAGCTTTTGTCTGTTTGATAAAAGTCTCACTACAATGAGATAGTATCTCATTTATGGTTATGACTTGCATTTCCCTGGTGATAAGTGATGCTAAGTACTTCCTCTAGTACCTACTGAGTTTTTCTATATCTTCCCTTGAGAAAAGTCTACTTAGCTCTACTGTTCATTTTTAAATTGTATTATTTGTTTTTTGTTATTGAATTGCTTGATTTTATTATATGTTATGAATATTAACCCCTTGCTTGATATGTACCATGGAAATACTTTCTTCCATTCTGTAGTCTGTCTCTTCACTCTGATGACAGTTTGCTTTGTATTTTTGCTTTTGTTTTTTCCATGCAGGAGTTTTTGGTTTGTTGAAATCCCATTTGTCTATTTTTTCTTTTATTTTCCTGCTTTTGGGGTCTGATTGAGAAAATCTTTGCCCTTTAAAATGTCCTGATATGTTTCCCCTATGTTTTCTTCTACTGGTTTTGAAGTTTCAGTTCTCACACTTAGGTCTCTAATAAATTTTGAGTTGAGTTTTTGTGCATGGTGAAATACATGGGTCTAGTTCCATTCCTCTGCATGTGAATATCCAGTTTTCCTAATACTATTTATTTAAATTACTACCCTTACCCAAATCCATCTTCTTAACACCTTTGTCAAAAGCTAGTTATAGACACGTGCATTAACTTGTAGAGTCTGTATTCTGTTCCTTTGGCTTTGGGATATTTTTTTTTAATGAGAATACCATGCTGTTTAATTTTAAATTCTTTTCAAAGAAGCAGCTCTTCATTTGATTGATTTCTTGTGTTAAGGCTCTATACCATTTATTTGTGCTCTGCATTTTATTATTTCCTTCTGCCTACCAAATCTGCATTTATTTGCTGTTGTTGTTCTATTTCTTGAGGTACTGCAATAGGATGTTTATCTAAGATCATACTATTATTTGTGAGGCATTGATAGCTATAAAAATCCCCTCTTACTACTGCTTTCTCTATATCCCATTCCTTTGGGTATGTTGTGTTCCCATTGTATTTATTTCAAGAATATTCTTAAGTCTTCTCCTTGATTTCTTCATTGATACATTGGTGTTTCAGGAGTAAGTTGTTTAATTTCTAGGTATTTGAGTATTTTCCCAAATTTGTTTCTTGATTCCTGTTTTATTGAATTATAGTCAAGAAAAATCCTCAATATGATTTCTAACCTTTTAAATTCACTAAGACTTGGTGTGTGACCTATCATATACTCTACTCTGGGAAGTGGTCCATGTGCTGTTGAGAATAATGTGTATTTTGCAGCTGTTGGATGGAAAGTTCTGTAGATGCCTGTTAGGTCCAATTAATTTAGAGTGCAATTTACCTCTGCTGTTTCTTTGTTGATTTTCTGTCTAGATGATTTGTCCACTTCTGAAAGTGGAATGTGAAAGTCACCTGGTATAATTACTTTTGGATCTCTCTCTCTCTTTAGGTCTATTAGTGATTTCTTTTATATATTTGGTGCTCCAATATTGGGAGTATATATATTTATAAATGTTACCTCTTACAGAAATCAACTCTTTGTCATTATATAATGACATTTCCAGGTTTTTTTTTACTGAATTGATTTAGAATCTGGTTAATCTGATAGAAGTATGGCTATTCCTGCTCCCTTTTGTACTCCATTTTAATTCAATCACTCATTCATCATTTCACTTCCAGACTATGTGTGTCCTTAGAGGTAAAGTACTTTCTTATAAGAAATATATAGTTGCATCTTTTTAAAAAATATCCTTTGACTATTTCAATTGGATAATTTAGTCTTCTGACATTGAGGGTAACTATAAACAAGTGAGCTTTTACAACTGACATTGTTTTATATGTTTAGGCTTTCATTGTAGTTCCTACTTTGCTTTCTTCCTCTCTTACAATTTCATTTGTGATTAAATGATTTTCTCTACTAGTGTATTTTGATTCTTGCTTTTAATCTTTGTCAAGAATATTATAGCATTTTGCTTTGTGGTTACCATGAGGTATACAAAACCTTCTTTTGGCTATTGCAAGATATTATGAAATAATAACTTAATATTGATCATAAAGATCAAGAAGAGACAAACAAGAAAACAAAGAGATTAGAAATACAATTTGGGATGTGTTCAATCGGACTTGCCCCAAATGATAAAGCTAGAAACGTGCCAGGGATTCCAATACAATCCCATCAAGGTGGCATGTACCAATGCCATCTCACTAGTCCAAGTGATCAATTTCAGGTCACAATTGATCACACTGATAGGTCTAAGAGTCAAAGGGATCACATAAACAAGACTAGTGTCTGCGAATACTAACTGATAGAATAAAAAAGGGAGAGAACGATCCAACATGGGAAGCAGGATACACAGCAGACTCATAGAATGGCAGATCCCTAAATGGCACTCTGGCCTCAGAATCAGCCCTTAAGGCATTTGGATCTGGCTGAAGAGCCCATGAGAGTACGTTAGGCATGGAAAGCCAAGACACTCTGGAAAAAAAAAAAAAAAAAAAACTAAATGAAAGATCTCTGCAAGTGAGATCCCAGTGGAAAAGTGGAAAGAATGGGGCCATCAAAGAAGGAGGTACCTTTCTCTGAAGGGAGGAGAGAACTTCCACTTTGACTATGACCCTGTCGGAATAAGATTGAAGTCGGCGAACTCAAAAGGCTTCCATAGCCTTGGCAACTCATGACTAGAGCCTAGGGAGATTACCGACGCCATAAACAAGAGTGTCAGATTGTTAAGTCAACAACAGGAGTCACTGTGTACTTACGTCTCATGTGGGTTCTGTCCTTAAACTGTTGTCCAATGTGAAGTAATGCTATAACTACTACTGAAACAGTATTTTACACTTTATGTTCTGTGTGGGTGCAAACTGATGAAATCTTTACTTAATATATACTAAATTGATCTTCTGTATATGAAGATAATTGAAAATGGATCTTGATGTGAATGGAATGGGAGAGTGAGTGGGAGATGGGAAGGGTGTGAGTGGGAGGGAAA
The DNA here is from genome assembly GCF_033115175.1 of Lepus europaeus. Taxonomy (NCBI): domain Eukaryota; kingdom Metazoa; phylum Chordata; class Mammalia; order Lagomorpha; family Leporidae; genus Lepus; species Lepus europaeus. The sequence continues at coordinate 113,239,806 of NC_084829.1, forward strand.
TTATGGGGGGGGGAGGGAAGCCATTGTAATCCATAAACTGTACTTTGGAAATTTATATTTACTAAATAAAAGTTAAAAAAAATCCTAATAAAAAATTCAAACTTTGTGTTTCATTCCTCCCCACAATTTTGAAATTTTATGTTTACATTTTATTTCTTCCATACTTCTTATCTTTTAGTATTTTAATGTAGTAATGCATTTTAGTCTTCCTAACATAGATATAAATGCTTTAGTCACCATGTTTACATTATTAGAGCATTCTGAATATGTGGGTAAAGCTATCATTATCAGTGAGTTTTCTACTTGTCAAAGGTTCTTCTTACACTTTAGCAACTGTTTTTTTTTTTTTTCCAGCTCTTTCAGCTTGAAGAGATACTTTTACCATTTCCTGTGAGACAGATAAATTAGTTCAGCTTTTGTTTAGGTATTTCTTCATATCTCCTCTATATCTGAAGGGCAGCTTGCTGTGTACAATAATCATGACTGGGAAATTTTTTCCATCAATAATATAAAAATCCCAACACACTCACTGCTGGCCTCCTAGGTTTCTGTTGAGAATCTTCATTCAGTTTAACTGGTACCCCTTTATGTGTTTGTTCCTTTATTCTCTTGCAGTTTTTATAATTCTCTATCTTTAACTTTGCAGAGCTTGATTACAGTAAGCTTCACAGTAGACTTGACTAGGTGAATCTCATTGGTGAACTTTCTTGTACCTGATTAGTTGTATGCTCCACAGGGTTTGCGACTTTTCTGTCACTATCTTGTTGAATATGCAATCTGTATCTTTGACATTCTCAAGTCCTTCCTGAACCCAAATAATTTGGATGTTTGTTCTTTTCATCCTAACTCACATTTCCTGTAAGCTTTCTTCATTAATTTTTATTCTTTTCACTCCTTCAGCTGTGTATTTTCAAGTTACCTGTTTTTCAGCTCACTAATTCTTTCTTCAGCTTGATCTGTTCTATCATTGATGTATTCTATTGCATTTTTTACTTTACAGGTGGAGTTTCAGAATGAGGGAGGGATAGACAGAGAGGAAGTTCTTCCACCCATTGGTTCACTTCCTGAATGGCCACCATGGCCAAAATCAGAAACCAGGAGCTTCTTCCAGGTCTCCCACTTGAGTGCAGGAATCCAGACATGTGGAACATTTTCCACTGCTTTCCCAGGTTTAAGCAGAGAGCTGGATTGGAAGAGCAGCAGCCAAGACACAAACTGGTGCCCATAGAGAATGCTGACAAATACACTGCTTGTGCTATGTCTACCAATGCCATATTACTAAATCACATCTTGAGTCCACAGCACTACAAGACCAGTGCACCCTAGGAGTAGGAACAAAGTTCAACTAGCTGTGGTCTGTCCACTGCTGAGCTGAATTCAATGTCTGATGCCATGCCTACCATGTGATGCCTACCATGCCTACTGGTGATGCTGGTTTGGGTATAAGACTGCTCAACAAGACCCACACAATTCTACCTGGTATTGAAGCATATCTAGCCACTCCTTGGAGGCTCTGTGGAGCTTAGGTGTTTTGAAATGGGCAACTCTCATCCTTGCTTTCTTTGATGCATCTTTTCATATGGTTATAACAAGATGAGGCATTGTTGACTCCCAATGGTTTCTAAAGCTCTTATGAAGCTGACATTTTGTCTGTATACCTATTCACATGGGTGTCTCTGTGGGAAATCAGCCACCAGAGCTCGTAAACCAGGTGCCCTCTTGGTTCCTACTCCATACTGTCTTTTTTTTTTTTTGATAGGCAGAGTTAGACAGTGAGAGAGAGAACATACTATATCTAATTTCATTTTCCATGAATTTTTTTTTTTGACAGACAGAGTGGACAGTGAGAGAGAGAGAGACAGAGAGAAAGGTCTTCCTTTGTCGTTGGTTCACCCTCCAATGGCCGTCGCTGCCGGCGCACCGCGCTGACCCGAAGGCAGGAGCCAGGTGCTTATCCGGGTCTCTCATGGGGTGCAGGGCCCAAGCACTTGGGCCATCCTCCTCTGCACTCCCGGGCCATAGCAGAGAGCTGGCCTGGAAGAGGGGCAAGCGGGACAGAATCCGGCACCCCAACTGGGACTAGAACCCCGTGTGCCGGTGCCGCTAGGCGGAGGATTAGCCTGTTGAGCCGTGGCACCGGCCTCCATGAACTTTTTAAGCCCTTAATAGAAGAGGTTAAAAATTATGTCTAACATGTATGTGAAAGAATTCATCTCAGTTAACAGTAGACCTGGGACCGGCGCCATGGCACACTAGGTTAATCCTCCACCTGCGGCACTGGCATCCCATATGGGCGCAGGGTTCTAGTCCCAGTTGCTCCTCTTCCAGTCCAGCTCTCTGCTGTGGCCTGGGATAGCAGTGGAGGATGGCCCAAGTCCTTGGGCTCCTGCACCCAAATGGGAGACCAGAAAGAAACTCCTGGCTCCTGGCTTTGGATGGGCATAGCTCCGGCCGTTGCAGCCATTTGGAGAGTGAACCAACGGAAGGAAAACCTTCCACTCTGTCTCTCTCTCTCACTGTCTGTAAACTCTACCTGTCAAATAAATAAATAAAAAAAAAAGAGTAGCCCTATTGTTTCACTAGAAAAGATGAAAATTAACATAAGAAATAGTGTGTTTTGTTTGTTTATTTGCACTAAGGAGTGAGTTTCGAATGGCCTTTATTTTCTTCCCAGCCATATACCAAAACTAATTTGATCTACAAATGCTCCAAATCTGTACACATGAATATATGAAATTTGTTTGCCTTATATAAATTTTAAAAATTGATTAAAAATGAAAATGAAAAAAATGTTAAAAAATAAAAATGAAAAAAAAGTTAAAAAATAAAAATAAAATATTCATGTAGATGCCCCTCATAAAATTAGGTAAGAGAAGAATTAGACTGACAGAAGCATTAGTTCAGGCTGGAGTTCCATCCACTCGGCTTTGCCCATACACTTCCCCAGTGAGAGCAGCCCTGGATTTGCTATGGAAGTCCCTCAGATTCCAAGAAAACAAATTGTAATCCTTTGTTTCAGATGATGTGCTATCTGCGAGTTCTTCTAACAAAAATGTCATGGCCTTGCTTGAAAGAGTTCTGTCAAAAGGCATTATTTCTGAAATATGAAGAAAATATCAAGTATTGGCCAATATTTCTAAGTGGTTATTTAGACTATCGGTTAGGATGCCACAGCCTGCCTTGGTGTTCCTGGGTTTTCTTCCTGGTTGAAGTTTCTGGCTCCAGTTCCTACCAGTTCAGATCCTGGGAGGTGGCAGCGATGACTTAAGCAATTGGACCCCTGCTAACTGTCTGAGACACCTGGATTGTGTTACCAGCTACCAGGTTCAGCTCAATCCCAGCCCAACCATCCTGGACACTTATGAAATGAACTAGTGAATGGTTATTATCTTGAGGCAATTAAATTCTCATTTATCAAAAGAAGGAAGACTAGCTGGAACAATACTAGAAAAAAAAATAAGATGCGTCTTCAACATACTAAAATTGAGGCACTTATGCAAATATATGAACACACAGAATAGACATTTGGAAAGATATGGCTTTAGAATTCCGTGAAGAATTTGAAATCAGGGCCACATAAATAAAAGTTGTCTTGCATTGGATTCTCCAGAAGCAGACTCTGGAGTGACAATTTATATACTATTAATTCATTAGACAAGTGGTCCCAAGACAAAGCAGTAAGGAGGTAGGAAAGTGATTAAGGACAAGAAATTCCATTGGGAACTCTGGCAGGAAACATTCACTGCTATTTTGAAAAATTGTCCTTTATTCTTATCTGCCCCTAAAGATGGAATCCATTTCCTTGCCATCATTTTAGATATTTTATTCTTTGTATTATTTTTGCTGTTTCATTTAACCTTTTATTATTTACTAATACCTTCTTATTGGTATCTTTTTAAAAAGATTTATTTATTTTACTTCAAAGGTGGAGTTACAGAGAGGGAGAGGCAGAGGCAGAGAGAGAGAGACAGAGAGAGAAAGAGAGATAGCAAGATCTTCCATCCACTGTTTCACCCTCCAGATGACCACAACAGTTGGAGCAGGGCCAGTCTGAAGCCAGGAGCCAGGAGTTTCTTCCAGGTCTCCCACATGGGTTCAGGGGCCCCAGCACTCGGGCCATCTTCCATTGCTTTACCAGGCACATTAGCAGGGAGTTGGACCAGAAGTGGTGCAGCCAGGACTCAAACTGGTGCCCGCCCATATGGGCTGCTGGTGCCTCGGTGGCAGCTTTACTCACTATGCCACAGCACCACAGAGCCACAGCACTGGCCATCTCATTGGCATTTTAAGGTAGTATGGTCACATCTCATTTAGGAAAAAAAAATCCGCTGAGGGAAAACTTAAAAAAAATAAAAGCTTCTCAAACTCCCCAACAGCAAGTTGTTCCTCTAGTTACTGCCCTAGCTCCTCTCTTTCATAGCCAAATTTCTATAGCCAAATTGTATAAATTTGTGATGCCTACTTCACCTCATACTCATCAGTGAAATAATTATTATTTCACTTCAACAGCTTCATTTAAACTTCTTCTGCAAAGGTCTCCTGTGTTACCATTGTCTCTAAGTCAAATGTCAAATGGATCCCTGTTCTCTGAGAATAATTTCAAAATTGTCGATTTCTTTATTTTCAAAACTTTGTTTTTCTTAACTTCTATGGTACAGAATATTACAGATTTTAAGAACACATACTCTGCAATCCCCTTGTAATGTGCATTTACTTCTCTCTCCTTTTCAGTCTGGCTGCACGCATCCCTTCCATCAAAGATCACTTCAATGCTGCTAGTACTAAGATTATGTTCTTTCCTTCATTTTCCATCCACAATCTGGATTTCAAAGTCAGGGTTATAGATTTAATGACAATATATTTATATCCATATACAAAATTCATACAATGAAAGCTATTGAGATCCATATGCACATACTTAACTAGGAATGACCATTTGAATCTCTCATAGAAGCTTTAAAATCAGGTTTTGTATTTCCAGTGGTAGCCAAGATGCAGTAAGCCCATTATACTTGTTTTCCATTATCTCTACTTAAACTCCAAGTATGAAAAATAAGTTATTGAGGACATGAAAAATAAAAAGAAATAGGAGAGATTAGGTGAGTCAAAATTTTAAAAACAAAATAGGTGGTAAGTTTCTTTCTTTAACTTCTGCCTTAATATGAGATTAATTCTTTTACTTAGCTGTACTACCCCAACATAAACAATAGTGTAAGTTCCTAAAATCCAAAGGGGGAATCAGCTCTTCTTGGAAAAAGATCTCCTAAGGACCAAATAGTGCCCATAAGGAAGCATTTTTCTTTTTAATTCTTTTTTCTTACTGCACTATCTCCAGGGCCGTTCTATTTGCAGATTATAATATAAGAATACAAGGATTAAAACCATATCACGAATCAATTTTTCTGACTTTGGTGAACTGGAACATGGACCTTTTGAGGGTGGAGCTTATAGGGAAATTAAAAAGGAAAGCCCTTTGGGGTCAGGTAGTGTGCTACGTCAAGTTAAGTCGCTTCTTGTGACTCCCACATCTCATGTGAGAATGCCTGTTCCAGTCCTTACTGTTCTGCTTCCAATTCATCTTCTTACTAATATGCCTTGGTAGGCAGGGGATGATACTGAAGGTCAGGGGTCTCTGATACCTATGCAGAGACCCACATGGGGTTACTGGCTCCTGTGTCAGCCCCAAGTGTGGAGGGCATTTGATCAGTGACCAGAGGATACATCTCTACCCCCACCCACCCTACCCCATCACTCTGCTTTGAAATAAATAAATAAATATTTTCTTTCCCAAAAGGACAAAACTTAAAAAATTCACCCTCTACTTGTGTATACAGCATGATAAATCTTGGGCTCACAGATGCTCCAAGACTTGAACTCCACTTGTGTATAACAGACCTGAGGAAACAGAACATAGGCTTTGATATCTGACCCCTAAGTCTTAATGTGACCCTCAGAGAGGTGCATGCATACTGTAGATTTAAATTGCATAGCCATGGATTTTGAAAGCTGAACTGAACATCCAAACCACTGCACATAGAAGGTAACAGGTCTTGTACTCTAAATCCAAGTGGTTTAGACAGCGCACACCCACACACACATATACACGCATACCCATTGACTCAAACACACATTCTCCAGAGGATACTAACAAGACTTAGAATTCCACACCATTACAAATATCTGTGTCCAAAGAAGGAGAAAAAAAGTCCTCAGTTTGAAGGGAAAAAGAATACAAACTGATGTCAAAGCCAGAAATTTTTGAAAGCAGTCCTTATAACTGTGCATTATGCTATAAAAATGAAGATTTGTAAAATTATAGAAGTGAACATATTTCAGCAAGATAGACACACACAGAGACAGAGAGCAAGAGAGAGAGAGAGAAGAGAGAAGGCTATGGAAAGGAGTTGATGTTACATAACCAAAAACATAGAATGCAAAAATAAAAATTTAATGAATGGATTCAATTAATTTGAGGAGAAATAAGTTCACTTCAAATAAGTGAATAGGAGATAGAATAATAGAGATTAACATTCCTGAAAAGATGAAACAAACAAAGACAATTTTAAGTGAATAAAAGATCAGGAGACTGTGGGACAATAACATGATTTCTATGGTGGCCCATTAAATGTTAATTATGTCAAGTAATATTAATTAAAACCACATTGTCTAAGAAACTAAAAAAGAAAGTAAGAAATAATGGGAGGGGGAGATAGGAGATGGGAAGGAGAGAGGTTGGGGATATTATATTCCTAGAATTGTATCTATAAAAATAAATAAATAAAAGTTATAGTGTAGGAAAAAAGTTCTAACATTTGAATGTTAGGAAAATACTGGTGCAGAAAAAATGCTTGAAACAACAGGGCTTGAAAATCTTCCAAATCTGGCAATCAATAAACATGTACCGATTAAAAAGCCCGGCTGGTACTCAAAAGGATACAGTTAGCGAAAATCACATTCAGAATCATTAAATTATAAGTGCTAGAAACAAAAAGGTAAAGAATATGTCTTGAGTACAGTCAAAGAAAATGACACACACATATAAGGGAACTGTAATTTAACTTCATTTGAAATTCTTTCCAAAAGAAATAGAAGATGGATAAAAGAATACACAGAGCAACAATATTTATAAAGTATTCAAACAAAAGTAATGCCAAGACAGCAGTCTATATTCATTGAAAACATCTTTAGGAAAAAGAAAACAGACATTTTCAAATGAGGGAAAGCTAAGAGATTCTATTGCCAGCAGATTTCATCCAAAAGAAATGCTGTAAAACTTCTTTATACTGAAGAGAAACCTTAAAAAAGGAAAGGAAGGAAGAGTAACAGATGTGCTACATATTTCTAGGCTATTGAAATAACCCTAATTTTCCTCTTAATTTCTTTAATATACATTATTATAATTAAAACCAAAAAGTAATACTTTTTGGTGAATTTTTCAATTTATGTATAACTAATTAAAATACTAGCAACATAAAAAATTAAAAAATTAAATTACAAAATGTACCTATATTATAATTCAAAATTGTAGCATGTAGTACCATTTAAAATAGCTTCCAAGAAATGAAATACTTATATTTATATCTTCAGAAAATATTATATGCATGTTCTGTGTTTCAAATTAATTCCGATCTGAAAATATGAACTATACTAGAAAAATAGCTACAGACTAAGAAAAAATTCTTGTAAATTTTTTATATCTGACAAACAACTTGTATCCAAAATAGTAAAAATGCTCAAAACTTAAAATAAGAAAATAAAGAATCTAATAAAAAAGTTTTGAAGAGACACATTACAAAAAAAGGCACACAATCTAAATAAGAACATGAACTACCCAATACCCTTATTCATCAAGAAATGCAAATGGAAAATAGTGTAATTAAGGTTATTCCTCAATGCCATAACTTATCTCTCTTGTAACAATTGCACAATTCTTGCTGGAATAATTGCCAGTATCTCTATGCTTCAGGGAATGCTTCAATATGATCATGTGTGTAAGTGTGTGTTGTTAGTGAGAGAGATATGGGAGAACATTTGCAAAGAGTGAAAGCTTTTATAGGGCGTGGATATGAATCCCTTCTCTGGTAATAATTAGGCTGTTCCATGAAGCACAGAGTCATTCTTTAAATAAAAGATTTCTGCTTAAAATTATTCAAAGGAGCAGCCCACTTAGAAGATTGTCCCTGGGGTTGGTGTGTGTCTACTTCATTGTATGAACCCTTTCTTTTCTTCATTTTTAAACTTTGGCTTTCAAGTGAAACAAAATGTATTAAATAAAAACTATTTTGTATTATATCAGAGAAGATTAAGGGGAAGAAAAAATGAAAAAAAATCAGTCTTTATGTAATTTCCAAGGATGTTAGCACTTGGAGGGTTGTTCTAGTTTTATGAGACTTTGTACTACTGATTTTTATATATTCTTGCTTTGAGTCGAACAGGTCTCTGGGGGAATTGTTGAGTGGCAATTGTATTCCACTGTGATCCCTCTGAAGCTCAAATCAATTTTCTAACCCAGTGGCAGTGTCGGTTTGGTCTACTCTCTTGTGAGGTGTCAGGTTTCTCAGCAGTCATGTGTTTCCCAGTCTGCTCCTTGGTGTGACAGTTGCTGGTCCTCTCAGTCTTGATGTCTGTGCTTCTTAATTTCAAGTGTCTAAACCTGTAGTGTAATCTGTATGTGGTATCCTAACTTAATTGTGTTAATTATTATTTTAATTATTGTGCTTGAAGATTGATTCATACTTTTCAATTTGATAAAAATAAAGTTTTTTTTCTGCTTGAAAATGTAAATTAAAACCAGGATGAGATAAAACTGAACACCAATAATAATGGCTTTAACAAAACCTAGCAATACTAATTGTTTGCAATATTGTGGAGAAACAGACATTCCTGTTTGTTGCTGAGTGGGTGTAAAACTCTAAACTACTTTCTAAAATATCACTTTCTTAAAGCATCAAATATTAGCTTTCCATATACTATAGTATGAACATAGTTTGTATATCCCATTCGTGCAGATATTTAGGCCTCAAAGTCTCATGTCAATGTTGTTAAGAGAATGAGTGGAAACTTAATCCCATTAGGAGGTGTGAATGTTGGTCATTTGGGAATGTTCCTGATGGGAGAGAATTGAGTTGCTGGGGTAGAGCTCCCAAGTAGGAATCAGGGTGGCTTTATAAGAGATACCACAGATTGAGTATACTTCTCTCTGATTCTAGACTGCCTACATGATGCTTCCTCTATATGAGTTCTGAAATTCATCTTCATGAGATCCCAGACAATTGGGACCATCAAATTTTGGACAGGAAACTTCCAAAATTGTAAGTCAAAATATACCTCCTGCTCCAGAAACAGTTTGAGTAATATTTAGTTATAGAAGTGAAAAACTCACTGATTACCTTACAACCCAACTGATCACCCAGAAATTTATCCAAGAGAACAAAAAGACTTATGCATGGATTTTCATAGCAATAGTATTCATTCTAAAACTAGAGACAGCTACTATGTTCATTAACTAATAAATAGGATGAAATAGCTTTGAGTCCATTCTAATCAATACATTTGTTGGCTTTTTCCTTTTTAAAATCACATAAATCAACATATATAAGTTTAATTTCTTTTTCACATTTTGGTAATCATGTAAAACTAATATTTCTATAAGACCTGAGGGGGGGGGGTGTATCTGTGGCATGATGCAATCAACCAAGGGCCTCTTCTACCAGGTCTCCTCACCCTTCCTTCTTTTTTTTTTTTTTTCTTTTTTTTTCTTTTTTTTTTTATTAAACTTTTATTTAATGAATATAAATTTCCAAAGTATAGCTTGTGGGTTACAATGGCTTCCCCCCTCCCATAACTTCCCTCCCGCCCGCAACCCTCCCCCCTCCCACTCCCTTTCCCCTTCCATTCATGTAAAGATTCATTTTCAATTCTCTTTGTATACAGAAGATCAATTTAGTATATATTAGGTAAAGGTTTCAACATTTTGCCCATATAGCAACATCAAGTGAAAAAACTACCATTGGATTACTAATTATAGCATTAAATAGCAATGTACAGCACATTAAAGACAGAGATCCTACATAATTTTTTTTTTTCAAAATAATTAATTTTCTATGCCATTTCCATTTTAACACCAGGTTGTTTTTTTTTTTTTTCATTTCCAATTCTCTTTATATACAGAAGATCACTTCAGTATATAATTAGCAAAGACCTAATCAGTCTGCGCCCACACAGAAACGCAAAGTATAAAAATACTGTTTCAGTACCAGTCATAGCATCACTTGGCTTTAGACGACACATTAGGGACAGATCCCGCATGGGGTGTAAGTACACAGTGACTCCTGTTGCTGACTTAACAATTTGACACTCCTGTTCATGGCGTCAGTAATCTCCCTAGGCTCTAGTCATGAGTTGCCAGGGCTATGGAAGCCTTTAGAGTTCGCTGACTTTGGTCTTATTCAGATAGGGTCATAGTCAAAGTGGAGGTTCTCTCCTCCCTTCGGAGAAGGGTATCTCCTTCTTTGATGGCCCCGTTCTTTCCACTGGGATCTCACTCACAGAGATCATTCATTTAGGTCTTTTTTTTTTTTTCCCATGATATCTTGGCTTTCCATGCCTGCTATACTCTCATGGGCTCTTCAGCCAGATCTGAATGCCTTGAGGGCTGATTCTGAGGCCGGAGTGTTGCTTAGGACATCTGCCATCCTATGAGTCTGCTGTGTATCCCACTTCCCATGTTGGATCTTTCTCTCCCTTTTTGATTCTATCAGTTAGTATTAGCAGATACTTGTCTTGTTTGTGTGATCTCTTTGACTCTTAGACCTATCAGAGCTATCAATTGTGAGCTGAAATTGATCACTTGGACTAGTGCGATGGCATTGGTACATGCCATCTTGATGGAATTGTGTTGGAATCCCCTGCACATTTCTAACTCCACCATTTGCGGCCAGTCCGATTGAGCATGTTCCAAATTGTTCATCTCCTCCCTCTCTTTTTCCACTCTTAGATTTAACAGGGATCACTTTTCAGTTAAAATTTAAACACCTGAGAATAATTGTGTGTTAATTACTGAGTTCAACCAATAGTACTAGAACAACAACAACAACAACAAATACTAAAAAGGATAAAGTATTACATTGTACATCTAAAGTCAGGACAGGAGCTGATCAGTTTATTGTTGCTTATAGTGTCCATTTCACTTAACAGGTTTCCTCTTTGGCGCTCAGTTGTCATCGATCAGGGAAAACAAATGATATTTTTCTCTTTGGGACTGGCTTAATTCACTCAGCATGATGTTTTCCAGATTGCTCCATCTTGTTGCAAATGACTGGGTTTCGTTGTTTCTTACTGCTGTATAGTATTCTATGGAGTACATGTCCCATAATTTCTTTATCCAGTCTACTGTTGATGGGCATTTGGGTTGGTTCCAGGTCTTAGCTATTGTGAATTGAGCTGCAATAAACATTAATGTGCAGATGGCTTTTTTATTTGTCAAATTAAATTCCTTTGGGTAAATTCCAAGGAGTGGGATGGCTGGGTTGTATGGTAGGGTTATGTTCAGGTTTCTGAGGAATCTCCAGACAGACTTCCATAGTGGCTTAACCAGTTTGCATTCCCACCAACAGTGGGTTAGTGTCCCTTTTTCCCCACATCCTCTCCAGCATCTGTTGTTGGTAGATTTCTGAATGTGAGCTATTCTCACCGGGGTGAGATGGAACCTCATTGTGGTTTTGATTTGCATTTCTCTGATTGCTAGTGATCTTGAACATTTTTTCATGTGTCTGTTGGCCATTTGGGTTTCCTCTTTCGAAAAATGTCTATTGAGGTCCTTGGCCCATTTCTTAAGTGGGTTGTTTGTTTTGTTGTTGTGGATTTTCTTGATTTCTTTGTAGATTCTGGTTATCAATCCTTTATCTGTAGTATAGTTTGCGAATATTTTTTCCCATTCTGTTGGTTGCCTCTTCACTTTCCTGACTGTTTCTTTTGAAGTACAGAAACTTCTCAATTTGATGCAATCCCAAATGTTAATTTTGGTTTTGACTGCCTTTGCTGTTGGAGTATTTTCCAGGAAGTCTTTGCCTGTGCCTATATCTTGCAGGGTTTCTCCAATGCTCTCTAATAATTTGATGGTTTCGGGTCGTAGATTTAAGTCTTTAATCCATGTTGAGTGAATTTTTGTGTAAGGTGATAGGTATGGGTCTTGCTTCAAGCTTCTGCATGTGGAAATCCAATTTTCCCAGCACCATTTATTGAATAGACTGTCCTTATTCCAGGGATTAGATTTGGATCTTTGGTCAAATATAAGTTGGCTGTAGGTGTTTGGATTGATTTCTGGTGTTTCTATTCTGTTCCATTGGTCTATCCATCTGTTTCTGTACCAGTACCATGCTGTTTTGATAACAACTGCCCTGTAGTATGTCCTAAAATCAGGTATTGTGATTCCTCCAGCTTTGTTTTTGTTGTACAGGATTGCTTTGGCTATTCGAGGTCTTCTGTGTCTCCATATGAATTTCAGCATCATTTTTTCTATATCTGAGAAGAAGGTCTTCGGGATCTTGATGGGTATTGCATTGAATGTATAAATTGCTTTTGGGAGGATAGACATTTTGATGATATTGATTCTTCCAATCCATGAGCATGGAAGATTTCTCCATTTTTTGGTATCCTCTTCTATTTCTTTCTTTAAGGTTTTGTAGTTTTCATCGTAGAGATCTTTAACGTCTTTGGTTAAGTTTATTCCAAGGTATTTGATTGTTTTTGTAGCTATTGTGAATGGGATTGATTTTAGAAGTTCTTCCTCAGCCGTGGCATTGCCTGTGTATACAAAGGCTGTTGATTTTTGTGGATTGATTTTATATCCTGCTACTTTGCCAAACTCTTCGATGAGTTCCAGCAGTCTCTTAGTAGAGTTCTTTGGGTCCCCTAAATAAAGAATCATATCATCTGCAAAGAGGGATAGTTTGAGTTCTTCCTTCCCGATTTGTATCCCTTTAATTTCTTTTTCTTGCCTAATAGCTCTGGCCAAAACTTCCAGAACTATATTGAATAGCAGTGGTGAGAGAGGGCATCCCTGTCTGGTACCAGATTTCAGTGGAAATGCTTCCAACTTTTCCCCATTCAATAGGATGTTGGCCGTGGGTTTTTCATATATTGCTTTGATTGTATTAAGGAATGTTCCTTCCATACCCAGTTTGCTTAGAGTTTTCATCATGAAAGGGTGTTGTATTTTATCAAATGCTTTCTCTGCGTCTATTGAGAGAATCATATGGTTTTTCTTCTGCAGTCTGTTAATGTAGTGTATTACGTTGATTGTTTTGCGAATGTTGAACCATCCCTGCATACCGGGGATGAATCCCACTTGGTCTGGGTGGATGATCTTTCTGATGTGTTGTTGCATTCTATTGGCCAGAATTTTATTGAGTATTTTTGCATCTATGTTCATCAGGGATATTGGTCTGTAATTCTCTTTCAATGTTGCGTCTCTTTCTGGCTTAGGAATTAAGGTGATGGTGGCTTCATAGAAGGAATTTGGGAGGATTCCCTCTTTTTCGATTGCTCTGAATAGTTTGAGAAGAATTGGAGTTAGTTCTTCTCTAAATGTCTGGTAGAACTCAGCAGTGAATCCATCTGGCCCTGGGCTTTTATTTGTTGGGAGGGCCTTTATTACTGTTTCAATTTCTGTGTCAGTTATGGGTCTGTTTAGGTTTTCTATGTCTTCCTGGCTCAATTTAGGGAGGTTGTATGTGTCCAAGAATCTGTCCATTTCTGATAGATTTCCCTGTTTGCTGGCATACAAGTCCTTGTAGTAATTTCTGATGATTCTTTTTATTTCTGTGGCGTCTGTTGTTACGTTTCCCATTTCATCTCTGATCCTATTGATTTGGGTCTTTTCTCTTCTTTTTTTAGTTAGTTGGGCCAATGGGGTGTCAATTTTGTTTATTTTTTCAAAAAACCAGCTCCTCGTTTGGCTGATTTTTTGTAATGTTTTTTTGGATTCAATCCTGTTGATTTCTTCTCTGATTTTAATTATTTCTCTTCTCCTACTGGGTTTGGGTTTGGTTTGCTGCAGATTTTCTAGATCCTTGAGATGACTTGAAAGCTCGTCTATTTGGTGCCTTTCCAATTTCTTGATGTAGGCACCTATTGATATAAACTTTCCTCTTAACACTGCTTTTGTTGTATCCCATAGGTTTTGGTATGTTGTGCTGTTATCCTCATTTACTTCCAGAAAATTTTTGATTTCTCTTTTAATTTCTTCTATGACCCGTTGTTCATTCAGGAGCATATTGTTCAATCTCCATGTGTTTACACGTGCTCTAGGGATTCCTGAGTTGCCAATTTCCAATTTCATTCCTTTGTGGTCTGAGAAGCTGCATGGTATGATTCTAATTCTTTTGAATTTGCTGAGACTTGTTTTATGGCCTAGTATGTGGTCAATCCTAGAGAGGGTTCCATGTACTGCTGAGAAGAATGTAAAGTCCTTAGATGTAGGATGAAATGTTCTGTAGATGTCTGTTAGATCCATTTGGGCTATAGTGTCATTTAAATCTACTGTCTCCTTGTTGATCTTCTGTCCTGTTGATCTGTCTATCTCTGAGAGTGGAGTATTGAAGTCCCCCAGTACTATTGTATTGGGGTCTAAGTCTCCCTTTAAGTCCCTTAACAAGTCTTTTAAATAAGCTGGTGCCCTGTAATTAGGTGCATATACGTTGATAATTGTTATATCTTCTCGTTGAATGGATCCCTTAATCATTATATAGTGCCCCTCTTTGTCTCTCCTAACAGTTTTTGTAGTAAAGTTTATGTTGTCCGATATTAAGATGGCTACGCCCGCTCTCTTTTCATTTCTGTTGGCGTGGTATATCTTTTTCCAGCCTTTCACTCTCAGCTTGTATGGATCATTGTTGGATAGATGGGTTTCTTGTAAGCAGCAAAAGGATGGGTTTTGTTCCTTAATCCAATCAGCCAATCGGTGTCTTTTAACTGGACAATTCAAGCCATTAACATTCAATGTGACTATTGAGAAGGAGTAACTTTGCCCTGCCATTTGCCAAAGATATTTTCTAATATCTGGTTTGAGATTCCTGTGATCTTTTGCTCTGAGGTTTCCTTCCTTTACCTTCTTTCATATTGGTGACCGTGTTTCTGTGTTTCTGTGTGTAACACGTCTTTAAGCATCTTTTGCAGGGCTGGACGAGTGGCGACAAATTCTTTCAATTTCTGTTTGCTGTGAAAGGTCTTAATTTCACCTTCATTCACAAATGAGAGCTTTGCAGGATATAATATTCTGGGCTGGCAGTTTTTCTCTCTTAGTACCTGGGCTATATCTCGCCATTCTCTCCTGGCTTGTAGGGTTTCTGATGAGAAATCAGCTGTAAGTCTAATTGGAGATCCTCTGAGAGTAATCTGGCGTTTCTCTCTTGCACATTTTAGGATCTTTTCTTTGTGTTTCACTGTGGTGAGTTTGATTACAACGTGTCGTGGTGAGGATCTCTTTTGATCATGTTTATTAGGGGTTCTCTGAGCTTCCTGTACTAGGATGTCTCTGTCCTCCAAACTTGGGAAATTTTCTGCTAGTATCTCACTAAAAAGGCCTTCTAATCCTTTCTCCCTTTCCATGCCTTCAGGAACTCCTAGAACCCGAATGTTGGGTTTTTTAATAGTATCCTGTAGATTCCTGACAGTATTTTTTAGATTTCTGATTTCTTCTTCTTTTCTTTGATTTGACTGTTTCCTTTCCTGTTCTCTGTCTTCTAATTCCGATATTCTCTCCTCTGCTTCATCCATTCTGTTTTTAAGGCTCTCTAATGTGTTTGCCATTTGATCTATTGAGTTCTTCATTTCATTGAGGTTTTTTTTCACTATCGCAATTTCCTGTTCCACTAGTTGTTTCATTTCATTTTGATTCCTCCTTAATATTTCATTTTCACGGGAGAGATTTTCTATCTTGTCCATTAAGGATTTCTGTAGTTCAAGAATTTGTTTTTGAGAACTTCTTAATGTTCTTGTGAATTTTTTGAAATCTGCTTCTTGCATTTGCTCTATCTCTTCATCTTCATAATCTTGCATTGTCATGTCTTGTTCACTTGGGGGCGTCATAGTGCCTTCCTTGTTCTTGGTAGCTCCGCTTCTATGTTTCTTGCTTGGCATGTTAGAGATAATTTGTGGTGTTTTTGTTTTTGTTTTTTTTTCTCTCGTTATACTATGCCTCTAAGTGAGCTGTCTGTTTTGTTGGAGCCTTAGGGGCTGTGATGGGTGTGGTCAGAGGGCTATGCTTGTTTCTTGAGGTTTAAGGCTGTGTAACGAGCGACTCTCCCAGATTATTTGCTCCTTGCTGGGACGCTCTCTCTCTCTCTCTTTTTTTTTTTTTTTTTTTTTGTTTTGACTTAGTTGGGAGTGGGGTTGAGGGTAGTTGAAATCTAGCCTCTGTGAGTATTCGTTTGATCTACCCCTGGGACCATACACAGCGTTTATGCAGCCCTCAATGTGTTCTCCAGTTTCGCTAAAGATACTGAGTTTGGCTGAGCTTTACATATGTAAAATCGCGGTGCTCTTTGTTTTGCTTGGTGAGTGAAGGGAGAGGCCTCTGTTCCCCCTCCCCCCAATGTCTCGGACTTCTCAGGTCTTTTGTCTTTCTTACCCTCCTCCGTTCCCGCTTGGCAAGTTAGAGATAATTTGTGGTGTTTTTGTTTTTGTTTTTGTTTTTTTTTCTCTCGTTATACTATGCCTCTAAGTGAGCTGTCTGTTTTGTTGGAGCCTTAGGGGCTGTGATGGGTATGGCCAGAGAGCTATGCTTGTTTCTTGAGGTTTAAGGCTGTGTAAAGAGCGACTCTCCCAGATTATTTGCTCCTTGCTGGGACGCTCTCTCTCTCTCTCTCTCTCTCTCTCTCTCTTTTTTTGACTCAGTTGGGAGTGGAGTTGAGGGTAGTTGAAATCTAGCCTCTGTGAGTATTCGTTTGATTTACCCCTGGGACCACACAAAGAGTTTATGCAGCCCTCAATGTGTTCTCCAGTTTCGCTAAAGATACTGAGTTTGGCTGAGCTTTACATATGTAAAATCGCGGTGCTCTTTGTTTTGCTTGGTGAGTGAAGGGAGAGGCCTCTGTTCCCCCTCCCCCCAATGTCTCGGACTTCTCAGGTCTTTTGTCTTTCTTACCCTCCTCCGTTCCCGCGCTGGCGAGATTCTGTGGCTCTGCCTCCTCTCCCGCCGCTGCCGCTCGGCTTGTCTCGGTTGGTTTTCCACGCGGTGGGTTCCCTGTAAGTCCTCTGTGTTTCCTCCACAAGATCCGGAAGCGATTCCTCTGCAGTTTTTTTCTTGAGTTTTTTCCTGATGCTACAGTAATTCCGCTTTTATGAAAGTTTATTTTCCCAAACTAAGGCACACGTCCTCACTATCCGCCATCTTGGCTCCGCCCCCCCTTTTTTTTTTCTTTTTTAAAGAATAGTCTGTAATTAACACACAATTATTCTTAGGTGTTTAAATTTAACTGAAAAGTGATCTCTGTTAAATATAAGAGTGGGAAAAAGAGAGGGAGGAGACATACAATTTGAAACATGCTCAATAGGACTTGCCCCAAATGGTGGAGTTAGAAATGTACCAGGGGATTCCAATACAATCCCATCAAGGTGGCATGTACCAATGCCATCTCACTAGTCCAAGTAATCAATTTCAGTTCACAACTCATCGTAATGATAGGTCTAAGAGTCAAAGGGATCACATAAACAAGACAAGTGTCTGCAAATACTAACTGATAGAATAAAAATGGGAGAGAACGGTACAACATGGGAAGCAGGATACACAGCAGACTCATAGAATGGCAGATGTCCTAAACAGCACTCTGGCCTCAGAATCAGCCCTTAAGGCATTCGGATCTGGCTGAAGAGCCCATGAGAGTACTTTAGGCATGGAAAGCCAAGACACTCTGGGAAAAAAAAAAAAAAAAAAACAAAAAACAAAACAAAAAAAAAAAAACACCTAAATGAAAGATCTATGTGAGTGAGATCCCAGTAGAAAGAATGGGGCCATCAAAGAAGGAGGTACCTTTCTCTGAAGGGAGGAGAGAACTTCCATTTTGTCTATGAGCTTGTCTAAATAAGATCAAAGTCAGCGAACCCAAAAGGCTTCCATAGCCTTGGCAACTCATGACTAGAGCCTAGGGAGATTACTGAAGCCATAAACAAGAGTGTCAAATGTTAAGTCAACAACAGGAGTCACTGTACACTTACTTCTCATGTAGGATCTCTGTGCTTAATGTGTTATCCAATGTGAATTAATGCTATAACTAGTACTGAAACAGCATTTTACACTTTGTGTTTCTGTGTGGATGCAAACTGATAAAATCTTTACTTAATATATACTAAATTGATCTTCTGTATATACAGACAATTGAAAATGAATCTTGATGTGAATGGAATGGGAGAGGGAGCGGGAGATGGGATGGTTGCGGGTGGGAGGGAAGTTATGGGGGGGAAAGGCCATTGTAATCCATAAACTGTACTTTGGAAATTTATATTTATTAAAAAGTTAACAAATGTAAAAAAAAGTACCTAAAATGTAATGTATTGGAATGAAACAGCCATTTTGAGATTCAATGATTATTTATAGCCTTTGTCTCTTCTGTTGAGAAACAGTGTTTTTTTATTTCATACTATTTTTTGAATGAGCTCTTTTACTTACTGGAGGGTTAACTTTATAATCAGTAAACTGAAAGTAGGTCTTTGTAAAGTAAGAGTGGGAATGGGAAAGGGAGGAGAAAGAAGGATTGGAGTGTGGGCAAGAGGTATGCTAGGGTAGGAAGCATCACTATGTTCCTAAATCTTTCTATGTGAAATACATGAAACTTGTATAACTTAAATAAAATTTTAAAAAAGAAAAAAACATAGGATGAAATATCATATATCCATACTATATATTGTATATATGGTGATAAAAATATGCAATATTTTTATACTTCTCAAAACCTATAAAGTACAAGTAGATAAAAAAGACTATATACTATATGGTTGCATTTATATGAATTGTCTGGAAAAGACTGATTAAAAGAAACAGAAACAAATCAGTGGTTTTTGCATCTGGGTACCAACAGAAGAAATTGACTACAGATGGCTTGAAGAAAATTTTTGAGACAATACAAATTCCAAAACTGTACTATATTTTTAGTTGTGTTACTCTGAATTTACTGTAAAGTGTTCTTGGTTGCCTCTGTCAGTGATAATCTATCAGTAGTCCTTCATCCTAATACCGCATGCTTCCTGTTACTGCCATTAGTTGAAATTTACAATATGTCAATTATCCAAACTAAAAAGCTTTAATTTTTTTGTGCTACATATACATCATGGGATACTGCTCAACCATAAAAAAAAGAATAAAATCTTGTCTTTTGCACCAAAATGGATGCAACTGGAGATCATTATGCTTAGTGAAATAAGACCCTCCCAAAAGACAAGTATTATGTTTTCTCTGATTGGTTGCAGCTAATACATATGGTACAAAAATACACCTTACTGTATGTCAGACTAAACTGGCATTTTGTCATTTGATTGTTGTCTACAACCTTTGTCTATACTCCTATGGAATAATGGTCTATCTACCTTTCACTTGTAGAGCTCTTTGTTTAGAAGAACATTGAGCCTATGACTTAAAGTGCATTGAAAGTATGCTAGAGCAAAAAGTTAAAATAACAAAAGGAAAGAAAGAAAGGAAGAGGGAGGGGGAGAATACATTTCTGCCTTTTTGGGGAAATGATTTAATCTTAGGGTATTTCATCTAATAAAATAAGAACATATGGCTGGAATTTTAAATGAAAATACAAGTATGTGCAGAAGGGCAACATGAAGGCATGTCAAAAATTCATGAAAATTGAATTTTTAAAAAATATCATGTAGGATCTCTGTCCTTAATGTGCTGTACATTGTGATTTAATGCTATGACTAGTACTCCAACAGTATTTTTCACTTTGTGTTACTATGTGGGGGCAAACTGTTGAACTCTTTACTTAATATATACTAAACTGATCTTCTGTATATAAAGAGAATTGAAAATGAATCTTGATGTGAATGGAAGGGGAGAGGGAGCAGGAAAGAGGAGGGTTGTGGGTGGGAGGGAAGTTTGTGGGGGGGAAGCCATTGTAATCCATAAGCTGTACTTTGGAAATTTATATTCATTAAATAAAAGTTTAAAAAAATCCATGAAAATTGAATTAAAAGCATTTTGGATATCAGTTCTTGGAATTCCATGAATTTCTTAGATTTTTCATATATTGAACAGCCAAGATGGCTAATCAGTAAAGCATTGCCTCAGACCCTGATATGTGCCACAAATATCTACTTTCTTAATTTTTTTATTAAGATTTATTTTATTTATCTGAAAGACAGAGTTAGGGAGAGAGAGAGACAGAGAGAGAGAGAGAGAGAGAGAGAGAGAGAGAAAGGTTTTCCATCCACTGGTTCATTCCCCAAATGTCTGCAATGGCTGGAGCTAAGCTGATCCAAAGCCAGGAGTCAAGTGTTTCTTCCAGGTCTCCCAAACGAATGCAGGGGCTCAAGCCCTTGGGTCATCTTTTGCTACTTTCCCAGGCACATTAGCAGGGAGCTGGATTGGAAGTTGAGCAGCTGGTACTCATACTGGTGCCCATTTGGGATGCTGGCATTGCACACGGTGGCTTTACCTGCTACACCACAGCACCAGCCCCCAATTATCTACTTTCTAAACATAGAGATAAGATACCAATATCTATGTTTCTCCATTTCCAATTGTCTTTTTTGTGTTTTTTCAATGATAATTTTATTTATATAAAGAAAACAAATTTCCTGTATTTCATATGTACTTTTTTAAGCCCACGATGATACTGCCACCCAGCTGTCTTTCTATTAGATTCTGTCAATGGGGGACAAAGGGGGAAGGCAGGAGAAAAGTAGGAGAGAGGCAGTCACTGATGTTTATTGGCTATTGTTCTCTGTGTCACTTAGTATCCTGGAGCTTGTTATCCTGACATCGGGTTGGTTCTAGTTTCCTTTAGAGAACACTTCTAGAACCAGTCTCCTTGTGATGTCCATAGAGATATGGACACAATATGGGCTATAGCGCTTTCCCAGAAATCTGAGTCATAACTTTGCGGGACACCTTCTCAAAACTCCAAAGTACAAGCACCAAAGGGGCAGCATTTTTACATACAAGTTCTTTGGTGTAAGTGTTGTAGTATGATGACCTAGCATTAACTCCTTGATATAATCAGTCATCTCCCATCCCACCTTTCAATATACGGTAAATTCTAACCATGGAAGAGTGAGCTACTTTTCATTCCTCCTGTGTGCAGAACTTCTTCTCACTCCTGGGCCTTTACCTATCTTCTCAGTGGAACTGCTGTCCCTACCTCCATACTTTTCCTCACAAATTCTTAATTATGAGTGAGGAATCAGGGTAAATATAATTTTTTCAAGACACCATTTATGGTTGCCATGAAATCTAGTACATGCTACAGTATTATGCATTTACTATATTTCTATTTCCTCTTTCTTGCTTCTTCAGAACTGTTTATGTACTCAAATGTTACTAGGCCTTCTCACATCATCCATTTCCAATTGAGATGTCAATCTCAGTACACTGAAAAAACTAAAATAGATAAAAACTAGTTAACAATTACATCTGCCCAATCACCAGCTGCACTTAAGCTCCCCCCTCTTTAGAAACTGGGATGGATGAGATTTTAATCCCTTATGATTTATTATTATTTTTCCCTGATTGTTTAATGGCTTTTTCTCCCTTTCACACTCAAAGATTCATAAAGGAGAGAGCATGTATACTTTATCGATTGTTTCACTAGGCCCAGTGCTTGATAGCAAAGTATGGCACTCAGTGCTTCCTCATCTCACTCCTGAGCTACTAGGCTTCTGGGGATACTTAAAGAAGAACCAAAGGGAAGCTCTAACCACAGAGACTTTGGAGAGATTGTCGTTCATCCCTTAGCACAATATAATAACCTAGCTCTAAACAGATCATGTCCTTGGCTGCAAAACAGCTTTATCTTTGCAATGCCTAGTTTCTGTGATGTTTATTCAGCATTTCAGTTCTTGTATCTCATCTCCTTGTTCAGTATTTATAAAGCACTTCCAGAAAGCTACGCCTTCTCTACTTGCTCTTTCTATGATTGTACCCATAACTCAGCAGGAATACAAAGGGTCCCTATCAAAGGTGAGTTTATCTGAGAAGAAAATGCACTCAAGAAAGACATTGTATGAGCACAGACTTATTGCAGAGAAATTCAAGCTTTTCACTTGCAGGTATAAGGGGATACGGGAAGGAGTGGTGGTCAAATCACTCTACCTTATCTAGCATGTTGCCCAGATTGTTAAGATAATAGTAGCTTCATACTCAATGAAGTCCCTATCAGTATATTCTAGGAAAATATTGATAACTTGCATTCAAAAATCATGTGACTAAAATGAGATTTTTCTTTTAAATGTGTTAAAGGCATTCAATAACAGAAGTACAGGAAACATATGAATATTTCAATAACAGAGCTATAATTAATAAGAAAGAAAAAATGATTTACCCAGTATGACATAACAATGCTGAATCATTCTCATGACAGTAATATAAATCAATTTCCCTATTCAATACGTGCATTAAACTTTTGCATAAACATTAAACATCATTTAGAAAATATGTAAGTAATGCCTCCCTACCCTAGCCACTCACTTCCATTTAACCATAAACCATACACTTACAATGGAAGGCAATTTCCAAAAGTGAATTAACCACGGTGAAAACTACACAGTTTGTGCTATGTTGCATTAATATCAATTAAAACAAGGATCTGATTAATGTGGATTGGGAACCTCAGACAATTTATTGAACTGCTTGCTGATTGCAATCTGTAACACTTCTCTCTTCTGTGTAGATATTGATTTGATAGATGAAGTGGGGGTAATTTTTCTTTTGTAATGGTGATGTTAATGGTCATTGAATTCTCACTGACAACAGTAGTGAGCCATGTTTATTAGGGAACTCCAGTAGTTCTTTAAATTATTTTTCTCCCTCTCCCTTTTGTTTCCTCTCTCCTTTTTTCTCCCACTTCTCAAGATTTCAACCTTTAAAATGTGATGGAAAAAGAAGATAAGCCAATGTTTCAGCCTGGCTTTTTTTTTAAGGTAAGATTAATTATGAATAGGAAACATAGAGAAAGAACTTTTGTCTGGTTCTGTCATCTTGAAGCCTTCGTAAATAAGTGTCTTTGCAATCATTTTTCTATTGTTAGAAATTGTTTTCCCACTGCAGTCATTTCTCAATATTACAGCAGATCACACACCGAGGCATAATGATATCACAGCATCATGCAACATGAGTTAAGTAATAGATGTTATCTAGGACAGGACATCTCTCATGACAAGTTAAGCAGGATGGAGGTGCATACCTTGTCTTCCAGCCTCCCATCAGCTTATGGTAACACCCAACAGGACATCTGCTAAATATAGCATGGCTTCCATTCAAGTGAACAGATCATTGTTCCCATGAGTTTCTCATTTTCTAGGGAAAGTGTAACAAATACTTCCTGTCATTGAAAGAACAAAAAAAGCTGCCAGGAAGCCTACTTCTGTGTCAGCTGTTTACAGAAGACTAATGGCAATGACAGTAGCCAAGATTTTATAGACATTGAGATCTATAGCATGTTGTGATCAAGCCTGACAGAAAGACAAAGTTCTAATCCCTTGAGAAGCTGATCCTGGGTGTATCCCCTCCCACTGAGACAAAGAAATAATTCGTGGTAGTTCACTGTCTGGACAATCCAGATTGAGATCCTATGGTCATTTTCATGTACTTTCATACTGCTTCAATAAAATAATCTTAAAAAATAAATAAAAGAAGATTTTATATTGAATTAATGCAGCTAAACATAAGTTTATCATATGTATATATTAGCAAAATATATAATATAATCCATTTGTGTATATATAGATAATATACTAATGCACAGTTTTCAGAACATAAATGCCATTTAGACATTTTGTTGGAAGCTATATATTATAGTAGAAATGATGTAAACTGGGTGTGCAGTTTTTAAAAGTTTCATTTTTCAAGCATCTTATTTTTTTCTAGCCTCAATTTGATGATAAAATAGTGATCATCAAATCTTGTTACTAGATTTGTTTGAAGTCTCAAGACAGGCATTGTGGGGTCGGCGCCGTGGCTCAACAGGCTAATCCTCCGCCTTGTGGTGCCGGCACACCGGGTTCTAGTCCCAGTCGGGGCACCGATCCTGTCCCGGTTGCCCCTCTTCCAGGCCAGCTCTCTGCTGTGGCCAGGGAGTGCAGTGGAGGATGGCCCAAGTGCTTGGGCTCTGCACCCCATGGGAGATCAGGATAAGCACCTGGCTCCTGCCATCGGAACAGCGCGGTGCGGCGGCCATTGGAGGGTGAACCAACGGCAAAAGGAAGACCTTTCTCTCTGTCTCTCTCTCACTGTCCACTCTGCCTGTCAAAAAAAAAAAAAAGTAAAAAGACAGGCGTTGTGAAACAACATAATCGTGTGTAGTTGACATTAATATCATCAGATTATCATAGAAACAGATATCACAGGGTTGGAAATTCCATACAACAGTAACTACAGTCAGGTCATTTACTCAATAATCATTTATTATAATCTATACTATCATATGTCATCTGAGAAACAAAGATGAGATATCCATATGACCTAACTTCTCTGGATGTACATACTGGGGACAGCATCATGACAAGGAAGGTCATAATTTTATAACAGGTAAATAAGCATTTCCTCCAGACAGGGATGCCCACTCTCATCACTGCTATTCAATATAGTTCTGGAAGATTTAGCCAGAGCCATTAGGCAAGAAAAGGAAATTAAAGGGATACAAATTGGGAAGGAAGAAGTCAAACTATCCCTCTTTGCAGATGGTAGGATTCTTTATTTAGGGGACCCAAAGAACTCTGCTAAGAGACTATTGGAACTCATCGAAGAGTTTGGAAAAGTAGCAGGCTATGAAATCAATGCACAAAAATCAACAGCCTTTGTATAAACAGGCAATGCCACCGCTGAGAAAAAACTTCTAAGATCAATCCCATTCACAGTAGCTACATAAACAATCAAATACCTTGGAATAGCTTAACCAAGGACGTTAAAGATCTCTACAATGAGAATTACAAAAACTTAAAGAAATAAATAGAAGAGGATACCAAAAAATGGAGAAATCTTCCATGCTCATGGATTGGAAGAATCAATATCATCAAAATGTCCATTCTCTCAAAAGCAATTTATAGATTCAATGTGATACCAATCAAAATACCAAAGACATTCTTCTCAGATGTGGAAAAAATGATGCTGAAATTCATATGGAGACACAGGAGACCTCGAATAGCTAAAGTAATCTTGCACAACAAAAACAAAGCTGGAGGCATCACAATACCAGATTTCAGGACATACTACAGGGCAGTTGTAATCAAAACAGCATGGTAATGGTACAGAAACAGATGGATAGACCAATGGAACAGAATAGAAACACCAGAAATCAATCCAAACATCTACAGCCAACTTATCTTTGATCAAGGATCTAAAACCAATTCCTGGAGCAGGGAATGTCTATTCAATAAATGGTGCTGGAAAACTGGATTTCCACGTGCAGAAGAATGAAGCAAGACCCCCACCTTACATCTTACACAAAAATCCACTAAACATGGATTAAAGATCTAAATCTATGACCTGACACCTTCAAATTATTAGAGAACATTGGAGAAACCCTGCAAGATATAGGCGGCAGCAAAGACTTCTTGGAAAAGACCCAGGAGGCACAGGCAGTCAAAGCCAAAATTAACACTTGGAATTGCATCAAATTGAGAAGTTTCTGTACGGCAAAAGAAACAGTCAGGAATGTGAAAGGGCAACTGAAAGAATGGGAAAAAACATTTGCAAACTATGCAACAGATAAAGGATTAATAAAAAGAATCTACAAATAGATCAAGAAACTCCACAACAAAACAAACAACCCACTTAAGAGATGGGCCAAGGACCTCAATAGACATTTTTCAAAAGAGGTAATCCAAATGGCAAACAGACACATGAAAAAATGTTCAAGATCACTAACCATCAGGGAAATGCAAATCAAAGCCACAATGAGGTTTCACCTCACCCCAGTTAGAATGGCTCACATTCAGAAATCTACCAACAAAAGATGCTGGCAAGGATGTGTGGGAAAAGGGACACTAACCCACTGTTGGTGGGAATGCAAACTGGTTAAGCCACTATGGAAGTCAGTCTGGAGATTCCTCAGAAACCTGAATATAACCCTACCATACAACCCAGCCATACCACTCCTTAGAATTTACCCAAAGGAAATTAAATTGGCAAACAAAAAAGCTGTCTGCACATTAATGTTTATTGCAGCTCAATTTACAGTATCTAAGACATGGAATCAACCCAAATGCCCATCAACAGTAGACTGGATAAAGAAATTATGGGACATGTACTCTATAGACTACTATACAGAAGTAAAAAAAATGAAATCTGGTCATTTGCAACAAGATGGAGGAATCTGGAAAACATCATGCTGAGTGAAATAAGCCATCCCAAAGGGACAAATGTCATATGTTCACCCTGATTGGTGACAACTAACTGAACACCAAATAGGAAACCTGTTGATTTGAAATGGACACTATTAGAAACAGTGACTTGATCAGCCCTTGTCCTGACTGTTGATGAACAACTTAATACTTTATCCTTTTTAGTATTTTTTTCTTCTAGTTAATACTATTGGTTGAAATCTTTAATTAACACACAATTATTCTTACGTGTTTAAATTTAACTGAAAAGTGATCCCTGTTAAATATAAAAGTGGGAACAAGAAAGGGAGGAGATGTACAATTTGGGACATGCTCAATTGGACTTGCCCTAAATGATAGAGTTAGAAACGTGCCAGGGGATTCCAATTCAATCCCATCAAGGTGGCATGTACCAATGCCATATACTAGTCCACGTGGTCAATTTCAGGTCACAATTGATCACACTGATAGGTCTAAGAGTCAAAGGGATCACACAAACAAGACAAGTGTCTGCTAATACTAACTGATAGAATCAAAAAGGGAGAGAACGATCCAACGTGGGAATACACAGCAAACTCATAGAATGGCAGATGTCCTAAAGAGCACTCTGGCCTCAGAATCAGCCCTTAAGGCATTCGGATCTGGCTGAAGAGCCCATGAGAGTATTTTAGGCATGGAAAGCCAAGACATTCTGAAAAACAAACAAACAAACAAAAACAACAACAACAAAAACCTAAATGAACGATCTCTGCGAATGAGATCCCAGTGGAAAGAACGGGCCATCAAAGAAGGAGGTACTTTTCTCTGAAGGGAGGAGAGAACTTCCATTTTGACTATGACCTTGTCTAAAGAAGATCGAAGTCAGCGAACTGAAGAGGCTTCCATAGCCTTGACAACCCATGACAAGAGCCTAGGGTGATAACTGATGCCATAAGCAAGAGTGTCAATTGTTAAGTCAATAACAGTAGTCACTGTGCACTTACTCCTCATGTAGGATCTCTGTCCTTAATGTTTTGTTCAATGTGAAAAAATGCTGTGACTAGTACTCAAACAGTACTTTACACTTTGTGTTTCTGTGTGGGTGCAAACTGTTGAAATCTTTACTTAATATATACTAAATTGGTCTTCTGTATATAAAGATAATTGAAAATGAATCTTGATGTGAATGGAATGGGAGAGGGAGCAGGAGATTGGAGGGTTTTGGGTGGGAATAAAGTTATGGGGGAAAAAGCCACTGTAATCCAAAAGCTGTACTTTGGAAATTTATATTTATTTAAAAAAAAGTTAAAAGAGAGGCTTCCATAGCCTTGACAGCTCAGTACAAGAGCCTTGGTTGATTACTGGCGTCATAAATAAGAGTGTCAATTGTTAAATTAGCAACAGGAGTCACTGTGCACTTGCTCCCCATGTAGGACCTCTGTCCTTAATTTGTTGTACTATGTGAAATTAACAGTAAAACTAGTCTTCAAACAAAAAAAAGTGTATGTTTTTGTGTGTGTGTGTGAAGAGACAGAGAGGGTAAAAGAGTGTCCTGCAAAAAATCACTTGAAAATTTAGGATGTCTTAAAAGAAGAAGGTGATAATATTTCATTTCCTATGTAGGAGTGTGTTCAATCATTGTGTGTGTGTGCGTGTGTGTATGTGTATAGGGAACATTAGGATATTTGAATAGTTTTATGCAATCAGAATGAGAAAGTGATTTTGTAAGTGGAGTTTAAAACCTGGGGGGAAAAAAAAGTAAAAAAAGGGCTGGTGCCGTGGCTCAATAGGCTAATCCTCCGCCTGTAGCGCTGGCACACGGTGTTCTAGGCCCAGTCGGGGTGCCAGATTCTGTCCCGATTGCCCCTCTTCCAGGCCAGCTCTCTGCTGTGGCCCGGGAGTGCAGTGGAGGATGGCCCAAGTTCTTGGATCCTGCACCCCATGGGAGACCAGCAGAAGCACCTGGCTCCTGGCTTCAAATCAGCGTGGTGCACCGGCTGCAGTGCGCTAGCCGCGGCGGCCATTGGAGGGTGAACCAACGGCAAAGGAAGACCTTTCTCTCTGTCTCTCTCTCTCAGTGTCCATTTTGGCTATGAAAACAACAACAACGACAACAACAAAAACAAAAACCCTGGGGGAATGGGTCGCTGCTATGGCGGAGCGGGTTAAAGCCCTGGCCTGAAGTGTGGGCATCCCATATGGGCGCCAGTTTGTGTAGCGGCTGCTCCTCTTCTGATCCAGTTCTCTGCTATGGCCTTGGAGAGCAGTAGAAAAAATGGCCCAAGTCCTTGGACTCCTACACCTATGTGGGAGACCTGGAAGAAGCTCCTGGCTCCTGGCTTCAGACTGGCACAACTCCAGCCTTTGTGGCTATCTGGGGAGTGGACCAGAGGATGGAAGACCTCTCTCTCTGTCTCTACCTCTCTCTGTAACTCTGTCTTTCAAATAAATAAAATAAATCTTTAAAAACGAAAACCCAAGGGAGAAATAAGGGTCCAATAGAGCACAATTAGAAGCATTACTAGAAAAATTAAAATAATTTCATGCTGATAAACTCCAATGAATTAAATTTGCTCAATCCAGTATTTACATTTATAATACACCAGATTAAGTGCAAGGACAAAGATATTCAAAGGAGTGTTAATAAAATAGCAAAGTGTTGAGGAGGATGTGGAATAAGTAGGGCTTTCATAGGGAAGCATGTTTATCCAAAATTTTAGAACATGAGTATCCTTATATAATCAAATTTGGCTTGAGAGATTATCAAGATTATGTCAAGGAAAGGATAAACTAAGAATCAAGCCAAGAAACAGAATGCAACAAATTATACTATATGATTTACTGTTTTTTTAATCTGTGATGCATTTTCTCTTTGCCTGCAATAAAACACAGATGATATAAATTAAAGTGTTTTTCATGTACCTAAAAACAAAGTAAACTTCTTTTTCATTCACATGCAGTGAAGAAATTTACCTTAATCTTTTCCTTAAGGCCAAGGAAAAAGTAAAACATGAATGGTGCCCCAATTTTTTTTATAACAGAATAGCCCTTGGAATAGACATCCAATTATAATGGAGAATTAGAAGACTTTCAAAATGTCCTATTTATACTGCTTTTACCTAGATTGTATAATGATATTTGGGGGGGTTAGGGGATCTTGCATAGAGCACCAATGGAGATAGAGGGGAAAAATCCTGCAACTCATTGAACTTTTTGAAGTACACTTGTATTAACTTGCTCCATATTTATCTACAGAATAATGATTTCAAAAATCATTATTGGTAACTAGAATGTGTCAAAGTCATGGTGACAAAGCTTGGTGATATGAGGAATTGCCTACAGTTTACAACTGGACTCCAGCAAAGGAGTGAGAGTGGCTTTTGACTTCCCTTAGAATCCTTTTTAACCATCACTGCTCATCACTTACCCAAAGCATGAGTGTATTGTTCAATGAGCATGATAACATATACCCTGTCTGCTAACGATGGTTGGTGCAGTGGAATTAAAAGGTCTATTTCAAATTTGCAATTTGTTAGGAAGACTAAGCAATGTATTAGTCATTTTTTGGAGTTAACTTAGAGCTTTGTTTAATGTCAAAATATATTCACGTTTAAATACTGATGATCATTTCTTTTTTTTTTTTTATTTTTTTTTATCTGACAGATAAAGTTAGACAGTGAAAGAGAGACAGAGGGAAAGTTCTTCCTTCCATTGGTTCACCCGCCAAATGGCCACCACGGCCGGAGCTAAGCCAATCCAAAGCCAGGAGCCAGGTACTTCTTCCTGGTCTCCGACGCGGGCGCAGGTGCCCAAGCACTTGGGCCATCCTCCACTGCCTTCCCAGGCCACAGCAGAGAGCTGGACTGGAAAAGGAGCAACCGGGACTGGAACCCGGAGCCCATATGGGATGCCAGCACCACAGGCAGAGGATTAACCAAGTGAGCCACAGTGCCAGCCCCAATGTTCATTTCACAATTTAAGTTTCTCTCTACTTTTCACTTGGAAGAAAGGATTGTAATATCTGGTCCATTATCATGGTCATTTTGGTGTCTGAATTATCTGCGTTCAATGTAAGTACAAAACTCACTTGATATATGATATATATGTATCATATATCAAAGGTATATAAAAATTGTATGGATTATGGAATTAAATGATAATCATTTTGGTGAAAAATTATTGAAATCTATGCATAGTTATCATAAAATGTGATGTGTTTCTATTAATTTTTGAAGAATAGTTCTATGCATGGGTTTCTAATATTTACTATAAAATATAATGCAATTCTATTCTTCATAAATTCAAATAGTTAACATCTATGAATGTATGATTAATTCAATGAAAATAATTAATGATGATATCTGTAGTTGGTACAGAGGAAAATCTTCTTAAATACATTGCTCCACATTTTTCTGGAAGACTATTTTTTAAAAATTTTTTATTTAGTAAAAATAAATTTCCAAAGTACAGTTTATGGATTACAATGGCTTCCCCCACCATAATTTCCCTCCCCCTCACACCCCTCCCATCTCCCGCTCCCTCTCCCATTCCATTCACATCAAGATCCATTTTCAATTATCTTTATATACAGAAGATTGATTTAGTATATATTAAGTAAAGATTTCATCAGTTTGCACCCACACAGAAACACAAAGTGTAAAATACTGTTTGAGTACTAGTTATAGCATTACTTCACATTGGACCATAATTTAAGGACAGATCCCACATGAGAAGTAAGTACACAGTGACTCCTGTTGTTGACTTAACAATTTGACACTCTTGTTTATGGCGTCAGCAATCTCCCTAGGCTCTAGTCATGAGTTTCCAAGGCTATGGAGGCCTTTTGAGTTCGCCGAATTCTATGTTATTCCAACAGGGTCATAATCAAAGTGGAAGTTCTCTCCTCCCTTCAGAGAGAGAGGTACCTCCTTCTTTGATGGTCCCGTTCTTTCCACTGAGATCTCACTCACAGAGATCTTTCATTTAGGTCGTCTGGAAGACTATTTTAAAGGGACATTGAGAGAGAGACAAACACATTGGGGGAGGAGACAAATTGTTAGATGAAATTTTTCCGTTTTGTCAACATAAATCAAATCTGAAATAATTCACAGATACCTCTGACTCTATTAGAGTGAGTAAAATACTATCACCACTAAAACTAACACTGAGATATCAGTAAACACTGACGATAGAAAAGAATTGTATTGTTTATTAATGAAACTTGTAAAGACTTCATTTATTTTGTTAAATGTTCAGAGTAAGCATTTGCATGGTCCATGGGTCAACCATACTAAAGCCGAATGAGATTTCACTAAAGTGCGTGAATCCAAAAACAATCCATGACTTGATGGAAAGCAGAAAATTTTATATTTTACAGACGTTGAGCTACCTTCAAATGCAGCTCTTTCTTTAGAACAATAAATCATGTAGGATTCTGAGACAATTCAGTTCTTCTTTCCCAATTGCATCAGTGGTTTGAAAACATGCCTATACTACAAGCATATTTGCTTTAACAAAAAAGACTGCAAAAGAGAAATTAAATTATGCCTATACATTTATGAAAGGAAAGGATTTCTCAACATGTTAGAATGTCTTACTGCTGTTTAATACAGAATGAGCTCAAGAAGTTAAAGATATTAATAGAATTCTGCATAGTCACTTGTATTAGTTAATAAATTGGTAAATAAAGTTTGCCATTCACTGTCTTAAAAGGGATTTTATCATATTGAATATTCTCTGGTTAATGTTTACAGAAGCAATGTAGAAAAGTGTAAAATTCAGTTTTCTTATATGTATTTTTTGTTTTAATGATTAAAGAACAATATGGTGAATTATAATGTTGATATTTAAAATTGTTTAAATTGACATTTGTTTCCTTATTTTCCTCTGACATAAACTGTACTTTAAATGTTGTGAATGGATGCTAAGAATATTTAATTTTACAATTGAGTGAATCTACAAATGACCTCAGTTAATATTTGAACTGATTACTTTTTGAAGACATGCTAAAAAATAAAAATGGAGGCATATTTTTGGTATAGAAAATGCCACATGGAATGTCCAGCATTGTCCAGAATGAACAGCATTGTATTGCTGTCACCCATGTGAGACTCTCGGGGTTAGAGCCTGGCTCCTATCTTCAGACTGGCCCACTTCTGGCTGTTGTAATCTGTGACCTTTCAGGACTGAACCACTACATGGAAGATTCATATTCTCTCTCTCTCTCTCTAATCTCACCCCCTTTCAGTAAATAAACAAATAGAAACTTTTGAAAGGCATGGAAATGGAATAACACATGAGTGGTTCAAATATTTCTGTTAGGTTTACTTTTTGGAATATATTGGTCAAGACAACGTTACTACATAAAATGTATTTTAGCATTATACAGCAGAATCTTTAAACATATAACTCATTATTTAATGAAAGTCCTAATTTTTTGGCAAGGTGTTTGGATTTACTTAGTGTTGTGGAAAGGTGTAGAGTTGATTGCTGAGTTTCAGGGTGTAGACTGAAGCAAAAGGTGGCAAATAATTCCCAAATTGTTGCAACAGTGAAGAGAAATATGTAGGACGGTCAGCCTTAGGGAAGAAGCTGTGGGAATGGAAAGAAAAGAACAATGTAGAAAAGATGAAAGAACTGGCATCAATAAAAGTTTAAGTTTTGTTATGTGGTTGTAGAAAGAAAGATGAAGGAAAGACCATGCTAGAGTTTCTACCTTGTCAGATACCTTGAAGTAAGATATTTGGGGAGAATTCTGGACCTGGTATGTTCATCGTTGGCACAGGTCTTGGACACTCCAAGAATTCTGTAGCAATTAGAGCTAATCAACTGATGATACATAAAGAGTTTTAAAACTGATGAATTAAATCAACTTGTTATTTTAAAAAAACTGTATGCGCTTACCAAAGTATACTTATCTTCCAGGGCAAGCAGAGAAAACATAGATTTGGGGTAGTGGAGGGAAGAAGCACAGGGGAAAACAGAAAACATTAAAACATCTTCCTATTAGAGTTTAAAAATAAGGCAAAATCCATGAGTATGTTACACATTTTGTCATGGAAAATTAGTCCCAGACAGAGCTGACTTGAAAGCAATGTTCATCAGCATGTATCATTGCATCTAACTTGCAATTAACGTTCAGAGCCCCAAAACACATTTGATTCTTTCATGGAGAGGTCTCTGGTTACTGCTGTTAGTCACCTGCTCAATCATTGCTACTCTCCTATCAGAAATTATACATCTTGATGTGGGAAAGCTTGATAGACCATTTTAAGTACACTAGCTGGAAGCCTCACCTCCTTTGTTCTGTGTTTCTATATTCACCCACCTGTCAACCAGGGTACTCCTCCCCAGAATGTGCTTCCTCTTAGCCAGGATGTGAGGGTGGTATGAGGTAAACACTTCTGCTTTTCTAAAGCTCATAAAAAGCTAGTAAGAATGGAAGCTCTCTATCTCTCCTCCTCATGGACTCAGGATGAGCAGAGCAGAGTATGATAATTCTTTTTTTTGGCCCACTCTTCCTTAATAAACCCTAATGAATCTGTATGTTTTTCTCACTTTGTAAATAAAGTTTACCACATGCATGCTGTGTTTGGGCCTGTATTTAAAATTCTTCTCTAAGTAAAATGCAAGAGCCTGGAAAAATAATTTAGGCGCTATCCAGCCCATCACATCTGACCAGTCAGTCAAACACAGAATAAAAACAAATCCAGTAGTATTTACCATTGTCACTTATGAACATTGAAGTGGGAAAAACAGTTGGAACCTTAAATTATTTGAGGGCACTTCTGCTCACTGTATCAAATAATTGGAATTTTGTGGAAATATAAAATGTGTATACACAGTTTAAACTTTAACCTATTTTTCCCTGCTACAAATGAGTTAACATGTAGTTACAAATGATCTTCTGGACTACAGGCACCACAGGTGTGCAACATTTCTAGAAAGGTACCTGGAGGCATTGGTGTCTATGTGGATCATCATGGAATCTAACACAGGACTACTTGTTTGTAGTTTAGAAATCATGCCATGCAGAGTTTCAGAAAAGATTGAGTTGATGGGAAAAACATTGGACACAAAATAAAACAGAAATACCCACATATGTTCAAATAAAAGTCAGTGGCTGCAGTGAAATAAATATTATAATCCATGGCAAGATTCACCACACAAATAACACAGCCATGGAAGAGATTGTAC
This sequence comes from Lepus europaeus, assembly GCF_033115175.1. Lineage (NCBI taxonomy): Eukaryota > Metazoa > Chordata > Mammalia > Lagomorpha > Leporidae > Lepus > Lepus europaeus. The sequence continues at coordinate 113,274,519 of NC_084829.1, forward strand.
TGTCTAACAGAGATAAACTGAGAAATGCAATCCTCTCAATTTTCTTCTCTTTTTTGGCCCTCTAGTAGACCCGATCCTGCTAACACTGTCGTAATGACTAGTGTGAAAATTGCTGTGTGCATTATGTCATCCTTTGAGAAAGAAAACTAAAAAGTGCCCTCACATTTTATGCACATTTGCATAATCACATGTTTTTAAGATTTATGTGAATGAACTATATCTGTGTCTTTTACACTCGTATTTTTTAGATTGACACCTGTTGGTTCACAAGGTCCTAATGCACTTTAATCACAACATAATAAATATCCCACCCTATGAATGTCAAGTATTGCTTATCCATTTTATTATATCTCAAAATCTGGATTCATTCCCTCATGTTGTAAAGGATACTTTTGCAATTTTTTTTTGCATATGGATTATAGTATTTCTAAAAGTTGAATCACTGAGATTTAAGTAGATAGATCATACTTATCAATGTGTTTGTGAAATTCTTTCCAAAGTGTAACAAGTGTTTCAAAACAGTAAACTCCGAGGTCAATTACTATTGTAAGTACTACACAAAATTTAGTAGTAGCAAAGACTTTATATTTTTGCCAACCTAATGTTTATATAAAATGGTTTCATACTATGACTTCAATTTTCATTTCCCTCATTATCAACAATATGAGCATTTTTGATATGTTCATTGGTCATTGGGGTGTTCTTTGCTATGAATTAGTAAAGTACTCATATCCTGTACTCATCTGCACATGCTGTTTATGTACAATTAATTTTTTCAGTTGTATGTAATGTTAACGTTTTTCAACCAGTTTGTGACTTGCCTTTTCACATTAATAGTACTATTTTTTTAAGATTTATTTTTTATTTATTTGAAAGGCAGAGTTACAGAGAGGCAGAGGAAGAGAGAGCAAGAGAGTCTTCCATCTGCTGGTTCACTACTCAAATGGCCATAATGGCCAGAGATGGGCTTTCCAAAGCCAGGAGTCAGGAGCTGCTTCCAGGTCTCCCATGCAGGTGCAGGGGCCTATGGGCTTGGGCCAACTTCCACTGCTTTCCCAGAACATAGCAGGGATCTGGATCAGAAGTGGAGCAGCCGGGACTTGAACTGACACCCATATGGGATGCTGGCACTGCAGGTGGCAGTTTTACCTGCTACACCACAGTGTAGCCCAGATAGCAATGTTTTTTGATTGATATATATATATATATATATATATATATATATATAAAATATTTTTTATTTTATTATGTTTTCAATTTCCTTATTAAAATGATAATCTGCTTAAGTTTGTCATCCCTAATGATTTGCTTCATGCTTTGTAAAATATGATTTATTTTTTATTTGAAAGACAGAGTGACAGAAAGGGAGATATAGAGACCTAACGTAGTTCACTCCACAAATACCTGCAAAAGCCAGTATGAAAGCAAGTTGAAGCCAGCAGCCAGGGATGTTTTTTGAGTCTTCCACATGGGTGGCAGATGTGAAAACACTTGAACCATTGTCTACTGCCTAACAGGGTCAGCATTTGCAGGAAGCTAGGTCAGAAACTCAGAGTAGCTGGGACTTGAAATGGCACTCTGACATTCAATATAGATGTCTGTTACATCACGCTGCTGTCCCTAGTTGATGATTTCTATACTGTTCAATATTTTTTCACCGTTTCAGAAGTCTTCAATGTATTCCATCTACTTCCCATAGTTGAAATGTGTTGTGTTTCACATTTAGTGACTAATCAATTAGAAATTTGTTTTTCTTTATGGAGCAAAATAATCACTTAATGCCATTTCTTTCTTAATAGATAATGTTTATCCTAGCAGCATTTACCCATTTAAAGACAAATACTGCGTGTTCTTCCTTATGTGAGTGAGCTAAAATTCAAAAAGCAAACAAAGAAAAAGAAAGAAAATAGAAAGAAATGTCTGTGTATGTATCAGTATTGCTACAAATATAAGCTTGTGAAATTTTGCTTAATACCTTTGTGAGACCAATGGATAAGAATGTTATACTACTATAGTCTTAATGATCTGTGATTACCATATATGTAAATTTACCATATATCGGTGAAATGGTCTGTTCTTAGAAATGTACCTACAGAGCACACCAAATATGTTAAAAAGTAATTAAAAATTTTAAGAAAGAAGAGAATTTCAGGAATATGAGTGTGACTGAATAACACAAATACAGAAACATTATTAGAGTTCTAGTACTGTTAGTGTTAAGCAGGATTTTTCTCACCGAAACTCATGCAACTGTTAAATCTCTGTATCTTATTGTTAACATTTGATGGGTCAAGGGTAGTAATTGATCTAATTGTAGCAGCTAGGAGATGAAGTTGGTTGGAGGTCTTAAGTCACTATGGGTGTGCCTTCAGAGGGCAGTTCTTGCAAGAAATTTGATTACTTAAGTTTAAATTTGTCCTCAGTGTTCAGTCTGTCCTTCCTGGCTCACAATGATCATGACCAATCTCTGTTAGACTTTAGACGATGGAGCCACCATGTGCTGTAAACTCCAAATTATAAGTGAAATAAACCTATTCTTTCTCAAGAAGCTATTCTCAGGTACTTCAGTGAAAGTAACAAAAAATGCTAATACAATGTCCTTCACAGAAATGTTTCCAGTGGAATAGTAGGGAAATAATGAGATTGCATTGATTCAAAGTGCCCAATAAAAGTTTGCAAACTATATATCTGAAAAAGGATTAATACTCAAAATATATAAGGAAATATATAAGAAACTCAATGACAACAAAACAATCCTGTCAATAGACATGAAGAAATGCTCAGGATCACTAGTCATCAGACAAATGAAAATGAAAACCACAAGGTGGTTTCACCTCATCCCAGTTGGAATATCTATTGCTCAAAAATAAATTTTAAAAATACTGGTGAGGATGTGGAGAAAAAAGTACCCTAATGCACTGTTGGTGGGAATGTAAACTGGTGCAGCCATTGTGGAAAATATTATGGAGATTCCTCAGATGTGAAAATAGATCTACCATATGACCCAGTAATCCCACTTCTGGTAGTTTACCCAAAGGAATGAAATCAGCACATGAAAGCTTTCTGTGCACCCCTCTCCTCTTGTTTATTGCAATTCAACTCACAATAGCTAAGAATCAACCCAGATATTCATTAACTGATAACTGGATAAAGAAAATGTAGTGTATATATACATCATGGAATACTGCTCAGCCACAGAAAGAATGAAATCCTGTCCTTTGCAACAATATGTATACAACTGAAAACCATATGTTTTGATTTCTGGTAAATAATCCATAGGATACTAACAAAAATTTGTAATGTATATAAGTGAAATTGATATCTTGAGATCTGATTATTGATTGTAGGTCACAGTGGTTTTTCTACTTAATACTCAGTGAAATAGAGGAGGATTAAGCTTATCATTATAAAGTAAATTGAATATATTTATCACAAAATTTAAATGAAAATTAAGAAGAAGGAAAGGTGGCATTGAGGAAGAAAGGGAGGGAGGGTGGGAAGTATCATTATGTTCTTAAAACTGTATGTATAAAATATATTAAATCTGTTCTCTTTATATAAATAAATAAAATATTAAAAAAAAGAGTGGGATGTTGATACATTTGTTGTTCTTCATTTTTTTGTAATATTCTCCTCAACAGCAAAATCAAATAAATTTCCATAACTGGGTTACAAAAAACTGAGTTGGCAAGTGGGCAAAATTGGTGAAACAGTAGTTCATAAAATTCAGTTTTAATGGTTGCTTCTGAGATATTAACTTGACAGGGGTGCCAGTGATGCAAGTTTTAGGAGGTAGGGAAGTGTAAGTTTGGACTGGACAACTGAAGGTCTACATTTTGGTAAATATCAATACCTGGTTCAATAGAAAATTAGAAGTAGGATATATAAAAAATTAGATGTCATTACTTACAGAGTGGAATTTCAAAGTAGATTATCTTACCAAAAGTTTCAATTAATAATTAACTCACTACTTATGTGACTGACAGCAGGTGCAAGTCAGTGCTCTTGAGTAGCTGAAGATATTTAGGCCAGTGTGAGAGGAATACAAAAGAGACAAAGAGAAACCACATATACTCAGCAGTAGCAACACATTCTTATGTTATTTTTAGTGTTAACAGGATGATAAAAGTTGAATAATTTATTTTCTTAAGTTTTGATTAATTTTCTTACTGGAGGCAACCAAAAGAAAATGACAATTTTGGAATTTGAAATAAAGGCCAGTCATACATTACATTTCCATTTTAAGACATGAAATTGAGTCTTTATAGGAGAATCAATTCAAGGAGAACCAAGTCTGCCCTTGCTAACGCAACCTAACTTTAGATTCCCCTTGAAAATCATTTTAGCTATAATTATCTGAAATAAAAATGTAAAAGTAGATCCTTGCTCCAGGAAATTTTTAAAGCTATTCTGAGATTGAGTAGGAAAGAGAGAGAGAGAGTATTTGTATACACAGATGCATGTGACTTCAAATATTTAGTTAGGATATACATTGTGGGTAGATAAATCTGAATAACTCAGTAATATAAGATAAATTCTGTATTTTTAAAATTATAGACTGAACAAATTGTCAGGGAAATGCACATTTGCTATAAACAAATGTAACATTTACAAAATCCTTTATGTAAATAATAAATTAAACAGATTTGTATCTGTTTTGAGTCTTAATTATTGTTTTTATATTCATGTCTTTGTTTTTATTTATTTATTTTCTTCACTTGAAAGAACATTGAAGAGAGAAAGAAACAGAGTGAAACAGAGTAATCTTCCATTTTCTGGTTCAATCTCTAAATACATTCAATAGCCAGGGCTAGGCCACACTGAATTCATGTTCCAGGAAATCGATCTGGGTCTCTCATATGGTTGGCAGGGATCCAAAACCTTAAGCCTTCTGCCTCCTCCCATGGTACACGTAAGCAGGAAGTCAGACTAGAAGCAGAGTCAGGACTTGAACCCATGCAGGACTTGATATGGGATGCAGGCATTCCAAGCAGTGACATTAGCATGCTGTGCCACATCCACCCCTAAAGACATCTTTCTCTTTCCTTTTAAAACAGTGCATGTCACACGCACACACACACACACACATGCAGAGCAAGGGAGAGAGAGCGCGAGAAAAATCTTCCACCATTGTTCACTCTCCAGAGAGCCACAACAGCTAAATCTGGGCCAGGCTGAAGCCACAAGCCAGGAACTAGATCTGGGGTCCCTCATGGACATCAGGGGCCCAAGCATTTCAAGTTTCATCTGCTGCCTTCCCAGATATGTTAGCTGGATCAAAAGTAGAATTTTTACTTGTTTTTTTAAAGAAGATTATAGCTTTCACTTAAATGTCAAATTTCTCTTTGAGCTCTTTTTTCAAAAGATTTATTTGTTTATTTTGAAAGAGTTGCAGAGAGAGTGGGGGGTATGGAGAGAGATCTTCCATCCCCAGGTTGACTCCCCAGATAGCAACAAGGGCAGGTGTTAGGCCAGGCTGAAGTCAGAAACCAGGGGCTTCATATGTGTCTCCCACATGGAAGGCAGGGACCCAAGCACTTGGACCATCTTCCGCTGCTCTTCCCAGGCCAGGGAGCTAGATTGGAAGTGGAGCAGCCAGGTCATGAACTAGCACCCATTTGGAATGCTAATGCTGCAGACTGCAGTTTAAGGAATTCACACTAACACAAGCTACTCGTTTTGAGTTTTAATAATTGAATAACTTTTGTAGAACAGTTCTTCTGTAAATCAGGTTTCCATGCATTTTCAATATTTTATTAATACAAAGAGAACAGATTCCATGTATCTCAAAGATGCAATTCTAAGAACATCAGTATACTTGCCTCCTTCCATACTCCTTTCAGTCTTTCTTTTTTCTTTTAATTTTTGTGATAATATACATCAATTTACTTCATAATAACAGAGTTAATACTCCACAAAATATAGTGTTCAACAAAAAAGTAGAAAACACCAAAAAAGGTAAAATAGAAACAAAAAAAATAGAACACTATTCCACAGGATGCCCATATTTGATGCCGGTGCTGTGGGTGGAGACTTAACCTAATAGACCATAATGACAGCCATATCAAATAGGTAAACAAATATTTAAAATAAAAACATACTTATGATGGTTAATTTCATGTCCAGTGATTGGGTTATGGATTGCTAGGTTAAGATAGTATTTCTGGTTTTCAATATCTCAGGAATAGATTGATATTTAAATCAGTGACTGAGGGAAAAGATATCCTACTACCTGTTGGGGGCCTGAAATGGGAAAAATGGAAGAAGAGACCATTCTCCTTCCATGAGTTCAGACATGCTGCTTCTGCTTTTTAATATCAAAGTCTGTGCTTCAAAATCAAGCTATACATCAGTGTTCTTTCCAACCATGTACAATTACTAAGGTCTTCAGTTTTGCACAAGGATCTATACCATTGGCATACCTAATCCTCACATCTTTGAATTTAGACCTACTTATTATACTGGGCTTTCTGGGTCTCCCTCTTGCAGACAATATATGCTGGAAATTCTTAACCTCTGTAATCTCTTGAGTCAGTTTCCATAATAAGAAGTCCTTTCCTACATACCTATTTACAAGGAATCTTCAAAAAGTTTATGGAACTTCTAATTCCATGTTTCTGCTAACTTTCTGAAGTACCCTTGCGATATCCTTTGGTTTTGTTTATCTAGAGAACACTGTGTAGAACAATACTGATTCCATCACACTTAATATATATGTTGAAGTATTGAATACTGTGTTAAGATAAGTATTTATCGGTGCTGGAACCATGGTGCACTAGGTTAATCCTCCACCTGCGGCACTGGCATCCCATATGGGCGCCATTTCTAGTCCCAGCTGCCCCTCTTCCAGTCCAGCTCTCTGCTGTGGGCCGGGAAGGCAGTAGAAGATGGCCCAAGTGCTTGAGTCCCTGCACCCGCACGGGAGACCAGGAAGAAGCACCTGGCTCCTGGCTCCTGGCTTCGGATCGGCGCAGCTCCAGCCATGGCGGCCATTTGGAGAGTGAACCAACAGAAGGAAGACCTTTCTCTCTGTCTCTCTCATTGTTTGTAACTCTACCTGTCAAATAAATAAATAAAAATCTTTAAAATAAAAAAGATAAGCATTTATCAAGTTTGTTATGAATTAAAAAGAGAAATAAAAGTTAGCAGATACGATGTTTCCAAAGTCTCTTAGATGTGAGAAAAAGAAAGGAAAAAAAAAAAAAACAGGAAAAAAATGATATGCTATCCAGAGAGAGAAGCTTTTGTAATTAAATTTAAAATTCTTTTTTTAAAATTTTTTTAATTTAAAATTCTTGCCAGACTTTTTTGGTTACCATAAAACTAAGTTAAAGTATAAAGGTGGAAGACGCAGGAATATTTAAACAATCTATTTTGAAGGACAACTGGTATTATCTTAGAATTCTGACCACCTGTATTCATATGGTCTATGCAGAAAAATGTGTGTATCTGCTTAGAACAATGGTTTAGATGCTGTGCAGTTGTACCAGCCTTTCCTTAGAAAACTTCCTTTATCCTCACTATTCTTTATTAGAAGATGCTCTGTATTCAGACTGGATTCCAAATACCAGGAAATTTTCATAAATTCCACCTTTCAGTAAAATGCGTATCTGACCCTCATCCCCAAACTTTGTGAAAAGTCATAAGGATCAAGAAATAAGAGATACATATATAGCCTTGTCTATGTTGGGGAAGACAGTGTGGGTGCTAAAAAACAGAGTATTACAAGTTCACATGCTTGAATCTGACAGGAAACGAGGAAAGGTTACATGGGAAAGTAAATAAAATAGTTAATAAAAAGAATGAGATGGTGTAAGAAGAGAATTATATAAAATGATCAATTGCTTGTGGAAATACTCTCATTATTTCACAACTCAACTTCCCCATTCAATTAATTCAGTAATGAGACTTTTCCTCATTTTCCTATTCCCTGGTTTTCAATTAATTAATGCTATAAATGAGTGAGAATTTAATTTAAGAGAAATTTCCTGTAGAAAACAATTAGGTTCAAAGGAAAAGATTATAGATAGAATTTAAATAAGTAAAAGAAATTCATAAAATTGACAAAAATTATCATATTTTATTTTGTGTAATTTATTTCAAAATGTTAGAAGAATATCATTCACTTACTATATTTCATAATAAAAAATAAAATGTGAATTCAGCAGAAGGATCACACTGAATCATAAATATAAAGGAAAGTACAATTTTTGTATTTTTCATATTAAATGGTGTAAGCAAATACAAAGTAATGTGAGTGATTGAAATCCAGCTGTTTTTTTTTTCCAATAAAGCTTAATTGAAAAATTGAGAGCAAACTATTTAAAAGAGCAAGATTTATACAAATGTAAAGTCTCTGTACTCACTGACAGCTGCTACTTTTGTTTGTAGTCTCTGAGGCAGAATTGTTTGATGACTCTAGAATATAGAGTGCACTCTAATCCTTGGGATCTGCGGTGCAAGACCCCCAATGGACACCTGAAACTATAGATAGCAGTAAACCCCTAGGTAAACTATGCTTTTGTCCCCTCAATGTATACACCTATGGTAAAGTTTATTTTGTAAATTAGGAATAGCAAGAGGTCAATAATAATAAAAAACTATAGCAAAATAGTTTTAAGAATATATTATAATAAAATTATCTGAATGTGGTTTCTGTCTCAAAATATCTTATAGTAGTTTCAACTTTTCATTTAAGAGAAATATTTTACAATTTCTTTGTCATATCTAAATTTTCAGTGTCTCTACAATTCTACTTTCAAGCCATCAGCAAGTGAAATAAAAACTATTTGAACACAGTCACTGTGCTACTTCAATGGTAGGTTTGATAGTCAGCCTGGCTGCTAAGTGACTAATGGGTAAGGTAGTACAGAGTGGATATTCTGGGAATACATGGTTCTCCTCCCTGGTGGAAGGTATGCGATGGTATGAGATTTCATCAATCTACTCAAAAGAATATACAATTTTAAGTTATTTATTTTTTGGAATTTTCCATTTAATATTAGTAGACTCTAGTTCAATAAGATGAACTGATACTGTACAAACTGAGATTTTGGATAATGGAGGACTATTGTATCTCATTTTAGAGTCCTTGACTTCCAGATCCAACTTCTAAATACAAGCAGTTATCCTTTATGGTCAACAATACAAATCATTTCAGAGCAATATAAATCATCAGATTTTTCATTAGGGAAAGGTAGAATGGATAATAAAAAGGAGAGAGAGAGAGAGAGAGAGAGAGAGAGAGAGAGAGAGAGAGAGAGAGAGAGAACTGCCTAACTCTAGTCATCAACAGCCTGTGTTCAGAATGAGGGTATATTTTTTCACACCGATTTAGGAGGGAGACCATGCAGTATTTGTCTTTGTCTGGCTCATTTCATTCCACATCATATTCTCCTGTTTCATACATTTTTATAGGAAAAAATACCTAGATTTCTATTTTATTTGGCTTAATGATATTCCATTGTGTATATATACCACCTTAGCTTCATCTATTCAATTGATGATGGGCATTTTATTTGATCTCATACCTTAGCTGTTGTGAACAGTGCTACAATAGACATGCTGGAGCAATATTTTTTGATCCAATGACTTCATGTCTTTTGGATATATAGTCAATAATAGGATTGCTGGATCATATGAAAGTTCTACTTCTAGGTTATTTTTCCAAAAAGTATCCATGGTGTTTTCTACAATGGCTATAATTACTTTAAGTTCCCATCAACAGTGTGTGTTTCCCTTTCTCCATATCCTCAATAACATTTTTTCCTTTCTGTCTTCGATGGTAGTCATTCTTACAAGTGTGAGATAATAGCTCATTTTTTTATTTACATATACCAAATGGCTATTTATATAGAGCATTTTTTCATATATTCATTGGCCATTTGTATTTCTTTTGATAACAACTGTCTATTCAGGTCACTTGCATATTTCTTAACTAGATAGTTATTTCTTGCTGTTGAGTTTTTTTCTGACTTCCTGATATATTCTGGATATTAATTCTTTACTGGATAAATAGATTGAAAAAATTTCCCCCATTCTGTTGGATATATGTTCACACTATTCGTTCTTTTTCCATGCAGAAGTTTATGAGTTTGATATAGTCCAATATGTCTAGTTTGCTTCTGGAGTCTTATCTAAGAAATAAATCACCTACACCAATATCTTGAATTGTTTCTCTTATATTTTCTCCTAGCAATTTCATAGTTTCAGGTCTTACATTTGTGTCTTTGATGCATCATAAGCTGATTTTTTATATGGCAAGATATCATGACCTAATAATGTATGTCCAGTTTTGTCAGAAACATTTTTGGAAAGACTATCTGTATCCCACAGATTTCAATATGGTGTGCTATCATTTGATTTTTTCTTTTTTTTTTCTTCTTCTAATTTTAATTAGTTTTTAACAGATTTCAAGTGATTTTTAATGCAATTCTGAGCATAATATATTGTCTTTTCCCCCTCCCCCTTTGCTCTCTCCTACCCCCTTTCCTTCTCCTTTCCTTTCATTCTTTTTTTAAATTTTATTTTGGAAATAACATATTTTAAAATTACCTTACAGTAAAAAGGCTTAATACTTCACCAAACAAGAGTTTAAGAAGTAAAAAGCAAAAGACCCTAGTTTAGTGGGATTATAGACAATGGCTATCAATATACTATTTGAATGAAAAATTATTTCACTCACATATAATAAATTTTAAAGTAATAGCAATCATTAAAACTATAGTAGTATAACATTCTTAACCATGGGTTTGAAAAGGTATAAAACAAAGTTTTCCAAACCTATATTTGCAGCAATACTGATACACATACACACATTTTTGTGCTTTTCTTTCTTTCCTTCTTTTTTATTTAATATTTTATGTAAGGGAGCTAAATGTGGTATTTCTGTTTCAGGGTCTGGCTTATTTCACTCAACATGATAGCCACCAGTTGCTTACATTTTTTGCAAATAGTAGAATTTTATTCTATTTATAATTGAATAATATTAATTGTGTATATATACCATATTTCCTTTATTTATTCATCTGATGATAGACACCTTGGTTGGTGAACAGTGCTGCTATAAACATGTGTTGTAGAAATCTCTTTGATACACTGTGTTCAAAACTTTTGGGTAGATATACAGTAGTGGGATAGCAGGATCCTATGGCAAATCTATTTCAAAATTTTAAATAAATCCCCACACTGTTTCCACAGTGGCTGCACTAATTTAATTCCCACTAACAATGTATAAGTATTTCTCCTTTTACACATCCTTGCTATAATTTGTTACTTTCTGTGTTTTGGATTTTAGATATTCGTACAGGAGTGAGATGATATCTCATTTTAGTTTTGATTTGCATTTCCCTGATGGAAAGTGATGTTGAGCATTTTTTTCAAATATTTGTTGGGCATTTGTATTTCCTCTTTTGAGAATTGTCTATTGAAGTCCTTTGCCCATTTCTCAACTGGATGGGTTGGTGTATTGTTGATTCTTTAAGATCCTGATATATTTGGAATATTAATTCTCTGTCAGGTGGTTTGTAAATTTTTTTTTTCATCTCCTGGGTGTATCTTCACACAATTGCTTCATTTGCTGTGCAAAAGCTTCTGAACTTGATATAGTACCATCTGTTAAGTTTTGCTTTGTTGCCTGTGCTTTGGGGATCTTACCCAAGAAGACATCCCCTACACCAACGTCTTGGTGTTTCCTCTACATTTTCTTCTAGGTTCAGGTTTTCATACTCTCATGTCTTAAATTCAGTTAAAAACCTAAAATCCATCTTGAGTTGATTTTTGTATATAATGAAAGGTATGGATCTAAATTCATTCTACATATATACATCCAGTTTCGCAAGCACCATTTGTTCAAGAGATTATTCTTATTTCACATTTGTCAAAAATTAAATCTTCACAAAGATACAGATGGACTGAAAGTGAAGGGTGGGAAAAGAAATACCAGGCAAATGGAAACCAAAAATGAGCATGTGTAGCTATTCTGATATCAAATAAAAAAGACTTTAAATCAAAAAATGTAAGAAGAGATAAAGAAAGCATTATATTTTGATAAAAGGTTCAGTACAGCAAGAAGACATAATAATCATAAGTATATATGTGCCCATCACAAGATCACCTAGATATATACAGAAAATTCTACTAGACCTAATGGAAAGATAGACTCTAATACAATAATACTGGGTGTCTTCAACACTTCACTCTTATCAATGGACAGATCATCAAGACAGAAAATCAATAGGCACAATGGAATTGAAACATACTTATTGAACAAATGGACCTAACAGCTACAGAATACATATTCTCATCATCACATGGAACATTTTCTAGGATAGCCCACATACTAGGCAACAGATCAAATCTCAGTAAATTTAAAATGATTGAAATTGTGCCACATATATTCTCTGACCATAAAGGAATAAAACTAGAAATCAACAATAAGAACAATGTAACATTCATAAATACTTGGAAATTAAACAACATTCTCCCGGGTGATCAATGGTTCATTGAAGAAATTAAAAAGGAAGTCAAAAACTTTCATGATATAAATGAAAATGAAAACACAACGTATCAAAACCTGTTGGATATAGCACAAGCAGTATTAAGAAGGAAGTTTATAGCACATAAGTTCTTACATTAAAAAAGCAAAATATCTAAAATTAAATATCTATTGATGCATCTTGAAGACTTAGAAAAACAAAACAAACTTAAAGTTGTCAGGAGGCAATAAACAAGAAGGATCAGAGCAGAAAAATTTGAAATTAAAGTAAAAAGAATAGAAAAGATCAACAAAAGAAAAAGTTGATTTCTGAGAAGATGAACAAAAAAGGCAAACCTCTAGCCAGACAACAAAAAAAGAAAAGAAACTCCAATAAATAAAAGTAGAGATGAAAAATGAGATATTACAACTCACACCACAAAATACAAAGTATCATAAAAACTACGACGAAGAATTATATGTCAATAAACTGGAAAACCTCTAAAAATGAATCAATTTCCATATTCATTTAACCTACCAAGATAGAGACAATCTAAATAGATCCATATCAAGCAGTGAGATGGAAGCAATAATCAAGTCTTGCATCAAGGAAAAGCCCAGGACCTGATGGATTTACTACTGAATTCTACAAAACATTCGAAGAGGAAGTAATTTCAATCCTTTTCTAACTGTTCAAAAATATTTAACTGGATGGAACTCTGCTAAAAAGTCTTTTAATGAGGCCAGAACATTACTCTGATACCAAAACCAAAGACATAGCATGAAAAGAAAAGTATAGACATATATATCTTTAATGAATACAGATGTAAAGCTTCTCAACAAATCCAAAAGTACCTCAAAAACATCATACATCAGGACCAAGTAGGATTTATCCCATTTATCCCATGCAAGGGTTGTTCAACATTTGCAAATCAATAAACAACCTAAATCGCAGCAATAGAATAAGAACTGAAACAATATGGTCATCTCAATGGTGCAGAGAAAGCATATCCCATGTTTGCAGATGACATGATGTCGTACATGGAAGAAGCTAAACACTTCACCAAAAAGCTATTAGATTTGAAAATACCAATTCAGTGAAGTGGCAGGTTATAAAATAAACATAAAAACTATACTATTTTGTATTGTAATGATGAAATCACAGACAGAGAAATCAAGAAAGAAATCCCATTCAAAATAGCCATCAAAAAATCAAATATTTTTCCCAGAAACCTTTTATTTAAGGTATACAAACTTCATGCATTTTGTAAATACAAATTTAGGAACATAATGATTTTTCCCACCCTATCCTCCCTCCTACCCTTACTCCCACCCTTAATCCTCCTCCAATTTTCAGGAATAAATTTATCATAATAAGTAAAAGATGTTTGCAAGAAAAAAATATCAAATATTGATGAAAGAAATCATCAAGGACACAAAAATTGGAAAGATAGTCCTGTTCATCGAAGTGTCTGTACTACCTAAAGAAATTCAAGGATTCGGCCGGCGCCGTGGCTTAACAGGCTAATCCTCTGCCTTGCGGCGCCGGCACACCGGGTTCTAGTCCCAGTTGGGGCTCCAGATTCTATCCCGGTTGCCCCTCTTCCAGGCCAGCTCTCTGCCCAGCTCGCTGCTATGGACCGGGAAGGCAGTGGAGGATGGCCCAAGTCCTTGGGCCCTGCACCCGCATGGGAGACCAGGAGAAGCACCTGGCTCCTGGCTTCGGATCAGCGAGATGCACTGGCCGCAGCGGCCATTGGAGGGTGAACCAACAGCAAAAAGGAAGACCTTTCTCTCTCTCTCTCTCTCTCTCACTATCCACTCTGCCTGTCAAAAAAAAAAAAAAAAAAGTTCAAGGATTCAATGCAGGGGCTGGCACTTTAGCTATGGAGCCGGTTCGAGTCCCACCTGCTCCACTTTTGATTCAGCTCTCTGCTATGGCCTGGGAAGGCAGCAGAAGATGGCCCAATTCCTTGGGCCCTTGCACCCACGTGGGAGACCTGGATGTAGCTCCTGACACAGCTCCAGCTGTTGCGGCCAGTAGGGAAGTGAACCAGCAGATAGAAGACCTCTCTCTCTCTGCCTCTCCTTCTCTCTCTGTGTAACTCTGAATTACAAATAGAATAAATAAATCTTAAAAAATAAAAAAAAGATTCAATACAACCCCTATCAAAATGCCAAAGGCATTCTTCACAGAGTTAGAAAAAGCAATCCTAAAATTCATGTGGAATAACTAAAGACTCCAAACAGCACAAAGATCTTGAGCCAGAAAAACCAAGCTAGAGGCATCACAGTATCTGCTTTCAAAGCATACTACAAAGCTGAAACTATTAAAACAGCTTGGCACTGGCTTGAAAACCAATACATAGATCAATGGGACAGAATAGAGAACCCAGAAATTCATGCTTTCAAGAAATTATTTCCCTTTTGATTTCTTTAATGATTCACTGGTATTCCGAACCATGTTGCTCAATTTCCATGTATTTGTCGATGTTTTGTTTTTCTTGTTAATTTCTAATTTTATTCCTTTGTGATCTGAGAAAATACATGTTATGCTTTCACATTTTAAAATTTACTGATTCCTTGTGACCTAATATATGTTCTCTTCTAAAAATATTCCATATTCTGATGAAAAACGTGCATATTATTTAGCTTGAAGGTGACATATTCTCTACATGTTTGATAGATCTGTTTTCTCTATAGTATGATTAAAGTCTAATTTATTTTTCTTGATTTTCTAATTGAATGCTCTGTACATCAATGGTACTGAGGTATATTGAAGTCCCCCACTATTGCTGTAGTGGAGTCTATGTCTCACTTTGGATTTAATAATACTTTTTGTATTTGGGTGCTCCTTTGTTTTGTGTATGTGTGTGTGTGTGTGTGTCTTTGTCATACCTTTTTCTTGAACTGATCATATCAATATATAAAATGCTTCTTTTTACACTATTTTATTTAAGGTCTCTTTATCTGATCTGAGTACAGCTACTCCAATTTTTTTTTGTTTGTTTTGTTTTCCACTTCTATTGTAAATCTTTCTCCTGTCCACTTTCAGTATATGTGTATATTCACTTGTGAAGTGAGTTTCTTATAGGCAGCATATAATTGGATCTTATTTCCATTCATTCATTCAATCTATTTATTTAGGCTGGTCAATTTAATCCATTTACATTCAAAGTTAATATTAATAGATAAGAACTAATTTCTGCCATTTTGTAGACTGGTTACACATTGTATCTGTTTTGTTAGTGAATGTTGTACTGTCATGAGTTTTAATGATTGCTACTTCTAGTGCAAGAGTTCTTTTTCAGATTTTCTTAAAAGGCTGCTCTGGTCATGATGATTTTTCACACTTTTTGCTTGTCTGGCAATATTTTATTTCTCTTTCACTTCTAAAGGATAGCTTCTCTAGATATAATGCTGCATTATTGGTTGGAAGTTTTTTTTCTTTCAACCCTAAATATATCGCAACACTCTCTCTGCCCTATAGTGATTCTGTTGAGAAATCTACTATAGATCTAATGAGTTTCTTTTACACGTAACTTAACATTTGTCTGTCACTATCTTTAGGATTCTCTCTTTGTCCTTAACTTTTGACAATTTGACTATATGGGGCCTTAGATAAAGCCTTTTTTGGCTGAATTTGGTTGAGGTCCTTTGAGGTTTCTTTATCTATCTATTCATATCACTTGAAGACCTGGAAATTTGAACTATATTTCATTCGGAAGGTTCTCAATGCTTTTTCCAGTTCTGCTCCTTCAGGTATCTCTAAAATATGAATATTTGCTCACATAAAATATTCCACGTTTCTGTTAGTCTTATTTTTTCTAAATTTTTTAATCTTTATTTTGAGCTGAATGAGTAATTTCAAAGGTCTTACGCCCATGATCAGAAATTCTCTTGCTTGGTCGATTCTATTGAAGCTCTCAAATTATTTTTTATTTCAGTGATTAGAGATTTATCTCCACAATTTCTGAGTAGCCTTTTTAATGATTACCATCTTTGTTGAATTTCTTATTCATGTCACAGTTTGATTTCCTCATTTCTTTGACTTGTATGTCTATATTCCTTTGCATTACATTGAGTTCCTATAATAGCATTACTTTGAATTGTTTTCATGTGTTCTACAGATTTCCTTCAAAATAAGGATATATTTCTGGAAAATTATTTTGTCCTTTTACAGATGTCATGATTCCCTTATTCTTCATGTTTCTTGCATACATATAATAACTTCTAGACATCTGGTATAATGGTTCCTTCTTTATGAAGTATGTTTCATTGTTGCTTTGGCTTTTGTTCTAGGTATGCCACTGATGAATGATTTCTTCAGATGTAAACAAATATGAGCAGTATTTGTAAATACTTCAGTTGTCTAGTTTGCAAGTTCATGGAATTAGTAATAGGATTTTGAAGTGGAAATGGGCTTCCAAAGTTGTCTTTAGTTATCCGAAAATTGATAATAAGATTTGTGATGTGGGCCAGCACTGCAGCTCACTAGGCTAATCCTCTGCCTGCGGCACCGGCACCCCGGGTTCTAGTCCCTGTCGGGGCGCCAGATTCTGTCCCAGTTGCTCCTCTTCCAGTCCAGCTCTCTGCTGTGGCCCGGGAGTGCAGCGGAGGATGGCCCAAGTCCTTGGGCCCTGCACCCGCATGGGAGACCAGGAGAAGCCATGAGCCAGGGGCTTCTCCTTGTCTCCCGATCAGCACGGTGTGCCTGCCACAGACACATTCTTAGTATTTAGGACACCGAGAGGACTCCAGACAAGCCTGAGTGATGTTAGGCATTGTGGCTCCAACAGATATAGCCATAGAAAGGTGTGATGTGTATTAGACTGTATTAGACTTTTTCCAGGTCCTGTTGGGAGGGCTTGACTGAAACTATAGCTAATGGAACCAAAACACCTACTCACGGAGAACATTATGCATCTTAATACAGTCTTAGGTGGCGAATACAGGTTACGTTGGGGTTTATAACACTAGCAGGTATGGGTGTGGATCGGTAAAATGCAGGTATGTTTTTCCCTGTGTCCTATAGTGTAGGTCCCCTTGGCTTTTTTCTTAAAAAATGGTGTCTCCTCAGCTGGGGTCTAGACTAGGTGTTCTACTATGTTTTATTCTTTCTCTGCTGACTTTCAGAGTCTCTGAAGCTCCTGTTACTTCTTTACCAAAATTTTCTCTTAGTCAGTCTACCATCTATACAAGTTTTCTTTGTTGTCCTTGTACTCCTTTCTGGCTAAGATGGTTGCAGATAATCTCTATTTAGCCATCTTAGTTTCCAAATATTTCCAAGTTTTTATTCACAGGATGCCAATATCATGTCTTCCTCCAATAGTGACAAGCAAAAATGTCTTCTGAGTACTGAATTGTCTCCAGAAAAAAAATGTTCTACATAGTTTTTTCAAAAAAAAGTTATTTATTTTACTTGAAAGTCAGTTACAGAGAGAGAGAGAGAGAGAGAGAGAGGTCTTCCATCCTCTGGTTCATTCCCTAAGTGGCCACAATGGCAGTGCAGATCTGAAGCCAGGAGCCAGGAGATTCTTCTTGATCTCTCATGTGTGTGCAGGGGCCCAAGGACTTAGGCCATCTTCTACTGCTTTCCCAGACCATAGCAGAGAGCTGGACTGGAAGTGGAACAGCCGGGACTCGAACCGGTACCCATGTGGGATGCTGCACTGCAGGCAGCAGCTTTACTCTCTAAGCCACAGGGCCAGCCCCCAAGATCTATAGAGTTTTTAAAGTGTTTGTTTATTATAAAGGGAGAGAGAGAGAGAGAAGTGACAGATTTGCACTTTCTTCAACAGCCTGTTTGCAACAACCTATACCGTGTGAGGCTCAAACCAGGAGTTGGGAACTAAATCCACATCTCCCACATCAGTGTCAATGACCTACTGGCTTGACATCACTTCCTGCTTCTCAGGATGTCCATTATTGGGAAGCAGGAAGAGGGAGCAGAGCCAGGACTCAAACCCATTCATTC
Organism: Lepus europaeus; assembly: GCF_033115175.1. Classification (NCBI taxonomy): domain Eukaryota; kingdom Metazoa; phylum Chordata; class Mammalia; order Lagomorpha; family Leporidae; genus Lepus; species Lepus europaeus. Next base: position 113,292,971 of record NC_084829.1, read on the forward strand.
TGATATATGTATGGCCACTCTAATCAGTGTTTCAAACACTATGCCAAATGCTTATCCCTCTGTGTTTTCCAATCTCTGTGAGTTTAATTTTCTAAAAAAAATGCATTCCCAATGCCTGACTTAAACTAAAACATAGCTAATATAATCTATTTCACATTTAAAAAATGTAATGAATGATTAAATTCAAATGGATATTGCTATACAAATGAAAAAAAATTAATGAAGCATGCATCCTTGGTTGGAAACAATACCAAAAAATAACGATTTCCTCAACTTCTTTTTATATTCATATTTCAAAGAATTTAGTTAAATTACATTGGGCTGACAAACAAAATCTCAAGGCAAAAAAATGTATTTATAAGGAAGTTCTGACTAACCAGTCTTTGACATCAGGTTTTATTATAACGTGCTTGTATACAAATCATGCTTGTCTGTCTGAATTTCACTATTTTCTATAAAAGGGAGATTATATTCCATTAAAATATGAGCCCTTGGCATTATTGATTTATACTTATGGAAAAACTCAAAATGAATTTTAAAATAGGAAACATATGGTGATGAACAGACAATCATTGTTTTGTATTTTTCATAAGGATAATTTTTTGTAAATAACCATACTTCCTTCCCACCTTCTATCATTTTCTCAATCTTGCTCCTGTAACAGGAACTTATTATAACCAATAAGTATTTGCAGACAAATGCTATATACAGCATCCCATATGGGCACTGGGTTCTAGTCCCAGTTGCTCCTCTTCCAGTGCAGCTCTCTGCTGTGGCCCAGGAGGGCAGTGAAGGATGGCCCAAGTGCTTGGGTCACTGCACCAGCATGGGAGACCGGGTGGAAGCACCTGGCTCCTGGCTTTGGATAGGTGCAGCGCCTGACGTAGCGGCCATTTGGGGAATGAACCAATGAAGGAAGACCTTTCTCTCTGTCTCTCTGTCACTGTCTATAACTCTACCTGTCAAATAAATTTTTAAAAAAAGATAGTCAATATTATTTTTGTTCATCATTACAGTTAGCAGCATTTCTAACATATATTTTATATTCAAATCAACCTCCTTTTATCTCACTACTTAAATAATTAATTAACTATTAACTACATAGTATGTTTTATAAAATTTTGTGCAACTTGAATTTAATGATCATCCTATATGAACTGGTAATCTCAGAATTGTCTGTGTTAGACCACATTATTATTTTCTCAGGTTTACTACCTTCTCTGGATCGCATTGTATTGTAATTTTGTTTCAACAAAAATGCTTCTAGCTTAATATCTTATATGACAACAACATGGAGATAATATTGCAATAAAATGATGCTTATCAGAATCACTGAATACTAGAATTGGTAGTCTAAAAATCCTGAAATCAGAATGGTTTTCATTTAAAAGTGGAAAATCTAAGGTCTCAGGAGAAACAATTTGCACAACCTTATATAATGGTAGCTCCTAGACTAAATAGGATGGTTAGGTCCACATTGCTCTACTAAGCTGCCCAGAGTATACTTCTCTGAAGTCCAACGAGTTTCATAGTTATCTTAATTACTGCAAATAGAATATATTAGAATTAAATTTCCTTGGCAAATTTCTGTACATATAAAATGTTTCCTATCTATCTAGCAACACAAGAGTTATGCTGTCACTTATCTATTGGCAAGATATATAAGCATTTCTTTCAGGTTTTCCAATTTATTGGCACATAAATGTTCATAACGTCCCAACATTTATTGAGGTAATCATTATCAAGAAACAAAAGATAGACATTTGCAAGTATGTGCAAAAACAGAAACCCCCACACACTGTTAATGCAAATGTAAATTGCTTCAGCCATTATGGAAGATAATCAGGTGCTTCTTCAAAAAATGAAACTATCACTACTGTATTATTTAGCAATCACATTTAAAGGTATATATCTAAAGAAGTGAAACCAATATCAGAAAAGAGATTTCTGCATTCCTGTGTTCATTAAAAATTATTCAAAACACAAGATATGACAGCAACATAAGTGTCTTCTGATGGCTCGACAAAGAAAATGTAATTTTACAAGTGTGTACATGCACAATTTTCAAATATAATGTCCATATGTGTGATATGTGGAATATTTTTCAGCATAAAAGTAGGAAATAATGCCTTTTGCAACCAAGTGGATAAATCCAGAAGATAATTCTAAGTGAAATACACCAGACACAAAAAGATCAATATCATATGCAGAATCTAAAGAGATTGGATTCATGGGAGCAGAGCACAAATAGTGGTTGTAAATAACTGGAAGTGGGAAAAATTAGATGTGTTGGTCAAAGGGTAAAAATTTTCAGTTATAAGATGAATAAGTCTGGGCAACCTAGGTAAGCATGGTGAATATAGTTAATTTTCTAAGGAAGAAATGAAATATCCTCACTCCACACATGTACATAATAAATGGTGACCCAGGTGAGGTGACAGATGTGTTTATTACAAAGATTATGGTAATCATTTCACAATAAATAAATAAATAAATATATATATGTAATCATGACACTCTATACCTTGAATATATATGTATATAATTTTTTCAATTTAACCTTTAAAAAGCTATTAAAATAACTTGTAGCTTTTTCTAGAGAACTTGTCTTGTTCTTTCCATTTAGAGTAAATACTCTTACCATAGATCCTCTGTTTACATTTCCAAAAAACAGAAAATCCTTTGTCACCTGTTAGCAACATTTGTGTTACTAGATACCAAGTTCTTTGTGGCTAGGAAATATTAAATATGATCTCCTTTCTCTCACTCATGGCACCATGCCTAACACTAGGCAACTTTTCATAGAACATACAATTTATAAAGAATAAAATTCTAAATAATTCTTGAAATATCAGCCAAAAGTATAAACTTCAGGAAATTCACCATGGTTATACTAGTGGCTAAAATTATTTTTGACATTTAAGTGATTTTAAGGTTTACATTCTGGGGGCTTCCCTGCTGGAGAAGCTCCTCGTACTGGCAGTGCTTTCTCAGGGCCCACAAATGCACAGGTTGAGTAAGGCACTTTAGTGTAAGTGCACAGCGAAAAATGGAAAGACTCAAATTTGCAGCAAATTATGTGGCAATTTAAAAGTTCAGCTACTGTAGCAAACTACTCAGCATTCTTAATACTTGAATATGGAACATGTACACAGGGAAAAGAAATAACATTGCATTTAATAAGCACTGTATCTAATAGAAAAATGAAATACCTTAAATAAATCTGTATTTAAAATTGTCACAATAAAAAGTAAAATCCCTAAACATTATTATTTGACAATTAATTGTTAGTGTTCTAAAATAAATGCAAAGCAAAAATCTATAAGCTATATAAAATAGTGAATTCTACTATCAATTCTTTCAATAACAATACAACAATGCCATTTTTGTTGGTACTCCTCACTAACAATGGCATTCCTTCACTATAGAACACACACACACACAGACACATGAGTATAAACACATGAGTACATTTTTTCACATTGAAACCTTTTATTTAAGGAATACAAAGTTAATATATTTCAAAAGTACGGCTTTAGGGATATAGTTACTCTTCCCACCATACTCACCCTCTCATCCTTCCTCCTCCTCCCTTCCCACCATACTTACCTTCTCACCCTTCCTCCTCCTCCCTCTCCCATTCCTAATCCATTCTCCACTAAGATGCATTTTCAATTAACTTTATACACAGAAGACCAACTCTATACTATGTAAAGATTTCAATAACTTACAAGAAAAAAACTGTTCTCAACAGTTCAGACAAGGGCTCTTCGAAGTCATTGCATCTTGAAGTTAATTTCACTTATTTTTTTTTTCAAGAATCTTAATTAACTTTAAAGAAGCACCCAAGAATGATACATCTTCTGCAAGTAATTAGACATAATTATAATACTACTCTTTGAGGACAACAGTCCTATATGGGAAGTTAGTGCACAATGACTCCTCTCTTAACAATTAACACTCTTATGTATGACATCAGTGATCACCCAAGGTTCTTGACATGAGTTCCCTAGGCTATGGAAGCCTGTTGAATCCACAGACTCTGTCAGTATTTAGACAAGGCCATAAGCAAAGTGGGAGTTCTCTTCTCCCTTCAGAGAAAAGTACCTCCTTCTTTGATGTGCACTTCTTTCCACTGAGGTCTCACCCATTGAGGTCCTTCATGTAGGACATTTTTGGCCACATTGTCTTGGCTTTCTATGCCTGAAGTGCTCTTGTGGGCTTTTCATCCAGACATAAGGCCTTAAGGGCTCATTCTGAGGTTAGAGTGCTACTTCAAGTGATTTTCATTCTATGAGTCTGATGTGTGGACTGCTTACCATGTTGGAGCATTTACTCCTTTTCAACTCTATTATTATTACCAGACACTTAATCATATTCATATGATCACTTTAAACTTAAGATGGTATTTTTACCACCCAGGTTAAGGGGATTTGGAGTCCCATGGCTAGTTTATAAACTGTACTCTTAGAAATAAGTCTATAAGAATGTATGCAAAGCTATACAGCTTTATAGTTACAAACTTCATATACTTCATAATTACAACTTATTATTCAACTCTCTTATTATACAACTCTCTTATTCCCACTCATTTTCCCACTCATTTTTTACTAAGATACATTTTCAATTGACTTTATACAAATATGTTTAACTCCATGTTAAGTAGAGTTCAACAAATAATATGAAAAAAAAAACTGTTTCTCAACTGTTAACACAAGGGCTGTTAAAGTCATTGCTTCTCAGAGTGTAAATTTTATTTCTACAGATTTCCATTTAGATGCTCTAATAGTTATTACAGGTAAAGAGAACATATGGTATTTGTCCCTTTGGGAGAGGCTTATTTTACTATGCATGATGATTTCCAGAATCATACATTTTGTTGCAAATGACCAGATTTCATTTTTTACCACTGTGTAATATTCCATGGTGTACATATCTCATACTTTCTTTATCTAGTCTTCAGTTGGCAGGCATTTAGATTGATTCTGTGTCTTAGCTATTATGAATTGAGCTGCAATAAAGATGGGGGTGCAGATACTCTCTAATATGCTGATTTCATTTTATTTGGGTAAATTACCAGGAGTAGGATGGCTGGATAATATGGTAGGTCTACATTCAGATTTCTAAGGTATCTCCATACTGTCTTCCACAGTGACTTTACCAGTTTACATTCCCACCAACAGTGGATTTGGGTACCTTTTTTTCCCCACATCCTTGCTAGCATTTGTTTGTTGATTTATGTTTGAAAGCCATTCTCACAGGGATGAGATGAAACCTTTTTGTGATTTTGATTTGCATTTCCCTGATTGCTAGTGTTTCTGAGCATTTTTTGTGTATCTGTTGGACATTCAGATTTCCTCTTTTGAAAAATGCCTGCTTATGTCCTTGGTCCATTTCTGAACTGTGTTTTTTGTTTTGTTGTTGTGGAGTTTCTTGATCTCTTTATATATTCTGGTTATTAATACTTCATCAGTTACGTTGTTTGAAAATAAATTCTCCCATTCTGTTGGTTGCCTCTTCACTTTCCTGAGTGTTTGTTTTGCAATACTGAATCTTCTCAATTTGATGTAATAATATTATTTCTAATCAACTCTTGGTGGAGTCTTTTGGATTCTCTATATGTTGAATCATGCATCTGCAAATTGAGAATGTTTGACTTTTTCTTTCCCAATTTGAATCCCTTTTATTTATTTTTTCTGCCTAATGGCTCTGGCTAAAACGATATTGAATAGTAATGGCGAGGTGGGCATCCTGGTCATTACCAGACCTCAGTGGAATGGTTCCAACTTTTCCCTAATCAATAGGATGCTGGCCATAGGTTTCTCAAAAATTTCCTTGATTGTGTTGAGGAATGTCCCTTCTATACCCATTTGCTTAGATTTTTCATCATGAAAAGTAGTTGTATTTTATCAGATGCTTTCTCTGTATCCACTGAGATAATTACATGGTTTCAGTTTTTCAGTTTGTTAATGTGATGTATCACACTGATTGATTTGTGAATGTTGAAACAACCTTGCATAATAGATATAAATCCCACTTGATCTGGGTGAATGATCTTTTTGATGTATTGTAGGATTCAATTGGCTAGAATTTTGTTGAGGATTTTTGCTTCTATGTTCATCAGGGAAATTGGTCTGTAGTTCTCTTTCTTTGTTGTATCTTTTCCAGGTTTAGGAATTAAGGTGATGCTGGCTTCATCGAAAGAATTTGGGAGGATCCCCCCCCCCTTTCAATTGTTTTGAATAATGTCAGAAGAAATGGAGTTAGTTAGTTTTTCTTTAAATGTCTGGTAGAACTCAGCAGTGAAGCCATTTGGTCCTGGAATTTTCTTTGTTGGGAGGGTCTTTATTACTTGTTCAATTCCTAATCTGGTAATAGGTTGGTTTAGGTTTTTTATGTCTTCATGGCTCAATTTGGGTATTTTGTATGTGTCTGGGAATCTATGCATTTCTTCTAGGTTTCCCAGTCTGTTGGCATACAGCTGTTTGTAGTAATTTTTTATGATTATTTTTTTTCTGTGGTGTCTCTTGTTACATTTCCTTTTCATCTCTAATTTATTGATTTGGGTCTTCTCTCTCCTCTTTTTGGTTAATTGGGTTAATGGTGTGTCTATTTTCTTTATTTTTTCAAAAAAACAGCTTGTTGTTTTGCTGATTTTTGTATTGTCTTTTGTATTGTTTTTTGGATTCAATTTTGTTAATTTCTTCTCTAATTTTAATTGTTTTTTTTTTCTCCTGCTAGTTTTTGTTTTGGTTTGCTGTTGTTTTTCTGGGTCCTTCAGATGCACTGATAGCTCATTTATTTGGTGCCTTTCCAATTTTTGATGTATGTATTAAATGCTATAAACTTTTCTTTTAACATTGCTGTTGCTGTATCCTATAAGTTTTGATATGTTGTATTTTCAACTTTATTTGTTTCCAGAAATTTTTTTATTTCTCCTATGACATACTGTTTACTCAGGTATGCTGTTCAGTCTCCATGTGTTTGCATATCTACCAGAGTTTCCAGACTTTTTGATTTCCTGCTTCACTGAATTGTGATCCCATAAGACACATGGTATGATTTCTATTTTTTTTGAATTTGCTTGGATTTGTTTTATGACCTAGCATGTGATCAATCCTAAAGAAAGTTCCATGCACAGGTGAGAAGAATGTGTAGTCTGTAATTTTGAATGAAATGTTCTGTAGATATTTGTTAGGTCCATTTGATCTATAGTGTCAATTAACTCTCCTGTTTACTTGCTGATTTTCTGTTTGGTTGATCTGTCCATTACTGAAACTGGGGGATTTAAATCCCCCAGTACTATTGCATTTGAATCTGTTTCCCTTTAGATCCCTTATCATTTCTTTAAATAGCCAGGTGCCCTGTAAAGTGCATATGCATTTATAAGAGTTATATCTTCCTCTTGAATTGACCCCTTAATCATTACATAGTGTCCTACTTTGTCTATTTTAACAGTTTTTGTGTTAAAGTCTATTTTGTCTGTTATTAGGATGGCTGCACCAACTCTTTTTTCATTTCTGTTAAAATGGAGTATCTTTTTTCCATCATTTAACTTCCAGTCAGTGTACATCTTTGTTGGTGAGATGTGTTTCTTATAGACAACAAATAGATGGGTTTTGTTTTTTTTAATCCATTCATCAAATCTGAGACTTTTAACTGGAGAGTTAAGGCCATTTACATTCAAGGTGACTATGGATAAGTAACAAATCTGCCCTGCCATTTTTCCATAAATATTCCTATTTTTATCTTGTATTTTTTTTTTCCTTTGTACTTTCACTGGGAGCTTTCCTTCCTTTGCTTCTTCCATAATGATGACTATGCTTTTGTGTTTGTGCAGCACACCCTTAAGCACTTTCCCTGCATGGCTGGATGGATGGTGACAAATTCTTTCAGTTTCTGTTTTTCATGGAAGGTCTTCATTTCATCTTCATTCATAAATGAGAGCTTTCAGGGTTATAGTATTCTGGATTGACAGTTTTTTTCTCTTAAGACTTGAATTGTATCTTGCCATTCTCTCTTGACCTATAGGGTTTCCAGTGAGAAATCCACTGTGAATCTGATTGAAGATCCTCTGAAAGAAATCTGGCATTTCTCACATGCATATTTTAGAATCTTTTCTTTATATTTTACTGTGGAGGGTTTGACTACAATGTGTTGTGGTGAAGAACTTTTCGGGTCATGTCTACTAGGAGCTCTATGTGATTCCTGTACTTGGTTGTCCCTTTCTTTCTCCAAATTGGGGAATTTTCCTGTTATTATTTCACTAAAATGGCCTTCTCATCCTTTCTCTCTTTCCACACCTTCAGGAACTCCTAGAATCTATAGGCCAGGTCATAGGCTTCCCTACTCACAGAACAAGCCTGGAGAAGACAGCCCCAAGTTGCAGTGCTGGGGCATTTTTAAAGACAGAAACCACAGTTTAGTGGCCGTGGCCATTATTAAACAAGCAAGTCTCCCACGCGGGTGCAGGGCCCAAGGACTTGGGCCATCCTCCACTGCCTTCCCGGGCCACAACAGAGAGAGCTGGCCTGGAAGAGGGGTCACCGGGATAGAATCCGGCGCCCCAACCAGGACTAGAACCTGGTGTGCTGGCGCCACAAGGCGGAGGATTAGCCTGTTAAGCCACGGCGTCGGCCAATTCTGGCATTTCTGCAATCTCATCTTCTCCACAATTAGTATTGAACAGTTGTGTTCTTTTGAGAGTGTCATGTTTTCTTCCTTATCCTTGTTTCTTGGACTGGTACATTTGTTATTCAGCATTTGTGGGGATACTCATCAGATTAGTGCAGTGTCTGCTTTCAATGAATACTTAGAGGCATGTGGTGGCAGTGGCCAGGGAGCTCTTTTCAGTGTTCCAGAGTTAAGGACATGTCTGAGGTGACACACCCAGGTTTGGCGTGGTAAATTTCCTTTTTTTTTTAATTGAAGAGGTTTCTTCTTGTCCTTTGGTATAGATTCAGCTGAGCTCCTCTCCTCAAAGGAGACCAGTGCCTGGACACTAGGCCCAGTGTATATATTATTCATCTACTTTTTCACAAAGACCGCACAAAGAATCTGCGCAGTCCTCAGCATAAACAATTTCCCCAGCCATGTCCCTTGTAGTTAACCAGAAAGCCCTGATCATGTGGAGCTTCCCATAGTGACTTCTCAATGTCCCAGTCACATCTGAGTCTTCCAATATAACCTCAGTGTTTTTACAGTTCTGTCCCACAAGCCTCTCTCAGTCATAAGCACCCTGCCCCCTGTCTGTTCCCACCACACTTAGGAGTCTCCATTTGGCTGGTTGCTGAGTGCAGACATAAGTTGGTGCAGCTGTTACGTATGTCCAAAATGGTGCTTGCTCTCTGGCAGCTTGTTATATGATGCCTTGCAGGAAGATCAGGATTACAACGAAAAGGTGAAAAGGTGCCCCCCCCTTTTTTTTCTCCTCTATTTTAGCAGGTACACTATCCTCCATGGGACTCTAAGCTGAATTCTCCCTAAGCTCTTTGCAGCTTTTTCGTTTGTGGCTTGGGCTGCTGCCATCTGGTCTCACCTTGCTTTCCAGTGTTGGTGTGGAGGCTCTCAGCTGCTGGGATCTTAAGTTGTGCATGTCTTTACCCTCCACGTAAGTCCACTGCATCCCTCCAATTTCCCTAAAATTTCCTCTGGTATTTTCTCCCTAACTCTTCCCTGAGACTACACTCATTCCACTCTTTTTAAACTGTCTCTCCTAGACTTGAGTAGCAAGCTCCCCACTAATCCACCATCTTAATCCAACCTCCAGCCACAATTTTTAAGCCTTTTTTTAAATCCTGAGTTTCCAAAAAGCATATAAATTCTAGTGAATGAAAAACTGTGGGCCAGCACCGCAGCTCACTTGGCTAATCCTCTACCTGTGGCGCCGGCACACCAGGTTCTAGCCCCGGTTGAGGCACTGGGTACTAGTCTCAGTTGCTCCTCTTCCAGTCCAGCTCTCTGCCATGGCCCGGGAAGGCAGCAGAGGATGGCCCAAGTGCTTGGGTCCCTGAACCTGCATGGAAGACCTGGAGGAAGTACCTGGCTCCTGGTTTCAGATCGGCGCAGCGCCGGCTGGAGCGGACATTAGGGGAGTGACCCAACGGAAGGAAGACCTGTCTCTCTGTCTCTTTCTCTCACTGTCTAACTCTGCCTGGCAAAAAAATAAAAATGAAAATAAAAATAAAAATAAAAATAAATAAATAAATAAATAAATAAATAAATAAGAAAAACTGTGGTATATCAAGAAACTCTCATTAAAATATGGTGTTTGGGAAGTAAATCATTTAGATTGCGGTCACACTCAAGTTTTGCGAATTCCTTCTCATTAGTGACACCATTTATTTTGATAACAGTCTACATTAGTGTGGAAGGACCATGTTACTAGTCAAGCAATACTCTGGTTAGTATAGATAATCTAGAGCAAATTTAAATTTTAAATTTTAAATTTTTGCTAGAAGTAAAATCAAAGCTAAAGATTCTTGATTTTTTTCTCACTCCCAATTTCAGTGACCATTTTACCTTCTTGAATCATACTTGACAATAAAGATAAAGCCCGCATCTATGCTATATGTAGATCCTAAGAGAATGTTGATGAAACTTTCTCATTATTTAACTGATTACACTACTTTGGGTGTGATTAACACTCCCTAGTCTTTCAATCATCTCTCTCTTTCTTCCTAAATGTTTTTTGAGTGCTTGTTTTATTAGACCAAATAAGAAGGTTAGACTGTGGCTTAGTAATTTTCTTCTTGTAGATCAATATTATTACTAAACTCAGTTGGGCTTATAATAAGCAAGTACGATCTAGGAATCCCAGAGACTTAGTAGGTGAGCTTACCCTCAGTTAACCATCAGGTACTTCTCTCTCAGTGACTCCTGATCCAGTTTCTAGCCTCAATTCTTAGAGATCACCTGCTATATTGCTTATCTGTTAAAAACAAAAAAAAAGCTTGCAGACCTCTGAAACTTTAAACCTAGGTCTAGCAATTCTTTGGATCTTTGAGCCACTAAATGACAGTATTGATGCTGATTTGTGATAAATATTCTATTGTGAAACTCTTGAGGGGACTGAAACTCTGTTAAACACCTATAGCTAATGGATTAGGGTAGTAGAGTATCTCAATTTCCTTTCTAGGCAAACTCAGTACCTAAAATTCCAATATATGTTAAAATTTACAATATTCATTCATGAACAAAGAAAATTTCCATAAAACAATGGTGGTTTTGTAACAGAAAATTGTATACCATAGACTGATTTACATTTTTATGAATTTGTTGGCCCCCTATGTTGCTCTATTCAAATATGAACAGAAATAATATATTTCTTCATTTCCTCACCAAAATCTTGATCATTTGCATTTCTCAAGAGTTCTATAGAGACCTTCAAAGACCTTTATGCAAAACTTGCAATGAACAACACTGCAATCTAGTTTTCACATTTAGGAGTTAAAGACAATAGGCATTGCATTTTGGAGATATGTAATGTAAACAAGAGAATGCCTGCTGCTAGATGAGATAATTATTAGAAACAGTGAAAGGGCAATATTCATTTTTCAAACATGAATGGTTATTTCCTTATGTTAATAAAACCTTAATCCACACTTAATGTTCTGTAGATGCACTACAGGAATCTCCACCTCTCCTATTTTCCTTGCTGGCACTTTATTTTGCAGGATCATCAACATTACTGTGACTTTCAAATTGTTGTCTTTCTCACAGTTTAAGAATGATTTCCTAAGTTAATTACAGACATTTCCCACTTTATATACAAAATTACAAGTTTACACATTTTTTTAAATACTGTTTTTCTTATAGTCTGCATTTTGCTCTTCTGTTAATCTTCTCTACAATATGTTACATTCTTTTTAATTATGGTACTGGAATTTGCTGAATCAACCATACTTGCTCCAGAGCTGGATCATGAAGAAATGCAGGTGCTGCAGAGCTGCTAGAGACTGTCACTTTTTATCCTGCTAATCACAGTCACACTTTGATTAACTGTTTGCCTTTTTCAGCTGCCTGCAGTGATGTGACTTTGGTTTTCTCATCTTGATGACATCTGGAAATATCGCATAGGAATGAAACCACAGCATAATTACTTCACACTGAAAAGAAAAATAAAATCACCCATTGTAGAATTGTGTAGGTGTAGACAGAGTCCTTTAACTATGTGAGAAAATTACTACAGCCTTTATTCACAAAATAGTTCTCATTTTATTTCATTTAGTAGCTATATATGAAAACAGTTTGAATTGATAAAGTGCATTCTTAGGTGTTTAAATTTTAACTGAAAAGTGATCCCTGTTAAATCTAAGAGTGGAAAAAGAGAGGGAGGAGATGAAGAGCTATGGGTTATTTAACTATGTGCTTATTTTCAAAGACTTGAATAATCACCTTGTAACAATGATCAGATTTGGTCTATGTTATGTCATGATTTTAAGGAATCTTATTTCAACCAGATATTTTGGATTTTGATATTGGTCTATTATGCTATTTTATATGTGTGTACATATTGTATGTCCACATGGGGAAATTTTATTAAGAGTTTTATTTTAAATGGCTTTTAGATAAGATTGTCCATAAATTTAAGCTGCTAAAATCAATCAAAGATACATTTTAATTTGTATGACCTGAATCTGTGTATCATATGTTTTAAACTTGTTGGTAGAAAGAAACTAAAAACATTTTATATGGTTGTGCTTAAGTTTACTGGTTAAACAAACTACACCATGTTAGATATTTAAGACGTGTTTTCAAATACATGATTCTTAAAATTTATAGAAGGCATTGGACCTTCCGGTAAATGTTTTATTAAGTTCTTATCTAAGGGTTGAAACGGTTTGCTAAGTATTCATGTAATATTGCTATTGTCAGCAAGTGATCTAGGACTTGCTCCCTCATCTCTCTATTCTAAGCCCAACTTGTTCTTTCACTTCTCTATTCTCTTCAAGGTAGGGAACTAATTCTATTATGAAGGAATCTGTAGGATGCACAATTTAATCTTTAGACCTTATAAGAGATGGCTAACATTTTTCTGTAATAGCATAGCCAAAATAAGAACTTAACTAATAATCTCATAGCTAGATTCACATCGCCATCAGCGAAGTATACAGTAAGTAGAAAAATAAACCTCCCTTTCAGACCAAAGGGAAAGAAAGTTTTAAAGTGAGAATATAATTTTCCTCATGGGCATTGTCTACCTTAGAAAAACTACTACAGAACATGCCCGTGACTATAGACTTTTAGTTCAGGCCACCAAAGATTAGAGATGGGACACGGGCACTCCCTTGACTTGCATCCTCTGGTCTGCTTTAACACAAACCAGGAGGAAAAGAAAGCTAGGCATCAGAAGCAATGGGTGGCAGGCCTATTAATGGCTGATCTGTACAGTGATCTGCCCTCAAGGAGACCCAAAAGGCCAGTCCACTGCAGTGGCTTTCAAAGTGGTAAGCCTGGGCTTCAGCAGAAGTCAGCTTGTGAAGAGCCCTGGCAGCTCTGCCAAGAGTTGGATCACTGGAAATGGACCTGCCCTGGAGTCGAAGGATGCCCAGGTCAGAGCCACAGATCTTATTGGCTCCAAGCTGAAAAGCCCTTCACTTAGCCCAACTTCCAAAGTGACCACTGCAGTTGAGGGGACAGCCAAGTAGGGTCAGCAACATTGCAGGCAGAACTGTAAATTTCTTGTTAGAGATGCCCCCTGCCTTTATCTGGCCAGCTCTCCTCCCAGGCCAGCCAAGTAATGAAAGTCAACAGAGTGCCTTCCCCTAGGAGGTTCACACCTCCCTTAGGATATACCCCATGTGAAGAGATAGATAGGTCTGGGCCTCTTAACTTACAAGGCCTAAAGCCCACCAGATTATTATCAAGCCCCTTCTATCAGGTTCTATTTGCCTCTCAATCAGAAAAATTACTTGTAGCTTAGACAGCACCTTTCTTAGCTCCTCTAATAATGACTCTGTCCTTTGTTCTAGACCCTGTCTAGTGCACTTGGGCCTCATTCCTTTGTAATCATAACCTCTACTCTACCACCAATGGCTCTACTCCCAACCTGTGTGTACTGATGGTCCTCTTCCCCACTTAATGCTGTATAATTGTTCAGACCTGGTTAAGGCCACTCTTAGGATCATTGGTTACTATCCTCAACCTGTCTTTTATGACCTTGTCTAAATATGATCAGAGTCGGGGAACTTGGAAGGCTTCCATAGCCTTGGCAACTCATGACGAGGGCCTAGGGTGGTTACTGGCGCCATAAACTAGAGTGTCAATTTGTTGGGTCAACAACAGGAGCCACTGTGCGCTTGCTCCTCATGTGGGATCTCTGTCCTTAATGTACTGTACATTTTGATTTAATGCTATAACTAGTACTCAAACAGTATGTTTCACTTTGTGTTTCTATGTGGGTGCAAACTGTTGAAATCTTTATACTAAATTGATCTTCTGTATATAAAGAGAATTGAAAATGAATCTTGATGTGAATGGAAAGGGAGAGGGAGCGGGAGAGGGGAGGGTTGCGGGTGGGAGGGAAATTATGGGAAGGGGAAGCCATTGTAATCCATAAGCTGTATACTGGAAATTTATATTCATTAAATAAAAGTTAAAAAAAAAAGATAAAGTGCATTTTATCTAAATTTCTCAATGTACTTAGAGACTATTCTCTGGTGTGGTATTAAGGAAATATGTGTCCAGGATGAAGTCTTCCCAATGATGCATATTTAAACAAATAAGTAAATAAAAGTAATAATGAGTATTTTAAATTTCAGGATGATAATTCTTACTAACAAAATCATATAGTAGATCTAATATTGAAAGTACCTTATTAAAATACAACCAACCAAATGGTCATTAATTGTCTAAAAGCTCTGACACATTTCATAGGAAGCCTCTAGAGCATCCCTTGCCATATTTTCAAATAATATATTAATGAACAGTTGATCAGCTCTGAATATTTTAGCCAAAAACCGAATTTGATTCAAAATATTTATGTAGTATATACCAAATTTGTTTAATCATAGTGACCAACATAAAAAATTTAAAGAAAGAACACAAACTCATTAAATTGCAGTGGCCATCATCAAACATGGAATGACTGACTGTTCATTGCCAAGTATTAGATTTTGTGGCAAAAAAGTGCACAAAACAAAGTTTATATATATATATATTTAAAAATTTATAAATGAACAAATTTGGACTCTATTTGGAACAAGTATATTTTTTCAAAGCTTTTTTTTTTTCCTGCAGGAAATAATCTTTTCTTAAAGATTATTGGTCAAAAACATCAATTCATCATTGTTGAATAGTCTGCTTGAAATATCCTTGGAAAAATGTCTGTGAGTCTAAAAATATTTTACATAAATAATGTAGAAACTTATTTTTGTTCTGTGATAGTATTTTAATTGCACGTTTTTGTTAGAATGCAGTATTTCTTCACATGTATACAAAATGTGATGGTCAACCAGGGTATTTTATTTCTGTTTCCTCACATACTTGTACACTTTTGATTACATTGAATTCATAGTATAAACTTCTGGGATATAATGTAATGATTCAATATTCTATTGAGTACACATGTAAACTGATAAAACCAGAGGAACTAACATAATCTCCTCAGAACTACCCTATATCTGGAGTTTTCAATCTCCTCTTTTCAGCCATTCACAAAATATCTAACTGCTTAGTGTAAGCTACAGTAACCCCATTGCACTGTAGAACACCAGAACTTACTATTTTCATCCTCACTGTGTTTAGGTATTCATTATCAAACTCCCTCCCTTAATTCCTCCTAAACGTCCATGGTTCTCAGTCTCTGGTAATCACCATACTATATGCAGATCAAATCATTCATAAATTTGAATAAACTCATTTTTACCAAAAGAATATACAACAAACACAAGGCTCCTTCATATATATGCATCACCCCACCACTTGCCCAAGTACTACTGGCAACAAAGGTAGGATGAAATCTCCCGTACTGTTGTTGAAATGTTCTCAGTACCAGCTAATGAACAAACTTGAATCCTAAATTTTAGAATAAAAAAGATCGAGCAAAACACTCAACTGGGAGAAGACATTTGCTGATGTAAGAAGGTTCACATATTGATTTATACTTATCCAAATCTTTTTTTGTCTTTTAATTTCTGCCTCACATTTATTTCACAACACTCCAATTCTCTCATTTTCTGAGAAGTGTAAGGACACTGAATAGGTCACCAAAAAATCTTGGTTTATTGTGAAGTATTTTTACACTGGACTTTAAATGTTAAACCCTATTAGCATATTTTTCCTCCCCTAAACTTTGAATAATCTCCCAGAAAAAAATAAACAACTCTAAAATATTTGGATCGCCTCTATAAATCTTAAAAATCCTGTATCCAGCTTTGTTTCAACTGGCATAAGCCTGTGAATAAACACAGGTAAGTGACCAATGTATCCTGAAGCATGTGTTATGTAATTTAAAATGGAATTTGATTGCTCTTTTTTCAAAAGAAACAAACTTACTTGAAAATAAAAAAAAATCACAGTTCATTTGTGTGACTGGTTTACCATAACATAAAATTGTCCCAGAATGGGTAAGAAACAAGAAAGTATTGTTTTTCCATTGAGAAACATAACTTAATAATTGCATAACAAAATGGTAAATCTAATTTTATTAGGTAATATTAGCAAGCAGATGGAACAAAAGAAAATCTCTCTCTTGATAAAAGTAAAATGTAGCTGTTAAATATATCAAAGATACAATTCTATTAAATAAATGGTGACTGCATATAGCATTTCATTTGAAGTTAGAAAAACATCTACCAATATAGTATCAATATATTTTTATTAAAAATCATAAAATTGTATAACTAGATCATCAATAATATAAAATTTCTAGCTGTGTTACTTTCAAAAGAATCTAAGGCATTAGCTTTATAAACTAATCACAATTAGGTTTCAAAATAATTATAATCTATGGTATTTCCTTTTCCTTTATATATTTGCATAATATAACTTTTAATAAATATTATACATTCTTCAGAAAGTTGTTTTTTCCAATTAAGGATAAATTGACCTAGGTTTGTCTCTCACTCTCATCCAGTCTTTCACATTGAACAGTCTTATAGTGATGGTTTGTGTGTATTTGGAAAGATCAAAGTTAACTAGATCATGAATGACTCTTCATATCTCCAGCTTTTGCTCTTGTCAGTTGCAAATTGAGATAGAAACTATTGACCACAGAGATCTGAGTAGCTGGGTAAGTGGATAAGGTGGGTTTGATTACTTTTGACCTAAGCTACTATAAGAACTTCAGGCAAAACTATAGAAGAAACTTAAATATATTTGCAGCTAGAAGAAATATCTTGGTCAAAGTGGATGTTATGATGCTTATTACTATGTAAATATTAAACTGACTTTTCAACTCTTCAGTGTTTATCATCTTTAGAAAGGGAAATGATATGCAGTCTGGAAGGAGTAAAACAAGCATGGCTCAGAATAAATTTATTAGGTATGACACAGTGTGAATAGGTGGTGACAATGTTTGGCCTCTGGGACTCCCCAGAAGTCTTTCATGCTTAGTGAACCACATCATGGATTAATTTGGTCATCCAATCATTCACTCTTTCATTCAATAATTACTAAGCTTATCTACTGGTAGATCGAAGTAACTGTATTCATAAGTGTGTAAGACCTTTTCAGAAAGTGATATGTGCTTTAGAAAGAGATGAAGTGGAACAATAATCAGTGCCAAGTCTTGCAGCAGGTACTGCCTTCTGATTTGGTTACTTTCTATTGCCCCTAAAATATTTTTCTCATGTCCCACCCTCATGCTTTCTTCACATGCTGATTTCTCTGCCTAGATGCCTTTCTGGTCCTTAAAAAAAAAAAACATAATTATGACTCAAAATTCAACAGAGATGGCACAAGCCCTGGGTATTTTTCTCATCACTCCACCACTTGAAAAGGAAGTAATTTTTTGAGGAATTGGATACTCTAACCAATTATTTCAGTCACAATTTGTGTGTTCTTTGAACAAGTTTTTTAACATTACTGATTTTATTTAATTTCCTTTCTCTTACTTCATTAGCTTACAAACTATCTGAAGGGGGATTGCATTTATATTTATGTCTATAGATCAAAAATTGGTGAAAGTTTGGTGTGAATTATAATATTTACTATATATTAACAGATTGAAAATGGTTTTGGGTTTATGAGCTTAATTATTATGATATTAACCATTTCATTCAAATTTTCTTATAACATTTGAATTGCTCAACAATCATACATACAAAATTATAGATTTATTCCTACTAAATGCACTCAAGGAATACACAAGAATATTTTATGTCGTCTTTCTAGTATTATTAAGTTCCTTCTTTTTCTTGATTCCCCAGTTTACCAGCATATACTCTCAAGTAATGCTTTCAGTGCAGAAACAGGGAGCAGAAGTTTATGTCCATAATATACATTCTGGGCACTTGAATGTTTGGAATACGTTTTTAGTGTCTAAACACATGGAAAGTAACTCTTTTAATAGATAAATTTCTTTTCTTATAGTGTATGATTTCACTATTCCAGTATCTTTTACATTTCTCTTTGAAGGGAATTACTGAAAAAGGAAAATAAGTTTTAAGGTTATTTTTTAAATGAAATATTTGCCTTACTTGAAAAGTAAGAATTACATGCTGCCATATTTTTTATGATCTGTGACTACTTTAAATTTTACTGTAAATGAGTGAAGTTGATCACCTTCTCATTTGATTATTATTTTTAGTCCTTGCCTATATTCCTGCTGAAATGGCCTTTTACCTTTTTTTTTTGTTGAACACTTTATTTAGTGGAATATTAAATCTTTAATTATATTACAAATGTAAAATGTTATAACAAAAATAAAATAAACAAAAAATCCAAAAAATTTGCAGTCAGCTTTTCTTTACAATTATCTATAACAAATATTCATGAGTGTCTCCTGAAATGTATGAGCTTTTAGGGTACCAAATAACAATTAACATGTTTTCATGATAAGCAAATTATACCAAAATAATTTAAGCTAGTCCTCTACCAGAGAGAAATGCCAACTAGAAGAGGGAAAAACTTAAATACTCAACATAGGTGTACTGCATTTACTGCATTTAGTTTTTGGATTTGGTTTGACCTGAAAATTTTACCAACTTTGTTGAAAGATTGGTTTTTGAATGTATTTATTTTAAATGGACCAACAAGTTACTTAAAGATCAAATTCAAGAAGTCATAGATTTAGTACCATGGAAGGAACTGCATGGATTTCACTTAGAGTACATTCCAATTTTCTGCTATGGATATTGGACATTTTTGTATTAATTTACTAAATGCTGTTGTGCTTTAGTATGAAAGTTAATCACTAGTGAACAGGATAGCCATGTGAAAAGCAGTAAAGTTGTAACTATAAAATATATGATTTATAAATAGCAGATCAAAATGGATCAGATTAATTATATGCATTAAGAATAGGAATAAATTTCTATTATCTTTTTTTAACAATGGTTTCTAAAATATAACACAAAAGACATAAGTAATAAAAGGAAAATATGTAAATAAATTGGACTTTGAGAAAAGTAAATATTTTTCTGCCTTAAAATATAATCTCACAGAAAACATTTTTCCTGGAAGTTAAGATGCTGGTTAAGATTACACACATGGCTGGGTCCGCAGCTAAACAGGCTGATCCTCCACCTGCGGCGCCAGCACCTCGGGTTCTAGTCCCGGTCAGGGCACCAGATTCTGTCCCCTTCCAGCCCAGCTCTCTGCTGTGGCCCGGGAGTGCAGTGGAGGATGGCCCAGGTCTTTGCACCCTGCACCTGCTTGGGAGACCAGGAGAAGCACCTGGCTCCTGACTTTGGATCAGCATCACGCACCTGCCGCAGCGTGCTGGCCACAGCGGCCATTAAGGGGTGAACAAACGGAAAAGGAAGACCTTTCTCTCTGTCTCTCTCTCTCTCTCACTGTCCGTTCTGCCTGTCAAAAAAAAAAAGAAAGAAAAGAAAAGAAAAGAAAAGAAAAGAAAAGAAAAGAAAAGAAAAGAAAAGAAAAGAAAAGAAAAGAAAAGAAAAGAAAAGATTACACACATTACACACATACCACATCAGAGTGTTGAGTTCTTTCCTGGCTCCAGCTCCTGAATCTGGCCTTCTGCTAATGCTAATCTTGGGAGGCAATGTTGATTGTTCAAGTAAATCGCTTCCTGCCACCCACATGGGAGAACTGTATTGAGTCCTTGCTCCAAGATTTAGTCCCAGACAGCCCTGGCACTTTTTTGGAATTTGGAAAATGAACCAGTGGATGAGTGACTGCAAATATACTCTGTCTCTGTCACTTTGTCTCACAAATAAGTAAAATTTTAGAAAAAAATACCAAAATATTAAAATGCAACTATAAGAATAAAAGAAAATAATTGCAAATTGTATCTCTGAAGAGGATCTATTAATAGTGATCAATAAATTATTCTTGAAGCTCAAAACAAAAACACATACAAATTAAAAACAGGTAGAACACTTGAATACTTTCCAAAAATGATATACTAGTGAGAAACAAGTATGTGTAATAATGTTTAGCATCCTTAGACAGAAGCAAAAAACAAATAAAAGCCACAAACTCTGTAGAGTATTTTTCTCTTTGAAGTGTACTATTCTATCACCAGAATGCCCCTATAAATGTTTGCTGTATTCCCATCTCTTTCTTTATCATGGCCGTGCTTCTCTGTCCATTTTAGACCAAACAGAATATATTTATGATTGTTTCTTCAATATCATCTTCTATTCAATCTACAATCTGTGTCATTCCTGAATCTATTTATATGGACTCATATTTATCCTTGTTTAGGTGAGATATTACTACTTTGAATCCCTGGTAATTATTTATTGCATTCCAGACATTGTGAAATCTGAGTAATAAGGTCCCATAATATTTATTATTATTATTTCTTTAAATATTTACATTAAATTATTTTCATAATGTACTTAAGTTGCATAGTTAAAGGGCAAATCCTCCTCAGTTCGTTTTAAGCTATTTTATCATGTCTAGAACAACCTTTAACCTCTGTAGATCTGCTCGATGCTTCATGCATCAGAAGTCCTTTCCATTCTAGGGAATGGGAATACAAATTACTCCCAGCCTTCTGTGAGCTCAAGAAATTGTTTTCCATTCTTATTACCAATGGTTTTTCCCAAGATTTTGTGGCTTCCATACACTACATTTTGTGTTAGTGTTCAGCTAGAGTTCTGAGAAGGATATTTATCACATATCGAATCTTCTCCCTTTTCTTAATTAGTCTAATCCAGAAATCCTAGCCACATTTACTTATCACATTTTGAATGTTAGCTCATAAACTCAGTGGCACTACCAGGAGCTTTGGGTTTCCTCTTCCTTTCCTGCAGATCAGGAGGTAAACTAGGAATCAGTAGACTCACTTTGTTCTTATTTTAGCTTTTTCCTTCTCTGGATCACTGTCCTGAACCATTGGCTAATCATATATTTTATCATCACCAATCCAAAGCCAGCAAAGAGGAGTTTCTTCCAGGTCTCCCACGGGGGTGCAGGGGCCCAAGGACTTGTGCCATCTTCCACTGCTTTCCCAGGCCTTAGCAGAGATCCGGATAGGAAGTGGAACAGCTGGGTCTTGAACTGGTGCCCATCTGGGATACTGGCACTGCAGGTCGTGGCTTTACCCACTATGCCACAGTACCAGCCCCCTGATTTTTTAGTTATTAAATAAGGAAAAGTAAAATCAGTACATTTGTGTGATCATCATAATTATATTTAATACTAACGTATCTTACATTTACTTAAACATTTTACATAAGATAGAATAAAACAAATAGTAATGGAGTAAAAATTCAACATCATCAATGTTTCAGAAAAGAGATACACATATGAAATTACAGACATTAAATAAAAACTATAATTTTAAACCTGAATTTAACATATTGGTCTTTAAATCTTAAAAATAAGTAGATTGGTTAGCCCTATAAACTTAAATAAATACCTTGAAAAAATGACCAGTAACACCCATGCAGCCCAGATTGTAGCTTCTAAACACCATTTTCCAAAACAGGAAATAAAAGCCTGTGGAAAGGAAACTAATACCAAGCCTAAGCAAAATTATATAAATGAACCTGTACTGTTGTACCAATTAATGAATAAAAATCTACTAAAAGTGTGCAGTTACATCATCAGAAATCAGATTGAAAAGGTGGCTACTCAGATAATGGGATAAATTGAGCATTAATACAAAGAATAATTATAATGAATCCAAACACATTTAAAAGGCCAGTACTGTGGCTCAATTGGTTAAGCTGTTGCCTGCAATGCAGGCATCCTATATGGGTGTGGGTTGGAGTCTCCACTACCCACATTCCATCAAGTTTCCTGCTAATGTGCCTAGGAAAGCAGTGGGAAATGGACCAGATGCTTGGGACTCTGCAACCATGTGAGATACCTGGATGAAGATTCAGGCTCCTGTTTTTGTCCTGGCCCAGCCCTAGTCATTGTGGCCATTTGGGGAGTGAACCATTGGATGGGAGAATTTTCTCTCTTTGTCTTTTTCTTTTTCTCTGTAATTCTGACTTTCAAATAAATAAGTAAATAATAAGTTAAAAAAACACATTTATGATGCTAATATTCAGAAATCCATAATAATGCTTGGAGGAAGCATTTGTGTATAACCTTTAAAAGTTGTGACAACTAACCAATAGCTTTCAAAAAACCTTGGGTTAAATACATTTTGAGAGAAACCTCTTTTCATAGAATAATTTTAGTAATAAATGTAAAAAGGATGATGGAATTTTTAAATGCCATTTTGTACAACCTTAGTGAAACAATGGACCTGTGAAATAATGGACCTGTTACTTTTCCACCAACATCACAATAAAGTGTTAATATCACAAAAAAGAAGATACATTTCATGTTTCTATATTGAAAGTACACAACATAACCTACTATGTTTTTTGGACAAGAAAGTCAAGTCTGAGTCAGAATAAGTCACTCAGCCTAGCCATCAGTTTAAAAGAAATAAATATTGAGAGAGAAACACATTCAAAAACCCCTCAGAGATGCACATAGAAAAATCCAGATAATGGAAAAGTTAACCAGGTTTTATTGATAAACGAGTTGAAAAAGACAAAAGTAAAGACAGTGAGGGAGTGTAATGATTAAAAGTAGCCCAAGAAATATATCATTAAAATGCTCAATTAAATGGACTTGGCTTAGCTATTGTTCAAATAATATTGTTCAAACAAAGTACGTTTTTAAAGAAGATTTATTTATTTATTTATTTGAAAGGCAGAGTTAAGAGAGAGAAGGAGAGACAAAGAGAGATCTTCCTTCCACTGGTTCACTCCCCAAATGGCCACAATGGCTGGGTCTGGCCCAGCACAAGGCTAGGAGCCAAGGGAGCCGTGTCTCCCACAAGGGGCAAGGAATTTGGCCATCCTCCAGTGCTTGTCTCAGGTCCATTAGCAAGGAGCTGGATAGGAGATGGAGCAACTGAGACTGGAAGTGGTGCCCATAATGGATGCAGACTGTGACTTACCCCATTATGCCACAATGCCAGCTCAGCAAACAAAGCACTTTAAAAATGTAGTTATTTAGTAACTGGGATAATTTTAATCTCATTTTGAATTTTATTATATTAAACTTAAGTCATCTTGTCATCATACTCAAAGTTCCTGATTTATGATTATATCTCAAAAAAGAATTTATTTTAATGATAGCAAATATATATTGAAAACTGAAGGATAAAAATATTATAAAATGTTAGCTTCAAAACCCTGTTTTGAAGAGGGATGAAAAAAATGGATTTAGTTATAATGGAACAAGTCTGGCCAGTTGCTGAAACTCAATCATTTATACCAGTAGACAATTATACTTGCTTCCCTTACTTTTTAATTACTTAAAAATTCCTAGACACCCTCTACTTTTAAAAGATTGCTTGTTTTCTGTTTGTTTGATTGAAAGGCAGAGAGGAGAGGCAGAGAGGAAGACAGATCTTCCATAAATTGCTGGAAAGACAGATCTTCCATACATTTCCTCACTCCCCAAATATCTGTAACAGTTGGGCCTGGGCCAGGCTAAACACAGGAGGTGGAAATTCACCTAGGTCCTCCTGTGGTGGCAGGGACCCAAGTACTTCTGTCATCATCTGCTACCTTCCAGGTGCATAGCAGGATGCTGCATCAGAAGTGCAATAGCCCAGACATAAATCGACATTCTGATATTGGATGCAGGCATACCAACCGTTGGCTTAACATGCTGTGCCACATGCCAGCTCCATATTCTATTTTTGAAAGAAAATGTGTCAAGTAAATTAAAATCTTTCCAAAAATCAGATGACTTTCTCGGCCCTTAGTTTTCATGCAAAGTGTAAGTGGAACAGAAGTGTAGAATTAGCATCAGTGGTAATTTTCCTAAATACTTTCTTTATATGGAATAAGTATGAAAATGCATAAATATGACTATTAGGAAGAGAAAATATTTGGAATTAATAAAGAAAGGTTTACTAAACTCTTGTACCTGTTAGGTGGCTCAGAACTCTAATGTT
The DNA here is from genome assembly GCF_033115175.1 of Lepus europaeus. Taxonomy (NCBI): domain Eukaryota; kingdom Metazoa; phylum Chordata; class Mammalia; order Lagomorpha; family Leporidae; genus Lepus; species Lepus europaeus. The sequence continues at coordinate 113,317,521 of NC_084829.1, forward strand.
TCAGGTCTAGTTTCAGAGTGCTGCAAGGTCTCTGGAGTCATTGGAAGAATTCCCCTAGTTGACCAATTCTGGATCAAGAATCTCCTTGATTTAAACAAGGTCTCTAAGACCTACTTCCTTTTTCATGCTTTAGAAAGCCGACCAGGTAGTCAGGACAACTCATGTCCACTAGAAACACTCCTTTCTATCTCCGTGTGTTGTTTTCATACAGCTCTTACCAACTTCTTACATAATCAATGCTCAACTTATCCTATGTGCTGCATATTATCTGTCTCCTACTACACTAGGAGATACATTTCAATCAGTCGATCACCTATATATATATATATATTTTTTTTTTTTTTTGACAGGCAGAGTTAGACAGTGAGAGAGAGACAGAGAGAAAGGTCTTCCTTCCGTTGGTTCACCTCCCAAATGGCCGCTACGGCCGGCGCTGCGCCAATCCGAAGCCAGGAGCCAGGTGCTTCCTCCTGGTCTCCCATGCGGGTGCAGGCCCAAGCACTTGGGCCATCCTCCACTGCCTTCTCGGGCCACAGCAGAGAGCTAGACTGGAAGAAGAGCAACCAGGACTGAACCTGGCACCCCAACCGGGACTAGAACACGAGGTACAGGCGCCGCAGGTGGAGGATTAGCCAAGTGAGCCACGGTGTCGGCCTCTACCTCATCCTTAATGTACTTTCAGGCATAATTGTTTTTTTCTATGATATCTCACTTTCCCAGAAGTCCAGGACAAAGATATGGCAATGGAAATCAATTTATTTTGCCTTACTCTTTCAATTTTTATAATACCAGAAGAACTAGTATTTCTGTAAGAATGAGGTGCTATCTCTATCTTTTTTTTTTTTAACTTTTATTTAATGAATATAAATTTCCAGTGTACAGCTTATGGATTACAATGGCTCCCCCCCCCATAACTTCCCTCCCACCCGCAACCCTCCCCCCTCCCGCTCCCTCTCCCCTTCCATTTGCATCAAGATTAATTTTCAATTCTCTTTATATACAGAAGATCAATTTAGTATAAAGATTTCAACAGTTTGCACCCACATAGAAACACAAAGTGAAACATACTGTTTGAGTACTAGTTATAGCATTAAATCACAATGTACAGCACATTAAGGACAGAGATCCCACATGAGGAGCAAGTGCACAGTGGCTCCTGTTGTTGACCTAACAAATTGACACTCTAGTTTATGGCGCCAGTAACCATCTTAGGCTGTTGTCATGAGTTGCCAAGGCTATGGAAGCCTTCCAAGTTTGCCGACTCTGGTCATATTTAGACAAGGTCATAAAAGACAGAGTGAGGATAGTAACCAATGATCCTAAGAGTGGCATTTACCAGGTTTGAACAATTATACAGCATTAAGTGGGGAAGAGGACCATCAGTACACACAGGTTGGGAGTAGAGCCATTGGTGGTAGAGTAGAGGTTATGATTACAAAGGAATGAGGCCCAAGTGCACTAGACAGGGCCTAGAACAAAGGACAGAGTCATTATTCGAGGAGCTAAGAAAGGTGCTGTCTAAGCTACAATGAAGTTTTCTGATTGAGAGGCAAATAGAACCTGACAGAAGCGGCTTGATAATAATCTGGTGGGCTTTAGGCCTTGTAAATTCAGAGGCCCAGACCTATCTATCTCTTCACATGGGGTATATCCTAAGGGAGGTGTGAACCTCCTAGGGGAAGGCACTCTGTTGACTTTCATTACTTGGCTGGCCTGGGAGGAGAGCTGGCCAGGTAAAGGCAGGTGGCATCTCTAACAAGAAATTTACAGTTCTGCCTGCAATGTTGCTGACCCTACTTGACCATCCCCTCAGCTGCAGTGGTCACTTTGGAAGTTGGGCTGAGTGAAGGGCTTTTCAGCTTAGAGCCAATAAGATCTGTGGCTCTGACCGGGGCATCCTTCGACTCCAGGGCAGGTCCATTTCCAGTGATGCAACTCTTGGCAGAGCTGCCAGGGCTCTTCACAAGCTGACTTCTGCTGAAGCCCAGGCTTACCACATTGAAAGCCACTGCAGTGGACTGGCCTGTTGGGTCTCCTTGAGGGCAGATCACTGTACAGATCAGCCATTAATAGGCCTGCCACCCATTGCTTCTGATGCCGAGCTTTCCTTTCCTCCTGGTTTGTGTTAAAGCAGACCAGAGGATGCAAGTCAAGGGAGTGCCCGTTTCCCATCTCTAATCTTCGGTGGCCTGAACTACAAGTCTATAGTCACAGGGCCACACAGGGAATCTCTGCTGCCCTCAGTGTGGGCTCCAATTCTCCTGCAGTCTCCCACTGGGTTGCCAAGTTAGATGCTAATCTCCTGTTATTTCACCCCTCCCCACAGAGTCAGGTTTTTCTGCTAGGCTCAGGGCTGGTGCAGACCTGAGGTCGCCCTGCTTATGACGTATGTCCAAAATGGCGCCTGCTCTGTCTTGCTCGCCTTTGAGAGGTGAGCGGAGAGAGAGAAACTTGTGTCCGTATCAGTCACTTTTTTAATTTTTTTTTCTCTCTCTTCTAGTTAGCCTGGTGAACTTTTCCCCACGGAGTTTCAAGCCTCGTTCCCTCTAGCCTCCTCTTTCCGCTTGCCTGCTGGTATCTCGGGCTATGGAGGTTCGGCTCACCTCGCGTTCCAGCGCTGGTGCGTTGAGTCTGCCGCTGGTGTCCCGAACTTGGGCTCCCACGCTCTCCACGCAGGTCCACTGTGAATCACTAGTTCCGGAAGAGTTTCCTCTGCTGTTTCATCCGCTACTCTTCCTTGACCCTGCAGTATCTCCACTTATATTGAACTTTCTCTCCCCCCGGACTAAGTGTGCTTCCTGCCTATTCCGCCATCTTGCCTCCTCCGTAGTTCAGGCTATCTCTATCTTAATAATATTCCCTGGGTGGAAAAAAATCTCCATGAGAAATAGGAAGCAGAATCTAGAGTTAATATTTCAAAAGTATATACTACTTAAATGAAAACCCAAAGTGGACTAAATCAAAGGAATTTAAAATTTATGGAGAGAGTTAACCAAAATTAGAGGCCAGATAATGATATGGTTGTTATACAAAATGTCTGTCTATTCCTCAGGAAAAGATTATATTAAAGATTTGAAATTTGAATCAGTTGATTCAGCATGGCATACCTCAATTTGTTTACAACCCTGAGCGGTCTATATACAGTCAATCACAACTGTTGTGAAATAGAGGAAATGCAGTGTTTCAAGTTAAAATCACAAAATAAGATATATTAATATACTATATCTGAAATTTGGATTTGATTGTCATTTTATTCTTCATTCAATAGATGGGTTTCTTGTATACTTGAGAGTATATTAGTCTGGAGCTAATTCTTAACATTGGAGGTCCAGTAAACATGCTCTAGGTGCCTCATTTAAACAGGAAAGGTAGCATAATGGAATCATTTCAGCCTTATTGTCCTAGCCTGCCAGAACTCAACCTAGCCAGTTAAAAATATAGTTTTTTCTTCCCACATCTAGCCATGTGTAAATTAGGCTTCCCCTTACTCCAGAAAGAAATTAAGGCCAACCACAATACTCTAAAGAATCACAATTTAAACTAAAACAGATCACAAGAAAATTTGATGTTTTTGAAGAAAAAGATATGCTATGATGGACACAGGAACTTTGGGATGACTATGTAGAGACTTCCAATTATGCTTGTTTATTTTATGTAGTGATTTCTAATTATGGAGTTTCATAAACATGGCATAATTTTTCATATTTACTTGTGGATTTCAAGACTTCAGAATTATGTTGACAATTATGAAATTGCTTTTTAATTTCTTTCTGGGTATTTTAATAACTATTTTGCTTTCAGTGAGTATTTTACCCCTTCTCTTTAGATTTTTCTCATTCCTCAATAATCTACTAAATAATCAACATTTTGTATGAAATTGCAGTAACTTATAAATCTTATATAAATGCAGGTATGAGCAAGATTCAGTTTTTTTAATAAAAATTACATGTAGAGAGAATAGTTTCGACAAATGCTCAAATTTATTAATCCTTTGTTACATTTTAGAAATTTGGCTATGTTTGGTTTTCAGGAACACAGAATTTATTAGAAATAGAAGCAGAGGAATCGATTGGAAGATGATGCTAAGGAATAAATAAGTGGCCGTGGCTCACTAGGCTAATCCTCTGCCTTGCGGCGCCGGCACACTGGGTTCTACTCCCGGTCGGGGCGCCGGATTCTGTCCCGGTTGCCCCTCTTCCAGGCCAGCTCTCTGCTGTGGCCAGGGAGTGCAGTGGAGGATGGCCCAAGTGCTTGGGCCCTGCACCCCATGGGAGACCAGGATAAGCACCTGGCTCCTGCCTTCGGATCAGCATGGTGCGCCGGCCGCAGCGCGCCAAGTGCGGCGGCCATTGGAGGGTGAACCAACAGAAAAGGAAGACCTTTCTCTCTGTCTCTCTCTCTCACTGTCCACTCTGCCTGTCAAAAAATAATTTTAAAAAAGGAATAAATAAGTGTATCTTATAAGGGATTTGTATGACAAATAAAAGTCATAAATCTAATAATTCCTTTTTGATATTATTCTTTCCATTTCTAACATTTCCATTTAGTTATAATAGTTTTATAGTTGCTATCTGCTGAAATTTTCCATGTGTTCATTCATATTACACATATTTTACCATAAATCCTTTAATGTATGTGATATTGCATTGCAAAGTCACTTCTGATAATTCAAGCACATATGTCATCTTGTTTGATTGGTATTTTATCTGTTGGTAGTTTCGTAGGTCTCTTTCTGTGTTGGGCATGAGAACAGTAATGACTGAATTAAAGCATATATATGCCTGGTCTTTTCCTTCAGCTCCCAAAGCCTGTTGCTTAAAAGTGTGATCATCTAAAGGAAATTCTCTGTCCTCTTATCCTTTGTCCAGCAGTATTCAGAATCCCTATTTCCTCAGCTGGTATAAACAGCAGGTTACAGGATTTCTTCTTTTCTCTTAAATTTAATCAACACCTTGACACAGTATCTCAAGAGATTATCAGTTTTTATGCTCCAGTACTTTTGAAGGACTGAGTGTTAGGTTTTTGTTTCCTCATCCCATATATGTGCAGTTTAGAAGAGACTGATGAGTCCCACATTCACCCATCTATTCCTTTCTGGGATTTTCAACACTGTGGTTCTGCATTGCACTTTGATTGCTCACCGATGCTTCCAAGTACGCTTCCTTTAAAATCTCTCTCTCACACACACACACACACCCTTACACACACGTGTTAAACACAAATAGAAAAGTTGGAAGGGACAATAATTAAATATAATAATTACTAGATGGGGCATAAGGCTACATATGGAACTGGCAAAATGGAAAATGATTTGGACTAGGTGTTTAGCCTAGCAGTTAGGTACCCACGTCCCACCTTTAAGTAGTTGGGTTTTATTCCTGGTTCCAGCTTCTGACTCTACGTTTGTGGTAATGAAGACACCAGGAGGCAGCTATGATGGCTTAAATTATTAGATTACTACTATATATGTGAGAGACCTGAATTGCATTCCTCAGTGCTCAGATTTGACCACACCCCAGCCTCACCTATGGGGAGAATTTGGGAAATAGGAAGTGGGTAGGGGTCTGCTTGGTCTCTCTATATCACTCTCAAATTAATAAATAAAGTTTTTAAAAATGAATAAATTTTGAGAGAGAATAATAGATATTATTTTATTAAAAAAAGAAAAAAAAATGAACATAAGCCTTAAAGCAGTGTGAGACACCATTAAAGGTACCGCTATATATGTAACATAAGAATCAAAAAAAAGGAGAGAAAAAGGAGTAGAAAAAACTTTAGAGAAGCAAGACTGAAATTTTCCAAATTCATTGAAAAATATTTACCTATACATTAATGAAACCAGCAAGTCAGAAGTATGAGAAGAGATTCAGAATCATCATGATAAAAGATGAAAGCCATAGCCATGGGAAGAATTTTTAAAACATTAACAGAATAATGAGCAGTCACTTGCAGAGAACCCTGATAGTATCAGAAACTGATACTTATCAGAAGCAATGGAGTTCAGATATAATGGAAAAATGTATTCAAAATCTTCAAGAAAAAACTGTACAATATAAACCCTATATGCAACAAAATTATATGCAACAAAATTACCTTAAAATTGAGATGGAAATATTTTCTCATTTAAATAAAAATTGACAAATTTGTCATGAGCAGGGCTATGCTAAATAATAAAGTTATTCAGTCTGAAAAGTGAGTATATATGGTAATTTGTATCCATATGAAAACATTATGTAATTATAAGATATGTTATAAATGAATATTTTCCTCCTTTCTTCTCTTAACCAATTTAGAAAGGAATTACATAAAGCACTATGTACATAATGCATTTTCGGACCTAAAACATACAGAAATGCAATACAATTATTAAATAGGACAAAGGAAGTGAGCAGTAACTAAGGTTTATTGACAATCATAACCTCTACTCTACCACGAATGGCTCTACTCCCAACCTGTGTGTACTGATGGTCCTCTTCCCCACTTAATGCTGTATAATTGTTCAAACCTGGTAAATGCCACTCTTAGGATCATTGGTTACTATCCTCACTCTGTCTTTTATGACCTTGTCTAAATATGATCAGAGTCGGCAAACTTGGAAGGCTTCCATAGCCTTGGCAACTCATGACAAGGGCCTAGGGTGGTTACTGGCGCCATAAACTAGAGTGTCAATTTGTTGGGTCAACAACAAGAGCCACTGTGCACTTGCTCCTCATGTGGGATCTCTGTCCTTAATGTGCTGTACATTTTGATTTAATGCTATAACTAGTACTCAAACAGTATGTTTCACTTTGTGTTTCTATGTGGGTGCAAACTGTTGAAATCTTTATACTAAATTGATCTTCTGTATATAAAGAGAATTGCAAATGAATCTTGATGTGAATAGAAGGGGAGAGGGAGCGGGAGGGGGGAGGGTTGTGGGTGGGAGGGAAGTTATGGGGGGGGGAAGCCATTGTAATCCATAAGTTGTACACTGGAAATTTATATTCATTAAATAAAAGTTAAAAAATATTAAAAAATAAAGAAAAACAAAAAGAACAAATAAGGACTGGAGATGGCTGAATAGCTGGAAGACACACTGACCTGACACAGATAGGTTCAAGGAAAAAAAAAGGAAAGAACATGTTTCCAGGATATTGACTGACAGAAATTTTGAGGAGAGAAGTGACAGAACAGAACAGGGACAAGATGGGACTACAAAGAAAGAGGACAGACACATTGTTGCAGCCATTGACATGGTTTAACCAGCTACTGGCTGGGTGTTGGCATCTTATTAAATAAAGATAGGAAGAATATTCTGAATGCCCCACTGCCAAGAGCTTTAGCTGATGGAGAATTCCACAGTCACCCTTTACCTTTATCCCCATCATAGGAAGCTGCCTGGCATCTGAGGGACTGCTTGGCTCTGAGAAGGGAAGACACCGTGGCTTCCACTGCTAATCCATCCCCTAGAGCACAGCCTCTAATTGTTGTGTAGAAACACACAGCTTAACTCTGATCCAATGCTACCAGAAGTGGCCATAGCCAGGCGCGCAAGGAGCAGGCCACCTGCATCCTGAAATTGTGAGAGTTTGGGGCATAAACCCCAGAGCAGATGCAGTCACTCAGTCTATGATACAGGGAGGTTCCCCATCAGCTTCTTTTGGCTAGCACAAACAGCACCAACAGCATCCCATACAAAAACTGGACTCAACCTGAGGAAGCTCCCTCTTCCCTCTACATATCTAACCTCGTGGTTCTGGGAGCACTGGGCAAACACCCAGCAGTATTCTTCACAAATCTTGTGAGAACTTGAGGTAGTTTCATTTATTTCTTGCAGGTCTGGGACTGTTGGTGTTGGTATTAAAATCTTTGGAGTCATCTGCACTCATTCATGGTAATTGGAGTGTTTCTCTGCATCACACTGCTCAGACAGGTGGCTATCACTATATCCAACACCTGGGAGACCTGGGTAATGACTCCATTTTGTAGCACCAGGACTTTAGCAATCAGTATTAATTCCCTCAAACTCATTGGAATTTACCCAGTGGGATCTAGGGAAGAACCTGTCTGTGTTCCATCTCTCTGGATCCATACCTGCCAGTGCAAAATCTGTAGACATTGTAGCTTCCCTGTACGACAAGAACAGACATCTCCCAGCCCTTGGATTAAGCACAAGTAGCACTCTGCCTTCAGGACCTGAGGAAGGGCCCATACATATCATAGAGCCCCAAAGCCACAGCTGCTGGCACAAGCTTCAGCATCACTGGCATTTGCCAGAGGGACAAGGGGTCAGCCCCATTTGTGGCCCTCAGAATGGAGAACAAGGCCCTGGCTATCATAAGCACTGCAGTAATTGATGCCAAATTCTGGGGACTGAAGATGCACACCTAGAAAGGCTAAAATATCTCAAATCAGCACTTCTATCCCTGCAAAAAGCAGCAAACTAGACCCCTGTGTCACTTATAGACACAACTGATATTAATTAATGCAAAAGAAATCACTCAATGGTTACACTTCTAGGTTCATGTAGAGGGAATGCAAAATAACCAGCCAAATGATATTCTGCTTTCTTTTTTATTAAAAACTTTTATTTAATGAATATAAATTTCCAAAGCTTATGAATTACATTGGCTTCCCTCCTCCCATAACTTCCCTCCCACCCGCAACCCTCCCCTTTCCCACTCCCTCTTCCCTTCCATTCACATCAAGATTCATTTTCAATTCTCTTTATATACAGAAGATCAGTTCAGTATATATTAAGTAAAGATTTCAACAGTTTGCTCCCACATAGCAACACAAAGTGAAAAAATACTGTTGGAATACTAGTTATAGCATTAAATAACAGTGTACAGCACATTAAAGACAGATTCTGCTTTCTATCTATAATGCAGACTCTTCTCAAATAAAACAATTGCATAAAGAAGAATGCAGACTCTTCTCAAATAAAACAATTGCATAAAGAAGAAGGGAATATTTTGCTTTATGTGAAGATGTCAACATAGGAAAACAGGGAACATGAAGAAGCAGGGTAACATGATACCTCCAAAAGAACACAATAGTTCTCAGGAATTAGTTCCTGACCTGAAGAAAATCTATGAAATCCTAGATGCACCACTCAAAATAAAAATTCTAAGGACATTCAAGGTGATGAAAGAAAATATGGATAGCTTAAGCTTAATGAAATGAGGAAATCAATGGGTGAAATGAATGAAAAATTCACTGAGATAGGAATCATTAAGTAGAATTAAGTACAAATTTTGGAGATGAAAACTTCAATCAGTGAAATTAAATATATATATATATATGTATATATATATATATATATATATATATATATATATATATATATTATCAACTAAAGTGCCCAGGTCATCCATTGAATAAAGGATAACCTCCTCAACAAATGACACTGGCAAAACTGGATGTAAATGTGTAGAGGAGTGAAATTAGGTACATACCTCTCAGCATATATGACTCAAGATGAATCAAAGGCCTAAATCTAAGACCTAAGACTAGGAAGATGCTGGAAGAAAAGGAAGAGGGAGATACTGATGTAGCTGGTGACTTTTTGATAATACCCCCAAGGCATAGGAAAAAAAATAGCTAAAGTAGAAAATTTTGATTATATCAAACTCAGAAGCTTCTGAACAGCAAAGGAACCAATCAATACAGTGAATATACATCCAACAGAATAAGATAAATATAGAGAATATATTAGCAACTCAAAAACTCAACAACAAAAGAACAACCAATCCAGTAAAGAAATGGGCAAAGTACCCCAATAGACAATTCTCAAAAGAAGAAATACAAATGGCTAACCAATATATATAAAAAGAAAAACACAATATCCTAACCATCAGGGAAGTACAAATCAAAACCATAATAAGATATCATCTCAATCCTGTCAGGGTGGCTATTATCCAAAAGACAGAAAATAACACATGCTGGAGAGAAGTGGAGAAGGGCAACTCTTTATACTGTTGATGGGAATGTAAATTAGGGCAGCCACTGTGGAAAACAGTATGGAAAATTCTTTAAAATACCTAGAAATAGACTTCCCATATGATCTAGCAATCCCACTACTGACTGTATACCCAAAATACATGAACAGAATGTATCAAATAGATATCTTCACAATGATGTTTATAGCAACACTGTTTACAATGCCAAAATAAAGAAACAACCAAGGTGAGCTCATAATCAGATGCATGGATAAAGAAACTGGATTAATTAGCTATAATAAAAGAATGAAATTCTACCATTTGCATCAAAATGGATGAAACTGGAAGACATAATGTTGACTGAAATAAACTGGATACAGAAAGACAAACACTTCATGTTCTCTCTCATGTTGGGAATTAATTTTTTTAAAAAAAAGCAAGAAAAAAATAAAAGTAAAAATGAAAGACATGCCTGTGAATAACAGCGTTGCTATAAATGTAGTTTTGTCAAACCTTGTTTTATATCTTTGTCAAACCAATGGCTAGGAAAAATATAGTACTATAGTTATAATGACCTGTGATTTTTAAAAAATTATTACATATGAATGAAATAGACATCTTTTCATTTGATTAGTGTTTATAGCCTTTGCCTACACTCCTGCTGAAGTACTGTCATTTACTTTATACTTTTTGAACTCTTTATTTAGAGACACATTACATCTTTCACTATAAGATAAATTGAAAACACAGTATCTCAAAAATTAAAAAAAAGAAAGAAGGAAAGGATGGTGGGAAAGGAGGAAGTAGAGGGCGGGGCGAAGAGTGAGGGAGGAAAGGAAGTATTATATTCATAGAATTGTATCTATGAACTAAATGGAATCTGTGCTTTTAATATTACATTAACATGATAATTGTGTTGTAGTAATTATCATGCATTTACTATGACCCCGAGAATCTATTGTATTAATAAATTCTTTTAAAAAATAAAAAGAAGGGCCATCATTGTGTTGTCATGTGTAAAGCCACTACCTGCAATGCCAGCATTCAGTGTGGGCACTGGTTCCTATCTTGGCTGCTATGCTTCCAATCTATCTCCCTGCAGATGGCCTGAGAAAAGCAGGGAAGATGGCCAAAGTGTTTGGGCCCCTGACACCTATGTCCAAGAAGTTTATGAAGTTCCTGGATCCTGGTTTTGGCCTGACCCAGCCCTGGCTGACATGGGCATATATGGAAAAAAAACAGCAGGTGGAAAATTTCTCTCTTTTTGTCTCTCCCTCTCTCACTATAACTCTGACTTTCAAATAAATGAAGTCTAAAAATAAAAAGAATTAATTTTCACAAAAATGCACAAAAATAAAGAGAACTATAAATGGCAAAATGATTAATATAACAAGGGCAATAGATAAACACTTGTTCTTTCTTTTTACAATTTCTTAAAAGATGTTAATTTGTCTAATGTAATAGTTGCACAAATATATTGTTGGATTTTTAACACTTAAGATATATACAATAATAATAATATCACAAGAAGAGGAGAAGGGGAACAGAGCTATACTGAGGAATGTTTTTGTATGTCACTGGATAAAAGTGTGTTCAGCTCTGAAACTAATTTTTTACAAGTTCTGCTACATATAGTAAATTGTAAATCTACCAAAAGAAATAATGGAAGAAATAATGAAAAAAAACTTCATAGGAATTAGAAAATATTCAGATAATAAAAATAGTGCAGTCAAGGAGAACAGTAAGACATGAGAATTGTAGAAAACAAAAAGAAAAAAAAATATCACCCAGAAACCAAATATGTCAATAACAGATTTAAAATGAAAAGATTAAATTATTCATTCAATGTGTGTGCTGAGTGTGACCAGGGAGCTCTGATCAGTGCTCCAGGCTAGAGAGAGTATCCAGGGTAATACCCAAGTTGGGCATGGCAGAGGTCCTCTTACTAACAGAGAGAGGAAATGGTCACCTCTGTTGGTAGGATCACACCCTCACCTCCTGTCCTCCAAGGTGACTAATGCTCAATTTTTAGCCCCGGGTGTGTTCAACACTCATCTGCACTGCCTTCTGAACTGCACAAATGATCTGCACAGTCCTGACTCTGAGCATGGATCCTGATGCAAGGACCTGCACCAGGCAACCAGGGAATACCAATAAATGTGGTACATCACATTAGCAAACTGAAGAATAAAAACCATATGATTATCTCAAGAGATGCAGAGAAAGAATTTGATAAAATTCAGTATCCTTTCTAAGTTGAAAACCTTAAGCAAATTGATCATAGAAGGAACATTCTCCAACACAATCAAGGCAATTTATGACAAGTCCAAGGCCAACATATTAGTGAATGAGTAAAAATTGGAAGTATTGCCCCTAAGATCCCCAACTAAACAAGGATGCCCATTCTCATTACTACTATTCAATATTGTCCTGGAAGTTTTAACCAAAGCCATAAGGCAAGAGAAAGAAATCAAACTGATATAAATTGGAAAGGAGGAAGTCAACCTATTCCTATTTGCTGACGACATGAGTAATATAGGGGATCCAAAAGACTTCACTCATTGCAACTATTGGAACTCATAAGAGTTTGGTAAGTTTTGGCAGGATATAAAATTGACACAAAAAAGAAATAGTCTTTTATATACCTAGATAATGTCATGGCTGAGAAAGAACTTTTAAGATTAATCCCATTCACAATACCTACAAAAAATTAAATGCCTTGGAATAACTTTAACTAAGGATGTGAAAGATCTCTATGATGAAAAATTACACTATATTAAAGAAAGAAATAGGAGAAGACATTAAGATGTAAAAACTTTCCATGTTCATGGATTGGAAGAATCAATATCATCAAAATGTCAGAACTACCAAAAGCAATTTACAAATTCAATGCAACCTGATAAAAATACCAATGACATTCTTCTCAGATCTAGAAAAAAATTGATATTAAAATTCATATGGAAACAAAAGAGACCCAGAATAACTGAAACAATGTTATACAACATAATCAAACCCAGAAGCATCACAATACCAGATTTCAAGACAAAACAGCCTGGCATCGGCACAAAAATAGATATGTAGACCAATGAAACAGAATAGAAACTCCAGAAATCAATCCATACATCTACATTCAAGCTGTTTTTGACAAAGCTGCTAAAACCAATCTAGGAAGGACTCTTCATAAATTGGTGCTGGGAAAACTGCAGCTCTGAAGAAGCTAGACCCCTACCTTAACACCTTTCACAAAACCCACTCAAAGTAGATCACAGACCAAAATCTGTGACCCAATACCATCAAATTATTAGAGAACATTGGGGAAACCCCTCAAGACATTGGCATGGGTATAGTTCTTGGAAAAGACCCCAGAGGCATAGGTAATCAAAGCCAATATTGCCAAATTGGACTACAACAAGCTGAGAAGCTTCAGCACTGCAAAAGAAACAAACAAAGTGAAGAAACAGAATGGAAAAAAATATTTCAACCTGTGCAACTGATTCAACAACGATAAAACAATCTAGTTAAGAAATCGGCCAAGAATTTGAACAGGGATTTTTCCAGAGAGGAAACTCAAATGGCCAATAGACACTTGAAAAAATGCTCAGGATCAGTAACCATCAGGGAAATGCAAATCAAAACTGTAATGAGGTTTTACCTCACCTTATTTAGAATGGCTCTCATACAGAAATCAGCAACAACAAAAACAACAGCAAAAAGCTGATGAGGATGTAGGGGAAAGGGTACTCTTATCTGCTGTTGGTGGGAATGTAAACTGGTGCTGCCACTGTGGAAGACAGTATGGAGATTTCTCAGAAAGCTGCATACAGACCTACCATGTGATCCAACCAGCCCACCCCTGGGAATTTACCTAAACTCAAGGAGATCAGCATATGAAAGTCTGATCTGTACTGCCGCACTCATTTCTACTCAATTCGCAATAGCTAAGATTTAGAGTCAACCCAGATGTCCATCTGCGTTTACTGGATAAAGAAAGTATGATGTATATATACACTATGGAATACTACTTGGCTATAAAAAATAAAATTCTGTTGTTTGCAACAAAATTGGATGCAACTGGAAGCCATTTTACTTAATGAAACAAGTCAATCCCCAAAAGACAGATCTCATATGTTTTTCCGGATGTGTGGTAACTAATAGAGTTCCTAAAATGTAATGTAATAGAGTAAAATGGTAATTTTGAGATTCAATGACTGTTTACTGTGCTGTCTATTCTGTTGAAGAACAAGATTTTGTTTTTCTTTTACTTAGTGTGGGGTTAAACTTGTGATCATTAAGTAAACTGAGAACATATGCTGTGGCAGTATGTTTGAGAAATGAGTCACTGTTGAAATATATACTGTGCTAGGATACAGACACCCTTGTCTAACTTCTTCCCAGAGACCCCATTGCCATTCCTACACACTAATAAGGAAAACGAGCCTTACAGGTTTGACTGGCCCCAATGGAGCACAAACAACCCCAGCATCCTGTTCCACGAAGTCTTCTGTATTTCAGGAGACAGTGGTAGCAGAGCATATGGGTGATCCAGTCTCTAGTGACCTAGAAATATGTGTACTTGTCACCTGAGACTTGGGAATTGTCCCTCTCACTGTTTCCCCTCCTCCAATCACTTGAAACATCTCTAGTTGCTGCCAGAACTTGTGCACACCATGATTCATTCAATTTCCCTAGCTCCTTCCAGTCTTACCTGAGGCTAAGAGCAGCCACACACTAGAGGCAGTTCTTGCTGTAGGTCCTGAGCACATAACAGATAGTGTTCAGACACTCTGGACATTGCACATTTGGGAGGTTGAACAGCCTGGAACAGTGTGCTTTCTCTTGACAGTGCACCCAACCTATCTAACAGCAGCATAGTAAGCATCTTCAAAGCAAGTTCTGCAGTGCTGGACTTAAGTTTCCCACACTGAATATAGCTGAGGTTTCTGTGCCCCACCCATCCGAGGCATTATTCTGGACTCTTTTCCCCTCCATAAACAGCTGCATGGGATTTGTAGGTCACACAGAGCATGCTTACTCAGGTTAAAAGCCACTTGCTTTCTATGCTTTCAACTAGTCCAGGACACTGCTCAGTTGCTTGGGGTTCTGATCTGGAGTTTTTATGCCCTACGCAAGCCCATTGTAGGGTTTGGGCCCCTGCCCTTGCTACAGATGTTGCACTTCTGCTTGTTTGCAGCTCTAGCCTGGTGTACTCATACCTCACCCAATTCAGCATGTGGTCCACAGAGACTTCTTGATCTGTTTGTGTCTTGTTTTTACTGAATATCCTGTCTTCTTATGAACTAAGAAACTTAGGTTTCTTAGGAACTATTGATCCGCTATTCCAGCCCCAAAGCCACTCTCATATATCCGTCCACTCTTCAGACAGCATCTAGGGTGCGCATCTCCTTCACTAAGCATTAGTGCTTTCCTGGGGGTTCTGGAGTCAGACAGTGCCTGAGATTCCATGAACCCCACCCCACTCCTTGGAGCCAATGATGATTTCACAACTCCAGCTCTTGATATGGATGTTGGCTGGGAGTTGTGTACCATGCCCCTTGGAGCACAACCGTTACCAAAAGTAATAGTAAAAAAAAAGTTTCTTACAAAATGTATTCAAGAAATAATAGCAGAAAACTTTCCTAATATGGATATCCAAATACAGGAAACTTATAGGGCCTTAAATAGACATGATAAAAAAGAATGTCACCAGAACACATTATAATAAAATTCTCGAAAGTAGAATATGAAGAGAAAATTCTAAAATTTGCAAGCTAAAAGTGCCAGGTCAAATTGAAAGGAATTCTCAATAGATAGGCAGTAAATTTCCCTACCGAAACCTTACATGCCAGGAAAGAAGGGAGATATAGTAAAAGAACTAAAATAAAAAAAAAATGCTAACCCAGAATATTTTACTTACTGTAACTCTATTTCATTTATTAAGATGAAATAAATTCAAGACAAGGAAAAAATTGAAGGAATTCATCATCAGCCATTCACGCTTTCGAAGACACCAAAGAGTGCACTGCATTCATGCAGAAAGAAAGAGATCCTGAATCATGGAAGAGTGTGAAAGTATGAAACTTACCAGGAAAATAAGACAAGACATTAATAAAAAACAAAACACAAAAGAATTGAAAACATGTATAGACTTAAAAATGTTTACAAGAATTTTCACAATGGTATGAATCACAAAAAACAGAAGGTATAAACAATCCAAATGCCTGTTCACTTATGAATTGACAAAATTGGTATAGACTAACAATGAGATATTATATGGCAATAGGAGGAATGGAATACTGACACAAGACACAGTATAGGTGAGTCTTGAAACCTTTCCTAAATAAAAAGCAGTAGTCACAAAAGACCAAATATTCTGTGATTCTATTGATATCAAATGTCTTCAACAGGAAAATTTATAGAGAAAGAAAATAAATTGGTGAAGGTTGAAGAATATGTGAAAACAAGGGGTGATAGCCAAAACAAATAAATTTTCTTATTTCACATGATGAAGTTGTTCTAATGTCAAGTTATTGTGTGAATATATGCCTAAACTCGTTGATAATCAGGAAAAAACAACTAAAGAGCAGAATAAGATACCATTTTAATACCCATAATTTTACAAATGCTAATATGAGAATGAATCATGTTTCTTAAAAAGCTCATAGAACAGGGGGCAGCATTGTGGCATAGCAGGTTAAACAGCCACTTGCAACACCGGCATCCCTTATGGGCACCAGTTCATGTCCTGGCTGCACCATTTTGGACCCATCTTCTTGTTAATTGCCTGAAAAAAGCAGCAAAGGATAGATCAAGTGTTTTGGTCCATTACACCCATGTGGGAGACCTGGGTAAAGTGTTGAGCTCCTGGTTTCAGCCTGGCTCAGCCCTGGCTGTTGCAGTCATCTGGGAAGTGAAACAGTGGATGGAAAAATCTGTCTCTTCCTCTAAGTAACTCTTTCAAAAAAAAAAAAAAAAAAAACAAATAAGTGTTCAGATTACACAGGGGGCTTTAATTTGTAGCTGTTGAGAAAATAAGCAACAATTATTTAATGACTTAAATTTGCTTTATATGTATGAGGTATTTGGCAGTCTACTCGTACTTTTTTTTTTTCTTCTTAAGTAGAAGAAAATAGATTTGGATTGAAAATTTTGTCAATTGAAATTTCAGTAGTTTCTTGTATAATATATTCCAGTCTCATAATTTATTTATTGAATAAATAAATATGAAAACATATGAAAGAGAAAATCATGTTGGAGACATACTGGTGTGTGCAATTAATGCATTAAATATGGTTCATTTCATTGAACCATAAGTTAATATATATATGTAGTAATGTTGCTTTTGGTATTCTGCCCATTTAGCATAAATAATTTTTAGAATATGGATCCTCAAGAGATTTACTCTAGTGATTTTAAGATTATTAATTTGCAATGGACACATTTTATGACTCTTGAATGGCCAGAAATATATTCATTCAATCTGAGACATATGTAGTTTTAAATTGCAGAAGACATGAAAGACATGTGAAGTGTAATCCAATGCTTCAGCCTAACATTTATTTAATTCATTGGTCTATTTGTGCAGTTAACCAGCACAGAACATAGAATGAAGGTTTACAAACAAAATTTTATTTCTTCCAGTTTTGTAAAGGACAATATTAAAGAATCTGTAAATTTTGGCACCATCTAGCTTTGTCTTCACTTGGCAGGAGTGAGGGCATTTTCTCTGGTCTCTCTATCTCTTATTGAAAAATATTTATTTATTTATTTATTTATTTATTTATTTGAAAGCAAGAATAATTGAGAGAGGAAGAGACAGAGAGAGAAAGATATCTTCCATTCTGTGGTTCACCCTCCAAATGCCTGGGATAACAAAAGGTAGACACATATGGGCAGCAGGAGCCCAAGCACATGGGCCATCATCCACTGCCACCAAGGTGCATTAAAAGGAGGCTGGATTCAAAGTGTGGAATAGCTGGAACTTGAACCAGGCACTTTGATATGGGATGTGAGCATTTCATGCAGCAACTTAACCCACTGCACGGCAGCATCTACCTCTGTGATATCTTTATAAAAGCACTAGTCCCATTCTTAAGGGCTCCACTCAAAGATGACAACAGGTCCACTGTCATCAATTCACCAGATAACATGACATTAAGGATACGTTTCCACATCTGAAATTTAAGAGGACAGAAAGTCTATTTTTTTTATCTGAAAATGTTTTCTTTTAATGTTTATTTATATACTGCAATATTAGAAACAGATTTCTCTCCAACGTTAATTCAGAACATCAAATTATTATTATTAATGTTATTGCCTTAAGAAACAAATACAAGTGTACTTCAAAAATTTAGTAGAAAATAGAATTAAAAGAGGTGTTTATTTTGTTGCAAAATATTTGAAATCTGTATAAGGAGGTTCCAAGGTTCATGGAAATGCACATTTTGAAAAACTATAGGGCTGGTGCTGTAGCTAGGCGGGTTAAAGCTCCAGCCTGCAGCACCACCATTCCATATGGGTGCCCATTCAAGTCCCAGCTCCTCCATTTCCAATCCAGTTCCCTGATAATGTGCCTGGGAAAACAGCAGAGGATGGCTCAAGTGCTTGGGCCCCTGCACATATGTGGGACATTTGGAAGAAGCTCCTGGCTCCTGGCTTTGAAACGGCGCAGCTCTGGCCATTGGGGCCATTTACGGAGTGAACCAGCTAAGGGAAGATCTCTCTTTCTCTGTCTCCCCTTCTCTCTGTAAGTCTATCTTTCAAATAAAAGCCAAAAATTAAATCTTAAAAAAAAAACCCTGCATTATTCCAAAAATGCACCAGAAATGAACAGTTTAATTCCATTTTCCCAAAGGTTCTTTTAGTTCCTTCATATTGCAAAAAGTCAGATATTAGCTATTCATTCGATTTTTATTTGAGAGGCAGAGAGAATGAAAGAAAGAGAAAAAGATTGATAGTGAAAGAAACAATTGGAGTTTCAGTTCACAAATGCTCCCAAAGGCCAGGGCTGGGCAGGACCACTAGCTAGGAATTGAAATCACATCTCTCATATTAGCAGTATGAACACAATAACTTCAGCCATCACCAGTGCCTCACAAGGTCTAATTTAGCAGAATGCTGGAGCCAGTAGTTAGAGGTGGATATCAAGCATGGTTATTCCAATATGGAATTCAGTATCTTTTAAAATAAATTTCATTTACTTGTGCTCACTTTTTATTTGAAAGGCAGAGAGATAGGTACATAGGGCAGAGGGAGATGCAGCCTGGAAACTGGATCTCAATCCACATCTTCTACGTGTGTGGTAGATACCAACAAGCATGAGCTATTATTATCTGCTGAATCCCAGGGCATGTTCAGCAGGAAGCTGGATTGGAAGAAGAGTAGCCTGACCTGAAATTGGATGCAGATATTCTAGGCAATAACTTATACACTGCCCTGAAGGACTGTAATGAATTCAGACAACTTAACTACTAGGTCAAGCTTTCACCTAATCACTAATATGATTTAATATTGATGCAATTTATTATACTTTACTATTCTCACAATTCTGTCATTGAGGATGCTATTCTGGGAATAAATAAAAGTAGAGAAATTAAATTGAAAAATATGATTATGATAACTAGAATGATAAGTAGAAATCTTCATTTAGAATATTGTTTTTAAAAGTTGATAATAATACATTGCTGGAATGTTTTAAAAATTTGTGTGAGAGATTTTTGGGGTAGATGATCTGCCTTATATACTTATAAATATATATTTTTTAAATATTTATTTATTGGAAAAACAGTAACAGAGATGGACAGAGGAAGAAACCTTCCATCTACTTGTTCATTCCCCAAACACCTGCAATAGCCAGGGCTGGGACAGACCAAAGCCAGGAGCCAGAAACTCCATTCAGGTCTCCAATGTTGGTGGTAGTACGGACCCTTCAGGTACTGGCCACATCATCCACTATTTTCTGAGTCACATTAGCAGGAAGCTGGATCAGAAACAGAGAAGTCAGTACTGGAACCAGGATTCCAAAGGATGCAGATGTAACAAGCAGTGGCTTAACCAGCTGCACAATGCCTGCCCCTGATCTACACTTTGCAAGGCAGTTAGCCAAGGATGCTTTCTATCGAGGAAAATTTACGCAAGATTACCCATATGACTTATCTCAAATGACTTCTATATTTCCCAAATGTACAATATCTGTGTGTGTAAAAAATGTACTTATAACTCTGTTAGTCTACAATCTTACTCTTGGTTGCATATAAACACGAAGTATTTGCACATTTTTAAGGGAAAGTACATGTACTATGTAAATCACTTTGTATAACTCAGCACATCGTCAAGAATAGTTCTCTTCTTCTCATATCCCAATATCAATATTGTTCATGAAATGTCAGCAGTTAAAACAACTCATACCAGTGTATGTTGCATCTGTTGCTTTTACACATGCAAATGCAAACACTCAACTACTTTATTAGATTTTCTAATGCAGTTATATCCGATTATTTGCATACTGAAAAATATTCTTATTTCACACTCAACATTATTAATTTTTAGGGGAACATTATATATGTCGATTTCTAAAATAGCCTATATAATTTATTTCAAAATATACAAAAGACTAGGAATGATAAAGTTGAGAAGCTCTGCAATAGAGGCAATAGTAGGTGATGGTGATCAAAGTAATTATTACTTCATTTTCTCAAAGCTATTGCATTCTGCCTTATGAGAAATTGCAGAGCCATCAACATAAGCTTCCACAGACTAAGCCCTTAACTGAGCCAATTTGACTTTATAATTCATGTTTTGACTATCATTTATGTTTCATTGTTATTTTGAAATAAGTTCTAGTTTCCACTAAATATCAAGGGCTTTTTAACTAAAGAAACACAAAATCTCAACTTTGAGAAAGTTTAGACTAAGGCATATTTGCTTCATACTAAAAATAAATTATCAGACTGAATAATGCTATATAGAGGCAAGAATAAAATGCCAAGGAAAAAAGGGTTGACTGGATTTAGGTTAAAAGAGATGTGGCCCTTTTCTACCATCCAAGTACAAACCAGGCCCGACCCTGCTTAGCTTGCAAAAACAGATGAGATTGGGCACATTCAGGGTGTTATGGTCTTAGACAAGGTGGTACTTTTCTTGCCTTGGCAGCACATGTGTCTTTTTTTTTTTATTAAACTTTTGTTTAATGAATATAAATTTCCAAAGTATAGCTTATGGGTTACAATGGCTTCCCCCCTCCCATAACTTCCCTCCCGCCCGCAACCCTCCCCTTTCCCACTCCCTTTCCCCTTCCATTCATGTAAAGATTCATTTTCAATTCTCTTTGTATACAGAAGATCAGTTTAGTATATATTAGGTAAAGATTTCAACATTTTGCCCATATAGCAACATCAAGTGAAAAAACTACCATTGGATTACTAATTATAGCATTAAATAGCAATGTACAGCACATTAAAGACAGAGATCCTACATAATTTTTTTTTCAAAATAATTAATTTTCTATGCCATTTCCATTTTAACACCAGGTTGTTTTTTGTTTGTTTTTTTTTTTTCATTTCCAATTCTCTTTATATACAGAAGATCACTTCAGTATATAATTAGCAAAGACCTCATCAGTCTGCGCCCACACAGAAACGCGAAGTATAAAAATACTGTTTCAGTACCAGTCATAGCATCACTTGGCTTTAGACGACACATTAGGGGCAGATCCCACATGGGGTGTAAGTACACAGTGACTCCTGTTGCTGACTTAACAATTTGACACTCCTGTTCATGGCGTCAGTAATCTCCCTAGGCTCTAGTCATGAGTTGCCAGGGCTATGGAAGCCTTTAGAGTTCGCTGACTTTGATCTTATTCCGATAGGGTCATAGTCAAAGTGGAGGTTCTCTCCTCCCTTCGGAGAAGGGTACCTCCTTCTTTGATGGCCCCGTTCTTTCCACTGGGATCTCACTCACAGAGATCATTCATTTAGGTCTTTTTTTTTTTTTTTCCATGATATCTTGGCTTTCCATGCCTGCTATACTCTCATGGGCTCTTCAGCCAGATCTGAATGCCTTGAGGGCTGATTCTGAGGCCAGAGTGTTGTTTAGGACATCTGCCATCCTATGAGTCTGCTGTGTAGGGGCTGCTGCTGTGGCGTAGTAGGTTAAGCCTCTGCCTGCAGCACATGTGTCTTTGAAGCATAAAGAATGGTGGCGCCTTCCTAAAGGATATGTTCACTGAAGGGCATGCACTCTGGTGTTTATGAAGCATATGGTGACTAAGTTCAGTACAGTGGAAAGATTCTGCAGTATGATTAAAAATAAGATTAAAAGGTGTTAGAGCTAAAAAAAATTATAAAGTATTCAAAGGTGATTCCTAAATTTGTGGTAAAGAGAAAGTCATTATACATGCACATGCATTTGTGTTTGTGTACTAGTTTTTGTGTCTGGAATGTTGAAATTCAAAAGTACTATTTTATTTAACAAACTAAATCATCATGTCTTTTCTCTTCTAGGATCCCAAATCTTTTTTGGTCGTACATTAATGATTGTCATTATATGACTTGTGCTAACTTATATATTTACATGAATGTTTTGTCCATTATAATTGTGTTCTTGTGCACAGGTAGAGTCTGAGTTATTTTACAAAACTTAGCACACATAAAGATGATAATAAATGTTTGAACAAATGAAAACTGGAATAAATGCATTATTAGTATTGGTAAATTACAACATTCAAAATTTGGAATGATTTACTCATTTTTCTCAGCCAGTATTTCACATTTATACTATCTGATCCACATTTACAATTCTTTAAAGAATTTGTGATTGTTGTCCATTTCAAAAGACTCAGCACTGCTTAGTATATTTCAGTAGATTATAATTTATTTTTACACATTATTTGAGTCAAATAAGTAAGGGGAACTTTAAGATATTGGAACCAGATTCTTCTTGTATTTCAAAAGGTTTGTGAAAAAAATAGAATTAAAGGATAAGTTTATTTTGGTGCAATTTTTTAAAATTTATGCCATAGTTTTTCACATCTATTTCTCATAAACATTTCTGAAGACTTCTGTCACATACAGCCACATATATCCTTGTACTCACACACAAGCCTACATACAAATATAGATAGGAGGACTTCAATATATATATGTAAAATTTTGGTAGTGTCAAAGTGCTTTTATTCTGATAAGTTGATATGAATATAAATATTTTTAACAGTGATTTTAAAAATTATTTTGCCTCATAGTTATTCCTTCAAGCTCTTTTTTAATTATTTTTATCCAGAAAAAAGTATGCAAAGCATTTAATAACAACATAAAGGTAAATATGAATATTTTGAGAACAATTTGAGATCATTTGTTAAAGCTTAAAACATTCATAACTTTGACTCAATATTTTCACTTCTAAGAATTTAGATGGAGGGTAGGGTGAGAATTATATTTTTGCTCTTATAACTATATATTTGAAATAATAAAATTTGTTCCCCTTATATAATTAAAAATTTTAAAAATTAAACATTTAAAAAAGAATTCAGATACATACAGAAAGTTGCATCCTAATGCCATGCTTATTTAAGATTTATTAGATGAAATTACATATACGCAAACAATTCAATAATATTCAGCTCTTGAAAATGAGGAGATTGATTTATGAGTCAAAATGGAAAAAAATTCATTTTTGTTATTTTATTCAAAAATTAATCAGCTTGAAAACAGAACACATGATAGCTCCTATTTGAAACATAAAAAGAAAGGAAATTCTGAAACACTACAAATCAATATAAGTTCATTTAAATTTCTTGCAGGGTATGAAACTAAATATTTATTCTAATAATCTGGAGAATAATATCCTTTATCATGATTTGGTCCCTTAAATAAACTCATAATAACTTGATGATTAAAATATCTGACAGAGAGTGACTGTATAAAAGGGTGATAATTTTCCAAGCCTTTGTAAAGCATAGTGTAGTTTGTATAAAACACAGAAACCTATCTTTAAAACTCCACATTCTGTGCTCAAGTTGTCAAAAGTGAATAATATTTGTAATTTCAAGTGACACAATATGGATAAGAGACAGATGAAGTCAATGTCATCTCTGAGTTAGGCAGTGATTCCAAACTATCCTCCACTGGTCTGTTAATAAAAAAATAAAAGTGCTGGGAATGAACAATGAAATCGTCTGACTTGAAAATCTCCTTATTCTTTATCCTCAGCCTATGATGGAGATGCCTAATGACTTGCTAAGATACCCTGAAGGCAGGCAGCAGAGACCAGACTGAAAAGAGAAAGATATAAGCTATGAGCATACTGGACTGTTGACAGTCAATGATTCTTTGAATACAAAAAAATGTGGAATACATAATAAAAATCATTATTCAGTATCCCAGCATTTGTTCTAACTGATCCGTTTTGGCTACACTGATTCAAAGTGACTTGATATGTTTTTATCATTGTAAGCAATGCTATTTAAAAATTCTACTAAATTTTACATATATATATATCCTACTTCATCGAAGTTAATTATATTCTATAACTTGTAATGATTTTTTTTCTTATTTTCCAAAAAATTGAACCCTTTCAAGGAATGTTTCATAATTCTCAGAACTGCTAATGTAATAACTATTATATTTGGCATTTGGAAGAAAACATTTTAAAAAGAATAAGTTAAAAATCCTCCCATATATTGCAAGAGAAGCACATGGCTTTGCTGAAATCTGTCTAGACAACCTTTGTAGTGTAAAAGGCACTGTGAAAACTTCCTCCAAATCATTTAGCTGAAGGAGCTTAGTCATTCTCTGGAGGTGACAAAAGACCACACCACCCAAAGCTCTTTAAAGCTGCATGCCCATTACTCAGTTATTCCTCAGAGGGATGGTAACTGCCTCATAGATTACAGCTTAACTCTATTTTCCACAACATGATAGTTTATAAAATTATAGTCTATGCTCTAGCGTTTCTCTTTGATTTATGCCCAGCCTGAGGCCTGAAATCTGCTTCCTTTCAGGAGGAAATTATGCTTTCTTGAATGGAAAGAGTAGATGACAGCCATAAAATAACCCAGGTGTTTCCCCCTCCCCCAATTACCGACGTTATTTATTTCTCACAAAAATATGAAGAATTAGAGGACTGCTAATGTTTCTGGTTTTGCTAAGTTGGAAAGGTTTTAGGCTCTTTGTCAATTTGTTGGAAACATATGCTTCTAAACTTTATATTATTGTCAGTGTTTGTACAGAAAATGGTTACATTCAAAGACTGGGAAAATTAATAGACTAAGTTGTTGTTCAAGCTCATTTTATTCTATTGTCCTTTTTGTTGAAATAATCATTTTTCATGTGTACCGTTTTATAAATAGCAATGTTTAAAACTGACCTAGAAATATCATAGGTTAATGAAACTTCCATATGCTTATTTGTAAGAAGTCTTCTCATTGTAACAAAATGAGAAGACACATGGGGTTGGCTTTGTGGCTTAGTGGGTGAGGCTGCTGCCTGCAATGTCGGCATTTTATATGGGCCAGGTTCCTGAATGGAAGTCCTCTCTCTGTAACTGAAACTTTCAAATAAATAAATCTTTAAAAAATAAACAGGGCATATGAACTATTCAAACTTTCAAATAAATAAACAAATCTTTAAAAAATAAAGAAGACACATGGACTATTTTTAAAAGTATGTGAATACATAGTATGGGAACACAAACGAAATATTTTTTTAAGCATTTATTACTATTGTTTCATTTTTAATCTCTTTAAAAGACTTGCAGACAGAGGAGAGAGGTTCACACCCAAAATACTCTCAAGAGCTGAGGCTTGGACAGATCAAAGTTAGAAATCAGGAATTAAATTCGGGTGTCCTATACGGCTGGCAGGAATCCAAATATTTGAGCCATTATCTTTATTTATTTATTTATTTATTCTTTTGACAGGCAGAGTGGACAGTGAGAGAGAGAGAGACAGAGAGAAAGGTCTTCCTTTGCCGTTGGTTCACTCTCCAATGGCCGTCGCGGCTGGCGCACCGCACTGATCCGAAGCCAGGAGCCAGGTGCTTATCCTGGTCTCCCATGGGGTACAGGGCCCAAGTACTTAGGCTATCCTCCACTGCACTCCCTGGCCACAGCAGAGAGCTGGCCTGGAAGAGGGCAACCGGGACAGAATCCGGAGCCCCAACCGGGACTAGAACCCGGTGTGCCGGCGCCGCAAGGCGGAGGATTAGCCTATTGAGCACGGCACCGGCCATTGAGCTATTATCTATTGACTCCCAGATCATACACTACAGAGAGCTGCATTGGAAGCAGAATGCTAGAGACTTGAACCCAGAACTCTGAGATGAGAGTATCCCAGTCACGTAACCACCAATTCTCTTATAAGGATTTGAAGAAAAATTGTATTTAGATAGTGAAATTGAATTGATATTAGAAATGTTACAATGAAAATGACATAAATTAGTTAGAATCTGAGAATATGGGTTATGTTATTTTTCACAGTTTTTAGGTAATGATTCAATTACATAGTAAAGTATTTCAATGCTTTGCTTATTGCTTATTTTTAAAGATTTATTTGTAAGACAGAGAGTGAGCGAGAGAGAGAGAGAGAGAGAGAGAGAGAGAGAGAGAAAGAGAGAGACGTCTTCTATCACTGGCCACTTCCCAAATGGTCACAACAGCCAGGAGCCAGGAGCTTCATCCCGGTCTCCCACACAGGTGACAGGGAACTGAGCACTGGAGCCATCCTTCGTTGCTCTCCCAGGTACACCATCAAGGAGTTGGTTCAGAAGTGGAGCAGACGAGACACCAACTGGCATCTATGTGGGGTGTCAGCTTTGCAGGCAGCAACTTAACCCACTGTACCACAACCTGCCTCCTGTTTGCTGTTACAAGTCTAATTGCGGTAGAGTAAAATGTGGTAAATGAGAGGGAACAAATTATTTTCCTATTTCAGGCCAGACAAAAGCAAATCGTTATTTTCATGCAAGTTCTCACTCAATATAAGTACAGATAGCTGTTTTAAAGAGAAATGTGAGGCCGGCGCCGCGGCTCACTAGGCTAATCCTCCGCCTTGTGGCGCCGGCACACCGGGTTCTAGTCCTGGTCGGCGCACCAATCCTGTCCCGGTTGCCCCTCTTCCAGGCCAGCTCTCTGCTGTGGCCAGGGAGTACAGTGGAGGATGGCCCAAGTGCTTGGGCCCTGCACCCCATGGGAGACCAGGAGAAGCACCTGGCTCCTGCCATCGGATCAGCCTGGTGCGCTGGCCGCAGCGCTCCGGCCGCGGCGGCCATTGGAGGGTGAACCAACGGCAAAGGAAGACCTTTCTCTCTGTCTCTCTCTCTCTCACTGTCCACTCTGCCTGTCAAAAATAAAAAATAAAATAAATAAATAAATAAATAAATAAAAATTAAAATAAAAATTAAAATTAAAGAGAAATGTGAGATTTGTACATGTGTCAAGTTTTGGGAAACCTACAATCCTTACTTTTGTATCTTCCCATTTCAGATATGAAGTCTATAGGACACATGAGAGGTACAGGTAGGTAATAAAGTAACTCAGGTTTCCATTTAAATTTGTGGGCTGAGATCTTAATGGTGCTTAACATGGTTCTTTCAAACAGTCATATAATAGGCCCTTGGCTATGCAGCCACACTTGTCCAACCAGAACTCCTAATTAGAAACTGTTAATCTAATGCCCCCCAAATACAGTCCAAAAAACCAGAAAATACAAAGATCATCTAAAATTTTGATGAAGTAAATAAATATATTTGCATTTTATAAGTTCAGTCTCAATCAAATGCTGAGTAAACATCCTGACAGAGAAGGAATTAGTTAAACTGAATCCCAATTCCATTGAAACACACCACTGGGAATCCAGGTAGAGTGAGGTTCAGAGGAAAGATTTTGCATTTATATTGTAAGAAGTAGGTGACTATATTACTGATTTGAATATATTGTAAGATATCAAACTTGCACTGAATATCATAAAGATGTTTCAGTGCAGCCTTTTCTTGATAGATTGTAATTCTGTTTTTTTTTTTTCTTTTAAAAAGAGATTGAATGATCATTTTAAACAAGAAGAACTCTGGAAGACCCATTTGTCTTTTAACATCAAAAATGTACTTCAGGGGCTGGCATTTGGTATTGCAGCACCAGGGACACTTGCCACAGTGGCACTAGTCCCATCTATACTTCTGTTTCTGTCTTCCTGCTAATACGCACCTGGGAGGCAGCAGATGATGGCCCAAGTAGTTGGATCCCAGTAACCCACAAAGGATACCTAGATTGACTGTCCAGCTCTTGGCATTTGCAGGTATTTGGAGATCTCTCAGATGGAAGCAGAAGGAAGATCTCACTCTCTCCACGATCCACCTCCATCCAACCCTCCCTCTCTATATAGTTTTCAAAGAAAATGAAAATGAACTAAATTTTTAATGAAGTATTTACATACATAAAGAGAACAGATTTCATGCATTCCATAGGTACAGTTTCAGGAAGACACATTTTCCTCCCTACCCCTCTTCACTCTAATTCCCCTCTCTCTCTCCCCTTGCTTCCTTTCATTGGTTTATGAAAAGACATCATTTTAATGTACTCTGTATTCATAGGCTTAGTTCACTGCTAACCATAATATTCAACAACTTTACTGTGCCCCATCATAGTTCTAGAATACAAATCATATTCCATCCTAGAGAGCAAGGTGACAGAGTTTGGGGATCAGTAAAATTATATTTCAGCTATAGACTTATTTCAAGTTGGAATATAATATGTCATTTCTTTCCAAAGAAAATTATATCGGTGACAAAAAGAAAATTTGGAAAAATAAATTTTAAATAACTCGATAACATTAGGATTTAAAAGCCATATTGGTGTGGTCATTTAGAGCAGTGATTTGGACACTGCTCAGAATTCTTGGATCCCATGCTGGAGTTCAACTCCTAGCTCTGCTACCAATTCGAGTTTCCTGCTGATGATCTGGGAGGCAGATGATGGTTCAAGTTGATGTCTTCCTGCCACTTACATAAGAAACTGATTAAGCTCTGATTTCCTGGTTTCAGGATGTTTCAGTGCTAACTTTTGTGGACACTTAGGGAGTGAGCCAGGGAATGGGATATAAATCTCTATCTCTGCCTCTTTCTCTCTCTCTCTTTGTTTTTCTACCTTTCACACAAATAAAAAAAAAACAAATAATATTCAATCATAATTTTCTTTGGTAAATGGAAATGATAGCTAAGTATTTATAATATTTACATATTTTAAAAACAAAAAGGTAGCAAAAGACATAGAAAGGATGGAGACAAATTTGACGTATTTTATAGATCCATGTATATCTTTGTGACATTACTTTGTTAACTTATACTGAAAATTTATTTCTTCACAGGACACTGGAATGTTTTAGTCAATTTTATTTCATTCATTCTAGTGGTATTTTCTAGCATAAATGATAGCACACAAAAAACATGAGCAATGAAGGCAGTTTTATGGAAATAATCAATAACCTATGTAACCTGATTTTAAAATCCAATTTAAAAATCAGGAAGCATGCTTATTAAATATGCAAACAGTGAAAAGAATTATTGAAACAATCTTATGTTTGGAAATATGCCATATTCCAAGTAGATGGGTTATATGACTTGAAGTAAGAGACATCAAATAAAGACATAAAAGAGGCTAAACATTTTAATCAACATAGGACTTTATTAGACTCTTAATCTTTACAAAACAAATATGAAATTTACACTAGGGACCTAGGTTTACATGATGCGATATTGCAGTAATCATCTCCTTTCAGTAATTCTGGTTAAATCATTCATCTAAATGAAGCTGATAGAAACAGTAGGACTTCCACACCTGGTTTCACAAATTTACTCCTCAGTGGAGCTTGTGGATTGTGGGGAAATATTTTCCTGTTTAAAAGCATGTGGTGCAGTTAAATATATAAATTGATGTAAACCAGTGGGTACTTAGTTGATACTATGCTTTTTAAAGCAGATCTGGAATTACAGTCTCACAAACTAATAAAATCTGGGCACAGAGGTGATAATGTATTTCAAATATGATTTTAGTAAAGATAGAACTTTTGAGGTAGCAATAGGTTCAATAAAATAAAAATAATAGACTAAGTTATCTTGGTAGTGTAAGTGTTTATATTTATGTCCACCTTGGATGACATTTAGTTATATGATTGTTAAATATGTTCATAAGATAGTAGTAGATATTCAAGACAAAAGATTTTGCTTTGGGTCTGCTATAGTTGTTGAAAAAAATAAATACTCTCTAGATTAATAGGCACTACTTTAACTGGCAAAATACTGTAACTCAGTAAGAGGAAGAACCTATTATGTTCTTCACAATGTAGAAGAATAATATTTTCCACCATAGATATTTTGAATACAAGTATTTACAAATACTGTCGGTTTCTACACTAAACACAGAATAATAAGCATGTTTAGAAACAATAGTGATTGATGGAAATGGAACATTGATGATTCTCTTTTATAGAAATGTAAAAGAATGGGATTTATTTTTTCAAAAAATATCCCAAAACAAATATTTTGATGATCTCATTGTTCCCTCATCCAACAGATCCCATTAAAAGAGTGAAATGCATAGAAATGTAATTGTTACACTTGGAATTATTTTTTTCATCAGCCCACAATATCACATCACAAGGAGAAAGAGAATAGGTGACTCAAAGAAAAGTTTCCCCACTGCACCATCATGTCCTGAAATTACATAAATTTTCTAAAAAACATCTTTTTTATGTCTATGTCATTGGCTTTAAGTTGAATTTCTTCCATGTGGCATCAAAATAGTTAGTGATTTGTATATAAAACTATAGAGATAAAGAAGCAAGAGAAAGAGAGAAGAGAGAGAGAATTGCTTTAGGTAAATTTCTGAGCACTTAAAATAAAATTTTCCATTTCCTTTCCTGAGAGCAAAGTATTTGCTGTTAGCATTTTTGATAAGTAGCTTTGTCAAAAAGTAATTTTGGAGTATGCTTAGCATTTAAAAATAAAATAGGACTATCCTAGCAAATTGTTCTGAGGAGTACAAGGCTGTGATTTTTCATCTTCTCTGTACATTTACTTTTTCTAAAAGAAAAATAATTTTCCTATTTTAGATTATTTATCTAATGTTTCTAAGTTATTAAAAAGCAAAATTGTAAATTTTATGTAATTTTTATTTAAAATAGCAGAGCAATAAGAGACAAAGAAAGTAGAGTATATTGCTTGCTATATTGTTTTAGTGACTTACATATGGTTATTTGTTGAAAAATTAAATTTGATTGATTTTTGCTAATTTTCTAAAGTACCTATTGGTAAATTTATAATTAATTAATATAGATTACCCAGGAACAGTTTATAACTCTCTTCTGCCTAATGAACTTTCCAATGTAACACTTTGGCATCAGCTTGCTTTCTAGAATAAGATCTCTTTTAAAGTTTAGCTTCACTACTGTCATTTGAAGAGGACACATAATTTCTCTGATTTATTTTTCTTATTTGTAGAGAGAGGATTTTGTTAATACCTGAGTTATAGGGTTGATATGAGGATTAAAGAAACTAATACATGGAAAGCACTTTGGGTTGTCCCTAGCACACTAGAAACACTTAGTACATTAGCTATTTTTGCTTTCTATCACTCTCTACAAACACGGTAAATAATACTTTAACGGATGCATTCAAACCAAAAGGCAAACCAAAGAAAAGAAGAGGAAATTAGAAATCTAAAAATATTGTTGGGAATCTACAGGATGCTATTAAAAAAAACTCAACATTCGGGTTCTAGGAGTTCCTGAAGGCATAGAGAGAGAGAAAGGATTACAGGGCCTTTTTAGTGAGATACTTGCAAAGAATTTCCCGGGTTTGGAGAAGGACAGAGACATCCTAGTACACATGACCAAAAGAGATCCTCAACACGACATGTTGCAATCAAACTCACCACAGTGAAACATAAAGAAAAGATTCTAAAATGTGCAAGAGAGAAACGTCAGATTACTCTCAGAGGATCTCCAATTAGACTCACAGCAGACTTCTCATCAGAAACCCTACAAGCTAGAAGGGAATGGCAAGACATAGTCCAGGCACTAAGAGAGAAAAACTGCCAGCCCAGAATATTGTATCCTACAAAGCTCTCATTTGTGAATGAAAGTGAAATAAAGACTTTTCATAGCAATCAGAAATTGAAAGAATTTGTTGCCACTCGTCCTGCCCTGCAAAAGACGCTTAAAGATGTGTTACACACAGAAACACAGAAACATGGTCATCAATATGAAAGAAGGTGAAGGAAGGAAATCTCACAGCAAAAGATCACAGGAAGCTCAATTTCTCTTTGACATAGAATTAAAATCTGATTCTCTGTTAAAGCAATGTGTTAAAGTAATCTATTATGTTCTTTTGATGTCTGTTAAATTCTAATTGTTCAAAAACAGCTGAATTTTTATTAAGAGCTATGGGTTATTTAAATATGTGCTTATTTTCAAAGATTTGAATAACTACCTTGTAGCAATGATCAGATTTGGTCTATGTTATGTCATGATTTTAAGGAATCTTATTTCAACCAGATATTTTGGATTTTGAGCCTTCTTGGCATTCTTGACAGGCATTCAAAAAATCAAAGTTTCAAACAATCTGGTCTCTAAAATTTCCAGTAAATCCTGGACTTTGGTTTTTCCAGTTTGGGCCCAACTGAAAAAATCGAAGGACCTATGTCTCTCATCTTTTAGAGACACCAACTAATCATGCCATTTGGATTATATTAGAAGTACTGTCAAGATGTGATGTGGTACCAAACTTTAAGTTTCTATAATGAAAAATGCTATTAATACAAATGTTTGAGAATTAAAAAGTCTAATGATCTTGTGTTACTAGACATAATAGTTATCTTAATGAGAAAGCCCTAGAGGCCTAAAGGGTTAAATACTTGTCAAATCCTACAGGTGCTTTCAAAAATACTGTGAAGTAAGCAAGTGCCTCTTGTTGGTTGATGAGTTTATAATTTTAAACATGGCGACTTAAAGTCTTTTGTCATCCATAGTTATATATGATTTGCTGCTCATAAAACTAAAGTGTTGTTGGTTCTGTGGTTAGCTGTCTTCCTATAGGTTCCTATGGACTTTTTCCAGCCACTTCTATTGTATTCAGTACTTTGGGATGGCTCTGTAAACAGATGAAGCCAATAATGTATTAACAGTACCAACTGAGAGAAAGTATGGTTAACTGAGGTTACTAAAAACAAAAAGCAATTCACATCAATTGGCAATCTACAAAAAGAGTTAAAGATTTTAAAAGCTATTATTAAAATTTCTATATTGGTCTATTATGCTATGTTATATGTGTGTACATATTGTATGTCCACATGGGGAAATTTTATTAAGAGTTTTATTTTAAATGGCTTATAGATAAGATTGTCCATAAATTTAAGCTGCTAAATTTAATCAAAGATACGTTTTAATTCATCTGACCTGAATCTCTGCATCATATGTTTTATACTTGTTGGAGGAAAGAAACTAAAAACATTTTATATGGTTGTGCTTAAGTTTACTGGTTAAACAAACTATACCATGTTAGATATTTAAGAGGTGTTTCCAAATACATGATTCTTAAAATTTATAGAAGGCATTGGACCTTCTGGTAAATGTTTTCTTAAGTTGTTATCTAATGGTTGAAACTGTTTGCTAAGTATTCATGTGATATTGCTATTGTCAGCAAGCGATCTAGGACTTGCTTCCTCATTTCTCTATTCTAAGCCCAACTTGTTCTTTCATTTCTCTATTCTCTTCAAGGTAGGAAACTAATTCTATTATGAAGGAATCTGTAGGACACACAATTTAATCTTTAGACCTTATAAAAGAGATGGCTAACATTTTTCTGTGATAGCATAGCCAAAATAAGAGCTTAAATTATAGTCTCATAGCTAGATTTACTTCGCCATCAGCGAAGTAAACAGTAAGTAGAAAAAAACGTCCCTTTCAGACCAAAGGGAAAGAAAGTTTTCAAGTGAGAATATAATTTTCCTCATGTGCATTGTCTACCTTAGAAAAACTACTACAGAACATACCTGTGACTATAGACTTGTTGTTCAGGCCACCTAAGATTAGAGATGGGACATGGGCACTCCCTTGACTTGCATCCTCTGGTCTGCTTTATCCTGTCTTTCTTTATTATAAGAGGGAAAGTTTGAAATTCATTTACAAATCTATTTTTTAAAGTAGAGTCTAAAACTGAGTCACTATCATTGCTTTTTAAAACGGGATGTAAATGATAGTTGACTGTCTTTCTATGTGCCAATATATTTATTGAAACATCTTATTTCATTTGCTTGCGCTTTCATGCATTTATCTTTCTCATTAATTTTGCATCACAACTGTTCTCTTTTTAATATGTCAATTCTTATGAGCACACCATTTCCACTTAAGTGGAAATTTTCAAATTTTAGTTTGTTTATGTAAAATATATCAATTTCTAAATTAAACTTATAATTGCCGTTTTCAAAAATTTCGCTGCTTAAGTCCACAGACCCAGGGATGTTCTGATGGCTGTGAACTATAGAGCCTAATTTTAATAGTAATTCTGATGGAAATATATCAACACCCTAACCCAAATTACAAAAGTGAGGAGGTTGGATAACACAGAAGAAAATATTGCTGGCATTCAGTAGCCTGTTGTGTGGACTGTCCTTCTCTAAGTGCAAGAATCTTGAGTTGAAGAGTGATCATCTTAGTGTCCTCTGTGCCAGAGTGGCTTTAGAAGCCCTAGCATCAATTTACATTTCAGGAAATAGTGCCAGCCCACGTACTAGTCCAGTTTTAAGAGACCATATACACATGCAAGGAGTTTCAGGAGAAAATTTTTGTCTTGATGATCAGTGATGAGAAGCATAGACACAATCAATGAGCTCAGAAAGGTGCTGTGTGATACTGTGGACATAGATTGCTGTGTTGTACTCCTTAGGAGTAAAGATGTTGTGTTTGTCACAGTAGCTGTTATTATAAGAACAGTTACAAAAAGTCTGGTTCCTTTTTCAATTGAAACCAAATCCAGCTCATCTGTGTTCTGTACTTGAGAAATGCATATAATAATAAGAATTTAGAAAATCACTACTAATTCGAGTAGACAATAACAACTACCAATATTACTAGCTTGGGCATCACGGCCACAACCAAGAGTATCTAGTATATTCCAGGCACCGGGTTAGATAAGTTACATATGTGACACCGTTTTATGAACATAGTAAACCAAATTATAAACACTTCTTTCCATCTACTGTTAAAGAAAATATGCTTTGGTTGGTGTCTGTCATTTGTTAGAAAGGGGCTATTTACAGCTTGATGGACATGGTTAAGGGAACTAATAAATGATGGTTTAAGAACCAAATAGCAACAGTAACAGGAAGCTGTCTTACTCCAAAAGAGCAAGGGGAGGAAATACATTTACCTGAACCTTGTGAACCTGAGAAGAGGGGATACCACGTGATGGGAATGGCTCAGAGGAACACAGCTACTATCAGAACTGCTGGGAGGCTGGGCAGGAGCTAAAGCACGCTCCAGGTTTCACCCAGTGCTTCCTATTGAGTGTACCTAATTGGACCTAATTTCAATTGGACCATTCCATGGAACTCAGATTCTAGGTGCACTGAGAAGGGTGGGAAGGGAGCAAGCAGAGACTTTGACCACTAGAGATGATCTTTACATGGCAATAATCAGCGGAGCTAGATCTAAACTGAAGCTCTCTCCATTCCAAAAGCAACACTCCTAAGTTAACTATATGCATTTAAGGATTCATTAGATTTAGATTAGCTTATAATTAAATAGGAAATAAAAGATAACAGGAGGAAAGACAATCAGAACTGAATGTTCCTTCTACTTTCCCTTTCAGTAACAGGGACATTTATGATAGTGAATGCTCCTTTCCTCTCAAAAAACTGCATTGATAGCAATGATGATCAGCATGATAGATCCAAGCATTAAAATTTTGTAAATAAAATCACATGCAAATTAAATTCAAATTTCTTATAATAAAAAGAAAAAATCCCATGCCTTACGGAAAAGAGCTGTTGATTCACACTTGCTGGGTAAAACAGTTGATACCACCTGGCCCCCTGTGGTTCCTGATGGAAGAGTATGAAGCACTGGGGAATCCCTGTAAACTGCCCAGAATGTTGGACAGCTAAGGACTGTTTTTACATATAAATCGGTCTCCTTGTACTTTTTTAGCACTGAAATGCTTTATTTTTATTCATGAATCTCTATCCATAGTCTTCATTCTACTTTATATATACAAGGACACAAACAATTTCTTTTTTTCTGATTTTCTTTATTTGTAATATTTAAAAACCTATTTCAAGACTTATGATACCTGATATAAGCACATCCATTCATTCAGTTCCTGTTTATTGACCACTTGATCACCTGATGAGGGCCAGACTTTGTTATAGACACCGGCATTAGAATCTAATGGTAAATCAGGACAAGGGCTGATCAAGTCACTGTTTCTCATAGTGTCCCTTTCATTTCAACAGGCTTCCTTTTTTGTGGTTGGTTAGCTGTCACCGATCAGGGAGAAATGTGATAGTTGTCCCTTTGGAACTGGCTTAATTCACTCAGCATGTTTTCCAGATTCCTCGATTTTGTTGCAAATGACTGGGTTTCATTGTTTTTGACTGCTGTATAGAATTATATAGAGTACATGTCCCATAATTTATCCAGCCCTTGTCGTGACTGCTGATGAACAAATTAATACTTTATCCCTTTTGGATTTTTTTTTGTTCTAGTTAATACTATTGGTTGAGCTCTGTAATTAACACACATTTATTCTTAGATGCTGAAATTTAACTGAAAAGTGATCCCTGATAAATATAAGAGTGGGAATAAGAGAAGAAGGAGATGTACAATTTGGGACATGCTCAATCGGACTTGCCCCAAGTGGTGGAGTTAGAAATGTGCCAGGGGATTCTAATACAATCCCATCAAGATTGCATTTACCAATGCTATATCACTAGTCCAAGTGATCAATTTCAGTTCACAATTGATCACAATGATAGGTCTAAGAGTGAAAGGGATCATACAAACAAGACTAGTATCTGCGAATACTAACTGATAGAATAAAAAATGGAGAGAACGATCCAACATGGGAAGTGGGATACACAGCAGACTCACAGAATGGCAGATGTCCTAAACGGCACTCTGGCCTCGGAGTCAGCCCTTAAGGCATTCGGATCTGGCTGAAGAGCCCATGAGAGTATTTTAGGCATGGAAAGCCAAGACACTCTGGAAAAAAAAAATGACCTAAATGAAAGATCTCTGGAAGTGAGATCCCAGTGGAAAGAACGGGGCTATCAAAGAAGGAGGTACCTTTCTCTGAAGGGAGGAGAGAACTTCCACTTTGACTATGACCTTGTCTAAGTAAGATCGAAGTCAGCGAACTCAAGAGGCTTCCATAGCCTTGGCAACTCGTGACTTAGAGCCTAGGGAGAATTCTGATGCCATAAAAAAGAGTGTAATTTGTTAAGTCAACAACAGGAGTCACTGTGTACTTACTCCTCATGTAGGATCTCTGTCCTTAATGTGTTGTCCAATGTGAATTAATGCTATAACTAGTACTCAAACAGTATTTTGCACTTTGTGTTCTGTGTGGGTGCAAACTGATGAAATCTTTACTTAATATATACTAAATAGATCTTCTGTATATAAAGATAATTGAAAATGAATCTTGATGTGAATGGAATGGGAGAGGGGGTGGGAGATGAGAGAGGTGCAGGTGGGAGGGAAGTTATGGGGGTGGGGATAGCCATTGTAATCCATAAACTGTACTTTGGAAAATTGTATTTACTAAATAAAAGTTTTTAAAAAAAAACAATCTAATAGTAAATCAGAAAAAAAAAAACTCATTCTGGTGGAAAAATAGACAAAAATGTGCATAAATAAAATATATATTACATTATATGATGACAAATGTTTAGGGGCAAGATCAAACAGACCAAAATAAGGAATTGGTATTAAAAGTGTGAGGGCTAAGGTATTTCCTTATTTATTAATATTTGGAAAAAGAATAAACAGCAAGTAAATAACAATTGTGATTAAATTGTTGCTTCCTGTTCTTTCTATGTATTACCTAATGAAAATCTACCTTTCTTATTGCATCTTTTAACCCATTAAAAATTAAGATCTGGTGGGCATTGTGGTGCAGAGGCTATGCTATGGCTTGAAATGCCTGCATCCCCTATAAGAGTGCCTGAGATCAAACCTCACTTCTGCTTTCTATGCAGTTTCCTGCTAATGTGCACCTTGGGAGGCAGCAGATAATTGCTTAGATACTTGGGTCCTTGCCATCAACATGGGAGAACCCTATTAAATTCCAGGCTCTTGGGTTCTGCCTGGCCCAGCCTGTTGCCACTGTTGCAGGCCTTTGAGGAATGAACTAATGGATGGAAAGTTCTTTCTGTCTCAGTTACACTGCCATTTAAATAAGCAAAAACTTTTTGAAAAATTTGAACCTTAGGACATTAGGAAAATAAGACCATATTTTCATTTTTCTCCTAAATATTTTTTTCTTTTTTAGAATGTTCTTTTTGCCTCTATTTTGTTTGAACTGTGCATACTGTAGAGACAAATCAATAGATATAATCCTTTATCAGGATAAAACTAATTTTCTTTCTTTTTAAACTAGACAAATGTTATAAATAATCAAG
This sequence comes from Lepus europaeus, assembly GCF_033115175.1. Taxonomy (NCBI): domain Eukaryota; kingdom Metazoa; phylum Chordata; class Mammalia; order Lagomorpha; family Leporidae; genus Lepus; species Lepus europaeus. Next base: position 113,356,100 of record NC_084829.1, read on the forward strand.
TTTGTTTTACGGTATTTTGGTTTTTGGATTTTCACAATTAAAGTATATAAATGATAGTGTAGAAATTTTTGTCACTATATTTTTCTTCTTTTGCCTTTTTGGGTACAGTATATTTTTATCAAATAGGAAAGGCAAAAGGATAAACATTGCAGTTAATTAAATAACATTTTAAAATAATAAATTCACTTGATATTTATGATGAATTTTACATATTAAAAATCAAGGAATAAGAATATTCTACTTTCCAAATTTGCCGGTAAACCTAAGTCACTTGTGCAATAATGTTAAACTAACCACTTTTTAATGAATTATTTCTAGAGGTATAATAAAATTAATGCTTACGTTGAATCTTGAACTGGAGTGGACTAAAACAGTGACCCCAGTGATAAGTGTACTTGAACAAAATGTTGTTTGGAGTAAATGAGAATATGACATTTAAATTACAAAAGACAAATGTAGGGTTGTAGTCCCTGCCTAATAAGTGTTGGCTCTCCTGTACTGATCTGGATGGGAGATGAGTACAGATTGTACTAATATTTTCAACATATTCCCTGGAAACAACTGAGGTTTTGAAATCAGCCTCTTCAGCAGAAATAAAAAGTCTATATTGACTATATTTAAAATTACAGGCAGAAAGTATACCTGTGAGAAATGTAATTCTCGGTGGATTTAAGCAAAATTGCAGAAACTGCATATTTTAGATAATTTCAGCACCTTTTCTTTGGGAGAAAAAATGTGAATCTCATAGGAAAGCAAATACTTCTTTCTTAGCCAGTGCTGAGAAAAAAATTCCACCTAAATAAAAATGTCAAAATGAATGGCTATGCACAATTAAGTTTCAAGAATATTAAATCAAAAGATTCACCTGATTTTGGAATAATCTCTATGCCTCATATGGTCCATTGAAGCAAATTATATGGAAGCAAGCTGAAGAGTGCACAAAGCAAAGGAGAATCAACCTGGCCTAGGGAAAAGACACCTTAAGACATCAATGGAGAGTCATATGGTGGGTGGAGAATCAGTGCTGGAGCATTGGACTGTAAGCATGTCCACAGGAAAGTTGAGTGGGGAACCGGCAGATCAGATAATAAGCAAAGAGACACAAGCTCTATTTGGTCATCAGATGGGTACCTCTAGGTACACCTCCAGGCATAATGATGACACACAGAATGAAAGAAGGCACTGCATAGCACTTTTCTGTTTTGATGATGATCATGTCAAGCAAGCATTGAATTCACAGAAACTGCTTTTTCTCTGTACCTTTTGGTGTATGCCTTCAGATCATATCTAAACAACCCCAGGTTCATAAAAATTTATCCCTAGAAGACAGCAGCTGAGGATATACAACTCTGTATCTTCACGTAAAAACACATTTCAGATGTTGAAGTTCTTCAACTGGCAGGGGATTGATCATGGTAAATGTTACACTTACATGGATTAAAAACTAAATTAGTAAACATTGCCTGACTATTTCAGGCAGTAAAGTTGTGAATTAGAAGGCAGGCTCCCAGTTAGGAACTTTAGGTCTTTTTTTTTATTAACCAGATGATTTATTGATAATATGTTTTAATACAGAGGAATCACCAAGCTATCAACTACTCTTCCTTGCCCAATGGTTTGTGATTTTTATGCAAGTACATATGCAATTTTTATTTATATTTAGCTGGCACACAATTGTACATTTATGGGGTATAGTGTGATACTTCAGTACATGTATATAATATATAATAATTAGATAAGGATAATTAGTATATTCAATAATGGATATTTCATGGCTATAATACCATGATTTTTCCTCCCCTCAATCTTCTAAAGCTGCAGGCAGGCTTCTTCTCCTGAAAGGTAAAGTTCTACCTGTACTATGACACAGTCTAGACCTGAAGGATTTATGTTGATTCTCCAAGGGACAAGTAAAGAATCCAGCAACCACAATGTGATTGTGATGATAACCTCATCTAGAATTTCTCTTCTCTTGTTGCTTTATATATATATATACATATATATATAAACTTTAATTTAATAAATATAAATTTCCAAAGTATAGCTTATTGATAACAATAGCTTCCCCCCCATAACTTCCCTCCACCCACAAGCCTCCCCTCTCTTGCTCCCTCTCCTATTCCATTCACATTAAGATTCATTTTCAATTATCTTTATATACAGAAGATCAATTCAGTATATATTAAGTAAAGCTTTCAACAGTTTGCACCCACACAGAAACACAAAGTGTAAAATACTATTTCAGTACTAGTTATAGCGTTAATTCATATTGGACAACACATTTAGGACAGAGATCCTACATGAGGAGTAAGGGCACAGTGACTCCTGTTGTTGACTTAACAATTTGACACTCTTGTTTATGGTGTCAGTAATCACCCTAAGCTCTTATGAGTTTCCAAGTCTATGGATCTATGGAGGCCCTTTGAGTTCTCCAACTGTGATCATATTTAGACAAGGTCATAGTCAAAGTGGAAGTTCTCTCCTCCCTTCAGAGAAAGGTACCTCCTTCTTTGATAGCCCCGTTCTTTCCACTGGGATCTCACTTCCAGAGATCTTTCATTTAGGTGTTTTGTTAGTTAGTTAGTTTGTTTGTTTGTTTTTTCCAGAGTGTCTTGGATTTCCATGCCTAAAATACTTTCATGGGCTCTTCAGCTGGATCCAAATGCATTAAGGGCTGACTCCGAGGCCAGAGTGCTGTTTAGGACATCTGCCATTCTGAGTCTGCTGTGTATCCCACTTTCCATGTTGGATCTTTCTCTCCCTTTTTGATTCTATCAGTTAGTATTAGCAGACACTTGTCTTGTCTATGTGATCCCTTTGACTCTTAGTCCTATCATTATGATCAATTGTGAACTGAAATTAATCACTTGGACTAGTGAGATGGCATTGGTACATGCCACCTTGATGGGATTGAATTGGAACCCCCTGGCACATTTCTAATGCTACCATTTGGGGCAAGTCAATTTGGGATTGAGCATGTCCCAAATTGTACATCTCCTCCCTCTCTTATTCTCACTCTTATATTTAACAGGGATCACTTTTCAGTTAAATTTCAACACTTAAGAATAAGGAACTTTAGGTCTTGAGACATAGTGATCTTGCCAGGAGTTCTGGACAAAGCTTTCATTGGCCAGGCAGACTTGAACTTTGCCTCCCCTGCCTTTTCACTTGGGAATCATGAGCCCATTAATCTGCATCTCTGATTCTCACTTCTTCACAGCAGTGTGATGTATTTCATTAAATATAGCACTGCACTTGAAATCTTTACAAGTAGTTTAAAAAGCATAAACAGTAATTTTCACTGATTGTAATATGTAAAATAATAATAGACAATATAAGAGAGAAGAATTAAGTGTCACATTGTGTGGTGTGAACTTGTTATTCAGAGAAAACATAATGAATTAATAAAACCCTACAAAACACATGCTTATGCCAGTGATGTTCACTCAGTGCAGCCTAATATATTGAAAAGCATTAGGGATATGGACACTTTCAACCAGCTAACACCTGTAGAATCTTTTCTCTTATGATTCTTCTGTGAAAGCAGACATACAATAATCAACTATGGATTCTCATCTTAATCTCCAGTGTGTGATGTGTTAAAAGCAATAATAATGAGATTAAGATTGATAGTTAACACATAAGCGGCTACTCAGTGCTAAACATTCTTCAAAACATCTCACATATATCAACTCATAATTATCCACATATGAGAAAATTGAGAAAACAGTGGTTAAATAATTCATTCAATTCAAAGCTATTTAACTAAGATAGATAGCTATACACTACTAGAACAAATATTGAAACTCAGAGTCTTACTTGTGTTCTTACTGCCATGACATAATTTTAACCCAGATAGAATTGTAGATTGAAAGGAGAATAAAATTTACACAGCTGGAGTTGAGAAACAACAGGATTAATTTGAGGTAAGATACTAGGATGAGAGCAAATTGCTAATTAAAAGAGAGCATACTCCTTGGTCAAATAGTTCTGCCATCCCCTATTCTTTACAGTCTAAAGTTCTCATTGACTGGGGCAGTTAAGCTTAATCATTCAGAATCTGGCTCCTCTTCTGTTTTGATTCTTTTTTAGTGACTAGTGTTTTATATTCATATTTGTTTCTTTGTGTTTCCCTCAATTGAGTTTCTCTGAGAAATTAAAATAGACATTTGTAAACCTATATGTTCTATAGTAATTTCAGTTCCACTGATATTTAACCACACATTCTCAACATGTAAATGTGAATACATATCTCTCTGTAGTTGCATGAAAACTGTCTCTCTCCAGAGAGGGACTCTAGCAGTGACATTCTGCATAATTTCCTTGTTGGTCAGTAGAATGATTTTGATAATGTGAAGTCCATTATGGGACAGGCAGCAAATGAGAAACAGAGAGATAAGGAGACAGATAGAGCAGATGAGGGAGAGAGAGAAATTCTACCAGCACTGCAGTGGTCTCTTCTCTCATTGGAATCCTCAAAATGATAAGACTTTTAAAATAATTGATTTCCTTTTCTTCTCCATGAAATTTTCCAGCAGAAATTCAGAAAATTTTACAACACTATTCTCCCTCTCTTTCCTATTTTTAGGCTCTGCTGATAAAATTTATACTTGTAAATGAATTTCTATTTTTATCAATTAGAACTTAGCCAAATACTGAAAACCAACCTGTCCTCAGAGAGGACACTCTCAGTCTCTCAGAGATATGTTGTCCTAAGTGGCCAAGTCGCTCTCGACAACCCTGAGATGGCAAGAGTTGACCATTGGCTCTTTCCATCTGCATCCCAGGAAAACTTTGTTTGCCAGGAACAACCTACAGACACTGCTATCAGACTTAATGGAGCTTCCAGGGAGAGTTAGCCTTCGAAGATAGGGAGGGAGAAGCAAAGACATCAATTCACATTACCATCTTCCCATTGGAAATCTTATTGCCCTACACATATTCAGGTACATGCTGTTGTCCTCTACCCTGAGTCTTTGCTGAGGATGGTGTCTGCTGAAGGTTGCCCCTTTTCCACATACCTACCTCATCCTAGACAAGATCTCACAGAGGATCTCACAAATGCCCAGGTATGTGCTATGCTATTCTTAACTTTTGCTTCTTCCTCCATTTCTCACATCTCTGTTCTGGAATATTTGGCCTCCACTCTCATATTTATACTTTTGGCATATTGTTTGGGATTTGATTCCAGCTTAATTTAACCTTGGCAAACCTGCCAAGATTTGAGTCCTAAGTACCTTTGAATCTTCTCCAGGCAATTGCCTGGCTCTGTCTGCTTTTTCAAGCCCTCTCCCCTCTGCTCACAGACTTCTTAGGCAGATGAATCAGACAGTGAGAATGCAAGAGATGCATTCACAAATGATACTGAGCAAGGATTTGACTAGTTTGTTGGTACCTTTGCAATCTTGAGAAGGCCACTCACACATAGATTCCACTGTAAGTGTGTAGATGCTCTTGTAACAAAAACTAGTATATTACAGACATTTAAATAAAGTTCCGGCTGGCGCCGTGGCTTAACAGGCTAATCCTCCACCTTGCGGCGCCAGCACACCAGGTTCTAGTCCCGGCTGGGGCGCCGGATTCTATCCCGGTTGCCCCTCTTCCAGGCCAGCTCTCTGCTATCGCCCGGGAAGGCAGTGGAGGATGGCCCAAGTCCTTGGGCCCTGCACCAGCATGGGAGACCAGGAGAAGCACCTGGCTCCTGGCTTCGGATCAGCAAGATGCGCCGGCCGCAGCGGCCATTGGAGGGTGAACCAATGGCAAAAAGGAAGACCTTTCTCTCTGTCTCTCTCTCTCACTAGCCACTCTGCCTGTAATAAATAAATAAATAAAGTTCCAATTATTTTGGTATCATATATTTGGAGTTGCATCTTACCAAGTGGTAATGTGGAAAAAAGCTTCTATTATGATTAATTTGAGGCAATGAAATGACATTAACTAGCAGTAAGAATTTTACTATAAAGCTAGAGAGATACTCTGGAGAATCAAGCTGATAAGCTTAACATATATGTTTTTTCACGAGCTACTGTATTTCCCCAAACTACCAAGGTCTTTTTTATGATGAACACTCTACAAATGCATGGATAGTAAGTTCTCTCAGGCTGTTAACAGACAAAAAAATCAGTTCCGTATAGAAGAACAGAAATTCTAAAGCGGAGTCAGGTTTAATGCATGTGGAAAAAAATTATCATTCACTTATCAGAAAGGCAAAATGAAAGAGAAGAATCTGAAAGAGCATATTTAAAAATTTAAAATTTAGAACTTGGTAATTATTGCAGGAGGTTTATTATAAGCTCCCTTTAATTAAATGTTGAGTAACAGAGATGAAAAACTTCCCCAGTACATGTGAGACATCTGGTTATTAGGTAAGAACTGTTAAAGAGCTAATTGGCCTATGATATAACTGAATTCTCAGTATGTAAAATCAATTTATACTGTATTACTAGGCTGCTAGATATTTAACTGGATTCTCCACTAGACAAGAAGGTATTGCAACATTTTTAGAGTCGATTTTCCGAAGTCTCCACTACCTCTGGTTTCCTCTTGGCTCTGACTATATCACCTGATTATTAATATATTTTAACAACCACATCAAAAACTAACTAAATACATGGACAGATTAAAGTAACAAGGTGTTTATTAACAGTCAGATTTTCACTGTTGTGTGTAGGATTGAACAGAAACAGTAGTATATATTTTATCACTCACTGAAGAGGCAACATAACATAATGATGATGGGTTCAGATTTAGAGGCAGACACTATGACTGAGATTCCAATTTGATCATCACTAGCTTTGTGACATAAAGCAAATCAATTAACCACTCTATGCCTTAGTTTCCTCATCTGTAAAATAGACAAAACTTTTGAACATACCTCACTGGTTTGCTATGAGCATTAAGTTTCACTGTTCAAGACAATTTTTATTCTTTAAATTGAGACTTCCTGGTTGGAAGGTGTATAATCTAGCAACGTTTATAATTTAAATCACTAAACAGTGGCATCCATTTTAACATCTTTTAAAAGTTTATTTATTTCTTTTCATTCATTAATTGAAAGCAAAAGATAGACACACACAAACACACATGCATATACAGAGAGAGACAAACAGAGACAGATCTCCTTGCTGGTTCTCCTACAAATGAGCAGAATAGCTGAGCGTTTGCCAAGCCAAAGCCAACAGGCTGGAATTCAATCCAGATGTCCCACATAGAAAGTAGGGACCCACGCTTTCACACCATCACCTACTGTTTCCCATCCTGTGCAACTGCAGGAATCTGACATTGAAAGCAGGGCAACCAGTCAGACCCAGGCTCTCTGATTTGGGACACAGGTAAACCAAGTGAAATCTTAACTGGTATGCCAAACTCTTCCCCTTGTTTTTTACTTTTAACCAAGTATGAACACATATAAATTTAAGCTGCAAAAAGCTTAGACAAGCCTGTGATAGCTGATTGATAAATTTTATGAAGTATCAGCTGGTTGATGTCACATTGGTAGGTTCCCACTGGCCACAGTGACTATCATATCACCAGAAATTGCAGTAAATACTACAAATAGAACTGGCTGTTAAACCTTACCAGCACATCTCTGACTATTTAGTATTTCGTAATTGCTTCTTTCATTAAATATTAAATCTATGCCAAGTTCCATAGACATGTAATGCATGAATGAGCAAAACAAGTGAATAGTGGCCAAGAACAGCAGAACATACTTTATTCCCTTAAATAGATTTATTATGGCAGCATTGAAAAATATAACATTCAAAATCTAACTTTTATAATATTTTTCTTTTCCCTGAAAAACATTATACTGATAGATATTTAAGATATTGTCCAGGCCGGAGCCATGACTCACTTGACTAATACTCCGCCTGCGGCACTGGCATCCCATATGGGCGCTGGGTTCTTGTCCCGGCTGCTCCTCTTCCAGTCCAGCTCTCTGCTGTGGCCCGGGAAGGCAGTGGAGGATGGCCCAAGTGCTTGGGTGCCTGCACCCGCATGGCAGCCCAGGAAGAGGCACCTGGCTCCTGGCTTCAGATTGGCTCAGCGCCGGCCATAGTGTCCATTTGGAGAGTGAACCAACGGAAGGAAGACCTTTCTCTCTGTCTCTTTCTCACTAACTCTGTCAAGTAAAAAAAAAAAAAAAAAGATATTGTGCAAATATAAAGTCATCCATTATTGGAATTCTCACTGAATCTGATGCTATTCAAATGCAGCAGACTATAACAAAGTTACTGAAGAGAAAAAAAAAAAAAAACAGAGGAAAATGACCTACAAAAGTTGGAAAGTCTGAGTTAAATAAGGAGTACTTGCTCTCAATCTACTATGACTAGGTAATTAAAAAGTACGTTTTATGTTTGTTAAATGTTTCTCTGTATTTCCCTACACGACATGCATATCTAATTTTTTTTTTAATTTGACAGATAGAGTTAGACAGTGAGAGAGAGAGACATTGAGAAAAGTCTTCCTTCCTTTGGTTCACCCCCCAGATGGCTGCCTCGGCCAGAACTACACCAATCCGAAGCCAGGAGCCAGGTGCTTCCTCCTGGTCTCCCATGCAGGTGCAGGGGCCCAAGTACCTGAGCCATCCTCAACTGCCCTCCTGGACCACAGCAGAGAGCTGGACTGGAAGAGGAGCTACCGGGACTAGAACCCGGCGCCCATATAGGATGCCAGTGCCGCAGGCGGAGGATCAACCAAGTGAGCCATGGTGCCAGCTTCACAACATGCATATCTAATTGTAAAAGTTATCTAGTTTATTACTAAACTAGATTTAGAAATCAGAATTTCTTACATTATGTTGACATAGTTTTAATTACATAATGGTAAAACAATGTCCAACAAGTGCTTACTGTTCTAAGCACTTTGCATCTATCATATGACTTACTGAAACAATTCTGATGCAGTGTCTTTCAAATAAATAAATCTTCTTAAACCATAAATTGCTAAAAATGTTGTTTAAAAAGTATCATCCCTCTATTCAAAAATTAAATATTGAATTTTTAACTGATACATAAAAACTGTACACAGAAAGAAACACCTTGAGATGTTTTAGAAAATTTATATGTTGTAGAATTTTTCAGTCAAGATCTTTAATTCCTTTCCCAATTCTGAGACCAATGGTAATTTTTAAACTAAAATTATTTGTTTATTTTAGTTTTTATCTTGGTTTATGAATGCAATGATAGCATATTTAAGTAATATTATTATTTCTAATATCAATATTAATAAAACAATTTTTATTTAATATAGAGTTTCATTAGTACTTACTATTGTCAGTTACATTCTAATTAAATATGTATATGTTTCATATACAGTCACCTAATCTTCCCAAGAATACACATGGGGTAAGTGTTTTTATCACATCTCATTTTAAGTGAAGGATATTGATATCTAAATATGTTAAATAACTGACAAAATTAGAAAGTAGTAGATCCTTGTTACGAAATACTTGTACACTGTTTCTAAAGAGAAGCATGCAGTATCTGAATTGACTAAGCTGTGCAATCACAAATCTTGAAGGTCATTAGCCTACTTTGACAGTGCTTGAGAATCAACCACTTGGAATGTGTGAAATATATGCTGTGACAGGAGAGAGGAAAGAGGTAAAGATAATAATACAGAATTATTAGTATGCATTTGTGATTATTTATGACTTGGCATAAGCTTACCATTTTAGTGTTATATTCCTTCAATCCATTCTTCTACTGCCTCATTCACACAAGGTTATAACATTCTCATTATTTCTAAAACACATCTGGTCCCCTCTTCTAAGCTTATATTCTTCACATTCTCTAACTGAAAACGTTTTCCTTAAATATCACTTCTCCAAAACCTGTCTGCTAACTTCAACATCTTTGTTGCATGACATTTAGTAACCCAAGGGATCTCTCATGTTTCCAGGTAGAAGCTCTATAGGGTCCATCACTCCTTCCCCTGAGCCCTGATGGCTTTTTCCCTCCATCAGAGATAACTCTTCTTCCTGACTCTATGTTATTGTTCCTAAATTGTTGCAATAGCATGCCTCTTGTTGAGTTCAACATTTGTAAGTACGGAAATATGACTTGTTTTTTTTCTCATCCAAAGCAGATTTTAGTAAAGCCAAAGAAATGTTTTCTACCAGTTAGAACTGACCAGCAGTTAAAGGCTGAGCTCTTTATCATCCTACTTATTTCAGAAACCATGAGATTGCTGTATGCCAGAGACATTTAGAAGATAGAGACTCAAGACGATTTCTGAAGTCCCTTATGATTTCAGTATCATGTGACTGCACTTTAAAGAGTCAAGTTGAGGAAAGCAACATCAATGAAGTACTTTAAACAATTCTTTTAAAATGTATCCATTTCATATTTACATAACATTGAAGCCACAGCAAATGATAAGAATAAGGCAGATCAGATCGGGAAAGGAAGTCACAGTTGGTCAGTGGGAGGTGAACATAAATCTAAAACAGAATTATGAGGCAGAAAAGGGCTTATTTCATATTTTTAAAGATTATTTATTTATTTATTTGAGAGGTAGAGTTACAGACAATGAGAGGGAGAGACGGAGAGAAAGGTCTTCCATCTGCTAGTTCAGTCCCCTAATGGCCACAATAGCCAGAGCTGCACCAATCTGAAGCCAGGAGCCAGGAGCTTCTTCCAGGTCTCCCATGGGTGTGAAGGGGCCCATGCGCTTGGGCCGTCTTATTTTGCTTTCCAAGGCCATAGCAGAGAGCTGGATTGGAAGAGAAGCAGCTGAGACTAGCACTGGCACCCATATGAGATGCCAGTGCTGCAGGCAGAGGATTAACATATTGTGCCCAGCTGGCGCCGCGGCTCACTAGGCTAATCCTCCGCCTAGCGGCACCGGCACACTGGGTTCTAGTCCCGGTGGGGGCGCCGGATTCTGTCCCGGTTGCCCCTCTTCCAGGCCAGCTCTCTGCTGTGGTCAGGGAGTGCAGTGGAGGATGGCCCAAGTGCTTGGGCCCTGCACCCCATGGGAGACCAGGAGAAGCACCTGGCTCCTGCCTTCGGATCAGCATGGTGCGCCGGCCGCAGCGCGCCTACCGTGGCGGCCATTGGAGGGTGAACCAACGGCAAAAGGAAGACCTTTCTCTGTCTCTCTCTCTCACTGTCCACCCTGCCTGTCAAAAAAAAAAAACAAACAAAAAAAAACATACTGTGCCACAGTGCTGGCCCTATTAATATTGTTGATGGCAAACATTTTATTTTATTTTAATTCACTATAACATTTTATAGATTATTACAATGAGCAGAAGTCCAAAATATCATTTTACGAATTCTATAAAAGAATATACATGTTATCTATTGAGTAGAAAATTCTTATTTTAATGGTTCAATTTTGGATTTTATAAATTTATCTCTAAAGTTAATTTTCACAACTGGAATGTGAAAATATATCCATGAGTGACATCTATTAGGCTCAAATCAGTAATGTTTGATCATTAAGACATATTAGGAAATAACTATCCTTTTCATATTTTGAAAATGGAACTGCCATATATATGAGAAAAGTAAATGTATATGATTATTGAATACAATGATTAATATTTGAATACTGATTTTTTTCTGCTTTTGAAAAGTATTCATTCAAAGTAGAATAATTTTTAAAAAAGAATATGAAAACTGACAATATTTGTAGACATGAAGTATAGCTATTCATTCCTCAGCTAAGGAAACAGGACTTTGCCAGCCCATTTTCATATTGTGAGCTCATTTCTCAAACTATGTAATGGTATTTCAAAGAAAATCAAATTGAAAGATAAATTTGGAGTAGGTATTTGGTGTTACAATTAAGACACAATTTGGGACACCCATATGCCATATTGCTGTGTCTGCGCTCACGTCTGAGCTCCATTCCCAAGTCCAGCTCTCTGTGCATGTGCACACTGGGAGGCAGCAGGTGATTTCACAAGCAGTGAGTTTCTGCCACCCATTTGTATGAGACTGGAGTTGAGTTCTTGCATCCTGGTGTTGGTTTGATCTAACCAAGGCTGTTACAGACATTTGAGGAGTGAACCATTAGGTGGCAGAGCTCTGGCATAGTCTCTCTTTCTCTCTATCTCTGTCTTCCAAATGGATAAAATAATTTAATTAAAATGTTAAAAAGGGGCCTGAGTTGTGGCACACCAGGTAAACACACCATCTGTGTTGCTGGAATCCCTTATGTGCACCAGTTCATATTTTGGCTGCTCAACTTCTGATCCAGCTCCCTGCTAGTGGCCTGGGAAAAGCAGCAGAAAATGGCCCAAGTGTGGGCCTTTGCCACCCATGTGCAAGAACTGAATGAAGCTCCTTGAATCCTGACTTTAGCTTGGTCCAGCCCTGGCCATTGCAGCTGTTTGGGGAGTGAACCAGAGGATGGGAAGTCTTTCTTTCTCTGTTTGTATGTGTGTGTGTGTGTGTGTTTCTATCTTTCCCTCTCTTACTGTAACTCTTACTTTCAAATAAATAAGTAAATCTTTGGTTAGAAAGTTAAAGAGGGGCCAGCACTGTGGCATAGCAAATGAAGCTGCTGCCTGCAGTGCAAGCATCCCTTATGGGCGCTGGTTCATGTCCCAACTGCTCCACTTTCTATCCAGCTCTCTGCTATGGCCTGGGAAAGCAGTAGAAGATGGCCCAAATCCTTGGGCCCCTGAACCCATGTGGGAGATCTGGAAGAAGATCCTGGCTCTGGCCATTGTGGCCAACTGGGGAGTGAACTAGTGGATGGAAGACCTCTGTCTCTGCTGCCTCTCCTTCTCTCTCTGTGTAACTATGACTTTCAAATAAATAAATAAACCTTTTAAAAAAAAGAAAGTTAAAGAAAAGATGTTTATACTTGAACAAAAAAAACAAAACCTTGAATACAAGGGCTCTTCTAAAAGTACATGGGAAATATATGAGAAAGTTATCCATGGATATCAAAATGTTTGCACTATATAAACATCATTTAATTTATTTTTTCATAACACTTTTGAAGTTATCCTATAGTTTGACCTCAACAAGTTGAGTGAGGGTGAGCATTTATATTTTATCCTCTTAACTAGAAAACACGAGGCATGAAGTAAACAATTAGTTGAATAAGTTTCAGCTCAATCAATGTTGAATAAATAAATGAATGAGAGAATGAGAAATTATGTAATGATTTATAATCCACATTCCCTGTCCAGTGTTCCTTCAAGCACCATTTTTTGTGTCTCTACAGTTGTTGCTGCTGTCCATTTTTAAGAATGTGGTTACCAGGGGTTGGGGAGGAGATATGAGTAAAGGTTGATTAAGGGTAATAAGTTACCACTAGATAAGAGTAAGAAGTTGTGGTATTCAATGCATGGGAGACTGAATATGCACTGTGACGATATAATGAATGCTTTTCCTTTTTAGCAAGGCACACGAAAGGATTCTGAATGCTTTCATCTTATAGAAACGAAATGGTTGAGGAGATAGATATGCTTACTCTGATTTGAACATTACACTTGCATACATATATCAAAACATCATATGGAATTTTATAAATATGTACAATATTTATGGCCATTAAAAATAAACAAAAATTTTGAAATCTAAAACTCAGTAGAGCATCATTTTCCCTCCTCTGAATTTTCAAGAGAATATTGGCTGGCAATGTATCTGTGTGTACTTATTTATAAGTGCCCCTTCTTTGTCAATGTTTTTATGCCACTTACCTGTTCCTCTTTCTGGTATTTTATTACTTCCTTGGAATGGAATTACATTTTCTGAATACTAAATCTAGAGCTATGAGCAATGTAATCATGTGTACATTTTTGCTGAAGGTTTAGGTTTCTTTTTGTGACATCCACATACCAGCCTACCACCTCATTCATGTCTTTGCTGTTGTTAGATACAGATGCAAAAACTGGAAGAAAAATCTTATAAATAATTTTTAGTTGTACCCCAACAAATTGATGGAAATGAAATAGAATAACCAAAACAAGTCAAGTGAAATGGCTATGCAAGTGTACACGTATGTATCTTAAAATTAACTTGCAGATGGATGTTATAGGATAATTACACCCAAATTCTGGTTAAGTCTATAATTAAAAATAAGTAATGGGGCCGGAGCCATGGCGCAGTGGGTTAATCCTCTGCTTGCAGCGCCAGCATCCCATATGGGCACCGGTTCTAGTCCCAGCTGCTCCTCTTCCAATCTGGCTCTCTGCTGTGGCCTGGGAAAGCAGTAGAAGATGGCCCAAGTACTTGGGTCCCTGAGACCAGGAGGAAGCACCTGGCTCCTGGCTTCAGATCCACACAGCTCAGCACAGCTCCGATCATTGTGGCCATTTGAAGTGGAAAAATGGAAGGAAGACCTTTCTCTCTGTCTCTCCATCTCACTGTCTGTATCTCTAACTCTCAAATAAATAAATAAATAAAATCTTTAAAATTTTTTTAAAAATAAAAATGAGTAATGCCTCTAGAAATCACAGTAAGAACTTAAATGGTAGCTATACGTTAACTTAATATTGATTTTGAAATGTAAAAGCTTTCTGACATGGTGTACATTCATAATCTATTTATATAATTCCTAAAGTTAACACCCAGGGAGATTTATTCTATAACTACTACAACTAAAAATAAATAAGTAGGGGCCGGCGCTGTGGCACAGTGAGTTAGCACCCTAGCCTGAAGGGCAGCATCCCATATGGGCGCCAATTCTAGTCCCTGCTGCGCCTCTTCCAATTCAGCTTTCTACTATGGCCTGGGATAGCAGTAGAGGATGACTCAGATCCTTGGACCCCCACACCTATGTGGGAGACCCAGAAGAAGCTCCAGGCTCCTGGATTTGGATCGGCGCAGTTCCGGCCATTGCGGCCAACTGGGGAGTGAACCATCAGATGGAAGACCTCTCCTTTATCTGTGTGTAATTCTGACTTTCAAATAAATAAATAAATCTTTAAAAAATAATAAATAAGTAGATGACATTTGGTCACTGTCAATAAAAACACAATAGTGAAAAAACAAACAAAAAATTTAGTGTTATAGTTCAAAGCACCTTTAACAATAGAACTATGATATTCAGAATGTTCTGTTTCAACAGTTGGTACAACTTATATTATACATATTTCTGGAATTACTTTAATGCATTGATCTCATTCTGCTCTTTTCAGTAAGAATGCTGATTACAAGAGGCGTGCCATTGCAATAGACTGGGGGAACTGTGCAGTAGGAATACTGTTAGGATATGAAGATATATTGCTGCTTTTAGGGCAGAGCTCACACCAAATTTCAGTATATTCAAAAGAGGCAAGTCTGGTAACATCTTGTCTCGTCCTTATTTATGGATAATGTGATATAGTTTTAGTCGGACTCTTCCAGCACTAAGAATACATACATTAGTAAGAAGAAAGAGAGAGGGAGGGAGAAGAAGAAGAAGTAGGAGGAGGAGGAGGGAGGGAGGGAAAAAGAAAGAAAACTGCTGTGTGAAATCTTCCCTCATAAAAGAGTTCATGTTAGGCTTCCTAACTACAGATTTACATTAAGAGCTATGACATCAGATGTCATTTCACAATATATATGACATCAAGTCTGATGTCCAGGAAAGCAAAACCTTCCTCTGGTATAACAAAAAAAGGTGTCACATAGAAGCAAAGCAAATGAATCTTAGAAATAAATATGTGGTGAACCATGTTTAATTAAAATCAAAATTTTACAAAATCCAAGAAAAAATTTGCTTGTTGTTGTTGTTGTTCTAGTACTATTGGTTGAACTCAGTAATTAACACACAATTATTCTTAGGTGTTTAAATTTTAACTGAAAAGTGATCCCTGTTAAATCTAAGAGTGGAAAAAGAGAGGGAGGAGATGAACAATTTGGAACATGCTCAATCGGACTGGCCGCAAATGGTGGAGTTAGAAATGTGCCAGGGGATTCCAACACAATCCCATCAAGATGGCATGTACCAATGCCATCGCACTAGTCCAAGTGATCAATTTCAGCTCACAATTGATAGCTCTGATAGGTCTAAGAGTCAAAGAGATCACACAAACAAGTCAAGTATCTGTTAATACTAACTGATAGAATCAAAAAGGGAGAGAAAGATCCAACATGGGAAGTGGGATACACAGCAGACTCATAGGATGGCAGATGTCCTAAACAACACTCTGGCCTCAGAATCAGCCCTCAAGGCATTAAGATCTGGCTGAAGAGCCCATGAGAGCATTGTAGGCATGGAAAGCCAAGATACCATGGAAAAGAAAAAAAGAAGAAGACCTAAATGAAAGATCTCTGCGAGTGAGATCCCAGTGGAAAGAACAGGGCCATCAAAGAAGGAGGTACCTTTCTCTGAAGGGAGGAGAGAACTTCCACTTTGACTATGACCCTATCGGAATAAGATCAAAGTCAGCGAACTCTAAAGGCTTCCATAGCCCTGGCAACTCATGACTAGAGCCTAGGGAGATTACTGACGCCATGAACAAGAGTGTCAGATTGTTAAGTCAGCAACAGGAGTCACTGTGTACTTACACCCCATGTGGGATCTGTCCCTAATGTGTCGTCTAAAGCCAAGTGATGCTATAACTAGTACTGAAACAGTATTTTTATACTTTGCGTTTCTGTGTGAGCACAAACTGATGAGGTCTTTACTAATTATATACTGAAGTGATCTTCTGTATATAAAGAGAATTGGAAATGAAAAAAAAAAAAAAACAACCTGGTGTTAAAATGGAAATGGCATAGAAAATTAATTAATTTGAAAAAAAAATTATGTAGGATCTCTGTCTTTAATGTGCTGTACATTGCTATTTAATGCTATAATTAGTAATCCAATGGTAGTTTTTTCACTTTATGTTGCTATATGGGCAAAATGTTGAAATCTTTACCTAATATATACTAAACTGATCTTCTGTATACAAAGAGAATTGAAAATGAATCTTTACATGAATGGAAGGGGAAAGGGAGCGGGAAAGGGGAGGGTTGCGGGCGGGAGGGAAGTTATGGGAGGGGGGAAGCCATTGTAACCCATAAGCTATACTTTGGAAATTTATATTCATTAAATAAAAGTTTAATAAAAAAATTTCCAGAATGCAAAAAATGCATTTATCTAACAGTAAAAAGCAAAATTTGATCCTTGGTACCCTTTCATATACTTTCCATAAAAAATGGTCTCAGGGCATTGATTAGAACGTAGGAGGTCTCTGGAGAGAATAAATACTTTTTCCATTGTGGTCTGTGAGTCCAACCCATAATAAGAGACATCACACATTAATAGCTTTATCAAAAAGGACAAATAGCATTTATAGATGCAAAACATCATTTTGAGGTTTTCCAGGTACCATAATGATAGTTTTTCTTACCACTGAATATTCATGACACCTCATAAAACTAATGATAAACATAAAAATTGATGTGAACGTTTGACTAATCTCCTCTTATTTGTTTGGAAGAGCTGTCGTAATTGCCTGGTTTGTAAATTAAACATCTGCTATGGGAATAAACAAAAACATAACTGAGCATATTCAAATAAATTGAATTCACTCTGGTTCCATAAATTTTATTATATGTGCTCATCAATTTTATTACACCTGAGCACAGCATTGCCTCCAAAGTCAATGCATTTTTAGACATCCTATTTGTAAGAATAAATGCTTTATTTTTCTAATAAACTGCAGATCTCATTTAGATCATTTTTAAAAGAATGTTTCAATAGCCAAGCCCAACTAATTGAAGCCACCTGCTATTTTGGTTGGACATGAGCTGGGGCTCCACTTAAAGTTCAACTCCTTAAGAGTTTATTCAGATTGTTAGAATCATCTCTGTATTGCAGCAGCTCTTGTCAAACAAGATAACAATCATTTTGTGTTTGCAAAGCTAATATAGCTAATGTTTAGCATAGCCATATTTTTCTAGTTTCTAAGCCATAAAGATGAAACATATTTTTAGAAAATTAACCAGATCAAGCAACCCAGAGAAAGACATTGGCAAATCTACAAGTAGGCATGGCAAAATGTGGGAGTTATACATATGTGTGTGTATATATTTAAGTATATTTATATATAAAACTTCTGTAGATAGTTCCTTGATGCCATAGCCCTACTAAAATAATTCACACTGGTATTCAATATTATTCAGTGACTAATCAAGACAAATTAAGCATTTCAAGCAATAACAAATAAATAATGGGTAGAAATAATGCATTGCAGCTGGAAGCAATAAACTCAATATTAGGATGGCTGCCTGTGAGAGAAAAATGATGTAACATAATGTAAGACAGAAGTACCTGACTTCAGATATTTGTAAGGCGTTTTCACAATATATTGAGATATATTAAATATAAAATGTCAACAAATGCATATTCTGTGATTTTACTTGAATTTTTTGCAGATGGATGACATAAACATGCTGAGTGATATATTCCATTTTGCAAAGAAATGTAAAATTTTTTATTAGCAGGGGAACTCATAACTTCAAACTTACCCTCCTTGGAGGAGGCATTTAACCTAGTGGCTAAGAGGCCCTACTCCCATCAGCATACCTAGGTTTGATTCATGGCTTTGGCTCTGGCTCATGACTCCAGCTTTTGGCCAATGCAGAAAATATAAAGCAGGGTAATGGATCAGTAGTTGTGTTTCTGCCTTCACAAGGGAGACCTGGATTGTACTCCCTGCTCCTAGCTTTGAACCCAACCCAGCCCCAACTGTTGGGGGCATTTAAAGAATGAACTACAGGATGAGAGTGTATGCTCTCCCTCCCCGCATCTGTAATAAATAAAAACCATCTACTAATGTTGATATAACAGCTGCTGACCCAGAGGCTTGAGATCTATAACCCTGACAAGCAAGACTTTTTTTTTGTCTTCCATTTTCTCTCCAGAAAGAAAGAATTCTGTCATTTCTCTATCAGGAGTTCTGTGATCTAAAAGAGGTGTAGGAGAAGCTTGAGTAGGAAAGATTCTTCCAACTAAAATTTAGCAGAAATTCCAATTAGTAAATTTATTTCACTGAGGACTTCTCATTTCTAGACTTATTCTATAAATGCAGACTTTTAGTCAAGCTGGTAATGGCAAGATTCTAATCAAGGTTCCAGTCCAGTGATTCAGAAACTGAATCACCCAGTCATCTGAAACAGAAGTACAAGGGGAAAGAAAAAATCCCCAAGATTTGCTCAGAGAATAGAAATCAAAGACAAGCTCTAGATTTTTGCAAGGACAGTGAATTATTAGATCAAAGTTGATTGGGCAGTTAAGTGTCACTGGCTCAGCACATTTTTAAAAATCCATATCACACTCAGCTGGAGGTCACATGATAGAAAAATCAACCCTAACTTTCATACTGTTCAGGTTTTAATTTAGCAACAACATTAGCCTTCAAGAGGATGTTCATCTTGTTTTAGACCACTAGATATGCTTTTAATAGTATCTGAAATAGTTATTGCTTAATTTAATGCTTCATGGTGGTAGTGCAATTAGGAGCAAGTAGTTTTAATTATAGCTGATGGAAAAAAAAATAAACTTTCACTTTTTTATGGTTTTTATAAGACTTGAGATTCCAAAATACAGATTTAAGTCTCAATTGTGTAAATGTATCTTGAGAGGTAGAATAAAATAATGTTTCTTCTCATCATGTTGCCAAAAGAAAACAAAATAACCTTTGATTTCAACATCCTAGCTAACAAACCATTGGAAGATGCATTATCTTCTGTACACTAGCTACAATCCATTTATTTTTATAAGTAAAGTCATTTAATAATACATTGGTTGCATATTTTTTAACTTTTATTTCATAAATATAAATTTCTAAATTATAGTCTATGGATTACAATGGCTTTTCCACCCCATAACTTCCCTCCCACTTGCACCCCTCCCATCTCCCACCCCCTCTCCCATTCCATTCATATCAAGATTCATTTACAAATATCTTTATACACAGAAGATCAATTTAGTATATATTAAGTAAAGATTTCATCAGTTTGCACCCACACAGAAACACAAAGTGTAAAATACTGTTTGAGTAATAGTTATAGTATTAATTCACATTGGACAACACATTAAGGACAGAGATCCCACATAAGGAGTAAGTACACAGTGACTCCTGTTGTTCACTTAACAATTTGACACTCTTGTTTATGGCGTCAGTAATCTCCCTAGGCTCTAGTCATGAGTTGCCGAGGCTATGGAAGCGTTTTGAGTTCACCAACTTCGAACTTATTCCGACAGGGTATAGTCAAAGTGGAAGTTCTCTCCTCCCTTCAGAGAAAGGTACCTCCTTCTTTGATGGCCCATTCTTTCCACTGGGATCTCACTCACAGAGATCTTTCATTTAGGTGTTTGTTTTTTGTTTTTTTTTTTTTTTTTTTGCCAGAGTGTCTTGGCTTTCCATGCCCAAGGTACTCTCATGGGCTCTTCAGCCAGATCTGAATGCCTTAAGGGCTGATTCTGAGGCCAGAGTGCTGTTCAGTACATCTACCATTCTATGAGTCTGCTGTGAATCCCGCTTCCCATGTTGGATTGTTCTCTCCCTTTTTGATTCTATTAGTTAGTATTCGCAGACACTAGTCTTGTTTGTGTGATCCCTTTGACTCTTGGACCTATCAGTGTGATCAATTGTGAACTGAAATTGGTCACTTGGACTAGTGAGATGGCATTGGACATAAACCTTGATGGGATTAAATTGGAATCCTCTGGCACATTTCTAACTCCACCATTTGGGGCAAGTCCGATTGAGCATGTCCCAAATTGTACATCTCCTCCCTCTCTTATTCCCACTCTTATATTTAACAGGGAACACTTTTCAGTTAAATTTAAACACCTAAGAATAAATGTGTGTTAATTACAGAGTTCAACCAATAGTATTAACTAGAACAAATAAAAATACTAAAAGGGATAAAGTGTTAAATTCTACATCAACAGTCAGGACAAGGGCTGATCAAATCACTTTTACTCATAGTGTCCATTTCACTTCAACAGGTTTCCTTTTTGGTGCTTGGTTAGTTGTCACGGAATATGGAGAACATATGATATTTGTCCCTTTAGGATAGGCTTAATTCACTCAGCATGATGCTTTCCAGATTCCTCCATTTTGTTGCAAATGACCGGATTTTATTTATTTATTTTTTGCTGCTGTATAGTATTCTATAGAGTACATGTCACATCATTTCTTTATCTAGTCTACTGTTGATGGGCATTTGGGTTGGTTCCAGGTCTCAGCTATTGTGAATTGAGCTGCAATAAACATTAATGTACAGCCAGCTTTTTTGTTTGCCAATATAATTTACTTTGGTAAATTCCAAGGAGTGATATATGGATATATGGTAGGGTTATATTCAGGTTTCTGAGGAATATCCAGACTGACTTCCATAGTGGCTTAACCAGTTTGCATTCCCACCAACAGTGGGTTAGTGTCCCTTTTTCCCCACATCCTCTCTAGCATCTATTGTTGTTAGATTTCTGAACGTGAGCCATTCTAACTGGGGTGAGGTGAAACCTCATTGTGGTTTTGATTTGCATTTTCCTGATAGCTAGTGATCTAGAACATTTTTCATGTGTCTGTTGGCCATTTGGATTTCCTCTTTTGAAAAATGTCTATTGAGGTCCATGGCCCATCTCTTAAGTGGGTTGTTTGTTTTGATATTGTAGAGTTTCTTGATCTCTGTAGTTTCTGGATATCAACCCTTTATCTGTTGCATAGTTTGCAAATATTCTTTTCCCATTCTGTCAGTTACCTCTTTATTTTCCTGACTGTTTCTTTTGCAGTACAGAAATGTCTCAATCTGATGCAATCCCAAGTGTAATTTTGGCTTTGACTGCCTGTGATTCCGGTGTTTTTTCCAAGAAATCTTTGCCATTACCTATATTTTGCAGGGTTTCTCCAATGTTCTCTAATAATTTGATGGTGTCGGCTCATAGATTTAAGTCTTTAGTCTATGTTGAGTGGATTTTTGTGTAAGGTGAAAGGTTGGGGTCTTGCTTCATGATTCTGCACGTGGAAATCCAATTTTCCCAGCACCATTTATTGAATAGACTGTCCTTACTCCAAGGATTGGTTTTGGATCCTTGATCAAATATAAGGTGGCTGTAGATGTTTGGATTGATTTCTGGTGTTTCTATTCTGTTCCATTGGTCTATCCATCTGTTTCTGTACCAGTACCATGCTGTTTTGATAACAACTGCCCTGTAGTATGTCCTGAAATCTGGTATTGTGATGCCTCCAGCTTTGTTTTTGTTGTGTAAGATTTCTCTAGTTATTCGAGGTCTCCTGTGTCTCCATATGAATTTCAGCACCATTTTTTCTAGATCTGAGAAGAATGTCTTTGGTATTTTTATTGGTATTGCATTGAATGTATAAATTGCTTTTGAGAGAATGGACATTTGATGATATTGATTCTTCCAATCCATGAGCATGGAAGATTTTTCAATTTTTTGGTATCCTCTTCTATTTCTTTCTTTAAGATTTTGTAATTCTCATCATAGAGATGTTTAACTTCCTTGGTTATGTTTATTCCAAGGTATTTGATTGTTTTTGTAGCTATTGTGTATGGGATGACATTAGCAGTTCTTTCTCAGCCATGGCATTGTCTGTGTATGCAAAGACTGTTGATTTTTCTGCATTGATTTTATATCCTGCTACTTTGCCAAACATTTCTATGTGTTCCAATAGTCTCTTAGTAGAGCTCTTTGGATATCCTAAATAAAGAATCATATCATCTGCAAAGAGGGATAGTTTGATTTCTTCCTTCCCAATTCGTATCCCTTTCTTCCTTCCCAATTCGTATCCCTTTAATTTCTTTTTCTTGCCTAATAGCTCTGGCGAAAACTTCCAGAATCATATTCAATAGCAGTGGTGAGAGTGGGCATCCCTGTCTGGTACCAGATCTCAGTAGAAATGCTTCCAACTTTTCCCAATTCAATAGGATGTTGGCCATGGATTTTTCATAAATTGCTTTGATTGTATTGAGGAATGTCCTTCCATACCCAATTGCTTAGAGTTTTCATCACGAAAGCATTATCAAATAATTTCTCTGCAACTATTGAGAGAATCATATGGTTTTTCTTCTGCAGTCTGTTAATGTGGTGTATCACGTTGATTGTTTTGCAAACATTGAACCATCCCTGCATACCAGGGATAAATCCCACTTGGTCTGGGTGGATGATCTTTCTGATGTGTTGTTGCATTCTATTGGCCAGAATTTTATTGAGGATTTTTGCATCTATGTTCATCAGGGATATTGGTCTGTAATTTTCTCTCAATTTTGCATCTTTTTCTGGCTTAGGATTTAAGGTGATGCTGGCTTCATAGAAAGAATTTGGGAGGATTCTCACTTTTCTGATTGTTCTGAATAGTGTGAGAAGAATTGGAGTTAGTTCTTCTCTAAATGTCTTGTAGAATTCAGCAGTGAATCCATCTGTTCCTGGGCTTTTCTTTGTTTCAATTTCTGTGTCAGTTATGGGTCTGTTTAGGTTTTCTATGTCTTCCTGGTTCAATTTAGGTAGGTTGCATGTGTCTAGGAATCTATCCATTTGTGATAGATTTCCCTGTTTGCTGGCATACAAGTCCTTGTAGTAATTTCTGATGATTCTTTTTATTTCTGTGGCGTCTGTTGTTACGTTCCCCTTTTCATCTCTTATTTTATTGATTTGAGTCTTTTCTCTTCTTTTTTTAGTTAGTTGGGCCAATGGGGTGTCAATTTTGTTTATTTTTTTTCAAAAAACCAGCTCCTCGTTTGGCTGATTATTTGTAATTTTTTTTTATTCAATCCTGTTGATTTCTTCTCTGATTTTAATTATTTCTCTTCTCCTACTAGATTTGGGTCTGGTTTGCTGCTGATTTTCTAGATCCTTGAGATGCGATGAAAACTCATTTATTTGGTGCCTTTCCAATTTCTTGATGTAGGCACGTATTGTTATAATCTTTCCTCTTAACACTGCTTTTGCTGTCTCCCATAAGTTTTGGTGTGTTTGCTGTTATCCTCATTTACTTCCAGAATTTTTTTGATTTTTCTTTTAATTTCTTCCATGACCCATTGTTCATTCAGGAGCATGTTGTTCAATCTCCATGTGTTTGCATATGCTCTAGGGATTCCTGAGCTGCTAATTTCCAACTTCATTCCCCTATGGTCTGAGATGCTGCATCCTATGATTCTAATTCTTTTGAAATTGCTGATACTTGCTTTATGGCCCAGTATGTGGTCAATCCTAGAGAAGGTTCCATGCACTGCTGAGAAGAATGTAAATTCTTTATGTGTGTGATGAAAAGTTCTGTAGATATCCGTTAGATCCATTTGGGCTATAGTGTCATTTAAATCTGCTGTCTCCTTGTTGATCTTCTGCCCTGTTGATCTCTCTATTTCTGAGAATGGAGTATTGAAGTCCCCCAGTACTATTGTATTGGGGTCTAATTCTCCCTTTAAGTCCCTTAACAAATCTTATAATAAAATCTTTTAAATAAACTGGTACCCTGTAATTAGGTGCATATACATTGATAATCATTATATCTTCCTGTTGAATTGATCCCTTAATCATTATATAGTCTCTTTGTCTCTCTTAACAGTTTTTGTGTTAAAGTTTATTTTGTCTGGTATTAAGACAGCTACACCCACTCTTTTTTCATTTCTGTTGGCACGGTATATCTTTTTCCAGCGTTTCGCTTTCAGTCTGTATGCATCTTTGTTAGAAAGATGTGTTTCTTGTAAGCAGCAAATAGATGGGTTTTGTTCCTTAATCCAATCAGCCAATCTGTGTCTTTTAAGTGGACAGTTCAAGCCATTAACATTCAACGTGTCTATTGATAAGTAGTAACTTTGCCCTGCCATTTTCCAAAGATATTTTCTAGTATATGCTTTGAGCTTTCTGTGATCTTTTGCTGTGAGATTTCCTTCCTTCACCTTCTTTCATATTGGTGACCGTGTTTCTATGTGTAACACATCTTTAAGCATCTTTTGCAGGGCTGGACAAGTGGCGACAAATTCTTTCAATTTCTGTTTGCTATGAAAGGTCTTTATTTCACCTTCAGTCACAAATGAGAGCTTTACATGATATATTATTCTGGGATGGCAGTTTTTCTCTCTTAGCACCTGGGCTATGTCTCGCCATTCCCTTCTAGCCAGTAGGGTTTCTGATGAGAAGTCTGCTGTGAGTCTAATTGGAGATCCTCTGAGAGTAATCTGACGTTTCTCTCTTGCACATTTTAGAATCTTTTCTTTATGTTTCACTGTGGTGAGTTTGATTGCAACTTGTCGTGGTGAGGTTCTCTTGTGGTCATGTTTACTAAGGGTTCTATGAGCTTCCTGTACCAGGATGTCTCTGTCCTTCTCCAAACCCGGGAAGTTCTCTGCTAGTATCTCACTAAAAAGGCCTTCTAATCCTTTCTCTCTCTCTCTCCATGCCTTCAGGAACTCCTAGAACCCGAATGTTGGGTTTTTTAATAGCATCCTGTAGATTCCTGCCAATATTTTTTAGATTTCTAATTTCCTCTTCTTTTCTTTGGTTTGCCTGTTTCCTTTCCTGTTCTCTGTCTTCTAAGTCTGATATTCTCTCTTCTGTTTCACTGACTCTGTTTTTAACGCTCTCTAATGTGTTTGTCATTTGATCTATTGAGTTCTTCATTCATTTTGGTTTCTCATCACTATCACACTTTGCTGTTCTACTAGTTTCTGCGTTTCATTTTGATTCCTCCTTAGGATTTCATTTTCACGAGAGAGATTTTGTATCCTGTCCAGTAAGGATTTCTGTAGCTCAAGCATTTTTTTTGAAAATTTCTAAATATTTCTAATCATAATTTTTTTATCTGCATCTTGCATTTCTTCCATCTCATCATCCTCATAATCTTGGCTTGGGGTGTCTTGCTCATTTGGGGGTGTCATAATGTCTTCCTTGCTCTTGTTTCCTCAATTTCTGCATTTGTTGCTTGGCATTGTGGAGATATTCTTTGGATTCTTCTCCCCTCACTGTGGTGTTTTTTTCTTGTTATATTATGACTGTATTAAGTGGACTGCCTGCTTTTGATGGAGCCTTAGAGGCTTGAGATGGGTGTGGCCAGAGAGCTTTGGTTCCTCAGGGTTAAGTGTGTGCCGAAGGTAACACTTCCAGGTTAGGTGTGGTAAATCTCTCTGTTTCTTTTTTTTTTTTTTTCCAGAAGGGAAGTAATTCCACACAGCTGAGCAGAATTGAAGGTAGTCAGCTTCTGATCTCTGGCTCCTGTGGGTATATCAATCGCCTGCTCTTTCCTAAGGACCACACAGGGAATCTGTGCTGCCCTCAGTGTGGGCTCCAATTCTCCTGCAGTCTCCCACTGGGTTGCCAAGGTTACTGAATTGTATCATCTCTGGAGAGCACTCATGTGAACTAGGTCCTAATATCCTGTTATTTCACGCCCCCCCCAAGTCAGGTTTTTCTGCTTGGCTGAGGGATGGTGCAGACTTGAGGTCATGCCACTTTTACGTATGTCCAAAATGGCGCCTTCTCTTTGTCTTGTTCGCCTTTGGGAGGTGAGCAGAGAGAGAAAAACTCATGTTCATAACGATCACTTTTTTTTTTCTCTTTCTCTCTTCTAGTTAGTCTGGTGAACTTTCCTCCACAGGGCTTCAAGCCTCGTTCCCTCTAGGCTCCTCCTTCTGCTTTCCCACTGGTGTCTCAGGCTATTGACATTTGGCACACCTCATGTTCCAGCGCTGGTGCATTGATTCCGCTGTTGGTGTCCCGAGTCGTGCGCTTTCACACCCTCCTCTTAGGTCCACCATGAATCACTAGATCTGGAAGAGTTTCCTCTGCTGTCTCTTCCCCAACTCTTCCTTGAACCTGCAGTATCTCCACTCTTATTAAACTGTCTCTTCCCGGATTATCAGTGTGTTCCCTTCCTATTCTGCCATCTTGCCACTCTGGTTGCATATTTTTAAACTCTTAAAGTCAAAGTTCAGATTTCCATTTTGAATGTATTTGAATGTGGCATAAAATATGCTATATGTTAGGTACTGTAATAATTGTCTTTTTTAATATGTGGAAAAATACAGGTTTAAGCAATTTTTTAGCTATGGGTCATCGTCAACAGGCTATTCTGATAACTTGGACTAATGAGATTTTTCTGTTACATACAAAATATATGAAGTAGGTTGATTATTCATTAATTACTTATGAATGTCTACCGTGGACAAGGTGCTATTGCAGGAGCTGTAAACACACAGTAACAATGAAAGGCCATGCCCTTGCCCTCATTGTTACCTTTTTCTGAGAGATGTCTATATTAACAGAAGAATTCCAACAACATTTTTACCATTGTGAGAGGTACTCCAAAAGGCTGGAACATCTTAATTTTTAATGGGCGTGCAAATCATCTGACAGTCTTATTAAAGTGCAGATTCTAGGTCAGGAAATCTGGAACAGAGGTCTGAAATTCTATATTTCCTGCAAACTTCCCAAATGATGCAGATGGCACAGGTAGGTGTATAGAACACACTTGGAATAATGAGGAGCTAGGAGGAGAGAGTAACCTGACTGAAATTAGGAGGTTAGGAATAGCTTCTCTGGACGGTAGTACAATAAGTTATGTAACCATGAAGGAGGAGCAGAATTTAAGTGGTAAATGTAAAAGGGTGGAGACTGTTTCACATAGTGAGAAAAGCAAGTGTGAAGGCCCAATGGAATGGAATCATGTCCTGCAGGACCCTCAAGGCCAGAATGGTTCCATAATAAACATAGAAAAGACATAGAAAGACATAGAGGGTTGAGGAAATAGCATTGACAGGACTCAGATTACTAACTAAATAGGGAATGGGGTTGTGAAAGAATACTGATGAGATTCTAAAACATAGCAGAAGGCCTGGTTCTGTGGTGTAGTGAGAGCTAAGTCTCCTTCTGTGGTGCCAGCATCCAATATAGGTACCAGTTCTAGTCCCAGATGCTCCTCTTTAGATCCAGGTCTCTGCTATAGCCTGAGAAAGCAGTAGAAGATGGCTCAAGTGCTTGAGTCCCTGCACCCACGTGGGAGACCCAGAAGAAGCTCCTGGCTCCTGACTTCGGATTGGCTCAGACATAGCAGTTGCAGCCGTTTGGGACATGAACCAGCAGATGGAAGACCTTTCTCTCTGTCTCTCCCTCTCACTGTCTGTAACTCTACCTCTCATATAAATAATTTAAAAATCATAAAAATAAAATAAAATATAGGAGATTAGAAATTATATGAGGAAATACAATTTGCTGGTTAGAGGCAATGGATGTTATAGAGGAGATGTTATATAAGGAGTTGAGAGTCAGAGCTTCAGAAAGGTTGTTTAGGGACAACGTTAAGGGTTTGAAGTCAGAGAGGGGCATGTGAAGTCAACAAATTTGCTCTAGGAATTCTGTTATGTTGGAAGTAAAAGGAAAGAAAGGACACAGGGATAAGCAGATGGAAATCCAAGTTCCACAATCAAATCACACTATGAAGCAGAAGGAGAAACTAGACTTGGGGCAATCATCTATAAGCTTTAAGTCAGCTACATAATAATGAATGAAAGAATGCATGCTGAGCAGTCAGATATAAGGTTCAAAACCAGTCTATTTGAATCAAGACCTATTATACTATTATCCTTGCCCTGTGAATATGGAGAATGTACTCAATCTCTTTTTTGAATGGTAATTTCATCTCTAAAAGAGAGTTACTCTACATTCTAGCTTCTCTGTGATGTAGGTAGGGAAGTAACACTAACAGGGAGAACCTGAAGTTTATAGTCCCAGTGGCTTGCTCACACAGTGGCCCTGGTTTTTATGGGCAGCCAGATCTGCACTGCTACAACTCCCATTCTATGTACCACCCAAATTCCCTTTCCACGCATTAATGCACCCCTCCTATCCTGCCACCTCTAGTGTAGCAGAAGACCACAAGTTCCTTGATGCTGCACGTTAGAACTAGTGTCAATTAAATATATCCAATATAGCAGTAACCTGTGTCTCCATGATGATCTTAGGTCTTTACATGTAATTATAATAAATTTACCATGGCTGGCATCCCCACTCCCATAATGAACCTGATGACATAGCTCTTCTAATGTTTCCAAACATTAGCAAGGAAATGGGTGGTACTCAAAACTTTCAAAACCCAAACTCCATCCCCTTTGCATATTCAATAAAACCCTGCCCCAGAAAATATTCCTTACATCCTATATCACATAAATGGACAGTTCCTAATCTTGTTGTTGGAAGCTGTGTCTGCTGAGCTAACTTGCACTCGTAAGGCTATAATTTCACTTTAAGTATTTCTTCCTTCTCTACTTACTTTTACATAGAATATTTCTTGGAGTCCTTCTCTCATGGATACAAGAACTTGGATCAAGTCCAACCAGGGTATACCCCCACAACACTAGGGTTGTTGTGAGAATTAAATGACACAATGCATGTTGAAGGCTTTTTACTACATACTAAGTAGTTAATGAATGCTGACCATTATAATTTTTGTTCTTATATAAATTACATGTTAATTTATTCAAAACCTTAGCTCTCTATGCAGTTCGAAATTTGTTATATCTAACAAGTTTTCTGATTTAGAGATCTTTTTTTTAGAGATCTATGACTTGTTCATTAGAATTATATTTAATATGTAAAATGAAAAATTAGAATTACTGAACTTCCTAATCTAAAGTTCTTGCCCAAGTGTGCATATGTGCATGCTTCTTAAGTAGCTGTATGCTTTTTTCCTTCATCATTCTATTTTCTGAACACAGCACTCAAATCCATCTCTTCAAGGATAAGACATCTATATAATCTTTCATTTTTTAGTGACTCTTCAGTGAGATGTGATGGAGAGAGCAATTCACATAAACATCAGTTTATTCTTTTTTCAGAGCTGGGTATTTTCAGAGGCTTAACATTAAGACAACATTAAGACTATCTTACCCAGTATTCCCTGTTTTAGGAAGTAAACAGTTGACTAAAAATCTGGTTAATGAGGTACATTTGAAAATGCTATATGTAGCCTACAGAAAATTTCTCTAATATGATTTCTGGCCCTTCTTCTTTTATCTTCCTGCTTACTGTATTGTGGATATGATAGCCTGAACCATCTAAAAGAATAAGGTACAAATCATATACCTTGAGGATGAAGAATCAGCAGGATAAAAGATGCCTGCATCTCTGAGCACGTGCACTGCATCAGCCCAGCATAACCAGCTTGGTTCTTTATGTGATGAATGAACTCCTACCTCCTTTAAACTCATTGTTTTTGAATTTCCATCTCTGCTACCAAAATTAATCCTACCAAATATGCTTTTAAAACTGTGAAAAAATAGATCGATAGACAGAGACATTGAAAAAAACTACAGACCAACATTCTTGATTGGCTATATATGCAAAAAAGTCTCAATAAAATATTAGCAGTCTCAAACAAACAAAATAAAACACTCTATCAAAATATTATACATCATAGTCAAATGGGATTTATCCTAGGGAATACAATTCTCAATAAATTAGGAGTAAAGGAATCATACCTCAAAGTTATAAGCCCCATACATGACAAGCCTACAACCAGTATGTTACTGAATGGCAAAAAGTTGAAAGTATTTCCTCTCAGTTCTAGAATAAGACAAGGATGTCCTCTCTCAGCAATCATATTCGTTATAATATTGGAAGTATTAACAAGAGAAATAAATAAAGCACAAAAATAGAAATTAGGAAATCAAAATATCCATATTTGTGGATGAAAGATTTAATACACAGAAAAAGTCTAAGCACTCCACCACAATATTATTAGAACTCATAAACTATTTCATTGAAATCACAGGATATATAATCATCATAAAGAAAGCAGTAGCATATTAGAACAATAATGATCTTGCTGAAAGAGAAATCAAGAGGAAGAAAACATATTCACAATAACTTCAAAAATTAAATATTTAGTAAAAAATGTATAGAAGTAACAGGTGGTTACACTGAAAATATTAGAGTACTGTTGAAGGAAAGAATGGCAGAGGGAAGTCTGATTATCTTCCTAGAACTGACTTTTGAAATACGTGAAATCTGCTTTATTTTTATTAATAAAAATATTAAAAATATAATCAATGACACACAAAAAATAAAAAGATATTCCTCACTCTTTGATTGAAAAAAATTAATATCATAAAAAGTCCATACTACCTAAAGTTCATTGAACGTTATTCATACATCTACAAGTTCATTGAAATCCCTATCAAAACATGACGTTCTTTACAGAATCAGGAAAAAAAAACACTAAAATTTCACTGGAATAAAAAAGAAAGAGCTGAATAGTTAAACTGGTCATTAGCAATATAAAGGTTGAGGCTCCGAATTACCTGATTTCAAAGCTTACTATAAAGCTATAGTAATTAAAGCATCATTGAACTGGAATATAAACCAACATATAGATAAATGGAACAGAATAGACCCAGAAATTAAACCAAGTACATACAGCCAACCAACTTTTTACAAAGGTACCAAGCACATACATTGGATAAAGGATAAGTTTTCTAACTTATGGTGTCAGCAAAACTGGATGTACTTATGTAGAAAAACAAAATTAATTCCCTTTCACCCTATACAAAAATCAACTCAAGGTAGGCCAAGTATCTAAAAGTGAGATCTAAAATGATAAAGTTGCTTGAAATATGCAAAAGGAACATCCAGGGGTTTATTGGATATGTTCCCAAAAGCACTGGCAACAAATGCTAAACTAGACAAATGGGATTAGATAAAACTCAGAGGCTTCTGCACAACAAAGGAAATAATCAATGGAGTGAAGAGATGTTTTATAGAATAGGGAAATGTTTATCTGACAAAAGATTAATATCTAGAATATTTCAGGAACTAAAAATAAAGCAAAATTCCATTAATAAATAAGCTAAGAATATAACAGTTCTCAAAAGAATAAATGCAAATAACCATTATGAATATCTGGAAAAAACGATCAGTATCATTTGCCAGCCGGGAAATGCAATTCAAAACCATAATGATATAACACCTCACCATGGTTGAATGACTACTGTAAAATAGGCAGACTAACAAATAACAGCAAGTTATGTGGGAAAGGGGAACTGTCATACACCATTGGTATGAATGTAGATTAGTACAATCACTGTGGAAAACAGGATGAATATTACATTATAAAAGTAGACATAGAACGGCCATATGATCCAGCAATCCCACTAATGTATACATCTCAAAAAGATATGAAATCATTGTATCATAGACACCTGTTCCACCACATTTATTGCATTACTGTTCACAATAACCAAGACATGGAGTCAACCAAAATGTCTATGATTAGATGAATGGATAAGGATAATCTGGTATATATATTTAATGAAGTATTATTCAGTCTTATACCTATAAAAGGCTGAAATCCTTTCATTTTCAGCAAACTGGATGAACTAGAGGAAATCACATTAAGTGAAATAAGCCAAACACAGCAACACAAACATGAATGTTCTCCCTTGTATGTGCAACCTAAAACAAACAAACAAACAAACAAACAAACTTATAAATACAGAGTGTTGATTACTAGAGCCTGGGAGGGTTAAGGGAACACAGGGGAATAATATGAAGTCAGAATTAGATCTAAATTTCAGTCCTTAGTGTTGTACAACATACTAGAAAAAACTATAGTCTTCAAAAATCTAATATATATTTGAAGAAAAAAGAAAAGAGAAAAGCTCCAAGCCTTTAATCATAATTAATGGGAATGTGGATTATTCTCTTTTGAGCCCTTCTCATTGTACACATATTATAGCTCATTAACATATAAAATTATCATTAATAAAATATTTTTTAAAAAGAAAGAAATCTTGTGATTTACAACAGCATGAGTGAAACTATAGGATGTCTTGCTGAATAAAATAAGTCAGATTCAGAAAAAAAATACTACATTAAATCACTTATATGTGAAAGCTGGGACTTTGAGATCCATAATAATCAGCTGCCTATTGTCTCAAATTCAAAATTTCTTAAATGTAAGTATTATTGTGAAATTAATATTCACTAGGTACATATTTCCTTTTTTATCTATTATAAAATTTGTGACTCTCAAAAAAAAAATCACTGACTAAAAATCTTAACCTCCTAAAGAAAGTAGCTGCATATGACAGATCTCTGAGAGTATATCAGCAGAAAAAGTGGTGCAGAGGGGCTGGCTCTGTGACGTAGCGAGTAAAACCACCACCTGCAGTGCCAGTATATAAGTTCATTTTGGGTTGAACACATTTCCCCACATCCATCCATTTCTACCATTCATGCTGAGGCTTTTAACAAGAAGATACAATTCAATGCTCATATCTGAACCAAATCAAAATATTTTGGGATGTCAGTTGGGGTGTACAACATAGAGCAGGTTTGTGTCTTAGTCTAGATCATGACAAATATTACATTATCATATTTCCCTATGGCTATTTAAGGTCTATGTTTACAGTACCTTGGGTATAATTGGGAGGAGAATACAATATTATTTTTTCCAAAATGGACTATACTGCAAATATCATCTTCTGAACTAAACCTCTCTTTGGGGCTAAGAGACACAGAATTACTGCTGAGAAGTGTTTTTGCTCAATTGAAGATTAATGCAATGATATAATGTGTGTAAAATACACAGCAGAGAAACTACTTTGTAGATGCAAAAAGTTGCCTGTTAACAAGAAAGTGAGAAAACTGGAAGTTCATTATAAGTTTGAGTCTCGCTTTCTTTATTTAAAAATATATTAAAATATATTAAAGAAAACAGATTGTATGCATTCCATATATAGGGTTCTAAAAGGACAACCACATTTCTCTCACTTCCCTGCTCTCCTCCAAAACACTCTCCCTCCCCACTTAATTCATTTTTGCAAAAACATAATTTTATTTGACTCTAGTCATGATATTCAATAAGTGAAAAATAGGAACTACAAACATGCAGTAAACATGGGCTAAAAATGGCAGTCATATCCCCAAATCACCATTTCATTCCTATAGATTTTTTGGTATTCTAAACTGCTACATAACAGAGAAAATATATGATATTGTCTTTTTGAGACTGGCGTATTTAATTAATCATAATAGTTTTGAGTTGCATCCATTTTGTCCCAAGAGACAGGAGTATATTATTTATGATTAATTAGTATTCCATAGTGTACTTATACCACATTGTCTTTATCCAGGCATCAGTTGATGCACATAGAGGTTGATTCCATTCTTTAGCTATTGTTGACTTAAGCTGCAATAAATATGTGGGTACAAATAATTCTTTCATATGCTGATTTCATTTCATTTGATATAATGTATTCCCAGGAGTGGAATAAGAGTGGGGCATAGGATAGATGTATTTTCAGCTTTCTGAAGAATCTCCATACTATCTTCCATAATGTTTGTACAAGTTTACATTCCCACCAGCAATGGATTAGGGTAACTTTTTACTCATATTCTTGGCCAGAATTTATTGTTTTTTGATTCTTGGATAATAGCCATCCTAATTCGGGTGAGGTAACACCTCATTGTGGTTTTTATAGGCATTTCCCTGATGGCTAGTGATCCTGAGCATATTTCCGTGTGCCTAATGGCCATTTGAATTGCTTGCTTTCTTGTTGAGTTTCTTGAACTATTTATAAATCCTGAATATTAATCCTTTATCAGTTGCATGGTTTGCAAATACTTTCTCTCATTCTGTTGGTTGCTTCTTTATTTTTTGAGTGTTTCTTTTGCATTGGAGAAGCTTCTTATATTGATACAGTCCTATTTTCTCTAATTGGGTCTTTATTGCCTGTGCTTTTGGGGTGTTTTCCAAGAAGTCTTTGCTTATGCCAATGTCTTAAAGATTTTCCCCAATGTTCTCAATTAATTTGATGGTATGCTCTCAGGTTATAGATTTTGAGCTGATTTGAGTTGATTTTTAAATAAGGTGTAAAGTAGAAATCTTGTTTCATACTGCTACATGCAGAGATCCAATTTTCCCAACACCATTTGTTGCAGAGACTGTCCTTTCTCCAGGGATTGATTTCAGCTCATTTGTCACAATATAGTTGGCTGTAGATACATGCAATAATTTCTGAGGTTTCTATTATGTTTCATTGGTCTACATGTGTATTTCTGTGCCAATATCAGTGTGATTTGATAACTGCCCTGTAGTATGTTTTGAAGTCTGGTATTGTGATGCCTCCAGTTTTTTTTGTTTTTTTTAAATTATTTTAGTTATTCAAGGTCTCTTGTTTCCATATGAAAATCAGCATCTTTTATTCTAGTTCTGAGAAGAATGTCATTGATATTTTGATTGAATTCACATTGGATCTGTAAATTGCTTTTGATAGTATAGACATTTTGATGATACTAATTATTCCAATCCCAAGCTAATGGAAAGCAAAAATGAGCTGGTGTAGCCATCGTGATATCAGAAAGAATAGACTTTAACAGAAACTGTTAAAGGAGACAAAGAAAAATATTATGTAATGATTAAAGGATTAATACAACAGGACAATATAACTATCATTAGTGTATATGCATGCAATACCAGACTGTCTGACTATTTAAAACAAATGTTAATGGATCTAAAGGGAGACATAGACTCCAATATAATAATTATGCAGGACTTCAACACCCACTTTCATCAATGAGCAAATCAATTAAACAGATAATCAATAAAAAAGAAACAGAGATATGGACCAAATGGACCTTACTGATTTCTTAGAGGACATTTCATACCTCAGTTGCAGAATATACATTGTTTTCACCAGCACATGGGACTTTTTCCAGGGTAGACAATGTGCTAGGCCATAAAGCAAGTCTCATCAAATTAAAAAAAAAATTACAATCCTTCCATGTATCATTTCCAACTACAGTGGAATGAAAGCAGAAATTAACAACTTAAGAAACTCCATATAATATACAAACACATGAAGACTGAACACCATGCTCCTGAATGAACAGTGGGTCACAGAAGAAATCAAAAGGGAAATCAAAAAATTTCTGAGAACAAATGAAGATAACAACACGGCCGGCGCCGCAGCTCACTAGGCTAATCCTCCGCCTTGCGGCACCGGCACACAGGGTTCTAGTCCCGGTCGGGGCACTGATCCTGTCCCGGTTGCCCCTCTTCCAGGCCAGCTCTCTGCTGTGGCCAGGGAGTGCAGTGGAGGATGGCCCAAGTGCTTGGGCCCTGCACCCCATGGGAAATCAGGATAAGCATCTGGCTCCTGCCATCAGATCGGCGCGGTGCGCTGGCCGCAGCGCGCTACCGCGGCGGCCATTGGAGGGTGAACCAACGGCAAAAAAGGAAGACCTTTCTCTCTGTCTCTCTCCCACTGTCCACTCTGCCTGTCAAAAAAATTTTAAAAAAAAATTAAAAAAAAAAGATAGCAACACAACATATCAAAACTTATGGGATCCAAATAAACAGTCAAGAGGGAATTTTATAACTTATAAACTTCAAACTTACAAAGAAGTTGAAAAGGCATCAAATTAAATGACCAGACAATGTATCTCAAAGATTGCAAAAATATGAGCAAACAAAAATCCGAATTAATGGGAGGAGAGAAATAATCAAAATTGGAGAAGAAATAAAAAATATAAAAAACATCAGTGAAATGAAGAGTTGTTTTTTGGAAGGAAAAAAAAAAGCAAAATCAATACAAAGTTGTCCTAACCAAAAAGAAAAGGGGGGAGAAGACCTAAATTGATAAAATCAGAGTTGAAAAGGGAGTTGTAACAATGGATACCACAGAAACAAAAACAATCAATAGGAATTATTACAAATAGCTATATGAAAACAAATTGACAGTCTAGAACAAATGGATACACACATGTACACATTGAATCTACCAAAATTGAGTCTTAAAGACATAGAAAATCTAAATAGAGGAATAACCAGGGCAGATATTTAATTAGTAATAAAGACTAGCACCGTGGTGCATCACGTCAAACCGCTGTCTGCAGCACCAACATCCCATTGGGGCTCCAGTTCAAGCCCCAGCTGCTCCAGCTCCCTTCCAGCTACCTGTTAATGCCCCTAGAAAAGCAGTAAAAGATGGACCAAGTCCTAGGACCCTTGCAACCACGTGGGAGACCTTTATGAAGCTGGTCAACCCTTGCCAATGTGGACATTTAGAGAGTGGTCTATTGGGGAGTGGTCTAGCTGGAATCTCTCTCTTCTCTCTCTCTCTCTCTCTCTCTCTCTCTCGTTCTCTCTCTCCTCTCCTCTCCTCTCCCACTTTCTTACTGTAACTCTTTCAAATAAGTAGATAAATGTAAAAATATAAAATAAATAGAGAAAAGCTCAGGACCAGATGGCTTCACTGCTGAATTCTTCCAGACATTTAAAGAAGAACTAATTTCAATTCTTCTTAAACTTTTCAAAATAACTAAAAGGGAGGTAAACCACCCAAACTCCTTCTATGAAGCCAGTACCACTGGAATTCCAAAACCAATCATACAACAAATAAAGAGAATTATAGACCAATAGCACTTATTAACATAGATGCAATAATCATCAACAAAATCGCAAATCCAACACATCAGAAAGATCAGTAACCTGTACCATGTAGGATTTATGCCTGATATGCATGGATGGTTCAACATATACAAATCAAAAATGTAATATAGCACATTAATAAATTGAAGAATAAAAACCATGTGGGCCGGCACCGCGGCTCACTAGGCTAATCCTCCGCCTTGCGGCGCCGGCACACCAGGTTCTAGTCCCGGTCGGGGCACCGATCCTGTCCCGGTTGCCCCTCTTCCAGGCCAGCTCTCTGCTGTGGAGGATGGCCCAAGTGCTTGGGCCCTGCACCCCATGGGAGACCAGGAGAAGCACCTGGCTCCTGCCATCGGTTCAGCACGGTGCGCCGGCCGCAGTGCGCTACCGCGGCGGCCATTGGAGTGTGAACCAACGGCAAAAGGAAGACCTTTCTCTCTGTCTCTCTCTCACTGTCCACTCTGCCTGTCAAAAAAATTTAAAAAAAAAAGAATAAACACCATGTGGTTATCTCAATAGATGCAAACATTTATAAAATACAACATCTTTTCATGACGAAGTCCTTAAAGCTGGTATAGATAGAACATTGCTCAAAACAATCAAGGTAATATATGTCATATCCATAGTCATCATCATGTTGAACTGGAAAAAGTTGAAACTATTTCCACTAGTATCCAGAACCAGAGAAGGATGCCATTTTCACCATTGCTATTCCATGTAGTTCTGGAAGATTTAGTCTGAACCATTAAGCAAGAAAAAGAAATCAAAAGGATGCAAATTGGAAGAGAGAAAGTCAAATTATCCCTATTTGCAGATAACATGATTCTATATATAGCAGAACCAAAAGATTCCACTAAGACACTATTGGAACACATAAGACTTTCATATAAGTAAATAAAACCTTTAAGAAAAACATTAAGATATTTGCTCTTTTTCCAAATTTCATGCTCTGAAAATCATGTATAAATTTACTTCTCAAACTCTTCACTCTAATATTGTTGTTAAGGTAAAGAACTTCTCCATCCTAATTCATGTAATATTGGATTGAAGAAATATATATATATATATATACATGTGTATATATGCATGTATACATGTATATATACATATACATATATGTGCATATACATACATATACATATACATATATATCCAATGTATCTAGTATATACATATACATAGCAAGTTCTGTGTGTGTGTTTTTGTGCAAAAGAGAGACAAAAAGAGAGAGAGAGGGAGAATCTGTTTCTCAATTACATAAAATCATAAAATAATTTTTAAAATTTTTAATTTGCACCCAGATATATTAGTGTTTATACCAAAAAAAAATCTTCATAGATATGGTCAACTTTCCAGGACCTTCAGTTCTTGTGGATTAATGAGTGATATCATTGCATGCAAAAATGTCTTCAGCTTCACTTAACGATGGAGAGAAATAAGGTCTATATTTTTACTTTTACCTTTTACTTCCACTGGTCCATGAACTTTTGAATCTTTTTTGTATACTCATTCTTGTGATTATTTAGGCCAGGAAAGACACATATATTCCTGTAAATTAGATGAATGAAAATAAAATGTACTGTGTCATATACTTTAATGGAAAGGTAAAAAGTGTACTGGTAAGTTATACATATTCAATGAGAAATAGAATAATAAGAATAAGCTAAGAAAACCTGGGTGTAATGAAAAAAACTCTGCCTCTAAAATTGACACTAAAATAGAGTTTCCATGATCTGAACAGTGATCAATGCATTCATTGTCAATTCTACCATCTGAACACACAGTTATAAATATTTTTTCTGTCATGTCTGAGCAAGTATTACTAGCTTTTTTATTCTTCCTCTCAAGATGTTCAGTGGAAATAATGTTTTGTTTAAAGTGAAGAGCTTTTTAATAACCTTAGAAAACTCACCTTTTGCAATAATATTGATATTTTTATGTCAAGCCTTGCAGACCTGATTTAGGATTTTCTTCCTGGGAAATATGCAGACCTGAGAAAAGATTTTTTTCTCTGAGCTAGTCGCATAATGAATGCCTTAATCATTAGAAAGCCCATTTAAAAAATATATTGTGTAGAGAAGTTAGGGCTGAGATATGATGATATCCAAATGAATTTTTCTGAGGTAGGAGTGAAGAAATTGTACACACATTATTACCCTTAGAACCCTATTAATGATGTTCTTTGAACAGTTTGAATAAACTGAAGATCACTTACATTTAGGTGAAAGTAAACTAGATATAAGCTTAAGTTTATCACTACTTCCTCTCTATAATAAGGATATTTTAAAGGACATTCTTTATTATCTACAATTTTGTTGCCTCAGGTTAACTGCCAGAAAAATAAGAATCTCTGCCCTGTGTTCACAAAGTCTCAGAGCCCCTCCTTTGCTAACTCTTTAGTTTCTCTCATAATTGTCTCTATCTTGGCATCTTTAGGCATAGCCTTCATTACCAAGGCCATTAAAGCTACCACTAGCTA
Organism: Lepus europaeus; assembly: GCF_033115175.1. NCBI lineage: Eukaryota > Metazoa > Chordata > Mammalia > Lagomorpha > Leporidae > Lepus > Lepus europaeus. Next base: position 113,395,918 of record NC_084829.1, read on the forward strand.
CGTTGCCTTCTTGTGCTGTTTGTTCATCCCTTATTCTCAGGAACACTATTAGTGCCATTATTTCGGAAGCTTCTGTCACTAACTCTTTTATTGTTCTAATAGCTATTTAAAAAGTGTGAAAATAGTACCAGTTCTTTCTCCTATGGATTCTCCATACCAATACCCTTGAACTTTGACAAACTATGAAATATTACTTTCTTTAATAATTATAGTTAAATTTATAAAATTGAGTCATACTAATAGAGGATTATTAATCAGCAAGTGCAATGCTTATTGTGGCTTTCTTTGATCAGAGCTTGGATGAATGAGTCAGGTTTCTTGTACTGGTTCAAAGTGCATGTGTTTTTTTAAGTCCATATGGCAGTCTCCTTGTGTGGACTTTCTGCTAGGGCTACTATTCTTAATTCCCCTTTCTACTCTGGCCATTGTGAGAGTTAATGAACAGCCCAGAGACAAGCTGCTTAACCCATTAGTCCCAAGTTTTCAATTTGTGAAAATATCAAGAAATTTACACAGGTGCATTAAAATAGAGTATATATCCTTTATTATCATTAAGAATGAAAATATACAAAGAAATTATTTCACCAACTGTTAAAAATTATTTTAGTGGAAAGGAGCAAAACACTTTAAACAAAGGGTTACATAACATTTTTGACAGTATACTGTCAGTTTTACATGATATGATTTGTTTTGACATCATTGTTCTGGCTTTTGAGAATAATATATGCTTCTCATGTCATATCTTACATCTCCGGCAGTGGTAGGTATGAAAATATAATATACTTCCTGCCTCCTGATGGCTTCTAATTGCATCATTTCAGGTATGCTAAACAGATATTTCTGCCTCCTGATGGCTTTTCATTGCATCATTTCAGGTATGCTAAACAGATATCTCTTTTAAAAACTAACAAATTTACAAGCCTTCATTGTCTTTTTCACAAATCTGTAAATAATTCATGCCTTTAAAATACAAATGTAATTATTCAAATGAAAAAAGACCAATACAATTTTTATTCAAATAGAATTGCAATATTTAGAAACAGCCAATTGTGTTTATCCACACCAACATGGGATTTTTTTTTAAATTCCATTTACATAAAGGAACACATTTCATATATGTCACACATACAGATTTAGGAACATAATGATACTTCCCACCCTACCATCCCACCCTACCACCCTCTCTCACTACCAAGCTCACTCTTTTACCCTTTGTGATGAAATAATTTCAATTTACAATATGATCATGGTAGTCGAGAATCAAGTAGAGATTAATTCTTTGCTAAATAAAGAATTAAACAATAGAAAGTAGAAAAACCACTGTACCTCAGGAATATAGACAAGGGCTACAAACAACAATCAAATTTCAAAATGTCATTTTTTTTCTTTTTTTAAGATTTGTTTTCTGGAGGCTGGCGCCCTGGCTCAATAGGTTAATTCTCCGCCTGCAGCGCCGGCATCCCATATGTGTGTTGGGTCTAATCCCGGCTGTTCCACTTCTAATCCAGCTCTCTGCTATGGCCTGGGAAAGCGGTAGAAGATGGCCCAAGTCCTTGGGCCCTTGCACCCGTGTGGGAGAACTGGAGGAAGCTCCTGGATCCTGGCTTTGTGTTGGCACAGTCCCAGCCATTGTAGCCATCTGGGGAGTGAAGCAACAGAAGGAACGTCTTTCTCTCTGTCTCTTCCTCTAACTGTCTGGAAACTCTACCTCTCAAATAAATAAGTAAAATCTTTTTTAAACAGGTTTATTTTCTTTATTTGAAAGGCAGAGTAACAGAGAGATAGGGGAGAAAGAGAGAGAGGTCTTCCAGCTGCTGGAAGAACCATATGGCCTCAAGGGCTGAGGCTGACCCAGGCTGAAGCCAGAAGCCAAGAGCTTCTTCCAGATCTCCAATGTGGGTGCAGGGGCCCAAGAACTTGTGCCATCCTCCACTACTTTTCTAGGCACATTAATAGGGAACTGGATTGGAAGTGGAGTGGCGAGACTGAAACCAAAGCCCATATGGTATGCTTGCACTGCAGGAGGTGTGAATCCTTTATGCCACAGTGGTGGCCCACAAGATGTCAATTTCTTTTTTTAAAGATTTATTTATTTATTTGAAATTCACAGTTACACATAGAGAGAAGGAAAAGAAGAGAGAGAGAGAAAGAAGTTCTTCCATCCGCTAGTTCACTCCCCAGTTGGCCACAATGGCCAGAGCTGTGCCAATCTGAAGTCACGAGACAGGAGATTCTTCTGGGTCTCCCATGTGGGTGCAGAGGCCCAAGAACTTGGGCCATCTTCTACTGCTTTCACAGGCCAGAGCAGTGAGCTGGATCAGAAATAAAGCAGCCAACACATGAACAGGTGTCCATATGGAATGCCTGCACTGCAGGAGGCAGCTTTACCTTCTACGTCACAGTGCCAGCCCCAATAAGATGTTAATTTCATTCATAAACATTACAAGTTGTATATTCCATTTATTAGTTACTACAAATGAGAAAAAAAACATAAGATATTTGTCGTTGGGAGGGTGGTTTATTTCACAAAGTATGATAATCGCCAGTTGCATACATTTTGTTGCAAAGGACAGGAATTCATTCTTTTTTTATGGCTGTGTGGTATCCCATCATGTATATATACCACAATTTCTTTATGTAGTCATTGATTGATGTACATCTGGCTGACTCCATATCTTAGCTATTAAAAATTTAGCTGCAATAAACATGGGGTACAGCTAACTCTTACATGTGCTGATTTAATTTTATTTGGGTAAATTCCCAAGAGAAGGATGGGTTGGTCATATGATCAATATATTTTCAGATTTCTGAGCTATTGCCAAACTGTCTTTTGTAATGATTTACTAATTTGCATTCCCAACAACAGTATACTAAGATACCTTTTTCTTCAAATCATCACCAACATTTGTTGTTTTTGAAGTTTTGGATGATAGCCATTTTCACTGACGTGAAGTGAAACCTGGTTTTTATATGAATTCTCCTGGTAACTAGTAATCCTGAGCATTTTTTTATTTGTCTATTGACTATTTGTATTTCATTCTTTGATAAATATTTATTCATATCCTTCACCCATTTTTTAACTGGGTTGTTTGTTTTGTTGTTACATTTCCAAAGCTCCTTATGTATTCTTGTTATTAACTCGTTATTAAATGCATAGTTCACAAATATTTTCTCCTTTTCTTTTGGTTGCCTTTTAACTTTTTCGAGTGCTTTTTTTGTTGTGCAGGAGCTTCTTAGCTTGACATAATCTCATTTATATATATATATATATATATATATATATTTTCATTTGTTGTCTGTGTTTCTGGGGCCATATTCAATTACTTGCAGTGTTTCCTTTATATTTTCCTCAAGTAATATGATGTTTTCAGGTCTTAGGTTTAGATCCTTGGTCCATTGTGAGTTGATTTTCCTGTAGGATATAACATAGAGTTTTGCTTCATACACCTGCATGCAAAGATCCAATTTTGCCAACACCATTTTTTACAATGACTGTCTTTTCTTCATGGAGTCATTTTAGCTTCTTTGTCAAAGCTTAGTTGGTTGTTGATATGTGGATTAATTTCTGAGGTCTCTAATCTTTTTCCATTGGTCTATTTTTATCCCAACACAATTTTTTTGACTAATAAATGCCTCGTATTATGTCGTGAAATCTGGTATTGTGATGCCTCGAACTTTTTATTGTGTAACAGTATTTTAGATCTTCTGATCTGTGGTGTCTTCATATGAATGTTAGGACTATTTTTGCTAGATCTGATAAGAATGAGCGACTGGAGAAACATAGTCTAAGTCATAGAAGAAAAAAAAAAATGTCAGCCCAGAATACTGAACCCTGGGAAGTTTACATTTATAAATGGAGATGTTCCAAAACAAGCAGAAATTGAGAATTTGTCACTACCTAACCAGTCTTTTTGTTGTTGTTGTTGTTTTGTTTTGTTTTGTTTTAACTTTGATTTAATGAATATAAATTTCCAGTGTACAGCTTATGGATTACAATGGCTTCCCCCTCACATAACTTTCCTCCCACCCACAACCCTCCCCTCTCCCGCTCCCTCTCCCCTTCCATTTGCATCAAGATTTTCAATTCTCTTTATATACAGAAGATCAATTTAGTATAAAGATTGCAACAGTTTGTACCCACATAGAAACACAAAGTGAAACATACTGTTTGAGTACTAGTTATAGCATTAAATCACAACATACAGCACATTAAGGACAGAGATCCCACATGAGGAGCAAGTGCACAGTGGCTCCTGTTGTTGACCCAACAAATTGACACTCTAGTTTATGGCGCCAGTAACCACCCTAGGCTCTCGTCATGAGTTGCCAAGGCTATGGAAGCCTTCCAAGTTTGCTGACTCTGATCATATTTAGACAAGGTCATAAAAGACAGGGTGAGGATAGTAACCAATGATCCTAAGAGTGGCATTAACCAGGTCTGAACAATTATACAGCATTAAGTGGGGAAGAGGACCATCAGTACACACAGGTTGGGAGTAGAGCCATTGGTGGTAGAGTAGAGGTTATGATTACAAAGGAATGAGGCCCAAGTACGCTAGACAGGGTCTAGAACAAAGGACAGAGTCATTATTAGAGGAGCTAAGAAAGGTGCTTTCTAAGCTACAATTAAGTTTTCTGATTGAGAGGCAAATAGAACCTGATAGAAGGGGCTTGATAATAATCTGTTGGGTTTTAGGCCTTATAAATTCAGAGGCCAGACCTATCTATCTCTTCACATGGGGTATATCCTAAGGGAGGTGTAAACCTCCTAGGGGAAGGCACTCTGTTGACTTTCATTACTTGGCTGGCCTGGGAGGAGAGCTGGTCAGGTAAAGGCAGGTGGCATCTCTAACAAGAAATTTACAGTTCTGCCTTCAATGTTGCTGACCCTACTTGGCCGTCCCCTCAGGTGCAGTGGTCACTTTGGAAGTTGGGCTGAGTGAAGGGCTTTTCAGCTTAGAGCCAATAAGATCTGTGGCTCTGACCTGGGCATCCTTCGACTCCAGGGAAGGTCCTTTTCCAGTGATCCAACTCTTGGCAGAGCTGCCAGGGCTCTTCACAAGCTGACTTCTGCTGAAGCCCAGGCTTACCATACAGTGGCTTCTTCCCCCATAACCTCCCTCCCACCTGCCACCATCCCATCTCCTGCTCCCTCTCCCATTCCATTCACATCAAGCTTCATTTTCAATTATCTTTATATACAGAAGATCAGTTTAGTATATATTAAGTAAAGTTTTCATCAGTTTGCACCCACACAGAAACACAAAGTGTAAAATACTGTTTCAGTACTAGTTATACCATTAATTCACATAGTACAACACATTAAGCACAGAGATCCCACATGAGGAGTAACTGCACAGTGAATCCTATTGTTGACTTAACAATTGACATTCTTGTTCATGGCGTCAGTAATCACCCAAGGCTCTTGTCATGAGTTGCCAAGGCTATGGAAGCCTTTTGGTTTTGCCAACTCTGATCTTGTTTAGACAAGGTCATAGTCAAAGTGGAAGTTCTCTCCTCCCTTCAGAGAAATGTACCTCCTTCTTTGATGGCCTCATTCTTCCCACTGGGATCTCACTCGCAGAGATCTTTCCTTTAGGTCATTTTTTTCCAGAGTGTCTTGGCTTTCCATGCCTGAAATACTCTCATGGTCTTTTTAGCCAGATCCAGATGACTTAAGGGCTGATTCTGAGGCCAGAGTGCTGTTTAGGACATCTGCCATTCTATGAGTTTGCTGTGTATCCCGCTTCCCACATTGGATCATTCTCTCTCTTTTAATTATATCAGTTATAATCAATGTAATTTATAACAATCCTGGGACTGGTGCTGTGGCACAGCGGGTTATTGCCCTGGCCTGAAGCACTGGCACCCCATATGGGAGCTGGTCCAAGACCCAGCTGCTCCACTACCATTCCAGCTCTCTGCTATGGCCTGGGAAAGCAGTAGAAGATGGCCCAAGTGCTTGGGCCCCTTCACCCACGTGGGAGACTCAGAAGAATTTCTGGCTCCTGGCTTCAGATCAGTGCAACTCCGGCCATTGAAGCCAATTTTAGAGTGAACCAGTGGATGGTAGACTTTTATTTCTCTGCATATTTCTCTCTCTCTCTCTCTCTCTCTTTCCCTATGCCTCTCCTCTCTCTGTTTAACTCTGACTCTTAAATAAACAAATAAATCTTTAAAAAAAATCGAACCCATGGTCAGCACCATACTGAATGGGGAAATTGTCATAATTAACCATCACATTTCATTGAGGTACATTGGTTCTACTAGTAGTTTCTTTTCTTCATTCTTGAATTTTCGCAAGTGATTACACTGTATTCTAGTTAATTCTAGCAATGGTGCCTTTATTATCTAACCGTTTTATAAGAGAATTTCATTATTTGTATCAAATTCATCATCATACTACTCTCTTTTTTTAATAATTGCTGTCACTTTTAGAGGACATGTGTTAAGTTTGTTTTCTTTCATTGTGCCTGTAGCTTGCAATACAGTATTTCAAAGGTGTAACATGTTCTAACAAGTGAAAAAATCATGGGAAAAACAGTGTGATTGTAGATCTTTGCCACTTTAAGCATTTTTAGAACTGTCTTACTCTGAAGCACCCAAACCACAACTTGTCAACAACCACAAATATGCAACACCAGGGTGCAGAATGCCTTCTCTCCATATCCTTTTTCTAGTAAAGCGATTTTGAACATTGATAAATTGATAAACAATTCATTCCTCAAACCAAATGACAACCTATTTGTAGAAAATATTTTCATAAAACATACCTTATGTAGCATATTAGTTATGAACATGTAACATTTTGTAGAACACTTATTAAAATTAACTTTTCAGTAATGTTTTTGGTGTTTTTGCAATGAATTTATTTGAGATTTATTTATTCACTTGAGGCAGAGATACAGAAAGAAAAAGGGAAAGACACAGAGAGGTCTTCCATTGCTTGTTCACTCTCTAAATAGTCCCAATAACCAGAGCTGGGCTGATCTAAAAGCAAGAGCCAGGATCTTCTGGGTCTCCCACAGGAGTGCAGGGACCGAAGAACTTGGACCATCTTTCACTGCTTTTCCAGTCTCATTAGCAGGGATCTTGATAGGAAATAGAGCAGTTGGGATTCAAACCAGTGCCCATATGGTATGCTGGTGCAGCAGGTGTAGGCTTAACCGGCTACATCACAGCGCTGTCCCCTTCACAGTGAATTTAAAAATGTTTTCACATTTTTTCACATGTTTTTGCATAAGTGTGTTCATTCATCTATAAAAGAATGGAAATCTAGAAATAATTTTAATGTCAAAGTTATAAGTTTTATATTCATTGCTCAATTTTTGTAGGTGCTTAATATAGAGATTTGCTTTGAGAATTAAGTGTTATTGCATTTAAAATAATTAGAATAATGGCAAACACTTATTAGAAGCATAGTAACAAGAGTAAACAAACATGACTACTGCCACCAGGAAGAAATTATCTCATCAGTACAACACAGGACTCCAAACAATTCAAAGAGGAGATGAGAGTCACTCTGTGGAAAAGTGATGAAAATGTAGTAGAGGAAGTTTAATAAGGTATAGCAATATTAAAAATATGTATTCAACAAAATGGCCACAGTTTATTAAAAACTGTGAGTGTATTGATTAAAGTGGGGTTCAGACTGCAGCAGTTCAGAAATATGTATTAAATTTTATATGAGAGGAGCAAAATTAACTACATTTGGAGAACTAACATTTTCAATAAAATTAGGAAAAAATGAAGTTAGGTAGTTCTGAAAGCTAATGTTTTATGATGGGTTTAATTGAAAAATATGTAACTAAATGGAAGATTCTAGACAGTGAATGAGAAGAAATAAATTCCTAAAAGATTTATTTGAATATGCCAGATTAAAGATAGGAAGTTAATTTCCCACCCCTAAGTAAATTTGGGATCTGTGTTTATTCTTTATTGATTCATGAATAATCATTAATGTAATGTCTCATTTTACTTATGATAACAATATTAAAGTCAGTAAATATAAACTAAAATTACATGGGAAACATGATAGCAGATACTTGTCCAAAACTGAGGAGAAGAAAATAGTAATAGCTGTTGTGCAGGCAGAGAAATAACAGAACAGGTTACCAGGTAAGGTGATGGAGCTTTTAGGGAGTGCTGAATTAAATGTTGCCTGATGGCTAGAACCTGTCTAGGACATAGGTAAGGGAAGAATATTCAGGTGAAATTTAATGATTTAAGGTGTATTTAGACAAAGTAATGTCTAGGTTAGAGATTCATTGAGAAAGGAGTGGAGAAGTAAGGATTATTGCCTAAAATGATCATTTTGCAATCTATGCATCCATTGAAATATTGCTTGAATTCACCTCATAAAAGTGGGTAGGTATTACATGTTAATAACAAATTTTAAGAAGTAAAGTAAGTTTTTGGGCAGACACTGTGGCATAAGAGGTAAAACCACCACCTCTCAAACCAGCCATCCATATGGGCACCAGTTCAAGTTCCAGCTGCTCCTCTTCCCAGCTAGCTCTCTGCTATGGCCTGGGAAAGCAGTGGGGGATTGGACAAGTGCTTGGAAACCTGCAGCCACACACGGGAGACCTTGAAAAAGCTTTTGGCTCCTAGTTTCAGATTGGCTCAGCTCTGGCAGTTGTAGCCATTTGGGGAGGGTACCAGGGGATGGAAATATTTCTCTCTGTCTCCATCCCCACCCATGACTTTACCTCTCAAAAAAAAAAAAAAAAAGTCATGATTTGCTAAAACAAAATGAAAAAGGAAATAAAATAATTGAAAAACAAAACTATCAAATTCCTGCTGAGGTATCCATTTGAATGGTTGGCTATACAAAAATCTTTCCTGGCATCTGTCCTCATAAAGTACTCCCTAGGGTGCCTTAGTACTGCACCTAGCAGACATATAAGCTGTACATTCTGTTATACAAATAACTCATGCTTGATCTATTGGAAGCCATTGTTCTTATTTCACAAGTAGATTAAATGAGAGACTGTGTTTTTTGTTGCTATAATAAAAGGGGTCTTTATATTCGAGTTTCTCACAGACTAGAGAATGGTAAAGCTGTTGTGACCATAAACAAAAACCTTTGCACATATGTTAGTAATAAGAGAGGTTTATTCTTATCTTGGTGTGTGTATCAGACATTTTGGGGCAACTTCAAATCCTCCCTGCCTCATTTCTCTTGTAGCAGCTACCTCTTGCTCCACCAGCTAGTGCGGCTCTGAGAGACTTTGCACAGATACAAACTGAGTGCCTTGCTTAATTCCAACACTGCATATTCCTCACCTTCAGTCTGGAAATTTTCATGGCAGCATTAGATGCTATGTAACCCTAAAAACTGTCCACTTATTTTTTTTAACTTTTATTTAATGAATATAAATTTCCAAAGTACAGCTTATGCATTACAATGGCTTTTCCCACCCCCATAACTTCCCTCCCACCCGCAACCCTCCCCTCTCCCGCTCCCTCTGCCCTTCCATTCACATCAAGATTCATTTTCAAATATCTTTATATACAGAAGATCAATTTAGCATATATTAAGTAAGGATTTCAATAGTTTGCACCCACACAAAAACACAAAGTGTAAAGTACTGTTTGAGTACATTTAGGACAGAGATCCTACAGGAGGAGTAAGTGCACAGTGACTCCAACAGGTGTCCACTTACTTTTAAACCATGGAGTTAAGATCTGCTTGGAGTTAAGAACTTGTAATACAAACTTTCAGCCGATTGTAATACAGTAGCCATTAGACAAGAGCTGTGAGTCTGTCCTTCTCTCCATTATGTGGATCATCCTTACATGCAATAATTCTTAATTCTTTTTACATCAGATAGTGGTCCCAAGATGAAGTGATCACACTTGACAGGAGGGGGCTGACAGGTTATTAATGTGCCCAAGGAATAGTGTCTCTCATCCCTTCACTCATTTTCATTTTCCCATACTCTTATTTCTTGGGATTCCATTGTCAAAGCAGCACCATGTGTTTACCCTAGGCTCTCTTTTCTGGGGAATCTGAGGAATTCTCATGAGGATGTCTGGTATCAACTTGACGCTAAAAAATAATTTCAAGAAATGGATTTGGGAACTGTATCACTCACTGCAAAGTAGGTATATATATTCAAGTTAGACTAATGGTGATAAACCCTAAAAAGACATGTTTCTTCCAGAAGTTTAGAAATAATCATGTCCGTTATGTTTTTAGTGACATAGTGACCTGGGCAATGTCTTAAAATCCTCTCACAGGATTCATACCAATGAGAAAGATCGTAGTGGTTATGAATGTCTCTGAATCTGAGAGGCAGTATTATGAAAAAATATTGTGCCTTACTTATTTTGATTCTGAAGACTCCCAGTATCAAGTCCGGCCCAGAACAAGATAGAACTATGTGACAGGTTTAGGCTACAGAGATACCTTATTCTCATTGATAGCATTTTCACTACCCAAGAGATCTGCTGATATTGAAATAACAGTGGTAAATAACAAACTGTGGACTATCTCTGTCAAGCCCTGACATAAAAAATACAATGCAAATCCATCTCTAATTTTAGAAGTAAAGTCATGTCTTCCTTGATATGTCAATGTTTTTCACTACAAAAAAGTGCTCCTGCAAGTTTTGGGGCTCCAGTACATTTATGAGATATACTAGATAAAGCAGAAAATCATTAAAAGTGTAGGTGTATGTGAACTCTTTGATGGTTCTAAAAGTCTTAGCTACATTTTGATTCTAGAAAGACCCTTAAATATTACAAACCATTCTGAAGAAAGGATATGTGGAAATAATTTCTTTTCGCCATTCTGGCATTTGTACAATGAGCATATAAATGGGGTGACCATGATATGAAGGATGGAGGAGATGAGGGTACCCAGCAGTGTAGGGTCCCTTTCACAAAGATTATTATAGTTACATCCACTGCAAAATGCTTGACTTCCCATGAGATGAGATTGAAGTTTAAACATTTAATATGTCCACTTTCTCTCAAAAAGTACAGTACTTCTTTTTGTTTTTGTTTTGTTTTGGACAGGCAGAGTTAGACAGTGAGAGAGAGAGACAGAGAGAAAGATCTTCCTTCCATTGGTTCACCCCCAAAATGGCCACTATAGCCAGTGCATTGCTGCTGGCATGCTGCGCCAATCCAAAGCCAGGAGCCAGGTGCTTCTTCCTGGTCTCCCATGCGGGTGCAGGGCCCAAACACCTGGGCCATCCTCCACTGCCTTCCTGGGCCACAGCAGAGAGCTGGGCTGGAAGAGGAGTGACCCGGACAGAATCCGGTGCCCCAACCAGGACTAGAACCCCAACACCTGCCAGTGGAGGATTAGCCTAGTGAGCTGCGGCGCCAGCCTCTTTTTTAGACAGTGATTTGTCATGACTCATCAGAAAGATACCCTGATACCATGTTGGCCCTCTCTGAAGTGCTTCCACTTCTGCCAATTTGAAAAATGAAAACTTGAGAGAGATTAAAAAAAGAAAAAAAAAAAAAAAGCTTTCTCAGTGACCTGTGAACAGCGTAACATATTACATACATGTAATTTTAAACCCAGAAAGAAAGATAATGGGGTAGGAAAAGTATTTTAACAAAGAATAATTTAAAAAAGCCTGAGATGTGTTGAAATGCTATAAATTTACATTTTAAAGAGGTTTGATGGCTTACATGTTGGGGAAATGCAAAATGAACCACATCTATGGACATCGTGGTCAAATCAGTGGAAGTCCTGGGTAAAGTTAAAATCTTGTGAGCAGCCATAGTAAAACAAGTATTATGTAAGTAGATAACAACATGTGTACTACTTCCTATAATAACCAATTGTCCAGAAGAAAATGGAATAATATTTAAAGAGTGGAAGGAGGAAAACAATCCATCCAGAATTCCATACACAATGAAATTATCCTTTGGGGTTATAGTACAGACACTTTTAGATAAAATGAAATAAAAATGGTTTATCACCATAAACTATGTACTACAATCAATGTTACAGGGAGTTATTCAGATGAAGGGAAAAGAATTCAAAGGAAAACCCAGACCTTTGAGAAAGATATGGTTAAGCATAATAGACATTCCTCTGTCAAAAATTTTAAATATATAACTAAAGCAAAAAACCTTATTGCAAATTTATGATATATATGAATATTATAACAACTATAGCATATAAATGTGTATGAAATTAATTGAAAGTAGATCATAGTAAAAAATAAGAATGGGAGGAGGAAGAAGTGTGGGAGTACAGATAGATGGGAGGGCAAGTGGAATGGAAATAGCTATGTTCCTAAAGTTGTATTTATGACATGTATGAAGTTTGTATATGTTACATAAAAGGTTTCGAGGTTAAAAAATGTAGGTAGAGATGGTAACACCTCTTATATTTAACATAATTGCAAAATGTCTACATTTAATAAAAAGTGATTCATTGACACTGTTTAAGAATACATGTTATAATCCTTCCAGCAATCAAATGTAAAAACATACAACTAAAATGGTAATACTTAACTCATATAGAATGTTCATATCATAACTCTGTCAATGCCTTCCTGATGATTTTGGAAACAATGACAAAATAGTTGTCAATTAATTAACTTTTTAAATTCAAATATGTTATTCATAGGAAATTTTAAATAATGACTTATCTTGTGAGGGCAGAATGTGAACAAAATTTAGAATGAGAATCTACATAAATATTACCTTTTACACTGAGTTTCTAATTTGAGAAATGTCTTATTATCTTAACACTTGAAAAATTCAACATGTAAAATACAATACAAAATTATTTGGCATACAAAGCAAGAGAAAAATGATTCATTTCCACTTTCTTTATCCATTCATCTGGTATTGAGCATCTTGATTTATTCCATATGTGGCCATTGTTAAGTCTGCTGCTATAAACATAGTGGAGCAGGTATCATACTGATAACAATGATTTCATGTCTTTTGGATATATATAGCCAGAAGTTGCATGAGTGGATTATATGAAGTTCTGTTCCTAATCTTTTAAAGAAATCTCTTACTTATACCCTTGTGGAACAGCGGGTTTTTCTACTTAGTATTTGTTGAATTCTTTATATAGTGGGTGGTTAAGCTTGTGATTAAAAAATAAACTGGGGGGCTGGTGCTGTGGTTCAGTGGGTTAAAGCCGAGGCCTGCAGCATTGTTATCCCATATGTGTGCCAGTTCAAGATCCAGCTGCTCCACTTCCAATTCAGCTCCCTGCTGATGCACTTGGGAAAGAAGCAGAGGATGGCCCAAGCCCTTGGGCCCTTGTAGCCACATGGGAGAACTACAGAAAAACTCCTGGTTTCTGGCTTCAGCCTGGCCCAGCCACAGTTGTTGCAGCCATTTGGTGAGTGATCCAGCAAAAAGGGGATTTGTCTCTCACTCTACCTCTCCTTCTCTGTCTGTGTAACTTTGCTTCTCAAATAAATCCTTAACAACAAATACATAAATTTAAAATATGTCACTGTAAAAGTTAAAAGAAAAAATAAGAAAGGAAGCAGGAGGGAGTATGGGAGTATGTGAGATGGATGGTAAGATGAGAAGTATCATTATACTCAAATCTGTACATATAAATTTTTTTCATCTTATATCAATGATATTTAAAAAAAAGAAAATAAAGAAATCATATTATTTCCAGAGTAGCTAAACCAATATATATCCCCATCAACAGTGTACTAAGAGTCCCCTTCTACATTCTTACTAGCATTTGTCACATTCTGTTTTTTGGTAATAATTCTAACAGAGTTAAAATGGTGTATCATTAGGGTTTTGAATTGCATTTCCTTGATAGTCATATTGAGCATTTTTTCTAAACTTGCTGCTATTTGTATTTCTTCTTTTCAGAACCATTTATTCAACTATTTTGCTCATTTCTTAATTGGATGGTATTTTAAAATTTATATTATTTATTAAAAGATAGAGTTACAGAGAGTTAGAGAGAGAAAGTTGAAGAGACAGAGAGAGTCTTCTATCTGCTGGTTCACTCTCTAAAATGGCCAGAATTGAGCCAGGCCAAAGCCAGGAGCCAAGAGATTTTTCTGGGTCTTCCAAGTGGGTGCAATATATTAGTATACTTTTGTTCCCATATCCTCACCAGCATTTACTGCAGTGGGTGAAGTGAAACCTTATTGTGGTTTTGATTTGTATTTACCTGATGACTAGTGATCATGAGCATTGTTTTCATGTGTCTGTTGGTCATTTGATTTTTATTCTTTGAAAAGTACTTGTTCATGTCCTTTGCCCATTTCTTAACTAAATTGTTTGTTTAGTTGTTGAGTTCTTGAACTCTTTGTAAATTCTGGATATTAATTTTTTAATTGGTTGCATAACTTGAAATATTTTCTTCCATTCTGTCTGTTGCATCTTCATTTCACTGGATGTTTCCTTTGCTGTACAGAGGCTTCTTAGCTTTATGTAATCTCATTTGTATATTTTTGCTTTGATCGCCTGTGCTTCTGGGGTCTTCTCCAAGAAGTCTTTGTCTAGGCCAGTATATTGTAAAGGCTCCACAAGCAATGTTCTCTTCTACTAATTTGATTGTATCAGGTCATAGATTTAGATCCTAGATTAATTTTGAATTGATTATTGTATAAGGTGTAAGGCAGAGTCCTTGTTTCATAGTTCTGAATACAGAGATCCAATTTTCCCAGCAGCATTTGTTGAAGAAACTGTCCTTTCTGAGAAGGAATTGCTTTTAGATTATTTGTCAAATATTAGTTTTTTACTGATATGTGGATTGATTTCTAGGGTTTCTATTATGTTTCATGGACCTACATGTCTATTTTTCTGCCAGTAGCAGATTGTTTTGATTGCCCTGTAGTATGTCTTCTAATTTGGTATTTTGATGCCTATGGCCTTGTTTCTGTTGTTTGAGATTGCTTTAGATATTCAGGATCTCTTGTGATTCCATATGAATCTTAGCATAATTTCTCAGTCATGTTATTGTCTTTGCATGCAAAGGCTATTGATTTTTTTCACCAAAGAAAACTTTTATTTAAAGAATATAAACTTCATGCATTACGTAAGTATAACTTTAGGAAAATAGTGATTCTTTCCACCATACTCTCTTTCCCACCCACACTCCAACCCCTCCTTCTCCTCCCTCTGCCATTCCCAATCCCATTTTCCTCTAAGATAAATTTTCAATTAACTTTATATACAGAAGACCAACTCTATATTAAGTAAAGAGTTCAACAATTTGCACAAGAAAGAAAAAATTTCAAGACAAGGTCTATTCAAAGTAATTGATGTTTTTTTTTGGATGTAACACATTTTTTATTTAGTAAATATAAATTTCCAAAGTAGAGTTTATGGATTACAATGGCTTCCCCCCATAATTTCCCTCCCACTTGCACCCCTCCCATCTCCTGCTCCCTCTCCCATTCCATTCACATCAAGATTCATTTTCAATTATCTTTATATACAGAAGATCTATTTAGTATATATTAAGTAAAGATTTCATCAGTTTGCACCTACACAGAAATACCAAGTGCAAAATACTGTTTCAGTACTAGTTATAGCATTATTTCACATTGGACAACACATTAAGGACAGAGATCCCACATGAGGAGTAAGTACACAGTGACTCCTGTTGTTGACTTAACAATTTGACACTCTTGTTTATAGCATCAGTAACCACCATAGGCTTTAGTCATGAGTTGCGAAGGCTATGGAAGCCTTTTGAGTTTGCTGACTTTGATCTTATTCCGACAGGGTCATAGTCAAAGTGGAAGCTCTCTCCTCCCTTCAGAGAAAGGTACCAGGTACCTCCTTCTTTGATGGCCCCATTCTTTCCACTGGGATCTCACTCACAGAGATCTTTCATTTAGGTTTTTGTTTTGTTTTGCCAGAGTGTCTTGGCTTTCCATGCCTAAAATACTTTCATGGGCTCTTCAGCCAGATCTGAATGCCTTAAGGGCTGATTCTGAGGCCAGAGTGCTGTTCAGTACATCTGCCATTCTATGAGTCTGTTGTGTATCCCACTTCCCATGAAGGATCGTTCTCTCCCTTTTTGATTCTATCAGTTAGTATTCGCAGACACTAGTCTTGTTTGTGTGATCCTTTTGACTCTTAGACCTTTCAGTGTGATCAATTGTGAACTGAAATTGAGCACTTGGACTAGTGAGATGGCATTGGTACATGCCACCTTGATGGGATTGTATTGGAATCCCTTGGCACGTGTCTAACTCCACCATTTGGGGCAAGTGCGATTGAGCATGTCTCAAATTGTACATCTCCTCCTTCTCTTAGTCCCACTTTTATATTTAACAGGGATCACTTTTCAGTTAAAATTTAAACACCTAAGAATAATTGTGTGTTAATTACAGAGTTCAACCAAAAAAAAAAAAACACTAAAATGGATAAAGTATTACATTGTACATCTAGAGTCAGGACAAGAGCTGATCAAGTCAGTGTTTCTCATAGTGTCCATTTCACTTCAACAGGTTTCCACTTTGGTGCTCAGTTAGTTGTCTCTTGAAATAAATTTCAATTTTTTTTTTATTTTTAGAAACTTAATGTTAAAGAAGCACTCAAGAATAATACATCTTTTTTGATCACTTGGACATAATTTTAATACAACTCTTTGAGGAAAGAGGTCCTGCATGGGAAGTTAGTGCACAATGACTTCTGTTGTTAATTTAACAAGTAACACTCATGTTGATGTCAGTGATCACCTGAGGCTCTTGACATGAGCTGCCTAGGCTATGGGAGGCTTTTGAATACACAAATGTCATCAGTATTTAGACAAAGCCACAAACAAAATGTAAACCCACTCCTCCTTTCAGGGAAAAGAATATCTTTCTTTGATGACTACTTCTTCCCACTGGGGTTTCACCGACTGAGGTCCTTCATATAACTCATTGTTTGTCACAGTGTCTTGGCTTTCCATGCTCCCATGGGCTTTTCAGCCACACCAGAATGCCTTAAAGACTGATTCCAAGGTCAGGGTGCTACTTCAAGCAATTGTCATTCCATGAGTCTGCTGTGTGGACTGCTTCCCATGTTGGAAATTCATTCCTTTTTAATTCTATCTGCTATTATTATCAGACACTTAATACTACCCATATGATGACAGATTCCTCAGAAAAGAGAGCCTAGGGTAAACACATGGTGCTACTTTGACAATGGAATCCCAAGAAATAAGAGTATGGGGAAATGAAAATGAGTGAAGGGATGAGAGACACTATTCCTTCATCATACCTAATGAAATAAACCAGTCCCAAAGGGACAAATACCATGTATTCACCCTTACATGTGATAACTAATAGAGCACCTAAATGGCAATCTGTAGGAGTGAAATAGATACTTTGAGAAGCAATGACATATACAAACCTTAGGAAGCAATTACTTGTACAAGCAATGACTTGTACAAAACTTGTACAAACCTATTGATTTTTGTCTGTTGATTTTACATGCTGCAACTTTACCAAACTTTTTTGTGAGTTCCACACTCTCAGTGGAATTTTTATATAGGTTATACAAATTTTTATACAAATTATATACAGGTTTCCCTCTATATAGGACCATGTAATCTGCAAACTTGGATAATTTGACTTCCTCCTTTACAATTTGTACCCCATTGATTTATTTTTCTTGCCTAGTGTTGCTGGCTAAAACCTTCAGAAATATATTGAATAGCAATGGTCGAAGTGGACATTTTTGTCTGGTTCTGGATTTTACTAGAAATGCTTCCAGCTTTTCCCCATTCAATATAATGGTGGTTGTGGGTTTACCATATATTGCCTTGATTGTGTTAAGGAATGTTCCTTCCACACGCAATTTCCTTAAGACTTTTTTTTTCATGAAAAGATGCTGTATTTTATCAACTGCTTTTTTCTGAATCTATTGAGACAATTATATGGTTTTTATTCTAAATTTGTTAATGTGATGACTCATATTTTTTGGTTTCATATGTTAAGCCATCTCTACTTCCCAGGTATAAATTCCTCTTGATTCAGGTGAACAATCTGTTTAATTTCCTTATAATTTTTGGATGTTTTGAGAAGAATTGAAATTCTTCCTTAAAAGCTCTGATTTATAAATGAAGGTGAAATAAAGACTTTCCGTAATAAAGAGAAATTGAAAAAAAATTTTACCACTCTTCCAGCCTTACAAATGTTGCTTAAGGTTGCACACAGAAGCACAGAAAGATAATCATCACTCTTAAAGCATGTGAAGACATAAAATCTCCTATGAAAGTAAAAAGGAAATCCAGAGCAATCAACAGGAATGTTTGTGGGAAACTGGTAGTATCAAGTCATTACTTATCATTAATAGCTTTGAATGTAAATGGCCTAAATTATCCAAGTAAAAGACACAGACTGGGTAAATGGATTAAAAAACAAGATCCATCTATATGCTTCCTGAATGAAATGTGCCTCACGGGCAAAGATACATACAGAAGGAAAGTGAATGGATGGAAGAATATATTGCATGCCAATGGAAAGCAAAAAAGGAGCAGGAGTAGCCATTCTTACATCAGACACAATAGACTTTAATATAAACATTTTGAAATAAACAAATAAGGGCATTATGTACTGATTAAGGGATCAACTTAACAGGAGATTGACTATAGTAAATTTAAATGCACCTAATAACAGGGCTCTTGGTTGTTTAAAAATCTTAATTGATGTAAAGATAGACCTAGACTCCAATACAATAATAATTGGAGATTTCAGCACTTAACCCTCTGCAATGGACAGATCAACTAGACAAAATCAATAAAGAAACAACAGAGCAAACTACAGCACGGATCAAATATTCCCAATTGATATCTATAGAATATTTCATTTCATATTTGCAGAATACACATTCTGTTTATCAGTGTATATAAATTTCTCTAGGATAGACCATATGCCAAGCCATAAAGCAAGTAAACATAATGCCAGAGTTGCAAGGCAGGAAGG
This sequence comes from Lepus europaeus, assembly GCF_033115175.1. Lineage (NCBI taxonomy): Eukaryota > Metazoa > Chordata > Mammalia > Lagomorpha > Leporidae > Lepus > Lepus europaeus. The sequence goes on from NC_084829.1 coordinate 113,414,811, forward strand.
GTACATCTGCCAGATCCCACAGGAAAAGTGTAGATTGTGCTGAGGAATGTTTACTGGCAACCCTGGATCTGCAGTATTAGAATGAATATATACTCTTCCCCAGGTCCCTCAGAGAAAGCACAGCTATTACTGGAGTTTACAGTGTCAAGATTCACAGTCCCAGAGCTGTAGGATGCAGTACAGACCTTAACTATGTCTCACCTTTCACGTGCCAGTTATGTTGGTGATTACATGTGGGTCTGGAGCAGCGAAATGTAGTTAGTGTGCCTCTCCCATGCAGCAATCTTGGGTGACTCTGAGGAATGTAGGCACAAAAGACCCCATCCAGAACTTCAGGACTCACAGGGGACCTTTTCCACTTCCCAAAGGTTGATCACAGATTATGCTGCAGATTGTGTGCTAACCAGTGCAAGTCTTCATTAGTGAGACACAGATAGGGTCTCCTTCAAGCCCCATTGACTAATATAGGTATCCCTGGGATTTATATAACCAACAGTAACAAACGCCAACCTTCAAGAATCACTTGAGTCCTTGCCAAGTCCTTTGTAGTGAATTAGGTGACTGTGGAATATAGCTCCACAGGACTCATTCACCGGATATCTTATCTAGTTCTAATATGGTGACTGCACATTATACTGGGGATTGCACTCTAGCTGGCGCAGGCCTGTAGCAAAAGAAGGTAGATAGAGCATTCCCATTGTTGCAAGTCTCTGAGACTTACAAAACCAACAATAATAATTCCATAGCTGTAGAAACCTGTGAGACCCTTACACGGGTCTCACAGGCCAAATTCCAGTTATATTGGGGATTATGCATGAAACTGAAGAATAAAGACAGGGCCCTCCAGGTCCCTTGTTGTAGCACCAACAATTACAGTCCTAGAGCTTCAGGATACAGAAGGTACTGCTCCTAGTTCCAATGGGGCCTATAATAGTGATACCTGGATTTGTTCCCTGGCAATCCAGCATCCTGTGCAAAGAGATAAAGAAGGGGAACTCTCCAGATATGGTGCTTTGGGTTTATATATTACCTGCTGCTTGTTCTGAGCCTCAAGGAACAGAAGGATCTTCCTAGATCATCCAGAGAAAGTGGGCAGGCAGAAGGGCTTGTTCTCTGCCTTGTGAAGTGTCCTGACTGGTTCTAGGGGCTTTTTGTAACAATAGGATTTCTTGTTATCCCATAAGACAGAATAAGATTCATCAGTGGCTAGACCTTAAGAACTTGGGTCTGGGACTCTGGGAACAAAGTGAGACAGCAAGGGTTCCTTATTTGTGCAATGCAATCACTCAGACCACTGACCACTGGATTTAAAGACAGTGAGGACTTTGGAATTATCTTGTTGTTCAGGTTGATTATGGCAATGGAAAGGGTCATGGAGATTTTCTCTTATTCTTATCAATCAACCTGGTGTTTCCCCAGTTGGAGAGCCAGTACAGGAACTGTAAAGTGCTTTGTTTCCCTCATGCCCCTAGCCCTCATATACCCAGAGTTGCTGGGATGTTTAGAATACTGTAACTTCCTTAATGAATTTTTATTTCAATCTCCTTCCTTCATGTCTTTGGTTCTTCTGTGTGGCAGTTGTGAGCTTAGAGCCTTTCTATTCAGTTGTTTTGGAAGTTCCTGCAGATTGTTATGTTACATTGACAAGAGTTCACTTTTCCCCTAAAGTGGAGGAGAGCTTATCCAGTGACTCCTAGAGAAGAGAGCAAAAAGAATGGCAATAAAATAAAAGTATTGTATTTCCTGTTAACGGACCACAACAAATTGGGTTAAAATGTAGATTTTAGGAACATAATACAGATACTTGAGAAAATGAAACAGAGTAATGATGCATAAACATCATAAAGAGCTCCAGATTCCAGTTTACATCTTTACTATCAGCAAATATAGCTCCAAGTAGATTGTGCTGGTTTCATCACCACTTTTCTTTTTTCTCTCAGGTTTAATGTGATAACATGATTTTAAATACTGAGCTAATTGGGTGCTTCGGTAAGTTAACACTTTCTCTCTCTCTCTCTCTCTCTCTCTCTCTCTCTCTCTCTCTCTCTCTCTTCCTTTTCATGCTCTGTGTGTGTGTGTGTATGTGTCTTCCCCACTCTGCCACCTAATATACATTTGATTAAATTCCTGTTCAGTTTGTTTTTTATAAGTGGTTTATTTGGACTTTAACAGTAAATAAAACAATTGATTTGATAGAATTGAACCTTGTAACATGATTATATTCATTCATCTATTTATTTGATGAGAAATTATGAACTACACTATTGACTAGATAAAAGTACTGAAGAGTGTGGAAAAGAAATGCAGGCACACTGAACTTGAATTTGATCCTGGAAGAATTGAACTCTTCTGAAATTTCTATTTTCAATTTCCCAAGGACAAACAGGAAAAATTATGTTTTGTAACATGTTTTTTCTATAACTACCAATTAAGAACTTAAACACAGCTTGCATTTTATAACAATTTTTATTCTTATTTTTAAAATGAAAAGGAACATTTTCAAAAAAGTATATTACCATCACAGCCAAAAATATGAAACTATTATGTTTCTTTTCTGAAGCCATTTTCAAGAGACATCAGATACAAGATGTTATCAAGAAGAGAAGTAAAATTTATATGCATGAATTCATACTTTATGAATTTCTTTCTCATAGGATGAGACAAAACAAATGTACTATGTGGTTGTCAACGTTATTAAGTCAACTCAAAAGATGTTTCTTAGTATTTCATTTAAAATACTGTATCTGAGTTATGTAATAGTAGGAGAATTAGAAATCCAAAGGGACTCTAAATATGCTGGAAAACATAGGACCCTTAGGTTTGGATGGACTAGTCCACAGGGAAAGAAATACCGTGGGGGCAGGTACTGTGGCCTAGTGGGTAAACCACCACTTGTGGTGCTGGCATCTCATATAGGTAACAGTTCAAGTCCCAGCTGCTTCACTTCTGATCTAGTTACCTCCTAATGTGCCTGGGAAAGCAGCAGAAGATGGCCCAAGTGCTTGAGCCCCTGCATGCCTGTGGGAGACCTGGAAGAAGCTTCTATCTCCGGGCTACAGATAGGCTCAGTTCTAGCCATTACGGCCATTTGGGGAATGAACCAGTGGATGGAAGATCTCTCTCTCTTTCTGCCTCTATCTCTTCCTCTCTGTAACTCTGCCTTTCAAATAAATACATAAATATTAAAGAAAAGTAGCAGAGTAGTAAATTAAGGATATAGTAATTTGGTAGGGATATACAGTCTCATTGGTAGACATTCTTGCTATAGTGGACTTCTATTTACACAATGACTGCTCACTAGAATTATATATATATATATATATATATATATATATATATTTATGTATATATATTCATTTCAAACTATAAGGCTGGTAATAATAAACACTAATCTATCCTAATGTGTTGAGATGACATTGAAAAAAATTTCCAGATATAACAATTCCCTTAAATATTATATTTATTATAAAAATGTCCCACAAAATCTTGTATTGAAAATAATAAGGCTTGAGGCTGGCACGTGGCTCACTTGGTTAATCCTCTGCCTGTGGCGCTGGCATCCCATATGGGCACCGGGTTCTAGTCCCGTTTGCTCTTCTTCCAGTCTAGCTCTCTTCTGTGGCCCAGGAAGGCAGTGGAGAATGGCCCAAGTGCTTGGGCCCCTGCACCCACAGGGGAGACCAGGAGGAAGCACCTAGCTTCTGGCTTCAGATCGGTGTAGTTCTGGCCACAGCAGCCATTTGGAGTGTGAGCCAATGGAAAGAAGACCTCTCTCTCTGTCTCTATCTCTCATTGTCTAACTCTGTCTGTCAAATAAATTTAAAAAAAGAAATAAAATGATAAGGCTAAGGCAGAAAAGTAGGACAAGAGGCAAAATAATTCATAAAAGACTTTGATGTTTTGCAAGTATTCATAAATTATTTATGTATGATATATAAACATAGGCATATACCTGCATATATTCTTTTATTGGCATATTTATATATATAGTGATATATATATATATATATGCATGTGGCTTAAAGATGGGGATAATTCTGACAAATCTCTCATTAAGTGATTTTGTCATTGAGGAAACATCATGGAACGTGCCTTCATAGGCTAAGAGTTAAGATCTTACAAGGCAGCATATCTTTATGGGATCACCACCACATATACAATCCATCATTGATCAAAACATCATTAGGTGGTCATAACTATATGGCTACCAATTAGTACCTATATACTGTTGTGTATCCTAACAAAAAGTGTGGTACACTTATATCCGCATAGCAGTAGCACACATTTTCATGATCAGTCAGACCTTAAACTCTGGGCCTGTGCCTACAGCTTTCAGATATCACCCCCTGAAAGCATTTTCACCTTGATAGAATTCAGTTCTATAAAAATTAAGAATCTGATTCAGGATGTTGATTTCTTTATCACACTTTTAACTTTGTGTAGATTATTTCTTTTTTAGGAAATAGGCATTAATTGAATAATGAGTACCTTTAATAGAATATATAAAATAAATCTAAACCAGATGAATCAAATGAGTCAAAAGAAAAATGAAAGGAAACAGAATATGATAATGTCAATATCGAAGTAAATACAAAATCTAATCAAACTTACGAGTTGTTATAGAAAAACATGTTTATTTGCAATCTAGAAGCAAAAGAAAACAAAAAGATCAAACCACAAATCATATTCCCAATAATAAAAATAAGCTATGTACTCAAAAGTTGACTTTTTCATAGGTTCAAGCTACCAAAAATGGTCTATGAGTTTTCAAAAAGAAAGTAGCACCCCCTGGTACTGTAAATCTGCTCCTTAGCACCATCTTTACAGTGAACAGGACAATAAGAAAAGACACTTTTTATAATATCTTTCCAGGCGGACTGAAAGTTTAATAAGAATAATCCTTTCAGCAATAGAGATGATGTTACTTAACTTCTGGATAAGGTAAGTGTACACATTCCCATGAAATGCAACTAAAAATCTGGGGCAGTAAAGTGCATACACTAAAGACAGATTAATCTCCCAGAAAAATACCCATTAAGCCAGTGAATGTGGAAGGGCTGCCTCTGGAGTTGGTGCATGGGGAAACAACTCAGAGCAAGGCTCCGCTAGGAGGCTGCCATCCTTTTGCAGAAGTCCATATCAATGATGATTGCAGTGATAATAGAAGGGGTAGTCACCTTGGCACCTAAAATATTGACAAAAGCACCTTCTTAATGATAGTTGATAGTAAGGAAAAGAGCTTCTGTGGTCAAAGCATCCGAAGGATTCACTGTCCATTATGTGTTTTCTTTCTTTTCACCCATCCATCATTTTCTGAGACCCAGCCATCTGGGCATGAATCAGAGGGTGAAAGATCTCTCTCTCTCTCTCTCTCTCTCTCTCTCTCTCTCTCTCTGCTTCTGCCTCTCTGTAACTCTGCCTTTAAAATAAATATATAATTTTTTTTAAAAAATAGGAGTATATAAAATGCTTCTAAAGAAAAATGTAATTAAGAGACAATATCCACAAAGTCATTTAGATGGATTGGAGAAATTGGACAAAAATTTTAGAGGCCCAGGTTTGTGGTACAACAGGAACAATCAGCATCCCATATCAGAGTACTGATTAGAGTCATGGCTGCTCCAATTCTGATCTATCTTCCTGGTAATGAATCTGGAAAGGCAGAGAAAGATGGAACAAGAACTTGAACCCCTGCCTTCCATATGGGAGAACAAGATAACATTCTTGACTTCAGCCTGGCCAGTACTTGAATTTTGAAGTCATGTGGAAAGTGAATTGGTGTGTGGAAGTTTTTTCTCTCTCTCTCTCTCGTCCTGCCTTTCAAATAAATAAATCTTAAAATTTTTATAGTAGCTATTTTGTCAATACTATAAGAAATAACCCATGAAATGAATAAAAGCCAGAAGTAACAATAAAAATATTGCAAAATATTAATGGAAATCTTAGAATTAAAAATAAAAGAAATAAAAATCTTCAACACAGGGGTGCAAGAGCAGAGACAAAAAATGATTAAACTTACCAAACAAGATCAAACAAGTGATCCAAATTATATAATATTTATTGGACAAACGCATAGAACCTGAAAATTATGCAGCGATACCAGAAGTTTGAATATGAGTGTTTAGAATCCCATGAAAAGAAGAGAAAGAGATTTACTCAGAAAAAATTAAACTGGATGAATATCAACAAATTTGGAAAAAGACATGAATTTATGGGTTAAAAAACTCATCAAGCACCAGTCAAAAAAAGAAAGAAAGAAAGAAAGAAAGAAAGAAAGAAAGAAAGAAAGAAAGAAAGAAAGAAAGAAAGAAAGAAAGAAAGCCATGCCCTGGAACATTATAATTAAATTTCTGGTAACCAAAGATTAACCAATGAAAAGCCATGAGATCAACGAGAGTAAGACTGCATGAAGATGAACTATAACTCAAAAGTCTGCAGCTTTATTATTAGGAAATTGAATGCCAGAAAACAGGGGCAATATTTTTAATGTTTGGGAAGAATGGAACTGTCAACCCCAAATCTATATGTAGTGAATATAACCTTAAAGAAGATTAGCAAAACAATTTGTTCTCAAATGAAGAAAAAACTAACATCCTTTGTCACTGTAGCTTGATCTAAATGCTACATGCAGTTCTTCCTTATACAGGTGGGAAGTGTGGAACTTTCAGAGAGCAAGTAGAACAAAAGTGTCAGTAAATATTCGTAGCAGAGCAGCCAGGAATCTCTCCCCAGATGAAATATGTGTGGCCACACAATGCCACAACTGTAGGGGTTTAAATCTATGTGGACAAAACACATATGACAACTACAAAACAAATGCGAAGAATAAAGAGATTGATAAAGTGAGACAGTTTATTCTTTTTATTCCAATTGGTAAATTATTACCTCTAAGCTCAAAGATACTTCAAAAAGTTTGTGGGAAAGACTTATTATGCAGCACTCGTATAAGGATTTCAAAAAATATATGTATCAAATTAATCTTATTTTTTTACAATTCAATTTCTCCATAAACCTTTTTAAGTCTTTTCATATAGTATAAAAAGATGGGTCTGTATGTCCTCCTCCTAGGATAGCCATGCTAACTAGCCTGATTTATTCATCATACATTGAATATAGGTATTGAATTATCACACTGTACCCAAAAAATATGTACAACTAAAAATCATTAAAATTTAAAATAAAAATATAAACAATAACTAGAGCAAAAATAAGGGATTGTTAAATAGAATATAAAAACACAAACAATAAGACTCTTGATTACTAGTTAATAATAATGAAGAAATAAATCTAATATAAACAGATCAAATATCACATAAAGATATTTTAGATGAATAAAACAATTCATAAGGTTTTAGATGTCTTTTATTTACACATAAACTTTATAAAATATATAATGAAAAAACAAGGTTATAAGGAAAACAATAGAAATAGTTCCAGTATACAACCACTGATCTAAAGCTGGAATGAAAAGATGGTAATCATAAAAGTATATTTCCAAAAAAAAGCAAGGATGGACTTTTGGTCTAGCAAGAAGACATCCATGTCCCATATAAGACTACCTGAATTTCATATTAAATTCCAGTTCCTGATTCCAGCTTTATGCTAATAAAGGAATCATGGGAGGCAGGGGTGATTGCTCTTGTAGTTGGCTTCCTGCCACCAACTTGGGAGGATTGGATTGAGTTCCTGGCTTCTGATTTCAGTCCCCACCCGCTCCGCCTCCAATTGTTGCAACTAATTGGGAAGTGAATCAGCATTTGAAAGTGCTGTGTGTGTGTGTGTCTGTGTCTGCCTTTCAAGAAATAGATTATAAGAATTTTTGAAGAGAGAAAACCCCAAGTGGCAAAAGGATCATTAAATAATTATGAAGATCAATTCATCAAAAAACCATAGTGATTTTAAGTATATATACATGAAACTTAGAGCTACAAAATACATTGAATATAAACTGACAAGACAGAAATACCAAACGGAAAAACGGATTACAGGAATATACAGCATGAATGAATCTGAAAAGCATTATGCTGAGTAAAAAAGTACAAGACTATAAATAACATATTGAGTGACTCCATTTATATGACATTCTGAAGAAAAAAAAAAAAAACAAAGCTATTAGCTAATGATTGTAATGATTACCAGGACATGGGGGTGAGACAGTTTGTGGGGATATTTAGAGTAACTGTTACAGTAGCTATACATGCTGATTGTGGTATAGACTAGATATCCTATGTTTGTCATACTCACAGAACTGTATATCAAACAGAAAACAAACTGTATTTTATTATATGTAAATTGTTAAGCATCGATATGTAAATACAGTAGAGATACAGGTAAACAATGTAATCTTATGTTGTTCTACCTTAATAAGAATTTTTTAGAGCATTTGATATAATGGATCTCAACTTTCTCAACAATGGATCTCAATGTTTTTCAACAGCAAAATGGTAACATTTGGGAATATATGAGCAGGAGAAACACGGATGTAGCATTCTATTCTTCACATCCTGAAATTGGATATCAGGCCCTACTGAAAAGCTATTCATAACAATGGGATTTTCATTGCCAATATGGAAAATCAAAAAGTAATAACTTAAAGTATTGATTCAGGCTTTTCCAATCGTGTCATTATGTATCAGAGTCATGTACAGTTTCTAAATGCGTCTCAGAAACCCTTTCAACTTCTCATCACAGAAAAGTGGCAGAACCTGACATTTTCCCCGAAACTGGTGTTGTCAGCTTTGTTTCGCAAAATATTTTATTAGCATTAGTCAGATTTGTTGTGTTATAACTGCCTTCGCCAATATCCCAGTGGCTGATTATATCCAGCATGAAAGAGAGTTCATTTGTGAGACATCTATTTTCATAAACCAGATGGCCCCATCTACCAGTGAAGGGCCAGGACAAAGCCAGGAGCCAGGACCTTCTTCCAGGTCTCCTGCATTGGGTGGAAGGGGCCCAAACACTTGAGCTATCTTCCTGCTGTTCTCAGGCCATTACCCGGGAGCTGGATCAGAAGTAGAGCAGCCAGAACACAAATCAGCACCCATATGGGTTGCCAGCTTTGTAGGCGGCAGCTTTACCCACTACACCACCAAAACACCAGCCCCTGTAGTGAAACTTTATTAAATAATCATACTCTGCTCCCATATAATCTATAAATGTATAGAAGATATTATTATGGACAGTACATAATATTTCATAATGATAAAAATTATGTTACATATTCACTATGTCATACTTTTTAGAGTTAGTGACTATATTTAAAAATTTACTGTAGGCAGGCGCCGCAATAGGCTAATCCTCCGCCTGCGGCACCGGCACCCCGGGTTCTAGTCCAGTCAGGGCACTGAATTCTCTCCCAGTTGCTCCTCTTCCAGTCCAGCTCTCTGCTGTGGCCCAGGAGTGCACTGGAGGATGGCCCAAGTGCTTGGGCCCTGCACCCGCATGGGAGACCAGAAGAGGCACCGGGCTCCTGGCTTCAGATCAGTGCGGTACACTGGCCACAGCGCGCCAGCAACAGTGGCCATTGGAGGGTGAACCAATGGGAAAAGGAAGACGTTTCTCTCTGTCTCTCTCTCTCTCACTGTTCCACTCTGCCTGTCAAAAAAATTAAAAAAAATTTACTATAAAATAATATACTATGTTCCCTAGTATCAATCTCATACATTTCATGACTGCCAAATCCTATTATTTCATTACTTTTTCTTGTGCCTTGTTTTATTGTTTTAATTTGTTCATCATGACCTCTAAAGATTAAAAAAAAAAAAAAACCTGCTGCTATTGTTTTTAGTAAGAGTACATAAAGTAATTGACCTGGAAATAAAATTTAAAGTATTTAAAGGGGGCTGGTGATGTGATGTAGCAGGTAAAGGCACTGCCTGCTGTGCCAGCATCCCATATGGGTACCAGTTCAAGACCCGGCTGCTGCATTCCAACCTATCTCTCTGCTATGGCCTGAAAAGCAGTACAGGATGACCCAAGTCCTTGGGCCCCTGTACCCACGTGGGAGACCCTGAAGAAACTACTGGCTCCTGGCTTTGAGTTGGCGCATCTCTGGCCTTTGCAGCCATCTGGGGAGTGAACCAGCAGATGGAAAACCTCTCTCTCTCTCTTTCTCTCTGCCTCTCTTTCTCTCTGTGTGTAAACTCTTACAAGTAAATAATAAATCTTTAAAAACAGAGAAAGTTAAGCTTCAAGATATTATCAATGATAAGCTTTGATTATCTTTGCAGTGTCTCAGGCTACAAATTTGGAAACTTCGTGTTCTGAGAACTCCAGGGTCTTCAAACTTACCAATGAACATGCACTACCATTATATAAGAGGAACAGTGCTAAGTATCACATGCAAGTCAAAAAGGTTTGGAAATTTAAAAATGTGAAAAATGATAAAAATTTACAATGAGCTAGGATCAATTTGCAATTGAAGAAAGATAGTATGTTTTTATAAATATGGTTCAGGTTTGATGGATACTGTTTATAAAGCCTACAGAAGTGTGAAGTAATGGTATAGGCCTTCACATTCACTCACAATTTTTAAAGGGAATAATCAATGAATACATGAATGAGAAGTGGACTCTGAACAGCATTTCTGTGTTTTTAAGAATGTAGGCTATTCTTTTAAAAAATACATTGAGGAGGGCTGGACATATGGCACAATCTTTTTTTTTTTTTTTTTTTTTTTTTTTTTTTTTTTTTTTTTTAGGATTTATTCATTTGAAAGGAAGAGTTACAGACGGGGAGGAGAATAGAGAGAGAGAGAGAAGGAGAGAGAGAGAGAGCTCTTGTATCCGTTGGTTCACTCCCCAAATGGCCATAATGCTGCTGCTTTTCCAGGTGCATTGGCAAGGAGCCGGATGGGAAATGGAATGGCTGGGACTCGAGCTGTCACCCATATGGGATGCCAGCATCACAGATGGAACAGTTTAACAAAGTGCTTCATGACTGAATGCTTTAAAACACAGTAATTCATTTGCACTCATGAGGATATTTTATGAAGTTTATTGAGAAATGGAATTAAAAATTTAATTTGATAAAAAATCATTTCAAATTCATACAATTTCTTTCATAATATACATTTTCCACAGTGTTTTTGCAGGAATCCCTTGTATGTCAGCAGGTCTTCTCTTGATTGGTTGGTTTATGATGCTGGGTTTGTTGGCTCCAAATTACAGGTTAGGTCAAGTCTGCCACACATAACTCTCATTCTCTAGCTAAGGGAATGTTCTTCTTTCAGAAATGGCAGATAAAAATGTACATGAAAGGAAACCTTTGATAACTCTTAAAGATGAGACTAACACATGGTACAACTTCTGTACATATTTTGCTGGAAAAAGGTTACAATGGCAAAGTCCAATATCAATGCAGTTGGCAAATAGAAACTGGTTCTAGAGCAAGAAGTATAGAGTCAAGAAAATGGGACAGAGAAGAATGAAATACCAGGAAAATATAAAGTAATCCATCTCACAAAATATTTTGAGAAATATTGAGAAAAGTTGAGACCCACTATTGAGTGGAGATCCATTATTTCAAATGCTCTAAAAAATTCTTATTAAGGTAGAACAACATGAGATTACATTGTTTACCTGTATCTCTACTGTATTTACATACTGATGCTTAACAATTTACATATAATAAAATACAGTTTGTTTTCTGTTTGATATACAGTTCTGTGAGTATGACAAACATAGGATATCTAGTCTATACCACAATCAGGATGTATAGCTACTGTAACAGTTACTCTAAGTATCCCCACAAACTGTCTCACCCCCATGTCCTGGTAATCATTACAATCATTAGCTAATAGCTTTGTTTTTTTTTTTTCTTCAGAATGTCATATAAATGGAGTCACTCAATATGTTATTTATAGTCTTGTACTTTTTTACTCAGCATAATGCTTTTCAGATTCATTCATGCTGTATATTCCTGTAATCCGTTTTTCCGTTTGGTATTTCTGTCTTGTCAGTTTATATTCAATGTATTTTGTAGCTCTAAGTTTCATGTATATATACTTAAAATCACTATGGTTTTTTGATGAATTGATCTTCATAATTATTTAATGATCCTTTTGCCACTTGGGGTTTTCTCTCTTCAAAAATTCTTATAATCTATTTCTTGAAAGGCAGACACAGACACACACACACACAGCACTTTCAAATGCTGATTCACTTCCCAATTAGTTGCAACAACTGGGGGCAAGAGACAGAAATCAGAAGCCAGGAACTCAATCCAATCCTCCCAAGTTGGTGGCAGGAAGCCAACTACAAGAGTAGTCACTACTGTTTCCCTGGATCTCTTGAATTGGATAGCCTAACCCAAGATATTATGGACATTTTGGCAGTGAACCAGAGGATGGAAGGTTTCTCTCTGTGTCTGTCTCTATCTCTCTGCCTTTCAAATAAACAACAATAAATAAATAAATAATATTTTCTACAAAAAGGTGCCCATGATGGAACATGGGACAGTGATGGTGGTGATGCAGAGTACAACACCTCTCAACCTATCTTTCTTAGGGAGTTTGAAACTGTCAAGACACATCTGGAGTTTCTGGAGTATCAAAAGCAACATGGCAGGAGAGCTTGGAGGTCCTCATGAGACCTTAAACTACACAGCGTATTCCAATAATTTCAAAAACAGAGAGACCAGTGCCAGAGTCTGTAGCTTGCTGCTACACACACACATAAAAAATGTTAGAAGTTGCAGTTGGTGCATATGACCAGCCTTTGCCCTGAGACTGGTGAAAAGCCAGAAGGGCAGCATGAAGATGAGGAGCTACCATACTTGTTGGTACCCAGACAAAGCACAGTTTTAAATATCAGTCTCCAAACTCCCCTCTGATGACTGGCACTGCCACATTCTCCCAGGGCCTGGGCTTGCCTTGTGCAGAATCAATTGTATTGCAGAAGACAGTTGGGCTTCCTTTGAGGAAAATAGCCCAATTTAGTGTTGGCTGAAGTTGCTGTTTAAAAATGGCTGTTAGATCATCAAAACCATGCATTCTTGAAGCACTCTTGCAGTGGATGACTGTGGTTGCCTGAGCTACCTCTAGAGAGCAGAGGGTAGGAAGAGGTCTAAGCCATACTGTTGACATATTTTTGCCCTCATGTCATTTTTTATTCCTACTATCTCATATTTTAGTGTGTTTATAGTTTTTTGGAAATTAGACTAGAACATAGAAAACTTCTATAAGTAAAGAAAAGTCTTACCTATATTCAAAAGAAAGAATTAACAAGACTGGCATCATCATTTGAAATTCTTAATGTAAGGATAACAGTATTAATGGCTGTGACAGATTGTTGGCATCCTATGCCTCACCAAGGAAACATGCCACAGGAAGCAGTTATTACTGGGGACGACTAGCTAAATAGCCTTGAGGAAGGTAAATACTTTGGATTATTTTCTTGAACTCTCTTGCAGATGGGGTATTTGAAATAAGTGGTCCTGAAGCACTCATTTTGGCACCCTGAAATTAAGATGTTTCTTTCAACATTCAGACAGGAAAGTTAGAACACTTTGAAGTGAGCTCTTATGGGGCCTCTAGTGCAAACTTGTGGCTCAATACTTAGAGCAATAATTGTTCTAGGAAGGGGGCTGTGTGGTGGAAGCAAATGTGCCATTCCTGAGGCACTGCAATAGATTCACTAGACAATGGCTGGCTTGGGAAATACTGTACTAGTCAAAAATTCCAGCTTTGATTATACTGAAAGAAAATGCACCTGTTGTCTTCACAGCTTGAGGATTGTTTTCTTTCGAGATTTATTTACCTGTTAGAAAGGAAGAGTGACAGAGAGAGAGGGAGAGACAGAGACAGAGACAGAGATCATTTCTATCCACTGGTTTAACCTGAATGCCCACAAAAGCTTAGAGTGGGCAAGCCAAGGCCAGAAGCCAAGAATTAAATCTGTGTGTCCCACATGGGTGGCAGACACTCAAGTACTTGAGCCATAATCCACTATTTCCCAAGCTCATAAGCAGGGAACCAGATTGAAACTCCATAGTAGCAGGGATTCAAACATGGATATGGATATCACAAGAGGTGAATAAACCTGCTGTGTCACAATGCCCATCCCAGAAAGTAATTTTTAAGGGAGCAATTTAGAGGAAAACAAGTGGGTTTTTTAGCTGCAGTTTGGGGAACTCAGTTCAGTTTCATCAAGGCATAACACTGATAACATAACACATAACACATAACACAGCCCCACCCCGTGTATTTTAGGACTACTGCCTCCAGAGACGACCTGTGTTAGTTATGGTGATAGCAAATTGACTCTGAAGTTCACATCCTTCTTTCCTCCTTTATGTACAACATGGAGTGGCAGATGTTACCCATTAGAGTTCACAAAACCTGTGAACAGGGACCTCTTTCCGACTGTGTCTGTGTTTCAGACACAATGCCAGGCCCTCATTGTGAAAGCTTAGTGTCATTGGAGTTATGTCTTTCTGGGAGAAGAACAACTTGAAAAAAAAAGATTAAAAAAAAAAAAAACAGATCAAGGGGCAGATAAATTCAAAGAAAAGCGTTAGTTTACAGATTGTGCAAACATGACTGACCCTATGGGTAGGAGAAAATATCATTTGATTCTTGGAGATCTGTTGGACACTGATACCAGGAGAGTGGGTTAAAAAGGTGAAGGGCATTCAGATATAGTTGAAGAGCCCATGAGAGTATTTTAGGCATGGAAAGCCAAGACACTCTGGCAAAAAAAAGGAAAGAAGACCTAAATGAAAGATCTCTGTGAGTGAGATCCCAGTGGGAAGAATGAGGCCATCAAAGAAGGAGGTACATTTCTCTGAAGACAGGAGAGAACTTCCACTTTGACTATGACCCTGTAGGAATAAGAGCAAAGTCGGCAAACCCTAAAGGCTTCCATAGCCTCGGCAACCCATGACTAGAGCCTAGGGAGATTACTGACACCATAAACAAGAGTGTCAAATTGTTAAGTCAACAACAGGAGTCACTATGTACTTACTTCTCATGTGGGATCTGTCCTTAATGTGTTGTCCAATGTGAAGTAATGCTATAACTAGTACTGAAACAGTATTTTACACTTTGTGTTTCTGTGTGGGTGCAAACCGATGAAATCTTTACTTAATATATACTGAATCGATCTTCTGTATATAAAGATAATTGAAAATGAATCTTGATGTGAATGGAATGGGAGAGGGAGCGGGAGATGGGGGGGTGCGAGTGGGAGGGAAATTATGGTGGTGGGGAAGCCATTGTAATCCATAAACTGTACTTTGGAAATTTGCATTTACTAAATAAAAAATAGTTACAAAAAAAAACTTAAAAAAAATAAAAAAAAGAAGGTGAAGGGAAGAATTCAAACTGATGAATGTTGTATGTGTTACAGTATGAGGGCTCTATTATTTGTAACTTGAAGCCCTGTTATTTGTTTCTCAATATCTTAAGAGGAATACATCAATTAAAAACATTATTTTATTTAATTTTCAAAACAACCTTATAATACAAACACTATTAACCCCATTTTATCCTGTTGGGGAATAAAATTTTGATAATTTAATTACATCCTAAGTCCACACATGCAGCAGCAGGTGCATGGCTGGAATTTAAAGCTCAGTTTATTTGATACATAGGCCTTTTCTTTTCCAGAAGCTCAGGATAAAAAAAGTGAATTCTATTATAACCATATTTAAAATGTTGTAATGCAGATTTAGCTAATTTGAATAACTTGTTTCAGAGCAAAACAAAAACACAGATTTTCCTATCACTGGTACTTCATCTCATTGGTTCCTTTAGAAATTTCTTAAATGATTCCCTCACTTAGTAACAAAGAATCTCAGAATATGCTACACATTTCATTGAAAATCACTTCCCTCATAATCTTGGGTGTTTCAAATCCAACATTTCCTAAATGTAAACTCTGAGACATTGTTTATTGTCATATATGTAATACCAAGTGTATATTTTTTAAGCTAAAAGAAAAAGGCTTTTGGCAAATTGTAGATCATCATGCTTGCAATGAAATTCAGCAGTACTGTATCCTACAAGTTCAAATTCATCACATAGTCATCATTGTTTTCTTATGTTCCTGAAACAGAGAAAGAGAATAATTAATCTTGTTGGTATTGTAACATTTATCTCCAAAACTTCAAGCAATGTAGAATTTATCAAAAGATTAAGAGACCTTGAATGCAATTTTTGTTGAATTAGCAAAATAAGAGTCAAAAAATAATTGATTTTATTTAATACTAACCTTTATTTGTGAAAATATATATTTAATAAAAAATCAGGAAACAATAAAGTGCCTCAGACTTTGAAATATTTTTAGGTTTAAGTTTTATTACAAGGCATAATTAGTACCTATGGTTAAAATATCTTTAATCCCAATAATCTGAAGCATTGGAAAGAATGCTAATTAGTTTCAAGCTATGAGCTATGTTAATACTTAATATAGCATTTAATGCATATATTTATGTAATTTTCTTAAATGACTAATTTTTCCAACTAATACAAAACATTTGAATCATGTATTATAAAAGAAAAAAAAATCAAACATAACAGGATTAGGACATGTAGGTCCCAGTTAAAAAATATTGCTCTTGTACTTCAACATCTATTTTTTAATCACTTCACCAATTGTAATTTATAATAAATTAATCTCTCTTGGCCGGCACTGTGGCTCAACAGGCTAATCCTCCGCCTTGCAGTGCCGGCACAACGGGTTCTAGTCCCGGTCAGGGCACCGATCCTGTCCCGGATGCCCCTCTTCCAGGCCAGCTCTCTGCTGTGGCCAGGGAGTGCAGTGGAGGATGGCCCAAGTGCTTGGGCTCTGCACCCCATGGGAGACCAGGAGAAGCACCTGGCTCCTGCCATCGGAACAGCGCGGTGCGCTGGCCGCAGCGCGCTACCGCGGCGGCCATTGGAGAGTGAACCAACGGCAAAAGGAAGACCTTTCTCTCTGTCTCTCTCTCACTGTCCACTCTGCCTGTCAAAAATTTTTAAAAAAATTAATTAATTAATTAATCTCTAGAAGAATGAAAAAAGAATGAAAATGACCCTGGTTGGTAATCTGAATGGCGGATAGATATTTAGAGAAGGTCAAATCATATCGTTCTAATCAAAATTTTGCAGCACATGAACAACGAAATCTATTTGCTTTCAAAAAAAAAAAAAACAACCTCAGTCACAGCAGAGCCAGGTTAGTAATATTAACTAATTTACTCTGTTTCTTTCTTTGAGTAAACATTAATTAGACCTACTATGAACCAGGCATTTTATGTGGCACTTAGTATAGTAAAAACAAATAAGTATTGGATACCTTCATAAAATACATGAAGTAGTTTAATGAGCAGGTGGACTGTGAAAAGATAATTGCAAAGTAATGTAAAAGTACAGAGATACAGTAAAATACAGAGTGTCACAGAAGCAAAGCAAAGAGTCCACTATCCCCTCCAGTCTCCAGAGTCCTATTAGAGAAAAAAATCACACAGGTGATTCACAAAGAAAAAAAAATCAATAGCACTAAATTAAGAGAAAAGCATATTCTGTTAAGAGGTGACAAGAGCAACAACATAGAAGAGATGCTGAGGCCAAAACTAGTCAGAGAAATAAATATAAAATGTAAATAAGGAAGTAACTAGAGTTATGGTGGGTGAATTGGCAGCCAGCAAATCAAAGTGCAACTCATAAACTAAGGAATTGGAACTGTAATTATTGGATTATTTCCCTCTAATCACTAGGAAATATTGGAGAGAATGGTTCAAGAGAAACTGAACAATATAGAAATTGTCTTTGTTCAAATAAATCCTTATTTAGGCAGTGACAGGAAAGCTAAGAAGATTTAATAAATTTTGAGAGGTACTTTGAAGGACAGACCAATGCATTTGGAAGTGAGACATATAAGGGAAAATGATATATTTAGGACTTTTTCTTTTTGCTTTATATTCTTTTTATTTATATTGAGGTGAAAATGCATTTAGTATGATTCTGAGATCTTAAGTATACAGTTTATGAGGTTTTTTTTTTTTTTTTTTTTTTTTTTTTACAGGCAGAGTGGATAGTGAGAGAGAGAGACGGAGAGAAAGGCCTTCCTTTTTGCCGTAGGTTCACCCTCCAATGGCCGCTGCGGCCGGCGCATCTCGCCGATCCGAAGCCAGGAGCCAGGTGCTTCTCCTGGTCTCCCATGCGGGTGCAGGACCCAAGAACCTGGGCCATCCTCCACTGCCTTCCCTGGGCCATAGCAGAGAGCTGGCCTGGAAGAGGGGAAACCGGGATAGAATCCGGCGCCCCAACTGGGACTAGAACCCGGTGTGCTGGCGCCGCAAGGCGGAGGATTAGCCTGTTAAGCCACGGCGCCGGCCAGTTTATGAGTTTTGAGGAACATAGTTCTACATAACCCACATCCTAATAAAGAAATAGATGCTGCATCTCCAACTTCCCAGAAAATTCCATTCTGCTCTTTTACTGTCAATTTCTCACCTCCCATACAGAAGAATGGTTATGATTTATATTACCTTGGGTTACTTTGGTTTGTTCTTTAACTCTTTCATGTGTGCATAGCTTATTCTTCTCAGTGTGTTTTTGAGATTAATTTCTGTTTCCAAGTGTTTGAGTGTATCATTCTTTTTAATTGTTGAGTAGTATTCCAACATATAAATGTTTTCGTTTATGTATCCATTTTCTGTTTATGAGCATTATTTGGGAAATATGCATATATACATATATACTTATATGTGTATATATATACACACATGTTTATGTATACACATATCTATATCTATATCTATATCTATCTATCTATATATATAAGTCATCTTCTTTAGTTTGTAGAGCATTTAGAAGTATGTTTGTGTTTATGTGTGTGTTTTATTTTTGTTTCCAAGTCTTTGGAAATTTTTACTTTATATTGAACATGTTGACTGCCATTGTAATTCCATTGTGATACTGGAATACACTCTGTGTAATATTACTTCTTCCCAGTCTCCCATGCAGGTGCAGGGGTCCAAGCACTTGGGCCATCCTCCACTGCCCTCCCGGGCCACAGCAAAGAGTAGTACTGGAAGAGGAGAAGCTGGAACTAGAACGAGGCACCCATATGGGGATGCCAGCGCCACAGGTGGAGGTTTAACCAAGTGAGCCATGGCGCCGCCCCATGTGTAATATTACTTCTTTTAAATTTATTAACTTTAGTTTATGGTCCAATATAATCTACCTTATTATATTTTCCACAATTCCTTAAAAAAAAAAAAATGAGCTTTCTTCAGTGGTAAGTGAATTATTCTACGGGTGGCGCTTCGACCTTTTTGTATGAGGGTATTCAGTCCTTCTATGCCCTTGCTAATTTTCTTTCCAATTGTTCTATGAGTTGTTGAGAGAGTGACATCGATGTCTCCAACCAGGATTGTAAATCTGTTTATTTATTGTTTCATCTCCGTCATTTTTGCTTTTAAAAAATTCTGATAAAGTTCTATCACTTTTTGTTTCATATATTTGGTACCTGTGTTGTTCAGCACAAATTTATGATTGTCAAGTGTTCTTGATAGATTTGTTTTTTTAATTTTAATATTGCTCACAGCTCCAGTAACTTTATTCACTCTGAAGACTACTTTATTCAATGTTAGCACTCACTTTCTTCTGATTTTGTTATATAAAAAGAAAATATTAATATAAAATGCCCCATATTATATATTTCCATTCTTTTATTTCAACCTTTCTATATCATCGTATATGAAGTGAATTTCTTTTGGTACCACATAACTTTTATCAACTTGATGAATTTCTATTGTCAATTGATATATCCATTTATAGTTTTTAATTCTATCAATTTTTGGTTTTATTTCGCTAACTCCATATGGGTTATATTGATGTTACTTTTAGAGTGCTATTTTCAGGGCCAGTGCTGTGGCACAGTGGGTTAATGCCCTGGCCTGAAGTGCCGGCATCCCATATGAGTACCGGTTCAAGACCTGGCTGCTCCACTTCCCATCCAGCTTTCTGTTATCACCTGGGAAAGCAGTAGAAGATGGCCCAAGTCCTTGGACCCCTGCACATGTGTGGGAGACCCAGAAGAAGCTCCTGGTTCTTGGCTTCGGATCGGCGCAGCTCCGACTGTTGCAGTCAATTGGGGAGTGAACCATTGGATGGAAGACCTTTCTCTCTCCTGCCTCTCCTCTCTCTGTTCTCTGTGCGGCTCTGACTTTCAAATAAATAAATAAATCTTTAAAAGAAAGAATTCTATTTTCACCTACTGATTCAGTTTTTGAGTGTATATTTTAATATAGTTATTAGGTATTATATAAGTATGGGCATTTTATCATTTAAGTGAATTATTTTAAATGTTTCCTTCACTATATATGACAGTGTTATATAAATTGCTGTAACTACCAAACATAATTTTAAAACTTTCAGAAAAAGGTTTATTTTATTTATTTACATTTTTGCTGATTGTCTTCATCATTTTTCTCTGATGTTCTAAGTTTTATGTTTTTTTATTTCATTTTTGTTGAGAGAAGTTCTTCTATGACATTTTGCTGATAACAAAATCACTTGTCTTCATCTGAGGTTGTTTCGCTTTTCCTTTCACTTATGAAGAGGTAGAAAATGAGCTCCCAACTGGTGTTTGCTGACATCATAGTGGAGATTGCCTCATCAAAAATTAGGTCTTCTCTGACATCAGCCCCTTAGAGAGGGCTGAGATTACACAGTTACTATAAGGCCGCACAGATGGTCTCCAGTGACTGACAGGGCTTAAGATCAGGGATGTGGTGATTCGTTACTGGACAACAGGTATGACTGTCTCAGCTCCCTATTCAGCCTTCTCTAAACTAATCACAACAGTAGTCTTGACTATTTTAACACAACCTTGTAAGTGTAGAAGCCTAAGATCTCTATTTGACTTTTGCAGTCATGAGGAGACATGGGGCCATAATTTTTTAAAGGGATTTGCTTAAGAACTATCTTGCTATCCTGCCCATTTCAGCTTCTTTCCAGGGCTTTTATTTTGTCTGTAGTTGTGAATATCACTGAGTTGGCTTTCTCACCTCTGTGTCTGAGATGGATGAGAAGAAAAGAAAACCCAGGAGAATGAACAACCATGTATCTAGCCAGACTCTCTTCTGTCTATTTGAGTTTATTCTATGTATGATGTATTGGGATTTTAGATGTACTTAGATTTCTTGACTTTCTTGAAGAAATTCTATAACATTCTTTTTTATATATTTTACAGCTCTTTTGAGATTTCCACATCTGTTCACCAATTTCTTACATTTTTTCTGTATATCTATGAACTTCTTTTAAAAGATAATTTTAAAGCTTTTGTCTGCCAATCTCAGTAATAGATCATCTAGGGGTTAGCCTTGGTAATTTTATTGCTGATTGTGTATCATATGGCTTGATCTTTTGTATTTCTTATAGTTTAATACAAACTTTATACAAACAATGAAAATGCAAATGTAACACATTGTGCTTTATTCATCAAAGAGTGTGGTCTCATTTCTATGTCTTGCACCTTAGCTGAAGAGTATGTGTTCAGTTCATCTTTCACTAGTGCGACAGAACTCACTTCCAGTTGATCCAACCTTAACATTCCACACTGCTGCTACCACTGGGTGCTGATAGTCTCTGTGACCTTAGCAGCTTTTCGTTAAAACCTGCAGCCAAGGGTTTTGCTGAATCAAGTATTACCTTTAGATTAAATACTTCCAGACACTTATAAATTACATGATAATGTGCATAGTGCTTCCGTTCCATCCCAACTTCATTGACCTTTACTCAGCAAAGTTAAGTTCAGATAGTTGTAAAAATACATCACAAAATACTGTTGATTTTGGCATATGGTAGGCTTCAGTGCTTCCTACCCGCCACTGTGTTCACCAACAGCTTGACTGTTCTCTTTTAAATGTAGTCCAAGGGATTGTTTCCGGTGGGCTTTCTCATTCATATGTTTAAAACCACAGAATTTGACTCCAGTTGTGTTAGGAAATGATTGTAGGTCCAAAAAATCTGAAAATTTTTTTTTCAAGAGAGTAATGTCCCTCTGTGATTTTTCACATCTAGTCACTATTGGTCGCTTTGACTTTGTCATTTCTATTTATTCCTTAAGTTTCCATATATTTGTTAGTAGTCAGTTTGTAAACAAAGATATTGAATTTTAGAGACACATATTATCACATTCTGAAGCCATGCACAGATGTGAGAAGTTATGTGAAGGTTCATTTGTGGAAATGGAAGTAAATATATGAGTTTGGAATTTTTTTAAAAGCTTTGTTTAAGGAACTGGTGCTGTGGCACAGCAGGTTAAGCTGCTACTTGCTGTGGCCTGCATCCTGTAGAGGCTCTGGCGTGAATCCTGGCTGTTCCACTTCTCTTCTTTCTTTTTTAAAGGTTTATTTAATTATTTGAAAGGCTGAGTCACAGAGGCAGAGGCAGAGGCAAATGAAGATAGAGAGAGGCCTCCCATCCTCTGGTTCACTCCCCAAATGGCTGCAACTGCCGGAGCTGGACCATTCTGAAGCCAGGAGCCAGAAGCTCTTTCTGGATCTCCTATGCAGGTATAGCAGCCCAAAGACTTTGTCCATCTTCCAGCGCTTTCCCAGGCCATAGCAGAGAGCTGGATTGGAAATGAAGCATCCAAGACTCAAACCAGCACCCATATGAGATGTCAGCACTGCAGGAGGTGGCTTTACCTGTTACACTGGCCCCTGTTCCACTTCTGATGCAGCTGCCTGCTAATGTGCCGGGGAAATATAGGAACGTGGCCCAAGTCGTTAGGCTCCTGTTACCTACATGGGAGACCTGGAAGAAGCTCCTGGTTAGTGGATTCAGGCTGGCCCAGTCCTGGCTGTAGCAGCAACTTGGGGAAAGAAACAGCAGAAGGAAGATCTTTCTGTCTCTCTTTCTCTCTATAACTCTATCTTTCAAGTCAATAAATAAATATATAAATAAATAAATAATAACAGTTTTAACAGTAAGTTGCTTTGCAATACTATTAAAATGTATGATAAATAGAGCTGATGCCTTTTAATGCTTTAGATAATAGAAAGTATGTAATAGAAACAATTTACACTACTTTGAAAATACTTAAATTTTTCTCCATGAAGAAATCTTTCCTTCTTTCTCTTGACTACGTGTCTCCTATATAATGCAAGGATCTTAGGATTCCACTAGCTGTGTCAGTGTCTGTCCTCTTTAGTACACATGCTTTATCAGTTTCATTTGTCTCACTCACTCTGTAGCATCTCTAAAATCTTCTTCTTTCCTAGTCATTTTCATAATCCTTTAAACATGATTAAATCTCTGCACCTTGTAAACAATAAAATGTGTTTCCCCTCCAGGCCATAGCTGAGCTCCCCTCAAACCAGCCACAATTTAAAAAAAAAATCATAAAATCTGAATAAAATATATAGCACTACCTGAAGCCGCCGAAGAGTGAACAAAATCAAGTAGATGTTATAAAGGGATTAACACTTAGAAGAGAGGAAGAGAATGATGTAAAGTTTTTTTTTTTTTTCTTTTTTACCACTTTACACCTGAGGACAACTGAGTAAAGCGAGCCACACTGAGGAACAAGTACTCAGATGAAACTTATGCTTTACTGGCATAGGGAACTGCAGGACAAACTGCATGGCGAATAAGAGAATAGATGTGTACTAGAAATTCAGATGTGAATCTCAAAAATGAGAAATCAAGTGAGGGGGAGCCCAAGTTCTATGTAAATTCTCCTCCCCACTAATAACCATAACGTGCAGTATGGCATAGCAGGGGGAAATGTGAGGTTATAGTTGAGCCTTTATTCACTGTATGGGGGCAGATGAAGTTTCCCATTTTAGTTCATTGAAGTTTCTTGCATATAGGGGAAAATTATTTTTTGATAGAACACAACAGGATACTAAAATGTAAGAGAGTCTTGAAAACCTGTGAAAAATCATTCAAAGATCTGAGAGAAATAATGCATTCATAATGTTCCAGAAAGAAGATCATTAGAAGGTAGGGAGGTCCAAGATGGTATAATGGGGAATGGAATACTGTGCTAGGCTAGGGATGACTGATGAAAAAAAAAAAAACTGTAGGAAATACATTCATGGGGGAAAGTTAGAGAGAAAACTGCAATGGAAATTCTACTGAAGACTGGGATGGGAGAGGGAGTGGGAGATGGGATGGTTGTGGGTGGAAGGGAGGTTATGGGGGGAAAAGCTGCTATAATCCAAAAGTTGTACTTTCAAAATTTGTATTTATTAAATAAAAGTTAAAAAAAAAGAAATTCTGGGCCAGCGCCGTGGCTCACTAGGCTAATCCTCCGCCTGCAGCGCCAGCCAAACCAGTTCTAGTCCCAGTCAGGGCGCCGGATTCTGTCCCGGTTGCCCCTCTTCCAGGCCAGCTCTCTGCTGTGGCCCGGGAGTGCAGTGGAGAATGGCCCAAGTGCTTGGGCCCTGCACCCCATGGGAGACCAGGAGAAGCACCTGGCTCCTGGCTTCGGATCAGCGTGGTGTGCCTGCCACAGCGCCAGCCACAGCAGCCATTGAGGGTGAACCAACGGCAAAGGAAGACCTTTCTCTCTGTCTCTCTCTCACTGTCCACTCTGCCTGTCAAAAAAAAAAGAAAGAAAGAAAGAAAGAAAGAAAGAAAGAAAGAAAGAAAGAAAAGAAGGAAGGAAGGAGGGAAGGAAGGAAGGAAGGAAGGAAGGAAGGAAGGAAGGAAGGAAGAAAGAAAGAAAGAAAGAAAGAAAGAAAGAAAGAAAGAAAGAAAGAAATTCTACAGAAGGAAAAGGAATGCTGTGGATCTTTGTACACGGTACAGACATGCCACACAAACACAGACACAACACACAAAGCCAGCAGCAAGAGCCAGAGAAAGCATCAATTTTGAGATGGAGGTGAGATCAGACTGCAGCCAGCCCTGCCACTGCTGATATAGCTGGAGGGAGAACCAGGCATGATTCTGGCCTGGAGCCCTAAGGGGAGAGGGCTCCTGCTGACCCAGTAGAAAAAGGGAGATGTTTCCTCTCACCCCATCCTTCCCACCACAGGAACTGGCTGAGAGAGGGCAGGTGCCATTTTGACACAAGCAGCAGCTGAGGAAGCCCTTGTACATGCTCACAGCAACTGGGAGAGAGAAGACACCATCTTCTCAGCAGTACTGGCAGCAGCAGCTCCAGTGCAACCGCGGGGGAGAAGGAAACATTCAGCCAGTGGCTCTTGTGCACGCATGTGATACAGAGATTCTAGCAGAAGATAAAATCCATGTTCCTCACTGATATTGAGTCTGGCTGAAAGGGTTGACAGCAGGCTGGGCACCCTTGTAGGACTGTGAGGTGCCCCCCAGCCTCCTGACATACCACAGGCTCCAGGATTCAAACCACCAAGGAGGATCACCCACAGGCAGCTGGCTCTAGGAACATCTGCCTCTATGTGAACCAGACAGGCTAGAGGGGTGAGGAGATCCTCTGCACCCTGTGACTGTGGGAGCCTTGTGTTCTGAGACTGTAGTGACTCTGTGACTACAGAGAGGGTGCAGGGTGTAGCTGGATCTCTGAGCAATCACTGTGTGTAGCTCCAAACTCTCAGAGCTCTGTGATTGCCTGGGGTGGGCCATTGTGTTGGGATCCATGCTCACAGTGAGGACTGCACAGATCCTTTGTGGGGTTCATATGACAGTGCACATGAGTATTAGACTCTATGAGGACTTAAACTTGGCATTGATCAAATTGGATAAGAGGAGGTGAGATTGTGATCACACCAATGGAGGTGACCATAATCCCTCTCCCATTAACAAGAGAAGATCTACCACGTCCAACTTAGGTATCACCCTGGATACTGATCCCACCCTGGAGCACTTACCAGAGCTCCCTGGCCATACCTAGCGCCCACCTCTGGGTATCCACGGAAAGAGCTGATATTCCACTAAGCCACAGAATAATTCAAAGACAAAAGACATCAGAGGAAAAAAAAACAACAAGTATCCCCACAAATACTGGCTTTGGCTTGCTCCAGCCAAGGTCGTTATGGCCATGTGGGGAGTGAACTAGCAGATACAAAATCTCTCCTGTGTGTGTGTGTGTGTGTCCCTCTCTCTGTGTCACTCTGACTTTCAAATAAACATTTTAAAATGTAATTTTTAACATTAAGTTGTATACAATTTGTATGACAGTCAACTTCAAAAAGAAAAAAGGAAGGACAAAAGACAATGAGAGTCCTTAACAGTACTGAGGGGAAATTGAGACATTGCTGAATGTTCCACTGAGCAGAGAATAAGAGATACATAATTTCTACTGAACTTCTATTGATTTTCAGTGATTTTCTTTTTTCAAAAAATCTGATTTTTATATGACTTTTAAAAATCTGCTTTTCAAAAGGGTCTTTTCCATTTCTGAGATGTTTCTATCCTTTTTACGTATGAACTATTCATGAGCATGCTAATATTGGTCAACATGAAATTTTTATCTGCTTAGTGACAATATCTGGGTCATTTGACATTAATCTCCATTATTTTTTACACTAATCTAGAAAAATATTTAGAGCCAGTTAATATTCTCTTAAGTATTTACCCTAAAGAAATGAAAAGACATCTCTACACACTAATTTGTATATATAATCTTTTGTCATTATCCTCAGATTAGACATTTTTGCATTTCTAAGTGTCCCAAACTGGAAATATTATATATCTCCATGAAATATGCTGTATTATAATGATTCAATAAATAATAATAAAAATAAGTGAGATGTGCAATAACATGGGTAAATCCCATCCCCTAAAACAAAATGAACCCAAATGATAGCCTGAGTGAAAGAAGTCTTTACAAGAGGGTTCATATAGCAAAATGTCATTTGTATGAATTCTAGACATAAAAAAAAACTAATATACAAGGAAAAACAATTGGAACACTGATTGCCTATTGGGACTGACTGTGAAGTCATAAGAAAAAGTTTTCTTGGCATGCATTGCAGCATAAAAGTTAAGCCAAAACCTGGGACACTGCTATCCCAGTGAGCTCAAGTTCAAGACCTAGTTGCTCCATTTCTTATCCAACTCCCTCCTAATGTGCCTGATTAAGTAGTGGAGGATGACCCAAGTGCTTGGCTCCCTGCACCTATTTGGGGTACTCAAATGAAGCTCTTTGCTCCTCCTGGCTTCAGCGTGGCCCAACACTAGTCTTTGTAGCAATTTGGAGAGTTAACCAGTGGATGGAAAATCCTTTCTTTTTTTCTGTCTCTCTCTTTCTCTCTCTAATTCTGCCTTTCAAATAAGTTTAAATATATCTTTTTGCAAATTCGGAATTGATTTTCTATAGATATAATTCTCTATTTCCTGAAGACAGTTAGATTACATTACCTCTGTACAATTATTACAATTCAGTGCAAAGCAGAACATGCCTGTGACTATAGACTTGTAGTTCAGACCACCAAAGATTAGAGATGGGAAACGGGCACTCCCTTGACTTGCATCCTCTGGTCTGCTTTAACACAAACCAGGAGGAAAAGAAAGCTAGGCATCAGAAGCAATGGGTGGCAGGCCTATTAATGGCTGATCTGTACAGTGATCTGCCCTCAAGGAGACCTAACAGGCCAGTCCACTGCAGTGGCTTTCAATGTGGTAAGCCTGGGCTTCAGCAGAAGTCAGCTTATGAAGAGCCCTGGCAGCTCTGCCAAGAGTTGGATCACTGGAAATGGACCTGCCCTGGAGTCGAAGGATGCCCAGGTCAGAGCCACAGATCTTATTGGCTCTAAGCTGAAAAGCCCTTCACTCAGCCCAACTTCCAAAGTGACCACTGCAGCTGAGGGGATGGTCAAGTAGGGTCAGCAACATTGCAGGCAGAACTGTAAATTTCTTGTTAGAGATGCCACCTGCCTTTACCTGGCCAGCTCTCCTCCCAGGCCAGCCAAGTAATGAAAGTCAACAGAGTGCCTTCCCCTAGGAGGTTCACACCTCCCTTAGGATATACCCCATGTGAGAGATAGATAGGTCTGGGCCTCTGAATTTACAAGGCCTGAAGCCCACCAGATTATTATCAAGCCCCTTCTATCAGGTTCTATTTGCCTCTCAATCAGAAAACTTAATTGTAGCTTAGACAGCACCTTTCTTAGCTCCTCTAATAATGACTCTGTCCTTTGTTCTAGACCCTGTCTAGTGCACTTGGGCCTCATTCCTTTGTAATCATAACCTCTACTCTACCACCAATGGCTCTACTCCCAACCTGTGTGTACTGATGGTCCTCTTCCCCACTTAATGCTGTATAATTGTTCAAACCTGGTAAATGCCACTCTTAGGATCATTGGTTACTATCCTCACTCTGTCTTTTATGACCTTGTCTAAATATGATCAGAGTCGGTAAACTTGGAAGGCTTCCATAGCCTTGGCAACTCATGACGACAGCCTAGGGTGGTTACTGGCGCCATAAACTAGAGTGTCAATTTGTTGGGTCAACAACAGGAGCCACTGTGCACTTGCTCCTCATGTGGGATCTCTGTCCTTAATGTGCTGTACATTGTGATTTAATGCTATAACTAGTACTCAAACAGTATGTTTCACTTTGTGTTTCTATGTGGGTGCAAACTGTTGAAATCTTTATACTAAATTGATCTTCTGTATATAAAGAGAATTGAAAATGAATCTTGATGCAAATGGAAGGGGAGAGGGAGCGGGAGAGGGGAGGGTTGCGGGTAGGAGGGAAGTTATGGGGGGGGGGAAGCCATTGTAATCCATAAGCTGTACACTGGCAATTTATATTCATTAAATAAAAGTTAAAAAAAAAGAATATTTTTTATATTTCCTTTAATGTACATTTTATCTCAAAAATTAAAGGAACTCCAAATGTTTGGAAATTTTATTCATATGTATAGTAAAATATTGGGGGAGTAATGCACTAATGCCTGTGAATTATTGTGAAAAGCATCAAAAGTATATTGAATTAATGAATGACTAGAGGACTGGATAGATGGATAGATTTTGTATGCAGGCACTAATAAATTATTAAATATATAGTAAGTGACATTTTTTAACTTTTATTTAATGAATATAAATTTACAAAGTACAGCTTATGGATTACAATGGCTTCCCCCCCCATAACTTCCCTCCCACCCACAACCCTCCCCTCTCCCGCTCCCTCTCCCCTTCCATTCACATCAAGATTCCTTTTCAATTCTCTTTATATACAGAAGAACAATTTAGTATCTATTAAGTAAAGCTTTCAACAGTTTGCACCCACACAGAAACACAAAGTGTAAAATACTGTTTCAGTACTAGTTATAGCATTAAATCACAATGTACAGCACATTAAGGACAGAGATCCTACATGAGGAGTAAGTGCACAATGACTCCTGTTGTAGGCTTAACAAATTGACACTCTTGTTTATGGCATCAGTAATCACACTAGGCTCTTGTCATTAGTTGCCAAGGCTATGGAAGCCTTCTGAGTTCACGGACTCTGATCATATTTAGACAAGGTCATAGTCAAAGTGGAAGTTCTCTTCTCCCTTCAGAAAAAGATACCTCCTACTTTGATGATCTGTTCTTTCCACTGATATCTCACTCACAGAGATCATTCTTTTAGGTGTTTTTTGTTTGTTTGTTTGTTTGTTTGTTTTTGTTTTGTTTTGTTTTTTGCCAGAGTGTCTTGGCAATAAGAAAACATTGGAATTAAATTGCTGTTCACAATTGATCACTTGGACTAGTGGGATGGCATTGGTACATGCCACCTTGATGGGACTGAATTGGAATCCCCTAGCACATTTAAAACTCTATCATTTGGGGAAAGTCCGATTGAGCATGTCCCAAATTGTACATCTCTTCCGTCTCTTATTTCCACTCTTATATTTAACAAGGATCATTTTTCAGTTAAGTTTCAACACTTAAGAATAACTGTGTTTTAATTACAGAATTCAACCAATAGTATTAATTAGAACAACCAAAAAAAATACTAAGAGGGATAAACTATTATGTTGTTCATCAACAGTCAGGGCAAGGGCTAATTAAGTCACTGTTTCTCATAGTGTCCATTTCACTTCAACTGGTTTCCTTTTTTGTGGTTGGTTAGTTGTCACCGATCAGGGAGAACATATGATATTGACCCTTTGGGACTGGTTTATTTCACTCAGCATAATGTTTTCTAGATCCCTCCATTTTGTTGCAAATGACCGGATTTCATTGTTTTTTTACTGCTGTATAGTATTCTATAGAGTACATATCCCATAATTTCTTTATGCAGTCTACTGTTGATGGACATTTAGGTTGATTCCAGGTCTTGGCTATGGTGAATTGAGCTGCAATAAACATTAATGTGCAGATGGCTTTTTTATTAGCCAAATTAATTTCCTTTGGGTAAATTCCAAGGAGTGGGATGGCTGGGTTGTATGGTAGGGTTATATTCAGGTTTCTGAGGAATCTCCAAACTGACTTCCACAGTGGCTTAACCAGTTTGCATTCCCACCAACAGTAGGGTAGTGTCCCTTTTTCCCCACATCCTCGCCAGCATCTATTGTTGGTAGATTTCTGAATGTGAGCCATTCTATCCAGGATGAGGTGAAACCTCATTGTGGTTTTGATTTGCATTTCCCTGATTGCTAGTGATCCTGAACATTTTTTTCATGTGTCTGTTGCCCACTAAGAGACTTTTTGACTCATAGAAGAGTTTAGCAAAGTAGCAGGATACAAAATCAACGCACAAAAATCAACAGCCTTTGTATACAAAGGCAATGCCATGGCTGAGGAAGAACTGCTAAGATCAATCCCATTCAAAATAGTTACAAAAACAATCAAATACCTTGGAATAAACTTAACTATGATGAAAATTACAAAATCTTAAAGAAAGAAATAGAAGATGGTACCAAAAAATGGAAAAGTCTTCCATGCTCATGGATTGGAAGAATCAACATCATCAAAATGTCCATTCTCCCAAAAGCAATTTATAAATTCAATGCAATACCAATCAAGATACCAAAGACATTCTTCACAGATCTAGAAAAAATGATGCTGAAATTCTTATGGAGATGCAGGAGACCTCGAATAGCTAAAGCAATCTTGTACAACAAAAACAAAGCCAGAGGCATCACAATACCAGACTTCAGGACATACTACAGGGCAGTTGTAATCAAAACAGCATGGTACTGGTACAGAAACAGATGAAAAGACCAATGGAACAGAATAGAAACATCAGAAATGAACCCAAACATCTACAGCCAACTTATATTTGTTCAAGGATCTAAAACCCATTCCTGGAGCAAGGACAGTCTATTCAATAAATGGTGCTGGGAAAACTGGATTTCCACATGCAGAAGCATGAAGTAAGACCCCTACCTTACACCTTACACAAAAATCCACTCAACATGGATTAAAGACTTAAATCTATGACCCAACACCATCAAATTATTAGAGAACATTGGAGAAACACTGCAAGATATAGGTACCAGCAAAGACTTTTTGGAAAAGACCCTGGAGGCACAGGCAGTCAAAGGCAAAATTAACTATTGGGATTGCATCAAATTAAGAAGTTTCTGTACAGCAAAAGAAACAGTTAGCAAAGTGAAGAGGCAACCGACAGAATGGGAAAAAAATATTTGCAAACTACTCTGCAGATAAAGGATTAATAACCAGAATCTACAAAGCGATCAAGAAACTCCACAACAACAAAACAAACAACCCGCTTAAGAGATGGGCCATGGACCTCAATAGACATTTTTCAAAAGAGTAACTAACATTTGATGGTAGTGGCTGCATGAGTTTTTACAGTAAGATAATTCTTCCTCTTTCAATACTTAAAGTTATTTATAATGTTGGCTGAAATTATACATATTTAACATAAATTAAACAAGTCATCATAACAAAAACTTCCACTCTTATAGCCATATTCTTTAGCAGTATTTTGGGGTACTGGTCTACTTATTGTAACCACTTATCATTTCTTATTGACTCTTCAATATGTTACACTTCATCTCCTTTCTCTCCGTATTTCTTTGAAATCACTTTCCCCTAAAGCCATCTTGTTAAATGGAAGGGTTATAGATTAATACTTGAAGTATTTCATATATTTATCAAAAACCTTCTGTCTCCAGGTTCCTGTGATATCACATTTGCTGAATTTTTTTTCCTTAATTCTTTCTTTCTTCACTCCTCATCTTTTTATACTCTTTGTCTTCAATCATTCCAAATAAAATGCTTGTTCTCAACACTCTTTCCTTCTTACTTCTTGAACTGCTCATTAGTAACCTCATGCATTCACATATCTTTAGTGACAGTACATTTCTCAAACTGAATTTTCACTCAAAGCTCTTCTGAGCATCAATTTAGAATATCAGTTACCTACTGGATACCTTTATTAAATTTGTTACAGGTACCTCTCTCTAGAGACATGAAAAATAGCTTTCCTTCTTTAAAACTTCTCCTCTTCATTTCTTTTGTCAGTCATTGATTATAATAATTTACGAATCCAGTCAATTCTAAACTATGCATTAATAATTAACTCCTCAAGTGATCCCTGTTAAATATAAAGGTGGGGATAAGAGAGGGAGGAGATGTACAATTTGGGACATTCTCAAGCTGACTTGCCCCAAATGGTGGAGTTAGAAATGTGCCAGGGATTCCAATTCAATCCCATCAAGGTGGCATGTACCAATGCCATCTCACTAGTCCAAGTGATCAATTTCAGCTCACAATTGATCACTCTGATAGGTCTAAGAGTCAAAAGGATCACACAAACAAGACTAGTGTCTGCTAATACTAACTCATAGAATCAAAAAGGGAGAGAAAAATCCATCATTGGAAGTGGGATACACAGCAGACTCATAGAATGGCAGATGTCCTAAATAGCACTCTGGCCTCAAAATCAGCCCTTAAGGCATTTGGATATGGCTGAAGAGCCCATGAGAGTATTGTAGGCATGGAAAGCCAAGACACTCTGGAAAAAAAAAAAAAAAAAAGAGGACCTAAATGAAAGATCTCTGTGAGTGAGATCCCAGTGGAAAGAACAGGGCCATCAAAGAAGGAGGTACCTTTCTCTGAAGACAGGAGAGAACTTCCACTTTGACTATGACCCTGTCGGAATAATATCAAAGTCGTCGAACTGTAAAGGCTTCCATAGCATTGGCAACTCATGACTAGAGCCTAGGGAGATTACTGATGCCATAAACAAGAGTGTCAATTTGTTAAGTCAACAACAGCAGTCACTGTGTACTTACTTCCCATGTGGGATCTGTCCTTAATGTGTTGTCCAGTGTGAAGTAATGCTATAACTAGTACTAAAACAGTATTTTTCACTTTGTGTTTCTGTGTGGGTGCAAACCGATAAAATCTTTACTTAATATATACTAAATTGATCTTCTGTATATAAAAATAATTGAGAATGAATCTTGATGTGAATGGAAGGGGAGAGGGTGCAGGAGATGGGAGGGGTGCAAGTGGGACGGAAATTATGGGGGGAAGCCATTGTAATCCATAAACTCTACTTTGGAAGTGGGAGATGGGAGGGTTTTGGGTTGGAGGAAAGTTATGGGGGGAAAAAGCCACTGTAATCCAAAAGCTGTACTTTGGAAATTTATATTTACTAAATAAAAGAAAAGAAATTAGGAAAAAAATTAACTCCTCTCCCACACTTCCAAACACTATAAATCAATTTGCATTTTTCTTCACCTTTAGCACCTTACACCTATTTCTCTATAACCATATTGCCTCTATATTAATATAGCACATTTTTCCTCCTTCCCAGAGAGTTCATTCTTATAATGGTATTAATGTTTTAGATCTTGTCTTTGTCAAGTCCAACCTCAATAGTGAAGCCATCCCACAGAATTAAGTCTTATTTCTCAGCAAGGTGAGACTCATAATTAGCTTCCTTCTATTTACGTCTTTATAGTCTCATCTCTCCACAGCTATACATTACAGTATTTCAAATTGTGTCCTCATTCCACAGACTGTCCACATCCTAATCCACAAAAACTCTCAATGTGTCATAGGGCAAAAGTTAATTTGTAGAGTTGATTAAGTTTATGGACCTTGATATAGGGAGATTTCTTGTATTATTTTGATGGGTACAGTTTTATTATATGAGCTCAATGCAGAGATCCTTTCATGGCTGCAGTGGCAAAGGGAAAGCAAATGAGATGAGCTGGGAGAAAGAATTGTCCCATCCTTGCTGATTTGAAGTTGAAAGGGCCTTAAATCAAGGAATGTAACAGCCTGGAGAAGGTGAAAGTGACAACACCTTGACAGCCAACCAACAAATGGATACTTCAGTGCTGATCATACTTCAGTACCATAAGAAGGAACTGAAATCTTTCAATATTTTATAGGAAACTGGAAAATGTTCTCAACACAGCCTCCAGTAAGGAAAGCATTCCTGATGCTATGTTGATTTTAACCGAATGAGAACTATGTGAGACTTTCTGACTGCAGAACGAGATATTTATCATGTGTTTTTAAAAATATTTATTTATTTATTTATTTGAAAAGCAGAGTTAGAGAGAAGAGAGAGAGAGGTAGATGAGGAGGAAGAGAGAGAGAGAAAGAAGAGAATGAATGAGAATCTTCTATCCATTAGTTCACTCTCAATTGGCCACAATAGCCTGGGATGGATCAGGTCAAAGCCAGGAGCCTGGAATTCCATCTGGGTTTCAATTGTGGATGTAGTATCCCGAGTATTTGGGAGTCAGCAAGGTAAGGAGCCAAGAGGAATGCTGAAATCAAAGTGAATAAATTTTGTGAGAGACATTGTCAGAAAGAGAAGGAGGGGTGGGGATCTGACATGGAGATGGTTTGTGAGTCAAAGAAGAGGTGGTGAAAGACCTTCTGTGCAAGCACAGTTAAGCTACAGACCTCTTTACACAATGCGTGTTCCAAAAATGGTTATTCTTCATGGTCAAAGAGCGGAGATTTTTGGCCCAAAATATCATAAATTCACCTGATGGTCAACAGTTCATACATCCGCCACCTTCCTGTGATCCTAACAGGTTTTAACCAGTTGGGAAAACCTCATCAACATTTCTTGGATCTGTAAAGTAAGCTCATAAAGTTTCAGTTCTTCATTTCTTAACTCTGTCAAATATAGTTCCAATTCACAACTTTTCTTTAGGTTCATAGGGGATGCAGCCCTGAAAAAAGACTGAGAACTACAGCATTTTAAATCGTTTTGTAAGATGTACAGTCCTAAATACATTAGAGAGCTTAATAATACATTAGTAGAAGAGTAGTATATTAAATGTAATGATCCTTACATAGCAAATCATTGGTACTCTATATGTATGATAAAACAAATGTCATTGAGCAGAATTTCTTTAGATATTTTGTTCTTTTCTTTATTCTGAGATCATTAATTACCTTATCCTATCCTAAAATACAAAAGGGTATTTTCTCTCCATCTTTACAATGATTTTCAAAGTTAAACAACTGTTTTGGAAAATGAATTGCTTGTTATTGTGGTAAACTTTTCCCAGAAGCTTTGACTCTAACTTAGGCAGTCTGCTTTCAGGCCTCCTGAGTCATCACCAGGACTGCTTTAAGAGCACTGGGCCTCAATAGAGGATTTCATGTCCATATGAAAGAAAGGTTTTATTATCAGTAATAGCCTAAAAGCAGGGAATACTTTTAATTCTTTCAATGCTATTTCACCATTCAGCAACATTAGAGTATACATTAATATAAGTGGATTTTAAAATTTCAATTTTAGTAATTTAAAATTGGACAAAAACCTCAACATCCCATTAACAATTAAATACAGTATATTACTTGATAATAGCAAAAAAAAGTTTTGCGCTAAAAGGAAAAAAATGACTAATGTGTAAGAACTATCTTGAAAAGTTAATGAGCAGGTAGTAGTCAAAAAGCAACCTAAGAGACTCTGATTGCATCATGTTGATTTTTTTGAAGCTGAGCTAGATAAATATGCAAACTTTAAAATCAGAAAAATATGATCAGAGATCCATTTGTAGCCCTTTGCATGGACAAGAACTCAGGAAATGAATTAGTATTCCTAAGCATGCATGTAAAGTGTGTGTTAGAATTAACACATCTACCTCACAGCTATTTTTAGTAAAATTTAAATTAGGGAATTTATATTACATTACATTGTGAAGTGTAAACATGTAAGATCCTTTTGTTATTGGCTGTGTCTCCTTTGGAGAGAATTTTCATGATTCATATTTATGCTTTTAGCTTTTTTAATACTTTGTTTACTTTGTCTAATCTATGCTATAAATTCTTGGCACATTAGTTTATGTAGCTATTATATTCAGCACAATGTTTAATATACAAGCAAGTCTTCAATGGTTTATATACTTCAATAGATACATAAACAATCTGACAAACTATTACTTTATTAATTTGCCATTAGTAATGATGATATTTCTCTAGTCACACATGATTAATAACATGTTTCAGTATATTTGGAAGAAAAATTTTTAAAAAATTAAATGTATATAGATGTATAATTTACAAAAAATTGTTTTTTCATCATTACATGATAAAATGATGAATTCACCAAGAGAATATAATAATTGAAAAATATATGCATCTAAATAAAGCACCTAAACACAGAAAGCGATTATTGAATAACAAAAAGGATGACTTAGATTGCAATACTAAAATAGTAAAGGACCTCAATAATCTGCTTTCAGCAGTGGACAGATCATCGAGACAGAAAATCAATAAGAAATGGATCTGACAGACATATGAACATTCTACCCAACAGCATCTGAATACTCACACACATTCTTGTCAAGTGCACATGTAACGTTCTTTGGATAAAATACATGTTGTCACAAAACAAATAGTAAAAAATTTAAAAGGATGGAAATCATATTTAGTGTCTTTTGAGATAACAATGGCAAGAATCCAGAAATATATAACAGTAAAAATCTTGGGAATAAATAAATATGTGGATATTAGACAATATGCACTTAAACAACAAATGGATCACAAAGGAAATCAAAAAGGACATAAAATGCTTTGAGACAAGTGGGGATGGAAACACAGCATAACAAAACTTATGAGATGTAGTAAAAGCAGTCCTAAGAGGGAAATTTATAGTGATAAATGCCCATATCAGAAAAGAAGAAAGATTTCAAGTTAAAAATTTAGCGTTAAACCTCAGGGAACTAGAAAAGGAAAGCAAAACAACCCAAATATTAATAAAAATCAGAGAATAAATAAATGAATTAGAGATTACAAAAACTGTAGAAAGATTGATGACATAGAGTGACTTACTTTTAAAAAAGATAAGCAAAATCAACAAACCCTTAGCAAGACTAACCAGGAACAAAGAAAAAAGACTCGAATAAGAAGTGAAAGAGGAGACATTATAACTGATACCTTAGAAATACAAAGGTCATAAACTACTACTGTGAACAATTATGGAAAAAATTGCCTTACTGAAATGCCTAGGTTCCTATACACATATATAAATAATGAATAAATAGATATCTGAATAGATCAATGTTGAGTCAGGAGATTCCACCAGTAATAAAACATTTCTGGTCAAAGAAAAGCCCAAGACTTGATGACTTCAGTGCTGAATTCTATCTAACATGTAAAGAAATAACAGTAAATCATCTCAAACTCTGCCTTTTTTAAACCAAGATGAAGGGACTGATTCCAAACTCATTTTATGAGGACAACATTAGCTTGCACACAAAAAGACTCTACGAGAACAGAAAACTCTAGCCAACATCACTGATGTTTATAGGTGCAAAATTCTCAACAAAATGTTAGTAAGACGCATTCAATAGCACATGAAAAATAATCATTAATTATGACCAAGTAAGATTTATTCCAGGGATACAATGATGATTTCACACATGAAAATCAATCAATGTGATACATTAACATTTTTAAATGATGAATAAAAAACATGACCATCTTAATAGATGCAGAAAATATCATTTACAAAAATTCTGCACCCTTTTATGATAAAAATTCTCAATATATTACTAGTTTTGAGGGAATGTATACCTTAAGATAGTAAAGGTCATATGTTACAATCCCATAGCTAGCATCATTCTTAATTGTGAGAAGTTGAAAGTTTTTCTTATAAGATCAGGGATACAGCCAGTGCCGCGGCTCAATAGGCTAATGCTCCGCCTTGCGGCACTAGCACACCGGGTTCTAGTCCCGATTGGGGCGCCGGATTCTGTCCCGGTCGCCCCTCTTCCAGGCTAGCTCTCTGCTGTGGCCCGGGAGTGCAGTGGAGGATGACTCAAGTCCTTGGGCCCTGCACCTGCCTTGGAGACCAGGAAAAGCACCTGGCTCCTGGCTTCGGATCAGCGAAATGCACTGCAGCGGCGGCCATTGGAGGGTGAACCAACGGCAAAGGACGACCTTTCTCTCTGTCTCTCTCTCACTATCCACTCTGCCTGTCAAAAAATAAAAATGAACAAAATAAAAAGATCAGGAATACAATAAACATTTCTACTCTCAACACTGTAACAATTAGGGAAGAAAAGAAATAGAATGTTTCTGTTTAGGAATAAGTATTTTTAAATTATGATTTTATTGTTTAGTTTTAAAATTTAACAATTTATTGTTGCTTATTCTTTTATTTTTATTTTTTATTAATGTAAGGAGAACAGACAATATATTTCATAGGTACAATTCCAAGAAGATAACCATCACCTCAATAGTAAAGGAAAAAATAAAAATGTCTGTTTGCTAACAACATGACAATATGTGTAGAAACTTCAAAGAATCTACCAAAAAAACTGTCATCATGTATAAATGAATCAGGTACAAATTCAACATTCAAAGATTAGAATTTTTATATACCAATAAAAAGTCAACTGATACCACAGAAATACAAAAGTCATAAGCAACTACTGTGAATAATCATGAAAAAATTAGATAGTGTATGGCTAAATTCCTATACACATGAAGCTATCAGGAATACATAATGAAGAAACAGGTATCTGAATAGGTCAATGATGGATGAGTAAGGAGATACAAAGTTGCAAGATGCCAAATCAACATTCAAATATTAGCCTTTTTATATACTAACAAAACACGCAAAAAGGATATCAAGTAAATAACCTCACGTACAATACTTTTGGCAAGCAATGCCTTCCTAAACGTTATCCTGAAAGAACAGGCAAAAAACAAACAAAAAGCAAAAAATAGCCCAATGGAATAGCATCAAAACAAAAAGCTGCTGTACAACAACAGAAATCATTAACAAAGTAAAGGGACAGTTCACAGAATTGGAGAACATATTTGAAAGTCACACATCTGAAAAGGAGTTCATATCTTAAATACATAATGAACTTAAAAATGCAATTGCAAGAAAACAAATAATCAGATTAAAAATTGGACAATATGGGAATGGCACTGTGGCACACTGGGTAAAGCCATCACCTGCCATGCCAGCATCTCATATGTGCACAGGCTCCAGTACAGGCTGCTCCATTTCTGATCCAGGTCCCTGCTAATGTGCCTGGGAAATCAGTGAAGGATGGCCTAAATACCTGGACTCCCGCACTCATGTGAGAGACCTGGAAGAAGCTCATGGATCCTGGCTTCAGACTGGCTCAGCTCCATCGATTGCACCATTTCTGGAGTGAAGCAGTGGATAGAAGATCTATCTGTCTCTCCCTCTTTCTCTCTGTAATTCAGCCTTGCAAATAAATAAATAAATATTTTTAAAAATTGGGCAAAGAATCAAAACAGTCATTTCTCAAAATAAAAAAATGTCCAACAGAAAAGTGCTTAGCATCCCTAATCACTAGAGAAATGCATATTAAAACAAGAAGAATCGTCTCACCTGTTTGAATGCTTTTTATAAAAAAATGAAAGATAAAAATTAAAGAAAATGTAGGGAAGGGTGCATTCTAGCACATTATGGGTGGGAGTTTAAATCAATACAGGTAATACAGAAAATAGATGGTAGTTCCTCAGAAAACTAAAAGTAGAACTATAATATAATCCTGTAACCACAGTAACACCTTAAAAGCTATCTGAACTTCCATGTTCATTGAAGCTATATTCTCAATTTCCAAGTCATGGACTCAACCATTTGTTCTTCAACAGAAGAATTGATAATGAAAATGTATTCATCTAGTTTTGTTTTTTGTTT
Source organism: Lepus europaeus (assembly GCF_033115175.1). Classification (NCBI taxonomy): domain Eukaryota; kingdom Metazoa; phylum Chordata; class Mammalia; order Lagomorpha; family Leporidae; genus Lepus; species Lepus europaeus. Next base: position 113,454,806 of record NC_084829.1, read on the forward strand.
TTGTTTTGTTTTGTTTTGTTTTGTTTTTGCCAGAGTGTCTTGGCTTTCCATGCCTGAAATACTCTCATGGGCTTTTCAGCCATATCTGAATGCCTTAAGGGCTGATTTTGAGGCCAGAGTGCTGTTTAGGACATCCGCCATTCTATGAGTCTGCTGTGTATCCCACTTCCCATATCTCCGCGAGTGAGATCCCAGTGGAAAGAACAGGTCATCAAAGAAAGAGGTACCTTTCTCTGAAGGGAGGAGAGAACTTCCACTTTGACTATGACGCTGTCTGAATAAGATCAAAGTCGGCGAACCCTAAAGGCTTCCATAGCCTCAGCAACTCATGACTAGAGCCTAGGGAGATTACTGACGCCATAAACAAGAGTGTCAATTTGTTAAGTCAACAACAGGAGTCACTGTGCACTTACTCCTCATGTAGGATCTCTGTCCTCAATGTGCTATACATTGTGATTTAATGCTATAACTAGTACTGAAACAGTATTTTTCACTTTGTGTTTCTGTGTGGGTGCAAACTGTTGAAAGCTTTACTTAATAGATACTAAATTGATCTTCTGTATATAAAGAGAATTGAAAATGAATCTTGATGTGAATGGAAGGGGAGTGGGAGTGGGACAGGGGAGGGTTGTGGGTGGGAGGGAATTTATGTGGGAGGAAGCCATTGTAATCCATAAGCTGTGCTTTGGAAATTTATATTCATTAAATAAAAGTTTAAAAAAAGAAAATGTATTCATATATACACACATATACATACATATAGTATGATACATAATGTATAAAATATCTATTATCTGTGTATATAATGTAATATTATCCAGTTTTATGATAGAGAATATTCTTTCACTTGGTATATCATCGATGTTTCTGGGAAACATTATAGTAAGTGAATTAAGTCAAGCATTGCAAAGTAAATACTGCACGGCTTCACTTATATATGAAATCATAAATAAAGGTAGCAAAGCAGTACAGGGTAGAAAAATGGTTACTAAAGACTGCAGGATTTGAAGGAGTTGAGAGGGATGAATATTTAGAAAGCTCCAGATAGACTCATAGACTGTCTTGAGATATTTGAACACTAGTATGACTATAGTCAATAAGCAGCTATCACATATTTCAAATTAAGTAAGAAAGTGGATTTCAAATGCTCCACCAAAAACATTCATAGGAAAGTGAGGTGATAGATATGTTAATCACTCTGATTTAATCATCTCATATTGGATACTTATATTAAAATATCTACAAATGTATACAATTATTATTTATTGGTCAAAAGTAATATTAGGATAAAGTCACAAAATGGAAATATAACCTTTCTTCTTACTACTCATTCTTCTGTAAACATAACTTTTAATTTTTCTTTAAAAAGTAATGGATAACCTAAAATCTTACAAATACTCATTCCTTCATCAGGAGGTCATTAGCATCGTATTCTTGGGGGCCATCATTTTTTAGTTTTTCCATAGATTTCGAGAACTCTGCTGGTCACTGAGTCCTCATAAAAACCCAAGGATAATCCTATTGATTGCTGTTTTCAAAGATGAGCAAACAGAAGACTTAGGGGGTTATTAATTTATTTTTTAAATAGTAATGAAGCAATAATTCATGTTTATACATAATTAGTACAAATGTTCACAGTTTATTGACTAATTCACAATTATTTTTCTCAAGAAAATTTAGTCAGCAGTTCTGTGATATCAAGGGAAGCTTGTTAAATTGATTTACCTTCCAGCCAGAACTCACATTCTGAATGACTGAACAAGTCTGTGCATATTTATGTACATAGATAAGTAGAACTATTAAAACATTTTAATGATTTATTTTATTTATTTGAAATACAGATTTATGGGGAAGGAAAGAGAAAAGATAGATGAGGAGAGATGGAGAGAGAGAGAGTGAGCAAGAGCCAGCGCTTCCATTTGGTGGCTCAGTCTCCAAATGGCCACAATGACTTGCGCAGGGCCAGAACCAAGCCAGGAGTTAGGAGCTTTATGTGAGTCTCCCACATGGGTGGCATGGTCTCAACTACTTGGGTCATCTTCCTCTCCTTTCCCAGGTGCATTAGCAAGCAGCTGGATTGAAAGTGCAGCAGTTGGGACATGAAGGGTTGCCCACATGGGGTGCCAGAGTCACAAGAGGCAGCTTAATATGTTGTACCAAAAAGCCAGCCCCTAAGACACAGTACTATAAATTGGAATCTTGAACATCTTATTCAACCAAAACTGTTCACAGAGTCAGGCATTTAGCCAGAGTTCATTCGCTGGTTAAGATACCCATGTTCTTTATTGGAATGCCTGTGTCTGATAACTGACTCTGATTTCAGGCTCCAGGTTCCTGCTGATGCCGACCCTGGGAGGTAGTTGTGATAGGTCGAGTGGTTGGGTCCTTGTCTCCCACGTTGGAGACCTGAACTGAGTTTCCAGATACTAGCTTCAGCTCCAAGTGATTCTGTGAATGGAACCTTTCCCTTTCTCTCTTCTTCTCCCTTTCTCCTCTCCAACAAATGAATACACACACACACACACATTTAATTTATACAGAAAAAAAATATGTGGATGATGTTGCTGTAGTGGGAAGTTCATTCTCACACTCTCACTTATAATATTTTGGGGAATAATCACCAGCTTCACAGAATGCTATTTATGAAACATCAGTCAAGCATGCATAGAAAAGTTTGTCAAAGTAGAAGCTATGGAGCTATAAAATATTGATCTCTAGATTGTGAGTGGACTGAAAGAAATGGACACTGATTAATTTTAGAGAAAAAACATTGTAGGATATGCAAGTAAATATGAATTTAATGGCTGTACTATTTCTGTTAAATGCTTAAGTGGTTTTCTGGGCCTCCAGGATGGAATCCAGGAAACTTGATGACATCTTGAAGATACATGTGATTCACATATTCTTCCCTGCTGAGAGACATCACCTAGGAAACGTGAAGATGGAGGAAAATGTATCTGAATTGGAAGCTTAAGATGAGAGCAAGCCAGAAACTTTGAAGAACTTGGCTATTTAATTGCAAATGAAATCATATTGAAGAGGAGTACAAATTTACAATTTTTTTGGTTATACCTCTCACAAGAAGACCTTGCCTTGCAGCAAGAAAGGCAAAACATAGCAAGCCGGCTTTGTGACATGGTAAAGCTTCTGCCTGTGATGCCTTCATTCCTTATGGACACAGTTGAGTCTTGGCTGTTCCACTTCTATTCCAGCTGCCTGCTAATGGCCTGGGAAAAGCAAAAGATGATGGCCTGAGTGCGTGGGCCCCTGCCATCCATCTGAGACACCTGAAAACGCTCCTGGTTCCTGGCTTTGACCTGGCCCATACCCCCACAGTTGTGGCTACCTGGGGTGTAAAGCAGTAGATGGGAGATCTCTCTGTTTCTCTTTCTCCCCCAGCCCCTCCCTCTGTAACTCTGAATTTCAAATAAGTAAATAAATGAATCTTGGAAAAAAAAAAAACCTGAAGAGATCTTATCATTTACAACGATATTTCCATTGGATTCCTTTTATTTGCAATGAATTAGTAGGATTTGAGAGTGCTTGTGGCATTAAGGGATAGGACTGACGACAATGGGCCAGAAGATTATGGCAGACACAATTATCAAAGCAAAAACTGTACCAGACAATGCTAAATAGGAAAGAAATTTAATTGTAGTGGTGTAGAGAAGATACTTTTAGCTCAGCCCTGCTGAAACTAAAAGCAAGGGAGATTTCAAAAACTGGAGTAGAGGGACCTAAGTTTATCTGTGTTTGCTAATTGACTTTAGCCACAGGAAAAGTAAACTTTCTTGAAAGGCAATTGTTTGCAACTTGGAGCTACACTCACTAGTTACACTCCAGCCCTCTCACAATAGATGTAGGGAAGAGTTAGCAGATAAGAGCTCTATCCTTTAAAATTACATTTCAAAGAGAGAGTTCCCAGGTCTTGGTGGAAAGCATTCTTGCTTTGTAAACCCAGCAGGGGATTTTTAAAAGTTTTACATTACAAATGGGAAGAGAAACAGTTTAAGAGTGCAAGGTTTCTTAAGTAAATGTTCTAGTTTGAAAAAGGAAGGCATGGCATTTCAGGTGGTGGCAGATAAGTACCCAGTTAGGCAGAACAAAGTCTGAATTTTAGTCCCACAGAATGCAAGTTGGGTCTATCTTGGTCACAGGTGAAGTAAGGGGGTCTTTACAAAGTTCATGAAAAAATGTATATTGCGAAAAAACTGCATGAATTTCAAAAGAATTTTGCTTTAAGATAAACTTATCTTTTAATTCCATTTGTCAAAGAACTTCTTAAAAGAACAGTGTATCATTGTTTGGTAACTGTCAACATATAAACAATAATGAAGATGTGAGTGCTGATGGTGTCATCCAGGAAATACACAGAAATATACAGAGAAATACAAAAACTGAAAACAACATTTGAAGAAATACAGAAAAGGAAAACTACAGAAAGATAAAATATTCTTGCTTTTAAAACATGTTTTTCATTTTTCTAACATGATTAGATAAAAAATTCATAGAAGAATGGAATTGGAATAACTTCATACAAAAATGAAATGTGTGAATAGTTTTTCATAGTACAGTTTTCTACAGCTTTTTGAAGAACTATCACACAAGTTTCAATTAGCAATTTCTCAGCCACCTTTGGGAAACTACTTTGTCTTGACTTAAAAGTCTTTTGAAGGCACTTGGAGAGATTGCAAAAGACTTCATAATTTTTGTTTTAAGTCTATTTATATTCTATAAGACCATTTATTCTAAAATAGCAATTAAATAATTCTTCACAGTATTCTTTTAAAGTTATGAAAATGCTTCTAGATTTTTGACAGGTAATATATCAGGCTTGTTAATCACTGTCATTAAGCAGATCCAATTGGGGGCATTGGAAAAGAAACAAATAGGTTAAAACATATGGAAATAAGTATTGTTTAAAAGTACAGGAATTACACTTTTAACACTACGTTCACGGAAGGACATATTTTTTCCCAGTGATCCATTGCTAATTATATAACTTAGACATGAAAACTTTATTTTCTAGTTATAAGTCATTCTTTACACATTGTAAAGCTTTCCAAATAATTGTTAGTTTTTTCACCATGTATATAAAATTACAAATTGCACTTGTTTAAAGTTTTAGAACCGTTAGAAATAATAATAAACTAATGTAGCTTTAATAATATAAATATAATTTAAGAGTAGTAAGATATAATTGAATTTCTCAAACAACAGTATGCATATTCATGTTTGCCTTTTGCTCTGACAGCAAGTATAGGGAACCCAAAGTAAGACATATCAGTTGCTGGAATTCAGTTTGTATTCCAAGATTTAGAGGAACAAATGTGTGATTTTATGTTAAAAATGAACATGAATATTGCAAACCAAAAATTCAAAAATTGGCATAAAGTTTTAGAGTAAAATTATGCTATTTTTGCCATTTTATAGTGTGACTAGTGCTAGCCATGTTTTTTTTTTTTTCAGGAAATTATTGTTTGTTATAATTTTTTTGATAAAAAAAGAAGTTTCCGATTATTTCTTTCTGCTTCAGTTCCTGATAAAATACTTCCATGTGTTAATCATGCCATCTTGCCTTCCATGGAATTTCATGAGAAACCTTTCAATAATTCAATAAGTAAACATAATACGCCATGAATGAAATTAGGAATTCAGTAATAAATAAGTTTTTTTTTTGTCTTTTGACAGGCAGAGTGGGTGGTGAGAGAGAGAGATAGAGAGAAAGGCCTTCCTTTTGCCATTGGTTCACCCTCCAATGGCCGCTGCAGCCGGCACATCTCGCTGATCCGAAGCCAGGAGCCAGGTGCTTCTCCTGGTCTCCCATGGGGTGCAGGGCCCAAGGACTTGGACCATCCTCCACTGCACTCCTGGGCCATAGCACAGAGCTGGCCTGGAAGAGGGGCAACCGGGATAGAATCCGGCGCCCCAACCGGGACTTTTACCCGGTGTGCCGGTGCCGCAAGGCAGAGGATTAGCCTGCTAAGCCATGGCACCGGCCAATAAATACGTTTTATATAAGTTCATAATCATAAAATTGAATCTGTAAAATAATTAGCTACTTTAGAAAAACATCGTTTTTTTTTTATGGCTCAGCTTGTAAATTAAAGGGAATATGCATCTAAACAATCGTATTAATTGATTAATTTATAAATATGCATGGCATACAATTTGCACAAATATTAGAGACTTCTTTTACATTATATGTTAAATTAGACATTTTGCAGACTAAAGAGTTTAATATCCAAATTTCTGCTGTTAACTTGCATATTCTTGATTATAAGAAAATTTTAAAAGAATTTCATGAATATTTGGAAAAACAAACAAATTTTGTGGCATTACATATCTGAATTCACTGAAGTACATATCTGAATTCACTGAAGAAGCTTATTCCAGATCATTTCTGATTTCTTTCTTTCTTTCAATCTTTCTTTTTCTTTCTTTCTTTCTTTCTCTCTCTCTCTCTCTCTCTCTCTCTCTCTTTCTTTTTTAAAGGCAGAGTTAGACAGTGAGAGAGAGAAAGGTCTTAATTCTGTTGGTTCACCAACCAAATGGCCGCTACGGCCAGTGCTGCGCAGATACGAACCAGGAGGTAGGTGCTTCCTCCTGGTCTCTTGGGGCACTTAGGCCATCCTCCATTGCCTTCCCAGGCCACAGCAGAGCTGGACTGGAAGAGGAGCAACTGGGACAGAATTCAGCACCCCAACCATGACTAGAACCTGGAGTACCAGCACCACAGGCAGAGGATTAGCCTAGTGAGCCATGGCACTGGCCATGACTGATATTAATACCAAAAATTTCAAGCACCTGGCCTCAGGACTTGCAGAACTGTAGACAAAGGTCTGGAAAACTATGATCAACAGACAAAATCTAGGGCTACCTGCTATTGTGTATGAACTAGAATATATTTGGTATTTTAAAATGATTTTAAAAGGAGATATTTCATTTCATATGAAAGTCATATGAAATTTAAAGTGTCCATAAATATTTATCCACAATTACTCATTGCCTTTCATTGTCTTATTTGTTTCATATTTTAAAAGTCAAATTGAACAGTTATTGACAAAACCAAATGGACTACAACATCTAAATATTTATTAAATCACCCTTTATGGAAAAAGAATTTCCCACCCCATTCTAGATTTTCTATTAGTAGAGATATTTGTTGATGTACTGGTACCTGTATAGGATGCCGGTGCTGCAGGTGGAGGCTTACCCTACTACACAGCAGTGCTGCCCCAGATGTATGGTATTTAAAAACAAACAAACAAGTGAAATGGACACTATGAGAAACAGTGACTTGATCGGCCCTTATTCTGACTGTTGATGTACAACTTAACACTTTATCCCTTTTAGTATTATTTTTTTGTTCTACTTAATACTATTGGTTGAACTCTGTAATTAACACACAATTATTCTTAGGTGTTTAAAGTTCACTGAAAAGTGATCTCTGTTAAATATAAGAGTGGGAAAAAGAGAGGGGGAGATGTACAATTTGGGACATGCTCAATCGGACTTGCCCCAAATGTTGGAGTTAGAAATGTGCCAGGGGATTCCAATACAATCCCATCAAGGTGGCATGTACCAATGCCATCTCACTAGTCCAAGTGATCAATTTCAGGTCACAATTGATCACACTGATAGGTCCAAGAGTCAAAGGGATCACACAAACAAGACTAGTGTCTGTGAATACTAATTGATAGAATCAAAAAGGGAGAGAACGATCCAACATGGGAAGTGGGATACACAGCAGACTCATAGAATGGCAGATGTCCTAAAGAGCACTCTGGCCTCAGAATCAGCCCTTAAGGCATTCGGATCTGGCTGAAGAGTTTTAGTTATTTTCTACCAGAAATGTAATTAGCACAATGCATTTTCTCCAGTGTGTCACCATTAGTACTACTAAGCAAGTAGATGTTTATTAGACAATTATTTTTGTGTTCTTAAAAAATGCTTTTATGTGTTTAGGTTTTCTAAGTTCCTCCTAATTTCACATAAATACATAAAAATTTCTTTCATGAGACTAATTAGTGGAATTTAAACCATATATCCTTGGCTAGATATATTATTATTTAAATTACAGTAGAGTTAATTTTAATTCTCAGACTTAACTGAGTTTTAAAGTAAATAATAATTGTATTTAAAAAACAACTTTAACTATTCAGAGTAGAGTCTTTGGCTTTAGAGAAGATATTAGATAGCCTTATCCTGATTTCTTCAGGTAAGTAAAATTAAAATCCCTGGGCATTACATAGGTAACACACCCAAGAAGACAGAATAGTGGAAAGAATAAAGGTAACTAAAAAAGAAACTCAGAATCCAAGTAAAAACAAGGTTGTGAAAGCCTGATTTTTTTCCCTTCTTTTTTGTCTCATGATCTCTTTGCCAACTGAGCTAGATGCCAAACCTTCCATGAAGGGAGGCTCTCAGGAATCAAGTCTGTAGCCACACTGTGATGGTATCAGAGGAGGAAAAGAAGAGAGCTCAGACTTAACTTTCAATTCTATCAAGCTATAGGGAGGGCTCATCCAACACAGTGTTTCTGGGGACCAAATGGGGATCAAGATTCTACCTGCACCTAGAAGTAACAAGATGTCCCTCATCAATGGAGGACTGGGAGAGGAGGCCTAGTAAAGATTTGGGATTTTCATCACCACTAAGAAAAAATGGGGGATTCCTCTACCCTCTGGTCTCAACACATATAGATGAGGTCACCTGGGGACAAATAATAAGGCATTTTCCTCAATCTGCCAAGGAAATATCAGTCAGTGAAATTTTAATGTAGAGCCTAAAATAACACTTGTGTCCAAGAGTGGCAAGAAGCCCACCACCCTTTCCAGGTGTCATGATGTCCATTGACTGATAACTGAATATGGAAAATGTGGTATACATACTCTTTAGACTACTTTTCAGCTGTTAAAAAAAATGAAATCCTTTCTTTTGCAACAAAATGGATGCAACTAGAAGCCATTATACTTAGCAAAATAATCCAGTCCCCAAAAGAGGGATACTCTATGTTTTCCCTGATCTGGGGTAACTAATAGAGTACCTAAAATGTAATGTATTGGAGTGAAATGGATATTTTGAGATTTGATGATTGCTTACAACCCCTGTCTCTACTGTTGAGGGACACTTTTTTTCTTCGTACTATATGTTAAACTTTTTACTTAGTGTAGGGTTAAACTTATGAGAATAAAGTAAACTGAAAACAGATCTTTGTAAAAATTAAGAATAGGAATAGGAGAGGGAGGGGAAGAAGTGTTGGAGCATGAGTGGAAGGGAGGGTGGGGTGGGAAGTGTCACTATGTTGCTAAATCTGTATATATGAAATACATGAAATTTGTATTTTTACCTTAATTACAATTTAAAAAAGAGAAATTGAATGAGGAACTGTACTTCATTCTCCATCTGGCAGTAATGAGGAGCCTATCTTACATGGCTGAAGCATTGTTGGAGGAAACCAACTTAAATGTAATAGTAAATAACAAGCGAGGACTCACAACATAATTCTTAAAATGCCCCAAATTCATTAGGGAATTCACAAACCATAACAATCTCTAGGAAAATTTCAAATGGAATTTAAAAAAGAGGAGTCAATAGATGACACCACAGAAGACAAGAGATATTAGAAATCTCTGACATTGTAAACTTTTTTCAACAAAGAATTACAAGAACAGTAAAACAAATGAAAAATAGAAAGTCATAGCAAATAATTAGAAAATTTAATCAGAGAAATAAAAGAAATAAAGAAGAACCAAGTGGGAAATTTAGAGGGGGGAAAAAGAGAAAACTAGAAGAAGAAACATTGGGCAGAGACAGATAGAACTCCTATCAGCTGCTCACTCTATAAATCCCTATGATGGACAAGACTGAGCTGGGCTGAAGTCCAAAGACAGGAACTCAATCCACACCATCTTCACAGGTGGCAGGGACCAATTACTTGAGCAATCACTGCTACCTCCCTAGATCTGTATTGGTGAGAAGCTGCATCAGCAATGAACCTGGTATTCAAAGTCAGTGATTCTGATATGGGACAGAAATCTGTACTGGCATCTTAACTGCTGGGCTAATCACCTGGAATAAATGTTTTTGTTTGTTTGTTTGTTATTTTTTAACCTTTGTTTAGTAAATATAGATTTCCAAAGTACAGCTTATGGATTACAATGGCTTCCCACCCCCCCATAACTTCCCTCCCACCCACACCCCTCCCATCTCCCTCTCCCTCTCCCATTCCATCCACATCAAGATTCATTTTCAATTCTCTTTAAATACAGAAGATCAATTTAATATATATTAAGTAAAGATTTCATCAGCTGGCACCCACACAAAAACACAAAGTGTAAAATACTGTTTCAGTACTAGTTATAGCATTACTTCACATTGGACAACATATTAAGGACAGAGATCCTACATGAGGAGTAAGTGCCAGTGACTCCTGTTGTTGACTTAACAATTTGAAACTCTTGTTTATGGCATCAGAAATCTCCCTAGGCTCTAGTCATGAGTTGCCAAGGCTATGGAAGCCTTTTGGGTTCTCTGACTTTGATCTTATTTAGACAAGGTCATAGTCAAAGTGGAAGTTCACTCCTCCCTTCAGAGAGAGGTACCTCCTTCTTTGATGGCCCATTCTTTCTACTGGGATCTCACTTGCAGAGATCTTTCATTTAGGTCTGTTTTTTGGGATTTTTTTGTTTTTGTTTTTGTTTTGTTTGTTTGTTTTTTGCCATAGTGTCTTGGCTTTCCATGCCTAAAGTATTCTCATGGGCTCTTGAGCCAGATTCGAATGTCTTAAGGGCTGATTCTGAGGCCAGAGTGCTGTTTAGGACATCTGCCATTCTATGAGTCTGCTGTGTATCCCACTTCCCATGTTGGATCGTTCTCTCCCTTTTTGATTCTATCAATTAGTATTCACAGACACTAGTCTTGTTTGTGTGATCCCTTTGACTCTTAAACCTATCAGTGTGATCAATTGTGACCTGAAATTGATCACTTGGACTAGTGAGATGGCATTGGTACATGCCACCTTGATGGGATTGTATTGGAATCCCCTGGCACATTTCTAACTCCAACATTTGGGGCAAGTCCGATTGAGCATGTCCCAAATTGTACATCTCCCCCTCTCTTTTTCCCACTCTTATATTTAACAGAGATCACTTTTCAGTGAACTTTAAACACCTAAGAATAATTGTGTGTTAATTACAGAGTTCAACCAATAGTATTAAGTAGAACAAAAAAATAATACTAAAAGGGATAAAGTGTTAAGTTGTACATCAACAGTCAGAATAAGGGCCGATCAAGTCACTGTTTCTCATAGTGTCCATTTCACTTGTTTGTTTGTTTTTAAATACCATACATCTGGGGCAGCACTGCTGTGTAGTAGGGTAAGCCTCCACCTGCAGCACCGGCATCCCATACAGGTACCAGTTTGTGTCCTGGCTGTTCCTCTTCTGATCCAACTCTCTGCTATGGGTTGGTAGAGCAGTAAAAGATACCCCAAGTGCTTAGGCCCCTGCACCTATGTGGGAGATCGGTAGGAAGCTCCAGTTTCCTGGCTTTGAATTTGCTCAACTCTGGCCTTTGTGGCCATTTGGGGAGGGAACTAGCAGATGGAGGAACTTTATCTCTGTCTCTCCTTCTGTCTGTAACTCTACCTCTCAAATAAATACATAAAATATTTTTTAAAAAAATAACAGTACATCTAACAAGTGCATTCAATGTGAAGTGTTTATATATGAATATCTAGAGTTGTGCAGTGATCATTTCACTTAAAAATTTTGCAATGTCTGCCTACTCTCCCACCAGACTTAACAGCCTTATGATAGACACAACACTATGCCTGTTTTATAATTTCTTAAGGAGTTGTTTGTTTCTCTTGCAAATCTACCTTGAGCGAGTTTTTTTTTTAACATATTATAACCCTTTTGCATCTCACTTGCAAGGACAGCTTTTTGTGTTTTGTTTGCTCATCCTAGCTCAATGCCAGATATCCAATATTAAAAGCTCACATGAATGGGTGGATTAATAAATGAATACTAAGTTAAGTTTATCTTATGATAGTTGAGATGCCATCCAAACAGATAACGCTGCACTATTTCTACTTCATATTAAAGAGAATATGAGGACATCCTCTAAGCATTCACTGCATGAAACCTGGTTTGTGTGCCACTGAATACCTTTAATCCAAAGGCATGACTGTCAGGAAAGTAGGCTGTGTTTCTCTTTTTATCAGAAAATATGTGCTAGTTTGGAAAAGGGAATTTCAGTTTTCCAGACTCAATATTAGTATTGTATCTTTAAATTTTCAAGTGGACACTTCCATTCCGAATATTATTGACTAAGTTTTAAACTCACCATGAAATATAACTAGCTCTGAAACACATGAAAAGACGTAGGAAAATAATGGCATCATTTCAGGATTTCATAGGAAAATTCCCAGATATTAGGTAATTTCAACATGTAGAATTGTTGGGGCTGGCATTGTTGTGTAACCAGTTAAGCTACCACCAGCAATGCCAGCACCCTATATAGGAGCCCGTTCATGCTCCACCCGCTCCACTTCCCATGTGCTTGCTATGTGCCTAGGAAAGCAACTGAGGATGGCCCAATTCCTTGTGCCCCTGCACCTAAATAGGAGACCTGGAAGAGGCTGCAGGCTCTTGGCTCTTGGCTCTACGCTCCTGGCTTTGGCCTGGCCCTGCCCTGCCTGTTGTGGCCATTTGAGAAGTGGATCAGCTTATTGAAGCACTCTCTGAATATATTCACAAGATCAACAAATTGATACCTTTTCAGATTAATGCTCATAGAATTTTTATTTCCACTCACTACTAGCAACACTTAAAGTGTAATTCTTAAATGTGCAATGCAATTTGTAAATCTTCATTTACTTTTACCTGTAAGGAGTATTTTTATTTTATTCCAGACAATAAAAAAATTTCTCTGAACTCTCTCACTGTGAATTTGCATGGGGCAATATTCCAAAAGTTTTTGAAGTATCTTTCGAAAATATTGGTAAAAGACTGTGTGCTTTTATTTCAATTCCTTGTTGCATTTTTCCCATTCTTTTGTTTCATTTTTGTACTTGGAAGATACCCAACTTTGCAAACAATGCTGGGCTTGCCTGGAGTTCTGTGAAGCAGTGGTCCTGACAGGGAATTACATCCTGTTTTAAAGAGAAATGTTTATTATGAGGTAATTTGTACTTGAAATACTCCAACAAGAAGGCTTATGATTAGTGGGAGGGACATTTATCTCATAGCCACACAGTACTTTCCTTTAGGAGAACCATGAAGTCAGGCAGGGGCAGCTGTAAATTCTCTTCCAAGTTGGCAGAGGTTGAACCTGGGACTGATTGAATCCAGGAGATGTTGCCAGGACAGTTGACCTTGGAAAGGCTAGGGAAAAAACAAGCTTATCTGTTTGCAGCTGTCCTCTCTCCTTTTAAGTATTTTCTCAAAAAAACTATGTCATATTTGACTATTGGCAAATGTACAAGTCTCAACACTTGGTATGATTTGAAATCATTTTAAGGGGATTGTGGGAGAGAGGGAAGTATGGTTATTTTCTTAGAATTGTATTTATGAAATATATAAAGTCTTTTCTCTTTTATGCTAGTAAAAAAAAAACTTCCTGAGAATAATTTATTTCTCAAGTTAGAGTAAGATAATCTAGCAAGAATTATTTAACCCATTGGTTTCCACTGCTATCTTAAAATATATGTAAAGAAAATTCCACCATTAATCTTATTAAAATGGCTTCTCACACTACATGGTTACCATGTTTTTATAGCCTAAAATTACAGCAGTCAGCCTTGAAATCTTTGTACCTCGAAGGAGACATAAAGGGTAAATAAATAAGGAAATCTAAAAGGAAGGAAGGAGAAAGAAGAGAAGCTTATTTCTATGATTAATCAAAAAGAATTCAGGGAATGTAGATAGAAAAAGCTCTTTTCATTCTGTTGGTTGCCAACAGGCACATGAAAAAATGATCAAGATCACTAGCAATCAGGGAAAATGCAAATCAAAACCACAATGAGGTTTCACCTCACCCCAGTTAGAATGGCTCACATTCAGAAATCTACCAACAATAGATGTTGGAGAGGATGTGGGGAAAAAGGGACACTAACCCACTGTTGGTGGGAATGCAAATTGGTTAAGCCACTATGGAAGTCAGTCTGGAGATTACTCAGAAACCTGAATATAACCCTACCATACAACCCAGCCATCCCACTCCTTGGAATTTACCCAAAGGAATTCACCCAAAGGAAATTAAATTGGTAAACAAAAGCTGTCTGCACCTTAATGTTTATTGCAGCTTAATTCACAATAGCCAAGACCTGGAACCAACCCAAGCCCATGAACAGTAGACTGGATAAAGAAATTATGGGACATGTACTCTATAGAATACTATACGGCAGTCAAAAAAATGAAACCCGGTCATTGGCAACAAGATGGAGGAATCTGGAAAACATTATGCTGAGTGAATTAAGCCAGTCAGTCCCAAAGGGACAAATATATGTTCTGCCTGATCGGTGACAACTAACCAACCACAAAAAAGGAAACCAGTTGAAGTGAAATGGACACTATGAGAAACAGTGACTTAATCAGCCCTTGTCCTGACTGTTGATGTAGAATTTAATACTTTATCCCTTTTAATATTTTTTGTTCTATTTAATACTATTGGTTGAACTCTGTAATTAACACGCAATTATTCTTAGGTGTTTAAAGTTCACTGAAAAGTGAACGCTGTTAAATATAAGAGTGGGAAAAAGAGAGGGGGAGATGTACAATTTGGGACACGTTCAATCGGACATGCCCCAAATGGTGGAGTTAGAAATGTGCCAGGGATTCCAATACAACCCCATCAAGATTGCATGTACCAATGACATCTCACTAGTCCAATTGGTTAATTTCAGTTCACAATTGATCACACTGATAGGTCCAAGAGTCAAAGGGATCACACAAACAAGACTAGTGTCTGCGAATACTAAATGATAGAATAAGAAAGGGAGAAAACGATCCATCATGGGAAGTGGGATACACAGGAGACTCATAGAATGACAGATGTCCTGGACAGCACTCTGGCCTCAGAATCAGCCCTTAAGGCACTCTGATCTAGCTGAAGAGCCCATGAAAGTATTTTAGGCATGGAAAGCCAAGACACTCTGGAAAAAAAAAAAAAAAAAGAGGACCTAAATGAAAGATCTCTGTGAGTGAGATCCCAGTAGAAAGAATGGGCCATCAAAGAAGGAGATACCTTTCTCTGAAGGGAGGGGAGAACTTCCACTTTGACTATGACCTTGTCTGAATAAGATCGAAGTCAGCAAGCTCAAGAGGCTTCCATAGCCTTAAAAACTCATGACTAGAGCCTAGGGAGATTACTGACACCATAAACAAGAGTGTCAAATTGTTAAGTCAACAACAGCAGTCACTGTGTACTTATGCCTCATGTGGGATCTGTCCTTAATGTGTTGTCTAATGTGAAGTAATGCTATAACTAGTACTGAAACAGTATTTTACACTTTGTGTTTTTGTGTGGGTGCAAACTGATGAAATCTTCACTTAATATATACTAAATCTATCTTCTGTATATAAAGAGAATTGAAAATGAATCTTGATGTGAATGGAATGGGAGAGGGAGCCGTATATGGGAGGTGTGCGGGTGGGAGAGAAGTTATGGGGGGGGGGGTGGCAAGCCATTGTAATCCATAAACTGTACTTTGGAAAATCATATTTACTAAATAAAAGTTTAAAATAAATAAATAAATACTAAGAAAGGCAAAAAAAAAAAAGTAAAAGCTCTCTTCAGAGAAATGTCACAGCAAAACTAGTACCAAAGTTAAGCAGACAAGAAATACTTTATTCAGGCTATTGAAATGAGAGAGAAAGATCAGAGTGAAGTCTGAACTCAACTCTGCTGGAAAAAAGGGTGGGAGCATTTTAAGTATTGGAGGTGAGGGTGTGGGAAATTACTGAACAATGTTTGGGGCAGGAGGTTGATCAATGAAATATGGTGAACCCCTTGAGTAGTCTGACTTTGTACTAATTTTTTTCTGTGTGATGGGGTCATCTGTGTGTGCTAATCACTGCACATTGAAGTTAGACTCCTACCCTCCTGGCAGATAAGGACAGAGTCTTCCTTGATGATGATATTTCCTTTTTTTTTTTTTTTATTTTGACAGATAGAGTAAGATGGTGAGAGAGAAAGGTCCTCCCTCCGTTGGTTCACCCCCCAAAATGGCCACTATGACTGGAGATACACCGGTCCAAAGCCAGGAGCCAGGCACTTCCTCCTAGTCTCCCATGTGGGTGCAGGGGCCCAAGCACTTGGGCCATCCTCCACTGCCTTCCCGGGCCACAGCAGAGAGCTGGCCTGGAAGAGGAGCAACCGGGACTAGAATCTGGCGCCCTTATGGGATGCCAGTGCCGCAGGCAGAGCATTAACTAAGAGGCCATGGTGCAGGCCCTGATGATGATATTTGAAGATTATTCCCATGTACATGAAAAAGGTTGTAAACTGGTAAGATGCTTTCAAAGGGGTTTACGTATTTCTTGAAGGGGCAAGTAGTGAGTTTTCAAGTATAAGTTTACTAAAGAAAAGTTCTTAGAAATGGGAGGTCATGGGCCTAGAATCAGAAACAAAACTTTCCAAGATTTAATCAAGTTGAGGAAAATGTGAAGGCCGTCAGAAGGGTAGTCTTTACCTTTTATCAGGAGTTTTTTCTGTTCTACAAAATGAGTTGAGTGATAGGAAGAGATGATCCTTATCACAGGACAGGGAAAAATTCACAGCTTTGCTTGCCCATTCTCTTTAAAATACAAAGATATGGCCTAGGAAGAGCAGCAGGATGTGGCCCCTGCTGCCCATGTCAGAGACCTGGAAGAAGTTTCTGGTTCCTGGTTTCCGCCTGGCTTAGCCCTGGCCATTGTGGTCATCTGGGGAGTAAACTAATGGATAAAATATCTCTCTATTCCTGTCTTTCCCCGTCTCTCTGTAACTCTTTCAAATCAATAACTAAATCTAATAAAAATACTAGAAGGATAATGCAGTCAGTCAGTTACACTGAAAGATTGAGCTCTCTGTCTAGAGCACAGGCTATCCCCATCCATGTGGTGTGGTGGCATACTAGATGCACCATGCCTTCTGTTTCTAGATAGGGATTCGGCCTAAATGTCATTTCCAATCTCAAATCCTCTAAAATGATCCAGATTTTGGGGGACCTTTTTCAGTTAAAACAACACCTGTGCTAGCAGAGGAACCTAGCTTCCAGAAAGCGCTTCCCTGGTCTACTTGGATTCTTACTACTCAGATGACATCATAAGAGAGCTGCTGCACGTGGTCATATATGTGCTGTTTCTAATGCTCCAACATAAGAATCTACCAGACCTCTAAGATTCCCATTCAAAGTCCAGCCTTCCATATTCTCCATACCCCAGAATCATTTGCCCAAGTAAAGTCCTCTCCTTCTGAGAATGGAGTTGGAGAAGTAAGGAATTTAATTCTCTCTAGAGTTAAGGAGAAAAAATTAACAGCCATGAAGACAAAATCTGCCCCAACTCCCTGACTTATGTCTGTCATGGTCAATATCCAGTTTTTCATTACTTTTGCAGTTAGATTGAGTACTATTTTTTTTTTTTTTTTGGACAGGCAGAGTGGGCAGTGAGAGAGAGTGACAGAGAGAAAGGTCTTCCTTTGCCGTTGGTTCGCCCTCCAATGGCCACTGTGGCTGGCGCGCTGTGGCCAGCGCACCGCGCTGATCTGAAGCCAGGAGCCAGGTGCTTCTCCTGGTCTTCCATGCGGGTGCAGGGCCCAAAGACCTGGGCCATCCTCCACTGCACTCCCGGGCCACAACAGAGAGCTGGACTGGAAGAGGAGCAACCAGGACAGAATCCGGCACCCCGACCGGGATTGAGTACTTTTAAGTGCTCTTGACTCATCCGGTCTGTGGCAATTACCACTCTGTTCTGTGTCCTTTAGCCAGATTAACACTTTAAATTTATCTTTCTGGGTCTTCTAAAAGCATTTTAATCAAGGTTTTCAACAGAGGCTGGCATTGTGGAACAGCAGGTAAAGCCTCCACTTGAAAAGCCATCATCCCATATGAGTATAAATCTATGCCTCGGCTCCTCCACTTCCAGTCCAGCTCCCTGCTGGTAATTTGGGAAAAGTAGTGGAGGATGGTTCCAGTGTTTGGGTCTCTTGCACCCATATGGGAGATCCAGAGGAAGGTCTTGGTGTCTGCTTTCTATCTGGCCCAGCCCTGGCCATTATGGGCTGGGAAGTCAACCAGCAGATGGAAGAACTCTCTGTTTCACCTTTCTCTGTAATTCTGACTTTCAAATAAAAAAATAAATGTTTCAAAAAAGGTTTTCTGCAGTATCAGCTAGAGTATCCAAATATGCCCAATTTTTTGATGGAGAATAAATGCAATCTTCCAACTCTTTTAAAAACGTCTAGAACAGTGCATTTTAAAATATAATCACATATTCTTTTCTAGTTAGGAAGAACAAAACTTAGAGAGATTGTCCCAAATACTAGGATAGTGAGTGGCATATATGTTTTAAGTGTGAAAGACAGGGCTGCTTACTCTCCTGTTAGATTTTTGTTGTCCCTATGCTTGTGTGAAAAATATTTTCCTTTTTTTTTAATTAAACTTTTATTTAATGAATATAAATTTCCAAAGTACAGCTTATGGGTTACAATGGCTTCCCCCTCCCAAAACTTCCCTCCCACCCACAACCCTCCCCTTTCCCGCTCCCTCTCCCCTTCCAATCACATCATGATTCATTTTCAATTCTCTTTATATACAGAAGATCAGTTTAGTATATATTAGGTAATGATTTCAACAGTTTGCCCCCATATAGCAACACAAAGTGAAAAAAAAATTTTCCTTTTAATAGCAAATGTAGAATCCTCAATATACACAAATAAGTTTGTAACTATAATCATCTACAAAATACTCAAGCAAATATCACAGCACAGTGGAAACTTTTATGAAGATTTTTTACTAAAGAAAACACAGTTGCCATTAGAGAAACTGCCTGATTTATGCATATTTGTCCTTAAATTGGTATTCAAATAGGTTAATTGTTCATACAGTGAAGTGTCATCTCACACTCATATATATCATTACATAGATACATGGAGTTGTACACACATACACACACAACCAGAAATAATTTCTGGCAGTTTTCTTTTTCTTTTCTTTCTTTACATTTTAATTTACTTATTTGAAAGAACCACAGCTAGATAGAGAGGGAGAGACAGGAACAGAGAGAATGAGAGAGGAAGAGAGAGAGAATCTTCCATCTGCTGATCCACTCCCCAAATAGCCACAACTGCCTGAGCTGGGCTGGTTTGAAGCCAAGAGCCAAGAGCCAGGAGCCTCCTCTGGGTCTCCCACATGGGTGCAGGCATCTCAGTCAATGGCTTTACTTGCTACGTCACAGTGTCAGCAGTTTATTTTTCTAAATTGTCCACAGAAATCTTTCTGGACCTAAAACCTCCTCCAAAATCTTGTCATATAGGAATGAAAAGCAGTACTTCCTTGATCCCATGCAATCTTTAATCTAATAAGGAGTCTCCACTCATATTTGGTGTTTGTCTAATGATTTCATTTAAAAAACCCTTTATTCAGGCCTCATTCTGAAAAGGTAACCCCAAAATGTAATTTAATTTTTATATCCCTCTCCAATACAGTTTTCTTCAGGATCCTGTTAATAATTTTTTTCATGGTGAAAAAGGTGCTCTTGAGAAATCACTCTTCATTAACTAAGTAGATAAAATGTATCATTTCTTTCTTCTATTAAGTAAAAAATAACTACAGTATTTCAGAGTTGGAGAAGTGAAAATGATGACACTAATAAACAGAAAATTTTGAAGATACAGATGATTTTGGGGAAATAACTTATAACTTAGGTTTACATGGTTATGTTTGATAATTTTTTTTGACAGGCAGAGTGGACAGTGAGAGAGAGAGAGACAGAGAGAAAGGTCTTCCTTTGCTGTTGGTTCACCCTCCAATGGCCGCCGCGGCCAGCGCGCTGTGGCCAGCGCACCGCGCTGAACCGAAGGCAGGAGCCAGGTGCTTATCTTGGTCTCCCATGGGCTGCAACCATCCTCCACTGCACTCCCGGGCCACAGCAGAGAGCTGGCCTGGAAGAGGGGCGACTGGGACAGAATCCGGCGCCCCAACCGGAACTAGAACCCGGTGTGCTGACGCCGCAGGTGGAGGATTAGCCTAGTGAGCCGCAGCGCCGGCTTATGTTTGATATTTATTAGAATTGTATAGAATAAAGAGATACAGCTGAAACTAAGGAAACTGGTCAAGGTTAAAACCATACTTTTCAGATTTTTCTCTGTAGACAAATAGCTGGTCATTAAAACGAGTTAACTCTCTGAGTATTTGTATAAGCAATAAAACTATTATTTAGTAATGAATCATATATCTCCATTTGTCTTTAATTTATTTAAACAGTTTATTATCAGTTAATGCTAATTAAAGCTTTGCCTTTTAATATACATTAATCTGCTACTACTATTCAACCACCTTAAGATTCCAGATATCATAGAAACAGTAATTAATTACAAAATTTTTGCTACAAAACCAAATCTGCTAAGAAACTATGAAAACCTTGATTGGTGCCTCTTTCTAGATCTGTTGTTAAAATGTGCAAAAGAGAAAAGAAGGTATTCTATATATTAGACATATTCTATATTAGGAACTATTGTAGGCACCAGAAATATAGTGCAAAAATAAAACAGGTAAAATCCTAAAAAAATGAAACATTTTTGTTGATATTAGAAGGGGACAGTGACACATAATAAACAAGCAACTACATAAAATATTTAATATTTCAGATGCTGCTTGTCTGTGGACAAGAAGGAATTTAGGGAGAAGAATGGAGAATGAGTCTTGGAACCAAGGGTTACAATTTTAAATAAGGAGAGTAGGAGAAACACCATTGAAATGCAGGAGTTTCCAGGAATTGGAGGATAGGTGACATATTTAGGAGAACAGCATTCAAGTGAACGGACAGATTGGCAGGTCCTGCGTTGAGCAGATGCCTGGCATGTTGGAGGAAGTGAGCCAGGAGCAGGTAGCAAGGGATGTTAGAAACTAATGATCTAATCACACATGTTGTTTAGGCCTTTAAAAGGAGCTTGACTTTTCCTTTATATGAGACGTGAAGCATTTACAAGAATATGAGAAGAGAAGATACACGATTTGTCTTCATTCTAGAAGTATTCCTCTGGCTGCCATATTGCAAATAAATTGATGGTGTAAAATTGGAGACAAGAAAACTATTGTGATAATTCTAGTAGGAAAAAAAGATAATTATGGCAGAATTTTTGTCAATATATGATAAATAAAAAAAGATAACTAGAGGATTTTGGTGATGAATGTTAGGGCGAGGAGTTGCATGAGGAGTCACTAAGTGAGGAACAATATTAAAATATTTCAAAATGCATTTGTCATAAACTAGAACTTGTGGCCCATAGTCAATAAGAATTGCCCTTCTTCCATATGAGTCCAGGTTAGCATACTGTGTCACAACTAGATTGTAAGTGACTTAAGTTTGCAAAAAGTTCTCTGGTAATATTTATTTAAATTTGATTTTGAAGTTGGAATATATTAACATATGGATCCACCTGTCCTGTTTGTCACTGTTCTATAATTATTCATCTTTTACTTATATTTTAGAAATAATTTACTATTAGGTCATCTCATGAAAATACTATTCAATGGAAATCATCATTAATAATTATAATTTACAGAGCTACTGAATCAATTTGATATTATTAGCATGAAATACAAACCAAGAATTGAAGTTTCCTTTTTGTTCTACTCTATCATGATAATTTTTTATAAATTGAAAAAAAGTATTTAGAACTGAATCTTTAATAAGAATCAGGAGTATCTATCAAATTTTTAGCAGTCACTCAAGAAATATATTTCTCCATTTCCTTGAGGAATTACAGAAAAAGTAAGAGAGAAGAAGAAGTAGAGGAGGGAGAGGAGAAAAGAAGGGAAAGGGAAAGAAAAAGAAATTTTGTCAATGGCATTTTCCAGTGATTTTTTTGGATTGCTCACTGCTTTGGATCGTGAGTATTATTTCCAGACTCCATCTATGTGAGTAACAAGAGGAGTTTAGACATATACTGCCCTAAAATGGAGCAATAAACTTGGGTACATACAACTTTGGATTTAACAACCTTTCCATGTCTGCCTATGTCTCCACTATAGGAGAGTGAGGAAAGGAGTGTAGCGGAAATAAACAAAGGGCAGTAGACAATGTGGGAGATCCTCCAGTGAAAAAGTGTCTCCCTCATATAGCCCACCAACCAGAAATGCTATATGAATCAATAAGTACTTCCTTTAACATGCCACTGACCTCTGAGAAAATTAAGTGCTGGCTTTTGAATCAGATCTATCTGGGCTTGAATCCTGCCTTGGCTCCGCCATTTACCACTCATAGGACCTTGGGAAAGTAGTTATTATTTATCAATTGATTTTTACAAAGACTTGTTCACTCTAGTACAGTGGAAAATATGTGCATGTGTTGATTAACTGCATATAGGATTTGTTCCTGTAAACTATGTATTATTTTTGAAATGCTGATACACATTCCTCCTCCTCCTCCTCCTGCTTCTTCTTCCTTTCTCTCCCTCCCTCCCTCCTTCCCTCACACACACACACACACACACACACAGAGTAGACTTTCATGGAGAGCTGTACCACTTTATTTGCTTTATTTTCAAATGAAACTTTCCATTAATTTATTAATCAGTTAAAATTTATTGAGCATTTTCCACCTGTCAGTCAGTATTGTATTATGCATTTTTACAATACAATAGTATATTAAACAGAAAATGGACCTTGTCTCCTGGATCTTGCCTTATGGTATATAATATGATGATACATAACATACTTAATGGATATATTCTATGGAATTTTATGTGGAATTATAATAGGATGTTAGTTTCAGTGTTCCCCAAAAGTCCATCTGTTAAATGCTTGGCTCCAGGATGGCACTACTGGGAGAGAACAAATAACTGATCCAATTATGTGTTTTAGGGATGGGCCTAGTGGTTGGTCTTTATATCCTTGGGGCATACCCTCAGAAGAATGCTTATATGATCCTGAGGGGAATCCAGTTGCTCTTTGTTCCAGCCTCACTATGGGGTCCTGCTTTCACTTATGACCCACTATTGTCTTTCTCCAGCCTGACCAGACAGCCAACCCAAGGGGACCCCTGATCTTGGACAGTGAACTTTCAAAATCCAGCTGAAATGAATCTTTAATGAGTAGCTTTTGCCAGACTTTTGTTACAGCATAAAAAAAGTAACTAATATAGAAGTGAGTAAATTTTTTTAAAGATTTATTTTATTTATTTGAAAGACAGAGTTACAGAGAGAGGTAGTAAGAGAGAGAGAGGTCTTCCATCCACTGGCTCACTCCCCAAATGGCTGCAACAGCCTGAGTTGAGTCGATCTGAAGCCAGGAGCCAGGAGCTCCTTCCGGGTCTCCCACATGGGTGCGGGGGCCCAAGGACTTGGGCCATCTTCCACTTCTTTCCCAGGCCATAGCAGAGAGCTGGATTGGAAGAAGAGCAGCTTGGACTAGAATTGGTGCCCACATGGGATGCTGGCGCTTCAGGCCAGGGCTTTAACCTGTTGTGCCACAGCGCCAGCTCCGTGGGTAAATATTTTTAAAATAGAGTAAGTGGGATATGTATGTGGGATGTTAATTGTAAATTAGTTGTTTATGGAACATATCCTTGAGAAGTTTCCATTAGAATATTGACTTGAAAAAGAGAAAGGATTGTGTCAAATATAAATGTGAAAGAAAAGCTTTCAGGTATGATGAAAGAGGAAACACAAATGGCTAAAGCTTGAGCCTGCTTAAGGAACAGCAAAGAGGCCAGTGGAGCTTCAGAAGAGGAAAAAAGATGAGAATAATAGGATTGCATCAGGCTGGCAGAACCAGGCTTGTGGGGGGAAAGAGCCAGTGTAGTCTCACACAGCTCTGCATCCAAGAAGGCCCTGAGCTTGAGGACGATTGCTCTGTGGTCATCTTCTTGAAATTATTAGTAATTTTATCTTTCAATTTAATGATGCGTTAAGTGTACTCTGATAGGACAATTGAGTTTTCAAGAGATTTTGGAGTCCTGGTGCATGCATGGCCCAATATTCAGGGCTTCCTTAATTTTCCTGTTTATTCCTGGCCTGAATGGGAACTCACTGGGGAAGTAGAAAGGATTGGGATTAGGTACATGCACTTTAAAGCGTCTTGAGGCTGAGCATTGCAGTGGTCCTCCTACTCATGGTGACTGTTAGGGAAGTAGTACCCATTCCCAGATCCAAATATCTATGGTGTCATGGAATAGAAATTTGCAATACTTTTGGCCTCTGCTCATCTGCTGTGGTTTGGGGCAGTGGGTCTCTGGGAGAGAGAGATGCCTGACAGGACTCACATCACCAGCTAAGGCACAGTCTCTATATCCTGCAGCTGGAGGTGAGAGGGTAGACTGTCCAGTTATCAGTGAGCACCAATAGCACACATGCACATGTAATAGTGGCCCCAGGGTCTTCACTTGGCATTCACTGCAGCTCAGATTAAATAACAACATAAAAATAGTATAACAGTTTAAGAGATACAATGAAAGAAAGGGAAGAAATCTTTGAGGGCTCATAGGAATGCAGGACAGGAAGTCCAACTTTTTCATTTTGGATTAAACCCCCAAATTACTTAGCCAGTCCTCCTATGCAAACATAAGGGAAGGCTGCATTCTTTACAGCCTTATAGGATCTTCATTCCAAGGACATTCCCTGCGCATTTCTGAGACTAGTGAATGGAATCATTTACTTCATGTTTTAAAAGGACCCTGCTGCTGATTTGAGAAAGGATAACAGGGTAGTGTTTTAGTCAGATCTTCATTATTATAAAGGGATATCTAAACTGCCTAATTTTTTATAAGAAAATGTTTTACTTAGCTCAGAGTTTTGGAGTCTGAAAGTCCATATAGTGTGGCTCAGGCTCTTGCAAAAGGCAAATTTTGGTTGTGTAACCCCACGGTGAGTTGCAATGGTAGGAGCCTTTGTAGGAGTGAGACTGCAATTTGAACCAAGAATTCAGAGATAGAGATAGAGTGATACTGGACTCAGGCTTTTATAGCAATCTTCTCCAGAGAACTAACCAGCATCCCACAGAAAACATCTTAATCCGTTTTGAAGACAACCCCCCAAATGAATTAGTACCTCTGACTAGGCCCCACCTCTTAAATATTCCAACTCCCAACATCACCACACTGAAGGTTAAGATCCAATACATAAACCTACAGGGGGACAAACATTTCCCAAATTGAAGCACCTAGAAACTACTTCAGATGTCATTTCCAATTCAACTGGAAAATGATGGAAGCTAGTTTAGGAAATGGTGAAGCCAATGAGAAGGTAGATTTTAGATAGACACAATTTGATGTGATATTGAAGTAATTTGTTGACAGACTGAGTAGTTAAATGGGTTACAAAAGTCTACACAATTTTCAAAACTCAACAAGTTTTATTTTATGAACTATGTATTTTACCATGTGAGAATTATGTCTTAATAAACATAATAATGTCTTAATAAACATAAATTAAGAAGAGAAGCACTGTGAGGAACATCCTTTATGGTATTCCCACCATCGTGTGTAGAGCAAATAAGGAGGTGCTTTTTCTTTACACAGATTTTTATGAAATAATAATTTCTGCACAGGTATATATGCCAGATATAAAAGGCAATGTTAATCTGTTCAGAGGTTGTGTCAGAAAATGTGCAGAAAAACATCATTTTCCTTTAAAGATTTTATTTTGATTTCTAAATTATTTAACCATGTAATCTGTTACCTGATAAAGTACTAACCAAAGATATTTTAAATTAATTATTTGGCACAGATTTTTAAAATCTCCACAATCAAATGTTAGGAAGGGAGTAAAATATTTCTAATCCATTTCGATAGCAAAAAAAAAAAAAAAGAATATTCTGGGTTGGCAATGCATATTATCACAATGTTTTGTGGTGTTCTAAATCCATGACATTATAATACCTATTCATGACAAGCAACAGGGAAAGAATGCTTCCTTTTTGTTTGTCACTTTTGAGAAGGGAGGCAAAGAGACTTTAATCAAAAAGAATAATGCAAGAGTATCAGAAAATCATCTTCTGTCTTTAACAAAATCCAAAGATGACAAATAAAAGAATAATTTCCCAAGAATAACAGAAAATGGGAGGAAAAAAAGCATAATACAGACCATTCACTACCCACAGAAGAGAAATATCTGACCAACATTAACAAATGCAAGAAGCTTGTAGGGACACTTCAGCATAAAATCAATCTATATTGCTATTTTCATCCAAGTTACTGAAATTTTGTGTATACTTGACACTTACAGAACACTTCAGTTTAAACCAGACACACTTTAAACATTAAAAAGCCTACATAGCTCGTGGCTACCACATGAGACATAGCTAGAATATTTGGGAGGAAGAGGTTTGTTTCACATCATCCCAGTCATTCAATAGATGTCCTCTTTTATGATTACATGCTCCTTCCTACTCTTCCCAGTTCTAATGGCCACCTTTCATTTTATACTGATCACCTAGTTAATCTTTGGAACATTGGTACTCTACAGGAAGTGGCCACCACCCTGTGGGTTTCAGGAAGAAGCACTATTCTCTTTCTGTCCAGCTTTTTCTCAGACCTCTATGTGAATCAATATATATGTCCCCATCTTTAACAGGGAAAGAGATAGTTAATATCAGGAGCCTACCACTCAATTCAAACTTAAATTGATAGAAAAAAATTGCTCATTCAATGGAACATACTTAGTATTACCTAACTATGACTACCCTCTGTTCTCATCCCATCCCTGGAAATTTAAGAGAAAAAAAAAAAGAACCACAAACAAAAATTGTAAATCTTTCAAAAATGTCTTTGGTGAGTGCTTAAGTTAAATATTGGTCCCATTCCCTTGACCTTGGGCCCATTCTTGTCATGGAACTTTCATCTCAAAGTCTACAGGATACATTTAACTCTCCTGTGGGAAAATTACACCCCCAAAGCCAGCATTTAAAACAGTACTTCCCAATAGAGAATATAGAAGCCTATAAGATGTGTTTTGAAAATTTGTGGAAGCCTCTCAGTTGTCATATAATTGGAAGCTTAGAGCAGAATCTGAAGATATCAGATTTACTCCTTTGTATATTATAAAAATAATTTCCCTAATGTTTTGATGAGTAACTGAAAATTCTGTGGGCATATAGATGGAGAGTATGTAGATAGAGAGATCTCATATTTTTAATTAAAAGAGGAATACTACATCAAAAATGGTGATTCAGTAGACTAAAAAAGTTTCTCATCAATGGTATACAATCAAATTAGTTTATAAATAAATTCTAAAAAACATTTATGCTTAGAGTTAGTAAACATCTCTTATTTTTAATTTTTAAGTTTATATTTCTCGGGCAAAGGACATAAATAGGAAATTTTCAAAGGGTGAAATACAGATGACCAATAAACACATGAAAAAGGGCTCAGGATCATTAGCCATCAGAGAAATGCAAACAAAATCCACAATAATGTTTCATCTCACCCTGGTTAGAATGACTATCATCTAAAAATAAAAAAAAATTAGTAAAAATTGGTGAGGATGTGGGGAAATGAGTACTCTACAACACTGTTGGTGGGATTGTAAATAATACAACCTTTATGGAAGACAGTATGAAGATTCCTCAGAAAGCCGATAATAAATCTACCATATTACCCAGACATCCCACTCCTGGGTATTTATCCAAACGAAATGAAATCAGCAATATGAAACATTTTCTGTACCCCTATGTTTAATTCAGCGCAACTCACAATTGCTAAAATAATGAATAAACCCAGATGCCCATCAACTGATGACTAGGTAAAGAAAATGTGAAATGTATACACCATGGAATACTATTCAGCTGTTAAAAAAAAATGAAATTCTGTCTTTTGCAACCAAGTGGATGTAACTGGAAACCAAGTGGATGTAACTGGAAACCATTATGTTTAGTGAAATAAGCCAGTCTCAAAAAAGACAAATACCTTACTTCTTCTAATATATATTATGTGTTAATTGATAGAGAACAGACAGTTTATGCATATGAGTGAAAGTGATATTTGAAGACTTGATTATTGCTTACATCCATTTCTATTCTCTTGAGGAACAGAGAATTTTGCTATATCCTACTTATTGAATTCTCCATTTAGTGGAAGGTTAATCTTGTTATTATAAAATAAACCACACGTATGTAATTGTTAAAAGTAAAAATAAGGAGGGAGGGTGGGAGCATTGATGGGAGGGATAATAAGGTGGGAAGCATCATTATGCTCTTAAACCTGTATATATGAAATACATGAAATTTGTTCACCTTATATAAATAAACAGTTTTAAAATTTCATACTTCTGCCTCATGAAAGAAACTATTGGAAGAGAGAACAAAAGTTACTCAACAAACAGGGAGGTGTGGTGTGAGGAATGTTGGAAAGACTAAAGCTGATTAATTTTTGTGTCACATACACACACATACACACCCCACTAGATTTATCAATTCATCTTATTAATTTATAGATTTTCAGCTAATTATTCTGTGGTACTAGGTAAGCATACATGAGATCTCTCTGTTGCTCTTCTAAGGTTAGAATAATTTATCTGACACACAACTACAATCTTCTTAGAGCAATAGATGAGAAGTCTGTTGTGGTTATGTGTGTAAGTGGGTTTGAAAATTTAAGTGCTTTATCACAGCCTTTTGTATAGCAATTTTCACACCTGAGAGGAACATTTAGTTCAGTTGCTAATTCAGTGACAGTGAAGGGTAGGGTAAAGACAACAGCAAGAAGGAAAAGAAAAAAAGGCATGCTGGGATTCATTGAGGTATTTCTATGATTTTCACTCGGTTGGTAGAGGTAAGAAAGGCACTTAATATTTTGAATTTCCTCATATCCCATTCTGCTGCAGATCACCGTGACCTACTTAATTGAGGAAACACCTAGGGACTAATATGGCTGATCAGCTTTTCACTGGTTTTCTGCATGCAGGTGCAGCATGGGTGCAAAGTCAATGTCACCTGTGTGTGTTTCAAGCTTCTGCTGCACATCAAGCTGCTGAGAGGGCAGGGACTAGCAATTGAAAAGAAGGACACAAAGCAGCAGGACTTCAATGTTCTGCCTCCACAGAGCCTACCAGCCATATGGCTCTCCCAGCACCTCAGAGCTCACACATGCATGTTTACACTATCACAGTGTTTCCACGGGACCTCATTATTTCACAGGGTTTCAATTCTGTGTGTGTTATAACAGAATCCGAAGTTGTCTACAGCCTTTCAAATTCGTTAGATTTACTATAGGAGATATTGAGTAATCATTATGAAAATGAATGTTTAGTTAGCTTTGTTTATAAAAATTAAATCTAGGTAACAAAAAGTAGCAGTTACATTGCTTTTAAAAAATGAGGGTTAAGTAGCAATAAACAGAAAGTGGATACTCAAATCAGCCAGAATAAAAGGCCATGAAGAGAAGGCTAGAATCATGGAAATTTTGATGATCAGATCTAAAAGGAAGCTAAATATCATTTAACCTCACTTACTATGGTTAAAAAATATGATGTTCAATGAAGCCAGAATATTTGCCCAAGATTTTCATGACCATGAGTAGTAGCCCAATGGGACTAGAACTTAGATTCTGTCATCCATTTGTCTACCTTACAAGAAGATCCATGGATAGTGAAAGGAAAAAAAATTGAAATTTGGAGAAAGAAATGGCAATAAAATCTTGGAAGTTGGGATTATAATATATATTCATTGATTGTGCCACACATGGAAGATCTATTATAATGGCATATGAGGTAGATTTATTTAAGTCACCTAACATTAATACTTCAGCAATCATCTCTTTATTTTATTTAAAATAACACAAAATTAATTTGCATTATTTAATGGTAAGTGATACCAAAATATAATAAGATTATGTAGGACATTTAAAAATATCAATCATTGTAAAAAAGTAACTATCTTTGTAATGTTAATCCATTTAGATAATGATATTTATATTTTATATTTCATTTACATTTTATATTTATAATTTTATTAATAAAATATTTCAAACTCTGGCTTAAAAATAAACTTTATTTTTTGACAATATTCTTCCAATCTACTGTATTTACTTCATTGTTTTTGTTTAAGAGAAAACAAAGACACATAAGCATTCACATTCATATTATATTAGGAAACAAAATCTAAACTTTACAAGAAATTCAATATTCTATATCTACTTTCATAGAACATTGGAGTAAGTAGAAATTGATCATACCTTATTTGTAAAACAAGATTCCATATACCTTAGCTGACACTATAAGTTTGCAGGATTCATTCTGGTCAAAAGTAGTTTTGCAACACTAATATGATAGACATCTATAGTAACTAAAAACAGTTTTTCCCCCAGTGTTTGTATGGTATGATTGACCAATCAAAAGTTATATGTGTTTAAGGCATATAATGTGGTGAGTTGATACAGGTGTACATTGTGACATGATTTCTGTAACCAAGCTAATTATCACATTTGTCACATCACACAGGTTATTTGTGTGTGGTAAAGACACTTAAGATCAACCCTGAGCAAGTTCAAATATACAGGTGTTATTATTAACTGTAGACACAGTGCTGTGTATTAATTTTTTAGAATGTATTCATCCTGCTTAACAGATTGTTGTACCCCCTTGGTAACATCTCTCCATTTTCCACTCCTAGCAACCATCATTCTGCTCTCTATTTTTTTTTCATTTATTAAACTTTTATTTAATGAATATAAATTTCCAAAGTACAGTTTATGGATTACAATGGCTTCCCCCCTCCCATAACTTCCCTACCACCCACAACCCTCCCCTTTCCCACTCCCTCTCCCCTTCCAATCACATCAAGATTCATTTTCAATTCTCTTTATATACAGAAGATCAGTTTAGTATATATTAAGTAAAGATTTCAACAGTTTGCCCCCATATAGCAACACAAAGTGAAAAAAATACTGTTGGAGTACTAGTTATCATTCTACTCTCTATTTTATGTGCTTCACATTTTTAGATTCTATATATAAGTGATGGTGTACTATTAATTTTTTATTTCAGGTTTATTTTATCTGGTCTATAGGTTTATCCATATTATTGCAAATTTAGAGGATTTCCTATAAAGCGGGATTTCCTATAAGGGCCAGTGCTGCAGCATGGTGGGTTTAAACCACAGTCTGCAGCAGCTGGCATCCCTATGGGAATTGGTTTGAATCTTGGCTGCTTCACTTCTGAATCAGATCCCTACTAATGTGCCTGAGACAGCAGCAGAAGACAGCCAACTCCTTTGGTCCCTGCACCTACATGAGAAACCTGGAAGAAGCTCCTGGCTCCTGGCTTTGGCCTGGCCCAGCCCTGGCAGTTGTAGTCATTTGGGGAGTGAACCAGCAGATAAAAGATTTCTCTCTCTCTCTCTCGCTCTCTCTCTCTCTCTCTCTCTCTCTCTCTCTCTCCTCTTTCTGTAATTCTGTCTTTCACATAAATAAATAAATCTTAAAAATAGAGAACTACCAAGCCATCTTCCTGTTCCTAGGTCAACAATATTTCTTTTCTTATTTTTATTGATACAAATATTCATTTACATTCACTACAATTTGTGCTTCTCATATATCTGAGAAGGTTGGACAGTAACAGAAATATCTTTAGAAATTCACAAGAGAAAAAGAAATTGTAAATGTAGCACTCAAACTATAAAAATGTAGCTTAACCACGTGTACCTCCTCCCTCGTTTTTGGTATTTTACACTCACATGCAAATTAGCTATTTTGGTGGTTTTGGTGTTGAGATCATTTCATTTTATATCTTTTTAAAAAAGTAATTTGTTCTGAGTAATTATTTTTTCTTCTCTCTCAAGCCAAAAATTAAATATAAAGCTTACTTTTATAGGGTATGTACCTCCAATTTTTTGGACAAAATTAGAAATGTGTGTGTGTGTATATATATATATATATATATATATGTATGTATATATAATGCCTCAGTTAAGAAATAACAGATTGACTTTGGAAACAAATGTTGGACAAGTAAAACAATAGCCTCGTTGACAATAAGGACATAAGAGACAACTTCTGAGTGCTCTGTGTTCACATAGAATTTTCTGAGTCCTTAGACCATTGTAGAGTGTTGTTTAACATTCTCTTGATTAGAATACACAACCTTGGCACATAGCCTTCAAGCGATCACAATCTGACGCTTTCTTTTTATTTGGCTTGGACTTTTTATAATACGTTTTCACAATAAGCTGAGATGTTTATAAGTAAAATCATATTGAAATATGTTTATGGTCCCTCCATCTGTCCACACAAGCCAACAAAGCCTTTATATTTTCTGTTTTCTTCTCCGTCCATTGCTACCACACTGGCTCAATTAAGACCCTCAATGTTTCTCAACTAAAGAGGCTAGAAATAAGCATATTCTCAAATAGTTTATCCATGTTCCATCTCAGCTGCATCCATCCATTCTTCAATTACTACCAAACAATCAGATTACTAACATGCTAATGAAGGACACATTTCCCCTGCTTACAATGCTTCACTTTCTCTCTTTTTGTAAATTACATTGCAACTCCTCAGTGTTGATATCCCAGTTTCTTCAGAACCCACCCAAAAGTTCTCTATCCCTAAGTTAATTTTGCTCTTTCACCTTCCTTTGCTTGACTTCCTTTCAACAGGGCTAACTCAATCTAAATTAAGCCTTCTTGGTTCTCTGATTTGAGTAAGAAGCTGCTGTTCGCATTCAAAGAAACCTTATTTATTTGAAAGTCAAAGTCAGAGAGAGAGAGAGAGAGAGAGGAGGAGGAGGAGAAACAAGCAGAGAGAGATCTTTCATCTGCCGATTCAAACACAGTGGCATCAATGACTGTAGCTGGGGCAGACCAAAGCCAGGAGCTTGGAACCAATCTGCGTCGCCAATGTAGATGGCAGGGGCTCAAGTACATGGACCATTTTCCCCTGCTTTTCCAGGTGTATTAGCGGGAAGCTGGATCAGAAGGAAAGCAGCTGGGACTCAAATTGGTGTCCATATTGAATTCCATTGCCAAAGGCAGCAGCTTCACTTGCAGTGCCACACAACACCAGACCCCCCACCCTAGCGACTTTGTGTTTTACTCACGTCAAGTAAATGTTTAGGTATTACAATCTGTTTACTTTTCTATTTACTTCAAAGTTTTCTACTTATAGACACTGATTCTTTGAGATAAGAAACTGAGACTTTTGTTTGCCTTTTCTTTTAGTTTCTGAATCTCTAAAATTTAGCACAATGACTGGTACATAGATTCAAATAAAGTCTTATTGAATGAATAAATTAATGAAAATTCTGTTATTCTGAATACCTTAAAATGTAACCAGAAAACCTGTTAATTAAGCAAACCTGATTTTATTAGAACATATTACAATTAGCAAGAACATCAAATTGGCATAGCGTTGGCAGTATCTTAGAAGAAGGAAGTCAGTGGAAAACACATAACGTCTTGAAGTCCAGGGATCAAGAGGTTAATGTGAGTCTTTCAAGATGAGAAACACCAGAATTAAGAAAAGTTTGTGACATTATAGATTAATGAAAACAAGGTTCTTAAAATAAGTCATGTTGAGTGAACTGATGTCTGACAAGTGAGTTGTTGTCCTGGTAACTAAATATTGTTTCGAATAAATGGTGTTCTGAAATAAAATGAAACAAAGTGAAGTTATTTGTTGGTATTCAGAGTGGCACTGCTATTACTTCTAATAGCAATGTCATCTTGATATCTGTGGTAACCATTCTTAGTTCTGCCATCCTTTGTCCATAAGGATGCATCCTTCTATTTTAGGTTGACTCTTTAAATCTTTTCAGTTAGGAATAAAAATGTCAATACTAAATATCACTCCTCTTGACCTATAAATTAAATACCAAATATTTCATAATACCATGTTAGAAAGGAATTTTTTTCTTCCTTCATGGAGCAGATTTGAATGTCAGGACACAAATTCAAGTGTTCAAGAACTAAAATTTATTTTATTTTTTTCTACAACTGGAATAATTTTATTTTTTATCTCTTAGTATATCTGTTGATAAGGATTGAATTCCAGTAAATTTAGGATCACTTCCCTCATATTCCTCCCTTGAGTTAGTTAGCTATTTGTCCTAAGGGCCTTTGTGAATGTCCCAGGAAAATAATGTGTTGGCATCTGGCTCTGTGGAGCAGTGGATTAAGTCTTCATCTGAGGCACCAGCATCCCACAGGGGCACCAGTTTGAGACCCGCTGCTCTTCTTTAATCCAGCTCTCTGCTTTGGACTGGAAAAACAGTAGAAAATGTCCCAAGTGCTTGGGTCCCTGCACCCACATGGGAGACCTGGAAGAAGCTCTTGGCACCTGGCTTCACATCAGAACAGCTGTTGTGACCATTTGGAGTGTGAACCAGAAGCTAGGAGACCTTTTTTCCTGTCTCTCTTCTCTTTGTCCATAATTTTACCTCTCAAATAAATCTTTATTTATTTATTTATTTATTTTATTTTTGACAGGCAGAGTGGACAGTGAGAGAGAGACAGAGAGAAAGGTCTTCCTTTGCCGTTGGTTCACCCTCCAATGGCCGCCGCGGCCGGCGCGCTGCGGCTGACGCACCATGCTGATCCAAAGGCAGGAGCCAGGTGCTTCTCCTGGTCTCCCATGGGGTGCAGGGCCCAAGCACTTGGGCCACCCTCCACTGCACTCCCAGGCCATAGCAGAGAGCTGGCCTGGAAGAGGGGCTACCGGGACAGAATCCGGCACCCCGACCGGGACTAGAACCCGGTGTGCCGGCGCCGCAAGGTGGAGGATTAGCCTGTTGAGCCATGGCGCCGGCCAATAAATCTTTATTTAAAAAAAAAAGAAAGCCATGTGTTGGTGACTGCATCTGGTCCTGGGTGCAGTAGCCATTTGACTTATTGGCAACAAATAAAATCTTCTACTCGGCATCACATTTCCATCATCCACGTAAATGTTAACTGTGTTCTTTTCATCCCTCATATAATGACATTTTAACCTCTCATTCTCTAAGTTATGGCATACCTCAAGCTAGCATGCAGAGGAGTCTACACTTTGGAGTGCATGGGACTTCTGTTACAGCATCTGTATCTTATGCATCCTAACAACCACATTGAGATTTCTTCAGCTATACACTATTTTAAGAGCTTAAGGAGAATGCTAAATAAAACAAAAAAACCAAAAAACTAACTCTGATTCTGATTCCATTAGACCTGCCACACATTAAGCATTTTATTTTCAGCTACATCATCCCTTCTGTAAAACAGCAAATGCTAATGCCCCCTACTGATTCCCAGTGTGTGAAGAGTGATAGAGCCATAAGAAACACTGAAAATGAAAAAAAAAAAATCATTAGCTGATGTGTCAGAAAATTATCACCACAGAATTTTGGATTATCCAGTTCTCTCCAAAAGGTCACCATCTGCCACCCAGTTAGTTTATTCCAGCTCCTCACTCCACATCTCCACCTCTTGCTTTCTCTCCTACCCTGAAACTTTTGAGATTTCAGCAAGTTGGCCAGTGAGCTGTAAGAGTTACAGCACCAAGTTGAAGTTTTTGTTTCACTGAGTCTGAGAAGAATACATTAAGACCTTCAGAGGATATAAATATC
This sequence comes from Lepus europaeus, assembly GCF_033115175.1. Classification (NCBI taxonomy): domain Eukaryota; kingdom Metazoa; phylum Chordata; class Mammalia; order Lagomorpha; family Leporidae; genus Lepus; species Lepus europaeus. The sequence continues at coordinate 113,490,542 of NC_084829.1, forward strand.
TCTTACACCTGAACAAAACTGTCTTATTATTGTTGACTGTATATTAGTTTCATCTTTAATTTGGAAGTCTTTAACTGTTCTAATTGGAGAGGAAAATGAGACTACTGAAGTTGTCGTAAGACTTTGTAAAAAATATAGCTCTAAAAATTATAGTATAAGATAAAAGTTTAACAATAGTTATTGTTCAGCATAAATCAACAGTTCTTAAAATGTGGTCCTAAGCCAGCACTGATAGTATCAGTTGGGAACTTTTTAGAATTGTAAATTCTAGTTACCATCCCATCTGTTTCTATTGAAAAAGAAATTTGAGGCTCTTATAACCTGTGTCTTAACAATTCTTTTAGATGGTTCCACATGCTAAAGTTTGAAAATCTCAATAGACATAGAGAAAGCATTAGATAAAATAAACTATACCATCACTTAATGATAAAAATGTTAAGCAAATTGGGTATAGAAGGAACATTTATCAAACAATCAAGATAATATGACAAACTAAAAGCCAGCATCGGATTGAATGTCAAAATTTGGAAGCATTTCCATTAAGATCCAGAACCAGACAAGCATGCCTTTCAAACATTACTACTCAATATGGTTCTGGAAGTTTTAGCCAGAGACATTAGGCAAAAAAAAGAAATCAAAGGGATAACAATTGGAAAGGAGCAAGTCAAATTTTCCCTGTTGACAGATTACATGAGTCTACATTTAGGGAAATCAAAATACTTATAGAACTCATATGAGAATCTGCCAAAGTTGTGGGATATAAACACACTTCAAAATCAATAGCTTTGTATAAACAGACAATGCCATGGCCAAGAAAAAACCTATAAGGTCAGTCCTATTCAGGATGGCTAATAAAATTCAAAATAGGTTGGAATAAATTTAACCAAGAATCTGAAATATCTCTGTGTTGAAAATTACAAAACATTTTAAAAAGATATAGAATACACAAAAAATGGAAAAGTCTTACATGATTGTGGATTGGAAAAATTAATATCATCAAACTCTCAATAGCACCTAAAGGAAATCACACATTCAATATGATCCCAATCAAAATACCAATGACATTCTTCTCTGATCTAGCAAAACAATGCTAAAATTCATATTGAAACATAAGAGACCACAAATAGCAAAAGCCATATTTTACAACAATAAGAAAGCTGGAGGCATCACACTACCAGATTTTGACTTACTGTAGGGCAGTTATTATCAAAACAGCTTGGCATTTGCACAAAAATATACTTGTAGACTGATGGAATAGAGTAGAAACAAGAGAAATAAATTCATACATTTAGAACCAACTAATCTTTGACAAATAAGCTAAAATGAATCCCTGGATAAAGGACAATCTCTTCAACAAACACTGGTGGGGAAATTCAATCTATACATGAAGAAGTATGAAACCACATGCCTACCTTACACCTTGTGGAAACACCCATTCAAATTGGATCAAGGATCTAAAGCTATGACCTGATACCATCAAATTATTAGAGGGAAACATCGAGAAAACTGCAATATATTAGCATATACAAAGACTTCAAGGAAAAGACCCCAGAAGCACAGACATTAAAAGCAAAAAATAGACAAATGGGATTATATCAAACTAAGAAGCTTCTGCACAACAAAAGAAACATTCAATAAAGTGAAGAGGCAAAGGACAGAATGGGAAACAATATTTGCAAACTATGCAACTGATAAAGGATTAATATCAAGAATCTACAAAGAGCTCAAAAAACTCAAACACAGCAAAACAAACAATCCAGTTAAGAAATCAGCAAAAGACACGAACAGGTGTTTTTCACATGCTGAATTCAAATGGCCAAACAGACACATGAATAAATGTTCAGGATCATTAGCCATCCATCAGAGAAATGCAAACAAAAACCACAATCAGGTTTTACCTCACCCCAGTAAGAATGGCTATCATTTAAAAATCAAAAAAACAAATAATGTTGTGAGGATGTGAGAAAAAAGATAGCCCTAATACCTTGTGGGTATGAATTTATATTAGTACAACCATTTTGGAAGACAATATGTAGATTCCTCAGAAATATGAAAAACATCTACCATACGACCCAGCCATTCCACTCCTGGGAATTTAGCTAAATAAAATGAAATCAACATGTTAAAGAGTTATATGTACCCTATGATATTGCAGCTCAATTCACAATAGCTAAGATATTGACTCAACCCAGATTTCCATAAACTGATAACTAGATAAACAAAATGTGGTGTATATATATATATATATATATATATACATATATATACAATGGAATACTACTCAGACATAAAAAATAATGAAATTCTGGTTGTGCAACAAAATGGATGCAACTGGAGACCATTATTATTAGTGAAATAAACCAATCTCAAAAAGATAAATTTCATGTATTTTCTCTCACATATTGGAATTAATACAGAATATAAAAATGTATATAATGAAACATATATTTTGTGACATTGTTATTGTTTTTAGCCTTTTTTTATACTCCTGTGAGACTGCGGTCTTCCTACTTTATAGTTGTTGAATATTATGGTTAGTGACTATAGAGTGGATTAAATTTTAAAAAATAAAGTAATTGATATAACATAAATATTTTAAATTAGAACTTGTCTCTGAAAATCAGTAAAGCAAAAAATACCATAAATTTAATCTCAATGAAAGGCCATCATGCTCATGGAACATTTCTTGCAGTACTAATTCTATGTAGATTTGCTGTGTATGTGATCTTCAGCCATCAGCAGGGCATTTTATAATTTTAATTTTGGTTTTTGTCTTCTTTGGCTTATGTTGTTCATATCCAACTTCAGAGAAGATGAATATTTTGTTTAAACTAACCTTGTGATAATGAAGGTTTAAGTATTTTTAGGGAAAAGTGAGTAAATGATCTAACCACTGGCAACGCTAAGTTTCTGATAGTTTCTGATCCAGGCATTCTAAGAAGACAGTTCTCAGCCAGCCAGTTCTATGCATTAGAATTACTTGAAGCAATTGGTAAAACTGAATTTCCTTATTACACAGGAGGCCTACCAAAAAATATGAGATGAAGCCACCCAGTTTTTATTATGAACATATGAATATTGTAATAGATGGAACAGACATAAACCTCAGCCATTCTCGCTCGTTGTCCAAAAGAGAGATAAACAATGCAATTTATCCCTTGTCCTTCAATCTCAATGGCGTCTCACAACCTATTGCCTTCATACCCCAGACTCCCATTCTTTCCAGGTTCCCAAGGCCCAACATAGCCAACTGAAAGACCATTTGCAGGAATTCCCCTCTGCCTCCTGCTCCCTCCCCAACCCCCATCTCTAGCCTTTCTAAAATATAAAAGGCCCAGCCTCTGGGGGTTGGGGCCTTCTGCCATGTGTCCCTTCAATGTGCACAGTTGGCAGCTGATCACCCACCTCTTTGAATTTATTTTTTCTGAATAAATTCGGTCTGGCTGCAAATTTGTAAATTTGTGCACTGATTCCTCTCTATTCTGCGCCTCTTTTCCTAACATGGTGCCCCACATGAGGAGACATCAACTCTGTGCCTCTTTTCCTAACAGTAATTTCCATACACAGTGAAGTTGGTGAATGTTATATCAGAGAGATAGTTGCTAATTTAGACATTGGAACTAGTGTAAAAAAGAGCACTTTATAGATGATTTGTTGCAAAAATTTATAATTTGTATGATTCATTTAGACAATATCTGCACTTTTATGTGACTTAAAATATTTTTTTAAATTCCTATTCTGAGATTTCACCTTCACAGAAACGGTATGCAGTGTTTCACTAGAGTCAACTGTTGAAAAGTGAAGATTATGACTAGATTACAGAGATGCAGGAGTTGAAGAAACTGCTACCCAGAGTCTTTCATTCACAGGTACATAATGTTCCTACACAGGTATGTGAAAAGACATCTCTCTCCTTCTGACATGTTCAGTGACAACTCATTTATAGACATGTACCTGTGAACATTCGGGTTAAGTGTTCATGCCTTAATTAATTGTGAAAAAGTTTAATTAAGGAATATGAAGGGAAGAGCAACACCAAAATGTGTTGTGTTTGGAGATTTTGAAAGCTTTCAATGCCTGATGTTTGACCTAATTATATGCAGTCCTAGGGCAAAATAAAAATCCTTATATATTATTTTCTCAAGAAAATACAGGTATGTCCTCCTATAATACCATAATCAAATGCATACCCACATAGCCCATTCAAAGCATGTCAGTCTGGCAATCTCAAATTTATAAACAAATCTTAAATAAAAATTCCAGGTTATCAATATGCCTCAATGAGTTAAGCTGCTATCTGCAATGTGGGATCCAATGTCAGAGCAGCATTTCAAGTTCTGGTTGCTCCTGCTTCCAATCCAGCTCAATTGTACTGCATTGGAGGATGGCCTAAGTACTTGGAGCTGTACATCCCATGTTGGAGACTGGTTGGAGTTCCTGGCTCCTGGATTCAGTTTAACCCAGGCTCAACTGTTGTAGCTATTTGGGGAGTGAACCAGTGTGTGATAAATCAATCTTTCTCTTTTTCTCTCTCTCTCTCTTTCTCACTGTAACTCTGCCTTTCAAATAAATAAAATAAATTTTTAAAAATTTAAATATATCTCAAAAATAAAAAATTAGATATACTTCTAAAATCTAAAAACTATCACATTTAACAAATAATTCTGAAAGTAGATGCACTTTTTTAAAAATGGCATTATCATCACCATTTCACCATCACCATCACCATTACTATAATGATATATCGAGAAGGACAGAGTGATCTATTCAGGAACTTCTCAAGAAGGAAGGACTGTTGGCCAGCGCCACGGCTCAATAGGCTAATCCTCCTCCTGTGGCGCCAGCACACTGGGTTCTAGTCCCGGTTGGGGCACCGGATTCTGTCCCGGTTGCTCCTCTTCCAGTCCAGCTCTCTGCTGTGGCCCAGGAGTGCAGAGGAGGATGGCCCAAGTCCTTGGGCCCTGCACCCGCATGGGAGACCAGGAAAAGCACCTGGTTCCTGGCTTTGGATCAGCTCGGTGCGCCGGCCACAGCACTCCGGCCACAGTGGCCATTGGAGGGTGAACTAATGGAAAAAGGAAGACCTTTTCTCTCTGTCTCTCTCTCTCACTGTTTCACTCTGCCTGTCCAAAAAAAAAAAAAAAAAAAAAAAAAGGGAAGGACTGTCTTCCCCTGAAACCACCTGAATTCATCCTATTGACTTATCCTGACTGCCAACCTGTGAGTTTTAAATATAGAACATAGTACAGAAGCTCCTGGCCTTGTGATTGGATTACATTTCAACACATCTACTGTAAGTTGAAAACATTATAGGTTAATAATGTATTTAATACACCTAACCTAACGAGCAACAGCTTAGCCTCGCCTAGGTTAAACATTTTTGAGATACTTACACTACCCTTCAGCTGAGCAAAATCATCTAACACAAAAGCTATTTCATAATAAAATACTGAATCTCTCATGTAACTTATTGAATATTTTTTTTCTGGCAATACAGCAATACAGCACCATTTAGAGCATTGTTTGTTGCCCCCATGGTCATGTGGATGACTGGGAGCTGAGGCTCATGGCCACTGCCCTATTTTTTGAGAAAATGAGGTACTTTCTGTTGCTGGGAAAAGATCTGAAGTTCAAACTGAAAATACAGTTTCTACTGAACACACAGCACTTTCACACTATCATGGAGTAGCAAAACTGTGTATCAAAACATCCTTAAGTTAGTCCCATTCTGTAGATTACTAATAAAATTGTTGACATTCTTGGCACTACATGTACTTTTTCTTGCATTCCTTCTGATGATAGAGGTCTACATATGTGTTTGTATTTGTTAGTGGAGCTTGTGTGTATGTGATATTTATACAGTCATTTCTTATGCATTTCTGAGCTGGCACTTCTACTGGAAGCAACCATACCTACTGCAGCAACTCATTAAACTAAAAAGCAAATGAAAATTAAAAGTAAGATAGAACAATTGTGCTGTCGCAACCTTGTGATATTTAAAGATGTAAAGAATATCAATAGCTAATATTTATTTAGAACTTTCTGCATGGCTGGCATATTTCGACAAGTTCAAGCTTTAAGAGTTAGTTTAGAGTCAGAAGGTAACCTTGGATTTTCTGACTGAGGTTTCGGGCTTCTACCTATTGGGCTTTACTGCCATTCTTTCAGCAGAGCTCTGATATGTAGATGACAGCACTTCACATGGAACAAACTATGATATTCAGCAAGTTTTAAAATCCACCAAAATAAATTCCAAGTGAAATATTAAAAAGATCTCTAAATCACGTGTGTGTTTAAATAGATTTATTAGAATTAATAATTATCTTGATTGTCCTCCTAGTTCCGCCCAAATATATTTGATTTTGAAATAGCAATTCTAAAGGCCAGCATTTTGGCTCAGTGCCTGTAACCTGCAGTGCTGGCATCCCTTATGGGCATCAGTTGAGTCCCAGCTGCTCCGCTTCTGATCCAGCTCCCTCTAATGTGCCTGGGAAAGCAGTGGAAGATGGCCCAGATTCCTGATCCCCTGTGCCTACATAGCAGGCCTGGAAGAAGCTCCTGGCTCCTGGCTTTGGCCTGGCTCAGCCCTGGATGTTGCAGCTGTTTGGGGAGTGAACCAGCGAATGAAAGATCTCTCTCTCTCTCTCTCTCTCTCTCTCTCTCTCTCTCTCTCTCTCTCTCTCTCTCTCTCTCTCTCTCTCTCTCTCTCTCTCTCTCTCTCTCTCTCTCTCTCTCTCTCTCTCCTCTCTCTCTCTCTCCTCTCTCTCTCTCTCCTCTCTCTCCTCTCTCTCTCTCTCCTCTCTCTCTCTCTCTCCTCTCTCTCTCTCCTCTCTCTCTCTCTCCTCTCTCTCTCTCTCCTCTCTCTCTCTCTTCTCTCTCTCTTTCTTTCTCTCTCTCCTCTCTCTCATCCTCTCTCTCTCTCTCATCCTCTCTCTCTGTAATTCCACTTGTCAAATAAATAAATAAATCTTTAAAAAAAAAGAAATAGCAACTCCTAGTCTAAAAAATCTGTCCATAAATCCCCCAAAAAATGGAATTAGAGAAAATGAAGAGGCCATAAGGAAAATCAGCTTGTGCTTTCCGCTGGTGTAGACTCATAAATGAACACATAATTCATTCCTTCCTCCTGAAAACATGTGACAGAAGGAAATAGAACCACCAAACTGAGGAACTAATCAAAAAATGAAAATGAAAGGCATTAAGATTTCTGGGGCCGCAACTGTGTTGCAGTGGGTAAAGTCACTGCCTCCAACACTAACATCCCAAATGAGCACTGGTTTGATACCAGCTATTCCTCTTCATATCTAACTCCATGGTAATGTACCTGGGAAAGCAGCAGAAGGCGGCCCAAGTACTTGGACCCCTGCCACCCATCTGAGAGACCCAAATGGAGGTCCTGGCTCCTGGCGTTGGCCTGCCCCAGACTTTCTCTTTGCAGTTATTTGGGGAGTGAGTCAGCAGGTGGAGGGTTCTCTCTCTCCTCTCTCTCTCTCCCTCACCCTTGACTTTCAAATAAATAAATGAATTTATAAAAGCTGTATTATACGGGCCAACGCCACAGCTCAATAGGCTAATCCTTCACTTGCAGCACTGGCACACCGGGTTCTAGTCCCTGTCGGGACGCCGGATTCTGTCCCGCTCACTCCTCTTCCTGTCCAGCTCTCTGCTGTGGCCCGGGAGTGTAGTGGAGGATGGCCCAGGTCCTTGGGCTCTGCACCCGCATGGGAGACCAGGAGAAGCACCTGGCTCCTGGCTTCTGATCAGCTCGGTGTGCCGGCCGCAGCACGCCGACCACAGCGGCCGTTGTGGGGTGAACCAACAGAAAAAGGAAGACCTTCCTCTCTGTCTCTCTCTCTCTCACTGTCCACTCTGCCTGTCAACAAATGAAAATAAATAAATAAATAAAAACTGTATTATATGAATATATTTAGCAATATATTAGAATGCATATTTTACAACTCTTATGTATGTCACTTAAAACTCTGTTTCTCCATCTATAAACCGTAAATTTTACATGGGGTACTATATGAGCTATGTGAGTTTTCCATCTGTAGTTCACCTGAAGTATAGGTTGCCAAAAATTCTTCTTTATTCATAAATCTTTTCATTGATATTCATAGCATATTGTTCCAGAGATATAAAAGGTACCGAATGATTTGAAATTGGGACACTTACAAAATGAGTTTATCTTGACATATTTTGTTTTTGTATTCTATATCAAATCAAGATAAATTAAGACTCAGCCTAATAGTTTCTCTAATTTTCTCCATTTTTCCATTTGGTTAGGTAAATTATTAAAATTACAAAAACAATTGTGATTCAAACAATTAGAGACAATTCATTCTACTTCTTCCAGCAAATCACGGTAGATCATTGATTACAATAATGAATGGTCCCTGATACTTTCAGGAACTGTAACATTTATCTGCTCCTCACTCAAATTTGACTTCATTACACATCTAATACCATTAAATGTAACTGAATAAAAGGAAACATCATGTTGAACTATTACATGAAATGCAAGATAAATGAAAAATGTTTCCATAGCTACAGGTCTGAAAGAAACTGAACATGCGGAGGTGTAATTGAGCACAAGGTGACAGAGAGCTGCTCTGGGCATCCTAAGCTATTTTCTTTCTAAACAGATTGGTTGAAGTAAAATAGTAGATTGGACATCATTCTCTTTATTAGTGGATACGAAATGTGTGTGGAAAGCAGGAAGAGAGGGGTGAAATAAACACACACACACAAACACTTATCAAAAATCATGTTGGCAACAATGAAATGTTCAGAAGATAAATACTAAAAGATCTCTTTACAAGAAAGAAAGTACTAGAGAGAAGAAGTTAAAACCTCATCCATTTTATCTTGATTGCTTATATTTCAAAGTCTCTAGCAGTATGGGGGCGAATAGTCCCTCAGCACCAGCTATCAAATTACTTTTGTCTTTCTACTTACATGATTTGTTTTTTACTCTAGCGCTGGCTTACTGAGAGCTCACATGTGCAAAAGTAGGGCACTCTACCACTTTGGAATGGTTCTGCCCAGAGCATGCCTGCAGCAGCTTATACAGTCTCCTAATGAAGAGATACCATTGGAGTGTATGATGTATGGAATGTACACAGGAGCGCACTACAGGCAAGCTTAGAGTAAGTGACAGTGTCCCAGGAACTGAATTTGCATTTCTCAGTAACTAAGCCTTACAGGATAGATTAATTTTTAAAAATCTTAGGATATATTCCTTTAGATATAATTAAAATATTTTAGAATTGTATTATGCACATCATTTTTTTAAAACTATCTTACATTGTTTGCATATTTCAGGGTGAATGAATCCTGATGGGGTTTCAAAACAAAGAATGTTTGTACTATGTCACTCTTTGGGTTTTGTTTTATCTTTCACCAGATTCAACCAAAGCTCAGGGTTTAAAAAAGATGAAGGGAGGTAAGAAATACGTCAAATGAAGCCAGGAATTCCAAGGTAATAATGTCTTTTTTAGTTTGAGGGGCCCCTCTAATAGTCTGTTTTTCTGACACTCAGATTTGAATATTCAGGGGCACGGAAAGGCTTACTGACCTGTTCCAGCCATATCGTTAGCATAAAAAGACAAAAAAGTAGTACTGAAATGTGCAATCACAAGGCCAGTCATTTTAAGACTTAAAAAAAGGCAAAATGAAAATATAAAATAGTCTGGCATTGGCTATGCTCATATTTGATGGGTAAGAGAAAAAGGAAATTCTGTATGGAGTTATGTACTTAAAACACAGGTTTTGATTTTTCCCTTCAAGGCTATCAGAAACATGCACACAGCACACACACACACACAAAGGGAAGGCACCATATTAAGACAGAGTTAAAAAACATTAGAACTCAGCCAGCGCCGTGGCTCAATAGGCTAATCCTCCGCCTGCGGCGCCAGCACACCAGGTTCTAGTCCCGGTTGGGGCGCCGGATTCTGTCCTGGTTGCCCCTCTTCCAGGCCAGCTCTCTGCTGTGGCCCGGGAGTGCAGTGGAGGATGTCCCAAGTGCTTGGGCCCTGCACCCCATGGGAGACCAGATAAGCACCTGGCTCCTGGCTTCGGATCAGCGTGGTGTGCCGGCCGCGGCGGCCATTGGAGGGTGAACCAATGGCAAAGGGAGGCCTTTCTTTCTGTCTCTCTCTCTCACTGTCCAGTCCAAAAAAAAAAAAAAAAAACACATTAGAACTCAAATGAGATATACTCAGTCTACAAAAATAAAGTATCAGATAAGAAACATACAAAGGATGCTTAATGTTGTAAAATATTAAATATGTTCATAGAAAAAGAAACTATTATGTAGTTTAAATTAAAATAGAACTTCTAAATACAGAAACCTGATAATTAACTCAATAGGCATTTTAAAAAAAACTGATTGAAAACAAATATTTCAAGCTTTGATGATTTAGAAATCATATTTGAAGAAATTACCCTGAATGAAGTTCAGACTGATGCTGTGATAAAATATACTAAAGGGAAATTAAAAGTCCTGAAGTATGCATTGAGAGAGTCTCATATAGAAAAATCAGTGTCAAAAAGAGCAACTTGTAGAACTATTATGAGGAACAGTGAGGATGTTTCCCAAAAAACTTAAAATTGATTTACCATAGGACTCAGTGGTCTCACTTCTGGACATACACACAAAGGAAGTGAAATAATCATTTTAAATGAAATATCTACATTTACATGTTCAATGTATCACTACCAACAACATCTAAGATATGAAATCAGGTGAAGTTTTTGAAAGTGGAGGAATGGATATGTATTTTTATCCAAAATGGAATATTATTCAGCCAAAAAAATTCTTGACATTTGGAACAATACAAATGGAATTTGAGGTCCTTATGTTAAGCAAAGTGAGGCAGAAACAGAAAGACAACCATATTTTCTTTCTCTTTTGTTGAAGTGGATGACTTGAAATAGAATAGTGATTACTGAAGGTTGGGAAATCTGGGTGTGGGAATGGTAGGGGGAGTAATAGATTATATAATGAGCACTAAAACACAGAATTAAAAAGTTTTATTATTCCATGGCAACTGCAGTTCACAGTAATGTATTCTGTATAAAGAAATGGAGAAGAGAATACCATGGGCTCCAAACAGAAAAAGAAGATAAGGAAATGGAAATGCTAATTACAGGATTTGATCAGCTAACACTCTATGCATATGTTGAAATGCTATGCTGTAGCCCATAAAATGCACAAATATTACTTATAGTAAAAATTTAAAAGTCAAATCTAATATATAGGGATGGCAACATTGAAAAATATGATATAAACACTTTATAAGATTGATGAAGACAGAAACTCCAATGAATAGCAATACAACAAATTAAAGAAAGCCATACATAGAAACATACTATAAAAGAATATTGTTAGGGTCCAGTACTGTGGTGTAGCACATAAAACTCTCACCTGCAGTGCTGGCATCATATATGGGTGCCAATTCAAGTCCAAGATGCTCCACTTTCTATCCTGTTAACGTGCCTGGGAAATCAATGAAAGATGATTGAAGCCCTTGGGTCCCTACACCCATGTGGGAGACACAGAAGAAACTCCTGGCTCTTTGCTTCGGATTAACCAGGCTCCAGCTGTATGGCCACTTGAGGGGAGAACCAACAGAAGAAAGATTCTCTCTCTCTCTCTCTCTTCTCTCTCTCTCTTTCTGTAATTCTGATAAAAATGCAATGTATCTGATCAAAAATAGCTCTTGCTGGGGCAGGCATGTGGCCTACTTGATGAGATGTCTCATCCCATGTCAAGTGAAGGAGTTTGGGTTCCTTCTCAGCCTGTAGCTCCTGACTTCAATTTCCCACAATATCAAACACTGGAAGGCAGCAGTGATGGCTTCTGTAATGAGGTTCCTGTCACTCATGTGGCAGACCATACCTGAGTTCGTTCCTCTCAGCTTGGGCCTCAGCCCAGCCCTTGCCATAGTAGATATTTGAAGAAACAGCAGATGAGAGCTCTTTGTCTATCTTTATCTATCTGTATTGCTCTCTCTCAAATAAATATATTTAAAATTTATTTGGAATGCAGAGCTACAGAAATAGAGCTACACACATATACACACACAGAGAGAGACAGAGAGACAGAGGGACAGAGGGACAGAGACAGAGAAAAACAGAGAGATCTTCCATCTGCTGGTGCACTCCTCGAGTGACCACAACAACCAGGTCTGGGCCAGGCTGAAGCCATGAGCTGCGAACTCTACTCTGGTCTCCCACAGACCAAAGGGACCAAAGTACTTCAGAATCCTCTGTTGCCTTCCAAGAAGCATTAGCAGTGAGTTGAACTGGAAATTAGCAGTGAGTAGATAAGACCAGAAGCTGGACTCCTCTATGGGATGCTGGTGTTGCACAGAGGAAGCATAACCAGCGCCTAAACAATTTTTAACAGAAGATTGTTTCATTTATAGAATACTGGTATATTAATTCCATGAGAGAGCTAATAAATTTATATGTGAAGACCATAATTTGACAGGATCCAGTGATTATCTTTTATATGGATGTTGTGACTGTTAGGCATCTGTGTAGACATAAGTAATTGTAAAATGTGATTGTAAATAGCTTTTGTAAAAGCGTTTGTAAAAGTAATAGTAAAATGTGATTGTAAATAGGTCCATACTGATAAATTACATGCATTAAAACTAAAAGTAATTTGCCTAACAGAAAATAAATTATCATCACCAAGCTCTCATTTAAAAAAAAATAAAAATCCAAACTCCCTTCAAAATAATTTTTGTCAAGTTAGTTGACAAAAGGCACAAGATACAAAAATTTTCTTATAAGGTAAACATTTTTGTAATCTTCTGTCAAGAAGTATCTATTTCTTTTGTTTAGAAGCAACCATTGTTACCACCTTATGTGTTCAAGAGAATATGATCAATCAAAGGATAAAAACATTTCCTAAGCTACATCTTATAGAGCTAGTCACTTCCTCGTTTAAATCTTCTCAAGAGAGAAAACTATAGAACTATATTACCCACATTTGTAATTTTGTAATTTCTTGACTGTATAACTTTCGGCAAATTATTAAACCTGCCTACTTGTCAGTTTATACATATGTAAGAGTGAATAACAATGGTCCTAACTTCAGTAAAATAAATGAAAATAAAATACCACACACTTCTATACATAACCTTATACAAATTTAGCTCATCAAGAGTAAAGAAAAAGCAACATAAGCTCTTTCAGAAAGAAATGATATCCATTTCACATACAAATGATTAGGCACCAGGATAGCTTTGGGCTTTTCAATAACAGCACTGGAATTTAGATACAAATAGAACAAGGACTTAAAAATTCTTAGGAAAAATAATGCACAAGTTGGAATGCTAAACCTGCAGAAAGCATTAACCAGTTAGAGAGAAAAATACACGTATTCAGAGACACAAGTTCTCAAGAATTTTACACTGATATACCCTTCTCCAGAAAGATATGGCAATCTGTTTTACCAGAATGAAACCATTAAACAAGAAAGAAAAAACAACAAAACTCAATAAATAAGAACTTCACCTTGGAAAAGAACAAAAGAAATCCCTAGAAAGAAGGTAAAAGAAATTCCAGGTAAGTCTCACTGTAGCTAGCCTGTTGCAAACCAAACAAGTCAGATTGCTGCAAACAGTCAGAGAAACCAGGGAAGATATTATTTTGAGAAAAACTGTACCTTTTATATTATATGGAGTGTTTGATCTCATTAAGAAAGACTTCTGGCTTAGTGCATGGATCATTTGGAAATAGTTACAACAAAAGCCAATTACTTTAAGAAATCAAGGCCAATAAGAATCTCAGAGAGAAAAAACCAGCTGCGTAGAAAAGAAATAAAAATGACTAAGTAGGCGATTGAGCTAAAACATGATTTATGGTTCAAATGAACATAGATTTAAGAAAAATTGTGAAATAAATTAACTGAGAAGGCAAAGAAATATTTATGTGAGCATATATTTATGTAGGGGCATAATGTAAAGTAGATAAATTCTTGTATTTCATAAGTAGGATGTCATCAATCTATGTTAAAGAACGAAAAATCAGCAAATTTCCAAGTATATATTGAAAAATAAGTTAATTTAAGGAAAAATAACTGAAATTGGTTACTCCCCAGGGAAAAGACATTAGGAATAGAAAGACTGCTCTTTGGTTCTGATAAACCTTATACTATTTAATCTTTAACTATTATGTCTATACTATCTTGATAAAGTTCAAATTAATGTTATAAAAGTAAAATGGAATTAGTAAAAAAAAATTAATAGCGTGGAAGACATGAAAACTTGAAATTCGTTATGCAGTTAATGAAGTATTTTTATTGGTTAGAGAAATAAGTATAGGCAGAGGAAAGGACCTGTTGGAGAAAGTAGATTATAAAGAAGAAGTCATAAATCATCAAGTAAGTATATAGATTAACTGAATTAAACTGCTGCAGACTCTACAAATGTGGTGATACATTGAGGACCGAATGTGAAAAATCAGGAGCACAGAAAACAATCTAATGCATCAACTGAATAATACTTTCTATATATGTATATAAAACTCTGTGTATATATCACCTTGCATTTTACTGCCTACAAGGACAAGGCTACATTTTTTATTTAAAACAATTGAAAAAGACTGCATTTATGGAATAAAATGTCAAATTTATAATCCTGAGGTTTGTGAAATGTAAATTCATATTCAACAATGAAGTAACAGCCTTTTTGTTCAACATTTAATCAGATTAGTATTCAATAATTTCTAATTGTTTTCTATTACTATGAAATTACTAAGCACCCAAGTGTATACCATGTGAAATTAAGTGCAATGCTGGTTGTCTACTAAAAATTGGAACATTTTAGATAATGTTTTGTGCACAATTCTCTTTTCATGCCAGTAATTTATTAAATTGATACATATAATCCTCATTAGTGGCTGTTAGCACATTAGTGCTCTGTTTACTGAACAGGAAAGAGTCATCCTTTGTGCTTCTGCTTGCCTTTTTGTTCCTCAGTCTAATTACTGATTAGGATGTTGTTATGGTCCTGAAAAAAAAGTTAAATAGATCAGATTCTCAATCAATACAGATTCAGTTAGAAACTCTGATCATTTATGAATTATGACAATTTAAGAATATAGATGAACATATGTCAAAGATTTTTCTTATTTTTATGCATACAATTATTTCTATACAGATTTAGACATAATTGCCACAATATTGAACTAATTTCACTCCTCCATGCATACTTATTTTCTCTGTTATTTGTTTCTTCCCTCAATAAAATATAATTCTTGCTCTTTTGGTGGAATAGCAAATTAATTGACTTAACGAATAATATGTGGGAAAAGAAAAGAATCTATGTAATTAGTCTGGTAAACAGCTTCAGCTCAATGTCATAGAATATTTGAAGGACAACAGATGGATAATGCAATCAAGTGAGTTATCTATGTACAATCTTTAAAAGTCAACTTGAATTAAACGTCAAAAAGAAACATAAGAGAGAAGTTATACTTAACATTCCTACATATTTCACTATTGAAAACAAAGCACATTACTTCAAAGTATCAGAACACAATAATCATACACAAATGACTTTTGGAATATACCAGTAAACTCAAAACAATAAAAATCCAAACAATGAATCAACTGTGGTCTTACCTACTACTACCTGAAAGACTACAAGGTTTACATGTGAATAGAATCTGCCTATTTCCTGAGCAAACAAAACAACTAGGAAAGACAAGAATTTCAAAGAGTAGGTGTTTGTATGTCTTTTTTTTTTTCAGATAACTACCAAGTTGAATTTCAACTAAATTTGTTTAAAGATTCTCTCATTGGGAAATCACGGTCCCTTTCCAAGCAAAAGGAATGAAAGGAAATTGAAACTCAGATTTGGAGAGAAGATTCCGTTCTTTATTTTATGATTGGGAAAAAAATTTATGTTAACAAATAATTCTTATGTAATAAGTTTTACAAGGACTTGCGGAACCTTTCTATGTAATAGAAGAATTTTTGTAGTTGACACATAATAATTGTAAATAAAGAGATTATTTCATTTTCAGCAACACTGATGAAGCAGGAGATGATATGTTAAATGAAGCAAAGCCTGGCACAGAAACAAATACAACATGTTATAACTCATATGTAGAGGATAATAATGTGGCTCTCATAAAAATAAAGATTTGTGATTAGCAAAAACTTGGAGGTGAGGGAGTGTGTTTGGAGGAGGAAAATGAGAGGTTAGTTAATGGGTACAAAATAGGGAAAATAAACTCTAGTGTTCTATAGGGTGATTATAGTCAACAATATAACACTATTTTATATTTATTTTAAACAAAACATAGAGAAGGAGACAGGGAGACAGAGATCTACTCTCTGCTGGTTCACTTCCCAAATGCCTGCAATAGCCAGGGTTGGACCAGGCCAAATCCAAGAGCCAGGAACTCATTCAGGTCTCCCGCATGGGTGTCAAGGACTCAACCACTTGAGCCATTAGCAGCTGCCTCCAAGTGTGGGCACTGGTAGGAATTCTGGAACTTAGAGTAAAGCCAGAACTCAAACACAGGTGTTCCAATATGGGATGTGGGCATCCCAAGCCATGTATTAACTACTACATCAATGCCCACCCTAGATTCTACCCTTGATATTTTATCACTATCCTCTCAAGTCAGCCACTTGATCTTCAACTGCTATTGATATGAACAGTGGCTAAAAATTTCCCCAAAATAGGTGTCCTATGAGGGGAAAATATTTAAATTGAAAATCTTCTCTGTTCAATAGTATTGTCAGGTGTTCAGTTATTACTACTGGTATATGACCTGTATTGGATTTCCCCATAATTCAAGAGTAAATCATAACTGTCTCTAGCATGTGTAAAAGACACAGAACCACATGAAGACACATGATTATAGATGAGAAGCAAGTCTAGAACAATTAAATGATTGAGTAGTGTTTTATTGCAGCTGTATTTACCTGAGTTGGAAAGTTTTTGAAGTAGCTTGTTGAATTCAGTAACAGCCATTTCATGGTGGACTTTATACACACATAGAACTTTGGTTCTTGATGCTTGTGGCATTTCACAATCACATACATTGTAATGAGACCCTGGCCCTGGTCCACTCCCGTAGGTTAGAGTCCCTGGGGATAAACACCTGAGAACTTTGTTTTCTTTCTTTCTTTTTTAAAGGATTTATTTATTTACTTAAAAGGCAGAGTTACAGGGAGGCAGAGAGAGAGAGAGACAGAAAGAGGTCTTCCATTCGCTGGTTAACTCCTCAAATGACCACAATGGCCAGAGAAGCACTAATCCGAAGCCAGAAGCCAGAAGCCAGGAGCTTCTTCTGGGTCTCCCATGCGGGTGCAGGGGCCCAAGGACTTGGGCCATCTTCTAGTGCTTTTCCAGGCCTTTGAAGAGAGCTGGATCAGAAGTGAAGCAGCTTGGACTTGAACCAGTGCCTATATGGGATGCCAGCACTGCAGGCAGCATCTTTAGCCACTATACCACGGCACTGGCACTGACCCCATAGCTTTGTTTTCCTTAACTCCCTATGTAAGTGATATGTGCAAGCAGTTTGAGAATGCTTATTGAGGGACATGTTTAATTAATAATTAAAAAGTTTGAGCAGTATATAGTAAAATATAGAAAGATGCTATATTTTTACATATTTGGAAAAGAATTTCAATTTTAATTACTTTATATGCTCAAATTCATAAAGGCATATTTTACCACCAATAAAATAACTTGTATTTGCAAAACTTGCCTTCAAGTAGCAAAGAAGTGTCTCTAAAATCTTAGAATTAAGGCTCTAACCTGTCTCCATCAATCAGGATAGGTTAGTTTTTGATGAGGTAATAGATAATCCAACATTCCAATAAATTAAAATAGCAGTTTATTTCTTTTGCAGGTTCCATGTTTATTATTGCTTGACAAGACCCTTTGTACATTAAATCTCTCAGTGACCTAATGGACAAAAGGTCCATGGAGGCCAACTTCCTGTGATTACAGAGGTTTAGAAAACTATGTAACGTCACTGTAGCTCTTATATTTTTGACAGGAGGTGACCTGCATATAACTTCACAGTTTTTTTTTACCAAAGTAAGGTACATGTTTACACCTGGTTAAAGTAGACAAAGAATGAATTTTTGTCATGTAATCTGAAGAAGAACATCAACATTATGAACAATCCTGATCACTACCACATTACTCTATCAAGTTCCAAATATATCACCTCTCTCCAGAGAGTAGTTACCAGAAATGTAGAGTATGGTATTCAATGAAAATAGCATTCTAGGCACAGTTACTAAGTATTTAATATGCATCAGGTGTTAAGGACAGAATGCAAGGGTGTTGAGGAATTAGCAGAACACGGTATGTGTGAGAGCTGTTGGAACCTATATTGAGGAGCAGCCTTATCCATAGGAGAAAATAAAAATGAAGAGAAAACCAAGTAGCTATGGCTTGGCAAACTGTCTTAA
This sequence comes from Lepus europaeus, assembly GCF_033115175.1. Lineage (NCBI taxonomy): Eukaryota > Metazoa > Chordata > Mammalia > Lagomorpha > Leporidae > Lepus > Lepus europaeus. The sequence goes on from NC_084829.1 coordinate 113,509,002, forward strand.
CAATTTCCAATTCCCTATTACTCTTATTAAGGTTATCATTTATTGAGCTTGCCCCATGTGTCCAATACTTTTCAAAGAACTTGAAGTGTTTTAACTTGCTTAATTCTCAAACTAATCCTATGAGGTTTATGTTACTGTCATTTCCTTCTTACACATAATGTAACTGAGGCTTCTGAAAGCAGTGATCTCAAAAGTGGCAGAGATATGTTTAGATTCTGGTGGTTTGGACCCAGAATATTAATGTTTAACTTACACCATGTGACAAACCATAGGACTTTAAATGTGGAAATGACCTAAAGAATTATCAAATTCAAGATTTCACACTATAGGTTAACATTAAGTAAGTCAATATCTAAGCTAGAACTGGACCCAAAGTCAACTGACATTTATTCAATTGCATATTTAGTTTTTTACTTTTGAAGTAACATATCTTTTAGAAGCTAATGGAAATCAGTTTCCTCCCTCCAATAAATCTGGGATGCGTGATGATGATTGGAGTCAGTCTCAAGAGCACTTCCTTCACTGCTGGAATATACGACCACAGAAAGGCACTTGGCTAAAAGCGTATTGAGGCAAAACCTAGTCTGTACTTTCCAAGACCTGTGATTTTTGCTATGAAAGGCACAGGAAGGGGTGACTTCTATCTGTTTCACCAGAGCAGAGATTTTTAACTTCTGATATATAGGGTCAGATTATTCCTTGTTGTAGAAGTCCTACCTGGAACAAGAGCAGAATGTCTGAACTATCCACTGTGTTAGTAATACCAGCGCTTCCACTAATCCCTCAACAATAAAGAAAATGTCTCCAGACACTGCCAAATATAAAAGTAAAAAGACAAGACACAGATAGTTATATAATCAAATCTCATTTATGTTTGAGATACAGATTATAAGCAAACACATAAAATGCATAAAGAAAAGTCTGTGGAAGGGAGGAAAAATGGAAGATAATGGAAAGAGATGTGCGCATGTGTTGTATGTCTGTGTTTAGACATCTCATACAGCTTAGTGTTTGTAGCTAAAAGTAGTAGAATAACAAAATTTAATAATAATATAGTGAACAGAATCTATGTGGACTAGAAGTCAAAGGATTCCACAGATGACTTAGAGAAGGATTATTTATATCCATGAAATAATTATTAAAGTCTAAGAAAAGGTAAGCATTAAACTTTTTCCATCATTTAAATAAATGGTCATTCAGTCATTAAAATAAGCAAAGTATATTTTCCAGAATCCTAGTTCTCAATAGACTAATGGAGTGACATTTCTGTTATCTTTTACTAATAAATATGTATTTTTCTTACCAGTCTGATACAGAATGAGATAATACTTCATATGTTTTATTTCAATGCTAGATAATTTTTATTTATTTTAAAGCTTTATTTTATTTATTTGAAAGACAGAGTCACAGAGAGGTAGAGGTAGAGACAGAGAGAGAGAGAGAGGTCTTCCATCCACTGGTTGCAATGGCCGGAGTTGAGCCGATCAGAAGCCAGGAGCCAGGAGCTTCTTCCAGGTCTCCAATGTGGGTGCAGGGGCCCAAGGACTTGGGTCATCTTCTACTGCTATTCCAGGCCATAGCAGAGAGCTGTATTGGAAGAGATGCAGCCAGGACTAGAACCAGCACCCATATCAGATGCCAGCGCTTCAGGCCAGGGCTTTAACCTGCTACGCCACAGCGCTGGCCCCAATACTAGATAATTTTTAAGGGCATCAACCTAACAGATGGGAGAGGTTATTTCTAAGCAAAATCATCACTGGAATGATAACATAGTGTGTATTCTCTTTAATATTACACTAAGAAGATTCAAATTATATGTAAAAAATATGATTAAAATACATATTGAAAATAGACATATATTTTCTCTTTTAATGAATTTTATTAACTAGAATTAGGGCATCAATAAGATGAAAATTTCTTCTGATTCTATTCTTATGTGTACTTTTCATAGTTTTAATAACATAATTAGCAGCACAGTAATTAGATGGAAGCATATTTTAAATTAATTAAGTGGTTGCAGTAATTACTTTCATCCAAGGTTATTTTACTTTTTTCATTTTAATTTTAATTTTAATTTATATTTAACAAATTCAATATGATTTATAGATACACATCTAAGAACATAATATTTCCTTCTTCCCTTTTTCCATCCCTCCCTCACTCCCTGCCCACTCTCTTTCCTTCTACCTATCATTTTTTTTTTAGTTTTTGAGATATTTTAAAATTACATTATAGTAAAAAGGTTTAATATGTCAATGAAAAAGAAGTTTGACAAGCAAAAAAGCAAAAAGACTCTAGTTTAGTGGGACTATTGACAATGGCTATAAATAATAATTTATTATATATATGACTGATTCACCCATATAGAGTTTTTCTTGTCAATTAGTTACTCATAATTTCTTTCAATGAAATAGAGCCAGTGACAATGTAACACCTAAATATTACCTGGATTGTTGCATGAAGAGGACAAGGCAACTTGATGTCTGACAGCCAAAAAAGCTAGAGTTTCCTGGTGATCTCTTGGGATGATCGCTATATTCTTGAAAATCTGTGAGAAACAACCTCTGCTCAAAATGACCTCATTGATGGTTGAGCTGTTTGATGGACTAGATCCTCTTAAAGTAATTCAACCCCTTCTGATGCTTCAGTTATCTGCAATAACAGCCTAGAGGGAACTCCAAACTGTAGGGTATATGGTATGCAGTTAGATCTGATTTAGGGATAAGAAGGACATTGGCAAAGGTCTTCAGTCTCCTGCTATAATCCACTTTATAGTATGTCTTATTACAGACTAATGACTTGTAAGTGAGAGTTCACAATTTAAGTGGCTGAGAGAAATACAAACAGTTGTACATACCTTAATTTGTGTGGCCTGGTGGAAAGAACATAAAAGTATTTACTGAAATCAGTGAGCAAGTCTTAAATGAGTAGTGAAGGGTTATGGAAAGGACATGAGTAATGAATGAGTTTTTTTGAGCAGGGTGTTAATTGTTACTAGTAAACTAAAAGGTAAATGTTCCAATCTTCCTAATCAATTGTTATAAAACCAGAAGTAGATGTTCTAATTCTTGCAAAGTAACCACTATGTTTTCTGTAATTGATTATTATATAATTTAGCATCATTTGAGTCTCTATTCTATTGTATTTCAAATATCAAGTAAATCTTTAAAATCAAAGAAATTGTTACATGGTTATGGAAATCAGAATTAGGGAGGGGTTACACATAATACAAGGTCAATGGTTTGAAGTGGATGAGAAACAGATTTTGTTATCATCAGGAAGTATCATTAATTCTGTAAGGATCATTTATGAGTGGACATTTGCAAAATTTATGAGAGCAGTAAAGAATGTGTAAAATGAACAGTGGGTGTAACATAGAGTATACAAATAAAGTCTGGTGCTCTCTCATCAGAGGCATGCCATCAGCCTTGATGTGAGGGTGTCTCTCATTGTTTCCTACACCAATGCTTCCCACATCTTCAGGAACCCCTGGACTTGCTGAAGCTAGACTCCAGCAGTTACAAGATATTAATGAAGTTCATTAAGACTTTAAGCCATTTTCTCTCAACAGTTTATGCACAGTAATAATTTTAGGCAGATTGCAATTCAAATTATTATTTGTACTCTATTAATTACCAAAGCTCAGGGAAAACATATAGAATTCATGTTTTTGGGACTCACATATTTCACTAAGAATAGTGGTTTCCAGTTGAATCTATTTCATTGCAAAAGACATGATTTCATTTTTTAAGACTAAGTAATATTCCATAGTGTATATGTTCCACATTTTCTTTAGACAGTCATCAGTTCATGGGCATCTGGGATTCATATCTTAGCTATTGTGAACTGAGCTGCAGTAAACATGGAGTAATTCTTTCATATGTTGATTTCTTTATGTTTGGGCAAATTCCCAAGATGGCTGGATCATTTGGTAGATCTTTTTCAGTTTCCTGAGGCATTTCCATACTGTCTTTCACAATGGCTGTATTGGTTCACATTCCCACTAGTAGTAGATTAGGGAATTTTTACCCATATCCTTGCCAGTATTTATTGTTTGTTGATTGCTATATGATATTCATTCTAACTAAAGTGAAATGAAACCTCATTGTGGTTTTGATTTGCATTTCCCTGACGGCTAGTGATCCTGAGCATTGTTTCATGTGTCTGCTGGCCATTTGAATTCCTCTTTTGAGAAATACCCATTCAAGTAATTTGCCCATTTCTTAACTGGATTCTTTGTTTTCTTGTTGAGTTTCTTGAGATCCTTATAGATTCTGGATATTAATACTTCATCAGTTGCCTATTTGGCAACTATTTTATTCAATTCTATTAGTTACCTCTTGACTTTGCCAAGTTTTCCTTTGCAGTGCAGAGGCTTCTTTTCTTGATGTAATCTCATTTGTCAATTTTGGCTGTCATTGTCTATGATTCTGGAGTCTTTTCCATGAAGTCTTTGCTATGAAAATATCTTGCAGAGTTTCTCCAATATTCTCCTCTAGTAATTTGATGGTCTCAGGTCATATATTTAGATCCTTGATCTATTTAGAGTTGACTTGTGTATAAGGTATAATGTTGGGGTCTTGTTTCATACCTCTGCATGTAGAGATCCAATTTTCCCAGCACCATTTGTTGCAGAGATTCATTTTTAGCTACTTTATTGAAGATTAGTTTATTGTAGATGCATGGCTTGATTTCTAGGGAATCTGCTCTGTTTCACTGATCTATATCTATTTCTGTGTCAATACCGGTTGTAGTGATTATAACATACCTGTAGTATCAATGTTATATTTTTAAATAGGATGTAAAGCATTTTTCTGTATATATTTATCTTTATGCTTGAACAAAATAGCAAATCATTTATATTTTGATGCCTTTACACTGTGATGGATGCAGATTATTTTATTCCTCTGTACTTTCACTGTACTTGGTACACAGCTGAGTTATCTGGCTTCTTCCTATTCATGGAAGGCTCTCGAAAAAAATGCTCTCTGAGATTATTGTGTTTTGTATCCTAGTTTCTCTCATTTTGATTCATCGTATTAGCCCAGTTAGCCTTAGAAACACAATGTAACTATAGCTAGTTGTTTGTTTGTCTTCCTGTATAACTCAAGCATACAAAGCATACTATTGGGAAAACTAAATCCATACATTCTGCTTCTACTTCAATTAACAACTATATTATAAACTGACAGATAACTAATGAAATATAAGGGGTTATGAAAACATAATAGCTCAATTGAATGGATTGTAATTAAAAGCTTATCAATGCCCACTTTTATCATTCAGTGGTGCTCTGAAACCCCTAGAATGTAATTAATATTTAATACAATTCACAGCTTCTTAATGAATTTCTACATTACATCAATGGACAAAAATTAATTAAGAATCATCAACAGACTGCATAGGAATGTCTTGTTTACACAAAGATTATTGTCCAATTCAACTTTACAAAAATAATTACCTGCTATACACTAGAGACAATTTAACACCTTCACATGGATGACTTCTTGAGTAACTTATTGTTAAACAAACTGCTGGAGAGCTGAAAACCCTTGTCCTACATGTAATATCAATTATGAAAGTTAATGAATATTCTTTTGGAATACTAGAGAGAATTATAGTTGCAAGGTGCTACCACTTCAATGAAGAATATGGACAAATATCAAGGTAATACTCTAGCGTGATAGCATCACTTTTTAAGTCAAAGTGTATTTTCTTTTCAAATAAAATCAAAGAATAATCATTACTATGTATTTCCTCTTTGCATCTTAACTACTCAATATTATTCAATCTGTTTTTAAACTGCCTTCATAGAGTTATCATTGGCAAATAAAACCCAATATAAGTGTGCAGACCCTATATTTTGTACTGTGTTTTCTTAAATATGCAATAAGGAACCAAGCTAAATGCTTTCTGGAATGTAGCAGAAAGTAGGTGTATGACTAGATGATAAATAGATAGATAGATAGATCAATTGACAGATAGATAGATGATAGGTAGGAAGACAGATGATAGGCAGCAAATAGATGATAGATAAGTTGAATGCAGGCTACATAGATGAGACACTCTTATTTTTTTTTTACTTCAAGAAAGCATTCCATATTTGAGAAACAGAACTAAATATGAAATCATAAGAAAACCTTAGGTTTCTAACTATACAGTTATATAGCTTCTTCTGCTATACCTAAAGAAATAAAATTCATTAAGCACAATAGCATTGATATATGGATTTAAAAGGACACACTATGGTGTACTAAATCGTCTAGTAGTGCTAATCTTTTCAATCTGGTTCTTAAAATCTGGCAGTTTAATCTCTCTGCTTGAATTTATGAACTTAATCATCTATAGCTAATGTCTCCAGCAGGAACTTTAAAAATGGAAAACAATGTCTATATTTTCCTAAAAATTGATCTTTGAAGTCATTGGGTGTAAATGTGATCCCCCTGTGAGTTATCTGTGTCTATTCCAAGGACAAACAATATCTTGAAAACTATGTACTCTTTTTTGAACATCAGTAGAAAATCCTCTAATGCTTTACAAATTTGAACTTGCAAAATATCGTGTTCCATGTCTGTCTCACAGATGATGTTATGTTCTAGTTAAACTTAGTAGAATCTGTTCCCTGAGCCTTGAAGTATGTGGAAATAGTTTATACAGGGTCTATTGCATCATGCAAATTGTGTCTTGACTGTGGCAGAAGCATTAGAAAATAATTCTGACCTTGAGTACAACCAATCAGCCACAACTAATTTACATGACAGTGTAATTATAGGCATTGGCAAGGATTAGTTGATTCAATTACAAGACCATGTAGATGTGCTCAGGCTGACAAGTCTGATGAAAATATACAGAGGAATATACTGGGAAAGTTTTCCTCCAAGGAAGAAGTGCTAGCTCTGGTCAGTTAGTTCTCCATTTTGCCCTCCACTAAATCCTCACACCAAATATGTAGTTCTTTTTTTTTAAAAGATTTATTTTATTTATTTGAAAGAGTTACAGAGAGAGGTAGAGACACAGAGAGGGGTCTTCTATCCGTTGGTTCACTCCCCAGATGGCTACAACGGCTGGAGCTGAGCCAATCTGAAGCCAGGTGCCAGGAGTTTCTTCCAGGTCTCCAACATGGGCACAGGGGCCCAAGGACTTGGCCCATCTTCTACTGCTTTCACAGGCCATGGCAGAGAGCTGGATTGGAAGTGGAGCAGCCAGGACTTGAACTGGTATACATATGGGATGCTGGCACTGCAGGCGGTGGCTTTACCAGCTACCCCACAGTGCCAGCCCCCCTAGGAATTTACAATAGAGATAGCAAAGGTATAAAAGCATGCCTGTGAAAATTAATGCATAGTCTGACTAAGTTTGAAAGTGATTATTAATTTTTTATGAATTTCTGTGGAACACTATATAAACTTTTTGTTTTCTAGAAAATTGAGTCACTTAACCTTACCTTAATCTGCTTCCTTTGCATCATTTGATAACAAAAGATTCAGCCTCTTTGGAGGCATCAGAGTCTGGGCTAGGAGAGAGAAGGGACTGCATCTTGAAGGAGAATGACAACTACAAATTTCTTCTGGGTTCCATAGCCATGGCACTGTAAAAAACTACGTTTTGCCTATAGTTACTGTCCAAAGAAGTTTAATATTTTTGACATTTCTAGAAATTTTCACTTAAGAAAATCACATTTTCATGGGTTGATTTCTTATTATTTGACAAAGAGATCTCAGATTTTAGAGTAAACACCCATTCCTGAAAAGTTTGTTCAAAACAGTAACAGATGCACTTTACCCAGAAAGTTTCAACTGTGGAATCTGGAAAATGAAATCTGTATTGTAAGTATTTATTATAGTTATGATGTAGGTGCCTTTCAGATTATGTTTTGAGACTCAACTATTCAGTAGCTTCAATACTGATTTTTATGCTGAAATTCTTGATTAGAGGAGCCAACTTTGCTTGCTGGTTCTTGCATCATCACTTTTACATGTGTCATATCAAATCTCATTACATATTTATGTAACTACCCTTATTTGTTCTGTCAGAATAGGAACCAAATGGCACTCAGAGCAAAGACCAGGGGTTGTCAGTGCTCAGGAATCTGTCGGAGATTAGCAGAGACAAGTTCATAGGGATGGAATCAATGACAGGCAGTGAGAGATAATAAAGACATTCACACAGAGTACTGTAAACCAGAAACTGAATCTGGCAGTTCCCACAGCCAATTACTAGCCCCTCTCACATTAAAAGCATTCCTCAATGCAATATGGAAGGTTTGCACCTTAAAGTATGAAGTCATCTTATCCTACTTTATTTTTCTTCATACTTTATGCTTATTGCTAGTCTTGTTCCATCAACTACTTCAAGGGAGTCTCCACTTTCTCATTTACTGCTGTATCCTCCAATGCTTAGAATACATGCAACATAAGAGTACTTAAAAATAATAGAATTAAAAGATAAAATTATTCTGGAGAAAATTTTAAAATCTATATTCTTTCATAATCCATATTTTTATGAAGTCTTTGCTGTAATTTTGTATAATATTTGGCTGAAAAGAAATTTTGCATTGGATATATATATATATATGTAATGGTGCATGTAACATATGAGAAATATGCTGAGAGGACTAGAACTGTCACAACTCACATCTGACATCCAACTTTGCGATGAAGCATACAATTGCATTAGTTTTATTTATTTATTTTTTCCATGAAAGTTATAGAAAATAATCATATGGAGTTAATTGTTAGTTTAAAAATGTGCATCTCCTCCACCATATGTTATGAACATTCTAAGTAGTTGTGAGAGAATATAATAATATCTAATATGTATTAAAACATAAATTTTGGTTTGTAAAAGCTATCAAATCTTTTTAAGAAAAACAATGTATTAAACACTATCTAAAGGCCATTCAGCCAATCCATCTCTTCAGATACTCAAGACATTAATTCTAGGCATCAGCATGCTGCACACATGGAATTTAATAAACTGATCCCCCCCATACACGTATTATCCTAAGTTGAATTTTAGTGTAGTGTCAGTTTAGTATAAGCAACTCTACACACAATATATTTTAAAATATATTATTAAGGATATAATTTATTAAATTGCATAATCTCTTCTTTCAGATGCATCTTGAATTTATTTTGGGTCAGGGGCAAGTTTAATACTTAGAACAGTTCATTTCATTTATTATCTTCATTTTGCCATATACATGATATTAGCAATTGTGAAAGTGGTAATATTTTCATTGCACTTAACTGTCAGAAAACTTAATATCAAATTTATAGCTCACTCTTAGTAAATGAAGTTTATTTTTCAACATGTACTTTTAATGTTTCCCTGATTCTTGGCTCAACTTCTCAGCCTTATCTTTTTCCCTAGATGTCTTTGTTCTTTACAGCAAACTGGCTCTGAAACTTGCATCCCATCACCTCTGTCAACTTCTGATTTTTGGCTGCATCTTCAGTTGATATGTCCTAAGAATTTTAGAATCCCTGGTGCCAGGCATCATTTTTCTTAGTGCCCTTGGGCCTTCCTGGACCGCAGGGAATCAGAGATTGATCCAAATTGATTAACATAATTGACCTAAGCCAGTTTAATTAAACATATTTCAGGATTTTGCTATAACTACTAGGAGTAAGATGCTCTCTCCTCTCTGATGGATACCAACCATAGAAAACTATAGTTCATGGCAGTCTTCATTGATCTCGAGGTGAGTCAGGATTAGGATGAAGCCAATAATATAAAAGCATAATAAAATAATGAAAAGAAATGTGATTGTTGACATCACTGAGAAACTCTAGCTTTGTATAAAGTGATACTTATCTCTACCTTCATATTTTCTATATAGTTTAATATAGTTGTAATTGGATTTTATGATGTCTTCACTAAAGGGTGTATTGATATGCCCCCACTAAATCTAAGTTTTTTAACTTAGGAATTGGAACTATAATCAAACCATAAAATTATGGGAATTCTGTAACATAATAAACATACTAGAGAATTCAGTATAGCAAAATATCATAAACATTGTATATATCAGTTAGTATCAAGTTGTTTTTTTATTTAAAACACTATGCATATATTTAGAATTCCAAAGTGATCTTAGACTATATTTGCATTCTGAATTGTTGATTTAAAATATTTATCTTCCTATTTCATATTCCTACTTGGAAACATAAAATATTAAATTTTTGATACTGCAGATTTAATTATTCCCCAAACTGGCTTTTCTCCCTTCTTATAATTAGCCATCTTAGTAAACAAGACCCACATATGCCCCTATGACAGGAAGAAATCTTAGGATCATCATCATTTCCTCCATTTACTTATTTCCCTTCAAATTTCCAGCAAATCATCATTTTCTACAGCCGAAATCTATCCAATATTAACACTTTTTTTTTTTTGCCAGGCAGAGTTAGACAGTGAGAGAGAGAGACATAGAGAGAGTGATAGACAGTGAGAGACAGAGAGAAAGGTCTTCCTTTCATTGGTTCACTCCCCAATGGCCGCTACGGCCGGTGCTGCGCCAATCTGAAGCCAGGAGCCAGGTACTTCCTCCCAGTTTCCTATGAGGGTGCAGGGCCCAAGCACTTGGGCTATCCTCCACTGCCCTCCTGGGCCACAGCAAAGAGCTGGACTGGAAGAGGAGCAACCGGGACTAGTACCCAGCACCCCAACTAGGACTAGAACCCAGGGTGCCTGCGCTGCCCGGGGAGGATTAGCCAAGTGAGCCACCGCACTGGCCCCAATATTCACTTTTACCTATCCTCTAGCCACCTTTTTAGTTGAAATTACAATGAGATTTTGCCCAACCTATGGTAATAGTAGTCTTTCTTTTCTTTTCAGGCAACAGATCCTATTAATAACTTGGCCTCATACCACAAATACGTTTAAAGATTCTTCAGTGCTTTTCCAGAGCTGAAAAGTAAAACTTCTTACCAGGACAAAAGATCTCCACTATGTGATCCAGTTCCACCTACCACTATTGTCTGACTGGGTCATTATAACTGGGCCAAACTGGGCCATTAGTGAGTCCAATGACAACTCATTTCATTTTCTAATAAATTTGCATTAAATTTACTATTTCAAATTTCATAAATACAGGATTTTAAAATTGAATAGCTCTTTCTATTAATGTTATCTTCCCTCCCTCTTTTATTTAAAAATTTATTTATTGATTATTTGAAAGGCAGAGTTACATAGAGGTGGAGGCAGAGAGACAAAGAGGTCTTTCATCTGCTGGTTTACACCCCAGATGGCTGTAACGGCCAGCAATGTGCCAATCTGAAGCCAGGAGCCAGGAGCTTCTTCTGGGTTTCCCACACGGGTGCAGGGGCCTGAGGACTTGGGACATTCTCTACTGCTTTCCCAAGCTATAGCAGAGAGCTGGATCAGAAGTGGAGCAGCCGGGTCTTGAACCAGCACTCATATGGGATGCTAGCACTGCAGGTGGGAGATTTATCTGCTATGTCACAGCGCCGGCCACCATCTACTTCTTTTCCATGGCACATTTTGAACTTCCTGTATAGAATTTATCCTATTTAATGTAATCTTACTTTTACTTATTTTCAAATTGTCAGTATTTCATTTGAAAGTGTAAGGTTCATCAAGAGAGAGATTATCAACCCCATAGTGACTTGCCTAATGACTGGCATACAACAAGTCCTCAATAAATATTACATGAATAAATAATTCTGCTCACTGAACATTTTGAATAAAAATATACTCCACATGAAGTGGGTACATTTAATTTTACAAATATACTTTGTTCAATAAACTTGAGGATTATAGGTAACCTCCTCTTGAGAAACATTACTTCCATGTTATTACATGTTTTTTGTCTTGTATACATGAAGAAAAAAGTTCATTTGGTCTGCAGAGTTCTAGAAATAGAACTGCTTACAATTCCACATATCAGAGAAAATTCCAAAGCACACACCTAACCTTACTAAGTGATACATTCTATAAAATAAATAACATTAATGCAATTCAAGAAAGAAAGAGGTAACTGTTACTAAGAGTCACAAGAAATATTACCTATTGTAAGAAAAAAAAGATTAAACAAGTGCAGTACAAGAGCTAATATTTGGAAAGTTGGAAGAGCAAACGAAGGATTTAACAGGCTAGAGACGTGCTATAAAAATAGTTATGTGGAGTTGGATAATTAACATTATAAAATATAGCCACATAGGAGGAATAAGTTCTAATGTTCTGCAACTTAGTATGATGGTTATAGTTTGTAAGAATTTATTATATATTCTGTAAAGAACTAGAAGTGAGATATGAAAAAGTTCCTAGCACAAAGAAATGATAAATGTCTAAGTAGACAGAAATACAATTACACTGATTTGACCATTATACACTATGCATATGTATCAAATTAATAAACTGTACCCTCTGCAAATCATTATTTGTCAATTAAAAAAGAGAAAATGCTATGGCAAGCAATGTATTTTCGATGGAAAATTGTCATTAAATGAGCATCATAAATAAAATTTAAATTAATTTTACATTGATGTTTTATATGTGTGATTTATAACTTTTATAACTTCCCTCAACTTTCAACTTATCACCTTATGTAAGTTAACTGAAGTATATATTCTTATATGTATTATTTTTACATATAGTAATGGAACAGGGCTAAGATGATCAAATCTGGTAATTTTTCAGTGAAGCTTTTAGTCATAATAATATGGCCAGGATTATGGCGTAGTGGGTAAAGTTGCCACCTGAAATGCCAGCATCCCGTATGGGCACCAGTTCTTTTCCCAACTGTTTCACTTACAACCCAGCTCCCTGCTAATGTGCCTGGAAAAGCAGTGGATGATGACGTCCTTGGGGCCCTGCACTCACATGGGAGACCTGGATAAAGGTTCTAGCTCCTGACTTTGACCTGACCCAACTAGCTGCTAAAGCCATCTGGAGTGTGAATCAGTGGATGGAAGATTTCTCTCTTTGTCTCTCTCTCTCTCTCTCTGTCTCTCCTTCCCTCCCTATAAATCTCACTTTCAAATAAATAAATTAATATTTAAAAAAAGAAAAAGAAAAATTGAACAACATACAATGCAAAGACATTTGCAAATATGAGATTTGTTTAAAATATGAAATATAGTTAAGTTCAGGATCTGATATATAAGGAAAAAGAAGAGTTGTTCATTTATCCCGTGATGACATTCTTAAATGTTTTTCTTATACAAAATAATATGTCAGTATTAGACGGTGGATGACATTTAAGTCTTAGTGAAATATGTCAATGTAAGGAAATAGTTTCACTATTCACAAGAAATTAGCAACAATTTTTTTCTTGCAAATATGAAAGATCTTCAAAAAGTTCATGGAAAATATGTATTATGAAAAATCTATGCACAGATTTAAATTATAAATTATTGCACACCAAAATAAACTCATATAACTCATTGTAGCATTCCTGGACCAGACCTTATTTGAGGCACTTTAGAAGAATAAAACAACCTTTTGATAAGAGCTCCTGTCAAAGCAACATGAATTCTGCTAAAATTGAAGCCCACTCCCTCCTATCTCTGAGCTCCAGGCTCCTGCCAAGCTAATGAGGATCAGGTAGGGGTTTGGGTGGTGAAAAGTGGGGTTGTCTCTTTCCAGGTGCCATGGTGATTCTCCATCCGGAACTCATCAGCCACATGAGGTGTTCACCAATGTCTGTGAAATCGGGGAGATCAGACTAGCCTGAAGGTGGAAGGGAAGATGGTCAGTAGGCCAGAGGTTAACACTAATAATTGGCTCATTGGTGGAAATGCCTCCGGCAAAGGCATAGAGGCGTAATGTACCGGAACACAGCAATCACTGGTGTTGATATTGTCACCAACCATCAACTGTAGGAAACCAGCTTCACAAAAGAAACCCACAAAAATTATATCAAAGTTTACAGGAAATCAATCAAAGGCCAACTTCAAGAACAGAGCCAGAAGGAAAAAAAACCTTTTATGATAGAGGCTGCAGAACAAATCAAGCGCATACTTGCTAATTTAAAAAACATCAATTGTATGTTGGTGAAAACATAAATCCAGATGTCATGGTTGCTCTATTCTGTTGGAATACCAAAAGGATGGTGTGACCCCATTTATAATTTTTTTAAAGGATGGTTTAGAAATAGAAAAATGTAACAAAATTGGCAATTATTTTGTATCTGCCACTGCTCATCTTAATTGGCTGTTGCTTGTCACTCATACAACACCTACACTTACAAGAAATAGCACTGATGTAATCTTGAGCTCTTCATTTATTTTGAACATGATTTACTTGGAGTAGAGGCATTGTTCTTGAGGAAAAACATTGTCATGTATGTTGTCTAAAAATAAAATGCATTTAAATTCATTTGAGAGAATGCCTCTTAGTTTAATGCACATTTAAATCCATCCTATGGTGTTCCTGGAAGCTAAAGCCTCATTTGTAGACAACTACTAGAAAATATAGGCTGTCTTCAGATAACTTGTACAGTGTACGAAAAAACAGAGACATAGATACAGATAACAGAAGGTCATGTGAGGACAACAGTAGTTATTACAGTGATTTGTCAGAAATCAAGGAGTAGGAAGGATTGGCAGCACCCATGATCAAGATTGTCGTAATTCTTCCTTCAGCTTGACTAAATTAAATATTATACATAATTGAACTAGCTTTTCTTGGAAAATTTACTTTAGAAAACTTGGAAGTCAAAGATCTTTTTCTGCTACTTTAAGATATAATTATTATTTATACTTTTGCCAGTTTTTCAACCAGTGTTATCTTTCTCAAGAACTTGGAAACTATCCTTATAAAGGTGATTATTGAAAGAGATAATGTTCCTATTAATCTCACAGGGACTTTACAAATCTGACTATGAAAAGCTATGGCAGCAAAGGGAGAATTGCCTAAATATTTGTCTATCTCTCTTTTGTTAAATTTTGTTTAAGGAATACAACTTCATGCATTTAATATATACAGATTTGGGAACATGATGATTTCCCTCCTTCCTCCCTCCCACTGATACATCTGCCTTTCTTTCTCCTCCCACTTTCTCTCCCATTCTTATTCTTTACTGAGATACATTTTCAGTTAATATTTATACTCATAAGATTAACCCTACACTGAGTAGGGAGTTCACCAATTAGTACAAAGAAAAAAAGAAGAAAAGAACAAAAGCATACATAAAAGAAAGACATTGTTCCTCGACGGTCAAGGCAAGGACTGTTCAAAATATCACATCTCAAAGTGTTAGTTTTATTCCTATAGATTACATTTTACGTACTCTATTAGTTACCACAGATCAGAGACACCATATGGTATTAGTGTTTTTGTGATTTGCTTATTTCATCAAGTATAATGCTTTCCAGTTGCATCCACTTTTTTGAAAATGACAGTATTTCAATTTTTTTTTACCGCTGTGTAGTATCCATAGTGTATACATACCATAATTTCTTTATCCAGTCTTCAGTTGATGAACATCTGGTTTGACTACATATCTTAGCTATTGTAAATTGAGCTGAAATGAACATGGGGATACAGATCACTCTTCCATATGCTGATTTCATTTCCTTTGAATAAATTCCCATGAGTGGTATGGCTGTATCATATAGTAGATCTATAATCAGCTTTCTGAGATATCTCTGTACTGTCTCCCACACACCAACAGTGGAAGAGAGAAGGTGGAATCCTTCTCTCTGCATCCTCACTGACATTTGTTATTTGTTAATTTCTATATGAGAGCCATTCTAACAGGACTAAAGTGAAATCTCATTGTGGTTTTGATTTGCATTTCCTTGATGACTATAGATCTTAAGTATTTTTTCATATGTCTATTGGCTATTTGCACTTCCTCTCTTGAAAAATGTCTGTTTAGGCCCTTCACACATTTCTTGACAGGACTTTTTGTTTTGTAGTTGCTAAATTTGTTGAGTTCTTTATAGATTCTAGAAGTTAATACTATGTCAGTTGCATAGTTTGAAATATTTTTCTCATTCTGTAAGTTGCCTCTTCACTTTGTTGAGTGATTCTTTTGCAGTTCAGAAGCTTCTCATTTTGATGTAATCCCATTTTTAAATTTTGGCTTTTATCGCTTGCATTTCTTTGGTCTTTTCCAAGAAATCTTTTCCTATGTCAATGTCTTTCAGGGTTTCCCCAAAGTTCTTGAGTAATTTGATGGTTTCACATCATAGATTTGGGTCTCTAATCCATTTTGAATGCATTTTTGTGTAAGATGTAAGGCAGGGTTCTTGTTTCATACTTCTGCATGCAGAGATCCAGTTTTCCCAGAACCATTTGTTGAGGAGACTGTCTTGGCTCCAGGAGTTGATTTTTGTTCCTTTGTCAAAGATCGATTAATTGCAGATGCATGGATTAATTACTTGAGTTTCTATTCTGCTCCATTGGTCTACATGTCTGTTTTTGTGCCAGTACCATGCTTTTTTGATTATAACCGCTCTGTAGTATGTCTTGAGGTCTGGTATTGTGATGCCTCCAGCTTTATTTTTATTAAGATTGCTTTAGCTATTCTGGCTCTCTTATGTTTCCATTTGAATTTTAGCATCATTTTTTCTAGATCTGAGAGAAAGTTATTGGTATTTTGATTGGGATCACATTGAATCTATAAATTGCTTTCAGTAGTATTGGCCTTTTTGAAGATCTTGATTCTTCTAATCCATGAACATGATAGATTTTTCTACTTTTTTATGTTTTCTTCTTTAATGTTTTGCAATTTTGATTGTAGAGGTCTTTGAGATCCTTGGTTAAATTTATTCAAAGGTATTTAATTTTCTGTAGCTATTGTGAATACGATTGATCTCAGAACTTCTTTATCAGCTATGGCATTGTCTATGCATACAAATGCTATTTATTTTTGGGTGTTGATTTTTATATCCTGCTACTTTAGTAAAATCTTTTATGAGTTCCAATAGTTTCTTCATGGAGTTTTTTGTGTTCCTTATATATAGAATTATGTCATCAATAAATAGGAATAATTTGACTCATTACTTTTGTATCCCTTTGATTTTTTTTTATTTTTCTGCTTGGTGGCTCTGTCTAAAACTTCCAGGACTATAAAAATGGTGAGAGTGGTCATGTTTGTCTAGTTCCGTGTCTTAATAGAAATGCCTCCAATTTTTCCCCATTCAGCAGGATGCTGGCTATAGGTTTGTTATAAATAGCTTTGATTATGTTGAGGAATGTTCCTTCTATACCAAATTTGCCTAAGGTTTTCATCATAAAAAGGAATTTAAATTTGTCAAATGCTTTCTCTGTGTCTATTGAGATAATCATATGGTATTTGGCCTTCAGTTTGTTAATGTGGTTTATCATATTTATTGATTTTTCATTGTTGAACTACCCCTGCATACCAGGAATAAATCCCATTTGGTCTGGGTGAATGATCTCTTTGATGTTTTATTGGAATTGATTGGCTAGTATCTTGTTGAAGATTTTTGCATCTGTGTTCATCAGTGATATTGATCTATACTTCTCTTTCTCTGTCATATCTTTTTCTGGCTTAAGAATTAACATGATACAGGCTTCATAGAAGCAGTTTGGGAGGATTCCCCCCCCTTCAATTGTTTTGAATAGCTCTTGAAGCCTTGCAATTAGTTCTTTAAATGTCTTGGAGAATTTGGCATTGAAGCCATCAGGATTGGGCTTTTATTGGTTGTAACTATCTTTATTGCTGATTCAATCTCCATCTTGATTATTGGTATGTTTAGGTGTTATATGTCTTCATGACTTAATTTAGGTAGATTATCGGTGTCCAGGAACATATCCATTTCTTCCAGGTTTTCTGATTTGTTGGTATAGAGTTCTTAGTAGTAATTCCTGATGATTCTTCTTATTTCTGTGGTATCCATTGCTACATTTCCTTTTTCATCTCTGATTTTGTTGATTTGGGTCTTCTCTATCTTTTTTTTTAGTTAGTTGGGACAATGGTGTGTCAATTTTGTTTATTTTTTCCAACAACCAGCTCTTCATTTCATTATCTTTTGTAAATTTTGCTTTTGGTTTCAATGTTGTATGTTTCTTTCTTAATTTTAATGGTTTCTTTATTCCTACTAGTTAGGGGTTTGCTTTTGTTTTTTGTAGGTCCTTGAGTTGTGTTGACAGCTCATTTATTTTGTGATTTTCCATTTTCTTGATGTGGGCACTAATTGCAATAAACTTCCATCTTAACACTGCTTGTGTTGTACCCCAAAAGTTTTGATATGACATACTGTCATCTTCATTCAATTCCAGAAATTTTTAATTTTTTAAATTTCTCTGTTAATTTCTTCTATGACCCATTGTTCATTTAGAAACATGTTGTTCAGTCTCCATGTGTTTGCATATTTTCTTGAGATCCTTGAGTTGTTGGTTTCAAGCTTTAATCCATTGTGTTAAGAGCAGGAGCATGGTATCTTTTTGATTCTTTTGAAATTCTTGAGACTTGCTTTATGGACTAGGATATGGTATAACTTAGAGAAATTTCCATGAACTGCTGAGAAGAATTTGTATTCTGCAACTGGGGAGTGAAAAGTTCTGTAAATATCAGTTAGGTCCATTTGGTCCATGGTTTCAAATAGCTCTGTTGTTTGTTGATTTTCTGCCTGGTTGATCTATCCAATGATGAAAGTAGGGTGCTGAGGTCTCCTGTTACTATTGTATTGGAATCTATGTCTCCCTTTTGATCTATTAGCCATTCTTTTAAATAGTCATGTGCCCTGTAATTGGGTGCATAGACATTTATTATAATTACATATTCTTGTTGTATTGACCACTTAATCATTGCATAGTGTCCTGCTTTGTCCCTTTTAAAGGTTTTGTGTTAAAATCTATTTTGTCTGATACTAGGATGGCTACACCTGCCCTTTTTTGATAGGATGGAATATCTTTTCTATTCTTTCACTTTAAGTCTGTGTATCTTTGTTAGTGAGGTGTTTTTTTTTTTGTTTTGTTTGTTTGTTTGTTTGTAGGCAGTAAATGTCTCCCTAATCTGCTAACACAAAGAACTCATTCCTTCAATTAGACTCTGATTTGGTGTTCATTATCCAAACCTTCTCTATGCCTTCCCATGCCTCTCACTTGGTAATCACTGTTCTGTACTCAGATTGAGTTTTTTCTTCAGCTTCCCCATATGAGGCAGAACATACACTATTTGGCTTTTGATAAAAGACTTACTTAATTGAATGGAAGAATGACAGAGAGAGAATGAAACAGAGAAAAAGATCTTCCAGACTCTGATTCACCCTACAAATATGTGTATCAACTGAGGCTATGACAGGCCTAAGCTACGAGTTAGGAACTCCATTTGTGTCTCCTATATGTGGGTAAGGTTGGTCTGTTCTTGTTTTCTAAATCTTTGAGGTTCTTTGAGAGATCATTTATTTTAAATCTGTTTTTTAAATGCATTCACTTATTGCTATAGATATCCATCTTAGTCCTGTTTTGTCTTATCCCACAGATTTTGATATGCTGTGTTCTCATTTTATCCATTTAAAGAAATTTATATAATTATATATTTCTTTTGTTATTTTTTCAATGATCTGTTGGTCATTTGGAAACATAGTTCATTCTCAATGTTTTTGTTATTTTTCTATTTTTCAACCTCAATTTCATTTCTAATTTCATTCCTTTGTGATAGAAGAAGACATATGATACAACTTAAATTTTAAAAAATCTATTAAGACTTCATTTGTGGCCTATTATATAATCTAACCTAGAAAACATTTTACGTGTTGATGAGAAGAATCTATATGCCATACCTGTTGAATGAAATCTTCTGAAAATGTCCATTTGTTCCCTAGTATAATTTAACTGGGTTGTACTTTTGTTGGTTATCTAGCCAGTATTTGCAGTAGGGCATTGAAATCCTCCACAATTTGTATACTGGGTTCTAACTCGCCCTGATATCCAATAATATTACCTTTATATGTTTGTACTGTGTGGATTTGGAAGCATTTTTTAATTAATTTATGTTCTACTTAATGAATCAATCCTTTTTGTTTTCCATATTTATGGTGTATCTTTTTTCAACCCTTTATCCTTGGTCTAAATGTATCCTTACTTTTGGAGAGAACTTTTTTGTTTGTTTGTTTTCTTGACTATTGTTAAATACTTTCATTAATATTATTGTATTTTTATTAAATTTTTAGGATGACTTTTTTTTTTACATTACAGTCAAAGGCTTAGTGATCCTACTAAATAAAAAGTTCAAAAAATAAATAAGAATATAGTCCAGCAGGACAATAGGCAAGATCTCTAAACAATAACCAGTGAAAAGATGTCCAAATTCACTCATATAAAGCAAATTTTTAAAAGTCACAAAAACAATACTATTGGAGCATATAATTCTTATCAATCTGCTGGTCAAATATTTAAAGCAAAGTTTGACAAAACACTGTATTTGCAGCAGAACTGATTCACACAGGTATATTTTCTTTTATGATTTCCATTTCCCTTCCTTTTCCTCCCTCCTCCTTCCTTTTTTTGAATTTTAACTCCCACATAAAAAGGACATGTGGCATTTATCTTTCTGTGTCCAGTATATGTGAATTAACATGATGTATTTCAGTTCAAAACATTTTGTTGCAAATGATAGAATTTCTTTTTTTTTAAACTTTTATATAGTAAATATAAATGTCCAAAGGAAAATTTATGGATTACAATGGCTTTTCCTCCCCATAAATTCCCTCCCACCCGCACACCTCCCATCTCCCACTCCCTCTCCCATTCCATTCACATCAAGATTCGTTTTCAATTATCTTTATATACAGAAGACCAATTTAGTATATGTTAAGATTTCATCAGTTTGCACCACACAGAACATAAAGTGTAAAATACTGTTTCAGTACTAGTTATAGCATTAATTCACAATGGACAGCACATTAAGGACAGAGATCCTACATGAGGAGTAAGTGCACAGTGACTCCTGTTGTTGACTTAACAATTTGACACTCTTGTTCATGGCGTCAGTAATCTCCCTAGGCTCTAGTCATGAGTTGCCAAGGCTATGGAAGCCTTTTGAGTTCACCAACTCTGATCTTATTTAGACAAAGTCATAGTCAAAGGGGAAGTTCTCTCCTCCCTTCAGAGAAAGGTACCTCCTTCTTTGATGGCCCGTTCTTTCTACTGGGATCTCACTAGCAGAGATCTTTCAGTTAGGTCCTCTTTTTTTTTTTTTTTTTTTTTTTTTCACCAGAGTGTCTTGGCTTTCCATGCCTAAAATACTCTCATGGGCTCTTCAGCCAGATCCAAATGCCTTAAGAGCTGATTCTGAGGCCAGAGTGCTGTTTAGGACATCTGCCATTCTATGAGTCTGCTGTGTATCCCGCTTCCCATGGTTATGGAGAGAACTTCTTAAAGGCAAGAATAATTTGAAATTTTTTGTTGTTAATCTTAGTTAGTTTTTTTTTTAAACTTGTTAAATTGTTAGTTTTTTAAAATCAATTTGACCAACCCAAATCTTTTCACTGGGGAATTTAAACCATTTACAATCAAGGTCAATATTATTAGAAAAAAAATAATTCCACTCTTTTTTTGTTGATTTTTTCCATTTGTTTTATACTTTTTTTTTCTGCTCTCTTATTTATCTCTGCTTTTGTAGCTTTCTGTCATAAGTTTTGATTATTTGGATTATCTTCTTTCTGTTTTTTGCATTTCTGCTCTGTTAGGAAATTTTCACATTGTTTTCATGATGGGTGACTTGTTTTATTTCTCTTTTTAAGATTTATAGATTTATTCATTTATTTTAAATAGTTACAGAGAAAGAAAGAGCGAGAGTGAGAGCGAGAGTGAGAGATCTTCAGTCCACTGGTTCACTCCTCTGTGGCCTCAATGGCTGGGCCTGGGTAAGGCCAACTCCAGGAAACAGGAAATTCTTTCTGCCAGGTCTGACCCACATGGGCAGCAGAGTGCAAGTTCTTGCACCATTTTCTATTGCTTATCTCAAGACGTTACCAGGGAGAAAATCATAAGTGAAGCATCCTGGACATGAATTGATGCCCATATAGGATACTGGAGTCACACTTGGATACTTTACCATAATTCCATCTCCACACTTTTACTTCTAAAGGAGGAACTTCTTGTAGGTCTACCCTGGTGGTATCCTTCTAAAGGACTGATTCACCAGATACAGTGTTCTTGGCTGGAGGTTTTTTCTTTCAAGACCTTGAATATATCTTCTCTTTCTCTCCTGAATTGTAGGATTTCTGTTGAGAAGTCCTCAGGTGTTCTAATGGGTTTCCCTTTATTTGAAACTTGTTATTTTTTCTCAGTCTTTAAGATTCTGTCCTTTTCTTTAACATTTGACAATTTGACTATCATATGCCTTGGAGATGGTCTTTTTAAATTGCATCTGGCTGGGGAAGGCTTGAATTTCCTTTATCTGGATGTTTATATCCCTTTCAAGACAGAACAATTTCAACTATTTCATGTAATCCATTCTCAATGCCTTTTTTCTTCTCTTTTTATCTAGGTATCCCTATAATAAGAACATTTTTTCACTTGGTGTTATGCTGTATATTTCAAAGTCTTTTGTCATTCTTTTTAGCTTTTTATTTTTGTCTGACTGGCTTATTTCAAAAATTCTTGGGATAAAAAATTATTTCTATTTGTTGGTCTATTCTGCTGTAGAAATTCTCAATATTTTTCTTTATTGATTGAATTTTTAGCTCCAAAATTTCTATGCATTCTTTTAAATAGTACCTATCTTTATTTTAATTTCACAGTTATGTTATATGTAGCTTCCCTCATTGCAGTGCATTGTCTATAATGTATTACATCTCATTGAGTTTACTTAGTGTCTTTTTAATTTGAATTAATTTTTCAGGCATTTAATAGATTTCATTCAAATCATGCTTTATTTCTATAGAACTACTGTGTTGTGCAGGAAATGTCATGCTTCCTTGTTTTTTTGTGTGTTTCCTTTGTCCCTATTTTAATGCCTATAGATCTGGTGTAATAATTCCTCCTTTTTCGTAAAGTAGCTTCCATAGGGAAAGATTTGCTTGTTTAGATGGAATACAGTTGGATCGCTGCTTTGGCTTTGGTTCTAGGTGAACCCAGAAGTATAAACTCTCAGTGATTTCTTTCAGCTGTAATAAATGTCAATAGTGTCTGTGAGTGCCACAGTTGTCTACTCTGCAGTAGCTTATGGAGGTAGTTTTAAGACTTTTAAGTGGTCATGGGGCATTCAAATGTATGTATATTCAGGCCTCAGAAAGTTGGATTTCAGTCATATGATGGTTTGTCAGGACAGTAACCACATTCCTGGTACTGTGGAAAAGAGAAGGGGCTGTCCCTTTTTCCCATCAGGCAAGCCTGATGGGTGCTGGAGTATGTGGCACCCATAGCTGTGGCCCTGGAATTGTGTGATGTGGATCTGCCCTTCCCCAGATCCTCTGGGTTGGCATGAGTGATGATGGGGCGTACAGTATTCATCCTGG
Source organism: Lepus europaeus (assembly GCF_033115175.1). Classification (NCBI taxonomy): domain Eukaryota; kingdom Metazoa; phylum Chordata; class Mammalia; order Lagomorpha; family Leporidae; genus Lepus; species Lepus europaeus. The sequence goes on from NC_084829.1 coordinate 113,532,407, forward strand.
AGAATGTGAAGGAGACTTTGCTCAGGCCCCATAGGGTAAACTCAGATTGTATTTGAAACCGTGTTACTCTTGTAGTTACGGCTTCTGCTCTGTGGCAAGGGTTGGGGTTGCAGAGCTTTATGTTTGCACTTTCCTAGCAAGACGGAGTCCACTGGATGGGGAACTGGGAGAGGATCCATGCTGTGCTTTGGCCCTCTCTCTATACTTTCTTCATGTGTCAACAGCTGTTTACAGTTCCTACAGCTTCTTTACTAACGTTTTACTTCAGTCAATCTTCAGGAAATACAGTACTTCTTTATTGTTCTGATTCTTCTCTGTGGTGGAAGAAAGTACAGGGCCTCTTATTTGGTCATCTTATATCATCTAAAGAAAGTTTTAAAAAGCTGAGTTATTGAGAAACCTGCATCCCCCATTCATGAACACATAAACACAAAAAACACATATTTTCACATTCCATTAACTGTTCTTTTAATCTTTGGATAAAAATAGGAGATAATTATATATTATTGGTACTACATATTTAGTTAATTGTAAACAAGTGATTAAAAAGTAGTGTTCTGTTGCAGGTAGTAAATATGGCTCTTCTATAACAAAAAATGGTGAAAACTCATTCTAAGATAGTATCCAGATACTCCTATTTTCATTAAACCAATATTACACTCTAATTTATTTTATTAAAAACCTGGAAAGGAGCATGTAATTAACCTAGCAGCCCAAACACCCTTATCTTATCATTCCCAAATGCCCCCAATAGTTGAGGCTGTACCATGTCAAAGCCAGAAGCTGAGAACTCTCAATTCAGATTTCCAATGTGGATCAGGAAAACAACCATTTTAGACTTCACCAGTGCTTCCCAGAGTCTGCAATAGCTGGAAACTAATGTCAGGAGTGGAGCCAGTACTCAGCTCATGCACTCCGGTACAGGATGCAGACATCTCAGTCTCTTAACCACTGTGCCAAATGCCCACCCCAAAGAGATACATTTTATACCTCAATTTACAAAGGCATATGAAAACAGACATTATCATTCATTTAATAATTGGATTTGGAAAAATCAATTTTAGGAGAAAATTCACAGCTTTAATTATTTACACATTTAAATTTTATGTCAATTCATATGACAAATGGAAGCCAACATATTGGGAATATATATTATCCCTGATTGGAAGCCAAAAATATTTGGTTTAAAATTTTTTAGTGGAATTGATTATACTTTTTTGGTACCTGTATCCTCCTCTGATGTTTAAGAAATTACTCACTCTAGGCCAGCGCCACGGCTCAATAGGGTAATCCTCCACCTGCGGCGCCGGCACCCCGGGTTCTAGTCCCGGTCGGGGCACTGGATTCTGTTCCAGTTGCCCCTCTTCCAGTCCAGCTCTCAGCTGTGGCCTGGGACTGCAGTGGAGGGTGGCCCAAGTCCTTGGGCCCTGCACCTGCATGGGAGACCAGCAGAAGCACCTGGCTCCTGGCTTCAGATCAGCATGGTGCGCTGGACACAGTGCCGGCTGCAGTGGCCATTGGAAGATGAACCAACGGTAAAGGAAGACCTTTCTCCCTGTCTCTCTCTCTCTCACTGTCCACTTTGCCTGTCAAAAAAAAAAAAAAAAAAAAAAAAAAGAAAAGAAAAAGGAAAAGGAAAACAAAAGGAAAAAGAAAAAGAAATTACTCACTCTAATGACAAAGAGCAAATGGATTCTTTGGATTTTTTTTTTTTTTTTTGCCTTCTTCTATGAGCTGGCATATATACTACAACCAATGCTTTGTCTATCATTCACACTCACATGAAGATATTGATTTAAGAACTGATTACTAGGGAGGAAAGCAGGAAGCATCATTTTTTAAAGATTTATTTATTTGAAAGGCAGAAATACAGAGAAAGAGAGAGATCTTCTATCCACTGGTTTACTTCCCAAATTACCACAATGGATGAAGTTAGGCCAGGCCAAAGCCAGGAGCAAGGAACTTCTTCTAGGTCTCCCATATGAGTAAAGGGGCCCCAATATTGAGCAAGCTTCGGCTGTCTTCCCAGGTGCATTAACTCAGAGCTGAATTGAAAGTGGAGTAGCCAGCACTCGAACTGGCACCCATATGGGATGCCAACACTCTGAGCTGAAGCTTAACATTCTACTCCTCAGTGCTTGCCCAACAGGAAGTATCATTATAACCTTACAATTGTGTATGTGAACTACATTGAATCTGCTCTTTTTGTATTAATACCACATTATCATGAGAATTATGCTCTAGTAATTACAATGCATTGGCTTTGACCCTGAGAATCTAATGTTTTAATAAATTCTTTTAGACCAAAAAATAAAAAAGAACTAATTATTCAGTAAAGAGGAGAGAAGATAATTCATTCAATGGAAATTGATAGCATTCCATTTGCAGGGGTATCCATTTCCACCACAGAGAAGAGTCTGGCTCAACTGAACTGAATTATCATTCCTTTATGTGTACTATATTCATGTGTTCCCTTTGGACTTGTTGCCTCTCAGATAATGACCACTTCACTTACTCACTGGGTTGGGTCAGCATTTGACTCTCCAGCACCTCTAATATTCAATTTCATTTTACATGTCTCAACATTTTTTAGTTAGCTCCTTTTATCTATAGTTTAATTCCATTATATGTTCAGCATTAACCAAAATCACCTGATTCCTTGGCAGAACCTAACAACACTAAACCAAATGGCAAATGAGTCTGCAAAATGTAATGTTTACAATCAGAGCATCAGGATTATAGAATATAGAAGGTGGAGTTGAAATTGAAATAGAAAAATAATCACCACCTAACTCATTTATTTTGTGGTTGTGATAATGCTTCATAAACTTATAAATAAGCACAAATTAATAAATGATAAAATTAAAGATTCAACATGTTTCTCAATTAGCATCTGTGAATGGTGTTATGGGTTGAACTGAGTCCCTCTTCAAATTCATATTTTGAAATCCTAATACACAAGAATGTAATTTTAGCTGAAAATGTAATCTTATGAGAATATTATTTAAAACAAAGCATGAGAGGGTAGACTCATAATTTAATATAATTGCTGTCATAAAAAGAGAAAATGTGTATACAATCACAAAAGTAGAATGGCACGTGAAGACGAAGGTCGAGATTGGATGATGTTCTGTCCTGTTAAGCTGGAATACCAATCACTGCCATAAAACACCAGAATCTAGGGAAAAGGTATAAAACTGATTCTTCTTCACAGCCTTTAGAACAAAGTAACTGCTGTCACCTTCATCATGGACATCTAGACTTCACTACTGTGAGATGACATATTTCTGTTGTCTAAGCACTCAGTTTTTAGTGTTTTATTAGGGCAGACATAGCATACCAGAACAAATAGGAATCCTTTTTTTTAATTCTATCACCCTGACTGCTGACTTCAGAGATATGCATTTGGTATAGCAGCTGATATGTTACATTATGTCCAATATTAAGCAATTAAAAAACCTGACAAACAACTGCTGGAGTAATTGTTCAATAGAATTTATAGAGCAACTAATTGGTGATTAGACTCCAAAGCCAAAATATCCTAAAAACAAGGTAGGGAGCAGAAATTATGAGAAAGCAGAAGTCATATATTAGAAGGAAAATTGCAGAGTGCTTTGTAGTAGGGACTGATACAAAGTGATAGTACACAATATAAAATAGTGTAATTAAAATAATATGGAAATTGCAGCATGAGACTAATCCAGAGTTTAGGGGAAACTTTTTATTTTAAATTCATTTTCCACTTCTTGGCATATACTCAATGGAAACAGTGCTTATGTTCATCAAAAGTCTTCTATGAGGATGTTTATTATAGCATATTAATAATAACTAAAACCTGTAAACAGTCTAAGTGTTTTCAGTAATAAACAGGATAAATGTTATATTATGCAATGGAATGTACATAATAATAAAAGGATAAAATAAAAATTAAAACAGGATGAATCTTACATACAGTATGCTATAAAAACAATCAGACTCAGAAGAGCTTAATTTCATACTTATTAATATGAACTACAAACACAGGCAGACTTCAGTTTGGAATATGATAATGGTAACCTCCTAGGGTAAGTATTGTTTGGGAGGTATATGATAGAGCATGCAACAAATATTCTATATCATAAATTAAATAGTGATGGCATAGATGTATACATGTATAAAAAGTCATCTATTTATAAACTTAGAATTTTTTATATTTCTCTCAAAAAGTTTTAATGACTGCGGATTGGAGTAGAGATTCGAGAAATTCCCAGTATTGATGGAGCAGGGCAAGAAAACTCAATTAAACCACATTATTCTTGCCTGTTCCCGTCTCCTTGAATTCTTGCTGATTAGCTGATCTTTCTTTCTTGCCAACTAAGTTTAAAGATCTATTCTTACGCCTTTGATTCCATGAATTCTGGATCTTCAGCGAGGCTTCTTTTCTCCCAGTTTCCTTTGTACATCTTTGCCAATTACCTGATTGATGAGTAAATCTCTGTGGGTACTAAAGATCCTTCCACCTCATAAATATTCCTTTCCTCTTGCATTTTGCTAGGCTTGTCCCACCACCCAGAAAGTTATTTCCTTTCCATTTTATTTAACTGTGCTTGTTTTCTAGTAACTGAAATGCTACTACTAACTGGGTGCTTTTCACATCTCACATGTTTTGTATCTCATTCATACTGAATAATAAATACCTTGTGTGTTAGCCCAAATATTCCCTTGACTCCATATTTCACCTTATTCAAATTTTTGCTCAAATGTTACCTTTTCAGTGGACTGTTCTCTAAATCCTTACTTAAAATTTGCAACATCGGCCGGCGCCGTGGCTCAACAGGCTAATCCTCCGCCTTGCGGCGCCGGCACACCGGGTTCTAGTCCCGGTTGGGGCACCGATCCTGTCCCGGTTGCCCCTCTTCCAGGCCAGCTCTCTGCTGTGGCCCGGGAGTGCAGTGGAGGATGGCCCAAGTGTTTGGGCTCTGCACCCCAGGGGAGACCAGGATAAGCACCTGGCTCCTGCCATCAGAACAGCGCGGTGCGCTGGCTGCTCCCGCGGCGGCCATTGGAGGGTGAACCAACGGCAAAAGGAAGACCTTTCTCTCTGTCTCTCTCTCACTGTCCACTCTGCCTGTCAAAAAAAAAAAAAAATTAAAAAAAAAAAATTTGCAACATCTCCACTTTGCTTCTGTCCTTACCTTGATTTTCCTCTTTAGTCCTTTCACATTGTACTCATACATATACATATCCTCTAAAAAATACTTCTCAGAAACAAAAATAACGTCTGGGACATAATGGGTGCTTAGTAAACATGTAATAAGTGATGAATTCTAAAATTAATATTCTTATGCATTGTACAATATCATTTTACTACTTCGTGTGTTTTAGTAGCTAATATATTTGGTTCTATAAGTTTTGTAGTTAAATAGACTTAAAATTTATTATTAACTCATTCAGCAATGTGTGTTTTTCTAGATCAATTTATTATTTCTGCCTATCACCATTAAATTATCTGATGATCTTTTACTTGACTCTGTTTTTCAATATCTCTGGATTAAACTCTATTTATCTCAATTATTTCAATGCACCTCATCCAGTGGAGGCATTGTAAGACCTAGAACATGAAAATCACATTCCTTGTCTACACGGGAATAAAACGGATGTGAAGAAAACCCAATTTAATATTGAAAATCAATAATATGCTTAAAACCATAAAAGTAAAGGAATTCAGTGAAAGCTACTGTGACATATGGTTGTATAATCTGAATTGGGCTCTTACAGAAGTGAAAGATGATCTACATGTCCAGATAACTGACAAGCAATGTTGAAAGTCATTGAATTGCACTCATAAGTTTATTCCTATGAGCTATTTTACTGTCTCATGCTACCCCAATTCCCAGTTTTGCTAAAAAATATATTTCCTTTATCTCACTACTTTCAATTATATTTACTAGACAAAACTATTTGCAAATATTATCTATGATATAATCAAAATTCATAATTTTAGTGGAAAGCAAAATTAAATTTTAACAATTACAAATAATCCATGTAGTTTAAACTCAAGATTAGACTACTGAATCATACAAAAGCTAGAACAAATTAGGTGAGAATCAAGAACCACTTAGTTCCTTAGAAATTTCTAAATCTTTATATAAATGAACATTTTGGTGTTTAAAAAGAGGTAAAAATAGCCGGTGCCACGGCTGACTAGGCTAACCCTCCACCTGCAGTGCTGGCACACCGGGTTCTAGTCCCCAGTGGGGTGCAGGATTCTGTCCCGGTTGCTCCTCTTCCAGTCCAGCTCTCTGCTGTGGCCCAGGAAGGCAGTGGAGGATGGCCCAAGTGCTTGGGTCCTGCACCCGCATGGAAGACCAGGAGGAAGTGCCTGGCTCCTGGCTTCGGATCGGCGCAGGCAATGGCCATAGCGGCCATTTTGGGGGGTGAACCAATGGGAAGGAAGACCTTTCTCTCTGTCTCTGTCTCTCTCTCACTAACTCTGCCTGTCAAAAATAAAAAAAAAAAGGTAAAAATTTTCAGTAGGACCTTAAGTATTTCCATCAGCTTCTTGATAAAAATGGTTAGGCACTGATACACGCCATCTTGGTAAGTATACTTAGTACCACAGGTCTCTTTAAATTAAACTCTTAGTTTTAATTTAAACTCATTGTTATTGCTCCCTGTAGATGTGTGAAAAGTTTACAGTCTAAGTGTCACCATAATGTGCAACTGAATAATGCAATAATAAAAATGAAGGCAGGCTAATTAAAATAAAACCCATGACGACTTCTCTGAAAGAGACATCCGATTTCATATTGTAGGTCAAATCATTCCTCCCCATGCCCATTTCCAAATTCTGAAGCTTACAACTTGAAATAAAATTTTATGATAAATTAGAGTGAAGAATTGCATGTCAAAACATACCAGTGTATGTGGGCTTTTAAAAAATTCCATATATATGGATTTTTTTTTCTGTTTTAAAAAAGTACATTTAAATCATTCCAAACAGTACATTATGAAGGCAAGCAATCTGCCCAGCAACGCGGTAAAGAGGAATGGATTTCCCTGAGAAATAAAAAGAGGAGAACAGTTAAAAATGAAATATTTTGTGTTATTTTAATTGCAAATGTGTCTTTTTATCATTATCTCCAAAGTCTTTTTGGCAGTTTTGAATAAATGATGAAAGTAGCATCTTTTTCTCCTCACCGTTATCAATAGTTTAGACAGTGTAATTAATTTCTCCTAAGTGCATGAGGACTTTTCTCTCTTCAAAATTTTGGCAGTTTTTTTTTTTTTTAATTTTCAGGATTTCCAGCTACATGGTGGAAGCTCTAATGATTTTTTAAAATGATAGTGTCCATGGAGTAGGGCAGAGAGATTATTATCAGCTGAATAATGACTTTGTACAGAGAATTCATAAGCATGCCATTTTTTGTCACTTCCTTCATTTTATGCTGAAAGTTTAAACTTGTTTTCAGTATGGCAGGTTCTTGAAAAGATGATGTACAAACACTGTGAGTTTTTTTTTTTTAAATTACAATTAAAATAGTGTTTTCCGTATACAAGCCCTTTCCATAATATTGGGAGCCTCTAATTCAATTTTCCTAGGCACAAGCCATAATTATGTCCTTCATTGTCATTAGAGTTCGTTAACTAATATAACATTAGAGAAGAATTTGGTCAAATCTGTTCCTGGGCTCCCACAGGGTAAATAGAGTTGAGTTCATACTGTCTTGGCTGCATAAGAGTGATTGTTTTCATTGGTGCTTTACTCCTTATCTTCTTTGCCAAGGCCAGATACTTCTAAAAAAAGACCCTCTACTTCATCTACTCACAGCTTCTCAGAAGTCCTGATAGACTGATAGACAGTCAGATCCTACAGAATTGACTGGTCCTAATGCATGGAAAGTTATGGATAATATGTAATGCTCTTTTTAAGTTTTTGAAGAAACTCCATACTGTTCTCTATAATGACTGTACAAATTTCATAAAAGTTCACTTTATTGCACATCCTCACTAGCATTGGTTATATTTTGTCTTTTTTCTATCTCACTGTAATTTGGATTTGCCTTTTCCTAAGGACTAATGTTATTGAGCATTTCTTTGCAAATGTATTAGTATTAGAATTTCTTCTTTTGAGAAGGGTTAATCTATATCATTTAGGGCACCAATTTTAAAGAAGTCTGTGTTAGTAATAACAATGGTTAAAACGTACTGATGGCCAGCGCCGCGGCTCAATAGGGTAATCCTCCGCCTTGCGTCGCCAGCACACCAGGTTCTAGTCCTGGTCGGGGCACTGGATTCTGTCCCGGTTGCCCCTCTTCCAGGCCAGCTCTCTGCTGTGGCCTGGGAAGGCAGTGGAGGATGGCCCAAGTGCTTGGGCCCTGCACCCCATGGGAGATCAGGATAAGCACCTGGCTCCTGGTTTCGGATCAGCACAGTGTGCCGGCCGCAGTGGCCATTGGAGAGTGAACTAACGGCAAGGAAGACCTTTCTTTCTGTCTCTCTCTCTCACTGTCCACTCTGCCTGTCAAAACAAAACAAAACAAACAAACAAACAAAAAAACGTACTGAGCTCTTACCTCGTGACAGATATTATTGCAAACATTGCACATATATCAGCACATGGGTCCTCACTGCCAAACTATGAGGTTAGTACTATTAGCATCACCTTTCTTGGGTGGAAAAATTACATAACAGCTACTAAATAGATAAGTTGTAATAGCTCTAACCCTTAATATTACATCCCGGACACTAAGTATCTTATAATCAAAAATACAAAATTTAAGCCTTTTCAGAAGATTCTGCAACCCACAGTCTCTCCAAAACATAATAAAATTCATGAGTTTTCAATGAAAAGTGCTTTCATATCTTTTATGTAGAAAAAACCCAGGCCTCTATCTAAATAAGCTATAAATACAGAACATGAGAGCTGAAAGTAATAGAAATTTGACGTTTAGTGTCTTTTTGTATTCTCAAAGTCACAAGCCATTGGTGGCAGAAGCAGTATACTGGTCCGGGGCCTGTTTGCTTTAGTCTGAATTGTATTCCCAAGAAATATTTTTATTTTTTTTTTATTTATGTGACAGGCAGAGTTATAGACAGTGAGAGAGAGAGAGAGACAGAGAGAAAGGTCTTCCCTCCGTTGGTTCACTCCCCAAATGGCTGCCATGGTCGGCGCGCTGCACCAATCCAAAGCCAGGAGCCAGGTGCCTCTTTCCGGTCTCCCATGCGGGTGCAGGGGCCCAAGCACTTGGGCCATCCTCCACTGCCCTCGTGGGCCACAGCAGAGAGCTGAACTGGAAGAGGAGCAACCAGCACTAGAACCCGGCGCCCATATGGGATGCCGGCGCCACAGGCAAAGGATTAACCAAGTGAGCCATGGCGCCAGCCCCTCCAAGAAATATTTTTATTATGTTACCCCTCTAGAATAAGCCAAAAATAAATGAATTTATAGAAGAAAATTTAGCTCACAAGGGCCTTCATAGCAAGGCTTTAACAAGATTTGCCATGTACTCCATGAATACTCCATGAGATATAAGAAGGTCAAGAAAACAGATATTTTTATTGTATACTCTGAGGTATTTTATTTCATCAATTATTTGGTCTCTGTGGTAAACTTTCAAAAACTTTTTACAGCAATTTCTTAAAATTACTTATTGAATTTGTATATGATAGAATCTCTTTGAATTTTGGATCTTTTTATAATAAAATCTAAGATCTTGTTTAGCATGTTTTTCTGAAGCATAATTCAACTAAAGATAATGGCAATGAGTTTTTGGCATTTCAGTGCTGCTTTCCTCATTTTTCCAGTCATTTACAAAAAAAAAAAAAAAAACTACACACACACATAAAAAAAAAACCTTCCAACTTTACTATTATTTTACCTTGTAATTACATGCACAGGTGAGTTTAAGAGTAAACTGTTTTCAAGCATTGGTGGCACACAAGGAAAACGTCCCCTTACCTTAATCCCTCTTACTGCGCTTTGATTCATTCATTCTTTTGACCAGCAAATGTCTCATTCAAAACAAACTTGTACTTCAAATATGATACATTAAACTGGATGCTTATCCTAGGAATATCTTAACAACATATAGAAAATAAAATCTGTATAGTAAAAAAAAAAAAAATACATGCTAATTGTGGTACTAGGATAGAAGACATTTTCCTGTGTAAAGCAAAAGTATCTAGCCCTCAGTCTAGTGAAGTATCTGTATATTAGTGTAGAGATTGCACTGATACATAAATTCTAGCTGTCATTAGTTCTATGAATTAAAATGCATTAGTGACCTTTGGAGGTGTGCATCATTGTTCTGGTGAGTGGGTAAAAGTATGGTGTGAAAGAACTCTGTTGAATTACTGTTTGAATATATGCAAATAGGTGACTAGAGGAAAAGAATATTCTATCTAGAGGAAACAGCATACACAAATGTCCTGAGCTAAGATGGCTTGTAATATAGACAAACTGAAACAGTACAGTGGGACAAGGCAAAGAAAAAAGGTAGAGTGGCATGAGGATGGAGAGTTTGGAAGGATTCAGAATAAACAAACATTAAAGCTCACAGTAGGCATGGCATTGTTAATACAAAAAGTTGATATCAAAATTGCATTTTTAAGAGGCCATAGAAACTACAGTTTGGAAATTGAATTACTCACAGAACAAGTATAGGTGTGGAAAAACCTAAGTAATCAATGCAATAATCTAGGCAAAAGATGAATTTAAGGCTAGAGTCGGGTCCAACAGGAGAAGAGAAAGGTGAAGGCACATTTGACATTTTGGAAGTAAAATATCTCTAAATAAAATTTGACCAGGCATGAGCAACAACAAATTACATTTTCAGGATGACAACAATTTCTGCATTGAAAAAACTGGTGACACGAATGGGTTACATTCTAAGATAAGGGTAATGGTAAGATAATCAACTATTGGAGTTTTTTGCTTTATTTATCTTTTTTTTAAATAAGTGGAAAGAAAAAAAGATGTTTCTAAGTCCTAGACTTCAGAAAGAGATCCAGCCTGGAGAGAGAAATTAGAGTCATCAGGGCCAGTGCTGTGACACAGCAGGTTAAAGCCATAGCCAGTGGTGCCAGCATTCCAAATGGGTACTATTTGAGTCCCAGCTGCTCTATTTCCAATCCAGCTCCCTGCCAATGTGTCTGGGAAAGCAGAGCAGGAAGGTCCAGGTACTTGGGCCCCTGCATCCTTGTGGGACTCCCAGAAAAATTTTCTGTTTCCCTAGCTTCGGCCTGGCCCAGACCTAGCCATTGAGGCCTTTTGGGGAGTGAAACCATGGATGGAAGATCTCCTTCCTTTCTCTCTCTCTCTCTCTCTCTCTCACTCTCTCTCCCTCTCTCTCTGTAACTCTGCATTTCAAATAAATAAATAAATTTTAAAAAGATCAGAGATGCTACATGACATTTCTTAATAAGAGGAATCAAAGATCAAAATTAGAGTTCAGATTCTCCAAAACTGAGTATAGAAGGAACCAGTCTTACCAATATTTTTCTGAAATATTTCTCAAATGCATCTTTTTTTTCACTCAATTTTGGCTATTCTTGTTCAGAGCTTTATCATCTGTACCTAGATTGACACCGATGTCAATTAACCTACACTCATGCCTTCCCATCTTTTCCATGTTAGGATTCAGAATATTTGCTTAAAATTGTTTTTTAATCTCCAATTTCTAAAGGAAAAAGACCAATCTCCAAGTTTGGACTTCCTTTGAATGCAGATGTTTGACTGTGTCTCAGGATGATTTCCTGTCATCAGTTCTGCTTAAACTTTTGAGATGCAAAAGTGAATCAGCACATTGTCTAGTCTCAGGCAGCTAAATAAGCATCTGGCTACCAAGAGACACTAGATAAATGGTTACTGAATTTAAAATTTACGCTGCTGAAACAACCATTGTTAATTTATCAAAAATATTCAGCCATCTATTAGACTCTATGGTCTGGCAACTTATTACAAGAAGAAATTAAAGTTTCAAACTTCTTAAGCAGATGAATATCATCTAAACACACACACATAGAAAGAAAATTTATTAAATATACTTTGTCATTTTAATGTCAGAGTTCTGTAATGCAGATAAAAGTAGAGTTACCAGAGGGATGCTTATTTCAGTATCTTTCTTGAGTACTGAAATATCAGGTTCCTCTAGATTACCTTTAGTCAATAAAGAATCAAAGCTGTTAAAGCAAAAAAATATAAATGATGCTCTGTCATTTTCAACTGTTTAGTAGGAAGATGTTTTAAATAACATCTTTGATGAAGGCATATGATTGTTTCATTACTCTAGAAAGGCAAAAAAGCTTCAAGGTTCATTTGCTTATCAGAAACAGCCTTCATGAGAAGACAGCGTTGGGATGCAGTGGGTTGAGTCGTCACTTGTGACACAAGCATCCCATGTCAGAATGCTGGATTGAGTCTCTGCTGGTCAACATCCAGCGCAGCTTCCTAATGGTGCACCTGGGAGGCAGTGAATTATGGCCCAAATGCTTGGGTTCTTGTTACCCACATGGAAGAAGGGGTAAAGTTCCTGCTCCTGGCTCCTGGCTTTGGCCTGGCCTATATCATTTTGTTGTCACCATTTGGGGTCAGAGGATTCTCATTCTCTCTCTCTCTCTCTCTCTCTCTCTGTATATACATGAATCTGAGAAAAAGAAAAGCAATCTTTAGAAAACATACAAACATCTTTGTAGGTGAAATGTTTCCAAGTGAAAAACTGGCTGCAAACATTGTTTATTGAAAAAAGAAGCTTTTTCTAAGTTGCTAAAAGTTAAATCAATCATAGATAAAAGTCTCTGTTAAGATCTGTGTTTGTTAGCAACTTGGGCTCCAGATATCATTCTTTAAGTGCATGCCCAGGTGTCTCAAATTAGTTTATGATTCTTGTTTCTATTGACATTGTGGATATTCTGTTTTATATATTATCTTCTATCTGTATTAAGAAACAATACCCAAATTTTTTAAAGCTGTTTAACTTCCTACTTACCAATTCATGACTTTGTAGGCAGCTAACATTTTCAGTGATAAACAGCAGAATCCAACTGACTTGTTTCTTCTCACTTTCCCAATTGAGATAAAATACCAATCTAGCAGCCTCGACAGCTTAAAATATATACAAAAATTCGCATCGAGTTTATTATATCTGAAAATTAGACTATCAAAAAACACATATTTTAAACGTTTCCTTGACCATTCTCATCTTCCCCATCCATACCTCATTCTTCATTTCTAATTTTTTTTTCTTTTCTAATTCTTCAGGAAAAGTAGAGGCTACCATTCATTTGTAGGTCCCATTGTTTTTAACTTATTTTGTCCTATTAGTGAGACAAGACTGGGTGATTTTACCCCAACCCTAACTTTGACAATATCTTAGAAGATTTTTGCTGCCCCAAATTTTCAATAATGGTTGGTGAACAGGGACAATAGACATGTAATTGAATTTTACCTCTGAAGTTTAAATTGCAGAGTTGAGATAAGAATTGGAGTTTTCAGCACCATTCAATCAAGAAATTATTAACTACAATATTAAAATAATGGGAACATTTATTAAGGCATTAGAAACAAGTGTGTGATAAGATCAAGGGAGATATTTGAAGTTAAGATAATTTTGCATCAATCTATAATCCTCCCATAGAATGTTTTCAGTCAATTTGTTAGATACAATAATTATAATAATTATAAAATTATTTTAAATAGTGATTGGAAACCACTGCTTTAGTAGACTACTATTACTGTCACTAGGAAAAGTATATGAGATACATTGGGTGGATGTGCCCTAGCTAATGTGCCCATCTAATGAGAATTCTAAAATATTACACTAATAAAGCATTATCAAAATAGATATAAAAATGAGTTAACTACCATTTCAGATGGAGATAAATTATTTTTAGGGAGCTAATAACATTTCCTCAGAATTTTGTCCTCAGATTTTCACTTGAATACTGGTTCATTCATTTGTATTACATTTTAAAAATGTATTTCTTTAGAGTAATTTAACTGACTTCCATTAGATGAAACATAAGAATCCATTTGTGTGCTGTTAATTTTCTGAAATAAAATCATTTTAAAATCCAGATGGCAAATACATTTGAGCACTAAATTTCACAATACTGTTGCAATAAATTTAAATTTACATAATGCTAAATTATGTTTATAGAAAGAACACCATAATCCAATACAATTTGGAACATTTTTAATACTACAAAAATTACTTGAATATTCATAAACATGTAAATGGTATACTAGAGACATAAATCTAAATCAGTAAGAAATATGATTTACATACTTTATTTTATAAACTTATACAAAAAGGTTACTTCTAATGTTTGTACTTTTATTCTCAAAAAAGTTCATGTACTAAAGTGATCACCAAAAAAGAGGTTAATCACCTCACAATTTTACTCTCATATTGCATTCAACCTGGAGTGATTTCTAAAAAAAAAAAAAAACGTGAAACTCAGTTTCAGAAACTAAATAATAACAGTTATTCAATTGTAGGGAATATCCAGTGTAGATTTGATTTAGCAAATTGAAGTGGGCGTCTTTTTCCAAGCATCCATTAATGCTAATAAGCAAAGAAACACCGAGTACTGGAGCTCCACTAATCAGGAGTTGTCAATGGTGGGTCAAAAGAACTAAGTGATGGAGGGGAATTTTATACACTTAGTAATAAGTAGGAGATTATTATGTATGATTTTATCTTAATTGGTTTTGAGAATTAATTGGATGGTAACAAAAGCTGGTAGAAAGCTTTTCATTTGAGTAGAACAATTAACCCCCCCACCCAAAGGCTTGGAGTTGATGATAACCACTCAGTTGGATTAAGTCCTAGCTATAACATCGAGAGATTTATTATTTATCTGAAAAATGAGTTAATGTTAATGACTAATGTTTATTACTTAGCTGGGGACATTTTGACTTCTCAAAGAATGCTTCTTTGGACAAGGTCAAGTTTGTATAAAATTCATACAATAGGAAGCAATTTCCATATTTTCCCAGTGAAATCAAAATTGGAGAATAAATGATGAAAATAATAGGACACTGTATTTATTACACTTTTGTCTAAAAGTAAACCATTTTGTCATCTATATGATATGCTATCCTAAGAATAATATTGGCCTTATTAGAAATGAGTTATCAAAACAAAAGAAATTCTGTCATTAGAGCCAACATGAATGAACCTGAAGAAAATTATGTTAAGTGAAATGATCTAGGTACAGAAAAACTAATACTTTGTGCTCTCACTCTTTGTGGTATCTAAAAAGTAGAATTCAAAGATGTGGAGAATAGAATGGTGGAGGCAATAGCAATACATGGGGAAATAATAGTGAAAGATACAAATTTTCAATTACACAGGATGGGTAAGTTCAAGAGATCTGTTGTACAACATGGCAACTATAATTAATAACAATACATCATGTACTTAAACATTACTATAAGGTCAGATTTTAAATGTTCTCACCACAAAAAGATAAGTATGTTAGGTGATACCTATTTTAATTATGTTAATTTACCCATTTCTATAATGCATTCATATTTTTAAATGAGGACATTTTTGTCAATTAAAAATAAATGAGAGCATAAGAAAATCGCTATGAATTTAGACCATTATAAAATAAAATGATGCTAGTCTTTTTTAAAATGTTGGGAGGAGGCACCTGGCTCCTGGCTTCAGATAGGCGCAGCACTGGCCGTAGCGGCCATTTGGGGGGTGAACCCATGGAAGGAAGACCATTCTCTCTTCTCTCTCTCACTGTCTAACTCTGCCTGTCAAAAAAAATGTCAAATTATTTTTTAATGTAGTAGTTAAAACTAAGAAAGAAGGTTAAGCATCTGCATGTGGAGCCTACAGCCCATATAGGTGCTGGTTCATGTTCCGGCTGCTCTTCTTCCAATCCAGCTCTCTGCTAATGGCCTGGGAAAGCAGTTGAAGATGGCCCAAGTCCTTGGGCCCTTACACCCACGTGGGAGACAGGAAGAAGTTCTTGGCTTCTTGCTTTGGATAGGCTGAGCTTTGGCTGTTGAAGCCATTTGAGGAATGAACCAGCTGATGGAAGATCTCTCTCACTCTATCTCTCCCTCTCTCTTTCTGTACCTCTGTTTCTCAAATAAATAAATAAATAAATAAATCTAAAAAAAGAGGGGTGCGTTGTGAAATAGTAGGTTTAGCCACTGTTTTCAAGGTCTGCTCGTTTGAATCTTGGCTGCTCCACTTCTCATCTAGCTCCCTGCTCTTGTGCCTGGGAAGGCAGCTGAGGAAGATGGTCCAAGTATTTGGGCCCCTGCTACCCACGTGGGAGACCCAGATGGAGCTTCTGGCTTCAGCACGGCCCAGCCCTGGCTGTTGAGTCCACTTGGAGAATGAATCAGCAGACAGGTAGAAGACTTATCTTTCTGTCTCCCCCCACACACACTATGTAGGTCTATCTTTCAGATAAATAAATCATTTTAAGGGACTACTTTCTTCAAAAAACTAAGAAATATGAATTTTATTTTTGTAATTTGTTATTGGTAAAACATTTTGAGATGGATTTTAGTTTATCAATGACTAAGGGGATTGGTTCATTATCAATCAAATTTACATTAACTGATAATCCATTTCTACAATCCTAAAATGTGGAGAAAATATTTACAGCTATAGAATAATACTAAGTCACAAATGACAAACATTTTTTTCACTACTGATGAAATGATATATATTTCTATTTTTATCCTTAGTTGATTAATTCAACTGGAGTCATTTAAGTCTTAGCTTTTATCAACTAATTCCTTATCATATATTATAAACTAATTCCTTATATATTACAAATTCAATTTGCCTGCATTTCATCTTTATGATGTTTAAAAATGAGTGGCAATGTCTTTGTATATCATCTGATTGTTAAGGTGATTATTTAGAATAAATGTCAAATGCTTTGAGCACTTACATGAATGAAATGAAAATTTTAGTGTAGATTGTTTTTATCACTCAATGTGTATTCTGTTTCCTATAAATACATGGAATACAAAAGCCAAGATAGTTTTCAAGTAAAAAGTGTTTGCTTTAACTTGAATATAGATTTTTCCCTTTTAAAATAGGCTTGCATGGAGTGGCCAGTTAGCCTAGTGGTTGAGACCCTTTGAGACCATGACATTTTTATTGGAGTACCTCTGGTTTGATTTTCCACTGCAGCTCTTGCCTCCAGCTTCTTGCTACTGCAGATGATGGTAGGCAACAATGATGAATCAAGTAATTGGATTCCTACCTGTCACATGGGAGACATGATTTGAGTTCCTAGTTCCCTTCTTCAGTTGGCCCAGTCCTGGCCATTGTGGGAATTTAGAAATGAACTAGAAGGTGAGAATTTTGTGTCTGTATATCTCTGTCTCTCAAATACATAAGTAAAAATATTTTTAAACTAGATTTGCAAAATTTATTTTATATAAGTTATTCCTCAATTGCCAGTAGATTTTACCTTAATTTATATTTATAATGGAATCTAATGGAATTTGAGTACATGTAGGCAGATGAAAATAATGAATCAAGAGAATGACTGAGCAGAGTAAAATAGCAGAAAGTATATTATCTCACCAAGAAATACTGGATTTTGTATTTTGAATGCTGTTCCACATTGGTAAGCTTTTTGTATTCACCAAGAGTGTTTGTTTTCATCTTTTCATTGTCATTCAGCAGTCTTTGACAAGCTGTTTGTAGCAAAGGAAATTTAAAACTACTTTGAAATTCTCTGAGCAACTCTCAGATACCATCAAAATATACTGCTATAGTATCAAGAAATGTTGAAGAATTATGCCTTTAAAGTTGTGATAAGAAACATAGCATGCTTCTTTCTCTCTTGCTTTCATTAGCAAGCAGAGTTCTGTAACACCTGCCTTTAGGCTAGGCAGTTCCATAGATATTTCTCATACAACAGCTTTCTGCAAAAGTTTTAGTTGAGAAAAAGACTTAACTTTTCTCACCCTAAGGAGGCCACATGGTGTAAGCAGGAAAAAGTAGTATGCAAAAGCAGAGCCATGTTTGTCACTAACAGCCAGGCATAGAGATGCCCAGCATTCTGTCTTTATATCCAGGAAGTTACTACTAGTGACATCACCAGTATCCCACTTAGTACCTAAAGTACAAGAGTTGGCCACACCTCCAACTTTTGTTCAACTCTTTTTAACATAAAGAATATATCCAAAATTGAGTTATATTACTCATAGCACAATTTTTATCTCCGTTAAATAGTCTGTAGAAAGGAACAAGTTGTAGGTGGCCAATAGGTCAGCAAAGAAAGGAGTAGATGAAGGACAAAAAAGTGTGGGCATTTTATTTTTTTGTTTGTCATTAATATAGGTTTATTTCTTATAGACAAGAGTCGCCATTCATTTTGGGGAGTCTTGGAAATTCATAGTGGTTTATGCAGCTACTTTGTGATGTCCTCAATTGCTCATGTACTGCAAACAAAGCACTCTTCTTTATAGACATGACCCTGTGATCCTATTCCAGTCTTCTTCCTGTTAATGACACCACCATACAAATACATTTAAAGTCCAAACTGTCCCTTCAATTCACGTGTGTAACCCATCACTATGCTGTGATTGCTTCATCTCCTAACAATGTCAAAACTATCTACTTCTACAATTTTCAACCACTATATCCTCTTTACTGGAGACTATAATAGCCTCTTAAGTGGCCTACTTATTTTCAATTGGCTTTCTCTAGCAAGACTGTCTCTGTTCCATAGTCATCAAGTTATACTTAAAATGCATGTTAGTCATAACACTGCACCACAATGCTGAAGAAAATCCTTCTATAACTTCTCACTACTCTACATAAAACTAAATCTTGAACACAGTTCTACCTATTAGAATTTTCTGAAATAACTGAAATGAAATGGTCTCAGAGTTTTCTAACATGATAGCTGTTCTTAATGGGTCATGGGCCCTTGAAATACGATTAGTTCAACTAACAAAAGGAATCCTTAATTTTATTTCACTTTAATTATTTTAAGTTTAAATTTAAATAGCCATGCAGGCTAGTAGATGGGCAAAGCTTTCAAAAATATGGCCCATTTGACTCCACATTTTCTGTTCTCTACCTGTTCTCCAGTGTATTTTCCATTCCCATTCCCCTGCCCTCTTCTCGCTGGTTCACTACTCTTAAGTTTCATGAATTCATTGAACTCCCTGCTACTAAAAAAATAAATTTCCATATGCCATGCCTTCCTACTGAAGAACTTTCTCACCCCTTTTCTCTCCTCATTAATAGCCACCCAGCTTTCAAATGATCCAAGAATGAAAATAATTTCCTCTGGATGCCTTCCCTGACCACCTGATGGTTCAAACTTCATATGTCAGTCTCGTTATTGTCTATCACTTCTTCATTGTTCCTGCCAAAAGTACAGTGTTTCACATTTATGTCTGTGGAAAACTGTTGCTTAGAAGCTACTGGTGCTTAGCATATAGTAAGTATTGCATACACATTAATTACATGAATAATTGATTTTTTATTGTTTTCCTTCTTGGTAGGTGGATTTGATTTTGGAGTATCTTCAGCAAATCTTTCTGTAAATATTAAGCAAGAAAATAGCAACAAAAGAAAGCTTATCCAATTCCCACCCCTTGTCCAACCAACAAGGAAATGAACCATTAGGCTTGGTTTTTAGTGATAGGGTAATCATCCACTAACACTTGAGCTATCAGATAAAATAGTTATTACCATCCAGTTTATCCTTAACAGCCTAAACTACATTCAGCCTAACAAATTAGTGATGAGGAAAAAAAAAAAGTTCATAACTTTCATCAGCCACCTGAGGTGCCCAAATTTCTCTGTTCTTAATATCTTAATTTAATCCCCTTTCAAGTCATTTGTTCCTGCAACTAGCATTTTAATCTTCTTGTGGGCTCCTGCTTGTCCCCATTTCACACATGTTATCAGTATACTCTTCTGCAGCTTAATGCCTTCAAAGAGCCTTGTATAGTTTTTACTGTAACTTAGATTCTTCAGCTCTTTTCCAAGGTCTTTAAGTTTTAATCCTTTTTCTTCATGGTGACAGGCTCAATCCTAATTCTATGAATATATCTTGCCCTTCTGAGGGGACAGGTTTATAAGGCAATTCGTGCATTTATTCAGCTTGCCTACCACACGAAGACAAATAAGTCATCTCTCAGAATTTTCTGAAGGGTGTGTAATACTGAACAATACCCCCTACATTTATGTGTCTGTCTATACTAATTGGTTCAGTAATCTACTAATTATAACTCCTTAAAGCCTTAAAGA
The DNA here is from genome assembly GCF_033115175.1 of Lepus europaeus. Classification (NCBI taxonomy): domain Eukaryota; kingdom Metazoa; phylum Chordata; class Mammalia; order Lagomorpha; family Leporidae; genus Lepus; species Lepus europaeus. The sequence goes on from NC_084829.1 coordinate 113,552,647, forward strand.
CTTTGTAATTCATTTCACACCAATTTATCTTTAATCGACTGACATGTATGTGACAATATGCTGGAATGCTTCTCTTTGACTCCTCTCAATGTATAGATTTCAAAGCACAGACATATTGAAACTCAGATAATATCATTGACACTATTTAAAATTAGTTTTAATTACTTTTTATTTGTTTATCTTCATTTTTTATTTGCAATACGAAAGAGACAGAGACAGACAGAAAGAGAATCTTCCATCTGCTGGTTCATTCCCCAATTGTCTGCAACAGCTAGGGATGGATCTGGCCAAAGCCAGAGGCTGTGAACTAATTCAGGTCTCCCACATGAGTGAAACTGACCCAAGTACTTCAGCCATCACCAGCTAACTCCCCTAGTACACAATAGCAGGAAGCTGGTCACAGAAGCAGAGTCAGAACTCAACTTAGACATCCTTATGTGGTATGCTACCATTGAACCAAATGCTCACCTAAACTGTATTTATTTGAGAGGCAGAGAGACAGAGAGAGATCTCACTCACTGGTTCACAATTTAAATGCCTGCAATTGCCCCTGACTGGGCCTGAATCTGGCAGCCAAGAACTCTATGTCTCCCATGTGGGTGGCAGGAACCCAATTACTAAGCTATTACTTATGCCTCCCAGGATCTTCATTAGCATAAGATAGATTCAGGAATGGTTCTAGATGATGGATATTGGATTTAGGCACTTCTGTATGAGAGTTGGAGATTTTAATGTCTGGCTATGCCAAATGCATTTCCCTCTCAAACATTTGGAACTCCATTCCATTACATCAAAAGATAATTATACTTACGCAAGGCTTATTAATATCAAATAAATTGAGGAAGTTCAATTTCATAGTTATAGGACATTCAGTAAATATTAGATTCTTTTCCTTCCTATTCCTTCTTAAGGCTGACATTTGGCAAGGCCTTCCCAACAGGCATCTTGAGGATTTCTACACAGGCTCAGACCCACCAGGCCTACCTGAAAACAATAAGTTAGTCCTTCAATGTCTTCAGCCACCAACTCTTATAGTCTAGAATTGTTTTTGTTGACTAGGTTTAAGTTTACAGTGTAACGGGACGTAAAACAAGAATTAGCCTATGGGGTTGAATAGGTAGTTGATAAAGTTACTCCACATTACTTTATCATTTCAAATCTCAGTTGCAACTAGGCACTAACATCTATATGAACACAACCGTAAATGACTCCTTCTAGCTTTTATCCTAATCTATCTTTAAACATGACTGTATTTTATCATCTTAGAACTATTTCCTTATGCATTTGAAAGGAAGAGTTACAGAGAGAGAGAGAGAGAGAGAGAGAGAGAGAGAGATCTTCCATCTGCTGGTTCAATCCCCAATTGGCCACAATGGCCAGAGCTGGGCTCATCTAAAACAAAGAGCCAGCAGCTTCCTCCAGGTTTTTCATGTGGGTTCAGGGGTCCAAACATTTGTACCATCCTCTGCTGCCTTCCCAGGGACAATAGCAGGGAGCTGGATTGGAAGTGGAGCAGCCTGCACTTACTATTCCACAACACTGGCCCCAGTGATTTTATTTTTAATGCATGAGTGGCTTGGACCTTATTCCTACCCTTCATTTATTCCCAATCTTGAGTGCCACTTGGACTTCTTCCACCATATTACACCTCTCTGGATAAAAGCACAGGATGGACAGCACCTGTATTGACTCTTGTGCTCTAGATTTTCTGGCTGTCATTGCAGAGACCAGCCACTTACCTGGTTAACAATTTGCTTCTTTCAGTTTTGCTATTTCCTCCTTAGTTGTAAAGGTTTATATGTCTGAGGTCATTGTCTGTCTTTTGATCCTAAAAGTATTCTGTAAGATGAAATCTTTTATGCAAACAGCTAAGAGAAATTAGGAGAAACTAGGTTGTGTTTGAGAAATTCTGAGAAATAGTTGTTAATTTGCAAATTATCACCATCAACCATTATAGATGAAATAATAATAGAACAAAAGAGTTTTAGCAATATTTCTTGGTATTTCACTTTTAAAACTACAGAAAGAGGTTAACTTCATAACAGATATTAAAAAAAAACTAAAACTTCATTACTCCCCTCCCCACATATACCACCATCCCCCTCTCAACCCCTTGCCTAACACACACTCTTGGTTTACCAATCCTCCAGGGTCAGTGACAAAATTTCTATATTCTGTGTTAACCTAATGACATTTGAACAGCAGCTGACCTGGAAAATCTGAAGAAAACAGTCCTATAAGCCTAAGAGCTTTTTCAGGTAAAATGTCCTCTATACTGGCAGACAAAACATATTTAATACCAGTTGTCTATCCTATTGGCTTCCCGCAGAATCCTTGAAGTGCTAAGGGAATAGTTCAAAATGTAAGATGGAAGTTCCCACCTAAGTCTATGTTCACTCAGTTTCTCCTGGTCTACATTTAAATTCTTGATCCATAAAGCAATATCTGTAAAATCTGCTCCATCTCCCATCTATGTTCACATGGATTATCCTTTAGACCATCAATTTCATAGAAAAGGAATTCTCTCCTTGTAGTTTCTAATAATTGCCTGAGGTGCTTGACCTAAATAAAGCCTATGGAAGTTTTCAGTCATCTCAGGACTAGAAAAATCAATGCAGCGCCACAGTACCAGCCCCTTATTATTTATTCTGTACCATAAAAATTATGCAGTGAAATTCTGTAACTCTGCATAAAAGTTTATTTCAAATATTAATTGAGTCTTTTAAGTAGATTCCTAGAAGTCAGTTTACTGAATCAAATTGTATTAATATTTTCATAATTATTAATACATAATGACACACTATACACTAGAAAGCTTCTTCCAATTTTTTTTAAAGATTTATTATTTATTTGAAAGGCATAGTAACAGAGAGGCAAAGGCAGAGAGAGAGAGAGAGAGAGAGTCTTCTTTCCACTGGTCCACTTCCAATTGGTCGCAACAGCCAGAGCTGCTTGGATATGAAGCTAGGAGCCATGTGGGTTCAGAGGCCCAAGAACTTGGGACATCTTCTACTGCTTTCCCAGGCCATAGCAGAGAGCTAGATCGGAAGTGGAACAGCCAGGAATTGAATCTGCCCCCACGTGGGATGCCAACACTTGACAGCAGCTTTACCAGCCATGCCACAGCACTGGCCCGACTTCTACCAATTTAAACTTTTATCATAATTGGTTTAGAATGAATGATTCAGTAAACAACTTTCAGCGTTTCGTGTAAAAAAAAAAAACCTTGCCCATATAAAATACTAAAAAGAAATATTTCTTTCAATTTACGTACTTCTTTTTATTAATGATAATTGTACATAGTTATAGGCTACAGTGTCACATTTATATATATATATATTTTTTTAATAAAATTATTTCTTTGAGAAGCAGAGATTGGTAGACAAGGAGGGCTCCCATCCTCCGGTTCACTCCCCAACACCAGTTCACTGCCACAGCAGCCAGGAGGCCAAACCAGAAGTCAGAAGTAATTCAATCCAGATCTCCTACATGGGTGGCAGGAACCTGCTTTCTTGAGCCCCCACTGCTATCTTCCAGGGTCTCCATTATTAGGAAACTGGAATCAGGAGCTGGATTCAGGAATCTAACCCAGACACTCTGAGGTATGATGTATGCATCTATCTTCTTAACTGCATGGCCAAATACCTGGCCTGATTTTTATAATTCTTGTTAAAAATTAGATATTTCAATTTCTTTTTCTTTAGATTTATTTATTTATTTGAAAGTCAGAATTATACAGATAGAGAAGGAGAGGCAGAGAGAGAGAGAGAGAGAGAGAGAGGTCTCCCAACCACTGGTTCACTCCCCAGATGACACAACAGCTGGAGCTGCACCAATCCAAAGACAGGAGCCAAGAGCTTTCTCCAGGTCCCCCACATGGGTGCAGGAACCCAAGCACTTGGGCCATCTTCTACTGCTTTCCCAGGCCATAGCAGAGAGCTGGATTGGAAGTGGAGCAGCTGGACTCGAACCAGCACCCATACGGGATGCCAGCTTTGCAGGCTGCGGCTTTACCTGCTACAGCACAGTGCCGGCACCTTACAACTTCTATGCACTTTATCTTTACTAATTGCTAAGATCATCTGCACATATTTGTTGGAAAACTTTTCTAGCTGACTTGTATGAATCATATATCACTATTTATCCATGTTTCTATTAATCTATCTATTCAGGAAACTGCTGTAGTTTGAACAAGTTTTGTCTCTCAAATTATGCACATTTTATATGTCAGAATTACAAATTAATGCTAATAAAGAAGGTAGAGTCTTTATTCAATTATGGTGTATGAAGGGGGAACTTTTGGCAGGTAACTGCTTTGGATGAGGGTGCTAGGGCAGTACTGCCATAATCAAATCATGTCAGCTTTATATGGAAAGATTACAATGAGGAACATAATCCCCCTCTCTCTGCTTCTTGGCTCACTACAGGATTGTTCCTTGATAAGCATTCTGCCATTGACACCTCTCATCAGACACTAGACCACAAGGAACACCTGATGTAAGCATGTGTACCTCACAACTGTGAATTGCAATAAACCTTCTTTCTTCATGAATAGCTTCTTTCAAGTATTTGAATTTTAGTGAAAGAAAGTTAAATAGTATAAAAATCATGTCTAGTCAACCATAATTGACAAAAAAATGTTTCCTAGTAAGTCATAAGGTTTAGGTAGAAATATTTGAAATTGTATGTGTTTCTTCCATTGCTTATCTTTTTTTAAAATTTATTTGACAGGTAGAGTTATAGACAGTGAGAGAGAGAGACAGAGAGAAAGGTCTTCCTTCCATTGGTTCACTCCCCAAATGGCTGCCACAGCCGGCTCTGCTCCCATCCAAAGCCAGGAGCCAGGTGCTTCTTCTTGGTCTCCCATGTGGGTGCAGGAGCCCAAGCACTTGGGTCATCCTCCACTGCCCTCCTGGGTTACAGCAGAGAGCTGGACTGGAAGAGGAGCAACCAGCACTAGAACCGGTGCTCATATGGGATGCTGGTGCTGCAGGTTGAGGATTAACCAAGTGAGTGCCGGCCCCCTCCATTGCTTATCAAGAGAGAAAGAGAGAGAGAGAGAGAGAGAGAGAGAGAGAGAGAGAGAGAGAGAGAGAGAGAGAGAGAAAAGAGAGAGAGAGAGAACGCACATGCTCCCATTCACATCACAAATAATCAGAGCCTGGGAACTAAGTCCAGATCTTCCACATGGGAGGCAGGTACCCAAATACTTGAGTCATCACCAGTTTCTTTCTAGGGTGTACATTAGTAGGGAATCCCCACTACAGCCAAGACTCAAAGCCAGACACTCCAAAATGGATGTGATCATCCCAAGCAGTATCTTAACACTGCATCAAATGCCTTCCATGATGGCTGTTCTTTTTTTTAACAGATTCATTATTAATTTTTCATTTGTTGTAAATTGAGATTGGTATTTTTATCCAAATTGACATAGTTTTGCAAATACCTAATATCAGATAATATTTGTCTAGTAATATATCCTTTCTCTATTGATTCTATAGTCTATCATAGGTATACAAGGTGCTCCAATAGCCAGTCTCTTGATTCTTATACCAATATGAGGATATTATGGTATTTTGATTTTAAACTCATTTTAATATGAACAAAAAAGATGAAAAGCAAAGGAAATATTATAGATACATCCATTTATCTCAGTGGCTTACACCACCAAGATTTATTTCTTGCTCGTTCTGTGCGTGTCTATCCAGGGTTGACTGCAGCTATTCTAAATGTTTCACTCTGAAACATTGCAAATTCCAGGGAACTTGGAACATAGATATAACTGGCATATTGAATTTCTTACGAACTTACAATTCATTGGCAAAATTCAGTCACAAGGTGAGGCCTGATCCTATGACCTTACTGAAGTGTGTGGCACAAAATAACAGCATGCTTAAATCTACTGAATCAACTTTAAAAAAGTAAATTAAATCCCAAGAGAGATCTTCTTATACATATGATTGGAATTGTCTTTTAAACTCATAATTTAATTTAGCTGGAGTTGGAATACCTACAATTAGTCTTTGCATTCAGACATGTATTTACTCAAATTTCTTTCTCAAAATCTCAACTAACTTAAATTTTTAATAGTTCCAAGAGAATTATTCATTTTACTTGGAATTTATAGTAAATAATTCTTGGATATTTTAATGCAATAATTAACTTAAAGAATTTCCAAATATAATTTCAATTGCTTAATAATGGTGTATGCCAGTAGTTATTTTTAAAATATTGATATGTTAGCTGCCAATGGATGTTCATTTTTAATTCTAAGGAATTTTTAGTGATTCCCAAGGACTGTGATATCCAATTCAGCAACTATCTGCAGGCCATATTTGATTATTTAAAGTTAAATTAATTAGCATTAAATTGAATGTTTAATTTTGTGTTCAGATTTTCCACCTTTCAAATATAGAACAGCCACATGTGGTTAATAGCTCCTTCTTTGGACAGCCACTAGCTGAGCTTTCCATTATTGTAGCAAGTTCTATTGGACAATGATGCTCAAAGGCTTTCTAGCTAACAGTATAATCAGTTAATATGTGAACATTTTTCTAACAGGTGTAAATTTTCTCATTTCTCTCCATGTTTTGTTATATTGCCCACAACTTTAAGCAAAATGTTAATGATGGCAATAGAAGTATGCATGAAATTCTGATTTTAAGTTGTTAGTTGGAAATAAACTGTCACCCTGGAGTGCCACACATGACAATCAGTATCAGCCATCCTGCCCAACTTCTAAACTCTATACTTTACGGCCCTTAATTTTATAGGTACTTTGCTACTGGAAGCAGCATAAATTGAAACATGGTAAAGGAGAAACTATATGTGTGTGTGTGTGAAAATGGTACTCTGGTTGTCTCAAATATTAGTACTTATGCAGTAAAAAAAAATGTTGTCCAGTTTTCTCTAGATACAGGTATTAGTTCTCCTAGCTAGGTACAATGTTGAAAATGAATGAGAATCCAATTGCTACTCTCAAGGAAAGAATATGTTGGACAAAGCTTTCAGTTCTTATTGAACCTCCATTAATTTGATCATTAGTGAAATTTCCCCAATTCATGATCTCAAATTTATACTTTCTTAGTTTCAAGGCATCTTGGGTGTTTACTTTTTTTCTGTTTATAGAAAAACTTTTAGTTCAAAATAAATACAAACATCAGAATTCACTAGCCAGACACAACATAAAACTAGAAGCTCTACTGATATTCTCAGACTTTTCCTTTATTCACACTTTATTTTAACTAAATGGACTTTTGGATATATTAAATATATGTATTAATAATAAACCTAAGAGTTAATGACTTCCATTTATCCAATCTTGTTACATGTGCAAAATACAAAAATTTTGAATCATAGTTATAATGTTTTAAACATCATAATAATATCATTAAGTATCAATCAATTGTAATCTGAGGAAAGCAAAGTCAGAATGATTTGGCCATTTTTCCACAGTGTCACAGCAGTAGAACCTAAATAGGCAGGAATTTAAGAGTAACTCTAACTTCAAAGAGATTATTTTTATCAATAGAAAGTATCTACATATCATATATATAATTGGTAAATATAATTGTATAGCATTGTTTAATTGAGATTTATTTACAGAGAATATTCTTAATTGTTTACTAGGTAATAGCAATAGAAATGTTCTGGAAGTGAAATACAACAATAAAGTCCTTGATTCCTTTGTGAAATAAAGGCACAGTTAAAATCTGAGATTAAGATTTTCTGTAGTAGAATCAAAGATTTTTGCTAAGTTGCTTGCAATTTTATCACTATCTTGAACATACAAATGGAGAGAAGTACTGTGAAATGAAAAGAAACATATGTGCATAAAACACTTTTTATTCTCTGAATTTTATAACTGCTTGCTTGTAATTGGACCATTGTGATAGAAGCCTCTAGCTCCAATAAAACTTTCCAGAAACAAATGTTTTTGTGGTTCATATTGATCATGTTTCTCATTACATTGCCTTATTTAAAGTGACTATTTTCCCCTACATTTACATTAATGACTTCTATAAATATCAACAACTACAAACTACAACTTTGTAAAATGTCCTAAGAAACAGTAAAGGAAATTTACACTAATATCTTATTTTGTTAATATAAAATCTATTTTCTTAACTAAATTCACATGTGCAAGAATCTTTATATTCTTAACAAAATACTAAAACTCATTGCTAAGGACTAGAATTGTGGAGTTAAGCAACCACTTCTGATGCTGGCAATAGATGTGAGAGCACCAGTTCAAGACGTGGCTGCTCATATCTTGATTCAGCTCCATGCTAATGAACTTAGGAAAGTGGTGAATGATGGTATAAGTGCTTGGGCTCCTGTCACCTGTGTGAGAGATGTAGCTGGAGATTCATGACCCGGCTTCAACCTGGCTGAGCTCTAGCCATTGCAGCCATTGAGGAGTGAAGCAGCAAATGGAAAGTCTCTCTCTCTTTGTGTTTCTCTCTCTGTCTCCCACTCAGCTGTCCATGAACTCCCTCAGAGCTGAGTGATAGGAAACCTCATAAGGTTATGAGTTTTCTTATCTGTTTTTCAAAAAAGTCTGTTTTTTTTTAAAAAATCATACATTCTTCATATAGTCATTTTCAGCATTGTGGCACAGTGAGTTAAGCCACTTACAAATCTAGCATCCCATATCATAGCCCCCATTCATGTCCAGCCTCCACTCTGATCCTGCTTCCTGTTCATGTGACCTGAGAAGATAGCTGAGGATGGCTCCAATGTTTGGATCCTGCCACTCATGAAGGAGACCAGATGGCCCAGAGTTCCTGGCACCTGGATTCCACCTGGCCCAGATCTAAGCTCTAGCTGTTGCTGTTATTTGCAGAGTTAACCAGTTAACCACATATGGTAGTTCTCTGTCTCTCTTTCTCTCTCTCTCTCTCTCTCTCTCTGTGTCACTCCCTCTCTCTGTGTTGCTCTGCCTTCCAAATAAATAAATAAACCCTTTTGAAAAGAGAAGGAAATTTATCAGAGATAATATGAAATACTTTTTGTTAATACTGTCAAAAAGAGAAATTTATGCTTTGGCATTTAACTGAAATATTTGTAAATATGCTTCCTTTTGGATGTTTTTGTTTCTCTAACTAAAGTATATGAAGCTGTATTTGATAGCAAAAATGTAATGCCTATTATTAGACACTGAACTTAGGTAAATTCAATTTAATCTCCAAATAATTTACAGACACATGTTGAATTATTTTCACTTAGGCAAAGTACATCAGATAAGCACAGTACTGTAAAGCACCTGATGGGAGAAACAGATTGAGGAGTGACTGCTGAGAAGCAGTAATATCACTAGATCATCAGCTTCAAAAAGTAGGTATCATATTTGCCTTTTATATTACTTAATCTCCATGCTACTGCTTTCAATAAAGATCTTTCAAATGAGAAAATATAATGTGTGTGGGATATTCATGAACAATTTAAATTAGTACAAATTTCAAATAAATTTTATAATTTAAAAGCACATTTTGTTGCTTATTTACCTTTGCTTATCTTTGTAAACCATCACTATACCATAACAAATCCCACCCCAATAAACCCCAATAATGATTTTCTTCTCCATACTTCTCCCTCACCATTGCTTCCTTATCTATTACTACCCTACTAAAGTGTGCTGACCTTGTGATGTTTTGGGACTACCTCTGTGCTTTGTAGTAAATTGCAGAATGTCTATGCTCAGCAGTTCAGATGACTGGAATCATTTACCTATACCACCATATATGCACAAACTCACATACATACACATACATCTCTCCCTATCCATGGAAATAACCAGTACTATAGACAGTAAGAATCAATATTATTTACTAAGTGTTGATTAGCAAATACAATGTATAATTAAGTATACTTTTCAGAAAGTGTAAAAATAAGTATAAAAGTACAACATAGTATTTATTGTATGTACACTATGTGAAATATGAATGGCATAATGATTAAGGCTACGAAACTCTATGACATAGAAATTATTTATAGTCTACAAACAACACATCTAGTTATGGAGTAGTTGATAACACAGCTGGTGAGTGACTGATCCATGCTTCAAACACAATGTGATTCCAAAAACAATGTACTTCACTCTGACCTTATATTAGGTTTTAGATGGGAAAACTTCTGTGCCACAATTTTAGTCTGTTTCTTTGAATATCAGTTGTCTTTGCATGAGCTTTTTTTTTTTTTTATTTTCCAGCCTGATTTCTATCTTCATCAAAATTAAATAATAATGTGAATGATTGAAAAATACATTTTAAATTGACCCCTGGGCTGTGGATAGTCAAATTGGAATGTAGATATTTGTTCACCAAATGTATATATCCTAACAGTAGGAAAAGAAGTAACAAGGAAAGAAAACCTTAAACCTAGGTAATATAGAACAATTCTCCTTAATTTCATAAAACCACATTCTAGCATGGGCATTATTATTTGTATACCTATAAAATAGAGTGCTGTCAGGAAACTAAGGTTCAAAGAGTTGAAATAACTTACTAAATTATACACCTAATAAGTGACAAGGCCTGTTTTTGAAAGTTCTTGAGTCTAAGTCCTACTCTTTTAAATCATTAAAGCAAATGAAGTTCACCAGAGGAGCTGACATCCTCATCCTGAGGTTTTAATTCTAAACATGAGTGATTAAGAGTATTTGGTTTTCTCTTCTTTGCACAGGCCTTTGCACTGGCAGGATGGATAAATATTATTGCCAGGAAGCTCCACAGTCACCAACCAGACCAGAAGAGACATGATAGGCCCATCTGGACACAGTCTGAAGGCCAGCCTCTTCAGAGGGAATTGTGCTGGAAAATGTAGAGGTTGAAGCCAAACATCCAAATTCAGCCATCAGGATTTGTGCCAGATCCAGTTGATCAAGAATGGCAAAAAAAAAAAAAAATCAGCTTTTATATCCAAAAATGGTTGTTCGAACTTTACTAAGGAAAGTAATAAAGTTCCAGTTGCTGAATTTGGCCGAAAAGATTGTGCTATTGGTGATATTATGTATCTGCTTTAAAGTCAAAGTAGCCAGTATGTGTTTTTGGTCTGCTACAAAGGTAAAAAGGAAAGACCAAGATCATAAATTTAGGTGGTAAAAGCCTATTAATAACTTTTCATATGCCAAAAAATAAGCAAATTTGTTTTGAAATCAAGATTTGTTATTCATAAGTTCTATATATCCTAATGATCACTTCAAATATCTGTGGAGATTTATTTACTGAGAAAATGAAGGAATTAAAATTGTAATATCTAAAATCCATACTTGATCAAATAGCCCATTACTCTGAAATGAATAGCTCATGTATACAATCATAATTTATTCCAGCTGAAATAGTATAAAAACAATAGCTACTGTCATAACTATAAATTCTACAAAATAAATCAACAAATAAAAACAGAAACTGATTCCCAAAAAAATTATCAGCTATCAGCCTACCTGGGTATGCAAACCAATATTCACATTTAAATGAAATTCATGACACAATCTTGAAAAGAAAAGCAATGTGCTGGCTAAATTATTTCCTTTGTGATTGCAGTTTTCCTAGGACTTAAGTGATTTGATGTGCTTCAAAATGATTTCACATCTTCTGTTCTTTAGAGCCTAATTTCTCAAAGACAGTGGCCAAGAATTGATGAATGGTCCAGTAGAGAATTACATGGTATTTAGCTCTTCTGGAGAGATATGACATTTCAGGTTTAGGATGATTCATCATCTGGCTGATATGTCAAGTTTTCCTTTGGGATGTTAATTGTTGCAAGAAACACAATGGAACTATCACTGGTGCATCTGGAGCTTGGAGTCGAGTTAGCTTGCTCTTCTGGAGCTGCTAAGTGAAAGGACTGGCATATTTCCAAATCACCTATTAAGCAAAATCTTCTTCATTTTAGACACATGCTGCTTTCAAACATCCTGATGTACTCAGTGCCCAGGGTCAATGTTCCCCTGCTAGTATAGAGAGCTTTATCTTCCTGATAATTAGTAAATCCAGCAGGGGGTCTTATTGATCAACAAACCTTTGAATATTCCCCAAACTCGTGCTCAATCCCAATGTAAATTTATCAAGGTTAATCTCCTATCATCTAGGATTAGCATAGAACTCTAATTCTTTTATATACTGCCCATGCATTCATCTCTTTAAGAGACATTTTAAAAACGATATCTATGTACTTTAGAATTTACCCATCAATTTGGAGAAGTATTGTCCACATGGGAGACCCTTGGCACTGAATCAAGGTAACAGCTGGTGACCATTGCTTAGAAGAAAAATTGAGTTTCTTGTCCATTATTATAAGATGCCCAATACAGTTAGTTATAGGCAGTCAAATTAAGGAGCCATAAAATGCTAAAAAATGAGCATAGCTAAATTGTATATCTTGGCTTTGATTCATGAATGATACTAATTTCCTAAAAGTATATCTCTGTGATTTAGAACCTCCCTTTGTGGGGCTAAACCCATAGCTTCCTGTGGTTTAGGGAAATACTCTGGGAGGAGATTATCCAGAAAGAAAGAGACCACTGCCCAGTCAGCTTTGCCTGTCCTAGAAGTTTCAGCTCCCTTTACAACCATCACACTTCCTTTCCCACAGCCTATTTTCGGGCTTGCACTGGAAAGCATGTTCATGCCTCCAGCCTAGATTTTAATCTGATTTCCTCAGCAGAGCTGAAACAGTCATACTTTTTTTAAAAGAATTTTAATAAGAAATCAGAAAAAAGTATTTAATAAAGATTGCATAACATAAAATCATCCAGTTCATGAAAAACATGTTTCTTTTCATAAGTCAGCCATCTCAAATCACTTCTTAGTTTTGAATAAAGTATAGTGCTCCTTCCAATAATTTAGATTACTTCTCAAGATGTGAGTCCTATAATGAGCTATTTTGGTGAAAGGCATTGATTTTTGTATTATTTCTGAATGCAGCCTATTGATAATAATTTATTCATCGCTACCTCAGTTATTTATTTTCATCCATAGGCTCATTTTATATGCATGCAGTAAAGCTAAAAGCCAGAGCAGTACAGTTGAGGACTGCTGTTAACCAAATAAATGTCTATTCACTGCCTAATTACAGTGACTAAAATTTACCTATTATTAACCAGCATGAGGTACTGAAAACATTCTCTCATTTTTCAAGATTTATTTATTTGAAAGGCAGAGTTAAAGAGAGAGACAGAGAGACAAAGAAAGAGATCCTCCATTTGTTCATTCCCAAATGACTTCAAAAGCCAGGGTGGGCCAGATCGATGTCAGGAGACTGGAACTCCTACTAGATCACCCATGTGTGTGGCAAGGACCCAGGTAATTTGGCCATCTTGCATTGCCTTCCCAGGTATATCAACGGGGCGCTGGATCAAGAATGGAGCCAGCATTGGACTGTAGCGGGTAAAGCCATCACCTGCTATGCCGGCATCCCATATGGTTGCTAGTTTGAGTGCTGGCTGCTCCACTTCATATCCAGTTCCATGTTAACGGCTTATGAAAAGCAGTAGAATATGGCCCATGTGTTTGTGCCTCTGCCACCCGTTTGGGGAGCCCCAAATGAAGTTCTGGCTCCTGGCTTCATCCTGGCCTACCTGTGGCTGATGTGGCTTTCTGGGGAGTGATCCAGCAGATGGAAGATCTCTGTCTCTCCCTTTTGCTCTACAACTTTGACTTTCAAATAAATAAATAAATCTCAAAAGAAGAAGAGGAAGAGGAAGAGGAAGAGGAAGAGGAAGAGGAAGAGGAAGAAGAAGAAGAAGAAGAAGAAGAAGAAGAAGAAGAAGAAGAAGAAGAAGAAGAAGAAGAAGAAGAAGAGGAGGAGCTGCAGGGACTCAAATGGCTGCTCACATGGGATTCTAGTATTTCAGGCAGTGCCTTACCCACTGTACTGCAACTATAAACTCTTGATAAAATAAAATGTGTATTTTTTTGTTACTAACTGAACCCACATTAAATATGAGAAGTTAAGATCTATTTCCAAATAATTTGGAAAATGTTCTTGGCTAGGCACTAAACAAATAGCTTGTCATTTTAGGTGTGTTGTTTTAGGTATGCCATCATTTATTTATCATTTTAGGTGAACACAAGACACAGAACCAATTTCCTAAAAACATAAATATATAAACTTAAAAATATTGGAAGAACAAACTAAAATATCTGCCTGGAATTTAGATTTAAGAATTGATTGTACAATTTCACCAAAGAATCATGACTTCCTAGTAAGCACATAGACACCAAGCTCTTTGTTGTTTATAGCTTCAGTGTGAGTGAATGCAGAGAAGTCAGTCCAAGAAAGAAAGTGGAACAGTGGACTGACTAAATAATGTTATTTTTCATTCAGGGAAATGATAACTTCAGTTCCACACTGGAAAGACTTTGCACCTAAATGCTTGATTTTGTAAGATGCTTTATTAGAAGGTAAGTACTAACTTCATTGAAGGGAATAATGACAAAATTATCGAATGGTCCAAAAACCCTCAATATTACAGTTTCAACAGAGTTTGAGGAGTGGAGTCAGAAGATTAGGCTGGAATCTCTGTTATGTTAGATGACATTTGAGCAGTTTGGGGCAAGTCATTTTGGCCCTTTTAGATCCACCCCTTTTATGAGGTCATTATGTAAGTCAAATTATTATTCATAATAAAACATTTATGTGAATTTTAAAATGCTATGCAAATTTTATATTATAAATAGTTGCCTTTGTTCTGTACATCTAATAAAATATTAAAATGTGGTATAAGAGGAGAAGTGGTCATTAAGGATTCTGTAAGGTATAGGCAGGAATAAAAAGGAAACTGAGGTATATTTCTTTCAATGTATGAAAGAATCTAATAATTCATCAAAACTATCATAAATTGCCTCAAAAACAGTAACCTTCCTCTCTTAAGAGAAATTCAAGGAAAACATGGGTAAAGACCCATGGATGGTTATAAAACTACACACCAGATGGCTTATAAATACCCTTCCTGGTGAAAAGGTTTATGGCTACAGTAAGATTATACTGGAATCACAATATGCATTTCCAGATTACATAGTTAAGGGTGGCTGCACATTTAGTAACTAATTTTACCAATGCCAATGAGAGGTACTAGTTCCTGTTAAGTATCAATCATATTCCCTTGAGAAAAAAAAAAACTACTAGTATAATTCTTTAGGATTTTAATGATATGCAGGTACATAGTTTTCCTGTTAAACTATGGATTGGAAGGCAAGAATCAGGATTTTCAGATATTTTTCTCCTATGCCTAATATATTAGCTATTATAGTAGATAGTAGAACAAGTAAAAATTTATTGTCCATAATGTTTCTCTACCTGTCTTGTGCATGCACACCCCTTCCAACTCTAGCTCATAAGACAGTACTTACAAAAATAACATTGTGTCAATCAACTTTAACAGAGTGAAGTCAACATAAGCAATCACATGCAGAGTAGTAGAAAGAAAACCTCAGCTACATAGTAAATAACTGACCCCAGAAAATTCACAGCTTAAAGACGTTTACCTGGTTCTTTGAAGACAAAAAAAACCAACTCCTAGTCTAGCAAAGTGTTTCAGTGGTTCTACTTGGAAAATATGAGAGGAATCAAATGTCATACTTCAGAAAGTAAACAACACTGTAGGTGTCAGGAAGATTTCTTTTTCTTTGTAAGCCTGTAGCAATTGATAATTGGCTCAAAGCAGAACGTGCAGCACTTGGGCTTCTTTTCATTTTTGTGCATCATCATCAGTTTGGTTAATGGCCTTGATTAGTGAAAGCCCTAAAGGGGAAGAAAAAATTCCAGCTTCCTTAATCTGAAGTTGTTATACCAGATGCAGATGAATCATACTCAGTGTTTATTGGGGGCTTTCTTATTTATGGGATATGTAAGAAGAAATAAGTGCATTCTCTAAATAACAACTGAATTATCATTAGATGCAAAGAAGATTTTTTTTCTTTGTATTCACACACACAAAAAGCCAATTTCCTAGGCAAGTCTCTTATTCTGTCAACTGGTTTCTAATTTGGTTGAGAGAAATCAGAGTAATGTCATAAAGGATAAGTCTATAGTCATTTGAGTGTTTTTAGAAGCCAACTTGTAAGCCCTCTAACAGCAGGATGAAAATTGTTGAGGAGAGCATTGTCTCTACTCTCACTCAGTGATGACTTGTAGTGGATGAATGTCCCAAAGGGGAAATCCATGCATCCTTGTGAGTTACAGCCTAATTTTTAATCATACAGGACAACGAAATAGCAACAGATGGTCATTGTAAATCTTTCAGTTTTTCAGACTCAGCTTTCAAAGGGTGAAAATAATCAGATAATTTAAAGCTCTTTGAGTTTAAGATGACAATGTGAAGTTTAAGGTGACAATGTGAAAGCTTTTACAATTTCTAGATTTCCTATTGTATAGAAGCAAAAGGTGACCAGCTAGAAACCTTGGTGAATAGGCACAACTAAATGGACAATTACAGGTGAAGAGAGAAGTTTTTCAAGAGAGAGAATTGCAAGGCTGTATGCGCTTGTGTATTTGTTGAACAGAATGAGATTCATAAATGCATTAAGAGCAGTTAGAAAGACAGTGAAAGACTAGCTGGAAGGATTGAAAATACTTTCCTAATAATCAGCACATGGCTAGATGTGTTCTGTGAATAGGTATGGCCAGTAAAATTCACATGGCACAGAACTATTCCTGGACACTAGAGGGTATGTATGTTTATCTTCCCATTTACCACTATTTCTTATTCCAAATATCATCAAAAGTGCCTGGCCTCCTGGCTAGGTCAAAACAGTAAATCATGTAGGAAACATCTTTATACAACTTACTTATTGCATAGATAGATAATTCTTACATTAGGTAAGAGAAATACTCTGAAAATGTAGGTGAGGCGAGGACAAAAATAAAGTATTAAGAGCCTGGCAGGAGAGAGGAGAAGTTAAAAGAATAGGGGTAATTTCATAGACAAATAATATGTATGAGAATCATCTAGAAGGTTGATTATTCTACAAAATATCAATAAACAATAAAAATCAATGAGTATTAATAGGTGCACAAACACTGCTACAGTTCCAGGAAGAAATGATGGTTTATTTGTGACTGGTGACTTTCTGCTGAGGCATATGGTAGCAGCCATATGTGAGGATGGCATGGCTAATTGACTCTTATTTTGTCTTTCTGGAGTGTGAATCCAAGACATGACAGAAATCCAGCCCAAAGTCATCAACCTTGCTCCTCTCAACTACTACTCATTCATGGAGGGATACAGGTTCATTAAGAATAGGCTCACAAAGAATAAATGTATTCTTTCAACATATGTTTATTGAGTGATATTATGCTAATGGAGACAACAGCTAATGGAGACAATAGCCACTTATTGTAATTATTGTTGTTATAGAAAAGTAACAGGTGCTGTAAGGAGAAAAATCTTCCCTGAAGAAGAAATATTTTGACAACCTTGATTTAAAAATCAATCTAAAATTTCAAGGATAATAAATAACAGGAACACTTACTGATCCTCAACAAAATGAGAAAACATTACAAATGCAAAAAACACAATATATGATGAGGAAAATGGAAAAGAGAAAGTCAAACCTCAGTGTCCCTGGAGAATGAATCAAGTGAGCTCACAGATAATTCACTCTGGAGAGCTCTCCCAAAAGTGAGAGAAGTCTTAGAATAAAATGAAGCCAAGTGACTGAAAATGGAAAATTCATTGTGAATACCTATCAAAAAATCACTTTCAAATGGACAAGTCATTACTCCCCAATAGTGTAGCCAAGTTTCAAAGGAAACATTCTAGAGAGAGTCCAAACTCCCAGGAAGCATAAAAGACATGAGAGGAAGAAAAGTAAAAATAGGATAACTCATACTAGATAGCAACCATTTGACTATTAGGAGTTTCAGAAGGAGATAATACAGGAGATTGGAGCTAGTGATATATTACAAAGAAGTAAAACTTCCCTGAAGTATGAAAGCTTGCTTATTGAATGTACTTACAGATTGACAAATAAAAGGAACAAAAAATAAACCACAGCCGGGCCAGCACCATGGCTCACTTGGCTAATCCTCCACCTGAGGCGCTGGCATCCCATATGGGCACCGGGTTCTAGTCCCAGTAGGGGCGCCGGGTTCTGTCCCGGTTGCTCTTCTTCCAGTCCAGCTCTCTGCTGTGGCCTGGAAGAGCAGTGGAGGATGGTCCAAGTGCTTGGGCCCTGCACCCGGATGGGAGACCAGGAGGAAGCACCTGGCTCCTAACTTCGGATCAGCACGGTGCTGGATATGACTGCTATTTGGGGAGTGAACCAACGGAAGGAAGACCTTTCTCTCTGCCTCTCTGTCTCACTGTCTATAACTCTACCTGTCAAATAAATAAAAAAAAAAAATAGCCAATTATATCTTATTATAATCTTGGTAGACCTGTCATAGGTAAAATATCATAAAAGTTTCCATAGTGAAATTCAGGACATAATCCCAATACTTTTAAACATTTATTTAAAATTAAATTTCAGAGTAACTTTAAATCAAGAGCCCCTAAAAAGAAAATGTGCTGAATATTGTAGAAAGCGCCAAGGTTTTCATTATTGACTTTGCTGTGAAGAAACAAAGGAAACCAAACTAAAGAAAACAATGTGAATGTTTACAATGAGTTTGTTTATTTTTTTTTTTAATTTTTGACAGGCAGAGTGGACAGTGAGAGAGAGAGAGAGAGAGCGAAAGGTCTTCCTTTGCTGTTGGTTCACCCTCCAATGGCCACCGCGGCC
Source organism: Lepus europaeus (assembly GCF_033115175.1). Taxonomy (NCBI): domain Eukaryota; kingdom Metazoa; phylum Chordata; class Mammalia; order Lagomorpha; family Leporidae; genus Lepus; species Lepus europaeus. Next base: position 113,571,372 of record NC_084829.1, read on the forward strand.
GGCGCGCTGCGGCCAGCGCACCGTGCTGATCCGAAGGCAGGAGCCAGGTGCTTCTCCTGGTCTCCCAAGGGGTGCAGGGCCCAAGCACTTGGACCATCCTCTACTGCACTCCAGGGCCACAACAGAGAGCTGGCCTGGAAGAGGGGCAACTGGGACAGAATCCGGTGCCCCTACCAGGACTAGAACCCCGTGTGCCGGCGCCGCTAGGAGGAGGATTAGCCTGTTGAGCCACGGCGCCGGCCATGAGTTTGGTTTTAAAAGGAAATTTGGCTGGCAAAGAGGCTCACTAGGCTAATCCTCCGCCTGTGGGGCCAGTACCCTGGGTTCTCGTCCCAATCGGGGCGCCAGATTCTTTTCCGGTTGCTCCTCTTCCAGTCCAACTCTCTGCTGTGGTCCGGGAAGGCAGTGGAGGATGGAGCAAGTCCTTAGGCTCTGAACCCGCATGGAAGACCAGGAAGAAGCACCTGGCTCCTGGTTTTGGGTCGGCACAGTGCGCCGGCCACAAGGCGCTGGCCGTAGAGGCCACTTGGGGGGGTGAACCAATGGAAAAAGGAAGACCTTTCTCTCTGTCTCTGTCTCTCTCTCTGTCTAACTCTGCCTGTCAAAAAAAAAAAAAAAAGAAAATTTGTCATAAAAAAGTAAATGCCATAATTATGACAAAATAAATTCAAAGAATATCAAAGATACCTTAGGAATATAATAAAAAGTTTGTAACAAGTTATACAAAATAACATTAAATGTTAGAAAATATTAAAAATGCAGCATAATACTAGATGAAAGAAGGACTATTCACATACTAAACTCATTTTGGAAACATTCCTTGCTTTTTAAAAATGACAGGGTTTGAAAAATTGTAATGGAGAAGCCAAGTTTACAAAGAATTTGCTGTATTTCAAATAGTTTCATTATTTGCAAAATGTGGTAGTTTGTATGACTATTGTGAGAATTAAGAGAATTAATATGTAACAAGTATATTGCTCATTTTTCAATATTTTCATTACTTTTAAGTAAAATACCTGAAAGGAGCTACTTAGAAAGGAAGAAGGCTTCTTTCAGTTCATGATTTGTAGGTTCACAGTCCAAGACAAGGTGGCCCCCAGTGGTCTGCCCTCTGAAGGAGACTGCCAATGGGAGAGAGTGTGCAGTGGAAAACTCACATGGAAAGTTGGGAAGCAGGAACAGGGAGAATACTGTTCCTTTACCTTCTCTATGGGCTCTCCCTGTAATGCCATTATGATTTAATCATCAGCAGCGATCTAGCAGCCTAATCTGATTCAATCACTTCCTAGAGGCCTCACCCTCAATTTTTTTTTTTTTTTTTTTTGACAGGCAGAGTGGACAGTGAGAGAGAGAGACACAGGGAGAAAGGTCTTCCTTTACCGTTGGTTCACGCTCCAATGGCCGCTGCGGCCGGCGCGCTGCAGCTGGCACGCTGTGGCCGGCGCACTGCGCTGATCTGAAGGCAGGAGCCAGGCACTTCCTCCTGGTCTCCCATGCGGGTGCAGGGCCCAAGCACTTGGGCCATCCTCCACTGCACTCCTGGGTCACAGCAGAGAGTTGGACTGGAAGAGGGACAACCAGGACAGAATCCAGCGCCCCAACCGGGACTAGAACACAGTGTGCCGGCGCCGCAGGCAGAGGATTAGCCCAGTGAGCTGCTGCGCCGGCCACCCTCAAAAATTTTAAAATACATTGAACCTCCACCCTAATTTATCAACCATTAACATTAATCCAAATATCACTAACATAAAAGACTTCTGGATGTCAATATCTGCATGAGTTTAGGGAGCCAAATCCTGTTCAGATCATGGCATTCTACTTCTGGTTCCCCAAAACTCAGGTCCTTCTCACTTACATCATACAACTATTCTGTCCTCGAAAATTCCAAGGTCTAACAGGGACTCAAAAGTCTACTGAGACCCATGGTGAGTTTCTTGATTGTTAAGCTGTATAACTATATATATATATATATATATATATATATATATATATATATATTCCACGATAATATGGTGGGACAGGCACAGGGAATACATTTCCATCCCATAAAGGGGAGACAGGAAAATAAAAAGTATTGTTTGGTCCAAAGCAAGACTGGAGATCAGCAGGGAAGACACTAATTATTAAAACTCCATGTGTGGCATCCTGGGCACACTAGTTTGGGAGCCAGGCTACCAAAAGTTTAGGCAGCGCCTTCCTACAGCTTTGCTGGATGCAACCTTTGGTTTTGTTCTCACAGAATGGAGCCTGATCTCTGTTGCTCCACTAGGCATTGCCCTGGTGAGGACTTTGCAGCTCTTAATTTACATATCTGCTTGGAATTTCCTCAGTGACTTTTCCACTGCAACAGATCTCGGTCTGGGCACCCAGGTTGCTCAATACATCCTTTGAAACCCAGGTGGAAGCTTCCATGGCTCTGTTGGACTCTGCCCAAATGGCTAGTCTTTCAGACTTCAAGCTGATAAATGTGCCTATCTCAGGTTTCCTGGGAAAACTGCATGTGGTTTTCCTTAGTGGATGTCTCATATTGCTGGCTGACACCTCCATCTTTCTAGGGCCTTCCCTGCAGTTTAATTCGCACAACTCCTCTAGGCATCATTGCACACAGGGGCTCCAAGACTTCAGCACACATCTCCTTGAGCACTCACTATTTCCTTCAAAATCTTGGTGGAAGCAACATTTACCCCATAACTTTTGCATCCTGCACACATGAAAAAATAGCACTAAATGTACAATGCCATGGTCTGTTGCTAACAGGTACCTCACCTGGGCCCATTTTAGCATTGGCTCCAGCAGCCTTGGAGAACTTTGCTGTTGAGCCAGAATTTGGTGCTAGTCCTTGATGAGCATGGTTCACTGGAGCTCTTGAAAGTAATCTGCCATGGAAAACTTTTGTATAAATGTTCATTTCTAACCCTCTGATAAGTCTGTGATGGGAAGGGCTTCCTTGAAAATAACTGAAGCAGTTTCAGGGTCTCTCTCCCACTGCTTTGTCCATAAACCATAGCTTTATTTGCTAATCTCTCTTTTTTATTATTAAACTTTTATTTAATGAATATAAATTTCCAAAGTACAGCTTATGGGTTACAATGGCTTCCCCCCTCCCAAAACTTCCCTCCCACCCACAACCCTCCCCTTTCCCGCTCCCTCTCCCCTTCCAATCACATCAAGATTCATTTTCAACTCTCTTTATATACAGAAGATCAGTTTAGTATATATTAGGTAATCTCTTTAACAAGGAATCTCTATACCACATCTTCCTGCCTCAAACAAACCAACAGAGTCTAGACTAGGTAGAGAGTGAGGAGGTGGGCTCTTCCCACCATCTGTAGATGAGTCTCAGATGATCTGAGAAAAATCAAGCAACAAGCTTCTGTGAAGGATGTTGATGTCATATGCTAGTCCTTTTAATCAAGGGTTTTCTGTGCTGTTTTAACTGACCCAGGTAATGAGAATTTTATGTGTCTTGGGGGAAAGTGTCATGTGTTTTTCTGTTGTCTTTATTAGTCTTGATTGCGGACTTAACTTTCACTCAACCAACCAATTAAAATTGTCACTTCTCAATGCCTCCCTCAGAGCAATCATAAGAACTTCCCCCTCTTACAGCCTATTTAACCCCTAGACAATCAGTGCTCAATGGTTCCCTCCTTCAGTGGCCCCTATCAGCGATGCTCAGAGCTTTTTCTTTCATTCTTGCTTCTCTGTTTCTTTCCAAAAAGCAACTTCTGTTTTACACAACCTTTCAGGTCCATGCTCCTAATTTTTCATGGTCACAAGACATGAACACCATGCAATTAGTGTCCCAGATTTCTGAAATATTCTCTGGGGGATTGTCCAGGATTGTTGGAAGGGTGAGTGAAATGGATGACCTGAAACTTTTTTTTGAACTGACTCTCTCAGCCAGTGAAGTGATTAGCATGGCTGCTGGTCTTATAGACTCATAGGTCAGACTTGATTAATCCTTGATTTTTAGTGCAGGGAATGTTGATTATGCCTCAGTTTCCTTCTGCAGAAATTCATCCAATGTGTGAGACTGGAGTAAAGTTTTGCAGTAATTGAAGGTCTTCAGCCAATGTAGTTCTCCAGCGTTGCTGAAGGCTCCCTGTTTTGATCCAAACTTTGTCCATTAGAGTATTCTCCTAAAATCTGCACTTCTCTTTCTATGCTCTTCCTCTTCACAACCTATCCTCACTCAGTTTCAAATGTCAGAAAGTGAAAGGGCTACCTCCAGCTCAGCTGGCCAGACAAGTTTCCCCACTTAAGCTAGCAAGAGAGACGCCTTAACCCATGAACCCTTTTTAACCTGGTGTTTTTTTTTTTCTCCTATATCTGTGGTTTACGTTTTGTTGATAACTTTTTTTCTTCAGCTCTTGGCAACAGGATTATCTCATTTTCTACTTCTAAAGAAAAGTGTGTCTTAGAAGAGTTAGCACTGGGGCTGGTGTTGTGGTGTAGCTGGTTAAGTTGCCACCTGCAGCACCAGTATACTATATGGGTGAGGGTTCAAGTCCTGGCTGCTCCACTTCTGATCAAGTTCCCTGCTGATGTGCCTGGCAAAGCAGTGAAAGTTGGCCCAAGATCCTGGGCCCCTATACCCATGTGGGAGACTGGAGAAAGCTCCTGGCTCCTGGCTTTGGCCTGGCCCAGCCCCAGCCATTGCAGCCATTCGGGGAGTAAATGAGCAGACAGAAGACCTCACCCTCTGTCTTTCCCCGTATCTCTGTAACACTGCCTTTCAAATAAATAAATCTTTTTTAAAGCATTAGCACTATCTGCCTATTTTCAAACTGTTTGAGTGTTACCATAACTCTGATTAGACCTGGTTAACAGCTTTGGTTAAAATACTCTGGTTTATTACTACTTTTACTTTGACCTAATGGCATAAGCCTCTGACAATTATTTAGGTTTAAAGCACTAAACTGAGTCTTTTGACCTTGAGGCTTCCAGTTGGATTTCTGAACTCCCAAAAGAATCTCAGTTGGGAGAGATAATAACTGTTTGAATTAATTTAATTGCATAAAATATACTTTTGTTATAAAATGATGCCAAACTTATGTTATGCTACATAAAGGTCTAATATTTTGTGCTTCAGGATCAATGGGACAGGATTCCAGAGCAGACCCATCCCTGATGGGCTTTATAAAAGGTGTAGTTAGTCTTATGCATTGTTGCTGGCATGATGGTTGGGACAGTAGGTGTGTTTGAATTGTGCTGGTTCAGTACTGGAAAGGGAGCTGGCTGACCTCCTCTGCTGCATGTCCATCCCTTCTCATAACCTACCCCTCCCCTCCCCACCTAGTGCATCTTGAAACTAAGGCTTAAACCTCAGTTGGTGGGGGGAGATAACCCTTGTTGGAGTCAGGATGATGTACTCATGGGGAGTCTCTACTCCCTGGGAAGCACACCCACATCAGGAACAGAGAGTTATCTGACAATTGTGGGGATGCAAACACATCACTCTGGCACTGTTGTCATGGCTGGCTAAAGAGGAAGAAAAAAGGAAATAAACAGAACTTATGTCCTGCTCACACTAAAAGGCTTGGAGAGCAGGTGGGTTTCTTTAAATAGGATCTAACAAGGGCACAGTTTGCTAGACATTATACATCCAGACATTGCCAGGTTAAATATGGATTTAAAAATGGGGTACAGACAGAAGTGAGGGTCAAAGTTAGGCACAGTAAGGGCAACTACTCTGTCTGGATTAACTCTCTTTGATCGTATATGCTGAGTCACATGATCTATAGCATCAGGGGTTCCAAGGACACATGGGAAGGGGCAGAGGTGAAGGTAAGAGTGACTATTTATGTTCTTCAAATTACTCCTCCTGTGGCCCAGGACACTATGCTCGCATAGCCAAGGAACTTGAGGGATGCATCATGTAGGTAGGGGTGGAAATTTAGGGATGCTTTTGTTTTTTGTCCTTTCATTTTAGATGGGTAAAAAGCCATCTTGTGCATTCAGTCTTCAGAGTGCATCATCAGGCACTGATATTCTTTGACAGTCGAACCTTGAAGAAAAAAGTCAGGTCATTCTGTACCACTTAATGGCCAGAATACAAGCTGGAGGAAAGAGAAATGTGGCCTCCAGATGGAAGTATTAACTATAACAACAGCCTCCAACTTGTACTCTCCTGTCACAGAGCAGGGAAATGGTCTGAGATCCCTTGTGTCCAAACATGTCTTGCTCTATGAGGTAAGTCAGAGTTTTGTCAATTCTATAAGGAATTCAGGTTATTTTTAGTAGCAATTACATTGGAGACCCCAGAGCCTGTGACAGAGTCTGCACCAATCCCTCAACCTGTTGCTCTTGTTCCTCAGGAAGAACCTTATCCTAAATGGACACCAGATAACCCTGTAAAATGGAAACAGAAACAGTTCATTGCTTGTGTCCTGGAGAGATAGAGGATCAAGCTCCTAAACTACTTAAAGATGCCCATGGTAGACCAAGGATCAGAAGAGAATCCCTACATTTTCAAGGAAAGAGATTGAGGGTGGCATTAGTCAAGCATGCTTCTCTATCTCCCAATTGGATAGAAGGACAGTATATCTTAAAGGATAAGTTTGTTAGTCAACTTAAGATATTATATGACGACTTCAAAAACAGGCTATTGGGCCTGACAGTACATTAGAAAAAAACCTTTTTATGGTCTCCCACTTTGATTTTTTTTCAACAGGTACCAGGAAGAAACCCAACAACAAGAGAGAAAGGATAAGTAAAAGGTCAAAGCTCTGGTAGCAACCTTATGGCCACAGCAACCTGAGGGTCCCTAGGGGTCTCCAAAGTACCATGGTTGTGGGCAGATAGGGCACTTAAGAAGTAATGCCCACATTCCCATTGACATAAAAACCCTATGGACTGTCCACTTTGCAATGTGGATCACTGGAGAGTTGACTCTCCCCAAAGAACAATGCTTCTAGGGCCAGCCCCACTTCCTCAGATGACCCAACAGGACTGTATGCCTTGGGACTTCTCCTACAGGCTCCTATCACCCAGGCCATTGTCACTCAGGATCTGTGATTTGTCCTAACTGTCAAAGGGAAGGATGTTGGCATCCTCCTAGATGCTGGAGGTGCCTTTCCTGAACTTCTCTCAAATTTGAGTCTCTTCCCTTAGTATGATCATGAGAGGAATTTCAGGAAAACCTTTAGTTTGTTATTTTACCCAGCTTTTAAGCTGTAACTGGGATAACTTGTTTTTTTATACATGTCTTCCTGATCATACCAGAGTTCAACACCTTTCTAGGGAGAGATCTCTTAGCCTAGATAGAAACCACTCTCTTTATGGCACCAGTTATGTCTTGCAGTAAATGAGACAGATATTAATTCAGAGGTTTGGGCAACTAAGGGAAAGATTGGCTGAGCAACAACTCAGCAACTGGTATGAATTCATCTTAAGGATCCTTCTTCTTTCTCCATAAAAAAAAATCCCTTAAAGCCAGAGACCTGAAAAGTGATGATAGCCATAACAAACAACTTAAAATCATAGGAACTTTAAAAAATGTTTATTGGAAGGTAGAGTTACATACAGAGAGGGAGAGACAGAGTGAGGTAGATCTTCCATCCACTGGTTCACTCCCTAATTGGTGGCAACGGTCAGGGATGGGCCAATATGAGCTTGAGTTGCCCACACTGATGGCAGGGCCCCAAGGACTTGGGTCATCTTTCACTGATTTCCCAGGCACATTAGCAGGACAAGAATAGGAGGTGAAGCAGACAGGACTTGAACAAGTACCCATATAGGATACTAGCATAGCAGTTGGTAGCTAAACCCATTGAGTCACAGTGTCGCCCTCATTTGCAGGGACTTTAATAGTTCCTGTAATACTCCAAGGAGTCCGAGGATTATGCTGACTCTGGATGCCCAATTGTGTGGAAATAGTCCAGCCTTTGCACTGACTGATAAAAGATACCTAGATGACAGAGACCCATATTTTCACATGGAGACCAGAAGGTACTGTATGATGTCAAAACTTAGAATGCACTTGGGATCTAGCAAAGTTTATAGGAAACTTGACTCTAGACATGATATCAGTAAGACAGGAGAAAGAAATTAGAACTGTTGAGCCAGCTCTGCTAAAAACGTATTCATTTCTCATTCAGTTCAAAATAGCACATTTTACATCATAAGTGTTTCAATATGAAATTAAGCAATCAAAATATTTAAAATCAGGAAATAAATTTAAAATATCTTTTTTGAAAATCAAAATAGAAAAAGAGACTACTAAGATTATTAGAAGTAACACCAGATATTTGAAAGGTAGTTTTCTAGAAAATATATCTGTGAGTAATAATAAGCTAAACAATGGAAAGACAAATATACAATTAATGATTGCAATGAAAGTTGTAAAATGTTGGAGAAAAATTTTAACAAGAAAAGCTTTAAAGGAATAGGGAGAAACATGTAGAATCTTTTAAAATGAGATTGTTTCTTTTCCTTAAGTAAAAAGATTTAATAAAATTGGAAATTCCCCTAATTAATATATAAATGTGTAACAATTGCAAACAAAACTTTAGCTGGGTTTTTTAAATAATACAATTATTTTAAAGATTGCATATCAAAATTATCTGAAAATAAACAAGGCTATTTTCTTAGGAAGGGAGGCATCATCTCACCTTAATAACATAAAATATTATGAAATCCAAATAGCAAAAGAAAAATATAAGGAGATACAAAATCTAGAAATAATTTCTGTTATACATGGAAGGTTGACATTTAAAAAGGTTAATATTTTACTTCAGAAAGCGAGAATTATTTCTCTTTAACAATATTGGTAGTAGTTACTATTCATGAGGTGATACACAACTTTGAAAAATTTCTTCATATCCTAAATAAAACTATAATTTTTTCATATAAAATATAAAATAATGAAATCTTGAAAATTTTAGGAATATATGTATTATAATCTAGGGTGGGGTAATGCTTCTTACTCAGCATTATAAACTCAGAAACTAAAAAAAAAAAAGAAAGAGAACTATGGTTCCATTTCTTATAATAGACAATTTTGGCAATTGGTAAAATATATCATAAATCAAGTCAAACATAAATAATAATTTGAGGAAAATAATCAACAAACTTAAAATGCTTAAATAATTATCTATTGAATGGGACCAGCACTGTGGCAAAGTGGGTGAAGCTGCCACATGCAGTGCCAGCATCCCATACGGGAACTAGTTCCCTCTCCCTCATTTGAGGATTGAACCAGAGGATGGAAGACCTCCCTCCCCCTCCCCTTCCCCCTCCCCCTCCCCCTGGAACTACTCCTGTCAAATAAATAAATGTTTAAAATATTATCCATTGGAAAAATGGCCAAGAAATTCATATAATAACACCTAGGTGATTAAATTCACATGGTCAATAAATGTATGAAAATGTCTCCTATATCAATAGTAGTGAATGGAAGATAAATTTTAAATTCATAATGAAATTACCCTTCTTTAAGATTATATTGGGGGACTGGCATGGTGGCATAGTGGGTAAAGCCCCGCCTGCAGTGCCGGCATCCCATATGGGCGTTGGTTTGAGTTCTGGTTGCTCCACTTCCACTCCAGCTCTCTGCAGTGGCATGGGAAAGCAGAACAAGATGGCCCAAGTCCCTGGGCCCCTGCATCCACTTGGGAGACCCAGAAGAAGTCCCTGCCTCCTGGCTGTGGATTGGCGCAGCTCCTGTGGTTGTGGCCAACTGGGAAGTGAACCAGTGGATGGAAGAACCCCCCGCCCCCTGTTGATTCATGCTCCTCTTCTCTCTGTGTGTAACTCTGACTTTCAAGTAAATAAATAAATCTTTAAAAAAGAAAAAAAGATTATATTGGAAAATATTTGAGGCATAACTGTCACTATGACTAGTTGGTATGAGAGGACAATTTTATGTTCACAAACTCTGGAATTATGTATTGTTGAAGATGTTTGCAAATCAATGTCAGTAGCTATTCCAATATAAATAGGACTACAATTTGATCCAGCAACTTTATATCTGAGAGTGAATCTTATAGAAATAAAAGCAGTAGTATTAAAGAAAATGGAAAAGAATCTTTGTTGCACCATTTGTTATCATAGGTGGACAAAAGTAGACAACAAACCAGAATTCTTTTAATAATTGTATGGTTGAATAAAGTATATTATATTCATCCTGTAGTTATAAGCACACAAGCAAAACCTAGGATGGATCTATAATCTTGATCAGAAACAGGGTCTGTATATTGTCAAAGATATTTCAGAATAGTTCCAGTATTTTATGGTTGTCTCATTATTACTAATTGTTTGATTATTGATCATTGGATTCAGATACTTAATATATCCATAGTAACTATTTCTGATGCCTTTTTTCACCGAATGTTCTCTGCGATCATTTCTTAGAACCTTCATTCATTTAGTTAAAAGTGGCATCATAGTGACACTTAATTTCATTGATTCATTTTTCTTTATTACATACAATTTTTACTGATCTTTTGTTACTCTGAAATATTTATTCTGAAATATATTTCTGCTGGAAAAGCATAATAAAAGGTACTTAATCCTTTCTTTTCATTTGTCAGTTTCCAAAATAATATGTTGATTCCCTCCAGTACTATGTAAATGACCTTCCTCCTTTATTATATAATGAATTCATAGATCTGCAAGTTATTTTTATAACACTTATCTGTAAGACCTGTAAGTTATTTTTATAATACTTATTCCATTGTAGCTATTATTTTTATTGATATTTGTAATCTAACTTATTTGGCTAGTGATAGACACTATAATCTGTTTTCCTGTTCCTTTCATGTTTTTTTTTTTCTTTCTAGTAAAACAAAGCTAATCATATTTATTTCTTGTCCCAGAATAGGAACAGATAATTTCTCAGTTTGTATTTTTTAGTGGAAAAGAAAGGTTGTGTAGCACAATATGGATTCTAGAGATATTCATTAGTAAGGTATTTTGGAAAGTTCTTAGATGCACATTCTTTTTTAAATTATTTATTCCTAGTAATCAATATACAAGAATTATACATACATATTGGATTCAGTGTGATATTTCCTTTTTGGGGGGATTTTTTATTTTTTATTTTTTTACATTTATATGACAGGTAGAGTTACAGATAGTGAGAGAGAGAGAGACAGAGAAAGGTCTTCCTTCCATTGATTCACTCCCCAAATGGCCCCGACAGCCGGAGCTACGCCGATCTGAAGCCAGGAGCCAGGTGCTTCTTCCTGGTCTCCCATGTGGGTGCAGAGGCGCAAGCACTTGGGCCATCCTACACTGCTATCCCAGGCCACAGCAGTGAGCTGGACTGGAAGAGGAGCAACTGGGACTAGAACCAGCGCCCATACGAGATGCCGGCACTGCAGGCAGATGATTAACCTAGTGTGCCACGGTGCCGGCCCCAATATTTCAATATATGTGTACAGCATTTGATTATCAAAGCAAGGTAATCAGCATTTCTATTTCCATATCATTTCTTATTTATTTATTTATTTATTTTTTTGACAGGCAGAGTGGACAGTGAGAGAGAGACAGAGAGAAAGGTCTTCCTTTTGCCGTTGGTTCACTCTCCAATGGCCGCCGCGGTAGCGCGCTGCGGCCAGCGCACCACGCTGTTCAGATGGCAGGAGCCAGGTGCTTCTCCTGGTCTCCCATGGGGTGCAGAGCCCAAGCACATGGGCCATCCTCCACTGCACTCCCTGGCCACAGCAGAGAGCTGGCCTGGAAGAGGGGCAACCGGGATAGAATCTGGCGCCCCAACCGGGACTGGAACCCAGTGTGCCGGCGCCGCAAGGCGGAGGATTAGCCTAGTGAGCCGCGGCGCCGGCCTCCATATCATTTCTTTAAGATGAAGTTTTGAGCTCTTCTTTTCTAGCACTCAAATATATAATACGTTATTGCAGTATGGAGTCACACTTACAGAAACTATAATTTATTACCTATTATCTAACCTCCCTCTATCTCTATTACCCTTTATTACTTCTGGCCTCTAATAATCACTGTTCTATGCTCTTCTACTTTGACATAGACCTCACTTTCCATACATTTATTTATTCTTTCATGTATCAGTGGACATTTAGATTAATTTGATGTCTTGGCCATTGTGAATAGCACTGTAATGAACATGGAAGTGAAGATATCTGTTTCATATTTTGGTTGCATTAATTTGCACTCCCACCAACAATGTATTAGGATACCCTTTTCTCCACAACAACACCAGCATTTTTTTTTTTTAATTTTTGGATAACAGCCTTTCTTAGTGAATTAAAGTGATACCTCATGTGGTTTTTATTTGGATTTCCTTGATGGCTAGTGATCCTGAACATTTTTTAAAGATTTATTTATTTATTTAAAGGCAGAGTTAAAGAAAGGCAGAGGCACAGGCAGACAGAGAGAGGGAGAGGTCTTCCATCCACTTGTTCACTCCCAAAATGGCCACATTGGCCAGAGCTGAGCTGATTAGAAGCCAGGAACCTGAATCTTCCTCTGGGTCTCTCACTTGAGTGCAGGTGCCCAAGTACTTGGGTCGTCTTCCACTTCTTTCCCAGGCATATTAGCAGGGAGCTAGATCAGAAGTGGAGTATCCAGAACTCTTAACTGGTGCACATATGGGAGACCGACACTGGCAGTGTCTTTACCTACTATTCCACAGCACCAGGCCCTGATTTTTTTTTTATCCGTCCTCTTGGCATTTGTAATTTTCCTTTGAAAATAACTATTCATATCTTTGCTAATTTTTTTAACCTGGATTGTTTCTTTTGTTGTTGTTTAGTTTATTGAGTTCCTTATTTATTCTGGATATTAGTTTTTCATCAGCTGTATAGCTTGAAAAGATTTGATCCTATTTTGTTGGTTATCTCTTCGTTTTGATGACTGTTTGATGGGCAGAAGCTTCTTAGCTTCATATAATATTTATTTATTTCACATTTTTGCCTTTTTTGGATCTTACCCAAAAAGTCTTCTTTAGACCAATTTCTTGCAAAGTTTCTCCTGTGTTTTCCTTTAGTAGTTTGATAGTTTCAAATTTTTTTAAAAACTTTTATTTAATAAATTTAAATTTCCAAAGTACAACTTTTGAATTATAGCAGCTTTTTCCCCCATATCCTTCCGCCCACTGCAACCATCCCATCTCTCACTCCCTCTCCTATCCCATTCACATCAAGATTAATTTTCAATTATCTTTACATACAGATCAACTGAGTATATACTAAGTAAATATTTCAACAGACTACACCCATACAGAAACACAAAGTATAAAGTACTATTTGAGTACGAGTTATGCTGTTAATTCACATAGTACAACACATTAAGGAGAGAGATCCTACATGGGAAGTGCACAGCGACTCTTGTGTTGGTTTAACAATTGACACTCTTTATGATGTCAGTAATCACCTGAGGCTTTTGTAATGAGCTGCCAAGGGTATGAAAGTCTCTTGAGTTCATCAACTCCAATCATATTTAGACAAGGCCATAGTCAAAATAGAAGTTCTCTCCTCCCTTCAGAATACGGTACCTCCTTCTTTGATGGCCCATTCTTTCTGTTGGGATCTCACTCACAGAGATCTTTCATTTAGATTTTTTTTTTTTTTTTTTTGCCACAGTGTCTTGGCTTTCCATGTGAAATACTCTCATGGGTTTTTTTAGCTGGATCCGAATGCCTTAAGGGCTGATTCTGAGGCCAGAGTCCTGTTTAGGACATCTGCCATTCTATGAGTCTGCTGTGTATCCCGCTTCCCATGTTGGATTGTTCTCTCCTTTTTATTACCCTCTTTGCAGAGGATATGATCCTTTACTTAAGGAATTCAAGTCTTTGCCTTAGATTCTTCATATATTTTGAGCTGATTTTTTTTTGTATAGAGTATATGATAGATGTCTTTTTTCAAATTTCTCCACATAGGAAGCTAATTTTCTTAATATCTTGGTTTTTTTTTTTTAAAAAAAAGGATTTACCTATTTATTTGAAAGTCAGAGTTACACAGAGAAAGGAGAGGCAGAGAGAGAGATTGGTCTTCCATCCAACGGTTCACTCCCCAATTGGCCGCAACCACAGAAGCTGCGCTGATCCAATGCCAGGAGCCAGGAGCCAGGAGATTCCTCTGGGTCTCCCACATGGGTTTAGGGGCCCAAGGACTTGGGCCATCTTTCATTGTCTTCCCAGGACACAGCAGAGAGCTGGATCAGAAGTGGAACAGCCAGTTATCAGACCGGCACCCATATGAGATGCTGGCACTTCAAGGTCAGGGCATTAACCCGCTGCTTCACAGTGCCAGCCCCTTAAACACCTTTTTTTTTTTTTTTAAGAGACCATCCTTTCTCCAGAGAATGCTTTAAGCATGTCTGCAAAAGATCAGTTGATTACAGATGGGTGGATTTATTTACAGGGATTTTGTTTCATTGGTTTACATATCTATTTTAATACCAGTACCATGCTGCTTGGGTTAGAATGTTGTTAAATATTCTCTCTGAAAATGCTTAGTCTAGTACTCAATTCATGTTAAGACCTCAACAAAACACTGACAGAATCTACTGAATCATTAAATGAACCAATTTATGAAATTTGCTGCTAGAATAATTTGTCCTGGCACATATTTGTTAAATAATTAATAATCCTTAAAAAGATGGTTTGTAAGCAGATAATGTACATTCTCAGTACAAGATTAGGCAAGTGACAAAGCTGTTAATTGTCACTTTACATATAGATACCCAGGCTTCAGAGTCATCTTGTAGCAGCTCTGTCAAAATTCTTGTTCTCTATGAGTATCACAGAATTTGAGATTCCTGCCATGGGTGGTTTTCCATAGCAAAATGTTACGCAGAAAGGAATTAGTTTTGACTGTGAAGCAAGAAATACATAATACAGAAAGATATTTATCCAATTATGTTCAGAACTTATTTTAGGTTCTAATAGGATATACTTGAATAGAGTAATTTTCATGGAATGGTGTTAGGTATCCTGTCTACTAACTGAAAAGTCCTGCTAGATAAAAAAGAAAGCAGATACAGAAAAACATTAGTTTTTATCAAGTGACAATAAAAATTGGAAAACTTAGGTGATTATCTCCAGTGAGAATTATGTTACAAACAATATACAACACTTATCTTGAAAAAAAAAAAAAACAAACAGCCAACCCACTTAATGATATCTGCTAAAAGATATTTAGGGGCTGACATCTGGCTTAGCAGGTAAAGTGGTTGCTTGCAATGCTGGCATTTCATGTGGGCACTGGTTTTTTTCCTGGCTGCTCCATTCCCAATCCAGCTCTCTGTTAATGGCCTAGGAAAAGTAGCAGAAGATGGTCCAAGTGCTTGAGCCCCTGTTATCCATAAGGGAGACCTGGAAGAAGATCCTGGCTCTTGGCTTCAGTCTTGTCCAGCCTTAGCTGCTGTATCCATTTGGGGAATGAATCAGTAGATAGAACACTTTTCTCTCTAGCTCTCCTATCTCCGTGGCTCTAACTTTCAAATAAATAAATAAATATTTTAAAATATTAATATATTTAACCAATAAAGTGAAATTACAAGCCCTTAATGGAAAAAACAATAGAAGACACAAAAAAGAAAAGATAGTCCATGCTCATGAATTAGAAAATTAATATTGTCAAAATTTCCATATTACCAAATTAATCTAGAGATTCTATAAAATCCCCATCAAAATGCCAGTGACATTCTTTATAGAAGAGAGGAAACAATCTAAATATTTGTGTGGAATCCTGAAAGGCCCAGAATAGCCAAAGCCAAAAAACAAACAAAAAAACACAAAACACTGGAGGTATCAGAGTACCTGAATTCAAAGCATACACAAAGATATAGTAATTAAAATAACCTGGCACTATGATGACAACTGACACATAGATCAATGGAACAGAATAAATACCCTAGAAATCACCTAAGTAAATACAGCCCACTCACTTTTGACAAAAGTGGGAAGAACATACACTATTGAATGGATATCTTCATTTAATATTTTTCAATAAATGATGCTGGTAAAACAGTATCTACATATGTAGAATAATGAAATTAGATTGCCTACCTCTCACCATATACCAAAATCATCTCAAGATGGGTCAAAGGCCTCCATGTCATATTTGAGACTATGAAACTACTAAAGGAAAATAGAGGGGAACACTTCAAGACTTTGGTGTAAGCAATTTTTTATAAGTCCTGAAACTACAAGTTACAAAATTGAAACTACACAGAAGGAGTTGTGTCAAACTAAGAAACTTCTACACAGCAAAGGCAACAATCAACAAGGTGAAGAGAAAACCAAAAGAATGAGAGAAATTGTTTGCAAGATATTTATCTGACAAAGGATTAATATAGAGAATACATCAGTAATTCAAAGACTTAACAAAAGGAGTGAGCATCTGACATAGTGATTAAGACATCTGTTAAAACAGCCATGTCTTACACTGGAGAGTTTGGATCAGATACACACCTCTTTCTCCTGATTCCATCTTTCTACTCTTGGTGACCTTGGTATGCAGCCATTATGTCTCAAGTAATAAGATTCCTACCACCCATGTAGCAGGCCTACACTGCACTCCTAGCTCCTGTTTTTGGTTTTATCCCAGCTCCAGTCATTCAAGGCATTTTGGGAGTAAACCTGCAGATGGGACTCTCTCTCACTTTCTCTTTCTCATATCCTCTCTCCCTCTCTATATTTGTGTGTGTGTGCGTGTGTATACATGTGTTTATTTCTCTCTGTCCTTCTATTTCTAAAACAAATACCCACTTAATCCAGTGATGAAAAAGAATGTTTCTTTCCTCCCATCTCCGCTGCCAAGGAAGATTGACAACTTGGGTGAAAATGTGCCATTTTGACACCAGTAGAGGCAAGGGTGGTTCTTGTAAGCATGTGACAAGGGGATTTTACCAGAGAGAAAAATCCACAGTTCCTCCTGACTTTAATTCTGGCTGGGAGAGTTGACAGAGGGCTGGGCAAACACTTAGGATTGTGAGGTGCCCCCGTTCGTTCAATGTATCACAGGCTTTGGGGTTCAAAGTTCCAAGGTGGAGCACCCACAGGAAGCTGGCTCTAAAAATGTCACTGATCTCTCTGTGGATATGGCAGTGTACCAGGGCAAAGTTGGTATCCTTGGTGCCTTGCTACTATGGGAGCTCTGTGTACTGTGACTATGGGAATTCTGTGACTGTAGGATAGGGCAAGGAGTGCAGTTGGGCCTCTGGGCAATCACTGTGTGTGGCAACAAAGGCTCAGTGGTCCCTGATGGCCTAAGGTATTTGATTGAGGAGGGTCTGTGCTCAAAGTGAGGACTACACAGATCCCTTTCTGTGATTCATGTGCAAGCATGGGTGAGGGTTGTAGCCACTGTGGGCTAACCCTGGACATTAATCACCTTGGAAGAGAGAGGGTGAGGCTGTGATTAGGCTAACAGGCTTGATCATTCTCTCCACTCCACTGATAATAAAGATCAACCATGCCCAACATGAATGTCATCCTGGATTCTTACCCAATCCTTGAGAACTGACCAGAGCTCCCTGAACCCACCCAGCTCACACCTCTAGTACTCACTGAAGAATCTAATCTAAGGAGACATATAGTTTGAAGATAAAACCCATCAATGGAGAAAATCAACAAATTTTTCCACAAATGCCTAAAAATAAATGCAGAAATACAAGAAACAAGAATAAGAAAGACAACCTAAAGGAACACAACAACACTTCAATATTAGAATGTGAAAATGAAGAGATTGGTGAAATGACTGAAAATGAGTACAAAAGGTTGATCATAGGTTTACTCAGAAGCAATGAGAAGCAAAATCATGAGTTAAAGAAATAAATACATCACATGGAGGAAAATTTTCCCAATAGACAAGAGATTTTGAAGAAAAATCAAGCTGAAATATTAGAAATGAATATTTCAATATGTCAAAAAATACAGTAAAAATCTGTAGCAACAGGCTTACTGAAGCAGAAGAAAGAATATCTGAGCTAGAAGACAAATCTTTCAAAATAGCTCAGTCAGACCAAAAAAAAAAGAAAGAAATTAAAAATTAAAAACAATATTTTCACTATTCAATCTATGACCCAACACCATCAAATTATGAGAGAGCATTGGAGAAATCCTTCAAGATATAGGTACTGGCAAAGACTTCTTGGAAAAGACCCCAAAGCACAGGCAGTCAAAGCTAAAATTAACATTTAGCATCAAATTGAGTTTTTATACTTCAAAATATATGGTCAGGAAAGTCAAGGGGCAACTGACAGAATGGGAAAAATATTTGCAAACTATGCAACAAATAAAGAGTTGATAACCAGAATATACAAAGAAATCAAGAAACTCCACAACATCAAAACAAACAACCCACACAAAAGGATCACACAAAAGGGATCACAAAAAGAAGATGAGTGTCTGCTAATACTAACTGATAGAATCAAAAAGGGAGAGAACAATCCAACATGGGAAGCAAGATACACAGCAGACTCATAGAATGGCAGATGTCCTAAATAGCACTCTGGCCTCAGAATCAGCCCTTAAGGCATTCGGATCTGGCTGAAGAGCCCATGAGAGTATTGTAGGCATGGAAATCCAAGACACTGTGGGAAAAAAAAAAAGCCTAAATGAAAGATCTCTGTGAGTGAGATCCCAGTGGAAAGAACGGGCCATCAAAGAAGGAGGTACCTGTCTCTGAAGGGAGGAGAGAATTTCCACTTTGACTATGACCCTGTCGGAATAAGATCAAAGTCAGCAAACTCTAAAGGCTTCCATAGCCTTGGAAACTCATGACTAGAGCCTAGGGAGATTACTGACACCATAAACAAGAGTGTCAAATTGTTAAGTCAGCAACAGGAGTCACTGTGTACTTACATCTCATGTGGGATCTGTCCTTAATGTGTTGTCTATGTGCAGTGATGCTATAACTAGTACTGAAACAGTACTAGTTTCTGTGTGGGTGCAAACTGATACAATCTTTACTAATTATATACAGAATTGATCTTCTGTATATAAAGATAATTGGAAATGAAAAAAAGAAACCTGGTGTTAGATTGGAAATGGCATAGAAAATTAATTAATTTTTAAAAAAATATTATGTAGGATCTCTGTCTTTAATGTGCTGTACACTGTTATTTAATGCTATAACTAGTACTCCAACAGTATTTTTTCACTTTGTGTTGTTATATGGGGGCAAACTGTTGAAATCTTTACTTAATATATACTAAACTGATCTTCTGTATATAAAGAGAATTGAAAATGAATATTGATGTGAATGGAAGGGGAGAGGGAACGGGAAAGGGGAGTGTTGTGGGTGGGAGGGCAGTTATGGGAGGGCAGAAGCCATTGTAATCCATAAGCTGTACTTTGGAAATTTATATTCATTAAATAAAAGTTTAAAAAATGACTTAAAAAAGAAATATCTAAGAGAAAATGGCAGAGCAAAGTCACTATTTATCAATTTTCCAGTTAAAAGACACAGACTGGCTGAATGGATTAAAAAAAAATCTATTTGCTGCTTACAAGAAACACATCTTTCCAACAAAGGTGCATGCGGAATGAAAGTGAAAGGTTGGAAAAAGATATTCCATGCCAATAAAAACCAAAAAAGAGCTGGCGTAGCCATCTTGATATTAGACAAAAAACTTTAACACAAAAACTGTTAAGAGACACAAAGAGGGGCACTATATAATGATTAAGGGATCAACTCAACAGGAAGATATAACTATTATAAACATATATGCATCTAATTACAGGGCACCGGTTTATTTAAAAGATATGTTAAGGTTGATTTCTGGTGTTTCTATTCTGTTCCATTGGTCTATCCATCTATTTCTGTACAATGCTGTTTTGATTACAACTGCCCTGTAGTATATCCTGAGATCTGGTATTGTGGTGCCTCCGGCTTTGTTTTTGTTGTACAAAATTGATTTAGCTATTTGAGGTCTCCTGTGTCTCCATATGATTTTCAGCATCATTTTTTCTAAATCTGAGAAGAATGTGTTTGGTATTTTGATTAGTATTGCATTGAATCTATGAATTCCTTTTGGGAGAATGGACGTTTTGATGTTGATTCTTCCAATCCATGGACATGAAAGATTTTTCCATTTTTTGGTATCCTCTTCTATTTTTTTCTTAAAGATTTTGTAATTCTCATGTAGAGATCTTTAATGTCCTTGGTTAAGTTTATTCCAAGGTATTTGATTGTTTTTGTAGCTATTGTGAATGGGATTGATCTTAGCAGTTCTTTCTCAACCATGGCATTGCCTGTGTATACAAAGGCTGTTGATTTTTGTGCATTGATTTTATATCCTGCTACTTTGCCAAACTCTTCGATGAGTTCCAATAGTCTCTTAGTAGAGTTCTTTGGATCCCCTAAATAAAGAATCATGTCATCTGCAAAAAGGGATTTTTGGACTTCTTCCTTCCCAATTTGTATCCCTTTAATTTCTTTTTCTTGCCTGATGGCTCTGGCTAAAACTTACAGAACTATGTTGAATAGCAGTAGTGAGAGTGTGCATCCCTGTCTGGTACCAGATCTCAGTGGAAATACTTCCAACTTTAAACCATTCAATAGGATGTTGGCCGTGGGTTTTTCATAAATTGCTTTGATTATATTGAGGAATGTTCCTTCTATACCCAATTTGCTACAGCCAACTTATATTTGATCAAGGATCTAAAACCAATTCCTGGAACAAGAACAGTCTATTCTATAAATGGTGCTGGGAAAACTGGATTTCCATGTGCAGAAGCATAAAGCAAGACCCCTACCTGACACCTTACACAAAAATACACTCAACATGGATTAAAGACCTAAATATACGACCCAACACCATCAAATTATTAGAGAACATTGGAGAAAACTTGCAAGATATTGACACCAGCAAAGACTTCCTGGAAAAGACCCTGGAGGCATAGGCAGTCGAAGCCAAAATTAACTATTGGGATGGCATCAAATTGAGAAGTTTCTGTACTGCAAAAGAAACAGGAGAGTGAAGAGGCAACTGACAGGATGGGAAAAATATTTGCAAACTATGCTACAGATAAAGGATTAATAACCAGAATCTACAAAGAGATCAATAAACTCCACAACAACAAAACAAACAACCCACTTAAGAGATGGGCCAAGGACCTCAATAGACATTTTTCAAAAGAGGAAATCCAAATGGCCAACAGACACATGAAAAAATGTTCAGGATCACTAGCAATCAGGGAAATTGAAATCAAAGCCACAATGAGATTTCACCTCACCCCAGTTAGAATGGCTCACATTCAGAAATCTACCAACAACAGATGCTGGAGAGGATTTGGGGAAAAAGGGACACTAACCCACTGTTGGTGGGAATGCAAACTGGTTAAGCCACTATGGAAGTCAGTCTGGAGATTCCTCAGAAACCTGAATATAACCCTACCACATGACCCAGCCATCCCACTCCTTGGAATTTACCCAAAGGAAATTAAACTGCAAATAAAAGAACTATTTGCACCCCCATGATTATTGTAGCTCAATTCACAATAGATAAGACATGGAATCAACCTAAATGCCCATCTACATTAAACTGGATAAAGAAATTATGGGATATCTACTCTATAGAATACTACTCAGCAGTTAAAAAGAAATCTGGTCATTTGCAACAAAATGGAGGAATTTGGAAAACATCATGCTCAGTGAAATAAGCCTGCCCCTATGGGACAAATATCATATGTTCTCTGTGATCTGTGACAGCGAACTGAACACCTAAAAGGAAAGCTCTAGAAGTGAAACTGACACTATGAGAAGCTATGACTTGATTAGCCCTTGTCCTGACTGTTGAGGAACAGCTTACTATTTTATTCTTTTTACTATTTTTTTCTTCTTAATACCATTGGTTGAACTCTTTAATTAACACACGATTATTCTTAGGTGTTTAAAGTTAACTGAGAATTGATGCCTGTTAAAAATAAGTAGGAAAAATAGAGAAAGGAGATTTACAATTTGGCACAAGTTCCCATAGACTTATGCCTAATGGTAGACCTAGAAATGTGCCTTGAGATTCCAAATTCCATTAATTTGGCATGCACCAACCCCATTCTACTAGTTAAAGTCATCAGTTTAAGTTCATAATTGATCATAAAGATAGGATTAAGTTTCAAAGGGATCACATAAATAAGACCAGTGTCCGCTAATAATAATTGATATAATTAAAAAGGAGAGGCTGGCGTCATGGCTTAACAGGCTAATCTTCCGCCTTGCGGTGCCGGCACACTGGGTTCTAGTCCCGGTTGGGGCGCCGGATTCTATCCTGGTTGCCCCTCTTCCAGGCCAGCTCTCTGCTATGGCCCGGGAAGGCAGTGGAGGATGGCCCAAGTCCTTGGGCCCTGCACCCGCATAGGAGAACAGGATAAGCACCTGGTTCCTGACTTCGGATCAGCGAGATATGCCAGCTGCAGCAGCCATTGGAGGGTGAACCAATGGCAAAAAGGAAGACCTTTCTCTCTGTCTCTCTCTCTCACTATTCATTCTGCCTATCAAAAAAATAAATAAAAATTAAAATAAAAATAAAAAGAATTAAAAAGGAGAGAATGACCCAATATGGGAATTGGGATACACAGCAAACTCATAGAATGACAGATGCCCTAAACAGCACTCTGGCCTCAGAATCAGCCCTTAAGGCATTCAGATATGGCTAAAAAGCTCATGAGAGTTTCTCAGGCATGGGAAGCCAAGACACTGGCATAAAAATGACCTAAAGATCTCTGTGAGTGAGATCTCAGCGGAAAGAATGGGTCATCAAAGAAAGCAGTACCTTTCTCTGAAGGGAGGAGAGAACTTCCACTTTGAATATGCCCTTGTCTAAATAAGATCAGAGTTTGTGAACTAAAGAGGCTTCCATAGCCTAGGCAGCTCATGACAAGAGCCTTGGGTGATTACTGACGTCATAAATAGGTGTGTTCATTTTTAACTCAACAAGAGGAGTCACTGTGCATTTACTCCCCATGTAGGATCTCTGTCCTTAATGTGTTGTACTATGTGAATTAATGGTAAAACTAGTATTCAAACAGTACTTTATATTTTGTGTTTCTATGTGGGTGCAATATGTTAAAATCTTTACTTAGTATATACTAAGTTGATTTTCTGTACATAAGATAATTAAAAATTAATCTCAATGAAGAAGGGAATGCGTGAGGCAGTAGGAGATGGGATGGTTTGTGGGTGAGTGTTTGGTTATTGGGGGGAAAACTCCTATAATCCAAAAGTTGTACTTTTGAAATTTATATTTATTAAGTAAAAGTTTTCTTTTTTTCATTTATTAAACTTTTATTTAATGAATATAAATTTCCAAAGTACAGCTTATGGGTTACAATGGCTCCCCCCCTCCCATAACTTCCGTCCCACCCGCAACCCTCCCCTTTCCCGCTCCCTCTCCCCTTCTAATCACATCAAGATTCATTTTCAATTCTCTCTTTTCATATATGGCCGGACAGTTTTTATATCCCACAACATAATGCATACTAAATGGTAATTTGGAATCACAATTGTGCATTTAATCTATCTTAAATATTTTCAGTTACTTCTCCCATGTTGTTTAGTAGAATTATTTCCTATGGAAAACAACTCTTGGTTGCTTTGTTAGAATCATGTGCACTCAGTAACATATTTGGTTTTAGAAGTCCAGTGTTCCTGATAATTTTGTTAACATACTGTGAAAGATTGAAAATTTGATTAAGTCATATATATGGTATTTATTTATTAATTGGTGAGATTTATGTAACAGCAGCAAAAAAATAAAAATACATTGACTGCTAGTTGACTGTCCTTGAGCATATGCTTTTTTCTGTGGATAGAAGTAGGAAATTAGTCCTTTTATCAATAATGTAATAAAGAATGCTCATACCACTATTTCCAATTTAGAATTATTTATTTTCTCTTTTGCAAAAATGTGTTCCTGAAACCATTGAATCCCTTATGATATAGTCAAACATGTAACTTTATAAAATAACTATACTAGAATTATTACTAATAAAACTATTGCTGACAAGGTTTTATTCATAGCTAATTTTATCTTTCAAATGTTGCCTGCTAAGATTTACAGTCATAAACTAAGTTCTAAGTTTAGAGGGAATAATTATTTTCTCTGAGCAGTTATATCACCAAATTGATATTCATTTAGAGTTGTTCTGTCTTGTTTTCTTATTTTGCACATTTAAAATTTCTATTTGTTTTGTTTTCTTATTATATAAAACATCCCCACATGATTCCCAAGAAAAATTATAACTTGGTACATTTTTGAACTCAATCTTTTCCATCTATTCTCAAAATATATACAAAATATATATATACATACATATATATATACAAAATATATAAATATATATATCACTCTCCATTTCTTACACTAAACACACCATATCATATGTATTCTTGTGCACTTCTCTATTATATAACACTATATACATGTGTTCACCATGATTTACCATTACAAATGTAATGATTTACCATTACAAATAATTTCAACAGATAGTACACATAAACTATTTTTCAGTTTGCCCATGTACCTTTAGGATACATTCCTGATAATGTGGTTGAGTTTTACAAAATTTGATATAATTCTGCTAAACACTGTCTAAGTTCCCTACATGGGTTTTATTACTTTGCATTTCTATTAGCAAGGAATGAGAGAGTAAAGGTTTTACTGCACACCATCCAACAGTATATGTTGTGAAAATTTGTATTTTGGTCCATGTTTTCCTATCTGAAAGCTGAGATGTGGTATTTCAGTGCTGCTTCATTTATTATTCTCTTTTATGAGTAAATTTAAATGTCTTTGCTTTTGTTTCATGCACATCGTATATTTTCTTCTATAAACTGTCATGTCATTTGCAAATTTTATTTTAAGCTGCTGAGTTGTATCTTCTCATTTTATAAACTCTTAACTTATTTAAGATGTTATTTGTGATTATAAATTTCAAACAACTTTTCGGGTTTCTTATTCATCTTTTGAAATTTTCCGATTCAAGTTTTTAGTATTTGTTTAATAAAATACAATCATGTACTGCATAACAACTTTTCAGTTAGCAATGGAATCTATTTATGGCTAAAAGTATTCTTATCACTGTCACAGTCATCATAATGTTTGTGGTGATGCCAATGTAAACAAATTACTGAATTCCAGTATCATAAAAGTATAGCAATACAAATATGTATCATCAATAGTATTTGATAATGACAGTAAAGTAATATGATCATGAATTTATTATGTTATTTTTATTGTTATTTAAGGTGAATTTCTACTTATAAAAAAGTTTATAATAAATTAGTTTGCTGTGCTTCACTTGCAAAAATCTCACAATTCTTATGTTTACTACATTTTTTTTAACAGGAGGGGAATCACTAACTTTCTTTTATCTTAACAAGCTAATCATTATTTATTTTTATTTATTTGAAAGGCAGAGAGACAAAGACACAGACAGAATTCTTGCAGCCACTGGTTCACTTTCTGAAGAACTGTAACAGTCTGGATCAGGATGGTCAAAGCCAGGAATCAGGAACTTAATGCAAGTCTCCCATTTGGGTGGCATGGGCCTAACCACCTGCTGACTCTTAGGGTATACATTAGATGGAATATGGAATCAGAAGCAGAGCTGGGATTCAAATCTTGGCACTCTGATAATGGATACAGGCATTCCAAGTCTCGTTTTTTTTTTTTGTTTTTTTTTTTTTTTTTTTGACAGGCAGAGTGGACAGTGAGAGAGAGAAACAGAGAAAAAGGTCTTCCTTTGCCGTTGGTTCACCCTCCAATGGCCGCCACAGCCAGTGCGCTGCGGCTGGCGTACCGCGTTGATCCGAAGACAGGAGCCAGGTGCTTCTCCTGGTCTCCCATGGGGTGCAGGGCCCAAGGACTTGGGCCATCCTCCACTGCACTGCCTGGCCACAGCAGAGAGCTGGCCTGGAAGAGGAGCAACCGAGACAGAATCCAACGCCCCGACCGGGACTAGAACCCCATGTGCTGGCACCGCAAGGCGGAGGATTAGCCTAGTGAGCCACGCCGCTGGCCCAAGTCTTGTCTTAACTGTTGCATCAAACATGTACCCCAACCATATATTTTGATTGCATCAACAGGCCATGTTGAGTGATTGACCTATAAACATCTACATTTTTAACCAATACATAAAAATGTATATATTTATGCCATATCTTGTGATGTATCCATACATTGACTTATTGTGTAATGTTCAAATCAGAGTAAATATTTCTATCTCCTGAAACATTTATCTTGTCTTTAGAGCAAAAACATTCAAACTCCTCTCTTCTACATTGAATATATTTATCTATGTTATATGTATTATTAAATCTTATTTATATATACATAAAATATTATTGTTATCTATTCGACTGTGTAGTATAACACCAGAATTTCTCCCATATAACTATAGTTTGATATCAGTTAAAATCAACCATTTCCTGTCCCTCCTTCACACCTGGCCTGCACAACCACAATCTACTCTTAATTTGTATGAGATCAAATTTTCTAATTACTCATGAGTAAGATCATCCAGCATTTCTGTTCCATACTGTTTTACTTAACCTAATCTTATGAGAATAAACACAAAAGCTGTCTTTAAAAAAATTAAGAGTGAGAATAGGAGAGAGAGGAGGAAGAAGGGTGAGAATGTGGGAGGGAGGAAAAGTAGCGTGAGAAGAATCAATGTTCCTAACTCTGAATACATGAAATTCCTGAAATTTGCATATCTCAAATAAAATTAAAAAAAAAAAAAACTTTTGAGGTTGGTGCTGTGCTATGGTAGGCTAAGCCTCCACCTGGGGCAACAACATCTCATGTAGGTGCTGGTTCATGTCCTGGATGCTCTTTTTCTGACCCAGCTCTCTGATTATGGCCTGGCACAGCAGCAGAAGATAGCCAAGTGCTTGGACCCTGCACCTGCATGGGAGACCTGGAAGAAGCTCCTGGCTCCTGGCTTCAGGCCAGTTCAGCTCCCGCCATTAATTTGGGGTGAACCAGCAGATGTCTCCAATGCTACCTCTCAAATAAATAAATAAATCTTTAAAAAACTTTTCAATTCAATCTATATTGTTTCAAATGACAAATTTTTTCATGTTTAAGGTAAATAATATTCCATTGTATACATGTACCATATTTTCTTTATCATCACTATTTAGTGTATATCCAAAGGGAATGAATTCATCTAAGTTTGTGCAAGTGGATGTTCATACATACAATGTTCATACCATTGAAGAATTTGTCTAATGAATGTATTTCCATCATTATAGAACATATTATTTCATATCATTACTTTTTAGACATTTTGATTCACAATGAACAACATTTAACCAAAGATAGGCACACCATGTTTCAAACCAAGCCTCCTTTTAGTGTGTGTGTGACTTTCTTTATACCAATAAACTCTTAAAAGGTTGTGAAAAATGGAATTATGGGGTCAGCACTGCGGCCTAGCAGGCTAGGCCTCTGCCTGTGGCATCAGCATCACATATGGGGACCAGTTCATGTCCTGGCTGCTCCTTACCATCCAGCTTTCTGCTGTTGGCCTGGGAAACCAGTGGAAGGTGGCCCAAGTGCTTGGGCTCCAGCACCCATGTGGGAGACCCAGAAGCTCCTGGCTTCAGATTTGCACAACCTTGACCTTTGGGGTCATTAGGGGAGTGAACCTGCAGATGGAAAACCTTTCTCTCTTTCTCTCCCTCTCTCTGTAACTCTACCTCTCAAATAAGTAAATAAAATCTTTTAAAAACCAACCTAAAAGATAAATTTATTTGGGGACAAAGTATTTTTAAAATAATATATATAAGGAGTCTTCAAAATGCTCACAGAAAATGCATGTATGTAAAGGCTATGTATATATGAGCTTGTATAAGTGTGTTCATTTATGCATGAATGAATTAATTTGTGTCTATTTAGTGGAAATTTCTAGTCTTCAAAGATTTATTTTGCTGTGGAAATTTTTATAGTCAAATTTTTATCTCTCCTAGGATTAATTTAGGTAGATAATTTTAAAACTACTTTCAAGTATTTGCCCAGAGATAAGTAAACACCATTATTTTGTTTTTTTTTTTTCAAATACACTGTGCTTTGGATTATTAGTTCTAGTATTTTCCCATTTCATTTTCTTATTCATTACATGCTATTTTCCTCCTCATTATTCTTTTTTGTTTTTTGTATAACTTTTCATATTTCTGAGGTTTTCAACATGTTAATTTATTACATTGATACACATATTCAGTGTTATAAATTTTCCTGTTTTATGTACATCTTATGAATTATTTGTATCATATTTTGATTATATTTTCTAGAAACTGCAATGTTATGTGTCCTCTTTAATCCACATGTTTAATTCTGTAAAATTCTGTAATTTGAAGATTTTAAGAGGAAAGTACTTTAACATTGGTTTCATTGAAATGCTATTTGCTTTATTCACAGTTTGCTGTTGAATTTTTGTCTATGGCCTGAGAACCAAATTTCATTGATTTTTTTTTTTTTTGACAGGCAGAGTTGACAGTGAGAGAGAGAGACAGGGAGAAAGGTCTTCCTTCACTGTTGGTTCACCCTCCAATGGCCACTGTGGCCAGTGTGCTGCGGCCAGTGCACCGCACTGATCCGAAGCCAGGAGCCAGGTGCTTCTCCTGGTCTCCCATGCGGGTGCAGGGCCCAAGGACTTGGGCCATCCTCCACTGCACTCCTGGGCCACAGCGGAGAGCTGGACTGTAAGAGGGGCAACTGGGACAGAATCTGACGCCCTGACTGGGACTAGAACCCAGTGTGCCGGCGCCGTAGGTGGAGGATTAGCCTATTGAGCCGCAGTGCCAGCCTCATTAAAAATTTTTTATGTATTTGTAAAGAAGTATAATGTCCACTATTGGGAAGTACAGATCTATACATTATTGATTTTATTTTTAAATCTCAATTTTATCACCAAAATACTTTCTATTTGGGTTGTCCATGTTTAAGAGCGTTATGTGGAATTCTCTCACTCAAAACATGTCTTTCCAATTTACTTTTCATTTATTACAACTTCTACTTCCTAGAAGTTATTAAAGGGGTATTTGGTCCATAAAAATTAAGTATAATCACTGATTGGATGAGAATTAAATCTTACAGCATGGGAGTGTTCCTCATATTATTTTGATCCTGTGTCTAATCTTAGTCTATCTTTCTGTTTTAAATTCATTCAGTCACTTCTGAATGTGTTCAAGAATTGATTTTTTGTTTCTGAAAATATGCAAATTTAATGGATAAACGTTGGACAATTCTCCACTTTCAGGTAACCATTCTCATAAGCATTTGCGCTCAGATTCTGACTGTAAGTCTCTATGATCATATCAGCATACATCCGGCTAACAAACACAAAGGACTAGGACTTCCTTCAACTTCAAGTTCTAGTTTTCCCATAGGAAACCGCAAAAGATTGTTTACAATGCCTCAAGAGTGGCACATGGGACTCTGTGCTCTAGAGGAAGACGAAGTGGTGATGATACACATTTCCTACAATGTATAGTGTTCATAGTGGAAAATGCAAAAATGACTCATTAATACTCTTCAAATAATTGTTTTTAATAATCATATTGGTCAAGTTGGGTGTAGGAATGGTTGTCACTAGTGCTATTATATCACCTTGGTTTTGATATTAATCAGTTTGTTTGTGTGTTTATTTAAAACACAAGTAGGCCTCTTAAGTTTCTTCAGAAGTTCTCCTGTCTTCAAACTACTTTTGTAAGTGTTTCTGCAATTTTAAACAACCCATCAATCGGGTGAATGTAACAGGGATCTGTATCTGCTTGGCTATCTCAGGTACTGTTAGTCACTAAAATATGTTAGTGACCATTTTCTCCTATAACTACAGTAGATGAACTCCATCTTTATCACATGTATACATTGCTGAATGTTGTGAATTGCTTAATCATTTCTGTTGTGTGTCTTAGAAACAGTACTACTTAGCATTTCAATTTCCAAATATGATTTTTATCTTTTAATAGGCATGTTTTTCACATTTGCATTTTTGGAAAGACAGTATGTATGATCTTTAATTCTGTAAGTTTTTTCATGCTATATTAAATATTTAAGCATTTTCAGTTATTTGGTCTTTTGAATTTGCTTTTGTCAAGGTAGATGTTTTTATTTATCAAGCAGCATTTGCATTTTAGTCTTAGTTTTATTCTTATGCCAATAATCTTATCTTTGCCAACCCTTCTCCAGATAATGTATATTGCCAAATTGTTGTAAATAACCTTCTTCTCTCCCGGTCTCCAGTTTTACTCAATAGAACTATCTTGAAAAGTTGATTATTTTTATTTTTGCAGAAAAGATAGCACATTCTAACATCTCTTCCTCTTTTTCATATCTTAATTTTAATTCTCATAAATATATACAGTGCTTACCCAAAACTTGTCAAAATTCATTAATAATTTTATGATTACCTGGAATTTTAACCACTAATGGATTTCTCAGGAGGAGATTATATGAATGCTATTTCCAAGCTTCTATGTATTCATAACTTTTTGTCTATGATCTTTACTCTTGAAGAAAAGTTTGTATATAAAACACTTGGCTCACATTTTCTATCATTGAATATCTAGAAAGTATTGTCTTGTGGTTTTAGGTATAAAATATTTCATTTGAGGCTGCTGTAATCCTTACTTTCTTTCCTTTATACGTGACTCATCTATTACTAAAGGATTACTCGTCCTTATATGTAAGGGTCAACCACTGTTTAAGGAAATGTCTGAGTTTTGTTTATACAGAATATAACTTTTAAGGTAAAAATGTTTCTTTAAAACAGAAACAACTGGAGCAGGCACTGAGGCAAAGTGGGTAAAGCTGCCACTTGCAGTGCCAGCATCCCATATGGATGCCGGTTCTAGTCCCGGCTGCTCCACTTCTGATCCAGCTCTCTGCTATGGCTTGGGAAAACAGTAGAAGACAGCACAAGTCTTTGGGCCCCTGCACTCACGTGGGAGACCCAGAAGAAGCTCCTGGCTCCTGGCCTTAGATTCGTGCATCTCCAGCCATTGCAGCCAACTGGGGAGTGAACCCGAGGATGGAAGACCTCTCTGTCTGTCTCTGCCTCTCCTACTCTGTGTAACTTTGACTTTCAAATAAATGTAAATATTTAAAAAAATAGTTACAAAATGCATAGCTGACAAAGAACTTAAAAAAAAACTATGCATGGATTTCAAAAAAAATAAACCACACAATCAAATTATTTTAGGAAAGTTTCATGAATTAGAGTTAAAATTGCTTTGTATTTTCCCTTCAGGGAATCTAAAATGCATACATTCTATACATTTGCAAGTCTCTTATATCTCTTACATTCACTCCAAACCTTGTCATTTTAATTTGTTATTTATTTTACTTTCATCCTTTTCATCTCCTACATGTCATATTTTATGTCTATTGGTGTCAATGTTCCTAATTAGAGTTTTTTCTTGGATTTATTTTATTTTTTCATTTTCCCTTAGGTTCCTTATTTCTAAATTCTTACTCTTATATTATCTAGCAAAGGAATTTGTGAGCTTTAGCATTTATGATTTCTAAAATCCACAGAGCTGATTTTTATTTACTTTAATATTTTATTTATTTAAAATGCAGAGAGACACTGAGGCAGGCAGACAGAAATACAGAAAAATCTTACACTGCCTATTTTATTCTCCAAATGTCTACAGTAGCAATTCTGGGCCAGCCTAAAGCCAGAAGGCTAGAACTCAATCCAGGTCTACATGGTTGGTAGTGTCCCATGGCTTCCAAAGTCTGCATTATCAGGAAGCTGGAATGGGCAACAACGTAATGACTTAAACCCAAGCACTCAGATATTGGATTCAGGCATGACAGGTAGAAAGCTGTTTTATTACTGTTAGGAAGCCACGTTAGTTTTACTCCATGGATAAATTTTGAAATATTTGATATCTATAATTGTTACTATTCCATTGTGAACTCATTTAGAGTTTTTGAAATATTATAATGCAACATACATACCAAGATACTATACATAAGTGTACAAATAAATGAGATTTTTTGTTTTCTGAGCACACTTATAATTTGTGCCCAAATTAAGAGGAAAAAAATTACTATTAACCCCAGGAGCCCTCACAAATCTTCCTCCCATTTTTTTTTATTTAACATAGAAAGAAGAGTATATTGTCATTTGCATGGTATGATTCAGTGAAGCAGTATCTGTAACTAGTGATATGACACCCATAATTTTTGTATACTACATATATTAACTTTGCAAATAAAATAAAATATGTGATATTTGTCTTTCAAAGTCTGGCTTATTTCACTTAGTATAATGATCTCCATTTCCATCTATTGTTTTGCAAATGGCAGAATTTCATTCCTTTTAATGACTGAGAAATACTCTATCATGTATATATATTATATTTTCTTTTTGCAGTCATCAGTTGATGGAAATATAGGTGGACTTCACATTTTTGTTATTGTGAATTTAGGTCCTATAAACATAGGAATGCAACTTTTTCTATCATATGACAATTTAATTTCCTTGAGATATAGTCTCAGGATCAGGACTGCTGAGTCCTATTGTATATATATTCTTAGTTTTTTTGAAGAATCTCATAGTATTTTCCCCAATGGTTGTGCCAACTTGCTTTCCTACTAACAATGTATTAGGATACCCTTTTCTCCATAGTATCACCAGCATTTGTTATTTTTTGATTTTTAGAAAGTAGACATACTTGGTACAGTAAGGTGATTCCCCATGATGGATTTTATTTGCATTTCTTTGATGCAAGTGATACTGAACAATTTTTCATTTATCTGTTGATCATGTGTATTTCATCCGTTGAAAAATTCCTGCTTGCTCTGACCTCAGAATCAGCCCTTAAGGCATTCAGATCTGGCTCAAGAGCCCATGAGAGTATTTTAGGCATGGAAAGCCAAGACACTCTGGCCAAAAAAAACCAAACAAACAAACAAACAAAAAAAAAAACACACCTAAATGAAAGATCTCTGTGAGTGAGATCCCAGTGGAAAGAATGGGGCCATCAAAGAAGGAGGTACCTGTCTCTGAAGGGAGGAGAGAACTTCCACTTTGGCTATGACCCTGTCAGAATAAGATCGAAGTCAGCAAACTCAAAAGGCTTCCATAGCCTTGGCAACTCATGACTAGAGCCTAGGGAGATTACTGACACCATAAACAAGAGTGTCAATTGTTGTTAAGTCAACAACAGGAGTCACTGTGTACTTATGTCTCATGTGGGATCTGTCCTTAATGTATTGTCCAATGTGAAGTAATGCTATAACTAGTACTGAAACAGTATTTTTACACTTTGTGTTTCTGTGTGGGTGCAAACTGATGAAATCTTTACTTAGTATATACTGAATCGATCTTCAGTATATAAAGATAATTGAAAATGAAAAAAAAAACTTGGTTTTAAATTGGACATTGCATAGAAAATTAATCAACTTTTAAAAAATATCATGTAGGATCTCTGTCCTTAATGTGCTCTACATTGTGATTTAATGCTATAACTAGTACTCAAACAGTATTTTTCACTTTGTGTTGCTATGTGGGTGCAAACTGTTGAAATCTTTACTTAATATATACTAAACTGATCTTCTGTATACATAGAGAATTGAAAATGAATCTTGATGTGAATGGAAGGGGAGAGGGAGCGGGAAAGGGGAGTGTTGTGGGTGGGAGGGAAGTTATGGGGGTGGGAGGGAAGCCATTGTAATCCATAAGCTGTACTTTGGAAATTTATATTCATTAAATAAAAGCTTAAAAAAAGAAAAAGAAAAAAGAAATGGTGCCTGGATCAAGAATTGGAAAAGAACCAAATGAATGAGCTATCAATGTATCGGAAGGACCCAGAGAAATAACAAACCAAATCAAAATTTGAAAAAGGAAAAAAAAAAGTAAAATTAGAGAATAAGCAAAACTGAAATAAAATTAATATAAAGGATCAGTTAAATGAAAAGTTTTTTATTAAAAATTTGATATACTATTCGCCCAATTAACTGAAAAAAAAAAAAGAGTCCCCAAATGAATACAATCAGAGAAGAAAAGGGAACTGTAACAAATTTTCCACAGAAATAAAACGAATCAGCAGGTAATACTACAAAGAGCTGCATGCCAACAAATTGGAAAATCTAGAACAAATGAACAGATTTCTGAACATATAAAATCTACCAAAATTGAGTCATGAAGACATAGAAGACCCAGAGACCGATAACCAATACACAGACTGAATCAGTAATAAAGACCCTCACAACCAAGAAAAGCTTCATTGCTAAATCCTACCAGACATTTAAAGAATTAATTTCAATTCTTCTCAAGCTATTCAAAACAACTGAATAGGATAGAATCCTCCCAAACTCCATCTATGAAACCTGCATCACCTTAATTCCTAAGCCAGAAAAAGGTGCAACAAAGAAAATCATAGAACAATATCCCTGATGCAAACATAGATGTAAAAATCTTCAATGAAGTATTAGCTAATCGAATCAAACAACACATCACAAAGATGATTCACCCAGACTAAGTGGATTTATCCCTCAGATGTAAGAATGGTTCAACATTTGCAAATCAGTAAATGTAATATATCACATTAACAAACTGAAGAACAAAACATATATGGTTATCTCAATAGATTCAGAGAAAGCCTTTGATAAAATATGATATCCCTTCATAATGAAAACCTTAAGCAAATGGGATATAGAAGGAATATTCTTCAACACAATCAAGGCAATTTATTACAAAACCACAACCAGCATCCTATTGAATGGGGAAGAGCTGGAAGCATTTCCACTGAGATCTGGTACCAGATAGGGATGCCCACTCTCACCACTGCTATTCAATATAGTCCTGGGAGTTTTAGCCAGAGTCTTTAGGCAAGAAAAAGAAATCAAAGGGATAGAAGTTGCAGAGGAGGATTTCAAACTATCCCTATTTGCAGATTACATGATTCTATATATAAGGGAAGCAAAAGACTCCACTAAGAGACTTCTAGACTTCAAAAAAAGGAGTTTGGCAAAGTGGCAGGATATAAAATTTACACACATAAAACAGGGGCCTTTTTATACAAGGACAACGTCATAGCTGAGAAAGAAATTCTGATTAATCACTTTCACAATAGCTATGAAAAATAATAAAAACCTTGGAATAAATATAACGAAGAGTTGGAAGATCTCTATGACAAAAATTATAAAACATTAAAGAAAGAAATAGAAGTAGACACCAAAAAATTAATATATAGTCAAAATGTCCACACTACCAAAAGCAATTTACAGATTCAATGAGATCCCAATCAAATATCAACAACACTTTTCTCAGTTCTAGAAAAAAATGCTAAAATTTATGTGGAAGCACAAGAGATTCCAAATAGCTAAAGAAATCTTGAACAAAAATAAAGATGCTGTCATCATAATGCCAGATTTCAAGACATACTATAGGTCAGTTATAATCAAAGCAGTCTGGCACTGGCACAAATATAGACATGTAGATCAATGGAATGGAATAGAAACTCCCAAAATCAATCCATGCATTTACAACCAACTTATCTTTGACAAAGGAGCTAAAGTCAATCTATGGAGCAAGGACAGTCTCTTCAAAAAGTGGTATTGGGAAATCTGGATTTCCATGTGCAAAAGTATAAAACTAGACCCTGGGGCCGGTGCAGTGGTGCAGTAGGCTAATCCTCCGCCTGCTGTGTCGGCATCCCATATGGGCACTGGTTCTAGTCCCGGCTGTTCCTCTTGTGGTCCAGCTCAGCTATGGCCTGAGAAAGCAGTAGAGGAAGGTCCAAGTCCTTGGGCCCCTGCACTTGTGTGGGAGACTGGAGGATGCTCCTGGCTCCTGGCTTAGGATCAGCGCAGCTCCAGCCATTGTGGCCATTTTGGGGTGAACCAACATATGGAAGATCTTTCTCTCTGTGTCTCCCTCTCACTGTTCATAACTCTTATCTCTAAAATAAATAAATAAATAAATAAATAAAATCTTAAAAAAAAAAAAAACTAGATCTTATACCTTACACAAAAATAGACTCAACGTGGATCAAGGACCTAAATCTATGACTCGAAATCATTAAATTCTAGAGAACATTGGGAAAAGTATTATGGCACAGGAGATTAGGCTAACACCTGTGATGCCAGCATCATGCATGAGTGTTGGTTTGAATCATGGTTGCTCCACTTCTGATTGAAGCTCACTGCTAAAGTACCTGAGAAAGACAGAAGATGGACCAAATACTTGGGCACTTGGCACCCATATGGGAGAACTAGATGGAGTTTTAGGCTCAGAGTTTTGACCTGGCCCAGTCAGTACTCACCATTGCAACCAAACTGTAAAGTGAACCTGCAGATAGAAGATCTCTCTCTTTCTCTCTGTCTCTGTCTCTCTCTCTCTCTCAAATAAATAAAATAAAT
Organism: Lepus europaeus; assembly: GCF_033115175.1. NCBI lineage: Eukaryota > Metazoa > Chordata > Mammalia > Lagomorpha > Leporidae > Lepus > Lepus europaeus. The sequence continues at coordinate 113,607,678 of NC_084829.1, forward strand.
CTCTTTTTTTAAAGAATGAGGGAAGAAATAATCATTTCCCTTTTAGAAAAGCAGAAACCAAAAGGAAAATAAAGCCAGCGCTGCGGCTCAATAGACTAATCGTCTCCCTGTGGTGCCGGCACCCCAGGTTCTAGTCCTGGTGAGGGCGCCGAATTCTGTCCCGGTTGCCCCTCTTACAGTCCAGCTCTCTGCTGTGGCCCGGGACTGCAGTGGAGGATGCCCCAAGTCCTTGGTCCCTGCACCTGCATGAGAGACCAGGAGAAGCACCTGACTCCTGGCTTGGGTTCAGCACGGTGTGCTGGCCATGGCAGCCATTGGTGGGTGAACCAAAGGGAAAGGAAGACCTTTCTCTCTGTGTCTCTCTCTCACTGTCACTCTGCCTGTTAAAAAAAAAAAGGAAAATAAAAAATTCTTGAAGAAAATGAAAAAACAAAATATGAAAATAGGGGATATAGCAAGAACAGTGTTAAGAAAATGTTTAAAATAAGAGCAAACAAAACATGAAATTATTAGAGGGAAAGAAATAATAAAATGAGAGAATAAACAAAATAGAAATCTAAAAAAAATGCACAAAAATCAGTGAAATATGCCAGGGGATTCAAATACAATACCATCAAGTTTGCATGTCCCAATGCCATTTCACTAGTCCAAGTGATCAATTTCAGTTCACAATTGATCATAATGATAGGTCTAAGAGTCAAAGGGTTCACACAAACAAGACAAGTGTCTGCTAATACTAACTGATAGAATCAAAAAGGGAGAGAATGATCCAACATGGGAAGTGGGATACACAGCAGACTCACAGAATGGTAGATGTCCTAAAGAGCACTCTGGCCTCAGAATCAGCCCTTAAGGCATTCAGATCTGGCTCAAGAGCCCATGAGAGTATTTTAGGCATGGAAAGCCAAGACACTCTTGGGGAAAAAAAAAAAAAGAAGATGTAAATGAAAAGATCTCTGCGAGTGAGCTCCCAGTGGAAAGAACGGGGCCATCAAAGAAGGAGGTACCTTACTCTGAAGGGAGGAGAGAACTTCCACTTTGACTATGACCTTGTCTGAATAAGATAGAAGTCGGCGAACTCAAAAGGCTTCCATAGCCTTGGCAACTCATGACTAGAGCCTAGGGAGATTACTGATGCCATAAACAAGAGTGTCAAATTGTTAAGTCAACAATAGGAGTCATTGTGCACTTACTCCTCATGTATGATCTCTGTCCTTAATGTGTTGTCCAATGTGAATTAATGCTATAACTAGTACTGAAACAGTATTTTACACTTTATGTTCTGGGTGGGTGCAAACTGATGCAATCTTTACTTAATATATACTAAATCGAGCTTCTGTATATAAAGATAATTGAAAATGAATCTTGGCCGGCGCCGCGGCTCACTAGGCTAATCCTCCGCCTGGCGGCGCCGGCACACCAGGTTCTAGTCCCGGTTGGGGCACCGATCCTGTCCCGGTTGCCCCTCTTCCAGGCCAGCTCTCTGCTGTGGCCAGGGAGTGCAGTGGAGGATGGCCCAAGTCCTTGGGCCCTGCACCCCATGGGAGACCAGGAGAAGCACCTGGCTCCTGCCATCGGATCAGCGCGGTGCGCTGGCCGCAGCGCGCTACCGCAGTGGCCATTGGAGGGTGAACCAACGGGAAAAGGAAGACCTTTCTCTCTGTCTCTCTCTCACTATCCACTCTGCCTGTCAAAAAAAAAAAAAAAAAAAAGAAAATGAATCTTGATGTGAATGGAATGGGAGAGGGAATAGGAGATGGGAGGGGTGCGAGTGGGAGGGAAGTTATGGGGGGAAAAGCCATTGTAATCCATAAACTGTACTTTGGAAATTTATATTTACTAATAAATGTTTTTTTAAAAAAAGAAAGATTTTCAAAGGGGGAATAGCTGAAACAAGATTAGCAAAATTTGAGCAATTGATGAGGGTAAGTAACGGGATCATGAGCATTATTGCTATTTTTGCAATCACTGAATAGTTCCATAATTAAACACTTTTTAATGCAGAAAAAAATCAGTGAAATGAAAAACTGTGGTTTTTTGAAAAAAAAATTAATAAACTATTGGCTCAACTAACCAAAAAAATGGGAGGAGAGAGGAGGCAAATTGATAAATTCAGAGCTGAAAAATGAGATAACCATAGAAATACAACCATTAGGAATTATTACAAATAGGTAGATTCCAACAAATTGGAATATCTAGGAGACATGAATATACATCAGCACACATATAATTTACTAAAGTTGAGGCACAAAGATATAGAAAACCTGAATAGACTAATACCCAAGGCAGATTAGGAAATAAGACTCTCAGCAAAGAACAGCCCAGGACTGGCTAGTATACCTCAAGAAAGGCAGTATAAGCCAGCATCATATTGATTGAGAAAAGCTGGAAGCTTTTTCACTAAGCTCCAGAACCAAAGATGCCCAGCCTCTCCTTTACTATTCAATAGTAGCCAGAGCCTCTACGCAAGTGAAAGGTTTCAAAGGGAAACGAATTGAAAAAGAGAAATTCTAATTATCCATGTTTGCAGATAACATGCTACTTTATATAGGGAAACCAGAAGACTACACTCAGAGACTGTTGAAACTCAGGAAAATTCAACAAAGTTGAATATAAAAATTACCACAAAAAGCAATAGAATTATTATACAACAACAATGCCCTGGTTAAGAAAGAATTTGTAAGTTTAATACCATTCACAGTAGCTACAAAAAACTTTAAATTGATTGGGTAAATGTAATCAAAATTGCAAAACATTGATGAAAGAAATGAAACAAGGCTCCCAAAATGAAAAAGTCTCCTAGATTCATGGGTTGGAAGACTTAACATTAGCAACATGTCTATACTGTACTAAACAATTTAGAGACTCAATGTTATCCCAATCAAAATTCTAAGGAAATTATTCACAGAACAAGAAAAAACATGCAAAATTCATATGGAAACACAAAAGACTCCAAATAGCAAAAGCAATCGAAAACAGTAAAAAGAAAGGCAAAACATCACCACCTAGATTTCAAGACACGCTACAAGCCTGTTACAATCAAAGCAGTTTCATACTGGCACAAAAATAGACTTGTAGACCAAAGGAACAGATTAGAAACCCCAGAAATTAACCCACGCATTTACAATGTGCTATTCTTTGACAAACAAGCTAAAATCATTTCCTAGAAAAAGGACAAATTATTCAACAAACAGTACTGGGAAAATTATATTTCTACAGGTAGAAGTTTAAAGCAAGACAACTACCTTATACCTTATACAAAAATTAACTCAAAATGAATTAAGGATCTAAACCTAAGAACAAAACCTATGAAATTAATAGAAGAAAACAAATGAGAAATACCTGGGGCTGGCACTGTGGTAGAGCTGGTAGAACCACCTCCTTCAAGGCAAGCAGCCCATGTGCTGACAATTTCACTCCCATCTGCTCAATTTCAATCCAGCTGTCTGCTAATGGCATGGGAAAAACAACAAAAGATGGCCCAAGTGCTTTTCCCTTGCCTCCTATTTGGGAGACTTGGGTGAAGCTCTTGGTTCCTAGTGTCAGCCTGGTCCAGCCATAACCATTATGGCCATCTGGAGAGTGACCAGCAGAAGGAAGATCTCTTTCTCTCTCCCTGTTTTTCTGTAACTCTTTCAACTAACTAAATAAATAAACCTTTACAAAAATACCATGATTTAGAAGATACAGAAATAAGAGATCCTGTAGATATGTAAATTTCAATTTAAAAACACAAGAAACAAGAACAAGGAAGGCAATATGATTTCACCAAAAGAATACAATAACACAAATTAATATTAGATTGTGAACAAGGGTAGGTTGATAAAATGCCTGAAGAAGAATAATTCTAAGATAAGTTAAACAGTCTAATTTAATTTGAAAATCACTGCATAACGTTCATGAGAAATAAAACAAGATCTTAACTGTTCTGTCAAAAGCCTGCCCCGTTATATCTAATTTTTTAATCTTAGATTATGTCTATTTTTCATGGGTTCTTATTTAACTACTGGAGCATTGTTTATTTAATTTTTTATCTTTTTCTTATTTTGCTATCTTAGAGTTCAATGGTGATTCATTTTCCCTTCATTTAAGTGACGCAGCACTTTGGAAGCTGTTATGCAATGGTTTCTGTAATGTACAGGAAGGACTTCAATAGTTTTCCTACCTCACAGTTCAAGTTTCCCTACTTCGTTAGATCCGTGAATTATTTAAAAACATGATATTTTTCTGTAACTCACTTTAGCACACAGGGATAAGTGGGTGTCTGGGAATTTCTCATTTCCATCTATTTTTTATCCACAACTTTATGAAATACATTCTGCATTGCAGGATTTTATGGCATTGAGCTTTCTGAGATACAAAAAGAACAGAGTCATTTGGGTCTTCAATTTCTTTTTATAGTTAATTCTTGTTTCACCTTTTAATCTTTATAATCTTGTGACTTCTAGACGAGGATTCAAATAATTTAATATTTACATAAAAATAGCAGATTTCATATATTTCATATATGCAATTTTAAGCACATAATGATACTTCCCGCCTCCATCTTTCCCTTCCTTCGCAGCTCCCTCCCTCCCTTCTTCTTTCCTTTCATTCTTTGGACTTTCAATTTTTTAAATATTTATTTAAGAAATAAAGTTATAGACATAGAGAGGGAGAAATAGAGAGAAAGGTGTTCCACCCACTGGTTCGCTTCCCAAATGTCTACAACAGCCAGAGCTGAGCTGATCCGAACCCAGGAGTGAGGAGCTTCCTGCAAGTCTCCCACATGGGTGCAGGGGCCCAAGCACTTGGGCAATCTTCTACTGCTTTTCCAGACCATAACAGAGAGCTGGATAGGAAGAGGAGTAGCCGGGGCATGAATCGGTGCCCATACAGTTTGCCAGCACTGTAGGCGGAGGCTTATTAGCTCACTATACCACAGCAACATCTCCTAACTTTTAAATTTGTGATAACGTATATTCAATAACTTTAAAGTCACAGGCTTCATCCCCCACTAAACAAAGAATTCAACAAGTAGAAAGACTACTGGTTCACAGCAGTAAAGACAAGGGCTAGAAATCTCAAAATGTCAATTTCACTCAAATACATTACACTTTTATACTCTATGGATTAGGTAACACAAATCAAACAAAACATAACATTTGTGTTTTGGGGGGCTGATTTTACTAAGCCTAATGGTGTCCAGTTGCATTAATTTTGCTGCAAAAGACAGAATTTCATTCTTTTTATATGTGAGTAGTATTCCACATTGTATTTATACTGCATTTTCTTTAGCCATCAGTTGATAGACATCAGAGTTGATTATATATCTCTTAGCTATTTTGAATTAAGCAGCTAATCATGGAGGTACAGATAACTCTTTCACATGCTGATTTCATTTCCTTCAGGTAAATCAGGAGCCAGAATGCTGAGACATATGGTAGATCTATTTTCAGATTTTTGAGGAATCTCCGTACTTCCTCCTTAATGGCTTTACTAGTTTATATCCTCATCAATATGCATCAGGTATCTTTTCTCCACACCCTCAGCAGCATTTGTTATTTTTTTGATTTTGGGTTGATAGCCATTCTAATTGGGATGAGTGACAGCTCAGTGTGGTTTTTATTTGTATTTCCCTGATGGCCAGTGATCCTGAGCATTTTTTCATGTGTCTGTTTGTTGCTTGTATTTCACAGGATAAAAATCTTAATGTAACTTCAACCTAGCCCTCACAATTTAAGGTTTATTAAATAACCATATTGCAGCAAGCATTACTAAGCTCCCATTTGCTCCCATGTGCATCCACTAAATATTTGTCTTCTATTACAGCAGTTAAGGCAGATTAAATACAAAACACTTTCAAAAACAGTGGCCAATAACAACAGTGGAATTGAATAATGTACTAACATTAACTGTAGAACTGTGTCTGCCAGTTTTTGAATGTATCCATACATATGGCAAAGTTTAATAAATAGTGCTATTTTTACCCACAAGTCAGAATATTTTACTGACCCTGTCATTTTTTGTAAAGCAATATCAACAAATATAGAATCAAGTTTTTATATTTTGCAAGTTATCAGCACTTTTATATAAGTTCAGGAGCACAATGTTGGAGATTGCATGATTTTTTAAAACTTTTTTGACAAATCGAGAGTTGTGTGCCTAATAAGGATAAGATGTTCATTCATTCATTTCTCTAGCAACTTCACATCTGGTGTCCTTGTTATTCCACTTCAGTGAGCTTCTTCTTCATCTAATTTTATTACAGCTCATATGGGGATGCTGTGATTTATAAGCTGTGCCCAACGAGATGCAGAATTTACCACTTTATTGAGAAACAAAAAAGGATTTCTTACTCTTTCTAATTTGTTCAGCTCTGAGAAAATTTGTTTATCCATATATATATATATATATATATGCACAAAGATATAGACCAGACATATATGAAAATGTAGAGAATATAATTATTTTGTTATTTACCAAAGCCTAAAAGGGAACAGCATTAGAAAAGTGACATCAAAATTTGAATCCGTGCTCTAGAAGTAATATCTATGTAACCTTTTAGGTTACTTAATTTCTCTGATTCTATTTACTTCCCATCAAATTCAGGATAGTAATATCTATCCTGCGAAAATGAGATTAAGTGCAAAGTTCCCAGCCCTCTTTATTATTGAATAAATGTTTGTTTCATTTCAATTTCTCCAATGTTTATATTCTAGCATTAATAACATCATTATAACAGATTGTTCTCATCTATTTCTGCCTCAAAAACCTGTGGGGCAAAATGGTGGAGTTAGAAACATGCCAGGGGATTCCAATACAATCCCATCAAGATTGCATGTACCAATGCCATCTCACTAGTCCAAGTGATCAACTTCAGTTCACAATTGATCACACTGATAGGTCTAAGAGTCAAAGGGATCACACAAACAAGACAAGTGTCTGCTAATACTAACTGATAGAATCAAAAAGGGAGAGAATGATCCAACATGGGAAGCAGGATACACAGCAGACTCATAGAATGGTAGATGTCCTAAACAGCACTCTGGCCTCAGAATCAGCCCTTAAGGCATTCGGATCTGGCTCAAGAGCTCATGAGAGTATTTTAGGCATGGAAAGCCAAGACACTCTGGCAAAAAAAAAAAAAAAAAGAAGAAGAAGAAGACCTAAATGAAAGATCTCTGTGAGTGAGATCCCAGTGGAAAGAATGGGGCCATCAAAGAACGAGGTACCTTTCTCTGAAGGGAGGAGAGAACTTCCACTTTGACTATGACCATGTCGGAATAAGATAGAAGTCGGCGAACTCAAAAGGCTTCCATAGCCTTGGAAACTCATGACTAGAGCCTAGGGAGATTACTGACGCCATAAACAAGAGTGTCAATTTGTTAAGTCAACAACAGGAGTCACTGTGTACTTACTTCTCATGTGGGATCTGTCCTTAATGTGTTGTTCAATGTGAAGTAATGCTATAACTACTACTGAAATAGTTTTTTTTTTTCTCTTTCTGTTTCTGTGTGGGTGCAAACTGAGGAAATATTTACTTAGTATATACTGAATCGATCTTTGGTATATAAAGATAATTGAAAATGAATCTTGATGTGAATGGAATGGGATGGGAGGGGTGCGAGTGGGAGGGAAGTTATGGGGGGGGAGCCAATGTAATCCATAAACTGTACTTTAGAAATTTATATTTACTAAACAAACAAACAAACAAAAAAAACCCTGTGGGGCAGTGGCCAGCATTGTGGTGCAATTGTTGAAACTGCCACCTACGATGCTATTATGTAGTACCTAAATGAGCACTGTCTCAAGTCCGGCTACTCCCCTGCTGATCCAGCTCTCTGCTTATGAGGCTAGGAAAGCAGCAGAAGATGACCAAACTGCTTGGGCCCCTTACACCCACATGGGTAACCCAGATGGTTTTCCAGGTTCATACCTTGTACCTCGCCTAGCCCTGGTCATCACAACTATTTGGGGAGTCAATCAGCAAATGGATGATCTCTCTGTGTGTCTGTTTCTCCCTCTTTCTCTATAATTCTGTCTTTCAAATAAATAAACATATATTTATAAAAAGCCTGTAGGCTATAAAATCCAATGCTATCATATGTTTAATGATATATGAGAGGGGCCATAGAAATGAGGAGTGAGATGGGAATAGTTGATTTACTCATTTAAGTAATTTACTAATTGGCTACTTTATGTATCCATTGGGATTTGAAGCCATCTGGGGATGAAACAGCAGTTGGAGGATCTTTCTCTGCCTGACTCTCTCACTCTTCCTCTCCCCCCACCTCAGTAGCTCTGTCTTTCAAATACATAAACATCTTTTAAAGAAAAAGATGCAAAAGGAAAATAAATGCTAAGTCAGAGGTTAGTCATCTCTGAAACACTGTAAGTTAGCATTTCCTTCTGTGATAGCATTCCAAGGTCAGTTAGCCACACCCAAAAAAGGGTATGGTTGATAGGGTCCTATCCTTGGCACCAGAGTATTGCATTCAAAGAGATGCAAGATGAAGGAAACAGAATCAGGAAAAATGAGCAGTAAATTTTTATTATCAAATAACAATTTCCAAACTTTCAGAAAGAACACTTTCATGCTTAAGGTATTGCTTTAGTTAAGTTGTACAAATAGTCTCTAAAATTACTAATAAATAAATCATATATTTTCTTAGAAATCCTTGATAGCCATCTCTAATAACAGGATTTCTATACTTCTTCCTTTGTAATAGCTTATGTACTCACTAGGTTCCCCTAATGAAGAATTGCATTCAAAGCATAAAGAGAAATGAAAGCAAGGTGGTTCTAGGAGAAATCTCTCATTACATAAGAAACATCGAGAGAAGCAGGTTACAGCAAGAGACGTGAGTTGGTCCTGTTAAACAGTAGGAACTTCTTTCAGGAATATTTACTTCAGGAAAAATAATATGAACATATATGAAATTCAAGGTTATAAAGGTAGAAACACTGTATTTTTCTTTACAAATCAATTGAGGTTTAATAGGTGATTATAGTGAAAATTTTATTGCAAGAGATCAGCCATTACATTTGAAAATACTCAGAAGCAATTTTTAAAAGCCTTTCAGAGAGTTCAGTATCAAATTTTCAGATTCAACCAAGTTCAGCTGGTAAAATTCCATCTGAATTAATACACAATCAGGTATTGACTTGTGGCAGTTTACGTCCAGACTGAGAGCAGAAAGACTGTTTCCATTTATAATAGCTATCAAAACATAAATGAGGTATCTCAGTTCTAAAGAAATGTCACAGGAGTATTTTACACCATTACTTACAAAATGAAAGACAATGTATTTGCCAAGTACAGCCCAAATGTCTCTTTTATCGTCACATATTTTGTCAATTTTGATCCTGGCAAGCATTGCTGTGTTTTTAAGGACATTTAAAATATACTTTAGCGCCGGCCGCAGCGGCCATTGGAGGATGAACCAACACTTTCCACTGTGTCTCACTGTCCATTCTGCCTGTCAAATATATATATATATATATATATATACTTTAATCATTTTCTTTTAATTATAACAGTAACATGTTAAATAATGTCTTCAAACCTAATGCCAAATTGTAGATGAGAAAAGAAAATGTGGTAACACATGTTGAAATACAACAGAGTGTTAACAAGTACAGCCATTCTGAGGATAACATCTGGATGTGGAAAAATCACAGTAAGCACGTGAGCTTACACATTGAGAGAACAAATTAAGGCAAACGCTTTATAAATATAGGAATTTTACTGGGGACACATTGTTTAAATTATTGGAAAACGAAACCGATGCATTTACCTAGAAGTCAAATGTGTTTACATGACATATGTTATAAATAATTCTTAGATACATGGCTTTTCATAAGAGGTCTTCTTCGCATTTAAAGTTTGTGTTTCCCCTCTGATGACTAATTCCTTTTCATCTTAACGGTAACAAAAATCCTCAAAAAGATTCAAAGTGTTCCTTCCAGGGGCCTCTTCTGCACTCTAGGAGGACCACCAGGTCAAATTTTCCACATATGCTTACAATTCAGGATTTTCACATAAATGATGGCCACAGGATTTGCAAATTGAAGTATTAATATGTTTTTTTTTCTTTTCTTCAGTAAACTCATAGGTGGTAGAGAGCAGATTTTGTTCAGGCCTGAACAAAATGCAGTGATTTTTCTGCGTTAGAACCCATAAAAGATAAAATAAGTATAGGTGATAAAGAAAATTATCTTTGTAAAAACAGGCTACATGCCTTCTCAAAGGTTGAAGACACTAAGGGAACATTTTCATTAAAATGACCTGTATCCTAGGCATTTTATATAGTGTGGTGGTTAAAAATATAAATTGTAACTTAGACTGGCAATGTTCAAATTTATTTTTTACAGTAAGCAGATGTGTGGCTTTGGAAAAGCCCCCTAATCTTCATGATCTCTCAAGATCTATACTTCAATGTTCTCATCTATAAAAAGGAGAGAGTAATAGCACCCACTACAGAAAATTCTGAGTATCAATGATATATGCGCAATGTAAATAAAGTCTTAGAATAGTGTCTGACATGTAGAAAGTGCTTTTTATTGTTTGCTTCAATTACTGTCATTATTATTTAAGCCCAGATCAGTTTTCCCCCTAAAATTTCTAGAATGGGAAGTTTGGATTTCCTGACAAACAACCTAAATTAAATGGCAGCTGGATATTTTCCTTTGAAGAAACAGAAAATCGAAAAGTTTCATGATAATTTGAAGAAAGAAACTTAACATGTTGATATTATCTTTAAAAAAAAATAGCCTGTATTTGTAGGCACACATCTTTGACAAAAAAAGCATGAAGGCACTTTGTTTCTTAGGCAATAGTCACATGTGTAAACTGAACAGTGTCTACAACTTTTTGAGTGATAAATTTCTTATCCAAATTTAGTTTTGAAAAATACTAGGTAGAAAATTGAAGTGAAGATGACTGAGCAGTTGGAATATAAACAATCAATTGTCAAGTAGGACATACAACCAGGGCTGCCTTTTGTGAAAACTGTAATCAATGAAACATTCTTCTGTCATCTAACTCTATCCATCTATGTGTAGAGCACATTCGACAGTGATGAAAATACGTTTTACTATCTGGAATAAATCTACTTAAGCAGCTACAATACAAAGAACTGCAAGTCAAGGAAGGCAGTTCCTGATGCAATCAAAACAGAGTTACTGTTGGAGATTGGAAAGGGTAATTGCACGGGTTGATGCTTTCCTGATTTTTTGAGTTTAAAAAAGTTTTGTATCTATACTTGCTGCTCCCATTTCTACAGGCATTTCTACAGTTCGATTTTATAAAGCATGCTATAAAATATTAAAACAGTGTGTCCTGGACCAAGTTCACTTTTTTTTTTCAAATTAGAACAAAAATTTGTTCTTTTGGTAGTTTTAAGGTAATCTAACAGGTATTGAAATTAAAGCCTATAATACCAATTGAGGAAGAGGAAAAATAAATACAACCTTTACAGATTTTATAATACATTGTTTAATTAGATTATGATAGAAGTCTTTTAAAGGAAAAGTATTGATATAAATGGTCAGATTTAAGCCAAATGAGAAAGCTTCTGGTGGTGCAGTAGCTATTAATAATATTTATATCCTAGGCCGGCGCCGTGGCTCACTAGGCTAACCCTCCGCCTTGCGGCGCCGGCACACCGGGTTCTAGACCCTGTCGGGGCACCGATCCTGTCCCGGTTGCCCCTCTTCCAGGCCAGCTCTCTGCTGTGGCCAGGGAGTGCAGTGGAGGATGGCCCAAGTGCTTGGGCCCTGCACCCCATGGGAGACCAGGAGAAACACCTGGTTCCTGCCATCGGATCGGCGCAGTGCGCCGGCCGCAGCACACCTACCACGGCGGCCATTGGAGGGTGAACCAATGGCAAAAGGAAGACGTTTCTCTCTGTCTCTCTCTCACTGTCCACTCTGCCTGTCAAAAAAAAAAAAAATTATATCCTGTTTGAGAATTCTAGCAATTTTAAAATTCAGTTTATTTTCAGTGAATGTAGTTTCTGATTTTATAAATCTAGCTGGATACTATCTCAAAACGGCACCAGATTCTATCACAAAATTTACAACAGAACACAAAATATTTAACTAAGAAGTCATAAGGGCTTGAGTAGATTTTATGAAGGTTAACACTCAGCAGCAGATTGGGTATGGGCTTAGTTCTAGGGAGAAGTAATAGAAATGAATCAGTTTTTACTTTAGGTTGCCATCAATTGGAGAGAACGAGAGGGATAATAGTTCCTAAACTTCATGACACAGTGCCTGGCACTGGACAGGTACTAATAATTTGTTTCTGAATATTTCATCTACATGAGTAGTTACTCTGATATTTTCATAGAGCTCAGTGTTCATGATCTAGTTCACACTTATAGCACATTTTAGGCCAAATTTAAGGCAATTATTTAGGTGTTTAATTTTCTCAGTGGAAAATTTGATTATACATTAGTGCCAGCAGATTTTTTTCCATGTTTTCATAGACAAGGTTGAAAGCTTTTCCATGATAGAAGTATTCACTTGCCCTTCAGTGGACTGATGGCTAAGAAAATACTTAGTCCTTTCCTACATTCCTAATACAATCTTTAATTCAATAAAGGTCAAGGGCAGGCCTTGTGATATGGCAGGTTAAGTCACCACTTGGGATATCCATGTACTATATCAGAGTACATGAGCTGGAATCCCATCTCTACTTCTGATCCAGTTTCCTGATGATATACCTGGGAGGCAGCGGGTAAAGTCTCATACACTTGGGTTCCTACCACTGTTGTAGATATTCAGAGAGCAAGCAGCAGACAGAAGGTCCTTTCTCTTTCTCTTTCTCTCTCTTTCTCTCTCTTTCTCTCTCTCTCTCTCTCTCTCTCTCTCTGTCTGCCCCTCCCTCACTCCCTCCCTTCCTCCCTCCCCTTCCCCTCCTTCTGTGTGTGTGTGTCACTCTGCCTTTAAAATTAATTATTCAATTAAAATTTTTTAAGAAGTCAATACATTTTGACAAATATGCACTTTCAAATTTACTGTGAAAATATATTTGCCTGAAAGACTCTTAAAGCCACTGTGCCTAAGATTAAAGACATATTCTTCCATTTCTGAAGAGACAACCTGGCTCTGATTCTTTTATTTAGAGAGAAATTTCTGATTTTTATTGTGTGAATTTTCACATCACTAAACAACAAAATAAGAACAGATATGATGAGAAACAAAATGAGACATTATTTTACATAAAAATTATACTCTTTAAATGAAATAAGCTTAACACAGAAAAACACTTGATGTTCACTCTCATATCTGCATGCTAAAAAGAACTGACTCAGAATGGAGAACGGTAATAACGAGCGGCTGGGAGGGATTGGAGGGGCCTAGGGGAGTCTGATAACAGACACCAAAACAGCTGGAAAAGCTCCCTACTGATGTACCTCAGAAAGCAGCAGAAAATGACTCGAGTACTTGGCCTCTGCCCTCTACATGGGAGACCCGAATGGAGTTCCATTATCCTGGCTTTGGCCTTGCCCCCCAGCTGTGGATATTATGGCTATTTGGGTAGTGAACCAACAAATAGAATCTCTCTCTCTCTCTCTCTCTCTCTCTCTCTTTCTCTCTCTCTGTCACTTTGCCTTCAAAAAAAAAAAAAAGTAGATCTAAAAAAACACAACAGTTTGATCAGAGGAATAAGTTCCTATTGTTAAACAGTCTAGGGTTGTTCACTGTAACCTATTATATACTTTCAGAAGAAATATAAAAGAGAAGCTCCAAAGCTCCAACCACAAAGTAATGACAAAGAGAAGAAAATGTTAATTACCTTAACTTGATCAGTACACATTCTATGCATGTATCAAAATGCCACATTATAGTCCATATATATGCACAATTAAAGTTAATCAAAAATATTAATATTTAAGAATAATACAAATAAGTTGAAAAGGGATTTTCTATTTAAAAACCCTATGGACTCACATTTTCCAAATTTGTTCCAAAAAATAAGTGCAAGAGATTCTCTGAAGAAAATAAGTCTCTCTTTAGGAATCATGAGGTCCATCAACAGAGGAAATGGTATGAGACATTCTTTAGTAAATATGCTTAACTCAGAGACATATAACTATTATTTTATAAATCACATAACAAGTGTAAAAAAGGATACACTCTAGTGGGTACTTATAAGTATCATTTTAATGTTCTTAAAATAAAACACTTCACTTTTTCAAGGGTTATTATGACTATAAACACTGGACCTTGAGATTCTTAAGACTAAGGGAAAGGAAAAGTTTGTCACAAGATCAAAGATGAAAGAATGTCTCATTGTATCATTAGACTGTATTTTAAGGATTGATCAACTTAAAGAATAATTTTTGTATAGAAAGTGACATACAAAATTTTTTATAGAAATTGGGGAAGTTAATTACCACAGGGATTATGAGGTTTCTTTTTTTTAAAGATTTTATTTATTTATTTTAGAGGCAGTGTCACTGACAGAAATAGGGAGAAGCAGAAAGAAAGATCTTCTACCCTCTGGTTCACTCCTCAAATGGCCACAAAAATTGGAGCTGAACAGATCCGAGGCCAGGAACCAGGAGCTGCTTTTCTGGGTTTCCCACATGGGTGCAGGGGCCCAGACACTTGGGCCATCTTTTACTGCTTTCCCAGGCCATAGCAGAGAGCTAGATTTGAAGTGGAGCAGCTAGAAGTAGAGCAGCTGGAAGTAGAGCAGCTGGAAGTGCCCATATGGGATGCTGGTGCTGCAGGTGGAAGATTAACCTACTGCACCACAGCACCAGCCCCACGGTTTCTTAGAGTATCAAAAATATATATCTTACAAAAAATACTAAAATTCACACCAAACCAGCAATATTCAATGTTTTTTGGAAATAATAATTATTCACAACAAAGTCTAATATGTGGGAGATACTTTCAAATTCTGTCTTTAACTGAAATAGTTTCCCTAACTGTTAGCTTTGGCAAAGAAACTTGTTTTTCTAAGTGTGCAACTGTAGGAAAAATACATTTTAATTATACTAAAATCTCTAAAAATTCAGTTCTGGGCTAATCCTCCGCCTGCAGCGCCGGCATCCCGGGGTTAGTCCCGGTTGGGGTGCCAGTTCTGTCCTGGTTGCTCCTCTTCCAGTCCAGCTCTCTGCTGAGGCCTGGGAGGGCAGTGGAGGATGGCCCAAGTGCTTGGGCCCTGCACCCACATGGGAGACCAGGAGGAGACACCTGGCTCATGGCTTCAGATCAGCACAGCACATCAGCTGTAGCGGCCATTTGGGGAGTGAACCAACGGAAGGAAGACCTTTCTCTCTGTCTCTCTCTCTCACTGTCTAACTATGCCTGTCAAAAAAAGTTAAAAAAAAAAAAAAAACTATGAGAGGGAATATGAGAGAAAGGAGGAGGAAGAGTGGAAGCTTGGGTGGGAGGGAGGGTAGAGTAGGCAGTATCACTATGTTCCTAAATCTGTATAAATAAATTAAATTGGTTTACCTTACATAAAATGAAGAAGCAAACAAACAAAAAACCTCACCAATTACAAAAAACAAGCAGTGCAGTTGAGAAATGGGCAAAGGACTTTGACAGTTCTCAAAAGAGGAAATACAAATGCCCAACAAATATATAAAAAAATGCTCAGCTCCACTAGCAATCAGGCACATGCAAATCAGAACCACAATGAGGTATCACCTCACCAATCCCATTACTAAGAATATACCCAAAAGACTTGAACACATTGTATCAAAGAGACCTGCACCACCATGTTCACAGCAGCACTGTTCACAATCGCCAAAATTTTGAGCAAACCCAGGTGTCCATCATCAGATGAATGGTTAAAGAAAATGTGTATATATTATCCAGTCATAAAAAACATGAAATTCTACCATTTACAGCAAAATGGATGCAAGAGGAAGGCATCACGCTGAGTGAAATAAGCTAGACCAGGAAAGACAAGCATTGCATGTCCTTCCTTATATGAGGGAGCTAAAATCTAAAAAACAAAATAAAAAGAAAGAAAAAGAAAAAAGAAAGAAATGTCTGTGCATATCAGTATTGCTACAAATAGTTTTGTAAAACTTTCTTTTATAACTTTGTCAAACAAATGGTTAATAATGTTACACTACTATAGTTTAATGATCTGTGATTATTTTAAACTTACTGTGTATGGATGAAATGATCATTTTTCCATTCAATTATTGTTTACAGCCATTGACTATATTCCTACCAAAGTAGGGTATTTTTGCTTTTTATTTGTTAAACTTCTTATTTGGTCAAGTATTAGCATTTTTTTTTTTTTTTGGACAGACAGAGTGGACAGTGAGAGAGAGACAGAGAGAAAGGTCTTCCTTTTGCCGTTGGTTCACCCTCCAATGGCCACCGCGGTAGGCATGCTGCGGCCGGCACACTGCACTGATCCGATGGCAGGAGCCAGGTGCTTCTCCTGCTCTCCCATGGGGTGCAGGGCCCAAGCAGTTGGGCCATCCTCCACTGCACTCCCTGGCCACAGCAGAGAGCTGGCCTGGAAGAGGGGCAACCGGGACAGGATCGGTGCCCTGACCGGGCATTTTTACTGTAATGTAAATTTGAAATATGTTATCTCAGAAACTAGAAAAAAGGAAAGGTAGAAAGAAAGAAGGAGGCAGTGAATATCATTATATTCTTGAATTATATCTATAAATCACATTGAATCTGTTAAAATGAATTTAAAATAATTTTTAAAACATTAGTATATTTAAATAAAATAATATACAAAAGAATTTGGGAGAATTTTTGATTGTCTTCTGCCAAGATGACTCATTGAGCTTTTCTATCAACTCAAACTTCTGAATTCTGGAAAGAATTTCTTCCCCATTGCCTCTGGTCTCTCCCATTGTGTATCACCAGGCAAAGAACATTAGAGGTCACATTATAATACTAAAGTCATAAAGATTGAAAAGATCTGTATATAATCTGCTTAAAATGAAATTCCTTTTTCCATGTCTTCTATGTCACATACTAGTTCCATTAATGCAGTGACTTTGGGAGAGAGAAAACTATATGGTATATGAATATATACTGACTCTGTTCTTCAAATGCATGACCTTAAAAGTTATTTGATTCTCCCTTTGTTTGTCAATTATCCTTGTCATGGTGTTTATATGGCCTTCTTCCCTGTCTCTCTGTTTGCCTTCCCCTCTTCTATACACAACAGTCATTGTGCTTAGGGGACATCCTAATGCAGTGTAACCTTAAATTAGTTGCACTTATAAACATCGTATTTCTTTTTTTTTTTTTTTTTTGACAGGCAGAGTGGACAGTGAGAGAGAGAGACAGAGAGAAAGGTCTTCCTTTTGCCGTTGGTTCACCCTCCAATGGCCGCCACGGTAGGCGCGCTGCGGCCGGCGCACTGCGCTGATCCGATGGCAGGAGCCAGGTGCTTCTCCTGCTCTCCCATGGGGTGCAGGGCCCAAGCACTTGGGCCATCCTCCACTGCACTCCCTGGCCACAGCAGAGAGCTGGCCTGGAAGAGGGGCAACCGGGACAGGATCGGTGCCCCGACCGGGACTAGAACCCGGTGTGCCGGCGCCGCAAGGCGGAGGATTAGCCTAGTGAGCCACGGTGCCGGCCAACAAAATGGAATTCTTAATGGATATGTGGGCCCCATACTTTGCCCTTACTACTTTCTTTGGACCCATCTTTCAGTCCTTGATCTGCCTTATTAACATAGATGTCCAACCTAAGCCCAGTTGTTTCACTGTCCTTTTGGTATGCACTCTAGGTCCAGTATCTTTACTCACACCTTTCTTGTCCTGCAGAACTACTCTATCCCTTTACTCAAAAGGGAAATTATAACTAAATTTTGCACTAACCTTCATTTGTCTCAACTCACCTGCCCCTTAATTGGCACTATTGTCCCACAGTACCGCATGTACTATCAAGATGCAGCCCCCTTTCGGCCAACAGCATGGGACATCACCCCATTGTGTGCAGATTTCATAGGAATTTGTGGTGGAATGAGGTAAAAAGGTCATATCAAGATGGCCACTGAGGTGAAAAGGTCATGCCAAGATGGCCACTGACAAGAGAAACTGCCTGACAACAGGCAGTAATTGGATGGCTTTGGAAACCACATGACAACAGCACCTGACTGATGGCAGACCGTGATTGGATGGTTTCAGAAACTGCCTGGCAACAAGAGCCTGACTGGCAACAGGCTGTGATTGGATGGCTTTGGAAACTGCCTGGCAACAGGCTGTGATTGGTTGGGGCATAGACTGCCACTTGACTGGATTGGCTGGTCTTGACCATATAAGCTGTTGTACCAACTGAAATAAACAAGTCTGTGGGCTGCTTGCCTCAGGCCTGCTTTCACCTGACTCCTGGGGTCTGTGTGGGACTCCGCGCCTCTTGCCCCCACCACGCTCCTTCCTTCTCCCAGAAACGAATCCATTTTTCCATTTCCTAAGTAATGCATGTAACAGTCACCACACCAGATGGAACTGAGCATGTATGAAATCTGTGTAGCCAGGTTCCTAAGCCAAGCACCCTGAGGGAAGGTGTGGCAATGAGGCAGAGGCACCCCTGTTGCTCTCAGCATCCTGAGAAGAGCGGACAGGGCGCCCTGGGCGCCATCTTTCTCCGTGCAGCCTCCCTTGCTGGCAGGTACCTGACTGCCCCGTGGGCTGCAGGGTGGCTCAGGCTGGAGCGATGTGCCCAAAGCCAGGTGCCTTGATGCTGGGGATGTCATTCTTCCGGTAGAAGTCAGCCTGCACATGATTGGCACGGCGGAAGTCCCGGTTCAGCGGATCCACGGGCTGGTGGATGCGCCTCCCGTAGACGGAGGAGGCCAGCACGCCCACGGGCCTCTCTTGTTCCTCCTTGTTAACGTGAAGTCCCAGGCCTTTTGTGTGCTCTCTGTCATCTCGGTGCAGTTTCTGATTATAATTGAGCTTCCTCTTAAAAACATGGCAATGGCAATGGCCGACTCTCCTTCCTCTGGCACTGCTGAGGTCCTGAATGACTCCAAGATCTGAGACACATCTCAGCCCATTTGAGATCCTCTATGGCAGATCCTTCCTTCATACAGAACTCCTGTAAGGCCCCAAAAAACACTTCCGGGCACCAGATGTCCAATTCCTAGGGAGAACTACAGAGCCCATAAATATCAAAATCAACACAGCCCAAGGCTCAATCCCACTTTCTAAGTGGCTGTACAAATTTATCCTGCTACTATTAGTAGCATACTCTACATTAATAAAGTAAGAATAAATCATACTGGTTTTTCCATGTTTCCAATATTTGGTTTTGTAGAATTTCAATAAAAAATTACTAGAGTGGTATATATGAGTTCAGTTCTTATGGTTTTAACTATGTTTCCCTATAAAGAATATTTTTTTGTGAATTGCATATTATTTTAAATGGTCTTCCTGTAAAGATGGTGGAATGGAGAGGAATTAGAATGATTGAATATTATTTGAAAACTGTAATTGCATCTCTAGGAGATTAGGAGCTTCTTAGGCTTTATCAATACACTGAGACAGTAGATTTTTATAGCAAGAAAATATTGTCAAATTTATGAAGATTCTGCTGTAAAGAAAAAAAATACTTGGATGTAATCATACAACAACTGATGTATCAAAAACAAAGACAAAATAAGCCAATTTTTAAAGAAATAATGAATTTGTAAATTGGAGAAGTTTCTGCTATGGTTGATGTAGTATAGAGGTACTCATCCAAGTATTTAATTTCAGGATTTTGAGTAAACAAGCTAAAATAAGGTAATAGTTATTTTCCCTCCTTCTAAATAATATAGAGGAAATATTTCCTTTGTTTATTTTATCAATATAAGACATATATTTCTTCAGAAAATATAGCAATCTTTAGACCTCACACCAAGTCTTGTGTGGTAGAGATCAATCCAAATCCCTATTCAGTGCCTTGAATGCAGATGCAAGGTACCACCAGTCTTCTACCCTTAGCTTAAAGTGCCATCACTTCCTTTACGATTGACAATCAACGACATACTCAAATTAACTCACTGAATTGAGAGAGTGGAACACTTGGCCCTACAACGTTCTAACCACCAGAATCATATGGTCACTTGGTTCTACAATAACTAACATCTTGATGGTTGGTACTGTCTCAATAGTTTCTTTTCAGGGTATATTCCAAGTCCAGGGACAGAAATAACTATGCCCTGCACGTAATCCCCAAACAGACTCAAGTCTACTTCTGTATTATAAAAAGTATGGCACTGCTGGCCAATCAAGGAAGGGCAGAGGACTACCAACCAACCAGGAACCTGGACATATACTGAACACTCATCCCTCATCCCAACTTCAATCCATAAGAACCTTGACTCCTAACCCTCTGAGAAATCCAGGAATTAACCAGGTTAACTGGCCATCTCCTTTCTCTGTGCATCACAGTATACGCCTTTTTTCCAACACTCTGTTCTCAGTTATTGGCTTTCTGTGCATTGGGCAAGCAGACCCAGTTTAGGAGTTCTACAGTAACTCCTCCACTCAGTTTTTGGAGAATTGCTTCACATCGAAGGAATGAAAAATTGGAGAGGGATGTGTAGATACTACCAATCTGGAGAAATTTATAAAAGATGGAGTAAATGCCATGGTTTGGATGATTTGGCACTTTTTCTGTTTTCACTTGATATTCCACTATAAAATGATACACGATATAAGATATGCAATAATTTTCAGTGAAAGAAAATTGACCAATAGAAATTAGTAACTATTTTGTGTGTACAGATTAAATAGTACCATCCTTTCTTAAGAGGTTTTAATCAATAATTATATCTACTGTATTTTAAATTGAATACTGCTTTATAAAATATGATTTTCAAACATAATACATTGGTGTATTGCTACATAGATTCCAAATCTAAAATAAACAGATATGAAACAATCAAACATGTTTTTATATCTTCTAGAAACATAAACTGACATTACTATGATATTCCACCACGGCAGGTCCAATTGATTGTTTAAGCACACCATAACTGATGTCTTAATAAGTATATGAGGTTGTCTTAACCAAGGGTTTAGTGATTTTGACATTTCAAAGCCTCTTTCAATACCTGCAAATATAAGCTAAAAGTTTTAGTTTTAATTTTAAAGGACAGTTCTTTATGAAAAATAATAATTTAGGCAGAGAAACAGAAAAACAGATGTGGGAGAAGGACAAGGACTCAAACCCAGGTACTCAAACCCAGGTACTGATATAGGATGTGGACGTTTCAATCTGTTTCTTAACAACTATGATAAACACCCACCCCATTAGTTTTCACTTTTAATATGATACTCATTGCTTTTCAAAATACTACTTACATACTACAAAAATCTGTCACAATCTTTCTTCCAAGTTGATCCCATAATCTGACTTATTTCACAGTTTTTCAAACTTCACTAAGTCTTTCACCAAAGGAAGAGGAGAAACCATAAACTGATCAAATAGGAAGGTATTTCAAAGAATCCCCTTCCCTGACCCTTGACATTTAGAGCTGTGAGCTGGAATTCCTGCCAAACCAACAAGCTATCAGTATTAACTGGTAATAAAAGTGGCAACATTTAGGTGAGAAAAGAAATCTACAAGGGTATTCCTAAATTACACTCCCTAGACAGCCACTGAATATATTTTTTTAAATTTCATTTAAAAAAGTATACTTTGATTTCTTTCCAACTGAGTTCTTTGGATAATGTGATTTAGTATTCTTATAAATTTGGACTTTTGGTTTGCTTATGTGGGTATGCATGTTTTCCTTGTTCATTGTCCTAATTTTACAAGATTCCTGTAAACCTATTCTTTACATCTTCCTACTGTGTGATTTCCTTTATCTTTACTGATATGAACTTGAACAAGTCATCTGTTTATCTCAAAACTAATGTGGTGTCCATTTTCTAGACAATTGCCTATTCTAGACAATTTTCATAAGGTTGGGTTTACTTGTTCCTCATACAAAGTAAAATATAAGACTTTATAAAAATGCAAAGTGTTGTACAGAATAAAAGCAATATTGAATTATAGTATATTTATTTCATTCAATTACATATCAAAGAAGGGAAGTAGAAAGGGTAATATTTAAAAATTATTTTATGGTTAACAAGTGATACAACATCAATGCCAATATACATATCTGGAAATGCATGGAGTAGTAAATTCTTCCTTTTTATAAATTTTCAGCAAGTTTAATCAAAAGTGACTTCAATAGTTTTATAAAAAATTATGGACAGCACTTCTCAGTAAAAGCAGACTTTTCATCCCAATGGTCTTCATTTCACAGGTGAGCAACTGGAGGTCCAGTGGCATTCACTAACTCAGAAAGCATCCAGTGTCATTGCTGGAACCCACTTTTCCTTGCTTTCATATTAGTGCTCTTTGCACTATATCAACCAGCAATTTGATTGAAAGCCAGAGTAATCTGCTTTAAAAGTCAGAGAGCAATAAATCTAGCTCATCTCTATATATTTGAAGGTCAACTTTTAATTTACTGCCAAATGCTTGAGCTAAAATTTTCTCAGTGTAATGTGTAGGTTAGCATGGATCTGCTGTCTTGGGATACAAGAACAATTATATTAGATTGTATTAAAAATTTGAAGATATATGAAATTATGTTAAATATTATAATGTTTCATACATTTTCATGCTAAATACATATATCTCATGTAATGTTTCCCACTAGCAATAGAGAAAGATATTGAAAAATTATATGCTAGTAAAAGTTTAAAGGATAACAGAATTAAAAAAAAAATCCATACCCTCAACCTGAAGCTACAGAACTCTTCTGAGAAGTTTAATTTGGAATTAAAAAAAAAAAATCTTTTCAATTATGTTTAAATTTTTGTCATGCAAAATTGTGCTATTCTCCTATGTTTCAGGAAACTTCCACCCTCCAAGAATACTCCTAGAGACTTATTCTTTTCAAATATAATGAAAATAAGGAAACCACCACAAATATCATGCTACCATTATTGATCTTAAGCTTTGGGGGGTAACAACCAAAGCTCAGAAGTAGATAATGTGGCAGACACTTCTCCCCAGGACAGCTATCCAAATCCAGACCAGAATTTTCTTCGGTAAAGAATGCTGACCTGGAAAGTATACGGAGGGGACATGGAACATTTAAAATATCAAGGGCCCTCTTACCCTTTATTCTACCAGTGACTGAACTAATAAAAGTCAAGGGTTATTGCAAAATATACCTTTCCATCACTAGTATTTTTCTGTAGCAGTTATTACCACTGAGCCTAAAGGCTTTTGACAAAGAAGCTCTTTAACATGAAAGCAATAAGAAGCAAGTCCCAGAGCTGAGATGGATGGAGATCCAAAAGTGCTTTTTTTTTTTTTGACAGGCAGAGTGGACAGTGAGAGAGAGAGACGAAAGATGGAGAGAAAGGTCTTCCTTTGCCATTGGTTCACCCTCCAATGGCCGCCACAGCCGGCGCACCACGCTGATCCGAAGCCAGGAGCCAGGTGCTTCTCCTGCTCTCCCATGGGGTGCAGGGCCCAAGCACTTGGGCCATCCTCCACTGCACTCCTGGGCCACAGCAGAGAGCTGGACTGGAAGAGGAGCAACCGGGACAGAATCCGGCGCCCTAACCGGGACTAGAAGCCAGTGTGCCGGCACTGCAGGTGGAGGATTAGCCTATTGAGCCGCGGCGTCGGCCCCAAATAGTGCTTTTTACAAACAAGCTTGGAAAGCATCAAACATCTCTGAGTGAGCACATCCTTCCCCTCAGGATCACAGATACTACCTTAATTTTTTTTTCCTCTTTCCTGAGAATTCATGGGAAATGTGGCCAAATGAGATAATTCTGCAAACAGTCACTGTAAATCTCTCAAGATTCCCTGTTCTCATGATGATGGCTCTCAGAGGGCATGAAGAAGTAAAAACGACTCAGTAAAGCAATGCAAAATGTAATAAGTAACAGAGTAAAGTTTGGGTAGTAAAGACAAATGGGATTTCATTGTTTTTTACTGCTGTATAGTGTTCCATAGAGTACATATCCCATAGTTTCTTTATCCAGTCATCCGTTGATGGACATTTAGGTTGATTCCATGTCTTAGCTATTGTAAATTGAACTGCAACAAATATCGAGGTGCAAATGGCTCTTTTTTTCTCCCCTTTAACTCCATTTGGGTAAATTCCAAGAAGTGGGATGGCTGGGTCCTGTGGTAGTGCTACATTCAGGTTTCTGAGGACTCTCCAAACTGTCTTCCATAGTGGCTTTACCAGTTTGGAAGCTGGAAAACATCATGCTGAGTGAAATAAGCCAGTCCAAAAGAGACAAATATCATATGTTCTCCCTGATCGGTGGCAACTAAATGAGCATCTAAAATGATACCCATTGAAGTGAAATGGACACTATGAGAGACAATGACAGGACCAGCCCTTGTCTAGACTGTTTAGGAACAACTTACTATTTTATTCCTTTTAGTATTTTTGTTGTTGGTGGTGGTGGAGGTGTTGCTCTGTTTGTTCTACATAAGACCACTGGTTGAACTCTGTAATCAATGCACAATCATTCTAAGGCATTTAAAATTAACAGAAAAGTGATCTCTGTTAAACATAGGAGTGGGAATAAGAGAGGGAGGAGATATATAGGTTGGCACATGCTCACTCAGACTTACCTCCAATGGTGGAACTAGAAATGTGCCAGGGGATTTCAATTCAATCTTACCAAGGAGGCAGGTACCAATGCCAGCGCACTTGGTAAAGTGATAAGTATAAATACACAACCGATCAAAAAGATAGGGTATGTGCCAAAGAAATTTCACAAATAAGACCAGTGTAAGCAAATAATGAAGGATAGAATTAAAAGGGAGAGTATGGGCCGGCGCCATGGCTTAACAGGATAATCCTCCGCCTTGCGGCGCCTGCACACCCGGTTCTAGTCCCGGTTGGGGCGCTGGATTCTGTCCCGGTTGCCCCTCTTCCAGGCCAGCTCTCTGCTATGGCCCAGGAAGGCAGTGGAGGATGGCCCAAGTCCTTGGGCCCTGCACCTGCATGGGAGACCAGGAGAAGCACCTGGCTCCTGGCTTTGGATCGGCGAGATGCGCCGGTCACAGCGGCCATTGGAGGGTGAACCAACGGCAAAAAGGAAGATCTTTCTGTCTCTCTCTCTCACTATCCACTCTGCCTATCAAAAATTTAAAAAAAAAAAAAAAAGGGAGAGTATGATCCTGCGGGGGAAGCAGGACACACAGCAGACTCACAGAATGGCAAATACCCAAAACAGTACTCCTGCCTCAGAATCGACCCTTGGGACATTCGAATCTGGCTAAAAGGTCCATGAGAGTCTCACAGGCATGGAAAGCCATGACACGGTGGCAAAAAACTATCTAAATGAAAGATTCTGGTGAACAAGACCCCAGCAGAAGGAAAGGCCATCAAGGAGAGAGGCACCTTTCTCTGAAGGGAGGAAGGAACCTCCACTGTGATACGGCCTTGACTAAACAAGTTCAGAGTCGGTGAACTCAAGGGGCTTCCATAGCCTAGACAGCTCATAGCAAGAGTCTCGGGTGATTGCTGATGTCATAAGTAAGAGTGCCAATTGCTACATCAACAACGGGAGTCACTGGGTACATGCTCCCCACGTAGGATCTCTGTCCTTAATGTGTTTTACTATGAAACTTAAAAACACTACTAGTCGAACAGTACCCTATACCTTGTGCGGTTGTGTGAGTGCAGCCTGTTGAAATCCTTGCTTAGTATATACTAAGTTGATCTTCAGTATATGAAGGTAATTGAAAACGAAACTCGATAAAGGGCGGGATGGGAGAGGGAGTGGGAGAGGGGAGGGCCACGGGAGGGAGGTTGTGGGGGGGAGTAAGCCACAACAATACAAAAGTTGTACTTTGTAAATTCACATTTATGAAATAAAAAAAAAAAAGACAAATGGGGACATTTCTAATTTAAAATCTGATTAACTTTCAACATACTTCTCAAAAATTCTATTTGCAACTGTGAAATAAGAAGCAATCCTATTTCAATTTGTTTTTATATTTCATCATTTTTTTAAGTGGAAGATTAGCAGTGGAGGATAAAGGGGACTCAGCAAAGCAAATCAGTGGGTCAAGGTTAAGTTAAGTAACTACCAGTCCACGTTACTAATTAGCAAGGTCAGAAGAAAGCCTGCCTTCTTCTTCTTTTTTTAAAGATTTATTTTATTTATCTAAAACATTGAGTTACAGAGGCAGAGGCAGAAAGAGAGAGGTCTTCCATCTGCTGGGTCACTCTTCAAGTGGCCACAATGGCCGGGGTTTGGCGGATATGAAGCCAGGAGCGAGGAGCTTCTTCTAGGTCTCCCACCTGGATGCAGGGGCCCAAGGACTTGGGACAACTTCTACTGCTTTCCCAGGCACATTAGCAGGGAGCTGGATGGGAAGTGGAGCAGCCAGGATTCTAACAGACACTCATATGGGATGCTGGCACTGCATTTCCGGCAACAGCATTTACTAATTACATGCCACAGTGCTGGCCCCAGAAAGCCTGTCTTCTGTATGAGTTGTTGGCATGCTCATAAAGCAGTATCTCTGACTTTTAATTTTTTGCATTATTTTTATATTAATATAGTAGAAACTAGGAAAAATCCACATTTTGTATTTATCTTGAAAATACATGACTGATACCTTAGGAATCTTGTAAAATGACTTCAATCACAATTATTTCTCTTCATTCTATTTTTAAATTGTTTATTCAACATATTTCTGAAAAATATTTTTAACTGTCTACCATTTGCCAGGTACATGATAACATGCCTGAAATCAGAGAAATCACAGAAAAGGCATGCGAATTGAACACAAGATCTAAGAGAATAGTTTTTTTTTTTTTTAATCACATGAAATCTTTGCCTCCAAAAATAAGTAACTTCAGGTTTCCAAGCAATTATTTTCCCCAAAACAAGCAAATACTGTCTATGTCACAACCTGTGTAAACACTGCAACAATTAATTAGTATAAGCAATCTGTAATGCTGAATTAAAACATCTCAACAGGAGGGATATATGGGATTCCTTTTCTGAGAGAATCCCTTGGTTATTTGATAGACAAGAATTCCTTTTATCGCTTCCCAATGCATTATAGCCACATCAGCCTCCCACTGATATTAATTCAATTCTTAGAATTAGAGATAACGATGCTTCTAATTTCAGAAACAAATCTTTTATTATTTAAAAAAAAAAACCCACAGGCTAGTATTAAACATTTTAACAAAACAGAACAACTACATAAAATCAAAGAGAAGTAGACATTGATCTAAATATAAACTCATCCACATATTTCTGTGGAAGAGCAGCATGTGGAAAAGCATGAGTTTTCATTTCTGTGTATTATGGCACATATAAACGTATCAGATTAGTAGGAAGAAAAATGAGTGTATAATGATCATATATAATAATAAAGATTAACAGGAAACATATTTTTTCATTTAATCCCTACAATTTCTCAGTACATCTGATAATTATCATCTTTATTTGTGAATGATCATTATAAAAGTACCTAAAAATGTGCGTCACTTGCCCAGTGTTACACAGATAGGAAAGCTTTAGACAAATTTAGATCTAGGACTATTTGAGTGAAAAGCTTCATGATTTTCTCTCCATTCCATGCTGGCCACCATATTTCTAAATCACAGGTTAACACAATCAGCTATAATGATCAAACCTATTCTTTCCAGTGCTCAGAATTTGACCTGTTGCTTTTGTATCAATAAATTAAATATTTTATATGAAGAAGCATTAACAGCTAATCTCTCAATATTTCTATTTACTTTTATTTTTTGAATTTTTCTACAGGAAATTATCAGATTTTAAATGTCTCATACATATCTTATTATAATAATATGTCTTCAGGTGTTAAATATTTGCTTTCATAATTTCTCTGTGAAATGCAGGATATGAAGAAAATAAAAATTTTGACACGGGGCTGTTTATTATAAAGTGAGTAGCAAATATTTTTCATATGGCAATATATTTTCTACCTAATGGAAATCATTTATTAGCTTTATCTAAGAAATAAAAATGCTTTTTTGAATAGCAGATTAATTAGAAAATTGTTATGAACTTGATAAATAATTATGAGTTTGATAATCACATATTATTTATTTAAAATGTACTCGGAGAATTTTCCCATATTTCCTGTATTAATAATTTTAACTATCGCATTTAGGTATATTTAAGTAATATAAATTCGTTTAAAATTTGCTTCCAAAAGTTTCCTTCATACACATTGTAAATTAACCTTCAAAAACATAAGCTCATGAAAACTTATTTTATTAAATAAAAGAATGAATAAGGATTAATCTGAAACTGGCAATTAAAGGGCAGTTACATATGTCTGTATAACACTGGTGAGCAACCTGAACAGAGGCAATTAGTTAATGTTTAAACGTTTTAAAAGTGGGTAGGCTTTATCCATCAGTTTTACATCTTTTTTTCCTTTAGTTTCCAATATTTATTTATTTTCAACTTTTATTTAATAAATTTCCAAAGTACAACTTTTGGATTATAGCAGCTTTTCCCTCCATAACCTCCCTCCCACCTGAAACCATCCCATCTCCCATTCCCTCTCCCATCCCATTCTTCATCAAGATTCATTTTCAATTATCTTTATATACAGAAGACCAACTTAGTATATACTAAGTAAATATTTCAACAGACTGCACCCAGAAAGACACACAAAGTATAGAGTACTGCTTGAGTAGTAGCTTTACCATTAATTTGCATAGTACAACACATTAACGACAGAGATCCTACATGGGGGAGTAGGTGCACAGTGACTCCTCTTGTTGATTTAACAATTGACACTCTTATTTATGACGTCAGTAATCACCTGAGGCTCTTGTCATGAGCAGCCTAGGCTATGGAAGCCTCTTAAGTTCACAAACTCCGATCTTATTTAGACAAGGTCATAGTCAAAGTGGAAGTTCTCTCCTCCCTTCAGAGAAAGTACCTCCTTCTTTGATGAATCAGTTTTTGTGTCTTTTTCTTTTTCTTTTTTTTTTTTTTTTTTTTTTTGACAGGCAGAGTGGACAGTGAGAGAGAGAGAAACAGAGAGAAGGTCTTCCTTTTGCTGTTGGTTCACCCTCCAATGGCCGCCGCAGCCGGCACGCTGCGGCCTGCGCACCACACTAATCCGAAGTCAGGAACCAGGTGCTTCTCCTGGTCTCCCATGGGGTGCAGGGCCCAAGCACTTGGGCCATCCTCCACTGCACTCCCTGGACACAGCAGAGAGCTGGCCTGGAAGAGGGGCAACTGGGACAGAATCCGGCGCCTTGACCGGGACTAGAACCCAGTGTGCCAGCGCCACAGGCGAAGGATTAGCTATTGAGCCACGGCGCCAACCTGATGAATCAGTTTTGCTTCTAAAAGTCATAACTCACAAAAGCATGCATAAATGTATGTATATAAGTGTTTATTGCAACAGCCTTGATAATATTAATAATATGTAAGAAGAGGGCAAGCCCTATGCATCCTTCAAAAGATAGTGTGAAAAATTGTTGTTGATCAAGATACTAGTAAGAGAATGAAAAAAATTCTGTTTTATATATATATATAATGTATATGAAAAAATGCTATTATATATGTATCTACATACTGTTATATATAATATACAGAGAGAAAAGATTTAATATCCAAAACAGTCCCAAAAAACCCTGTTACAATGCAGCAACAAAGAAAAGCACCCAATTCAAAAGTGAGACAAATATCTGAACAGACATTTCTACAAAGAATACTAATTGCCAATAAGCTCATGAAAGATTCTTAACATCTTTTGTATTTAACATAATGTAAATCAAAGCCAGAATAAGATACCACTTCATATCCACTATAAATGCTATACATTTTTTTTTCAAAAATGAAAATAACAAGTGTTAAAATTGTAGAGAAATTGGAAGCCTTGCATATTGGTGATGGGAATGTAAAATAGTGTAGCTGATATAAAAATAGTTTCTCAATAAGCTAAACATAAAATTTACATGTGAACCAGTAATCTTAGATGCACATGAATACATGTATATAATATTCATAGTTGCACTATCTGAGATATCCAAAAGGTAGAAATAACCCAAGAGTCCATCAACAGATGAATGGACAAAAAAGATATGATAGATACATACAGTGGAGTATTATTCAGCCACAAAAAGGAATGAAGTTTTGGTGTATACTAAAACAAGGAAGAATCATGAAAACATGCTAAGAGACACAGATGAACAAATATTGGATGATTCAACCATATGAATTATCTGAAACAGGTAAATTCATAGAGAAAGAAGATTAGAGACTACTTTGAACATTGTTAAATCAATCAGAATAACACTATATTAAAATGTTGACATAGATTTTAAGAAAGAAATCCATAATACATTTGTGAGGAAAAAAATCACCCACGAGTCAGTTCATACAGTATAATCACATTTAAATAAATAAATGCATACAGATTACTTTCCTGTATGCAAAGAGAGACAGAAATAAGAATGATAAAATGGCATGCACATTGAGATTTTAGGCAATTATTTTTCCTGAACATTGGTATTTTGCTCTGTATTTATTTTTATATTTAGAACATTTTAAAATTAATTTATTTCAATTTTCTAAAGAAAAAAAAATCAGAGAGCAACATACAGAAAATTGAGGAAGAAAAAGAAAATAAAGGTAGGAGGGCAAAAGAAACAGAAGAAAGAGGAGGTGCAAGACAGCCTGGGGCCAGCTTACTGCTTTCAAGTTACCTTAGACATCAGTTATTATTGGGAAAAAACAAAAACCTTGACAGTATGAGACCCACAGGAAGGAAATCAGGCAAGATTAACTTCTGTAATTTCATCTATTTCACTTTCGAGGCTCTTTTTATATAGTTACATTTTCTTTTGCAATATAAAGCTGTTACTTATAGATTCTTAAGTGAGTAAAAGTAAGTTCCCTATGATTATGTGTGGGAACTATTATCTACTCCATTTCTATCTCATCTTTTCTTCCTTTGGGCCATGAATCAGAGCATGTTGTGGATATCATAGAGTTCAAAGGCCCCTCTTCATAGATTTGAAAATAGCACATAGCAAAATGCCAAGGGGATTCATTTACAACACTGTATGCATTTGTATGTAACACATATATGCACTACAGACCATTCACATGTACACACACCTATTTTTTTCATATATATACATATACGTATTATTGAGTGTTTTGGTGCCTTTTTATATAATTTCTTTGCTATATACAAACCTAGAGGTGAGTTGCAGTTGGATATGTATATAATTAATTGACGTTTCCACCAGGAATTTCTGAATATAAACTACAATATGGTCAATTTTCTGATGAAATACTGAATTGCATTAGTCTTGTTGACCCTATGAATATTCTAGAAGAATGACCTATGAAATATGTGAACCATTTGCTCTTCTAGATTTGCTAACTTTACACTAACTTAAAACCATACACTGATCTATGGGGGAAAAAAAATTGCCTTAGTAGAAACATGACCTAAAATTCTGCCCTTGGCACAAGTAGGTACATATACTGAAAGAGCAATGAATTCTTATGCAATGTTAGAATCAAAAACATTTTTTCAACTTTTGAGTAATGTAAATCATGTCTTCTGGCCTTAAGGAAATATATCTTTCTTTACTAGTTAAGGGGTTAAAATTATGAACTTCATGGGTAAAAATAGTATAAAGATCACATTTCAGCAGATTTTATTTTTCCTTGTTTATACAAACTCAGATAGTCACTATTCAATCCAAGGATCAAGGCTTGCTTTGAATTAGATTTATATCCATTTAAAGCAGCTGAGGTATCAACTACATATATTCAATAAAATTCTATTTACTTTATATCATACTCTGCTGGTGAAGATCTGTTCTCTGGGACCAAACACTAGAAATCACCACGCCTAATATTTGGGTTAATAGTGCCACTGAATGAGAAAGAGTATTTTTGACTGCAAACTGAGAGCCCTTATTTTACCTCTTTGAGTACCTCAGTTTAATTTTTTTCTTTAAAATATATTCCCATAAACTAACTAGAAAGGGAGGTTTGAAGGGGGAAAAACATGGAACTAAAGCTTTGTCCTTGGCTTTTCATTGCTCAACTGGGAGAAAACAGCTACCACAGAGGTCTGCAACCTGACTCTGCTATATCATTCAGAATGTCAGCCATAGATCACCTGTGACAAGTATTTAATTCTTTGTCTCACCAGGGACAATGTGCAACCTTCTGCTGGAAGTGAGGTGTTTTGTTTCATTTTAAAGCTGCCAACAATAGTTGGCTTTTTGGCCTTGCAGTAAGCTTTCGATTTAGTATTCCCAACTCCTTTCCTTAAAAGTTGTGAAAACCATTCTTTTTCCATTGATCTTCATACCAAATCCTTCCAAGTCCATAACACCCATGACTCTGTCCACCATAATAGTGTCTTTTCTTGTGTTCCGACAGAAAGCCACACAGAGTCTTCGTTTTTGCCAGCTACACATAATACAATATTAGAATGCAATGATTAAAGAGGCAGGGCGATTTTGTTTTAGTTATTGAGCTTCTGCTGAAAAGAAAATATAGGTTAGGGTAAACATAGACAAGCAGTTATTATTGGTGATGTGTTGAAAAACACAAACTAAATTCTAGTAAGAGTTCATATGTACAATAATTAGAGACTCATTTTAGCACTAAGAGATGGTATACAGTCAAATATTTCTTCATATGCCATTTTCCAGATCACTGACAGCACAGTATGCCTATACCTGAACCATGACAAAGTCACAGAGTGGCACAGATTGATCCTCCAGTTCCTCCAAATGGTATTCATCTTGATCGAATTTAATCACCACTGAAATGCTTATTAAAAATCAGATATACTGAAAGAATTATCAGAAAAATCACAAATAAAAATCAAATGTATTCTAGGTCCTTTCTTATTGGAAACAAATTAAAATTATTATATTTAAAATATGTGATTAAAATCAACCTATAGATCTATTTTATTGCCTGAATTTGTCTGTTTGAAACATAGCAAAATGAACTGTTATAGTTATAATCTAAGTAGGTTCTCATTGTTGCAGATAAAATGAATAAAGACAAAGCTAAACACTTATGTTTAAATAGAAAATAAGGTTTATTTGTAGGAATTAAATACAATTTAAAATAACTAATTTTTGACTTGTAAAACCTCTATGTCAACATTTAAAAATAGACTAGAAAATTATTTGTTGCTATACTACAGATGAAAGGTGTCTATACAAGTGCAAAATAACATGTTTATGGAAATAATAAACATTCTTTAGGACATGGCAGCAATTCAAATTTGATAAGCACCAAGATTAATAAGACTGAATTGGTTGAAATTGTTTTGACATTCTAAGCACTGCCAGTGGTCAAATAAGGAGTTTAACTCAGATACAAATTCACCTGTGTATGTGAATGTATGTATGTTTGGCTATCTTGGCTTTCTTTTATAGTATATTATAAAGGTTATATGAATTATAGAAAATATCTATGGAAAGTGTACTACTTTTTAACCTTAATTTTTTTATACTTACAGAGCTAATGACATTGGTTCTTTAATTTTATGTGCACTTTATTTTGCCACATACTACATTCATTCCTTATTTACAGAATTGCCTGTAGGCATATGAAAAGCTCCAGTAAACTGCATATCATAAAGGAGCTGGACATTTGCCCTAATTCCTGTGACAGTCATTTTCAAATATGCTTCCTCTGCTAAAAATTTTGCAAGCAGTGTGAAGAGACATATTTTCTATCAGTTAGACCCTGACTGTATTTCTGGCCCAACCATGCCAGTAAGATATATGGTAGAAAATATGATGGCATTTATAATAATGTTTTCAAGTGGAACATATCCCTGTGGGACATATTTTATGTTTGCTGTAGATATTGGGAAGAAAAGCATTCAGAGGGCATGTTACTCAAAGTGAAGTTGTCACCGGGTAATAGAGTACTACAGTACTTGGGTGAAATGATACAGATAGACTTGTTTCATTTTCCAGTGGGAACATTTTAAGTTGACTTGCTCTTAAAAATCTGTAAATTGTCTAAGCAGGGGAAAAAAGCAGCAAGGCTGATAAAATCATAAATAGCTTTTCCATCATTGCTGCAACTCTAATTTTCTTGCTTATTGCTTGAGTTGATAAAACAAATAAAAGAAGGAATCTGAGAGGGAGATTTCTTTAATATGCAAAATGAATTTCAATGTACTCTCCTGCTGGTATTTTTATGGAAAATCTCACTACATGGTACACATGGAATGTAGAAATCTGCATTTAGATAGAAATATTATAAAATGCATGGTATGATACAAAGTCAGTCTTTTAATGTAGATGGCAAAGTGCTGTATTATACGGTTGAGTGGAAAGACAGCATGCATATAGGTTTTCAAGTCTTCGGTAACCAAGTGCCTGTTTTGCCCAAGAGAGGAGTACATTATTTTGAATCTTTGACAAATATTGATGAGGCAAAAAACATACCAGATGTGTAGGCCCTTCTCCAAGTGGAATTTTGGAACAATGTATAGTATATACTTGGAATGTATAAATTTTGTATTATTTCCTCAGATTCTTTTTGCAAAATAGCAAAGATTGATTTAGTCAGGAGGTATATCATTGTATGTAGATGAGTTTGGAAGGAACAGAATGGGGTCTAAGGGTTGTAGCAAAACAATATGGGACAGAAATATTTTTGTTACCATGACCGTGTTATGATGTGATCTCAGACATTTTGCAATACCTCTGTAGCTGAAGCTGCAAATGTGTAGATAAGGCTGCCTCCCACCAACTATTCCACAGGGCTTGAGGGAGTACTAATGAGTTGACATTTGTGTATTCATTTGAAAACTTTAAATAACCATTTCTTTATGATGCTAATAGAATACAACATTATCAAGCTTGTGTATGAATAGCCTATTACATGAATAAGAAATTAGCTAATTGTATAGAAATATATAAATTGTTGAAATGAAGATGATTAAAAATAATTACAATAGAGATTTGAGCTATTTTATGTAAGACCCTATTTGTAAGGATATTGCATTTGAATGAAGTATGCCTACTAAGTTCACAATAGGCAGAAAAAATAACACAAAAGTTACAAAATATACTTATATAGTTATGTTCTCTTCTAAAACATAATACACATAAGTAAAAAAGAGAGAGAAACTGTGTATTTCCACAAGAACAAGGAAAACAGAATCAGAGCTGACAATGACAACATTCTGGAAGCTGGAAAGCATGTGTACAAATGATGCTTGCTCAAGCAAACTGAAGAAAGCAGAAATTTAAGTGTGAAGGAGATGAAGCCATGGAGTCTAGCTGACCATCACCAGGAAACCCCAAAGAGGCTCAGAAATTACTTACATTCAATCAAAGGTACAAAAGGACATAGATGGAATCTGAAAAATCCTGAATGTGAAACACAAAATTTACTGAAGGTGGGAAAGTTTTACAGAAAACTAGACAAATAAGGGAAAATTTACAAAGGGAAAAGTCTTAATAGATTTAAATACTCAATTTTCATAGTAAAAATTCAGCAATAATTCTAAGATTAGAAAATTAAGGAACTTGGCTATTTGGACTAATGGAGTTAACTATCAACAACAACAACAAAAAAAAAAACATTAAAATCTAGGCTAAAAGAAGTAAGTGCTAATGGTGCTATAGCAGGGCTGAGAGCAGTGAATTGTTTGTTTATGATATTGTAGGGTTGCTTGCCTTTTAAAACAATCTTCATGAATAGTTTTAGAAAATAAAAATTAAAATGAAGAACTGAAATCAAT
This sequence comes from Lepus europaeus, assembly GCF_033115175.1. Lineage (NCBI taxonomy): Eukaryota > Metazoa > Chordata > Mammalia > Lagomorpha > Leporidae > Lepus > Lepus europaeus. Next base: position 113,643,411 of record NC_084829.1, read on the forward strand.
TTTGAAAAAAAAAAAAGTACACACAGTAAGCCAAAAATGGGTACAGGAATATGCTGCTGTATTAAGCAATGAGCATTTTTCATTTGATCACAAAATTCAAATGATATGGCAAGATATCTTCGTAATCAAAGGGTACATGAATCTGTACAAAGGGCAAAAAGTGTATTTTTCTTGCTAACCACTCTAGAGAATATATTCGCTTATTTTGAAAATGCCTTTTCTTAACTCATTCCTATATAACAGGACCTACAAACAAAGATTTGATTTAACTTTAGGTCCACCACTTACCTCAGCTTCAAAATAACAAAAAATGATTTATGTCCTAAATGACAGTTTTAGGGTAAGTACAAGACATGATTATGTATAATTCATCATATAAGCAAAGACATTATTTCAATAATACCCTACACCACAATTATATGCTAAAAAGGAATAAGTAACCAAAGACATATATAATTAAATATAAGAAATAGAAGTTTGTTGCACTGATTTTTTGGTAAAGCAAAAATAAATAGGATGATGTAAGGCAGCTTAAGCTAACACTTGTTTTCTAAATTCTATTTGTTTGGAAATATGTCATTGTCCTGGATCATTTGGACCAAAAAGAGAGATAGGACAGCACTTTTACAATGTTTTTTTAGTGAGCAGATATCATAGGAGTCTTTTTTAACAGATAGGCAAATGCAGATTTACCATCATCTCAGTTTAATATAAATTGTTTTATATTTAATTAACTCCTAAGAAGCAGAATATTCCAAATGTGTCTTCTTGAAAAAACCACCAGAAGTACTTCAGAATATATTCAAATCATTGTACTACAGCATCTGACCACTGTAAATCATGGAGATACTGTATGAAGCACGTCTTGGGCTTGCCATGGAGCTCTGATTTTCCAGAGGTTAATGGATGACTATACTCCAGTTGAATTATCAAATCTAATATCCCAACCATATATGCCATCACCTGGGGAGGTGCATCTAGGTAATATAGGCTAATGGCTATTACTTTACTCTGCTTTCATCTTTAAATATGACTTTCAAGCATTACTTGCTTTATTAATGTTGAATGTTATTGACTTGAAGAACAGCTTTTCCCTCTACTGCTTTCATTCTTTAATCAAGAAAAACAAATGGTACCTTCTGTTCTTTTGTTAAAATTCTATCATTAAGAAAACAACAGCAATAAAACTGTGTCTGAGGCACTCAGTTTTTAAAAAAGGAATTTGAAAGAATTGATTTAAGACATTTAAAAATAATATTTATCGGTAGGCTGCATTCTTCAAATATTAATCTAATTGATAATCACGTTAAGAATATTAAGGGCACTACAAGGACTTTGTAATTATTTAAACTGAAAATAAAATTTAAAATGTTATAGGGTTACAAAGCATATCAGGAAATTAAATGATATTGCATCCTCATAAATCTTTGACTTTGAACATGTTCCTAACATTCTTCAGGGAGTAAAGCATGCCATCATCCATATATCCAGGAAAAAAGAAGGTTAAAAATGACACATGGACCAGATTTAATATTACAGGTATTTGCAACTGAACAGTCTGACTTCCTGTTTATACTGCAGTCACTGTCGAAGTTCTTCGACTAAACTGCTGAATGTATAAATGCCAAACAGTATCTTAGTCTATTATGAGAACTTTGATCAACCTAGCTGTCATTGAATATTACTTTATTAAAGAAAACAGATAAGATTCTATTATACCACTGTCCATAATTAATCAATAAAAGAAAAACCTTTTGGAATTCCCTACATGATGTCAAATAAAGAATGAGAAGATCTTAGAAAATCTAATTTATTTAGTGACATAATGTCCTTCATAAACTGTCATAGGATTCCTTATAAATGTCTCAGTTCATGAGTATTAGGATTTGTTTTTAGATGTAATCTAATAGGACACTTTTTAAAAAAACAAAGCTCTTTAACATATTTCATTAAATCCTCATTCCTAGGAATGCAAAAGTCTTTTTAATTCTTAAAAATGGGATAGATTAGTGATTGATAACTTTCTAGTTTACTATTGGCAAGCTATAGTCAGAGACCTGCATTACTGATATTCATCTCTGATCTCTGACATATCGAACATAAGCAAACTTGCTTTCCTTCCCTCTGTTTAATGGGCTGGAAGTTACTGACCTGGACCTATAGCTTGCTCATTTCCATGATTGATGTATTTATCCTTAAATAGTGTAGATTCTTTTTGCTATTTGTATTGCCATTGAGAACAGACTTAAAGGAGACCTGACATATTATTAATCCTTCAACTCATGTTTTAAGTTATGTGAATGTAACAAGAATCACTATAATGGAAATAACATTTGTTTGCCCAGTACAATTCTACATTCAAGATGAATTCTAAATAGGTTAGATTTTTTAAATCCAAATAATAAACCAGCTAATATATTCAGACATATATAAATAATCTCTAGAAACTAAGAATTGTTAAAAAATATTAACCAAATTTTAAATTCACCTTATCACTCTTCAGGTTTTGTCTTGTATGCAACAGGAAGCCATAAATACATTTGTTTTAAATTCTGTTTTCAGTATGGCAGGTATACTACTAAATCTATTTTAAATGATAATGCTGCTTTCTCTGTGATTGATGGATTGGAGTATAGGAGACTCCGGCAGAGAGACTAGTCAGGAGGCTATTACTGCGTTCCAGGTGAGAGGTAGAGAGTGATGCTGGAAAATGGGAGGCACTGACCTATGCCAGAAGCTGAGGAGAAGCAGAGAACAGATTGGATTTGAAAGAGAGTTTGGATTAACAGAAGTAGTACTTAGAAACCAAATGATTATTTGTCCATAGGTTTTGTTTGTTCATCTGTTTCCTTCCTTCCTACTTCTTTCCTTCCTTCCTGCTTTCCTTCCTTCCTTCCTTCCTTCCTTCCTTCCTTCCTTCCTTCCTCTCTCTCTCTCTCTCTCTTCTTTCTTTTCTCTCTCTCTCTCTCTCTCTCTCTCTCTCTCTCTCTCTCTTGCTCTCTCTCACTCTTTTTTCTTTCTTTTCCTTTGGATAGGATAGGAAAGGAGACTGGAAAATAAAGGTTGAGGAGGAAAGAAAAGAGGATGTTATGATTTACTCTAATCACACTATTCGGGCAGCTAAAAAATGATGATACACAACTGAGGCCATAACATATGTTACCAATGCCTATCTATTCTATTTCTTTCTTTCTTTCTTTCTTTCTTTCTTTCTTTTTTTACAGGCAGAGTGGACAGTGAGAGATAGAGAGAGAGACAGAGAGAAAGGTCTTCCTTTACCATTGGTTCACCCTCGAATGGCCGCTGCAGCCGGCGCGCTGTGGCAGGCGCACCATGCTGATCCATAGCCAGGAGCCAGGTGCTTCCTCCTAGTCTCCCATGCGGGTGCAGGGCCAAAGCACTTGGGCCATCCTCCACTGCCTTCCCGGGCCACAGCAGGGAGCTGGACTGGAAGAGGGGCAACTGGGATAGAATCCAGTGCCCCACCCAGGACTAGAACCCGGTGTGCCGGCGCCACAGTCAGAGGATTAGCCTATTGAGCTGTGGCGCCAACCTATTCTTTAAAGGATAGAGATGTGTGCTACTTTTCTATGTGCAAACCTAAGTATATAAAATACATTAGTATATGGGGTACAATTCTGTGTCAACACTATGTAGAACCAAGGATACAAAGGTGTTTTTTTTGTTTTTGTTTTTGTTTTTGTTTTTTTTACAGAATGTTTTCATAGGCAAAGAGATGGACAGCTTAAAAAGAAATTCAAAACAAATTCTCTATGATATAATTGTTCACCACACTTTCAGTTGCAAATAGAAGAAAAGCATTTAACCTAAGCAGATATCAGAAAAACAGAAGGCATAAATAAAATTACCTCCATCTTTTTCCTGACCTCTCTACTTTCTACTGCAATTATTAATATTGGTTTCCATATTTCCAGAGCTATCATTTCCCCAAAAAAGGACAATCAATTTGCTGCAACTCTAAACTTTAAAGTAGCTATTTTGTTTTGGGCTTGTTTATTGAGACCATGTTATATAAATATTTTGTCCTAAGTAACAATCTAACATTTCTGTTTAATGAAATTATGAAACTGGAATATTTCTCGAACTCTCTGCCATTTCTTTGGCATCAGTAGTACATTTGATTTTATTACCAGAACAATCTGTCCAACTCAAATCAAGGTATGAGCATCACAGTCCCTAGGATATCTGTTCATGGATATTTATAATTTGGGTTAATACATCAATGAATTCTAATAAAAAGCAGCATCAGATTCTCCACCTTAAGCATTACAAATCATATGATTATTTTTTCTGTGCAATTTAATCTTTAGGATTGTTTGTCTACATATAACATTTTTTAGTAAAAAAAAAAATGACCTGTTAAACCTTTTTTTTTAAATTCATTTATTTGACAGGTAGAGTTATAGACAGTGTGAGAGAGAGACACAGAGAAAAAGGTCTTCCTTCCGTTGGTTCACTCCCCAAATGGCCACCACGGCCGGCGCTACGACAATCTGAAGCCAGGAGCCAGGTGCTTCCTCCTGGTCTCCCATGCGGGTGCAGGGGCCTAAGCACTTGGGCCATCCTCCACTTCCCTCCTAGGCCACAGCAGAGAGCTGGACTGGAAGAGGAGCAACCAGGACTAGAACCAGCGCCCATATGGGCTGCCGGCGCCACAGGCGGAGGATTAAGCAAGTGAGCCACGGCACCGGTCCCAACCTATTAAACCCTAACATGCTTACAACAACTTAACATACTTAAAAACTTACAACAACTGAGACAGTGTAAATGAGTCTTACAGGTGAACAGTACTCCTTAATCATAAAGAAAAGGGAAGGTTGTGACTTCTAATACTCCATACCTTTTACAGAGAACATTATTTTCCTTGCACGAGGGTAAATATCATTAGTGATTCACAAACATATTCCAGGTTTGTCCAAATCTCTAAGTACTTATATGGTTAGTAAAGACATATTTATTAACCCTTTTAAAAGTTAATCTCCAGGGGCTGGGCTGTGGCTTAGTGGGTAAAGCCACAACTACATCACTAGCATTCCTTATGGGTGCCAGTTGAGTCCCGGCTGCTCCAGTACTGATACAGTTCCTGGCTAATATGCCTGGCAAGGCAGCAGAGAATGACCCAAGTACTTGAGCCCCCTGTACCCATGCTGGAGACTCATGAAGCTTATGGCTCCTGGCTTAGTCTGACCCAGCTCCAGCCATTGTGGCCATTTGGGGAGTAAACCAGAGAATGGAAGATCTCTTTCTCTCTAAGTCTGCTTTTTGAATAAAATAAAAACAACATTCATCACTAGAGAACTCTTTAAAAATTATACATATATTTTTAAAAATATCAAAAAGTTAAAAATTGAGAAAAATATTGGAATATATACATGTAGAAAGATTACTAACATTTTATGTGAAAAGAAGAAAGATAGGGAGCAGGTGTTTAGTAGCTGAAAGTCCTACTGCCTACATCAGATTACTTGAGCTGAACAACCTGCTCCAGCTCCCAGTTTAACATTTGTGCTGATGTAGACCATGGGAGACAGGTGATAACTCAAGTCAATGTGTTCCTGCCATTCGTGTGAGAGATCTGAATCACGTTTTGAGAGCCTTGCTGCAACTCCAGCCAGCCCCAGCTGCTGTGGGTAATTCAAGAGTGAACCAAAAGATGGGATCAATCTCTCTCTCTTTCCCCCTCCCTCCCTCTCTCTCTAACTCTTAATATATTTCTATATCTATCTCTATTTCTCTATCTCTGCCTATCAAAGAAATTTTAGAAAAAAAAACAATATAGGAAATTGTATATTTTTTTAAACTTTTATTTAATTAATATAAATTTCCAGTGTACAGCTTATGGATTACAATGGCTTCCCCCTCCCATAACTTCCCTCCCACCCGCAACTCTCCCCTCTCCCACTCCCTCTCCCCTTCCATTCACATCAAGATTCATTTTCAATTCCCTTTATATACAGAAGATTAATTTAGTATAAAGATTTCAACAGTTTGCACCCACACAGAAACACAAAGTGAAACATACTGTTTGAGTACTAGTCATAGCATTAAATCAAAATGTACAGCACATTAAGGACAGAGATCCCACATGAGGAGCAAGTGCACAGTGACTCCTGTTGTTGACCCAACAAATTGACACTCTAGTTTATGGCGCCAGGAACCATCCAAGGCTCTCATCATGAGTTGCCAAGGCTATGGAAGCCTTCCAAGTTTGCCGACTCTGATCATATTTAGACAAGGTCATAAAAGACAGAGTGAGGATAGTAACCAATGATCCTAAGAGTGCCATTTACCAGGTTTGAACAATTATACAGCATTAAGTGGGGAAGAGGACCATCAGTACACACAGGTTGGGAGTAGAGCCATTGGTGGTAGAGTAGAGGTTATGATTACAAAGGAATGAGGCCCAAGTGCGCTAGACAGGGTCTAGAACACAGGACAGAGTCATTATTAGAGGAGCTAAGAAAGGTGCTGTCTAAGCTACAATTAAGTTTTCTGATTGAGAGGCAAATAGAACCTGACAGAAGGGGCTTGATAATAATCTGGTGGGCTTAAGCATTGTAAATTCAGAGGCCCAGACCTACCTATCTCTTCACATGGGGTATATCCTAAGGGAGGTATGATCCTCCTAGGGGAAGGCACTCTGTTGACTTTCATTACTTGGCTGGCCTGGGAGGAGAGCTGGCCAGGTAAAGGCAGGGGGCATCTCTAACAAGAAATTTACAGTTCTGCCTGCAATGTTGCTGACCCTACTTGGCTGTCCCCTCTACTGCAGTGGTCACTTTGGAAGTTGGGCTGAGTGAAGGGCTTTTCAGCTTAGAGCCAATAAGATCTGTGGCTCTGACCTGGGCATCCTTCGACTCCAGGGCAGGTCCATTTCCAGTGATCCAACTCTTGGCAGAGCTGCCAGGGCTCTTCACAAGCTGACTTCTGCTGAAGCCCAGGCTTACCACTTTGAAAGCCACTGCAGTGGACTGGCCTGTTGGGTCTCCTTGAGGGCAGATCACTGTACAGATCAGCCATTAATAGGCCTGCCACCCATTGCTTCTGATGCCTAGCTTTCTTTTCCTCCTGGTTTGTGTTCAAGCAGACCAGAGGATGCAAGTCAAGGGAGTGCCCAAGTCCCATCTCTAATCTTCGGTGGCCTGAACTACAAGTCTATAGTCACAGGCATGTTCTGTAGTAGTTTTTCTAAGGTAGACAATGCCCATGAGGAAAATTATATTCTCATTTTAAAACTTTCTTTCCCTTTGGTCTGAAAGGGAGGTTTTTTCTACTTACAGTATACTACGCTGATGGCGAAGTGAATCTAGCTATGAGATTATTATTTAAGCTCTTATTTTGGCTATCCTATTACAGAAATATGTTAGCCATCTCTTTTATAAGGTCTAAAGATTAAATTGTGCGTCCTACAGATTACTTCATAATAGAATTAGTTTCCTACCTTGAAGAGAATAGAGAAATGAAAGAACAAGTTGGGCTTGGAATAGAAAAAGGAGGGAGCAAAGCCTAGATCGCTTGCTGGCAATAGCAATATTACATGAATACTTAGCAAACAGTTTCAACCATTAGATAACAACTTAAGAAACCATTTACCAGAAGGTCCAATGCCTTCTATAAATTTAAGAACCATGTATTTGGAAACACCTCTTAAATATCTAACATGGTGTACTTTGTTTAACCAGTAAACTTAAGCACAACCATATAAAATGTTTTTAGTTTCTTTCTACCAACACGTTTAAAACATATGGTACACAGATTCAGGTCACACAAATTAAAATGTATCTTTGATTGATTTTAGCAGCTTAAATTTATGACAATCTTATCTATAAGCCATTTAAAATAATACTCTTAATAAAATTTCCCCATGTGGACATACAATATGTACACGCATATAACATAGCATAATAGACCAATATAGCAATTTTAATAATAGCTTTTAAAATCTTTAACTCTTTTGTAGATTTCCAATTGATTTGAATTGCTTTTTGTTTTTAGTAACCTCAGTTAACCATACTTTCTCTCAGTTGGTACTGAGAAACTAGCAGAAAATTTCCCAGGTTTGGAGAAGGACAGAGGCATCTTAGTACAGGAAGCTTATAGAACCCCTAATAAACATGACCAAAAGAGATCCTCACCACGACACGTTGTAATCAAACTCACCACAGTGAAACATAAAGAAAAGATTCTAAAATGTGCAAGAGAGAAACGTCAGATTACTCTCAGAGGATCTCCAATTAGACTCACAGCAGACTTCTCATCAGAAACCCTACAAGCTAGAAGGGAATGGCGAGACATAGCCCAGGTACTAAGAGAGAAAAACTGCCAGCCCAGAATATTTTATCCTGCAAAGCTCTCATTTGTGAATGAAGGTGAAATTAAGACTTTTCATAGCAAACAGAAACTGAAAGAATTTGTTGCCACTCATCCTGCCCTGCAAAAGATGCTTAAAGATGTGTTACACACAGAAACACAGAAACATGGTCATCAATATGAAAGAAGGTAAAGGAAGGAAACCTCACAGCAAAAGATCACAGGAAGCTCAATTTCTCTTTGACATAGAATTAAACTCTGATGCTCTGTTAAAGCAATGTGTTAAAGTAATCTATTATGTTCTCTTGATGTCTGTTAAATTCTAATTGTTCAAAAACAGCTAATTTTTTATTAAGAGCTATGGGTTATTTAAATATGTGCTTATTTTCAAAGATTTGAATAATCACCTTGTAACAATGATCAAATTTGGTCTATGTTATGTCATGATTTTAAGGAATCTTATTTCAACCAGATATTTTGGATTTTGAGCCTTCTTGGCATTCTTGACAGGCATTCAAAAAATCAAAGTTTCAAACAATCTGGACTCTAAAATTTCCAGTAAATCTTGGACTTTGGTTTTTCCAGTTTGGGCCCAACTGAAAAAATCGAAGGACCTATGTCTCTCATCTTATAGAGACACCAACTAATCAGGCTATTTGGATTATATTAGAAGTACTGTCAAGATGTGACGTGGTACCAAACTTTAAGTTTCTATAATGGAAAATGCTATTAATACAAATGTTTGAGAATTAAAAAGCCTAATGATTTTGTGTTACTAGTTATGATAGTTATCTTAATGAGAAAACCCCAGAGGCCTAAAGGGTTAAATACTTGTAAAATCCTACAGGTGCTTTCAAAAATGCTGTGAAGTAAGCAAGTGCCTCTTGTTGGTTGATGAGTTTATAATTTTAAACATGGCAACTTAAAGTCTTTTATCATCCACAGTTATATATGATGTGCTGCTCATAAAACTAAAGCGTTGTTGGTTCTGTGTTTAGCTGTCCTCCTATAGGTTCCTATGGACTTTTTCCAGCCACTTCTATTGTATTCAGTACTTTGGAATGGCTCTGTAAACAGATGAAGCCAATAATGTATTAACAGTACCAACTTAGGGAAATTGTATATATTTTAAAATTTGTTTTTAAAAGCATAAACATATGTCTGTTTTGCAGTGGAGAATTTGTAATTGAACATGGCAAAGCTATTGACTATTTCAGGATACAGGTCTAAGTTTCCAGAATGCAAGTGTGTTAATTTACTCATCCAAAACTATTTAAAATTATCTTCTTTATCTTATGCCTAAGCCATTGAAATACTAGAGAGAGAGAGAGAGAGAGAGAGAGAGAGAGTATAATTATATCTTTGTAACTTTCCCAGAGTTGAGATTGTTGGGATTATTCCCAGAATTGGAAAGAAAATATAAGTTCATTGGCATGTAGTCTGTAATACACCCAACAACATCTCTTTATATAAAGTGATAAAACAATTACATTAATGCCCTTCATTCTTCACTCTCCCTGTTTCCATGTTAGTACTATGGGATTTAAAGCTCTTCTCACTACATGGCTTAATCTTTTTAGAGTTATTTACTTACACGAGAGAGAGAGGTAGAGCCAGAAAGAGAGAGATTATCTATCCTTTGATTTCTCCCCAAATGGCCACAACAGGCAGGGCTGGGTTAGGCTGAACCCAGGAGCCAGGAACTCCATCTGCTCTCCCACATGGATGGGAGGGAATCTGGTACTTTCCAGTGGCTTTAGCAGGTAGTTGTAATGGAAGCAGGGTAACTGGTATTGGACAGGCACTGCTGTATGGGATTATTTCCCTATACCTTGATTCTAGCTGATTTGATGGCTTGTTCTTGTCAATGAAATATGGCAAGATTGAAGTGTGCTAGTACCAAGCCTCAAATCACAGAGGCCTTGCCGGTTGTGGCTTGTTTATTCCTGCCCCCTGGGTTTGTCAGGAAGACGGAAGACGTTCTCAAGCTAGTCATAACATGGTAAGACACTCATGGGAGAGTATAATCTCCCTTACTTGTCCTAAGCAATGCCATTCTAAATTAGACAACAGCCAAATGATACACAGAACTGTTATGCAAGTGGAAGATCATTAGAGGCAGCTACCTGACCTACAGCTAACTGCAACTGCCTAAGTAAATACGTACTTATTTGCCAAAATCAGTTTCACAGATTGATGAACTAATTATTTTGGTACACTACAAGTCTATCCTAACTGATAAATATCATACTATTAAGGTGATCAAGCAATTTTTTTTCCAGGCAGATGGCTTAAATTTTTGAATATTTATTTGAAAGCCAGAGTTACACAGAGAGAAGGAGAGGCAGAGAGAGAGAGAGTGATCTTCCTTCCTCTGATTCACTCCCCAGTTGGCCACAACGCCCGTAGCTGTGCCGATCTGAAGCCAGGAGCCAGTAGCTTTTTTCCTGGTCTCCCACACAGGTGCAAGGGCCCAATGACTTGGGCCATCTTCTACTGCTTTCCCAGGTCATGGGGGAGAAGTAGATCATAAGTGCAGCAGCTGGGACTTGAACCGATGCCCATAGGGGATGCTAACGCTGCAGGTGGAGGCTTTATCCACTATGCCACGACGCCATCCTCTTAAATTCTCACAATAAGAAACAGTATACAGTCCAGATACATTAATCTAAATAATCTATCCTCATTTGAAACCCTGGAGAGGCTGACTTTTTGGCTTAGCAGGCAAAGCCGCCACCTGCGCTGCCGGCATCCCATATGGACACTGGTTCGACTCCCAGCTGCTCCACTTCCCATCCAGCTCTCTGCTATGGCCTGGGAAAGCAGTAGAAGATGGCCAAAGTCCTTGGGCCCCTGCACTCACATGGGAGACCCAGAAAAAACTCCTGGATCCTGGTTTCGGATCCATGAAGCTCTGGCCATTGTGGCCATCTGGGGAGTGGACCAGCGGATGGAAGATCTCTCTCTCTTTTTCTCTCTTTCTCTCTGCCTCTGCCTGTCTGTCACTCTGCCTTTCAAATAAATACAGAAATCTTTAAAAAATGAAAGAAAAGAAATCTAGAGAGAATATGTTGGGTGTGTTGGTGTTATTCTAAGGCTTTACAACATAGTAATGTTTCTCATAATATAATCTAAAAACAACATGGAGGATAATTAACTGGAGTTCTTCAATTAGCAAGGTAGGCTTTCTTTTCTACTTCCACAATAAGTTACTCAGTTGACTATTCTGTACACTGAATTTAAAAAAGATTAGAAAAACTCTGCACTGGACCATGAGACAAAGATTTTTCACTTGTTTTCTTTTTCTCAAATAGCAATAGCAACAAAAATATTCTTCAGAAGATCTGAATAATTCTTTGAATGTATCTGAAATTAATTTAGGGATAGTTCCTGCTGCTCTATATTAGTGCTGTGTGTAGATTTTACAACAAAAATTAGAAGGAATTGGAAGTTCCCGCCTAAGAAAACTTGAAATGCAGTTGTTAATTTTATCTGTAGCTCATACAAAAGAACATTGGTTTGCACGTTGATTTAATACCCTAATTGCTGTTGAAGTATAAGTAAATATTCAAATTTCGATTCATCATTTATTTCTACAAAGAGGATGATGATTATGTGTTATCAACAACAACCCAAGCAGGTCACCAGAGAACTTCTCATTACAACCACTTTTTGAAGAAACCAAACCCATTAACTGCACTTTGCACAGACTCACTATGATTTTCCCAATAGCACAGAGCATGCTTTATAGACTGATGGATGAAATGGATATAAAATTCCTAATCATTTTCCTTTCAAGAATATTCTACAATAAGGTAACATTTTAGTTTTACAAATATTTGCTCATAAATCAGTTAAAAGCTAATATTAATTCTCACTGTCATTAATGTAATAGTCACTAAAGCAAAGCCAAACTATCAATTTCCATCAATTTTTTATATTTAGTGTCTATAATATATAATAAACATAATTATAATGTCTATACAATATATTGTTTGGAGTCTGTTATACCAAATTGAGAAACTTAATTATCAAACTTAATTATCAAATTGCAAACTTAATTATCAAAAAAAGCTAAGTCTGTATGTTAGATATTACTTGGGAATATTTGGTCCTGTTTCTGAGAAAGAAATCCCTTTATTTTGGGTCCTTATTTTATTTTTCTGTTCCCAATCCAATTGACCACATTGTACTTTGCATGTAAAATATCCTCAGTTCATGCTAGTTGAATCCATAAGTGATATTTGTTTGATTACAGTATTGAAAGAGGTCCATTTTTTTTCTTACTCTAATGCAAAATGGACACACTCCCAATAGGAGACACTTGCTGAAGATATGGGATATTGGTGATAATTCTGCTAACAGAAAATAGAGAAAAGAATGAATCACAATATCTAGTTAACCGAAGTTCAGTTTATCATCTGAAAACTCTAATTATTACAATCATTCTATGTGCAATGCTATCTTAATTGTTGTGTTGGTTTTATTTTTTACAGCATAAAAGCAGGTGTATTATAGTTTGCTGATTAACTATTTACAATGCATATATTTAATAATCTCAGATTCACACTCAATGTTAAAAAGACAATCCAAAGCTAACTAAATGTCTTTTCACTAGAGTGTCTAAACATTTGAAGTTTCAGAGCCTGCTAAGTGACAACTCCATTTATTCAATGCAAGGCTAGGAATGCTTAGAGCAGAATTCCTGTGCATAATTTTAGATATGCTGATTTTTTTTGGGGGGGGGCGGCGCTGTGGCTCACTTGGGTAATCCTCCACCTGCGACACCGGCAGCCCATATGGGCACCGGGTTCGAGTCCTGGTTGTTCCTCTTCCAGTCCAGCTCTCTGCTGTGGCCCGGAAAGGCAGTGGAGTATGGCCCAAGTGCTTGTGCCCCTGAACCCGCATGGGAGACCAGAAGGAAGCACCTGGCTCCTGGCTTTAGACTGGTGTAGCTCCGGCCATTGCTGCCATTTGGGGAGTGAACCAACGGAAGGAAGACCTTTCTTTCTGTCTCTTTCACTGTCTAACTGTATCTGTCAAATAAAAAAAATAGATATGCTGATTTTTTTTGAACTGATGATAACTGATTCTTACAGAACTCATGAAAACAATCTCATTGTCACAGGAGACCAAAAATTCTCATAAAAGTTTTGGCATTTTACAGGAATCAAGTAGAATGGGAAAAATTAAATACTCCCTTATCTGATTATAAAAGTATGCTTTACCAAAGCACTATGGCCCATAGAAATCACAGGAGAAAGTTTATCTGAACCTAAAAGATGATGCATTCAAATACAGAACCAAGAATATTTTAAATAAATAGAAATCCACAAATTTCATCCAGTCTCTTTTAACAAATTCTTGTCCAATCTCCAATAGCAGTTTTGTGGATTTCACAATTCCTGTTCTTTTTCTCGGTTTTGAAACTTTGTTTCTAGTCCATTGGTTTTAAAGCTGTAAGAAACCTGAATTTAATATCATTTTTACAGTCTTCTCCATGATTCTGATTGCGAATGTTTTTAGAAAGGAATACAACACTGGATGACAAAAGATTTTAAATGGTCATGATTAAAATCAAAACTCAGCAATGACAAGAAGAGTCAGTTATGTTCATAACATACAGCATTTTATAAAGCACCTGAAGGATTTTACAAAGCTTTTAACATTTCAATTCTCTAGGCTTGTGATAGGAAAGGCAGCCTCAAAGATCTTCACAAGGCCAATGGGCCATCTTTTCATCAAGATAACTATAATGAATGATAACACACCAGTACCAACAGATTTATGAATTTTTGTGATCTCTAGAATAGTTACATTATTAATGTACCCATATGAAGGTTACCTAAAATTTAACACCATTTTTTAGTTTGATATACTATTTCATACAATCTAAAGAGCCTTAGCTATTTTTTCTACAAGATAAGAGGTACATCTTTTGACATCTCCAGGTACCCATCTTAGAACCTTAATTCTGAGACAACCTGTTAAAGGCAGCAAAAGGGTTTAGAATATCTTGCCAAGATAGTATTTCTTATCATTGTGCAATAATATCCATCTATTTAGTCAGAATGATTTAACATAAGTAGTTCAGATTCAATCGTAATTATAAAGTGATAACTCAAATATTTAATGTTAGTTTTATAATTTTGTTATCAAATATACAAGTACAAAACACAAATAAAAACACTAATTTGTAACTCTTACACTATTATGTTTTCAAGTAGGCATAAATATCACATTGTCAAATTAACACAGAGCACTTATTCAGGAACCAAAAATAGTAAAATCTCTAGAGAATAGAAGGTTAAATAATTAAGTGAGAGTTTCAAAATTTATTATCATTCACCTTCTAATTAATTAAGTTGTTTAAGACTATTAGTACTGAGAGATACAAATTTGACAGCCAGGATGGTGGCAACTTCATTGCCTAGGCAAGCACTAATTGAAACCACATCCCAAGGTAGTACCATCTATTTTTTTTTTTAACTTTTATTTAGTAAATATAAATTTCCGAAGTACAGTTTATGGATTACAATGGCTTCCCCCTGCCCATGACTTCCCTACCACTTCCATTCGCTGGTTAACTTCCTAGATGGCTGCAATGGCTGGAGCTGCACTGATCCGAAGCCAGGAGCCAGAGGCTTGTTCCACAGCTCCCACGTGGGTGCAGGGGCCCAAGGACTTGGGCCATCTTCCATTGCTTTCCCAGGCCATAGAATAGAGCTGCAGGGGAAGTGGGGCAGTTGGGACTTGACCGGCATCCATATGCGATGCCAGCACAGTAGGTGGCAGCCCTACCCTCTATGCCACAGTGTCAGCCCCTGGAAAATTTTTTTAAACTTTTTTAGTAAATATAAATTTCCAAAGTACAGTTTATGGATTACAATGGCTTATTCACCCCCATAACATCCTGCCCACCAGCACCCCTCCCATCTCCCACTCCCTCTCCCATTCCATTTAAATCAAGATTCATTTTCAATTATCTTTATATATAGAAAATAAATTTAGTATATATTAAGATTTCAACAGTTTGCACCCACACAGAACATAAAGTGTAAAATATTGTTTCAGTACTAGTTATAGCATTAATTCACATTGAACAACACATTAAAGACAGAGATCCTACATGAGGAGTAAGTACACAGTGACTCCTGTTGTTGACTTAACAATGTCATAGTCAAAGTGGAAGTTCACTCCTTCCTTCAGAGAAAGATACCTCCTTCTTTGATGGCCCCTTCTTTCCACTGGGATCTCATTTACAGAGATCTTTCATTTAGTTTGTTTTTTTTGTTTGTTTTGCCAGAGTGTCTTGGCATTCCATGCCTGAAATACTCTCATGGGCTCTTCAGCCAGATCCGAATGCCTTAAGGGCTGATTCTGAGGCCAGAGTGCTGTTTAGAGGAAATGCCATTCTATGAGTCTGCTGTGTATCCCGCTTTCCATGTAGGATCATTCTCTCCCTTTTTGGTTCTATCAGTTAGTATTAGCAGACACTAGTCTTGTTTGTGTGATCCCTTTGACTCTTAGACCTATCAGTGTGATCAATTGTGAACAGAAATTGATCATTTGGACTAGTGAGATGGCATTGGAACATGCCACCTTGACCGGATTGAATTAGAATCCCCTGGCAGATTTCTAACTCCATTTGGGGCAAGTCAGCTTGAGCATGTCCCAAATTGTACATCTCCTCCCTCTCTTATTCCCACTCTTATATTTAGCAGGGATTACTTTTCAGTTAAATTTAAACACCTACGAATAATTGTGTGTTAATTACAGAGTTCAAACAATAGTATAAAGTAGAACAAAAAAAAATACTAGAAGGGATAAAGTAT
Organism: Lepus europaeus; assembly: GCF_033115175.1. Lineage (NCBI taxonomy): Eukaryota > Metazoa > Chordata > Mammalia > Lagomorpha > Leporidae > Lepus > Lepus europaeus. The sequence goes on from NC_084829.1 coordinate 113,659,577, forward strand.
TAAATTGTACATCAACATTCAGGACAATGGCCAATCAAGTCACTCTTTCTCATAATGTCCATTTCATTTCAACAGGTTTCCCCTTTGGTGCTCATGTCACCATTCAGGGAGAACATGACATTTGTCCCTCTGGGACTGGCTTAATTCACTCAGCATGATGTTTTCCAGATTCCTCCATTTTGTTGCAAATGACCAGATTTCATTGTTGTTGACTGCTGTATAGTATTCTGTAGAGTACATGTCCCATAATTTCTTTATCCAGTCTACTATTGATGGGCATTTGGGTTGGTTCCAGGTCTTGGCTAGTGTGAATTGAGCTGCAATAAACTTTAAGGTGCAGACAGCTTTTTTGTTTGCCCATTGAATTTCCTTTGGGTAAATTCCAAGGAATGGGATGGCTGGGTCATGTGGTAGGGTTATATTCAGGTTTCTGAGGAATCTCCAGAATGACTTCCATAGTGGCTTTATCAGTTTGCATTCCCATCAACAGTGGGTTAGTGTCCCTTTTTCCCCAAATCCTCGCCAGCATCTGTTGTTGGTAGATTTCTGAATGTGAGCCTTTCTGACCTTGGTGAGGTGAAACCTCATTGTGGTTTTGATTTGCATTTCCCTGATTGCTAGTGATCTTGAACATTTTTTCATGTGTTTGTTGGCCATTTGGATTTCCTCTTTTGAAAAATGTCTATTGAGGTCCTTGGCCCATCTCTTAAGTTGGTTGTTTGTTTTGTTGTTGTGGAGTTTCTTGATCTCTTTGTAGATTCTGGTTATTAACACTTTGTTGCATAGTTTGCAAATATTTTTTCCCATTCTGTCGGTTGCCTCTTCACTTCACCGACTGTCTCTTTTGCAGTACAGAAACTTCTCAATTTGATGCAATCCCAAATGTTAATCTTGGTTTTGACTGCCTGTGCCTCCAGGGTCTTTTCCAGGAAGTCTTTGCCAGTACCTATATCTTGCAGGGTTTCGCCAATGTTCTCTAATAATTTGATGGTGTCAGATTGTAGATTTAGGTCTTTATTCCATATTGAGTGGATTTTTGTGTAAGGTTTAAGGTTGAGGTCTTGCTTCAGCTTCTGCACGTGGAAATCCAGTTTTTACAGCACCATTTATTGAATAGAATGTCCTTACTGCAGGGATTGGTTTTGGATCCTTGATCAAATATAAGTTGGCTGTAGATGTTTGGATTGATTTCTGGTGTTTCTATTCTGTTCCACTGGTCTATCTGTCTGTTTCTGTACCAGTACCATGCTGTTTTGATTATAACTGCCCTGTAGTGTGTCCTTAAATCTGGTATTGTGATGACTCTTGCTTTTTTTCTGTTGTACAAGATTGATTTAGCTATTTGATGTCTCCTGGAATATTTTTAAAATGAAATAATAGTAGACTTTGAGATTTTTCACCAATGAAAATAGTTTTTTTTTTTTTAACATTTGGAAGTCTCTTTTTTTTTTTTCTTTCTTCTTTCCAAAAATATTTCAAAGAGTTTTACTATTTAATATCATAGAATTCCCTCTTATTATTATTACTAAACTCATTTCAGTAACATTTGCTGAGAATTGTCTTTATTTTATCAATAATTTTAGAGGAAAAATTGCATAATTTATTTGTAAAACTTAGAGTGTGCTGAACTACAATTGCAGTTTCCCACCCCCCTCCCCAAACAAGTTTCAATTTGGTGGTCATTTGAATCTAATTTGCTTTAATTACATAGCAGTTAGGCCTTCAGCAGCATTTAATTCTTTTTGTGTTTTTTAAAGATTTATTCTTAGTTGAAAGGCAGAGCTACAGAGAGGCAGATTCAGAGACAGAAGTCTGCCATCCACTGGTTCACTCCCCAAAGGTCACAATGGCTGTAACTGGGCCGATCCAAAGCCAGGAGCCCAAGGACCTGGACCATCTTGCACTGCCCTCCCGGGTCACAGGAGTCAGCTGGGTTGGAGTGGATCAGTTGGGACCCAAATCAGCAACCATGTGGGACAGCAGCACTTCAGGTGACAGCTTCACCCACCACCACCACACTACAGTGCCTGCCCTGAGCATATAACTTATTGCTACTGATACTTGAAGGGGTATTATTTACTTTAAGGAGTTCACACTAAGTAAGGGTTATAACATAAACATGTACATAGTAAAATATACTGCAGACTAATGTAATAAAATAGTGTCATATACAGAGGAATATCTATAGTTAAATATATGCATTTAAATATCTTTAACGGAAAACAGTAAGTTTAAACATTCCATACGAGTTTAAGCATAAATGTGAGTGCTCATTGGAGAAAGATATGACTTCCAGTAGAATAAAAGGAAGGGTTCCTGCAAAAGCAGCTTGCTTTGGGGAGAATTATTTTTCTATATCTACAGCAATTTAGAAGCAGTTTCTGTTTCCTTATCAATGCTGCTTCAAAATGAATCTTCCATCATCACCGCACACATCATATCACTTTGTCAGTCAAGTACTTTCACTAGGAGTAATATGTTGTATAAGAGAGGGCAAATGACTGGATTTCATTGTTTTCACTGCTGTATAGTATTCAAAGCAGTGCATATAGAACCATCTTTAAACTTTATTTTAGCATATACAATTTTATATTCTGTGTTTTAGATGATTTTTAATTCTCTTTTGATTCAGCTTGTAACTCTGATTCCAACTCTTTACCTGAATTCTTCCTTCAGGTCACATAATATGTGTGTCTATGTATGCACGTGTAACTAGTTTAATTAATGGGCTGGATTCATTGAGTAAATGGATAAATTTTTACTTGTTTATATTGCTTCTTTATAAAGTGGTGCAATAGGGTTTTTAATTATCCAATGATTTTCAAATTTAATAATCAAAATGAATTTATATATCAAGTTAAAATTTTAAGGTATACATAATAGATTATATTTATTATGTGTTACACATTCACTAAATATATGTAGTCTTCAAAAAGTTCATGGAAACTTGTATTATGCAAAAGCTATATAATTATTTGAGAAGCAGAGGAAAAGGGAGAAGGAGATAAATAGATAAATACTGAGAGAGCACTCATACGCTGATTCACTCCACAAATATCCACAATAGCCCCAAGCGAGGAGCCAAAAACAACCAGAAGCTGGGAACTCAATCCAAGTCTACCAGGTAGCAGGAAGTTAATCACTTTGTCTCTTTGGGACTGGCTTAATTCACTCAGCATGATGTTTTCCAGATTCCTCCATTTTGTTGCAAATGACTGGGTTTCATTGTTCCTTACTGCTGTATAGTATTCTATGGAGTACATGTCCCATAATTTCTTTATCCAGTCTACTGTTGATGGGCATTTGGGTTGGTTCCAGGTCTTAGCTATTGTGAATTGAGCTGCAATAAACATTAATGTGCAGATGGCTTTTTTATTAGCCAAATTAATTCTGGGTACTTCTACATCACTACTATGTACACCAGCTCATTTTATCAACTACAGAGTTATATTCCTTGGCAATACAATTTTCTTTGACAGGCAGAGTTAAACAGTGAGAGAGAAAGAGAGAGAGAGACAGAGAGAAAGGTCTTCCTTCTGTTGGTTCACCCCCCAAATGGCCACTATGGCCGGCACAGGTGCTTCCTCCTGGTCTCCCATGTGGGTTCAGGAACCCAAGACTTGATCCATCTTCCACTGCCTTCCCAGGCCACAGCAGAGAGCTGGACTGGAAGAGGAGCAACCGGGACAGAATCTGGCACCCCAACCGGGACTAGAAACCTGAGTGCTGGCACCACAGGCGGAGGATTAGCCTAGTGAGCCGCGGCGCTGGCCTTGCAATAAAATTTTTAAGGAATACTTTCCTCATTTTTCCAATTAGTCTCTTTTATCCAACAATTATGCTTCCATTCTCTACTTTTAGGAAGTTGTTTAAACACTTCAGTGATAAAGTCAAATTGTTACCACCAAGAAGCAAAGCAAATATGTTATTCTTACAAACTTTGTATTTATTAACAGCTATAATAAAATAATAACAGTGGATATTCCCATATTTTTCCATTATGTAAAATACCAATCTGTAACATAAGTAGATCTAAATAATAATATTTGATGTAGAAAAACAAATCAAGGTCTTTTTGCAGGTGATAAAATTAGGAGTCACAGATATTGAAGTTTTCCAAAAAATTACTTGGTAGTAGAAGAAAGTTTGGAACATAGTATCTAAATTTTTGGAAGTTTTTGAGATAATTTCAAAAATTATTTCACATTCTTTGCCTATAACAGCTTTCTTTAGCAGGAAACAGTCAAATATATTTCAGGAAAACTTTGATCATCCTCCCTATTATAACTCTTGACTTGGCAATCAATTATAAAATCACAACATCCAAAAATAGGTTCAGTCAGTGTACTGCTAAGATTTTAAAATATATATTGAGTACTTCTGCATAGTTGGTACTGTTCTAGCTGCCAGGAAATTTTAGAGACACAGTTCTTATGCTAATGGAAGAGACAATCTACTAGAGAAGTCAGATCCACTTATACACAGGCATCCCATTTCAGAGCACCAGTTTAAGTCCCATCTGCTTTGCATAATTCAGGTCCATGCTCATGTGCCTGGGAAAGCAGCAGATGATGGCCCAAGTACCTTGACACCCAATGGGGGTCTGAATGGAGTCCAGGCTCCCAGCTCCAGCCTGGTATTGCTCTGGATAAACTGGGCTTTGGGGGAGTAGACCAGTGGTCCAAAGATATCTTTCTGGCTCTTTCTCCCTGTGACTATGCCTTTCAAATAAATAATAAATGAATCTTTTTAAAATCACATTGTCTCCTTTAAATGCATATGTGCAATAACTATTAATCAAAAGCTTTGGAAAGAAATAACATGTTTTAGAAAAGGTGATAGACATTAATAGTAAATATATTTGAGTCTCATAATTTTGCAACTCATTTTCTTTCAAGAGAACTCTCTACAGAATAGTAGTATAAATCTCTTCCTAACTACAAAGAAAACAGATGTAATTTACCTGCCTGATTTTTCAGTCAAATCATTTTTTAATTCTTGTATAAATGTCATTTTTGCTATCTGACTCCCAGTTGGATAAGCTGGACATTAAAATCCTCATTTCTAATACTAGTTATCCAAGATGGCACCCAATAGACCTGGGGTTAGGAGACAATGCAAAAAAGAGACATAGTTTTTTTTTTTATTTATTATTTGAAAGAAGAGTTACAGAGAGGCAGAGGCATATAGAAAGAGAGAGAGAAGAGAGAGAGAGTGAAAGCGAGAGCAAAATAGAGAGAGAGAATCTTCTATCTGCTGGTTCACTCCCCAAATGGCAACAATAACAGGAGATGGACCTAGCTGAAGTCAGAAGCCCGCAGCTTTTTCCAGGTCTCCCACATGGGAACAGTGGCCCAAGGACTTCTGCTGTCTTCTACTGCTTTCCCAGGCCATAGCAAAGAGCTGGATCAGAAGTGGAGCAACAGGGACTCGAACCAACGCCCATATACAATGCCAGCACTAGAGGAGGTGGCTTTACCCTCTACGCCATAGCACCAGCCCTGAGCATGGCATGTTTTAATATAATTTTAGCAGCTGTACCTCATAATTACTTCAAAATTGAAGGCATATAGATAATGAATCAATTGCATGTTTCTTATTTGTTTAGAATAAAAGGAAAAAATTTCTACTCCTTTCCAGATCCCTCAGTTAGATTAATTGGACAAAGCCTAGAATTTACTTTGAAATATTCAGAAATAAAGTAGCCTAGTCTATATACAAAGTTGTTGTGATTTAACTTTAAGAAAAAAAGGAAACTGGGGGGCAGGCATTTGATCTAGCAATTAAGATACCTGCATTCCAGATGGAACTTCCTGAGTTTGATTCCTAGTTTCCTTTCTCCTCCATCTTCCTATTAATACTGACCCTGAGAGGAAGAAAGTAATAATTCTAGTAATTAGATTCCTGCCACCTACATGGGAAACCTGGATGGAATTCCTGGCTCTTAGTTTCTGCTGTAGCTGGGGTCCATATAGGTATCTGGAGTGTGAACCAGCTGATAACAGCTCTCTTTTTTTATCTATTCTTCCCTCTCCTTATCTTTGCTTCTTAAATTTTAAAAAACTGGAACTATTCAAACCATAAAATGAATTACCCCATTAAGCTTACAGTCTTAAACCTATGACATACATTATGGAGAATTCTATAATTTTTGACCTAACTAGAGCAAGACTAATATTGCCACAATCATCTAGCTCAGGATTCTGAGGCTCTGTTTTTCTAATTTTGCTGAGCCCATAAGCTGACTGCATGGCTTCCATAAGTGGAAAATGTGTTTCCTCCATGAGCTCTCTGAGAATGGTAATGAAGCTAAATTGATCATCCTCAGATGACAGCAGGCAGCATAGAGAGCATCAGTAGCATCTCTGTCCTTGGAGAAAAAAATTCACCATGTGAAGAAGCAAATATCAGGAAACCACTTTAACCTCTGGATCTTAAAATTTCTGGAAACACTGAAATTTATTTGCTCTACTGTTCCCTAACAAAACAGACTAAAGTCACTGATCCATACTTGTTCTAGATCCACAGAAAACTTTTAGTGAACTAATGAAATTCAAAGTCTACATTGACTTAGATCTCATTGAGCATTATTCAAAAGTTACAGTAAAGAGTTAGGAAATGTGCCCCTGACTGTGAGTGGGATTAGTATATTAAAAGGAAATACATTCAAAGCCATATTTAGAAGAATGCAGCCTAACATTTATGCTGAATATTTGTTTGGTATTTACTTATATGGAATTATTTGAGTCACATATGTTATAAACCACTGATTGTTCTTTCTTTCTTCCTTTTCTTTATTAAATTACAAGACACATTGTAGTTGTCTTCCCATAGTCCTGGCCTATTTACAATAGCCAAAAATTGTAGGCAAAACGTGAAAATGAATGTGCATCAATAGGTGAATGGGTATACCAATTTTGGAACACTTCCATACAAGTTTGCTAATTCAGCAATAAAATGAAAGAACTACTGTATATTCAACAGTGTTAATAAAGTTCAGGAGAGTCTATGGGATTTCAAATTTATGTGAAATAATAGTAAATTAATATTTTCCAACGGTGGTGAAAAACTTCAATGTACATATCTAAAATGTTCACTTTATCTTAGGCAGGATAATATGAAGTAAATCATACTTTAATACATCACTGAAAGCTGGATAACAGAAATACAATGAAAACATTAAAAGTATCCAGACTAAAAAAATACATTGTGTATATGGTTGCATATATAGAAGACTAAAGATAAAAAAGTAAATAACGTGTCATAAATAATGCATATACAGGGCTGGCGCTGTGGCTCAGTGGGCTAAAGCCCTGGCTTGAAGTGCCGGCATCCCATATGGGCGCCAGTTCTAGTCCTGGCTGCTTCTCTTCTGATCCAGCTCTCTGCTATGGCCTGGGAAAGTATTAGAACATGACCCTAGTCCTTGGGCCCCTGCACCCACGTGGGAGACCTGGAAGAAGATTCTGGCTCCTGGTTTCAGATCGTCACAGCTCTGGCCATTGCAGGCATTTCGGGAGCAAACCAGCAGATGGAAGACCTTTCTGTCTCTACCTCTCTGTAACTCTTTCAAATAAATAAAATAAATCTTTAAAAACTAATATTGCATATATAAAGAAAATCGTTTAACAATTTTAAAATTGAAAAAGGATAAAGAAGCTTTACTTAAAATTTTGTATTCAGCATAATAATTCCACATGTGAAAGTTATTGCCAGGAGATCCAGAGTATAAGAAATATTAGTGACTTTTATATTTTTACTTGTTTTCATGAAAGTGATTACCTTTTTTTGCTTCTATATGTAGGTCTCCCTTAAATACATTTTGTAAGATTAGTCTGGTGTTCATGAACTCCTTCAAAGGAAGTTTTTCAGGGTAAAGGGAAATGATTCCAAACAGAAACTAAGATGTACAAGAAGGACTGGAATTAAAATATTTAACAAGCCAAGAAAAAAAAAATAAACATTAAGGAAGTTTATCAACGACCACCTTCATTGGTTCAAAAGGAAAAAAAATTTTTAAATTATCATGATCATATCTGTCCTTTATAGAAGGAAATTTTCAAAAGAATCTTAATGAAAGAAAGTTTGCTTTCATTAACTTTCTTAGGATAGCCTATATTCATTGTACACTCAGGTAATAAAAAAGCCCAAGTAATACTTATAAAATTTTTAAATTAAGTCTCTATAAGAAATTTTCTATGTCTGTAGTCAATATAAGCTAAATAAAATTTAGAAGGTATATAAAGCATTAATAGGATATAAAGGCATATACAGGTAATAGTAAAATTACATATTTTATAATATATTATTATGTGATTTTAATAGTCAGTGGTAAAGAAATTTCTATGAGAGGTCTGTTTCAAGATGGAGGATTAAGGAGGGAGCTTACTGCTCTAGGCCCAGGAAGATAGTTTTTTTAAAAAAAAAGTAGAGAGAGCACATTCTCAGGGGAGAGTCTGGGAGAAAACTGCAGCAGAAATTCATTGGAAGGAAGAGAAACCTGAGGATCTATATGGAGGGTGTGGACACACAGCATGACCATGGATACAAAATAGGACCCCCGCAGCCAAGAGCCTGGGAGAACACCCCTTTGGAGTGAGGTGAGATCAGGCTGCAGCAGCGATGTAGCTGTGGGGAGAGCCTGGTGAGAGTCCAGCCTGGAGCCCTGTGGGGGACAGGACACCTTCTAACATAGCAAAAAAACAGGGGCACATTTCTCCCTCCCCTACCCCCAACAAGGGCACCTGGCAACCAACTGAGAGAGGGAGGGGCCATTTTTGACTTAAGTAACAGCTGTTACCAGGTCTTGTGCAAGCTCCCAGCAAGTGGCTGAGAGGAAACAGACACTATTTTGTCAGCAGCTGCAGCAGTGGCTCAGGTCCACACACCCAGCAACCACCGCTGTGAAACAAGAAGGGGTTGCACTCTGTGGCTCTTGTGCACACATGTGATCCAGGAACTCTACCAGAGGAAAAAATCATCATCCCCATCTATCTCCAGTCTGGGAGGACTGACGGGGGCTGGAAACCCATGTAAGATTATGAGGTGTCCCCAGTATCTCCAGATATCACAGGCTCCAGGGATCAAAGAGCCTAGGTAGAGCACACATAGGCAGCTGGCCCTGGGAACATCTCTGCCTCTCTGTGGACAGGACAGTCAAGCCGGGCAGGGTGGATCCTCTGCACCAAGTGACTGTGGAAGCCTTGCGTGCTGAGACTGCGGGAACTCTGCATGAGAGGGTGAAGGGGTAGCTAGGTCTCTGTCAATCATGTAAGCAGCCCCACATTTGCAGAGGTCCCTGATTGCCTGGGGCGGGTCACTGCAATGAGATCTGTGCTCACAATGAAGACTGCACAGATCCTTCCTTTGTGATTTTCTTACCACAGCAGATGAATATTGCACCCACTATGGGTAAACCTCCTGGATCACCTTGGAAGAGAGGAGGTGAGAGTGTGACTATGCCAACAAAGATAATCAAATCCTCTTTTCTGATTAAAAGAGAGAGAGAGAGATCAAACACACTCAACTTGGGTGCCACCTTCAATAATCCCTTCAATTTGTAGCACTGAACAGAGGTCCCTGGACACACCTATCACACTCCTTAGGGTATTCACTGAAAGATCAGACCTTCACTAAGCCACAGAAGAAGAGTCCAAAGATAAAAGCCATCAGAGGAAAAAAAAAGTCAACACGTATCTCCACAAAGGCCTAAAAATAACCAGAAATTTAAGAAACAAGAATAAGGAAGGCAACATGATGACCCAAAAGAACACAACACTTCAATACTAGAATGCGAAGATGAAGAGATGGATGAAATGCCTGAAATGGAATTCTTAAGATTAATCATAGGATTATCCAGAAGCAATGAGAAGCAAACCCACATATTAAGGAAACTCATACATGACTTCAAATTTTTCCCATAACCTTAAGCATATTAGGTATAGAAGAAACATTCCTCAACACAATCAATGCAATCTATGAAAAAGCTACAGGTAGCTTCTTATTGAATGGGGAAAATTGGGAGAATTCCCAAAAGGATCCAGCAGCAGACAAGGATGCCCACTCTTATTGCTATTTAATACATTCCTGAAAGTTTTAGTCAGAGCAATAGGGCAAGAAAAAGGAATCAAACAGATACAAATTGGAAAGGAGGAAGTCAAATTATCCCTGTTTGTGATGACATGATTCCATACATACAGGTTATCCAAAAGACTCCACTAAGAGATTATTGGAACTAAAAAAAAAAAAAAAATCGACACATAAAAATCAATAGCCTTTGTATACACAGATAACGCCAAGGCAGAGAAAGAACTTCTAAGATAAATCCCATTCCCAACAGTTACAAAAGAAATTGAATACCTTGGAATAAATTTAACCAAGTATGTCAAAGATCTCTACAATGAAAATTACAAAACATTAAAAAACTATTTGCTGAACACTTTACTTAGTGTAAGATTAATTTTATGAGTATATAGTTAACTGAAAATAGATCTATGTAACAAATAAAAATGGAATAAGAGAGGGATGAGGAAAGGATAGGAGGGTGGGCAGGAGGGAGGTTAGAGTGGCAAGAATAATTATGTCTCTAAATTTATATATATGAAATGCATGAAGATTATATACTTCAAATAAATTTAAAATAAAGAAATTTCTGCAAGAATGATGTCCTTATATCTTAAGAATCCAATCTGGGCCAGCACCGTGGCTCACTTGGCTAATCCTCTGCCTGCGGCGCTGGCACACGGGTTCTAGTCCCAGTTGGGGCGCCGGAATCTGTCCCGGTTGCTCCTCTTCCAGTCCAGCTTTCTGCTGTGGCCCGGGAGTACAGTGGAGGATGGCCCAAGTTCTTGGGCCCTACACCCACATGGGAGACCGAGAGAAGCACCTGGCTCCAGGCTTCGGATCAGTGCGGTGAGCCGGCTGCAGCGCGGCCATTGTGGGGTGAACCAACGAAAAAGGAAAACCTTTGTCTCTCTCACTGTCCACTCTGCCTGTTAAAAAAAAGAATCCAATCTGAAGGACTGACCACTTTCTAAATTCACTTTAAGAGAAATAGTTGCTCTTAAATATGAATCTTGTGAATCTGAATATAGATGATTGCCTTAAATTTTAACACCAAGCATCAAAAAGTGTTATATTTATACTAAAAATAACCATTTTTCTTTACTGTAATTTATAGTATCAGTAACACCCTATGAACCCTTTATAAAATTCAATTTTCTTACATTTTTTTTCTATATAGACATGATGAAAATAAAGTAATTTTTATAACTCAACTCTCTCTAAATGTATTAAAATTTAATGCAGTCTGGCAATGGCAATTCTAGGAAAAACAATCTACATAAAACATGAAACAGTATAAAGAAAAGTTATTCAGAAGGGATTCAGCTTTCTAACATTAATGCTCACAGTTTAATTCCATGCACACGCGTGTACACACACGCACACACATATAATTTATAATTCAAAGTTAAGGAAAGTCTCATTGTTTCAGTGTGGATGGGACCTGAGTCTTTTTTTCTATACAGGTACTCCTAACTGTTTAGATCTCAGATACATAGGGAAGTATCACAAAAGAGCTTGACAAATTTGACACATTATTTCTTATATGTATAGGACAGAAACATACGGAGTCTCAAAATATAAGATAATCTTCAATATTTTTTTTTTGGCCAGGCAGAGTTAGACAGTGAGAGAGAGAGAGACAGAGAGAGAGAGATATAGACAGTGAGAGAGACACAGAGAGAAAGGTCTTCCTTCCGTTGGTTCACTCCCCTAATGGCCACTATGGCCGGCGCTGCACCGATCCGAAGCCAGGAACCGCGTACTTCTTCCCTGTCTCCCATGCGGGTGCAGGGACCCAAGCACTTGGGCCATCCTCTACTGCACTCCTGGGCCACAGCAGAGAGCTGGACTGGAAGAGGGGCAACCAGGACTGGAACCTGGGTGCGGGCGCCACAGGCGGAGGATTAGCCAAGTGAGCCACAGCACCAGTCTAATCTTCAATATATTATGTTCACAGTATTCTACATTAAAATAAGTTTTATGTCATTAAATATGATTCTAATTAATTTAGCTATAAATGTACAGGAAATTTTCAATACATTATATATATATATATATTATATGTGTGATCTGCTACATGTTATATCTATAGCAACTTTGACATGGAAGAAAGAATGCTGTCCTTGAGGAATCCAAATTTTTATTTCAAGATGAGGAATCTGAAAAATAAAAGATGTGAAAGGCAGGGTAGAGCAAGCCACTTTTGGGAAACAGGAGGCATTTTAAACCCTACATCTAATAATTATACAGTTATATGAGTAGAACACAGATAGTTAAACAAAAGAACTTATCCAGGTAACTGTAACTCAAGAACAACTAAGAATGACCTAATTCTCAAACTCCTCTCTCCCACCTCCAGATTATAATAACAAACATAAATTCAAATCCTTAATTTGCTTTCTCAGCTGGGTTTTTGTATTTATATATTTGTTTACTGTTTGATTGGTTTGTTACTTGTCTAGAAAGGTAACTGGGTTGGTGTTCATTAGTTTTTTTTAAGTATGATCTGCATAGGATTAATATAGGAAATTAGTCGCTTTCACAAATGCAATTTGCTTTCCTCCAATAAAGATTACTTAGGTACATTATAAACCCAATTCTTAGCTACTATAGAATAGAATAAATCAGTAGTAAAGGTTTGCTTATATTGTTTTCATTTCAGTCTCAAGAGCTACTTTACCAAATTCAAAAATATAGTGATAAAAGCTCGGCATCAGAAGCAATGGGCGGCAGGCCTAATAATGGCTGATCTGTACAGTGATCTGCCCTCAAGGAGACCCAACAGGCCAGTCCACTGCAGTGGCTTTCAATGTGGTAAGCCTGGGCTTCAACAGAAGTCAGCTTGTGAAGAGCCCTGGCAGCTCTGCCAAGAGTTGGATCGCTGGAAATGGACCTGCCCTGGAGTCGAAGGATGCCCAGGTCAGAGCCACAGATCTTATTGGCTCTAAGCTGAAAAGCCCTTCACTCAGCCCAACTTCCAAAGGGACCACTGCAGCTGAGGGGATGGTCAAGTAGGGTCAGCAACATTGCAGGCAGAACTGTAAATTTCTTGTTAGAGATGCCCCCTGCCTTTACCTGGCCAGCTCTCCTCCCAGGCCAGCCAAGTAATGAAAGTCAACAGAGTGCCTTCCCCTAGGAGGTTCACACCTCCCTTAGGATGTACCCCACGTGAAGAGATAGATAGGTCTGGGCCTCTTAACTTACAAGGCCTAAAGCCCAACAGATTATTATCAAGCCCCTTCTGTCAGGTTCTATTTGCCTCTCAATCAGAAAACTTAATTGTAGCTTAGACAGCACCTTTCTTAGCTCCTCTAATAATGACTCTGTCCTTTGTTCTAGACCCTGTCTAGCACACTTGGGCCTCATTCCTTTGTAATCATAACCTCTACTCTACCACCAATGGCTCTACTCCCAACCTGTGTGTACTGATGGTCCTCTTCCCCACTTAATGCTGTATAATTGTTCAAACCTGGTCAATGGCACTCTTAGGATCATTGGTTACTATCCTCACTCTGTCTTTTATGACCTTGTCTAAATATGATCAGAGTCGGCAAACTTGGAAGGCTTCCATAGCCTTGGCAACTCATGACAACAGCCTAGGGTGGTTACTGGCGCCATAAACTAGAGTGTCAATTTGTTGGGTCAACAACAGGAGCCACTGTGCACTTGCTCCTCATGTGGGATCTCTGTCCTTAATGTGCTGTACATTGTGATTTAATGCTATAACTAGTACTCAAACAGTATGTTTCACTTTGTGTTTCTATGTGGGTGCAAACTGTTGAAATCTTTATACTAAATTGATCTTCTGTATATAAAGAGAATTGAAAATGAATCTTGAAGTGAATGGAAGGGGAGAGGGAGCGGGAGAGGGGAGGGTTGCGGGTGGGAGGGAAGTTATGGGAGGGGGAAGCCATTGTAATCCATAAGCTGTACACTGGAAATTTATATTCGTTAAATAAAAGTTAAAAAAAATATATAGTGATAAAAAAGAAAAATCAATGCTGTATAAACCTGTACTCCCAAATCATCTCTATGATAGAACCAATCCTGACTATACAGTTAGGAGTGATCTAGGACACAAAGTAAGCAAATTTTATTTGACACCATAAAACTCAGAGGAACTCCTTGCAGACATTTTTGACAGTTTTGATCCATTAATCAGTTGAGACTGACTAATTCAAGTTCTTTAGCTGTCCTGATGTGTTACAAACTCTTCTGTGAATATATAGATCAAAGTGAATTGATCATTGATCATTTATTTTTCCTTGCTTCACCACAGTTTTCCTTGAGTAAGACTTAAGAAATTTATGCATGCCTAAATGGTAACAGAGAGCATATAAAGTTTCATTCATGCCTGTATTTTTATAAAATGTATTACTATTATCTGTAGCAAAATAGATCTCTGCAATACAAAGCCAGTTGTTACAATTTGCATAAGAAAATATTGCAATGTCAAAGTGAGTTTCATCTGGAAATGAAAAAAGATACCACTGTGGCTTGAGAGCAATGATCATTTCTTTAACATGTCTCAAGAGACCTCCCCTGTGAGAACCCATGCTGATATCCTGTATCAGCTCACCTTGTACAAGAAGATATAAACTGCACACAAAGGGGAAGCAGATCTTATTGTAATTTTTTTTCTTGCTGAGATTGGCTCACAAGAGGTTCATTTTCTTGTGAGTCCCAAAGGATGGGAGTCATGCAGTGTTGTTTAAGTAAACTCATTATTGTGCAAGCAATGCCATATAACCCTTCCTTCTGAAACAGTGGATTACATAATATAAACATGCTTCTTTAAATAATCACTCTAATTTAAGAACAAGCTGTAATTACAGCAGGAATCTAGACGTTTCTTATAAAGACTGTATATACACTAAGAGATACTTATTTTGTCTATATATTTGTGAATACACAATATGTGCTGCGTACTGTCATGAGTGACTTACATGTATAATTTTACAAATGGTACTTCGATAGACTTTCATACTTACAAAGTCTGTCTGACTCCAAATTCTGAGCTCTCATACAAGGATGTGCCTAGACATCTGTAGCCCTATTAAGCAGAAACTTAGCTCCATTCAGAACTTGAAGATTCTTCTTGCTTCCAAATGTTGGAATTTTCAGGAGATGGTAATTTAGTCATAATTCCTGCATTCTATATCATAGTGGCTAGGTTAAAGTCTTGGCTCTGCTACCAATTCTAGCTTCCTGGTATGCACACCCTGAGAGGCAACAAGTGATGGCCCAAGTAGTTAGGTCTCTGTCACCCACTTAGGCGATTTGGATTTAGTTCCTAGCTCCTGATTTTGGCCTGGCCTAGCCCTGGCTGATCAGGCACTTGAAGAATGAACCATTGGATAGGCCAGATTCTCTCTCTCTCTGTCTCTATGCTTTTCAAATACATGCAATGAATTCTTTAAAACAATTTCAAAATGTTTTAAAAGAAAGATACGAGGCATTGTTGGACATGACAGTGATGTCTGGTGCCTGGACTCTACCACTGGGGACCTATTAAAAGATCAAATTCTGTTGTACTGCTGAACAAACATATGTTCTGTCTCTCCCACTTTGTGAACCTACACAAACTACTACACACTCTAGCTCATGACTTAGATTATTTGGTTTAGATTATTCGCTTTTATCATGTATCACACGCATAAGTTTCAGCAAGTTAGTTAATCCCTTTAAACCCTAATTGCACATGTGTAATATGAAGGATGACAAAGAAAATAATGTGGCAATGGAATTAAATGGACAAAACATAAAGATTTTATTCAACACTATTGCAAAGGTGGGCATTTGGCACAGCAGGTAAGAAGCATCTCATATCAGACTGCTGGATATGTTGGTTCTGTTCCCAATTCTAGTTTCTTACTATGTGCAACCTAGGAAGCAGAAGGTGATGGCTCAAGTAGTTGGGTCCCTGATACCATGTGGGAGACATGGATTGAGTTTCTGGCTCCTGTATTGGCCCAGCCTAACTGTAGCCATTGCAGGCATTTTGGTACTGAAGAAATGGTTGGGAGATCTCTGTCTTTATCTCACTCTGCCTCTCTCTCTCTTTGTGTGTGTGTGTGTGCGTGTGTGTTCCTCTCAAATAACATAAGTAAATGAATAATTTTAGGCAAAGGCTATTGCAAGAGAAAAATAAATGCAATTAAATTATCCTGAAATGAAAGGGACATTTTTAAGCTCTGCACGAACTACAGGGAAAATATTGGAGGGCTCCAGGGGAGGTTGGTCAATGTAATTAGGTCATTTGGGTTTACACATAAAAATTAAGGTTGTACCCTCCCACAGATACTGGAAGACAGAGGCAATATCTTCTTCCATGATAATATTTCAAAAGATCAGCTCCTAGGTCTTTGAGAAAGACATTCTTGGGCTATAAAACTGGCAAGAGACTGGGAGAAGATTTATTTAGATCTCAAAGGAACAGAAGACAAATCTACAATTGAAAGTTTTCAATGTTCTAAGGAAAAGGAGGTTAAGGGCTTAGACACAAGAAGTCTGCCAGCAGTATGGTGAAGCTGAGGGAAAAATTAAGGCTGCTCTAATTAGGTGATAAGACTAGCTCCCATGGTTGCTGTGAGGATTGAGACTGATAATGACTAGCGACCTACCATCATTTGTGGTTGTTAGGGTGTGAGTACGCAGAGTGTAGTAGAGGCCATTTATCATTGCCATTGCCTTCATCTCAAGGTTAAGTTCTATTTTCTGTTCCCTGACTTCTGCTCCCACCCCTCTTTTTGCTAACAATCTCAAGTTTTGAACACCCTACCTCCTCATTATCTGTGCAGTTCTTTTTTCCCACTGCCTTCTCTGGCTGTCTGCTCTAGGTCAAAGGTTTTGTAACTATATTGCTTTATGATGCTGTTAATGTCTTAGTGTTCTTGTTTCACACAACAGACCTAAGCCAAATGGAACACCTGACAGATCTATTTTTAAGCAATTAAGTCCAAACAACTTAATAAATGTTTGGCTCAAACAATTTAATAAGTACTTGAGAAAAACAGGAATACATTTAAAAATTTTTGAAATTTTATACTTAATCAGTTACTTTGTACCTGATATGCACTGCACAACTTCTCAAACCTCAGAGTCATGGTATACAATTAAATCTACTATCATTTCTTAATCTGCATTCACTTTTAATGATATTTGACTTTTTAACATCTTCACTGAAAATTCAGCTTTGCAAAGATAATTACACCTACAAATGGAATGTAGTAAAACTATCTTACAGTATGAGCTCACATTGTATTCTACAAATATCAGTCTGCTTCTCTATGCAATGTGAAATTTCATATAAGATCCTGTGAATTCACTGTAGCACACCACCTGAGCACTTACTTTGGAAGCTGCCCATCTAGATCAGCCAAGGGGATCTTTGAGTAACATTTAAATCTCCCTCTCAAACTTTTCACCCTCAAATGTCTTATATATTTGATCTTTTGTCTCTATATCTGACCACTTCATTTCTTCTTTCTCTGTCATTTGGAACTCTGAACCACCTGCTCAACTTCTGCCACATGTTATTTTTTTCTCTCCAATATATTTTCCTTCTTTATGTCAAACTTTTCCTCTAAAAATTCAAATCTAACTTTGTTGTTACTTGCATGGTATTCTTCAGGGATTAATTAATTTCATATTGAGACCCATGTGAATTTCTGGTACTCTCCACATTTTCTCCTGTTCTAGCTGTTCTTGGCTGTGTCGGTGTAGCAGGTTCTAGCTGCTATGTTCTCCTACTAGAAACCTCTTGAAACATTTATTCAAGTTGTAACTATGTAATTTGCAAGCATTATCCTAGACTACACTTTGCAGATGTTCACAATCCTCATTCTGTCTCACTTATTTGTGCCAGTATCACTCAATGAATACATGCATGGGATATTTTCCAAGACATAAGATAGTGATTAACCCAAAGCTGGTGGTAACTGGAGGCTTTCTTGATATTTCCTAATTAATGAAATAACATGAATAAACCCATGCCAATTCAGTTAATAGAGAAAATATTACTCAAAGGCCACTCTATCTCCTTGTCAAGAACCTAAACTAAAACAAGACTGTCTTTAAAACCAGTTTAGAGAGAGGTTGATCAATTTTTTAAGGAAAGTAGCCTTGATATATTTAAAAGAAAGCTGCTAAAATTGGTAACATGGCTTATTTTTAAAAGGGAAATATTAACTACATACAGAAGTCCACAATTCAAGTTTGACATTCACTCTCACCTCATCATGCTCTACCTATACCAGAAGTGGACCAACCTAGTCCAGTACTTCTGTGAAAAAGTCCTGCAAATCTGTGCTGTCATGCTAAATATGTTTGCTAATTCCTTGAAGAAATACTCCAAACCTCGAAGATGAGAGTTCTAGGAGAGCCATCTGGGAATGACTGGTAGTATCTAGTAATTAGTGAATCAGGAGCCTAAAGAAACAAAGGTAATCAGCCTTCCAGAAACTGAAAGAGAAAACTATCCTAACCAAGCCCATTTCCAGTGGGATCCAAAAATTCACTTTCAGAGGAAAGTCTCTCCTTTGAGCCTCAATAAAAGGCCACATCAATGAACTTCTATTCAAACTCAAACAATCCACCTAACCATGAAAGAATGAAATACTCTTCTTTGCTTACTTCTAGGGATAGGATATCAGGTGATACCTCATATAACTACCACACAAATCACATATTTCATGGTCTCAAACTTCTACTATCATTATTTTGTCAAATCAATGAACTCTGTAAAATAATTCATAAAATTATTCAACAATTTAACACAACCATCAAAGCCATAGTCATCTTTGCCTGGAATGGAGTTTGTGAAGCTGCTATGGAATCGTGATTGGAATTTCCACATGGAACTTGCATACCCCAATATTTTTGAATTATGTACATGGCACCCAGACCATCAAAAGTTCGGATTTCCAAGGAATTCTTTTATCACATCACAAAACAGGTTGGACAAATTGCTACAGAACCACCTAAACTGGGTAAGATAAAAGAGTTTTTGGTTCAAAATGGCTGCTTAGAGTCTAGATTGAGGCTTGCTTTCTCATCACACAGCCACATATATACACAAATGGAACTTGATTTGAAGTGGTATGTCTCACAAAAATGGCAAAAATCAGTATTCAAATGATTCCCATCCCATTCATTCATCAACCAATATTTGAAAAACTTCTCTGTGCCAGGTGTTGTGAATACAGGGGGAAAAAGGAGGGGGGGTTCACTCCTAAGATTTTGACATTACATATGATCATTGATGGGTACACAGTACTGCCTTTAGATCTGAATACCACACTTTGTACAGAATCACATATAACAAGCAAAAAAAAAAGTACCCCACAATGCATAAATATCAGTACCTTTGACTCTCAGGTTCTAATGCTTGGCATTGACTTAATGTCATTTGGATCTAAGGACAAACTTCTCCATATAGTGTGCTCTGTCTTGAAAACAAAGTTCACTATATCTGCATGCTGTGAAGATTTGTGTGTTATGCTGCTGACAACATCAGGGAAAGTACATACTGCTTTTTAGTATGGGGGATATCCGAAAAGTACAGAATCTAAGGAAGGGAAAAGCAAAAAACCTGAAAATTCCTTCCTTTCAAATATATCAGAGTCTCTTATATAACAGAATCGTTCAAATAATATGATCGCATAGTCTCTTAGATAATGGAATCCTTCCAGAAGAACTGAGCATTCACTTCCTTGCTGAAGACCTGCTACAATTCATGTTTATGGAGGTCCTCAGAAATGGCATTTTATTCCCAAGAATTTTCCGTGATTACTGAGAATACTTAGCATTATTTAAAGTTTTTTTATTATCAAATTCGTTTAGATGTTCTAGGCCTAGACGTTTCCTGCACAAAATATGGCATTGTCAAGTACATAAATATTGACCATGAGAATTCCAAATCATTTTCTATTTATGAAAATATTTAATAAGGGTGGATATCTAGTATAGCAGTTAAGTTAAAACATAGGATGCTTGCACCCCATATTGGGGTGCCTGGATTAGAGTGAAGGCTTTTCTTTCATTCCAGATTCCTGCTCAAGCATGCCATGGGAAACAGAGGATGATTGCTTAAGTAGTAGGATCTCTGCCACCCATTTAAGTTACTCTGACCAAGTTCAGTTTCCTGGCTTTGATCTGGTCCAGCCCTGTATAATGCAGGATTTTGGGGAGTGAACCAGCAGATGAAGAACTCGGTCTATCATCTATCTCTCTCTGTCACTCCGATTCTCAAATAAGACATAAAATAAATAAAAATATCTAGTAAGTTGAAAAATGTTAAATAAGATCTTAAATATTTTAATTCCACAATTTAGCTAAATTATAGCTTTTATTTATTAATTGATTTCTGCATCTACTAGATAGTTGAGTATTTTAGAAAAATGAATTGAATGTATAAGAACATAAGTTCAAATATTTCAGGAATTTATATTCACCTTAAATTACATATATTACTTATAGATATATTGAATGTTTATTTATTTTAAATAAAATTAATTTTAATCCTTTAGATAATCAATAGGAAAAATTATTTGAAATTTTTATTAAAATATTTTAATGAGAGACTTTGGTGAAATGAAGAATAGAAAACAGATGTCAGGGAAAAAGCAAATAATGTTTGACAAAAGTATATACTGTTATTTAACAGAAACTGCTGACTCAACAGTAGAAAATAAGACAAGCAAAAAGAAGTAAATAAAGGTATTTTATATTTCCCCAATGTTTAGTTCTTTAAAACCATAATATATCAGTTATCTTGTTTAATCACTATATAGCTATATTTACCAAAGGAGAGATGTATAACAGTTTATTCAACATTTTTGTTAGCTTCATTATTTTTAAAAAATATTTATTTATTTATTTATTTATTTCAGAGGTAAAGTTATTCTCATTGAGAGGGAGAGACAGAGAGAACGGTCTTAGATCCACTGATGACTCCCCAAATGGTTGCAATGGCCAGAGTTGGGCCGAGTCAAAGCCAGGAGCCAGGAGCTTCATTTGGGTCTCACATGAGTGTGCAGGGGCCCAAGCACTTGGGCCATCTTCTGCTTTCCCAGGCCATAACAGTGACCTGGTTCGGAAGAGGAGCTGCTGGGATTAGAACAGGTGCCCAAATTGAATGCCAGCGCTGACAGCAGAGGATTAACCTGCTGTGCCATAGTGCCAGCCCCAACTTCCTTTTAGCTATTAATAGTGGACATACATACGTGAGTTTCTATTTGTTCACTTGTCCTTGTCTCCCAAAAGTTAAGTTAAAGAGTTAAAAATACAGAAGTCATTTACAAACCAATATACAATTTCAAATAGAAATTAATGATACAAAGAAAATAAAGTCATTACCACGAACTGTTGTGATGTGATAGCTTGATATAACATGGTTTGATGTGACATTACAAGATGTGATGTCACACAAATCAATAAATGAATGGGTGGAATCAATCACATGTTGGACAGAAATAAAACTTGAAGAGTACTGAAGGCCAATGGAGTCATTTGAAGGATGAATATCACATAATGTTCTTCTTCATTTGGTTTACTTATAAGAATACATTGTTTGAGGGGAAAAAAAGGCACCAGAGTTCAAATGCCGATATATGGTGAGAAGCCTTCCTTCTTCTATCCCTTGTTTCTAGGCCAACATCCCCTATAGTTTGACGACAACATGGACTTTTTTATTTAGGCCAATGTGTCAGTGGAAGCAGGGATAATAAACATAAAAAATAAGTAAAAATGTGGATAATGTCCCCTCATCAAAAGCAAAAACATAGAAAATTGTTTGCATGCTAAGAAAATTGAAAAATAGCCAAGGTTTAGATATTGATATCTCTAATATATACTATAGATGAGAATGTATACAGAGTTTAGAAAACTTGCATATTATTTATCAAAGTCATTGAATGGTACAGGATAGTAGGGTACCAGTGTTTTTGGTATAGCAGAAACAACCATGAAGAAATTATCGGCAGACAGCACAGCCTTCACATTAGAGAGCCTGAAAAGAATAGTGGCTACAGCACACACTCTGGGATGACTGGCATAAAAGTTCAAGTCCTGTCCATATAAATGATATGTAAGTTTACTTTCAGCAAAATTTTGATGCCTTCTAATGATCTATAAAATAAAGGTAATAATATTTTCCTCTGATTTGGTTTAAAAGAGATGACACAAAGGAATTTAACATAGCACTTAAGATGCCACTTGCAACTCTTGCATTCTATAACAAAGTACCTTGATCTAAAGCGTACCTCCACTCCTGATCCTAGCTCCTTGCTAATGCATGCCCTGAGAGGCAGCAGGTATTGGCTCCAGTGCTTGCACCCTCACCACCCAAATGGAAAATGTGAATTGAGTTCCTAGCTCCTGGATTTGGGCCAATCTAGCCCAGGCTTTGTGCAAATTTTAAAGAAAATCATTTTTGAAGAGATGATACATATAAAATATTCAGAAAAAAGTGCCTTATACTTAGTAGAAACAGTATCTATATAATTTATCATTGTAAATAAATTTAGAACAATCAAATAAATTTCATAACAATAACTTTGGCTTTGATTATATCAAATTGAGAAGCTTCTGCACTGCAGAAGAAACATGCAGCAAAGTGAAGAGGAAACTGACAGAACGGGAGAAATTATTTGCAAACTATGTAACTGATAAAGGATTAATACCCAGAATCTACTAATAGCTAAGAAACTCAACGACAACAAAACAAACAACCTAGTTAAGAAATGGGCAAAGGACTTGAACAGATATTTTTGAAGAGTAACTCCAAATGTCCAACAAAGACATGAAAAACTTCTCAGGATCACTAGCCACCAGGGAAATGCAAATCAAAACCACAGTAAGGTTTCACCTACCCCAGACAGAATGGCTTTCATTCAGCAAACAACAAATGTTGGAGAAGATGGGGGGGAAAAACTAACCTAATCCACTATTGGCGGAAATATAAACTGCTACGGCCACTGTAGAAAACAGTATGGAGATACCTCAGAAATAAGAATATAGACCCATCATATGACCCAGCCATCCCATTCCTGGGAATTTAACATAACAAAATGAAATCAGCATATGAAAGAATTATCTGCACCCACATGTTTATTGCATCTCAATTCACAATACCTAAGATATGGAATCAACCCAAACGTCCATCAATGAAGACTGGGTAAAAAAAATTATGGAACATATGCACCATGGAATACTAAACAGCCATAAAAAATGAAATCCTGTCATTTGCAACAAAATGGATACAACTGGAAAACATTACAGTTACTGAAATAAGCCAGGCCCAAAATGATAAATACCATATCTGTGATCAGGACAAATACCTGATTTGTGACAACTAAGAAAGTACCTAAAAGATAATCCTTAGAAGTGAAATTAGGCCGGCGCCGCGGCTCAGTAGGCTAATCCTCCGCCTTGCGGCGCCGGCACACCGGGTTCTAGTCCCGGTCGGGGCACCGATCCTGTCCCGGTGGCCCCTCTTCCAGGCCAGCTCTCTGCTGTGGCCAGGGAGTGCAGTGGAGGATGGCCCAAGTGCTTGGGCCCTGCACCCCATGGGAGACCAGGAGAAGCACCTGGCTCCTGCCATCGGATCGGCGCGGTGCGCCGGCCGCAGTGTGCTACTGCAGTGGCCATTGGAGGGTGAACCAACGGCAAAGGAAGACCTTTCTCTCTGTCTCTCTCTCACTGTCCACTCTGCCTGTCAAAAATAAAAAAAAAAAAAGAAGTGAAATTAACACTGAAATACGTTGACTTTGACTGTTGAGGAACTTTTTTTCAGACTATTTGTTGGAACTTTTCACTTAGTATAGGGTTAATCTTATGTGTACAAAGTTAATTTAAAATAGATTTTAGCAAAAAATAAGAATGGGAATAGGAGAGGGAGGAAGAAGAAGAGTGAGAATGCAGGTGGGAGGGCTGGCAGGGTAGTAAGAATAACTATCTAAATTTGTATTTATAAAATGTGTGAAGTTTGCATACTTTCAATAAAATGTTTCTTGGTAAAAATTAGAAGAATAAATCAGTTTCTAATTTTGGAAAAAGTCATAATTTTAATTTTTAATCTTTATTTAATGAATACAAATTTCAAAGTACAGCTTATGGATTATAATGGCTCCCCCCCCATAACTTCCCTCCCACGCGCAACCCTCCCCTTTCCCACTCCCTCTCCCCTTCCATTCACATCAAGATTCCATTTCAATTCTCTTTATATACAGAAGATCAGTTTAGTATATATTAAGTAAAGATTTCAACAGTTTGCCCCCACATAGCAACACAAAGTGAAAAATACTGTTGGAGTACTAGTTATAGCATTAAATCACAATGTACAGTACATTAAGGACAGAGATCCTATATGATATTTTTTAAAAATTAATTTTCTATGCCATTTCCAATTTGAAACCAAGTTTTTTTTTTCATTTTCAATTATCTTTATATACTGAAGATCGATTCAGTATATATTAAGTAAAGATTTCATCAGTTTGCACCCACACAGAAACACAAAGTGTAAAATACTGTTTCAGTACTAGTTATAGCATTACTTCACATTGGACAACACATTAAGGACAGATCCCACATGAGACATAAGTACACAGTGACTCCTGTTGTTGATTTAACAATTTGACACTCTTGTTTATGGCGTCAGTAATCTCCCTAGGCTCTAGTCATGAGTTGCCAAGGCTATGGAAGCCTTTAGTGTTCGCTGACTTTGATCTTATTCCGACAGGGTCATAGCCAAAGTGGAAGTTCTCTCCTCCCTTCAGAGAAAGGTACGTCCTTCTTTGCTGGCCCTGTTCTTCCCACTGGGATCTCACTTGCAGAGATCTTTCATTTAGGTCGTCTTCTTTTTATTTTTTTCCATGGTGTCTTGGCTTTCCATGCCTACAATACTCTCATGGGCTCTTCAGCCAGATCTGAATGCCTTAAGGGCTGATTCTGAGGCCAGAGAGCTATTCAGGACATCTGCCATTCTATGAGTCTGCTGTGTATCCTGCTTCCCATGTTGGATCGTTCTCTCCCTTTTTGATTCTATCAGTTAGTATTAGCAGACACTAGTCTTGTTTGTGTGATCCCTTTGACTCTTAGACCTATCAGTGTGATTAATTTAACTGAAGTTGATCACTTGGACTAGTGAGATGGCATTGGTACATGCCACCGTGATGGGATTGTATCGGAATCCCCTGGCACGTTTCTACCTCCACCATTTGGGGCAAGTCCAATTGAGCATGTCCCAAATTGTACATCTCCTCCCTCTCTTTTCCCACTCTTAGATTTAACAGGGATCACTTTTTAGTTAAAATTTAAACAACTAAGAATAATTGTGTTTTAATTACAGAGTTCAACCACCAGTACTGGAACAAAAAAAAATACTAAAAGGCATAAAGTATTACATTGTACATCAACAGTCAGGACAAGAGCCGATCAAGCCACTGTTTCTCATAGTGTCCATCTCACCTCAACAGATCTCCCCTTTGGTGCTCAGTTAGTTGTCGCCAATCAGGGAAAACAAATGATATTTGTCTCTTTGGGACTGGCTTAATTCACTCAGCACGTTGTTTTCCAGATTCCTCCATCTTGTTGCAAATGACCGGATTTTAAATTTTATTTCATAAAAATGTTTAGATAATTTCCCTTTTAATTTATGGTTGGTGTTGACATTGTGACACCGGTGGTAAAACCATTTGTCTTGTTGAATTAAAGTGAAATCACATTTCCAACGTTCACCTTAAAACACATTAGGAAATCTTTAATTTCCCATTTATTCTACTGATGAAAAAGATATTTTCTACATTTGTTTCAGCAAACTAATTGAAATAATTCTTGTTGTCATTTTTTTCTGTTCATTAGTCCATATTTAAATGTTACCATTCAATTTTATTAAAAGAATCATTATTTTAACTTTTATAAACTTATATTTGAAATATTTGAAGATGATTTTGAAATAGCTGCTTCCCCATTGAGAAGTAAAGTCTCTAAAACCAAGGTTGCTGATTTTTTAAAAGATTGATTGGTTGCCTACTTGATTGATTTGAAAGGCAGAGTGACGGAGAGAGAGGGAGACCTTCCGTCTACTGGTTAACTTCCCAAAAGGCCACAATAGGCCAGTGCCATGGCTCACTTGGCTAATCCTCTGCCTTGCAGTGCTGGCACCCCGGGTTCTAGTCTCGGTTGGCGCCCTGGGTACTACTCCCGGTTGTTCCTCTTCCAGTTTAGCTCTCTGCTATGGCCCAGGAGGGCAGTGGAGAATGGCCCAAGTGCTTGGGCCCCTGCACCCGCATTGGAGACCAGGAGGAAGCACCTGGCTCCTGGCTTCGGATTGGGGCAGCGCTGGCCATGGCGGCCATTAGGGGAGTGAACCAAGGGAAGGAATACCTTTTTCTCTGTCTCTCTCACTGTCTATAACTCTCTCTCTCTCTCTCTCTCTCACTAACTCTGCCTGGCAAAAAAGAAAATAAAGAAAGAAAGGGACTAACATACAAATGTTGTGAATATTCTTACCAGATTCTGGAAAATGGCTCTTCAAATCTACTATATATCATATCATTTATCAATAAAATCTTTTGTTCCTCCACTTTATTATACTAGGTATCTATATTTTTCTAGATCTAAGTAAATTTTATTTGTGGCATTTTATTTCAATTAACATTTTCTGACCAATGAGAATGAACAAGGTACCATCTGTTTACTGAATCTTCAAATTTAATTATCTATAAACTGTTTATAAACTTCACCTTTCATAAAATTTTTCTACATAGCTGTTGTGAATTTATATCAATTAAATATCTAATATATAAAATTTATAATAAATATACAATATATTATGTTTGGACATACACATATATCTATATATAATTCTTTTCCTTTGTTGGTTGCATAATTTCAACATTGCAATATGTTGAAATGTTTTTGTTAGGATTGTTTAGTAGATAAATTTCCTAAAATTTGTTTTGCTTTCTTTATGAAAATTTATTTTCCCTTAAGAAATTTTTCTTTAATCTGAGGTTATTTTTTGCTGATAATTTTTTCATTTTAAAATACATTTATTTGAGAGATAGAGAAACACATAGAAAGCCTAGAGTAGGGAACTCAATTCAGGTCTCCTATGTGGATGGAAGAATTCTGGTTAATTGAGCCATCACTCCTACCTTTCAGGGTCTGTACTGACAGGAAGCCAAAGTCAGAAGCTGAAACCAAGAATCAAACCCAGGCACTCTAATGTAGGATGTGGATGTCTTACCAAGTGTCTTAACCTCTGGCCTTTATACTCATATACTATTTCCACATTTAAGTTTTCACATATTTAAAACATTTCTTGTGTACAGTGTGAGATCAGGACATAATTTTATATTTTCTATAAGGACAGCCAATCCAAGAAGTGTAAATCTAATATCCAACCTAAAGGCAAGCTAAAATGTTAGCCTGTTACCATTTAATGGAAAGTGGCTAAAGATATGGATCAATAATGACACTGTATTAATCACAACAGTCAACACCTTGACATGAATTCACAAATCTCAATTCCTACAAGGCAACATGAAGAGTATACACACAATGATGTGCATTCCAAGAAAGGAATCCTCAGCTAAGGGAGAAATATTTTATAATGGATAGTAAATATGTATACAAATTGATTTGGAGGCAGATACTACCTCAATTTTCCAATCTTTGACTATAAAAATGTTCTAAAATAAAGACTGGAACAAAGGGCTACAAGATGGCAGGAAAATGAAAGACCTATATGGACTATCTCCCCACAGCCAATTGTCCCAATGATGTTTCTCTATTGGAACCTTGTATCTTTCATAAAATTTTGGATATGTGATCAATTTACTTTTCTACTGAATCATTCAATGGATATAGTATGTATTTTGATTATTATTTATTTTCTTATTTTTTAAAACAATTATTTATGTGGAAGTGTTACAAGAAGAGACAGAAAGACACACACACACACACACACAGAGAAAGACAGAAAGAAAGAAAGAGAGAGAGAGGATGAATCTTCCATATCTTCCATCTTCTGGTTTATTCCTCAAATATTTTCAACAACCAGCACTGAGCCTGGACAAACCCAAGAAGTGAGAAATCAGTTCAGATCTTCTGTGTAAATAGCTGAGACATAACCACTTAAGCCATCCCTTTTTGTCTCCCAAGGTGTGCATTAGCTGGATCAGGAATTGGAATCAGAGCAAGAACTTAAACCCAGACTCTCCAACGTGGGAAGTGGACCACGCAGCATGTTACTGCTATATCAAACAGCTGCTGAGTTTGTTCCATCTTTATTGAGATTAATACACTGGCAGCTGCTCTAGGTTTATATCCAACCTCGTTCCCTGATACTGTAGGCCAACAGTAACATTCCCCTGCCTTTTTATTCCAAGAACATTTACTACCTAAATTGAAACAATCTTTTCACAGATTCTGCTCAAATAAACTGGAGTGGTTCCCAGAAAGTTTATCTGCCTTACTGATACTGATTACTTGTCCCAATCAATTGTGTTCTTTCTAGGTGCTTCTCTTATAACCAAACTCCTGTGTTATTATTTCCATGAGAAACTAATTAAAAGGAAGTCCTCTGTCTCTAAACAACCTCATGTATGCCTGTATACTACTTATCTCTTCAATCTGATCTTGGCTGCTTCTATCAGAGAGTCTCTACAGTTCCTCCTATTTGAGACCACTGTTACTGGTTTTAGTGGAGAGGAGGAGAAAATAGCTATGTTTGATTCTTATTCTTGAAACTATAATTTTTAAGGATCTTACCATTCAGTGCTTAAGTTTTCATTTCTTTAAAATGGGAAAAATGTTAGTACTTTGTACTTGTAAGATAGTTGTCAAAATTCAATGGGTAAATATCTATCAAAGTGTTTATAATATCATTGGCACATAGTAAACACATAAGAACTGTGTACTGCCTCTCCTAATATGTCAAAACATAGAAATTGTGAGTGCAAAATTGGAAAATAAGAAACCAGTGTCCAAAATTCTGTGTGAAACATTAATTTGGAGTGCTACATTTTTTGCATTTTGTATTGTTTTCAAATTGGATGCGACAAATAAGAATTAATTTTACAATTTGGGAAAGTAAAAAGCTATAAAAATCAAAATTTATTCAAATGTTAAATTTATTTTTTTAAATTTGAAGGACTTTTACACTCACTATATTACCATGTCAATTTACTATACAGATTTTTTTAAAGAAATTTGAAATTTTTCTTTTACATAGTATGCTGTTATGTACATAATTTCATAAGTATAATTATTTCTAAAATGAAGACATTTGTACCAATACCAATATAATGATAGTATTATAATTAATAGTTTCTAGAACATAATCAGTCTTTTAATGCATTACTCAAAACTCAGATTATACATGATCTACTCCAAATGTTCCTTACAATCCCTGTGTTATTTCTCCATCATTTCTTCTAACAGGTTATGACTTTAAACTGCACAGGATCTCAAACCTCCAAAGATTAAGGTGCATCTCATCCACAATGGTACCTCAATTTCTGGTGCAAGTTTGCCAAAATCGTATCCAAAGAAAGTGTGTATTCTACAGTGAAAGAAAGTTAACAAATTGAAAGGTGATCAGTAAACTTTAATGGAAAATGTGTGATGCTCAACACATATTTTTTACCTTTGAGTGTGAAAAAAATATGGTACAGTGCTGATTGCGCTTTCTTGATTTATAAGAAAATTATTCTCTCACTCCTTTTCCTCTGCTACTATGGATTTTTTAAAACTTTTAACTATATAATTTTGAAAATATTTATGCATCTGTACTTATTTCAAAGGCAGACAAATGGACAGACAATTCTGATGATTTACTCTCCCTAATGCCTGTAACAGCCAAGGATGGGCCAGGCCAAAGCCAGGAGCCAGGACCTCAATCTGGATCTCCCACGTGGATGTTAGGGACCAAACCACTAGCACCATTACTCACTGTCTGCTGAGGTGCACATCCGCAGGAGACTCCAATCAGAAGCACAGTAGACTTGATCTCAGGCTCTCTGACATGTGTTATAAGTGACCCAAGTGATGTCTTGTACCAAATGCCCTCTACTTAGAATTTGTAGTATTCCTTAAACATTATGAATATGAAGTACACAGAAATTGCTCTCATATTTATCTTGACCATAAGATAATGAACTACTCTTATATAAAATACTTAAAAAGAAAAAAAATTAAATGAAACAATAAAAAAATCATGATTTATTATCAATTAGGTAATGGGAATAAATGTAAAGAAATTTTGGACATGAAATAAACAGCTTTAAAAGTTGACATTCATTTTCATAATATCAGCTTCATCTCATAGATATTTATTAATAGCTGAGTAATCAGCAAAACATATATGGTTACATTTTAGGCTGCTTTATATAATCTGGGCCTAGTTCTTAAGATAAACTGGATAAAAAATACATCTCAAAACTCATTTGAGGGAAACATACTTTTCCAATCAATCAACAGAGACTGTAACAGGTAAGAAAATAGGTATAAGAGCTGTAATATAATTGGTTTGTTTCAATAGCTTGAATTAATTCCATGTGTCTACAGTCAGGCCTAGAAAGTATATTCCTGAAGACTAATTGGCATAGGAATGTTTTAATGATATTCTCAAAATTCTGCTGTTATCCCACTAAGATAATCAGATTTGTGTTTTCTATTTGTTAAATTTATGATATTTATCCTTGACATAGAGGCATAAACAAAATGTTTCATATCATGAATAAAAATTTGAAGACCACAAACACACATATAAATTAAAATTGCTAAACTAAAAGGAATGGTAGAATCTATGCATTCATGCCCATCAATGAATGCAAGTATTCTCTCCATAATGTCCTGGAAAAACGGCCAATCATCCTTTGTTATAACACATCAAGGTATCAAGCCTTCTTTCCACAAAAAGGAATCAGATCAAGTATTGGACACTTTAAGCTGCAAAATTGTTTCCATTTTACTAATACAAAATCTGTGCTACTATGAGTTCTATCTTTTGTTCTCTATTCTTCTCTAGGAACTTCTGATCTACTTTCATACTTCCATATTAAAACTACTATTACAAAGAACTTTCATATGCATCCCCGTGCTCATTTCTAAACCATGCTTTTAAGGTGTGGTTCTTGAATACTTGGTTAACCTGAATTGCTTTAATATATTTTGAACCCACATGCAAACACAAACTCTCACAATTTACTAGTGGCCTGTACAACATATAAATTTATTCAAAACTGTAAAGGAACAGAAGATCCCTTACTTATCTAAGCTCATGAATATTGGATTTCTTCATTATAATTAAAATGTCTCATGCAGAGGACTTTGCAGCTCGGAAGTTGTATCCTAGCAGGCTTATTTCTTAATATTTGGCAGATTAAAATAGCTAAACTTGGCTGTAACCTAGGGGCTTATAATGTGTATATATGATTACCTGAGTGTGTGTGTGTGTGTATATATATATATATATATATATATGATATATGATATAGTAAATTATTTATTTCTATATTTGTTTTTCACTTTCTCTTCTAGATAAATTGGATGTGCGTGAAATAGAATTTTATTATTTTTAAGCTATGTTTGAAATGTAGTAAAAATAAACCTAAGGTTTTTAAATCACTCTTGACTTCCTTCCCTGTTTCTAGCAATTGTGGGCAATTAAAGTTTATTATCAAGGGCTTCTGTCCCTGCAAATAATTTTTCCTCACTCCCATTTAGAAGATAGACAAATGATATGTGCAGGAATCCAATTTTCACAGGCTCTCTTTTTTCATTCCCTCAAAAGACCTGATTCTCTCTATAGAATCCCTCTACTCTTCATATTGAGACACATATGGCTGATAGGATTTCACCATATCTCTTTTAAAACAATCATTAATATCAAGAGAACAGATTTCATGTATTTCATAGATACAATTCCAAGATAATCATACTTCCCTGCTTTCTCTATTCTTTCCTCAATCTTCCTCCTTCCTTCTTTCCTTTTTTTTCCCTTTAATTTCAAAAACCATTTCAGTCCACTCTGTAATCACAGGCTTAATAATCACAGGCAATAATTGTAATACTCAACATGTATGCCTCTTATGACCATCAGATAATTTACATGGACATTAAGTAGTAAAAATCACTGCACTCCACTTCTTTCTCAACAATTACTTCCCTTTTTGTAGTGTCTCTGTCCAAAATTTGTTAGCCAAAATGCCTTCATTTCTTTTATTTAGTAGAAAAATCCTTCTCATTTTCCTAATAATCTTCTTGCTAAGTATATCATAGTCCTCCTAACTTTCTGCACCCAATGTTTCACAGAGTTACTCTAAACAGGATAGCATCTTGACCAGATTTTAACCCTTAACTAACTTTAATTCTTGCAACTGCAATTCCAAAATTAATTAGAAAATTTTATTCAGTTTCGAAGGCCTTGGCCCTCTCCTTTGGTTGTACACCAAGTATATCTTTCCTTATTTTCCTTTAATAAAAAATTAAGATTCATAATCAAACCTACACTGTTTGCAAGATACAGTAAAAAGTGACCCCATGACCAGAGCTGGCAGCAGCTCTAGAATAATCAAACTCTTGGTGCTAATTCTATTTGACTTCTAGAAGCAACTGTCATAATGCCCCAATTCTGGCAAAACAGAAATATGTGGATTCAGAATTCATTTTATTTATTCATTATAAAATGTCCCTTCCCCCTGGGATATTGATACTTTTTGATGTTAAGCACATAACTACTGTAATTATTTTAGAACCAAAGAAAGAGATAATTCTTGAAAGTACAATCAACGTAATATAAATACAAGTTAAATAGTTGGATTTGGTGCCAAATGTGATCAAATGTATCTTGCCCTTAAGCATTTTAGTGTTTTTTATATCATACAGGACCAGCTTACATCTTGATTTGTACTACAGTTTGCTATCCTTTACTAGGCATGATTTGAATTATACTGACATTGGAATATTTTTAATATATGTCATAATATCTTGGGCACTGTATACTTTGTTGATAAAAAAATAAAAGAGTCTTAACCAGCTCCTGAGTGTACCTTCTTGTACATATAAGCTCTCATGAGTTGCTCCTGATATTAAGATTTTGATGTTTTAATTTGTCAAACATAATGAACTATATTTTTCACTATATCTCTAACCTTGAATACCACACAACTTAAGTACTGAACCCAACATAAGCTTACACGTGATGTTTCATATGCAAGATATATAAGAAGTTGTGAAAGTGTTATATTTAAGGGAAAGGAGAGCTGCCTAAGTGTAAAAGGAAATTTCCATGCTGAAAAATATCAAATTAGCAATTACATCATAGTTGGAACTTGGAAAACATATAGCATTTCATAATGTTTCCAATTTTTCTCTTCTATGAGTGGTCCATGTTTAAGGATACCATGACAAATCATGATGTCATGAGTCTAAAAAAAGAACAATGAAAAACTTTTTCCTATTACCACTGGTTAATTTCATTAAGCTACTAAAAGTCATGAGCATGTTTGAGAGAACATACTCTATATATTCCAGTGCTTCCAAAACATTCATTTTGGTAATTCAGATCTCATTCCATAATTATTACATTTATGCTAAGTTTATAAACACTGTTCAGTAACAATACCTACATTTTTCTAAAACATTATTTTTATTCCTCAGGAATGAAAATCACTAATTAAAATCTCTTCATGCACATTTTCCAGTTAGCCATAAGAGGGTTTGGTTCCATGTGAGAAGAGCTGTTTTATTACTCTTGTTCATACTGGTGGTTGGGATATTGTTCAGTCTCTTGATGCTTAGTGCCACCTGTTAGCCTTTCCCAATTAGAAGCAGTGCCTGATTGAACTGCTCTCTCTAGAACCATTCAGACAACTTCATTAGTGCTTCAGTTTATGATTGTAGAGTAAACCACTTTGCAGAAAGTCTGAAAGCTCAGAGAGAGCTTGTTTGGGCACATAGGACATGGGACTCTAAATTGTACATAGTTGTAAAGTTTTGATTGCATGAATTATACATGAGGGGTGACCAGTCCATTTTTGTTCAAGGATGTTAGCCAATCAGCACAGGTGCAAAGGAAAAAATAAACCGAGAGAGACAGAGAAAAATCATAGTAATTCAGAAAAGCCTTTTTTGGGCTCTGCTAACTCAACCCATAACAATATAATTCTTGGCTGAGTTCATCACCACTTTAATTTTTTTTTCAGGTAGACTCAGAATAAATAGACAAGAGAGGATAAGAAAGGAGAAAGAAATCTATGAGCTCTGTTTGTAAATCATTGCACACACCAAAGGATGCTACACGATGAACACAGGTAAAGCCTCTAAAAACTTGCATTGTCACTCTTCTGAAGAAATGCCTCCACTTTGCATCAATCTTTGCTGTCACCTAGTTATTTTATTAAAGAATAGGGCTTTGCTTTCTTTTTTAAAATTTCACTTTGGTTGGTATACAGGAATTTCAAATGTTTAGGATAGAATGAAACAAATTAGCATACGATTAAGATGGTTTAAAATGGTTTAAATGAAAACTAAAAGGAAAATCTTTGGTCGATATTATAAGTAACTTCAGCAGCACAACTGGTATTTGGGTATTTTAAATCTAAAATTTAGTAGGGCCAATGAGTTAATAGGCTATATAGTATAAGCTATAAAGGAAAAGATTTGAAATTTTTTTTCTCATCTCCTACTCTTTGTTTACTAAATGTTAGGAGAAATATTGCTGTTCTTGCTACCCTTTTAAAAGTAGCTTTGATACCAAAGCCTATAAACCTTGTTTAAGAAGTAAATTACAAGAGCTTGTCTGAAATTTGAGATCTACTTTCGAAAATCACAGTCACTTTTTTTTTTACCAATGGGACAACAATGAGATTATTTACGGAGAAGACTGTTTCAGGGGCACCATCAAACAATTATGCAAATCTCTGAGTTAAGGACAAGAGAAAGCAGAGAAGGGCAACAGGGGAACATTGTATATTCCTCAGCATTGACAGTTTACAGAGGACCCACCTCCTTCTTAAAGTAGTTCCCATTCAGGTTATGGTAGCTTGTTAGACAATGAGGTCAGGCACAAATCAATTCTGATACAATTGCGTTTTAGCCATTGTCATTTTTCTTCTGGAAAAATTTCCAGAATCAGCTATTTGTTTCACAGAAACATCGACTTCCCTACTATACTTTTATTCTGTTCAGCCTTCTGTTCTGCAGAGTTCCTCCTTTAAAAATGGCATGGGGGTTCCACACAACCTCCCCAAATTGTGCTACAACCACACAGAAAGTAGCAATCCTCTCATCAAGGAAAGTAAAATTACACTTCAGCAAATACTCTTAAAAATGAGTTTATAATAAAAACATTTTACATTCTACCAGATAAGCCATGTTAATAATATTTTTCCTATCTTTATCTCTATATTTCATCATAAAAATACTTTCTTTTTTAAACATTTATTTATTTATTAGAAAGTCAGTGTTACAGAGAGAGACCTTCCATTCACTGGCTCACTCCCAAGATGGCTGCAACAGCCACAGTTTGGACAGGCTGAAGCCAGGAGCTTCCTCCAGGTCTCCCACATGTGTTCAGGGGCCCAAGCACTTGGGTCATCCTCCACTGCCCTTCTCAAACCAACAGCAATAAGCTGGATAGGAAGTAGAGTAGCAGAGTCCAGAACCAGTACCCATATGGGATCCCGGTGCCACAGGCTCAGGCTTCACCTGCTATGTGACAATGCTGGTCCCCATAAAAACACTAACAGGCAACACTGTGTACATTGTTTACTAAACCCTCCTCTCATTTCAACCAAGACATCACTTTTTGGCTAAGGCCTGATGGTGGACCACTTTCTATGAAAGAAGAAACATACAGAGCCTTCATACTAAGGTGGTTTTTGTCAGTGGAGAACATTGGCAAAAGAATATTGGCATGGTGTAAACCTTCCTCCAATTTATCTTGCTAGACTTGAAATTTGGCTGTTCTCACCTCTGTTCCTATTATCCTATTAATGCAGGGCTTCAGGGATCCTTCCCATGTTGACTAACCTCTGTTAAGTATGTGAGTCTCAATGTCTGCCACAATTCTGTTTATTACTACTTATTTCTCATCTCCATATTTTCAGATAAACACACTTTTACTAATATCCATTTGTGCCAGGGTCTTGTTTAACCTAAATTCTTTGTATCTAAACACCAGTCTCTAATCTTTCTCATTATTATATGTTTCAGATATATTCCTGCATTAATATTCTTTAACACACACACACACACACACACACTTTCTCTGTCACACACACAGACACAGACACACCATTTTTTCCATTACTTTGACCACAGTGTAGTATTATTTAGTAGTTGCCTATCCTTAGGGATATAGTTAATTTTGTCCATAGGCCATCTTGATATTAGCTCACTGGACTGTTGCTATGATTCACGCTATGTTTTCCCTTTTCATATGAAGGCAAGTAGGAATCAGAGAAACAGAACACTTAAAATCTCTCCCTGGTTAGTTTCCCTGTCCTGTTCAGCTCCCCTTTTCATAACATTTATTTGTTTGTTTTTGTTTATTTATTTATTTATTTATTTGAAAGGCAGAGTGACAAAAAGAGAAAGACAAAGAGAGAAGGGGAAGAGAGGCAGAGAGACCTCTCATCCACTGGTTCATTTTCCAAATGGCCACAACAGTCCGGGACAGGCCAGTTTGAAGCTAGGAACCAGGAATTCCATCCTGGGTACTCATATGGGTGGCAAGGACTCAAGTACTTGTGCCTTTATCTGCTGCCTCCCAGATTACTAATTAGCTGGAAGTTCTATCAAAAGCATACGGAGAACTTGAACCCAGGCATTCTGATATAGGATTCCAGCATCTTAAGCAGAGTCCTAACTATTGCACCATGACTTCTGACATTTATGGTCTATTTTTAGGTTGAATATCCATAAATCCCTAACAGACTACCCTGGAGTGTCAATGGTAAGATACACCGAGAGAGCCTTCAGAAGCTCACACTCACACATTCTCATGGCAGGGCTTACAAATATGCTGTATTCTTTTTTGTTGTTTTTTCTATAGTAGATTAAACTACAATTTACTCATTTCTTGTGAATCTTTGTCTGTGTGGAATTAAAATCCTGCCTGCCCTATCGATGATGGGCTTGGCTATTTGGCTTTCTTTGTGCAATGTAATGTTAGTGGATATGACAAAAATTAAAATATGCCTATGCCTTTAAATGTGCATTCTTGATATCTGTTTCTTCCCTTATAAAGAGCTTCCATAGACTGATTTTTGCCTTTTCAGTCCCAGTTCCAGACTGAACACATTTGAGCAGACATAAGCCCAAACACAGCCTCTGATGCCAAGGCAGAATCACAGATGTATGAATAAGAAAAAATTGCTTATTTTGTGTGTCATAGATATTTTGTGGTTGGTTGTTATGCAACAAAAGCTGATTAACACAGAATTGGTCCTGAAATCTGGTGCTGCCATAATTAAATCTTAAAATATGTGACAGTGATTTGGGGGAATCAAAGCAGGATGATCAGGTAATTGTTCAGTGAGGTTGAGAACAATAATCTGTGTAATGTAGTAGCAAAACATTTGGCAAAATTGTAAAAAAGAAAAAGCAATCTATCTAATGAACTGGCAGTATTGAGCTAGGGAGTTTAGAGGCTGTGTCTTGAAAATATAAATTAGTTGCTATGAAATAGTACTAGATAAGATACAAGATAAAGATGAGCTAAAAAAAGATAAAGATGATACAGATGATAAAGATAAAAATGAGCTAGACCTGTTGGTAAGCAGAACTCAGAGACAGCTCTGACAGTGAAACTGCTTCTACATTAGAGATAAAAATCAGAGGTGTATCTTTACCGCTTCTTTTAAACCTCTTAGAGATTGCATGTGATCCTAGTAGAAACCTTCAAGAGGACCAAGGAACTCTTCACAAGTTTGGAGCAGGGTCCAGCAAAACCAAATGCTGACTTTCTGTTTTTCCTTTGTCAGGAAGGAAGACACATGTAAGAAAACTGAATTCCATATGCAACCAGGAGCCAAGCTAGGTTGGATCCATGAACTGAAACAAAATTGCAATGGATGAACCCTGTATCTACAACTTAAAAGCAAATCTACTCCAGATAAACAGCACACACATGAGCAAGAAGTCAGGACTTATTATTGTGTACTATTGAGAGGCCGTAACTGTTTATTACTCTGAGAAATCTGACAGACATCTGCACCTTTCTAGATTTCAGACTTGCCTATCTATTCTTATTCAAGTATTTATGATGATTCCCATGTTAAGAATACACAGTATTAGTTTGGCAATAAAATTGATCTAATCCCTGGCAATAACTATTAGCTATCTATTTAGATATTACCTTATTTTCACAAGAAAAGATAAAAGAATTCATCTGCTTTAGGAGTTCCTTGTAAGATTTTGGTTCATTAATGTAATTATTTTCAACTCTCTGATGTGTATCTCTAACAAAATAATATATTTTAAAGCCAGGCATTAATTTTTTATACAAACTACATTTTGAAGTAATTCTGTGTGTATTAAATGAAGAAAATGTCTCTCAATTACATCAATGGTTTATTGCATACAATAAACTTTTTTAAAAAGCAAACATTTAGCCTAACATTTAAGAGTCCCATGTCCTACATCAGAGTACTTGAATTCAATTTACTACCTCTGGATCCTGACTCCAGCATCCTGCTAATGCAAGCCCCTGAAAGGCAGTAATGACATCTTAAGTAACTGGGTCCCTGTCGGTCACCTGGGAGATCTGGATTGTATGCCAGGCTCCTAGTTCTGGTTTCAACCCATCCTTGGACACTGCAGGCATTTGGAGAATGAAATTAGTGGATAGAAATTCTCTCTCCATCTCTATCTGTATCTCACTGTCTCCCTCTCTTCTGATCTCTCTCTCTCTCTCTCTCTCTGTTTTTATTCTCTTCTTTTTTCCTCCCTACCTTCCTCCATCCCTATCAAATAACTGAATAAATATTTAAAAATATTTACATAAATTAATTTTCTTATAGAAAAAGTAGAGATGGATATAGGTGATTTTCAGTGAATGTGCCTTTCAGCATATCTACTAGAGATCTTTTCTATTTAAAAAATAATACAGGGGCTGGTGCTGTAGTTTAACAGGTAAAGCTGCCACCTTCAGTGCCGGCATACCATGCAGGTGCCTGTACAAGTCCCGGCTGTTCCTCTTCTGATCCAGCTCTCTGCTAAGGTCTGGGAAAGCAGTATTTGGGCCCCCGCATCCATGTGGGAGACCAAGAAGAAGCTCCTCACTCCTGGCTTCAGATCAGCACAGCTCTGGCCAGTGTGGCCATTTGGGGAGTGAACCAGCAGATGGAAGACCTCTCTATCTCTCGCTCTCTTCCGCTCCTTCTCTGTGTAACTCTGACTTTCCAGTAAATAATTAAATCTTTAAAAAACAATAATACAAACATCATAGATCTCTATCATACACATAGACCAAAATCTGGGTCAGTTATTTAGGAAGAAAACATTTTTATAGTAAAACCATAACTTTTACAAATTGTGGGAAAATTTAATCTGCATGAAATAAGCTTTAAAATCTCAATAAGGAATATGATCCTTTCATACAAATTTGTTCTTTTTATACATTTTTAATCAGAAAAGTAGAATCAAGCAGCTATATTTCTCAAATTTCTGAATGACTTCTCAGTTGGATAGATTAGATTTATGTACAGTGTTATACAATTTTTAGTTGTTCACCTTTATTCTTGACACTGACTGGTAGATGGTAAGTTGTGTTTTGAATTTTCACACTGTGGAGTCCAAGGCAAGCAGCTGCCACTTTTTAAGACCTCAGTGTCACTTTGTTATATTATCTTTATGCAATGGACTGAATTGTGTCTTCTGAAATGCATAGGTAGAAGCCCAATCCCAATGTGATTGTATTTGGAGCTAGGGCTTTCAGGAAGAAATTATGGTTGAATGAAGTCATAAGAGCAGGCTCCAGATTTCTCAGGATTAGCTGTAGTGAAGGAGGAAAAGGAGAAGGAGAAAAAAAAGAAAAACGGAGGAAGCTCTGTGTCTCCACTTACATGCACCAAAAAAAGGTCGACATAAAAAGGGGACTCACATTACTCCAAACTGCTGTCACCTTGATCTTCGACTTTTCCAGCCTCCAGGATGTGAGGAAATGAATTTCTGTTAAGAAAACCAATCCACCATATTTTGTCATGACAGCTTCAGCTAAGACATTTATATACATGAATTATCAAATGAAAATTTATAAAGTTTTAAATGTATCTTATTTAATATAAAGTTGTTACATAAGAATATGGAAATACCTTCTAAAAGATATCACCCAAGAAAATATTAATTTAAAAATGTAATTTCTAGGGCCAACACTGTGGCTTAGTAGACTACGCCTCTGCCCGCGGCACCAGCATCCCATATGGGCGTTGCTTTGTGTCCTGGCTGCTCTTCTTCTGATCCAGATCCCTGTCAATGTGCCTGGAAAGCCGTGGAAGATGGCCCAAGTTCTTGGGCTCCTGCACCTGTGCGGGAGACCCAGAGGAGGCTTCTGGCTCCCGGCTTCAGATCAGCTCAACTTAGAATATTGTGGCCATTTGGGGAGTGAACCAGCACATGGAAGTTCTTCTATCTTTCCTTCTCTGTCTGTAGCTCTTCCTTTCAAATAATTAATTAATTAATTAATCTTAAAATAAAGTAAGTTCCTAAGAGATAACAGTTCTACGGCTCCTTCATTTCTGAACGTTTGGAAATTGCAACAGTTTAGGAAACAAAGTAGATAAGGTTTTCTTACAGGAAAATGCTATAATTACTAGAAATGTTGGGAACTGCTTTTTATATCCATATCATGGTGGGACGATAATAAATTTCCTTACTTTCTCATGTTGTTTACAACTAACAAAATATGCCATT
Organism: Lepus europaeus; assembly: GCF_033115175.1. Taxonomy (NCBI): domain Eukaryota; kingdom Metazoa; phylum Chordata; class Mammalia; order Lagomorpha; family Leporidae; genus Lepus; species Lepus europaeus. Next base: position 113,700,569 of record NC_084829.1, read on the forward strand.
GGACTAGTATACTGGATTACCACCATTTTTCTTGCCTTGGAGTTTAGGTTACTTGAGTCAGGGAGCATTTACTAAGTGTTTACTGTGTGCCAGTGTTATTCAGATCAGTAAGGGATTCAGCAATGAATAAAGTAGTCAAGATGCTCTTTGTGAAACCCTTCCAGGATTATATTTCTCTTAGACAGGCACCAACACTGGATTAAAAAAAAAAAAAAAGACTACATATCATCCTGTGGTTAATCTCCGAAATTGCCTACCTCTTCTTGCACTTTAGCCCCCGCATGTCTATCTTTCAGTGCTTTTCCCTTATCATCCTCTACCATTTTAAGACCTTTTATGATTTAGAGTTAACCCTCTCAAAATTAATTTCTAAGGTAAAGTGTCTGACCTCCTCATGCAACCATTGGAATATTCTCAAAATTTGCATAGTTTATTTCTCTTTTAATTTCTTCTATGACCCATTGTTCATTCAGGAGCATGTTGTTCAATCTCCATGTGTTTGCATGTGCTCTAGGGATTCCTGAGTTGCCAATTTCCAATTTCATTCCTTTGTGGTCTGAGAAGCTGCATGGTATGATTCTAATTCTTTTGAATTTGCTGAGACTTGCTTTATGGCCTAGTATGTGGTCAATCCTAGAGAGGGTTCTATGTACTGCTGAGAAGAATGTAAAGTCCTTAGATGTAGGATGAAATGTTCTGTAGATATCTAACAGCACAACATACCAAAACCTATGGGATACAACAAAAGCAGTGTTAAGAGGAAAGTTTATATCAATAGGTGCCTACATCAAGAAATTGGAAAGGCACCAAATAGATGAGCTTTCAAGTCATCTCAAGGATCTAGAAAATCTGCAGCAAACCAAACCCAAACCCAGTAGGAGAAGAGAAATAATTAAAATCAGAGAAGAAATCAACAGGATTGAATCCAAAAAAACATTACAAAAAATCAGCCAAACGAGGAGCTGGTTTTTTGAAAAAATAAACAAAATTGACACCCCATTGGCCCAACTAACTAAAAAAAAGAAGAGAAAAGACCCAAATCAATAGGATCAGAGATGAAATGGGAAACATAACAACAGACGCCACAGAAATAAAAAGAATCATCAGAAATTACTACAAGGACTTGTATGCCAGCAAACAAGGAAATCTATCAGAAATGGACAGATTCTTGGACACATACAACCTCCCTAAATTGAGCCAGGAAGACATAGAAAACCTAAACAGACCAATAACTGACACAGAAATTGAAGCAGTAATAAAGGCCCTCCCAACAAAGAAAAGCCCAGGGCCAGATGGATTCACTGCTGAGTTCTACCAGACATTTAGAGAAGAACTAACTCCAATTCTTCTCAAACTATTCAGAGCAATCGAAAAAGAGGGAATCCTCCCAAATTCTTTCTATGAAGCCACCATCACCTTAATTCCTAAGCCAGAAAGAGACGCAACATTGAAAGAGAATTACAGACCAATATCCCTGATGAACATAGATGCAAAAATACTCAATAAAATTCTGGCCAATAGAATGCAACAACACATCAGAAAGATCATCCACCCAGACCAAGTGGGATTCATCCCCGGTATGCAGGGATGGTTCAACATTCGCAAAACAATCAACGTAATACACTACATTAACAGACTGCAGAAGAAAAACCATATGATTCTCTCAATAGACGCAGAGAAAGAATTTGATAAAATACAACACCCTTTCATGATGAAAACTCTAAGCAAACTGGGTATGGAAGGAACATTCCTTAATACAATCAAAGCAATATATGAAAAACCCACGGCCAACATCCTATTGAATGGGGAAAAGTTGGAAGCATTTCCACTGAAATCTGGTACCAGACAGGGATGCCCTCTCTCACCACTGCTATTCAATATAGTTCTGGAAGTTTTGGCCAGAGCTATTAGGCAAGAAAAAGAAATTAAAGGGATACAAATCGGGAAGGACGAACTCAAACTATCCCTCTTTGCAGATGATATGATTCTTTATTTAGGGGACCCAAAGAACTCTACTAAGAGACTGCTGGAACTCATCGAAGAGTTTGGCAAAGTAGAAGGATATAAAATCAATCCACAAAAATCAACAGCCTTTGTATACACAGGCAATGCCACGGCTGAGGAAGAACTTCTAAAATCAATGCCATTCACAATAGCTACAAAAACAATCAAATACCTTGGAATAAACTTAACCAAAGACGTTAAAGATCTCTACGATGAAAACTACAAAACCTTACAGAAAGAAATAGAAGAGGATACCAAAAAATGGAGAAATCTTCCATGCTCATGGATTGGAAGAATCAATATCATCAAAATGTCTATTCTCCCAAAAGCAATTTATACATTCAATGCAATACCCATCAAGATCCCGAAGACCTTCTTCTCAGATCTGGAAAAAATGATGCTGAAATTCATATGGAGACACAGAAGACCTCGAATAGCCAAAGCAATCCTGTACAACAAAAACAAAGCCAGAGGCATCACAATACCTGATTTTAGGACATACTACAGGGCAGTTGTTATCAAAACAGCATGGTACTGGTACAGAAACAGATGGATAGACCAATGGAACAGAATAGAAACACCAGAAATCAATCCAAACATCTACAGCCAACTTATATTTGACCAAAGATCCAAATCTAATCCCTGGAATAAGGACAGCCTATTCAATAAATGGTGCTGGGAAAATTGGATTTCCACGTGCAGAAGCTTGAAGCAAGACCCATACCTATCACCTTACACAAAAATTCACTCAACATGGATTAAAGACTTAAATCTACAACCCGAAACCATCAAATTATTAGAGAGCATTGGAGAAACCCTGCAAGATATAGGCACAGGCAAAGACTTCCTGGAAAATACTCCAACAGCACAGGCAGTCAAAACCAAAATTAACATTTGGGACTGCATCAAATTGAGAAGTTTCTGTACTTCAAAAGAAACAGTCAGGAAAGTGAAGAGGCAACCAACAGAATGGGAAAAAATATTCGCAAACTATACTACAGATAAAGGATTGATAACCAGAATCTACAAAGAAATCAAGAAAATCCACAACAACAAAACAAACAACCCACTTAAGAGATGGGCCAAGGACCTCAATAGACACTTTTCGAAAGAGGAAATCCAAATGGCCAACAGACACATGAAAAAATGTTCAAGATCACTAGCAATCAGAGAAATGCAAATCAAAACCACAATGAGGTTCCATCTCACCCTGGTTAGAATGGCTCACATTCAGAAATCTACCAACAACAGATGCTGGAGAGGATGTGGGGAAAAAGGGACACTAATCCACTGTTGGTGGGAATGCAAACTGGTTAAGCCACTATGGAAGTCTGTCTGGAGATTCCTCAGAAACCTGAACATAACCCTACCATACAACCCAGCCATCCCACTCCTTGCAATTTACCCAAAGGAAATTAATTTGGCAAATAAAAAAGCCATCTGCACATTAATGTTTATTGCAGCTCAATTCACAATAGCTAAGACCTGGAACCAACCCAAATGCCCATCAACAGTAGACTGGATAAAGAAATTATGGGACATGTACTCCATAGAATACTATACAGCAGTAAGAAACAACGAAACCCAGTCATTTGCAACAAGATGGAGCAATCTGGAAAACATCATGCTGAGTGAATTAAGCCAGTCCCAAAGAGAAAAATATCATTTGTTTTCCCTGATCGGTGACAAATGAGCGCCAAAGGGGAAACCTGTTAAGTGAAATGGACACTATAAGCAACAATGAACTGATCAGCTCCTGTCCTGACTTTAGATGTACAATGTAATACTTTATCCTTTTTAGTATTTGTTGTTGTTGTTGTTGTTCTAGTACTATTGGTTGAACTCAGTAATTAACACACAATTATTCTTAGGTGTTTAAATTTTAACTGAAAAGTGATCCCTGTTAAATCTAAGAGTGGAAAAAGAGAGGGAGGAGATGAAGAGCTATGGGTTATTTAACTATGTGCTTATTTTCAAAGACTTGAATAATCACCTTGTAACAATGATCAGATTTGGTCTATGTTATGTCATGATTTTAAGGAATCTTATTTCAACCAGATATTTTGGATTTTGATATTGGTCTATTATGCTATGTTATATGTGCGTACATATTGTATGTCCACATGGGGAAATTTTATTAAGAGTTTTATTTTAAATGGCTTTTAGATAAGATTGTCCATAAATTTAAGCTGCTAAAATCAATCAAAGATACATTTTAATTTGTATGACCTGAATCTGTGTATCATATGTTTTAAACTTGTTGGTAGAAAGAAACTAAAAACATTTTAGATGGTTGTGCTTAAGTTTACTGGTTAAACAAACTACACCATGTTAGATATTTAAGACGTGTTTTCAAATACATGATTCTTAAAATTTATAGAAGGCATTGGACCTTCTGGTAAATGTTTTATTAAGTTCTTATCTAAGGGTTGAAACGGTTTGCTAAGTATTCATGTAATATTGCTATTGTCAGCAAGTGATCTAGGACTTGCTCCCTCATTTCTCTATTCTAAGCCCAACTTGTTCTTTCACTTCTCTATTCTCTTCAAGGTAGGGAACTAATTCTATTATGAAGGAATCTGTAGGATGCACAATTTAATCTTTAGACCTTATAAGAGATGGCTAACATTTTTCTGTAATAGCATAGCCAAAATAAGAACTTAACTAATAATCTCATAGCTAGATTCACATCGCCATCAGCGAAGTATACAGTAAGTAGAAAAAAAAAACCTCCCTTTCAGACCAAAGGGAAAGAAAGTTTTAAAGTGAGAATATAATTTTCCTCATGGGCATTGTCTACCTTAGAAAAACTACTACAGAACATGCCTGTGACTATAGACCTGTAGTTCAGGCCACCAAAGATTAGAGATGGGACACGGGCACTCCCTTGACTTGCATCGTCTGGTCTGCTTTAACACAAACCAGGAGGAAAAGAAAGCTAGGCATCAGAAACAATGGGTGGCAGGCCTATTAATGGCTGATCTGTACAGTGATCTGCCCTCAAGGAGACCCAACAGGCCAGTCCACTGCAGTGGCTTTCAATGTGGTAAGCCTGGGCTTCAGCAGAAGTCAGCTTGTGAAGAGCCCTGGCAGCTCTGCCAAGAGTTGGATCACTGGAAATGGACCTGCCCTGGAATCGAAGGATGCCCAGGTCAGAGCCACAGATCTTATTGGCTCCAAGCTGAAAAGCCCTTCACTCAGCCCAACTTCCAAAGTCACCACTGCAGTTGAGGGGACAGCCAAGTAGGGTCAGCAACATTGCAGGCAGAACTGTAAATTTCTTGTTAGAGATGTCCCCTGCCTTTACCTGGCCAGCTCTCCTCCCAGGCCAGCCAAGTAATGAAAGTCAACAGAGTGCCTTCCCCTAGGAGGTTCACACCTCCCTTAGGATATACCCCATGTGAAGAGATAGATAGGTCTGGGCCTCTTAACTTACAAGGCCTAAAGCCCAACAGATTATTATCAAGCCCCTTCTATCAGGTTCTATTTGCCTCTCAATCAGAAAAATTACTTGTAGCTTAGACAGCACCTTTCTTAGCTCCTCTAATAATGACTCTGTCCTTTGTTCTAGACCCTGTCTAGTCCACTTGGGCCTCATTCCTTTGTAATCATAACCTCTACTCTACCACCAATGGCTCTACTCCCAACCTGAGTGTACTGATGGTCCTCTTCCCCACTTAATGCTGTATAATTGTTCAGACCTGGTTAAGGCCACTCTTAGGATCATTGGTTACTATCCTCAACCTGTCTTTTATGACCTTGTCTAAATATGATCAGAGTCGGGGAACTTGGAAGGCTTCCATAGCCTTGGCAACTCATGACGACAGCCTAGGGTGGTTACTGGCACCATAAACTAGAGTGTCAATTTGTTGGGTCAACCACAGGAGCCACTGTGCGCTTGCTCCTGATGTGGGATCTCTGTCCTTAATGTACTGTACATTTTGATTTAATGCTATAACTAGTACTCAAACAGTATGTTTCACTTTGTGTTTCTGTGTGGGTGCAAACTGTTGAAGTATTTATACTAAATTGATCTTCTGTATATAAATAGAATTGAAAATGAATCTTGATGTGAATGGAAAGGGAGAGGGAGCAGGAGAGGGGAGGGTTGCGGGTGGGAGGGAAATTATGGGAAGGGGAAGCCATTGTAATCCATAAGCTGTATACTGGAAATTTATATTCATTAAATAAAAGTAAAAAAAAAATAGAAAAAAAAATTTGCATAGTTTATAAAAACTATGATAAAAAAAACTATTAGAGTTGAGAAACACTTGTTTATTGAGTGAATGTAAAGTGATGCTATAACTAGTACTAAAACAGTATTTTTACACTTTGTGTTTCTGTGTGGGTGCAAACTCATGAAATCTTTACTTAGCATATACTGAATCAATCTTCTGTATATAAAGATAATTGAAAATGAAAAAAAACCCTGGTGTTAAATTGGAAATTGCATACAAAATTAATCAATTTTTTAAAAATATCATGTAGGATCTCTTTAATGTGCTGTACACTGTTATTTAATGCTATAACTAGTACTCCAACAGTATTTTTTCACTTTGTGTTGCTATGTGGGGGCAAACTGTTGAAATCTTTACTTAATACATAAACTGATTTTCTGTATATAAAGAGAATTGAAAATGAATCTTGATGTGAATGGAAGGGGAGAGGGAACGGGAAAAGGGAGTGTTGTGGGTGGGAGGGAAGTTATGGGGGGGGGGAGCCATTGTAATCCATAAGCTGTACTTTGAAATTTATATTCATTAAATAAAAGTTTAAAAAAAAAAGAATGACAGAATACTATCTTGGTAACTATATTTTACTATTTAAGATGCTTCATAAAATAATTTTAAATAAATAAGTTAATCGATTTGCATTTCAAATTATATCTTAATATGATTTTTAAAGATTTGTTTATTTGAAAGTCAGTGACAAAGAAAGTGAGAGACACACGGATTTTTCATGCACTGTATTTAATACCCAAAAGCCTAACAGCCAAGACTAAGCCAGGCCAAAGCCAATAGCCAGTAGCTCCATCTGTGTGTTACACATTGGTGGTACTTAAGCCATCATACACTGCCTTCCAGGTGCATGAGCAGGAAGATGGATTGTAAGAATGGAGTTGGAGGGATGTGAACCAGGCACTTAGACATGGGATTTGGATGTCTCAAGTGATGGCTCAATATGTTGTGCCACAATACCTATTTCCATTAATATAATTTTGCTAAGATTATTTATTGAATGAAATAGTAAACATTTTAGTGATTTCATCTTGACTTCTTATTAAAATTGTCATATACTGTTAGCTCTTGTGTTTACTCCCTCTTTCTCTTCCTTATCCCTTCTTGCATACATATAGACACAAGTATACACAATTTCTCACATATATTCAAGGCCATGCCGAAAAGTTTGTGTAAAATTGAACTAAAAGTTCATTTTTGTGAAAAATAAAATTTATGCAGTTTTTTCATAATATACATTTCCATGAATTTTATGAATGCCTCATGTATGCATGATTTTTGCACCAGAATAAACTTCCTTTTAATTCCACTGAACATAAACTTTTTGCAGTGTATTCATATGTATTATATGTTGATGTATATAGATATGTATATAGCATAACTACAATGGATGTACACAATCCTATCATACAAACTTATGATCTTCCAATGTCTGATTATGACCCTAAATATTATAACACACCTGAATCCACATGCTTTATAAATCCTGCAAGCAGTTAACTTGTTCATTTTTAAATATAAGGTAGTGCCTTTTTAATGTATGTATAATGTTCTCTTTAATTTTTTTAAATTTAACAAATATAAAATTATACATATTTATGTAGTACTATGTGTTGTTTCATTGCATGTATTTGACAGACAGAGTTAGACAGTGAGAGAGGGAGACAGAGAGAAAGGTCTTCCTTCTGTTGGTTCATCCCTCAAATGGCCACTATGGCCGCCACTGCACCGAACTGAAGATGTCGCTGCGCTGATCCAAAGCCAGAAGCCAGGTGCTTCCTCCTGGTCTCCCACGCGGGTGCAGGTGCCCAAGCACTTGGGCTATCCTCCACAGCCCTCCCAGGCCACAGCAGAGAGCTGGACTGGAAGAGGAGCAACCAGGACTAGAACCCGGCACCCATATGCAATGCCAGTGCCACAGGTGGGGGATTAACAAAGTAAGCCACAGCGGCAGCCCCTCAGTTCTTTTTTTTTTTAAATAGAGGTTGCATAAGAATTCTATTGTTTTTTTGTACACTGACAATATCCTCCAAGTTTGTGGACTTTGTTTCTTAATTTTAACAATTTTGGAGGATCCTTTGGGGATTTCTAAACATTTAAGATCATGTTATCTGAAAACAGTGATAATTTGGTTTCCTGTGTTCTAATTTGAGTGATATTTATTTCCTTGTCTAGCTTGAGTACTCTGGCTAGAACTTCCAGTAATATGGTGAAAAAAAGTTGTGAAGGTGGGCATCTTTATCTTGTTCCAGATCTTACTAAGCATCGAGCATTACCCATTTAAAATAATTTTAGTTGTTGTTTTGTCATATATGGTATTTATTATGTTTTGGTATGTTCTTTCTATATCCAATTTGTTCAGAGTTTTTATAATGAAGAATGTTGAGTGTTATCAAATGCCTTTTCTGTATCTACTGAGATGATTATGTGATTTTTATGTTTTGTTACGCTCTTGTGCTATATCATATTTATTTGTCAATGAATGCTGAAAAACCTTGGCATCCCTGGATGTGTTTTTTAACTTTATACTGTATTTCATTGCAAGGCATTCATTATCCATTTCAGTCTAGATACATTTGTCAATCACAAAATCCCTCTTCTCAAAATTAATATCAAGAATATTTTAAAGAGCTTAAATTCTATGTAGATAACACTCAAAATGATGACCTATCGTTACATCCTTTTTGTGAGAAAATCAGATTGTTGATACTAGAATTAGAATACAATCCTATTTTTATACTACTTTCTTCCTTATGTTGCTAGATTGTGAAGAGTATACATGGAAATCCATGAGTGGTCAATGGAATTATAGTGTTAAATTGCATTGCCTGCATCTTTCTCCTTCTACCCATCAACAAAGCCCTTACGAGTGGCAATTACTTACAAGCTATCTAAGCTTTCTACATGCTTCAAAATTTTCAGTTCACCAAAGCATTTTGCTTCCTTTTATTATTTTGACCTTAAACTATAGCACTCCATTTTATACAGATATGAATTTGAAAGCTATTAGAATTCATTTTCAAATATAAAAAGTTTATAAGATATCAGTTTTTCATTTAAGTTGTACCGATTTCAGTTATGAAAACATTTATGCTAGTTTTTTAATTAAAACTGTCATCTGTCTTCTTTCCACTCATATGGCTTCTAGCACATTAGTCATGCTCACTAGGTGCAGCAAAAGAGCTTGCCTTTAAATATTTTCAACATTTCTCCTGTCTAATGCCTACTGCCTTTTGAGCTAGCACTTTTTGTCTTTTCCCATAAACCAAAAACTGCTCTCAAATTTTGCCAGATTTCTAACAAAAATCTCATAACAAACATTCATTCCCACTCACTGAGAAATTTACTTCTAAATGAGCTTTTTGGAAGACAGATCTTTACCATATCTACTGCAATACACTTACAGGATTATGAACACAAAGTATGGATAGAAATTTTGAATAGAAACATATGGTTCTTTCCATCAATATGCAAGGCTAGTCTGAATTCCATCATATTACTAGTCTATTTTCCCATCCCTTGTTTGTGATGAAAGACTCATCTTTACCTTCTAAACCTCGATCTATCCATGGATATGACTCTACACACAAAACATTCAGGGTATCTTCGGTTTTCCTTCTTAAGACTTTTCTCAGACTGCTTTTATTTTCTACAGTCTTTCTTTTCTTAATCTCAGACTGGCATTTCTCACACTCCATCCACCTTTCCACCTGTCAATACACTCATCCCAGGACATGCAATCTTAAATCTTTTCTCTCATCAAGACAGCTACCATCTTCAAGCAGTAGCCAAATTTTCACTTAAAAAGCCTTGGACAGACAACCAGGTAGGTGGGAGGGAGAGAAATTAAGTCCTCCCTTAAAATGAGTAATTGAAGCTTCTGCAGAAGAAATTACTTTATTTGGAAGTTGGAAAAATGTAAAAGAAATTGAAAATTTGGCCTAATGTACATAAAGGTCAACTGCATTTGAGGGGAAGTTTGAATAAAAATATTCTTCTGTTCTTTATGTATGCATTTTAAAAGACTTCCTCTAGTAATTTGTGTACATAGCAAAACTGAGTAGAAGATACAGAGTTGCCACATAGTCCCTACCCACACAAATATTAAACCCTCTTCCTTTAAGAATCTCTAATGTCAGTGGTGCACTTGTATCTATGAACTTATATTAACATAATATTATCACTCAAAGTCTATAGTTTAAAGTAGGGTTCACACTAGGTGTAAATTTTATTAACTTTGGCAAATGTGTAATGGCACATATTCACTATTTTATAATCATACAGAATAATTTGCAGCCTTAAAAATCCTCTATATTCTGCCTATTCATCTTACCCCTTATTGTTCTTTAGCAACCACTGGTCTTTTTACTGTCTGTATACTTTTGCCTTTTCCAGAATTTCATATCATTGGAATCACACAATATGTAGCCTTTTAAACATAGCTTCTTGCACTTAATAATACGTATATAAGCTCCATCCAAGGCTTTTCAAAGTTTCATAGCTCATTTCTTCTTAGCAATGAGTAATATTTTGTTGTCTAGATATGCCCCAATTTACTTATACACTCACCTACTAAAGAATATATAAATTGGTTCCATATTTTCCCACTTGTATATAAAGCTGCTACAACCATCCATGTACAGGTTTTTGGATGTATATGAGTGATCAAATCATTTGGGTAAGTAGCAAGGCATGATATTCCTACATCATATGAAAAGAACACATTTAGTATATATGAAACTAACAAACTACCATTCTGAATCCCCAACAGCAATAAATGAAAGTTATTTTTCTAAATTTTCATCAGAATGTATTGTTAATGGTTCAGATTTTTGCCATTCAGAGGTGTACTTATATCTAATTTAATTTATAATTTCCAAATGATATTGAACACCTTTTTATTACTATCTACATGTGTTCTTTGATGAGGTATTTCTGCATGTTTTGATCATTTTGCAATAAAGTTTACTTCTTAGTGTTTACTTTCTTAGTGTTTAGTTTTAAGATCTATTTGTGTATGTTTTCTTAAATTTTTAATTTTTTAACTTTTATTTAATAAATATAAATTTCCAAAGTACAACTTTTGGATTATAGCAGCTTTTTCCCCCCATAACCTCCCTCCCACCCACAACTATCCCATCTCCTACTCCCTCACTCATCCAATTCACATCAAAATTCATTTTTCAATTATCTTTATATACAGAAGATCAGCTTAGTATATAATAAGTGAATATTTCAACAGACTGCACACACACAGAAACACAAAGTATAAAGTACTGTTTGAGTACTAGTTATACCATTAATTCGTACAGTACAACACATTAAGGAGAGAGATCCTACATGGGGAGTAAGTACACAGTGACTCCTGTTGTTGATTTAACAATTGACACTCTTATTAATGGGGTCAGTAATCACCTGAGGCTCTTGTCATGAGTTGCCAAGGTTATGGAAGCCTCTTGAGTTCGCCAACTCCGATCATATTTAGAGATGGTCATAGTCAAAGTGGAAGTTCTCTCCTCCCTTCAGAGAAAGGTACCTCCTTTGATGGCCTATTCTTTCTGCTGGGATCTCACTCACAGAGATCTTTCATTTAGGTGGTTTTTCTGTTTTGTTTTTGTTTTTGTTTTTGTTTTGCCAGAGTGTCTTGGCTTTTCAAGCCTGAAATAAATACTCTCCTGGGCTTTTTAGCCAGATCCGAATTCCTTAAGGCCTGATTCTGTGGCCAGAGTGCTGTTTAGGACATCTGCCATTCTGAGTCTGCTGTGTATCGCGTTTCCCATGTTGGATAGTTATCTCTTTTTTAATTCTATCAGTTAGTATTAGCATCAATCCCATCAAGGTGGCATGTACCAATGCCATCTCACTAGTCAAAGTGATCAGTTTCAGTTCATAATTGATCATAATGATAGGATTAACAGTCAAAGGGATCACATAAACAAGACTAGTGTCTGCTAATACTAATTGATAAAATTTTAATTCTTTATTAGAGAGACAGAGAGACACATATACAGAGAAAGACAGTTTCCATGCACTTGTTCATTATGCAGTGCCTTCCACAGTTGGGGACAGATCAAGAAAGAAGCTTGGAATTGGAATTCAATATAGGATACGCACATGAGTGGAAGAATACAAACACTTGAACCATTGTTTCTGCCTCCCAGGATACACACTAGCAGGAAGCTGGAATTAGGAGATAGTGCCAAGAATTAAACCCAGGCCCTCCAGTGTGGAACATGAATATCCTACTGGTGGTTTAAATGCCTGGTAAAATGTCCATCCCTCTATACTTTATAAACATATTCTTTATGCACGTGTGTGTGTCTTTTAAGTATTTTTCCCATTCTGTGGTTTGTGTTCTTATTTTATTGGCATTGCAATTTATAGAGAAATTTTCAGCTTTAAGAAAGCCCAATTTACCAATTATTTCTTTCATGTTTTGTGTTCTTTCTATTGTGTCCTATTGAAATATCACAGAGTACTCTATTCATTCACCAATTACAATGTGTCTTGATTTCTGTAACTTTATAGTAAATCTTGATGTCAGATAGAGTCAGATAACAACTTTATTCTCATGCTTCAATTCTAAAGTTGGCTATTCCTTGTCGTTTTCCTCTCCGTTTAAACTTTCAAATCATTTTCCTGATATCCACAGTTACTTGCTGGATTTTGTTTGAAGCTCTGTTTATCAACTTCATTTTTAATGTAAATGCTAATTTTTTCCTAAGAAAAATCTAATGATGGTGATTAGATAATTAGAGAATGAGGGTGAGATACTATCTCTGTAAGCTAAGAGAAATATCTGGATGGCTCCTATATACACCATGTGACTGTGCACTTGCTCTATTCATTTATAAGTTTGATATTGGATAGGATAATTAGGAAATAATTGTAAGAAAATAATGAAAAAATGGAAATTCCAAAATCCTAACTCTGTCCTTGGATCCCCTACCATAATTTCAGGGGAAAAACAAAAACATGCATTAAGAGGAAGTATGTTAAGTTACATTAAACTATATAAATATGTGGTTTAAGTGACTGAATCTCATCATTAATTGAACTGACACTAAAATTCAGTCACATTAACAATAAGCAGCATATGTATGGAGATACCTTAATGAGGACCAAGAAAAACATTATGCAAATTCAAAGGTAAAGCTCTACAATGGATGAACATTAATATGAAATTTAAATAATAATAGGCTAATAGTTGAACCAACATATAGCATTAGTCATTACTGTATCTATGCTAATAGAAAAACTTCAAAGGCATTATAAATTCTTATTGCAAGAAGCTCTAGCATTTCAAGATTAGTTACTTTTTAAAAACAATGTATAACCCACCAAGAGTGCCCTTGTTAAACAAAAGGTAAGGTTTTTTTTTATTATTTCCCTTTATTAAAATATAACTGTACTTTTGCATATATATCTTCTTGGGTACTCTTTAAAATTTATCTCAGAATATATTTTAGAATCACAAATCACAGACAAAACAGCATCTTTTCTTTGTTTTGAAAAGTGACTATTTCCTAGCAGGAGAGCAGCATGCAATTCAAACGCAAAGAACATAAACAGGGCTATGTTTTAGAATTTAGCTTATGCAAAAGTAGCCTCTTTCCACATGAACAAAGAATCATTTTTAGTAACATAGGAAAACTGACTTTCAATTAAGCCTAAAGCATATACAAATCAAGTCTAATTAGTCCAGCCCTCTAAATATGATCTGCAATTATGAGATAAATCTACCCAGAGAGATTTATTAAACCTTATCATTTTTGAACCGAAACTTCAATGAGTTTGCCTTTAGCAGCACCCTGCAGTGACTGGCAAGGTTTTCATAATCCTTCTGGTTCCTCAGGTGCACTCTCCATACAACTCTATGAGAAAAATTACTTTGTGCTGTTGTTGCCACTGGAACCAGATTTTTGCCAGTCATCCCCTTTAAATTTTCTGTTCTGTGTTTCTGCTTTTCCACTTCTCCAATCAACAACAACTAAAAATACATGGTCCAGAATCCATATTTGTGAAATGACTTTGCAGTCCCTGACATCCAGCTAATGCAATCACAAAGATTGAGGCTTTGTATGCAGCACAAAATGATCATGTAGGGGCAGATAGACATAGCAAAAATCTGGTGCTGAGCATAACCACTGTGCAGAATTTCTGATTATACTAGTCCCAAAATGCCTGAACTGTGAAAGACGCATCTACTTGAAGTAACATGCAATGCAGAGAAACAATCTTGAGAAACTGTATTTGTTTGTTCATCTTGTCCCTAAAGCACAGTCTTCTTAAAGTATTGCCAAATGTTCTGTTCATATTTGCTTTCTCTGTCCAGGGAATAAGTTTTCCTAGATTTTAACAAAGTTACCAAGAAAAAAGAATCTTTCTTCACTTCAAGCCATTTTATTCTATTAATAAAGTCCTTGAATTGTACCCAGCTATATATCACAAATGACTCTGTTCCTCTTTACCAGACAAAAATGATTTCCTGGTTCATTTTTACAAGGTATGTGCTTTTAGAATTGTATTGACTGCTGTGATGAGAATGTTTAGTTTCATAGATGTGATTTTTTTTTAATTACTGATTTGAATGGCAGAACAACAGATAGAGAGGGAGAAACAGAAAGAGACATTTCATCCACTGGTTCACTCTTCAAATGCCTGCAACAGCTAGGTCTGGGATATGCCAAAGCTAGGAGCCAGGAATTCAGTCAAGGTCTTCCATGTAGGTGGCAGGGACCAAAGTACTTAGATCAACTTCCCCCACCTTACCAGGCATAGTAGCAGTAATCAGGATCACAATCAGAGCAGCTCTGACTTGACTCAGACAAGCACTCCAAAACAGGATGTCAGTGTCACAAGCGGCAGCTTAAGCCAATGTGCCACAAGGCTGGCTCTGTGGTCATCATGTCTATCCTGAGATGTCTACTAGATAACTAACAAAAATTGGAGTCAAAGCAAATTCAGGTGATACCTATTCAGATTGAGAACCCTGATTTGGTTTATGGTATGAACCTAAAACTGGCCACACCCAAGCAAATAAACCACTGAACTGAGAACCTATTTGTCAACAGAAATCCTAACCAAAAATTTGCTCATATCCCACTAGAAAAAGCATCCATTTCCTGACTTTAGCAATTGCTCACTCAACTATGTTTCTATGTGCTAATATTCTGTTAGCTTCACTAACAAAGTGAGCACATCTCCCCTCACTATATTAAGCTTTTCTCGGGTGATAATTTGACATTTTATTTTTAGGCAGGTAATGTAACACTTTTCTCTGTCATTTTCTGGCTAAATAATACATCTGATGTTTCTCCATTTTTTCAGTATATTTAGATCATTATGTATCTGGCCATCCTCAGATAACCTAGAAGACCAGGTGAAAATTATGTTCACATTGTATCCTCCCCTGCCAATGTTATATGAGTTTAAAAATTGGAACATGTAATAGATGTTCTAGATGCTGAAGATTTTGATGTCTGCTATTACCAGTATGTATTGATTCATTCCCTTGGACTGCTTCACCAGCATTTTAAGTCTGACAGCACACAAAAACTTTTGTAGAAAAAAGTACTTAAGGAACAGTCACGCCATAAACTACTAAATAAGAAAAAATGACCATCTTGATTGTCTAGCATTTCTTATTTTATTTTGTGCATTTTCACAATTCCTTGTAAAAAAAAAGTCTGGGTTTTTTTTTGTTCTATTTATTTAAATTACTTATTGAATAGTATGCATCAGCACTGTGCTAAGCAGTGGAGAATACTTAAAATAGAAATGACAATAACATTTACATTAAAAAATAAGTAAAATCCCCATGAAGGTAAGGACCTAGTTTGTTGTATTCACTGTTGCATCCTTGGTCCATATAGGTACTCAAATACCTACTGAACATAACAATGTCAGATTTTATCTTTCTGCTTATTTAATCCCCCCGACTCCATCAGGAAATCAGTCTCAGCAGCATTTCCTATGACATTGTCCCAGAATTCACACTCTAGGCCAGAATATTCATTTTCCTTCCTCCTATTACTATCTCCCTGTTTAGCAAGGGGCTGGAAAGTGAAATAACCTAATTTGACCTATGGTGTGCAGCTCCCAAACTCCATCTTATTTCCTTACTGCACTTACTATATTTATGGAAAATAAGCATACATGCAATATTACAAAATGATATAATAGTGAATGACTTAGCAGTCTATGTGATTAGATATTATGTGAGTCAAGAAAAGGCAGTGTGTGATTCCCCCTGGGAAATGGGCAGAGGAGATATCACAAAGACACTGAGTTGTGTCTAGTAGGTGTCACTGTTTCACTGGGCAAAGCCCAAGCCCGGGTGAGGAGTGCAGACAGGTGAGATTGGAAATATGTGAAACAACCAGATCAGTACTGTTGTCCTATGCTGTGCTGTGTTACCAGTTTATACTCTAGTCCATGGAAAGTATTTGAAGTGTTTTGATCAGAGGAGAAATTTGAATGGAATTTTCTCTTTTGAAGAACATCTTAGCAGTACTGAGGTAGAGGCTTCACATGAATGGGAGGTAGAAGTAGGGAGACCAGTTTTACTACTATCACTGCAGTACAAAAGAGAAGTAATAAAGAGCTGAATCAAAGGAGTGACAAGAAAAATGCAAAGCAGGAAATAATTAAAGTGTATTTTAGTGTGAGCTAGACTTAGCAAGATGTGATGAATGAGTAGAGTGGGTGAAAAACGGGGTAATTGAATGTTGCTGAATTCCCAGGTGAACCCATTTAGTTGACAACAGTTTCTGTTATTGCAATAGGAAATTCAGAAGTAGTAAATTCAAAGTAGGAGATACACAAAGTGAGATAAGTTATACTTCTGAGCATGTTGTTTACAGATTAATAGGTCTAATGAGAACAGTGGGCTGTTCTTACTTTCTTCACTGTGGGTTTTAACACAGTTTCTAGCTACCATCTGATAGTTTCAACTATTATCGCAACCAGTTAGGACTGAAACATGTATACAAGGTGTTGTCATTTGCCATGTAATGGTCCTTTAAAAACAGAATTCCCCAAACTAAAAATGTCAACAAATGCTAATATCTATTAATAAGTGAACCAAGTTAACCAATGTAACTGCTTTTTCACTGAACATCTTTCCAAAGATGTAAAATTAGTACAGGTAAATGAATATTTCTGGAATTATACCTACAAGAAAATGAGGGCAAATGGTACTGATGAAAACATAACCAAACAGGAAAATCAGGCAATTTGGTGCTGTACCAGGTTGAGTATGGTTCCCCTAAAATTTGTGCCTACCCAGAACCCCAGAACCATAGCCTATTTGGAAATAGGATCTTTTCAGACATAATTAGGTTAGTTTAAAAGAGGTCTTATTGGATTAAAGTGATTCCTAATCCCATAGTTTGTATCCTTAACAAAGAAAACAAAGTCATAGGTAGACACACGGGGGAAACACCAAGTGATGCTATGGTCAACAATTTCAGTGATGTATCCATAAACCAATGCATAGCAATGACTCCTGGAAATTTCTAGAAGCCAAGAAGAGGCCAGGAAAGGTTCTCTCTCAGATCCCTCAGAGACAGCACGGCCCTGCTGATATCTTGATTGCAGAATCCTAGTTTCTAAACTAGACTTTCATAAAGTCATCCAGTGCATGGTAATTTATTTTGAGTGTCTTAGGAACATACTATGATTTCTACATTACATATAATATTTGTTCAGTTTAATTCCAAAACAAGTCTTAAAGCATTAATAAAATCAAATATAAGTATTAAGCAAAAAATTAAATTAAAAGTTAATATTGTAATTTTTAGTTGGATACAAGATTAAAAGCATCATATTTATTAAGAGAAATTGTATTCTGAGAAAAACTGCACTGGCAATAAACAGTGTATCACAAGCTCCTTTCTACTTTCCACTCGCAAGAAACAAATAAGAAAAATCACTGTATTACAAGTAAATGAGAGAGAGAAGTATCATTGTATAGTACATCACCACACAGGACAGATTTCACTCCAAACAATAAGACATTTCCTCTTTGGTTTCATAGGCTATATTTTTCTTTGCAACATACTTTATAATAAATCAATTTAGTATAATAACAAGCAATTCATATACCCCAATGGTTCCTATAACTTTATAGGACAACACAATAATTGGTGATCATGGGCATGACCCTGAGTCATCTGGCAAAGGTTTAATTCAATATCTTCTGTTTCATAAGCAGGGACTGTCTAGTACATTTATAAAGTGGATGTAAGTGAGCCTGAAAGAGATGATTGACAGTTTTAGACACGCCCAGTGTCAGCAGGAGACAAATTGGCAGTACAGCAGAGCAGGTTCAACCAAGTAAGGAGGGGCAGGGTGGCAGCTGAGTGGAGAAGGGATAGGGGCTGCAGATTGATGGAGAGCGGAGATTTGCCAAAACAAAGAAACTGGAAGTGACACTTCCAGGAGAAAGGGCACAGAACAGAGAAAGATAATAATCTCTAGCTGGGTGAAAAAGCAGCAGAGGAATGACAGAGTGACAAAATTGAAGGAAAAATGCTTTATTCATTTCTTAGTTGCCTCCATGAAGTGTGTAAGCAGTATTATCATCTTCTACTCTTGACTGAGTCTTTTCTGTATAGAAGCCACTGCACGAAGCTTTTTAGTGCTTCATCTCCTTCATCCTCCACAAGGAACCAGTGAAGCATGTTCATTAGTAAAGTTGTCCAAAATTATAAAACTAGTAAATGACAGAAACAATAGCATAGTCAGGTCTTACTTGCTACAAAAGATCTACTCTTGGGGTGGGTGTTTGGTGCAGCAAAAAGATGCATCTTGGGATACCCACTTCCTTTACTGGAGTGCCTGGGATGGAGTCCTGGCTCTTCTTCAGATCCAGCTTCCTATACGTGCATACTATGTGAGGCAGCAGGTAGTGACTCAAGTAGTCGTGTCCTTGCCACCTACTTTGGAGACCCAGATTGAGCTGATTTGTGGTTTCAATCTAGCCATACATTGACTTGTTTTCTTTTTACAGCAATTTATGCAGTTTTCTATTCACTATTTTCCCAAAATTCATTATTATCTAATTTGGTGAGTTCTTAACTGTCCTTCATTTCAGATTGTTTTTGTAGGAGTCAAATTATAGATCTGAAGTAAAAGAACTTTATTTGTGCTAAGCATCAGCTAGGTGTTCTGAGGAGTTGGAAACACATCTCTGGACACTAACTTGAAAATGAAAATGATACAAAGATTAGTCATCCTAGAAGATGATCACATGGCAACAAGGACTCTGCCCCAGGAAATACAGGAATGAATGCAGTGACAAAAGTATTGCATATTTTAGTGATATTTCTATTGTAAATATTTTAAGCATGGTCTGGTAGAAATAGTTGCAACTTTCTTCAGAACATTCATTCTGAATAAATAAGTTGTGAGCAAAATCTGACTGAAATTACATTGAAATATTTATGAATGTATGTTTATAAGTTTACAACCACATCAACTTAAAGAATGAAGTTGATGTTTTGTTTAAAAGAAAAAAAAGTGTTCAAGGTAGGAGTTTGAGCAGTTAAGACATTGCCATCCCATTACAGCATGCATGGGTTTGTTAACAATCTCTGGTTTCCCAAAAATGTGCATTCTGGGAGTCAGAGGTAATGTCTCAGGTAATTGGGATCCTGTCTGCCTGTGGGAGACCTGGATTGAGTTCCCAGCTCCAGGCTCAGCCGTGGCCCATTCCCAGCTGTTATGGCCTTGAGGGAGTGAGCTGACAGCTGACAGCTCTCTGTCTCCCACTTTCTCTGTGTCTTCCTTTCAAGTAAATAATTTTTTAAAATTTATAAAGATAAGTATGCTAAAATAACCAAAGGCAATGACTACCATAGAAGTGGTCAGGAAATTTGGAAAGATTGCATCTAGTTCACATCCTAAAACACTTACAAAACTTAGTGTCCTATAAACAAGAAAGTTTGTGGTGGATTTCCCATGTGGCATAGAAAGTTTGATAAGACAGAACTCAGGGGGCATATTTTGAGTCAGTCTTTATTTGCTTGGAGAACTAATACATTCCTAAGTCCTCACCCTTACTAGCAAGATAATCATATGGCTCCAAGCATTTGGTGTCAGTGTTTATATTGAATGACATACCCAGAGAATCACTAAAGCCTTGCAATTGCCATGCCTAAGAAAGCAGAGTCAGAAAGTTCCACACATAATAATCTGAGTATAGCCTGGACTTCTGGGCTCACTGGGCATGAAGGACAGTCATTACTTGGAGGAGGGGTACCCTCGAATTAGTGGTCCTCCTTGACAAAATGACCTTGTTTAATGCCCCCTGTGCCATTCACTCCTCCATTCTTGATCAGCCAGTTCCATTTATCATTCTAATTAGGCAGCATCTTGCCAGTTCAATCAGCCTCAATTACTTTAGGCCTCATTAGTGACTGACATACTGTAACAAGTGCATCTTTGAAGGAGCAAGGTCAGATAAGGAAGTTGAGTAAGAGCAAATGCATTCATATTTTTATAGACAAAGCATTTAATTTTAGCAAAACATTCATAAGATACTCAAAATTCTTTATTCCATAGTCATGCTTTAGCCCTCTGGTCAAAAATATTTTATTTATAATTAGCATCATGTAAATGCCCTCAAAATTTGCTATCTGAATTTCTGATCAGAGTTTAAAATAATTTTTAGATTTACAAAAATAGTGTTTACTTCTGTTTCTTGAAGGTTGAAAAGATAAAGCAGAAAAGAAGAAAAAAATGTTCAGATTAGGTGATCATTGAATGAAGTTTTTCTGTTTCCATTTATTTGAGCCTAGAAGAACACATGTAATATTATGAAATAATAGAATTATAATATGATACCTATCTGGAGGAACATTTCTGAAATGCTATTAAGTGAAAATGGCAGATTGTTGACTATAT
Source organism: Lepus europaeus (assembly GCF_033115175.1). NCBI lineage: Eukaryota > Metazoa > Chordata > Mammalia > Lagomorpha > Leporidae > Lepus > Lepus europaeus. The sequence goes on from NC_084829.1 coordinate 113,721,721, forward strand.
ATACAGCTATTTAAAATATGCATGGGGCAGGCATTTGGCCTAGCAGAGTGCCTGATATGTGGCTCGTCTCCCAATTCTAGTTTCTTCTTATTGCATCTTGTGAGGCAGCAGATATTGGCTCAAGTGTTAGATCCCCACTACCATCTGAGAGAACAAGTCTGTTCCTAACTCCTAAATACAGGCTGTTCAAACACTGACTCTTAGAGGCAAATTGGGAATGAACCAGCAGAGGTAGATGCTCCCACATCCTCTCTCTACTTTCTCCAAAATAATGGAAAAGAATTAAAGTAAATTAGGGGCAAATATTTGGCACAGCAGTTAAGATGCTGCTTGTGTTGCCCACATCCTATATCCAGTGCCTGGGTTTGAGTCCTGGCTCCACTTTGAATTTCAGCTTCATGTAAATGTGTACCAAGAGAGGCTGTAGATAATGATTCAAGAGTTTAGCTCACTGCTGTCTGCATGTGAGACTGGACTTGAAAGGGGCTCCTAGCTTCAGCCTGGCCCAGCCATGGCTGTGGGAGGACTTGAGGGGTGATCATCAGATGACAGATACTATTCTTTATTTCTTTTTCTTTCACTCTATTTCAAATAAAATAATAAAAAATAAAAATATGAATACATATGGTCAACATCTATAAGAGTGTAAAAATGTTAAAATAATAGGATTATCATAATATTACTTCATTTTGCTTGTTTTATATTATGTAGAAGGTTTATGTTTTTAATGTTTTCTATTTTTTATAAGAAATCTATTATAAACAGTAAAAAAATGAAAAATGATATCTGTAATTTTGGGAATGGCTTATTCACTAAGTAAAATGGTTTCCACTTGTCACCACCTTGTTGCAAAAGACAGGATTTCATTTTTTTTTTTTTTACAGCTGAGCAGTACTCCATAGTATATATATATATACCATGATTTCTCTACCCAGTCAACAGCTGATGGACATCTGGGTTGATTCCATCTCTTAATTATTGTGAATTGTGCTGCAAAGAACAAGAGAGTACAGATAATCCTTTCAGATGCTGATTTCTTTTGGATTGGGTAAATTGCCAGGATTGGGATGGCTGCATCACATGGTAGGTCTATATTCAGAGTTCTGAGGTATCTCCATACTATCTTCCACAGGGGAAGCACAACTTCACATTCCCACCAACAGTGGACCAGGGTGCTTTTTCCCCATATCCTCACCAGCATTTGTTGTTTGTTGATTTCTGTATGACAGCCATTCTAACTAGAGTGAAGTGAAACTTCAATGTGGTTTTGATTTGCATTTCCCTGATGGCTAATGATCCTGAGTATTTTTGTCATGTATACTTCATTCCATTGTTGTCAGGGAAGACGAATGGTATGATTTCAATTTTTTTGAATTTTTTGAGATTTGCTTTATGGCCTAGCATATGCCATAAAGGTCTATCTAGGTCTATCCCAGAGAAAGTTCCATGCACTGAAGAGAAGAATGTGTATTCTGCCACTGTGGGCTGAAAAGTTCTGTAAATATCCATTAGGTTCATTTGGTCCATACTATTGATTAACTCTGTTGTTTCCTTGCTAAATTTTTGTTTGGTTGATCTGTCCATTGCTGTAAGTGGGCTATTGAAATTGCCTGTTACTATTGTATGGGAGTCTATGTCTCCCTTTAGATCCATTAACATTTCTTTTAAACAGCCAGGTGCCCTGTAATTAGGTACATACATATTTTTTAAAGATTTATTTATTTTTAGTTGAAAGAATTACAGAGAGAGAGGAGAAGAGGCAGAGAGAGAGAGAATCTTCCATCCACTGGTTCACTTCCCAGTTGGTTGCAATGGCCAGAGCTGTGCCAATTTGAAGCCAGGAGCCAGGAGTTCCTTCTGGGTCACCCATGCAGGTCCAGGGACCCAAGGACTTGGGCCATCTTCTACTGCTTTCACAAGCCATAGCAGAGAGCTGGATCATAAATGGAGCAGCTAGTACTCAAACTGGCCCCCTTATGGAATGCTGGTACTGCAGGTGGCACCTTTACCCACTACACCACAGCACTGGCCCCAGGTGCATATACATTTATTATAGTCACATCTTCCTGGTGAATTGACCTTTTAATCATTACATAGTGCCCTTCCTATGCTACAGTCCATTTTGCCTCATATTGGGATGGCTATACCAGCTCTATATTGGTTTCTGACACATCAAATAACTTTTTTCCACCCTCTGACTTTCAGTCTACATGTATCTTTGTTGGTGAGATGTGTTTCTTATAGGTAGCAAATAGATGGCTTTGTTTTCAATCCATTCAGCGAGTCTGTACCTTTTAACTGGAGAGTTGAGCCCATTTACATTCAAGGTGACTACTGATAAATAACAACTTGGACCTGCCATTTTTCCATAAATATTCCTATTGTTTATTTTGGGTTTCTTTTGTATTTTTACTGTGATTTTCTTCCTTCACATTTTTTTCACAATGATGGCTATCTTTCTTTGTTTCCCTCTGTAGCACACCCTTAAGTATCTTTTGTAAGGCTAGTTGAGCTTTGACAAATGTTTCCAACTTATATTTGTTATGGAAGGTCTTTTTAAATTTCTTTCATAAATGAGAGCTTTGTGGGGTACAGTATTCTCAGTTGACATTTTTTTTTCTTTTAAATTATATCTCATCATTCCCTTCCAGCCTGTAGGGTTTCTGAATAGAAGTCAGCTGTGAGTCTAATTGGAGATCCTCTGAAAATAATCTGGTGTTTCTCTCGTGCACATTTTAGAATCTTTTCTTTATGTTTAGTGTGGAAAGTGTGATTATAGTGTGTCGTGGTGTAGATCTTTTCTGGTCATGTCTGTTAGGAGTTCTATTTGCTTCCTCTATTTGGATATCCCTTTCTTTCTCCAAATTGGGGAGGTTTTGTGTAATTATTTCACTAAAAAGGACTTCTAGTCCATTCTTTCTTTCCAGACCTTCAGGAACTCCTAAGACCTGTATGTTGGGTTGTTTGTTAGTATCCCATAAACCTCCAACACTGTTTTAAAGTTTTTTTTTTGTTTTGTTTTTCTTCTTTGGTTCTTTGGATTTTTTTTTTCTTATTCTGACAATAAGATTTCCAAAGATTCATCTTCTAGTTTATATATTCTTTCTTATGCCTAATCAATGGATTTCCATTGCATTTTTATTTGATCTATTTAATTCTTCATTTTTATAATTCCATTTGAATTTTTCTTTAAAATCTCAATTTCATGAGAAAAATTTTCATTCATGTCATGTATGGTTTCTTTAGTTTGTGGATGTGCTTCTGATTGCTTTTGAGTAATCCTATGATTAATTTTTAATTCTGCTTTCTGCATTTCTTCCATCTCTTTATCTTCACATTCTAATATTGAAATGTTGTGTTCCTTTTGTGTGGGTGGGGGGTCATGATGTGTTCCTTATTCTTGTTTCTTGAATTTGTGCAATTTTTTAGGCATTTGAAGAATTTTTTTTTTCCTCTGATTGCTTTTATCATTGAGCCATGCCTCCTGGCTTAGTAGAATAACTGCACTTCCAGTGAATAGCAATAGGTGTGCTTTGGGTGTGGCCAGACAGCTCTGGTCAGTGCTCCAGGGTGGCGGAGTATCCAAGGTAACACCCAAGTTGGGTGTGGTGGATCTCAGTAGCCAGCTATACCCTGCAACTTCTCATGTAACCACTGAGTCCCCATGGTCTCAGCATACAAGGCTCCCACAGCCACTGGGTCCAGAGGCTTCTCTGTGCCTTCAGCCCATCCAGTCAATAGAGAGGCAGTTGTTCCCTGAGACAGTTCCTTCTAGGTGTCTTGATCCTGGGAAGCTGTGGGCACCTCACCATCCCATGTGGTTGCCCAGCCACCTCCCATCAAGGCTCATATCAGTGAAGACTGGGTTGTTTCCTCTACTAGAATCTTCAGATCACCCACATACACGAGAGCCACTGGCTGAAAACTGCTCCCGCCACTGCCATCAGCACTGCAGGGAAGGCACCCTGTCTCAGCCAGTTGCTATGCACGTTCACAAAGGTTTCCACAGCTGCTGCCCAAATCCAAAATGGCACTTGCCCTTTCTCAGCCAGGAAGTGGGTGCTGTTGTGCAGAAGCTGGGGCAAAATAAACATGTCCCTTCTACTTCTACCTGGTCCGTGGGCAACCACTAGCAACCGCCAGCCCCCAGAGCTCGAGTCCTGACTCACGCATGCTCCACCTCCAGCTATATCACCACAGGTTGCTGCAATCTGGCCTCACCTCTGTCTCCAAACTGCTGCCCACACCAGCGCTCAGTTGCTGCAGCTGTGTTCATGTTGTGTGCACATCCGCACCCTCCCAGATGCCCCAGATGTCTTTCTCTTGTAGGAACTCCAGTGTGGTTTTCTCTCCAGTTCTCCTGAGAATATACTTTCTACAGTTCTTTGCTTACTGTTTATCCCCAGCCTAGTGCAGCATGTCACTCTAATTCGCTATCTCCTAATCCCCCGCTTTCTATTTTTTTCTTAATTGCAAGCAGGAATACTATATTCAAGGTAAGACTTTTTCTTTTCAGCTTCAAAATCCTGTAAAGAATCTATAATTTATTTCCTAAGAGAAGAGGAAAACTATTGAAATATAACACAATTCCACTTTATAATCTGTAGTCTCCTTGGCGGGCATCGATTATTTAAATGTGTACAGAACAAAAGCTTGGGCAATCTAGAGGCTGACAGAAGACACACATTTAAAACAATAATTGCAATACAATGTGATCCATACAATAATGGAGATTTAACAAAATACTAAGGAGGACAAGTCTGTTTGAGGTGACCAGAACTGGCATCATGGAGGAAGTGAACTTCTTTTCAGAAATGTTTACATAGAGAGATAGGTAAAGGGAATGAGAAAAACACCGTGAAGAATATCATTCAGAACAGGACATATGATAGAGAGGGAGGGACAGGGAGGATTGTTGACCTAGCTAGAGCAAAGTTTCCTCAGAGAATAAAGCCTACATTTCCAAGGTTTTGCCCTCAAGAGCAGATGACTTCAGTAGTTGGCAACAGAAACCAAGGTCTGAGTTATAACTTTTGCTTCTCCATTTCCCTATTTCACCTACTGTCATCTGCCTACTGTGAACTTCATCCTGGGAATCTGGCTCTGGTTTTGCATCCAGATATCTTATGTGATCTCTACACTTTGATACAACTAAAAACACTATGACTTGTCATCAGCTAAGGCCTTGATTCCCTTGACATTGGTTCTGTGACTGTCATGTGGACAGTACAGGTACAGTTACTCTCTTCTCAAGGTCAGCCAGAATCTCTATTTCAGTTCACAGACATGATGATGTGCTTATAGTTAGAATATTTAATGGAAAATCACATTGTTAATTAAATTTTACATTAGTAGGTGAAATTTAAAATGTATTCTATAAATGAATTTAAACAATATTCAAAAATGCTATTACAAATTCATGGCAATATCTCCAGAGAGATACTGCTCATAAACTATTCCTTTTTCAGAAATTGTAGTTTGTTAGTTTAAGAAAAAGGATGATTGGAAAAGTATTGCTATGTTCATAGAACACACCTGGACTACATTGGCAAGTCAATAAACAGATATTTTTCTGAGGAGAAATTCCAAAATGAGAATTTGTGGAAATTTTGTTTTGTGTGGAAAAAATTTACCATGCTTTTGACAGATGATTCACAATATAAACATGAATCTACTATTAATAGAGAATTGTCCTGCAAAAGAATCATTTCATATACCTGAACAAATTTGCAACAGGAAGCTAGACACATATAAAAGCCATGTTACATCTTTTTGTGGCCATCAAAAACAAGATATTCACCACATGAAAAAAATGACTTCCTAGTATTAAGAACTGTGACCTGAATAATAATAACTCTGTTAAGAATTTAATCTATTATACTTGGAAAGTTAAGATGGAAAACTCATTTTGTAACATTTATTTTTGAATAAAAAAACAGGCTGTTTTATTACCTCATTACTTTGTGTAAAATAAAATATTCCCATAGGGTTAAACTTTTTTCTTTTGCTCCTAACAATTCATGAACAAGATGTGAGTGCAGCCAAAACATATTGGTTTTCATTTGTAGCCACCCTCTCAGTTGTTTCCTCCCTACTCTTCCTTGTTTCCCTAAATTCTAATACTCTGTGAAAGTATGATTTTAATTGCATCTATTATCTTCCATGTTTATCAGGACCTGATGCTTAGCCACATTTCTGTTAAGTTTTTACTACCGATTATTCAAACTCCCTCCTTCACAACGTCACAGCTATTTCTTTCATTTAGCAGTAAGTTAATTAGCATGATACTTTCATTTAACCTGTGCTTCTAAGACTACATGGTGTGTATAACCTAGGAAACATCAGATAAATCCAGTAAACAACAGAAAAAAGTCTACAGTACAGTTCATTTGCAACACTGTGTATGGTCCTGGCTGAGAAAATACACTGGAACAGACCCAGCAGTGTGTATAAATCAATTCTGTTTACACCCTGAAAAGCTGGGTATTCTTGCCAGCTTGAGCTGTTGGCAGATGGAAGACTGTGTGTGAAAACTTACACAGTTGTTTGCACTGTTCCAAAAAAAAATTTAGAGAGAATTACAGCAAGAAAAAAAAAATGATGGCTTTGTGTACTTCTACTCTAAAACCTTAGCTTTTAAAGGGGATACATAGCAACATATAAAATTACACAGAGAAGTTTGCATCTACCACAATATTTTTATTTCTTTATTCAATTTGTTTTTGTTCTTATGGCTTATAATTTGTTTTCACGTATAAAAAATTCCATAACCCCTTCTGCATATATCATAGATTAAGTGCAGAGTGTGAATATAAGGATTAATGAAGCATGGGCTAATAGAGAGATGTTTAAGTGCTCAACAGTTTGAATGACACTAACCATGTTACTTCTTGCAAGAGGATGGAATAGCTGATATCAAAATTCCCTAGGGTTGTCATGAACATTTGTATATCTGAAAAATCTTTGATCTGGTACAAATTTATGGTTACACATATTTCTGAATTATAAAACTTAAAAAAACCAAAAATCCTACAGTAAATTTAAAGAGAACATGAGCCAATTAGCCAGGAATTACTTAGTGACTGCTACCACCAGTCTTTGTTATACATGTTATACATTAAAGCTCAAAGGGAAACCTTTATGAAACACAACAGTTGTTACTTATGTATACTCAATTCTTTCCTCAAATGTTATTTAAATAATTTTCAAATAACTGTTATCCTTGGAAGAACAAATGTGTCACTATCAATAAAAATAAAATAAATATTAATGTAATTGCTCCATAGTCCAGAGATGTAAGGAAGTACCATGGCCACTCAGAGGGTTGAAGGAAAACAACCCCAACAACAGACATAGCAAATGGATATCATCTCCCACACCAACTCCCATCAATTGGTTATGGCTCCCTGGAACATTTCAAGGGTCAGGATTCTGAGAATCTACCAAAGTTAGCAGGGAATAAAAAGATATTTATTAAATTCTGACAATAATTATATGCAGCAAGTACTAAAGGTGTTCTATTCTCATATCTTTAAAAGAATATATGTGACATTTCAAAATGTTTGTGAAAAAAGGAATTAAAATACAATTGTTGTGATGCAAAATATTTTGAAAGTTATGCATAGTTTTCATAACACAATTTTCCATGGATTTTGGGATGACCCCTTGTAGGCTCTGTGGCTACCAGTTAACGCCCTAGCCTGAAGTGCCCACATCCCATATGGGTGCTGGTTCAAGACCTGGATGCTCTGCTTCTGACCCAGCTCTCTGCTATGGCCTGAGAAAGCAGTGGAAGATGGCCCAAGTCCTTAGGCCCCTGCACCCACATAGGAGACCTGGAAGAAGCTCCTGGCTACGGATCAGCACAGCTCCAGCTGTTGCAGCCAATTGGAGAGTAACCCATCGGATGGAAGACCTCTCTCTCTCTCTGCCTCTCCTCTCTCTGTATAACTCTGACTTTCAAATAAATAAATAAATCTTTTAAAAAACCAAATAGGATTATCTTTTCATTCAATAATCCACAAACATTTTTATAAGGATTCATTTATTTGCAAGGCAGAGGTACAGAGAGGGAGAGACAGAAAGATCTTCCATTCTGGATAATTCCCTAAATGGTCCCAACAGCTGAGACCAGGTCAAGCTGAAAACAGGAGCATAAAACTCCATCCAGGTCCCTGACATGGGTTCTGGGGGCCCCAATCGTCAGGTTATCTTCCATTGCCTTCCCAGGTGCATTAACAAGAAGCTGGATCAGATGAGGAATAGCCAGACTTGAACTAGGGCTTATATGGGATGCCAGCCTTGCAGGCCCAGCTTAACTTGCTCCACCACAATGGTAGCCCTTCTACAATTTTTTTTAAATAACATTGTACCTTCACAAAACAAAATGAAATAATTGTATGGTACAGATAAGAAACTAAAGAATAGGAAACAGATTTGAATAAAACATCATATATATTTGTTGTTAAAATTTGTTAATGACATAGACAACATGCAAATTAAAGAAAGTTTCAACAACCAGCTAGAAGTCAGAGGAAAATACATTTTCTAACATTGCCAGGTAACCTGGTAATTTAGATACTTATTAAATCCCAGAAATGAAAATCCTTTGCCTTGTTGTACATGACTGTATCATGATTCATCAACTGACTAAACTCAGTCCTCAAATATATAATGGCTGATAGAATGATGTCGAATCTGCTGAAGAATATTTTACTTGCCCTTCAGAAGTGGATAAAATATAAAATTCACTTTTTAATAATGGCTGACTAGAAAGTCAAATGGATAGGAAATATTGCCAATTAACTATAGGTACAATACCATATTTGTGGATTCTTGAAGTAGAAATTGACTAAACAGTTTTTTTTTTTTCTTTTTTAGTTATTTTGATCAAATGTACTCTGGTTTTTGGAAGTGGGTGCAAGAATAATAATATCCTGGGAAACGTTAGAGTCCTGCCCCAAAACAGCAGGGAAAACCCTATCTAAGGTATTCTAGAGTGCATCTCTATTCTCTCTATGCCATAGAACACTAGTGAATAAGGGCTCTCCAGAGAAAAAGAACCAATTGTGCATGTATGTGTGTGTGGGTGTGTGTGTGTATTGCGTGTATAAAATATACAGTGTTAAGTATATATTTATAAAAAGAGATCTCTTTTAAAAAACTGGCTCAGGTAATAATAGAGGCTGGCAAGACCAAATTCTCTGGGTAAGCTGGCAAACTGGAGACCCAGAAAGAAACCATGTTGCAGCTCAGTTCTGAGGGTCAGTCTGCTGCACAACTTCCTCTTTCTTGAAGGAAGTCAGTCTTTTGTTCCATTTAGGCCTTTGGCTGATTGGATCTGCCTACTCAAAAGTCCACCAAATAACATGTTAATATTACACAGTCTCAATAATATTTGACTACATCTCTGGCACTGTGGCCCAGCCATAAAATTAGCCATCACAATCACCAAAGACAGAGGAAAGAACAACAAAAGTAAATGTGAAGTTTGATATGTCCCTACCCTTTGAAAGCATAAAGGAATCCTAGAAAGCATTGTTTCCTTTGCTTGACACGACTAGATTAAATTCTTCAACTCTATCTTACATAACTGGAGACCGCAATCCTTTAAAATGGTTGTCATAATATCTTCTCTTCCTCACTCTGCAGCATGACCTTGTTAGTCCCCCATCAAGGCAAGGGGTCTAATTTTCTTCTCTTTGAGTTTTGGTTTTCAGTAGTGATTGAATTGTAGCTAAAACAGAATTCAATGGCAGCAACACTGCCTGCTTGCTCAAGGTAGTTCAGAAAATGTCATGAGCTCCTGCCTTGGTCAACTGAACACTCACCCTCAAGATGCTTCATCTCACAGTCGCCAAGCTGTGCAAAGCCAAAGGCATATGGACAGAAAATGTAAAGGCTCAGCTCAGTGGTTGCAGCTAAACCCATATTGTCAGTCATCCTAATTCACATTCCAGACACCTGTGTACACACACCTCTGATAATTTCAGCACTCAGCCATTCCCGTCAGTCAGTCTTACCTCTTAAAATCTTCTTAACTAAGGACAGGCAGCTGGGAAAAGCCATTCCCAACATGCTCCATCCAAACTTCTGGCCATGGAATATGTGAGTACAGTAAATGGTTGCTGCTTTACACAACTGAATTTTGGGTAATTTATTATAGCATACATAGAAACAGACCAAGTAATTACTGTGTGTAGGAAATATACCAGTCCGGGTTCTAGTCCCGGTTGGGGCGCTGGATTCTGTCCCGGTTGCTCCTCTTCCAGTCCAGCTCTCAGCTGTGGCCCAGGAAGACAGTGGAGGACGGCCCAAGTGCTTGGGCCCTGCACCCACATGGGAGACCAGGAGGAAGCACCTGGCTCCTGGCTTTGGATCCGCGCAGTGCGCTGGCTGTAGCAGCCAAAGGGGGGGGGGGGGGGTGGACCAACGGCAAAGGAAGACCTTTCTCTCTGTCTCTCTCTCTCACTGTCCACTCTGCCTGTCCAAAAAAAAAAAAAAAAGAATAATAAATGAAATGACATAAAATAAAAAGATATTAATGTTGCACAGAGAAATTAAAAATATAAAGAAAACAGGGGTGTGTATTTGGCCTAGCAATTAAGATACCAGTTGTGACATCCATGTGCCACATTGTAGTGTGTCCATTCAATTTAAAGTTCTTGATAACATGCACCCCGAGAGACAGCAGTTATGACCCAAATAGTTGGGTTTTTGCCACCCATATTGAAGATCTGGATTGAGAGTCCAGCTCCTGGCTTCAGCATCAGTCACTGCAGGCATTTTCAGAGATAATAGGACTTGAAACATAAAGACAAAAAGGAAATCTTTCAGAGTAAAATAAATATATACCTGGGGATTTTTTTTCCCCAAAAAAGACCAGTTGCCAAGCCCCCAAGCTACATCACCTTAGTAAGTGACATGTGTAACAGCAATGTAACTAATATTTTTAACACTGCATTTTCTTTAAAAAAGAAATGTAAATAGTGTTTGGTTTTTGCAATTCTGATCACTGGCTGTATTCCCTTTCTGTTTCTTTTCAAATTATCATTTGATGGTTTTTCTGCCTTACATAAAAAGTAAGCCCAAAACTGTCAGAGACAATGGCACTCCAAGGCCACTACTATACAGGAGGAATAAATGGGAGGAGACTCTAAGAGGTTTCTTGTTCTTTCCCAATGCCAGGAAGGTGGGGGAGTAAGAGGCAATCAAGCAGAATATTTCAATGATTCATTTTTCTATTTCATGTCCTTCATCTTCTAATAGAATTGAACTTCTTAAAATCTGTACAGAGAGCACCTCATATTGTAAATCCTGTTTCACTAGGTTATAAACTCTTAAATGACAGGAATTCTGTCCTTTTTCTCCCCATGTTTTGAATAGTGCCTTGTATCTTGACCTCTCAAATATTAAATCAGTCAAGTCTGGGAACAAAGAGTATTCAAAAAATTGTGTGTTTTTTTTTTTTCATAACATACAGGGTCCTTTTGCTTCCCATGTAGCTAATGAAAGGTCTTAATCATATCATAGGTGCCAACTTTTCATTTTCCTGGAGAATGCTCTGGTAGTAAATCCAAATCAAACCCTTATTGCTGCAAAGTTAGGTATAAGATGACCAGAGTGGCAGGTCATCTTAGCTATCTTCTGCTAACTCCCATAGAATGGAAGATTGGTCCATAAACCATGTTCCTTCATGCTCATCCAATCCTATTTTAAGTGATGAAAGTAATGATCTAATATCTTTTCTTTAAGAAGTGATTCATGCTGTTTGATCTAAACTTTCTAAGGGACAGCAGTCTGAGACAACTCTGACTTTTAAATTTGAGGGACAAGTAAATTGCAAATTCAGGGTAAGAACATATTGAAGTAAATGAAGCAGTTTGGTCATTTGTAGTCACAGAGACAAACTTCGAGCAGGAGGACAATACAGACACTTAAAGAGGTGTCTGGGTAATCTGGGCACATTCCCTATAAGTCCTGAAGCATTTTTATATACAGGCACACACAAGAGTATTTAAGTAGCTGTTCTCTATAAAATAAAACTAGAGTATGTATGTGTCTGTTTCCTTTTGTTATTTTAAGAAACACTTAAGAAATGAGAATACATGTGTGCATGTAATACTCAGAAGAAAATGATAGCAAAGATAGGGTGTACCACTAAAATGGTGCCATTGAGTAATGCAGAACAATTAAATTGTATGCATATATGAAAAAGCAATATTTTAAGTCACTAGACTGAGCATGTATGATGTGCAAGATCACACTGAAAAATGCCCTGAATTGTAGCATTTAAATACTAATTTGAGATTTCATCAGTAGAAGTCTTCACATGATATGAGTATTTTGAATATCCAAAGTTGGCTAGATAATTTGTGGAGTCCATTAATAAAGATAAAAACTAGAGTCCCTTGTTCCAAAATTAGGAAAACTTTTTACCATTTTATCCATAGTTTTTTTCTCAACTTGTCATGGTGTTTTTCAAATATCTTCTTTGTATTTATTCATTTGCATACTTTCATATAAATTAATATAAAATATGGATATATGTAAAGTATAGAATGTCTGTTTATTTTATTTCACACATTCTTAAGCATAGGACTACTAACATGGTGGGCACAGGCCCCTACATGGACCAAGCAATTTGTACTCCATCTCTGACCTTCACTGCTCCAAGGAGGGGTGACAGATAATGGAGAACCTGCCCTGATGAGATCCTGGCCCCAAAACATCCTTCTCTGTCCCATCATCTTACAAATAAAACAAAATTAAAAGATATAATTATTAATATTTTCAAGACAGCAATCACAGGGTAATAAATCCCACAATGGAAGAAGGGAAGCAAGTGATCTGGTGATCATCTCCCCACAGACACCTATATGAATAGCTACTCATGCACCAAGTCACATTCAGAAGTTATAAAAGCAAGCAGAGAGGCCACAGCGCATCACTTAAGTAGAGTAAGAAAAGTCTCATTGGAAAAAGCAGAAAAAAAAAGAGTTTTCTGAGTCATCACTACCCCAGCTCCATGTAGCACACAGCATGGAGAGAAGATATTTCCTGACAGGTGGGAAGGAGTGAGGATTGAATCCGAATGCCAGGTACCTGCAATAAAATTCAGGATCAAACAGAGTCCCACAGCCCCTGCCCTCATTCCTGCACCTGTAGAATGAGTTCTTGAGGGCCTCTACCACCCCTCTCTCAACTTCTCACAAAACAGAGTAAAACCCCAGCCACTGCAGAGTAGGGGCAAAAGAAGGAGATTAATACTTTGCCTCAGAGCTCAAAACATAGCCTACCACCATGAGACCCAACACCCTGATAAAGCCAAAAGTCTCTCATCCCAGCTGGGACAGCCAGAGAATCTGACGCTTCCTGGTGTCAGGTGGAGGCCTGCTCTCTTGTGGAACAGATCAACTCTGGTGTGCATCACCTCTGGTCCCAGGTGAGTCCAGTGTATACACCTAGGACTCTGTGATGTCCAGTGACTGGAGGACCCCAGATGACTCAACCTGCTGCCAGTCTGAGCAGCTAGGGAGCTGCCTTTGTCACCATCCTCTAGTCTTGCACAGACAGCAAGGAGCCAAAAGACCATGTCTTAGGATTCAGTGACAGGCTGGCAAAGTACAACACTGGGCAGATCCTACTAGTTTCTGTTGCCAGGCAAGTACCTGTGAATAGAATCTCTTGCTCCAGTATCAGGTTGAGGCCTGTGCCTTTTTGAAACAGATTTGTTTTGGCAGTCATCACCACCAGTCTCAGGTGGGTCTTGATTGCTTCAGGCTTGACTGTGAGACCCAGGTGATCCACCTAGTGCCCACCTGGGTGGCCAAGAGGCTGCCTCTATCACCCACCTACAACCCTGGGCAGATAACAGTGTACCATAGGACTCAATTACAGGCTGGCACATCCAAAAGTTGAGTGAATCCTAAAAGTCCCTGCCCATAGGCCAGTGACTGCAGAAAGAGCTTGCACTTGCCTCAGTGAACAGGAAACTCCTAGCCACCATCCCTAGTGTCTGGCAAGAATATCCTCACAGAGTGAGTTCACTTTAGCATCAGACAGACCATAGCAAGGTGGGCTCAGTCTGACCCCCAGGCCTCATTGTTCAAATGGGCTGTGGTCCCAAGGTGTGGTCTTATATCATGCCATTAGTGGACACAGCACAAGGAGTCTGAGTCTACCCCAGCTTCAGGAAGAGGTTTGTAGGTACAGATTCCCTAGTTCATCCTGAATACAAACTGTAGATGCGGGGCAATCTGAGCTTGGAAATAGTGAACAAGACATCACAGCTGATCTGCAGCAAACCTCAACTAAGGGTGCTGTCTAGTGTTGAAATAGCAGAAACGTCCATAAACTCAGAGAAAATTGCTTAAAATTTCTAGCAGGGCAGCCTCAAATGAAGCCAGCTTACTGTAACAGATCCTTCAACATGCTGGTGACATCATATACCATCAAGCATCAAGAACTTCTAGGAAAACACAACTTCACCCAAAGAGACAAAATCCTACCATCTAGGAGCTAAAATTTTCAAATGATCAGATGAAAATTTCAAAATAGCAGTTTTAAGGAAATTCGATGAACTTAAAGAGAACACAGAGAAACAATTTAATAGTCTAAAGACAGCAATGATAAACAGATGGCAATAATTAAACAAACAAAAATACTTCAACTGAAAAGTACACTCAGTGAATTTAAAAACAGAATAGAAAGCATCAATAACAGAATAGATCAAACAGAAGACTCAGTGAACATGAAGATAGGCTATTTGAAAATACACAGAGGAGAAAAAGAAGAGTAAAATAAGAATCAAGAATAGAGAAAGCTTATAAATTTTACAACAGTACAAAAAGAGAAGATGTCTGACTTATGAATGCCGAAGGGAGAGAAAGCATATTTAAAGAGATAGTAACAGAAAACTTTCCAAACCTACAGAAAGATACAACTAACAGGGGCTGGCCTTATGACACAGTGGGTTAATCCACTGCCTGCAATGCTGGCATACAATGAGCGCCATTTTGAGTCTTGGCTGCTCCACTTTTGATCCAGCTCTCTGCCAATGTACTTGGGTAGGCAGTGCACAATGGCTTGAGTTCTTGGGCCTGTGTTACCAACCTGGGAGACCTGGATAAAGATCCTGGCTCCTAGCTTTGGTCTGCCCCAGCCCTGGCTGTTGCAGCCATTTTGGGAGTGAATAAGTGGGTAGAAACTCTCTCTCCCCCTCTCCCTCTCCCTCTATCTCTCTTTGTCTCTCTCTCTCTCTTTCTTTCTCTCTCAACCACTGTCTCTCCCTCACTCTTTGTAACTCTGCTTTTGAAATAAATAAATAAAGCTTTTATTAAAATAAAATGATACAACTATCCAGGTACAGGAAGGTTAAAGTTCACCAATCACATTCAATGCAACCAAGTCTACCCCAAGACATATTGTGATCCAGGTTCTCAGCAGGTACCTCACATGCCAGAAGGGAGTGGGATGAGACTTTCATAGTACTTAAGGGGCAAAAGTTGCCAGCAGAGAAGACTGTATCATGTCCTTCAGATGTGAGGGAGAGATGTAGACATTCCCAAATGAACTAAAGCTGAATTTATCACCACCAGTCCTATCCTACAAGAAATGTTAAAAATTGAGTTCTTCAAACTAAGAGAAAGAGATACTAACAAGGTTTAATACATTGAAAATTTTTTATAATAATCATTTTCCACCATCCTTTTGAAGGAAATACATATATGATAAAGCTAAGAATAAATGTCCATAGCTCCCCAAAATGTAAAATATATATATAGTTTTATGACAAAAGGGAAGAAAACTATAAAAATTCAAGAAATAAAATGATATTGTACAATTCAAAATACCTAGAAGAGAGAATTTTGAACATTCTCTGCACAAGTAAGTCATGTTTAAAATGACATAGATTAATACACATGTATAAATGGTCCAAGAAATCACAATGTACTCTATAAACTGATCAATAACTATCAGTCAATAGTAAAAATATAAGTAAATAAGTAGAATTTAACTTTGAGCTACCTGTAGACCAACATGCAAAGTAAAAGCAAAGCAGAAAACTTAACAGTTCTAACTATAGATTCATATCCACACTCATCCATATATGTGTATATATACATACACAGATCCTAACTTAATTCAAAGCATTTTACAACAATATCTCTTAAATAGCATGCCATGTTAATGGAAGAAATGATGTGCTGAACACATTTTTCAAAACTACAACAGGGGCTGCTGTTGTGGCATAGCAGGTAAGGCCATTGCCTGCAATGCATCCTATATGGACACCGTTTCGAGTCCCAGCTGCTCCAGCTCTCTGCTATGCCCTGGGAAAGCAGCAGAAGATGGCCCAACTCCTTGGGCCCCTGAACCCATGTGGGGGACCCAGAAGAAACTCCTGGCTCCTAGTTTCAGATCTGCCCAACTCTAGCCATTGTGACCATCTGGGGAGTGAACTGTGGGTAAAGACCTCTCTCTCTTTGCCTCTGCCTCCTGTTAACTCTGCCTTTCAAATAAATAAATAACTGTTTTTTAAAAAAAAGTACAACAAATCCAAAACATTCTTATAATTTTCTCCAAAGAAAGTTTAGAGCATAGCTTCCAAACATACCTCAGTAAAAACAAGGCTTTAGAAAATCAGTAGTCAGCTATAACCCCAACATCTCAATCAATTGTCTACAGTTTCTTCAATGTTTATGCATGGTAGAATTTTCCATGCTACACTAGCCCACACTTTTCATGTATATACGCTCACTGTATTTCTGGATCACTGGGCTTTTGTAATCCAACACATGGAGATGCACATCTGCACTGGAGACTAAAAAACAAAAACAAAACAGCGCTTGCAAAATTAGTTTTCACTCCAATGATGTAAGTTTTATGGAAAGTACTTTCCTGATCATTAGAATCTTGATCATTTGTTAACTGTAATGCATGCTTCACACTTGCTATCCAGGACTGCCTCTTCTTAAATTGGTGAGTTATAATCTCTAAGAATTACCCCCAAAGAACTCAGACTCATCCTCTAGCTTCCTCTATGAGAAAAACATCAACATGTATTAATTTGGGTGATGTCTTAGCTAGGAACATTTTAACTTACTTTTAGGCTGCCAATGTCATTTCTTAAAGATGTACTCATTTATTTATTTGAAAGGCAGAGGTACTGAGAGGCAGCGGCAGAGGCAGAGAGACAGAGAGAGGTCTTCTATCTGCTGGTTCACTCCCAGATGGCCAAAATGGCTGGAGCCCTGATGATCTGAAGCCAAGAGCTTCATCCAGGTTACCCACATGGGTGCAGGAGCCCAAGGACTTGGGCCATCTTCTGCTTTCCCAGGCCATAGCAGAGAGCTGAATTGGAAGTAGAGCAGCTGGGACTCGAACTGGTGCCCATATGGGATGCCACTACTGCATTTTTATCTACTGGAAATCATTCAGTTTTTAATTATATACTTAAAAATCATACAGTTTGGTCATATGTACAGAAGAGAATGCATAGAAAGTGCTCCTTGAAATATGTGATTTCATCACAATATACTAAATCATTTTGACTTTCTATTTTCAATTTTTATAAATAAAAAAAAAATAAGTCCTGGTGAGGAAACAACAAAGTTATTTTATGATTACCAAGTAATTTGGGAGAAATTATAACTTTCTCACTTAATACTTATTCAGTATTACTGAATGCCTAGTAATCTATTTAGTGGCATTTAAAATATTTAACACATTTTGTGAAAATAAAGTTCCAGAAAAAGGAAACCAAAAAAGTTGCTGGAAGACTATCTTTCAAGGAGCTAAAATATCTGGCATCAGTGACAAGAAAAACAAATATAAGTCATCTGGTAGCATAGGGCAATTAACATTTACTTCCAAATAATAAATATGAACCAAGGTTTCCAAGATCAGTACAACTTGAGCTGGTAATACTGGGTCAGAAGATATTCCAAACCATTTGTTCATTTTTGGTAGTTTTCTGGCATTTGAGTAGTCAACTAGATAGGAGATGGTCTGAAGTTCAAGATCCTACTTTCTCTATCCCACATATAGACTGCTTTGTTTTCCATATATTAATGGTAAGATTTTATTGTCTTAGGGAAAATAAAAATAATAGAATTTGCAACCACACAATCATTACGCTGAGACTTGCTAGGGGAGCAGAAAAAAAGGCAAATTAAAAGGATGTTCTGGGCAGAGGGAATGGTGTGAAAAGTGTTTGGAATGCACATTCCCCAGACTCTGGGTTGGGACTGAGATTAGACCTATCTGGTAAGAGCAAAAGAGTCGCGACACAAAAATTAAGCATTAAGGTCAGGTTGCAGAAGGTTATAAACATAAGACTAAGCAGAGTGTAGCAACCATTAAAAGTTTATTAATTAAAAAGCCGGCGTCACGGCTCACTAGGCTAATCCTCCGCCTTGTGGCGCCGGCACACCGGGTTCTAGTCCCAGTTGGGGCACCGATCCTGTCCTGGTTGCCCCTCTTCCAGGCCAGCTCTCTGCTGTGACCAGGGAGTGCAGTGGAGGATGGCCCAAGTGCTTGGGCCCTGCACCCCATGGGAGACCAGGAGAAGCACCTGGCTCCTGCCATCGGATCAGCGCGGTGCACCAGCCATAGCGCGCCTACCGCGGCGGCCATTGGAGGGTGAACCAACGGCAAAAGGAAGACCTTTCTCTCTATCTCTCTCTCACTGTCCACTCTGCCTGTCCAAAAAAAAAAAAAAAAGTGGTATATTAGGACAAACTGGAGAAGAAAGGGACCAGAGGCTTGAAAACTAGTGATAAGGTCATTGCAGAAGTTCAAATAGAAGTTGCTCATATTATATGGTAGACATATTGCTATGGAAGTAAAAATATACTTGTAGAAATTAATGAAAGGGAAGACTAGATAGGGATTTTTAGAATCTTTACTTATGGACAGTTGAGGAGAATAAAAAATTCTTGCTTCTTGAATTTTAAGACTGAGGATCTAAATGATGCTGACACTGACAAGGAGTGGAAAGTTAATAAGAAGACTCAGTTTTCACAAGATGATAGAAAATTCGAATTTGGTTCTGCTTGCATATAAAATTTAAAATAAAAATGTATTAAAATAAAAATAGTAGTAGCTGGAGTAGCAAATTGAAAATAAAGAGATTTCTCAGTCCCCCAGAGGTATATTTGTCAATTGCATGGTAAGAAATTGCTAGAAATGAAGCCATGAACCTTCAAACCATCTTGGAGAGCATGGAGAGAGAAGAATAATTTCCAAGGACTAAATCTGGTCATATGACTGACTGTACTGGCATATAGAAGTTATTATATGTGACATAGAAGAAGTCTTTCAATGTACCATAATTTATTCATGGAAAACTCATCATGGATCTATTTTTATACAGTAACAACTAAAAGTACATAAGAAATCAACACAGAAAGTTTCATGCTTTAGATTCAAATCAAGCAATAAATAAAAAAAGCAATGATACAAACATCATAATCATTTTAAAGTTATTTTATAAAATCATACCTAGGTTATTAATAATAGCCTGATCCAAACATATTTTGCAAATTAAAAAACAACCTCCATGAACAGATTGTTTTCAAAAATATGTCTTTTTCACTGCTTCTGTCAAGACTTAAAATGCATTATCTATTCAGTTGAATTTTGGTTATGTGAATTGTTTTGACCAAGAGATGTGATGGAAGTATTGCTATGTGTTTACTTGAAGTACCTGTTCATACCATCTTGGGACACAGCTACCATACAATAAGAAAAGGTGTTAGCACTATATGAAGAACAGGATCTCTCAACAGCTCGCATTATAAGTGCTGCTACCTTGGACATCCTTGTCTTGGCTAAGTTCCCATCTGACCATAACTAGTCAAGTGAGTCCAGGTGAGACCCACAAAAGAACAACTATGCTGAGCACAAGCTACCCACAATATTGACAGGTACTCAATAATCGTTGCATGAGTTTTGAAATGGTTTGTTATACATCATGAAATAACTGATAAAAACCCAGAGATATTTTAGTTTTGTGAGTCATTATTAAACCCATTTAATCTGGTTCTTTCCATTAAGCCACAATAACTATGCTAAAAAGATTTATAAAGCATTTTATTTTCCGAGGGACAACATACACTATAGGGCACATTCCATTATTAAAACACAAGACAACAACTTTATAAATTGGATGTATCTAATGTATATGAGGCACACTGAACATAACATTACCAATGTTTAATGTTTTTGTAAAACCTAGAATTTTACAAAACGTCCATGTATGTATGGACTTTGAACTATCTGTCTTTAATAATTTTATTTGGAAGTTTGAACTTGTTTATTTTAATATTGAGAAAATTCCTTAGCAAACAATACTTTCTTTTCAAAAATAGCCCTCACTGTACCTTTGTGAAATTATACATAGAAAAAAATATGGGATTTCTGGTACCCTTTTTCAGGTTTTAGTATATGGTCCTTTTAGCCTTTGCTTCCCTTCACTTGTTTTACACCATCCCCTACTCACATCTTCCCACACAACACTTCTAAGAGAATATATCAGAGAAAACAAGACAAAAACAAGAGTTGCAAGGATATTTTCAGCAGTCAAATACAGGAGACAGTCATATTCAGTAGCCTTAGAAGGAACGTAAAATGTCTGTTAAAGAGCATACTCAGGCCTTTTTCTGTATAAACCTTACCTAACAGAGTCTTTTCCCCTCCTGACTACTGCATCTCAACACCCTTGCCCAAAAGGAGTTCTATGAAAAGTAAATGAGATAAGTTGTCCAGAGATGAAACATTGATTTATGAGATACTGATAAACAGTAGAGGTCTCAGCCATTTCTAATTTATCACAGTAGCTCCATTTTGAAAATCTGCCATATACCTAAACATGAAGATAAGTAATTTTATTAGTGACTGAGCACATCTGTACTTATAACGCTAAATTTTACTGTGAGAGTGTGTGAGATGAATGGGAAAGGGGAGAGGGGAATGATGCATCCTTAAGCTTGTCCAATAAACAAAATGAAAATGCTTTATAAAATTTAAGTTTTTTAAATCCAGGATATAATACAATGACACACAGACAGGAGGCTGAACTCTTTATAATTTACAAACCCAAAGGAAAGAATTCTGACACATAGGGCCAGAGAACTAACTGTGCACCCAGGGACAGGGTAACAGGACATTTGAATCCTTGAGGCAGTTTATATGGGTTGAGTAGGTTGAGATTTGCTAGGCTTCTTTTTTTTAACTTTTATTTAATGAATATAAATTTCCAAAGTACAGCTTATGGATTACAACGGCTTTCCCCCCCATAACTTCCCTCCCACCCACAACCCTCCCCTTTTCCGCTCCCTCTCCCCTTCCATTCACATCAAGATTCCTTTTCAATTCTCTTTATATACAGAAGATCAGTTTAGTATATATTAAGTAAATATTTCAACAGTTTGCACCCACAGAGACACACAAAGTGTAAAATACTGTTTGAGTACTAGTTATAGCATTACTTCACAATGTACAGCACATTAAGTACAGAGATCCTACATGAGGAGAAAGTGCACAGTGACTCCTGTTGTTGACTTAACAAATTGACACTCTTGTTTATGGTGTCAGTAATCACCCTAGGCTCTTGTCATGAGTTGCCAAAGCTATGGAAGCCTTTCGAGTTCACCGACTCTGATCATATTTAGACAAGGTCATAGTCAAAGTGGAAGTTCTCTCCTCCCTTCAGAGAAAGGTACCTCCTTCTTTGATGACCTGTTGTTTCCACTGGGATCTCACTCGTGGAGATCTTACATTTAAGTCATTTTTTTTTTTTTGACAGAGTGTCTTGGCTTTCCATGTGCTAGGATTCTTGAAACTCCCTGTGTACTAGCTAATTTAAATAATCCCCAGCTCTACTACATTGAGGCTGTCTTTAGCTGTCTGGTGCCTGGGACTTGGGGCATTGTATAGTGACCCCTGAGGGAGAACTCTTCAGAGAAGTGGTTGTATGATAAATATTATCAGTAATTCAAGAGGGAAACAGAACAGCTTTCAGTTAGGTCCTGAAAACTGTTTCAACACAGAATTTTAAGAAAAATTTCGATTGCAGAGCCACTACCAAGTTTTTTAGCCATATCCTCACTGATGTAATTCAACTTACATAGAATAAGTGATCGGTATTTCATGTTTTCATTCTTCCAGATCATAACGAATGTGAAAGGGACTTGCTTAACTTTGAGACACTGGGGAAGGAACTTCTTGCAATATAACCCCTGCATATTGATCTCTGTCCTTGTTGTATCCACATCAGAACAACTTCTGGTTTATTTCTTCTTATTTAGTGCCACAAAATGAAATTGTCTCAAGATGCTGATGGTACCATCTCTGAGCCTCACCTGTCCACTTCCTCTCACCAAACTTAAATTGTCATGGGTGTTGAAGTACCTACATTGTAGCAAGTGTTTTGGATTTATGTTTATGGCTTTACATAATCCTTATCTGAGGCATCTTCAAAAATAACAATATGACACCATCCAGTAGGAAATCAGAAATGTGGGAACAGGACTGACACATTGCACTTAAGGTGCACCTGACAGAAACAGAAAACTTGCCATCTGCCAGCTGTGCCTTTCTCTGCGGTCAATAGATGTATTTCAGATTTTCTTTCTGCCTTGTTAGTGACAATAGGAACAGAGACAGTACCAGTAAAAGGAGATGGCATGTGTACTATCTCATCAAGTAAGCCTTCAGGCAACAGTTTCTATTTGAGGAGGTGAGCATTGACCAAGAAGGAATTCCTAGCACTTTCATGCCTGCCTTGGAAGGTGTATTTCAGGTAAATGCACATGACACACCTTATCTGGATGGCTGGGGGCCTGAATTTAATCATTCACAAACTGTTTCTTCCCATTTAAATCATGTTAATTTTCCTCATAGCAGCCTATCAACTTAACAATTAAGACATGCTGCCCTACAAAGTTTCGTAAGAATATCAAGGGATATTCTTACCAAAGGATCGTTGGCATTGCTAATACTAAAACATAGGTATTAAACAAGCACTAAATTAAAAAGCAGATATGAGACTGAAAATCATGGCCTTCTTCTATTTTTAAGGGGAAATAATCCAATCTTTCACTATTAAATGTTAATAAGTTTTTTTTTAAATATAGATGCTTTGTACTGAATTGAATTTGTTCTCCTCTGCTTGTAGTTTTTTGAGAGTTTGAGGTGTCTTTCCTTGTCCTTCACCAAATGTCCTTTTGGTATTTGCAAATATTGATAACACTTCTTCATCTTTTACAGTGGAGAAGCCTCATCCTTATGATATTTACAAGGGAGAATATTCATTTATAATGTTATTTATCAGCTTCCTGAAACTAAGTCTTCTCAAAAAGCTGACTATATTTATCCTATTGCTCTCAATACAAACAAAGAGTTCCTGATTTGGTTTAAGATAATTGTACCTCTGGATTATCACCATTGATACACATATATGTTGACTGAGCTAACAAATGTTTGGAACAGTGAGTGTCATTAAATATGTGATCATGGATTTACTCACTAGCACAGACAAATTTTGAAAGACCCAAAGACACTGGAAAGGTAATCACTAATGGGAAAGATTTGGGGTACCTGTAGAGGGAAATAAGGGAGATATTTTGAGATTGTCAGGGACCTGAGAAGAAATGGTGAAAGCAAGAGACTCTCCTGAATGAAGTCAACCCCTCAATTGCAGCAAAAGATGACCCAGCTATTTGGGCCCCTGCCATCCATGTGGGAGATCCAGATGTTGCAGACATCTGGAGAGTGAGTCAGCAGATGGAAGTCACTTTCTCTCTGTGCCTCTGTCTCTGTCACTCTGCCTTTCAAATAAATAAAAAAAGTAAACATCTCTATATATCAAGAGGAAGACTATGTTAGTAAAATACTTTCTGATAGATCTCCTTGTATAGAAGTAGTGATTTCTCAAGAATCACAGAGGAATATTTAGGGAACTTTGGAGCTCAGAGAAAAGAATGACAGGAAGAAATAATAGAATAACACATTTTACTTGCAAGATAAATCTACTACCTGGAGATGTAAGTTTTTAGAATCAAAAGAGCTTGAGTTTTGGAAAGGTGGCAAACAGTTTCCATGCTGGTTTTCTGCCTTGTAACCCTGACAAAGCTGGGATCCAAGGAATCTGAACACCATCCCTGCTCTCTCTAGTCTTGCCACTGCTAATTCAGTTCTGCATGAAGTAGCTCCACAGGAGTATACATATTTCATAACACCATATTGTTTAAACTAGGTCAATATAAATTGATATCCACCACCTACTATGAGTAAAGCACCATACTAAGTGCTAAGGATCAATTTTATATAATTGAACCAACCCCTTCTTTCAAGGAGTTTATAGTTTAGCAAGAAGAAACTAGAGAGAAATGTTGATACATTATATATATTTCAGTAAAGGATACACACACATACATATATAGACCACACAAATAATATTTCAGAAGAGGAGTTACTTTTTTCCAATAATTTCTAGGTTAATAAATTAGTGAATGCCTCTAGAGGTCACATTTTTTTAATCATTAACTAAAATGATAAATCATCTTCTAGGCTTCATTTTATTGGAAAGTAAACCAAAAATCAAGTCACCAATAGCTGTGGCACAATTTATGAGCTGGCTATCACTATAATCTCTACACCAGAATTAGCTTCAGATAAGTAGTTTGAGCTGTCAGTTATTTGGACAAGGCAATAGATTGCTGGAACCAAAGCAGGTTCCATAGCCAGAGACAACCTCTGAAACTAGGTTTCTAAGCAAACCTTTATTCCACATGGATTGAGCTAATATTATTCCCACTTTCACAGGTGATGTGTGTACTCGGAAGTAGCTCTGAGACAGCCGATATAAATTCTAGGTTATGCATCAAAATATCACATCATTCTCAAGGCCTAACAAAGGTAAACTCTCCAAGGAAATTGTCTTTGAAGATACTTGAAGAGCACCTGTAGTACCTCATGTTAAAAATAACTGTATGTTATCCCTTTATTTTTATTTAAGATAAACAAATTTCATGTAATTCATATATCCACATTAAGGAGCACAGTGATGCTTCCCACCCTACCCTCCCTCAAACCAACACTCCCACTCTTCCACCTTCTTCCTCTGTTATTCCCTCTCTTAATCTACTTGATCTGTTTTGGCTTACTCATAAGATTATCTCTATCCTAATTAAAGAGTTCAACAAATATTATGAAGAAATTACAGTAGAGACAAGGGCTGTAAATAATCATCGGATCTCAAAATGTAAATTTCAAGCCCAGTTAATTCTCAATACCTGAATAGAAATGTAAAACCTCCTTATGTACCCAGCATATCAATAGAGATCTGCCAGTTAAACAAATACCTAAATATAGCTTAAGTTTCTAAATTTTGAGATAAGAACATCCTATTTTAAGGTTTTGATGAGAAAAATTAAAATGTAGGTGACATACACAGGTGAAAGGGAGATGTTCACCAAAATTTTGAATATAAAATTCCTCACTGAATGTAAATTGATAAGACTAACATACAAAGAGTGGGAATAGAATTTGGGACATGCTCAGTTGGACTTGTCCCAAATGGTGGAGTTAGAAACGTGCCAGGGGATTCCAATACAATCCCATCAAGGTGGCATGTACCAATGCCATCTCACTAGTCCAAGTGATCAATTTCAGTTCACAACTGATCACACTGATAGGTCTAAGAGTCAAAGGGATCACACAAACAAGACTAGTGTCTGCTAATACTAACTGATAGAATCAAAAAGGGAGAGAACAATCCATCATGGAAAGCGGGGTACACAGCAGACTCATAGAATGGCAGATGTCCTAAACAGCACTCTGGCCTCAGAATCAGCCCTTAAGGCATTCGGATCTGGCTGAAGAGCCTATGAGAGTATTTTAGGCATGGAAAGCCAAGACACTCTGGAAAAAAAAATAAATAAATGAAAGATCTCTGCAAGTGAGATCCCAGTGGAAAGAACAGGGCCACCAAAGAAGGAGGTACTTTTCTCTGAAGGGAGGAGAGAACTTCCACTTTGACTATGACCCTGTTGGAATAAGATCGAAATCAGCAAACTCAAAAGGCTTCCATAGCCTTGCCAACTCATGACTAGAGCCTGGGGAGATTACTGACGCCATAAACAAGAGTGTCAAATTGTTAAGTCAACAACAGGAGTCACTGTGTACTTACTTCTCATGTGGGATTTGTCCTTAATGTGTTGTCCAATGTGAAGTAATGCTATAACTAGTACTGAAACAGTATTTTACACTTTGTGTGTCTCTGTGGGTGCAAACTGATGAAATCTTTACTTAATATATGCTAAATCGATCTTCTGTATATAAAGATAATTGAAAATGAATCTTGATGTGAATGGAATGGGAGAGGAAGCGGGAGATGGGGGGGTGCGAGTGGGAGGGAAATTATGGGGGAAAAGCCATTGTAATCCATAAACTGTACTTTGGAAATTTATATTTACTAAATAAAAAAATTATAAAAAGAAGACTAACATATAGTAGAGGCAAGGAGCAGTTTTACAATCAAAGTTCCTAATCTAACAAGATTTGTCATTATAGTGAATATTTTAAATTGTCCTTTCATTTGCTTTCTTAGTATAGATCCTGTAGATGAAAATACTTTTTCATATCTCAAGCTTCTTAAAAGGCTGGAGAGCTCAAGTTGGGAAAAGGAGTTAGAGTTTATATCCTCTGATTGACACAGGATGAATTTGGAGTATGGAGTGCAGTTTAGATGGAAAGGGGTCAGGAATAAAAATGAAAAATGAAGAAATAAGAACACAGAGAAGATGTGAAGTCAGGCCTGACTGACAGTGAAGATTCAGAAAACAGTTTTCTTTTTTATTATTTTTTTTTATTTTTTTTTTATTTTTTTTTTAATTTAATTTTATTTTTTTGACAGGCAGAGTGGATAGTGAGGGAGAGAGATAGAGAGAAATGTCTTCCTTTTTGCCGTTGGTTCACCCTCCAATGGCCGCCGCGGCCAGCGCATCTCGCTGATCCGAAGCCAGGAGCCAGGTGCTTCTCCCGGTCTCCCATGCGGGTGCAGGGCCCAAGCACCTGGGCCATCCTCCACTGCCTTCCCGGGCCACAGCAGAGAGCTGGCCTGGAAGAGGGGCAACCGGGACAGAATCCGGCGCCCAGACCGGGACTAGAACCCAGTGTGCCGGCGCCGCAAGGTGGAGGATTAGCCTACTGAGCTGCGGCGCCGGCCCAGAAAACAGTTTTCTATTGACAGTGTGACTAAAAGCAATTCCAGGTAACAGGGGTGTATAACAGAGATCACTTTGAATTTTGTTGTTGTTGTTGTTGTTGTTTTTGTGCCAGGTAACAAATATTCCAGTTTGAAGCCTCTCTTACATTCCTAAAGCCCAAGTAAAGCAAAGAAGTTTTATTAGTGATTTATTTATCTTTGGTGTTCACTGTAGGTAGGAATGTGCATGTATACATGAATATTTATGAAGGACAGGTTATCACATCTGCATAAATGCATGAAGGAGAAGAAAACACTTGGGAAGCAGCAGAGTTATATGGGCAAAGGAATCTCAAAAGAATAACTCTCCTTTGGGAATGCACTGAAAAATTTAGAGAAGACTATGAATCTCAATAAAATCTAGAATTAGGAATATTAAAGCTTGTTTTACCTAGATCGCAAAGGGCAGGAGTTCTGTAGCTGGTGTCTCTACTCTATGATCACGTTTAAGGAAAAATTCAATTGATGAGAAGGACGTAGGCGTGAGCATCAGTGAAAGCATAGGAATAGGAGATTTAGAAGGGAAAATATAAACAGAGCTCATCCAGACACTTCAGGGAAGAGAATATCTTGGCTAAAAACCAGACAACTTACTTTCTCATGCACTTTGAGGAGACAAATATATTAAAATGCTGAAAATGGATGCTACTGAATACGCTTTTGCATTTGATTCCATCATTACCAATATAGAAGATAATATTTTGATCAGAATTTAGCTTTACTTATTAAACTGGTAATTATAGTTATTAGGAAAGTTAATAAAGCAACTTTTTAAATTTTATACACCATCTCATGAACTTAGTTAATGTAAGTATATCTGAGAAATTTGAATGCTTTCAAAGATGGATGATCTGGTTAGAGATAAATTAAGATGAAGGTCAGACCCTGGATATTCCACATATACTTCTTGGGGTGTAAAATGTAAAATGTCCTATAAAAAAGCTTACTTATCCTAGTGATAATTAACAGTTTTCAACACAAAAGTTTTATTTTAATATCTTTATAACTTATTCTTACAATCTTAATTCATTGCAAATATACTGTAGTTTAGACAAGCTAATATATAAATAGCTACATACACATATAGCATGTATATAAGAAAAGCTTTTACTAATAAAAATTCTATATTTTATATTCAGTTGAAGTGGTTACTATTATTTCATCTTATAAATTATAATTTCAAAAGGACTATTAAAGCATGTGCATTAATTTTCCTTCTTCCCTTTACTATCCTAAACAGTTAAGAACTCCTTTTACAAGGAGGTCTTGTAGCACAGTGCTTAAACTGCCTGTTGGAACACCTACAGACCAAATTGGACTGCCAGAGACAGAGACCTGCCTCTGCTACCAATCCAGCTTTCTGCTATTGGGTGCCCTTTGTGGCGTCAAATGATGGTGTAAGTAGTTGGCTCCCTGCCACTCATGTGGGAGACCTGGATAGGGTTCCTGGCTCCTGGTTTTCGCCAAAAAAAAACCATTGACATTTGAGGATTGAAACAGTGGATGAAAAGATCTATCCCTTGCGCTCTCTCTCTCTCTCTCTCTCTCGTTCCCTCCCTCTGTTGCTCTGCCTTAAAAATAAATTTAAAAAGTAAACAAATTAAAATGGAATTAATCTCTAGACATAATTTTATTCTGAATATTCCATATTATTTCAGTTGACTCCCTTCAACTAAAAAAATATCAAGAACTCTGAATTAGTGATTGTTATCATGACTCCACATTTAAGATGGGTTAACGTTGCACACTAAAGACACTAAAGAGAAATAGCATGACAGAGATTTGCAAAGACATCTACACTGAGAAACGAATGAAATCAACAGATGATCCACAGACTAGAAGAATTGGATGAAACTACATTCTAAAGGCCTTAATGAGAACAAACCTCAAATATATTGGAAATGTGAGATTAAGAATTAGTTTTAATTATGAGTGATGATTAGAGTTTATGAACACAAGGGAATTGCAGTTAAAAGTGAAAGTATGAGTGGAACAGAATAGAAACACCAGAAATCAATCAGAACATCTACAGCCAACTTATATTTGATCAAGGATCCAAAACCAATCCTTGGAGTAAGGACAGCCTATTCAACAAATGGGGCTGGGAAAACTGGATTTCCACTTGCAGAATCATGAAGCAAGACCCCTACTTTACACCTTACACAAAAATCCACTCAACATGGATTAAAGATCTAAATCTATGACTCAACACCATCAAATTATTAGAGAACATTGGAGAAACCCTGCAAGATATAGGTACCAGCAAAGACTTTAAGAAGAGCCCAGAGGCACAGGCAGTCAAAGCCAAAATTAACATTTGGGATTGCATCAAATTGAGAAGTTTCTGTACTGCAAAAGAGACAGGAAAGTGAAGAGGCAACAAACAGAATGGGAAAAAAATATTTACAAACTATGCAACAGATAAAGGATTAATAACCAGAATCTACAAAGAGATCAAGAAATTCCACAGCAACAAAACAAACAACCAACTTAAGAGTTGGGCCAAGGACCTCAATAGACATTTTTCACAAGAGGAAATCCAAATGGCCAAAAGACACATTAAAAAAATGTTGAGGATCACTAGCCAACAGGAAAATGCACATCAAAACCACAATGAGGTTTCACCTCATCCTGGTTAGAATGGCTTACATACAGAAATCTACCAACAACAGTTGCTGGTGAGGATGTGGGGAAAAAGGGACACTAATACACTGTTGGTGGGAATGCAAACTGGTTAAGGCACTATGGAAGTCAGTCTGGAGATTGCTCAGAAACCTGAATATAACCCTACCATACAACCCAGCCATCCCACTCCTTGGAATTTACCCAATGAGAATTAAATTGGTAAATAATTTTTTTTTTGTCTGTACCTCAATGTTTACTGCAGCTCAGTTCACAATTGCTAAGACAGCTAAGACATGGAATCAACCTAAATACCCATCAACAGAAGACTGGATAAAGAAATTATGGTGGGGCCAGCTCCATGGCTCATTTGGTTAATCCTCGGCCTGCGGCACCAGCATTCCCTATGGGTACTGGGTTCTAGTCCCGGTTGTTCCTCTTTCAGTCCAGCTCTCTGATGTGGCCCAGGAAGGCAGTAGAGGATGGCCCAAGTGCTTGGGCCCATGCACCTACATGGGAGACTAGGAAGAAGCACCTGGCTCCTGGCTTCAGATTGGCGCAGCACTGGCCGTAGCGGCCATTTGAGGGGTGAACCAACGGAAGGAAGACCTTTCTCTCTGTCTCTCTCTCTCTCTCACTGTCTATAACTCTACCTGTCAAATAACACACACAAAAAAAAAAGAAATTATATGATATGTACTCTATAGAATACTATAGAGCAGTAAAAACAAAACAAAACAAAACAAAAACAATGAAATCCAGTCATTTGCAACAAAATGGAGGAATCTGGAAAACATCTTGCTGAGTGAAATAAGCCAGTCCCAAAGGGACAAATATCATATGTTCGCCCTGATCGGTGACAACTAACCGAGCACCAAAACAGAAAGCTGTTGAAGTGAAATGGACACTATGAGAAACAGTGACTTGATCAGCCCTTGTCCTGACTGTCGAGGAACAACTTACTACTTTATTACTTTTAGTATTTTTTGTTCTACTTAATACCATTGTTTTAACTCTTTAATTAACACACAATTATTCTTAGGTGTTTCAATTTAACTGAAACTGATCCCTTTTAAATATAAGAGTGGGAATAAGAAAGGAAGGAGATGTACAGTTTGGCACATGCTCACTTGGACTTACCCCTAATGGTAGAGTTAGAAATGTGCCAGGGGATTCCAATTCAATCCCATCAAGGTGGCATATAGCAATGCCATCTCACTAGTCAAACTGATCAGTTTCAGTTCATAATTGATCATACTGATAGGATTGTCAAAGGGATCACATAAGCAAAACTAGTGTATACTAATATTAACTGATATAATTAAAAAGGAGAGAACTATCCAATATGGGAAGCGAGATACACAGCAGACTCATAGAAT